>NC_090926.1:1203655040-1206155040 GCF_040938575.1 Ambystoma mexicanum | reverse complement strand
GTCAGGATCTCACACCTGGAAACAACAGCCCTAGCCTAGAAAAATAGTGGTGGCTCAGGATCTCACACCAGGAAACAACAGTCCTAGAGAAATAGTAGTGGCTTGGGCACTCACACCTGGAAACAACAGTCCTAGAGAAATAGTGGTGGCTTGGGATCCCACTCCAGGAAGCGACAGTCGTAGAGAAATAGTGGGGGCTCGGGATCTCACACCAGGAAACAACAGTCCTAGAGAAATAGTAGTGGCTTGGGCGCTCACACCTGGAAACAACAGTCCTAGAGAAATAGTGGTGGCTGGGGATCCCATACCAGGAAGCGACCGACATAGAGATATAGTGGCGGCTTGGGATCTCACACCAGGAAACAACAGTCCTAGAGAAATAGTGGCAGCTCGGGATCTCACACCTGGAAACAGCAGCCCTAGAGAAATAGTGGTGGGTCAGGATCTCACACCTGGAAACAACAGCTATAGAGAAATAGTGGCGGCTCAGGATCTCACACCAGGAAACAACAGTCCTAGAGAAATAGTAGTGGCTCGGGCACTCACATCTGGAAACAACAGTCCTAGAGAAATAGTGGTGGGTCAGGATCCCACACCAGGAAGCGACAGCTGTAGAGAAATAGTGGGGGCTCAGGATCTCACTGCTGGAAATGACGGCCCTAGAAAATTAGTGGTAGCTCAGGATCGCACAGCAGGAAACGACAGTCCTAGAGAAATAGTAGCAGCTTGGATCTCACACCTGGAAACAACAGTCGTAGAGAAATAGCGGTGGCTCGGGATCTCAAACCAGGACACAACAGTCCTAGAGAAATAGTGGCGGGTCAGGATCTCACACCTGGAAACAGCAGCCCTAGAGAAATAGTGGCGGGTCAGGATCTCACACCTGGAAACAGCAGCCCTAGAGAAATAGTGGTTGCTTAGGATCTCACACCAGGAAACAACAGTCCTAGAGAAATAGTGGTTGCTCAGGATCCCACACCAGGAAGCGACAGTCATAGAGAAATAGTGGTGGCTCAGGATCTCACACCAGGAAACAACAGTCCTAGAGAAATAGTAGTGGCTTGGGCACTAACACCTGGAAACAACAGTCCTAGAGAAATAGTGGTGGCTCGGGATCCCACACCAGGAAGCGATAGTCGTAGAGAAATAGTGGGGGCTCGGGATCTCACACCAGGAAACGACCGACATAGAGAAATAGTGGCGGCTTGGGATCTCACACCTGGAAACAGCAGCCCTAGAGAAATCGTGGCGGGTCAGGATCTCACACCTGGAAACAACAGCCCTAGAGAAATAGTGGCGGCTCAGGATCTCACACCAGGAAACAACAGTCCTAGAGAAATAGTAGTGGCTCGGGCACTCACACCTGGAAACAACAGTCCTAGAGAAATAGTGGCGGCTCGGGATCCCACACCAGGAAGTGACAGTCGTAGAGAAATAGTGGGGGCTCGGGATCTCACACCAGGAAACAACAGTCCTAGAGAAATAGTGGTAGCTAAGGATCGCACACCAGGAAACAGTCCTAGAGAAATAGTGGTAAATAAGGATCGCACACCAGGAAACGACAGTCCTAGAGAAATAGTAGCGGCTCGGGATCTCACATCTGGAAACAACAGTCCTAGAGAAATAGTGGTGGCTCGGGATCTCACACCAGGACACAAAAGTCCTAGAGAAATAGTGGCGGGTCAGGATCTCACACCTGGAAACAACAGCCCTAGAGAAATAGTGGTGGCTCAGGATCTCACACCAGGAAACAACAGTCCTAGAAAAATAGGAGTGACTCGGGCGCTCAAACCTGGACACAGCAGCCCTAGAGAAATAGTGGCGGGTCAGTATCTCACACCTGGAAACAACAGCCCTAGAGAAATAGTGGCGGCTCAGGATCTCACACCACGCCACAACAGTCCTAGAGAAATAGTGGTGGCTCGGGATCCCACACCAGGAAGCGACAGTCATAGAGAAATAGTGGGGGCTCGGGATCTCACACCAGGAAACGACTGGCATAGGGAAATAGTGGCAGCTTGGGATCTCACACCAGGAAACAACAGCCCTAGAGAAATAGTGGTGGCTCGGGATCACACACCAGGAAACGACCGTCATAGAGAAATAGTGGTGGCTTGGGATCTCATACCAGGAAGCAACAGTCCTAGAGAAATAGTGGCGGGTCAGGATCTCACACCTGGAAACAACAGCCCTAGAGAAATAGTGGTGGCTCAGTATCTCACACCAGGAAACAACACTCCTAGAGAAATAGTAGTGGCTCGGGCACTCACACCTGGAAACAACAGTCCTAGAGAAATAGTGGCAGCTGTGGATCCGATACCATGAAGCGACAGTCATAGAGAAATAGTGGTGGCTCGGGATCCCACACCAGGAAGCGACAGTCGCAGAGAAATAGTGGGGGCTCGGGATCTCACACCAGGAAACAACAGTCCTAGAGAAATAGTGATGGCTTGGGCGCTCACACCTGGAAACAACAGTCCTAGAGAAATAGTGGTGGCACAGGACCCCACACCAGGAAACGACAGTCGTAGAGAAATAGTGGGGGCTCGGGATCTCACACCAGGAAACGACCGACAGAGAGAAATAGTGGCGGCTTGGGATCTCACACCAGGAAACAACAGTCCTAGAGAAATAGTGGCGGGTCAGGATCTCACACCTGGAAACAACAGCTATAGAGAAATAGTGGCGGCTCAGGATCTCACACCAGGAAACAACAGTCCTAGAGAAATAGTAGTGGCTCGGGCACTCACACCTGGAAACAACAGTCCTAGAGAAATAGTGGTGGCTCAGGATCCCACACCAGGAAGCGACAGTCGTAGAGAAATAGTGGGGGCTCAGGATCTCACTCCTGGAAATGACAGCCCTAGAGAATTAGTGGTAGCTCAGGATCACACACCAGGAAACGACAGTCCTAGAGAAATAGTAGCAGATTGGGATCTCACACCTGGAAACAACAGTCCTAGTGAAATTGCAATGGCTCGGGATCTTACACCAGGAAAGGACAGTCCTAGAGAAATACTGGCAGCTCGGCATCTCACACCTGGAAACAACTGTATTAGAGAAATAGTGGCGACTCGGGATATCACACCTGGAAACAATAGTCCTAGAGAAATAGTGGCAGCTCAGGATCTCACACCTGGAAACAAAAGTCCTAGAGAAATAGTGGTGGCTCGGGCTCTCACACCAGGAAACGACAGTTCTAGATAAATAGTGGCGGCTCAGGACCTCACTCCTGGAAATGACAGCACTAGAGAAATAGTGGTAGCTCAGGATCGCACACCAGGAAACGACAGTCCTAGAGAATTAGTGGTAGCTCAGGATCGCACACCAGGAAACGACAGTCCTAGAGAAATAGTGGTGGCTCGGGATCTCACACCAGGACACAACAGTCCTAGAGAATAAGTGGCGGGTCAGGATCTCACACCTGGAAACAATAGTCCTAGAGAAATAGGGGCAGCTCGGGATCTCACACCTGGAAACAACAGCCCTAGAGAAATAGTGGCGGGTCAGAATCTCACACCTGGAAACAACATCCCTAGAGAAATAGTGGCGGCTCAGGATCTCACACCAGGAAACAACAGTCCTAGAGAAATAGTAGTGGCTCGGGCACTCACACCTGGAAACAACAGTCCTAGAGAAATAGTGGTGGCTCGGGATCCCACACCAGGAAACAACAGTCGTAGAGAAATAGTGGGGGCTCAGGATCTCACTCCTGGAAATGACAGCCCTAGAGAATTAGTGGTAGCTCAGGATCGCACACCAGGAAACGACAGTCCTAGAGAAATAGTAGCGGCTCAGGATCTCACACCTGGAAACAACAGTCCTAGAGAAATAGTGGTGGCTCGGGATCTCACACCAGGACACAACAGTCCTAGAGAATAAGTGGCGGGTCAGGATCTCACACCTGGAAACAACAGCCCTAGAGAAATAGTGGTGGCTCAGGATCTCACACCAGGAAACAACAGTCCTAGAGAAATAGTAGTGGCTTGGGCGCTCACACCTGGAAACAGTCCTAGAGAAATAGTGGAGGCTCGGGATCCCACACCAGGAAGCGACAGTCGTAGAGAAATAGTGGGGGCTCAGGATCTCACACCAGGAAACGACCGACATAGAGAAATAGTGGTGGCTTGGGATCTCACACCTGAAAACAGCAGCCCTACAGAAATATTGGTGGGTCAGGATCTCACACCTGGAAACAACAGCCCTAGAGAAATAGTGGCAGCTCAGGATCTCACACCAGGAAACAACAGTCCTAGAGAAATAGTAGTGGCTCGGGCACTCACACCTGGAAACAACAGTCTTAGAGAAATAGTAGCAGCTCAGGATCCCACACCAGGAAGCGACAGTCGTAGAGAAATAGTGGGGGCTCAGGATCTCACTCCTGGAAATGACAGCCCTAGAGAATT
The DNA here is from genome assembly GCF_040938575.1 of Ambystoma mexicanum. Taxonomy (NCBI): domain Eukaryota; kingdom Metazoa; phylum Chordata; class Amphibia; order Caudata; family Ambystomatidae; genus Ambystoma; species Ambystoma mexicanum. Next base: position 1,206,150,634 of record NC_090926.1, on the reverse strand, counting down.
AGTGGTAGCTCAGGATTGCACACCAGGAAACGACAGTCCTAGAGAAGTAGTAGCTGCTCGCGATCTCACACCTGGAAACAACAGTCCTAGAGAAATTGTGGTGGCTCGGGATCTCACACCAGGACACAACAGTCCTAGAGAAATATTGGCAGGTCAGGATCTCACACCTGGAAACAACAGTCCTAGAGAAATAGTAGTGGCTTGGGCACTCACACCTGGAAACAACAGTCCTAGAGAAATAGTGGTGGCTCGGGATCCCACACCAGGAAGCGACAGTCGTAGAGAAATAGTGGGGGCTCGGGATCTCACACCAGGAAACAACAGTCCTAGAGAAATAGTAGTGGCTTGGGCGCTCACACCTGGAAACAACAGTCCTAGAGAAATAGTGGTGGCTCGGGATCCCATACCAGGAAGCGACAGTCGTAGAGAAATAGTGGGGGCTCGGGATCTCACACCAGGAAACGACCGACATAGAGAAATAGTGGCGGCTTGGGATCTCACACCAGGAAACAACAGTCCTAGAGAAATAGTAGTGGCTCGGGCACTCACACCTTGAAACAACAGTCCTAGAGAAATAGTGGTGGGTCAGGATCCCACACCAGGTAGCGACAGTCGTAGAGAAATAGTGGGGGCTCAGGATCTCACTGCTGGAAATGACAGCCCTAGAAAATTAGTGGTAGCTCAGGATCGCACAGCAGGAAACGACAGTCCTAGAGAAATAGTAGCAGCTTGGATCTCACACCTGGAAACAACAGTCGTAGAGAAATAGCGGTGGCTCGGGATCTCAAACCAGGACACAACAGTCCTAGAGAAATAGTGGCGGGTCAGGATCTCACACCTGGAAACAGCAGCCCTAGAGAAATAGTGGCGGCTCAGGCTCTCACACCAGGAAACAACAGTCCTAGAGAAATAGTGGTTGCTCAGGATCCCACACCAGGAAGCTACAGTCGTAGAGAAATAGTGGGGGCTCAGGATCTCAGTCCTGGAAACAACAGCCCTAGAGAAATAGTGGTGGCTCAGGATCTCACACCAGGAAACAACAGTCCTAGAGAAATAGTAGTGGCTTGGGCACTCACACCTGGAAACAACAGTCCTAGAGAAATAGTGGTGGCTCGGGATCCCACACCAGGAAGCGATAGTCGTAGAGAAATAGTGGGGGCTCGGGATCTCACACCAGGAAAGGACCGACATAGAGAAATAGTGGCGGCTTGGCATCTCACACCAGGAAACAACAGTCCTAGAGAAATAGTGGCGGCTCGGGATCTCACACCTGGAAACAGCAGCCCTAGAGAAATAGTGGCGGGTCAGGATCTCACACCTGGAAACAACAGCCCTAGAGAAATAGTGGCGGGTCAGGATCTCACACCAGGAAACAACAGTCCTAGAGAAATTGTAGTGGCTCGGGCACTCACACCTGGAAACAACAGTCCTAGAGAAATAGTGGCGGCTCGGGATCCCACACCAGGAAGTGGCAGTCGTAGAGAAATAGTGGGGGCTCGGGATCTCACACCAGGAAACAACAGTCCTAGAAAAATAGTGGTAGCTAAGGATCGCACACCAGGAAACAGTCCTAGAGAAATAGTGGTAAATAAGGATCGCACACCAGGAAACGACAGTCCTAAAGAAATAGTAGCGGCTCGGGATCTCACATCTGAAAACAACAGTCCTAGAGAAATAGTGGTGGCTCAGGATCTCACACCAGGACACAAAAGTCCTAGAGAAATAGTGGCGGGTCAGGATCTCACACCTGGAAACAACAGCCCTAGAGAAATAGTGGTGGCTCAGGATCTCACACCAGGAAACAACAGTCCTAGAAAAATAGGAGTGACTCGGGCGCTCAAACCTGGACACAGCAGCCCTAGAGAAATAGTGGCGGGTCAGGATCTCACACCTGGAAACAACAGCCCTAGAGAAATAGTGGCGGCTGTCATGATCTCTGCTTCCAAGAGGTCAGGGTTTTCCCAACTCCCTTGGAAGCAGATCTATAACCCAGGTTCCGAGTGCCAACCAGTACCCAATTGGGACCTTTTGGAACCAGTCCTGGCGCCAGTGGCACCAGGCTCATAAATATGCCCAGTCCCAGCGCTGGAAGCGCCGGGCTCATAATGCTTGGGTGGACTTACCTACAGCAGACCATGCTGCTTACTTGCCTGCCAGTTGAGCCTCTGATCCTCTTCTGTTTGGAACTACTTTTCCTGTTGGGTGGGGCAGGAGCCACTCCCTAGATTCAGAACACTGGAACTCTTCTGGAAAGCAGGAACTCTTATCTTACCTAGGCGTGGCTGTGGAAGGAGACACCTAAGCACTACAGGAGGCTATTTAAACCACACCCGGTGGATGTATCTTGCTTTGCGTTATTCTGCATCCTCTGCAGCAGAACGCTCATCGTGTCTTCTGCATCGGATCCTGGGCCTAAGGAAAAAGGCTTACCATCCTGAATCCAGTCTTCAGCAACACCTATAAAGACAAGAAAGAACAGGTTAGCATTCCGGCATCTGAAAGACAAAGGCTTACCTACTCTTCGTGCGCTCCGGAGGTCTTCACACTGCATTCCGGCATCTGAAAGACAAAAGCTTACCAACTCTTCGCACGCTCCGGAGGCCTTCGGCGCTGCATCCCGCATCTGAAAGACAAAACAAGGTGCGTTTAAAGACATTGGGGAACTTTAATACTCACGTGCCATTACTCCTTTCCACATCTAACCCAGTGGGTATTCCGGCACCCTGCAGCCGCTCCGAACTTGTACCTGCAAAATAAAAAGACAGTTAGAGCGCATCGTGAAGCAGGCAACAAGCGCTTACTTACATGCTTCCAGGCGCTTCTATTCATCACACGGGCTCCATCTTCAACTCACTTCAGCCCGTCATCCGCCATCGCCGGAACCCTGCAAAACAAGAGACATCATTACTAAAGACTTTAAAGACAATAGAATTACTCGAAACTTACCGTTCGTGCAGTAAACGACGGACAGCAGTCCTCTGAAGTCAAGAGGCCTGCGCTACCGATCCAGTGAAGAAACTGGTTACAGCACCCTGCCCCGAGGCAGATGGAGAGCTCGGCATTCACTTACCTAAGACATCTTACTCTTGAAGTCAGGCATACAGTGCACAGAGGTCCAGCCCAAAGAGCCAACCGGGTGCTACACATCACCTTTGAAGATACGGTAGTCGCCCAGTCAAGACCGGCGCCTCTGCGAGAATCAGGTGGGCGTTACAGAACGCAAAGCCTACCGCAAAACTCTCGCCCAGGCGCTATGGAAACCTCGGATACTGACCACCTAGCCCGGTTACTTGGGGAACTAAGGGCAGAAGTGCATGCAGCTTGTCAGGAAACGAATGCTCTAAGAAGGGAACTAATTATTTCCAAGGAGAGAACAGACGGTCTTGCTAGACAATTGCTACAGTCACAAGCCGGACAGACCCCGTTACCCGCATCAGGGGCAAATCTTCCTTCAACATCCTCTATGAATCCAGTGCAGATCAACCTACCTGGGAATGTACCTCTGGCTCCGCCCGAACGATTTTCTGGTGACCCAAAGAGGTTTGCAGTATTTATCAATCAGTGCCGGTTGCACTTCTTATGCCGGCCAGCAGCCTTTCCAACTGATCAAGCTAAAGTAGCTTTTGTACTTTCGTACCTTAGTGGCAATGCGGCAGACTGGTCGATCCCTCTAGTTAATCAAGATGATCCGGTTCTCCATGATTTTCAAGCCTTTCAGCTTAGTATGGAAAAACTGTTCTCAAGACATTCACAGGGGCAGGCCTTGGACAATGAGCTTCTTTCGTTGCGACAGGGTAATCAAGACCTTTTGGCTTATATTGCATCTTTCAATAGACTAATAGTGGAAACTCAATGGCCTGAGGACAAAAGGATTACGCTGTTTTATAGAGGTCTACGTGGAGAGCTCAAAGACGTTTTAGCCCAAGTAGTGAATCCCCCACAAGACTGTTCGGATTATATAGACTTGGTCGTTCAAATAGATCATAGACTGCAGAACAGGAAGGCCGACCGTTCCAAGTTTGATGCTCGAGTATTTTTCCAAAGCGCCAACTCCTTCCAAAGGAGTAGACTCCGGGGAACCCATGCAAATAGGGGGTCTGAAAGGTCCTCTAACACAAAAGGAGCGGGAAAGGAGAAAACAGTTGCAATTATGCCTATGTTGCAGAAACTCAGGGCACTTTCTTCGAGACTGTCCGGTGAAACCTGACAAGAAGGCAGTAGGAGCTGCAGTTACCAAAGTTACAAACTCTGAGCAGGGAAACGACCTCGCCCGACAAGAATAGAGGTCCTCTTGCCGAGCGTGAAAACCAGTTCTGTGACCTCGCATTTCGTGATACCTATGGTCCTCATTAGCCCTGATAATCCGGATCGATTACATGCAATTGAAGCTTACGTCGACAGCGGTGCCATCGGCAATTATGTGGATCATGAAATGGTTTTGAGGATGAATCTAACTCTTTGTCCCAAGGCTGTAAAGGACGTCATTACTACAGTGGATGGTAGGGAGATAGCCTCCGGGCCAGTAACGCATACCACTCAAGAGGTGACGCTAGTAAGTCAAGATGGACACCATGAGAAGATCGTGTTCGATGTGATCAAGGCCCCTCAGTTTCAGATTATTCTAGGAATACCTTGGTTAGAGAAACACAATCCTCTGATCGATTGGCGAGCAAGAACGGTCCAGTTTCCAGAATGTGTCTCTACTTGTCACCCTCCACCTGGTGTTGCACTGGCAGCAATTTCTTCAGAGACTCCCCAGTTACCTCCCGAATACCTAGAATACCAAGATGTTTTCCGGAAGGATCAGGCTAACTCTCTACCTCCTCATAGGTCTTATGACTGCCAGATAGACCTGATACCTGGATCTACTCCTCCTTGTAGTAGAATTTATGCCCTCACCGAGCCTGAGAACCTTCACCTTCGACAATACCTGGATCAATACCTGGCGAATGGGTTTATTCGTCCTTCCAAGTCCCCTGCTTCTTCAGCTTTGTTCTTCGTTCCAAAAAAGGAAGGAGACCTTAGAACTTGTATCGATTATCGCTCCCTGAACCAGATCACCGTTAAGAATAGATATCCGTTACCTTTGATCCCTGAACTCCTGGACCAAGTCAGAAAAGCATGCATATATACAAAGCTGGATCTTAGAGGAGCTTACCACTTGGTACGAGTAAAAGAGGGCGATGAATGGAAGACGGCCTTCCGCACCAAGTATGGGCTATTTGAATATCAGGTCATGCCCTTCGGACTTTGCAATGCCCCGGCCGCCTTTCAATATTTTATGAACGATGTCCTCAGAGAGCTCATAGATGTGTGTGTTGTTGTTTACATTGACGACATCCTAGTTTATTCTTCATCGGAATCTGAACATCGGAAACACGTGAAAATGGTCCTCGAAAGATTGCGTCAACACAAACTTTTCGCTAAGTTGGAAAAATGTGTTTTCAACGTGACTGAAGTTGAATTCTTGGGATTCATATTATCACCTGGCGGAGTACGTATGGATTCAAAGAAGGTCGATGCAGTTCTCAAATGGCCATCACCATCCTCCGTAAAAGGTGTGCAAAGCATGTTAGGCTTCGCTAACTTTTACCGCAGGTTTATCCCAGAATTCTCTCGAATAGTCCAGCCCATCACTGCCTTGTTAAAGAAAAACAAACGTTTTGAATGGTCTACCGAGGCAGAACAAGCTTTCCAGGATTTGAAGACTAAATTTATCTCTGCACCAATCTTAAAACACCCTCGCCCCGAACTCCCCTACATCGTGGAAACTGATGCTTCAAGCCTTGCCATGGGGGCAGTTCTATCACAAAAGGACCCGGTAACCAATCAGTTGCATCCCGTGGCATTTTGGTCCCGCAAATTCTCGCCTCCTGAAATCAATTACACGATTACTGACAAGGAACTTCTGGCTATCAAGTCTGCCTTTAAGGCTTGGCGGCATTATCTGCTGGGGGCCCGACACACCGTTACTGTGATTACGGATCACCGAAACCTGCAATATTTGAAAACCGCAAAAGCCCAATCCTCTAGACAACTCCGTTGGGCATTATTCTTTGCCGAGTTTGACTTCATAATTACCTATCGACCTGGTACAAAGAACGGTAAAGCTGATGCCCTTTCTCGGATGGGAGTGGAAGAACACTTGATCAACCCTAAACCTGTACCAATCATTCCCGAACAAAGAATTCTGGGTGTAATCGCCACAGAATCCATAGAGGAAGTTAAGGATAAAGCCAGGCAACTTGTAACTCCAGCAGACATACAGAATTGGCATCTGCAGGGAAAGGACTTTGCAGTAAAGGACAACTTATTGTATTTCCAAGAACGATTATACCTACCCAGCACAGATTTACAGAAAAAAGTAATCTCTTGTTATCACGATTCTTTAATGGAAGGTCATCCCGGTATGGCCAAGACCTCAGAAAAGATCAAGCGCTACTTCTGGTGGCCGTCTTGGAAAAAAGATATCAGAGACTTTATAATGTCCTGTGGAGTATGCGCCCAAAACAAGAGTCAAAAGGAAAGACCAGCAGGCCTCTTACGCCCTATTGACATCCCACCTCGCCCTTGGCATACGCTTTCTATGGACTTCATCACCGATCTACCTCCATGCTCCGGATACAATACGATTCTAGTAATCGTGGACTTATTCTCCAAGATGGCGCATTTCATTGCGCTCAAAGGCTTGCCAACAGCAGCAACTCTGGCCCGAGAATTTCTCGAAAACATCGTCCGACTACACGGTTTTCCTTCGGTTCTAATTTCGGATCGAGGTAGTCAATTTATTTCTCATTTTTGGCGAAGTTGCTGTCGGTCGGCTCAAATTGATGTGAGACTATCGACCAGTCACCACCCTCAGACCGACGGACAAACCGAGAGGACCAATCAAACTCTGGAACAGTATTTACGCTGCATGCTGCAACAAACTGAAAAAACTTGGAAAGACATCCTTTGGATAGCCGAATATGCCTACAATAACTCTGTCCATTCGGGAACTGGGAAAACACAGTTTTTTCTTTTGTACGGCAGTCACCCTCGAACCTCGGAGTTGGATCCCCTCCAAGATCTTGAAACACCAGCGGTAGACTACCTGCATTCTACAATCACCCAAGCCTTTAAGGAAGCTGTTTCTCACCTTCAAAGGGCTAAAGAACAATACAAGAAAGGAGCAGATCAACATCGGAAGGAAGCCCCTCAATATCAAGTAGGGGATCAAGTCTGGTTATCCACCAAATATCTACCTTTAAAAGGGCCACGCACATTCAACCCAAGATACCTTGGTCCCTATTCCATCACTACCATAGTAAACCCAGTAGCGGTCAAGTTGGACTTGCCCCCGCACATGAAGATACATCCGGTCTTCCACGTCTCTCTATTAAAACCCGTGCAACCTCAAACCCGACTAACTAAATCTCCAAAACCCATCCTAGTTGATGGAGAACTCGAGTTTGAAGTCAAAAGCATTCTGGACTCCAAGATCTCCAAATCTAAACTATTTTACCTAATTGACTGGAAAGGCTACGGCCCCCAAGAGAGATCCTGGGAACCTGCTGAATATGTCCACGCTCCTCGCCTAATCAAAAGATTTCACCGAACATTTCCTGACAAGCCAAAACCCCCGGAGAAGCCCGGTTTGGGAGGGGCCTTGAGGGGGGGTACTGTCATGATCTCTGCTTCCAAGAGGTCAGGGTTTTCCCAACTCCCTTGGAAGCAGATCCATAACCCAGGTTCCGAGTGCCAACCAGTCCCAATTGGGACCTTTTGGACCCAGTCCTGGCGCCAGTGGCACCAGGCTCATAAATATGCCCAGTCCCAGCGCTGGAAGCGCCGGGCTCATAATGCTTGGGTGGACTTACCTACAGCAGACCATGCTGCTTACTTGCCTGCCAGTTGAGCCTCTGATCCTCTTCTGTTTGGAACTACTTTTCCTGTTGGGTGGGGCAGGAGCCACTCCCTAGATTCAGAACACTGGAAATCTTCTGGAAAGCAGGAACTCTTTTATTACCTAGGCGTGGCTGTGGAAGGAGACACCTAAGCACTACAGGGGGCTATTTAAACCACACCCGGTGGATGAATCTTGCTTTGCGTTATTCTGCATCCTCTGCAGCAGAATGCTCATCGTGTCTTCTGCATCGGATCCTGGGCCTAAGGAAAAAGGCTTACCATCCTGAATCCAGTCTTCAGCAACACCTATAAAGACAAGAAAGAACAGGTTAGCATTCCGGCATCTGAAAGACAAAGGCTTACCTACTCTTCGTGCGCTCCGGTGGTCTTCACACTGCATTCCGGCATCTGAAAGACAAAAGCTTACCAACTCTTCGCACGCTCCGGAGGCCTTCGGCGCTGCATCCCGCATCTGAAAGACAAAACAAGGTGCGTTTAAAGACATTGGGGAACTTTAATACTCACGTGCCATTACTCCTTTCCACATCTAACCCAGTGGGTATTCCGGCACCCTGCAGCCGCTCCGAACTTGTACCTGCAAAATAAAAAGACAGTTAGAGCGCATCGTGAAGCAGGCAACAAGCGCTTACTTACGTGCTTCCAGGCGCTTCTATTCATCACACGGGCTCCATCTTCAACTCACTTCAGCCCGTCATCCGCCATCGCCGGAACCCTGCAAAACAAGAGACATCATTACTAAAGACTTTAAAGACAATAGAATTACTCGAAACTTACCGTTCATGCAGTAAACGACGGACAGCAGTCCTCTGAAGTCAAGAGGCCTGCGCTACCTATCCAGTGAAGAAACTGGTTACAGCACCCTGCCCCGAGGCAGATGGAGAGCTCGGCATTCACTTACCTAAGACATCTTACTCTTGAAGTCAGGCATACAGTGCACAGAGGTCCAGCCCAAAGAGCCAACCGGGTGCTACACATCACCTTTGAAGATAAGGTAGTCGCCCAGTCAAGACCGGCGCCTCTGCGAGAATCAGGTGAGCGTTACAGCGGCTCAGGATCTCACACCACGCCACAACAGTCCTAGAGAAATAGTGGTGGCTCGGGATCCCACACCAGGAAGCGACAGTCATAGAGAAATAGTGGTGGCTCGGGATCCCACACCTGGAAGCGACAGTCATAGAGAAATAGTGGCGGCACGGGATCTCACACCAGGAAACAACCGTCATAGAGAAATAGTGGCGACTCGGGATCTCACACCTGGAAACAACAGCCCTAGAGAAAAGTGGCGGCTCGGGATCTCACACCACGACACAACAGTCCTAGAGAAATAGTGGTGGCTCGGGATCCCACCCCAGGAAGCAACAGTCAAAGAGAAATAGTGGGGGCTCGGGATCTCGCACCAGGAAGCGACCAACATAGAGAAATAGTGGCGGCTTGGGATCTCACACCAGGAAACAACAGCCCTAGAGAAATAGTGGTGGCTCGGGATCACACACCAGGAAACGACCGTCATAGAGAAATAGTGGCGGCTTGGGATCTCATACCAGGAAGCAACAGTCCTAGAGAAATAGTGGCGGGTCAGGATCTCACACCTGGAAACAACAGCCCTAGAGAAATAGTAGTGGCTCGGGCGCTCACACCTGGAAATAACAGTCCTAGAGAAATAGTGGCAGCTCGGGATCCCATACCAGGAAGCGACAGTCATAGAGAAATAGTGGGGTCTCAGGATCTCACACTAGGAAACGACTGACATAGAGAAATAGTGGCGGCTTGGGATCTCACACCAGGAAACAACAGTCCTAGAGAAATAGTGGCAGCTCGGGATCTCACACCAGGAAACAACCGTCATAGAGAAATCGTGGCGACTCGGGATCTCATACCAGGAAGCAACAGTCCCAGAGAAATAGTGGTGGATTGGGATCTCACACCTGGGAACAACAGTCCTAGAGAAATAGTGGCGGCTCGGGATCCCACACCTGGAAATGACAGTCCTAGAGAAATAGTGGTGGCTCGGGATCTCACACCAGGAAAGAACAGTCCTAGAGAAATAGTGGCAGCTCTGCATCTCACACCTGGAAACAACTGTACCAGAGAAATAGTGGCGGCTCGGGATCTCACACCTGGAAACAACAGTCCTAGAGAAATAGTGGAGGCTCGGGATCCCACACCAGGAAGCGACAGTTGTATAGAAATAGTGGGGGCTCAGGATGACAGCCCTAGAGAAATAGTGGTAGCTCAGGATTGCACACCAGGAAACGACAGTCCTAGAGAAATAGTAGCGGCTTGGGATCTCACACCAGGACACAACAGTCCCAGAGAAATAGTGGCGGGTCAGGATCTCACACCTGGAAACAACAGCCCTAGAGAAATAGTGGTGGCTAAGGATCTCACACCAGGAAACAACAGTCCTAGAGAAATAGTAGTGGCTCGGGCGCTCACACCTGGAAACAACAGTCCTAGAGAAATAGTGGCAGCTCGGGATCCCACACCAGGAAGCAACAGTCATAGAGAAATAGCGGGGGCTCGGGATCTCACACCAGGAAACAACTGACAAAGAGAAATAGTGGCGGCTTGGGATCTCACACCAGGAAACAACAGTCGTAGAGAAATAGTGGCGGCTCGGGATCTCACACCAGGAAATGACCGTCATAGAGAAATAGTGGCGGCTCGGGATCTCATACCAGGAAACGACAGTCCTAGAGAAATAGTAGTGGCTCGGGATCTCACACCTGGAAGCGACAGTCGTAGAGAAATAGTGGTGGCTCAGGATCTCAAACCAGGACACAACAGTCCTAGAGAAATGGTGGCGGGTCAGGATCTCACACCTGGAAACCACAGCCCTAGAGAAATAGTGGTGGCTCAGGATCTCACACCAGGAAACAACAGTCTTAGAGAAATAGTAGTGGCTTGGGCCCTCACACCTGGAAGCAACAGTCCTAGAGATATAGTGGCGGCTCGGGATCTCATACCAGGAAGCAACAGTCCTAGAGAAATAGTGGTGGGTCATGATCTCACACCTGGAAACAACAGCCCTAGAGAAATAGTAGTGGCTCAGGATCTCACACCAGGAAACAACAGTCCAAGAGAAATAGTGGACAACAGAACCAAAAATGGTTAAGCTCCACTAAGTATGTTGCGCTGCTAGACTCCCATATTAGAGAAATAGTGGTGGCTCAGGATCGCACACCATGAAGCGACAGTCCTAGAGAAATAGCGGCGGCTTAGGATCTCACACCAGGAAACGACAGTTCTAGAGAAATAGTGGTAGCTCAGGATCGCACACCAGGAAATGACAGTCCTAGAGAAATTGTAGTGGCTCAGGTTCTCACACCTGGAAACAACAGTCCTAGAGAAATAGTGGCGGCTCGGGTTCTCACACCAGGACACAACAGCCCTAGGGAAATAGTGGCGGCTCGGGATCTCACACCAGGAAACGACCGCCCTAGGGAAATAGTGGCGGCTCGGGATCTCACACCAGGTAACGACCGTCATAGAGAAATAGTGGTGGCTCGGGATCTCATAACAGGAAGCAACAGTCCTAGAGAAATAGTGGCGGCTCGGGATCTCACACCAGGAAACGACCTTCATAGAGAAATAGTGGCTGCTCGGGATCTCATACCAGGAAGCAACAATCCTAGAGAAATAGTGGCGGCTCGGGATCCCACACCTGGAAATGACAGTCCTAGAGAAATAGTGGTGGCTCGGGATCTTACACCAGGAAAGGACAGTCCTAGAGAAATAGTGGCAGCTCGGCATCTCACACCTGGAAACAACTGTATTAGAGAAATAGTGGCGACTCGGGATCTCACACCTGGAAAAAATAGTCCTAGAGAAATAGTGGCGGCTCAGGATATCACACCTGGACACAAAAGTCCTAGAGAAATAGTGGCGGCTCGGGATCCCACACCAGGAAGCGACAGTCGTAGAGAAATAGTGGGGGCTCAGGATCTCACTCCTGGAAATGACAGCCCTAGAGAATTAGTGGTAGCTCAGGATTGCACACCAGGAAACGACAGTCCCAGAGAAATAGTAGCTGCTCGGGATCTCACACCTGGAAACAAAAGTCCTAGAGAAATTGTGGTGGCTCAGGATCTCACACCAGGACACAACAGTCCTAGAGAAATATTGGCGGGTCAGGATCTCACACCTGGAAACAACAGCCCTAGAAAAATAGTGGTGGCTCAGGATCTCACACCAGGAAACAACAGTCCTAGAGAAATAGTAGTGGCTTGGGCGCTCACACCTGGAAACAACAGTCCTAGAGAAATAGTGGTGGCACAGGACCCCACACCAGGAAGCGACAGTCGTAGAGAAATAGTGGGGCCTCGGGATCTCACACCAGGAAACGACCGACATAGAGAAATAGTGGCGGATTGGGATCTCACACCAGGAAACAACAGTCCTAGAGAAATAGTGGCGGGTCAGGATCTCACACCTGAAAACAACAGCTATAGAGAAATAGTGGCGGCTCAGGATCTCACACCAGGAAACAACAGTCCTAGAGAAATAGTAGTGGCTCGGGCACTCACACCTGGAAACAACATTCATAGAGAAATAGTGGTGGCTCAGGATCCCACACCAGGAAGCGACAGTCGTAGAGAAATAGTGGGGGCTCAGGATCTCACTCCTGGAAATGACAGCCCTAGAGAATTAGTAGTGGCTTGGGCGCTCACACCTGGAAACAACAGTCCTAGAGAAATAGTGGTGGCACAGGACCCCACACCAGGAAGCGACAGTCATAGAGAAATAGTGGGGGCTCGGGATCTCACACCAGGAAACGACCGACATAGAGAAATAGTGGCGGATTGGGATCTCACACCAGGAAACAACAGTCCTAGAGAAATAGTGGCGGGTCAGGATCTCACACCTGAAAACAACAGCTATAGAGAAATAGTGGCGGCTCAGGATCTCACACCAGGAAACAACAGTCCTAGAGAAATAGTAGTGGCTCGGGCACTCACACCTGGAAACAACAGTCATAGAGAAATAGTGGTGGCTCAGGATCCCACACCAGGAAGCGACAGTCGTAGAGAAATAGTGGGGGCTCAGGATCTCACTCCTGGAAATGACAGCCCTAGAGAATTAGTGGTAGCTCAGGATCGCACACCAGGAAACGACAGTCCTAGAGAAATAGTAGCAGCTTGGGATCTCACACCTGGAAACAACAGTCCTAGTGAAATTGCAATGGCTCGGGATCTTACACCAGGAAAGGACAGTTCTAGAGAAATAGTGGCAGCTCGGCATCTCACACCTGGAAACAACTGTATTAGAGAAATAGTGGCGACTCGGGATATCACACCTGGAAACAATAGTCCTAGAGAAATAGTGGCGGCTCAGGATCTCACACCTGGAAACAAAAGTCCTAGAGAAATAGTGGTGGCTCGGGATCTCACACCAGGAAACGACAGTTCTAGATAAATAGTGGCGGCTCAGGACCTCACTCCTGGAAATGACAGCACTAGAGAAATAGTGGTAGCTCAGGATCGCACACCAGGAAACGACAGTCCTAGAGAAATAGTAGCAGCTTGGGATCTCACACCTGGAAACAATAGTCCTAGAGAAATAGGGGCAGCTCGGGATCTCACACCTGGAAACAACAGCCCTAGAGAAATAGTGGCGGGTCAGGATCTCACACCTGGAAACAACATCCCTAGAGAAATAGTGGTGGCTAAGGATCTCACACCAGGAAACAACAGTCCTAGAGAAATAGTAGTGGCTCGGGCACTCACACCTGGAAACAACGTCCTAGGGAAATAGTGGCAGCTCGGGATCCCACACCAGGAAACAACAGTCGTAGAGAAATAGTGGGGGCTCAGGATCTCACTCCTGGAAATGACAGCCCTAGAGAATTAGTGGTAGCTCAGGATCGCACGCCAGGAAACGACAGTCCTAGAGAAATAGTAGCGGCTCGGGATCTCACACCTGGAAACAACAGTCCTAGAGAAATAGTGGTGGCTCGGGATCTCACACCAGGACACAACAGTCCTAGAGAAATAGTGGCAGGTCAGGATCTCACACCTGGAAACAACAGCCCTAGAGAAATAGTGGTGGCTCAGGATCTCACACCAGGAAACAACAGTCCTAGAGAAATAGTAGTGGCTTGGGCGCTCACACCTGGAAACAACAGTCCTAGAGAAATAGTGGAGGCTCGGGATCCCACACCAGGAAGCGACAGTCGTAGAGAAATAGTGGGGGCTCAGGATCTCACACCAGGAAACGACCGACATAGAGAAATAGTGGTGGCTTGGGATCTCACACCTCGAAACAGCAGCCCTAGAGAAATAGTGGTGGGTCAGGATCTCACACCTGGAAACAACAGCCCTAGAGAAATAGTGGCGGCTCAGGATCTCACACCAGGAAACAAGTCCTAGAGAAATAGTAGTGGCTCGGGCACTCACACCTGGAAACAACAGTCTTAGAGAAATAGTAGCGGCTCGGGATCCCACACCAGGAAGCGACAGTCGTAGAGAAATAGTGGGGGCTCAGGATCTCACTCCTGGAAATGACAGCCCTAGAGAATTAGTGGTAGCTCAGGATTGCACACCAGGAAACGACAGTCCTAGAGAAGTAGTAGCTGCTCAGGATCTCACACCTGGAAACAACAGTCCTAGAGAAATTGTGGTGGCTCGGCATCTCACACCAGGACACAACAGTCCTAGAGAAATATTGGCAGGTCAGGATCTCACACCTGGAAACAACAGCCCTAGAAAAATAGTGGTGGCTCAGGATCTCACACCAGGAAACAACAGTCCTAGAGAAATAGTAGTGGCTTGGGCACTCACACCTGGATACAACAGTCCTACAGAAATAGTGGTGGCTCGGGATCCCACACCAGGAAGCGACAGTCGTAGAGAAATAGTGGGGGCTCGGGATCTCACACCAGGAAACGACCGACATAGAGAAATAGTGGCGGCTTGGGATCTCACACCAGGAAACAACAGTCCTAGAGAAATAGTGGCAGCTCGGGATCTCACACCTGGAAACAGCAGCCCTAGAGAAATAGTGGTGGATCAGGATCCCACACCAGGAAGCGACAGTCGTAGAGAAATAGTGGGGGCTCAGGATCTCACTGCTGGAAATGACAGCCCTAGAGAATTAGTGGTAGCTCAGGATCGCACAGCAGGAAACGACAGTCCTAGAGAAATAGTAGCAGCTTGGATATCACACCTGGAAACAACAGTCCTAGAGAAATAGCGGTGGCTCGGGATCTCAAACCAGGACACAACAGTCCTAGAGAAATAGTGGCGGGTCAGGATCTCACACCTGGAAACAGCAGCCCTAGAGAAATAGTTGCGGG
The DNA here is from genome assembly GCF_040938575.1 of Ambystoma mexicanum. Lineage (NCBI taxonomy): Eukaryota > Metazoa > Chordata > Amphibia > Caudata > Ambystomatidae > Ambystoma > Ambystoma mexicanum. The sequence continues at coordinate 1,206,135,432 of NC_090926.1, read as the reverse complement.
TCAGGATCTCACACCTGGAAACAACAGCTATAGAGAAATAGTGGCGGCTCAGGATCTCACACCAGGAAACAACAGTCCTAGAGAAATAGTGGTTGCTCAGGATCCCACACCAGGAAGCGACAGTCGTAGAGAAATAGTGGGGGCTCAGGATCTCAGTCCTGGAAACAACAGCCCTAGAGAAATAGTGGTGGCTCAGGATCTCACACCTGGAAACAACAGTCCTAGAGAAATAGTAGTGGCTTGGGCACTCACACCTGGAAACAACAGTCCTAGAGAAATAGTGGTGGCTCGGGATCCCACACCAGGAAGCGATAGTCGTAGAGAAATAGTGGGGGCTCGGGATCTCACACCAGGAAACGACCGACATAGATAAATAGTGGCGGCTTGGGATCTCACACCAGGAAACAACAGTCCTAGAGAAATAGTGGCGGCTCGGGATCTCACACCTGGAAACAGCAGCCCTAGAGAAATAGTGGCGGGTCAGGATCTCACACCTGGAAACAACAGCCCTAGAGAAATAGTGGCGGCTCAGGATCTCACACCAGGAAACAACAGTCCAAGAGAAATAGTAGTGGCTCGGGCACTCACACCTGGAAACAACAGTCCTAGAGAAATAGTGGCGGCTCAGGATCCCGCACCAGGAAGTGACAGTCGTAGAGAAATAGTGGCGGCTCGGGATCTCACACCAGGAAACAACAGTCCTAGAGAAATAGTGGTAGCTAAGGATCGCACACCAGGAAACAGTCCTAGAGAAATAGTGGTAGCTAAGGATCGCACACCAGGAAACGACAGTCCTAGAGAAATAGTAGCGGCTCGGGATCTCACATCTGGAAACAACAGTCCTAGAGAAATAGTGGTGGCTCGGGATCTCACACCAGGACACAAAAGTCCTAGAGAAATAGTGGCGGGTCAGGATCTCACACCTGGAAACAACAGCCCTAGAGAAATAGTGGTGGCTCAGGATCTCACACCAGGAAACAACAGTCCTAGAAAAATAGGAGTGACTCGGGCGCTCAAACCTGGACACAGCAGCCCTAGAGAAATAGTGGCGGGTCAGGATCTCACACCTGGAAACAACAGCCCTAGAGAAATAGTGGCGGCTCAGGATCTCACACCACGCCACAACAGTCCTAGAGAAATAGTGGTGGCTCGGGATCCCACACCAGGAAGCGACAGTCATAGAGAAATAGTGGGGGCTCGGGATCTCACACCAGGAAACGACTGACATAGGTAAATAGTGGCGGCTTGGGATCTCACACCAGGAAACAACAGCCCTAGAGAAATAGTGGTGGCTCGGGATCACACACCAGGAAACGACCGTCATAGAGAAATAGTGGCGGCCAGGGATCTCATACCAGGAAGCAACAGTCCTAGAGAAATAGTGGCGGGTCAGGATCTCACACCTGGAAACAACAGCCCTAGAGAAATAGTGGTGGCTCAGGATCTCACACCAGGAAACAACACTCCTAGAGAAATAGTAGTGGCTCGGGCACTCACACCTGGAAACAACAGTCCTAGAGAAATAGTGGCAGCTCAGGATCCCATACCAGGAAGCGACAGTCATAGAGAAATAGTGGTGGCTCGGGATCCCACACCAGGAAGCGACAGTCATAGAGAAATAGTGGTGGTACGGGATCTCACACCAGGAAACAACCGTCATAGAGAAATAGTGGCGACTCGGGATCTCACACCTGGAAACAACAGCCCTAGAGAAAAGTGGCGGCTCGGGATCTCACACCACGACACAACAGTCCTAGAGAAATAGTGGTGGCTCGGGATCCCACACCAGGAAGCGACAGTCAAAGAGAAATATTGGGGGCTCGGGATCTCGCACCAGGAAACGACCAACATAGAGAAATAGTGGCGGCTTGGGATCTCACACCAGGAAACAACAGCCCTAGAGAAATAGTGGTGGCTCGGGATCACACACCAGGAAACGACTGTCAGAGAGAAATAGTGGCGGCTTGGGATCTCATACCAGGAAGCAACAGTCCTAGAGAAATAGTGGCGGGTCAGGATCTCACACCTGGAAACAACAGCCCTAGAGAAATAGTGGTGGCTTAGGATCTCACACCGGGAAACAACAGTCCTAGAGAAATAGTAGTGGCTCGGGCGCTCACACCTGGAAATAACAGTCCTAGAGAAATAGTGGCAGCTCGGGATCCCATACCAGGAAGCGACAGTCATAGAGAAATAGTGTGGTCTCAGGATCTCACACTAGGAAACGACTGACATAGAGAAATAGTGGCGGCTTGGGATCTCACACCAGGAAACAACAGTCCTAGAGAAATAGTGGCGGCTCGGGATCTCACACCAGGAAACAACCGTCATAGAGAAATAGTGGCGACTCGGGATCTCATACCAGGAAGCAACAGTCCTAGAGAAATAGTGGTGGATTGGGATCTCACACCTGGGAACAACAGTCCTAGAGAAATAGTGGCGGCTCGGGATCCCACACCTGGAAATGACAGTCCTAGAGAAATAGTGGTGGCTCGGGATCTCACACCAGGAAAGAACAGTCCTAGAGAAATAGTGGCAGCTCTGTCTCTCACACCTGGAAACAACTGTACCAGAGAAATAGTGGCGGCTCGGGATCTCACACCTGGAAACAACAGTCCTAGAGAAATAGTGGAGGCTCGGGATCCCACACCAGGAAGCGACAGTTGTATAGAAATAGTGGGGGCTCAGGATGACAGCCCTAGAGAAATAGTGGTAGCTCAGGATCGCACAACAGGAAACGACAGTCCTAGAGAAATAGTAGCGGCTTGGGATCCCATACCAGGAAGCGACAGTCATAGAGAAATAGTGAGGTCTCAGGATCTCACACTAGGAAACGACTGACATAGAGAAATAGTGGCGGCTTGGGATCTCACACCAGGAAACAACAGTCCTAGAGAAATAGTGGCGGCTCGGGATCTCACACCAGGAAACAATCGTCATAGAGAAATAGTGGCGACTCGGGATCTCATACCAGGAAGCAACAGTCCTAGAGAAATAGTGGTGGATTGGGATCTCACACCTGGGAACAACAGTCCTAGAAAAACAGTGGTGGCTCAGGATCCCATACCAGGAAGCGACAGTCGTAGAGAAATAGTGGGGGCTCGGGATCTCACACCAGGAAACGACCGACATAGAGAAATAGTGGCGGCTTTGGATCTCACACCAGGAAACAACAGTCCTAGAGAAATAGTGGGAGCTCGGGATCTCACACCTGGAAACAGCAGCCCTAGAGAAATAGTGGTGGGTCAGGATCTCACACCTGGAAACAACAGCTATAGAGAAATAGTGGCGGCTCAGGATCTCACACCAGGAAACAACAGTCTTAGAGAAATAGTAGTGGCTCGGGCACTCACACCTGGAAACAACAGTCCTAGAGAAATAGTGGTGGGTCAGGATCCCACACCAGGAAGCGACAGTCGTAGAGAAATAGTGGGGGCTCAGGATCTCACTGCTGGAAATGACAGCCCTAGAGAATTAGTGGTAGCTCAGGATCGCACAGCAGGAAACGACAGTCCTAGAGAAATAGTAGCAGCTTGGATCTCACACCTGGAAACAACAGTCCTAGAGAAATAGCGGTGGCTCGGGATCTCAAACCAGGACACAACAGTCCTAGAGAAATAGTGGCGGGTCAGGATCTCACACCTGGAAACAACAGCTATAGAGAAATAGTGGCGGCTCAGGATCTCACACCAGGAAACAACAGTCCTAGAGAAATAGTGGTTGCTCAAGATCCCACACGAGGAAGCGACAGTCGTAGAGAAATAGTGGGGGCTCAGGATCTCAGTCCTGGAAACAACAGCCCTAGAGAAATAGTGGTGGCTCAGGATCTCACACCAGGAAACAACAGTCCTAGAGAAATAGTAGTGGCTTGGGCACTCACACCTGGAAACAACAGTCCTAGAGAAATAGTGGTGGCTCGGGATCCCACACCAGGAAGCGATAGTCGTAGAGAAATAGTGGGGGCTCGGGATCTCACACCAGGAAACGACCGACATAGAGAAATAGTGGCGGCTTGGGATCTCACACCAGGAAACAACAGTCCTAGAGAAATAGTGGCGGCTCGGGATCTCACACCTGGAAACAGCAGCCCTAGAGAAATAGTGGCGGGTCAGGATCTCACACCTGGAAACAACAGTCCTAGAGAAATAGTGGCGGCTCGGGATCCCGCACCAGGAAGTGACAGTCGTAGAGAAATAGTGGGGGCTCGGGATCTCACACCAGGAAACAACAGTCCTAGAGAAATAGTGGTAGCTAAGGATCGCACACCAGGAAACAGTCCTAGAGAAATAGTGGTAGCTAAGGATCGCACACCAGGAAACGACAGTCCTAGAGAAATAGTAGCGGCTCGGGATCTCACACCTGGAAACAACAGACCTAGAGAAATAGTGGTGGCTCGGGATCTCGCACCAGGACACAAAAGTCCTTGAGAAATAGTGGCGGGTCAGGATCTCACACCAGGAAACAACAGTCCTAGAAAAATAGGAGTGACTCGGGCGCTCAAACCTGGACACAGCAGCCCTAGAGAAATAGTGGCGGGTCAGGATCTCACACCTGGAAACAACAGCCCTAGAGAAATAGTGGCGGCTCAGGATCTCACACCACGCCACAACAGTCCTAGAGAAATAGTGGTGGCTGGGGATCCCACACCAGGAAGCGACAGTCATAGAGAAATAGTGGGGGCTCGGGATCTCACACCAGGAAACGACTGACATAGGGAAATAGTGGCGGCTTGGGATCTCACACCAGGAAACAACAGCCCTAGAGAAATAGTGGTGGCTCGGGATCACACACCAGGAAACGACCGTCATAGAGAAATAGTGGCGGCTTGGGATCTCATACCAGGAAGCAACAGTCCTAGAGAAATAGTGGCGGGTCAGGATCTCACACCTGGAAACAACAGCCCTAGAGAAATAGTGGTGGCTCAGGATCTCACACCAGGAAACAACACTCCTAGAGAAATAGTAGTGGCTCGGGCACTCACACCTGGAAACAACAGTCCTAGAGAAATAGTGGCAGCTCAGGATCCCATACCGGGAAGCGACAGTCATAGAGAAATAGTGGTGACTCGGGATCCCACACCAGGAAGCGACAGTCATAGAGAAATAGTGGTGGCACGGGATCTCACACCAGGAAACAACCGTCATAGAGAAATAGTGGCGACTCGGGATCTCACACCTGGAAACAACAGCACTAGAGAAAAGTGGCGGCTCGGGATCTCACACCACGACACAACAGTCCTAGAGAAATAGTGGTGGCTCAGGATCCCACACCAGGAAGCGACAGTCAAAGAGAAATAGTAGTGGCTCGGGATCTCGCACCAGGAAACGACCAACATAGAGAAATAGTGGCGGCTTGGGATCTCACACCAGGAAACAACAGCCCTAGAGAAATAGTGGTGGCTCGGGATCTCACACCAGGACACAAAAGTCCTAGAGAAATAGTGGCGGGTCAGGATCTCACACCTGGAAACAACAGCCCTAGAGAAATAGTGGTGGCTCAGGATCTCACACCAGGAAACAACAGTCCTAGAAAAATAGGAGTGACTCGGGCGCTCAAACCTGGACACAGCAGCCCTAGAGAAATAGTGGCGGGTCAGGATCTCACACCTGGAAACAACAGCCCTAGAGAAATAGTGGCGGCTCAGGATCTCACACCACGCCACAACAGTCCTAGAGAAATAGTGGTGGCTCGGGATCCCACACCAGGAAGCGACAGTCATAGAGAAATAGTGGGGGCTCGGGATCTCACACCAGGAAACGACTGACATAGGGAAATAGTGGCGGCTTGGGATCTCACACCAGGAAACAACAGCCCTAGAGAAATAGTGGTGGCTCGGGATCACACACCAGGAAACGACCGTCATAGAGAAATAGTGGCGGCTTGGGATCTCATACCAGGAAGCAACAGTCCTAGAGAAATAGTGGCGGTCAGGATCTCACACCTGGAAACAACAGCCCTAGAGAAATAGTGGTGGCTCAGGATCTCACACCAGGAAACAACACTCCTAGAGAAATAGTAGTGGCTCGGGCACTCACACCTGGAAACAACAGTCTTAGAGAAATAGTGGCAGCTCAGGATCCCATACCAGGAAGCGACAGTCATAGAGAAATAGTGGTGGCTCGGGATCCCACACCAGGAAGCGACAGTCATAGAGAAATAGTGGTGGCGCGGGATCTCACACCAGGAAACAACCGTCATAGAGAAATAGTGGTGGCTCAGGATCTCACACCGGGAAACAACAGTCCTAGAGAAATAGTAGTGGCTCGGGCGCTCACACCTGGAAATAACAGTCCTAGAGAAAGAGTGGCAGCTCGGGATCCCATACCAGGAAGCGACAGTCATAGAGAAATAGTGAGGTCTCAGGATCTCAAACTAGGAAACGACTGACATAGAGAAATAGTGGCGGCTTGGGATCTCACACCAGGAAACAACAGTCTTAGAGAAATAGTGGCGGCTCAGGATCTCACACCAGGAAACAACCGTCATAGAGAAACAGTGGCGACTCGGGATCTCATACCAGGAAGCAACAGTCCTAGAGAAATAGTGGTGGATTGGGATCTCACACCTGGGAACAACAGTCCTAGAGAAAAAGTGGCGGCTCGGGATCCCACACCTGGAAATGACAGTCCTAGAGAAATAGTGGTGGCTCGGGATCTCACACCAGGAAAGAACAGTCCTAGAGAAATAGTGGCAGCTCTGCATCTCACACCTGGAAACAACTGTACCAGAGAAATAGTGGCGGCTCGGGATCTCACACCTGGAAACAACAGTCCTAGAGAAATAGTGGAGGCTCGGGATCCCACACCAGGAAGCGACAGTTGTATAGAAATAGTGGGGGCTCAGGATGACAGCCCTAGAGAAATAGTGGTAGCTCAGGATCGCACAACAGGAAGCGACAGTCATAGAGAAATAGTGGGGGCTCGGGATCTCACACCAGGAAACGACCGACATAGAGAAATAGTGGCGGCTTGGGATCTCACACCAGGAAACAACAGTCCTAGAGAAATAGTGGCAGCTCGGGATCTCACACCTGGAAACAGCAGCCCATGAGAAATAGTGGTGGGTCAGGATCTCACACCTGGAAACAACAGCTATAGAGAAATAGTGGCGGCTCAGGATCTCACACCAGGAAACAACAGTCTTAGAGAAATAGTAGTGGCTCGGGCACTCACACCTGGAAACAACAGTCCTAGAGAAATAGTGGTGGGTCAGGATCCCACACCAGGATGCGACAGTCGTAGAGAAATAGTGGGGGCTCAGGATCTCACTGCTGGAAATGACAGCCCTAGAGAATTAGTGGTAGCTCAGGATCGCACAGCAGGAAACGACAGTCCTAGAGAAATAGTAGCAGCTTGGATCTCACACCTGGAAACAACAGTCCTAGAGAAATAGCGGTGGCTCGGGATCTCAAACCAGGACACAACAGTCCTAGAGAAATAGTGGCGGGTCAGGATCTCACACCTGGAAACAACAGCTATAGAGAAATAGTGGCGGCTCAGGATCTCACACCAGGAAACAACAGTCCTAGAGAAATAGTGGTTGCTCAGGATCCCACACCAGGAAGCGACAGTCGTAGAGAAATAGTGGGGGCTCAGGATCTCAGTCCTGGAAACAGCAGCCCTAGAGAAATAGTGGTGGCTCAGGATCTCACACCAGGAAACAACAGTCCTAGAGAAATAGTAGTGGCTTGGGCACTCACACCTGGAAACAACAGTCCTAGAGAAATAGTGGTGGCTCGGGATCCCACACCAGGAAGCGATAGTCGTAGAGAAATAGTGGGGGCTCGGGATCTCACACCAGGAAACGACCGACATAGAGAAATAGTGGCGGCTTGGGATCTCACACCAGGAAACAACAGTCCTAGAGAAATAGTGGCGGCTCGGGATCTCACACCTGGAAACAGCAGCCCTAGAGAAATAGTGGCGGGTCAGGATCTCACACCTGGAAACAACAACCCTAGAGAAATAGTGGCGGCTCAGGATCTGACACCAGGAAACAACAGTCCAAGAGAAATAGTAGTGGCTCGGGCACTCACACCTGGAAACAACAGTCCTAGAGAAATAGTGGCGGCTATAGATCCCGCACCAGGAAGTGACAGTCGTAGAGAAATAGTGGGGGCTCGGGATCTCACACCAGGAAACAACAGTCCTAGAGAAATAGTGGTAGCTAAGGATCGCACACCAGGAAACAGTCCTAGAGAAATAGTGGTAGCTAAGGATCGCACACCAGGAAACGACAGTCCTAGAGAAATAGTAGCGGCTCGGGATCTCACATCTGGAAACAACAGTCCTAGAGAAATAGTGGTGGCTCGTGGATCTCACACCAAGACACAAAAGTCCTAGAGAAATAGTGGCGGGTCAGGATCTCACACCTGGAAACAACAGCCCTAGAGAAATAGTGGTGGCTCAGGATCTCACACCAGGAAACAACAGTCTTAGAAAAATAGGAGTGACTCGGGCGCTCAAACCTGGACACAGCAGCCCTAAAGAAATAGTGGCGGGTCAGGATCTCACACCTGGAAACAACAGCCCTAGAGAAATAGTGGCGGCTCAGGATCTCACACCACGCCACAACAGTCCTAGAGAAATAGTGGTGGCTCGGGATCCCACACCAGGAAGCGACAGTCATAGAGAAATAGTGGGGGCTCGGGATCTCACACCAGGAAACGACTGACATAGGGAAATAGTGGCGGCTTGGGATCTCACACCAGGAAACAACAGCCCTAGAGAAATAGTGGTGGCTCGGGATCACACACCAGGAAACGACCGTCATAGAGAAATAGTGGCGGCTTGGGATCTCATACCAGGAAGCAACAGTCCTAGAGAAATAGTGGCGGGTCAGGATCTCACACCTGGAAACAACAGCCCTAGAGAAATAGTGGTGGCTCAGGATCTCACACCAGGAAACAACACTCCTAGAGAAATAGTAGTGGCTCGGGTACTCACACCTGGAAACAACAGTCCTAGAGAAATAGTGGCAGCTCAGGATCCCATACCAGGAAGCGACAGTCATAGAGAAATAGTGGTGGCTCGGGATCCCACACCAGGAAGCGACAGTCATAGAGAAATAGTGGTGGCACGGGATCTCACACCAGGAAACAACCGTCATAGAGAAATAGTGGCGACTCGAGATCTCACACCTGGAAACAACAGCCCTAGAGAAAAGTGGCGGCTCGGGATCTCACACCACGACACAACAGTCCTAGAGAAATAGTGGTGGCTCGGGATCCCACACCAGGAAGCGACAGTCAAAGAGAAATATTGGTGGCTCGGGATCTCGCACCAGGAAACGACCAACATAGAGAAATAGTGGCAGCTCTGCATCTCACACCTGGAAACAACTGTACCAGAGAAATAGTGGCGGCTCGGGATCTCACACCTGGAAACAACAGTCCTAGAGAAATAGTGGAGGCTCGGGATCCCACACCAGGAAGCGACAGTTGTATAGAAATAGTGGGGGCTCAGGATGACAGCCCTAGAGAAATAGTGGTAGCTCAGGATCGCACAACAGGAAGCGACAGTCATAGAGAAATAGTGGGGGCTCGGGATCTCACACCAGGAAACGACCGACATAGAGAAATAGTGGCGGCTTGGGATCTCACACCAGGAAACAACAGTCCTAGAGAAATAGTGGCAGCTCGGGATCTCACACCTGGAAACAGCAGCCCTAGAGAAATAGTGGTGGGTCAGGATCTCACACCTGGAAACAACAGCTATAGAGAAATAGTGGCGGCTCAGGATCTCACACCAGGAAACAACAGTCTTAGAGAAATAGTAGTGGCTCGGGCACTCACACCTGGAAACAACAGTCCTAGAGAAATAGTGGTGGGTCAGGATCCCACACCAGGAAGCGACAGTCGTAGAGAAATAGTGGGGGCTCAGGATCTCACTGCTGGAAATGACAGCCCTAGAGAATTAGTGGTAGCTCAGGATCGCACAGCAGGAAACGACAGTCCTAGAGAAATAGTAGCAGCTTGGATCTCACACCTGGAAACAACAGTCCTAGAGAAATAGCGGTGGCTCGGGATCTCAAACCAGGACACAACAGTCCTAGAGAAATAGTGGCGGGTCAGGATCTCACACCTGGAAACAACAGCTATAGAGAAATAGTGGCGGCTCAGGATCTCACACCAGGAAACAACAGTCCTAGAGAAATAGTGGTTGCTCAGGATCCCACACCAGGAAGCGACAGTCGTAGAGAAATAGTGGGGGCTCAGGATCTCAGTCCTGGAAACAGCAGCCCTAGAGAAATAGTGGTGGCTCAGGATCTCACACCAGGAAACAACAGTCCTAGAGAAATAGTAGTGGCTTGGGCACTCACACCTGGAAACAACAGTCCTAGAGAAATAGTGGTGGCTCGGGATCCCACACCAGGAAGCGATAGTCGTAGAGAAATAGTGGGGGCTCGGGATCTCACACCAGGAAACGACCGACATAGAGAAATAGTGGCGGCTTGGGATCTCACACCAGGAAACAACAGTCCTAGAGAAATAGTGGCGGCTCGGGATCTCACACCTGGAAACAGCAGCCCTAGAGAAATAGTGGCGGGTCAGGATCTCACACCTGGAAACAACAACCCTAGAGAAATAGTGGCGGCTCAGGATCTGACACCAGGAAACAACAGTCCAAGAGAAATAGTAGTGGCTCGGGCACTCACACCTGGAAACAACAGTCCTAGAGAAATAGTGGCGGCTATAGATCCCGCACCAGGAAGTGACAGTCGTAGAGAAATAGTGGGGGCTCGGGATCTCACACCAGGAAACAACAGTCCTAGAGAAATAGTGGTAGCTAAGGATCGCACACCAGGAAACAGTCCTAGAGAAATAGTGGTAGCTAAGGATCGCACACCAGGAAACGACAGTCCTAGAGAAATAGTAGCGGCTCGGGATCTCACATCTGGAAACAACAGTCCTAGAGAAATAGTGGTGGCTCGGGATCTCACATCAGGACACAAAAGTCCTAGAGAAATAGTGGCGGGTCAGGATCTCACACCTGGAAACAACAACCCTAGAGAAATAGTGGTGGCTCAGGATCTCACACCAGGAAACAACAGTCTTAGAAAAATAGGAGTGACTCGGGCGCTCAAACCTGGACACAGCAGCCCTAGAGAAATAGTGGCGGGTCAGGATCTCACACTTGGAAACAACAGCCCTAGAGAAATAGTGGCGGCTCAGGATCTCACACCACGCCACAACAGTCCTAGAGAAATAGTGGTGGCTCGGGATCCCACACCAGGAAGCGACAGTCATAGAGAAATAGTGGGGGCTCGGGATCTCACACCAGGAAACGACTGACATAGGGAAATAGTGGCGGCTTGGGATCTCACACCAGGAAACAACAGCCCTAGAGAAATAGTGGTGGCTCGGGATCACACACCAGGAAACGACCGTCATAGAGAAATAGTGGCGGCTTGGGATCTCATACCAGGAAGCAACAGTCCTAGAGAAATAGTGGCGGGTCAGGATGTCACACCTGGAAACAACAGCCCTAGAGAAATAGTGGTGGCTCAGGATCTCACACCAGGAAACAACACTCCTAGAGAAATAGTAGTGGCTCGGGTACTCACACCTGGAAACAACAGTCCTAGAGAAATAGTGGCAGCTCAGGATCCCATGCCAGGAAGCGACAGTCATAGAGAAATAGTGGTGGCTCGGGATCCCACACCAGGAAGCGACAGTCATAGAGAAATAGTGGTGGCTCGGGATCCCACACCAGGAAGCGACAGTCATAGAGAAATAGTGGGGGCTCGGGATCTCACACCAGGAAACGACTGACATAGGGAAATAATGGCGGCTTGGGATCTCACACCAGGAAACAACAGCCCTAGAGAAATAGTGGTGGCTCGGGATCACACACCAGGAAACGACCGTCATAGAGAAATAGTGGCGGCTTGGGATCTCATACCAGGAAGCAACAGTCCTAGAGAAATAGTGGCGGGTCAGGATGTCACACCTGGAAACAACAGCCCTAGAGAAATAGTGGTGGCTCAGGATCTCACACCAGGAAACAACACTCCTAGAGAAATAGTAGTGGCTCGGGTACTCACACCTGGAAACAACAGTCCTAGAGAAATAGTGGCAGCTCAGGATCCCATACCAGGAAGCGACAGTCATAGAGAAATAGTGGTGGCTCGGGATCCCACACCAGGAAGCGACAGTCATAGAGAAATAGTGGTGGCACGGGATCTCACACGAGGAAACAACCGTCATAGAGAAATAGTGGCGACTCGAGATCTCACACCTGGAAACAACAGCCCTAGAGAAAAGTGGCGGCTCGGGATCTCACACCACGACACAACAGTCCTAGAGAAATAGTGGTGGCTCGGGATCCCACACCAGGAAGCGACAGTCAAAGAGAAATATTGCTGGCTCGGGATCTCGCACCAGGAAACGACCAACATAGAGAAATAGTGGCGGCTTGGGATCTCACACCAGGAAACAACAGCCCTAGAGAAATAGTGGTGGCTCGCGATCACACACCAGGAAACGACCGTCATAGAGAAATAGTGGCGGCTTGGGATCTCATACCAGGAAGCAATAGTCCTAGAGAAATAGTGGCGGGTCAGGATCTCACACCTGGAAACAACAGCCCTAGAGAAATAGTGGTGGCTCAGGATCTCACACCGGGAAACAACAGTCCTAGAGAAATAGTAGTGGCTCGGGCGCTCACACTTGGAAATAACAGTCCTAGAGAAATAGTGGCAGCTCGGGATCCCATACCAGGAAGCGACAGTCATAGAGAAATAGTGAGGTCTCAGGATCTCACACTAGGAAACGACTGACATAGAGAAATAGTGGCGGCTTGGGATCTCACACCAGGAAACAACAGTCCTAGAGAAATAGTGGCGGCTCGGGATCTCACACCAGGAAACAACCGTCATAGAGAAATAGTGGCGACTCGGGATCTCATACCAGAAGGCAACAGTCCTAGAGAAATAGTGGTGGATTGGGATCTCACACCTGGGAACAACAGTCCTAGAGAAATAGTGGCGGCTCGGGATCCCACACCTGGAAATGACAGTCCTAGAGAAATAGTGGTGGCTCGGGATCTCACACCAGGAAAGAACAGTCCTAGAGAAATAGTGGCAGCTCTGCATCTCACACCTGGAAACAACTGTACCAGAGAAATAGTGGTGGCTCGGGATCCCACACCAGGAAGCGATAGTCGTAGAGAAATAGTGGGGGCTCGGGATCTCACACCAGGAAACGACCGACATAGAGAAATAGTGGCGGCTTGGGATCTCACACCAGGAAACAACAGTCCTAGAGAAATAGTGGCGGCTCGGGATCTCACACCTGGAAACAGCAGCCCTAGAGAAATAGTGGCGGGTCAGGATCTCACACCTGGAAACAACAACCCTAGAGAAATAGTGGCGGCTCAGGATCTGACACCAGGAAACAACAGTCCAAGAGAAATAGTAGTGGCTCGGGCACTCACACCTGGAAACAACAGTCCCAGAGAAATAGTGGCGGCTATAGATCCCGCACCAGGAAGTGACAGTCGTAGAGAAATAGTGGGGGCTCGGGATCTCACACCAGGAAACAACAGTCCTAGAGAAATAGTGGTAGCTAAGGATCGCACACCAGGAAACAGTCCTAGAGAAATAGTGGTAGCTAAGGATCGCACACCAGGAAACGACAGTCCTAGAGAAATAGTAGCGGCTCGGGATCTCACATCTGGAAACAACAGTCCTAGAGAAATAGTGGTGGCTCGGGATCTCACACCAGGACACAAAAGTCCTAGAGAAATAGTGGCGGGTCAGGATCTCACACCTGGAAACAACAGCCCTAGAGAAATAGTGGTGGCTCAGGATCTCACACCAGGAAACAACAGTCTTAGAAAAATAGGAGTGACTCGGGCGCTCAAACCTGGACACAGCAGCCCTAGAGAAATAGTGGCGGGTCAGGATCTCACACCTGGAAACAACAGCCCTAGAGAAATAGTGGCGGCTCAGGATCTCACACCACGCCACAACAGTCCTAGAGAAATAGTGGTGGCTCGGGATCCCACACCAGGAAGCGACAGTCATAGAGAAATAGTGGGGGCTCGGGATCTCACACCAGGAAACGACTGACATAGGGAAATAGTGGCGGCTTGGGATCTCACACCAGGAAACAACAGCCCTAGAGAAATAGTGGTGGCTCGGGATCACACACCAGGAAACGACCGTCATAGAGAAATAGTGGCGGCTTGGGATCTCATACCAGGAAGCAACAGTCCTAGAGAAATAGTGGCGGGTCAGGATGTCACACCTGGAAACAACAGCCCTAGAGAAATAGTGGTGGCTCAGGATCTCACACCAGGAAACAACACTCCTAGAGAAATAGTAGTGGCTCGGGTACTCACACCTGGAAACAACAGTCCTAGAGAAATAGTGGCAGCTCAGGATCCCATACCAGGAAGCGACAGTCATAGAGAAATAGTGGTGGCTCGGGATCCCACACCAGGAAGCGACAGTCATAGAGAAATAGTGGTGGCACGGGATCTCACACCAGGAAACAACCGTCATAGAGAAATAGTGGCGACTCGAGATCTCACACCTGGAAACAACAGCCCTAGAGAAAAGTGGCGGCTCGGGATCTCACACCACGACACAACAGTCCTAGAGAAATAGTGGTGGCTCGGGATCCCACACCAGGAAGCGACAGTCAAAGAGAAATATTGGTGGCTCGGGATCTCGCACCAGGAAACGACCAACATAGAGAAATAGTGGCGGCTTGGGATCTCACACCAGGAAACAACAGCCCTAGAGAAATAGTGGTGGCTCGGGATCACACACCAGGAAACGACCGTCATAGAGAAATAGTGGCGGCTTGGGATCTCATACCAGGAAGCAATAGTCCTAGAGAAATAGTGGCGGGTCAGGATCTCACACCTGGAAACAACAGCCCTAGAGAAATAGTGGTGGCTCAGGATCTCACACCGGGAAACAACAGTCCTAGAGAAATAGTAGTGGCTCGGGCGCTCACACCTGGAAATAACAGTCCTAGAGAAATAGTGGCAGCTCGGGATCCCATACCAGGAAGCGACAGTCATAGAGAAATAGTGAGGTCTCAGGATCTCACACTAGGAAACGACTGACATAGAGAAATAGTGGCGGCGTGGGATCTCACACCAGGAAACAACAGTCCTAGAGAAATAGTGGCGGCTCGGGATCTCACACCAGGAAACAACCGTCATAGAGAAATAGTGGCGACTCGGGATCTCATACCAGAAAGCAACAGTCCTAGAGAAATAGTGGTGGATTGGGATCTCACACCTGGGAACAACAGTCCTAGAGAAATAGTGGCGGCTCGGGATCCCACACCTGGAAATGACAGTCCTAGAGAAATAGTGGTGGCTCGGGATCTCACACCAGGAAAGAACAGTCCTAGAGAAATAGTGGCAGCTCTGCATCTCACACCTGGAAACAACTGTACCAGAGAAATAGTGGTGGCTCGGGATCCCACACCAGGAAGCGATAGTCGTAGAGAAATAGTGGGGGCTCGGGATCTCACACCAGGAAACGACCGACATAGAGAAATAGTGGCGGCTTGGGATCTCACACCAGGAAACAACAGTCCTAGAGAAATAGTGGCGGCTCGGGATCTCACACCTGGAAACAGCAGCCCTAGAGAAATAGTGGCGGGTCAGGATCTCACACCTGGAAACAACAACCCTAGAGAAATAGTGGCGGCTCAGGATCTGACACCAGGAAACAACAGTCCAAGAGAAATAGTAGTGGCTCGGGCACTCACACCTGGAAACAACAGTCCTAGAGAAATAGTGGCGGCTATAGATCCCGCACCAGGAAGTGACAGTCGTAGAGAAATAGTGGGGGCTCGGGATCTCACACCAGGAAACAACAGTCCTAGAGAAATAGTGGTAGCTAAGGATCGCACACCAGGAAACAGTCCTAGAGAAATAGTGGTAGCTAAGGATCGCACACCAGGAAACGACAGTCCTAGAGAAATAGTAGCGGCTCGGGATCTCACATCTGGAAACAACAGTCCTAGAGAAATAGTGGTGGCTCGGGATCTCACACCAGGACACAAAAGTCCTAGAGAAATAGTGGCGGGTCAGGATCTCACACCTGGAAACAACAGCCCTAGAGAAATAGTGGTGGCTCAGGATCTCACACCAGGAAACAACAGTCTTAGAAAAATAGGAGTGACTCGGGCGCTCAAACCTGGACACAGCAGCCCTAGAGAAATAGTGGCGGCTCAGGATCTCACACCTGGAAACAACAGCCCTAGAGAAATAGTGGCGGCTCAGGATCTCACACCACGCCACAACAGTCCTAGAGAAATAGTGGTGGCTCGGGATCCCACACCAGGAAGCGACAGTCATAGAGAAATAGTGGGGGCTCGGGATCTCACACCAGGAAACGACTGACATAGGGAAATAGTGGCGGCTTGGGATCTCACACCAGGAAACAACAGCCCTAGAGAAATAGTGGTGGCTCGGGATCACACACCAGGAAACGACCGTCATAGAGAAATAGTGGCGGCTTGGGATCTCATACCAGGAAGCAACAGTCCTAGAGAAATAGTGGCGGGTCAGGATGTCACACCTGGAAACAACAGCCCTAGAGAAATAGTGGTGGCTCAGGATCTCACACCAGGAAACAACACTCCTAGAGAAATAGTAGTGGCTCGGGTACTCACACCTGGAAACAACAGTCCTAGAGAAATAGTGGCAGCTCAGGATCCCATACCAGGAAGCGACAGTCATAGAGAAATAGTGGTGGCTCGGGATCCCACACCAGGAAGCGACAGTCATAGAGAAATAGTGGTGGCACGGGATCTCACACCAGGAAACAACCGTCATAGAGAAATAGTGGCGACTCGAGATCTCACACCTGGAAACAACAGCCCTAGAGAAAAGTGGCGGCTCGGGATCTCACACCACGACACAACAGTCCTAGAGAAATAGTGGTGGCTCGGGATCCCACACCAGGAAGCGACAGTCAAAGAGAAATATTGGTGGCTCGGGATCTCGCACCAGGAAACGACCAACATAGAGAAATAGTGGCGGCTTGGGATCTCACACCAGGAAACAACAGCCCTAGAGAAATAGTGGTGGCTCGGGATCACACACCAGGAAACGACCGTCATAGAGAAATAGTGGCGGCTTGGGATCTCATACCAGGAAGCAATAGTCCTAGAGAAATAGTGGCGGGTCAGGATCTCACACCTGGAAACAACAGCCCTAGAGAAATAGTGGTGGCTCAGGATCTCACACCGGGAAACAACAGTCCTAGAGAAATAGTAGTGGCTCGGGCGCTCACACCTGGAAATAACAGTCCTAGAGAAATAGTGGCAGCTCGGGATCCCATACCAGGAAGAGACAGTCATAGAGAAATAGTGAGGTCTCAGGATCTCACACTAGGAAACGACTGACATAGAGAAATAGTGGCGGCTTGGGATCTCACACCAGGAAACAACAGTCCTAGAGAAATAGTGGCGGCACGGGGTCTCACACCAGGAAACAACCGTCATAGAGAAATAGTGGCGACTCGGGATCTCATACCAGAAAGCAACAGTCCTAGAGAAATAGTGGTGGATTGGGATCTCACACCTGGGAACAACAGTCCTAGAGAAATAGTGGCGGCTCGGGATCCCACACCTGGAAATGACAGTCCTAGAGAAATAGTGGTGGCTCGGGATCTCACACCAGGAAAGAACAGTCCTAGAGAAATAGTGGCAGCTCTGCATCTCACACCTGGAAACAACTGTACCAGAGAAATAGTGGCGGCTCGGGATCTCACACCTGGAAACAACAGTCCTAGAGAAATAGTGGAGGCTCGGGATCCCACACCAGGAAGCGACAGTTGTATAGAAATAGTGGGGGCTCAGGATGACAGCCCTAGAGAAATAGTGGTGGCTGAGGATCTCACACCAGGAAACAACAGTCCTAGAGAAATAGTAGTGGCTTGGGCGCTCACACCTGGAAACAACAGTCCTAGAGAAATAGTGGCGGGTCAGGATCTCACACCTGGAAACAACAGCCCTAGAGAAATAGTGGTGGCTCAGGATCTCACACCAGGAAACAACAGTCCTAGAGAAATAGTAGTGGCTCGGGCGCTCACACCTGGAAACAACAGTCCTAGAGAAATAGTGGCAGCTCGGGATCCCACACCAGGAAGCAACAGTCATAGAGAAATAGTGGGGGCTCGGGATCTCACACCAAGAAACAACTGACAAAGAGAAATAGTGGCGGCTTGGAATCTCACACCAGGAAACAACAGTCGTAGAGAAATAGTGGCGGCTCGGGATCTCACACCAGGAAATGACCGTCATAGAGAAATAGTAGTGGCTCGGGATCTCACACCTGGAAGCGACAGTCGTAGAGAAATAGTGGTGGCTCAGGATCTCACACCAGGACACAACAGTCCTAGAGAAATGGTGGCGGGTCAGGATCTCACACCTGGAAACCACAGCCCTAGAGAAATAGTGGCGGCTCAGGATCTCACACCAGGAAACAACAGTCCTAGAGAAATAGTAGTGGCTTGGGCCCTCACACCTGGAAGCAACAGTCCTAGAGAAATAGTGGTGGCTCGGGATCCCACACC
This sequence comes from Ambystoma mexicanum, assembly GCF_040938575.1. NCBI lineage: Eukaryota > Metazoa > Chordata > Amphibia > Caudata > Ambystomatidae > Ambystoma > Ambystoma mexicanum. The sequence goes on along the minus strand of NC_090926.1, from coordinate 1,206,116,880 downwards.
AGAAAGCGACAGTCATAGAGAAATAGTGGTGGCACGGGATCTCACACCAGGAAACAACCGTCATAGAGAAATAGTGGCGACTCGGGATCTCACACCTGGAAACAACAGCCCTAGAGAAAAGTGGCGGCTCGGGATCTCACACCACGACACAACAGTCCTAGAGAAATAGTGGTGGCTCGGGATCCCACACCAGGAAGCGACAGTCAAAGAGAAATAGTAGTGGCTCGGGATCTCGCACCAGGAAACGACCAACATAGAGAAATAGTGGCGGCTTGGGATCTCACACCAGGAAACAACAGCCCTAGAGAAATAGTGGTGGCTCGGGATCTCACACCAGGACACAAAAGTCCTAGAGAAATAGTGGCGGGTCAGGATCTCACACCTGGAAACAACAGCCCTAGAGAAATAGTGGTGGCTCAGGATCTCACACCAGGAAACAACATTCCTAGAAAAATAGGAGTGACTCGGGCGCTCAAACCTGGACACAGCAGCCCTAGAGAAATAGTGGCGGGTCAGGATCTCACACCTGGAAACAACAGCCCTAGAGAAATAGTGGCGGCTCAGGATCTCAAACTAGGAAACGACTGACATAGAGAAATAGTGGCGGCTTGGGATCTCACACCAGGAAACAACAGTCTTAGAGAAATAGTGGCGGCTCGGGATCTCACACCAGGAAACAACCGTCATAGAGAAACAGTGGCGACTCGGGATCTCATACCAGGAAGCAACAGTCCTAGAGAAATAGTGGTGGATTGGGATCTCACACCTGGGAACAACAGTCCTAGAGAAATAGTGGCGGCTCGGGATCCCACACCTGGAAATGACAGTCCTAGAGAAATAGTGATGGCTCGGGATCTCACACCAGGAAAGAACAGTCCTAGAGAAATAGTGGCAGCTCTGCATCTCACACCTGGAAACAACTGTACCAGAGAAATAGTGGCGGCTCGGGATCTCACACCTGGAAACAACAGTCCTAGAGAAATAGTGGAGGCTCGGGATCCCACACCAGGAAGCGACAGTTGTATAGAAATAGTGGGGGCTCAGGATGACAGCCCTAGAGAAATAGTGGTGGCTGAGGATCTCACACCAGGAAACAACAGTCCTAGAGAAATAGTAGTGGCTTGGGCGCTCACACCTGGAAACAACAGTCCTAGAGAAATAGTGGCGGGTCAGGATCTCACACCTGGAAACAACAGCCCTAGAGAAATAGTGGTGGCTCAGGATCTCACACCAGGAAACAACAGTCCTAGAGAAATAGTAGTGGCTCGGGCGCTCACACCTGGAAACAACAGTCCTAGAGAAATAGTGGCAGCTCGGGATCCCACACCAGGAAGCAACAGTCATAGAGAAATAGTGGGGGCTCGGGATCTCACACCAGGAAACAACTGACAAAGAGAAATAGTGGCGGCTTGGAATCTCACACCAGGAAACAACAGTCGTAGAGAAATAGTGGCGGCTCGGGATCTCACACCAGGAAATGACCGTCATAGAGAAATAGTAGCGGCTCGGGATCTCATACCAGGAAACGACAGTCCTAGAGAAATAGTAGTGGCTCGGGATCTCACACCTGGAAGCGACAGTCGTAGAGAAATAGTGGTGGCTCAGGATCTCACACCAGGACACAACAGTCCTAGAGAAATGGTGGCGGGTCAGGATCTCACACCTGGAAACCACAGCCCTAGAGAAATAGTGGCGGCTCAGGATCTCACACCAGGAAACAACAGTCCTAGAGAAATAGTAGTGGCTTGGGCCCTCACACCTGGAAGCAACAGTCCTAGAGAAATAGTGGTGGCTCGGGATCCCACACCAGGAAGCGACAGTCATAGAGAAATAGTGGTGGCACGGGATCTCACACCAGGAAACAACCGTCATAGAGAAATAGTGGCGACTCGGGATCTCACACCTGGAAACAACAGCCCTAGAGAAAAGTGGCGGCTCGGGATCTCACACCACGACACAACAGTCCTAGAGAAATAGTGGTGGCTCGGGATCCCACACCAGGAAGCGACAGTCAAAGAGAAATAGTAGTGGCTCGGGATCTCGCACCAGGAAACGACCAACATAGAGAAATAGTGGCGGCTTGGGATCTCACACCAGGAAACAACAGCCCTAGAGAAATAGTGGTGGCTCGGGATCTCACACCAGGACACAAAAGTCCTAGAGAAAAAGTGGTGGCTCGGGATCTCACACCAGGACACAAAAGTCCTAGAGAAATAGTGGCGGGTCAGGATCTCACACCTGGAAACAACAGCCCTAGAGAAATAGTGGTGGCTCAGGATCTCACACCAGGAAACAACAGTCTTAGAAAAATAGGAGTGACTCGGGCGCTCAAACCTGGACACAGCAGCCCTAGAGAAATAGTGGCGGGTCAGGATCTCACACCTGGAAACAACAGCCCTAGAGAAATAGTGGCGGCTCAGGATCTCACACCACGCCACAACAGTCCTAGAGAAATAGTGGTGGCTCGGGATCCCACACCAGGAAGCGACAGTCATAGAGAAATAGTGGGGGCTCGGGATCGCACACCAGGAAACGACTGACATAGGGAAATAGTGGCGGCTTGGGATCTCACACCAGGAAACAACAGCCCTAGAGAAATAGTGGTGGCTCGGGATCACACACCAGGAAACGACCGTCATAGAGAAATAGTGGCGGCTTGGGATCTCATACCAGGAAGCAACAGTCCTAGAGAAATAGTGGCGGGTCAGGATGTCACACCTGGAAACAACAGCCCTAGAGAAATAGTGGTGGCTCAGGATCTCACACCAGGAAACAACACTCCTAGAGAAATAGTAGTGGCTCGGGTACTCACACCTGGAAACAACAGTCCTAGAGAAATAGTGGCAGCTCAGGATCCCATACCAGGAAGCGACAGTCATAGAGAAATAGTGGTGGCTCGGGATCCCACACCAGGAAGCGACAGTCATAGAGAAATAGTGGTGGCACGGGATCTCACACCAGGAAACAACCGTCATAGAGAAAAAGTGGCGACTCGAGATCTCACACCTGGAAACAACAGCCCTAGAGAAAAGTGGCGGCTCGGGATCTCACACCACGACACAACAGTCCTAGAGAAATAGTGGTGGCTCGGGATCCCACACCAGGAAGCGACAGTCAAAGAGAAATATTGGTGGCTCGGGATCTCGCACCAGGAAACGACCAACATAGAGAAATAGTGGCAGCTTGGGATCTCACACCAGGAAACAACAGCCCTAGAGAAATAGTGGTGGCTCGGGATCACACACCAGGAAACGACCGTCATAGAGAAATAGTGGCGGCTTGGGATCTCATACCAAGAAGCAATAGTCCTAGAGAAATAGTGGCGGGTCAGGATCTCACACCTGGAAACAACAGCCCTAGAGAAATAGTGGTGGCTCAGGATCTCACACCGGGAAACAACAGTCCTAGAGAAATAGTAGTGGCTCGGGCGCTCACACCTGGAAATAACAGTCCTAGAGAAATAGTGGCAGCTCGGGATCCCATACCAGGAAGCGACAGTCATAGAGAAATAGTGAGGTCTCAGGATCTCACACTAGGAAACGACTGACATAGAGAAATAGTGGCGGCTTGGGATCTCACACCAGGAAACAACAGTCCTAAAGAAATAGTGGCGGCTCGGGATCTCACACCAGGAAACAACCGTCATAGAGAAATAGTGGCGACTCGGGATCTCATACCAGAAAGCAACAGTCCTAGAGAAATAGTGGTGGATTGGGATCTCACACCTGGGAACAACAGTCCTAGAGAAATAGTGGCGGCTCGGGATCCCACACCTGGAAATGACAGTCCTAGAGAAATAGTGGTGGCTCGGGATCTCACACCAGGAAAGAACAGTCCTAGAGAAATAGTGGCAGCCCTGCATCTCACACCTGGAAACAACTGTACCAGAGAAATAGTGGCGGCTCGGGATCTCACACCTGGAAACAACAGTCCTAGAGAAATAGTGGAGGCTCGGGATCCCACACCAGGAAGCGACAGATGTATAGAAATAGTGGGGGCTCAGGATGACAGCCCTAGAGAAATAGTGGTGGCTGAGGATCTCACACCAGGAAACAACAGTCCTAGAGAAATAGTAGTGGCTTGGGCGCTCACACCTGGAAACAACAGTCCTAGAGAAATAGTGGCGGGTCAGGATCTCACACCTGGAAACAACAGCCCTAGAGAAATAGTGGTGGCTCAGGATCTCACACCAGGAAACAACAGTCCTAGAGAAATAGTAGTGGCTCGGGCGCTCACACCTGGAAACAACAGTCCTAGAGAAATAGTGGCAGCTCGGGATCCCACACCAGGAAGCAACAGTCATAGAGAAATAGTGGGGGCTCGGGATCTCACACCAAGAAACAACTGACAAAGAGAAATAGTGGCGGCTTGGAATCTCACACCAGGAAACAACAGTCGTAGAGAAATAGTGGCGGCTCGGGATCTCACACCAGGAAATGACCGTCATAGAGAAATAGTAGTGGCTCGGGATCTCACACCTGGAAGCGACAGTCGTAGAGAAATAGTGGTGGCTCAGGATCTCACACCAGGACACAACAGTCCTAGAGAAATGGTGGCGGGTCAGGATCTCACACCTGGAAACCACAGCCCTAGAGAAATAGTGGCGGCTTGGGCCCTCACACCTGGAAGCAACAGTCCTAGAGAAATAGTAGTGGCTTGGGCCCTCACACCTGGAAGCAACAGTCCTAGAGAAATAGTGGTGGCTCGGGATCCCACACCAGGAAGCGACAGTCATAGAGAAATAGTGGTGGCACGGGATCTCACACCAGGAAACAACCGTCATAGAGAAATAGTGGCGACTCGGGATCTCACACCTGGAAACAACAGCCCTAGAGAAAAGTGGCGGCTCGGGATCTCACACCACGACACAACAGTCCTAGAGAAATAGTGGTGGCTCGGGATCCCACACCAGGAAGCGACAGTCAAAGAGAAATAGTAGTGGCTCGGGATCTCGCACCAGGAAACGACCAACATAGAGAAATAGTGGCGGCTTGGGATCTCACACCAGGAAACAACAGCCCTAGAGAAATAGTGGTGGCTCGGGATCTCACACCAGGACACAAAAGTCCTAGAGAAATAGTGGCGGGTCAGGATCTCACACCTGGAAACAACAGCCCTAGAGAAATAGTGGTGGCTCAGGATCTCACACCAGGAAACAACATTCCTAGAAAAATAGGAGTGACTCGGGCGCTCAAACCTGGACACAGCAGCCCTAGAGAAATAGTGGCGGGTCAGGATCTCACACCTGGAAACAACAGCCCTAGAGAAATAGTGGCGGCTCAGGATCTCACACCACGCCACAACAGTCCTAGAGAAATAGTGGTGGCTCGGGATCCCACACCAGGAAGCGACAGTCATAGAGAAATAGTGGGGGCTCGGGATCTCACACCAGGAAACGACTGACATAGGGAAATAGTGGCGGCTTGGGATCTCACACCAGGAAACAACAGCCCTAGAGAAATAGTGGTGGCTCAGGATCACACACCAGGAAACGACTGTCATAGAGAAATAGTGGCGGCTTGGGATCTCATACCAGGAAGCAACAGTCCTAGAGAAATAGTGGCGGGTCAGGATCTCACACCTGGAAACAACAGCCCTAGAGAAATAGTGGTGGCTCAGGATCTCACACCGGGAAACAACAGTCCTAGAGAAATAGTAGTGGCTCGGGCGCTCACACCTGGAAATAACAGTCCTAGAGAAAGAGTGGCAGCTCGGGATCCCATACCAGGAAGCGACAGTCATAGAGAAATAGTGAGGTCTCAGGATCTCAAACTAGGAAACGACTGACATAGAGAAATAGTGGCGGCTTGGGATCTCACACCAGGAAACAACAGTCTTAGAGAAATAGTGGCGGCTCGGGATCTCACACCAGGAAACAACCGTCATAGAGAAACAGTGGCGACTCGGGATCTCATACCAGGAAGCAACAGTCCTAGAGAAATAGTGGTGGATTGGGATCTCACACCTGGGAACAACAGTCCTAGAGAAATAGTGGCGGCTCGGGATCCCACACCTGGAAATGACAGTCCTAGAGAAATAGTGGTGGCTCGGGATCTCACACCAGGAAAGAACAGTCCTAGAGAAATAGTGGCAGCTCTGCATCTCACACCTGGAAACAACTGTACCAGAGAAATAGTGGCGGCTCGGGATCTCACACCTGGAAACAACAGTCCTAGAGAAATAGTGGAGGCTCGGGATCCCACACCAGGAAGCGACAGTTGTATAGAAATAGTGGGGGCTCAGGATGACAGCCCTAGAGAAATAGTGGTGGCTGAGGATCTCACACCAGGAAACAACAGTCCTAGAGAAATAGTAGTGGCTTGGGCGCTCACACCTGGAAACAACAGTCCTAGAGAAATAGTGGCGGGTCAGGATCTCACACCTGGAAACAACAGCCCTAGAGAAATAGTGGTGGCTCAGGATATCACACCAGGAAACAACAGTCCTAGAGAAATAGTAGTGGCTCGGGCGCTCACACCTGGAAACAACAGTCCTAGAGAAATAGTGGCAGCTCGGGATCCCACACCAGGAAGCAACAGTCATAGAGAAATAGTGGGGGCTCGGGATCTCACACCAGGAAACAACTGACAAAGAGAAATAGTGGCGGCTTGGAATCTCACACCAGGAAACAACAGTCGTAGAGAAATAGTGGCGGCTCGGGATCTCACACCAGGAAATGACCGTCATAGAGAAATAGTAGCGGCTCGGGATCTCATACCAGGAAACGACAGTCCTAGAGAAATAGTAGTGGCTCGGGATCTCACACCTGGAAGCGACAGTCGTAGAGAAATAGTGGTGGCTCAGGATCTCACACCAGGACACAACAGTCCTAGAGAAATGGTGGCGGGTCAGTATCTCACACCTGGAAACCACAGCCCTAGAGAAATAGTGGCGGCTCAGGATCTCACACCAGGAAACAACAGTCCTAGAGAAATAGTAGTGGCTTGGGCCCTCACACCTGGAAGCAACAGTCCTAGAGAAATAGTGGTGGCTCGGGATCCCACACCAGGAAGCGACAGTCATAGAGAAATAGTGGTGGCACGGGATCTCACACCAGGAAACAACCGTCATAGAGAAATAGTGGCGACTCGGGATCTCACACCTGGGAACAACAGCCCTAGAGAAAAGTGGCGGCTCGGGATCTCACACCACGACACAACAGTCCTAGAGAAATAGTGGTGGCTCGGGATCCCACACCAGGAAGCGACAGTCAAAGAGAAATAGTAGTGGCTCGGGATCTCGCACCAGGAAACGACCAACATAGAGAAATAGTGGCGGCTTGGGATCTCACACCAGGAAACAACAGCCCTAGAGAAATAGTGGTGGCTCGGGATCTCACACCAGGACACAAAAGTCCTAGAGAAATAGTGGCGGGTCAGGATCTCACACCTGGAAACAACAGCCCTAGAGAAATAGTGGTGGCTCAGGATCTCACACCAGGAAACAACAGTCCTAGAAAAATAGGAGTGACTCGGGCGCTCAAACCTGGACACAGCAGCCCTAGAGAAATAGTGGCGGGTCAGGATCTCACACCTGGAAACAACAGCCCTAGAGAAATAGTGGCGGCTCAGGATCTCACACCACGCCACAACAGTCCTAGAGAAATAGTGGTGGCTCGGGATCCCACACCAGGAAGCGACAGTCATAGAGAAATAGTGGGGGCTCGGCATCTCACACCAGGAAACGACTGACATAGGGAAATAGTGGCGGCTTGGGATCTCACACCAGGAAACAACAGCCCTCGAGAAATAGTGGTGGCTCGGGATCACACACCAGGAAACGACCGTCATAGAGAAATAGTGGCGGCTTGGGATCTCATACCAGGAAGTAACAGTCCTAGAGAAATAGTGGCGGGTCAGGATCTCACACCTGGAAACAGCCCTAGAGAAATAGTGGTGGCTCAGGATCTCACACCAGGAAACAACACTCCTAGAGAAATAGTAGTGGCTCGGGCACTCACACCTGGAAACAACAGTCCTAGAGAAATAGTGGCAGCTCAGGATCCCATACCAGGAAGCGACAGTCATAGAGAAATAGTGGTGGCTCGGGATCCCACACCAGGAAGCGACAGTCATAGAGAAATAGTGGTGGCGCGGGATCTCACACCAGGAAACAACCGTCATAGAGAAATAGTGGCGACTCGGGATCTCACACCTGGAAACAACAGCCCTAGAGAAAAGTGGCGGCTCGGGTTCTCACACCACAACACAACAGTCCTAGAGAAATAGTGGTGGCTTGGGATCCCACACCAGGAAGCGACAGTCAAAGAGAAATAGTGGGGGCTCGGGATCTCGCACCAGGAAACGACCAACATAGAGAAATAGTGGCGGCTTGGGATCTCACACCAGGAAACAACAGCCCTAGAGAAATAGTGGTGGCTCGGGATCACACACCAGGAAACGACTGTCATAGAGAAATAGTGGCGGCTTGGGATCTCATACCAGGAAGCAACAGTCCTAGAGAAATAATGGCGGGTCAGGATCTCACACCTGGAAACAACAGCCCTAGAGAAATAGTGGTGGCTCAGGATCTCACACCGGGAAACAACAGTCCTAGAGAAATAGTAGTGGCTCGGGCGCTCACACCTGGAAATAACAGTCCTAGAGAAAGAGTGGCAGCTCGGGACCCATACCAGGAAGCGACAGTCATAGAGAAATAGTGAGGTCTCAGGATCTCAAACTAGGAAACGACTGACATCGAGATATAGTGGCTGCTTGGGATCTCACACCAGGAAACAACAGTCTTAGAGAAATAGTGGCGGCTCGGGATCTCACACCAGGAAACAACCGTCATAGAGAAACAGTGGCGACTCGGGATCTCATACCAGGAAGCAACAGTCCTAGAGAAATAGTGGAGGATTGGGATCTCACACCTGGGAACAACAGTCCTAGAGAAATAGTGGCGGCTCGGGATCCCACACCTGGAAATGACAGTCCTAGAGAAATAGTGGGGGCTCGGGATCTCACACCAGGAAAGAACAGTCCTAGAGAAATAGTGGCAGCTCTGCATCTCACACCTGGAAACAACTGTACCAGAGAAATAGTGGCGGCTCGGGATCTCACACCTGGAAACAACAGTCCTAGAGAAATAGTGGAGGCTCGGGATCCCACACCAGGAAGCAACAGTTGTATAGAAATAGTGGGGGCTCAGGATGACAGCCCTAGAGAAATAGTGGTAGCTCAGGATCGCACAACAGGAAGCGACAGTCATAGAGAAATAGTGGGGGCTCGGGATCTCACACCAGGAAACGACCGACATAGAGAAATAGTGGCGGCTTGGGATCTCACACCAGGAAACAACAGTCCTAGAGAAATAGTGGCAGCTCGGGATCTCACACCTGGAAACAGCAGCCCTAGAGAAATAGTGGTGGGTCAGGATCTCACACCTGGAAACAACAGCTATAGAGAAATAGTGGCGGCTCAGGATCTCACACCAGGAAACAACAGTCTTAGAGAAATAGTAGTGGCTCAGGCACTCACACCTGGAAACAACAGTCCTAGAGAAATAGTGGTGGGTCAGGATCCCACACCAGGAAGCGACAGTCGTAGAGAAATAGTGGGAGCTCAGGATCTCACTGCTGGAAATGACAGCCCTAGAGAATTAGTGGTAGCTCAGGATCGCACAGCAGGAAACGACAGTCCTAGAGAAATAGTAGCAGCTTGGATCTCACACCTGGAAACAACAGTCCTAGAGAAATAGCGGTGGCTCGGGATCTCAAACCAGGACACAACAGTCCTAGAGAAATAGTGGCGGGTCAGGATCTCACACCTGGAAACAACAGCTATAGAGAAATAGTGGCGGCTCAGGATCTCACACCAGGAAACAACAGTCCTAGAGAAATAGTGGTTGCTCAGGATCCCACACCAGGAAGCGACAGTCGTAGAGAAATAGTGGTGGCTCAGGATCTCACACCAGGAAACAACAGTCCTAGAGAAATAGTAGTGGCTTGGGCACTCACACCTGGAAACAACAGTCCTAGAGAAATAGTGGTGGCTCGGGATCCCACACCAGGAAGCGATAGTCGTAGAGAAATAGTGGGGGCTCGGGATCTCACACCAGGAAACGACCGACATAGAGAAATAGTGGCGGCTTGGGATCTCACACCAGGAAACAACAGTCCTAGAGAAATAGTGGCGGCTCGGGATCTCACACCTGGAAACAGCAGCCCTAGAGAAATAGTCGCGGGTCAGGATCTCACACCTGGAAACAACAACCCTAGAGAAATAGTGGCGGCTCAGGATCTGACACCAGGAAACAACAGTCCAAGAGAAATAGTGGTAGCTAAGGATCGCACACCAGGAAACAGTCCTAGAGAAATAGTGGTAGCTAAGGATCGCACACCAGGAAACGACAGTCCTAGAGAAATAGTAGCGGCTCGGGATCTCACATCTGGAAACAACAGTCCTAGAGAAATAGTGGTGGCTCGGGATCTCACACCAGGACACAAATGTCCTAGAGAAATAGTGGCGGGTCAGGATCTCACACCTGGAAACAACAGCCCTAGAGTAATAGTGGTGGCTCAGGATCTCACACCAGGAAACAACAGTCTTAGAAAAATAGGAGTGACTCGGGCGCTCAAACCTGGACACAGCAGCCCTAGAGAAATAGTGGCGGGTCAGGATCTCACACCTGGAAACAACAGCCCTAGAGAAATAGTGGCGGCTCAGGATCTCACACCACGCCACAACAGTCCTAGAGAAATAGTGGTGGCTCGGGATCCCACACCAGGAAGCGACAGTCATAGAGAAATAGTGGGGGCTCGGGATCTCACACCAGGAAACGACTGACATAGGGAAATAGTGGCGGCTTGGGATCTCACACCAGGAAACAACAGCCCTAGAGAAATAGTGGTGGCTCGGGATCACACACCAGGAAACGACCGTCATAGAGAAATAGTGGCGGCTTGGGATCTCATACCAGGAAGCAACAGTCCTAGAGAAATAGTGGCGGGTCAGGATCTCACACCTGGAAACAACAGCCCTAGAGAAATAGTGGTGGCTCAGGATCTCACACCAGGAAACAACACTCCTAGAGAAATAGTAGTGTCTCGGGCACTCACACCTGGAAACAACAGTCCTAGAGAAATAGTGGCAGCTCAGGATCCCATACCAGGAAGCGACAGTCATAGAGAAATAGTGGTGGCTCGGGATCCCACACCAGGAAGCGACAGTCATAGAGAAATAGTGGTGGCACGGGATCTCACACCAGGAAACAACCGTCATAGAGAAATAGTGGCGACTCGGGATCTCACACCTGGAAACAACAGCCCTAGAGAAAAGTGGCGGCTCGGGATCTCACACCACGACACAACAGTCCTAGAGAAATAGTGGTGGCTCGGGATCCCACACCAGGAAGCGACAGTCAAAGAGAAATAGTGGTGGCTCGTGATCTCGCACCAGGAAACGACCAACATAGAGAAATAGTGGCGGCTTGGGATCTCACACCAGGAAACAAAAGCCCTAGAGAAATAGTGGTGGCTCGGGATCACACACCAGGAAACGACCGTCATAGAGAAATAATGGCGGCTTGGGATCTCATACCAGGAAGCAATAGTCCTAGAGAAATAGTGGCGGGTCAGGATCTCACACCTGGAAACAACAGCCCTAGAGAAATAGTGGTGGCTCAGGATCTCACACCGGGAAACAACAGTCCTAGAGAAATAGTAGTGGCTCGGGCGCTCACACCTGGAAATAACAGTCCTAGAGAAATAGTGGCAGCTCGGGATCCCATACCAGGAAGCGACAGTCATAGAGAAATAGTGAGGTCTCAGGATCTCACACTAGGAAACGACTGACATAGAGAAATAGTGGCGGCTTGGGATCTCACACCAGGAAACAACAGTCCTAGAGAAATAGTGGCGGCTCGGGATCTCACACCAGGAAACAACCGTCATAGAAAAATAGTGGCGACTCGGGATCTCATACCAGAAAGCAACAGTCCTAGAGAAATAGTGGTGGATTGGGATCTCACACCTGGGAACAACAGTCCTAGAGAAATAGTGGCGGCTCGGGATCCCACACCTGGAAATGACAGTCCTAGAGAAATAGTGGTGGCTCGGGATATCACACCAGGAAAGAACAGTCCTAGAGAAATAGTGGCAGCTCTGCATCTCACACCTGGAAACAACTGTACCAGAGAAATAGTGGCGGCTCGGGATCTCACACCTGGAAACAACAGTCCTAGAGAAATAGTGGAGGCTCGGGATCCCACACCAGGAAGCGACAGTTGTATAGAAATAGTGGGGGCTCAGGATGACAGCCCTAGAGAAATAGTGGTGGCTGAGGATCTCACACCAGGAAACAACAGTCCTAGAGAAATAGTAGTGGCTTGGGCGCTCACACCTGGAAACAACAGCCCTAGAGAAATAGTGGCGGGTCAGGATCTCACACCTGGAAACAACAACCCTAGAGAAATAGTGGCGGCTCAGGATCTGACACCAGGAAACAACAGTCCAAGAGAAATAGTAGTGGCTCGGGCACTCACACCTGGAAACAACAGTCCTAGAGAAATAGTGGCGGCTATAGATCCCGCACCAGGAAGTGACAGTCGTAGAGAAATAGTGGGGGCTCGGGATCTCACACCAGGAAACAACAGTCCTAGAGAAATAGTGGTAGCTAAGGATCGCACACCAGGAAACAGTCCTAGAGAAATAGTGGTAGCTAAGGATCACACACCAGGAAACGACAGTCCTAGAGAAATAGTAGCGGCTCGGGATCTCACATCTGGAAACAACAGTCCTAGAGAAATAGTGGTGGCTCGGGATCTCACACCAGGACACAAATGTCCTAGAGAAATAGTGGCGGGTCAGGATCTCACACCTGGAAACAACAGCCCTAGAGTAATAGTGGTGGCTCAGGATCTCACACCAGGAAACAACAGTCTTAGAAAAATAGGAGTGACTCGGGCGCTCAAACCTGGACACAGCAGCCCTAGAGAAATAGTGGGGGGTCAGGATCTCACACCTGGAAACAACAGCCCTAGAGAAATAGTGGCGGCTCAGGATCTCACACCACGCCACAACAGTCCTAGAGAAATAGTGGTGGCTCGGGATCCCACACCAGGAAGCGACAGTCATAGAGAAATAGTGGGGGCTCGGGATCTCACACCAGGAAACGACTGACATAGGGAAATAGTGGCGGCTTGGGATCTCACACCAGGAAACAACAGCCCTAGAGAAATAGTGGTGGCTCGGGATCACACACCAGGAAACGACCGTCATAGAGAAATAGTGGCGGCTTGGGATCTCATACCAGGAAGCAACAGTCCTAGAGAAATAGTGGCGGGTCAGGATCTCACACCTGGAAACAACAGCCCTAGAGAAATAGTGGTGGCTCAGGATCTCACACCAGGAAACAACACTCCTAGAGAAATAGTAGTGTCTCGGGCACTCACACCTGGAAACAACAGTCCTAGAGAAATAGTGGCAGCTCAGGATCCCATACCAGGAAGCGACAGTCATAGAGAAATAGTGGTGGCTCGGGATCCCACACCAGGAAGCGACAGTCATAGAGAAATAGTGGTGGCACGGGATCTCACACCAGGAAACAACCGTCATAGAGAAATAGTGGCGACTCGGGATCTCACACCTGGAAACAACAGCCCTAGAGAAAAGTGGCGGCTCGGGATCTCACACCACGACACAACAGTCCTAGAGAAATAGTGGTGGCTCGGGATCCCACACCAGGAAGCGACAGTCAAAGAGAAATAGTGGTGGCTCGGGATCTCGCACCAGGAAACGACCAACATAGAGAAATAGTGGCGGCTTGGGATCTCACACCAGGAAACAACAGCCCTAGAGAAATAGTGGTGGCTCGGGATCACACACCAGGAAACGACCGTCATAGAGAAATAGTGGCGGCTTGGGATCTCATACCAGGAAGCAACAGTCCTAGAGAAATAGTGGCGGGTCAGGATCTCACACCTGGAAACAACAGCCCTAGAGAAATAGTGGTGGCTCAGGATCTCACACCAGGAAACAACACTCCTAGAGAAATAGTAGTGTCTCGGGCACTCACACCTGGAAACAACAGGCCTAGAGAAATAGTGGCAGCTCAGGATCCCATACCAGGAAGCGACAGTCATAGAGAAATAGTGGTGGCTCGGGATCCCACACCAGGAAGCGACAGTCATAGAGAAATAGTGGTGGCACGGGATCTCACACCAGGAAACAACCGTCATAGAGAAATAGTGGCGACTCGGGATCTCACACCTGGAAACAACAGCCCTAGAGAAAAGTGGCGGCTCGGGATCTCACACCACGACACAACAGTCCTAGAGAAATAGTGGTGGCTCGGGATCCCACACCAGGAAGCGACAGTCAAAGAGAAATAGTGGTGGCTCGGGATCTCGCACCAGGAAACGACCAACATAGAGAAATAGTGGCGGCTTGGGATCTCACACCAGGAAACAACAGCCCTAGAGAAATAGTGGTGGCTCGGGATCACACACCAGGAAACGACCGTCATAGAGAAATAATGGCGGCTTGGGATCTCATACCAGGAAGCAATAGTCCTAGAGAAATAGTGGCGGGTCAGGATCTCACACCGGGAAACAACAGCCCTAGAGAAATAGTGGTGGCTCAGGATCTCACACCGGGAAACAACAGTCCTAGAGAAATAGTAGTGGCTCGGGCGCTCACACCTGGAAATAACAGTCCTAGAGAAATAGTGGCAGCTCGGGATCCCATACCAGGAAGCGACAGTCATAGAGAAATAGTGAGGTCTCAGGATCTCACACTAGGAAACGACTGACATAGAGAAATAGTGGCGGCTTGGGATCTCACACCAGGAAACAACAGTCCTAGAGAAATAGTGGCGGCTCGGGATCTCACACCAGGAAACAACCGTCATAGAAAAATAGTGGCGACTCGGGATCTCATACCAGAAAGCAACAGTCCTAGAGAAATAGTGGTGGATTGGGATCTCACACCTGGGAACAACAGTCCTAGAGAAATAGTGGCGGCTCGGGATCCCACACCTGGAAATGACAGTCCTAGAGAAATAGTGGTGGCTCAGGATATCACACCAGGAAAGAACAGTCCTAGAGAAATAGTGGCAGCTCTGCATCTCACACCTGGAAACAACTGTACCAGAGAAATAGTGGCGGCTCGGGATCTCACACCTGGAAACAACAGTCCTAGAGAAATAGTGGTGGCTCGGGATCCCACACCAGGAAGCGACAGTTGTATAGAAATAGTGGGGGCTCAGGATGACAGCCCTAGAGAAATAGTGGTGGCTGAGGATCTCACACCAGGAAACAACAGTCCTAGAGAAATAGTAGTGGCTTGGGCGCTCACACCTGGAAACAACAGTCCTAGAGAAATAGTGGCGGGTCAGGATCTTACACCTGGAAACAACAGCCCTAGAGAAATAGTGGTGGCTCAGGATCTCACACCAGGAAACAACAGTCCTAGAGAAATAGTAGTGACTCGGGCGCTCACACCTGGAAACAACAGTCCTAGAGAAATAGTGGCAGCTCGGGATCCCACACCAGGAAGCAACAGTCATAGAGAAATAGTGGGGGCTCAGGATCTCACACCAGGAAACAACTGACAAAGAGAAATAGTGGCGGCTTGGAATCTCACACCAGGAAACAACAGTCGTAGAGAAATAGTGGCGGCTCGGGATCTCACACCAGGAAATGACCGTCATAGAGAAATAGTAGCGGCTCGGGATCTCATACCAGGAAACGACAGTCCTAGAGAAATAGTAGTGGCTCGGGATCTCACACCTGGAAGCGACAGTCGTAGAGAAATAGTGGTGGCTCAGGATCTCACACCAGGACACAACAGTCCTAGAGAAATGGTGGCGGGTCAGGATCTCACACCTGGAAACCACAGCCCTAGAGAAATAGTGGCGGCTCAGGATCTCACACCAGGAAACAACAGTCCTAGAGAAATAGTAGTGGCTTGGGCCCTCACACCTGGAAGCAACAGTCCTAGAGAAATAGTGGCGGCTCGGGATCTCATACCAGGAAGCAACAGTCCTAGAGAAATAGTGGTGGGTCATGATCTCACACCTGGAAACAACAGCCCTAGAGAAATAGTAGTGGCTCAGGATCTCACACCAGGAAACAACAGTCCAAGAGAAATAGTGGACAACAGAACCAAAAATGGTTAAGCTCCACTAAGTATGTTGCGCTGCTAGACTCCCATATTAGAGAAATAGTGGTGGCTCAGGATCGCACACCATGAAGCGACAGTCCTAGAGAAATAGCGGCAGCTTAGGATCTCACACCAGGAAACGACAGTTCTAGAGAAATAGTGGGAGCTCAGGATCGCACACCAGGAAATGACAGTCCTAGAGAAATTGTAGTGGCTCAGGTTCTCACACCTGGAAACAACAGTCCTAGAGAAATAGTGGCGGCTCGGGTTCTCACACCAGGACACAACAGTCCTAGAGAAATAGTGGTGGGTCAGGATCTCACACCTGGAAACAACAGCCCTAGGGAAATAGTGGTGGCTCAGGATCTCACACCAGGAAACAACAGTCCTAGAGAAATAGTGGCGGCTCGGGATCTCACACCAGGAAACGACCGTCATAGAGAAAAAGTGGCGGCTCGGGATCTCATACCAGGAAGCAATAGTCCTAGAGAAATAGTGGCGGCTCGGGATCTCACACGTGGAAACAACAGCTATAGAGAAATAGTGGCGGCTCAGGATCTCACACCAGGAAACAACAGTCTTAGAGAAATAGTAGTGGCTCGGGCACTCACACCTGGAAACAACAGTCCTAGAGAAATAGTGGTGGGTCAGGATCCCACACCAGGAAGCGACAGTCGTAGAGAAATAGTGGGGGCTCAGGATCTCACTGCTGGAAATGACAGCCCTAGAGAATGAGTGGTAGCTCAGGATCGCACAGCAGGAAACGACAGTCCTAGAGAAATAGTAGCAGCTTGGATCTCACACCTGGAAACAACAGTCCTAGAGAAATAGCGGTGGCTCGGGATCTCAAACCAGGACACAACAGTCCTAGAGAAATAGTGGCGGGTCAGGATCTCACACCTGGAAACAACAGCTATAGAGAAATAGTGGCGGCTTGGGATCTCACACCAGGAAACAACAGTCCTAGAGAAATAGTGGTTGCTCAGGATCCCACACCAGGAAGCGACAGTCGTAGAGAAATAGTGGGGGCTCAGGATCTCAGTCCTGGAAACAGCAGCCCTAGAGAAATAGTGGTGGCTCAGGATCTCACACCAGGAAACAACAGTCCTAGAGAAATAGTAGTGGCTTGGGCACTCACACCTGGAAACAACAGTCCTAGAGAAATAGTGGTGGCTCGGGATCCCACACCAGGAAGCGATAGTCGTAGAGAAATAGTGGGGGCTCGGGATCTCACACTAGGAAACGACCGACATAGAGAAATAGTGGTGGCTTGGGATCTCACACCAGGAAACAACAGTCCTAGAGAAATAGTGGTGGCTCGGGATCTCACACCTGGAAACAGCAGCCCTAGAGAAATAGTGGCGGGTCAGGATCTCACACCTGGAAACAACAGCCCTAGAGAAATAGTGGCGGCTCAGGATCTCACACCAGGAAACAACAGTCCAAGTGAAATAGTAGTGGCTCGGGCACTCACACCTGGAAACAACAGTCCTAGAGAAATAGTGGCGGCTCGGGATCCCACACCAGGAAGTGACAGTCGTAGAGAAATAGTGGGGGCTCGGGATATCACACCAGGAAACAACAGTCCTAGAGAAATAGTGGTAGCTAAGGATCGCACACCAGGAAACAGTCCTAGAGAAATAGTGGTAGCTAAGGATCGCACGCCAGGAAAAATGACAGTCCTAGAGAAATAGTAGCGGCTCGGGATCTCACATCTGGAATCAACAGTCCTAGAGAAATAGTGGTGGCTCGGGATCTCACACCAGGACAAAAAAGTCCTAGAGAAATAGTGGCGGGTCAGGATCTCACACCTGGAAACAACAGCCCTAGAGAAATAGTGGTGGCTCAGGATCTCACGCCAGGAAACAACAGTCCTAGAAAAATAGGAGTGACTCGGGCGCTCAAACCTGGACACAGCAGCCCTAGAGAAATAGTGGCGGGTCAGGATCTCACACCTGGAAACAACAGCCCTAGAGAAATAGTGGCGGCTCAGGATCTCACACCACGCCACAACAGTCCTAGAGAAATAGTGGTGGCTCGGGATCCCACACCAGGAAGCGACAGTCATAGAGAAATAGTGGGGGCTCGGGATCTCACACCAGGAAACGACTGACATAGGGAAATAGTGGCGGCTTGGGATCTCACACCAGGAAACAACAGCCCTAGAGAAATAGTGGTGGCTCGGGATCACACACCAGGAAACGACCGTCATAGAGAAATAGTGGCGGCTTGGGATCTCATACCAGGAAGCAACAGTCCTAGAGAAATAGTGGCGGGTCAGGATCTCACACCTGGAAATAACAGCCCTAGTGAAATAGTGGTGGCTCAGGATCTCACACCAGGAAACAACACTCCTAGAGAAATAGTAGTGGCTCGGGCACTCACACCTGGAAACAACAGTCCTAGAGAAGTAGTGGCAGCTCAGGATCCCATACCAGGAAGCGACAGTCATAGAGAAATAGTGGTGGCTCGGGATCCCACACCAGGAAGCGACAGTCATAGAGAAATAGTGGTGGCACGGGATCTCACACCAGGAAACAACCGTCATAGAGAAATAGTGGCGACTCGGGATCTCACACCTGGAAACAACAGCCCTAGAGAAAAGTGGCGGCTCGGGATCTCACACCACGACACAACAGTCCTAGAGAAATAGTGGTGGCTCGGGATCCCACACCAGGAAGCGACAGTCAAAGAGAAATAGTGGTGGCTCGGGATCTCGCACCAGGAAACGACCAACATAGAGAAATAGTGGCGGCTTGGGATCTCACACCAGGAAACAACAGCCCTAGCGAAATAGTGGTGGCTCGGGATCACACACCAGGAAACGACCCTCATAGAGAAATAGTGGCGGCTTGGGATCTCATACCAGGAAGCAACAGTCCTAGAGAAATAGTGGCGGGTCAGGATCTCACACTTGGAAACAACAGCCCTAGAGAAATAGTAGTGGCTCGGGCGCTCACACCTGGAAATAACAGTCCTAGAGAAATAGTGGCAGCTCGGGATCCCATACCAGGAAGCGACAGTCATAGAGAAATAGTGGGGTCTCAGGATCTCACACTAGGAAACGACTGACATAGAGAAATAGTGGCGGCTTGGGATCTCACACCAGGAAACAACAGTCCTAGAGAAATAGTGGTTGCTCAGGATCCCACACCAGGAAGCGACAGTCGTAGAGAAATAGTGGGGGCTCAGGATCTCAGTCCTGGAAACAGCAGCCCTAGAGAAATAGTGGTGGCTCAGGATCTCACACCAGGAAACAACAGTCCTAGAGAAATAGTAGTGGCTTGGGCACTCACACCTGGAAACAACAGTCCTAGAGAAATAGTGGTGGCTCGGGATCCCACACCAGGAAGCGATAGTCGTAGAGAAATAGTGGGGGCTCGGGATCTCACACCAGGAAACGACCGACATAGAGAAATAGTGGCGGCTTGGGATCTCACACCAGGAAACAACAGTCCTAGAGAAATAGTGGCGGCTCGGGATCTCACACCTGGAAACAGCAGCCCTAGAGAAATAGTGGCGGGTCAGGATCTCACACCTGGAAACAACAACCCTAGAGAAATAGTGGCGGCTCAGGATCTGACACCAGGAAACAACAGTCCAAGAGAAATAGTAGTGGCTCGGGCACTCACACCTGGAAACAACAGTCCTAGAGAAATAGTGGCGGCTATAGATCCCGCACCAGGAAGTGACAGTCGTAGAGAAACAGTGGGGGCTCGGGATCTCACACCAGGAAACAACAGTCCTAGAGAAATAGTGGTAGCTAAGGATCGCACACCAGGAAACAGTCCTAGAGAAATAGTGGTAGCTAAGGATCGCACACCAGGAAACGACAGTCCTAGAGAAATAGTAGCGGCTCGGGATCTCACATCTGGAAACAACAGTCCTAGAGAAATAGTGGTGGCTCGGGATCTCACACCAGGACACAAAAGTCCTAGAGAAATAGTGGCGGGTCAGGATCTCACACCTGGAAACAACAGCCCTAGAGAAATAGTGGTGGCTCAGGATCTCACACCAGGAAACAACAGTCTTAGAAAAATAGGAGTGACTCGGGCGCTCAAACCTGGACACAGCAGCCCTAGAGAAATAGTGGCGGGTCAGGATCTCACACCTGGAAACAACAGCCCTAGAGAAATAGTGGCGGCTCAGGATCTCACACCACGCCACAACAGTCCTAGAGAAATAGTGGTGGCTCGGGATCCCACACCAGGAAGCGACAGTCATAGAGAAATAGTGGGGGCTCGGGATCTCACACCAGGAAACGACTGACATAGGGAAATAGTGGCGGCTTGGGATCGCACACCAGGAAACAACAGCCCTAGAGAAATAGTGGTGGCTCGGGATCACACACCAGGAAACGACCGTCATAGAGAAATAGTGGCGGCTTGGGATCTCATACCAGGAAGCAACAGTCCTAGAGAAATAGTGGCGGGTCAGGATCTCACACCTGGAAACAACAGCCCTAGAGAAATAGTGGCGGCTCAGGATCTCACACCAGGAAACAACAGTCCTAGAGAAATAGTAGTGGCTTGGGCCCTCACACCTGGAAGCAACAGTCCTAGAGAAATAGTGGCGGCTCGGGATCTCATACCAGGAAGCAACAGTCCTAGAGAAATAGTGGTGGGTCATGATCTCACACCTGGAAACAACAGCCCTAGAGAAATAGTAGTGGCTCAGGATCTCACACCAGGAAACAACAGTCCAAGAGAAATAGGGGACAACAGAACCAAAAATGGTTAAACTCCACTAAGTATGTTGCGCTGCTAGACTCCCATATTAGAGAAATAGTGGTGGCTCAGGATCGCACACCATGAAGCGACAGTCCTAGAGAAATAGCGGCAGCTTAGGATCTCACACCAGGAAACGACAGTTCTAGAGAAATAGTGGGAGCTCAGGATCGCACACCAGGAAATGACAGTCCTAGAGAAATTGTAGTGGCTCAGGTTCTCACACCTGGAAACAACAGTCCTAGAGAAATAGTGGCGGCTCGGGTTCTCACACCAGGACACAACAGTCCTAGAGAAATAGTGGTGGGTCAGGATCTCACACCTGGAAACAACAGCCCTAGGGAAATAGTGGTGGCTCAGGATCTCACACCAGGAAACAACAGTCCTAGAGAAATAGTGGCGGCTCGGGATCTCACACCAGGAAACGACCGTCATAGAGAAAAAGTGGCGGCTCGGGATCTCATACCAGGAAGCAATAGTCCTAGAGAAATAGTGGCGGCTCAGGATCTCACACCAGGAAACAACAGTCTTAGAGAAATAGTAGTGGCTCGGGCACTCACACCTGGAAACAACAGTCCTAGAGAAATAGTGGTGGGTCAGGATCCCACACCAGGAAGCGACAGTCGTAGAGAAATAGTGGGGGCTCAGGATCGCACTGCTGGAAATGACAGCCCTAGAGAATGAGTGGTAGCTCAGGATCGCACAGCAGGAAACGACAGTCCTAGAGAAATAGTAGCAGCTTGGATCTCACACCTGGAAACAACAGTCCTAGAGAAATAGCGGTGGCTCGGGATCTCAAACCAGGACACAACAGTCCTAGAGAAATAGTGGCGGGTCAGGATCTCACACCTGGAAACAACAGCTATAGAGAAATATTGGCGGCTCAGGATCTCACACCAGGAAACAACAGTCCTAGAGAAATAGTGGTTGCTCAGGATCCCACACCAGGAAGCGACAGTCGTAGAGAAATAGTGGGGGCTCAGGATCTCAGTCCTGGAAACAGCAGCCCTAGAGAAATAGTGGTGGCTCAGGATCTCACACCAGGAAACAACAGTCCTAGAGAAATAGTAGTGGCTTGGGCACTCACACCTGGAAACAACAGTCCTAGAGAAATAGTGGTGGCTCGGGATCCCACACCAGGAAGCGATAGTCGTAGAGAAATAGTGGGGGCTCGGGATCTCACACTAGGAAACGACCGACATAGAGAAATAGTGGTGGCTTGGGATCTCACACCAGGAAACAACAGTCCTAGAGAAATAGTGGTGGCTCGGGATCTCACACCTGGAAACAGCAGCCCTAGAGAAATAGTGGCGGGTCAGGATCTCACACCTGGAAACAACAGCCCTAGAGAAATAGTGGCGGCTCAGGATCTCACACCAGGAAACAACAGTCCAAGAGAAATAGTAGTGGCTCGGGCACTCACACCTGGAAACAACAGTCCTAGAGAAATAGTGGCGGCTCGGGATCCCACACCAGGAAGTGACAGTCGTAGAGAAATAGTGGGGGCTCGGGATATCACACCAGGAAACAACAGTCCTAGAGAAATAGTGGTAGCTAAGGATCGCACACCAGGAAACAGTCCTAGAGAAATAGTGGTAGCTAAGGATCGCACACCAGGAAACGACAGTCCTAGAGAAATAGTAGCGGCTCGGGATCTCACATCTGGAATCAACAGTCCTAGAGAAATAGTGGTGGCTCGGGATCTCACACCAGGACACAAAAGTCCTAGAGAAATAGTGGCGGGTCAGGATCTCACACCTGGAAACAACAGCCCTAGAGAAATAGTGGTGGCTCAGGATCTCACACCAGGAAACAACAGTCCTAGAAAAATAGGAGTGACTCGGGCGCTCAAACCTGGACACAGCAGCCCTAGAGAAATAGTGGCGGGTCAGGATCTCACACCTGGAAACAACAGCCCTAGAGAAATAGTGGCGGCTCAGGATCTCACACCACGCCACAACAGTCCTAGAGAAATAGTGGTGGCTCGGGATCCCACACCAGGAAGCGACAGTCATAGAGAAATAGTGGGGGCTCGGGATCTCACACCAGGAAACGACTGACATAGGGAAATAGTGGCGGCTTGGGATCTCACACCAGGAAACAACAGCCCTAGAGAAATAGTGGTGGCTCGGGATCACACACCAGGAAACGACCGTCATAGAGAAATAGTGGCGGCTTGGGATCTCATACCAGGAAGCAACAGTCCTAGAGAAATAGTGGTGGCTCAGGATCTCACACCAGGAAACAACACTCCTAGAGAAATAGTAGTGGCTCGGGCACTCACACCTGGAAACAACAGTCCTAGAGAAGTAGTGGCAGCTCAGGATCCCATACCAGGAAGCGACAGTCATAGAGAAATAGTGGTGGCTCGGGATCCCACACCAGGAAGCGACAGTCATAGAGAAATAGTGGTGGCACGGGATCTCACACCAGGAAACAACCGTCATAGAGAAATAGTGGCGACTCGGGATCTCACACCTGGAAACAACAGCCCTAGAGAAAAGTGGCGGCTCGGGATCTCACACCACGACACAACAGTCCTAGAGAAATAGTGGTGGCTCGGGATCCCACACCAGGAAGCGACAGTCAAAGAGAAATAGTGGTGGCTCGGGATCTCGCACCAGGAAACGACCAACATAGAGAAATAGTGGCGGCTTGGGATCTCACACCAGGAAACAACAGCCCTAGCGAAATAGTGGTGGCTCGGGATCACACACCAGGAAACGACCCTCATAGAGAAATAGTGGCGGCTTGGGATCTCATACCAGGAAGCAACAGTCCTAGAGAAATAGTGGCGGGTCAGGATCTCACACTTGGAAACAACAGCCCTAGAGAAATAGTAGTGGCTCGGGCGCTCACACCTGGAAATAACAGTCCTAGAGAAATAGTGGCAGCTCGGGATCCCATACCAGGAAGCGACAGTCATAGAGAAATAGTGGGGTCTCAGGATCTCACACTAGGAAACGACTGACATAGAGAAATAGTGGCGGCTTGGGATCTCACACCAGGAAACAACAGTCCTAGAGAAATAGTGGTTGCTCAGGATCCCACACCAGGAAGCGACAGTCGTAGAGAAATAGTTGGGGCTCAGGATCTCAGTCCTGGAAACAGCAGCCCTAGAGAAATAGTGGTGGCTCAGGATCTCACACCAGGAAACAACAGTCCTAGAGAAATAGTAGTGGCTTGGGCACTCACACCTGGAAACAACAGTCCTAGAGAAATAGTGGTGGCTCGGGATCCCACACCAGGAAGCGATAGTCGTAGAGAAATAGTGGGGGCTCGGGATCTCACACCAGGAAACGACCGACATAGAGAAATAGTGGCGGCTTGGGATCTCACACCAGGAAACAACAGTCCTAGAGAAATAGTGGCGGCTCGGGATCTCACACCTGGAAACAGCAGCCCTAGAGAAATAGTGGCGGGTCAGGATCTCACACCTGGAAACAACAACCCTAGAGAAATAGTGGCGGCTCAGGATCTGACACCAGGAAACAACAGTCCAAGAGAAATAGTAGTGGCTCGGGCACTCACACCTGGAAACAACAGTCCTAGAGAAATAGTGGCGGCTATAGATCCCGCACCAGGAAGTGACAGTCGTAGAGAAACAGTGGGGGCTCGGGATCTCACACCAGGAAACAACAGTCCTAGAGAAATAGTGGTAGCTAAGGATCGCACACCAGGAAACAGTCCTAGAGAAATAGTGGTAGCTAAGGATCGCACACCAGGAAACGACAGTCCTAGAGAAATAGTAGCGGCTCGGGATCTCACATCTGGAAACAACAGTCCTAGAGAAATAGTGGTGGCTCGGGATCTCACACCAGGACACAAAAGTCCTAGAGAAATAGTGGCGGGTCAGGATCTCACACCTGGAAACAACAGCCCTAGAGAAATAGTGGTGGCTCAGGATCTCACACCAGGAAACAACAGTCTTAGAAAAATAGGAGTGACTCGGGCGCTCAAACCTGGACACAGCAGCCCTAGAGAAATAGTGGCGGGTCAGGATCTCACACCTGGAAACAACAGCCCTAGAGAAATAGTGGCGGCTCAGGATCTCACACCACGCCACAACAGTCCTAGAGAAATAGTGGTGGCTCGGGATCCCACACAAGGAAGCGACAGTCATAGAGAAATAGTGGGGGCTCGGGATCTCACACCAGGAAACGACTGACATAGGGAAATAGTGGCGGCTTGGGATCGCACACCAGGAAACAACAGCCCTAGAGAAATAGTGGTGGCTCGGGATCACACACCAGGAAACGACCGTCATAGAGAAATAGTGGCGGCTTGGGATCTCATACCAGGAAGCAACAGTCCTAGAGAAATAGTGGCGGGTCAGGATCTCACACCTGGAAACAACAGCCCTAGAGAAATAGTGGTGGCTCAGGATCTCACACCAGGAAACAACACTCCTAGAGAAATAGTAGTGGCTCTGGCACTCACACCTGGAAACAACAGTCCTAGAGAAATAGTGGCAGCTCAGGATCCCATACCAGGAAGCGACAGTCATAGAGAAATAGTGGTGGCTCGGGATCCCACACCAGGAAGCGACAGTCATAGAGAAATAGTGGTGGCACGGGATCTCACACCAGGAAACAACCGTCATAGAGAAATAGTGGCGACTCGGGATCTCACACCTGGAAACAACAGCCCTAGAGAAAAGTGGCGGCTCGGGATCTCACACCACGACACAACAGTCCTGGAGAAATAGTGGTGGCTCGGGATCCCACACCAGGAAGCAACAGTCAAAGAGAAATAGTGGTGGCTCGGGATCTCGCACCAGGAAACGACCAACATAGAGAAATAGTGGCGGCTTGGGATCTCACACCAGGAAACAACAGCCCTAGAGAAATAGTGGTGGCTCGGGATCACACACCAGGAAACGACCGTCATAGAGAAATAGTGGCGGCTTGGGATCTCATACCAGGAAGCAATAGTCCTAGAGAAATAGTGGCGGGTCAGGATCTCACACCTGGAAACAACAGCCCTAGAGAAATAGTGGTGGCTCAGGATCTCACACCGGGAAACAACAGTCCTAGAGAAATAGTAGTGGCTCGGGCGCTCACACCTGGAAATAACAGTCCTAGAGAAATAGTGGCGGCTCGGGATCTCACACCAGGAAACAACCGTCATAGAAAAATAGTGGCGACTCGGGATCTCATACCAGAAAGCAACAGTCCTAGAGAAATAGTGGTGGATTGGGATCTCACACCTGGGAACAACAGTCCTAGAGAAATAGTGGAGGCTCGGGATCCCACACCTGGAAATGACAGTCCTAGAGAAATAGTGGTGGCTCGGGATCTCACACCAGGAAAGAACAGTCCTAGAGAAATAGTGGCAGCTCTGCATCTCACACCTGGAAACAACTGTACCAGAGAAATAGTGGCGGCTCGGGATCTCACACCTGGAAACAACAGTCCTAGAGAAATAGTGGAGGCTCGGGATCCCACACCAGGAAGCGACAGTTGTATAGAAATAGTGGGGGCTCAGGATGACAGCCCTAGAGAAATAGTGGTGGCTGAGGATCTCACACCAGGAAACAACAGTCCTAGAGAAATAGTAGTGGCTTGGGCGCTCACACCTGGAAACAACAGTTCTAGAGAAATAGTGGCGGGTCAGGATCTCACACCTGGAAACAACAGCCCTAGAGAAATAGTGGTGGCTCAGGATCTCACACCAGGAAACAACAGTCCTAGAGAAATAGTAGTGGCTCGGGCGCTCACACCTGGAAACAACAGTCCTAGAGAAATAGTGGCAGCTCAGGATGCCACACCAGGAAGCAACAGTCATAGAGAAATAGTGGGGGCTCGGGATCTCACACCAGGAAACAACTGACAAAGAGAAATAGTGGCGGCTTGGAATCTCACACCAGGAAACAACAGTCGTAGAGAAATAGTGGCGGCTCGGGATCTCACACCAGGAAATGACCGTCATAGAGAAATAGTAGCGGCTCGGGATCTCATACCAGGAAACGACAGTCCTAGAGAAATAGTAGTGGCTCGGGATCTCACACCTGGAAGCGACAGTCGTAGAGAAATAGTGGTGGCTCAGGATCTCACACCAGGACACAACAGTCCTAGAGAAATGGTGGCGGATCAGGATCTCACACCTGGAAACCACAGCCCTAGAGAAATAGTGGCGGCTCAGGATCTCACACCAGGAAACAACAGTCCTAGAGAAATAGTAGTGGCTTGGGCCCTCACACCTGGAAGCAACAGTCCTAGAGAAATAGTGGCGGCTCGGGATCTCATACCAGGAAGCAACAGTCCTAGAGAAATAGTGGTGGGTCATGATCTCACACCTGGAAACAACAGCCCTAGAGAAATAGTAGTGGCTCAGGATCTCACACCAGGAAACAACAGTCCAAGAGAAATAGTAGTGGCTCGGGCACTCACACCTGGAAACAACAGTCCAAGAGAAATAGTGGCGGCTCGGGATCCCGCACCAGGAAGTGACAGTCGTAGAGAAATAGTGGGGGCTCGGGATCTCACACCAGGAAACAACAGTCCTAGAGAAATAGTGGTAGCTAAGGATCGCACACCAGGAAACAGTCCTAGAGAAATAGTGGTAGCTAAGGATCGCACACCAGGAAACGATAGTCCTAGAGAAATAGAAGCGGCTCGGGATCTCACATCTGGAATCAACAGTCCTAGAGAAATAGTGGTGGCTCGGGACCTCACACCAGGACACAAAAGTCCTAGAGAAATAGTGGCGGGTCAGGATCTCACACCTGGAAACAACAGCCCTAGAGAAATAGTGGTGGCTCAGGATCTCACACCAGGAAACAACAGTCCTAGAAAAATAGGAGTGACTCGGGCGCTCAAACCTGGACACAGCAGCCCTAGAGAAATAGTGGCGGGTCAGGATCTCACACCTGGAAACAACAGCCCTAGAGAAATAGTGGCGGCTCAGGATCTCACACCACGCCACAACAGTCCTAGAGAAATAGTGGTGGCTCGGGATCTCACACCTGGAAACAACAGCCCTAGTGAAATAGTGGTGGCTCAGGATCTCACACCAGGAAACAACACTCCTAGAGAAATAGTAGTGGCTCGGGCACTCACACCTGGAAACAACAGTCCTAGAGAAGTAGTGGCAGCTCAGGATCCCATACCAGGAAGCGACAGTCATAGAGAAATAGTGGTGGCTCGGGATCTCACACCAGGAAACAACCGTCATAGAGAAATAGTGGTGACTCGGGATCTCACACCTGGAAACAACAGCCCTAGAGAAAAGTGGCGGCTCGGGATCTCACACCACGACACAACAGTCCTAGAGAAATAGTGGTGGCTCAGGATCCCACACCAGGAAGCGACAGTCAAAGAGAAATAGTGGTGGCTCAGGATCGCACACCAGGAAATGACAGTCCTAGAGAAATTGTAGTGGCTCAGGTTCTCACACCTGGAAACAACAGTCCTAGAGAAATAGTGGCGGCTCGGGTTCTCACACCAGGACACAACAGTCCTAGAGAAATAGTGGTGGGTCAGGATCTCACACCTGGAAACAACAGCCCTAGGGAAATAGTGGTGGCTCAGGATCTCACACCAGGAAACAACAGTCCTAGAGAAATAGTGGCGGCTCGGGATCTCACACCAGGAAACGACCGTCATAGAGAAAAAGTGGCGGCTCGGGATCTCATACCAGGAAGCAATAGTCCTAGAGAAATAGTGGCGGCTCGGGATCTCACACGTGGAAACAACAGCTATAGAGAAATAGTGGCGGCTCAGGATCTCACACCAGGAAACAACAGTCTTAGAGAAATAGTAGTGGCTCGGGCACTCACACCTGGAAACAACAGTCCTAGAGAAATAGTGGTGGGTCAGGATCCCACACCAGGAAGCGACAGTCGTAGAGAAATAGTGGGGGCTCAGGATCTCACTGCTGGAAATGACAGCCCTAGAGAATTAGTGGTAGCTCAGGATCGCACAGCAGGAAACGACAGTCCTAGAGAAATAGTAGCAGCTTGGATCTTACACCTGGAAACAACAGTCCTAGAGAAATAGCGGTGGCTCGGGATCTCAAACCAGGACACAAC
Source organism: Ambystoma mexicanum (assembly GCF_040938575.1). Classification (NCBI taxonomy): domain Eukaryota; kingdom Metazoa; phylum Chordata; class Amphibia; order Caudata; family Ambystomatidae; genus Ambystoma; species Ambystoma mexicanum. The sequence continues at coordinate 1,206,088,019 of NC_090926.1, read as the reverse complement.
AGTCCTAGAGAAATAGTGGCGGGTCAGGATCTCACACCTGGAAACAACAGCTATAGAGAAATAGTGGCGGCTCAGGATCTCACACCAGGAAACAACAGTCCTAGAGAAATAGTGGTTGCTCAGGATCCCACACCAGGAAGCGACAGTCGTAGAGAAATAGTGGGGGCTCAGGATCTCAGTCCTGGAAACAGCAGCCCTAGAGAAATAGTGGTGGCTCAGGATCTCACACCAGGAAACAACAGTCCTAGAGAAATAGTAGTGGCTTGGGCACTCACACCTGGAAACAACAGTCCTAGAGAAATAGTGGTGGCTCGGGATCCCACACCAGGAAGCGATAGTCGTAGAGAAATAGTGGGGGCTCGGGATCTCACACTAGGAAACGACCGACATAGAGAAATAGTGGTGGCTTGGGATCTCACACCAGGAAACAGTCCTAGAGAAATAGTGGCGGCTCGGGATCTCACACCTGGAAACAGCAGCCCTAGAGAAATAGTGGCGGGTCAGGATCTCACACCTGGAAACAACAGCCCTAGAGAAATAGTGGCGGCTCAGGATCTCACACCAGGAAACAACAGTCCAAGAGAAATAGTAGTGGCTCGGGCACTCACACCTGGAAACAACAGTCCTAGAGAAATAGTGGCGGCTCGGGATCCCGCACCAGGAAGTGACAGTCGTAGAGAAATAGTGGGGGCTCGGGATCTCACACCAGGAAACAACAGTCCTAGAGAAATAGTGGTAGCTAAGGATCGCACACCAGGAAACAGTCCTAGAGAAATAGTGGTAGCTAAGGATCGCACACCAGGAAACGATAGTCCTAGAGAAATAGAAGCGGCTCGGGATCTCACATCTGGAATCAACAGTCCTAGAGAAATAGTGGTGGCTCGGGACCTCACACCAGGACACAAAAGTCCTAGAGAAATAGTGGCGGGTCAGGATCTCACACCTGGAAACAACAGCCCTAGAGAAATAGTGGTGGCTCAGGATCTCACACCAGGAAACAACAGTCCTAGAAAAATAGGAGTGACTCGGGCGCTCAAACCTGGACACAGCAGCCCTAGAGAAATAGTGGCGGGTCAGGATCTCACACCTGGAAACAACAGCCCTAGAGAAATAGTGGCGGCTCAGGATCTCACACCACGCCACAACAGTCCTAGAGAAATAGTGGTGGCTCGGGATCTCACACCTGGAAACAACAGCCCTAGTGAAATAGTGGTGGCTCAGGATCTCACACCAGGAAACAACACTCCTAGAGAAATAGTAGTGGCTCGGGCACTCACACCTGGAAACAACAGTCCTAGAGAAGTAGTGGCAGCTCAGGATCCCATACCAGGAAGCGACAGTCATAGAGAAATAGTGGTGGCTCGGGATCTCACACCAGGAAACAACCGTCATAGAGAAATAGTGGTGACTCGGGATCTCACACCTGGAAACAACAGCCCTAGAGAAAAGTGGCGGCTCGGGATCTCACACCACGACACAACAGTCCTAGAGAAATAGTGGTGGCTCAGGATCCCACACCAGGAAGCGACAGTCAAAGAGAAATAGTGGTGGCTCGGGATCTCGCACCAGGAAACGACAAACATAGAGAAATAGTGGCGGCTCGGGATCTCACACCTGGAAGCGACAGTCGTAGAGAAATAGTGGTGGCTCAGGATCTCACACCAGGACACAACAGTCCTAGAGAAATGGTGGCGGGTCAGGATCTCACACCTGGAAACCACAGCCCTAGAGAAATAGTGGTGGCTCAGGATCTCACACCAGGAAACAACAGTCCTAGAGAAATAGTAGTGGCTTGGGCCCTCACACCTGGAAGCAACAGTCCTAGAGAAATAGTGGCGGCTCGGGATCTCATACCTGGAAACAACAGCCCTAGAGAAATAGTAGTGGCTCAGGATCTCACACCAGGAAACAACAGTCCAAGAGAAACAGTGGACAACAGAACCAAAAATGGTTAAGCTCCACTAAGTATGTTGCACTGCTAGACTCCCATATTAGAGAAATAGTGGTGGCTCAGGATCGCACACCATGAAGCGACAGTCCTAGAGAAATAGCGGCAGCTTAGGATCTCACACCAGGAAACGACAGTTCTAGAGAAATAGTGGGAGCTCAGGATCGCACACCAGGAAATGACAGTCCTAGAGAAATTGTAGTGGCTCAGGTTCTCACACCTGGAAACAACAGTCCTAGAGAAATAGTGGCGGCTCGGGTTCTCACACCAGGACACAACAGTCCTAGAGAAATAGTGGCGGGTCAGGATCTCACACCTGGAAACAACAGCCCTAGGGAAATAGTGGTGGCTCAGGATCTCACACCAGGAAACAACAGTCCTACAGAAATAGTGGCGGCTCGGGATCTCACACCAGGAAACGACCGTCATAGAGAAAAAGTGGCGGCTCGGGATCTCATACCAGGAAGCAACAGTCCTAGAGAAATTGTGGCGGCTCGGGATCTCACACCAGGAAACGACCTTCATAGAGAAATAGTGGTGGCTCGGGGTCCCACACCAGGAAGCGACAGTCATAGAGAAATAGTGGGGGCTCGGGATCTCACACTAGGAAACGACTGACATAGGGAAATAGTGGCGGCTTGGGATCTCACACCAGGAAACAACAGCCCTAGAGAAATAGTGGTGGCTCGGGATCACACACCAGGAAACGACCGTCATAGAGAAATAGTGGCGGCTTGGGATCTCATACCAGGAAGCAACAGTCCTAGAGAAATAGTGGCGGGTCAGGATCTCACACCTGGAAACAACAGCCCTAGTGAAATAGTGGTGGCTCAGGATCTCACACCAGGAAACAACACTCCTAGAGAAATAGTAGTGGCTCGGGCACTCACACCTGGAAACAACAGTCCTAGAGAAGTAGTGGCAGCTCAGGATCCCATACCAGGAAGCGACAGTCATAGAGAAATAGTGGTGGCTCGGGATCCCACACCAGGAAGCGACAGTCATAGAGAAATAGTGGTGGCACGGGATCTCACACCAGGAAACAACCGTCATAGAGAAATAGTGGCGACTCGGGATCTCACACCTGGAAACAACAGCCCTAGAGAAAAGTGGCGGCTCAGGATCTCACACCACGACACAACAGTCCTAGAGAAATAGTGGTGGCTCGGGATCCCACACCAGGAAGCGACAGTCAAAGAGAAATAGTGGTGGCTCGGGATCTCGCACCAGGAAACGACCAACATAGAGAAATAGTGGCGGCTTGGGATCTCACACCAGGAAACAACAGCCCTAGAGAAATAGTGGTGGCTCGGGATCACACAACAGGAAACGACCCTCATAGAGAAATAGTGGCGGCTTGGGATCTCATACCAGGAAGCAATAGTCCTAGAGAAATAGTGGGGGTTCAGGATCTCACACCTGGAAACAACAGCCCTAGAGAAATAGTGGTGGCTCAGGATCTCACACCGGGAAACAACAGTCCTAGAGAAATAGTAGTGGCTCGGGCGCTCACACCTGGAAATAACAGTCCTAGAGAAATAGTGGCAGCTCGGGATCCCATACCAGGAAGCGACAGTCATAGAGAAATAGTGAGGTCTCAGGATCTCACACTAGGAAACGACTGACATAGAGAAATAGTGGCGGCTTGGGATCTCACACCAGGAAACAACAGTCCTAGAGAAATAGTGGCGGCTCGGGATCTCACACCAGGAAACAACCGTCATAGAGAAATAGTGGCGACTCGGGATCTCATACCAGGAAGCAACAGTCCTAGAGAAATAGTGGTGGATTGGGATCTAACACCTGGGAACAACAGTCCTAGAGAAATAGTGGCGGCTCGGGATCCCACACCTGGAAATGACAGTCCTAGAGAAATAGTGGTGGCTCGGGATCTCACACCAGGAAAGAACAGTCCTAGAGAAATAGTGGCAGCTCTGCATCTCAAACCTGGAAAAAACTGTACCAGAGAAATAGTGGCGGCTCGGGATCTCACACCTGGAAACAACAGTCCTAGAGAAATAGTGGAGGCTTGGGATCCCACACCAGGAAGCGACAGTTGTATAGAAATAGTGGGGGCTCAGGATGACAGCCCTAGACAAATAGTGGTGGCTGAGGATCTCACACCAGGAAACAACAGTCCTAGAGAAATAGTAGTGGCTTGGGCGCTCACACCTGGAAACAACAGTTCTAGAGAAATAGTGGCGGGTCAGGATCTCACACCAGGAAACAACAGTCCTAGAGAAATAGTAGTGGCTCGGGCGCTCACACCTGGAAACAACAGTCCTAGAGAAATAGTGGCAGCTCGGGATCCCACACCAAGAAGCAACAGTCATAGAGAAATAGTGGGGGCTCGGGATCTCACACCAGGAAACAACAGTCGTAGAGAAATAGTGGCGGCTCGGGATCTCACACCAGGAAATGACCGTCATAGAGAAATAGTAGCGGCTCGGGATCTCACACCAGGAAACGACAGTCCTAGAGAAATAGTAGTGGCTCGGGATCTCACACCTGGAAGCGACAGTCGTAGAGAAATAGTGGTGGCTCAGGATCTCACACCAGGACACAACAGTCCTAGAGAAATGGTGGCGGGTCAGGATCTCACACCTGGAAACCACAGCCCTAGAGAAATAGTGGTGGCTCAGGATCTCACACCCGGAAACAACAGTCCTAGAGAAATAGTAGTGGCTTGGGCCCTCACACCTGGAAGCAACAGTCATAGAGAAATAGTGGCGGCTCGGGATCTCATACCAGGAAGCAACAGTCCTAGAGAAATAGTGGTGGGTCATGATCTCACACCTGGAAACAACAGCCCTAGAGAAATAGTAGTGGCTCAGGATCTCACACCAGGAAACAACAGTCCAAGAGAAATAGTGGACAACAGAACCAAAAATGGTTAAGCTCCACTAAGTATGTTGCACTGCTAGACTCCCATATTAGAGAAATAGTGGTGGCTCAGGATCGCACACCATGAAGCGACAGTCCTAGAGAAATAGCGGCAGCTTAGGATCTCACACCAGGAAACGACAGTTCTAGAGAAATAGTGGGAGCTCAGGATCGCACACCAGGAAATGACAGTCCTAGAGAAATTGTAGTGGCTCAGGTTCTCACACCTGGAAACAACAGTCCTAGAGAAATAGTGGCGGCTCGGGTTCTCACACCAGGACACAACAGTCCTAGAGAAATAGTGGTGGGTCAGGATCTCACACCTGGAAACAACAGCCCTAGGGAAATAGTGGTGGCTCAGGATCTCACACCAGGAAACAACAGTCCTACAGAAATAGTGGCGGCTCGGGATCTCACACCAGGAAACAACCGTCATAGAGAAAAAGTGGCGGCTCGGGATCTCATACCAGGAAGCAACAGTCCTAGAGAAATTGTGGCGGCTCGGGATCTCACACCAGGAAACGACCTTCATAGAGAAATAGTGAATGCTCGGGATCTCATACCAGGAAGCAACAATCCTAGAGAAATAGTGGCGGCTCGGTATCCCACACCTGGAAATGACAGTCCTAGAGAAATAGTGGTGGCTCGGGATCTTACACCAGGAAAGGACAGTCCTAGAGAAATAGTGGCAGCTCGGCATCTCACACCTGGAAACAACTGTATTAGAGAAATAGTGGCGACTCGGGATCTCACACCTGGAAAAAATAGTCCTAGAGAAATAGTGGCGGCTCAGGATCTCACACCTGGAAACAAAAGTCCTAGAGAAATCGTGGTGGCTCGGGATCTCACACCAGGAAACGACAGTTCTAGATAAATAATGGCGGCTCAGGACCTCACTCCTGGAAATGACAGCCCTAGAGAAATAGTGGTAGCTCAGGATCGCACACCAGGAAACGACAGTCCTAGAGAAATAGGGGCGGCTTGGTATCTCACACCTGGAAATTACAGCCCTAGAGAATTAGTGGCAGCTCAGGATTGCACACCAGGAAACCACAGTCCTAGAGAAATAGTAGCTGCTCGGGATCTCACACCTGGAAACAACAGTCCTAGAGAAATTGTGGTGGCTCGGGATCTCACACCAGGACACAACAGTCCTAGAGAAATATTGGCGGGTCAGGATCTCACACCTGGAAACAACAGCCCTAGAAAAATAGTGGTGGCTCAGGATCTCACACCAGGAAACAACAGTCCTAGAGAAATAGTAGTGGCTTGGGCACTCACACCTGGAAACAACAGTCCTAGAGAAATAGTGGTGGCTCGGGATCCCACACCAGGAAGCGACAGTCATAGAGAAATAGTGGGGGCTCGGGATCTCACACCAGGAAACAACAGTCCTAGAGAAATAGTAGTGGCTTGGGCGCTCACACCTGGAAACAACAGTCCTAGAGAAATAGTGGTCGCTCGGGACTCCACACCAGGAAGCGACAGTCGTAGAGAAATAGTGGGGGCTCGGGATCTCACACCAGGAAATGACCGACATAGAGAAATAGTGGCGGCTTGGGATCTCACACCAGGAAACAACAGTCCTAGAGAAATAGTGGCTGCTCGGGATCTCACACCTGGAAACAGCAGCCCTAGAGAAATAGTGGCGGGTCAGAATCTCACACCTGGAAACAACAGCTATAGAGAAATAGTGGCGGCTCAGGATCTCACACCAGGAAACAACAGTCCTAGAGAAATAGTAGTGGCTCGGGCGCTCACACCTGGAAACAACAGTCCTAGAGAAATAGTGGCAGCTCGGGATCCCACACCAAGAAGCAACAGTCATAGAGAAATAGTGGGGGCTCGGGATCTCACACCAGGAAACAACAGTCGTAGAGAAATAGTGGCGGCTCGGGATCTCACACCAGGAAATGACCGTCATAGAGAAATAGTAGCGGCTCGGGATCTCACACCAGGAAACGACAGTCCTAGAGAAATAGTAGTGGCTCGGGATCTCACACCTGGAAGCGACAGTCGTAGAGAAATAGTGGTGGCTCAGGATCTCACACCAGGACACAACAGTCCTAGAGAAATGGTGGCGGGTCAGGATCTCACACCTGGAAACCACAGCCCTAGAGAAATAGTGGTGGCTCAGGATCTCACACCCGGAAACAACAGTCCTAGAGAAATAGTAGTGGCTTGGGCCCTCACACCTGGAAGCAACAGTCATAGAGAAATAGTGGCGGCTCGGGATCTCATACCAGGAAGCAACAGTCCTAGAGAAATAGTGGTGGGTCATGATCTCACACCTGGAAACAACAGCCCTAGAGAAATAGTAGTGGCTCAGGATCTCACACCAGGAAACAACAGTCCAAGAGAAATAGTGGACAACAGAACCAAAAATGGTTAAGCTCCACTAAGTATGTTGCACTGCTAGACTCCCATATTAGAGAAATAGTGGTGGCTCAGGATCGCACACCATGAAGCGACAGTCCTAGAGAAATAGCGGCAGCTTAGGATCTCACACCAGGAAACGACAGTTCTAGAGAAATAGTGGCGGCTCGGGTTCTCACACCAGGACACAACAGTCCTAGAGAAATAGTGGTGGGTCAGGATCTCACACCTGGAAACAACAGCCCTAGGGAAATAGTGGTGGCTCAGGATCTCACACCAGGAAACGACAGTCCTAGAGAAATAGTGGCGGCTCGGGTTCTCACACCAGGACACAACAGTCCTAGAGAAATAGTGGTGGGTCAGGATCTCACACCTGGAAACAACAGCCCTAGGGAAATAGTGGTGGCTCAGGATCTCACACCAGGAAACAACAGTCCTACAGAAATAGTGGCGGCTCGGGATCTCACACCAGGAAACAACCGTCATAGAGAAAAAGTGGCGGCTCGGGATCTCATACCAGGAAGCAACAGTCCTAGAGAAATTGTGGCGGCTCGGGATCTCACACCAGGAAACGACCTTCATAGAGAAATAGTGAATGCTCGGGATCTCATACCAGGAAGCAACAATCCTAGAGAAATAGTGGCGGCTCGGTATCCCACACCTGGAAATGACAGTCCTAGAGAAATAGTGGTGGCTCGGGATCTTACACCAGGAAAGGACAGTCCTAGAGAAATAGTGGCAGCTCGGCATCTCACACCTGGAAACAACTGTATTAGAGAAATAGTGGCGACTCGGGATCTCACACCTGGAAAAAATAGTCCTAGAGAAATAGTGGCGGCTCAGGATCTCACACCTGGAAACAAAAGTCCTAGAGAAATCGTGGTGGCTCGGGATCTCACACCAGGAAACGACAGTTCTAGATAAATAATGGCGGCTCAGGACCTCACTCCTGGAAATGACAGCCCTAGAGAAATAGTGGTAGCTCAGGATCGCACACCAGGAAACGACAGTCCTAGAGAAATAGGGGCGGCTTGGTATCTCACACCTGGAAATTACAGCCCTAGAGAATTAGTGGCAGCTCAGGATTGCACACCAGGAAACCACAGTCCTAGAGAAATAGTGGTCGCTCGGGACTCCACACCAGGAAGCGACAGTCGTAGAGAAATAGTGGGGGCTCGGGATCTCACACCAGGAAATGACCGACATAGAGAAATAGTGGCGGCTTGGGATCTCACACCAGGAAACAACAGTCCTAGAGAAATAGTGGCTGCTCGGGATCTCACACCTGGAAACAGCAGCCCTAGAGAAATAGTGGCGGGTCAGAATCTCACACCTGGAAACAACAGCTATAGAGAAATAGTGGCGGCTCAGGATCTCACACCAGGAAACAACAGTCCTAGAGAAATAGTAGTGGCTCGGGCACTCACACCTGGAAACAACAGTCCTAGAGAAATAATGGTGGCTCAGGATCCCACACCAGGAAGCGACAGTCGTAGAGAAATAGTGGGGGCTCAGGATCTCACTCCTGGAAATGACAGCCCTAGAGAATTAGTGGTAGCTCAGGATCGCACACCAGGAAACAGTCCTAGAGAAATAGTGGTAGCTAAGGATCGCACACCAGGAAACGGCAGTCCTAGAGAAATAGTAGCGGCTCGGGATCTCACATCTGGAATCAACAGTCCTAGAGAAATAGTGGTGGCTCGGGATCTCACACCAGGACACAAAAGTCCTAGAGAAATAGTGGCGGGTCAGGATCTCACACCTGGAAACAACAGCCCTAGAGAAATAGTGGTGGCTCAGGATCTCACACCAGGAAACAACAGTCCTAGAAAAATAGGAGTGACTCGGGCGCTCAAACCTGGACACAGCAGCCCTAGAGAAATAGTGGCGGGTCAGGATCTCACACCTGGAAACAACAGCCCTAGAGAAATAGTGGCGGCTCAGGATCTCACACCACGCCACAACAGTCCTAGAGAAATAGTGGTGGCTCGGGATCCCACACCAGGAAGCGACAGTCATAGAGAAATAGTGGGGGCTCGGGATCTCACACCAGGAAACGACTGACATAGGGAAATAGTGGCGGCTTGGGATCTCACACCAGGAAACAACAGCCCTAGAGAAATAGTGGTGGCTCGGGATCACACACCAGGAAACGACCGTCATAGAGAAATAGTGGCGGCTTGGGATCTCATACCAGGAAGCAACAGTCCTAGAGAAATAGTGGTGGCTCAGGATCTCACACCAGGAAACAACACTCCTAGAGAAATAGTAGTGGCTCGGGCACTCACACCTGGAAACAACAGTCCTAGAGAAGTAGTGGCAGCTCAGGATCCCATACCAGGAAGCGACAGTCATAGAGAAATAGTGGTGGCTCGGGATCCCACACCAGGAAGCGACAGTCATAGAGAAATAGTGGTGGCACGGGATCTCACACCAGGAAACAACCGTCATAGAGAAATAGTGGCGACTCGGGATCTCACACCTGGAAACAACAGCCCTAGAGAAAAGTTGCGGCTCGGGATCTCACACCACGACACAACAGTCCTAGAGAAATAGTGGTGGCTCGGGATCCCACACCAGGAAGCGACAGTCAAAGAGAAATAGTGGTGGCTCGGGATCTCGCACCAGGAAACGACCAACATAGAGAAATAGTGGCGGCTTGGGATCTCACACCAGGAAACAACAGCCCTAGCGAAATAGTGGTGGCTCGGGATCACACACCAGGAAACGACCCTCATAGAGAAATAGTGGCGGCTTGGGATCTCATACCAGGAAGCAACAGTCCTAGAGAAATAGTGGCGGGTCAGGATCTCACACTTGGAAACAACAGCCCTAGAGAAATAGTAGTGGCTCGGGCGCTCACACCTGGAAATAACAGTCCTAGAGAAATAGTGGCAGCTCGGGATCCCATACCAGGAAGCGACAGTCATAGAGAAATAGTGGGGTCTCAGGATCTCACACTAGGAAACGACTGACATAGAGAAATAGTGGCGGCTTGGGATCTCACACCAGGAAACAACAGTCCTAGAGAAATAGTGGTTGCTCAGGATCCCACACCAGGAAGCGACAGTCGTAGAGAAATAGTTGGGGCTCAGGATCTCAGTCCTGGAAACAGCAGCCCTAGAGAAATAGTGGTGGCTCAGGATCTCACACCAGGAAACAACAGTCCTAGAGAAATAGTAGTGGCTTGGGCACTCACACCTGGAAACAACAGTCCTAGAGAAATAGTGGTGGCTCGGGATCCCACACCAGGAAGCGATAGTCGTAGAGAAATAGTGGGGGCTCGGGATCTCACACCAGGAAACGACCGACATAGAGAAATAGTGGCGGCTTGGGATCTCACACCAGGAAACAACAGTCCTAGAGAAATAGTGGCGGCTCGGGATCTCACACCTGGAAACAGCAGCCCTAGAGAAATAGTGGCGGGTCAGGATCTCACACCTGGAAACAACAACCCTAGAGAAATAGTGGCGGCTCAGGATCTGACACCAGGAAACAACAGTCCAAGAGAAATAGTAGTGGCTCGGGCACTCACACCTGGAAACAACAGTCCTAGAGAAATAGTGGCGGCTATAGATCCCGCACCAGGAAGTGACAGTCGTAGAGAAACAGTGGGGGCTCGGGATCTCACACCAGGAAACAACAGTCCTAGAGAAATAGTGGTAGCTAAGGATCGCACACCAGGAAACAGTCCTAGAGAAATAGTGGTAGCAAAGGATCGCACACCAGGAAACGACAGTCCTAGAGAAATAGTAGCGGCTCGGGATCTTACATCTGGAAACAACAGTCCTAGAGAAATAGTGGTGGCTCGGGATCTCACACCAGGACACAAAAGTCCTAGAGAAATAGTGGCGGGTCAGGATCTCACACCTGGAAACAACAGCCCTAGAGAAATAGTGGTGGCTCAGGATCTCACACCAGGAAACAACAGTCTTAGAAAAATAGGAGTGACTCGGGCGCTCAAACCTGGACACAGCAGCCCTAGAGAAATAGTGGCGGGTCAGGATCTCACACCTGGAAACAACAGCCCTAGAGAAATAGTGGCGGCTCAGGATCTCACACCACGCCACAACAGTCCTAGAGAAATAGTGGTGGCTCGGGATCCCACACCAGGAAGCGACAGTCATAGAGAAATAGTGGGGGCTCGGGATCTCACACCAGGAAACGACTGACATAGGGAAATAGTGGCGGCTTGGGATCGCACACCAGGAAACAACAGCCCTAGAGAAATAGTGGTGGCTCGGGATCACACACCAGGAAACGACCGTCATAGAGAAATAGTGGCGGCTTGGGATCTCATACCAGGAAGCAACAGTCCTAGAGAAATAGTGGCGGGTCAGGATCTCACACCTGGAAACAACAGCCCTAGAGAAATAGTGGTGGCTCAGGATCTCACACCAGGAAACAACACTCCTAGAGAAATAGTAGTGGCTCGGGCACTCACACCTGGAAACAACAGTCCTAGAGAAATAGTGGCAGCTCAGGATCCCATACCAGGAAGCGACAGTCATAGAGAAATAGTGGTGGCTCGGGATCCCACACCAGGAAGCGACAGTCATAGAGAAATAGTGGTGGCACGGGATCTCACACCAGGAAACAACCGTCATAGAGAAATAGTGGCGACTCGGGATCTCACACCTGGAAACAACAGCCCTAGAGAAAAGTGGCGGCTCGGGATCTCACACCACGACACAACAGTCCTGGAGAAATAGTGGTGGCTCGGGATCCCACACCAGGAAGCAACAGTCAAAGAGAAATAGTGGTGGCTCGGGATCTCGCACCAGGAAACGACCAACATAGAGAAATAGTGGCGGCTTGGGATCTCACACCAGGAAACAACAGCCCTAGAGAAATAGTGGTGGCTCGGGATCACACACCAGGAAACGACCGTCATAGAGAAATAGTGGCGGCTTGGGATCTCATACCAGGAAGCAATAGTCCTAGAGAAATAGTGGCGGGTCAGGATCTCACACCTGGAAACAACAGCCCTAGAGAAATAGTGGTGGCTCAGGATCTCACACCGGGAAACAACAGTCCTAGAGAAATAGTAGTGGCTCGGGCGCTCACACCTGGAAATAACAGTCCTAGAGAAATAGTGGCAGCTCGGGATCCCATACCAGGAAGCGACAGTCATAGAGAAATAGTGAGGTCTCAGGATCTCACACTAGGAAACGACTGACATAGAAAAATAGTGGCGGCTTGGGATCTCACACCAGGAAACAACAGTCCTAGAGAAATAGTGGCGGCTCGGGATCTCACACCAGGAAACAACCGTCATAGAAAAATAGTGGCGACTCGGGATCTCATACCAGAAAGCAACAGTCCTAGAGAAATAGTGGTGGATTGGGATCTCACACCTGGGAACAACAGTCCTAGAGAAATAGTGGCGGCTCGGGATCCCACACCTGGAAATGACAGTCCTAGAGAAATAGTGGTGGCTCGGGATCTCACACCAGGAAAGAACAGTCCTAGAGAAATAGTGGCAGCTCTGCATCTCACACCTGGAAACAACTGTACCAGAGAAATAGTGGCGGCTCGGGATCTCACACCTGGAAACAACAGTCCTAGAGAAATAGTGGAGGCTCGGGATCCCACACCAGGAAGCGACAGTTGTATAGAAATAGTGGGGGCTCAGGATGACAGCCCTAGAGAAATAGTGGTGGCTGAGGATCTCACACCAGGAAACAACAGTCCTAGAGAAATAGTAGTGGCTTGGGCGCTCACACCTGGAAACAACAGTTCTAGAGAAATAGTGGCGGGTCAGGATCTCACACCTGGAAACAACAGCCCTAGAGAAATAGTGGTGGCTCAGGATCTCACACCAGGAAACAACAGTCCTAGAGAAATAGTAGTGGCTCGGGTGCTCACACCTGGAAACAACAGTCCTAGAGAAATAGTGGCAGCTCGGGATGCCACACCAGGAAGCAACAGTCATAGAGAAATAGTGGGGGCTCGGGATCTCACACCAGGAAACAACTGACAAAGAGAAATAGTGGCGGCTTGGAATCTCACACCAGGAAACAACAGTCGTAGAGAAATAGTGGCGGCTCGGGATCTCACACCAGGAAATGACGGTCATAGAGAAATAGTAGCGGCTCGGGATCTCATACCAGGAAACGACAGTCCTAGAGAAATAGTAGTGGCTCGGGATCTCACACCTGGAAGCGACAGTCGTAGAGAAATAGTGGTGGCTCAGGATCTCACACCAGGACACAACAGTCCTAGAGAAATGGTGGCGGATCAGGATCTCACACCTGGAAACCACAGCCCTAGAGAAATAGTGGCGGCTCAGGATCTCACACCAGGAAACAACAGTCCTAGAGAAATAGTAGTGGCTTGGGCCCTCACACCTGGAAGCAACAGTCCTAGAGAAATAGTGGCGGCTCGGGATCTCATACCAGGAAGCAACAGTCCTAGAGAAATAGTGGTGGGTCATGATCTCACACCTGGAAACAACAGCCCTAGAGAAATAGTAGTGGCTCAGGATCTCACACCAGGAAACAACAGTCCAAGAGAAATAGTGGACAACAGAACCAAAAATGGTTAAGCTCCACTAAGTATGTTGCGCTGCTAGACTCCCATATTAGAGAAATAGTGGTGGCTCAGGATCGCACACCATGAAGCGACAGTCCTAGAGAAATAGCGGAAGCTTAGGATCTCACACCAGGAAACGACAGTTCTAGAGAAATAGTGGGAGCTCAGGATCGCACACCAGGAAATGACAGTCCTAGAGAAATTGTAGTGGCTCAGGTTCTCACACCTGGAAACAACAGTCCTAGAGAAATAGTGGCGGCTCGGGTTCTCACACCAGGACACAACAGTCCTAGAGAAATAGTGGTGGGTCAGGATCTCACACCTGGAAACAACAGCCCTAGGGAAATAGTGGTGGCTCAGGATCTCACACCAGGAAACAACAGTCCTAGAGAAATAGTGGCGGCTCGGGATCTCACACCAGGAAACGACCGTCATAGAGAAAAAGTGGCGGCTCGGGATCTCATACCAGGAAGCAATAGTCCTAGAGAAATAGTGGCGGCTCGGGATCTCACACGTGGAAACAACAGCTATAGAGAAATAGTGGCGGCTCAGGCTCTCACACCAGGAAACAACAGTCTTAGAGAAATAGTAGTGGCTCGGGCACTCACACCTGGAAACAACAGTCCTAGAGAAATAGTGGTGGGTCAGGATCCCACACCAGGAAGCGACAGTCGTAGAGAAATAGTGGGGGCTCAGGATCTCACTGCTGGAAATGACAGCCCTAGAGAATTAGTGGTAGCTCAGGATCGCACAGCAGGAAACGACAGTCCTAGAGAAATAGTAGCAGCTTGGATCTTACACCTGGAAACAACAGTCCTAGAGAAATAGCGGTGGCTCGGGATCTCAAACCAGGACACAACAGTCCTAGAGAAATAGTGGCGGGTCAGGATCTCACACCTGGAAACAACAGCTATAGAGAAATAGTGGCGGCTCAGGATCTCACACCAGGAAACAACAGTCCTAGAGAAATAGTGGTTGCTCAGGATCCCACACCAGGAAGCGACAGTCGTAGAGAAATAGTGGGGGCTCAGGATCTCAGTCCTGGAAACAGCAGCCCTAGAGAAATAGTGGTGGCTCAGGATCTCACACCAGGAAACAACAGTCCTAGAGAAATAGTAGTGGCTTGGGCACTCACACCTGGAAACAACAGTCCTAGAGAAATAGTGGTGGCTCGGGATCCCACACCAGGAAGCGATAGTCGTAGAGAAATAGTGGGGGCTCGGGATCTCACACTAGGAAACGACCGACATAGAGAAATAGTGGTGGCTTGGGATCTCACACCAGGAAACAGTCCTAGAGAAATAGTGGCGGCTCGGGATCTCACACCAGGAAACAACAGCCCTAGAGAAATAGTGGCGGCTCAGGATCTCACACCAGGAAACAACAGTCCAAGAGAAATAGTAGTGGCTCGGGCACTCACACCTGGAAACAACAGTCCTAGAGAAATAGTGGCGGCTCGGGATCCCGCACCAGGAAGTGACAGTCGTAGAGAAATAGTGGGGGCTCGGGATCTCAAACCAGGAAACAACAGTCCTAGAGAAATAGTGGTAGCTAAGGATCGCACACCAGGAAACAGTCCTAGAGAAATAGTGGTAGCTAAGGATCGCACACCAGGAAACGACAGTCCTAGAGAAATAGAAGCGGCTCGGGATCTCACATCTGGAATCAACAGTCCTAGAGAAATAGTGGTGGCTCGGGACCTCACACCAGGACACAAAAGTCCTAGAGAAATAGTGGCGGGTCAGGATCTCACACCTGGAAACAACAGCCCTAGAGAAATAGTGGTGGCTCAGGATCTCACACCAGGAAACAACAGTCCTAGAAAAATAGGAGTGACTCGGGCGCTCAAACCTGGACACAGCAGCCCTAGAGAAATAGTGGCGGGTCAGGATCTCACACCTGGAAACAACAGCCCTAGAGAAATAGTGGCGGCTCAGGATCTCACACCACGCCACAACAGTCCTAGAGAAATAGTGGTGGCTCGGGATCCCACACCAGGAAGCGACAGTCATAGAGAAATAGTGGGGGCTCGGGATCTCACACCAGGAAACGACTGACATAGGTAAATAGTGGCGGCTTGGGATCTCACACCAGGAAACAACAGCCCTAGAGAAATAGTGGTGGCTCGGGATCACACACCAGGAAACGACCGTCATAGAGAAATAGTGGCGGCTTGGGATCTCATACCAGGAAGCAACAGTCCTAGAGAAATAGTGGCGGGTCAGGATCTCACACCTGGAAACAACAGCCCTAGTGAAATAGTGGTGGCTCAGGATCTCACACCAGGAAACAACACTCCTAGAGAAATAGTAGTGGCTCGGGCACTCACACCTGGAAACAACAGTCCTAGAGAAGTAGTGGCAGCTCAGGATCCCATACCAGGAAGCGACAGTCATAGAGAAATAGTGGTGGCTCGGGATCTCACACCAGGAAACAACCGTCATAGAGAAATAGTGGCGACTCGGGATCTCACACCTGGAAACAACAGCCCTAGAGAAAAGTGGCGGCTCGGGATCTCACACCACGACACAACAGTCCTAGAGAAATAGTGGTGGCTCAGGATCCCACACCAGGAAGCGACAGTCAAAGAGAAATAGTGGTGGCTCGGGATCTCGCACCAGGAAACGACCAACATAGAGAAATAGTGGCGGCTTGGGATCTCACACCAGGAAACAACAGCCCTAGAGAAATAGTGGTGGCTCGGGATCACACAACAGGAAACGACCCTCATAGAGAAATAGTGGCGGCTTGGGATCTCATACCAGGAAGCAATAGTCCTAGAGAAATAGTGGGGGGTCAGGATCTCACACCTGGAAACAACAGCCCTAGAGAAATAGTGGTGGCTCAGGATCTCACACCGGGAAACAACAGTCCTAGAGAAATAGTAGTGGCTCGGGCGCTCACACCTGGAAATAACAGTCCTAGAGAAATAGTGGCAGCTCGGGATCCCATACCAGGAAGCGACAGTCATAGAGAAATAGTGAGGTCTCAGGATCTCACACTAGGAAACGACTGACATAGAGAAATAGTGGCGGCTTGGGATCTCACACCAGGAAACAACAGTCCTAGAGAAATAGTGGCGGCTCGGGATCTCACACCAGCAAACAACAGTCCTAGAGAAATAGTGGCGGCTCGGGATCTCACACCAGGAAACGACCGTCATAGAGAAAAAGTGGCGGCTCGGGATCTCATACCAGGAAGCAATAGTCCTAGAGAAATAGTGGCGGCTCGGGATCTCACACGTGGAAACAACAGCTATAGAGAAATAGTGGCGGCTCAGGCTCTCACACCAGGAAACAACAGTCTTAGAGAAATAGTAGTGGCTCGGGCACTCACACCTGGAAACAACAGTCCTAGAGAAATAGTGGTGGGTCAGGATCCCACACCAGGAAGCGACAGTCGTAGAGAAATAGTGGGGGCTCAGGATCTCACTGCTGGAAATGACAGCCCTAGAGAATTAGTGGTAGCTCAGGATCGCACAGCAGGAAACGACAGTCCTAGAGAAATAGTAGCAGCTTGGATCTTACACCTGGAAACAACAGTCCTAGAGAAATAGCGGTGGCTCGGGATCTCAAACCAGGACACAACAGTCCTAGAGAAATAGTGGCGGGTCAGGATCTCACACCTGGAAACAACAGCTATAGAGAAATAGTGGCGGCTCAGGATCTCACACCAGGAAACAACAGTCCTAGAGAAATAGTGGTTGCTCAGGATCCCACACCAGGAAGCGACAGTCGTAGAGAAATAGTGGGGGCTCAGGATCTCAGTCCTGGAAACAGCAGCCCTAGAGAAATAGTGGTGGCTCAGGATCTCACACCAGGAAACAACAGTCCTAGAGAAATAGTAGTGGCTTGGGCACTCACACCTGGAAACAACAGTCCTAGAGAAATAGTGGTGGCTCGGGATCCCACACCAGGAAGCGATAGTCGTAGAGAAATAGTGGGGGCTCGGGATCTCACACTAGGAAACGACCGACATAGAGAAATAGTGGTGGCTTGGGATCTCACACCAGGAAACAGTGCTAGAGAAATAGTGGCGGCTCGGGATCTCACACCTGGAAACAGCAGCCCTAGAGAAATAGTGGCGGGTCAGGATCTCACACCTGGAAACAACAGCCCTAGAGAAATAGTGGCGGCTCAGGATCTCACACCAGGAAACAACAGTCCAAGAGAAATAGTAGTGGCTCGGGCACTCACACCTGGAAACAACAGTCCTAGAGAAGTAGTGGCGGCTCGGGATCCCGCACCAGGAAGTGACAGTCGTAGAGAAATAGTGGGGGCTCGGGATCTCACACCAGGAAACAACAGTCCTAGAGAAATAGTGGTAGCTAAGGATCGCACACCAGGAAACAGTCCTAGAGAAATAGTGGTAGCTAAGGATCGCACACCAGGAAACGACAGTCCTAGAGAAATAGAAGCGGCTCGGGATCTCACATCTGGAATCAACAGTCCTAGAGAAATAGTGGTGGCTCGGGACCTCACACCAGGACACAAAAGTCCTAGAGAAATAGTGGCGGGTCAGGATCTCACACCTGGAAACAACAGCCCTAGAGAAATAGTGGTGGCTCAGGATCTCACACCAGGAAACAACAGTCCTAGAAAAATAGGAGTGACTCGGGCGCTCAAACCTGGACACAGCAGCCCTAGAGAAATAGTGGCGGGTCAGGATCTCACACCTGGAAACAACAGCCCTAGAGAAATAGTGGCGGCTCAGGATCTCACACCACGCCACAACAGTCCTAGAGAAATAGTGGTGGCTCGGGATCCCACACCAGGAAGCGACAGTCATAGAGAAATAGTGGGGGCTCGGGATCTCACACCAGGAAACGACTGACATAGGTAAATAGTGGCGGCTTGGGATCTCACACCAGGAAACAACAGCCCTAGAGAAATAGTGGTGGCTCGGGATCACACACCAGGAAACGACCGTCATAGAGAAATAGTGGCGGCTTGGGATCTCATACCAGGAAGCAACAGTCCTAGAGAAATAGTGGCGGGTCAGGATCTCACACCTGGAAACAACAGCCCTAGTGAAATAGTGGTGGCTCAGGATCTCACACCAGGAAACAACACTCCTAGAGAAATAGTAGTGGCTCGGGCACTCACACCTGGAAACAACAGTCCTAGAGAAGTAGTGGCAGCTCAGGATCCCATACCAGGAAGCGACAGTCATAGAGAAATAGTGGTGGCTCGGGATCTCACACCAGGAAACAACCGTCATAGAGAAATAGTGGCGACTCGGGATCTCACACCTGGAAACAACAGCCCTAGAGAAAAGTGGCGGCTCGGGATCTCACACCACGACACAACAGTCCTAGAGAAATAGTGGTGGCTCAGGATCCCACACCAGGAAGCGACAGTCAAAGAGAAATAGTGGTGGCTCGGGATCTCGCACCAGGAAACGACCAACATAGAGAAATAGTGGCGGCTTGGGATCTCACACCAGGAAACAACAGCCCTAGAGAAATAGTGGTGGCTCGGGATCACACAACAGGAAACGACCCTCATAGAGAAATAGTGGCGGCTTGGGATCTCATACCAGGAAGCAATAGTCCTAGAGAAATAGTGGGGGGTCAGGATCTCACACCTGGAAACAACAGCCCTAGAGAAATAGTGGTGGCTCAGGATCTCACACCGGGAAACAACAGTCCTAGAGAAATAGTAGTGGCTCGGGCGCTCACACCTGGAAATAACAGTCCTAGAGAAATAGTGGCAGCTCGGGATCCCATACCAGGAAGCGACAGTCATAGAGAAATAGTGAGGTCTCAGGATCTCACACTAGGAAACGACTGACATAGAGAAATAGTGGCGGCTTGGGATCTCACACCAGGAAACAACAGTCCTAGAGAAATAGTGGCGGCTCGGGATCTCACACCAGCAAACAACCGTCATAGAGAAATAGTGGCGACTCGGGATCTCATACCAGGAAGCAACAGTCCTAGAGAAATAGTGGTGGATTGGGATCTCACACCTGGGAACAACAGTCCTAGAGAAATAGTGGCGGCTCGGGATCCCACACCTGGAAATGACAGTCCTAGAGAAATAGTGGTGGCTCGGGATCTCACACCAGGAAAGAACAGTCCTAGAGAAATAATGGCAGCTCTGCATCTCACACCTGGAAAAAACTGTACCAGAGAAATAGTGGCGGCTCGGGATCTCACACCTGGAAACAACAGTCCTAGAGAAATAGTGGAGGCTCGGGATCCCACACCAGGAAGCGACAGTTGTATAGAAATAGTGGGGGCTCAGGATGACAGCCCTAGAGAAATAGTGGTGGCTGAGGATCTCACACCAGGAAACAACAGTCCTAGAGAAATAGTAGTGGCTTGGGCGCTCACACCTGGAAACAACAGTCCTAGAGAAATAGTGGCGGGTCAGGATCTCACACCTGGAAACAACAGCCCTAGAGAAATAGTGGTGGCTCAGGATCTCACACCAGGAAACAACAGTCCTAGAGAAATAGTAGTGGCTCGGGCGCTCACACCTGGAAACAACAGTCCTAGAGAAATAGTGGCAGCTCGGGATCCCACACCAGGAAGCAACAGTCATAGAGAAATAGTGGGGGCTCGGGATCTCACACCAGGAAACAACTGACAAAGAGAAATAGTGGCGGCTTGGAATCTCACACCAGGAAACAACAGTCGTAGAGAAATAGTGGCGGCTCGGGATCTCACACCAGGAAATGACCGTCATAGAGAAATAGTAGCGGCTCGGGATCTCACACCAGGAAACGACAGTCCTAGAGAAATAGTAGTGGCTCGGGATCTCACACCTGGAAGCGACAGTCGTAGAGAAATAGTGGTGGCTCAGGATCTCACACCAGGACACAACAGTCCTAGAGAAATGGTGGCGGGTCAGGATCTCACACCTGGAAACCACAGCCCTAGAGAAATAGTGGTGGCTCAGGATCTCACACCAGGAAACAACAGTCCTAGAGAAATAGTAGTGGCTTGGGCCCTCACACCTGGAAGCAACAGTCCTAGAGAAATAGTGGCGGCTCGGGATCTCATACCTGGAAACAACAGCCCTAGAGAAATAGTAGTGGCTCAGGATCTCACACCAGGAAACAACAGTCCAAGAGAAACAGTGGACAACAGAACCAAAAATGGTTAAGCTCCACTAAGTATGTTGCACTGCTAGACTCCCATATTAGAGAAATAGTGGTGGCTCAGGATCGCACACCATGAAGCGACAGTCCTAGAGAAATAGCGGCAGATTAGGATCTCACACCAGGAAACGACAGTTCTAGAGAAATAGTGGGAGCTCAGGATCGCACACCAGGAAATGACAGTCCTAGAGAAATTGTAGTGGCTCAGGTTCTCACACCTGGAAACAACAGTCCTAGAGAAATAGTGGCGGCTCGGGTTCTCACACCAGGACACAACAGTCCTAGAGAAATAGTGGCGGGTCAGGATCTCACACCTGGAAACAACAGCCCTAGGGAAATAGTGGTGGCTCAGGATCTCACACCAGGAAACAACAGTGCTACAGAAATAGTGGCGGCTCAGGATCTCACACCAGGAAACGACCGTCATAGAGAAAAAGTGGCGGCTCGGGATCTCATACCAGGAAGCAACAGTCCTAGAGAAATTGTGGCGGCTCGGGATCTCACACCAGGAAACGACCTTCATAGAGAAATAGTGGTGGCTCGGGATCCCACACCAGGAAGCGACAGTCATAGAGAAATAGTGGGGGCTCGGGATCTCACACCAGGAAACGACTGACATAGGGAAATAGTGGCGGCTTGGGATCTCACACCAGGAAACAACAGCCCTAGAGAAATAGTGGTGGCTCGGGATCACACACCAGGAAACGACCGTCATAGAGAAATAGTGGCGGCTTGGGATCTCATACCAGGAAGCAACAGTCCTAGAGAAATAGTGGCGGGTCAGGATCTCACACCTGGAAACAACAGCCCTAGTGAAATAGTGGTGGCTCAGGATCTCACACCAGGAAACAACACTCCTAGAGAAATAGTAGTGGCTCGGGCACTCACACCTGGAAACAACAGTCCTAGAGAAGTAGTGGCAGCTCAGGATCCCATACCAGGAAGCGACAGTCATAGAGAAATAGTGGTGGCTCGGGATCCCACACCAGGAAGCGACAGTCATAGAGAAATAGTGGTGGCACGGGATCTCACACCAGGAAACAACCGTCATAGAGAAATAGTGGCGACTCGGGATCTCACACCTGGAAACAACAGCCCTAGAGAAAAGTGGCGGCTCAGGATCTCACACCACGACACAACAGTCCTAGAGAAATAGTGGTGGCTCGGGATCCCACACCAGGAAGCGACAGTCAAAGAGAAATAGTGGTGGCTCGGGATCTCGCACCAGGAAACGACCAACATAGAGAAATAGTGGCGGCTTGGGATCTCACACCAGGAAACAACAGCCCTAGAGAAATAGTGGTGGCTCAGGATCACACAACAGGAAACGACCCTCATAGAGAAATAGTGGCGGCTTGGGATCTCATACCAGGAAGCAATAGTCCTAGAGAAATAGTGGGGGGTCAGGATCTCACACCTGGAAACAACAGCCCTAGAGAAATAGTGGTGGCTCAGGATCTCACACCGGGAAACAACAGTCCTAGAGAAATAGTAGTGGCTCGGGCGCTCATACCTGGAAATAACAGTCCTAGAGAAATAGTGGCAGCTCGGGATCCCATACCAGGAAGCGACAGTCATAGAGAAATAGTGAGGTCTCAGGATCTCACACTAGGAAACGACTGACATAGAGAAATAGTGGCGGCTTGGGATCTCACACCAGGAAACAACAGTCCTAGAGAAATAGTGGCGGCTCGGGATCTCACACCAGGAAACAACCGTCATAGAGAAATAGTGGCGACTCGGGATCTCATACCAGGAAGCAACAGTCCTAGAGAAATAGTGGTGGATTGGGATCTAACACCTGGGAACAACAGTCCTAGAGAAATAGTGGCGGCTCGGGATCCCACACCTGGAAATGACAGTCCTAGAGAAATAGTGGTGGCTCGGGATCTCACACCAGGAAAGAACAGTCCTAGAGAAATAGTGGCAGCTCTGCATCTCAAACCTGGAAAAAACTGTCCCAGAGAAATAGTGGCGGCTCGGGATCTCACACCTGGAAACAACAGTCCTAGAGAAATAGTGGAGGCTCGGGATCCCACACCAGGAAGCGACAGTTGTATAGAAATAGTGGGGGCTCAGGATGACAGCCCTAGAGAAATAGTGGTGGCTGAGGATCTCACACCAGGAAACAACAGTCCTAGAGAAATAGTAGTGGCTTGGGCGCTCACACCTGGAAACAACAGTCCTAGAGAAATAGTGGCGGGTCAGGATCTCACACCAGGAAACAACAGTCCTAGAGAAATAGTAGTGGCTCGGGCGCTCACACCTGGAAACAACAGTCCTAGAGAAATAGTGGCAGCTCGGGATCCCACACCAGGAAGCAACAGTCATAGAGAAATAGTGGGGGCTCGGGATCTCACACCAGGAAACAACTGACAAAGAGAAATAGTGGCGGCTTGGAATCTCACACCAGGAAACAACAGTCGTAGAGAAATAGTGGCGGCTCGGGATCTCACACCAGGAAATGACCGTCATAGAGAAATAGTAGCGGCTCGGGATCTCACACCAGGAAACGACAGTCCTAGAGAAATAGTAGTGGCTCGGGATCTCACACCTGGAAGCGACAGTCGTAGAGAAATAGTGGTGGCTCAGGATCTCACACCAGGACACAACAGTCCTAGAGAAATGGTGGCGGGTCAGGATCTCACACCTGGAAACCACAGCCCTAGAGAAATAGTGGTGGCTCAGGATCTCACACCAGGAAACAACAGTCCTAGAGAAATAGTAGTGGCTTGGGCCCTCACACCTGGAAGCAACAGTCATAGAGAAATAGTGGCGGCTCGGGATCTCATACCAGGAAGCAACAGTCCTAGAGAAATAGTGGTGGGTCATGATCTCACACCTGGAAACAACAGCCCTAGAGAAATAGTAGTGGCTCAGGATCTCACACCAGGAAACAACAGTCCAAGAGAAATAGTGGACAACAGAACCAAAAATGGTTAAGCTCCACTAAGTATGTTGCACTGCTAGACTCCCATATTAGAGAAATAGTGGTGGCTCAGGATCGCACACCATGAAGCGACAGTCCTAGAGAAATAGCGGCAGCTTAGGATCTCACACCAGGAAACGACAGTTCTAGAGAAATAGTGGGAGCTCAGGATCGCACACCAGGAAATTACAGTCCTAGAGAAATTGTAGTGGCTCAGGTTCTCACACCTGGAAACAACAGTCCTAGAGAAATAGTGGCGGCTCGGGTTCTCACACCAGGACACAACAGTCCTAGAGAAATAGTGGTGGGTCAGGATCTCACACCTGGAAACAACAGCCCTAGGGAAATAGTGGTGGCTCAGGATCTCACACCAGGAAACAACAGTCCTACAGAAATAGTGGCGGCTCGGGATCTCACACCAGGAAACAACCGTCATAGAGAAAAAGTGGCGGCTCAGGATCTCATACCAGGAAGCAACAGTCCTAGAGAAATTGTGGCGGCTCGGGATCTCACACCAGGAAACGACCTTCATAGAGAAATAGTGAATGCTCGGGATCTCATACCAGGTAGCAACAATCCTAGAGAAATAGTGGCGGCTCGGTATCCCACACCTGGAAATGACAGTCCTAGAGAAATAGTGGTGGCTCGGGATCTTACACCAGGAAAGGACAGTCCTAGAGAAATAGTGGCAGCTCGGCATCTCACACCTGGAAACAACTGTATTAGAGAAATAGTGGCGACTCGGGATCTCACACCTGGAAAAAATAGTCCTAGAGAAATAGTGGCGGCTCAGGATCTCACACCTGGAAACAAAAGTCCTAGAGAAATCGTGGTGGCTCGGGATCTCACACCAGGAAACGACAGTTCTAGATAAATAATGGCGGCTCAGGACCTCACTCCTGGAAATGACAGCCCTAGAGAAATAGTGGTAGCTCAGGATCGCACACCAGGAAACGACAGTCCTAGAGAAATAGGGGCGGCTTGGTATCTCACACCTGGAAATTACAGCCCTAGAGAATTAGTGGCAGCTCAGGATTGCACACCAGGAAACCACAGTCCTAGAGAAATAGTAGCTGCTCGGGATCTCACACCTGGAAACAACAGTCCTAGAGAAATTGTGGTGGCTCGGGATCTCACACCAGGACACAACAGTCCTAGAGAAATATTGGCGGGTCAGGATCTCACACCTGGAAACAACAGCCCTAGAAAAATAGTGGTGGCTCAGGATCTCACACCAGGAAACAACAGTCCTAGAGAAATAGTAGTGGCTTGGGCACTCACACCTGGAAACAACAGTCCTAGAGAAATAGTGGTGGCTCGGGATCCCACACCAGGAAGCGACAGTCATAGAGAAATAGTGGGGGCTCGGGATCTCACACCAGGAAACAACAGTCCTAGAGAAATAGTGGTGGGTCAGGATCCCACACCAGGAAGCGACAGTCGTAGAGAAATAGTGGGGGCTCAGGATCTCACTGCTGGAAATGACAGCCCTAGAGAATTAGTGGTAGCTCAGGATCGCACAGCAGGAAACGACAGTCCTAGAGAAATAGTAGCAGCTTGGATCTTACACCTGGAAACAACAGTCCTAGAGAAATAGCGGTGGCTCGGGATCTCAAACCAGGACACAACAGTCCTAGAGAAATAGTGGCGGGTCAGGATCTCACACCTGGAAACAACAGCTATAGAGAAATAGTGGCGGCTCAGGATCTCACACCAGGAAACAACAGTCCTAGAGAAATAGTGGTTGCTCAGGATCCCACACCAGGAAGCGACAGTCGTAGAGAAATAGTGGGGGCTCAGGATCTCAGTCCTGGAAACAGCAGCCCTAGAGAAATAGTGGTGGCTCAGGATCTCACACCAGGAAACAACAGTCCTAGAGAAATAGTAGTGGCTTGGGCACTCACACCTGGAAACAACAGTCCTAGAGAAATAGTGGTGGCTCGGGATCCCACACCAGGAAGCGATAGTCGTAGAGAAATAGTGGGGGCTCGGGATCTCACACTAGGAAACGACCGACATAGAGAAATAGTGGTGGCTTGGGATCTCACACCAGGAAACAGTGCTAGAGAAATAGTGGCGGCTCGGGATCTCACACCTGGAAACAGCAGCCCTAGAGAAATAGTGGCGGGTCAGGATCTCACACCTGGAAACAACAGCCCTAGAGAAATAGTGGCGGCTCAGGATCTCACACCAGGAAACAACAGTCCAAGAGAAATAGTAGTGGCTCGGGCACTCACACCTGGAAACAACAGTCCTAGAGAAGTAGTGGCGGCTCGGGATCCCGCACCAGGAAGTGACAGTCGTAGAGAAATAGTGGGGGCTCGGGATCTCACACCAGGAAACAACAGTCCTAGAGAAATAGTGGTAGCTAAGGATCGCACACCAGGAAACAGTCCTAGAGAAATAGTGGTAGCTAAGGATCGCACACCAGGAAACGACAGTCCTAGAGAAATAGAAGCGGCTCGGGATCTCACATCTGGAATCAACAGTCCTAGAGAAATAGTGGTGGCTCGGGACCTCACACCAGGACACAAAAGTCCTAGAGAAATAGTGGCGGGTCAGGATCTCACACCTGGAAACAACAGCCCTAGAGAAATAGTGGTGGCTCAGGATCTCACACCAGGAAACAACAGTCCTAGAAAAATAGGAGTGACTCGGGCGCTCAAACCTGGACACAGCAGCCCTAGAGAAATAGTGGCGGGTCAGGATCTCACACCTGGAAACAACAGCCCTAGAGAAATAGTGGCGGCTCAGGATCTCACACCACGCCACAACAGTCCTAGAGAAATAGTGGTGGCTCGGGATCCCACACCAGGAAGCGACAGTCATAGAGAAATAGTGGGGGCTCGGGATCTCACACCAGGAAACGACTGACATAGGTAAATAGTGGCGGCTTGGGATCTCACACCAGGAAACAACAGCCCTAGAGAAATAGTGGTGGCTCGGGATCACACACCAGGAAACGACCGTCATAGAGAAATAGTGGCGGCTTGGGATCTCATACCAGGAAGCAACAGTCCTAGAGAAATAGTGGCGGGTCAGGATCTCACACCTGGAAACAACAGCCCTAGTGAAATAGTGGTGGCTCAGGATCTCACACCAGGAAACAACACTCCTAGAGAAATAGTAGTGGCTCGGGCACTCACACCTGGAAACAACAGTCCTAGAGAAGTAGTGGCAGCTCAGGATCCCATACCAGGAAGCGACAGTCATAGAGAAATAGTGGTGGCTCGGGATCTCACACCAGGAAACAACCGTCATAGAGAAATAGTGGCGACTCGGGATCTCACACCTGGAAACAACAGCCCTAGAGAAAAGTGGCAGCTCGGGATCTCACACCACGACACAACAGTCCTAGAGAAATAGTGGTGGCTCAGGATCCCACACCAGGAAGCGACAGTCAAAGAGAAATAGTGGTGGCTCGGGATCTCGCACCAGGAAACGACCAACATAGAGAAATAGTGGCGGCTTGGGATCTCACACCAGGAAACAACAGCCCTAGAGAAATAGTGGTGGCTCGGGATCACACAACAGGAAACGACCCTCATAGAGAAATAGTGGCGGCTTGGGATCTCATACCAGGAAGCAATAGTCCTAGAGAAATAGTGGGGGGTCAGGATCTCACACCTGGAAACAACAGCCCTAGAGAAATAGTGGTGGCTCAGGATCTCACACCGGGAAACAACAGTCCTAGAGAAATAGTAGTGGCTCGGGCGCTCACACCTGGAAATAACAGTCCTAGAGAAATAGTGGCAGCTCGGGATCCCATACCAGGAAGCGACAGTCATAGAGAAATAGTGA
This sequence comes from Ambystoma mexicanum, assembly GCF_040938575.1. NCBI lineage: Eukaryota > Metazoa > Chordata > Amphibia > Caudata > Ambystomatidae > Ambystoma > Ambystoma mexicanum. The sequence goes on along the minus strand of NC_090926.1, from coordinate 1,206,060,441 downwards.
GGTCTCAGGATCTCACACTAGGAAACGACTGACATAGAGAAATAGTGGCGGCTTGGGATCTCACACCAGGAAACAACAGTCCTAGAGAAATAGTGGCGGCTCGGGATCTCACACCAGCAAACAACCGTCATAGAGAAATAGTGGCGACTCGGGATCTCATACCAGGAAGCAACAGTCCTAGAGAAATAGTGGTGGATTGGGATCTCACACCTGGGAACAACAGTCCTAGAGAAATAGTGGCGGCTCGGGATCCCACACCTGGAAATGACAGTCCTAGAGAAATAGTGGTGGCTCGGGATCTCACACCAGGAAAGAACAGTCCTAGAGAAATAATGGCAGCTCTGCATCTCACACCTGGAAAAAACTGTACCAGAGAAATAGTGGCGGCTCGGGATCTCACACCTGGAAACAACAGTCCTAGAGAAATAGTGGAGGCTCGGGATCCCACACCAGGAAGCGACAGTTGTATAGAAATAGTGGGGGCTCAGGATGACAGCCCTAGAGAAATAGTGGTGGCTGAGGATCTCACACCAGGAAACAACAGTCCTAGAGAAATAGTAGTGGCTTGGGCGCTCACACCTGGAAACAACAGTCCTAGAGAAATAGTGGCGGGTCAGGATCTCACACCTGGAAACAACAGCCCTAGAGAAATAGTGGTGGCTCAGGATCTCACACCAGGAAACAACAGTCCTAGAGAAATAGTAGTGGCTCGGGCGCTCACACCTGGAAACAACAGTCCTAGAGAAATAGTGGCAGCTCGGGATCCCACACCAGGAAGCAACAGTCATAGAGAAATAGTGGGGGCTCGGGATCTCACACCAGGAAACAACTGACAAAGAGAAATAGTGGCGGCTCGGGATCTCACACCAGGAAATGACCGTCATAGAGAAATAGTAGCGGCTCGGGATCTCACACCAGGAAACGACAGTCCTAGAGAAATAGTAGTGGCTCGGGATCTCACACCTGGAAGCGACAGTCGTAGAGAAATAGTGGTGGCTCAGGATCTCACACCAGGACACAACAGTCCTAGAGAAATGGTGGCGGGTCAGGATCTCACACCTGGAAACCACAGCCCTAGAGAAATAGTGGTGGCTCAGGATCTCACACCAGGAAACAACAGTCCTAGAGAAATAGTAGTGGCTTGGGCCCTCACACCTGGAAGCAACAGTCCTAGAGAAATAGTGGCGGCTCGGGATCTCATACCTGGAAACAACAGCCCTAGAGAAATAGTAGTGGCTCAGGATCTCACACCAGGAAACAACAGTCCAAGAGAAACAGTGGACAACAGAACCAAAAATGGTTAAGCTCCACTAAGTATGTTGCACTGCTAGACTCCCATATTAGAGAAATAGTGGTGGCTCAGGATCGCACACCATGAAGCGACAGTCCTAGAGAAATAGCGGCAGATTAGGATCTCACACCAGGAAACGACAGTTCTAGAGAAATAGTGGGAGCTCAGGATCGCACACCAGGAAATGACAGTCCTAGAGAAATTGTAGTGGCTCAGGTTCTCACACCTGGAAACAACAGTCCTAGAGAAATAGTGGCGGCTCGGGTTCTCACACCAGGACACAACAGTCCTAGAGAAATAGTGGCGGGTCAGGATCTCACACCTGGAAACAACAGCCCTAGGGAAATAGTGGTGGCTCAGGATCTCACACCAGGAAACAACAGTGCTACAGAAATAGTGGCGGCTCAGGATCTCACACCAGGAAACGACCGTCATAGAGAAAAAGTGGCGGCTCGGGATCTCATACCAGGAAGCAACAGTCCTAGAGAAATTGTGGCGGCTCGGGATCTCACACCAGGAAACGACCTTCATAGAGAAATAGTGGTGGCTCGGGATCCCACACCAGGAAGCGACAGTCATAGAGAAATAGTGGGGGCTCGGGATCTCACACCAGGAAACGACTGACATAGGGAAATAGTGGCGGCTTGGGATCTCACACCAGGAAACAACAGCCCTAGAGAAATAGTGGTGGCTCGGGATCACACACCAGGAAACGACCGTCATAGAGAAATAGTGGCGGCTTGGGATCTCATACCAGGAAGCAACAGTCCTAGAGAAATAGTGGCGGGTCAGGATCTCACACCTGGAAACAACAGCCCTAGTGAAATAGTGGTGGCTCAGGATCTCACACCAGGAAACAACACTCCTAGAGAAATAGTAGTGGCTCGGGCACTCACACCTGGAAACAACAGTCCTAGAGAAGTAGTGGCAGCTCAGGATCCCATACCAGGAAGCGACAGTCATAGAGAAATAGTGGTGGCTCGGGATCCCACACCAGGAAGCGACAGTCATAGAGAAATAGTGGTGGCACGGGATCTCACACCAGGAAACAACCGTCATAGAGAAATAGTGGCGACTCGGGATCTCACACCTGGAAACAACAGCCCTAGAGAAAAGTGGCGGCTCAGGATCTCACACCACGACACAACAGTCCTAGAGAAATAGTGGTGGCTCGGGATCCCACACCAGGAAGCGACAGTCAAAGAGAAATAGTGGTGGCTCGGGATCTCGCACCAGGAAACGACCAACATAGAGAAATAGTGGCGGCTTGGGATCTCACACCAGGAAACAACAGCCCTAGAGAAATAGTGGTGGCTCAGGATCACACAACAGGAAACGACCCTCATAGAGAAATAGTGGCGGCTTGGGATCTCATACCAGGAAGCAATAGTCCTAGAGAAATAGTGGGGGGTCAGGATCTCACACCTGGAAACAACAGCCCTAGAGAAATAGTGGTGGCTCAGGATCTCACACCGGGAAACAACAGTCCTAGAGAAATAGTAGTGGCTCGGGCGCTCATACCTGGAAATAACAGTCCTAGAGAAATAGTGGCAGCTCGGGATCCCATACCAGGAAGCGACAGTCATAGAGAAATAGTGAGGTCTCAGGATCTCACACTAGGAAACGACTGACATAGAGAAATAGTGGCGGCTTGGGATCTCACACCAGGAAACAACAGTCCTAGAGAAATAGTGGCGGCTCGGGATCTCACACCAGGAAACAACCGTCATAGAGAAATAGTGGCGACTCGGGATCTCATACCAGGAAGCAACAGTCCTAGAGAAATAGTGGTGGATTGGGATCTAACACCTGGGAACAACAGTCCTAGAGAAATAGTGGCGGCTCGGGATCCCACACCTGGAAATGACAGTCCTAGAGAAATAGTGGTGGCTCGGGATCTCACACCAGGAAAGAACAGTCCTAGAGAAATAGTGGCAGCTCTGCATCTCAAACCTGGAAAAAACTGTCCCAGAGAAATAGTGGCGGCTCGGGATCTCACACCTGGAAACAACAGTCCTAGAGAAATAGTGGAGGCTCGGGATCCCACACCAGGAAGCGACAGTTGTATAGAAATAGTGGGGGCTCAGGATGACAGCCCTAGAGAAATAGTGGTGGCTGAGGATCTCACACCAGGAAACAACAGTCCTAGAGAAATAGTAGTGGCTTGGGCGCTCACACCTGGAAACAACAGTCCTAGAGAAATAGTGGCGGGTCAGGATCTCACACCAGGAAACAACAGTCCTAGAGAAATAGTAGTGGCTCGGGCGCTCACACCTGGAAACAACAGTCCTAGAGAAATAGTGGCAGCTCGGGATCCCACACCAGGAAGCAACAGTCATAGAGAAATAGTGGGGGCTCGGGATCTCACACCAGGAAACAACTGACAAAGAGAAATAGTGGCGGCTTGGAATCTCACACCAGGAAACAACAGTCGTAGAGAAATAGTGGCGGCTCGGGATCTCACACCAGGAAATGACCGTCATAGAGAAATAGTAGCGGCTCGGGATCTCACACCAGGAAACGACAGTCCTAGAGAAATAGTAGTGGCTCGGGATCTCACACCTGGAAGCGACAGTCGTAGAGAAATAGTGGTGGCTCAGGATCTCACACCAGGACACAACAGTCCTAGAGAAATGGTGGCGGGTCAGGATCTCACACCTGGAAACCACAGCCCTAGAGAAATAGTGGTGGCTCAGGATCTCACACCAGGAAACAACAGTCCTAGAGAAATAGTAGTGGCTTGGGCCCTCACACCTGGAAGCAACAGTCATAGAGAAATAGTGGCGGCTCGGGATCTCATACCAGGAAGCAACAGTCCTAGAGAAATAGTGGTGGGTCATGATCTCACACCTGGAAACAACAGCCCTAGAGAAATAGTAGTGGCTCAGGATCTCACACCAGGAAACAACAGTCCAAGAGAAATAGTGGACAACAGAACCAAAAATGGTTAAGCTCCACTAAGTATGTTGCACTGCTAGACTCCCATATTAGAGAAATAGTGGTGGCTCAGGATCGCACACCATGAAGCGACAGTCCTAGAGAAATAGCGGCAGCTTAGGATCTCACACCAGGAAACGACAGTTCTAGAGAAATAGTGGGAGCTCAGGATCGCACACCAGGAAATTACAGTCCTAGAGAAATTGTAGTGGCTCAGGTTCTCACACCTGGAAACAACAGTCCTAGAGAAATAGTGGCGGCTCGGGTTCTCACACCAGGACACAACAGTCCTAGAGAAATAGTGGTGGGTCAGGATCTCACACCTGGAAACAACAGCCCTAGGGAAATAGTGGTGGCTCAGGATCTCACACCAGGAAACAACAGTCCTACAGAAATAGTGGCGGCTCGGGATCTCACACCAGGAAACAACCGTCATAGAGAAAAAGTGGCGGCTCAGGATCTCATACCAGGAAGCAACAGTCCTAGAGAAATTGTGGCGGCTCGGGATCTCACACCAGGAAACGACCTTCATAGAGAAATAGTGAATGCTCGGGATCTCATACCAGGTAGCAACAATCCTAGAGAAATAGTGGCGGCTCGGTATCCCACACCTGGAAATGACAGTCCTAGAGAAATAGTGGTGGCTCGGGATCTTACACCAGGAAAGGACAGTCCTAGAGAAATAGTGGCAGCTCGGCATCTCACACCTGGAAACAACTGTATTAGAGAAATAGTGGCGACTCGGGATCTCACACCTGGAAAAAATAGTCCTAGAGAAATAGTGGCGGCTCAGGATCTCACACCTGGAAACAAAAGTCCTAGAGAAATCGTGGTGGCTCGGGATCTCACACCAGGAAACGACAGTTCTAGATAAATAATGGCGGCTCAGGACCTCACTCCTGGAAATGACAGCCCTAGAGAAATAGTGGTAGCTCAGGATCGCACACCAGGAAACGACAGTCCTAGAGAAATAGGGGCGGCTTGGTATCTCACACCTGGAAATTACAGCCCTAGAGAATTAGTGGCAGCTCAGGATTGCACACCAGGAAACCACAGTCCTAGAGAAATAGTAGCTGCTCGGGATCTCACACCTGGAAACAACAGTCCTAGAGAAATTGTGGTGGCTCGGGATCTCACACCAGGACACAACAGTCCTAGAGAAATATTGGCGGGTCAGGATCTCACACCTGGAAACAACAGCCCTAGAAAAATAGTGGTGGCTCAGGATCTCACACCAGGAAACAACAGTCCTAGAGAAATAGTAGTGGCTTGGGCACTCACACCTGGAAACAACAGTCCTAGAGAAATAGTGGTGGCTCGGGATCCCACACCAGGAAGCGACAGTCATAGAGAAATAGTGGGGGCTCGGGATCTCACACCAGGAAACAACAGTCCTAGAGAAATAGTAGTGGCTTGGGCGCTCACACCTGGAAACAACAGTCCTAGAGAAATAGTGGTCGCTCGGGACCCCACACCAGGAAGCGACAGTCGTAGAGAAATAGTGGGGGCTCGGGATCTCACACCAGGAAATGACCGACATAGAGAAATAGTGGCGGCTTGGGATCTCACACCAGGAAACAACAGTCCTAGAGAAATAGTGGCTGCTCGGGATCTCACACCTGGAAACAGCAGCCCTAGAGAAATAGTGGCGGGTCAGAATCTCACACCTGGAAACAACAGCTATAGAGAAATAGTGGCGGCTCAGGATCTCACACCAGGAAACAACAGTCCTAGAGAAATAGTAGTGGCTCGGGCACTCACACCTGGAAACAACAGTCCTAGAGAAATAGTGGTGGCTCAGGATCCCACACCAGGAAGCGACAATCGTAGAGAAATAGTGGGGGCTCAGGATCTCACTCCTGGAAATGACAGCCCTAGAGAATTAGTGGTAGCTCAGGATCGCACACCAGGAAACAGTCCTAGAGAAATAGTGGTAGCTAAGGATCGCACACCAGGAAACGGCAGTCCTAGAGAAATAGTAGCGGCTCGGGATCTCACATCTGGAATCAACAGTCCTAGAGAAATAGTGGTGGCTCAGGATCTCACACCAGGACACAAAAGTCCTAGAGAAATAGTGGCGGGTCAGGATCTCACACCTGGAAACAACAGCCCTAGAGAAATAGTGGTGGCTCAGGATCTCACACCAGGAAACAACAGTCCTAGAAAAATAGGAGTGACTCGGGCGCTCAAACCTGGACACAGCAGCCCTAGAGAAATAGTGGCGGGTCAGGATCTCACACCTGGAAACAACAGCCCTACAGAAATAGTGGCGGCTCAGGATCTCACACCACACCACAACAGTCCTAGAGAAAAAGTGGTGGCTCGGGATCCCACACCAGGAAGCGACAGTCATAGAGAAATAGTGGGGGCTCGGGATCTCACACCAGGAAACAACTGACATAGGGAAATAGTGGCGGCTTGGGATCTCACACCAGGAAACAACAGCCCTAGAGAAATAGTGGTGGATCCCACACCAGGAAACAACACTCCTAGAGAAATAGTAGTGGCTCGGGCACTCACACCTGGAAACAACAGTCCTAGAGAAGTAGTGGCAGCTCAGGATCCCATACCAGGAAGCGACAGTCATAGAGAAATAGTGGTGGCTCGGGATCTCACACCAGGAAACAACCGTCATAGAGAAATAGTGGCGACTCGGGATCTCACACCTGGAAACAACAGCCCTAGAGAAAAGTGGCGGCTCGGGATCTCACACCACGACACAACAGTCCTAGAGAAATAGTAGTGGCTCGGGCACTCACACCTGGAAACAACAGTCCTAGAGAAGTAGTGGCAGCTCAGGATCCCATACCAGGAAGCGACAGTCATAGAGAAATAGTGGTGGCTCGGGATCCCACACCAGGAAGCGACAGTCATAGAGAAATAGTGGTGGCACGGGATCTCACACCAGGAAACAACCGTCATAGAGAAATAGTGGCGACTCGGGATCTCACACCTGGAAACAACAGCCCTAGAGAAAAGTGGCGGCTCGGGATCTCACACCACGACACAACAGTCCTAGAGAAATAGTGGTGGCTCGGGATCCCACACCAGGAAGCGACAGTCAAAGAGAAATAGTGGTGGCTCGGGATCTCGCACCAGGAAACGACCAACATAGAGAAATAGTGGCGGCTTGGGATCTCACACCAGGAAACAACAGCCCTAGAGAAATAGTGGTGGCTCGGGATCACACAACAGGAAACGTCCCTCATAGAGAAATAGTGGCGGCTTGGGATCTCATACCAGGAAGCAATAGTCCTAGAGAAATAGTGGGGGGTCAGGATCTCACACCTGGAAACAACAGCCCTAGAGAAATAGTGGTGGCTCAGGATCTCACACCGGGAAACAACAGTCCTAGAGAAATAGTAGTGGCTCAGGCGCTCACACCTGGAAATAACAGTCCTAGAGAAATAGTGGCAGCTCGGGATCCCATACCAGGAAGCGACAGTCATAGAGAAATAGTGAGGTCTCAGGATCTCACACTAGGAAACGACTGACATAGAGAAATAGTGGCGGCTTGGGATCTCACACCAGGAAACAACAGTCCTAGAGAAATAGTGGCGGCTCGGGATCTCACACCAGGAAACAACCGTCATAGAGAAATAGTGGCGACTCGGGATCTCATACCAGGAAGCAACAGTCCTAGAGAAATAGTGGTGGATTGGGATCTCACACCTGGGAACAACAGTCCTAGAGAAATAGTGGCGGCTCGGGATCCCACACCTGGAAATGACAGTCCAAGAGAAATAGTGGTGGCTCGGGATCTCACACCAGGAAAGAACAGTCCTAGAGAAATAGTGGCAGCTCTGCATCTCACACCTGGAAAAAACTGTACCAGAGAAATAGTGGCGGCTCGGGATCTCACACCTGGAAACAACAGTCCTAGAGAAATAGTGGAGGCTCGGGATCCCACACCAGGAAGCGACAGTTGTATAGAAATAGTGGGGGCTCAGGATGACAGCCCTAGAGAAATAGTGGTGGCTGAGGATCTCAAACCAGGAAACAACAGTCCTAGAGAAATAGTAGTGGCTTGGGCGCTCACACCTGGAAACAACAGTCCTAGAGAAATAGTGGCGGGTCAGGATCTCACACCAGGAAACAACAGTCCTAGAGAAATAGTAGTGGCTCGGGCGCTCACACCTGGAAACAACAGTCCTAGAGAAATAGTGGCAGCTCGGGATCCCACACCAGGAAGCAACAGTCATAGAGAAATACTGGGGGCTCGGGATCTCACACCAGGAAACAACTGACAAAGAGAAATAGTGGCGGCTTGGAATCTCACACCAGGAAACAACAGTCGTAGAGAAATAGTGGCGGCTCGGGATCTCACACCAGGAAATGACCGTCATAGAGAAATAGTAGCGGCTCGCGATCTCACACCAGGAAACGACAGTCCTAGAGAAATAGTAGTGGCTCGGGATCTCACACCTGGAAGCGACAGTCGTAGAGAAATAGTGGTGGCTCAGGATCTCACACCAGGACACAACAGTCCTAGAGAAATGGTGGCGGGTCAGGATCTCACACCTGGAAACCACAGCCCTAGAGAAATAGTGGTGGCTCAGGATCTCACACCAGGAAACAACAGTCCTAGAGAAATAGTAGTGGCTTGGGCCCTCACACCTGGAAGCAACAGTCCTAGAGAAATAGTGGCGGCTCGGGATCTCATACCAGGAAGCAACAGTCCTAGAGAAATAGTGGTGGGTCATGATCTCACACCTGGAAACAACAGCCCTAGAGAAATAGTAGTGGCTCAGGATCTCACACCAGGAAACAACAGTCCAAGAGAAATATTGGACAACAGAACCAAAAATGGTTAAGCTCCACTAAGTATGTTGCACTGCTAGACTCCCATATTAGAGAAATAGTGGTGGCTCAGGATCGCACACCATGAAGCGACAGTCCTAGAGAAATAGCGGCAGCTTAGGATCTCACACCAGGAAACGACAGTTCTAGAGAAATAGTGGGAGCTCAGGATCGCACACCAGGAAATGACAGTCCTAGAGAAATTGTAGTGGCTCAGGTTCTCACACCTGGAAACAACAGTCCTAGAGAAATAGTGGCGGCTCGGGTTCTCACACCAGGACACAACAGTCCTAGAGAAATAGTGGCGGGTCAGGATCTCACACCTGGAAACAACAGCCCTAGGGAAATAGTGGTGGCTCAGGATCTCACACCAGGAAACAACAGTCCTACAGAAATAGTGGCGGCTCGGGATCTCACACCAGGAAACGACCGTCATAGAGAAAAAGTGGCGGCTCGGGATCTCATACCAGGAAGCAACAGTCCTAGAGAAATTGTGGCGGCTCGGGATCTCACACCAGGAAACGACCTTCATAGAGAAATAGTGAATGCTCGGGATCTCATACCAGGAAGCAACAATCCTAGAGAAATAGTGGCGGCTCGGGATCCCACACCTGGAAATGACAGTCCTAGAGAAATAGTGGTGGCTCGGGATCTTACACCAGGAAAGGACAGTCCTAGAGAAATAGTGGCAGCTCGGCATCTCACACCTGGAAACAACTGTATTAGAGAAATAGTGGCGACTCGGGATCTCACACCTGGAAAAAATAGTCCTAGAGAAATAGTGGCGGCTCAGGATCTCACACCTGGAAACAAAAGTCCTAGAGAAATCGTGGTGGCTCGGGATCTCACACCAGGAAACGACAGTTCTAGATAAATAATGGCGGCTCAGGACCTCACTCCTGGAAATGACAGCCCTAGAGAAATAGTGGTAGCTCAGGATCGCACACCAGGAAACGACAGTCCTAGAGAAATAGGGGCGGCTTGGTATCTCACACCTGGAAATTACAGCCCTAGAGAATTAGTGGCAGCTCAGGATTGCACACCAGGAAACCACAGTCCTAGAGAAATAGTAGCTGCTCGGGATCTCACACCTGGAAACAACAGTCCTAGAGAAATTGTGGTGGCTCGGGATCTCACACCTGGAAACAACAGCCCTAGAAAAATAGTGGTGGCTCAGGATCTCACACCAGGAAACAACAGTCCTAGAGAAATAGTAGTGGCTTGGGCACTCACACCTGGAAACAACAGTCCTAGAGAAATAGTGGTGGCTCGGGATCCCACACCAGGAAGCGACAGTCATAGAGAAATAGTGGGGGCTCGGGATCTCACACCAGGAAACAACAGTCCTAGAGAAATAGTAGTGGCTTGGGCGCTCACACCTGGAAACAACAGTCCTAGAGAAATAGTGGTCGCTCGGGACCCCACACCAGGAAGCGACAGTCGTAGAGAAATAGTGGGGGCTCGGGATCTCACACCAGGAAATGACCGACATAGAGAAATAGTGGCGGCTTGGGATCTCACACCAGGAAACAACAGTCCTAGAGAAATAGTGGCTGCTCGGGATCTCACACCTGGAAACAGCAGCCCTAGAGAAATAGTGGCGGGTCAGAATCTCACACCGGGAAACAACAGCTATAGAGAAATAGTGGCGGCTCAGGATCTCACACCAGGAAACAACAGTCCTAGAGAAATAGTAGTGGCTCGGGCACTCACACCTGGAAACAACAGTCCTAGAGAAATAGTGGTGGCTCAGGATCCCACACCAGGAAGCGACAGTCGTAGAGAAATAGTGGGGGCTCAGGATCTCACTCCTGGAAATGACAGCCCTAGAGAATTAGTGGTAGCTCAGGATCGCACACCAGGAAACGACAGTCCTAGAGAAATAGTAGCAGCTTGGGATCTCACACCTGGAAACAACAGTCCTAGAGAAATGGTGGTGGCTCGGGATCTTACACCAGGAAAGGACAGTCCTAGAGAAATAGTGGCAGCTCGGCATCTCACACCTGGAAACAACTGTATTAGAGAAATAGTGGCGGCTCGGGATCCCACACCAGGAAGCAACAGTCGTAGAGAAATAGTGGGGGCTCAGGATCTCACTCCTGGAAATGACAGCCCTAGAGAATTAGTGATAGCTCAGGATCGCACACCAGGAAACGACAGTCCTAGAGAAATAGTAGCGGCTCGGGATCTCACACCTGGAAACAACAGTCCTAGAGAAATAGTGGTGGCTCGGGATCTCACACCAGGACCATACAGTCCTAGAGAAATAGTGGCGGGTCAGGATCTCACACATGGAAACAACAGCCCTAGAGAAATAGTGGTGGCTGAGGATCTCACACCAGGAAACAACAGTCCTAGAGAAATAGTAGTGGTTGGGCACTCACACCTGGAAACAACAGTCCTAGAGAAATAGTGGAGGCTCGGGATCCCACACCAGGAAGCGACAGTCGTAGAGAAATAGTGGCTGCTCGGGATCCCACACCAGGAAGCGACAGTCGTAGAGAAATAGTGGGGGCTCGGGATCTCACACCAGGAAACGACCGACATAGAGAAATAGTGGCGGCTTGGGATCTCACACCAGGAAACAACAGTCCTAGAGAAATAGTGGCGGCTCGGGATCTCACACCTGGAAACAGCAGCCCTAGAGAAATAGTGGTTGGTCAGGATCTCACACCTGGAAACAACAGCCCTAGAGAAATAGTGGCGGCTCAGGATCTCACACCAGGAAACAACAGTACTAGAGAAATAGTAGTGGCTCGGGCGTTCACACCTGGAAACAACAGTCCTAGAGAAATAGTGGCGGCTCGGGATCCCACACCAGGAGGCGACAGTCGTAGAGAAATATTGGGGGCTCAGGATCTCACTCCTGGAAATGACAGCCCTAGAGAATTAGTGGTAGCTCAGGATTGCACACCAGGAAACGACAGTCCCAGAGAAATAGTAGCTGCTCGGGATCTCACACCTGGAAACCAAAGTCCTAGAGAAATTGTGGTGGCTCAGGATCTCACACCAGGACACAACAGTCCTAGACAAATATTGACGGGTCAGGATCTCACACCTGGAAACAACAGCCCTAGAAAAATAGTGGTGGCTCAGGATCTCACACCAGGAAACAACAGTCCTAGAGAAATAGTAGTGGCTTGGGCACTCACACCTGGAAACAACAGTCCTAGAGAAATAGTGGTGGCTCGGGATCCCACACCAGGAAGCGACAGTCGTAGAGAAATAGGGGGGCTCGGGATCTCACACCAGGAAACAACAGTCCTAGAGAAATAGTAGTGGCTTGGGCGCTCACACCTGGAGACAACAGTCCTAGAGAAATAGTGGTGGCACAGGACCCCACACCAGGAAGCGACAGTCGTAGAGAAATAGTGGGGGCTCGGGATCTCACACCAGGAAACGACCGACATAGAGAAATAGTGGCGGCTTGGGATCTCACACCAGGAAACAACAGTCCTAGAGAAATAGTGGCGGGTCAGGATCTCACACCTGGAAACAACAGCTATAGAAAAATAGTGGCGGCTCAGGATCTCACACCAGGAAACAACAGTCCTAGAGAAATAGTAGTGGCTCGGGCACTCACACCTGGAAACAACAGTCCTAGAGAATTAGTGGTAGCTCAGGATCGCACACCAGGAAACGACAGTCCTAGAGAAATAGTAGCAGCTTGGGATCTCACACCTGGAAACAACAGTCCTAGAGAAATAGCGGTGGCTCGGGATCTTACACCAGGAAAGGACAGTCCTAGAGAAATAGTGGCAGCTCGGCATCTCACACCTGGAAACAACTGTATAAGAGAAATAGTGGCGACTCGGGATATCACACCTGGAAACAATAGTTCTAGAGAAATAGTGGCGGCTCAGGATCTCACACCTGGAAACGACAGTTCTAGATAAATAGTGGCGGCTCAGGACCTCACTCCTGGAAATGACAGCACTAGAGAAATAGTGGTAGCTCAGGATCGCACACCAAGAAACGACAGTCCTAGAGAAATAGTAGCAGCTCAGATCTCACAACTGGAAACAACAGTCCTAGAGAAATAGGGGCAGCTCGGGATCTCACACCTGGAAACAACAGCCCTAGAGAAATAGTGGTGGGTCAGGATCTCACACCTGGAGACAACATCCCTAGAGAAATAGTGGGGGCTCAGGATCTCAGTCCTGGAAACAACAGCCCTAGAGAAATAGTGGTGGCTCGGGCACTCACACCTGGAAACAACAATCCTAGTGAAATAGTGGCGGCTCGGGATCCCACACCAGGAAGCAACAGTCGTAGAGAAATAGTGGGGGCTCAGGATCTCACTCTTGGAAATGAAAGCCCTAGAGAATTAGTGGTAGCTCAGGATCGCACGCCAGGAAACGACAGTCCTAGAGAAATAGTAGCGGCTCGGGATCTCACACCAGGAAACAACAGTCCTAGAGAAATAGTGGTGGCTCGGGATCTCACACCAGGACACAACAGTCCTAGAGAAATAGTGGCGGGTCAGGATCTCACACCTGGAAACAACAGCCCTAGAGAAATAGTGGTGGCTCAGGATCCCATACCAGGAAGCGACAGTTGTAGAGAAATAGTGGGGGCTCAGGATCTCACACCAGGAAACGACCGACATAGAGAAATAGTGCTGGCTTGGGATCTCACACCTGGAAACAGCAGCCCTAGAGAAATAGTGGTGGGTCAGGATCTCACACCTGGAAACAACAGCCCTAGAGAAATAGTGGTGGCTCAGGATCTCACACCAGGAAACAACAGTCCTAGAGAAATAGTAGTGGCTTGGGCACTCACACCTGGAAACAACAGTCCTAGAGAAATAGTGGTGGCTCGGGATCCCACACCAGGAAGCGACAGTCGTAGAGAAATAGTGGGGGCTTGGGATCTCACACCAGGAAACAACAGTCCTAGAGAAATAGTAGTGGCTTGGGCGCTCACACCTGGAAACAACAGTCCTAGAGAAATAGTGGTGGCTCGGGATCCCATACCAGGAAGCGACAGTGGTAGAGAAATAGTGGGGGCTCGGGATCTCACACCAGGAAACGACCGACATAGAGAAATAGTGGCGGCCTGGGATCTCACACCAGGAAACAACAGTCCTAGAGAAATAGTGGCGGCTCGGGATCTCACACCTGGAAACAGCAGCCCTAGAGAAATAGTGGTGGGTCAGGATCTCACACCTGGAAACAACAGCTATAGAGAAATAGTGGCGGCTCAGGATCTCACACCTGGAAACAACAGTCCTAGAGAAATAGTGGTGGGTCAGGATCCCACACCAGGAAGCGACAGTCGTAGAGAAATAGTGGGGGCTCAGGATCTCACTCCTGGAAATGACAGCCCTAGAGATTTAGTGGTAGCTCAGGATCGCACAGCAGGAAATGACAGTCCTAGAGAAATAGTAGCAGCTCGGATCTCACACCTGGAAACAACAGTCCTAGAGAAATAGCGGTGGCTCGGGATCTCAAACCAGGACACAACAGTCCTAGAGAAATAGTGGCGGGTGAGGATCTCACACCTGGAAACAGCAGCCCTAGAGAAATAGTCCCGGGTCAGGATCTCACACCTGGAAACAACAGCTATAGAGAAATAGTGGTTGCTCAGGATCCCACACCAGGAAGCGACAGTCGTAGAGAAATAGTGGGGGCTCAGGATCTCAGTCCTGGAAACAACAGCCCTAGAGAAATAGTGGTGGCTCAGGATCTCACACCAGCAAACAACAGTCCTAGAGAAATAGTAGTGGCTTGGGCACTCACACCTGGAAACAACAGTCCTAGAGAAATAGTGGTGGCTCAGGATCCCACACCAGGAAGCGATAGTCGTAGAGAAATAGTTGGGGCTCGGGATCTCACACCAGGAAACGACCGACATATAGAAATAGTGGCGGCTTGGGATCTCACACCAGGAAACAACAGTCCTAGAGAAATAGTGGCGGCTCGGGATCTCACACCTGGAAACAGCAGCCCTAGAGAAATAGTGGCGGGTCAGGATCTCACACCTGGAAACAACAGCCCTAGAGAAATAGTGGCGGCTCAGGATCTCACACCAGGAAACCACAGTCCTAGAGAAATAGTAGTGGCTCGGGCACCCACACCTGGAAACAACAGTCCTAGAGAAATAGTGGTGGCTCGGGATCCCACACCAGGAAGTGACAGTCGTAGAGAAATAGTGGGGGCTCGGGATCTCACACCAGGAAACAACAGTCCTAGAGAAATAGTGGTAGCTCAGGATCGCACACCAGGAAATGACAGTCCTAGAGAAATAGTATCGGCTCGGGATCTCACATCTGGAAACAACAGTCCTAGAGAAATAGTGGTGGCTCGGGATCTCACACCAGGACACAACAGTCCTAGAGAAATAGTGGCGGGTCAGGATCTCACAACTGGAAACAACAGCCCTAGAGAAATAGTGGTGGCTCAGGATCTCACACCAGGAAACAACAGTCCTAGAGAAATAGGAGTGACTCGGGCGCTCAAGCCTGGAAACAGCAGCCCTACAGAAATAGTGGCGGGTCAGGATCTCACACCTGGAAACAACAGCCCTAGAGAAATAGTGGCGGCTCGGGATCTCACACCACAACACAACAGTCCTAGAGAAATAGTGGTGGCTTGGGATCCCACACCAGGAAGCGACTGACATAGGGAAATTGTGACGGCTTGGGATCTCACACCAGGAAACGACTGACATAGGGAAATAGTGGCGGCTTGGGATCTCATACCAGGAAACAACAGCCCTAGAGAAATAGTGGTGGCTCGGGATCACACACCAGGAAATGACCGTCATAGAGAAATAGTGGCGGCTTGGGATCTCATACCAGGAAGCAACAGTCCTAGAGAAATAGTGGCGGGTCAGGATCTCACACCTGGAAACAACAGCCCTAGAGAAATAGTGGTGGCTCAGGATCTCACACCAGGAAACAACACTCCTAGAGAAATAGTAGTGGCTCAGGCGCTCACACCTGGAAACAACAGTCCTAGAGAAATAGTGGCAGCTCGGGATCCCATACCAGTAAGCGACAGTCATAGAGAAATAGTGGTGGCTCGGGATCCCACACCAGGAAGCGACAGTCATAGAGAAATAGTGGCGGCACGGGATCTCACACCAGGAAACAACCGTCATAGAGAAATAGTGGCGACTCGGGATCTCACACCTGGAAACAACAGCCCTAGAGAAATAGTGGCAGCTCGGGATCTCACACCACGACACAACAGTCCTAGAGAAATAGTGGTGGCTCGGGATCCCACACCAGGAAGCGACAGTCATAGAGAAATAGTGGGGGCTCGGGATCTCGCACCAGGAAACTACCAACATAGAGAAATAGTGGCGGCTTGGGATCTCACACCAGGAAACAACAGCCCTAGAGAAATAGTGGTGGCTCGGGATCACACGCCAGGAAACAACCGTCATAGAGAAATAGTGGCAGCTTGGGATCTCATACCAGGAAGTAACAGTCCTAGAGAAATAGTGGCGGGTCAGGATCTCACACCTGGAAACAACAGCCCTAGAGAAATAGTGGTGGCTCGGGATCTAACACCAGGAAACAACAGTCCTAGAGAAATAGTAGTGGCTTGGGCGCTCACACCTGGAAATAACAGTCCTAGAGAAATAGTGGCAGCTCTGGATCCCATACCAGGAAGCGACAGTCATAGAGAAATAGTGGGGTCTCAGGATCTCACACTAGGAAACGACTGACATAGAGAAATAGTGGCGGCTTGGGATCTCACACCAGGAAACAACAGTCCTAGAGAAATAGTGGCAGCTCGGGATCTCACACCAGGAAACAACCGTCATAGAGAAATAGTGGCGACTCGGGATCTCATACCAGGAAGCAACAGTCCTAGAGAAATAGTGGTGGATTGGGATCTCACACCTGGGAACAACAGTCCTAGAGAAATAGTGGCAGCTCGGGATCCCACACCTGGAAATGACAGTCCTAGAGAAATAGTGGTGGCTCGGGATCTCACACCAGGAAAGAACAGTCCTAGAGAAATTGTGGCAGCTCTGCATCTCACACCTGGAAACAACTGTACCAGAGAAATAGTGGCGGCTCGGGATCTCACACCTGGAAACAACAGTCCTAGAGAAATAGTGGAGGCTCGGGATCCCACACCAGGAAGCGACAGTTGTATAGAAATAGTGGAGGCTCAGGATGACAGCCCTAGAGAAATAGTGGTAGCTCAGGATCGCACACCAAGAAACGACAGTCCTAGAGAAATAGTAGCGGCTTGGGATCTCACACCAGGACACAACAGTCCTAGAGAAATAGTGGCGGGTCAAGATCTCACACCTGGAAACAACAGCCCTAGAGAAATAGTGGTCGCTCAGGATCTCACACCAGGAAACAACAGTCCTAGAGAAATAGTAGTGGCTCGGGCGCTCACACCTGGAAACAACAGTCCTAGAGAAATAGTGGCAGCTCGGGATCCCACACCAGGAAGCAACAGTCATAGAGAAATAGTGGGGGCTCTGGATCTCACACCAGGAAACAACTGACAAAGAGAAATAGTGGCGGCTTGGAATCTCATACCAGGAAACAACAGTCCTAGAGAAATAGTGACGGCTCGGGATCTCACACCAGGAAATGACCGTCATAGAGAAATAGTGGCGGCTCGGTATCTCATACCAGGAAACGACAGTCCTAGAGAAATAGTAGTGGCTCGGGATCTCACACCTGGAAGCGACAGTTGTAGAGAAATAGTGGTGGCTCAGGATCTCACACCAAGACACAACAGTCCTAGAGAAATGGTGGCGGGTCAGGATCTCACACCTGGAAACCACAGCCCTAGAGAAATAGTGGTGGCTCAGGATCTCACACCAGGAAACAACAGTCCTAGAGAAATAGTAGTGGCTTGGGCCCTCACACCTGGAAGCAACAGTCCTAGAGAAATAGTGGTGGCTCGGGATCCC
Source organism: Ambystoma mexicanum (assembly GCF_040938575.1). Taxonomy (NCBI): domain Eukaryota; kingdom Metazoa; phylum Chordata; class Amphibia; order Caudata; family Ambystomatidae; genus Ambystoma; species Ambystoma mexicanum. The sequence continues at coordinate 1,206,042,521 of NC_090926.1, read as the reverse complement.
ACACCAGGAAGCGACAGTCGTAGAGAAATAGTGGGGGCTCAGGATCTCACACCAGGAAACGACCGACATAGATAAATGGTGGCGGCATGGGATCTCACACCAGGAAACAACAGTCCTAGAGAAATAGTGGTGGTCAGGATCTCACACCTGGAAACAGCAGCCCTAGAGAAATAGTGGTGGGTCAGGATCTCACACCTGGAAACAACAGACCTAGAGAAATAGTGGCGGCTCAGGATCTCACACCAGGAAACAACAGTCCTAGAGAAATAGTAGTGGCTCAGGCACTCACACCTGGAAACAATAGTCCTAGAGAAATAGTGGCAGCTCGGGATCCCACAGCAGGAAGCGACAGTCGTAGAGAAATAGTGGGGGCTCAGGATCTCACTCCTAGAAATGACAGTCCTAGAGAAATAGTGGTGGCTCGGGATCTTACACCAGGAAAGGGCAGTCCTAGAGAAATAGTGGCAGCTCGGCATCTCACACCTGGAAACAACTGTATTAGAGAAATAGTGGAGACTCAGGATCTCACACCTGGAAAAAATAGTCCTAGAGAAATAGTGGCGGCTCAGGATCTCACACCTGGAAACAAAAGTCCTAGAGAAATCGTGGTGGCTCGGGATCTCACACCAGGAAACGACAGTTCTAGATAAATAATGGCGGCTCAGGACCTCACTCCTGGAAATGACAGCCCTAGAGAAATAGTGGTAGCTCAGGATCGCACACCAGGAAACGACAGTCCTAGAGAAATAGGGGCGGCTTGGTATCTCACACCTGGAAATTACAGCCCTAGAGAATTAGTGGCAGCTCAGGATTGCACACCAGGAAACCACAGTCCTAGAGAAATAGTAGCTGCTCGGGATCTCACACCTGGAAACAACAGTCCTAGAGAAATTGTGGTGGCTCGGGATCTCACACCAGGACACAACAGTCCTAGAGAAATATTGGCGGGTCAGGATCTCACACCTGGAAACAACAGCCCTAGAAAAATAGTGGTGGCTCAGGATCTCACACCAGGAAACAACAGTCCTAGAGAAATAGTAGTGGCTTGGGCACTCACACCTGGAAACAACAGTCCTAGAGAAATAGTGGTGGCTCGGGATCCCACACCAGGAAGCGACAGTCATAGAGAAATAGTGGGGGCTCGGGATCTCACACCAGGAAACAACAGTCCTAGAGAAATAGTAGTGGCTTGGGCGCTCACACCTGGAAACAACAGTCCTAGAGAAATAGTGGTCGCTCGGGACCCCACACCAGGAAGCGACAGTCGTAGAGAAATAGTGGGGGCTCGGGATCTCACACCAGGAAATGACCGACATAGAGAAATAGTGGCGGCTTGGGATCTCACACCAGGAAACAACAGTCCTAGAGAAATAGTGGCTGCTCGGGATCTCACACCTGGAAACAGCAGCCCTAGAGAAATAGTGGCGGGTCAGAATCTCACACCTGGAAACAACAGCTATAGAGAAATAGTGGCGGCTCAGGATCTCACACCAGGAAACAACAGTCCTAGAGAAATAGTAGTGGCTCGGGCACTCACACCTATAAACAACAGTCCTAGAGAAATAGTGGTGGCTCAGGATCCCACACCAGGAAGCGACAGTCGTAGAGAAATAGTGGGGGCTCAGGATCTCACTCCTGGAAATGACAGCCCTAGAGAATTAGTGGTAGCTCAGGATCGCACACCAGGAAACGACAGTCCTAGAGAAATAGTAGCAGCTTGGGATCTCACACCTGGAAACAACAGTCCTAGAGAAATGGTGGTGGCTCGGGATCTTACACCAGGAAAGGACAGTCCTAGAGAAATAGTGGCAGCTCGGCATCTCACACCTGGAAACAACTGTATTAGAGAAATAGTGGCGGCTCGGGATCCCACACCAGGAAGCAACAGTCGTAGAGAAATAGTGGGGGCTCAGGATCTCACTCCTTGAAATGACAGCCCTAGAGAATTAGTGATAGCTCAGGATCACACACCAGGAAACGACAGTCCTAGAGAAATAGTAGCGGCTCGTGATCTCACACCTGGAAACAACAGTCCTAGAGAAATAGTGGTGGCTCGGGATCTCACACCAGGACCATACAGTCCTAGAGAAATAGTGGCGGGTCAGGATCTCACACCTGGAAACAACAGCCCTAGAGAAATAGTGGTGGCTGAGGATCTCACACCAGGAAACAACAGTACTAGAGAAATAGTAGTGGTTGGGCGCTCACACCTGGAAACAACAGTCCTAGAGAAATAGTGGAGGCTCGGGATCCCACACCAGGAAGCGACAGTCGTAGAGAAATAGTGGCTGCTCGGGATCCCACACCAGGAAGCGACAGTCGTAGAGAAATAGTGGGGGCTCGGGATCTCACACCAGGAAACGACCGACATAGAGAAATAGTGGCGGCTTGGGATCTCACACCAGGAAACAACAGTCCTAGAGAAATAGTGGCGGCTCGGGATCTCACACCTGGAAACAGCAGCCCTAGAGAAATAGTGGTTGGTCAGGATCTCACACCTGGAAACAACAGCCCTAGAGAAATAGTGGCGGCTCAGGATCTCACACCAGGAAAGAACAGTACTAGAGAAATAGTAGTGGCTCGGGCGTTCACACCTGGAAACAACAGTCCTAGAGAAATAGTGGCAGCTCGGGATCCCACACCAGGAGGCGACAGTCGTAGAGAAATAGTGGGGGCTCAGGATCTCACTCCTGGAAATGACAGCCCTAGAGAATTAGTGGTAGCTCAGGATTGCACACCAGGAAACGACAGTCCCAGAGAAATAGTAGCTGCTCGGGATCTCACACCTGGAAACCAAAGTCCTAGAGAAATTGTGGTGGCTCAGGATCTCACACCAGGACACAACAGTACTAGACAAATATTGGCGGGTCAGGATCTCACACCTGGAAACAACAGCCCTAGAAAAATAGTGGTGGCTCAGGATCTCACACCAGGAAACAACAGTCCTAGAGAAATAGTAGTGGCTTGGGCACTCACACCTGGAAACAACAGTCCTAGAGAAATAGTGGTGGCTCGGGATCCCACACCAGGAAGCGACAGTCGTAGAGAAATAGGGGGGGCTCGGGATCTCACACCAGGAAACAACAGTCCTAGAGAAATAGTAGTGGCTTGGGCGCTCACACCTGGAAACAACAGTCCTAGAGAAATAGTGGTGGCACAGGACCCCACACCAGGAAGCGACAGTCGTAGAGAAATAGTGGGGGCTCGGGATCTCACACCAGGAAACGACCGACATAGAGAAATAGTGGCGGCTTGGGATCTCACACCAGGAAACAACAGTCCTAGAGAAATAGTGGCGGGTCAGGATCTCACACCTGGAAACAACAGCTATAGAAAAATAGTGGCGGCTCAGGATCTCACACCAGGAAACAACAGTCCTAGAGAAATAGTAGTGGCTCGGGCACTCACACCTGGAAACAACAGTCCTAGAGAAATAGTGGTGGCTCAGGATCCCACACCAGGAAGCGACAGTCGTAGAGAAATAGTGGGGGCTCAGGATCTCACTCCTGGAAATGACAGCCCTAGAGAATTAGTGGTAGCTCAGGATCGCACACCAGGAAACGACAGTCCTAGAGAAATAGTAGCAGCTTGGGATCTCACACCTGGAAACAACAGTCCTAGAGAAATAGCGGTGGGTCAGGATCTCACACCTGGAGACAACATCCCTAGAGAAATAGTGGGGGCTCAGGATCTCACACCTGGAAACAACAGTTCTAGATAAATAGTGGCGGCTCAGGACCTCACTCCTGGAAATGACAGCACTAGAGAAATAGTGGTAGCTCAGATCTCACAACTGGAAACAACAGTCCTAGAGAAATAGGAGCAGCTCGGGATCTCACACCTGGAAACAACAGCCCTAGAGAAATATTGGTGGGTCAGGATCTCACACCTGGAGACAACATCCCTAGAGAAATAGTGGGGGCTCAGGATCTCAGTCCTGGAAACAACAGCCCTAGAGAAATAGTGGTGGCTCGGGCACTCACACCTGGAAACAACAATCCTAGTGAAATAGTGGCGGCTCGGGATCCCACACCAGGAAGCAACAGTCGTAGAGAAATAGTGGGGGCTCAGGATCTCACTCTTGGAAATGAAAGCCCTAGAGAATTAGTGGTAGCTCAGGATCGCACGCCAGGAAACGACAGTCCTAGAGAAATAGTAGCGGCTCGGGATCTCACACCAGGAAACAACAGTCCTAGAGAAATAGTGGTGGCTCGGGATCTCACACCAGGACACAACAGTCCAAGAGAAATAGTGGCGGGTCAGGATCTCACACCTGGAAACAACAGCCCTAGAGAAATAGTGGTGGCTCAGGATCCCATACCAGGAAGCGACAGTTGTAGAGAAATAATGGGGGCTCAGGATCTCACACCAGGAAACGACCGACATAGAGAAATAGTGCTGGCTTGGGATCTCACACCTGGAAACAGCAGCCCTAGAGAAATAGTGGTGGGTCAGGATCTCACACCTGGAAACAACAGCCCTAGAGAAATAGTGGTGGCTCAGGATCTCACACCTGGAAACAACAGTCCTAGAGAAATAGTGGTGGCTCGGGATCCCACACCTTGAAGCGACAGTCGTAGAGAAATAGTGGGGGCTTGGGATCTCACACCAGGAAACAACAGTCCTAGAGAAATAGTAGTGGCTTGGGCGCTCACACCTGGAAACAACAGTCCTAGAGAAATAGTGATGGCTCGGGATCCCATACCAGGAAGCGACAGTGGTAGAGAAATAGTGGGGGCTCGGGATCTCACACCAGGAAACGACCGACATAGAGAAATAGTGGCGGCCTGGGATCTCACACCAGGAAACAACAGTCCTAGAGAAATAGTGGCGGCTCGGGATCTCACACCTGGAAACAGCAGCCCTAGAGAAATAGTGGTGGGTCAGGATCTCACACCTGGAAACAACAGCTATAGAGAAATAGTGGCGGCTCAGGATCTCACACCTGGAAACAACAGTCCTAGAGAAATAGTGGTGGGTCAGGATCCCACACCAGGAAGCGACAGTCGTAGAGAAATAGTGGGGGCTCAGGATCTCACTCCTGGAAATGACAGCCCTAGAGATTTAGTGGTAGCTCAGGATCGCACAGCAGGAAATGACAGTCCTAGAGAAATTGTAGCAGCTCGGATCTCACACCTGGAAACAACAGTCCTAGAGAAATAGCGGTGGCTCGGGATCTCAAACCAGGACACAACAGTCCTAGAGAAATAGTGGCGGGTGAGGATCTCACACCTGGAAACAGCAGCCCTAGAGAAATAGTCCCGGGTCAGGATCTCACACCTGGAAACAACAGCTATAGAGAAATAGTGGTTGCTCAGGATCCCACACCAGGAAGCGACAGTCGTAGAGAAATAGTGGGGGCTCAGGATCTCAGTCCTGGAAACAACAGCCCTAGAGAAATAGTGGTGGCTCAGGATCTCAAATCAGAAAACAACAGTCCTAGAGAAATAGTAGTGGCTTGGGCACTCACACCTGGAAACAACAGTCCTAGAGAAATAGTGGTGGCTCGGGATCCCACACCAGGAAGCGATAGTCGTAGAGAAATAGTGGGGGTTCGAGATCTCACACCAGGAAACGACCGACATAGAGAAATAGTGGCGGCTTGGGATCTCGCACCAGGAAACAACAGTCCTAGAGAAATAGTGGCGGCTCGCGATCTCACACCTGGAAACAGCAGCCCTAGAGAAATAGTGGCGGGTCAGGATCTCACACCTGGAAACAACAGCCCTAGAGAAATAGTGGCGGCTCAGGATCTCACACCAGGAAACCACAGTCCTAGAGAAATAGTAGTGGCTCGGGCACTCACACCTGGAAACAACAGTCCTAGAGAAATAGTGGTGGCTCGGGATCCCACACCAGGAAGTGACAGTCGTAGAGAAATAGTGGGGGCTCGGGATCTCACACCAGGAAACAACAGTCCTAGAGAAATAGTGGTAGCTCAGGATCGCACACCAGGAAATGACAGTCCTAGAGAAATAGTATCGGCTCGGGATCTCACATCTGGAAACAACAGTCCTAGAGAAATATTGGTGGCTCGGGATCTCACACCAGGACACAACAGTCCTAGAGAAATAGTGGCGGGTCAGGATCTCACAACTGGAAACAACAGCCCTAGAGAAATAGTGGTGGCTCATGATCTCACACCAGGAAACAACAGTCCTAGAGAAATAGGAGTGACTCGGGCGCTCAAGCCTGGAAACAGCAGCCCTAGAGAAATAGTGGCGGGTCAGGATCTCACACCTGGAAACAACAGCCCTAGAGAAATAGTGGCGGCTCGGGATCTCACACCACAACACAACAGTCCTAGAGAAATAGTGGTGGCTTGGGATCCCACACCAGGAAGCGACTGACATAGGGAAATTGTGGCGGCTTGGGATCTCACACCAGGAAACGACTGACATAGGGAAATAGTGGCGGCTTGGGATCTCATACCAGGAAACAACAGCCCTAGAGAAATAGTGGTGGCTCGGGATCACACACCAGGAAATGACCGTCATAGAGAAATAGTGGCGGCTTGGGATCTCATACCAGGAAGCAATAGTCCTAGAGAAATAGTGGCGGGTCAGGATCTCACACCTGGAAACAACAGCCCTAGAGAAATAGTGGTGGCTCAGGATCTCACACCAGGAAACAACACTCCTAGAGAAATAGTAGTGGCTCGAGCGCTCACACCTGGAAACAACAGTCCTAGAGAAATAGTGGCAGCTCGGGGTCCCATACCAGTAAGCGACAGTCATAGAGAAATAGTGGTGGCTCGGGATCCCACACCAGGAAGCGACAGTCATAGAGAAATAGTGGCGGCATGTGATCTCACACCAGGAAACATCCGTCATAGAGTAATAGTTGCGACTCGGGATCTCACACCTGGAAACAACAGCCCTAGAGATATAGTGGCAGCTCGGGATCTCACACCACGACACAACAGTCCTAGAGAAATAGTGGTGGCTCGGGATCCCACACCAGGAAGCGACAGTCATAGAGAAATAGTGGGGGCTCGGGATCCCGCACCAGGAAACGACCAACATAGAGAAATAGTGGCGGCTTGGGATCTCACACCAGGAAACAACAGCCCTAGAGAAATAGTGGTGGCTCGGGATCACACACCAGGAAACAACCGTCATAGAGAAATAGTGGCGGCTTGGGATCTCATACCAGGAAGTAACAGTCCTAGAGAAATAGTGGCGGGTCAGGATCTCACACCTGGAAACAACAGCCCTAGAGAAATAGTGGTGGCTCGGGATCTCACACCAGGAAACAACAGTCCTAGAGAAATAGTAGTGGCTTGGGCGCTCACACCTGGAAATAACAGTCCTAGAGAAATAGTGGCAGCTCGGGATCCCATACCAGGAAGCGACAGTCATAGAGAAATAGTGGGGTCTCAGGATCTCACACTAGGAAACGACTGACATAGAGAAATAGTGGCGGCTTGGGATCTCACACCAGGAAACAACAGTCCTAGAGAAATAGTGGCAGCTCGGGATCTCACACAAGGAAACAACCGTCATAGAGAAATAGTGGCGACTCGGGATCTCATACCAGGAAGCAACAGTCCTAGAGAAATAGTGGTGGATTGGGATCTCACACCTGGGAACAACAGTCCTAGAGAAATAGTGGCAGCTCGGGATCCCACACCTGGAAATGACAGTCCTAGAGAAATAGTGGTGGCTCGGGATCTCACACCAGGAAAGAACAGTCCTAGAGAAATAGTGCCAGCTCAGCATCTCACACCTGGAAACAACTGTACCAGAGAAATAGTGGCGGCTCGGGATCTCACACCTAGAAACAACAGTCCTAGAGAAATAGTGGAGGCTCGGGATCCCACACCAGGAAGCGACAGTTGTATAGAAATAGTGGGGGCTCAGGATGACAGCCCTAGAGAAATAGTGGTAGCTCAGGATCGCACACCAAGAAACGACAGTCCTAGAGAAATAGTAGCGGCTTGGGATCTCACACCAGGACACAACAGTCCTAGAGAAATAGTGGCGGGTCAGGATCTCACACCTGGAAACAACAGCCCAAGAGAAATAGTGGTCGCTCAGGATCTCACACCAGGAAACAACAGTCCTAGAGAAATAGTAGTGGCTCGGGCGCTCACACCTGGAAACAACAGTCCTAGAGAAATAGTGGCAGCTCGGGATCCCACACCAGGAAGCAACAGTCATAGAGAAATAGTGGGGGCTCGGGATCTCACACCAGGAAACAACTGACAAAGAGAAATAGTGGCGGCTTGGAATCTCACACCAGGAAACAACAGTCCTAGAGAAATAGTGACGGCTCGGGATCTCACACCAGGAAATGACCGTCATAGAGAAATAGTGGCGGCTCGGGATCTCATACCAGGAAACGACAGTCCTAGAGAAATAGTAGTGGCTCGGGATCTCACACCTGGAAGCAACAGTTGTAGAGAAATAGTGGTGGCTCAGGATCTCACACCAGGACACAACAGTCCTAGAGAAATGGTGGCGGGTCAGGATCTCACACCTGGAAACCACAGCCCTAGAGAAATAGTGGTGGCTCAGGATCTCACACCAGGAAACAACAGTCCTAGAGAAATAATAGTGGCTTGGGCCCTCACACCTGGAAGCAACAGTCCTAGAGAAATAGTGGTGGCTCGGGATCCCACACCAGGAAGCGACAGTCGTAGAGAAATAGTGGGGGCTCAGGATCTCACACCAGGAAACGACCGACATAGATAAATGGTGGCGGCATGGGATCACACACCAGGAAACAACAATCCTAGAGAAATAGTGGCGGCTCGGGATCTCACACCTGGAAACAGCAGCCCTAGAGAAATAGTGGCGGGTCAGGATCTCACACCTGGAAACAACAGACCTAGAGAAATAGTGGCGGCTCAGGATCTCACACCAGGAAACAACAGTCCTAGAGAAATAGTAGTGGCCCAGGCACTCACACCTGGAAACAATAGTCCTAGAGAAATAGTGGCAGCTCGGGATCCCACAGCAGGACGCGACAGTCGTAGAGAAATAGTGGGGGCTCAGGATCTCACTCCTAGAAATGACAGCCCTAGAGAAATAGTTGTAGCTCAGGATCGCACACCAGGAAACCACAGTCCTAGAGAAATAGTAGCGGCTCGGGATCTCACACCTGGAAGCAACAGTCCTAGAGAAATAGTGGTGGCTCAGGATCTCACACCAGGAAACAACAGTCCTAGAGAAATAGTGGCTCGGGCGCTCACACCTGGAAACAACAGTTCTAGAGAAATAGTGGCGGCTCGGGAACCCACACCAGGACACAACAGTCCTAGAGAACTATTGGTGGGTCAGGATCTCACACCTGGAAACAACATACCTAGAAAAATAGTGGTGGCTCAGGATCTCACACCAGGAAACAACAGTCCTAGAGAAATAGTAGTGGCTTGGGCACTCACACCTGGAAACAACAGTCCTAGAGAAATAGTGGTGGCTCGGGATCCCACACCAGGAAGCGACAGTCATAGAGAAATAGTGGGGGCTCGGGATCTCACACCAGGAAACAACAGTCCTAGAGAAATAGTAGTGGCTTGGGCGCTCACACCTGGAAACAACAGTCCTAGAGAAATAGTGGTGGCTCGGGACCCCACACCAGGAAGCGACAGTCGTAGAGAAATAGTGGCGGCTCGGGATCTCACACCAGGAAACGACTGACATAGAGAAATAGTGGCGGCTTGGGATCTCACACCAGGAAACAACACTCCATGAGAAATAGTGGCGGCTCGGGATCTCACACCAGGAAACGACCGTCATAGAGAACTAGTGGCGGCTTGGGATCTCATACCTGGAAGCAACAGTCCTACAGAAATAGTGGCGGCTCAGGATCTCACACCAGGAAACAACAGTCCTAGAGAAATAGTAGTGGCTCGGGTGCTCACACCTGGAAACAACAGTCCTAGAGAAATAGTAGTGGCTTGGGCCCTCACACCTGGAAGCAACAGTCCTAGAGAAATAGTGGTGGATTGGGATCTCACACCTGGGAACAACAGTCCTAGAGAAATAGTGGGGGCTCGGGATCCCACACCTGGAAATGACAGTCCTAGAGAAATAGTGGGGGCTCGGGATCTCACACCAGGAAAGGACAGTCGTAGAGAAATAGTGGCAGCTCTGCATCTCACACCTGGAAACAACTGTACTAGAGAAATAGTGGCGGCTCGGGATCTCACACCAGGAAATGACCATCATAGAGAAATAGTGGTGACTCGGGATCTCATACCAGGAAGCAACAGTCCTAGAGAAATAGTGGTGGATTGGGATCTCACACCTGGGAATAACAGTCCTAGAGAAATAGTGGGGGCTCGGGATCCCACACCTGGAAATGACAGTCCTAGAGAAATAGTGGGGGCTCGGGATCTCACACCAGGAAAGGACAGTCGTAGAGAAATAGTGGCAGCTCTGCATCTCACACCTGGAAACAACTGTACTAGAGAAATAGTGGCGGCTCGGAATCTCACACCTGAAAACAACAGTCGTAGAGAAATAGTGGCGGCTCGGGATCTCACACCAGGAAATGACAGTCATAGAGAAATAGTAGCGGCTCGGGATCTCATACCAGGAAACGACAGTCCTAGAGAAATAGTAGTGGCTCGGGATCTCACACCTGGAAGCGACAGTAGTAGAGAAATAGTGGTGGCTCAGGATCTCACACCAGGACACAACAGTCCTAGAGAAATGGTGGCGGGTCAGGATCTCACACCTGGAAACCACAGCCATAGAGAAATAGTGGTGGCTCAGGATCTCACACCAGGAAACAACAGTCCTAGAGAAATAGTAGTGGCTTGGGCCCTCGCACCTGGAAGCAACAGTCCTAGAGAAATAGTGGCGGCTCGGGATCTCATACCAGGAAGCAACAGTCCTAGAGAAATAGTGGTGGGTCATGATCTCACACCTGGAAACAACAGCCCTAGAGAAATAGTAGTGGCTCAGGATCTCACACCAGGAAACAACAGTCCAAGAGAAATAGTGGACAACAGAACCAAAAATGGTTAAGCTCCACTAAGTATGTTGCGCTGCTAGACTCCCGTATTAGAGAAATAGTGGTGGCTCAGGATCGCACACCATGAAGCGACAGTCCTAGAGAAATAGCGGCAGCTTAGGATCTCACACCAGGAAACGACAGTTCTAGAGAAATAGTGGGAGCTCAGGATCGCACACCAGGAAATGACAGTCCTAGAGAAATTGTAGTGGCTCAGGTTCTCACACCTGGAAACAACAGTCCTAGAGAAATAGTGGCGGCTCGGGTTCTCACACCAGGACACAACAGTCCTAGAGAAATAGTGGCGGGTCAGGATCTCACACCTGGAAACAACAGCCCTAGGGAAATAGTGGTGGCTCAGGATCTCACACCAGGAAACAACAGTCCTAGAGAAATAGTGGCGGCTCGGGATCTCACACCAGGAAACGACCGTCATAGAGAAAAAGTGGCGGCTCGGGATCTCATACCAGGAAGCAACAGTCCTAGAGAAATAGTGGCGGCTCGGGATCTCACACCAGGAAACGACCTTCATAGAGAAATAGTGGCTGCTCGGGATCTCATACCAGGAAGCAACAATCCTAGAGAAATAGTGGCGGCTCGGGATCCCACACCTGGAAATGACAGTCCTAGAGAAATAGTGGTGGCTCGGGATCTTACACCAGGAAAGGGCAGTCCTAGAGAAATAGTGGCAGCTCGGCATCTCACACCTGGAAACAACTGTATTAGAGAAATAGTGGCGACTCGGGATCTCACACCTGGAAAAAATAGTCCTAGAGAAATAGTGGCGGCTCAGGATCTCACACCTGGAAACAAAAGTCCTAGAGAAATCGTGGTGGCTCGGGATCTCACACCAGGAAACGACAGTTCTAGATAAATAATGGCGGCTCAGGACCTCACTCCTGGAAATGACAGCCCTAGAGAAATAGTGGTACCTCCGGATCGCACACCAGGAAACGACAGTCCTAGAGAAATAGGGGCGGCTTGGGATCTCACACCTGGAAATTACAGCCCTAGAGAATTAGTGGTAGCTCAGGATTGCACACCAGGAAACCACAGTCCTAGAGAAATAGTAGCTGCTTGGGATCTCACACCTGGAAACAACAGTCCTAGAAAAATTGTGGTGGCTCGGGATCTCACACCAGGACACAACAGTCCTAGAGAAATATTGGCGGGTCAGGATCTCACACCTGGAAACAACAGCCCTAGAAAAATAGTGGTGGCTCAGGATCTCACACCAGGAAACAACAGTCCTAGAGAAATAGTAGTGGCTTGGGCACTCACACCTGGAAACAACAGTCCTAGAGAAATAGTGGTGGCTCGGGATCCCACACCAGGAAGCGACAGTCATAGAGAAATAGTGGGGGCTCGGGATCTCACACCAGGAAACAACAGTCCTAGAGAAATAGTAGTGGCTTTGGCGCTCACACCTGGAAACAACAGTCCTAGAGAAATAGTGGTGGCTCGGGACCCCACACCAGGAAGCGACAGTCGTAGAGAAATAGTGGGGGCTCGGGATCTCACACCAGGAAATGACCGACATAGAGAAATAGTGGCGGCTTGGGATCTCACACCAGGAAACAACAGTCCTAGAGAAATAGTGGCTGCTCGGGATCTCACACCTGGAAACAGCAGCCCTAGAGAAATAGTGGCGGGTCAGAATCTCACACCTGGAAACAACAGCTATAGAGAAATAGTGGCGGCTCAGGATCTCACACCAGGAAACAACAGTCCTAGAGAAATAGTAGTGGCTCGGGCACTCACACCTGGAAACAACAGTCCTAGAGAAATAGTGGTGGCTCAGGATCCCACACCAGGAAGCGACAGTCGTAGAGAAATAGTGGGGGCTCAGGATCTCACTCCTGGAAATGACAGCCCTAGAGAATTAGTGGTAGCTCAGGATCGCACACCAGGAAACGACAGTCCTAGAGAAATAGTAGCAGCTTGGGATCTCACACCTGGAAACAACAGTCCTAGAGAAATGGTGGTGGCTCGGGATCTTACACCAGGAAAGGACAGTCCTAGAGGAATAGTGGCAGCTCGGCATCTCACACCTGGAAACAACTGTATTAGAGAAATAGTGGCGGCTCGGGATCCCACACCAGGAAGCAACAGTCGTAGAGAAATAGTGGGGGCTCAGGATCTCACTCCTGGAAATGACAGCCCTGGAGAATTAGTGATAGCTCAGGATCGCACACCAGGAAACGACAGTCCTAGAGAAATAGTAGCAGCTCGGGATCTCACACCTGGAAACAACAGTCCTAGAGAAATAGTGGTGGCTCGGGATCTCACACCAGGACACAACAGTCCTTGAGAAATAGTGGCGGGTCAGGATCTCACACCTGGAAACAACAGCCCTAGAGAAATAGTGGTGGCTGAGGATCTCACACCAGGAAACAACAGTCCTAGAGAAATAGTAGTGGCTTGGGCGCTCACACCTGGAAACAACAGTCCTAGAGAAATAGTGGAGGCTCGGTATCCCACACCAGGAAGCGACAGTCGTAGAGAAATAGTGGGGGCTCGGGATCCCACACCAGAAAGCGACAGTCGTAGAGAAATAGTGGGGGCTCGGGATCTCACACCAGGAAACGACCGACATAGAGAAATAGTGGCGGCTTGGGATCTCACACCAGGAAACAACAGTCCTAGAGAAATAGTGGCGGCTCGGGATCTCACACCTGGAAACAGCAGCCCTAGAGAAATAGTGGTTGGTCAGGATCTCACACCTGGAAACAACAGCCCTAGAGAAATAGTGGCGGCTCAGGATCTCACACCAGGAAACAACAGTCCTAGAGAAATAGTAGTGGCTCGGGCATTCACACCTGGAAACAACAGTCCTTGAGAAATAGTGGCGGCTCGGGATCCCACACCAGGAGGCGACAGTCGTAGAGAAATAGTGGGGGCTCAGGATCTCACTCCTGGAAATGACAGCCCTAGAGAATTAGTGGTAGCTCAGGATTGCACACCAGGAAACGACAGTCCCAAAGAAATAGTAGCTGCTTGGGATCTCACACCTGGAAACACAAGTCCTAGAGAAATTGTGGTGGCTCAGGATCTCACACCAGGACCCAACAGTCCTAGAGAAATATTAGCGGGTCAGGATCTCACACCTGGAAACAACAGCCCTAGAAAAATAGTGGTGGCTCAGGATCTCACACCAGGAAACAACAGTCCTAGAGAAATAGTAGTGGCTTGGGCACTCACACCTGGAAACAACAGTCCTAGAGAAATAGTGGTGGCTCGGGATCCCACACCAGGAAGCGACAGTCGTAGAGAAATAGGGGGGCTCAGGATCTCACACCAGGAAACAACAGTCCTAGAGAAATAGTAGTGGCTTGGGCGCTCACACCTGGAAACAACAGTCCTAGAGAAATAGTGGTGGCACAGGACCCCACACCAGGAAGCGACAGTCGTAGAGAAATAGTGGGGGCTCGGGATCTCACACCAGGAAACGACCGACATAGAGAAATAGTGGCAGCTTGGGATCTCACACCAGGAAACAACAGTCCTAGAGAAATAGTGGCGGGTCAGGATCTCACACCTGGAAACAACAGCTATAGAGAAATAGTGGCGGCTCAGGATCTCACACCAGGAAACAACAGTCCTAGAGAAATAGTAGTGGCTCGGGCACTCACACCTGGAAACAACAGTCCTAGAGAAATAGTGGTGGCTCAGGATCCCACACCAGGAAGCGACAGTCGTAGAGAAATAGTGGGGGCTCAGGATCTCACTCCTGGAAATGACAGCCCTAGAGAATTAGTGGTAGCTCAGGATCGCACACCAGGAAACGACAGTCCTAGAGAAATAGTAGCAGCTTGGGATCTCACACCTGGAAACAACAGTCCTAGAGAAATAGCGGTGGCTCGGGATCTTACACCAGGAAAGGACAGTCCTAGAGAAATAGTGGCAGCTCGGCATCTCACACCTGGAAACAACTGTATAAGAGAAATAGTGGCGACTCGGGATATCACACCTGGAAACAATAGTCCTAGAGAAATAGTGGCGGCTCAGGATCTCACACCTGGAAACGACAGTTCTAGATAAATAGTGGCGCCTCAGGACCTCACTCCTGGAAATGACAGCACTAGAGAAATAGTGGTAGCTCAGGATCGCACACCAAGAAACGACAGTCCTAGAGAAATAGTAGCAGCTCGGGATCTCACACCTGGAAACAACAGTCCTAGAGAAATAGGGGCAGCTCGGGATCTCACACCTGGAAACAACAGCCCTAGAGAAATAGTGGTGGGTCAGGATCTCACACCTGGAAACAACATCCCTAGATAAATAGTGGCAGCTCAGGATCTCACACCAGGAAACAACAGTCCTAGAGAAATAGTAGTGGCTCGGGCACTCACACCTGGAAACAACAATCCTAGAGAAATAGTGGCGGCTCGGGATCCCACACCAGGAAGCAACAGTCGTAGAGAAATAGTGGGGGCTCAGGATCTCACTCCTGGAAATGAAAGCCCTAGACAATTAGTGGTAGCTCAGGATCACATGCCAGGAAACGACAGTCCTAGAGAAATAGTAGCGGCTCGGGATCTCACACCTGGAAACAACAGTCCTAGAGAAATAGGGGCAGCTCGGGATCTCACACCTGGAAACAACAGCCCTAGAGAAATAGTGGTGGGTCAGGATCTCACACCTGGAAACAACATCCCTAGATAAATAGTGGCAGCTCAGGATCTCACACCAGGAAACAACAGTCCTAGAGAAATAGTAGTGGCTCGGGCACTCACACCTGGAAACAACAATCCTAGAGAAATAGTGGCGGCTCGGGATCCCACACCAGGAAGCAACAGTCGTAGAGAAATAGTGGGGGCTCAGGATCTCACTCCTGGAAATGAAAGCCCTAGACAATTAGTGGTAGCTCAGGATCACATGCCAGGAAACGACAGTCCTAGAGAAATAGTAGCGGCTCGGGATCTCACACCTCGAAACAACAGTCCTAGAGAAATAGTGGTGGCTCGGGATCTCACACCAGGACACAACAGTCCTAGAGAAATAGTGGCGGGTCAGGATCTCACACCTGGAAACAACAGCCCTAGAGAAATAGTGGTGGCTCAGGATCCCATACCAGGAAGCGACAGTCGTAGAGAAATAGTGGGGGCTCAGGATCTCACACCAGGAAACGACCGACATAGAGAAATAGTGCTGGCTTGGGATCTCACACCTGGAAACAGCAGCCCTAGAGAAATAGTGGTGGGTCAGGATCTCACACCTGGAAACAACAGCCCTAGAGAAATAGTGGTGGCTCAGGATCTCACACCAGGAAACAACAGTCCTAGAGAAATAGTAGTGGCTTGGGCACTCACACCTGGAAACAACAGTCCTAGAGAAATAGTGGTGGCTCGGGATCCCACACCACGAAGCGACAGTCGTAGAGAAATAGTGGGGGCTTGGGATCTCACACCAGGAAACAACAGTCCTAGAGAAATAGTAGTGGCTTAGGCGCTCACACCTGGAAACAACAGTCCTAGAGAAATAGTGGTGGCTCGGGATCCCATACCAGGAAGCGACAGTGGTAGAGAAATAGTGGGGGCTCGGGATCTCACACCAGGAAAGGACCGACATAGAGAAATAGTGGTGGCCTGGGATCTCACAGCAGGAAACAACAGTCCTAGAGAAATAGTGGCGGCTCGGGATCTCACACCTGGAAACAGCAGCCCTAGAGAAATAGTGGTGGGTCAGGATCTCACACCTGGAAACAACAGCTATAGAGAAATAGTGGCGGCTCAGGATCTCACACCAGGAAACAACAGTCCTAGAGAAATAGTAGTGGCTCGGGCACTCACACCTGGAAACAACAGTCCTAGAGAAATAGTGGTGGGTCAGGATCCCACACCAGGAAGCGACAGTCATAGAGAAATAGTGGGGGCTCAGGATCTCACTCCTGGAAATGACAGCCCTAGAGAATTAGTGGTAGCTCAGGATTGCACAGCAGGAAATGACAGTCCTAGAGAAATAGTAGCAGTTCGGATCTCACACCTGGAAACAACAGTCCTAGAGAAATAGCGGTGGCTTGGGATCTCAAACCAGTACACAACAGTCCTAGAGAAATAGTGGCGGGTCAGGATCTCACACCTGGAAACAGCAGCCCTAGAGAAATTGTGCCGGGTCAGGATCTCACACCTGGAAACAACAGCTATAGAGAAATAGTGGTGGCTCAGGATCTCACACCAGGAAACAACAGTCCTAGAGAAATAGTGGTTGCTCAGGATCCCACACCAGGAAGCGACAGTCGTAGAGAAATAGTGGGGGCTCAGGATCTCAGTCCCGGAAACAACAGCCCTAGAGAAATAGTGGTGGCTCAGGATCTCACACCAGGAAACAACAGTCCTAGAGAAATAGTAGTGGCTTGGGCACTCACACCTGGAAACAACAGTCCTAGAGAAATAGTGGTGGCTCGGGATCCCACACCAGGAACCGATAGTCGTAGAGAAATAGTGGGGGCTCGGGATCTCACACCAGGAAACGACCGACATAGAGAAATAGTGGCGGCTTGGGATCTCACACCAGGAAACAACAGTCCTAGAGAAATAGTGGCGGCTCGGGATCTCACACCTGGAAACAGCAGCCCTAGAGAAATAGTGGCGGGTCAGGATCTCACACCTGGAAACAACAGCCCTAGAGAAATAGTGGCGGCTCAGGATCTCACACCAGGAAACCACAGTCCAAGAGAAATAGTAGTGGCTCGGGCACTCACACCTGGAAACAACAGTCCTAGAGAAATAGTGGTGGCTCGGGATCCCACACCAGGAAGTGACAGTCGTAGAGAAATAGTGGGGACTCGGGATCTCACACCAGGAAACAACAGTCCTAGAGAAATAGTGGTAGCTCAGGATCGCACACCAGGAAATGACAGTCCTAGAGAAATAGTATCGGCTCGAGATCTCACATCTGGAAACAACAGTCCTAGAGAAATAGTGGTGGCTCGGGATCTCACACCAGGACACAACAGTCCTATAGAAATAGTGGCGGGTCAGGATCTCACAACTGGAAACAACAGCCCTAGAGAAATAGTGGTGGCTCAGGATCTCACACCAGGAAACAACAGTCCTAGAGAAATAGGAGTGACTCGGGCGCTCAAGCCTGGAAACAGCAGCCCTAGAGAAATAGTGGCGGGTCAGGATCTCACACCTGGAAACAACAGCCCTAGAGAAATAGTGGCGGCTCGGGATCTCACACCACAACACAACAGACCTAGAGAAATAGTGGTGGCTTGGGATCCCACACCAGGAAGCGACTGACATAGGGAAATTGTGGCGGCTTGGGATCTCACACCAGGAAACGACTGACATAGGGAAATAGTGGCGGCTTGGGATCTCATACCAGGAAACAACAGCCCTAGAGAAATAGTGGTGGCTCGGGATCACACACCAGGAAATGACCGTCATAGAGAAATAGTGGCGGCTTGGGATCTCATACCAGGAAGCAACCGTCCTAGAGAAATAGTGGCGGGTCAGGATCTCACACCTGGAAACAACAGCCCTAGAGAAATAGTGGTGGCTCAGGATCTCACACCAGGAAACAACACTCCTAGAGAAATAGTAGTGGCTCGGGCGCTCACACCTGGAAACAACAGTCGTAGAGAAATAGTGGCAGCTCGGGATCCCATACCAGTAAGCGACAGTCATAGAGAAATAGTGGTGGCTCGGGATCCCACACCAGGAAGCGACAGTCATAGAGAAATAGTGGCGGCACGGGATCTCACACCAGGAAACAACCATCATAGAGAAATAGTGGCGACTCGGGATCTCACACCTGGAAACAACAGCCCTAGAGAAATAGTGGCAGCTCGGGATCTCACACCACGACACAACAGTCCTAGAGAAATAGTGGTGGCTCGGGATCCCACACCAGGAAGCGAAAGTCATAGGGAAATATTGGGGGCTCGGGATCTCGCACCAGGAAACGACCAACAAAGAGAAATAGTGGCGGCTTGGGATCTCACACCAGGAAACAACAGCCCTAGAGAAATAGTGGTGGCTCGGGATCACACACCAGGAAACAACCGTCATAGAGAAATAGTGGCGGCTTGGGATCTCATACCAGGAAGTAACAGTCCTAGAGAAATAGTGGCGGGTCAGGATCTCACACCTGGAAACAACAGCCCTAGAGAAATAGTGGTGGCTCGGGATCTCACACCAGGAAACAACAGTCCTAGAGAAATAGTAGTGGCTTGGGCGCTCACACCTGGAAATAACAGTCCTAGAGAAATAGTGGCAGCTCGGGATCCCATACCAGGAAGCGACAGTCATAGAGAAATAGTGGGGTCTCAGGATCTCACACTAGGAAACGACTTACATAGAGAAATAGTGGCGGCTTGGGATCTCACACCAGGAAATAACAGTCCTAGAGAAATAGTGGCAGCTCGGGATCTCACACCAGGAAACAACCGTCATAGAGAAATAGTGGCGACTCGGGATCTCATACCAGGAAGCAACAGTCCTAGAGAAATAGTGGTGGATTGGGATCTCACACCTGGGAACAACAGTCCTAGAGAAATAGTGGCAGCTCGGGATCCCACACCTGGAAATGACAGTCCTAGAGAAATAGTGGTGGCTCGGGATCTCACACCAGGAAAGAACAGTCCTAGAGAAATAGTGCCAGCTCTGCATCTCACACCTGGAAACAACTGTACCAGAGAAATAGTGGCGGCTCGGGATCTCACACCTGGAAACAACAGTCCTAGAGAAATAGTGGAGGCTCGGGATCCCACACCAGGAAGCGACAGTTGTATAGAAATAGTGGGGGCTCAGGATGACAGCCCTAGAGAAATAGTGGTAGCTCAGGATCGCACACCAAGAAACGACAGTCCTAGAGAAATAGTAGCGGCTTGGGATCTCACACCAGGACACAACAGTCCTAGAGAAATAGTGGCGGGTCAGGATCTCACACCTGGAAACAACAGCCCTAGAGAAATAGTGGTCGCTCAGGATCTCACACCAGGAAACAACAGTCCTAGAGAAATAGTAGTGGCTCGGGCGCTCACACCTGGAAACAACAGTCCTAGAGAAATAGTGGCAGCTCGGGATCCCACACCAGGAAGCAACAGTCATAGAGAAATAGTGGGGGCTCGGGATCTCACACCAGGAAACAACTGACAAAGAGAAATAGTGGCGGCTTGGAATCTCACACCAGGAAACAACAGTCCTAGAGAAATAGTGACGGCTCGGGATCTCACACCAGGAAATGACCGTCATAGAGAAATAGTGGCGGCTCGGGATCTCATACCAGGAAACGACAGTCCTAGAGAAATAGTAGTGGCTCGGGATCTCACACCTGGAAGCGACAGTTGTAGAGAAATAGTGGTGGCTCAGGATCTCACACCAGGACACAACAGTCCTAGAGAAATGGTGGCGGGTCAGGATCTCACACCTGGAAACCACAGCCCTAGAGAAATAGTGGTGGCTCAGGATCTCACACCAGGAAACAACAGTCCTAGAGAAATAGTAGTGGCTTGGGCCCTCACACCTGGAAGCAACAGTCCTAGAGAAATAGTGGTGGCTCGGGATCCCACACCAGGAAGCGACAGTCGTAGAGAAATAGTGGGGGCTCAGGATCTCACACCAGGAAACGACCGACATAGATAAATGGTGGCGGCATGGGATCTCACACCAGGAAACAACAGTCCTAGAGAAATAGTGGCGGCTCGGGATCTCACACCTGGAAACAGCAGCCCTAGAGAAATAGTGGCGTGTCAGGATCTCACACCTGGAAACAACAGACCTAGAGAAATAGTGGCGGCTCAGGATCTCACACCAGGAAACAACAGTCCTAGAGAAATAGTAGTGGCTCAGGCACTCACACCTGGAAACAATAGTCCTAGAGAAATAGTGGCAGCTCGGGATCCCACAGCAGGAAGCGACAGTCGTAGAGAAATAGTGGGGGCTCAGGATCTCACTCCTAGAAATGACAGCCCTAGAGAAATAGTTGTAGCTCAGGATCGCACACCAGGAAACAACAGCCCTAGAGAAATAGTGGCGGCTCGGGATCTCACACCTGGAAACAACAGTCCTAGAGGAATAGTGGCGGCTCGGGATCTCACACCAGGACACAACAGTCCTAGAATAATAGTGGCGGGTCAGGATCTCACACCTGGAAACAACAGCCCTAGAGAAATAGTGGTGGCTCAGGATCTCACACCAGGAAACAACAGTCCTAGAGAAATAGTAGTGGCTCGGGCGCTCACACCTGGAAACAACAGTTCTAGAGAAATAGTGGCGGCTCGGGAACCCACACCAGGACACAACAGTCCTAGAGAAATATTGCTGGGTCAGGATCTCACACCTGGAAACAACAGCCCTAGAAAAATAGTGGTGGCTCAGGATCTCACACCAGGAAACAACAGTCCTAGAGAAATAGTAGTGGCTTGGGCACTCACACCTGGAAACAACAGTCCTAGAGAAATAGTGGTGGCTCGGGATCCCACACCAGGAAGCGACAGTCATAGAGAAATAGTGGGGGCTCGGGATTTCACACCAGGAAACAACAGTCCTAGAGAAATAGTAGTGGCTTGGGCGCTCACACCTGGAAACAACAGTCCTAGAGAAATAGTGGTGGCTCGGGACCCCACACCAGGAAGCGACAGTCGTAGAGAAATAGTGGGGGCTCGGGATCTCACACCAGGAAACGACTGACATAGAGAAATAGTGGCGGCTTGGGATCTCACACCAGGAAACAACACTCCATGAGAAATAGTGGCGGCTCGGGATCTCACACCAGGAAACGACCGTCATAGAGAACTAGTGGCGGCTTGGGATCTCATACCTGGAAGCAACAGTCCTACAGAAATAGTGGCGGCTCAGGATCTCACACCAGGAAACAACAGTCCTAGAGAAATAGTAGTGGCTCGGGTGCTCACACCTGGAAACAACAGTCCTAGAGAAATAGTAGTGGCTTGGGCCCTCACACCTGGAAGCAACAGTCCTAGAGAAATAGTGGCGGCTCGGGAACCCACACCAGGACACAACAGTCCTAGAGAAATATTGCTGGGTCAGGATCTCACACCTGGAAACAACAGCCCTAGAAAAATAGTGGTGGCTCAGGATCTCACACCAGGAAACAACAGTCCTAGAGAAATAGTAGTGGCTTGGGCACTCACACCTGGAAACAACAGTCCTAGAGAAATAGTGGTGGCTCGGGATCCCACACCAGGAAGCGACAGTCATAGAGAAATAGTGGGGGCTCGGGATTTCACACCAGGAAACAACAGTCCTAGAGAAATAGTAGTGGCTTGGGCGCTCACACCTGGAAACAACAGTCCTAGAGAAATAGTGGTGGCTCGGGACCCCACACCAGGAAGCGACAGTCGTAGAGAAATAGTGGGGGCTCGGGATCTCACACCAGGAAACGACTGACATAGAGAAATAGTGGCGGCTTGGGATCTCACACCAGGAAACAACACTCCATGAGAAATAGTGGCGGCTCGGGATCTCACACCAGGAAACGACCGTCATAGAGAACTAGTGGCGGCTTGGGATCTCATACCTGGAAGCAACAGTCCTACAGAAATAGTGGCGGCTCAGGATCTCACACCAGGAAACAACAGTCCTAGAGAAATAGTAGTGGCTCGGGTGCTCACACCTGGAAACAACAGTCCTAGAGAAATAGTAGTGGCTTGGGCCCTCACACCTGGAAGCAACAGTCCTAGAGAAATAGTGGTGGATTGGGATCTCACACCTGGGAACAACAGTCCTAGAGAAATAGTGGGGGCTCGGGATCCCACACCTGGAAATGACAGTCCTAGAGAAATAATGGGGGCTCGGGATCTCACACCAGGAAAGGACAGTCGTAGAGAAATAGTGGCAGCTCTGCATCTCACACCTGGAAACAACTGTACTAGAGAAATAGTGGCGGCTCGGGATCTCACACCAGGAAATGACCGTCATAGAGAAATAGTGGTGACTCGGGATCTCATACCAGGAAGCAACAGTCCTAGAGAAATAGTGGTGGATTGGGATCTCACACCTGGGAACAACAGTCCTAGAGAAATAGTGGGGGCTCGGGATCCCACACCTGGAAATGACAGTCCTAGAGAAATAGGGGGGCTCGGGATCTCACACCAGGAAAGGACAGTCGTAGAGAAATAGTGGCAGCTCTGCATCTCACACCTGGAAACAACTGTACTAGAGAAATAGTGGCGGCTCGGAATCTCACACCTGAAAACAACAGTCGTAGAGAAATAGTGGCGGCTCGGGATCTCACACCAGGAAATGACCGTCATAGAGAAATAGTAGCGGCTCGGGATCTCATACCAGGAAACGACAGTCCTAGAGAAATAGTAGTGGCTCGGGATCTCACACCTGGAAGCGATAGTAGTAGAGAAATAGTGGTGGCTCAGGATCTCACACCAGGACACAACAGTCCTAGAGAAATGGTGGCGGGTCAGGATCTCACACCTGGAAACCACAGCCCTAGAGAAATAGTGGTGGCTCAGGTTCTCACACCAGGAAACAACAGTCCTAGAGAAATAGTAGTGGCTTGGGCCCTCGCACCTGGAAGCAACAGTCCTAGAGAAATAGTGGCGGCTCGGGATCTCATACCAGGAAGCAACAGTCCTAGAGAAATAGTGGTGGGTCATGATCTCACACCTGGAAACAACAGCCCTATAGAAATAGTAGTGGCTCAGGATCTCACACCAGGAAACAACAGTCCAAGAGAAATAGTGGACAACAGAACCAAAAATGGTTAAGCTCCACTAAGTATGTTGCGCTGCTAGACTCCCATATTAGAGAAATAGTGGTGGCTCAGGATCGCACACCATGAAGCGACAGTCCTAGAGAAATAGCGGCAGCTTAGGATCTCACACCGGAAACAACAGTTCTAGAGAAATAGTGGGAGCTCAGGATCGCACACCAGGAAATGACAGTCCTAGAGAAATTGTAGTGGCTCAGGTTCTCACACCTGGAAACAACAGTCCTAGAGAAATAGTGGCGGCTCGGATTCTCACACCAGGACACAACAGTCCTAGAGAAATAGTGGCGGGTCAGGATCTCACACCTCGAAACAACAGCCCTAGGGAAATAGTGGTGGCTCAGGATCTCACACCAGGAAACAACAGTCCTAGAGAAATAGTAGTGGCTCGGGCGTTCACACCAGGAAACGACCGTCATAGAGAAAAAGTGGCGGCTCGGGATCTCATACCAGGAAGCAACAGTCCTAGAGAAATAGTGGTGGCTCGGGATCTCACACCAGGAAACGACCTTCATAGAGAAATAGTGGCTGCTCGGGATCTCATACCAGGAAGCAACAATCCTAGAGAAATAGTGGCGGCTCGGGATCCCACACCTGGAAATGACAGTCCTAGAGAAATAGTGGTGGCCTCGGATCTTACACCAGGAAAGGACAGTCCTAGAGAAATAGTGGCAGCTCGGCATCTCACACCTGGAAACAACTGTATTAGAGAAATAGTGGCGACTCGGGATCTTACACCTGGAAAAAATAGTCCTAGAGAAATAGTGGCGGCTCAGGATCTCACACCTGGAAACAAAAGTCCTAGAGAAATCGTGGTGGCTCGGGATCTCACACCAGGAAACGACAGTTCTAGATAAATAATGGCGGCTCAGGACCTCACTCCTTGAAATGACAGCCCTAGAGAAATAGTGGTAGCTCAGGATCGCACACCAAGAAACGACAGTCCTAGAGAAATAGGGGCGGCTTGGGATCTTACACCTGGAAACAACAGCCCTAAAGAAATAGTGGCGGCTTGGGATCTCACACCAGGAAACAACAGCCATAGAGAAATAGTGGCGGCTTAGGATCTCACGCCAGGAAACAACAGTCCTAGAGAAATAGTAGTGGCTCGGGCGCTCACACCTGGAAACAACAGTTCTAGAGAAATAGTGGCGGCTCGGGAACCCACACCAGGACACAACAGTCCTAGAGAAATATTGGTGGGTCAGGATCTCACACCTGGAAACAACAGCCCTAGAAAAATAGTGGTGGCTCAGGATCTCACACCAGGAAACAACAGTCCTAGAGAAATAGTAGTGGCTTGGGCACTCAAACCTGGAAACAACAGTCCTAGAGAAATATTGGTGGCTCGGGATCCCACACCAGGAAGCGACAGTCATAGAGAAATAGTGGGGGCTCGGGATCTCACACCAGGAAACAACAGTCCTAGAGAAATAGTAGTGGCTTGGGCGCTCACACCTGGAAACAACAGTCCTAGAGAAATAGTGGTGGCTCGGGACCCCACACCAGGAAGCGACAGTCGTAGAGAAATAGTGGGGGCTCGGGATCTCACACCAGGAAATGACCGACATAGAGAAATAGTGGCGGCTTGGGATCTCACACCAGGAAACAACACTCCATGAGAAATAGTGGCGGCTCGGGATCTCACACCAGGAAACGACCGTCATAGAGAACTAGTGGCGGCTTGGGATCTCATACCTGGAAGCAACAGTCCTACAGAAATAGTGGCGGCTCAGGATCTCACACCAGGAAACAACAGTCCTAGAGAAATAGTAGTGGCTCGGGTGCTCACACCTGGAAACAACAGTCCTAGAGAAATAGTAGTGGCTTGGGCCCTCACACCTGGAAGCAACAGTCCTAGAGAAATAGTGGTGGATTGGGATCTCACACCTGGGAACAACAGTCCTAGAGAAATAGTGGGGGCTCGGGATCCCACACCTGGAAATGACAGTCCTAGAGAAATAATGGGGGCTCGGGATCTCACACCAGGAAAGGACAGTCGTAGAGAAATAGTGGCAGCTCTGCATCTCACACCTGGAAACAACTGTACTAGAGAAATAGTGGCGGCTCGGGATCTCACACCAGGAAATGACCGTCATAGAGAAATAGTGGTGACTCGGGATCTCATACCAGGAAGCAACAGTCCTAGAGAAATAGTGGTGGATTGGGATCTCACACCTGGGAACAACAGTCCTAGAGAAATAGTGGGGGCTCGGGATCCCACACCTGGAAATGACAGTCCTAGAGAAATAGGGGGGGCTCGGGATCTCACACCAGGAAAGGACAGTCGTAGAGAAATAGTGGCAGCTCTGCATCTCACACCTGGAAACAACTGTACTAGAGAAATAGTGGCGGCTCGGAATCTCACACCTGAAAACAACAGTCGTAGAGAAATAGTGGCGGCTCGGGATCTCACACCAGGAAATGACCGTCATAGAGAAATAGTAGCGGCTCGGGATCTCATACCAGGAAACGACAGTCCTAGAGAAATAGTAGTGGCTCGGGATCTCACACCTGGAAGCGATAGTAGTAGAGAAATAGTGGTGGCTCAGGATCTCACACCAGGACACAACAGTCCTAGAGAAATGGTGGCGGGTCAGGATCTCACACCTGGAAACCACAGCCCTAGAGAAATAGTGGTGGCTCAGGTTCTCAAACCAGGAAACAACAGTCCTAGAGAAATAGTAGTGGCTTGGGCCCTCGCACCTGGAAGCAACAGTCCTAGAGAAATAGTGGCGGCTCGGGATCTCATACCAGGAAGCAACAGTCCTAGAGATATAGTGGTGGGTCATGATCTCACACCTGGAAACAACAGCCCTATAGAAATAGTAGTGGCTCAGGATCTCACACCAGGAAACAACAGTCCAAGAGAAATAGTGGACAACAGAACCAAAAATGGTTAAGCTCCACTAAGTATGTTGCGCTGCTAGACTCCCATATTAGAGAAATAGTGGTGGCTCAGGATCGCACACCATGAAGCGACAGTCCTAGAGAAATAGCGGCAGCTTAGGATCTCACACCGGAAACAACAGTTCTAGAGAAATAGTGGGAGCTCAGGATCGCACACCAGGAAATGACAGTCCTAGAGAAATTGTAGTGGCTCAGGTTCTCACACCTGGAAACAACAGTCCTAGAGAAATAGTGGCGGCTCGGATTCTCACACCAGGACACAACAGTCCTAGAGAAATAGTGGCGGGTCAGGATCTCACACCTCGAAACAACAGCCCTAGGGAAATAGTGGTGGCTCAGGATCTCACACCAGGAAACAACAGTCCTAGAGAAATAGTAGTGGCTCGGGCGTTCACACCAGGAAACGACCGTCATAGAGAAAAAGTGGCGGCTCGGGATCTCATACCAGGAAGCAACAGTCCTAGAGAAATAGTGGTGGCTCGGGATCTCACACCAGGAAACGACCTTCATAGAGAAATAGTGGCTGCTCGGGATCTCATACCAGGAAGCAACAATCCTAGAGAAATAGTGGCGGCTCGGGATCCCACACCTGGAAATGACAGTCCTAGAGAAATAGTGGTGGCCTCGGATCTTACACCAGGAAAGGACAGTCCTAGAGAAATAGTGGCAGCTCGGCATCTCACACCTGGAAACAACTGTATTAGAGAAATAGTGGCGACTCGGGATCTTACACCTGGAAAAAATAGTCCTAGAGAAATAGTGGCGGCTCAGGATCTCACACCTGGAAACAAAAGTCCTAGAGAAATCGTGGTGGCTCGGGATCTCACACCAGGAAACGACAGTTCTAGATAAATAATGGCGGCTCAGGACCTCACTCCTGGAAATGACAGCCCTAGAGAAATAGTGGTAGCTCAGGATCGCACACCAAGAAACGACAGTCCTAGAGAAATAGGGGCGGCTTGGGATCTTACACCTGGAAACAACAGCCCTAAAGAAATAGTGGCGGCTTGGGATCTCACACCAGGAAACAACAGCCATAGAGAAATAGTGGCGGCTTAGGATCTCACGCCAGGAAACAACAGTCCTAGAGAAATAGTAGTGGCTCGGGCGCTCACACCTGGAAACAACAGTTCTAGAGAAATAGTGGCGGCTCGGGAACCCACACCAGGACACAACAGTCCTAGAGAAATATTGGTGGGTCAGTCAGGATCTCACACCTGGAAACAACAGCCCTAGAAAAATAGTGGTGGCTCAGGATCTCACACCAGGAAACAGCAGTCCTAGAGAAATAGTAGTGGCTTGGGCACTCAAACCTGGAAACAACAGTCCTAGAGAAATATTGGTGGCTCGGGATCCCACACCAGGAAGCGACAGTCATAGAGAAATAGTGGGGGCTCGGGATCTCACACCAGGAAACAACAGTCCTAGAGAAATAGTAGTGGCTTGGGCGCTCACACCTGGAAACAACAGTCCTAGAGAAATAGTGGTGGCTCGGGACCCCACACCAGGAAGCGACAGTCGTAGAGAAATAGTGGGGGCTCGGGATCTCACACCAGGAAATGACCGACATAGAGAAATAGTGGCGGCTTGGGATCTCACACCAGGAAACAACAGTCCTAGAGAAATAGTGGCTGCTCGGGATCTCACACCTGGAAACAGCAGCCCTAGAGAAATAGTGGCGGGTCAGAATCTCACACCTGGAAACAACAGCTATAGAGAAATAGTGGCGGCTCAGGATCTCACACCAGGAAACAACAGTCCTAGAGAAATAGTAGTGGCTCGGGCACTCACACCTGGAAACAACAGTCCTAGAGAAATAGTGGTGGCTCAGGATCCCACACCAGGAAGCGACAGTCGTTGAGAAATAGTGGGGGCTCAGGATCTCACTCCTGGAAATGACAGCCCTAGAGAATTAGTGGTAGCTCAGGATCGCACACCAGGAAACGACAGTCCTAGAGAAATAGTAGCAGCTTGGGATCTCACACCTGGAAACAACAGTCCTAGAGAAATGGTGGTGGCTCGGGATCTTACACCAGGAAAGGACAGTCCTAGAGAAATAGTGGAAGCTCGGCATCTCACACCTGGAAACAACTGTATTAGAGAAATAGTGGCGGCTCGGGATCCCACACCAGAAAGCAACAGTCGTAGAGAAATAGTGGGGGCTCAGGATCTCACTCCTGGAAATGACAGCCCTAGAGAATTAGTGATAGCTCAGGATCACACACCAGGAAACGACAGTCCTAGAGAAATAGTAGCGGCTCGGGATCTCACACCTGGAAACAACAGTCCTAGAGAAATAGTGGTGGCTCGGGATCTCACACCAGGACACAACAGTCCTAGAAAAATAGTGGCGGGTCAGGATCTCACACCTGGAAACAACAGCCCTAGAGAAATAGTGGTGGCTGAGGATCTCACACCAGGAAACAACAGTCCTAGAGAAATAGTAGTGGCTTGGGCGCTCACACCTGGAAACAACAGCCCTAGAGAAATAGTGGAGGCTCGGGATCCCACACCAGGAAGCGACAGTCGTAGAGAAATAGTGGGGGCTCGGGATCCCACACCTGGAAACAACTGTATTAGAGAAATAGTGGCGGCTCGGGATCCCACACCAGGAAGCAACAGTCGTAGAGAAATAGTGGGGGCTCAGGATCTCACTCCTGGAAATGTCAGCCCTAGAGAATTAGTGATAGCTCAGGATCACACACCAGGAAACGACAGTCCTAGAGAAATAGTAGCGGCTCGGGATCTCACACCTGGAAACAACAGTCCTAGAGAAATAGTGGTGGCTCGGGATCTCACACCAGGACACAACAGTCCTAGAAAAATAGTGGCGGGTCAGGATCTCACACCTGGAAACAACAGCCCTAGAGAAATAGTGGTGGCTGAGGATCTCACACCAGGAAACAACAGTCCTAGAGAAATAGTAGTGGCTTGGGCGCTCACACCTGGAAACAACAGCCTTAGAGAAATAGTGGAGGCTCGGGATCCCACACCAGGAAGCGACAGTCGTAGAGAAATAGTGGGGGCTCGGGATCCCACACCAGGAAGCGACAGTCGTAGAGAAATAGTGGGGGCTCGGGATCTCACACCAGGAAACGACCGACATAGAGAAATAGTGGCGGCTTGGGATCTCACACCAGGAAACAACAGTCCTAGAGAAATAGTAGTGGCTCGGGCGTTCACACCTGGAAACAACAGTCCTAGAGAAATAGTGGCGGGTCAGGATCTCACACCTGGAAACAACAGCCCTAGAGAAATAGTGGCGGCTCAGGATCTCACACCAGGAAACAACAGTCCTAGAGAAATAGTAGTGGCTCGGGCGTTCACACCTGGAAACAACAGTCCTAGAGAAATAGTGGCGGCTCGGGATCCCACACCAGGAAGCGACAGGCGTAGAGAAATAGTGGGGGCTCAGGATCTCACTCCTGGAAATGACAGCCCTAGAGAATTAGTGGTAGCTCAGGATTGCACACCAGGAAACGACAGTCCCAGAGAAATAGTAGCTGCTCGAGATCTCACACCTGGAAACAAAAGTCCTAGAGAAATTGTGGTGGCTCAGGATCTCACACCAGGACACAACAGTCCTAGAAAAATATTGGCGGGTCAGGATCTCACACCTGGAAACAACAGCCCTAGAAAAATAGTGGTGGCTCAGGATCTCACACCAGGAAACAACAGTCCTAGAGAAATAGTAGTGGCTTGGGCACTCACACCTGGAAACAACAGTCCTAGAGAAATAGTGGTGGCTCGGGATCCCACACCAGGAAGCGACAGTCGTAGAGAAATAGGGGGGGCTCGGGATCTCACACCAGGAAACAACAGTCCTAGAGAAATAGTAGTGGCTTGGGCGCTCACACCTGGAAACAACAGTCCTAGAGAAATAGTGGTGGCACAGGACCCCACACCAGGAAGCGACAGTCGTAGAGAAATAGTGGGAGCTCGGGATCTCACACCAGGAAATGACCGACATAGAGAAATAGTGGCGGCTTGGGATCTCACACCAGGAAACAACAGTCCTAGAGAAATAGTGGCGGGTCAGGATCTCACACCTGGAAACAACAGCTATAGAGAAATAGTGGCGGCTCAGGATCTCACACCAGGACACAACAGTCCTAGAGAAATATTGGCGGGTCAGGATCTCACACCTGGAAACAACAGCCCTAGAAAATAGTGGTGGCTCAGGATCTCACACCAGGAAACAACAGTCCTAGAGAAATAGTAGTGGCTTGGGCACTCACACCTGGAAACAACAGTCCTAGAGAAATAGTGGTGGCTCGGGATCCCACACCAGGAAGCGACAGTCGTAGAGAAATAGGGGGGGCTCGGGATCTCACACCAGGAAACAACAGTCCTAGAGAAATAGTAGTGGCTTGGGCGCTCACACCTGGAAACAACAGTCCTAGAGAAATAGTGGTGGCACAGGACCCCACACCAGGAAGCGACAGTCGTAGAGAAATAGTGGGGGCTCGGGATCTCACACCAGGAAATGACCGACATAGAGAAATAGTGGCGGCTTGGGATCTCACACCAGGAAACAACAGTCCTAGAGAAATAGTGGCGGGTCAGGATCTCACACCTGGAAACAACAGCTATAGAGAAATAGTGGCGGCTCAGGATCTCACACCAGGAAACAACAGTCCTAGAGAAATAGTAGTGGCTCGGGCACTCACACCTGGAAACAACAGTCCTAGAGAAATAGTGGTGGCTCAGGATCCCACACCAGGAAGCGACAGTTGTAGAGAAATAGTGGGGGCTCAGGATCTCACTCCTGGAAATGACAGCCCTAGAGAATTAGTGGTAGCTCAGGATCGCACACCAGGAAACGACAGTCCTAGAGAAATAGTCACAGCTTGGGATCTCACACCTGGAAACAACAGTCCTAGAGAAATAGCGGTGGCTCGGGATCTTACACCAGGAAAGGACAGTCCTAGAGAAATAGTGGCAGCTCGGCATCTCACACCTGGAAACAACTGTATAAGAGAAAAAGTGGCGACTCGGGATATCACACCTGGAAACAATAGTCCTAGAGAAATAGTGCCGGCTCAGGATCTCACACCTGTAAACGACAGTCTTAGATAAATAGTGGCGGCTCAGGACCTCACTCCTGGAAATGACAGCACTAGAGAAATAGTGGTAGCTCAGGATCGCACACCAGGAAACGACAGTCCTAGAGAAATAGTAGCAGCTCGGGATCTCACACCTGGAAACAACAGTCCTAGAGAAATAGGGGCAGCTCGGGATCTCACACCTGGAAACAACAGCCCTAGAGAAATAGTGGTGGGTCAGGATCTCACACCTGGAAACAACATCCCTAGATAAATAGTGGCAGCTCAGGATCTCACACCAGGAAACAACAGTCCTAGAGAAATAGTAGTGGCTCGGGCACTCACACCTGGAAACAACAATCCTAGAGAAATAGTGGCGGCTCGGGATCCCACACCAGGAAGCAACAGTCGTAGAGAAATAGTGGGGGCTCAGGATCTCACTCCTGGAAATGAAAGCCCTAGAGAATTAGTGGTAGCTCAGGATCGCACGCCAGGAAACGACAGTCCTAGAGAAATAGTAGCGGCTCGGGATCTCACACCTGGAAACAACAGTCCTAGAGAAATAGTGGTGGCTCGGGATCTCACACCAGGACACAACAGTCCTAGAGAAATAGTGGCGGGTCAGGATCTCACACCTGGAAACAACAGCCCTAGAGAAATAGTGGTGGCTCAGGATCTCACACCAGGAAACAACAGTCCTAGAGAAATAGTAGAGCTTGGGCGCTCACACCTGGAAACAACAGTCCTAGAGAAATAGTGGAGGCTCGGGATCCCATACCAGGAAGCGACAGTCGTAGAGAAATAGTGGGGGCTCAGGATCTCACACCAGGAAGCGACCGACATAGAAAAATAGTGCTGGCTTGGGATCTCACACCTGGAAACAGCAGCCCTAGAGAAATAGTGGTGGGTCAGGATCTCACACCTGGAAACAACAGCCCTAGAGAAATAGTGGCGGCTCAGGATCTCACACCAGGAAACAACAGTCCTAGAGAAATAGTAGTGGCTTGGGCACTCACACCTGGAAACAACAGTCCTAGAGAAATAGTGGTGGCTCGGGATCCCACACCAGGAAGCGACAGTCGTAGAGAAATAGTCGGGGTTTGGGATCTCACACCAGGAAAAAACAGTCCTAGAGAAATAGTAGTGGCTTGGGCGCTCACACCTGGAAACAACAGTCCTAGAGAAATAGTGGTGGCTCGGGATCCCATACCAGGAAGCGACAGTGGTAGAGAAATAGTGGGGGCTCGGGATCTCACACCAGGAAACGACTGACATAGAGAAATAGTGGCGGCTTGGGATCTCACACCAGGAAACAACAGTCCTGGAGAAATAGTGGCGGCTCGGGATCTCACACCTAGAAACAGCAGCCCTAGAGAAATAGTGGTGGGTCAGGATCTCACACCTGGAAACCAACAGCTATAGAGAAATAGTGGCGGCTCAGGATCTCACACCAGGAAACAACAGTCCTAGAGAAATAGTAGTGGCTCGGGCACTCACACCTGGAAACAACAGTCCTAGAGAAATAGTGGTGGGTCAGGATCCCACACCAGGAAGCGACAGTCGTAGAGAAATAGTGTGGGCTCAGGATCTCACTCCTGGAAATGACAGCCCTAGAGAATTAGTGGTAGCTCAGGATCGCACAGCAGGAAATGACAGTCCTAGAGAAATAGTAGCAGCTCGGATCTCACACCTAGAAACAACAGTCCTAGAGAAATAGCGGTGGCTCGGGATCTCAAACCAGGACACAACAGTCCTAGAGAAATAGTGGCGGGTCAGGATCTCACACCTGGAAACAGCAGCCCTAGAGAAATAGTGCCGGGTCAGGATCTCACACCTGGAAACAACAGCTATAGAGAAATAGTGGTGGCTCAGGATCTCACACCAGGACACAACAGTCCTAGAGAAATAGTGGTTGCTCAGGATCCCACACCAGGAAGCGACAGTCGTAGAGAAATAGTGGGGGCTCAGGATCTCAGTCCTGGAAACAACAGCCCTAGAGAAATAGTGGTTGCTCAGGATCTCACACCAGGAAACAACAGTCCTAGAGAAATAGTAGTGGCTTGGGCACTCACACTTGGAAACAACAGTCCTAGAGAAATAGTGGTGGCTCTGGATCCCACACCAGGAAGCGATAGTCGTAGAGAAATAGTGGGGGCTCGGGATCTCACACCAGGAAACTACCGACATAGAGAAATAGTGGCGGCTTGGGATATCACACCAGGAAACAACAGTCCTAGAGAAATAGTAGCGGCTCAGGATCTCACACCTGGAAACAGCAGCCCTAGAGAAATAGTGGCGGGTCAGGATCTCACACCTGGAAACAACAGCCCTAGAGAAATAGTGGCGGCTCAGGATCTCACATCAGGAAACCACAGTCCTAGCGAAATAGTAGTGGCTCGGGCACTCACACGTGGAAACAACAGTCCTAGAGAAATAGTGGTGGCTCGGGATCCCACACCAGGAAGTGACAGTCGTAGAGAAATAGTGGGGGCTCGGGATCTCACACCAGGAAACAACAGTCCTAGAGAAATAGTGGTAGCTCAGGATCGCACACCAGGAAATGACAGTCCTGGAGAAATAGTATCGGCTCGGGATCTCACATCTGGAAACAACAGTCCTAGAGAAATAGTGGTGGCTCGGGATCTCACACCAGGACACAACAGTCCTAGAGAAATAGTGGCGGGTCAGGATCTCACAACTGGAAACAACAGCCCTAGAGAAATAGTGGTGGCTCAGGATCTCACACCAGGAAACAACAGTCCTAGAGAAATAGGAGTGACTCGGGCGCTCAAGCCTGGAAGCAGCAGCCCTAGAGAAATAGTGGCGGGTCAGGATCTCACACCTGGAAACAACAGCCCTAGAGAAATAGTGGCAGCTCGGGATCTCACACCACAACACAACAGTCCTAGAGAAATAGTGGTGGCTTGGGATCCCACACCAGGAAGCGACTGACATAGGGAAATTGTGGCGGCTTGGGATCTCACACCAGGAAACAACTGACATAGGGAAATAGTGGCGGCTTGGGATCTCATACCAGGAAACAACAGCCCTAGAGAAATAGTGGTGGCTCGGGATCACACACCAGGAAATGACCGTCATAGAGAAATAGTGGCGGCTTGGGATCTCATACCAGGAAGCAACAGTCCTAGAGAAATAGTGGCGGGACAGGATCTCACACCTGGAAACAACAGCCCTAGAGAAATAGTGGTGGCTCAGGATCTCACACCAGTAAACAACACTCCTAGAGAAATAGTAGTGGCTCGGGCGCTCACACCTGGAAACAACAGTCCTAGAGAAATAGTGGCAGCTCGGGATCCCATACCAATAAGCGACAGTCATAGAGAAATAGTGGTGGCTCGGGATCCCACACCAGGAAGCGACAGTCATAGAGAAATAGTGGCGGCACGGGATCTCACACCAGGAAACAACCGTCATAGAGAAATAGTGGCGACTCGGGATCTCACACCTGGAAACAACAGCCCTAGAGAAATAGTGGCAGCTCGGGATCTCACACCGCGACACAACAGTCCTAGAGAAATAGTGGTGGCTCGGGATCCCACACCAGGAAGCGACAGTCATAGAGAAATAGTGGGGGCTCGGGATCTCGCACCAGGAAACGACCAACATAGAGAAATAGTGGCGGCTTGGGATCTCACACCAGGAAACAACAGCCCTAGAAAAATAGTGGTGGCTCGGGATCACACACCAGGAAACAACCGTCATAGAGAAATAGTGGCGGCTTGGGATCTCATACCAGGAAGTAACAGTCCTAGAGAAATAGTGGCGGGTCAGGATCTCACACCTGGAAACAACAGCCCTAGAGAAATAGTGGTGGCTCGGGATCTCACACCAGGAAACAACAGTCCTAGAGAAATAGTAGTGGCTCGGGCACTCACACCTGGAAATAACAGTCCTAGAGAAATAGTGGCAGCTCGGGATCCCATACCAGGAAGCGACAGTCATAGAGAAATAGTGGGGTCTCAGGATCTCACACTAGGAAACGACTGACATAGAGAAATAGTGGCGGCTTGGGATCTCACACCAGGAAACAACAGTCCTAGAGAAATAGTGGCAGCTCGGGATCTCACACCAGGAAACAACCGTCATAGAGAAATAGTGGCGACTCGGGATCTCATACCAGGAAGCAACAGTCCTAGAGAAATAGTGGTGGATTGGGATCTCACACCTGGGAACAACAGTCCTAGAGAAATAGTGGCAGCTCGGGATCCCACACCTGGAAATGACAGTCCTAGAGAAATAGTGGTGGCTCGGGATCTCACACCAGGAAAGAACAGTCTTAGAGAAATAGTGGCAGCTCTGCATCTCACACCTGGAAACAACTGTACCAGAGAAATAGTGGCGGATCGGGATCTCACACCTGGAAACAACAGTCCTAGAGAAATAGTGGAGGCTCGGGATCCCACACCAGGAAGCGACAGTTGTATAGAAATAGTGGGGGCTCAGGATGACAGCCCTAGAGAAATAGTGGTAGCTCAGGATCGCACACCAAGAAACGACAGTCCTAGAGAAATAGTAGCGGCTTGTGATCTCACACCAGGACACAACAGTCCTAGAGAAATAGTGGCGGGTCAGGATCTCACACCTGGAAACAACAGCCCTAGAGAAATAGTGGTCGCTCAGGATCTCACACCAGGAAACAACAGTCCTAGAGAAATAGTAGTGGCTCGGGCGTTCACACCTGGAAACAACAGTCCTAGAGAAATAGTGGCAGCTCGGGATCCCACACCAGGAAGCAACAGTCATAGAGAAATAGTGGGGGCTCGGGATCTCACACCAGGAAACAACTGACAAAGAGAAATAGTGGCGGCTTGGAATCTCACACCAGGAAACAACAGTCCTAGAGAAATAGTGACGGCTCGGAATCTCACACCAGGAAATGACCGTCATAGAGAAATAGTGGTGGCTCGGGATCTCATACCAGGAAACGACAGTCCTAGAGAAATAGTAGTGGTTCGGGATCTCACACCTGGAAGCGACAGTTGTAGAGAAATAGTGGTGGCTCAGGATCTCACACCAGGACACAACAGTCCTAGAGAAATGGTGGCGGGTCAGGATCTCACACCTGGAAACCACAGCCCTAGAGAAATAGTGGTGGCTCAGGATCTCACACCAGGAAACAACAGTCCTAGAGAAATAGTAGTGGCTTGGGCCCTCACACCTGGAAGCAACAGTCCTAGAGAAATAGTGGTGGCTCGGGATCCCACACCAGGAAGCGACAGTCGTAGAGAAATAGTGGGGGCTCAGGATCTCACACCAGGAAACGACTGACATAGATAAATGGTGGCGGCATGGGATCTCACACCAGGAAACAACAGTCCTAGAGAAATAGTGGCGGCTCGGGATCTCACACCTGGAAACAGCAGCGCTAGAGAAATAGTGGTGGGTCAGGATCTCGCACCTGGAAACAACAGACCTAGAGAAATAGTGGCGGCCCAGGATCTCACACCAGGAAACAACAGTCCTAGAGAATTAGTAGTGGCTCAGGCACTCACACCTGGAAACAATAGTCCTAGAGAAATAGTGGCAGCTCGGGATCCCTTAGCAGGAAGCGACAGTCGTAGAGAAATAGTGGGGGCTCAGGATCTCACTCCTAGAAATGACAGCCCTAGATAAATAGTTGTAGCTCAGGATCGCACACCAGGAAACGACAGTCCTAGAGAAATAGTAGCGGCTCGGGATCTCACACCTGGAAACAACAGTCCTAGAGGAATAGTGGCGGCTCGGGATCTCACACTAGGACACAACAGTCCTAGAATAATAGTGGCGGGTCAGGATCTCACACCTGGAAACAACAGCCCTAGAGAAATAGTGGTGGCTCAGGATCTCACACCAGGAAACAACAGTCCTAGAGAAATAGTAGTGGCTCGGGCGCACACACCTGGAAACAACAGTCCTAGAGAAATAATGGTGGCTCGGGATCTCACACCAGGACACAACAGTCCTAGAGAAATAGTGGTGGCTCAGGATCCCACACCAGGAAGCGACAGTCATAGAGAAATAGTGGGGGCTCGGGATCTCACACCAGGAAACGACTGACATAGAGAAATAGTGGCGGCTTGGGATCTCAAACCAGGAAACAACACTTCATGAGAAATAGTGACGGCTCGGGATCTCACACCAGAAAACGACCGTCATAGAGAACTAGTGGCGGCTTGGGATCTCATACCTGGAAGCAACAGTCCTACAGAAATAGTGGCGGCTCAGGATCTCACACCAGGAAACAACAGTCCTAGAGAAATGGTAGGGGCTCGGGTGCTCACACCTGGAAACAACAGTCCTAGAGAAATAGTGGCAGCTCAGGATCCCACACCAGGAAGCGACAGTCATAGAGAAATAGTGGGGGCTTTGGATCTCACACCAGGAAACAACAGTCCTAGAGAATTAGTGGCTGCTCAGGATCTCACACCTGGAAACAGCAGCCCTAGAGAAATAGTGGCGGGTCAGAATCTCACACCTGGAAACAACAGCTATAGAGAAATAGTGGCGTCTCAGGATCTCACACCAGGAAACAACAGTACTAGAGAAATAGTAGTGGCTCGGGCACTCACACCTGGAAACAACAGTCCTAGAGAAATAGTGGTGGCTCAGGATCCCACACCAGGAAGTGACAGTCGTTGAGAAATAGTGGGGGCTCAGGATCTCACTCCTGGAAATGACAGCCCTAGAGAATTAGTGGTAGCTCAGGATCGCACACCAGGAAACGACAGTCCTAGAGAAATAGTAGCAGCTTGGGATCTCACACCTGGAAACAACAGTCCTAGAGAAATGGTGGTGGCTCGGGATCCCACACCAGGAAGTGACAGTCGTTGAGAAATAGTGGGGGCTCAGGATCTCACTCCTGGAAATGACAGCCCTAGAGAATTAGTGGTAGCTCAGGATCGCACACCAGGAAACGACAGTCCTAGAGAAATAGTAGCAGCTTGGGATCTCACACCTGGAAACAACAGTCCTAGAGAAATAGTGGTGGCCCAGGATCTCACACCAGGACACAACAGTCCTAGAGAAATAGTGGCGGGTCAGGATCTCACACCTGGAAACAACAGCCCTAGAGAAATAGTGGTGGCTGAGGATCTCACACCAGGAAACAACAGTCCTAGAGAAATAGTAGTGGCTTGGGCACTCAAACCTGGAAACAACAGTCCTAGAGAAATAGTGGTGGCTCGGGATCCCACACCAGGAAGCGACAGTCATAGAGAAATAGTGGGGGCTCGGGATCTCACACCAGGAAACAACAGTCCTAGAGAAATAGTAGTGGCTTGGGCGCTCACACCTGGAAACAACAGTCCTAGAGAAATAGTGGTGGCTCGGGACCCCACACCAGGAAGCGACAGTGGTAGAGAAATAGTGGGGGCTCGGGATCTCACACCAGGAAATGACCGACATAGAGAAATAGTGGCGGCTTGGGATCTCACACCAGGAAACAACAGTCCTAGAGAAATAGTGGCTGCTCAGGATCTCACACCTGGAAACAGCAGCCCTAGAGAAATAGTGGCGGGTCAGAATCTCACACCTGGAAACAACAGCTATAGAGAAATAGTGGCGGCTCAGGATCTCACACCAGGAAACAACAGTCGTAGAGAAATAGTAGTGGCTCGGGCACTCACACCTGGAAACAACAGTCCTAGAGAAATAGTGGTGGCTCAGGATCCCACACCAGGAAGCGACAGTCGTTGAGAAATAGTGGGGGCTCAGGATCTCACTCCTGGAAATGACAGCCCTAGAGAATTAGTGGTAGCTCAGGATCGCACACCAGGAAACGACAGTCCTAGAGAAATAGTAGCAGCTTGGGATCTCACACCTGGAAACAACAGTCCTAGAGAAATGGTGGTGGCTCGGGATCTTACACCAGGAAAGGACAGTCCTAGAGAAATAGTGGAAGCTCGGCATCTCACACCTGGAAACAACTGTATTAGAGAAATAGTGGCGGCTCGGGATCCCACACCAGGAAGCAACAGTCGTAGAGAAATAGTGGGGGCTCAGGATCTCACTCCTGGAAATGACAGCCCTAGAGAATTAGTGATAGCTCAGGATCACACACCAGGAAACGACAGTCCTAGAGAAATAGTAGCGGCTCGGGATCTCACACCTGGAAACAACAGTCCTAGAGAAATAGTGGTGGCTCGGGATCTCCCACCAGGACACAACAGTCCTAGAGAAATAGTGGCGGGTCAGGATCTCACACCTGGAAACAACAGCCCTAGAGAAATAGTGGTGGCTGAGGATCTCACACCAGGAAACAACAGTCCTAGAGAAATAGTAGTGGCTTGGGCGCTCACACCTGGAAACAACAGCCCTAGAGAAATAGTGGAGGCTCGGGATCCCACACCAGGAAGCGACAGTCGTAGAGAAATACTGGGGGCTCGGGATCCCACACCAGGAAGCGACAGTCGTAGAGAAATAGTGGGGGCTCGGGATCTCACACCAGGAAACGACCGACATAGAGAAATAGTGGCGGCTTGGGATCTCACACCAGGAAACAACAGTCCTAGAGAAATAGTGGCGGCTTGGGATCTCACACCTGGAAACAGCAGCCCTAGAGAAATAGTGGTTGGTCAGGATTTCACACCTGGAAACAACAGCCCTAGAGAAATAGTGGCGGCTCAGGATCTCACACCAGGAAACAACAGTCCTAGAGAAATAGTAGTGGCTCGGGCGTTCACACCTGGAAACAACAGTCCTAGAGAAATAGTGGCGGCTCGGGATCCCACACCAGGAAGCGACAGTCGTAGAGAAATAGTGGGGGCTCAGGATCTCACTCCTGGAAATGACAGCCCTAGAGAATTAGTGGTAGCTCAGGATTGCACACCAGGAAACGACAGTCCCAGAGAAATAGTAGCTGCTCGGGATCTCACACCTGGAAACAAAAGTCCTAGAGAAATTGTGGTGGCTCAGGATCTCACACCAGGACACAACAGTCCTAGAGAAATATTGGCGGGTCAGGATCTCACACCTGGAAACAACAGCCCTAGAAAAATAGTGGTGGCTCAGGATCTCACACCAGGAAACAACAGTCCTAGAGAAATAGTAGTGGCTTGGGCACTCACACCTGGAAACAACAGTCCTAGAGAAATAGTGGTGGCTCGGGATCCCACACCAGGAAGCGACAGTCGTAGAGAAATAGGGGGGGCTCGGGATCTCACACCAGGAAACAACAGTCCTAGAGAAATAGTAGTGGCTTGGGCGCTCACACCTGGAAACAACAGTCCTAGAGAAATAGTGGTGGCACAGGACCCCACACCAGGAAGCGACAGTCGTAGAGAAATAGTGGGGGCTCGGGATCTCACACCAGGAAATGACCGACATAGAGAAATAGTGGCGGCTTGGGATCTCACACCAGGAAACAACAGTCCTAGAGAAATAGTGGCGGGTCAAGATCTCACACCTGGAAACAACAGCTATAGAGAAATAGTGGCGGCTCAGGATCTCACACCAGGACACAACAGTCCTAGAGAAATATTGGCGGGTCAGGATCTCACACCTGGAAACAACAGCCCTAGAAAATAGTGGTGGCTCAGGATCTCACACCAGGAAACAACAGTCATAGAGAAATAGTAGTGGCTTGGGCACTCACACCTGGAAACAACAGTCCTAGAGAAATAGTGGTGGCTCGGGATCCCACACCAGGAAGCGACAGTCGTAGAGAAATAGGGGGGGCTCGGGATCTCACACCAGGAAACAACAGTCCTAGAGAAATAGTAGTGGCTTGGGCGCTCACACCTGGAAACAACAGTCCTAGAGAAATAGTGGTGGCACAGGACCCCACACCAGGAAGCGACAGTCGTAGAGAAATAGTGGGGGCTCGGGATCTCACACCAGGAAATGACCGACATAGAGAAATAGTGGCGGCTTGGGATCTCACACCAGGAAACAACAGTCCTAGAGAAATAGTGGCGGGTCAGGATCTCACACCTAGAAACAACAGCTATAGAGAAATAGTGGCGGCTCAGGATCTCACACCAGGAAACAACAGTCCTAGAGAAATAGTAGTGGCTCTGGCACTCACACCTGGAAACAACAGTCCTAGAGAAATAGTGGTGGCTCAGGATCCCACACCAGGAAGCGACAGTCGTAGAGAAATAGTGGGGGCTCAGGATCTCACTCCTGGAAATGACAGCCCTAGAGAATTAGTGGTAGCTCAGGATCGCACACCAGGAAACGACAGTCCTAGAGAAATAGTCGCAGCTTGGGATCTCACACCTGGAAACAACAGTCCTAGAGAAATAGCGGTGGCTCGGGATCTTACACCAGGAAAGGACAGTCCTAGAGAAATAGTGGCAGCTCGGCATCTCACACCTGGAAACAACTGTATAAGAGAAAAAGTGGCGACTCGGGATATCACACCTGGAAACAATAGTCCTAGAGAAATAGTGGCGGCTCAGGATCTCACACCTGTAAACGACAGTCTTAGATAAATAGTGGCGGCTCAGGACCTCACTCCTGGAAATGACAGCACTAGAGAAATAGTGGTAGCTCAGGATCGCACACCAGGAAACGACAGTCCTAGAGAAATAGTAGCAGCTCGGGATCTCACACCTGGAAACAACAGTCCTAGAGAAATAGGGGCAGCTCGGGATCTCACACCTGGAAACAACAGCCCTAGAGAAATAGTGGTGGGTCAGGATCTCACACCTGGAAACAACATCCCTAGATAAATAGTGGCAGCTCAGGATCTCACACCAGGAAACAACAGTCCTAGAGAAATAGTAGTGGCTCGGGCACTCACACCTGGAAACAACAATCCTAGAGAAATAGTGGCGGCTCGGGATCCCACACCAGGAAGCAACAGTCGTAGAGAAATAGTGGGGGCTCAGGATCTCACTCCTGGAAATGAAAGCCCTAGAGAATTAGTGGTAGCTCAGGATCGCACGCCAGGAAACGACAGTCCTAGAGAAATAGTAGCGGCTCGGGATCTCACACCTGGAAACAACAGTCCTAGAGAAATAGTGGTGGCTCGGGATCTCACACCAGGACACAACAGTCCTAGAGAAATAGTGGCGGGTCAGGATCTCACACCTGGAAACAACAGCCCTAGAGAAATAGTGGTGGCTCAGGATCTCACACCAGGAAACAACAGTCCTAGAGAAATAGTAGAGCTTGGGCGCTCACACCTGGAAACAACAGTCCTAGAGAAATAGTGGAGGCTCGGGATCCCATACCAGGAAGCGACAGTCGTAGAGAAATAGTGGGGGCTCAGGATCTCACACCAGGAAGCGACCGACATAGAGAAATAGTGCTGGCTTGGGATCTCACACCTGGAAACAGCAGCCCTAGAGAAATAGTGGTGGGTCAGGATCTCACACCTGGAAACAACAGCCCTAGAGAAATAGTGGCGGCTCAGGATCTCACACCAGGAAACAACAGTCCTAGAGAAATAGTAGTGGCTTGGGCACTCACACCTGGAAACAACAGTCCTAGAGAAATAGTGGTGGCTCGATATCCCACACCAGGAAGCGACAGTCATAGAGAAATAGTCGGGGCTTGGGATCTCACACCAGGAAAAAACAGCCCTAGAGAAATAGTAGTGGCTTGGGCGCTCACACCTGGAAACAACAGTCCTAGAGAAATAGTGGTGGCTCGGGATCCCATACCAGGAAGCGACAGTGGTAGAGAAATAGTGGGGGCTCGGGATCTCACACCAGGAAACGACCGACATAGAGAAATAGTGGCGGCTTGGGATCTCACACCAGGAAACAACAGTCCTAGAGAAATAGTGGCGGCTCGGGATCTCACACCTAGAAACAGCAGCCTTAGAGAAATAGTGGTGGGTCAGGATCTCACACCTGGAAACAACAGCTATAGAGAAATAGTGGCGGCTCAGGATCTCACACCAGGAAACAACAGTCCTAGAGAAATAGTAGTGGCTCGGGCACTCACACCTGGAAACAACAGTCCTAGAGAAATAGTGGTGGGTCAGGATCCCACACCAGGAAGCGACAGTCGTAGAGAAATAGTGGGGGCTCAGGATCTCACTCCTGGAAATGACAGCCCTAGAGAATTAGTGGTAGCTCAGGATCGCACAGCAGGAAATGACAGTCCTAGAGAAATAGTAGCAGCTCGGATCTCACACCTAGAAACAACAGTCCTAGAGAAATAGCGGTGGCTCGGGATCTCAAACCAGGACACAACAGTCCTAGAGAAATAGTGGCGGGTCAGGATCTCACACCTGGAAACAGCAGCCCTAGAGAAATAGTGCCGGGTCAGGATCTCACACCTGGAAACAACAGCCCTAGAGAAATAGTGGTTGCTCAGGATCTCACACCAGGAAACAACAGTCCTAGAGAAATAGTAGTGGCTTGGGCACTCACACCTGGAAACAACAGTCCTAGAGAAATAGTGGTGGCTCTGGATCCCACACCAGGAAGCGATAGTCGTAGAGAAATAGTGGCGGCTTGGGATCTCACACCAGGAAACAACAGTCCTAGAGAAATAGTAGCAGCTCAGGATCTCACACCTGGAAACAGCAGCCCTAGAGAAATAGTGGCGGGTCAGGATCTCACACCTGGAAACAACAGCCCTAGAGAAATAGTGGCGGCTCAGGATCTCACATCAGGAAACCACAGTCCTAGAGAAATAGTAGTGGCTCGGGCACTCACACGTGGAAACAACAGTCCTAGAGAAATAGTGGTGGCTCGGGATCCCACACCAGGAAGTGACAGTCGTAGAGAAATAGTGGGGGCTCGGGATCTCACACCAGGAAACAACAGTCCTAGAGAAATAGTGGTAGCTCAGGATCGCACACCAGGTAATGACAGTCCTAGAGAAATAGTATCGGCTCGGGATCTCACATCTGGAAACAATAGTCCTAGAGAAATAGTGGTGGCTCGGGATCTCACACCAGGACACAACAGTCCTAGAGAAATAGTGGCGGGTCAGGATCTCACAACTGGAAACAACAGCCCTAGAGAAATAGTGGTGGCTCAGGATCTCACACCAGGAAACAACAGTCCTAGAGAAATAGGAGTGACTCGGGTGCTCAAGCCTGGAAACAGCAGCCCTAGAGAAATAGTGGCGGGTCAGGATCTCACACCTGGAAACAACAGCCCTAGAGAAATAGTGGCGGCTCGGGATCTCACACCACAACACAACAGTTCTAGAGAAATAGTGGTGGCTTAGGATCCCACACCAGGAAGCGACTGACATAGGGAAATTGTGGCGGCTTGGGATCTCACACCAGGAAACAACTGA
Source organism: Ambystoma mexicanum (assembly GCF_040938575.1). Classification (NCBI taxonomy): domain Eukaryota; kingdom Metazoa; phylum Chordata; class Amphibia; order Caudata; family Ambystomatidae; genus Ambystoma; species Ambystoma mexicanum. The sequence continues at coordinate 1,205,997,699 of NC_090926.1, read as the reverse complement.
CATAGGGAAATAGTGGCGGCTTGGGATCTCATACCAGGAAACAACAGCCCTAGAGAAATAGTGGTGGCTCGGGATCACATACCAGGAAATGACCGTCATAGAGAAATAGTGGCGGCTTGGGATCTCATACCAGGAAGCAACAGTCCTAGAGAAATAGTGGCGGGTCAGGATCTCACACCTGGAAACAACAGCCCTAGAGAAATAGTGGTGGCTCAGGATCTCACACCAGGAAACAACACTCCTAGAGAAATAGTAGTGGCTCGGGCGCTCACACCTGGAAACAACAGTCCTAGAGAAATAGTGGCAGCTCGGGATCCCATACCAGTAAGCGACAGTCATAGAGAAATAGTGGTGGCTCGGGATCCCACACCAGGAAGCGACAGTCATAGAGAAATAGTGGCGGCACGGGATCTCACACCAGGAAACAACCGTCATAGAGAAATAGTGGCGACTCGGGATCTCACACCTGGAAACAACAGCCCTAGAGAAATAGTGGCAGCTCGGGATCTCACACCACAACACAACAGTCCTAGAGAAATAGTGGTGGCTCGGGATCCCACACCAGGAAGCGACAGTCATAGAGAAATAGTGGGGGCTCGGGATCTCGCACCAGGAAACGACCAACATAGAGAAATAGTGGCGGCTTGGGATCTCACACCAGGAAACAACAGCCCTAGAAAAATAGTGGTGGCTCGGGATCACACACCAGGAAACAACCATCATAGAGAAATAGTGGCGGCTTGGGATCTCATACCAGGAAGTAACAGTCCTAGAGAAATAGTGGCGGGTCAGGATCTCACACCTGGAAACAACAGCCCTAGAGAAATAGTGGTAGCTCGGGATCTCACACCAGGAAACAACAGTCCTAGAGAAATAGTAGTGGCTCGGGCGCTCACACCTGGAAATAACAGTCCTAGAGAAATAGTGGCAGCTCGGGATCCCATACCAGGAAGCGACAGTCATAGAGAAATAGTGGGGTCTCAGGATCTCACACTAGGAAACGACTGACATAGAGAAATAGTGGCGGCTTGGGATCTCACACCAGGAAACAACAGTCCTAGAGAAATAGTGGCAGCTCGGGATCTCACACCAGGAAACAACCGTCATAGAGAAATAGTGGCGACTCGGGATCTCATACCAGGAAGCAACAGTCCTAGAGAAATAGTGGTGGATTGGGATCTCACACCTGGGAACAACAGTCCTAGAGAAATAGTGGCAGCTCGGGATCCCACACCTGGAAATGACAGTCCTAGAGAAATAGTGGTGGCTCGGGATCTCACACCAGGAAAGAACAGTCCTAGAGAAATAGTGGCAGCTCTGCATCTCACACCTGGAAACAACTGTACCAGAGAAATAGTGGCGGATCGGGATCTCACACCTGGAAACAACAGTCCTAGAGAAATAGTGGAGGCTCGGGATCCCACACCAGGAAGCGACAGTTGTATAGAAATAGTGGGGGCTCAGGATGACAGCCCTAGAGAAATAGTGGTAGCTCAGGATCGCACACCAAGAAACGACAGTCCTAGAGAAATAGTAGCGGCTTGGGATCTCACACCAGGACACAACAGTCCTAGAGAAATAGTGGCGGGTCAGGATCTCACACCTGGAAACAACAGTCCTAGAGAAATAGTGGTCGCTCAGGATCTCACACCAGGAAACAACAGTCCTAGAGAAATAGTAGTGGCTTGGGCGCTCACACCTGGAAACAACAGTCCTAGAGAAATAGTGGCAGCTCGGGATCCCACACCAGGAAGCAACAGTCATAGAGAAATAGTGGGGGCTCGGGATCTCACACCAGGAAACAACTGACAAAGAGAAATAGTGGCGGCTTGGAATCTCACACCAGGAAACAACAGTCCTAGAGAAATAGTAGTGGTTCGGGATCTCACACCTGGAAGCGACAGTTGTAGAGAAATAGTGGTGGCTCAGGATCTCACACCAGGACACAACAGTCCTAGAGAAATAGTGGTGGCTCGGGATCTCATACCAGGAAACGACAGTCCTAGAGAAATAGTAGTGGTTCGGGATCTCACACCTGGAAGCGACAGTTGTAGAGAAATAGTGGTGGCTCAGGATCTCACACCAGGACACAACAGTCCTAGAGAAATGGTGGCGGGTCAGGATCTCACACCTGGAAACCACAGCCCTAGAGAAATAGTGGTGGCTCAGGATCTCACACCAGGAAACAACAGTCCTAGAGAAATAGTAGTGGCTTGGGCCCTCACACCTGGAAGCAACAGTCCTAGAGAAATAGTGGTGGCTCGGGATCCCACACCAGGAAGCGACAGTCGTAGAGAAATAGTGGGGGCTCAGGATCTCACACCAGGAAACGACCGACATAGATAAATGGTGGCGGCATGGGATCTCACACCAGGAAACAACAGTCCTAGAGAAATAGTGGCGGCTCGGGATCTCACACCTGGAAACAGCAGCCCTAGAGAAATAGTGGTGGGTCAGGATCTCGCACCTGGAAACAACAGACCTAGAGAAATAGTGGCGGCTCAGGATCTCACACCAGGAAACAACAGTCCTAGAGAATTAGTAGTGGCTCAGGCACTCACACCTGGAAACAATAGTCCTAGAGAAATAGTGGCAGCTCGGGATCCCTTAGCAGGAAGCGACAGTCGTAGAGAAATAGTGGGGGCTCAGGATCTCACTCCTAGAAATGACAGCCCTAGAGAAATAGTTGTAGCTCAGGATCGCACACCAGGAAACGACAGTCCTAGAGAAATAGTAGCGGCTCGGGATCTCACACCTGGAAACAACAGTCCTAGAGGAATAGTGGCGGCTCGGGATCTCACACTAGGACACAACAGTCCTAGAATAATAGTGGCGGGTCAGGATCTCACACCTGGAAACAACAGCCCTAGAGAAATAGTGGTGGCTCAGGATCTCACACCAGGAAACAACAGTCCTAGAGAAATAGTAGTGGCTCGGGCGCACACACCTGGAAACAACAGTCCTAGAGAAATAGTGGCGGCTCGGGATCTCACACCAGGACACAACAGTCCTAGAGAAATAGTGGTGGCTCAGGATCCCACACCAGGAAGCGACAGTCATAGAGAAATAGTGGGGGCTCGGGATCTCACACCAGGAAACGACTGACATAGAGAAATAGTGGCGGCTTGGGATCTCACACCAGGAAACAACACTTCATGAGAACTAGTGGCGGCTTGGGATCTCATACCTGGAAGCAACAGTCCTACAGAAATAGTGGCGGCTCAGGATCTCACACCAGGAAACAACAGTCCTAGAGAAATGGTAGGGGCTCGGGTGCTCACACCTGGAAACAACAGTCCTAGAGAAATAGTGGCAGCTCAGGATCCCACACCAGGAAGCGACAGTCATAGAGAAATAGTGGGGGCTCGGGATCCCACACCTGGAAATGACAGTCCTAGAGAAATATTGGGGGCTCGGGATCTCACACCAGGAAAGGACAGTCGTAGAGAAATAGTGGCAGCTCTGCATCTCACACCTGGAAACAACAGTCCTAGAGAAATAGTGGCGGCCCAGGATCCCACACCAGGAAGCGACAGTTTTAGAGAACTAGTGGGGGCTCAGGATCTCACTCCTGGAAATGACGGCCCTAGAGAAATAGTGGTAGCTCAGGATCGCACACCAGGAAACGACAGTCCTAGAGAAATAGTAGCGGCTCGGGATCTCACACCAGGACACAACAGTCCTAGAGAAATAGTGGCGGGTCAGGATCTCACACCTGGAAACAACAGCCCTAGAGAAATAGTGGTGGCTCAGGATCTCACACCAGGAAACAACAATCCTAGAGAAATAGTTGTGGCTCGGGCGCTCACACCTGGAAACAACAGCCCTAGAGAAATAGTGGTGGCTCGGGATCACACACCAGGAAACAACCGTCATAGAGAAATAGTGGCGGCTTGGGATCTCATACCAGGAAGTAACAGTCCTAGAGAAATAGTGGCTCGGGTCAGGATCTCACACCTGGAAACAACAGCCCTAGAGAAATAGTGGTGGCTCGGGATCTCACACCAGGAAACAACAGTCCTAGAGAAATAGTAGTGGCTCGGGCGCTCACACCTGGAAATAACAGTCCTAGAGAAATAGTGGCAGCTCGGGATCCCATACCAGGAAGCGACAGTCATAGAGAAATAGTGGGGTCTCAGGATCTCACACTAGGAAACGACTGACATAGAGAAATAGTGGCGGCTTGGGATCTCACACCAGGAAACAACAGTCCTAGAGAAATAGTGGCAGCTTGGGATCTCACACCAGGAAACAACCGTCATAGAGAAATAGTGGCGACTCGGGATCTCATACCAGGAAGCAACAGTCCTAGAGAAATAGTGGTGGATTGGGATCTCACACCTGGGAACAACAGTCCTAGAGAAATAGTGGCAGCTCGGGATCCCACACCTGGAAATGACAGTCCTAGAGAAATATCGGTGGCTCGGGATCTCACACCAGGAAAGAACAGTCCAAGAGAAATAGTGGCAGCTCTGCATCTCACACCTGGAAACAACTGTACCAGAGAAATAGTGGCGGCTCGGGATCTCACACCTGGAAACAACAGTCCTAGAGAAATAGTGGAGGCTCGGGATCCCACACCAGGAAGCGACAGTTGTATAGAAATAGTGGTGGCTCGGGATCTCACACCAGGAAAGAACAGTCCTAGAGAAATAGTGGCAGCTCTGCATCTCACATCTGGAAACAACTGTACCAGAGAAATAGTGGCGGCTCGGGATCTCACACCTGGAAACAACAGTCCTAGAGAAATAGTGGCAGCTCAGGATCCCACACCAGGAAGCGACAGTCATAGAGAAATAGTGGGGGCTCAGGATTTCACACCAGGAAACGACTGGCATAGAGAAATAGTGACGGCTTGGGATCTCACACCAGGAAACAACAGTCCTAGAGAAATAGTGGCGGCTCGGGATCTCACACCAGGAAATGACCGTCATAGAGAAATAGTGGTGACTCAGGATCTCATACCAGGAAGCAACAATCCTAGAGAAATAGTGGTGGATTGGGATCTCACACCTGGGAACAACAGTCCTAGAGAAATAGTGGGGGCTCGGGATCCCACACCTGGAAATGACAGTCCTAGAGAAATAGTGGGGGCTCGGGATCTCACACCAGGAAAGGACAGTCGTAGAGAAATAGTGGCAGCTCTGCATCTCACACCTGGTAACAACAGTCCTAGAGAAATAGTAGCGGCCCAGGATCCCACACCAGGAAGCGACAGTTTTAGAGAACTAGTGGGGGCTCAGGATCTCACTCCTGGAAATGACGGCCCTAGAGAAATAGTGGTAGGTCAGGATCGCACACCAGGAAACGACCGTCCTAGAGAAATAGTAGCGGCTCGGGATCTCACACCAGGACACAACAGTCCTAGAGAAATAGTGCCGGGTCAGGATCTCACACCTGGAAACAACAGCCCTAGAGAAATAGTGGTGGCTCAGGATCTCACACCAGGAAACAACAATCCTAGAGAAATAGTTGTGGCTCGGGCGCTCACACCTGGAAACAACAGTCCTAGAGAAATATAGGCAGCTCGGGATCCCACACCAGGAAGTGACAGTCATAGAGAAATAGTGGGGGCTCGGGATCTCACACCAGGAAATTACTGACAAAGAGAAATAGTGGTGGCTTGGGATCTCACACCAGGAAACAACAGTCCTAGAGAAATAGTGGCGGCTTGGGATCTCACACCAGGAAACGACCGTCGTAGAGAAATAGTGGCGGCTCGGGATCTCATAGCAGGAAGCAACAGTCCTAGAGAAATAGTGGCGGGTCAGGATCTCACACCTTGAAACAACAGCCCTAGAGAAATAGTGGTGGCTCAGGATCTCACACCAGGAAACAACAGTCCTAGAGAAATAGTAGTGGCTCGGGCTGGAAACAACAGTCCTAGAGAAATAGTGGCAGCTCTGGATCCCACACCAGGAAGCTACAGTCGTAGAGAAATAGTGGGGGCTCGTGATCTCACACCAGGAAAATACTGACATAGAGAAATAGTGGCGGCTTGGGATCTCACACCAGGAAAAAACAGTCCTAGAGAAATAGTGGCGGCTCGGGATCTCACACCAGGAAACAACCGTCATAGAGAAATAGTGGCGGCTCGGGATCTCATACCAGGAAGCAACAGTCCTAGAGAAATAGTGGTGGCTCGGAATCTCACACCTGGAAAGGACAGTCCTAGAGAAATATTGGCAGCTCGGCATCTCACACCTGGAAACAACTGTACTAGAGAAATAGTGGTGGCTCGGGATCTCACACCAGGAAAAAATAGTCCTAGAGAAATAGTGGTGGCTCAGGATCTCACACCTGGAAACAACAGTCCTAGAGAAATAGTGGTGGCTCAGGATCTCACACCAGGAAACGACAGTTCTAGATAAATAGTGGTGGCTCAGGACCTCACTCCTGGAAATGACAGCCCTAGAGAAATAGTTGTAGCTCAGGATCTCACACCAGGAAACGACAGTACTAGAGAAATAGTAGCAATTTAGGATCTCACACCTGGAAACAACAGTCCTAGAGAAATAGTGGCGGCTTGGGATTTCACACCTGGAAACAACAGCCCTAGAGAAATAGTGGTGGGTCAGAATCTCACAATTGGAAACAAAATCCCTAGAGAAATAGTGGCTCACACCAGGATCTCACACCAGGAAACAACAGTCCTAGAGAAATAGTAGTGGCTCGTGCACTCACATCTGGAAACAACAGTCCTAGAGAACTCAGGATCTCTAGGACTGTTGTTTCCAGGTGTGAGATCCTGAGTTGCTATTATTTCTCTAGGACAGTCCTAAGCAACTCAGGATCTCACACCTGGAAACAACAGTCCTAGAGAAATAGTGGCGGCTTGGGATCTCACACCTGGAAACAACAGCCCTAGAGAAATAGTGGCGGGTCAGGATCTCACAATTGGAAACAAAATCCCTAGAGAAATAGTGGCTCACACTCAGGATCTCACACCAGGAAACAACAGTCCTAGAGAAATAGTAGTGGCTCGTGCACTCACATCTGGAAACAACAGTCCTAGAGAAATAGTGGCGGCTCGGGGTCACACATCAGGAAGCGACAATCGTAGAGAAATAGTGGGGGCTCAGGGTCTCACTCCTGGAAATGACAGCCCTAGAGAATTAGTGGTAGCTCAGGATCGCACACCAGGAAACGACAGTCCTAGAGAAATAGTAGCGGCTCGGGATCTCACACCTGGAAACAACAGTCCTAGAGAAATAGTGGTGGCTCGGGATCTCACACCAGGACCCAACAGTCCTAGAGAAATAGTGGCGGGTCAGGATCTCACACCTGGAAACAACAGCCCTAGAGAAATAGTGGTGGCTCAGGATCTCACACCAGGAAACAACAGTCCTAGAGAAATAGTAGTGGCTCGGGCGCTCACACCTGGAAACAACAGTCCTAGAGAAATAGTGGCAGCTCGGGATCTCACACCAGGAAGCTACAGTCATAGTGAAATACTGGTGGCTCGGGATCTCACACCAGGACACAACAGTCCTAGAGAAAAAGTGGCGGGTCAGGATCTCACACCTGGAAACAACAGCCCTAGAGAAAAAGTGGTGGCTCAGGATCTCACACCAGGAAACAACAGTCCTAGAGAAATAGTAGTGGCTCGGGCGCTCACACCTGGAAACAACATTCCTAGAGAAATAGTGGCAGCTCGGGATCTCACACCAGGAAACGACTGACATAGAGAAATAGTGGCCGCTTGGGATCTCACACCAGGAAAAATTGGTCCTAGAGAAATAGTGGCGGCTCAGGATCTCACACCAGGAAACAACAGTCATAAAGAAATAGTGGCGGCTCGGGATCTCATACCAGGAAGCAACAGTCCTAGAGAAATTGTGGTGGATTGGGATCTCACACCTGGAAACAAAAGTCCTAGAGAAATAGTGGCGGCTCGGGATCCCACACCTGGAAATGACAGTCCTAGAGAAATAGTGGTGGCTCGGAATCTCACACCAGGAAAGGACAGTCCTAGAGAAATATTGGCAGCTCGGCATCTCACACCTGGAAACAACTGTAATAGAGAAATAGTGTTGGCTCGGGATCTCACACCAGGAAAAAATAGTCCTAGAGAAATAGTGGTGGCTCAGGATCTCACACCTGGAAACAACAGTCCTAGAGAAATAGTGGTGGCTCGGGATCTCACACCAGGAAACGACAGTTCTAGATAAATAGTGGTGGCTCAGGACCTCACTCCTGGAAATGACAGCCCTAGAGAAATAGTGGTAGCTCAGGATCGCACACCAGGAAATGACAGTCCTAGAGAAATAGTAGCAACTCAGGATCTCACACCTGGAAACAACAGTCCTAGAGAAATAGTGGCGGCTCGGGATCTCACACCTGGAAACAACAGCCCTAGAGAAATAGTGGCGGGTCAGGATCTCACAATTGGAAACAAAATCCCTAGAGAAATAGTGGCGGCTCAGGATCTCACACCAGGAAACAACAGTCCTAGTGAAATAGTAGTGGCTCGTGCACTCACATCTGGAAACAACAGTGCTAGAGAAATAGTGGCGGCTCGGGATCACACACCAGGAAGCGACAATCGTAGATAAATAGTGGGGGCTCAGGGTCTCACTCCTGGAAATGACAGCCCTAGAGAATTAGTGGTAGCTCAGGATCGCACACCAGAAACGACAGTCCTAGAGAAATAGTAGCGGCTCGGGATCTCACACCTGGAAACAACAGTCCTAGAGAAATAGTGGTGGCTCGGGATTTCACACCAGGACACAACAGTCCTAGAGAAATAGTGGCGGGTCAGGATCTCACACCTGGAAACAACAGCCCTAGAGAAATAGTGGTGGCTCAGGATCTCACACCAGGAAACAACAGTCCTAGAGAAATAGTAGTGGCTCGGGCGCTCACACCTGGAAACAACAGTCCTAGAGAAATAGTGGCAGCTCGGGATCTCACACCAGGAAGCTACAGCCATAGAGAAATAGTGGGGGCTCGGGATCTCACACCAGGAAACGACTGACATAGAGAAATAGTGGCAGCTTGGATCTCACACCAGGAAACAACAGTCCTTGTGAAATAGTGGCGGATCTGGATGTCACACCTGGAAACAACAGCCCTAGAGAAATAGTGGTGGCTCAGGATCTCACACCAGGAAACAACAGTCCTAGAGAAATAGTAGTGGCTCGGGCGCTCACACCTGGAAACAACAGTCCTAGAGAAATAGTGGCAGCTCGGGATCCCACACCAGGAAGCGACAGTCATAGAGAAATAGTGGGGGCTCGGGATCTGACACCCGGAAACGACTGACATAGAGAAATAGTGGCCACTTGGGATCTCACACCAGGAAACAACAGTCCTAGAGAAATAGTGGCGGCTCAGGATCTCACACCAGGAAACAACAGTCCTAGAGAAATAGTAGTGGCTCGGGCACTCACACCTAGAAACAACAGTCCTAGAGAAATAGTGGCGGCTCAGGATCCCACACCAGAAAGTGACAGTCGTAGAGAAATAGTGGGGGCTCAGTATCTCACTCCTGGAAATGACAGCCCTAGAGAATTAGTGGTAGCTCAGGATCGCACACCAGGAAATGACAGTCTTCGAGAAATAGTAGCGGCTCGGGATCTCACACCTGGAAACAACAGTCCTAGAGAAATAGTGGTGGCTCGGGATCTCACACCAGGACACAACAGTCCTAGAGAAATAGTGGCGGGTCAGGATCTCACACCTGGAAACAACAGCCCTAGAGAAATAGTGATGGCTCAGGATCTCACACCAGCAAACAACAGTCCTAGAGAAATAGTAGTGGCTTGGGCGCTCACACCTGGAAACAACAGTCCTAGAGAAATAGTGGTGTCTCGGGATGCCACACCAGGAAGCGACAGTCGTAGAGAAATAGTGGGGGCTCAGGATCTCACACCAGGAAACGACTGACATAGAGAAATAGTGGCGGTTTGGAATCTCACACCAGGAAACAACAGTCCTAGAGAAATAGTGGCGGCTTGGGATCTCACACCTGGAAACAGCAGCCCTAGAGAAATAGTGGTGGGTCAGGATCTCACAACTGGAAAGCACAGCCATAGAGAAATAGTGGCAGCTCAGGATCTCACACCAGGAAACAACAGTCCTAGAGAAATTGTAGTGGCTCGGGCACTCACACCTGGAAACAACAGTCCTAGAGAAATAGTGGTGGCTCGGGATCCCACACTAGGAAGCGACAGTCATAGAGAAATAGTGGGGGCTCAGGATCTCACTCCTGGAAATGACAGCCCTACAGAAATAGTGGTAGCTCAGGATCGCACACCAGGAAACGACAGTCCTAGAGAAATAGTAGCGGCTCGGGATCTCACACCTGGAAACAACAGTCCTAGAGAAATAGTGGCGGGTCAGGATCTCACACCTGGAAACAACAGCCCTAGAGAAATAGTGGTGGCTCAGGATCTCACACCAGGAAACAACAGTCCTAGAGAAATAGTAGTGGCTCGGGCGCTCACACCTGGAAACAACAGTGCTAGAGAAATAGTGTCAGCTCGGGATCCCACACCAGGAAGCGACAGTCATAGAGAAATAGTGGGGGCTCGGGATCTGACACCAGGAAACAACTGACATAGAGAAATAGTGGCGGCTTGGGATCTCACAGCAGGAAACAACAGTCCTAGAGAAATAGTGGCGGCTCAGGATCTCACACCAGGAAACGACCGCCTTAGAGAAATAGTGGCAGCTCGGGATCTCATAGCAGGAAGCAACAGTCCTAGAGAAATAGTGGTGGCTCGGGATCCCACACCTGAAAATGACAGTCCTAGAGAAATAGTGGTGGCTCGGGATCTCACACCAGGAAAGGACAGTCCTAGAGAAATAGTGGCAGCTCGGCATCTCACACCTGGAAACAACTGTACTAGAGAAATAGTGGCGGCTCGTGATCTCACACCTGGAAACAACAGTCCTAGAGAAATAGTGGCGACTCAGGATCTCACACCTGGAAACAACAGTCCTAGAGAAATAGTGGTGGCTCGGGATCTCACACCAGGAAATGACAGTTCTAGATAAATAGTGGCAGCTCAAGACCTCACTCCTGGAAATGACAGCCCTAGAGAAATAGTGGTAGCTCAGGATCGCACACCAGGAAACAACAGTCCTAGAGAAATAGTGGCGGCTCGGCATCTCACACCTGGAAACAACAGCCCTAGAGAAATAGTGGTGGGTCAGGATCTCACACCTGGAAACAACATCCCTAGAGAAATAGTGGCGGCTCAGGATCTCACACCAGGAAACAACAGTCCTAGAGTAATAGTAGTGGCTCGGGTACTCACACCTGGAAACAACAGTCCTAGAGAAATAGTGGCGGCTCGGGATCCCACACCAGGAAGCGGCAGTCATAGAGAAATAGTGGGGGCTCAGGATTTCACTCCTGGAAATGACAGCCCTAGAGAAATAGTGGTAGCTCAGGATCGCACACCAGGAAACGACAGTCCTAGAGAAATAGTAGCGGCTCAGGATCTCACACCTGGAAACGACAGTCCTAGAGAAATAGTGGCGGCTCGGGATCTCATACCAGGACACAACAGCCCTAGGGAAATAGTGGTGGTTCAGGATCTCACACCAGGAAACAACAGTCCTAGAGAAATAGTAGTGGCTCAGGCGCTCACACCTGGAAACAACAGTCCTAGAGAAATAGTGGCGGCTCGGGCGCCCACACCAGGAAGCGACAGTCGTAGAGAAATAGTGGGGGCTCAGGATCTCACACCAGGAAACGACCGACATAGAGAAATAGTGGCGGCTTGGGATCTCACACCAGGAAACAACAGTCCTAGAGAAATAGTGGCGGCTCGGGAACTCACACCAGGAAACGACCGTTATAGAGAAATAGTAGCGGCTCAGGATCTCATACCAGGAAAAAATAGTCCTAGAGAAATAGTGGCGGCTCGGGATCTCACACTAGGAAAGGACAGTCCTAGAGAAATAATGGCAGCTTGGTATCTCACACCTGGAAACAACAGTCCTAGAGAAATATTGGCGGCTCGGAATCTCACACCTGGAAACAATAGTCCTAGAGAAATAGTGGCGGCTCAGGATCTCACACCTGGAAACAACAGTCCTAGAGAAATAGTGGTGGCTCGGGATCTCACACCAGGAAATGACAGTCCTAGAGAAATAGTGGCAGCTTAGGATCTCACACCAAGAAACAACAATCCTAGAGAAATAGTGGCAGCTTAAATAATGGTGAAGGATCATGGGAGTTTTACTGTTGTGGGCGGGAGCGGGTATGTGTGGGACTGGGGTTGGAGCTAAGTGTCGAATTATGTGCGTGCCCTGAATATAGAATGTTGGCTGCTTTGCATTAAAACAAAGTGCATTTTGGGATACAGCCATATATTGGCAAAAGCTACAAAAAAGAATATCTTTAACAACCAAATAGAAAGCGACGAGAACAATGAAAAGAAACTCTTTAGTTCTCTGAAGAAGCAACAGATCTGAGGCCCATTATCAACACCCCCTTTCTCTTGAAGATTATGGATACGATTGCTGCTAGCCAGGATCAGGAACATCTACAACACTGGGTTTCCTCCACCCAAGACAATCAGGTTTTCAGGAAAACCATGGGACAGAAAGTGTCCTGTTGGATCTCCAAAAACATACATTTGACACCTTGGGACAGAGGCAAGACTGGGCTCTTAATATTATTAGACTTAAGGGCAGCGTTCAACCTGTTAGATCACAAATGGCTGTTGAAAACACTTGCAAACACAGGAAACTGCTTAAGGGATGTTACGGCTGGACCTGCTCATTCTTGAGCAATAGAAAGTCTAGAGAGTGTTGGGGAAATGCCACCTTGGAACTGGATCAAATACACTGTGGAGTTCCGCAGTGTGCATGCCGTGTCTGTCCCCAGCCTTGTTTAATGTAAAGATTAGACCCCTCTGAGACCAATTGGTAAACATGGGGATACAGTTAATTAACCATGCAGACGATCTTCAACTGATGACTGGGTTAAGCACCAATTCCATCAGGGACTCAGATAGGTTAACTAATATATATGGGTCTGTTAAGAACTGGATTTTAAAAAACTGGTTGTGCTTGAATAGTGCTAAAACCAAATTTATGATCTTTGGATCTACAAAAACCAAGGCAAAATTGGATCCCAAATACTCAAGTCTAATTATTGAGAGCAGTTGTATTCCTGTGTTGGATCAGGTGAAGGAAGACCCTTGGTGTCTTCTGAGAAACCTCCCTTGGAGCTGAAGCACAGGTGGATGGGGCTGTACAGAGATTCCAGTACCACTTGAGAGTGCTGAGGCAAATGAAATCATTAAATGACACACAAGAATTGCAAAACCTTGGTTAGGGCCATCACCATGCCCATAATAGACTATTGTAATGCTTTATTGATTGGTGCGAGCAAAGATTGCATCCAAAAGCTCCAGGTGATTCAAAAAGAGGTGGCCAGGTTCGTATGTAGTGTTCTGAGAAGAGAGCACCTCTCCGGCACTAGGAAAGAATTACACCCGTTGGCAGTGGCTGCAAGAGTATGCGTTAAGGGAATTATCTTGATCCACAAGCGCCTCTATGGAAATGCACCATCTTACCTCATGCATAGTCTTGGACTATATGAACCGTGCAAACCTCTGCGCTCAAGTAACACCCAAAGCCTAGTTAACCCTGGAGTTCAGAGAGGGGAAATTGGCGGCACCTACCGGTTCAAGCGGTTCAGGCCTGCACCTGGAAAAACACCTGCTGATCTTCCAAAAATGCCTAAAGACTCTTCTGTGAATAGATCCGGTGTCATGTCCGGTTCTCTGAAATGTCCTTGTATTGATGTGCATCCTGATGCCTGAGGACGATTGTGTGTGATAAATAAATAAATAAATTACTAAATAAATTGGCAACGCCAACCTGGACATGTTTTCTTGTAGTATCATCCAGGAATTTTCACCAAAGCAAACCAGAGTATGTTCTTATATGGGAACACTGGCATATATTGGTGCAACCTTATGGGCACAGCCAGCTTGAAAATGTTTTGATACTGGCATAAATTGTGGGAAAAGGCTTAGTGAAAATGTGCTGGGAAATGCTGCTGTGCACTTGTAAAGGAGGTCCCAAATAAAGCCTGCAGCCCAGTCACCCATTTTGAAGTACCCGGAACGTTCACACCGAAATATGTGACGTATGAGGAGCAGATAAACCAGTAGAGAGCCGCAGTAGGACTCTGCCCAGTGCCTATCAGAAGAACAATACCTATTGAAGTACCAATAACCAGACAACCGTGGACAGTAAGGTACCCATTAAGAAAATCCTACCAGAAAGTGAAACGAAATGAAGATTGCTTAAGTACTGTCCAGGAAGAAACCAAAAAGTCCTTAATGGAAGTCGAATGGTGACGTCACGAGGGCCTGGACTAACCCACCCATAGAAGAAATGACGACCAAAGGATGGTGCGAAAAGACAAAATGCCATGAATAAGGATATCGTAAACCTAGAAGAAGAAAGTGATGTTGAAATACAAAGAAGCTTAAGCTGCAAGCAGGATGAAGATATTCAACCAGCTAACGCCTGTACATATGCTTGTAACTGCAAGAAAGCTAAGAAAATAGTGCGGCTTGCTATGCTAAGTAGAAGAATAGAGCGGCAAGCGCCATTGTACACAATCTACCTCAAAACGAAGCACATTATATAAGTGCGAGTCCACTTTGCACTAAAAGCAGAACCAACCCAGGCTACTATAGGCCAAACGCAAAGAGATTCATATTCTAGCAAACACGAGGAAAGAAGGCTGAATCGAAAATCGGCATAGGCAGCTTGTGCCAGGGAAGCCAAGGTCACATCAATAGAAGCTATGAACAGTAGCTACTTTTAATTGAAGTTAAGAATAGAATATTCTGCCTCTGAACGATTGAGATAAGTAGGCGAAGGCAGGTAGCGGGTGAAACGAAAATCAAATATACAAATTGAGAGAAACGAGGCAAATTTGCGGTGTGGTAGCACGTGACCATCCGAGCGAGAAGCAGCACAGGTTCACACCTATGCTTGGCATCCGCCCAGACAGAGATATCAGAACTTTCTCGAGACAAGAAGATTCAGTTTCGAGGCCAACCACAGTGAACTAATTGACACATAACCCATAAAGTGATGATTGATTGAAGGAAGGCAGGGTGAATTTGGGGACACCCTGCACCTGGTTGACCGTTCTGCATGCTGCTAAGCAAAGTGGAAATGTATGCATGGGGTTGATGCCAACCCAATCACAATGGACCAGGTAATCTGCGGTCCTAGGGTTAGTAGAACCAATAGGACGTCATACTTATAGTGACGTCTACAGTAGTCATTTTCGAAGGAAGGGCTTAGACGCCCACTTGATAGTGTTTACCCAATCCCCTCACTCCGTTACCATATACAGATATAGCACCTATATATAAGTTACCTTTTCCTAACCAATAGAATTGCATGTTAACTTTTGAGTGATACACGTCGGATTATGACACATTTTGACCATAAAAGTTATGTTTTGTATGATGTTTGGGGGAGTTAAAGCGAGACGGACTATCCCATCACTGCTGATTGCCATGATTCCCTGTTTTTTGTGCTTGTCATTAAACTGACTCCCTTTGCCAAAACATTGAGTTGTCCTTATTGATTGGTGTTGGAGTAATAAATCTGCAACCCCATCTCAAGGTGCAGCTATCTCGTCTTAAATTACTTCAGAGCAAACCCTGACTATATGGGCCGGCCGGAGGTCTCACCAGTACACTTGGTAGCAAGATCGGATGGTTTACGACTATCGATTATTGATTAAAATAAGAAACCTATTGACCGTCGACATAAAGTAACTCTAGGTCTTCGGCAATATCACAAGTCGTTTGCCATTCGGCTGAGTAGACCGTGAACCTCCCTGTAGACAGTGGTAGGCTAAGAAGAATCAGCTGAAAGTGCGTGAAGGGACCCGTTTTCCCCCACATCCCTTCCCATTCCTACAGGCAGCTGAGCAGGCGAAAAGCTGAAGAAGGCAGTAACAAAGGTAGTGATCCCGAGGGTCCAGATAGGAACCATGCGAATGGTGAGTGAAACAAAAATATAATGCTTTGGCTAATAGTGCATGCCTTAGAACAAGTAAAGGGAAAAGGTAATGGAGGGAGGAGGGAAAAAAAATAGTCAGAAGTAGAGAAGACTGTATATATATAAGAGGATAATGACTCGAGAATAATTAAATAAATAAAGGTTACAGGGGAGGACACCCGAGAAGGAAGAGGTTACCGGGGGAGACGCCCGAGAAGTGAGAGGACTCGCCTTATTCCTGCGCTTTATTATAGCAGCTAGAAGAAACATGTACCCAGAGCCCCACATAATCGGGAACTATTAGGCTACCACAACGTTTAAAGACGTCATGAAAGGGGTAGGTTTACACTCCATGAAGGGGTAATGATTAGAGGCAGAGATATTTTTATCCAGCTGGTGTCCGTCTAGTCTGTCAAGTGTCTGACTTACATGTTTTGTTGTGACATCATATGTTAAAATATTTTTTTAATAGAACTGATTTAAAAAAAATTGCGATTTAATAGCTGAGGTAAAATTGCACACAAATTGATGGTTTTTGACTAGATTCGAATATATAAAATTTTGTGAAAAGTTGGATTGGAGCTTGCGGTGTTTGGTGCTCGCTCATATTGTCAGAAGTTGTTTAAACCACACAAAAGCATTGACACGTGTTATATAAGAGGAAAGGGAGCAGATTTAATCATGGAGGACATGACTCCATTAGCATAATTAGGCATGCAGTTGCCAAAACACGCACCTAAGCTAAAGAAATATAGTACTGACTGGGTTAAAGGTACCACCCACAAGAAGTTTATGCCATGGCCACAAAATGCGCCGTTATCTAAAGCCGTCTTACAACACATGACGACATATTTGCATGCCACATATACAGGCAAGAAGATAGAAAAACGCCTTACTTTTCTCGAATTGTGGAAAATGTATGAACAGGTAAAGGAGGAAGAGCTGCCGACAGATTGGATACTTAATGTATGCACAGAGGGGGTTGAGAAGCCTACTGCGCCACCTGCCCCACCCGAAACGAGAGTTGAAGAAAGTAAGGACGAGATATTATACCCACTGAGAGAACTTAAAGCAGCCACAGGATAGAGTTACCCCGCGTATGAGTCACCTACACATAGTAGTGACGAAAATAAAGGGAACGATAAGGAAAAAAATATTACCCAAGGGACAAGGAGAGACGTGATGACGAAAAAAGAGATCAGGCACAGACAAGTGTGTCTCTCGACAAGGAAAGAGAAAGGAAGAGATGGAAGGGAAGCAAAAGTAGAACTGATGAGATAGCATTCGCAAAAGACAAGTGGTTGGGAGGACACATTTTATTGAAACTCGATGGCAAAGGCATTGATGATGCGAAACAAAAGGAAAGGTTCGGCGAGACACAGAGGAAGGGGAAAAAGAAGAAGTTAAGAGAAAAAAGGATAAGAAGGAAAGACGGGCATAGGCAAGAACAGCTATATCGCGAAGAGCAAGAAAGACAACTTGATCGCAACCGAAGAGCAGCCAATGATCAAGACAGACAGAAACAGCAAAAGTTAGAGGAAGAGCAAAGAATACATGAGAAAAGAATAAGAAGACGAAGAGATGAGGAAATTCGAAGGGCAGATGAACGCAGAAATGAAAAGAAAAAGGAAGAACATAGGGTCAGAGAAGAGGCGAGGAAGCGCAAATAATTCGATGACGATATCAAACGTAAGCGTAGACAGAGAGCATGCGATCTTGAGTATTAGGATAGGGAGGTTAAACACCCGATCCAGTTGTAGACTGGGAAGACATTGAAGAATTATTTCCTGCGTAGGATTCAGTACCAGGCACGTCTAGGGCAAATATGGAAGATGACTTCGACACCAGAAGCATCGGGGAAACGATCAATAGAATATATGATGAAATGGGGCTAGAACAGACACCCCAAGAGGAGGGGGAAGATGAGCGCCTGGAGAGCCCTCAGGTGTATGACGCTGAGGATGTTTCCCGAAGTAGTGGAAATAGAGACCTATATGTGGAAAGGCTAGAAATAGGTAGGAATAAAGAGGATACAAGAAGTTGCATAAATTGGGGACAAACAATGTCTGAGTCTGAAAGGGAGGAGAGCGAGGAAAATGAAGACGGAGCGAAAGACGACTCCCAAGGGAAAAAGGAATATGATGGTCAGACACTAGCGAGTCTGCACCGAGGACATCAGAGTCAGCCACACAGTCTGACCGACATGAAGGAGTATCTCATGGTCAGAGGGGGGTGTCCTCACTGCCCTATGTAGACAGACTAAGGACATTGCCAGGTAGATGGTGATGCAGGAATTACCCCTGCAATAGACAGGAGAACAATGAGAGAAGAGAAAGAGGGCTACACATTCCAATTTCCTCTACTAGAGAAGGGGGAGTAAGACCACAATATATTCCATGGCCACACATGGATCGAGAAAACTTGAAAAACAAGCTTCCAATGCTGACATCGGGAGCCGGAAAGTGGATACATGAGTTAGAAAGGAAATACATTGGCCATAGAGGACATTAAGGGTCTCCTAATCGCCATACTTGGTGAGAGAGCAGACGATGTGTGGGCACGAGCAGGCTACCCTGGTGTAAACAGAACGTAATACCTCGCATGACGGAGCTACATTTGACAACTGTAGAACCGCAGTATTAAAAGCGCTACGAGTGCTTTATCCAGATACTTTAGATATGGGTGCTATAATGACTCGAAAAACGAAGGATTCTGAGGATCCGTTGAATTATATACAGAAATTCCAAAACGCATGGGTACTCGAAACTCATATCGTGGACGAAATCAATACCTGCGTTTCACCATATATTGTGCCAAGGGTTGCCAGAAGAGATGCAGAAACAACTCAAGAAATTGGTAGGAGTTGAGGCTAAACTTTGGGCTGAAATACAGTTGACTATCGCACATTATTGTAGATTGCTGCAAGAAAAGAATTGCAAAAAGGAAGCAACTCGAAAGGGTGAGGAAGCGAAATTGGGGCAGAAGAAATTATCAAAGTATGCCCTTGAAGGAGCCATGATAACTAGCACAGCTGAATCAAGCATGCAGCAGGTGGCTAGCACACAACAGAATAATCAGGGTAACGTAGGGTTTTACCCACGGGGAAGAGGATTTAGGGGAAGAGGATGGCAGAGCAATCAGGGAGGTTTCCAAAATAATCAAGGAGGCTTTCAAAACATGCAAAAACGGAAACCCAGATATGTCAAATGGGCAAATAATCTGACCACCGCCAATATGTTGGCTGTGTGGAATGACAGGGCATTTGGCGCGCACGTAGAAACCAAGGCATGATTCAGAAAAGCCAAGGAACAGTAGCAGGCATGGCGAATCCACCTGCAGTTTTACAACAGGGTGTTGCACAGAATCACATGGTGCAACAACAAGCGCAAGGAGTGCAACTAGGAGCGCAACCTCAAAGCATGGAGAATTTTCCACAAGGACAATCCCAACAGGCACCGTTGCAAGTGTCACATACAATGAGCACAGGACAGACTCCGAACCCTGGAAGTGGAAGTAACAATGGAAATGGGGGAAATCCACAAGTGCACAGTGGGCCAAATTTGTACATGAACTAGTACAGCACACTGGGAATCCTGATGTGCTCTATCCTATTAGTGACACAAGACCCTCACAGGGAACCTAGGGTGGATGTCGTTATAGGGGGTAAAGAATATTCCTTCCTAGTGGACACGGGTGCAACACGCTCGTGCATCTGTGAAGGCAAGTTTTCCTTGTCCGGCGAGGCCGTAGATACTCAGAGTTTTACAGGAGCTCACAGTCGAGTTCCCTTTACAAATGCACTCCCAGTCTCCATAGGAGAGTGCGAAATGAATGTACCTTTATTATATTCACGTCAGGCCCCAGGAAACATTTTGGGTGGAGACTTAATGACGAAGTTAAACATGACAATCTCATTCACGGAGGAGGGCATAGTATGTTCCACTCCAGGAATGCTCTACTCAAATGTATGTGAAATGATTAGAGCATACTCAGGACACATAGCCATGAGGGCCATACCATTAGAGCCCGAAATGTTCGCATATGGCATGCGTGTACTTATGGCGGGATTTCCAGGCCTTGCAAACAAAACCCTGAGAGCCCCTGATGAGTTCCTATTGAGACCAAGAATAGTGATGCATGATGAGGGAAGAGTATTTCACTTGATGATACACACAGCTACAGTGCGAGGGAAAGTGGTTTTGGTTGACGGTTACGATAATGAGGGCAGACAATGGTGCGCGATAATCACCATCGAAGAAGGATATCGAGTGACTGACATCACCGATGATGATCTATTTGAAGAACAAACAGATATAGGAGAGACAATGGTAGAAGTAAGTCTCACCTTTTTGGTAAAGATGATCAAGAGGGAGGTACGTCAGAGAATGATGCTGGCATTAAACCGTCCTGAATATTTTGACGATGCCCAGATGCCTGTCCCAGTATGGACTACAGGGCCCTATGAAGTAGACGTCTTGAAGGGGGTGGGAAAAGTGAAAATTAAACTAAAACCAGGAGCATTTTTACCCAAGGCACGACAATATCCCATGTCCAGAGAGGCAGATGAATGGATTTTTAAGACAATTTCTGCCATGATGGACCAGGGCATCTTAGTGATGTCAGAGTCGCCATGTAATACGTCAATGTATCCTGTGAAAAAAGTAAAGGAGGTTCTTGGAGGCTAGTTCAAGACCTTAGGCCAATAAACAATATTGTTGAGGCCGAGTTCCCTCTAGTCCTAACCCGTCTACAATCTTATGTAATATACCCATTGAGGCAAAATATTTCACGGTGATTGACTTGAAAAATGCATTTTTCTCAATCCCGTTGCACTGTGACTCACAAGATCTGATGTCAGTCACGTTCAGACAAATGCATCTGAAAAGCACGAGGCTGCCACAGGGGTACTGTGAGTCTCCGTCTATTTTCAACAGAGTCCTGCAGATGGATTTGAGCAATATTACACTAAAAAGTGTTGTCTTACAATATGTGGATGACATCTTCATTTACAGCACCACAGAAGAGCAATGCAGGCACGATTCTATTCAGCTACTGACTACACTGGCTGAGAAGGGGTATAAAGTTGACAAAGACAATTTACAATCCTGTCAACAGGAAGTGCTGTACATAGGCCAGCTAATATTGCATGAAGGAAAGAAATTCACTCCAAAAAGAGCCGAAGCCATACTAAGCTAAGCCTCACATGATAAAGCAGATGAAGAGCTTTCTAGGCCTATGCAACTATGGTAGGGCATGGGTCTTTGACTATAGCTCTTACACTAAACCTTTACCTCAGGCCCTAAAGAAGGCCCAAGTGACAAAAGAAAAGATTGAATGGTCTGAAACAATGGAGAAAGGGTTTTCTGAACACAAGAGAGCTATTTGTATGGCTCCAGTTCTCGGGATAGGAATTTTACCCGTTTTCACATACAGATGGCAGCGTTATGACAGCAGTACTCACACAGAGAACCACATTGGGGTACAAGCCCCTGGCATATTACAGTGGGAACTTGGACCCAGTAATGAGAGGTAATTTTCCCTGTGAACAAAGTTTAGCTGCCGCAGCGTTCGCCATAGAGAAGGCTACAACCATTGTGATGGGATGCTCCATGACGTTGTATGTCGAGCACTCATTATTTGCCATTCTAGAGAAACCAAAAGGCACATTGACATCTCAGAGAGCTTTTGCTTATGAAGTGATCAGAACCCATCTATTAAAATAGTCCGATGTAAGATAGTAAACCCCGCTATGTTCAGCCAGTCACTGAAGGAGACCCAATGCTTGACTGCACAAATTATGAAAAATTGTATGATGAAATCCCCAGGGTAAAAGAAAATGCCTTGGCAGTAGGAGAGATCATCTTTATTGACGGGTGTTCAAGAATCGATCAAAGTGATGGGAAAAGATACACAGGCGTTGCTGTGATAAAACACACAGCAAAAGGAGAGTTTCAAGTCCTTCTTAGTGCTCGAATACCATCTCATTATTCAGCACAGGCTGAAATGCGCTGCCCACATGAAAGGGACATATTTTATCTCACGCAGTAATCAAGCAGCAGACACAGAAGCCAAGCGTATGGCATCCAAAATCGAGACGGTTATGGCAGTGGAAGCTATCCATACCAATGGGCTAATGATGTTTACACAAACCACACCTGGGAGTTACAGCAATTTGGGACAGACACAGTTAATGGAACTCCAAGGGGAGGCACCACAGGAAGAGAAGAACCCGTGGAAACATTGAGGGTGTTCTTTAAACCCCTCTGACAGCTTGTGGTGACAAGACAGCACTGGTAAACCCGTTATGCCTGTAGCCCTATTAAAAATAGTGCTGGAGCAATTACATTACCCAGCCCATATTACAAAAGAGAATCTAGCAGCAACGCTTGCAGAAGACTGGTTCATACCGAATTTAGCAGAGCATGTTGCATTTTTTATGGTGAACTGCATAATCTGCCAGCAATTCACAGCTGGGCACACATTAAAGGTAATGAGAGGAATCATCCCAAGGCAAAATGGTCCTTTTCAGCACTTGCATGTCGATTACATCGACATGATTCAAGTATGTAACGGGTACAGATATTTAATTGTTGTGGTGTGTCCATTCTCTAGGTGGATAGAGGCAGGTCCATGTACGCACCCAAACTCCACCTGTGCGGCCAAATTCTTTGTGAGGGAAGTGTTCCCAAGGTGGGGGCATGCAAAGTTATGCGCTCAGATAATGGCCCTCACTTTGTTAATTCAATATTTGAGCAGATTAGCTTGCTGCTTGGTATAAAGCACAGGTTCTCGCCGGCGTATCATCCGCAAGGTAATGGAACCTGTGAGAAGTTCAACGGCTTGTTAAAGGAAAGGATAGCCAAGTTGAAGCTTACTCTAAAGAAGGGATGGTTGCACTGCCTTCCACTGGCACTGTATGCTCTTCGGAACCAACCCGGCTCCGACCATCATCTTACACCCCATGAGATAGCCACAGGAAGAAGAATGAGAACTCCTCTACCACCCCGAGATAGAGCTAGATGTGATGCCCAGTCAACAGGAGAGATTTTAGGGTCTGAAATGCAAAACTATCTGAACTGCATGACATCTTGCCTTACTGTCATTTTAGATGAGCTGCAGCAACAACGAAAAGGGTGCAGCGCAGCACAGAACGCAGAAGGAGACACTGCAACAGACTCAGTTCAAGGTCTACGTGTTCCACTCATCTTGGAGATGCTGTCCTTGTGAAAAACCATACAAGGAAAAGGTGGGACGAGCCAAGATTCAACGGTTCATTTATCATAGAGGACTGCACTCTGTCCGCTGTGAAGCTACAGGGGAGGAGAGCATTGATTTTCCTCGGTGATATCAAGCCCTACATCGGAGAAGGCCCCCTGCCTGCACCCCAATGAAAGGAATCAACGAGCAACGGGGAAGAACCACAGCACGTGCAGACGAGATCCATGATGATCTCGAAGAAGGACACATGACCAGCTAGAAAAAGTCAAAGAACTTTTGTGCAAAGGTTGTGGCTTCATTTTGGGCATTCCTCTAAGCAAAAAGGGGATAAGGGCATATCACAAAGGACGTGGTCACCTATTTCAACCTAGTGCTAAGATCATACCCGTCACTGGTAGGGAGACTCACAAGTGTCACATACTTTCTCCAAGATCCTGAAAATGAAATAAATAATAAGAAAACTGCTTACTGTCATTGCTGAACAAGTTATTATACTCCCTGAGTACAGTGAGAAAGAAGCAAATGTTCCCAACACAGGCAAAATAAAATGAGCTTATCATCACACTATTCCTTTGCATAATTGAAGACTGTCCAACCATTGTCGGAAGAACGATAGACACACGTGCATTTCTCCGAGACCCAGCAAACACCGAACATTTAAGCCATCTTTTAGATAAGACCATAATTCTGGTCACACTCCATGCGAATGGACAGTGCTGACATTGTTTACATCAAGGAAAAAACCTATGATCCTGACTCTTAGCAAAGACAGGACAGATGTCCCTGTCACCAGAGGACAGTAGGCTGGCACACAAGATCCTTTTTCACCTAGTAACTGACTATCCAGAGCTAGTGGGGAGACCAATTGATGTTGACGTCCTGACATTCATCAGAGATCCTGCTAATGTTGCACAAACGGGAATGCTCTTGCATGGAATCGTACTTCAAGTGGAATTTTCCAATCATCAAAGGGGCTATCTGAGGAGATTCTAAGAAACTTTCCGCCGAGGGACAGATCGAGGAAGCAGAGTCGAGGACTTCACTTGTTTTACCTGTTGTTATTTTTCCCCCTATTCTTCTCATACTGATCAGTGTGCAACATGTCCTCAGGACTGAAGCAGATTTGAGGGGTGGACTGGTAGCTTACCTACTTTGAACATGCACATTAAAGGGACTCACTGAAGTATTACTTAATTTGATTTTTCCCATAGTTTAGCAAAAGAACTGTATCCTGAAATAAGAGCCAATTGTCGCTCGCAAGAAAGGGACACTTTTTGGAGCATCAGATCCTCCTAAGCACAGAACTCAAAAGACGATATTGGTTAAGGGAATAATAACATTGACATTTGGCAAATGCTTGAGATGGGGGTCCAGAGCAGTAACCTGGTCCTCCATTCAAGAAGAGAGGCATCCCCGCTTCTGTGGGAGAAAATGCTGCCACCTAACTTACAAAACTATCATGTACCTATGTATCATATTCATTATTATTCTATTGTCATTAACAATCAGAACTGCATTCTTTATTGGTGCACAAAGCGTTCCAATTTCAGTGCACCCATATAATGATGAACGCATGAAACCCACAAAAGCAACCAGTCCTTATATAGTTATGAACTTGAAATGGATGTAATTAGAAACGATACGCACACACTTGTGGTAACGAATTAAAGGAAAAGCCGGAGACAGGGTCGGCAAGAGATGAATGGAGTAACATCACTGACAACTACACGCATGCAAACACTGAATGTATACAAAACAGGCCTAGCATCAATGACTGCAGAACCACAAACCAAAGCAGCAGAAAGGAAGAGAATTCCTGCCATAAGAAACTTCACAGAAACTGTCATGAGAAAACAAGAGTGTTGAAAGAAAAGCCAACAGAAGCAGTCATATCAGAAACTCTTGAGAAAACAAGGGCCAACTCAGAAAAACTCTCTGCATGGACACAAATGTTAGTAGACTTACTATTCCCGCACAGAGCCAGAGCAAGGAAACTGCATGAGGAACTGAAAAACAAAATCGCAGAGACTGCATTACCCAGCATATATTTTCCAACACAATGGACAAGCACCAGTTCCACAGTGCAGCCATATACCAGACCAGTGCCAGGCTAGTGGATATGGGCAATTGCATCCAGCAGGGAAAAAATGTATGAAGAAAAGGAAAGAGCTGCCAGACTCCTGTCCACTCAAATGGCAGTCCCATGGACCAGAATACCTGAGAACCCCCCAGCAAGAAAAAGCCACACAGATGCATTCAGAGATGTAGTAATAGCAAACTACATGAAGACCTTAAGAATCAAGAGAAGCATGTATGAAGACGACAGTCAACTGAATGATTACCTGGATAGCACAGCACACCTAGGTAACAACATTTGGTACCAGCACATGAAGGAAGTTGGAAGATGAAAGTCTGAAGGGGAATGCTTCATTTGCGCACTCCTACCGTACAGCATGGGGAAGTCCAAGATCTTCGTGGCTGTAGAAATTGATGTCTCGACAGCACACTGTCACTCACACATAGCAATGTGCAATACCAGAGGCCAGTTCATGGGAAGTGATGCCTCATTGATATGGGCAACTGAAACAGCTTATCCCGATGAAGATGATTATGTCCAGGACATTAAGACAAGAAACAGAGCTCATACTAGGAGTCATCTGATCAGGTACGAGAAGCCTGCAGTTAAAGGAGCAGGAATAAGATGGGAAGTGAACCCAAAAATAAATGTCCAAGGGAAAACTCCAGCAGAAGCTCAAATTTGGAAAAACAGAGGCCAAATGCAGATTTGGGGAACAGTGCTCTCACCAGACGGATGGGAGAAAGAAGTAGTGATCTGCAGAGCATGGATGGTCCTCGAAGCCTGCAAGGAAGGAAGTGAAAACTCACAAAGGCTGTGTAAACCACTATGGCCGAAACTTACAAAACTGCTAACATGGGTCGAAGACAGAGGAGGACCCTTGCAGATAGTGCCACCAGCAAGCCCGAAATTGTGCTTCAGGAACAATGGCACAAGAAAAATGGAGGAGAACCAGAACTGGGGATGAATTTTTGAGGCTCCAGGAATGACTCATGGGACTGCAGTGATCATGGATCATTATTGGGCATGTGTATCCAAAGCATACATCAGACTGCCGAAAATATAGGGAGGCATAGGCACAGTAGTGAACATGCACGTTCCAGCATTAGTGATCCCGAAAAAGACCTGAATATTGACAGTTTTCCGAAAGCAGATGCTCACCTGAGGAAGAAGAGATCCGTTGAACTGATAACCCGAATGAAGAGAGAGAATTACTTCTCTGCTAAATCAGAAGAAGCATTTCAAGCAATCCCATATGAACACAGGCTGTTCAGCCTCACCTCAACAGTGTTCACAACGATTTACATGCCACGAATCCAAGTTGGAGTAAATACTAAATGGTTCCAGATAACCAGATGGGAGTTACTGCAGATGATCAACACAACCATAAAAGGATTCAATGTGATTAAGGAAGAGTTAAGAGCCATCCGACTGATGACTCTCCAGAACAGATATGCCCTTGACATGATCACAGCTATGGATGGAGGAGTTTGTGCAAGAATTGGAGAATCATGTTGCACATTTATACCTTCTCACGACGAGGAATTTCTAACTTTAACAGAAGCTATAGGTATGCTGACAAACCTGCAGAACCAGATGATCAATGAAACTGATGAAGTTGATGATGACAGCTGGTTTAGATCACTGTTTTCATGGGTTCCACAATGGATGGCGGATGCATTCAAGTTTTTGGGAGCCCTGCTAGTGATGATATTACTAGGATTTTGCATGATCAAGATAATTATTTCGCAATGCCAGAAAAGTGCGAAGAAAGCCATAGTGATGAAGATCATGATTGATGTCAAACCAGGATGGAAGCCCAGAGACCTGATTGATGAAGAAATAAGAGACTTTGTGAAGGCTAGCAAGCATGCACCAGAAAGTACAAAGTTCCTCTATCCCAGGAAACATAGAAATTATGTTGGAAGATGGATCTACTGCAGCCCAAATGGACAATATCAACTAATGACATGGAATAAAGATATTGACTCCAAAGAGACACTTCTTCAAACCATCATGTACAGACCCAGAAGATGCAGAAGGGATGAACCCAGACGATGAAGTGAAGATGAATACAGAGGAACCAAGTGAGATGAATCCAAAGGAGGAAGTGAAAGTGGTTGATGAATCGCCCAGAAGGGGGAGTGTAGAGGAGGTCCCAATTAACGCCTGCACCCCAGTTGCCCATTTTGAAGTACCAGAAACATTCACACCAAAATATGTGACGTATGAGGAGCAGATAACCAGCAGAGAGCCGCAGTAGGGCTCTGCCCAGTGCCTATCAGAAGAACAATACCTATTGAAGTACCAATAACCAGACAACCATGAACAGTAAGGTATCCATTAAGAAAACCCTACCAGCAAATGAGACGAAATGAAGATAGCTTAAGAACCGTCCAGGAAGAAACCAGAAAGTCCTTAATGGAAGATGAATGGTGACGTCACGAGGGCCTGGACTAATGCACCCATAGAAGAAATGATGACCAAAGGATGACGCGAAAAGACAAAATGCCATGAATAAGGATATCATGAACCTAGAAGAAGAAAGCGATGTTGAAATACAAAGAAGCTTAAGCTGCAAGCAGGATGAATATATTCAACCAGCTAACGCCTGTACATATGCTTGTAACCACAAGAAAGCTAAGAAAACAGTGCAGGTTGCTATGCTAAGTAGAAGAATAGAGCGGCAAGAGCCATTGTACACAATCTACCTCAAAAAGAAGCACATTATATAAGTGTGAGTCCACTTTGCACTAAAAGCAGATCCAACCCAGGTTACTATAGGCCAAACGCAAGGAGATTCATATTCTAGCAAACACAAGGAAAGAAGGCTGGATCGAAACTCGGCAGAGGCAGCTTGTGCCAGGGAAGCCAAGGTAACATCAATAGAAGCTATGAACAGTAGCTATATTTAATTGAAGTTAATAACAGAATATCCTGCCTCTGAAGGATTGAGATAAGAAGGCGAAGACAGGTGGTGGGTAAAATGAAAATCAAATACACAAATTGAGAGAAATTTGCATTGTGGTAGCACGTGACCATCCAAGCGAGAAGGAGCATAGGATCACACCTACGCTTGGCATCCGCCCAGACAGAGATATCAGAACTTTCTCGAGACAAGAAGATGCAGTTTTGAGGCCAACCACAGTGAACTAATTGACACATACCCACTAAAGTGATGATTGATTGAAGGAAGGCAGGGTGAATTGGGGGACACCCTGCACCTGGTTGACCGTTCTGCGTGCTGCTAAGCAAAGTGGAGATGTATGCATGGGGTTGATGCCAACCCAATCACAATGGACCAGGTAATCTAGGGTCCTATAGTTAGTAGAACCACTAGGACGTCGTACTTATAGTGACGTCTACAGTAGTCATTTTTGAAGGAAGGGCTTAGACGCCCACCTGATAGTGTTTACCCAATCCCCTCACTCAGTTACCATATACAGATATAGAACCTATATTTAAGTTACCTTTTCCTAACCAATAGAATTGCATGTTAACTTTTGAGTGTTACACGTTAGATTATGACGCATTTTGACCATAAAAGTTACGTTTTGTATGAAGTTCGGGGGAGTTAAAGGGAGACTGTCAATCGCATCACTGCTGATTGCCATAACTACCCATTTTTTTGTACTTTTCATTAAACGGACTCCCTTTGCCAAACCATTGAGTTGTCCTTATTGATTGGTGTTGGAGTAATAAATCTGCACCCCCATCCATCTCAAGGTGCAGCTATCGCGTCTTAAAGTACTTCAGAGCAAACCCCGACTCTATGGACCGGCCGGGGATCTCCCCAGTTCACACGGGTGGTGACTTACATCTATTGGAAGTTTGGATTGGGGTTACCCAACAAAACCAATTTCAAACTGTCTGGGTTTTTACCCAATTTTTCACATAAAATGTGCTGTATAATGCACAATTTAAACTCATTATTCAAAATATTTTGTTGGGGGGGAGTGGGTGAGGGACTGAACTCCTCCTTTCCGAACTCCCTTTGCTTGGTTGAAGCTCCCTTGCAACGCTTAGTCGCTCTGTCATATTGGTGGGAACTGTTTACACCCCTCTAAGTAAAGAAACGGGCAGTCAGACTGGATATTTCCTTTCCGCGGCTTGGCATTTTTTAGTTACATGAGAGGAAAGGCCCTTATGGTGTGAGATCTTATATGGGGAGGGTGTGGGCACTTGTGCAGTCAGCAAGTAAGTGTTTTCTTACTGTGGCATTGCATGTTTTATGGGTGCTAAGGGCAAAGTCAATATGATGAGTGTTCTTACATGATGGGTGGAAGCATTTGTGCAGCCAAACAAGGAACTGGCTCCTTACGGCAGCACTGCATTTTGTATTGGTCGTTGAGAGCAAAGTCAACATGAAGAACATGGTTTGAAATTGAGGGGAGTAGGGAGATATTTAGATCCTGCTTATGGCCTAGAAAAGCCTGGTTAGCTTTGCACCAACAGCTAACATGAGATATTCTACTCTGTTCTACATATTGTTTATATAGCGCCTAACACCCGTGGGCCTCAGGGCGCTGACAAACTTAACAACAAAGAACATATGAGAAGAGCACTAAGAAACAATAGGCTTGACTCCTCAGGTCAACTGATGCTAAACAAACACACCTATGTGAATTTGACTCTCTAAATTCGTGTCAATCTATAAATATAAATCAGGGCACATCTATATGACACTTAAAGCATAAGGGGTCATAAATGTTGGACAGAAAGATGTACTTGCATCTTATGTGGGAGCTAGATTTGCATAACGCTATGTACTAGCCGGCTCGAGTGTGGCGCGGCCCATGCTTTTGTTGCTGACATTGGGGGAGCGGGGCACAGCATGTCTCGCAGGGGGGTACCCACATTTTGTGTTAAGCCACTATCCACATCTACAAGATCTTGAAGCCTTGTTAGACCCCGTCGACTGTCTAAGAACAGGAATCGGTTACTATTGAGACCCCATTAGCCATTTGTACATTTTTGGAACACAGTGACTGTTAAGGACCCTGAACACCTTTTTCTTCAAGAACCATGTCCTTTGAGTGACAATTCTTGCCTTTTCCCTCCCTGTTCAAATATCCAGTGTGCCTACACATATTCGTTCTGCCAATTCTGTCTTCTCCTATAAGGGTGTTTTTTTATAGTGTTTTGATAGATAGTTGTGTAATTGATTTGTTTAATTAACATATATGTATTTCTATAGAACCTTGATTGGACATTCTTTTATCTTGGAACCGTTATACTCTGCTGTTTGTTTTCCTACTGGACTACATTCACACCTCTTGCGAGGGTATAGCCTTCCCTCGGCTCACGTTACCACAAAAGGCGCAGGGGGTATTTATCTTGGCTGTGCTTATGTTACCTTTGTGATAGGGGTCACTGCGGATTTAGTGGCTGAGTCTGCAGTTTAGCGAATGCTCATCCTTGTACTCCTGCGGGGCAGTAGTCATTTTGTCACTGTGTGTGTGTCTGTGTGCGCGCGTGCGCGCGTGTGTAAATGTGTGTGTGTCATTCAATGCGTTGTCCCTGTAGCCTGATTCTTCTCCCGGCTTCCCTTTGCATTGCTGTCTTGTTTTTCCTCCTTGCTTTCTGCCCTGGTGTTTCCTTCAGATTGCACACAGCCCTGATTAGTTATTTCCTTCGTCTGGTGCCTCTCTACTCGGATATTTATTTTGGAGTTGTGTGCTGTGTGGCAAGTGACTTTATTGCACTTGTCTCTAGCCCTGCCATCACGACCCTTGCCTTTTGTAGCATATTTTCTGCTGGTTTCACGTGTCAGCAAAGGCACAGCACTAAAGCAAAGTCAAAAATTCTTTCTCGCTAGTGATATGGGTGGTACCGGTTTATGACTTCAAAGTGCTACAGAAATCAGCAGGGCTGGAAATTAACAAAATGTACTGAGGGAACTCCCTCCCCTCCCCTCTTTGCACGTGAGGGAGGGGGTAGCAGCTGGGGGGAGGCGGCTTGTCATTGGATTGGGTGGGACAGAGCTAGGTGTCGAATAATGTGAGTTCTCTGAATATAGGATTCTGGCTTCTTTGCATAATACCAAAGTGCATTTTGGGAACATAAGAATGACCACCAATTTATCAAAGAAGCCTGAGATAGGTATTCAAATGTGCATTCCCTCTGAGAATGCAATGCACACTGGGTATGGTGTTCATTTCACCAGGCAAAATAGTCACCATGACAGTAAGATGTGTGCAAAGCACAAGGCTTTGGGCAGCTTCGTTGTTTGTGACTGGGCTTTCCTGGTCAGCTTATGGCGACTTTCAAACGCTGCTTGTAAAGGCTTGCATATCGTCGCTCGTTTCACTCGACACTTCAAAAGCAGTGTTGGAAGACATGCAGCAGTCATGCAGTTACTCAACTTGAGGGGGGGCTCGGGATTTGTGCCTCGACTGAACAGCGTTCCGGAAGACTAATTTTTGCTGGAGCTCAGCTCTGTCTTGTTCCAGCCCAACTCCTTCCCTGGAAATCAGCACTCTGCGTCCTAGAAGTGTTTCCCTCTAGTTGCCAATCTCTCGTGATCTCTCATATTGTCAAGTATCTCCTGCCCCGCCTTGATGTGAACCCCCTCACAGGTAGTTGCAGCAGTTATGATGTGTTATTTATATAGCACATTTTTACATACATAGAACATATTTACATACAATATAACCCAATGGAAGTTGGTACTCATTTATGGACCTCAGAAGGATGAAAGGTTGCATTGTCCTTGCCAGGATTCGGACCTGTGACCTGCAGATCACACACAGATCGCAGCATTGAACGCTCAACCGACTGAGCAATCTTACGTCACAGTTCTCTGTTTATAAACCTGCTCTGTTTTCTTCTTACCACTTTGTTTTTTTTAGCAATGCCATCTCATTTGTTCCTGAACTTATAATGCCAGTCATTTATAGGTTTTTGAGAACCACACCTGTATGTTTCCCGTGCCTCCTTAGGGTTCCTGTGCTGTGGTATATGAGGGATCAGTAATGCGAGGCGTACAACTGCTTGTAGATTTAGCAAAAGAGGTCATTTTAGTAAAGAAAATATAATGAAATAATACCTTGTTTGCAATTCTCTACAGAGGAATTCCCTACCAAGTCTAAAGGCTAAGGGAACAGTCTCTAGAATGGGTAAACTGGCCCTCACCCTAAACAACCAATATAACAAGAACATTACATAGAAACACAATATAGTAAACAATATAAACACAGTATCTGTATGGCTGTTTCCTGTCCTGGGTAGACTATGTTCCCCAGGCTTCAAAGTCTCTACCAAATGTTCAGCAAAAGAAAATGGGAAGGTTTCAATACAGTTCTTAAAAGTTAAAAGTGAAAACAAAGTTCATTAAACAAAAATCCACTGGTAGCCACTCTTTATCCTTATATGAAAAGATCCCGTTCCAACTTCCAGGAAGAAAAATAGCAACAATGGTAATCCTGGTTATGATGGTCACTGGTCTCTACTTCTAGGTAAATTGCCACAGGTCAAAGAAAGTGTGATATTCATTAAATGTCCATAATATACACTTCTCGACAACTTCCTTTGGTTAAATTCTGGTATATTTGTCACGATGTTCTACTACTTCTACTTCTATCCACCACCCGCTTGGTACTATGAGAACAGTCGCCTTGGTCTCATTGCACAATACTGCTTCAACCACACCGATGTGACATCTACTTTCAATTGTATACACCACCAAAGTTCAAGTGTAACTCCTACAGCTTCAGTATTTATGACTTTTAGGTAGACTTCAATGAACCACTCAACCTTCTCAGGTAGACAAGGCACTCTTCCTTTTAATATCCCTCTTTAAAGGGTCAACCACTTTGCCTCTTTAGTCAGTATTAGGACAAAAGACCTTTTAAAAAAAACAAAAACAATAAAAGATCAATTTAGAAAAACCACTCAGTGACCACACCAAACGGTCTTTCTAAATTGAACTCCCAGGGGACCCGGGGGCCGACAGGCGCGGGAGTGTCGGGTAAGTGGATGTGGGACTGTGTGTGTGTGTGTGTTTGTGTAGTCAGTGTATCTTGTCCTGGGAAGGGGTTGTTGGGTACCAACCCGGGGGCATAGCAGGAATCTTTTTTGAGTGTGTTCTTTAAAATGCAGAAACATGACTTATAACCCTTTAGTTGATATAACTACCACCAACAACCTTTACTTTGGCAATCAGCTGTACCACAGGTTGTTTTCTACTTCAGGGTAGAATTAACAAGCATTGGTTTCCCCTTCCCCAGCTTTGCACACACCCTTCCACCAGTTATCAGCATAAGGTGTTACCCAAAAGCTTCTATGACATTTTCTCAGCTTTAGGTAATGATGGAGTACTTGCTTCTTATGCCCCTTAACTGTTAACAACATCATAAAACAGTTAGCTGGTTCCGTAATACATGGAAAAACAAGTTTTACTCTGCAAAGGGAAAGTCTACTGGCTTGGGTAATGCTTTTTCTTCTCTTAAAGCTTTTAGCCTCTTCCCTTCCTGAAATATTTGTGTGTCAATTCTGGATACAATACAGAGTACAGACTTCAATGTGAAAACATAGTAAGGTACATGCAACTTTTCTTTCAATCAGTTTCCAAGGTTTAAAGTTGACAGAAACCTTGCATTTCCATATAATGGAAACAAATGAAGTTCAAGCTTCTTTTTGGAGTTATAATTTGGCACACTTGATTTCCCTTGGTAATAGTTTTCACTCTGCTACTTGTAACTCGTGTATAGACAAACTTTGATATTCAGTAATGCTTTAGAAATCGTTCTCTTATGTTAATCAGAGACACGTCACTGCTCTGTTGTACAGCACACAGTCTTTGCTACATCAACAATGGGTTCAAAGTGTTTTAGCTTCTCACACGTACAATAATCTTCAGTGTTATATGTGAGTGCTACAACTTCATTGATGAGAAGACTTTCAATGCAACAAATTTTTCTCTCATTCACTTTTTAACATGAGCCAATTAGGAGCTGGTTACAGTTACCCACAGGTCTTGCGCAGTGCGCCTGAATGCTGTGCTTCACTCGCCGGCTTCAGTGTCACTGGTCCTGCGGGTCGCACTGCTACCCCAATTTCGTCCACTTCTTCTGTTACTTCTGGCCTGCTGGCGACCCATACCCCTATCCAGAATGGGTGTCTTGGGTCCAGCCACTTTCTGTGGGAGTTTCCCTTTCTACTTGGACCCTTGGTTCTCTTCTGTTTCTGGCCTTAGTCTCCTGCAGCACTTCCACAGCCCTGCAATCACTGACACAGGGAACAGGAATCTCTCAGAGCTTGCAGGTCTAATCTGCTGTCTCACCGCTCCGGTGTCCCTTCGATCCTGCCACTTTCCCGTGATTTTCCAGCCTTGTCATGCTTTATTATACGGGAGACGGCAGTCAGTGAACTCCTTCCCCTACAATGAATGTGGCGCACGATAAAATACTTTTTATTTTTAGTATGCTACAGATTCTTTTTGAGTAGGTCTCCAGCTCGTCTCGCAACCAACCTCCACAAACACCCCGTGTCACAATGGACTAGGAAGCAGGCTGGTGTGCATCAATAAGATATTTATTAATTTATTATTTAATGAAACAGGAAAATCAACCAATTACACAGCCACCAATGTTGTGGTAACACAAAATGCAATAATCTCTACAAAACAACCAGGTTAATATATACTATTACAGTTAATTCTGTTTTTTAATGACAGAACAGAAAAAGGACAATTTACCACAATGATAGCACTACGGTTAAGAGCTCCCCCCTGCAACATTGAACCCAAAACATCAATTGGACTTGATTCCTTTGAATGGAAGGCAGTGGCAAGGAGTAAGAATATAGGGAGGAAATTGGTTTTGGGGTGAAGCCCACTACCACAATATGTAAAGCCAGCAAAGAAAGAGAAACCCCGTTTTGGAGCAAAATGGAAGAATGGGTTTTTTATTATTTCTCACAACTGCTAGTGAACAGAATAGAAGAACATTCTCACTGCTTAGGCAAAGATTTAGAGAATACTAATCAGTACACCAGGGAAAATAGAAATATAATAGGACAATCGGTTTTTGGGAGATTCAACACGTGGGCTATGGAAAAGAAAAATGCAAATGGGAGTTTGTTTTCACTGAGGCTTACAATGACAGGCAGCTGGGGGAAAGGGGAGGCTTACACTAGGAAAATTGGCTTTCAGTTACAATGAGAGAGGCACATAACAGGTAGACCTCTGGGCAAAGGGATTGCTCACACTAATGAAACCAGTTGGGGTTTAAACTGACAGATGCAAAAATGAATTCGTTTGGTAATGCACACTGTAAATACATGGACACATTTGTTTGTTAGCTCACAATGAATTTAATTCTTTTAGGACTATATGACTCACAAGACACTGGGAAGAGAGAATTAGTTTTGAATGCAAACTTTCTCTATCCCGTGAAATACGATGGGGGAATTCATTGATTTACTTACAAAAATACTATGGATTTACACAGACAAATGTGGGGTCTTTCAATAAGGGATATGCTAACATACACAGGCAAACAAGAGATTCTTCTATGGGGAGATGGCTGAACTACCCGGGCAATTGGTGTTTTCAATGGGGAAATATAGGATGCACTGCTACAAAAATTAACGGTGTATGCAATTTAGGGCTGGGGTTATTGCTACTTAAATAGCAAGCCTTTGTTTAAGGTTCCAGGAAGGGCAGCTGCATCTCAGGACCCTCTGGAAAGATAGGGCAGGGGTCTGGTCACTGCACTCTCAAAGTTGGTAAGTTTCAGCAGCCTTCTCTCCGTCGTCCTTTTCTGTCTTCCCGGTATTTGTGTATGTGTCTGTCCTGTGTCCTAGTACAGTCCAACTTACATAGCAGAAATGACATCACTAATTTTACAATCTAGGGGAAGTACCCTGCAATAATCCCTGATGCCAGGATTGGACAGTTACCCGCTCTCTCTCCGCCCCCAGTCAGGATTTGTTTATTGATTTTGGAGCATCATCTGTCTTTTCCCATTTATCACCATCCTTTGTTCTCCTTACAACATTTTGGCAAAAACTAGTTATGTATCATAACTTCATAATTGTACTAGCAACTGCCATATTAAATATATATTCTGTTTGAGCAGATCATGGTGAATTAGATAAGCCGACCGCCAAATCTGTACGATATAGCATGGCCATGTGTCACATTTTAGTTGTTTTCATAAAATATACAACAGTTATGAATATATAAGTCATCAAGCATATTCCTAATTTCATTTCCCATCTTTTCACCAACTCTCACGATTGTCACACGTTCAGATCAGCCAGAAATCTAGTCTAACCAGGTCGTTTTTGGTTGCAGTGTTTAAATGCCTACTATTCATGTGAAAGGGACTTCTGTTTGGGGCTTTTAAATGCACCCCACATACTTGTGCTTCCTCTTTACTACTGCTACTCCAACCAGCCTTCCAGACCTTGTACCAGCTCCTTCTACTACTCCTGTCTACCTGGTTGGGGTCTTTTATGCCTGCTAGCTTTCCTGACCGTCTTCAGGTGTGAGCCATTAGGTTCAACTGCCTGACTCCTACAATGGCTGCTAGGCTTGATTGCTTTGCTACTATACCTGCATGCCTCTTCAACCCTCTTCTTAGTCTTCTTCTATCTAGGATTCTGAGACGTGTAGTTTTTCCATCACAAATTAGGTTTTTCTACTAAAACAGTCTTTTTAAATGTAGATGTTATTTCCTTAATATTTGTAACAGAGGGGCTGTGATATTTAACTTTCCCAGAGGAAGGTGGTGTAGGAAAGACAACATTTCTATAATCCTTTTTCTTGCACTTTTGGGATTGGGGCAGGTATTTTGTTTTGGACACCAGTAAGGGTCTTTCTTTTGATATTACGTGTTCTGAACGTATGTGTTTACATTTTGTAGAGGAAGTCCCAGACATGGCCTGCACCCCTTCCCCTCATTTCGAGGTACCAGGAGCGTACTCGCCAAGGTATGTGACGTATGAGGGGCAAATGAAGCAACAAAGAGCTGCACTGGGACTCTGCCCAGTATACATCAGAAGATCCATACCTGTTGAAGCGCCCATAACCAGACAACCCTGGGCAGCACGGTACCCTATCAGACAGCCGTACCAGCCACTGATACAAAACGAAGAGTACCTACAGATGGTTCAGGAAGAGACCCAAAGAGCCCTAATGGAAGGCCAGTGGAAATAACTCAAGGGCCTGAACAGACTCATGAATGAACAAAAGCAGCTATCGAAGATAGCACGCCAGTGCGAGTAACTACGAAAATAAATGTAATGGACACAGAGAAGAGACGATGTTAAAACGTGAGGAAACGTTGCTACAAGACAAGATGGGGGCAACAGACCTATCAAACGTGTGTAAATAGGCTTGGAATGCAAGAGGCAAAAGAAACGATAATGCTGCAATGCTTAGTACAAGATTAGAGTGGCAAGCGCCAACCATATATCTACCTCAATAAGGCACATTATACAAGTGTGACTCCATTTTGTAAAAGCAGAAATGTACCCAGGCTGCCAGAGGCCTGACAGGCCAAGTTTCGTAACCCAGCCAAAGGCAAGAAAAGGAGCGGAATCAAAACTCAATAAAGAGCGGCTCATGCCTAGGAAATCGAGGTCAACCAGAGAAAGGGAGGAGAGCGTCAGCTAACAAGACTCAAACTTCAGAGCATACCAGCCTGCCCCATGAAGGTCAAGATAAGGGGGACCCATGCAGGTGGCGAGGCTGAAACAGAATTAAATGCACAAAAAGCTGGAAACTGAAGCAGATTCATGGTGAACTGACACGTGACCAGCCAGACGCGAAGAAGTACCACCGCCTGATGTCATCCAGGACCCGAGGATGCCATAACTTTTCCTGATAAGAAGCTACAGTTTCGAGGCCATACCCAGCCAACTAATTGACACATAGCTCTAAGATACTGATTGATGGAAGGGAGGCAGGGTGAAACTTGGGACACCAGGCACATGGGTGTCCATTCTGCATGCCGCTAATTAAAATGGGGATTTATGTCTAGGGGTGTAACCTGCCCAATCACAATGGACCAAGTTATCTGGAGTCCTATAGATAGTAGAACCAATAAGACGTTGTACTTGTAGTGACGCCAATCACATGTGGTGTAGTGGGATGGGCGTAGACGCCCACCCGATAAGAGGTATCCAATCTGCATGCCCTATTATCATATACAGATATAGCACCTATACTTAAGTTACCTTTCCTAACCAATTATATTGCATGTCGAGTTAGACGTCAATGATGACGAATATTGCCTATAAGAATTGCTGTTCAACTGAAGTTCGAGGAAGTCGGAGCAAGACAGGTGATCGCAATGCTGCTGATTTCCAATTGTTTCTCTGTTTGATATACTTGTCATTAAACTGACTTCCCTCTGCCAACTTACTGAGTCCTCATTATTGAGTCGTGTTGGAGTAAATGAATCCTGCACCTCACATGGTGCAGCTATCTTGTCTTACAAGTTCTAGAGGGTGAGCGCTGACCTCTGGGCCTGTCAGTGAATTCCTCTCCTCTTGAACAATTTCACCACTTAAGATCTCATATCAGAGTGAGAGACATTACCATGACAATAAGCCGTGACCTTGTTTGGTATAGCCTCTCTGTCAGAGGAAGAATATTTTGTCTTAACCCACCAAATTCCCTCACCACCCTGAGCCCTGTCTCCTCCTAGGTGATCCTCCTGCAGTACACCACCTCCAGGGTTGGGATCAGGAAGCATCTGCCTTCTCCTGGCCACCTAGGAGGAGACATTAGGCAGGGTTTCAGTGAGGGATCCTTAGGATTCTTCACAGGTACTAGCAAAGAACCTGTACATTCGATTTGACGTTGATTGATTGATTGATTGATTTGTTTATTTATAGAGCGCTTTATGCCAACGTCTGTCCCTACCTGGTTTTCTTCTGTAAATTCGGGCAATTCTTTGGCAGGCAGCAGCCTGTGTGTGCTGGGCTTTTGTGTATTTTATGTTGGCACTTTCAGGGGAGGAATTTGACAGAGCTACACTCCTGCAAAAACTGGCTTGCTGATACAAGGCCAAACCCCACCGCTCCCAAAGTGCAGACGCTCTTTGCTCCTGGCTCTCTTGTAATGCCGTGTCTCAATGCAGGTAACTCAGCAGTGCACGTTTTAACAAACTAAACCTGAAAGTCCTCCTTTGCTCAACAGCCCAAACGTAAACAATAATACTGTCTAAAGCTGTATAAATGTCTCATGCTTTGCATACACTGTACTGTGACTATTCTGACAGATTAAATGAGCACAATACCCAGTGTGCATTGCATGCTCGGAAGGAATGAATGTATGAATTACTAGCGGACATGTTTGATACATTAGTTTTCATTCTTATGTTCCCAAAATGCACTTTGTTTCTGTGCAAAACCGCAAGCATCCTATATTCAGGGGATGCACATCATTCAAGACTTAGCTCCGCCCCCAGTCCCGCCCCGCCGAGGATTTTGGAGCATCATCTGTCTTTTCCCATTTATCACCATCCTTTGTTCTCCTTACAATATTTTGGCAAAAACTAGTTATATATCATAACTTCATAATTGTACTAGCAACTGAAATATATATTCTATTTGAGCTAATCATGGTGAATTAGATAAGCCGACCGCCAAATTCATACGATGTAGCATGGCCATGTGTCACATTTTAGTTGTTTTCATAAAATGTACAACAGTTATGAATATGTAAGTCATCAAGCATATACCTAATTTCATTTTCCATCTTTTCACCAACTCTCACAATTGTCACACGTTCAGATCAGCCAGAAATCTAGTCTAATTGGCCATTACAGTTCCCAGAGTCCCAGGTAGATGAATTTTATACCCCCAAAACCGGCTGGAATTACATGAAAAATGGCACTTCTTCGAGAAATTAAAAGGATGTTCCCTTCTCAAAACAAGTTAATCAAAAGGGTTTAAAAAGGTGACGAACTACAGTGCATTCGGTTATCCTATCAAGTAGGGATGCTAGTCTTCACCTGGATCGGTGGTCTAAGTACGGTCTGAGGGAAATGAGCTCAGCATGCTTTTTGACACAGTCTCATGTATACTGCGACCACCACACATCTCTTTACTCCAAAAAACAGTCCAAGGGACACACAACCTAGCCAGTGGCAGCTGCTATTGTAATGGGAAAGGGTGCCACAACCCTTTAATTAGGCCTAGTTTTGCTGACACAGTCACTGCTCCTATGTGCCTTCTAATCTAAAAGGCAGACAGGAGCAGCAGCTTCCTTACCAACACCAGGGACGTGCCCCCCTGAGGGTGCGTCCCCCACACTACAGTTTCTTTACAGAACCCAATGGGCTCTACAAAAAAGGTACAAACCAAAGTGTTGAGAAGCCAGCGGGTGTAGGAAGTGTGGCCACCACTGGCCTTTCAAATTTGGGCCAACAGTGTTTACTTGGGTCCTTACGCATGCTATCTAAGTTCCGGGCCATGCGGCTCTGGCACATAATGAAGAACCGAGCTGAGTGAGGAAGCAGGTAAGTGTAGTATGTATATATGTGTATTCATGTGTTGGGTTCTCTGTGCATGTGTAATGTATAATGTGTATGTTTATGCACGTATGTGGATGCATGTATGTGCAGAGGGTGGGAATGGAAGAGAAACACAGGTGGGAAGAGGTACCAGCACTACTATGTGTATGGGCAGGATGATGGTGGGGGAGGGAGAGGGAGATAATAGTGCTGGGGGATTGGAGGAAGGACCCATTGAAACAGTGTGGACATGTTTTATAACTATGGAATGGCTATATCAGCACATGTTAGTTTTGACGGCATAGACATCCCCCCAAACTACCCTACACTGGTGGTGCAGCCAGAATGCACATGTTTTCTTCAAGTGGCATGGCATGGCATGTTTTTCTGGCATTATGGCAAAGCCAACACAATGTATCCTGACATGGCCATAATGGTCTACATTGTTGGTTTTTTTCTGTGGGATTGTATTTTTATAGTAGCATTATCAGCAAATCCAACATGATGAGTGTTCTTTTGTGGACATCCGGGCCTACGTTTGTGTTTTCTGTCTGTGGTATTGCATTTTTTACAAGCACCATTAGAAAGCAAACATGATGAGTGTTCTTATGTGGGCATACTGGCCTACAATGGTGCTCACAGAATGAATGGACATATTTTCTTACAGTGGCATGATGACATTTTACTGGTATTGTGCGAAAAGCCAACATGAGTGTCCTTACGTTGCCATAACAGCATACATTGATGCAGCCAATATGGACATGGTATCTTCAGCGGCATGACATTTTTTACTTGCACTATGGGCAATGCCGTCAGGAGTATGTTTTTATGTGGGGGTACTGGCGTATATTGGCAGAGCTAGTATGGACATGACTACCTATAGTAGCATCATTGGCAATTAAAATAAGTATGTTCTTATGTGGGAATATTAGCATGAACATTTGTTTTCTTTATTTCTTTATTTATGTGCTCTTGGATTATATCAAACCTTAAAATAAGTTGATAAAGGCACAATAATATAACAATTGACATGAAAAACATGCTGTTACAAAATTAAAATGTAGCTAAAATAAGAGAAACTTGATTAGCAGCCACCAAGACCAAAAATACTCTGTTTCCCAAAAATGCTGCATTGTGCACAAATCGACTAAAATGTTGAGTCCTAAGATTTCAAACATACAATGTATATTTGTAATAGAGTTTCTAGAACATCATTTCTATTCTCTTCTTTCTCCATGAACCCTTCGAGTGGGATCAAAATTCGATCTAAAAACCAAGAAGGGCCGACTTTCATATTTGGCTGGACACTTAAATATAAGTCGGGCTATCGAAGGGTCCTGGATAAAGAATCATGTATTAAGATAATGATTATTGTTTTTGCACATGATCATAACTCCTCTGCGAGTCTCACATAAGTATGTTCTACTTTACTGTGGCTGCTTAAGCGTTAATCATTCATGTGGGATGGAGTGAAAGTGAATTCAAGAGATCGATACATGCTAACTCATAATCACTTACAAATACACATTTCCCATCCTCGATGAACAGTTTAATTGGATAAAGAAGAGAATTTGTTGGTGCTATCAGAATTTTAACATAAACCAATCAGCAACCTAAGAGGAGCCTGGCAGTTCCAAGTCGTTTTGCTGTCAGGACTTCCTTAAATGTACTTTACTTTGTCGGAATTCCACAGAAAAACCTCAGTGAATATTTATTTTCAATTTAGTGGGGGGTTCCCCACAGCCGCCCCCTTCCCTACACTAGTCCCCTTCCCCAAGCCCCTCCCCACCCCTTTTACCCATTTCCACCCCACCCCATATATATTTCGATACATTTTGATGGCAGAATTCTTTCAAAGTAAATTACTTTGAAATAATTTTTGTTGTCAAAAAGACAGCATAAAGCCCAGGCGTACTAGGAGGCAATAGCCAGTTCAGCTTCAATAGCTTGGGCAGGAGTAGATTGGGGAAGATCTAACAAATCCTTCCAAATTTCCCCTTCCCATCTATCTAAATGGTATGACAAATTTATCCCTGTAATTTCAATCGCATGCAACAGAGATAGAATGATTTCTTAAAGAGTGTAATTTAATCAGAGGTTGGTATGAAAACCCACCATACTTGGGGTTAAATATTTTAACCAAACATGCCAATGGGGTGATAGATATCTCCTTATCAAGGTAAACACACTTGTTTGCAAAGTACTTGTTGATGTTAAATCCCAGATATTTGAAACTACTTACTTCCGCCAGAGGGTGAGTTTTAACATACCAAATTAGATTTATTTTAATTAGGTTTGGGGAATTGCATCACATATGTCATTGTATTGTTAATTATAAGGCCATGATCCACAGAGTAGGCACAGATTGCATTAATGGCTCTTTGAAGGCCAATCAGGGTTCTATCAACTCTGTGTCCTTGTATTTTACTAAAGTTGAAATAGGCCAATTTTAGTTCATTCACTAGGTCTTATATCAGAAAACAATATTTTGATCTAGCCGGCATTTTCCAATGGGTCTCAACATCAGCCAGCTACCCTCTTACAGTAGGGGCCTAGCATGGCCTCTCTATCTCTGACATTTTGGGGCCGTATTTTACCCCACATGTCCCTCCCATGACTCTTTGATTCAGATGACTCAAAGAGTGTGGGGTTTCTGTTGTCTTTGTGCTTTGGCTCCTGTCTTTCACGTTGGAGCATGTCCGCTCTTTTTCCTGTCCTGAGGGAGCAGCACTCTGGTCTGCACTCCACTCTTTCCGTATCTTGGGGTTTGGTCCTGGAACCCCTCCCTTTCTGGAACCTCCTACCCCCAGGCTGTGAAGCTAAGGAATTATTGAGTCTGTAGAGAATAAAGGAGAGGTTAAGTATATCAAATAATACTTCTTTCCCTGGTATTATAGACATTCAATTAGAAAAAAACAAAACAACATCACAGAACACATTTACATTTATTTCCCTTACATGA
This sequence comes from Ambystoma mexicanum, assembly GCF_040938575.1. NCBI lineage: Eukaryota > Metazoa > Chordata > Amphibia > Caudata > Ambystomatidae > Ambystoma > Ambystoma mexicanum. Next base: position 1,205,953,970 of record NC_090926.1, on the reverse strand, counting down.
ACATTTCTACACACATAAATTTTCTCATCCTGACTTTTATACATTTTTATCAGTATAAATGACATTACTATGTGATATTCTCTGTCTGGGTTTCCGTTCTTTCCTATTATTCTTCAGATGGTTCCTGGGCTCCACCCTGGCAGGGGTCTTTAATCATTAATCGAACCTGTCTGGGGTGACAGCTCTTCAACTGATTGATATGGACCCATTTCTTTTTCATATGTTCTCCTTTAGGGTTGCACATTTTATAGGCGGAAGGTGAGATTTAATTGACAATTTCAAAGGCACCGCACCAAGAGGAGAGGAACTTCCGCTCCTTGTCTGGTTCCTCTGGAAATTGTACAGGTAGACCCTGTTCCCTACTTCATACTCCTTCTTGGTAGTCTTTAAGTCATAGTAGGTTTTCATCCCTTCGGACAACTTTTCTAAATTGCGCTGACCATAAGAAAAAGTGCGCTGAAGGTGTTTCCTTAAATTTTCAATGTACTCATGGGTAGTGGACGCATTGATCTGGGACTGCTCTGCTGATGCTGAGGTAGTACAATTATTTGTCCAGCAATGAGCTCAAATGGAGAACATTTTTGTTGCAGAAGATGGTGTTGACCTTATTGCCATCAGGACAAGCTGTAATCAGATGTCTCAACTAGGTGCAGAGTCCGCCACTAACGTCTTCTAGATGCCCAAAATTGTTTTATTGTACCTCTCACCTCCCTTGCTCGATGTTGGGTGGTAGGCAATGTGCAGTTGTTTTTTTACCCCTAGAATCTCCCAGATCTTGGTCATCACCTTGCGGGTACAATTACTTCCTCGTTCTGACTCAATCCTTTGCAGGAGGCCGAAACGAGAGAAGATATGGTTGATCATTAGTGCCGCAGCCATCTTCACCTTACAATTTAGGGCCGAAAGACAATCTACCCACTTGGTAAACAGAAATGTTATGGTTAGCATATGCTTGTTTACTCTAGAGGAGCAAATCACTGCCCTTTTGAAATCAACTGGCAAATCTGACCACGGCAGTGTCATTCCCATTTTCTGTAGGGGAGCTCTGTGTGTGAGCTGAACTCGGCTGAAACTGCGCACGCACAAGGCCCCCCTTCAGGTAGATGTTGAGGGTCTGACCCTTGTGGACCAGTTCTGCAACCTTGCGCAAGATTTCTAATGTTGTATGAAACCCCCTATGACCGGCAGTGGCCGCATCATGGGCGTGACTTAACATCAAGCTTCAGAATGAGGTAGGTATCACCCACTGGTCACATCCAGATAGGGATGCCCGTACCAACAAACCATCTTGGATTTGGAACATTTTCGAAACCTTCTTCAACACACAGAGAACCTCTCTGCCGATATAATCCAATTATGTCAGAGGAAACTTCACGGGGTCTTCAATATGTTGATAACATTTCCTAATAATCTGGTCCTCTTTTTGTGCAGTAATTAAACCTGCATCTGGGGTTACTTTACTCCACTGGGCAGTTTAGAGTTCATTGTTTGCATGGGTTTAGGACTTGGTAACAGCAGTGACTTGGATTTCCACAAACAGGGATTCGGTTTCTACGAGATCCCTGCGAATGGCTCTGGTTTTTGCCAACTGGTCAGCCAAGTCATTCCCAGTTTTGTCTGTTCCCTCTATTTTGGAGTGACCTCTGATCTTTTGCCAAAAGAAGGTCATCTCATCAGAGGTTACCCGATCATCAATTGATTGGATGCATTTCCCATACTTTAGAGGTTTATTGTTTTCACACAGCATTCCTTGATTTTGCCAGTTAATCTGGTGTTCCAAAAACTCATTCCTGACATAATCTGAATCCGTGATTATGACCAGTTCTTTGAGTTGGTGGTGCATGGCAGTGCGGACAGCTTGATAAACAGCCATCAACTCCGCCACCTGACTACTGCGGGGTCCTATTTTGTGACCAGCATAGGGTTTTGGGGTAACATTCACCTAGGCATTACCAATGCCAGCCACTAGTTCTTTTCAACATGGTAGGAGCACCCATCCACATAAACTGTGGGTATCACCTGATACGTGTCTTCCTCATAGACTTTTTGCAGGGAAGTAAAGTATGCCTCCATATTGTCATTGGTCCTTAGACTTTCGTCCTCGAGACAGTTTTCTTGAGCACAGTCATGCAAGTCAGACAATCCTTGTTCTAGAGGACTCTTCTTGTTTTGGCCATATCTGACCTCCACGGGAAAGCCTTGCATGGACAGAATCCAGGAAGTAATTCTGGAATGACTCACCTTCCCTGATTGTAACTTTCGAGATATTGCAAGGGTTGGTGAGTCTCGACAATGATGTACTCCCCCTGAATGAATGGACAGTAATTCTTCAATGCCCACACCGTTGCCAGGAGTGCCTTTTTCCCAATCGTTGAATGTTTTCTTCCACAGAGGAAAAAGATTTGCTTGCATACGAGATTCCTTTTGTTCACCTTGTCGTGCTTTTGGTGCAATACCACTGTTAAGCAGGTGTCTGAGAACCGCGTCTCCAACAAGAACTCCTTGTCCTTCATGCGGTAAGCAAAACAAGGAGCTTGGAAAAGGCTTCTTTTGAGTTGATTTACTGCCTCAGATTGTTGTTTGACTCTACTCCCATTTGACTCCGGCCTTTAATAAATAGACCAAAGGTCGAGTGACCTCAGCATAGTCTTCAATGAACTGTCAAACAATAATTAGTGAGCCCAAGAAGGCTTCTTTATTCTCGAAGAGTAATAGGGTCTTTTAGTTTCAACAAGGCTTCAAGCTTTTTCACCTGGGGCCTAAGACTCTCAGGGGTGATTTCGTGCCCTAAGAAATTCACACAAGTGTTACACCACTGTGCCTTCTGAAAGGACAGTTTTGCTATGGCTTTCTGCAACTGGGTCAAAACATATTGTATTTCAGCTATGTGTTTCTCCACAGTTGAGCTCTTGATTAAAACATCCTCTACATAGGACAGGTTTCCCCTTTTGCCCAAATCGGCATGGCCTTATGTAGGAGATGTTAAATTTGTTGCCGGAGTTTATGTATCCAAAGGGGCTTTGGGTCCATGTGTATTGCTGCCCCCTGAAGGTAAAGGCACGCTTTTACTGGTCTTCCCTACTCACAGTTACTGTCCAGCAACCGATGGTCAGGTCAATGGCGGTGTACACCTTCAATTCTTGGATCTGGGCCAGTCTCTGATCGATGTAGGGAAGGGGCCATCTTCACATGTGGTCCAGTTTATTTAACTCCCTTAGGTCTGCACAAAGTCTCCATTGGCCATTGGGTTTGAGTATCCCCAGTAGCGGGTTGTTACAGGTACTGTGGATTGGACGGATTATCCCACGGGATTCTAAGTTTTTAATAATCTCAATGAGTGACTCCATGGGTGTGAGAGGTAACCTGTATTGCTTCACAAATACTGGAGAAGTCTCAGGGTCCGTGGGTATGGTGGTTGAATGTATCTTTGTGCGTCCACAGACATTTGAATCCACTGAAAAGATATCCTGAAAATCTACAAACACCTGTTTCAGCTACTGTTTTTGCTCCTCGGTCTCACATGCATCAGCGAGATTGATTCATTCTTCGATCATCTGCTTAAAGCCTAGAAAGACCTTGGGCTTGGTGATTTTCAGCGGTATCCACCAGTTGGGTGGAGAGATCTCCTGTTACGATGTTGGTCTGGATGTGAGGTTCCAAGGATGTGAGGTAGTCACTGTTGACTACCACCTCATCCATCCTGATGTCACAGGTCACCTCTTCCACAGTACTGGGGCAGGAAGAGTACACCAAGAAATTCCCCCTTAACTGGAGAAAATCTTTTCTGGAGGGATACAGTTGTTAAAATTGTAGCAGTGATTTGGAATTGGTGCAAAGATCTCATTACCTAAATCAATAGAATAATGTTGGGCATCAACCGCCATTCCAATAAATGTGTCTACGCTAAAAGTGATACATCGAGGGTCGCTGTTATCCACCAATATTCAAATGGTGTCATGTTCTAGGTCAACTAGGGGTGTCGGATGTAATTACAAACCTTGTTGTTGGAGATGATAATTCAAATTTACACAGCCGTTCTGGTTTTGGAGGTTCTGTCCTGGCTTCATTTTTAGGAAACGTCAACTGCATACGTCAGCAATTGAGCTGAGTGGAACGCTTTCTCATTGTTGTCAAAGCCCATGGTGTTACCCCCCCAGTTGGGACCAGGCTTTGTTATTAATTAGCTCCAAATTAATCGTGAATCAATTGAGAATGTCACTACCTAAGTAAAAGGTGGAAGGGCATCCCTCACAACCCAACAATTATGTTCTATGCTTTTCTCGCCAATGGAAATTTGTGACATACAGAGAAGTTTGGAATTTGGAGTTTACATGCCCATTTCCTACTTTTCAATCAATTGAAATTTAAATGTGGGAATGGTCTGATCTTTTGGGAGTTTCCTGAATAATGTTTCGCTGATGAGGCTTCTTCCGTTATTCAAGCATACTCTGGTGAGAACAGGCTCCTCCCCCTCATTTACCTGAATGGGGAAAACCAGCTGTTCACCCTTTATCTGGATGTTGGGCAAACTTTGAGCTGGTTTTGTCATGGAATTTGGGTTTTCCTCTTTTTTTTTTAACTAGTGTACAATTTCAGAGTATTCCCTTCCAGTGTGGAATGCCACTCAAAACTGGGAGGACGGTTGATTTTTAAGAACGGAGAAGGGTTTGCATCACCAGTTTGTTCTACAGAGATGACGCTGATGTCTGGGACTTGATTGTTCCTAAAATGGAATTCTGTTTTGTCAGACCGGTGTCCAATCATGTGGCATGTGCCATTTAAACTCACATAATGTGTGCTTTGTTTTAATTTAATTGGCAGGTTAGTCTGAATCCAAAGGACCTTGTTCACACAGTCAATCAGGGGTGACAACCTACGAAGGAGGTAATTCCCCAAAAGACAAGGTCTGCCCTCTGGAGACTCGATTATCACGGCGTGATCCACCCTATGTCGCCTAATTTATATTTCCAGATCTGCAGTCCTTTAGACAGAAATATCATTCGAATTGAAATTTTGGTAGTTGTCCTTGAAGAAGTGTGTGGGGAATTTGGTTACTCTCCCCCTTCCCCAATTTAGTTGCTCTAAGGTCTTTTTGGACAATAGGGTGCTTGTGATGAAAGGGGGCAAAGAACATGTGCATTTGGTGCAATCTTGAACTCCGAAACTGTGTGATCTTGGACAGTTTTCTCTGTCGGAGTCTGGGAATCTGTAAAAAGGTTTTGCACTCAGAAATAGGTGGGATTGGAAAGTTTCATTATTTGTCTGATTCTTTACTGTCCTTCTTTTGTCAAGGAGACAGTTACCCAAATATGTTTGGGGGGGTACCTCTATGATTTCAGGGTCCTCTGGGTGACATTGTTTGGGTTCATGCGCTTCCTGCTCTGGGTCAGTTTCCATACTTACCTCGTCAAAATCAGGGTCTTTTGGGGCCTATCTTTCCTTGGGAAAGACCCCGCTATCCCTGAAAGAGAAGATGTTCTTCCATGAATCCTCCAGGGATTATTTTCCTTCAAAAGGAATGATGCAGACTTCCTCCACAAAGTGGGTTTTCTTTTACTTTCTCCTACTTACCCTCTGTACTTTATGTTTCAGATTTTTGGGGGTAGGAAATTCATATTCAGGCTCAGAGGTTTCCAGGGATTTTGTTCCCGCGGGAAAGGAGTCTTCCTCTAAGGCTCAGCATCTTCCTTCCACCCTGGCCTCCTCCTCAGGAACCTGTTTGTTGTCAGAATTTTCTTCCCGTCATTGCTCCCTCGCGGCAGCCGACCCGGGTGTTGAGTTATTCGGGGCAGCAGTTTCCAGTTGAGGGTTCTGCTGAGCCCTCAACATGTGACCCAGGTCTTGAGTAAATTGTTGGACTTGTCGCTCAAGTTGTGACATTTTTTCTGTTTGCTATGGATGTCTTCATTCATACCTTACTTTCTCCCGGAAGGGGTAGCTGCCCCTTCTCCCGGAGTAGCTTGGGTATTGGAAGCTTCCCCCAGATAACCTTCCATCCTCAGCCTCCTTTCTCCTGGGTTCGAGAATCTATCGTCCCGAAAGCGGGCAGGGAGAGGAAGAGTGTTCTGGAAATTAGGGTTTGAAGGGTATCTGGGAAAAAAGCTTAGGTTAATGGGTGGAAAATGACTTCCCTCCTGAACGAAATTGGAGGGATGTTTTGAGGGAGGCTTCCTGGGGTCGTACTTACCTGATTGGACCCCCCTCCCTTCTTTCAGGGGAGTCCATATATATCCAGGTATAGGTCTTGTACCTTTGTATTTTGGACTTGTATAGGTGGCAGTGTCAGAAGAGTCATTTGTCTGGTACCCTGCCTGACTACCACCCGATTGGGTTGGATTCGAGGGTCACCTCTGCCTCTCATTCTCCTTGTTGGTGGGAGGAATATATTTAGGTGCCCCTGTCTTCAATTATAATGGTGGAGTATTTGACCCAATCGGTACCTTTGAAGCGGCAGGTGTGTTTGATGGTGTGGGGGTATTTAGGGTTGTTTTTGTTTTCAGAGGGCTTTTGGACCTCATAAATCTGGGTGGCCTGTTCTATCACCCAATCCAGGGTCCTATGCTTATGGAAATTCCTTACTAGTTGGGTCATTATGTATATAGGGAGTGCATGATAATATGTGTTGATGTACTCACAGCTAATGGTGTTCACCCGCCTCAAAGTCTGTGCAAAGGCTCGTTTCAACTCCTGCACAAACTCTCTAGGTCGCTTGGTCTTCCCCACACTGCACGTTGTATGCCGCTTGTGGACCTCCTGAGGATTTCTATGAATGGAGAATTGTTTTAGAATGGCCTCCTTGTAGGTGGACCATTTTTGGTGATCGTGGTCCTCCAGCCCTGAAAAGAAGCTGCAGTATTCAGGGGTGATTGTCCATTTGACAAACTCCATGGAATTTCTATCTTACTTAATACCATATGATGTCATCATTTGGTCATAAAGCTCTAGATTCGCCCATAGCGAATATTTGTTCTTCTTATGGTAGGGAGTCATAAAGCTCTTTATGGCTTTTATCTGCTGAATTGGATCTTTCACAAGACGTCTCTTCTGTTTGGCAGACTTTCATTTCCGCTGCACCTGAGTCCACTCATGCTCTGACTCAGAGCTGCTGCTATTGGTGGTCCATTCCCTGTCCTCTAGGCACCTCCTACCTCTATAAGACTGGGAAAACCTCCCAGAATTACGCGTTCTGGACTCTTGTCTCCTGTGTTGTTGTGGGCTCTCAGGGTCATTTCCCTTGTACTCCCCTTTTCGCACAGGAGAGTACTCATCCTCCTCATAACTCCTTCCGGGTAGGGTGGATTTTTTAAGATGCTCTTTTGAGGCCTGGACTCTGGTTCTTCTCTTTCTGTAAAGCGGACCAGGTGGTCCCTTTGTAACTTCATTTTCTGCCAGTCCAACTACCAGAGCTTTTCATCAAAGGAGCCCTCCTGGTCAGAAGTACATGCCAGGGTATTTTTAAATTCCAGAGACCACTGGTCCAGCCACCTTCCCTTCTCTCTTTCTGGATCAGTTGCACTAGGCCTGGTTGAGTCCAGCTGCCTCTTGTTCCCTTGTTCCTGAGATGTGGTATGCATGCAGTTAGCTGCACTCTGTACATATGAGGTGGTGAGTTCACTTGAGGTCCCTGGTAATGAGGTAATCACTCCATAATCGGAAGGCACCTTTCCGTACCCTGACTGCTCAGGGTGCCTCAAAGCTTGTTTATATTTGGCTATTTCACTTTCCAACCTCTCACATTTGCTTTTCTCAGTCCCTATCTCCTGTATGCAGAGGCCTGAGTTTTCAATTCTGACGCCAGTGCTTGAGTGGCTTCTAACACTTTACTTTGTGACATTAATCGGGCCGTTAGTCGCTGTTCTCATCACAATGGGACTCATTTTCCTTCTGTGAAGCTTGCATCACTTGCGCATATACAGAGCATTTCTTTTTCAGGAAACTAATCTCCTCCCCTTGTGCAATTCTGGCCTGTGTTGCCTGCTCTTGGTCAATCTCTGCTTGCCTCAAACATTATGATATGATATGACATTTATAACACGCCTGTAAACAAGTGTTTCTAGGCACCTTCTGTTAATTTTGCATTTTGTAGCCTACTGTCAATCAGTTCCTGAGAATATGACTCACTTTTTTCTACGCCCATCGTTAACTGACTGACTTCCTGAAACGTGGCATTATTCTCTTGACTTAATTTGTTATTTTCTTCCCTCAACTGCTCTCTCTGCTGTTTCAAGGTGTTCAGATCTTGGTGCATGTGATCGAACTCATCTTGAGAATCAACCCCCTTAATAATTAACTGGCTATTTCAGCTTTCAGCTGTTTTACCTGTGATTGACATGTGAAAATGTCCTGTGAACAGGCTCTATTGTGAACAACTTGCTCATTTAATTTGTGTTGACTTGCCCTCAGATTTTCAACACATTCTTTAAACTCCGCTTTGCAGTGCAGAAAATTGAGCCTCTCGGTCTACATTTTCTGGCTTCTGTGTTTTCAACGCATCTTTTAGCCTTTCAATAACATTTCCAATTTTAATTCCAAATTTGTCTCTGTTGCGCTTTCGCTCCTAATTGTTGCAGCTCATTCTGGGCTTGTTTCAAAAGCTCTGGCTGGATTTGCACAGAGGCCACACTATTCTGGTGTCTTTCTTCCATGATCATCATATGGAAATGCATATATGCTGTGAGCTGAGCCGTTTCAATTTGCTCGTCTTTGCTGGTTTGTGTGATGTCAAAGTTTGTCAGGGCCTGATGTAACAGCCCGTTATCCTGCCACATGTCCACATTTGCAGTGGTAAACTCCTGCATCAGTCTGGCTTGTCAGGGTTTGTCAGGGCCTGATGTAACAGCCTATTATCCTGCCACATGTCCACATTTGCAGTGGTAAACTCCTGCATCAGTCTGGCTTGTCAGGGCTTGTCAGGGCCTGATGTAACAGCCCATTATCCTGCCACATGTCCACATGTGCAGTGGTAAACTCCTGCATCAGTCTGGCTTGTCAGGGCCTGATGTAACAGCCTATTATCCTGCCACATGTCCACATTTGCAGTGGTAAACTCCTGCATCAATCTGGCTTGTCAGGGCTTGCCAGGGCCTGATGTAACAGCCCATTATCCTGCCACATGTCCACATTTGCAGTGGTAAACTCCTGCATCAGTCTAGCTTGTCAGGGCTTGTCAGGGCCTGATGTAACAGCCTATTATCCTGCCACATGTCCACATTTGCAGTGGTAAACTCCTGCATCAGTCTGGCTTGTCAGGGCTTGTCAGGGCCTGATGTAACAGCCTATTATCATGCCACATGTCCACATTTGCAGTGGTAAACTCCTGCATCAGTCTGGCTTGTCAGGGCCTGATGTAACAGCCTATTATCCTGCCACATGTCCACATTTGCAGTGGTAAACTCCTGCATCAGTCTGGCTTGTCAAATTTCATGTTCTTGTTCTACGCATTTAACTCTAATAAACAATTTGGGTAGGAGGTGCTTCCTGGCCATATTGATTTCTACGGTGCTTATTCTGAACCTGCACCTTATATACTCTCTATGCAAGGGCACAAATCGCAACCCTGTTCCTGCTTAGTTTCCACTCACAACGGTAATTCAAAATCAGCACTGTTTTATCTATACACCACCCTGGAAGCCAGGGTACAGGTCTTAATGGCACCTTCAAAATGCAACACAACTTTCCATCCACTGCAATGTAATTACACCCAAATGAATAGCCTGCTGCTACTGTACTGTCACAAGTGAAGACTCTCTCTAATCCTGACCACAAGCCCCCAGCTTTGTCACGATTTATTAGGCAGTCACGCTTAACTCAGGGAGTTCCTTTCCCCACCAAGCAAAGTGGAACGCACCAAAAGCACTTATACAGATCCAACTTTAGTGATACCTCCAACCTGTCACGCACCACCCCCACCAAATCCCATCTGTACCGCCAATGAGCTAGGAACCAGGCCAGTGCATAGTAAGAATGTATATTTATTTAAGGTTTGAGAAAGAACCATCAAACAACCAAAACATCAACCACCAACACTGTGGCACTACACAACATCACAAATACAAATCTCTTGCACCAATTGACGAACATAGGTTTAAAGGACTTTCAGTATAAAACACAGGTAAAACATTGATGTTTGCAGTCACAATTTACAAACCAATTAGAAAAATACAAAACACACAGTAATTGCTTAGTTTGGCACAATCCTCCTTTCTCCCAACAACCCCCACCCACAAGGTATCAATTCGATATGACCCCTCTGATTTGAAGGCAAGGTACAGGGAGTGGAAACACAATTGAAAAATCGTTTTGGCTTTTTCTTAGTTAGGCAATGTTTGGAAAAGGAAGTCCATTGGCAAAATTGTTTTGGGCTTTTTAGAGCGAAAAACATCTGGGCCACCCGTGGGGTGCATACATTTTAAATGGAGAGAAATACAGCAGGGGGGCGTTTATAGCTGCCGATTATCACGAGACGACGATTCAGCAGGGGCCTTAAAGACTAGATGCCCAATAAAAAGCTATGAATCCTCCTTTGTCAGCAAGTGGCTGATGTGGAAGAACCAGTGTTAAAAGGCAGTGAAGTGTTAACACTTCTGTAGACCCTGAGGGCAGTGACGGCCCGAAGAGCTCAAACCAACCTTGGCAGGCACTGCAAAGTGCACATTGAATCCTCTGAAGGAAAGTAATAATTAAATGAATATATCAATGTGTTATAAGATTGCTGATTGGTGGATGGAGGCAGTTGCTGGGTCCCCCCTGAAGCTTGAAAGGCCCTGATGCTGACCCCGAGTACCCCTCAAACAACACATCATGAATCCGCAATAAAAGGTCAGGAGAGTGAACATATAGCCATGTCTCAGGAGTCTGGGATAGAATCCAAACACAGTGGCAGCAAAGTAACTGGCCGAAACTGGAACTGCACTGGTTACCTGACCACCCTCTGATCTCGGGATCATGTCCCCTCCCCCACAGGTTGCACACCTGCACTGCCTCCCTGGCTCCCCCCCGCACTTGGGTACCGTCTTCTGTATCCCTAGAGTCCCCGACCAGCACTTTCCACCTGATGTCTGCACTTACCCTTGCACTTGCCACCAGCTGGCCGCACTTTTTACTTATTGTTTTATTTAATCTATTTTTCCCACTGTCCTCTACACCTTCCCTCCGCACTTTTCTCCTTCCCCCTTCCCATGCACTTGCACGAGCTGAATGTCACCTGGCCTAGTAAGATCGTTGTCGTCTGTCCTCCCTTTGTACCCCCTCCCTTGCCTCGTCGCGCCTTGAAACACTTGTGTATAGGCATATCCCAAGGCGTCTGCAATAAATAAGAGACAGTCCAGTAACAGTTCCTATGAAATCTTGGATAAAACAGTGGCCCGCCTAGCCGCGTGCCTCGAGCACCAGGCCTTAATAAAATGTCTTTATTGGCACAAAGAGCATCCGCGTAGCGGTCCTTTCCCTCTCACGCAGGGCTGTGTCTATAAAACATCACTACTGAAAGTGAGTTCTGCAGGGGTCAGATGTATACGTTTATTTCATTTTAGTTTGCTGCTGGTATGTTTACACTTGAAGTGAAGTATCTTCACCTTTTGCACGTGTGTGTTAACATCTTGTAATGCAGTTTTCCAAAATGTCAGTGCTCCATCGGCCATAAAGAAGCCCTGTCGCGCCCCCTCCCACCTTTCATTTCCTCCCCAGTGGCTGCGCAGGCCCCTGCATTCATGTGAAGTTGCCCTGAGATGAGGCAAGTGGCGCATGCATATGTGTTGGAGTTGCCCCTACTCTGTCACACATTTCCGTGAATACCCAAATAGCCACAAGAGTGCCTTCAAAGCAGGCGACTGGAAAGTTTCCTCCGGTGGTGGGGGAGATTGTGGGGGCCGGAGCTACATGGATGCCAGCCTTTCTCCTCGAGAAACAAGAACGGGGTGCGCAGGCAGATTTGTAAATGAGTGAAGTCTAATGAGAGAGACTTGGGGGGCATTTGCGCTTACGTTACCCGAACGCGTTTCCTCTCACCATCTTCATCGTCAGGGTATCGAACACGCTGCTCGCAAAGCCGCTTCGGGCCCGCCATTGATTCCAGACAGCCGGCCATCGCCCGCCACCGGCACCTTTCTGCTTACACCTCACAGAAAGATCTTGTCATTGGAGGAGCGGGTGACATTAGTAATACGCCACGTCTCTCAGATCCAAGGAAATGGGTGCAGTGTATAAGTCTTCAGCTGTCAGTTAACGTCCCGGGAGGATAGCTCAGTGGCAAAGTGCTCGCCTTGGAAACAAAATGACACAAAGCAACACAGGATCGATCCCTGGGTCCGCGCTAAGAAATCTCTGGGTATTAAGCGTGTTACAAATATGCAACTAAGACATATTCCTGTAACAGCGCCTCGTAAACACTTAAAAAATGCAAATATGTTTCTCTATTGTGATTGGTGTAAAGGTCCATCAGTCATTATGGTGAGGGGCCCCTGTGTGTATTCCATGTGTAGCCATAGACGTTTCATTGCTATCTCACACAGTAGTGCAGTACTCATAATACATTTAAAAAGGGATTGAAGACAGGCTGGAAACTAAGAGTCCATTGGAGCTTCCGTTTTAAAGCAAATATATATATATATATTCAGTGAAAAAACTTTGTCAAAGGGACGTTATGGTTCCAAGTAAAACCGAAAAACCCTTGAAATTCGCCAGTTATGGTAAGCTAAGCAACCATAACTCGCCCCACCACCGTGCACTGCTAAGACTAACACCCAGGACATCAAAGATGACATCACAAATGCCATTGATGACATCACTGATGACATCACATGTGTATGTACTTTTCATGAAATATGTGTACAAGGGATTCTTATTATAATGTTGCGAAACAAGTGTCAAGGATCATTGCAATAAATATCATACCATAATTAGTGCATTGAACGATGCATTGATATAAATAGCATTCTATTATGGGGTTCTATCAAGTATACTAAGCTACTCATCCAGAAACATAACATTGTGTGCAGCGTACAAGATGAAGGTATAATATTCGTAATGTTAATATGTTGAATAATGAAATGATAATTGTTTTCTTAATAGATTTTTATGTACTGTGAAATATGTAATAAGTAGCTAATAAAACACATGTATTACATAATTGCATTACTATAGACAAAATACCAAGACACAACACATACCAATATGGGTATATACAGGGAAAGTGAAGTTAGCAAAAAAGCACAAGTAGTAGCAGAAACAATTCATAATTTAACAGATTATTTTCATGCAAATCAATGATTGCTCTGTTTCAAAGCCGCTATTTACCCTGGGTATATGTATTACTTGATGTGATTGGACCCTAAGGAAAGTAGTGTGAGTACAATGTGACCATATACAGGGAAAGTACAGCCATAAAAAAAAACAACAGAACTATCAGAAAGTGCTCATAAGTCCATTGATTATCTTTATGCACAAAAAGGATTGCTGTCTTTCAAGCTTGTGTCTTCCCCTATGTATATGTTTCATATGATCTGACTGGACTCTAAGGGAATTACTGTAAGAACCTACTTGAAGGATACGTCTACAAATAAAATAAAAAATTTAGTTTCTGACTATTACTGAAGAAAACCATGTGGCCTAGATATGTCAGCAAAAGAAAAAAGAGTGAGCCAGACATGTGATGTCATCAGTGATGTCATCAATGACATTTGTGATGTCATCTTTGATGTCCTGGGTGTTAGTCTTAGCAGTGCACGGTGGTGGCGTGAGTTATGGTTGCTTAGCTTACCAGAACTGGCGAATTTCAAGGGTTTTTTGGTTTTACTTGGAACCATAACGTCCCTTTGACAACGTTTTTTCACTGAATTTCATAGGTTTTTAGTAGCGCAACTTAACCATAACGTCCCTTTAACAAAGTTTTTTCATTGAATTTCATAGGTTTTTAGTAGCGCAACTTAACCATAACGTCCCTTTAACAAAGTTTTTTCATTGAATTTCATAGGTTTTTATTAGTGCAACTTAACCATAACATCCTTTTCAATAGATGAAGACCACTAACATCTTATGTCCTCAAAGTGGGAACGCCGGGTGGTAAAAAAACAAAAAGATTTTCCTTCCTACACTGGGACGCCTGCGGCGTCCAGGTGTAGGAAGGAAAGTCTTTTACCAAGATGGCCCCTATGGAAAGGGAAGGCGGGGTGTATAAAGAACACAACAGGGCATGAGCGGGGGGTGGGGGGGAACAGGGGAGACACATGGGCATGAGCGGTGGTGGGGGGAATAGGGGATACACATGGGCATGAGCGGTGGTGGGGGGAACACGAGAGAGACACGGGGCATGAGCAGCGGGTGGGGAGGAACATGAGGGAGACACGGGGTATGAGCGTGGGGTGGGGAGGAACACGAGGGAGACACGGGGCATGAGCGGGGGGGTACAATGCACACACGGGACACGAGCGGGGGTGGGGGAAAGGAGAGAAACATGGGGCATGAGCGGGGGGTGGGGGAACACGAGGGAGACACGAGGCATGAGCGGGGGGTGGGGGATAACACGAGGGAAACACAGGGCATGAGCGGGGGTGGGGAGAACACGAGGGAGACACGGGGCATGAGCGGGGGGTGGGAGGCAACAGGAGACAGACACGGGGCATGAGCGGGGGGTGGGGCCAACATGAGAGAGACACGGGGCATGAGCGGGGGTGGGGAGAACAGGTGACAGACACAGGGCATGAGCGGGGGATGGGGGGAACATGAGACCGATACGGGGCATGAGCGGGGGTGGGGAGAACAGGAGACAGACACGGGGCATGAGCAGGGGGGTGGGGGCAACAGGAGACAGACATGGGGCATGAGCGGGGGGTGGGGGCAACAGGAGACAGACGCGGGACATGAGCGGGGGAGTGGGGGGCAACAGGAGAGAGACACGGGGCATGAGCACGGAGTGGGGGGGTACAGGAGACAGACACAGGCCATGGGTGGGGGAAACAGGAGACAGGCACGGTCATGAGCGGGGGATGGGGGGAACAGGAGACAGACACGGGGCATGAGCGGGGGGTGGGGGGAACAGAAGACAGACACGGGGCATGAGCGGGGGGTGGGGGGCAACAGGAGAGAGACACAGTGCATGAGCGGGGGGTGGGGGGGTACAGGAGACAAACACGGGGCATGAGCAGGGGGTGGGGGGCAACAGGAGAGAGACACGGGCATGAGCGGGGGGTGGAGGGGGTACAGGTGACAGACACGGGGCATGAGCGGGGGGGCAACAGGAGAGAGACACGGGGCATGAGCGGGTGGGGGAACAGGAGACAGACACGGGGCATGAGCGGAGGGGCAACAGGAGAGAGACACGGGGCAGGAGCGGGTGGGGGAACAGGAGACAGACACGGGGCTTGAGCGGAGAGTGGGGGGGTACAAGAGACAGACACGGGGCATGAGTGGGGGGTGGGGGGAAACAGGAGAGAGACACGGGGCATGAGCGGGGGGTGGAGGGAACAGGAGACAGACACGGGGCATGAGCGGGGGGCGGGGGGAACAACAGAGACAGACACGGGGCATGAGCGGGGGTGGGGGGCAACAGGAGACAGACGCGGGACATGAGCGGGGGAGTGGGGGGCAACAGGAGAGAGACACGGGGCATGAGCACGGAGTGGGGGGGTACAGGAGACAGACACAGGCCATGGGTGGAGGAAACAGGAGACAGGCACGGTCATGAGCGGGGGATGGGGGGAACAGGAGACAGACACGGGGCATGAGCGGGGGGTGGGGGGAACAGAAGACAGACACGGGGCATGAGCGGGGGGTGGGGGGCAACAGGAGAGAGACACGGGCATGAGCGGGGGGTGGAGGGGGTACAGGTGACAGACACGGGGCATGAGCGGGGGGGCAACAGGAGAGAGACACGGGGCATGAGCGGGTGGGGGAACAGGAGACAGACACGGGGCATGAGCGGAGGGGCAACAGGAGAGAGACACGGGGCAGGAGCGGGTGGGGGAACAGGAGACAGACACGGGGCTTGAGCGGAGAGTGGGGGGGTACAAGAGACAGACACGGGGCATGAGTGGGGGGTGGGGGGCAACAGGAGAGAGACACGGGGCATGAGCGGGGGGTGGAGGGAACAGGAGACAGACACGGGGCATGAGCGGGGGGCGGGGGGAACAACAGAGACAGACACGGGGCATGAGCGGGGGTGGGGGGCAACAGGAGACAGACACGGGGCATAAGCAGGGGAGTGGGGGGCAACAGGAGACAGACACTGGGCATGAGCGGGGGGTGGGGGGCAACAGGAGACAGACACGGGGCATGAGCGGGGGTGGGGGGCAACAGGAGACAGACATGGGACATGAGCGGGGGGGTGGGGGGAACAGGAGACAGACACGGAGCATGAGCAGGGGGTGGGGAGAACAGGAGACAGACACGGGGCATGAGCGGGGGGCAACAGGAGACAGACACGGGGCATGAGCGGGGTGTGGAGGGCAACAGGAGAGACACGGAGCATGAGCGGGGGTGGGGGAACAGGAGACAGACACGGGGCATGAGCGAGGGGTGGGTTGAACAGGAGACAGACACGGGGCATGAGCGGGTGGTGGGGAGAACAACAGACACGGGGCATGAGCGGGGGGTGAGGAGAACAGACACGGGGCATGAGCGGGGGTGGTGGGGGGCAACAGGAGACAGACACGGGGCATGAGCGGGGGGTGGGAGGAACAGGAGACAGACACGGGGCATGAGCAGGGGGGTGGGGGGCAACAGGAGAGAGACACGGGGCATGAGCGGGGGGTGGGGGGGTACAGGAGACAGACAAGGAGCATGAGCAGGGGGTGGGTGGGTACAGGAGACAGACACGGGGCATAAGCGAGGGGTGGGGGAAACAGGAGACAGGCACGGGCATGAGCGGGGGGTGGGGGAAACAGGAGACAGACACGGGGCATGAGCAGGGGGGTGGGGGGAACAGGAGACAGACACGGAGCATGAGCTGGGGGTGGGGAGACCAGGAGACAGACACGGGGCATGAGCGGGGGTTGGGGGGCAACAGGAGACAGACACGGGGCATGAGCGGGGTGTGGAGGGCATCAGGAGAGACATGGGGCATGAGCGGGGGTGGGGGAACAGGAGACAGACACGAGGCATGAGCTAGGGGTGAGGGGAACAGGAGACAGACATGGGGAATGAGCGGGGGTGGGGGGAACAACAGAGACAGACACGGGGCATGAGCTTGGGATGGGGGGCAACAGGAGACAGACACGGGGCATAAGCGGGGGGTGGGGGGTACAGGAGACAGACACGGGGCATGAGCAGGGGGTGTGGGGCAACCGGAGAGAGACACGGGGCATGAGCGGGGGGGGCAACAGGAGAGAGACACGGGGCATGAGTGGGTGGGGGGAACAGGAGACAGACACGGGGCATGAGCGGGGGGGTACAGGAGACAGACACGGGGCATGAGTGGGGGGTGGGGGGCAACAGAAGAGAGACACGGGGCATGAGCGGGGGTGGGGGAACAGGAGACAGACACGGGGCATGAGCGGGGGTGGGGGGAACAACAGAGACAGACACGGGGCATGAGTGTGGGGTGGGGGGCAACAGTAGACAGACACGGGGCATAAGCGGGGGGCAACAGGAGACAGACACGGGGCATGAGCGGGGGGTGGGGGGCAACAGGAGATAGACACGAGGCATGAGCGGGGGTGGGGGCAACAGCAGACAGACACGGGGCATGAGCAGGGGGGTGGGGGGAACAGGAGACAGACACGGAGCATGAGAGGGACGTGGGGGGCAACAGGAGACAGACACAGGGCATGAGCGGGGTGTGGAGGGCATCAGGAGAGACACGGGGCATGAGTGGGGGTGGGGGAACAGGAGACAGACACGAGGCATGAGCGAGGGGTGGGGGGAACAGGAGACAGACACGGGGCATGAGAGGGACGTGGGGGGCAACAGGAGACAGACACAGGGCATGAGCGGGGTGTGGAGGGCATCAGGAGAGACACGGGGCATGAGTGGGGGTGGGGGAACAGGAGACAGACACGAGGCATGAGCGAGGGGTGGGGGGAACAGGAGACAGACACGGGGCATGAGCGAGGGGTGGGGGGAACAACAGACACGGGGCATGAGCGGGGTTGAGAGTTGAGGAGAACAGACACGGGGCATGAGCAGGGGTGGTGGGGGGCAACAGGAGACAGACACGGGGCATGAGCGGGGGGTGGGAGGAACAGGAGACAGACACGGGGCATGAGCGGGGAGGTGGGGGGCAACAAGAGAGAGAAACAGGGCATGAGCGTGTGGGGGCACAGGAGAAAGACACGGGGCATGAGCGGGTGGGGGGAACAGGAGACAGACATGGGGCATGAGTGGTGGGTGGGCGGTTGGGGGCGAGACACACGGGGCATGAGCGGGGGGTGGGCGGGAGGGAGAGACACACAGGGCATGAGCGGGGGGTGGGCGGCAGGGAGCGAGACACACGGGGCATGAGCGAGGGGTGGGCGGGAGGGGGAGAGACACACGGGGCATGAGCGGGGGGTGGGCGGGAGGGGGAGAGACACACGGGGCATGAGCGGGGCGTGGGCGGGACAGGGAGAGACACATGGGGCATGAGCGGGGGGTGGGCGGGAGGGGGAGAGACACAAGGGGCATGAGCGGGGGTGGGGGGAGGTCAGAGAGACACACAGGGCATGAGCGGGGGGTGGGCGGGAGGGGGAGAGACACACGGGGCATGAGCGGGGGGTGGGTGGGAGGGAGAGAGACACACCGGGCATGAGCGGGGGGTGGGGGGTTAGGGGAGAGAGACACACAGGGCATGAGCGGGGGGTTGGCAGGAGGGAAAGAGACACACAGGGCATGAGCGGGGGGTGGGCAGGAGAGGGAGAGACACACGGGGCATGAGCGGGGGTGGGGGGGAGGTAGACACACGGGGCATGAGCGGGGGTGTGGGGAGGGAGAGAGACACACGGGGCATGAGCAGGGGGTGGGCGGGAGGGAGAGAGACACACGGGGCATGAGTGGGGTTTGGGCGGGAGGGGGAGAGACACACGGGGCATGAGCGGGGGTGGGGGGGAGGGAGAGAGACACACGGGGCATGAGCAGGGGGTGGGGGAGAGGGAGAGAGACACACACGGGGCATGAGCAGAGGGTGGGGGGAAGGGGAGAGAGAAACACGGGGCATGAGCGGCGGGTGGGGGAGGGAGAGAGACACACGGGGCATGAGTGGGGGTGGGGGTGGGGAGAAGGAGAGAGACACACGGGGCATGAGCGGGGGTGGGGGGAGGGAGAGAGACACACGGGGCATGAGCGGGGGGTGGGGGGAAGGGGAGAGAGACACACGGGGCATGAGCGGGGGGTGGGGGGAGGGAGAGAGACACACGGCATTCGTGTGCAGGCGGCAGATCCTGCTCCTCTGTCCTCCGTTGGCCACCGTGTGCCGATTGTGTGAGCGGGGGGCTGGAGGAACAGGGGAGACACGGAGCATGAGTGGTGTTGGGGGAGACAAGGAGGACACACGGGGCATGAGCGGGGGTGGGAGGAACAGGAGACAGACACAAGACTTACTATGCAGGTGGCGAGGAACAAAGATGGCGGGCGTCTCTGAAGCCAGACGCACTGCACGCTTTCACCGCATCCAATGAGAGAGCATGTCAGATGTCCGCGGACATCACGCAAGCTGCTTGCCCAATCACCGTCCTCTCCGCGGAGCGAACAGGCAAGTGTGTCCGCGAAGCGAACACAGATATCACTAATTTTTTTCACTTACATTTTTGTCATTTTTTTTTAAAACTACTGGACGGATTTACACCAAATAAAGCAAAGCACGCTTTCGGGACCAAGCCGCCGCTCCTGCTGCAAATTTGGTGTAAATCCGTCCAGCGGTTTGAGCTGTGGGCATGAGCAAAGTTTTTTCCCATTATGTCTATGGGAAAAAAAAGTTTTGGGACCCCTCCTATAACTTTGCCCCCCCTGGACGAATCCTCACCAAGCTTTGCAAAAACATTCACAGTGACCCAAACACTTTTTTTGCAAAGTTTGGCGAGGATTCGTCCAGGATTCGTCCAGGGAGACCGAAGTTATAGGCCGCCCAAAAAGTGCTCTTCCTATGGAAACACCAACTTAACCATAACTACATGGCCACTACCATGGCCATGTAATATATATACATATATACATTTTTTTTTGTCCCTGATCCCTGCCAGTATCTTCAGTGGCTGTCTGACCGAAGTAGGAGAGGAGGCATACTCTTGGGGGGTTAACTCTGTGAATCCTACCCTGGACCACCTACAGGTAGCACAAGGATGTGGCTCGATGGCCCTTATTGGCTGACATTCCTGATCTGCAGAGTCCCCGCCAGGCCTTGACTTCATCAAGTGCATCGCCAGTAATTAATGTAATGTTATAAGTGAGAAAGGCAGATCCCACAATTTGCAACCACTTACCTGAGAACCTATCACATTGCCACTTAACCACCCCTTCTTGTTCTTGCGCAGTATCCCATCATGTATCAGTGGACGCACTCCATTTCGAAACCTCACCAAACCTACACTTTTCCCACACAATACACCACAACTTTAGACCTAGCCTCTGCCTGCAGCTTATTGCTATAATTATTGCACAGCGTTAGGCTGTCTTCTTTGTTGCAATGATTGTGCCTAATGAGTGCATTGAGTGGTATGTTTCAGACTAGGCTCTGTCATGGGTGCCCTCAGATCACCGGCCATTAGCACAGCGGTCACTGTCACTGCATACACAGGGCCAGTACAGGATATGGCTCTATGAGATTTTGGTCTGAAAGAATCGGCTGGGGGAGATTTCGTCAAAATCGTTTGTTTATTGTGACCTTTCAATGCAAATGTATTCAGTGGGAGACCCCCACAACCTCCCCACCTCACCCTTTTACCCCAACCCAACCCCCACATTCATTTGGGTTGAAATTCGTTGAACTAAATTCAACTAATTCTACCTCGACCAATTCAGCTGCGGCAGAATCGAGCAATCCCGCAGGACACATGGACATCCAAAGTCCATAAAGTGGTGAACAAGAGGTTTCCAACCCATGCCACCCACAATTCAGCACTTGAGAGTTAAAGTGAGGTTGTCCCATTGGACAATGAGATTTCAGATGAAATCCCATGAGATTTCAAAATCTCGCACAATGTTCCTAGAGGTTATTATAGAGGCCATCCTTCTGTCAGCACGTGACAGACATTTCAGGATTTCTACCTGTATGGACCCTGCCACGCTCCTGCTCGACCTGCAAGAGAAGAGGACAAAAGGAAACAGGGAGCAAGACAAAGACGATTCGTGGAGAGACTTCCCGCATGAAGAAGAGGCTTCCTTGGCTGTTTGCTGCATTTCGGCTGCTGTGGTCCTCTTCCTCCCCGTCACCCGGAATCGCCAAACTTCAAAGAGCAGAGACAAAAAGAGGTTAGTGTTACAGTCAACAAAGGACCCAAGAACACCCGTCTACAATAAACCTCACCTGTTGGGAATCAGCAGTCATTTAGAGGGTGATCTTCAACCCTAAAAAGGAGAGTGGAGACCAAAGTTAGAACATTGTGTTTCAGTTTACAAGGGGAGTGCAGACAAGAACCAAGGAGCAGTTTGACCGGACACTAAAGAAACTTATCAAACAAAACCAGAAGACAACTGCCGGGTGAAGCCCAACCAGTGTGTTTGCCATATTTCCAGACTGTGGAGTGAAGGCAACTACTACAGTTTATCTGGCAGGGTTGTCATTGCTTGACAAGACTGAGGTGCTGTGCATCAGCGCTCTCCCAGCCATCACTCCAACTCATACGGGGTCATGCCATGGCACGGGAGGGTAGACTGAGGATGGTGCAAGGGGACCACACGGAGCATAGCTACTAAAGCACCTGTCATTTGTTTCCACAGCTACCAGTAGAGAAGGAGCACGGATGGGCTCCTTTCTGACCTCTCACCACATCATACGCAGCAGACAAGACAAACTCTCAGCCCTCAGTTGACACCCATTTAGTTGTTACTATCACCAGCACAGGGCTTTCAGTAAGGGTGGACGGAGACAGGCATCTGCTGTCAGGACACCTGGTGTAAGTTTCGGGATACGACAGAATCCAGGTAGGATGTTACAGGCACTCAGTGCTATGAAGTCGCAACAGTGGTAGTTTATCGCCTTACAAAAGAAACATAGCATAACTGCCATCATAGTTGTGTCACCTGCTTGAGATCTTGGTGACAGGGTTTGATGCACATAGAAGATTCTGGTGCACAAATGAAACAGCTGGGATGACTTTCTTGCTGTGGTTGGAGAGCAGTTGATTCCGATAGTGGAATGTGGGTTGCCTTGGAACCTAATTCCCAACAATGGTTTTGAACTGCTTTTCAGTATTGATTTGATCATTTATTGTGATTTGTGGTACACAGTGGACGTGCCACCTCTGGGGACCCGATGGGAAAAAGGGGTGAAAGAAAGGTTAAGGAGAAGGAAGAAGAAGGAGGCGAGGAGATCTATCGTAGCCAAACTGAAGTGGGGTTCCTGTGTCTCGGTCACAGACTGCAGTCCAAGGCTTTGGGGACTGTGACGAGGCCACCTGCTTGTTTCCCAGGTAGGGAGGTCGAGGAACTCTGGGGTTGAGCAGGATCCAGAAGAGATAAGGAATGAGCGGGCACCGCTTAGTTCGAAGTATATAGAATCTTGTGTTTGATGTGCAGGTATCAAAAGATATAGATATTTGATGGGGTGCAGCCCACTATACTGTGCCACCGTGCTGGGAACACGAACAAAATTGGAGAAAAAAGACCGAGGCTAACTAGCTATCGGTGTGGGCCGCACACCCTTAGATCCCACTGGGATTTATTCAATGATATGAGTAATTTCATGCGTTTCATGCAATAATATTCAAAAGGATTCCTGTGAGTGATAATAAAACAATTGTTTCTTCTTTCATTAATTCCTTTTGTTGTCAGGAATGTTTTTCTTTAAGCAAACAACAAAATGTCAGCAAAAAATGGCCAATGCATTTCAGATATAAAAATCCTTCTTCAGGGCCTTTTTGCCTCTAAGTTCAACTATGTACACATTAAGGAAGTACCACAAATAGGTAACCATTGGAATTACATTAGTAGGTTAACAGGTGTTCAGCGGGACCCCAGCTGGCCCATAGAGCTGGGGGTGGCCCAACAGTACTTTAAGATGAGTAGCAGCACCCGTGAGATGGATGGGAATGCAGATTAATACTCTCACATCAAATCAATAATGACAACTCGATAGTTTGGCAAAGGAGTCTGTTTAATGACAAGTACAAAAAACGGGGAGTTATGAATATCAGCAGTCGCTCGATCTTCCTTCTCGCTTCAACTCCACTTAATTTAATAAAAAAACATCATTTATACTAAAAACTCATCATCACCGACGTGTAATATCTCAAAACTTAGCATGCAATTCAATTGGTTCTAGGAAGGTAACTTTAATATAGGTGCTATATCTGTATATGGTAACGAAGTGAGGGGATTGGATAAACAGTGTCAGGTGGGGCATCTAAGCCCTTTCTTCAAAATGGCTACTGTAGACGTCACTAAAAGTACAACGTCTCATTGGTTCTACTAACTATAGGACCCTAGATTACTTGTTGCACTATGATTGGGTTGGCAGCATACAGAATGGCCGGCCAGGTGCAGGGAGTTTGTCTGCACCCCCAGCCTCCCTCCAATTATTGCAACAATCAATCATCACTTCAGTGGTCATGTGTCAATTATTTCTTTGTATTTTGGCCTCGAAACTGCTTCTTGGTCTGGAAAAGTTAAGGTGTCTCGACATGGCACAAGTCCATGCATAGGTGTGAAAGTTTCATCCCTTCTGCTTGCTCGGTCACGTGATTTCGACACTGTGAAATTCTCTTATTCTCCATGCAATTCGTGGATTTAATTTAATTCGGCCAGCCATCTGCCATCTGTGGCTTATCTTGACATTTCAGAATAGGATACTCTGTTCTTCTCTTCATTAATTGTATCTACTGTGGGTCTATTTCAGCCGATATGACCTTGGCTTCTTGTCATGACTTGTCTTCGTCTGAGTTTTTCTCTGTCTTTAATTCTTGATTTGCTTGCTGCGAGGCTCTTCCCTTACGACCTTTAATAACCTTTGGTTGATTCTGCTCTTGTGCATAGTGGAAGTATACTTGTATAAGTTGCTCCTCTTGAGGTAGATATGTAGAGGTGGCGCTTGCCGCACTCTATCTTACTACTAAGCTTAAGCAAGCCTCACGATTTTCTTAGCTTCTTGCGGTTACTGTCTATATGTACACGTGTAAACTGGTTGAATATCCTCATCATGCTCATGGTATAAGTTTCTAACATTCACATCCCTTATTTCACTTTAGATTCAGGATGTCACTCATCCATGGTGTTTCGTCTCTTTTCATCATTCACAGGTCGTCATGTCTTCTATATGTGAGACAGTTCGGTTCTTGTGATGTCATCATTCGTCTTCATTTAGTATTGTTTTGGCTTCTTCAGGTATTGTTTTTTGACAATCGTCATTCAATCTCATTTGTCGGTATGGTTTTCTCAATGGGTACCTCACTGTCCAGGTTTTCTTAGGTGTCGGTACTTCAATAGGTGCTGTCAGTCTGAGAGGTACTGGACAGAGCCCCACTGCGGCTCTCTGCTGGTTTATTTGCTCATCATACGTCACATATCTCGGCGTGAACGTTCCTGGTACTTCAAAATGTGTGTTAGGGGTGCGAATCTTGCTTGGAACCTGCTCTACACTCCCCTCCCCCTCTGGGCATTCATCAACCACTTTCACTTCTTCTTTTGTATCCACCTTTTCTTTATCTTCAGGGTCCATTGTTATTTCATTCTCTAGGTGAATACATTGAGGTCTGAAGAAGTGTCTCTTTGGAGTCTGTATTTGTATGACTCCCTTCAAGCTTCCTGCTGTTCTCACGTGTTTGTCTTTATTCCATGTCATAAGTTGACATTGTCCACTTGGGCTGCAATAGATCCATCTTCCCACATAGTTTGTGTGTTTCCTTGTATATTTAAACGTTGTTCCCTCTGGTGCATGAATGCTAGCTTTCACAAAGCCTCTTATTTCTTCATCAGTCTGGTCCTTGGGCTTCCATCCTGGTTCGACATCAATCATGATCTTCATCCCTATGGCCTTTTTCGCAGTTTTCTGGCACTGAGAAATTATAATCTTGATAACACAGAATCCGAGCAATATCATCACTTACAGGGCTCCTAGGAATTTGATTACATCTGCCATCCATTGTGGAACCCATGAAAATAGTGATACAAACCAGCTGTCATCATCAAATTCGTCAGTTTCATCGATCATTTGATTCTGTAGTTTTGTCAGCATACCTCTGGCCTCTGTTAAAGTTCCATTTTCCTCGTCGTGAGATGGTATAAATGTGCAACATGATTCTCCGATTTTTGCCCAAACTCATCCATCCATAGCTGTGATCATGTCAAGGACATATCTGTTCTGTACAGTGATTAGTCAAATTGCCCTCAGTTCTTCTCTGATTGCATTGAATCCTTTTATGGTCGTGTTGATGGTCTGCATTAACTCCCATCTGGTTATCTGCACCCATTTATTATTTGCTCCAACCTGAATTTTGGACTCTCTAATGGCACAATCTGCAGGGGTCCTCCTCTGTCTTTGACCCATGTCAATAGTTTTGCAAGTTTTGGCCATAATGGCTTGCATCCATTTCGCACTATGTTGATGGTGGGCTCGTAATGACCAAAGACCATCCATGCTCTGCAGATCATTACTCCTTTCTCCCATCCGTCTGGTGAAAGCACTGTTCCCCAAATTTGCATTTGGCCTCTGTTCTTCCACTTTCGAGCTTCATGTGGAGTTTTCCCTTGAATTTTCAGCTTCTGATTTGCCTCTCTTCTGATCTCTGCTAATTTAACTCCACGCTTCTCATATCTGATCACAATGTGCTTTGTTTTTCCATTGTTTCTTGTCTTTATGTCCTGAACATAATTGTCTTCATTTGGTTCTGTTGCTTCAGTTGCCCATTTGAGTGAAACATCACTTCCCATGAACTGGCCTCTGGTCTTACACATTGCTACATGTGATAGACAGTGCCCTGTCTGGACATCAATTTCCACAGCTACGAAGATCTTAGACTTCCCCATGCTGTACGGTAGGAGTGCACAAACAAAGCATTCCTTCTCTGAATTTCGTCGTCCTGCTTCTTTCATGTGTTGGTACCAGATGTTATTTCCCGAGTGTGCTGTGCTGTCCAGGTAGTTGTTTAGTTCATTAGTATCATCTTGTATGCTTCTTTTCTATTCTCAATGTTTTCATGTAGTTTGCTATCATCACATCCTTAATTTATTTTATTTATTGATTACATTTGTAGAGCGCTATGCAGCCAGCAGGCATCGAGGTGCTGTAAACGGAGCGTAAGAAGGCTTAATTAAGGGTTACAAAAAAGCCACCCAAAGAAGTGGTCTTGAGAACGATACAGTGTTACATATGCAGCAGATACGGTACAGACTACTTTGTTGCAGACAAACATGCACGATTATACAAAGAGACTAGTTTTGATGGCCTTGCGAAAGGCTGCATGAGAATCAATTAGTCTGATGTGAGGTGGGAGGGAATTCCAAAGGGTGGCAGCCATAGTGGGGAAGCCAGTGCCACCAGCACAAGCTCTGTGAGTTCTGGGCACAGTTATCATGTTTGAATATGCCATTCTGGCTGGCCTGGAGGCAAGGGGTTTAGAGAACCTTTGGACAAGATACAGAGGGTTTTAAAATGATTCTTTCCTCAACTGGTAGCCAGTGAACCTGTCGCCTGAGGCCCAAAATGTGGTCCCTGAATGATAGGCCAGTGGTCGCCCTGAGGGCATTGTTTTCACTAGTTGTAGTTTAGCAAGGTTTTTTACCTCAAGTTCCAATTAGGAGGGCAGTGCAGTAGTCCAACCTTGAGCCAATTATTGCCCTGGCGATGGTGAGGCAATTCTGTTGGGAGAGGTATGGCCTCACTGTGTTAAGAAGTTTGGAGTAATAGGCTGAGGAGGATGCAATGGCATTGACCTGCCTATCCATGGTCAGGTTAGGGTCCAGGTAGACTTCCTAGGACTTGACCATTTGGGAAACAGTGAGGGTAATGTTGTCTACGGTGAAGAAATTATATTGCTTGTCCAGCTTGCCCAGGGTGGACTGGGAGCCAATCAAAAGAAGCTCAGTTTTCTCACTGTTGAGGCATGACCAGTTTTCTGCTATCCAGGATTGGATCGTAGAGTAGATGGAGTTGAGGGTGTTCTGGTCAGACAGGTAATCACCCGAGAGGAGGATGAGCACCTGGGTGTCATCAGCATAGTTTGTATATGAGATGCCCAGGGCGTCTAGGATTTTGAACAGATGCCTCGTGAAGAGATTGTAAAGGGTTGGGGCAATGCGAGACCCCTGTGGGACCCCACATTGGATGATGCTTGGGTCGGCACAAGAGGAGTCGGAGAAGACCTTCATTGCTCTTTCCTGCAGGAATGAAGTTATCCAATTACAGGCATTGGGGGAGAAGTTGGCTGCGGTGGCGAGATGGTGGCAGAGGGTCTTATGATCCACCAGACTGAAAGCAGCGGATAGGTCCAGAAGGAGGAGTAGCGCGGGTTTGCCTGCATCTCTAAGGTCATCCATCTGATTTTTGAGGTCAAGAAGGGCTGTTTTGGTGCCATGTCGTGGCCTGAAGCCTGACTGCCGAAGACCGAAAAGGTGGTTGTTCTCGTGGAATTTTTGTACTTGCAGGTAAGTTGCTTTGTCCAAGATTTTTAGTAAGATGGGGACAGTAGTAATGGGCCTATAGTTCCCTGGGACCGATGGGACTAGGGAGGGTTTCTTGAGGAGCGGACAAACCCATGCTTCCTTAAGTCCAGCTGGGACATGACCAGACTGGAACTAGGTGTTAAGGAAAGCAGTGATGAAGGGGATAATGGAGGGTGCACAGTCCTTGATAACCAGTGCTGGGCAGGCGTCTCCTTTACAATTGGAGGTTTTAATGGATCTAAGGAGGGCAGAGACTTCAGTTTCAGTCATGTTTTTAAATTCAAACAGGGGGGATTGACTGATGTCGGCTGCTGGAGAGGGGGAGCTATGGCTCATGGCTATAAGGTTGGTAAGTGCCTTTTGGTGTGCAAGGATCTTGGAGTGCAGAGTGTCCAATTTCTCCAGCATGGCCGATTGAATTTGTTTACACCAGGCTTCATCTTTTAGGAGAGTGGGAAGAGGGGAGGCAGGGGTCTCCAGCTTTCTGAAGATGGTGAAGATTTCTTTGGTCCCTGATTTGGCATTAGCTATCCTGGTGTTGAAGGAAGACGCTTTGGTCTTAATGATGGCGGTTTTATATTCTGTAGACAGGGCCTTGAAGGCTGCTTTGGTGGTCTCCTTAGGGTTGTTTTTCAAGATAGTGAGTGCAGCCCTTTTTTTGGAACGTAACTTTAAGAGCTCCTGGGAGAACCAGGTGTTGGCATGCTTCACTTTTTTGGCTTTTTTGACTTTTTTGAGGGTGAGTGGAGCTACAGTGGCAACAGCCAGGGGGATGATCCTTTTAAAGTCATTGGTAAGAACAACCGGGTCATTGCAAAAGGGAGTAATAACGCGAGCACCAGGAGTTGTTGGGTGAGGTTCTCCTTTGTGAGCTGCCGACAGCTCCTGGTAAGTGCAGCAGGGAGAGGAGTAGCCGGCCTGGGAGGCCCTTTAGATGTGGTGATGTCAAATTTGATGCAATGGTGGTCAGGCCATGGAATAGCATCCATGTAGCTTCTTCTTAATGGAGGATTCTCAGACACCTCCATCCATGGTTCAGGCCTCTTCATCTATACCAATGGAGTGGGCAAAAGTCTGTCAATTCTTTACTTGACCTCTTGCATCTTTTTTTTCTTTTGGTTATAAATCCATATCTACTCTGACATTGGTCCAGTATATGGCTATACTGTAGAACTTATACTTGTCCCCTTCATTGGATCATGTGTGCTTGTCAATGCTGTCTCTGTTTCTTTATTCTCCAACTGAACTTTTGTTTCTTCAAAAGTTCAGCTTTCTCCATTTGTCTTTTTACTTCGTTTATAGTGGAACTTCTCATAGTCGGCAGTCCAAGCTTCTCCCCTTCTTTGGCCTGTGGTTCTGCAGTTAGTGTCACTAGACCTGGTGTATGTGCACTCAGTGTTTGCGTGTGTGTTTTCATTAATCTTTTCTCATCCTTGCTCTGCCGACCCTTCACTCATTCTGCTATCAGACTTTCTAGACACTGTAATGACGATGTAAGGTCTGGATGCCTTTGTGGGTTTCATGCTTACATCATTACGGGGAGCACTGGAATCAGAACGCTTTGTGCACCAATAAAATAATCATCAGTGACAGTAAAACAATGATGAATATAATACATAGGTACATTATTCCTAGATACGTCAATCAACAACACTTAGTTCTGGAGCAGTATGGGCGCCTCTCCTCTTGAGGGCTGACAACATTACTCCTTAGGTTGCCAATCTCTATCATTTTAAGGAAAGAAAACTAATAGTTTAACACATTCTAGACAATATTGTTGTATCTGGATTCTGCTGTTTCTGCTCGTAGGTTGCAGATATTGGAATGAGTGTCCTTCTTTGCCTGACAAATAGATTGCTTCTTGCTTCTGGAAACAGTTCTCTTTTCTGGATATAAAAATGTCAACATAAGATAATAAGTTCAGCAAGTCTCTTAGTGTGCGTGTTCAAAATAAACAAGCTCCCAATCAATGCTTCTTATCTGTTTCACTCCTGAAGACATGCTGTTGCTCTGCAAGCAAAAGTGTATTCTCTGTCAACACTTCCTCGATCTGTCCCTCGGCGGAATGTTTACAGTCTTCTCTGGAAATTCTGATGATGGTTAGAAAGTTTAACCTGCATTAGAACACCATGCAGGACTATGTTGTGGCATATACAGGCAATTTTTCTTCTTCACCCTGCAACTATGAGGCACAGAGTGTCCGTGTTTTATGTCCTTATTACCTATTTTGCTCAGAGGAAGTGTCCAATTTAAGCGACAATTTGCAAAAAGTTATTTTTCTTTGTCTTGCTGGTTATGCATCCTTCTTCCTTGTCATGGATCTCGTCTGCACGTGCTGTGGTTCTTCCCCGTTGTCTGTAGTCTCTACATGTTGGGGGACGGGCAGGGGGCCTTCTCCAATGTATGGCTTGATATCACCCAGAAATATAAAAAGCTCTTATTCCTTGTAGCTTAACTGCAGAGAGTGATGTCCTCCACTCTGAAGGCACCGTTGAACCTTGGCTCGTCCCACTTCTTTCTCGTGTGGTTTCTCACCAGGACCGTGTCCCTAGGAAATATGGGGGGAACACGTAAACCCTGAACTTGGTTTGTTGTAGTATCTCCTTCTGTGTTCTGTGCTGCCCTGCACCCTTTTTGTCGTCGCTGCATTTGTCCTGAAATTACAGTGAGACAGGATGTCATGCAAATCAAGTAATTTTGCATTTCAGACCCTAAAACTTCTCCTGTTGGCTGAGCATCACATCTAGCTCTATCTTGGGGTGTCAGTGGCATGTGCATCCTTCTGCCTGTTATGATCTCGTGCAGCGTAAGGTGATGGTCAGAACCAGGCTGAGTGCATACAGTGCCAATGGAGGCAGTGTAGCCATCTCTTCTTTAGAGTAAGCTTCAACTTTGCTATCCTTTCCTTTAACAAGCCGTTGAGCTTCTCACAGATTCCGTTACCTTGAGGATGATACGCCGAAGAGAACTTGTGCTTTATACTAAGCAACAAGCTAATCTGATTAAAGACTGAATTAACAAAGTGAGTCCCATTATCTGATTTTATAACCTCATACACTCCCCATCTGGGAAAAACCTCTCTCACCAAAAATGGGGCTGCACTGGTAGAGTCTGGGTGTGTACATGGACCTGCTTCTATCCATCTAGATAATGAACACACCACAACAATTAGGTACCTGTACCTGTTACATACTTGAATCATATCAACATAATCGACATGCAAGTGCTGAAAAGGTCCATTTGGCATTGGGTGACTCCTCTAATTGCTCGTAGTGTGTGCCCAGCCATGAACTTTTGGCAGATTATACAATTCACCAGAGAAAATGGAATGTGCTCTGCTAAATTAGGTATAAACCAGTCTTCAGCAAGCGTTGCTGCTAGATTCTCTTTTTGCATGTGTGCTGGATAATGCTATTGTTCCAGTGTAATCTTTAATAGGGCTATAGGCATCACTGTTTCTTTAGTGCTGTCTTGGCGCCACAAGCTCTCAGAGGGTCTTAAAGAACACCCTCACTGCTTCCAAAGATTATTTTCCTCCTGTGGTGCCTCCCCTTGGTGTTCCATTAATTGGGTTTTCTCCATATTGTTATAACTGTCAGGTTCACTTTGTGTAACAATCTGTCATGATTCCTTCCCCTCATGTCCCCAGCCCTCCAAGATGTCAGGCTGGAGCCAGGCCACAATCACCTACATGGCCCTCAAGTGCCTCTCCATCCCTCCAAAGACCCACTTGGAGTCAGACTTGGCGCTTGTGGCACCAGACTCACTCACTCCCATAGGATAACATTGGGGATTGGACTTGTAGTGCATTGATGGGGACAAGATGGATGCCCCCACATATTTCGTTTCCCAGAGCTGCATGTGCAGTCTAGTCTGCTGGGTGTGGTTCAGCCCAGAGACACCTGGGACCCCCAGAGACTATTTAAGCCATGCCCAGGCTGAGAAACATGCTTCATGTTTTCTGCACCTGCAGCGTGACACTCAACGTGTTTGGATCGGTCTCTAGTAGGCCTGCATCTTTCTTCTGCGCTCAGCTCCTGCAAGAACAAGAACACTGTTAGGAACAGCCTTACCTTGCGGCACTTCTGCCCATCATTCATCGCTTCTTCTGTTCTGCGGGCATCTTCGGCGGAGTCATTCCCATGCCGGCACGCCGTTTCCTAAGGAAAAGGGAAAAGAACAGAAAAAAGGCATTAGTAAGCATTCAGCAAATCTTTGCTTATTTTTAAAGACTGTACGAGCTTCAAACGCTTACCTGAATCCCAGCCGCTCTGGAGGAACTCTGTCTCCGGAACTTCTCATCCATCTGCAAGAGGGAAAAGACACTCCAGGTTAGCGTGGAAACATCTAGAGGCACCGCATACCGCACTTACTCACCACATTTATTCTTCATAACAGGCAGCCACGCTGAAAACGTCACGGCACCTAAAGGACACAGAAAAAGAACTCAGTTCAATACAAATACGAAAGGGTTGCATCGCACATCGCGCTCTCACTCACCTTCAGCGCTACTCATCTCAGCAGCACGTGTCGCCATCCCTGGACGCCGGCCATCATCTAAGCAAGGAAAGAAACGAAGTTAGAGAACTGTTCAAAAGACTCATTATACTTACCTGTCGGACTCTTGCCAGTGAAGTAACTAGACAGCAACAAGCCTGCATCAATCAACGCGCACCTGCGCTGAAAGGAGGAAGGAGAGCACACCTTCCAAGAAAACAAGGTGAGCTGTGGATTAAAGGGAAGGGTTGGACCCCGGGGAAGAAGGTGTTCAAGCACACAGAGACAATAGGGAGTTAAACTCTACCAATCCTGTGGTTCAGGCCCAGTCTCCAGTCGAGAAGACTCCAGGGAAGGGTTTGAGGTCGTAAGAGGTCAGAACAGGCTGAGTGACATCCCCGTGGATACTAGGTGAGCGTTACACAATCATTCTCTAATGCACATCAGTTATTTCCACATCCATTATAACTTCGTCTTTGGTTGACACAAGCTTGGCTTCTGTGTCTGCTGCTTGATTCCTCCTTGAGATAAAATCTGTCCCTTTGGTGTGGGCAGCGCATTTCACGACCGCTATGCTCACTGGGAGCTGTAGTGCCTTAATGAGTCTGTCCAATAGGGCTGTGTGCTGCACTGGCGTGCCATCTGCTCAGAGGCAGCCCCTCCTTTTCCAGCGCACTAAGCCTGCATGCACTGTTGTCACATAGGTGGAGTCACTGTACAGTGTCACTTCTTGGTCTGCGTGATTTTCAAGTGCGAGTATCAATGCCAATAATTCTGCAGCCTGTGCTGAATAATGAGATGGTAATCATGCACTAATAAGTACCTGAATCTCTCAATTTGCCGTGTGCTTCATCACAGCGGTGCCTGTATATCTTTGCCCATCATTTTGATCGATTCCCGAAGAACCGTCAACAAAGATAATTTCCCCTTCTGCCAATGCATTTTCTTTCACTCTGGGAATCTCATCATAGAATTCTTCATAATTTGCGCAGTCATGGATTGGCTCTCCTTCGGTGACTGGCTCGGTTATGAACATAGCTGGGTTTACTATTTTGCATCGAATTATCTTAATCAATGTATTTGATATGATCACTTCATAAGCAGAAGCTCTCTGAGATGTCAATGTGCATTTTGGTTTCTCTAGAATAGCAAATAGAGCGTGCTCGACGAACAACGTCATTGAGGATACCATCACAAGGGTTGTAGCCTTCTCTATGGTGAACGCTGCGGCAGCTAAACTTTGTTCACAAGGGAAGTGACCCCTCCTCACTGGGTCCAGATTTCCACTGTAGTATGCCAGGGGCTTGTACCCCAATGTGGTTCTCTGTGTGAGTACTGCTGCCATAACACTGCCATCTGTTTGTGAAAAACATGTAGAATTCCTCTGCATAATTGGGAATTCCTAAAACTGGTGCCGTGCAAATGGCCCTTTTTAGTTTGATAAATCCTTCTTCCATAGTGTCAGTCCATTCAATTTTTTCTTTCGTCCCCTGTGCCTTCTTTAGGGTTTGTAACACGGGATTGGTATATGAGCTGTAGTCAAAGACCCATGCCCTGACATAATTGCATAATCCTAGAAAACGCTGTATCTGTTTTATCATGTGTGGCTTGGCTGTGTTCAATATGGCCTCAGCCCTTTCAGGTGTAACCCTTTTCCCCTCATGTGATATCAGCTGGCCTATGTACAGCACTTCTTGTTTCAGTATTGTAACTTTTCCTTGTCACCCTTATATCCTTTTTCAGCCAATACAGTTAATAGCTGAACAGAATTGTGTATTCACGTTTCTTCTGTTGTGCTGCAAATTAAAATGTCGTCGACACATTGCAAGACAACACTCTCCAATGAAATATTGCTTAAGTCCATCTGCAGGACTCTGTTGAAAATTGAAGGAGACTCACAGTACCCTTGATTCCTCATGAGAGTCTGGTGTCACTAATAGGATAGAACCCATCAGGTTTCTCAGTGAGCTGTCCTAATCCATATATAACTTTGTCCCATACTGCATCCATCACCAGTGTTGGCTCTTATTCCAGTGTTCAATGCCTGTCCTGCACTTGTAGTCTGTCACAGTTGCATTGGCGACTGTTGAGACTGTCCTTGTGGAAAATGTATCAAGTTCTGAGGTTGCAAGCTTTGCTGTGCTCCTGGCGCTTGCTGTTGCACTGTGTGATTCTGTGCATTTCAATTTCCACCCTGCTGTAAAAACACAGGTGGATTCACCGTTCTTATTCTAGTTCCTTGACCGTTTTGCACCATGCTTTGACTTCTGCATGTGCAAGCTATATGCCCTGTCATTCCACATGTCCAACATATAGGCGGTGGTCTGATTATTTGCCCATTTGACATAACCTGATTGCCATTTTGCATGTTTTGAAAACCTCCCTGATTACCTTAGAAACCTCCCTGATTACACTGCCATCCTCTTCCTCAAAAGCCTCTCCCTCTGGGGTAAAACCCATTATTGCCCTGATTAACCTGCTATTGATTATTGACTTGCTGTATGTTCGATCCGTCTGTGCAAGTTATCATTGCCCCTTCAATGGCATACTTTCACACATTTTTTTGCACTAATTTTGCCTCTTCACCTTTTCGTGCAGCCTCTCTTTTGCAATTCATTTCTTGCAGCAGCCTGCAATAGTGAGCTATGGTCAACTGTATTTCAGAGCACGATTTGGCCTCGATCCCTACCAATTTCTTGAGCTGCTTCTGTACCTGATCTGGCAGCCCTTGGCATAGTATATGATAAAACACGGGTATAGATTTCCCCAAGATTCCTGCGTTTCAAGTACCCACGCGTCTTGGAAATTCTGTATGTAAAGTAAAGGATGCTCTGACTCCTTCATTTTTCGTGTCATTATGGCTCCCATGTCAGAAGTATCCAGGTATAGCAATCGTAATGCTTTCCATACCGCGGCTCTGCAATTGTTAAATGGAGCTCCATCGTGTGCAGTATTAACTGTAGTCATACCAGGATAACCTGCTTCTGTCCACACATCGTCAGCTCTGTCACCAAGTATGGCGATTAAAAGACCCTTGATATCCCCTATAGCTAACGCGTTCCCTGCCATCATTTTTTCTAGCTCATGTATCCATTTTCCAGCTCGCAATGTTAACATTGGAAGCTTATTTTTCAGATTTTCTCGATCCATGTGTGGCCAGGGTATATATTTTGGCCTCGTTCCTCGTTTCTCGAGCAGTGGGAATTTTAGTACATGGCACTCCCTTTCCTCCCTCATCATTTTTCTATCCACTGCAGGGGTAATAGTCCTGCAGCGCCGTCTACCTGGCAACGTCCTTAGACTGCTCACATAGGGCGGTGGAGACACCCTCCTCTGACCATGAGATACTCCTTCGTGTCAGTCTGATTGTGTGGCTGACTCTGATTCCTTAGGTGCAGACTCGCTAGAATCTGACCATCTTATTCCCTTTCCCCTTGAGAAGCGTTTTTCGCGTCTTCTCTCATCTTCCTTTTCTTCATAATCTTCTCTTTCTGCATCTAATATTGTCTGTGCCCAACTCGTGTAACTCCTCTTATCTTTCTCATTCCTATTCAGTGTCAACCTATCTAGGAACAGTTCTCTAATTCTGCTACTTCTGGAGGGATCCTCAGTGTCATACAACTGAGTGCTCTCAAGATGCTCGTCCTCTCCTTTCCCTTGGGGTACCTGTTCTAGCCCCATTTCATTATATATTCTATTGATCGTTTCCCCGATGCTTCTGGTGTCGAAGTCATCTTCAATATTTGCCCTACACATGCCTGGTACTGAATCGTACTCAGGAAATAATTCTTCTATGTCCTCCCAGTCTACTACTGGATTCAGTTTTTTAACCTCTCTTTCCAGATATTCAAGATCGCGTGCTCCCTGTCTTCGCCTATGTTCTATGTCGTCATCAAACTCTCTGTGCTTCCTCGCTTCCTCTCTGAACCTATCTTCTTCCTGCTTCTTTGCATTTCTACGTTCATTTGCCCTTCGTATTTCCTCATCCCTTTGTCTTTTTATTCTCTTTTCCCGTATCTTTTCTTCTTCTTCTTCTGTTCTTCGTTGTTCTTGCTTATCCTGATCATTAGCTGCTCTTGGCTTATGATCATGATTCTTTTCTTGCTCTTCGTGATACAACTGTTCTCGTCTCTGCCTATCTTTTTTCCTAATTCTTTCGTATCTCAATCCTTTTTCCTTTTCCTTCTCATGCCTTTTCGAGTCGTCTGACTTTCCCTTTTGTCTCACGTCCTCATACCTTTACCATCGAGTTTCAATAGAATCTGACCTCCAATCCATTCATTCTGTGTGAATGCCATCTCACCAGTTCTGTCCTCATCTCCTTTCCATCTCTTTCCCTCTCTACTCGTATCTAGAGATGTACTTGCTTGTGCCTGGTCTCCTTTTCTTTTCTCGCGTCTCTCCTTGTCCCTTGGGATTTTGGAGGTGATATCTCTATCTCTGTCTTTGTCTGGGTTTTCGTCACTACTTTGCGTAGGTGACTCATATGCCGGGTTACTATATCCTGTGGCTGCTTTGAGTTCCCCCAACGGATATAATCCTTTGTCTTTACTGGCTTTGCTTTTTGTATCTAATGGGGCGGGTGCCTCAGAATACGTTTCACCCCCTCTGTGCATATGTTAATTATCCAATCTAATGGCGGCTCCTCCCCCTTATCCTCTTGGTACAACTTCCAAAGCTCTAAACTAGCTAGGCGTTTGTCTAACTTCTTTCCAGTGTATGTGTCATACAAATATGTCGTCATGTGTTGCAGCACCGTTTTAGATAGCTATCCACCCTGGGGCCATGGCATAAACATTTTATGGGCGGTTCCTTTAACCAATTCTGCATTGTACTTCTTTAGCTTAGGTGTATGTTTTGGCAACTGTTTGCACACGTGTACTAATGGTGTAATGTCTTCCATGCTTACATTTATTTATCTTCTCCTCATACAACACTTTATTATGTTTCACGTTTCTCAAACAAAGTCAACAATATGAGCGAGCACCAATCATCACAGGCTCCAATCCTGTTTTTTCACCAAAAATGTATTTTTACTTTTTCAAAAAACAACCATCAATTCATGTCATACAACATCCTAGCTATACAATTGTGTAATTTTCCTGCTGTTTCCTCCAAAAATGTGCTTACCTCGTGATTTCAGAGGAGAAAAAAAAAACATAAGACAGATGTGACAGACTAGACAGACTCCAGCTGGCTATACAAATCTCATGCCCCTATCATTTACTCCGACATGGAGTGTAAGCCCATTTCCTTCAGATCGCCTCTTTCATCGATTCTGGTCTCCTACTGCACCCTATTCATCAGGGCTTTAAATGCAGGCTTCTTCTAACCACTATATTAAAGCGTAGGTATTTGGGCGTATCCTCTCTCTGCTCGGGTATCCTCCCGGTATCCTCTATTCTCTGGTAACCTCCCTTGAGTCAATATTTCTTCCCCTTATACATATACATTCTGCTCCTACTCTAACGTTCTTTTTGTTCCCAACTCCCTCCGTTACCTTCCCTTACTTGTTCTAAGGCATGCACATGTTTGCCAAAATATTAAGGGCCTCATTACACGGTAGGCGGAGGAACAAGGTGCTGTTAGCACCTTGGTCCATGCCGGTAAAATACCGGCACCGCCTTGGTGGAAAGGGGAATTACCGCCCTATTCCAAGGTTGGCAGGGCGGTAATTCCCCTTTCCCCCATAGGGCTCAATGGGAATGGGGAAGGTGCTAATTACGGTGCCGCAAATTGCGGTACCGTAATTAGCACCCTGGTCCCTTTGCGGGTTGGTTTTTAACGCCTGCAAAAAGCAGGCGTCAAATTCTCCAACCCGCAAAGGGACCTCATAGTAAGGCGGTAAGGGTTTACCGGTACCGGTAAAATACTGGTACCGGTAAACCCTTACCGCCTACCGTGTAATGAGGCCCTTAGTCTTTTTCACTCACCGTTCGCATTTTGTTCCTCTCTGGATGCTCGGGATCACTGCTTTTGTTATCGACTCTCCCTGCTTTTCGCTCGATTAGCTGCTCGTAGAAGTGGGAAGCGGTTTGTGGGGGAAAGCACAGGTTCCTTCAGACCTCAACCTGCAGGTTTTGCACTTTATACCAACCACTATCTACGGGGAGCCTCTCGGTCTACTTAGCCGGATGGCAAAGTACTTGTGATATTGCCGAGGACCTAGAGTTACTTATATCGACAGTCAATGGGTGTCTTATCTAATCGATAATCTATAACCATCTATGTCTTCTACAAAGTGAACAGCGGGACCCCAGCCGGCCAATAGAGCTGGGGGTGGCCCAATAGTACTTTAAGATGAGTAGCAGCACCCGTGAGATGGATGGGGATGCAGATTAATACTCTCGCATCAAATCAATAATGACAACTTGATAGTTTGACAAAGGGAGCCCGTTTAATGACAAGTACACAAAACGGGGAGTTATGAATATCAGCAGTCACTTGATCTTCCTTCTTGCTTCAACTCCACTTAATTTCATAAAAAACACATCATTTATACTAAAAACCATCATTACTGAGTGTAATATCTCAAAACGTAGCATGCAATTCGATTTGTTTCTAGGAAGGTAACTTTAATATAGAAATGCAGTTACACTGAGAGATTACCCATGCACCCACGTTTTACCAAAAAAGAAGACATGTGTCCTCTTTCTCAGTGTTACAATAGGTTTTTTTAATATGTGTTGATAGTGCCCTCTGTGATTACACGTGTTTTGACAGACTCCCGTCTTTTTCAAATTAGGGCCAAATGGTGGTTGTTTGTATATATGCTTTATAGTCTTTGTTGTGAAGTCTCGGGTTAAATCCCAGCCTCTGTACTTTCGCTCCGTGCTAAACTGTCCTAGGCCCTGATTTGAAAAAGACAGAGTACGCCGAAACACATGTAATCACAGAGGGCACTGTCAACACATATTAAAAAAACCTATTGTAACACTGAGAAAGAGGTCACATGTCTTCTTTTTTGGTAAAACGAGGGCGCCTTGGTAACCTGTCAGTGTAACTGCATTTCTAGCTTTTACCTAAACGGAATAGAGGAGCCAAAGACTCTGTTGTTACCCTCTCATGCGACCCTGAAAAGGAGCTATCTTTCAGCACAAACAAGGGCGCTGAGGTCCACCATCAGGTGCCCCCCCAAAAAGGTTCCTCAACTTCTTTTTAACTTTAATATAGGTGCTATATCTGCATATGGTAACGAAGTGAGGGGTTAGGATAAACAGTGTCAGGTGGGGCATCTAAGCCCTTCCTTCAAAATGGTTACTGTAGACGTCACTAAAAGTACAATGTCTCTTTGGTTCTACTAACTATATGACACTAGATTACTTGGTCCACTATGATTGGATTGACATCAACCCCACTCATGCGCTTCCACTAGCTTAGCAGCGTGCAAAATCGTCGGCCAGGTGCAGGGAGTTTGTCTGCAACCCCAGCCTCCCTCCAATTATTGCTACAATCAATCATCACTTCAGTGGTCATGTGTCAATTATTTCTTTGTATTTTGGCCTCAAGACTGCTTCTTGGTATGTAAAAGTTAAGGTGTCTGGAAATGGCATAAGTCCATGAGTAGGTGTGAAAGTTTCATCCCTTC
The DNA here is from genome assembly GCF_040938575.1 of Ambystoma mexicanum. NCBI lineage: Eukaryota > Metazoa > Chordata > Amphibia > Caudata > Ambystomatidae > Ambystoma > Ambystoma mexicanum. The sequence goes on along the minus strand of NC_090926.1, from coordinate 1,205,914,168 downwards.
TGCTTGCTCGGTCACCTGATTTCCACACCCTGAAATTGTCTTATTCTCCATCCAATTCATGTATTTGATTTAATTCGGCCAGCCATCTGCCATCTGTGGCTTATCTTGACCTTTCAGAATAGGATACTCTGTTCTTCTCTTCATTAATTGTATCTACTGTGGGTCTATTTCAGCCTATACGACCTTGGCTTCTTGCCATGACTTGTCTTGTCTGAGTTTTTCTCTGTCTTTAATTCTCGATTTGCTTGCTGCAAGGCTCTTCCCTTGCGACCTTTAATAACCTATGGTTGATACTGCTCTTGTGCATAGTGTCAGTATACTTGTATAAGTTGCTTCTCTTGAGGTAGATATGTATAGGTGGCGCTTGCAGCACTCTATCTTACTACTAAGCTTAAGCAAGCCTCACGATTTTCTTAGCTTCTTGTGGTTACTGTGCATATGTACATGTGTAAACTGGTTGAATATCCTCATCACGCTCATGGCATAAGTTTCTAACATTTCACATCACTTCTTTCACTTTAGATACGGGATGTCACTCATCTATGGTTTTTCGCCTCTTTTCATCATTCACAGGTCGTCATATCTTCTATATGTGAGTCAGTCCGGGTTCTTGTGACGCCATCATTTGTCTGCTTTTAGAATCTTTTTGGCTTCTTCGGGTATTGTATCGTCATTCTGTCTCACTTGTCAGTATGGTTTTCTCAATGGGTACCTTACTGTCCAAGGTTTCTTAGGTGCAGGTACTTCAATAGGTGCTGTCAGTCTGATAGGTACTGGACAGAGCCCCACTGCGACTCTCTGCTGGTTTATTTGCTCATCATACATCACATATTTCGGCGTGAACGTTCCTGGTACTTCAAAATGGGTGGTAGGGGTGTGAATCGTGCTTGGGGCCTCCTCTACACAGGGTACCCACAAGACAAACAAAAAAACATAGAGAAAACATACAACGTGGAAAGAGAACATTTTTAGAAAACAAACATTCAAGAACATAATCATTATTTCTTATCTTGTTACCAGCAACATAACTCACACCGATTTCGGCCGCGGGACGAGCATTATGATAAATGAGCAGTTCTGCGTGGGAACAGTGATTACAAGATTGAGATTGTTTCGTAACTGGTGCATTTTACCTTGTTCTTTTTTCAAAAAGTTCACTGCGTCGCTGATTCTTTATACGCACCAACAACAGACACTTGTGACGCCATGTAAGACATCTCGCTTACAGTGCCATACTAGCATGACACTCTTTCACTCGCACTACGGTGGAGGGATATTGAGACACATGATTTCTATTAATAGTGTCCATGAATGTATTTCAACTAAATATGAGTTTACATATCCCTCAACTGACTGCTCACACGAATTTGCATATAGCCATAATTGGCCACCTATAATGCACGCGTATGAAACACACCACTATTTTATCTTGGGCACGGATAACCAAACTGGGTGCAAGAAATAAGAAATATGGAATTTTGTAAGAATATCATTAGGGTATCAAGACTAAGTAAGGTGAGGAAGATGGGTATACCATATATTAATACACAACATTGACAGAGGTAACAAGATAACAAATAATGACTATGTTGTTGAATGTTTGTTTTCTAAACATTTTCTCTTTCCACGTTGTATGTTTTCTCTGTTTTTTTGTTTGTCTTGTGGGTACCCTGTTAACATACTAATGTAATTCCAATTGTTACCCATTTGTGGTACTTCCTTAATATGTACATAGTTGAATTTAGAGGCAAATAGGCCCTGAAGATGGATTTTTATATCCGAAATGCATTGACCATTTTTGCTGACATTGTGTTGTTTGCTTAAAGAAAAACATTCCTGACAACATAAGGAAGTAATGAAAGAATAAACAATCGAATTATTATCACTCACAGGAATCCTTTTGAATATTATTGCAAGAAACGCATGAAATTACTCATAAAATTGAATAAATCCCAGTGGGATCTAACTGTGTGCGGCCCACACCGATGGCAGGTTAGCCTAGGTCTTTTTTCTCCAGTATAGCAGGATCCACTCACTCTGTGATGCAACCCTTGGAGAAAGGAGTAGAAGGATCCACCAGAGGCCCCAGCCAGTGGCGTAACACAAGATGTGGGGGCCCCCCTGCGAGCCATGCTGAGGGGGGCCCCCAACTCAGCAACAAATCAAGGGTCGCGCCACACTCTGGGCCAGCCTAGATTATCACACTTGCGCAATACGCACAAACGTGCTGCTGAACGGATATGCCGCACACTGCACTAGGAGAAAGATATACATATGTGTTTTAATATAACATACAGCACACTGTCTGAGGAAAAAATGGCTAAAAAGCCAGAGTGTTTGCAATTGTTTTGTAGGGTAACACCAATCCAACAGATGCAAGTCACCAACAGAGCAGGAACATTAAAGCTTTGCTATTAAAAATGTCATGCCACAATGAAAACATGTCCAACTGGCTGCACAAGGTAGACCAGTTGTGACATGTAATAACAATATAGTAAAGCTTGCCAGGCTACATTTAGACATATCTAGACTGGTTGCACCAAAATGGCAGTCGAAGCAATAACACTCATCAAGAATAGAACACACATTCAAGCCTGTGTCTCTGTGGCCTCTAACAACACGGCCAAACTCTTTAAAATCTGAAAAGAACTGGTCAATCCTGTTGAGGTCTTTACATCTCCTGTTCCCTCCCAGGCCTTCTGTATGGCTCTGTCATCTCACTTCTACGCTAAAACTCAGGACGTCCTGTCTTCCATCTCCTCTTCCTCTCCCTCTTCCTCTCTCGGCCGCCCTTTGGCCATCTCTACCTCTCTTCCTCCTTTCTCCTCTTTCTCTCTGACAACACCTGACGAGGTGTCTAGACATGTCCGATCTATGAAAGCGTCATCCAAACAGGTGCTCTCCTGCTCCACCAGAACCATCAAGAACCATATTGACACCCTCGCTCCAGCCTTGACCGATTTCTGTAATCATTCTTTCCCCTCTCCCGTTAAGCACTCCCTTATGCACCCACTCCTCAAGAAGCTTTCTGTCGATCCTGCTTGCCCAGAAAACTATTGCCCAATCTCCATTTCCTGGGCAAACTTTCCTGGGCAAACTGTTGAAAAAGCTGGCCATCTCCCAGCTTACTCTCCAGAGGGAATCTGTTGGTTGTCTCCATGACCATCAGTCTGGCTTCATTGCCAGAGACACGGAAACTGCTGTCCTGAACACCTGTGAAGTTCTGCTCTCTAACCTTGATTCCAGCATTCCTTCTGTCCTCATCCTCCTTGATCTTTCCTGTGCTTTCGACATGGTCAACCATGCCATCCTGATCAATCCTGATCAATCGACTCCATGAGAACCTGGGCATCACGGATCAGGCCCTTGAGTGGCTGACCTCCTTCCTCTTGGACTGCCGCTCCCAGGTCCAACTTGGTCCCTTTCTCCCCGTTCCATCCTCTCACTCTGGTTTTTCAACCTCTAAGTGGCCCCTTTGACCCACCTGATCTCTACATTCTCCTCTAACTTTCAGTGTTATGCGGATGACACTTGGCTTTCCTTCAGGCTCCCCTCAGACTCCTCTCATCTCTCGCTCATTCCCGACTGTCTATCCGCGATTCAGGATTGGTGTGCCTCCAACTATCTCTGCCTTAATGTCAGTAAAATGGGGATCCTTCTCATTTGGACTCCTGCCCCTGCTTTCCCTCTCTCACTCTGGCCGCCCGCCTTGGGCCCCCTTCCTTCGCCTTCCTGTGAGGCAAACAACACTGGTGTCATCTTTGACTCCACTCTCTTTCTCTCCTCACATCTCAGACGTTGCCAAGAAGTCCCACTACCAGCTGCTCCTCCTCAAAGGGACTCTTCCCTTTCTCACTTTCCCCCAGAAGCTCACTGTCTGCAGAGCCCTGGTTCTCTCTAGGCTGGACTACTGCAACAGCCTCTTTCTCAATTTGCCTTTCTCTACTATGAAGCCCCTGCAACTAATACAGAAAAGGACTGCAAGACTTATCCTTGGCCTCAAGCTCAGGGTTCGTATCTCTCCAGCCCTGAAATCTCTCCACTACTCCCCGTTGCTGCAAGTATCAACTTCAAGACCCTTTGCAATGTCCACAAGGCTTTCTGGGACTGGGGCCCACACTACATCCAATGCTCTCTTCCAAAATATCTTCCTTCTCAAACCCTTCGCTCAGCTACCTACAACACTCTAAGGGTTAGACGCTTCTCCAGGAAGAGAGTGGGGGGTAGATCTCTCTCCTCTACAGGTGCCTCCCTCTGTAATAGCCTCCCTGCCCCTCTCAAGCTTTAGCAGACCACCTGAAGTTCTGGAAGCAGCTCAAAACTTTCCTCTTCTCCTCTGCTTTCTCTCTCTCCCTCCCCTGCTGGCCTACCTGACCTACCTGTCTGTTGTACCGACTGGTTGCTTGGCTACCCTCAGAGTCTCACTGAGTCGAGACTCTTTCTTGATCAGTCACCCTTGCACTGCCTCTGGCCCTACCATGCACTTAGGGGCTGTAACTGTAACCCTACAGTCCCTTGTTCTCCTTGCACTACCCAGAGCTGTGCTGCCCTGACAGCACTTACTCAGAGCATTGCTGCCCTGTTTTTCCCCTCCGCTCTCCCTTGCACTTCCCCCGTCCCTTTCCCTTTGCGCTTCTCGTTATCGCACTTGCACTATCTGAATGACACAAGGCCTAATAAGATCATTTGTCTTGTCCTCCCTCTATCTTCCATCCCTTGTCTTGTCGCGCCTAGAAACACTTGTGTGCAGGCACGTTATAAATGACTTATATCATATCATTTGATCACAGATGCCCAGAAAAATATACAATGCTGCAGTAAGAAACGGCTGACTGGCAGCACCCAAATGGCAGTCGAGCCAGGTAATTCACTTAGCAGGACTGCTTTATCATAAATGCCCCATTAAAAAAAAGTCATACCAAACTGACAAATGACTAGACTGGTTGCACCAAAATGCCTCTCTAGCCACTAATACCACATATCATGCCAGCTTAGCCTGGACATGGACAGCCATTATAATTTGTTGTATAATCCTGCCCCCCCACACATCCCCTCTCTGTCCCACCCCAACCTCCAAAATCAGCTCCTTGGCCCAGAATTACCTCCACGTCCCTTGTCCTTGCCCCAGAGCTTACGGTTGACGCTCCTTGCCTCATAGGTAAGTACTGGGATGAGGAAGACTGGGATTAGGACCCAGTACCACCCTTGCACTGCCTCTGGCCCTACCATGCACTTAGGGGCTGTAACTGTAACCCTACAGTCCCTTGTTCTCCTTGCACTACCCAGAGCTGTGCTGCCCTGACAGCACTTACTCAGAGCATTGCTGCCCTGTTTTTCCCCTCCGCTCTCCCTTGCACTTCCCCTGTCCCTTTCCCCTTGCGCTTCTCGTTATCGGACTTGCACTATCTGAATGACACAAGGCCTAGTAAGATCGTTTGTCTTGTCCTCCCTCTATCTTCCTTCCCTTGTCTTGTCGCGCCTAGAAACACTTGTGTGCATGTGCGTTATAAATGACTTATATCATATCATTTGATCACAGATGCCCAGAAAAATATACAATGCTGCAGTAAGAAACGGCTGACTGGCAGCACCCAAAGGGCAGTCGAGCCAGGTAATTCACTTAGCAGGACTGCTTTATCATAAATGCCCCATTAAAAAAAAGTCATACCAAACTGACGAATGACTAGACTGGCTGCACCAAAATGCCTCTCTAGCCACTAATACCACATATCATGCCAGCTTAGCCTGGACATGGACAGCCATTATAATTTGTTGTATAATCCTGCCCCCCCCACACATCCCCTCTCCGTCCCACCCCAACCTCCAAAATCAGCTCCTTGGCCCAGAATTACCTCCACGTCCCCTGTCCTTGCCCCAGAGCTTACGGTTGACGCTCCTTGCCTCATAGGTAAGTACTGGGATGAGGAAGACTGGGACTAGGAGTAATGAAGATTACAGGTAGCTAAATCAAGCATACTTCCATGTACCTCTACCTCATCCCAGTACTTATGTATAAGGCAGAGTGCCTTATACACAAGTACTGTCTCATACACACTGGGACGAGGAAGAATAGGGCTAGGAGTAATGAAGATTACCAATAAGTAATCCAGGCATTCAACACAAGTATTGGTGCAACACCATTGGGTTGACTGGGATTCAACACTCCCACCCCCCTTGAAATGTTGGGCTATGTTGACCAGACCTGGCTGACCTTCAGAGCAGTTGCCAGACAGAAAAGGACACAGATGTTAAACGGCACCTGGGTTTCTCTGTTAACAAGAACCCACCAATTACTAACATAAAGCAATTCACTGTAAGTACCTGCATTCAAATGCCAAATTTTTTAGGCAATTGAAATCGTGATGTGGGTTTAATACTTGCATGCCAGGGGAGTGATTGGAAGGGTATAGAGGGAACAGGAGACCACTCATTCTCACAACAGTCCTTAAGTGGGTGCTTTAAACCTTAAACGAGAGAGTTAACTGCTTGTAACATTGAAGCTGCACTAGAATAGTCTCATAAAAATGCATAAAGAAATTAGATGACCCAAACAAATAAGTTTGCCCCTCCCCCACAGCCCATGAAGTTGGCACCCCTCCCAACATTTGAAGGCTTAGCCCCCGAAAATGAAGGTTTTGTTGCGCCCCGAATGTAAGCACACACACCATTCATCATATACACACACGCACAGCCAGCCATCCATACATTTAAGTGTGCATTCTTTCACCATACTGGCACACCCAGGCAGCCATCCATACATTTAAGTGTGCACCCTTTCACCATACAGGCACACCCAGGCAGCCACCCATAAAATTAAGTGTGCACCCTTTCACCATACACTCGCACAGGCAGCCACCTATACATTTAAGTGTGAACCCTTTCAACATACACTCACAACTATGCCGGACTGTAAACAACGGTGCTGGTAAGCTCACCGGCACTGTTGTTTCCGGGCCGGCATATTACAGCTCTGCGGGCGGTTGCCGTCCAGCCCGGCAGGTCAGACCTGCCGGGCAGAACGGCACCTACCCGCATAGTTTTCACAGAAACACCAGCACCGTTATAAACGGTGCCGGTGCTTCTGTGGTCCCCATTCCCATAAAGTCCGATAGGACTTCATGGAAATGGGGATTTACCATTTGCCGGCGCCTGACTTCCCAGACCGCCGGGGTTGTAATCCCCCGGTGTTACCGGGAAGTCGGGCGCCGGTAAATCATTACGGGTCTGGCGGCAACCTGCTGGTAGCAATGGCACGGTTGCCGCCAAACCCGTAATGAGGCCCATCGTTTCTTTTTGAAGTCACTCTGACTTCATAAAGAAATTATTTCTGTTACAGAAATAATTTCTTTATAAATGCAGAGGGAATTCAAAAAGAAAAAAAAAAAATGTTGTACAAGTGGGGGCCCCTCCCAGGACATGTGCTGGCGGGGCCCCCTGCACCGTGGCGGCTGCGGGGGCCCCTGTTACGCCAGTGGCCCCAGCCCTTTCTTGATTGGACCTATGGTACACACAGTAGGCTTCATTACGAGGTTCGAGGTAAACTTGCCGGTAAAACCGGCAAGGCTACCTCCAAACTCGCATCCGGGTCTGGCTCCCGCGAATAGGAAATTACCAGGCTATTCCGGCCCAGTCGGACCCGGTAATTGCTCTTTCGCGGGTGCTGGGCCCAGAACATCCTCATTCCCATTTGAGCCACATGTGGATGGCGGTTCGGTAGCAACGGTGCCGGTAGCGCTACCGGCACCGTTGTTGCCTTACTGCCATGCTTACTGCCTCAAGCAATGAAAGAACCCCAGGGCTATTGACGGGAGAAGACGAGATTGCGTCCATAATTCCAGAGCCCAGCCCTAGGTCAGCCAAGCAGAAACCCTGTTACAATGTATACTTAACATTAGTCAGTGATTACCTTCTTTTTGTGTCGAGTACCTGGTCAAAGCATGGAGCGAGGGTCGGTGCATGCTGGGTGTGCAAGCTCCGGTCTGAAGCCTGACCCAGTACCAGAAATCATATAACAGGCACCACAGTTACATGCAGTAAGTGTTCGGGCTTCATGCAGCGCTGCCAGTAAAGGGGAAAGAACCTCACGAGAGTGGGGGGATGATAGAGTGCCAGATCTACGAGCCACCAGGTTGGACACTACCTAATTTCAACATGGAAGACAGGGCGCTTTTAACTTCAGGCCAAGTAGTACGGTCTGGAACAATCCTCAATGCATAGCACCTGCCGCGAGCTACAAAAATGGCCTTGCCTATGGGGAGGAGATGGAAGCATGGAACCAGGTTCAACTGCAATCCACCAAGCCAATAAGGCAATGGAGCCACAATTCATAGCCGCCATTTTGTGAAGCATTTAATGCTGGGGACAGTCAGTCGTTCATCTTTTTTAAAAAGCTGATTGGGATTTTTTTCTATAAACAAAAAACAAACAAACTGATGAGTCCCGGATTCCCCCCTGTGTGTCCCCCACATTACATACAATTATCCCCATGAAGTTGTCATTCCCTCCCAACTGGCGTATGGAGTACGGGCCCACAAATGACAATGATCAACTTGTACGTCTCCTCTCAACTATTGTCAATATTGGTGTTCTCTGCCCCTGTCTTTGATCCACTGTTTTTCCCCACGCTCCCCTTCTGACTCAGGTGCTCTCTCAGTGCGGCCCAGATATCTCTGAGTCTACTCCTTGCCGGTAGCGTATGGCCACCTTGGATTTCATATGCTACGCAGTACTGCAGGGGCATAACCAGGTTTCCAATTGAGAAGTAAGCCCTATCGACCATCTTCTTACTAGAGGCATTGCTATTATGGACGCCATACATAGGAGTTTGCGCATATGCCTGTTTTTTTGACTAAATGTGCCCAGAAACCACGACCACGGTGATGCCGGGAAGGTTTTCATTATCATCTCATTCGTAACTCTGATAACTTGGAGCAAAATCTTTTCTACTGGTCGACACTCGCATGCTAGGTGCAAAAGGTTTGCCTCTTCCTTTGGCAACTACTGCAATTTGAGGAAACAGCTGGTTAATATGTGCTCAATTTTCTTAGGATGTGGTATGAGGATGTAGGTGATTTGACCGAATCCATATTTTTGAAAGAGTGAAGTGAACAAATAATGTTTTTTGTTATAGCGGTGTGAGTCCCCCACCTTTATTAATATCCCTTACCCCACCCCCACATATATTTAATTGTAAAGGTTTTTTTTGGATAAATAAATAAAAAAAACAATTTGGTCACTTCGTCCTCGAAAACATTGGATTCGGTCACTTCTACGTTATCGGTGGTATGAGTGCTGATGTAAGTATTTATAGTGAGTAAGTCGAGGATAGTCATTTCGTTCACTGTACCCTTTTACCTTAATTGTTCTAAAGAGAGCAGCTTCCCCTCTATATATAAATCTTGCAGTGGATGTCCAGTCTCTCAAAGTGTAGTCTAAATATTCTCTCCTGTGTTCATTCGATCCCTTCCACATCGTAGATGGAGATGGTTGGGGCATATAGGGCCTCATTCCGAGTATGGCGGTAAGGGATAGCGGCCACCGCTAACGAGAGCGGTGGCGGTAATCCCTTACCGCCATACTCCGAGTTCCCTTTGCGCCATGGAGGTTTTAACACCTGCTTTTAGCAGGTGTTAAAAACCATGGCGCTAAGGGACCTTGATGTTAATTACGCCACCGTAATTTACGGTGGCGTAATTAACGCCTTCCCCACTCCCATTATGCCCTATGGGGCAAGAATGGGAATGGGGAAGGGTAAATGGGGATTGGGGAATTACCGCCCCGCCAACCTTGGAATGGGGCGGTAATTCCGCCATCCACCAAGGCGCTGCCGGTCCGGGTACGGCGTCAACCAAGGCGTTAATAGCGCCATTGGTTAGCGCCGTACTCGGAATGAGGCCCATAGTCTCTCTATTCCGGCTAATTCTACAATCTTGTCCCAAGAGTTACATGTCGTGTGCACTTTCTGAATCTCTTCTCTACTACGCACACTTCAACCACAGAGCATGGATTTAAAATTTGTGGGGTGCATTGGAGCTTTTTCAAATCCTCACGTGTGGATAATAATTTTGTTCAGCATAGCATAACGTGGCGTATTGCGCTTGTGCTGCCAGATAGTAGGCATATAGAACAGGGTAGTCGAAACCCCCATTATCATAGGGTCTTGTAAGTGTCTCATAAAATACTCAAGTTTATTTACACGCCCATATTAACCTAACCATTATCCTCTTTGACCTAAACCAAAAGGACATTCAGAGGTATTATCGGAACATTATTAAAAATTAATAACATTTGCGGAAAAAGCACCCTTTTCGCTAGCGATATCCTTGCTGGCTGGGAGAGCGCCATCTTTATCCAGCTCTCCTCTTTAGCTTTCAGAAGATCGAGATTTTGCTGTAATTATCCTGGTAAAGGTCTGTGATTCTTGTGGTTATGACGATCCTCTAATACTTAATATTGTCGTCTTTCCATTTACGGTTTGATTGGCTGTCTACCCGCTTGGTTCATGGGGTTACGGCTAACATTTCCAATTTTTTCCAATTCATTTTCAGGCATGACGGGCCAGCATATGTTTCAATGTCCTCCATGACCAGATTAAGATTCACCTGGGAGTGTTTTATATATAGGAAGATATCATCCGCATAAAGCAATATTATATTAATCGAGTAGTATATTTTGTGTACTTTTTTTAAAACTCTATTGTCAGCCAATCACACCCGGGGTGGCCTTATTGTTTGTCAATTTACTGATGACTAGATGTACTTCTTCTTTACTGGTGGGGTTATTAAGATGATGACCCTGCACACTAACCAGCCATCCAAAGGCCAAATGTTCAAGGAAATGACCCAACTCCTCAGTCGTTGCCTCAGATTTGCTGTATTCAACCCCTGATAGTATTTAATTCATTTTCATATTATCTCTCACCAAATGGCCTTCGGCAGGCTCTACTTCCACTATGTCCGTGGTCTCCCTTTCCTTCCGAATAGCCCGTGAAAGCATCCTGCTGGCGTAGTCACCTACCGCACATTCCCTTGCCCTCAACGGGCGCTCACGGAATTTGGATTCCCTGTTTGCTAGGTCTACACATTGGTTCTGTGCCTCCCTCTCCTGCTGAAGGGCTACTGTGTCTACACATTGGTCTAGAGATTGCTCCATGCCTTTGATCTCTGCCTCGAGCTGTGTGAGGGGCTTACTCGTCGATTTCAATACCCAGCACTCCATTGATCTGCATACTATGTGCATATGTAGGATGAATATCTGGAATGGGTTCAAAAATACACCTGTGCGCTAAATGACCACTCTTTTAGCATTAAATGATTGACAGGCAGCGATCACCCTTCCACAAAGCCCACCCAAACCAAGGCCTTGAATAGGTAATAGTTCGAAATTCAATTGGATAATGGTGACTCGCACACTGTCTTCCTATAAATTCTTAAAAGTTCTCGTAAATAAACTGTATTAAGGTATTCCAAGTAGATGATCCCAAAATTTAAATGTATTCTTTATATGGTCAGCCGACACGTGTTTCAACCCAGAGGTCGTTCTCAAGGCTGCACAACATATTATACATACAGTCCAGTAAGTACAGATTAAAATATAATATGGTCCATAATAAATAATAATTTTAAATTTTGGGATCATTTACTTGGAATACCTTAATACAGTTTATTTACAAGAACTTTTAAGAATTCATAGGAAGACAGTGTGCGAGTCACCATTATCCAATCGAATTTCAAACTATGTGCATATGTAGCTTGAATGTTTCCCATACCATGTTCACCTTTTCTATAGAATTTGCATTTGTTCGAAGAACCCCTCAATTGCCCGCACTAGATCATCTCGGAATGCTGTGACTCGTATTGAATTGTTTCTAAATCTCCATCTAGGCGTTATTGGGAGTGGGTAGGGCCAACCAATGGAGAGCAGAAAGTGGGAGTAGTTAGACAGCGTTCTGGGAAGTATCCTGCATTCCTGTGTGATTTTAAGCATAGTCGGGGACACCGCTATGTAGTTAATCCTTGAGTATGAATTATGTATGTGAGAGTGTTAGGTGTATTCTTGTATATCGATGCCATACATCCACAAGATTGTGATAGTCTGAAAGCTCTTTCCACAAAATGGCCGATTTAGGAAGGAGTAGTTGTGTAGAGTTCGCCCTATCCAGCTCCAGTGACAGGGCTAGGTTAAAGTCATCAGCCCAATGATCACATACCTCCCGCCCCTATCTGTCGAGATGACTCATACGTTCCCGGAAGAACTCGGTGTGTCAATGTTTGGTTCATATATGTCTACTAGAACCATCTTATTACCACCTATTTCCCCTGCTAGAAGTAGAAATGTGCATCCAATATCTTATTGTGCTGTTTGTATTGCAGTGAGATATGAATGTCTGGGGCTACTCCCCTGGTGTTTGTGGAGAATGTTGAACTGTACCTGTGCATCTCTAACCCCTGTGCGGCTGTCACCTGATCTTCCTTTCCCAGGTGCATTTGCTGTATCATCAGCACATTAATCTGGTGTCTATGTGGGCACAGCACTATCTGCCGGAACTTACTGGGGTTCTTCAATCACCCTAATGTTCCATTTCAGGATATTTACATTAGTGTGTATCCCAGTTATACCTTTTGGGCAGGGCCTACGGTTTCAGAGAGTCTCGGGTCTGTGAGGCAAGTATTTGCGTATTCATTTTGTATCATCTCACTAGCGTTGTAGATATACCCCTCACACTTTGTCCGGGACTGATACCAAACTGAAACTACATTATCCCTCAGCAATGTTCTACCCCTCGCCCCTGCCAGTAACAGTAACTTACTAGCTGGACTTTTCCCTCCAATAAATGAAAACATGAAACAGTTATTCAGCAGTTACTCTTCAGAGGGGCTGCCATGCTTCAGCAGCTGCTCCCGGTTGTACATTACGAAACTGTTGATTGTATATTACGAAACCGTCTTATTTTGTTGTACCAATCATCGTAAGTTGTTCGCCGGTCTCGTGTACATCCCTAAGTAGTGCTGACGTACTTCTTATGATGTGATCAGTAGTCAAGTGTTCGCACCTGAGGATTCGGCTCAATCTCTACTCTGTCAGATGCTCTGTTGCCCCAGCGAGGTGGAGCAAGGGGCCCACCCGACATTCACCAGGTCTCTAGCATATCCTTCTGCTGCCTTCGGATCTGTGAAAAAGTGAGTTTAACTTAACTGGGTACATCATGACTTAGCGGGTTGTATGTTTGCATAGCAGATCTTTTGCTTACTGGAACGGTTTTCGAGATTCTTGCCCTTGCGGGCTAAAGTCAGGAAAGTTAATTATTGTCGATGAGCCATACTTCAGCTCCCCTTTTACCCTGGCTGCCTTGAAGAGCAAGTCTCTGTACCGATAACTGAATATGCGAGTAATGAGTGGGCACTCAGGTGCATCAGGTGGGGCCTTGGACCTAGCGTACAATGAGCATGCTTTACCATGAACCCCTGGAACACCTCCAGGATGTGCAGGACTTCCAGAAGTAAGCATTCTATAAAGGCTCCATCCATCTTGCTTCCGGCAGACCAAGAATCCACATATTGTTGTACCGTGAGCAGGCCTCAAGGTCTAGAATTTTAGCTGTGACCTTCTTGAGTGTTTGTTGCGCTATTTGGCCTATTTCGCTCTGCAATCTCGCTGTCTGGTCTTCATTGCCACTTATATGTTTTTCGGCTTCCCTCATCCGCCCGCATAGTTTCTCGAGCTGTATTGCTGAGGTCTCCACTTTACAAGTTAAAATTTCTATTATTTGCCCCAGAATGTTGCTGCTGTCCTGAAAGGCTGCCAGGGTTTGGTTCATTGCCTGGAGGTCCAGGGGTGTGGCCTCCCCACCGCTATGAGGGCCCGTCTCCATAGGAACCCTAGCTCTTGTACAGTGGTCCATCTTTGCTTGCTTCTTAGGGTTACCCATGCGTTATTATAAGTACACGTGTGGCAAAGCAGACAGCCTGAGCGAATCTACACCACCCTATGATGTCTAATTAGTTCTTTCTGTGGCCTTGGTGTCCTTACCAGACCATTGAGGTTACTTGGAGCGTTTTGTGGCTCCTATGTGTGTAGGGTACGGACTAGGCAAGACACTACTGTATAGTAGTATGGCTGTGCTTTGTGAACGTTGAACCGGGAGTTATGACAGTCCATGCAGTAGTGGGTTTGTTGCAAGCTTCACAGAAGTGGTCCGTCCATTACGGTGTTCCAGTCAGACTATGCACCATGAAGATATGTTCTAGTGGCCTCTGCCGTCATGAGCTTTCATGAGTCGGAATACCTCTACACCGTATGCGCCTGCCGTCAATCTTTGGGACCATTGCCTCAGGCTACAGACTTCTTTCCCGCCTGCGACTCCTAGTTGGGGTGCAGAGTTCTCGCCTCAAGCACGGGTAGGATGACAGCACCGTACAGTCTACTGTGGGTCCCGGCTTCTTAAGGGGCTACCCTGCTATGTCACCACTAGCCTGCGTAGTGCTCCCGTGGGAGGGCCTAAACAGTTAGCCATGGGGTTCATCACAGTGGTGTCCCTGCCATACACATTCACCGGGCTATGATTACCTGCCTGGCTGGTAGCGTCTCGCTAAGTCTAGGCCCAGATTCGGGTCGCTTCAAACTCACCTCTCCACGGTCGAGGACTTTGTACAACTCAATCTCCTAGGAGGCTGCCATCACCGGTCCTACACTGCCCACCTTCCGTCTGCAAAGCACAGCCTAGTTCCGGAACAGGGGGCCTGGACCTCAAGCTTAGTAGCTCCTCCCTTGGATCTTCAGATTTTGTTGTCCTTTTTCCGCACCACTGTTCTGTGCAACCAGTCACTCCCCTGCATGACAAGGCCAGGTCCCGGCACACCATTTCTATGCTGCTCCACACTGCAGTCCTGCAGGCCGATCAGGCTCACTGGATAGCAACTCCAACCGCTTAGGAGTTGTACACTGACCCTTTCAGGGACATTTGGTGGTATTATCAGGATTATCTCATAGGATTTGTAAATTTCGTTTGTGAGCCAACTCATGAAGCGGCCATCTTGCTACCCATGCAACAGCGCCCCCCCCGTCCGTTCGAATCAGGCAGTCACGCATCTTAAGGTCCAACATCATTTGTGTTGCTTTATAGTGTCCCCATTGGATCTATGCTATGTCAGAACGCTAATTTGTCTGGCACACTTTAGTAAAATATCCCTGTTACACACTTTTTCAGTTGACAAAATATCTAATTGCCTGTTCTTTTTTTAATTGTGCGAGGTCTTCCACCCCTTGTCTTAACTCTTTCTGAGCCCTACCTTTCACCGCTCTTCTGCTTTACTTCCCCCACTCTTTTATGTTAATCCCTCGCCTCCCCCACTTTGTTTTACTTTTATTCCATACCTTTCCCTGATGCGTTTTCATTATGCGTATCAGGGCAGGTCTTAAGAAATCCACTGGTGTCATAATACAGTGGTGTCAAGATGACTGAGCACACCTTGGTTCTGGTTGATAGGTTTTTAGGGAGGCCCAAGTGTAGGTCCGTACCTGAGTCCAGACTCGACAGAATCAGGTCTTGAGTAACGTCCATCTTGCGGCCCGCGTCAAGATGCTGTTGCATTGCTCTGATGATATTGACATTGATTTGGTAGGATATGGTAGGGGGTGGATCGGGGGTGGGAGTCGCTGATAGAAGTAGGCCATCTCAAAGGCATGGTATCCATTTGCCACTGGTGGGGCATAGGCTGCTCCTACTCGCCAAGGTGGCTATCATGCAGTTTGAGGTTACGTTGCTGGCATTCGGGTTGGTGTCCAATTTATGAGCTAAGCGTCGTCGTCATAGAATTGAAAGCAGTCAGTACAATGTCCAATGGTGGGCTTATATAGGGTTCCATGTGTTAATATCCCAACAAAAATATTGCCATACAAGAATGGCGCCATATATTTGCAGCGATATTAACCCATTAAACCTGCAGGGGACACCCCTACAACCCCCATATTATTTTAAAGGGAGCGAGGGACACCCCGCCAAGCCCACTCCCATTTACACCAAAAATTATCTCCACTAATAATATCGCCTATGGCCATTCCAGAATACCATATATATGGCGATATTATTGGTGGGGATAATATTACCTGATACCTTATATAGAAGATATGGATGAATGAGTGTTGATCCATATTATTAATCTATCTGCTAGAATAGAAAGGATGCTATTTCTTTGTGCCCAGAGCTTATCAGACCTATTGTAGATTGCAGTCTCGCGGGAGTGGACGCGACTGCTCGTAAAAAGACGCAACAGCAAAGAAAAGCGCGTGCGCGCAACAGGCCTTCGCGGTGCAGGCTAGCGAGGGGCAACAATGCAGCCCCAGTGCTCCGACGGCTAGTCCGGCCCCAACCCCTGCCAGCCTACCACCCCATTAGAACCCCTCTTAGTCACTTACTGAATGAGTCATGGACTAGGATCAACGGTGCCCAAGTTGTGTTTTGCTACTGGCAATAAAGGCTGTGTCACACCAGAAAGCGTCTGCGTGGTCATAGGGAGGCCACAGCACCTATGGTAGCCTTAGGGTGTATTTGACAGGTTTGACGCCACCTTCATACCCATAGTCACCACACTTCTGTTGGAGTCAAACAACTAATGAATTTATTTGTTAGAAACACATCTTTTGTTTGCATATATTGTCACAATTATACATAGCCACTATTCAAAGCATTGTTAGTTGGTGTATATTTTTCGCAACCTCATATTTCCACATTTCAAAGCATTGTTTTCTTCATGATACACTTATTCTAATTGTTGATAAATGTCAAATTCAGTGGTCAGCAACCTGTGACTGTCCAGACTGTTTGAACTACAACTCCTGCGATCACCATTGGCTGTGCTGGGTAAGGATGATGGGAGTTGTAGTCCAAAGCATCTGGAGAGGCAAAAGCTGTAGGACTCGGGTATAAGCCTAATTTTATTTCTCAGCATATAAGCAGTTCCTTATTCCATTGCCACATTTCTTTCCCCAAACACATGTTTCACAGCAAGCAGGCACTTTATCATGGTAGATGATCATATATTCAAACTTATATTATTCGTGCCATACACTTAGGTGAAAAAAAGCTAAAGAAAATGTGAACTTCATGGGGTGCTCTTTCTTGTTCACTGGAAGAATCAATACTATTGATTTGCCATGCATCTGATAGTTGCAATTCTCCAAAGTGCAGAGCAATTGACACATAGCTGTGGATATGGCAGGCGCCTGTGGTCGCGGGTCGCTGACAGGTCTAGTAATATCATTGTCACCACAGGGTGGTTGATCTCAATAGACTTCGGGCAGTCTACCTAATACCCCACTTTACAGTCTGTATATTGCTTCCCAGGTGAAACCCTGATTGCCTGTTGTGGCGCGGACCTCCGTGTTTGCTGTGGGCTTCAGGTTATTTGGCGCCAGTACCTTGAAGGACTTGCGCTTAGTGAGGGAAGCATCGAGATACATCTGCTGCATTTTATTCCTTTACAGAAGCCCAGGAGGAGTGGTAATGGCTTATTTGAGTGATATGGGGCCCACGTGTCAGACCAAGGGAGCACTTGATATGGAGCGACTTGCCTCGTCGTGTAGATGACGAAGTCTTCCAAATAATGTACCTGTCTGGCTATTAGAAATAACAACCAGAATGGTCTATTACTGGAAAGACAGGAGACCGATGACCCAGGCGCCGTAGAAGTGTAGACTCGGTATTCAGGAGGACACACCACCAGCTGAAGACAAGGCAAGTTTTGCATAAACAATAAGGCCAATACAAACAGCATACACGGAATACCACTAACCTGCTAACTCAGGTAAGAAGTTAACCGGCTGGTAATGCTGACACCTGCAGTCGTCCAGTGGGAACAAGGGTCCGGATGGGCAGAGGAAGTTCGTAGAAACCTCAGTCGCGAGGCTTAAGGAGCAAACAACCCACAACGTACACCACGGAAGTCTCTAGTCCGTGTACTTGTGAGGGACGAAAGCAAGGAAGTTCAAAAACCAAACCGAAGCCAAAATCATTCAAGGTGAGGTAGCAGCGTGGAAGCAATCCAAGGCAAAGTCCAATAACAATCCAATGTCGTGCAGGGAGCGAGCAAAGCAGACCAATTCAGAATCCAAGGCAAAATCAGGGACAGTCCGAGTTGAAAAGGAGGAAGGCAAAAGATCAAAAAGGCAAATCCCAAAGAGCAACCAAAGCAGTCCGAAGTCAAAAACCGGGAGGACCAGGAAAAACTATGATCAGGAAACAGGAATCGAATCCAAAACGCCACCGAAGAAAGTTCAGAAGCGCCGGTGATTGTACAGGGAGGAGCTTATGAAGACTGTATCACGTGACTTGGTTTGCGTGATACCATCACAGCAGGGCGAGTGCTCCTGTAGTGTAGAGGACGCCAGTGTTGCCAGGCTACCTTCCAGGCACCGCGCTGCATCCGGGGTAAGTGAAGCACTCGACTGCTAGGATACACTTTAGTTTTGCGCTGAAGTCTTTGATCGTGGATGCGCCGGTGAGCAACTGGCGACGCCGTGCTTTCTTTCCCAGCTAACAGACTGGAAGGGCAGAGAGATCTAACAGTATCCTCCCCCAAAGAGGCCCTCACCCTTCGAGCAGACCAGAACTGGGACACTAGAGCTGGAGCATGTATATTACATGCCGGTTCCCAGGTACGATCTTCCGGACCGTACCCCTTCCAATCCACCAGGTAAAACCGTCTACCCCTGCGTATTCGTGTGCCCAAAATAGCGTTCACTTCATATTCATCTGAACCATGAACTTTAATAGGAAGCGGGCGAGATGGAAGCCTGGTAGAAGGATGGCAAGGTTTAACAAGAGAAACATGAAACACCGGATGGATTTTCCAGGTAGATGGGAGCTTCAACCGGATAGCCACCGGATTAATGACTTCCGAAATGACATACGGCCCTACAAACTTAGGTGTTAGAGCTTTGCGACCTGGTATTCGCAGGTTACGCGTGGACAACCACACCTTGGTACCTATTTTGTATTCCGGGGCCGGAGATCTATGAGTGTCCGCCGTTTCTTTCATTTTTCTTGAGCTTGGAGTAAATGTTGTCGAACTTTTCTGCGTGTTTCAGACAAATCCCTCACACAAGCCAGAGCTGCAGGGTTATTCAGTGGAAGCTCAAACTGTATAGGAAGGGCTCTAGGATTCATTCTGTACATAGCAAAGAACGGAGAAACACCTGTCACAGTATGTATAGAGTCATTATAGGCGTATTCAGCAAAGGACAGAAGCGAGACCCAAGGACCTTGAAGCTGACTGATAAGACAGCGTAGGTATTGCTCCATAGTCGCGTTTACGCGTTCAGTCTGCCCATCGGTTTGTGGGTGATATGCACTGGAGTATCTACCATCAATACCTAGGGTAGAGGTTAACGCTTGCCAAAAGAGAGAAGTGAATTGTGAACCCCGATCAGTAATGATGATTGATGGAAGACCAAAACGCCTGAATACATGCTTCAGAAACAGGCTCGCCAGAATAGGAGCTGTAGGGATTCCTTTGCAAGGAACGAACAATGCCATCTTCGTGAGATAGTCAATGATAACCCATATCGTGTCATAGCCTTCCACCAGCGGTAGTTCCACAACAAAGTCCATGGTAATCATGGTCCATTGCAGTTCGGGTATGGGCATAGGCCGTAACAAGCCTACTGGTTTGCCATGAAGGGACTTGCACTGGGCGCAAACCGCACAGGTTGATAAATGGTCTGCAACATCTTTTGCCATACATGGCCACCAACACCAAAGTTTTAGTAAATCCAGAGTCTTCCGGATACCCGGATGGGCGGCAATAGACGAATCGTGGCACCATTGCATCGCCTGTTGTCTAGTAAGAATATCGGGTAGATAGACCTTCCCATCTTTATAAGGGAGGGACTGCACTATCTCCAGCCCCAGAGTGGTTATTTCCGTGGGAGATGTCTCCACCCAGTCTCGAAGCTTGTCTATAAAGAACGGTTGGAGGGTACAACCACATACCACCTGGTTAGGTAAAAGTGGAACCCCATCCATGTTACTGGGCTCAGGACTACCATGGTTACGAGAAAGTGCATCAGCTTTAGAATGGAGGGCTCCTCGGCGATACGAGATAGTGAAATTAAACATTGAGAAAAACTCGTGCCAGCGAGCATGCCGAGCTGTAGTACACTTAACGGACTGGAGTGCAAGCAGATTTCTGTGGTCGGTAAAAACCTGGACAGGTTCTGAGGTACCCTGCAAATGGTGCCTCCATACCATGAAAGCATCTCTTACTGCCAACAACTCTCGTTCTGTGATAGTGTAATTCCTTTCATATGAGGTGAGTTTCCTGGAGTGATATGCAACCGGGTGAAGCCCGTTTGTCTCGGGGCATAATTGCGACAGTATCGCTCCAAGAGCAATACCTGAGGCATCTGCTTCCACAATGTAAGGCCTTGCCGGATTGGGATGCTGGAGTACAGGTGCAGTAGTAAATGCGGTTTTAAAACTTTCAAACGCCTTTTGAGCTTCCCCATTCCAGCAAATAGACTTTTTGAAACTGGTCAAAACCGTGAGGGGGGCAGCAATGGTTGAGAAATCCTTAATGAAGCGTCGGTAGAAGTTAGAGAACCCCAGAAAGGACTGAAGCTCTTTCAAGGTAACAGGGGTCGGCCATTGCAACACTGCTGAAACCTTAGAGGGACTCATTTGCACCCCATGGTTGGTAATGTTGTAACCTAGGAACTCCACCTCCTGTACATGAAATATGCATTTTTCCAATTTGGCGAATAAGTGGTTTTCTCTTAATCGCTGCAATACACTGGTTACATTTGAAATGTGTGTTTCCAGAGAGGGTGAATAAATCAAAATGTCATCCAGATAAACCACCAGATAACAGTCCAGCATATCATGGAACACTTCATTGATGAAATACTGAAAAGTGGCCGGGGCGTTGCACAGCCCAAAAGGCATCACGCAATACTCAAAAAGCCCATATTTGGTTTTGAACGCGGTCTTCCATTCATCTCCCTTTCGAATTCTCACTAGGTTATATGCCCCACGCAAGTCCAGTTTAGTGAACACCACTGAACCTCCGAGTTCATCCAATAAGACAGAGATCAGCGGGAGTGGATATTGATTTCTTATGGTAACCGCATTCAGAGCCCGATAATCAATACAAGGGCGTAGGTCCCCCTCCCTTTTGGGGACAAAAAATAAAGGAGAGGCTGCCGGGGACTTTGATGGGCGAATGAAACCAGTTTCTAAGGATTTCTCAATATAGTCTTTTAGGATTAAATCTTCTTTGGGTGTCAAAGAGTATATTCGCCCGGATGGTATCTTTGCCCCAGGTACCAGTTCTATTGGACAATCATAAGTCCTGTGGGGTGGCAGAATGTCTGCTGCAACTGAATCAAAAACGTCCTTGTATTCTTGATATTCTTTTGGCAAAGCTGTGTTGATAACAGCTCCCACAATGGAAGCAGTCTCAAGCAAGGCGCGACTAGGTTTCGATGAGTCGGGAGTACTTTCCAAGCAGTTGTTTTCGCAATGATCAGAAAGGAACATCACCTCCCCCGATTGCCAGTCAATTACGGGGTATGTAACCGTAACCAAGACAGTCCCAATATGCACTTAAGCTGCGGAGCCGCAATGATATCAAAAGTTATATTTTCATTATGCCCGGAGCTAGTGGTCATCATCAACGTGGCTGTACACTCTGTTACGGGACCTGAAACCAATGAAGACCCATCAACAGCACTCACGGTTTCAGGAAAAGATTTAATCACAATAGGCAATCCCAACTCTCGAGCATAATTTTCGTCCATATAACAGCCGGTAGCCCCCGAGTCTAGGACGGCCAAGACCTCTTTTGGACCACCTGTGTCAGAAGAGAGAGTAACCGAGAGGTAATAAGGGATGGAAGAATTAGAGTCCATAGAAGAAATGCCCGGCCGCTGGACCCCTTCTACTGGTGAGCTTTGGCGTTTCCCTGCTTCTTAGCTGGTTTCTTGGGACAAACACGCAAAAGATGATCTGAGGCCCCGCAATAGAAACACAATCCGTTCTTCCGCCTGTGTTCTCTCATCTCAGCGGAGAGAGGTCCGCGTAATACACCTATTTGCATAGGTTCCGAAGGACTAGGCGTAGGAGCGGGGGGTGAAAAGGACGTGGGAGGAACAGTTCATTTTTCCCCTTTTCTTTCCGCTCGTCTTGAATCGATTTGTAATACCAAATCAAGAAGTTCAGGGAAGGTATTTGGCACAACGGGAACAGTGGCCAGGGTATCTTTCAGGGGTTCCGAAAGGCCTTTGTAAAACAGGGATGCCTTCTTATCTTCAGGCCATCCGGTCTCTGCCACTAGTTGATTGAACTTCGCCAAATATGCAAGAAGAGGCATCTCCTCTTGCTTGAGGCCCAATAACTCTAGATCTGTAGCTTGAGTAGCATATCGTGTATCAAACACACGACTCATTGCCTCTATCAAGGCGTCACAATTGTACAGCAAATGACTGCCATCCTCTAGCAATGGGTTAGCCCAGGCGGCCGCTCTACGACTCAAATGGGAAAGCAAAAAGGCGGCCTTAGTCGTAGAGTCAGGAAAGGAAGCAGGTCTACAGAGGAAATGCAACCTGCATTGATTCAAAAAGGTCCTGTAAGATTTAGGATCTCCGTTGAATCGTTCTGGAGGCGCCAATGGGAACTGTGCCGTCATGTACACTGGCCCAGCCCCTGGTGCTGGTGGTTCTACACCTGACCCAGATGCCATGTCAGACGGTGGTAGTTGTGCGCCTGGGGATTGCATACCTGCTTGTAGCTCATCGATCCGTCGTTGTGTGACGGAATGGGCAGCAGTCATATCATTACGAAGGTCGGCCACTAATTGCAAAATAGTGGTCAAGGTCTCGTTCGCATCCATATTAAAGGCTTCTGAATCTGTCAGACCAAGGGAGCACTTGATATGGAGTGACTTGCCTCGTCGTGTAGATGACGAAGTCTTCCAAATAATGTACCTGTCTGGCTATTAGAAATAACAACCAGAATGGTCTATTACTGGAAAGACAGGAGACCGATGACCCAGGCGCCGTAGAAGTGTAGACTCGGTATTCAGGAGGACACACCACCAGCTGAAGACAAGGCAAGTATCAGACTTTGCATAAACAATAAGGCCAATACAAACAGCATACACGGAATACCACTAACCTGCTAACTCAGGTAAGAAGTTAACCGGCTGGTAATGCTGTCACCTGCAGTCGTCCAGTGGGAACAAGGGTCCGGATGGGCAGAGGAAGTTCGTAGAAACCTCAGTCGCGAGGCTTAAGGAGCAAACAACCCACAACGTACACCACGGAAGTCTCTAGTCCGTGTGCTTGTGAGGGACGAAAGCAAGGAAGTTCAAAAACCAAAACAAAGCCAAAATCATTCAAGGTGAGGTAGCAGCGTGGAACCAATCCAAGGCAAAGTCCAATAACAATCCAATGTCATGCAGGGAGCGAGCAAAGCAGACCAATTCAGAATCCAAGGCAAAATCAGGGACAGTCCGATTTCAAAAGGAGGAAGGCAAAAGATCAAAAAGGCAAATCCCAAAGAGCAACCAAAGCAGTCCGAAGTCAAAAACCGGGAGGACCAGGAAAAACTATGATCAGGAAACAGGAATCGAATCCAAAACGCCACCGAAGAAAGTTCAGAAGCGCCGGTGATTGTACAGGGAGGAGCTTATGAAGACTGTATCACGTGACTTGGTTTGCGTGATACCGTCACAGCAGGGCGAGTGCTCCTGTAGTGTAGCGGACACCAGTGTTGCCAGGCTACCTTCCAGGCACCGCGCTGCATCCGGGGTAAGTGAAGCACTCGACTGCTAGGATACACTTTAGTTTTGCGCTGAAGTCTTTGATCGTGGATGCGCCGGTGAGCAACTGGCGACGCCGTGCTTTCTTTCCCAGCTAACAGACTGGAAGGGCAGAGAGATCTAACACCACGCATGCCTTTAGTTAGATATCACAAAGGTAAGCAACATATGGGTCCAAAGTTATCAATCTGTGAGTGTGAACAAGGGTAGTGAAGTCAGGTTATTTTATTTTACATGGCATTTGTATATAGCGCCCAATGCCATTGGCATGTCCTCAAAGTGCTGTGGGGTGAACGCCCTTGGAGGACCGACGTCTGAGGTATGAGAATTGAAGGAGGATTGTTTAGAACGTGTGTGTGCATTTTAGCCAGCATGACGGTAGGGAGGGGTGACTAAGTTCCTGCTAGCGACCCATGGAGATCTGGTTAGTGATGGGTGCTATGGGTCAGGAGGGTAGGCGAGTCAAGGAGACTGATTTTGTGCCCAGCTGGACTGAGTTTTTGTCATGGGACTAATTGCATTCTAGTGACAGAGGTGATGTGGGATATGAGTTTGATTAGTGGATTATTGCATATGTATGTGGGAGGGTGGCCGTGCCCCGGGAGGAATACGGCTTTCTTCCATTGAGATGAAGTATGATGCACACCAGTGAGACATGGCCGATATGTAGTTGCGATGAGTGAATGCAGATCATATTGTGTGGACCAACTCAAATCTGTTTTGTGTGTGCACGGTACTCTCATGTGACTCATCAATGCCCCCACCTACCTGTCTAGGGGTGATAGTCCACCCATTGGTGGACAAGGCCAGTCAAGATGCAGAAGGGAAGAGCCAAGTCTTTAGTGCCTTCCGGAAGGCGAGGTGATCCTCAATCCTCAATGCGGAGAAGTGTTGGTAAGTAGCACCGGGGCCACATGCCCCAATTTAATTTGGACCACTAGTGGTGTCAGCCTCCATTAATGCCCCCAGGCATTCCGTCATATTTGTTAGTAGTCAATCTCTAATCCTTCAAAGCATAAAATGCCACTCTCCAGAGGACCTTCTCAAATCAGCAATATTGCAGTAATCAAAGGTATGTCACACTCATTTATTTTTACATGTATGAAGCGCGCAAAGCAGCCCTTAGGCACTGCAGCGCTATTACAAGGAAGCCTACTTAATTGCAAGGAAGGACAAGTAGCCAGTCTGAGGTTCTTGAGGTTACAGACGAACCTGGTACTGGCAGGTACATTTTATTTTATTTTATTTTTTGCATTTTTAAAGTGCTCACACAGCACGGGGGCATACCAGATGTTTCTAAGCGCGGACCCGGGGATCGAACCTGTGTTGCTTACTGCACGTTGCTGCTGAGCTATCCTCACATAGGACATAGTTACACATAGGACCTAAGTTACAGATTGCAGGGGAGAGAGAGAGACAAACATGGCGGTGTAGGTGGTCCGATGGGTTAAAGGAGAACCCGGCTACATCCAGTACAGTATCATATCGCTCATGCCCCATCAGCAAGAAAAGGTACTGCCGGCAAGTAAGTGGGCTTCGCCACCTACGACTGAATTCAAGAAAGAATTATGGATCGCAGTGTGGGGTGTTCCAGAAAGGCAGCAATTACACATCTCAAGCTATTTGGGACACTAATATAAACGGGGCAGAAAGACACCTCTAGTCCTTCAAAGATTGATATCATTATACATTCTTGGCCCAGTCATTTCTCAGAGCTGTATAATCCACATTCTATGGATCAGGATATGGGACAAGAATATTCATCTTGAATCATTCATAAGGGGAAGGGATGAAAATTAGACAATTCTTTATTTACTTCTCCATCTTCTGAATAAACCTATCCTGGCAATCCGATCGCAGGCAGCAAAGAGGTGTGCGGCTATGTTTCTGGATCCCTTCAAATCCAGTAGATTCTTTCGGGCACCATTGCTTTTAAACTTATTCAATGCCATTCTGCTGGATGGGAGAACAGCGTCACACTTGGAAAAAGCAATGATAGGCCGATTTCCAAAACAGGTGTCAGACCGGAGTTGCGTTGTTATCGCCTTCTTTTGCTTCTTGATTTTTCAGTGATCTATTTTGGTAAAGTGTCTTTTTTTGCTAACTATTGGCCATGGAAACCAAATTATACACATTATCAGATGGCTTATATGGTTTCCTTGAGGATCTACTTGGCATGCATGGAGTTGTCTGCCAACCTTTGATTGTGCCATCCGATCCTTTCGTTGGAGGGGCTTGGCGGGGATTGCATGCCTTGTCTTTCTGTGACGTTACTGGTCAATGGCCAGAGATCTGATAAGGTCTGGAACTGTAGGTGACACACCCTCCGTTTGGCCACATTGAGGGTTGAGGACAGGCATGCGTACTTACACCCATGCTCTTCAACGTATACATTGATAGTTTGAGTTCTAGACTCTCTTTCCTGGAGCAGATAATGGCCTGCAAACGTTGGCAACGCGATGCTCCTATTACACAGAGAAAATAAATCCGGCGATTAACACCATTAAATCTCGGGAGGATAGCTCAGGGGCAACGTGCTCACCTTGGAAGCAAGATGACACGGAGCAACATGGGTTTGATCCCCGGTTCCGCGCTTAGAAACCTCTGGGCATTTAGCGTGTTATAAATAACCTATCATATCTTTGCAAATGCAATGTGATGGAATTTGGTCACTGGAGAAAAAACTATTGCTTAGAATCCCTGGTAGTAAGGGAACCCGTGATAAAATGTGTTACTTGTTATGATTATCTAACATAACATAATCCAGCCTCCTGGCAACACCATGATAGCAAGCAATCTCACCACATGAGCAAAGCGAATACAGAAACATTGAGATGTGAACATAATAGTTGCCGCCATCCTTTCAACTCAATGCTAAAAGGTTACCTGACCAAAATAACTTCAGGTACCACCCAGTGTCTGGGGATAAGCGGGATTCCTCAAGCACACGCAAGCACACTCTCGAGTGCAACCAACGTTAGATTGTCCAAATTTGCCTTTGAAACACAACCCAATTATCACAACATTTTAGGACCTATCGCCTCCTTCCTTTTGCAGAACCATGGTTCTCTGAACAGGGCTGACATGCGCCCAGGCTACTTGTAAGTACTCACGCACCTAGGATCAGGTCGCCTGGATCACTGGTACTAGTTGAGATTCGTATGGGTCAGCTAATTCCACGATCACAACTTGCACCCTATAAGGGTCTCCTCAATAGAGGGCGACCGTTCTCCTGATACACCGTGCTGCCCATAATATAAACGGGCACCACCGCGATTCAAATGGCAGAGCAAGGTACTACCAGAACATGCCAAGCCGAAGGAGAAAAGGAAGGACCAGTGTTACCAAAAAAGTTCCAATACAGAAAACATAAGTGTAAAAAGGGAAACAACAATAACCTTGATATTAGTTATCCAGGCCCAATTTTCCGAGAGGAATCGGAACTGGAACTGGACAAAGACTTAATCCAAGAAGGTATGTTAAGGCAGGGATAAGTGTGGATGAAGGAATCACAAACGAAAGGAAGGGGCTGTTAGTTGGTTAGTAGGGCCTGCCCCCCCACAGAACGAGGACGTACTACCGGAGAAAAGTAGAGCACTTGGTGAATCACTGTATAGCGTCCAATAGTCTCGTACACCAAGTTGTGGAGTTCCAAATGTCCAGTAAATACCCCGTCCACAATCCAATCTGATAGTTTCCTGAAAAAACAAATAGAAGAATCAAGCTGGGTGCTGATGCAGAAAGGCAGAAACGTGTATACGTATATACGGTTGTCGTCCGTGAAACAAACTGTGGTCTGGCAGCGTTCAAACAGGAAGTAGGTATAGGGATAAGCCAAGAGCAGTCCGTGAAGCAAGCCAGAGTCAACAGGGTGTGAGCAGAATAGAAAGGACAAGTAATAAGAACTAGAACTCCAGATACGAATACAAGAAAGTAGCGAACCGCGTACCAACTTCAATCAGAAGCACTGGTATGGTTTGTATGGCTGTGATTACATAGCTGATCGGCGAACGTGACTGCGTGCTCCGACGTCGTTACAATGGGGATTGGAACGCAACCGAAGCGTCGCCTTACATTTGCCATCTGCGTACCTGGCGTTGAGAGAGACGCCATGGCAACCGCCAGAGACACAGATGGAAACGGTAGTTTCTATGCCGTTTGCGTACTGGAGACTGTGAAGTCTTGCGCCTGGTGGCACTATTACAAAACAGTCTTCCTTCGCTGCATCTCTCGCTTCCTATGTTTGAAGCATCTTCTTACGGGATCCCCACCCTCTTATCTGCACCATGTCCATTTCTTTTCTCCAGCAGGCTCAGGTTTGGATCCCCCTGGCTTGGGTGTAAGTACAACACTCCACAGAAATGTCTAGGCATATGGTATTGATTTGTCACAGTATAAAAGCATTTTAACATAACATATACTAATATCGATGCCTTGAATAAATGTCTTGAGAACAAGATGGCGGCCACAACTGATTCCAGCACATGCTTTATACCAAGAGCTGGAAGTCTGATATCTGGCAGAATACAGCCATTTCCAAACATTGATGCTGTGAGTGGTGATCTCTTTAAAGTGTCCTGCTCGTTCAACGCGACAACGGATAGTGTATTGCAGAGTGATATTGCAAGAAAGGTTCACTGGCTGGACTATGTAAAGACCAGATTCTACTGTATTTGGTTGCAGATGTTGCATAACAAATTTGAGCTTTGATCAAAATCACTGAGAAGATATTACGTGAGCTATATTTTGCACATGTGGACAGCCCTGCACTATTAGCAGAGTAAATCGAGGCTACAGCTCCCTCTTGAGGTGACAACAGGCAGACAAACATACATCTGGCCTTTTATCATATTGTTAGATTAGATAGGGATTTTGATGCTGAGTCCGTAAATGACATCCATGGACACATCACGTGTCGGGGGAATGTGTATATCATACCAATACATAACATTCCTTAAATGTACTTATCACTTACCAGTCTTTAAATGTACCTTGTTCAGGGTCAGACTGGGACAAGAAATAAGGCCAGGGCAGCCAAAATAAAGTGGCCAACAGAACAAATCAAGTGTATTCCAGTGATTTGTGAAACTGTGCACATTTGTTATTGGGGGGATGTGAGGTTGGGGTTTGCTGTTATGCTGCCAGCACACCGCAACAATACACAGGTGGCATGTGTGTTATCTCCAAAATGGTTTTACTCTCACCTTCTGTACGGCGGTCCATCTTGCATTGCTTTTGCGTAGCACTATCTGGAGAGAAAACATTTGAGACCTTCATTGATGTTATAGGGTTGTCAGTGAGCCTTAGAAACTATACATTTCCAAGTTTAAAATCCTTTGTGCCTGCAATAATGTGTGTCTAACATACAAGCAAAAGCGCCATGCTGTGGCTGCAGTATGCCACGGTTGAGTACATAATGCACGCAACTGATATGAGTCCAAACATTTATTTGAGAGTGGATTAGGGTTGCTTGAAATATGAATTTCTGTCCTTCAAATATGCCATGAGTATGATCAGGACTGGTCTTACACCAAATGGCATCCCAAGCCTGAAGCATGCTTGGGTGAGCATCTCTGTTGCCCGCTATTTACCCTGCAGTCTGTTCAGAGTTGTGACCCCTTGTCCATACTGTAAGGGGTCAGTAATACAAGGCAGACAACTGCTTGTGTTTTTCTCAAGATTAGACATTTTATTAAAGAAAAAAATGGCAAATAAAGCCTTGCTATTTTACTCTATCAGGGAATTCCCTGTCTGGTATAAAGGCGAAGGGAATAACTCCTAACATAGACAAACTGTCCCTCACACTACAACAAAACATTCAAAGGAAATCATAAACAACATAAAAGAATAAACAGTGTTTAACCAGTATTTTGGATGACTCTCATCTGTCCTGGGTAAATCCTTTCCTCAGGGTTTTCCAAAGTCAATCCTCAAATGTTCAAAGGAAGAGATAAAGCCCTGAACCAGTTCTTATCAGTTCTTCACAAATTTTCAGAAGGAAAGAAAAAGTCTTAAACTAGCTCTTGTGAGATCCAAGTCAAAACAAAGGTTCATCAAACAAAAATCCACTGTAACACTTCTTTAGCTTTCAGTTGAAAAGATCCCGATCCAACCAATTGCATCCCCAAAACATAGCACCAATGGTAATCCTGGATGTTTTCTTTCCAAAATTATTGCCCACGGTTCAAAGATTACGTTAACAACTTTACAATTGATTAAGGCCTCTGCAGTAATTTTGGTATAATTGTCACAATGATTCTATTTTGGATGTTGCCTTATCTCTTGAGAAGCACCCTTCTACTACTGTGCTGTTGTAAAAGTCTCCTTTGTTCCACATGATGCTACTACTTCAACCAGCTTCAATGTGACATTCACTAATAGTTTATACACCACCACAGTTCAGGTACTTCTGCTTCCTCTTCTACAATTTTATACTTCAGAATGATTAGGCATATAACGACAGGACACTTCGACGTGTACAGGTAGGCAAGGCACTCTTCTTTCCTATGCTCCAAGAAAAGGGCAGCCCCTTTGCCTCTTCTGTCTACCTTACTGCCACAAGTATAACCTGCCTCTGCTCCAAGACTGACTTTGCCTTAACTTCAGCAGACTTCAGCATTACAGATTAGCTTCTTCTGCACGACTATTTTACAAGCACCCAGCTCCCGACCCCAGCTATGTTCACAGCTTTTTGGTTACAGTAACTACCCTTAAGCTGTATTGCCACTCTTTCAACATCAGGTAATAATGCCACACTTGTATCAGAGTATACTGGACCTTGAACATCCTCACAGATCAGGTTGCTAGATGTTAATAGGATTGGTTTCACTATGGTTGGCATCTTGGCTTGGGTAATGCATGTTCTTCTAGTCAGTACAACAACTTCTGAACTTAAAGAATAAGTGTTCTGAATACTACAAGGTCCATTCTTCAAAGGAAAAACAGATTTAGGCACACGCGGCCACTCCGGCAGCAGTAAATTGTTCAACAATGGAAATAACAGGCTTTTTGTCTTATGCAAACACTAATGTTCTCACTAATAGTGTGCGTGTCACATTTCCATTATTAAAATTAATTTCCACAATAATGAACAGTTTACACTTGCTTTTGAACTTACGTGAGTTACTTCTGAGGTGGTAACAGTTACCGGCAAGGTTTGCTGAGTGAACCTGAACGCCGAGCTTCAAACATACATCATGCAAGAGAGGGGGACAAAGACAGCCAGCTGGGAGCAGTTTTGTTTAATCCCTTTCTTACAAGCTGAACAAAGGAATGTCTCAATCTTGTTCTGCATACATCAGGGTTTTATACGATGGCAACAGATTACACAATCATTTTATGCTAATACAAACCTTATATTTTCATAGACTGTGATTGTCCAATTTACTTAAAGGGCAAACATCACTTGATTTCCATTGGACATAAACACTTCCTGAGACACACGATTTCTTATGCTAATCAGCATGCCTTGCTGTTTTCCATATTTTCTAGATCATAAGACATAGGTTGCAACTTTAAAACTGGACAGAGCAGGTTTGGCAAATGATGCATGCTTTAAAGAATTTTGCAAGGTCACAGATTAAGCTGTCTAGTTCCTTATTAGCTAATTTCCCTTTCTTATCTATTTCTGACTGTATGTCAGTTTCGTTTTGTGAGCAACACTGTGACAATCATATATTCTACTATTTGATTCTTTCTGCTACACCACTGTGCCTTGACTTCTACCCAAGAAACTCAATTGCAGAGTTTTGCACACATCACTATATTACTGTGCTTCCTGTACTTCTAAGTTTTTAGATTGTAAGGCCTGCAGTTTATTTGTAATACATGATGAGACATGTATCTGAAAAAAAAGATGTATATGCTTGCTATTGCCATGGGCCTTATTCTGATATATCTTTCTAATGTCTAGTGTGAATAATATTTCTTATGTCAGGGAGCTATATACTGTGTTATGTATGTTGTCCTAAATAAATGTGCAGTGTCACCTATGTTCTCATGTACCTACCTATAACAAGGGCAGCGTGGCTGCCTCAATGAACAATAATTCTGATTTTTATAATGTTGTTTTATAATGTTGGACAGGAGGGCGGGACACATGCCCTCGAATGACAATCTCACCTGTCTGTCACCAGATGGAGAGAGAGAGTCTGCTCCTCTTCACAGCCATGGCAATGCAGGGTTTGAGACCACAGGACCCTCTCAAAACTTGCAGGGGAAATCTGCTGTCTCTACGTCCTGGCTTCATTTCTGTGATCACACTTCCTCGTGAATTGCCAGCCTTGTGCTCTTGTACTACTGCTGTAGCTGCCAGCCTTCCAACTCCTGCTCCAGCTCCTTCCTTCTCCCCTCTCCTGCTGCGCCTTTTATGCCCACGGGTTTGGAAATTGGCTTCAAGTATGAGACATTGGTTTTAATTGCCTGACCCTTGCAAAGGCTCTTAGCCCTAATGACCTTTACTACTACATCTACATGCTTCATTGCCATGTTCTTCATCTCAGTCCCTATAGGATTCTGGGACATGTAGTTTACTTCATCAAAGTCAGGATTGTTTCTACTTCTTGAGTATTTTTAAGGGTAGATTTAATTCCCTTAGTAATTATAACAGAGGGGATGTATGTTTTAACCCTGCTTGAGGAAAATTATTTAGAGAAGACAACATTTCTGCCATTGCTTATAGTGTAACTTTGGTATTGAGGAGGGCATTTGATTTAAGGAACTAAAATAATTCTTTCCTTTGGTATACTATGCTTTGGTGTTACAACCTTAGGGTTTACCACCTTAAATTCCATAGGAGGTTGAGAGACATTAAAATGACAGTAAACTCTTCTGGTACAGTAGTATGAGTAACCATGTCAGAGTAAAAGTGGAGTGTATCATCCCGCGGAAACTCCTCACTACCCTGGGCCCTGTCTCCTCCCAGGTGATCATCTCGCAGTACACCACCCCCCGGTTTGGGATCAGGGAGTGTCTGCCCTTCCCTAACCACCTGGAAGGAGGCTTTAGGCAGGGTTTCAGTGCGGGATATGCAGGATTCTTCACAATACAAAGTCAGTGTTTCCAGTGTTATGATTGAAAGCTCTGCTTTGTAGGTGTGAGAATATAAATAAGTGAAGAGACTTGGGCCAAGCACAGCACTGCAAGCCAAACTGCTTGAAAATACAAGTTAGAACCAAAACTACCCATTTCAAAGTATTTATATAGCACTTAGTCAGGACTCACAATTATGCAGGATACATGGACTGAAACACAAGGTAATTTGCACAGGATCTCAAGATTCTAATCCAGGTGACATGGTCCCAAATTCACCATCTACATCCACAACAATTTAACACAAAAATCTATTGCCAGAGCAAGTAAACTCAACCCCAGCAACCCTCCCCCCCACCCCACACACAACACACTGCATGCAACATACATGCAAGTGATTTGTGTTGTCTCTTGAACATGAAGGCCACAGGAAAACTCCCACAGCCATCAAACTTGCAATAGTTTATTATTTGAAATTTCCGTGAGAGAAGGATGGCTCATGGCCATAGGTCAAATTGTAAAGAAGAGCTAACAGACCATTCAGTTTACTGTGCACTACATAAATGGTGATTATATTTATTGCTACTTTAATCTACTAAACTGCATGGGTAAGCCTGTTAACGTAGTGCACGTCTAGGCGCTAGAAATAATAGCAGCAAGGGCAAATAAAGCACAGTGAAGTAAAATGAGTTGATTAGGATCACATCATTTAGCGTAGCTGAAAAGCCGGGATTTGAGTATCACTTTCCTAGCTACACAGTTGACAATTTGGCAGCGGATTACATTTCCAATATTCAGTATTCTGTGTTAGACCAGTTTGCAAGACTTTCTTCCCAGTTGTCTTTGAGGGGCTAATCTAGGAATTAGTGTTCAATAAACGTGATTCACAAAACTCCAAAACACATGGTCAATCTGCCTCACGACTTAAAATAAATCTTTACAGAAATCTGCAGAGCAAAGAATGGTACAACCCGGAAGAAGAAAAACGCTCAAGATAAAAGGCGCGTTTGCCAAATAATGCAATCCACATTCTTCACTGAATTGCCCTTAAAAGGAATCTTTGTTGGGGCCTATTTTAAGCAAGGTAAACAAACCCCAGTGTGCATTTGAAAATCACTGGGTTAAACTGATTTACCATAAGTAACAATTTGAGAACGTGGTGTACTTTATCTTTAAAACAGCTTCAAGCAAATCAATACAGCAAGCTGATAAACTATTAAAAAATAGAGAAATGACATGACCACTTATCCAAGCGGTTAAACAGATGCAAACGATCCTAATTGAAAATGGCTTTTTTTAAAGATATTTTCACTTAAAATCCGATTTAGAAAGACTGCTCTGTGACTGCACGGAGCGGTCTTTCTAAATCCAACTGTGACGCCCCTATTGAACATGAGTGCGCGCAAGGGATGACAGGCAGGCCGGAAACCCAGAAGCGCAGAGCCAGGAGAATGGTTAAGTGTGTGGGTGCGTGTGTGTTGTGTGTATGTATGTATTTTCATTTGGGGGAGAAGAACGGGGGCCTCGGAGGCGTGAAACCCCCCTGCAAATATATAAAAAAAAGGGAAAACGCATTTTAAAGGTCTCAAGAGAAAAATACTTTTACAATGCTGGTTTCCAGATCCAAAGTAAATCGGTCTCCACCTCTTGAGACCTTTCTTTTCACATAGAACCGTGCAAACCGCTTAGCATAATGTTTTCAGAAGTGTGTGCCTTGCAGCCGCACATGGGCCAGTGACCGAGAATATGATGAATGATCAATGCGGGCTCCAGTCTTCCTCTAGGCGCTATAGTAGTGGGTTATATTAACTCATTCAACAGCGCTTATCTTTTCAAGCTTAGAAGGATGAAAGGCAGAGGCAGAGCCCGCTGGATCCAAAGCTACGACCGTAGCAAGTCACAAGAGATTTCTGACGCAGGCATTTAACAAGACGACCAATCAGATTTCATTTTCATGAAACATGGTGATGTACATAGTAGATATGTGCAGAGCTCAATGGACAGACAACAAACTGAGATCAAGTTACCAAACAAACCATGTGAAACCAAATGCCAGGAAGGTGAAATGGAGGGATGAGGACATGAGAACCAGTAACATCTCACAAAATGGATATTTTTTGTTCTCCGAACTATTACGCTTTTTTAAGGCTTTGTATAAAATATTCTTTTTGCATTCAAACATGTGGGATGTTGCACGGGTACAGGGGGGCAGAGCATGACCTCACATGCACAGGAACTGCAAATGGGGATTTTTGATAGCGGAGGCCATGCAAGAACACACAATTTGAAAAATATATGTACACACGTGTGAGGACCCGGGACTCAGCAGCGCTGTGTGGGTATTTACAGATGTTAATGTCACTGCGGTTGGCCCAACTACATCAGCTTCAAGCTACAGTAATTACAATGCTGGCTACACCTCTGAAGGTGACAGTCACAACTATAATGTTACCAATGGGTAGAGTATATTAACCAGCCGCTACAAACATAGTCATCCAACGTTACTTGAAGCTATCGCCCTCAAACAGCCTTGGACCAGGTAGACTGGATCCTGGGAAAGCAGCATAATGAGCTAGTTTAGCAATGTGGGCAGCGTGCCCCAATGGCAACCCCTGATACTTAGCAGCCATATGTCTACTAATCTACAAAGATAGGTTTCCTGTTAAAAGCAAGTATACAGTAATTCTTTGTGATAAGGCAAGCCCTATGTCTTGTTTTATATTTGGGTGCAGAATGTCGATGCTTCATATTTGTAATGTTTTTTCTTGGCTGACTGTAGAAGTTTCTCGGCACTTGTTCATTCGTTTGTTGTCCCTTTTCACTGTTCTTGCTGTTGGTACTGGACATTTAGGCCTCTGCTGTCCGACACCATGGATATGATATGATATGGAATTTTAACGTGCCTATACACTAATGTTTCAAGGTGAAACGAGGCAAGAGAGGGGGTACAGAGGGAAGACAGAGACACCGATCTTACTAGGCCAAGTGAGATTGAGATCGCTTAAATGCAGGGGAAGCACGGGGCAGGGGAAAAGTGCCAGGGGAAAGGGGGGGGGGGCAGTTCTGTACATGTAATGTCATGCTTGAAGACAGAAAACTGTCAATACTCCAAAAAAGGCACCCAAAGCTTTACTGTAGCCTTACATCACACTGTAGCAGTCTATATAATGGACTCTGGTGCCTTTAATGTCTGATATAGACTGCTTTGGTGTTTGCAATGCGGCTATTCACAGCCACAGTAAAGATGGTCCTAATCACTAAACAACACAGAGCCATGAGGAGCAAGAGAACTCGTCCTTATTCATTCCCTTATTCTGCATCCCAGCTGACACATAACTTCCCCAGTGTTGCCACATTACAAGGAAAAAATAAGCTGACTGCCCCTACAAAGTAAGCCGCAAACAAGCTGGCTCCCATTCCAATAAGCTGTAAAAACAAGCCCACAAATTAAACATTGTGGGTTGGCCTCAAAACTGAGAAACATAACACAATTGTAAACATCGATAGAGAGAAGTCAGCCATAGCATTGCATTTTCTGACAATTAGTGACTCTTCATTTCTTGTATTGTATTGTATTGTATTTATTTATGTAGCGTGCCAAGCCCGTAGGCATCTGGACACATTTCTTACAGTTGCATAGACATTACAGACAAGTTACAAGAAACATTTACAAAGGAGAGTATTTACATAAAGCAGGAATCAATTTACAGTTGAGGGCAAGTATATACAGGATGACACATATATGAAGGGCGAATTTAGGCTTCATTGGAAGTTAGCCAAGTTTGGACATTCACACAGAATTTGTGGTACTATGGTTCTAGTCTGAGGATAGGGGGTAAGGCATTCCAGGTTTTGGCTGCTAGAACCGGGAAACTTCTGCCACCTGCCTTTTGGAGATAAAACCTTGGTATGATGAGGTGGTTAGATTGTGCTGGTCTTGTCAGTCTGTCTGTACAGTATTGTTTGAATTTGTCGCAGCGGTACATAGGTGCTTCATTGTTTAGGCATTTGTACATGAGTGAAAGGGTCTTGAATTTAATTAATTTGTTGATTGAAAGCCCCCGAACACTCTGCCTAAACTCCGAGAGGTGGCATGTTCTCGGGAAGTTAGTAACTGTTCTGAGTGCATTATTTTGACAGATTTGCAATTTTTTTTAAGTTATGTTGGTTAGTGCCTACGTATAGGGCATTACAATAATATAGCTTAGTTAGGACTAGGGCCCTGCCTAAAGTAATGCAGTTGTACGTGGTCAGAAACGGTCTGCAGGCGTTGATGAGCTTACAGGTGAAGGCAGTGGAGGAGGCAGTCGCGTTGAGTTGTCTGGACAGGGAGAGGGTCGAGTCGATGTAGATACCTAGGGTTCTAACATCCTTCGAGACCTTGATGTTTTTGCCATCAATGTTGAAAGAGTTGAACTGATTGTCAAGTCTGTTAAGTCTGGCTTGAGTTCCTACAAGGAGTAGTTCAGTCTTGTTGTCATTAAGGCAAAGTCCATGTTTTACCACCCATGCATGGATGATGTGGTAAATGTCATTGAGTCGTTTGGAGTCAGTTGTGTAGTTTCCTGAGATCAGGATAAGAATTTGGGTGTCGTCAGCGTAGTTGGTGTAAGAGACACCCATGAAGTCTAAGTCATCGAATAGGGGCTTTGTAAATATGTTATAAAGCGTAGGTGAGACACAGGAGCCTTGTAGTACTCCAGATGTGAAAGTGGCTGGTAAGGCGGATACCGTTGGGGCAAACACTCTTGTGGTTCGTTGTTGAGGAAAGATTGGATCCAGGTGGTAGCGTCCTTGGAGAATTGTGCCGCAGAGGAAAGATGGCTGCAGAGAGTTTTATGGTCCACCAAATCGAATGAGATATATAAATCAGTATTGCTTTGCTGGTTGGTTTCTTGCCCAACTGGTCTGTGGATCCTTGATGTGCCGCACTCCTCTGGTCCTTGGCTACATTGCATAGCTGCCAGGTAGCCCCATTTCATGTGTGACACTGTGAGCACGTCTGGGCCTTTCTCCTTAAATGCTGGGCCTGGAATTTTTGTTTTTCCCATTATAAGTACGGGTCTTAAAGTACCAGCATGCAAAGCGGAAAATCCAGGGCTGGTTCATGTTGTCACATATGACACAGCCACTTAGCAGCTATGCCGTTGTGTGTTGCGCCTCTGGTCCATAGCTTTTTTGGTCATTTATTCCCTGGTTAGGCACTCTCCTCTAGCCAGTCACCCTTTTGGTCCTGTCTCCTTGGGTTGGGTTGCTGTCCTCTGTTCCTATCCTCATCTGGTACATCCGCCATCTGTGCACTGGCTCCCTTGTGGGTTTCTCCTCTGGTCCATAGCTTCTTTGGTCGTTGATTCCCTGGTTAGGCACTCTCCTCTAGTCAGTCACCCTTCCAGTCCTTGGCTCCTTGGTTTGGGTTGCTGTCCTCTGGTCCTATCCTCACCTGGTACATCAGCCCTCTGTGCACTGGCTCCCTTGTGTGTTGCTCCTTTGGTCCATAGATTCGCTGGTTGTTGATTCCCTGGTTAGGCACTCTCCTCTAGTCAGTCACCCTTCTGGTCCTCTGTCCTTGGTTTGGGTTGCAGTGCTCTGTTCCTATCCCCATCTGGTACATCAGCCCTCTGTGCACTGGCTCCATTGTGTGTTGCTCCTCTAGTCCATAGCTTCTTTGGTCGTTGATTCCCTGGTTAGGCACTCTCCCCTAGTAAGTCACCCTTCCGGTCCTTGGCGCCTTGGTTTGGATTGCTGTCCTCTGTTCCTATGCTCATCTGGTACATCAGCCCTCTGTGCACTGGCTCCCTTGTGTGTTGCTCCTCTGGTTCATAGCTTCTTTGGTCGTTGATTGCTTGGTTAGGCACTCTCCTCTACTTAGTCACCCTTCTGGTCCTGTCTCCTTGGTTTGAGTTTCTGTCCTCTGGTCCTATCCTCACCTGGTACATCAGCCCTCTGTGCACTGTCCCCCTTGTGTGTTGCTCCTCTGGTCCATAGCTTCTTTGGTCGTTGATTCCCTGGTTAGGCACTCTGCTCTAGTCAATCACCCTTCCGGTGGGTTGCTGTCCTTTGGTCCTATCCTCATCTCGTACATCAGCCCTCTGTGCACTGGCTCCCTTGTGTGTTGCTCCTCTGGTCCATAGCTTCTTTGGTCGTTGATTCCCTGGGTAGGCACTCTCCTCTAGTGAGTCACCCTTCTGGTCCTGTCTCCTTGGTTTGGGTTGCTGTGCTCTGTTCCTATCCCCATCTGGTACATCCGCCATCTGTGCACTGGCACCCTTGTGTGTTGCTCCTCTGGTCCATAGCTTCTTTGGTCGTTGATTCCCTGGGTAGGCACTCTCCTCTAGTCAGTCACCCTTCTGGTCCTGTCTCCTTGGTTTGGGTTGCTGTGCTCTGTTCCTATCCCCATCTGGTACATCCGCTATCTGTGCACTGGCACCCTTGTGTGTTGCTCCTCTGGTCCATAGCTTCTTTGGTCGTTGATTCCCTGGGTAGGCACTCTCCTCTAGTCAGTCACCCTTCTGGTCCTGTCTCCTTGGTTTGGGTTGCTGTGCTCGGTTCCTATCCCCATCTGGTACATCCGCCATCTGTGCACTGGCACCCTTGTGTGTTGCTCCTCTGGTCCATAGCTTCTTTGGTCGTTGATTCCCTGGTTGGGCACTCTCCTCTAGTCAGTCACCCTTCCGCTCCTTGGCTCCTCGGTTTGGGTTGCTGTCCTCTGTTCCTATCCCCATCTGGTAGATCAGCCCTCTGTGCACTGGCTCCCTTGTGAGATTTTCCTCTGGTCGATCATTTCTCTGGTGTTTGGCATCTGTGTCTGGTTGGCTTTATCAGTTGATAGTTAATGGTGCAAGTTCATATGTATGATGCCAAAATGCCATTTAAAACCGAACAATCCCATACATGCCAACAATCCCCTTTCCATTCGGAAGATGCCAGTTCAGTCCAGGGGTTCAAACGTTGTATACGGGGACTTCTAGTTCCAGATGTCCCCATTATAAATCTGAGACTACAAGTACCAGAATGCATGGTTATATCCAGGACTGGACTAGCATCTTCTGATTGGATTGATGCATGTTGGCAAGTATGCAGTGTTACAGTTGGAGTGCCTTTCATGAGTCAGTGGGCAGTCATAAGTGAGGTCCTGAGAAACTGACTAGAAACGAAAATGGCTTAGCTGCTGTATCAACACGCCCAATTACACACACACACTCTTGTTCAAACAAGTAGACTAAAATGGCAAAAGATACTCTCAAAAATGGTCAGTGAAGTTGGACAAAAACAAGCTCGAAGTCACTCATATTAAGTGGACTTGTCAACACTGGACTTCCTCTGCATCACTTCCTTTCCTCCCTGATCCTATCCTAAAGGCCGCCCAGATAACGATGTGCGGGCATAACAACTTTCAGACATTACCATAGGGGCGGGTGGTCTTTTTTTAAATGAAATAGCGTCTTCGTGCTCACAACACGCTCAACGCACCAACAAGTTTCCTTCAATGAAAAAAATTAAAAGATGGCCTCCAGGGAAAATGAAAGCGTGCTCCTTAACAATTAAAGTAGCCCCTTTCTACTTCCATCATAGCAGAAGCAATTGCCAGGATTCGTGGAACCAGCAGGAGAAGGAGACACTACTGAATATCTAATGTGTGAATATGGAATGCAATTATCTATACAATACAATTACCTCAGTCTGACCCCCTGCTTGCACAATTGTGAGTCTGTATTCACAAAAGGGGCCGAGAATGTTGCTTCAGACATGCTTACATTGTCACTAATTTTGTAAATCACCCTCAACATTTTTCACAGAAAAGGAGACACGCTACCACATCTCTTTACTTGGGTAAAAAAACACATTTAGTGCCAGCCACACACTGTGTTGCCTTCCTATATATGGCACCTGGGCAGTATTAGTCAACATGTTTTTAGCACTCAATTACATTTGCCTGTCAAATTAAGATTTGATATTTCTCTGACTTCTGTTCTCCCTGCTCAGCATTCCCTTAGCGACTCATTTAAATAATGTGAGAAACAATCAACAACGCATGCGTATTCATCAATACGCGTGGGCAAGGAATGATGGTAGTGCGAGTAGGTAATTGCCCAAAATGTCGCCCTCAGAATTATGAGGGCCGAAAATGCTGACTTTTTTTAGACCCCCCCTTACACCATATATATATGTGGGGGAGTATATGATATAATATTAAAATGGGGGACGCGGCGGGGGTCTCCCCCCGCAAATATATGTGGTGTAAAGGGGGTTAAAAAAAGTCGTCTTTTTCGGCCGTCGTAATTATGACGGTCGCAGTGATCACATAGATCCGTGCGAGTATCTGGCTCTAAGTCTGAGAGGGAGCTCAGTCTGTCACCTTTCCTGGACAGTAAGGGAGAGTAAAATGCAATCTTGAAAAGAGCAACTTACAGCATGAGGGTGCCACTTTCATATGCTGGTCCAGTAGCACAGCGAGTATAGCGAGCGCTCGCTTTGACATCTGTGCAGAGCCTTCTGGCGCAGGTTCGAATCCCGGCGGGGCCCAACAGCCTTTCATCCTTCTGAGGTCGATAAATGAGCACCACACACCATGGGTAATAATAAGCAGTGCTCAGATACCTGAGGGCTCATGCCACTATATAAATGCTAAATTATTATTATTGGTCAGGGATAATATCAAGAGCTTGTTCTAGACACTTCAAATTGTGGTGCTAGTACTTACAAACTTCCTCTACAGCATCTCCTGAAAATTCCAAATAGTATAGTTACTCTTGAAGCAGCAAATTAGAAAAACAGGCAATTGGCTACACATTGCCATTCATAATCTCTATGGTCCCTTCCTAATCTTGGCTGCACCTTGCCATATAGGACCTCTGCCCTCCCTTCTTATCCTTGGCTGCACGTTGACATGCAACTCACCTGCCCTTCCTCACTATGTGACCGAATGCCATCTGTGAGGGTGGAGTAGCCTGAGCTCTTTTGATTTTTGATATAAAATGATGCTGTTAAATCGATCTCTAAAAGTGAGGTTTGCTACTCAGAACCCACTTTCATAAAGTTCTTTGCTAAAAAGTATAGTGCATGCATATAACTGCTGAA
This sequence comes from Ambystoma mexicanum, assembly GCF_040938575.1. Taxonomy (NCBI): domain Eukaryota; kingdom Metazoa; phylum Chordata; class Amphibia; order Caudata; family Ambystomatidae; genus Ambystoma; species Ambystoma mexicanum. The sequence continues at coordinate 1,205,872,247 of NC_090926.1, read as the reverse complement.
CCTTTCTACTGACAATTTTCAGCAAATGCCTTCAGTTTGGCACTATGGCTGGTTACAAAGTGACTTGTTAATTCCTACCAACAACCTGATAGAACTCAAACGTTCCACAAGTCAGGCTCTGCCTTTAACAATGGGCAATCCTTATCCTAAATTGTATAATTGTATGCCCCCCGAGTCTGGTGGAAGATTGAAATCGAAATACAAGCCATTTCTAGTTTTGACATGGCGGCCTCTGGGAATCGTATTATATTATAATTATACTGGCCTAAACTCATTGATGTCATATTACTGCCACCTTGGTTGCTAGGGACTCATTCCCTAACAGGGCCTTATCTATATCAGTGTCTGAAAACTGTGTTTCACACACAAAACAAAAACATTTGGGCCCAGCTCAGGAAACTCCCTTATTGTTTCCTCTGGGAAAATGTCTCACCTACTGCAGAAGGCAGGAGACCGCCCCAAGTGGTTATCTGGTAACCACTGTTTCAACCTCATACTCTGCCAGGACAATGGACAGCTGACACTGGGGTGGTGATTAATCGAGACTCTAAGGTCTAGTGCTGACAAGGGAACGGTGAGTTCAAGCAGTCAGCAGAGAACCAGCTACCTTGGCGCATTTGTCCCTTCTCTGTTTTGTAAAACATCTTCAGTGTACTTTGCTGCCCAAATTATTGCCTCTGAACCCCAGCCTTAAGACCCAGCATGCCCTTTTCTTTTGTTACAAAGTCGCTTATTCTGTGTGTTCTCTCACTGGATTGGCTTACAATGTTATTGATTAGTGTTTGTATTTTTAGTCCAATTAAAGTCTCCTCTTTATTTAGAGCCTTGCTTGGACATTCCCTTTATTTTGGTACCACTGTGTTATTGTTCTTTGGTCTGCTTCGGTGCTAACTCACACCCCACCTGAAATGTATAGCCTGCCCGGTGCCCACGTTACCAAATGAGGTGAATGAGTTATATCTGTAGGGCTGTCCTTGTTTCACCTTTATGATAGGGATCACTGCTGATTTAGTAGTAGTGTGGGGCTGAGTTGGGGTTTAACCCCTGTACTCCTGCAGAGCAGTAGTCATTTCGTCACCCACTAAACTTGCCCTCAATTGGTTGTACTCTCCACTGCCTCCTTAGGGTTGATTAAGTGATATGACAGTCTTGCCAAGATCAAGTCACTCCATTAATATCAAGCCCAGAACTACTTACTTAAAATATTCCACCTTATCTCAAGGCATGACAGTAGAGCTCTTCCACCTTATCTCAAGGCATGACAGTAGAGCTCTTCCACCTTATCTCAAGGCATGACAGTAGAGCTCTTCCACCTTATCTCAAGGCATTACAGTAGAGCTCTTCCACCTTATCTCAAGGCATGACAGTAGAGCTCTTCCACCTTATCCCAAGGCATGACAGTAGAGCCTTTCCACCTTATCTCAAGGCATGACAGTAGAGCTCTTCCACCTTATCTCAAGGCATGACAGTAGAGCTCTTCCACCTTATCTCAAGGCATGACAGTAGAGCTCTTCCACCTTATCTCAAGGCATGACAGTAGAGCTCTTCCACCTTATCCCAAGGCATGACAGTAGAGCCTTTCCACCTTATCTCAAGGCATGACAGTAGAGCCCTTCCACCTCATCTCAAGGCATGACAGTAGAGCTCTTCCACCTTATCTCAAGGCATGACAGTAGACCCCTTCCACCTTATCTCAAGGCATGACAGTAGAGCTCTTCCACCTTATCCCAAGGCATGACAGTAGAGCTCTTCCACCTTATCTCAAGGCATGACAGTAGAGCTCTTCCACCTTATCTCAAGGCATGACAGTAGAGACCTTCCACCATATCTCAAGGCATGACAGTAGAGCTCTTCCACCTTATCTCAAGGCATGACAGTAGAGCCCTTCCACCATATCTCAAGGCATGACAGTAGAGCTCTTCCACCTTATCTCAAGGCATGACAGTAGAGCTCTTCCCCCTTATCTCAAGGCATGACAGTAGAGCTCTTCCACCTTATCCCAAGGCATGACAGTAGAGCTCTTCCACCTTATCTCAAGGCATGACCGTAGAGCTCTTCCACCTTATCTCAAGGCATGACAGTAGAGCTCTTCCACCTTATCTCAAGGCATGACAGTAGAGCTCTTCCACCTTATCTCAAGGCATGACAGTAGAGCTCTTCCACCTTATCTCAAGGCATGACAGTAGTGCTCTTCCACCTTATCTCAAGGCATGACAGTAAAGCCCTTCCACCTTATCTCAAGGCATGACATAGTGGAGCTCTTCCACCTTATCTCAAGGCATGACGGTAGAGCTCTCCCACCTTATCTCAAGGCATGACGGTAGAGCTCTTCCACCTTATCTCAAGGCATGACGTTAGAGCCCTTCCACCATATCTCAAGGCATGACAGTAGAGCTCTTCCACCTTATCTCAAGGCATGACAGTAGAGCTCTTCCACCTTATCTCAAGGCATGACAGTAGAGCTCTTCCACCTTATCTCAAGGCATGACAGTAGAGCTCTTCCACCTTATCCCAAGGCATGACAGTAGAGCTCTTCCACCTTATCTCAAGGCATGACAGTAGAGCCCTTCCACCTTATCTCAAGACATGACGGTAGAGCTCTTCCACCTTATCCCAAGGCATGACAGTAGAGCCCTTCCACCATATCTCAAGGCATGACAGTAGAGCCCTTCCACCTTATCTCAAGGCATGACAGTAGAGCTCTTCCACCTTATCCCAAGGCATGACAGTAGAGCTCTTCCACCTTATCTCAAGGCATGACAGTAGAGCTCTTCCACCTCATCTCAAGGCATGACAGTAGAGCCCTTCCACCATATCTCAAGGCATGACAGTAGTGCTCTTCCACCTTATCTCAAGGCATGACGGTAGAGCTCTTCCACCTCATCTCAAGGCATGACAGTAGAGCCCTTCCACCATATCTCAAGGCATGACAGTAGAGCTCTTCCACCTTATCTCAAGGCATGACGGTAGAGCTCTTCCACCTTATCCCAAGGCATGACAGTAGAGCTCTTCCACCTTATCTCAAGGCATGACAGTAGAGCTCTTCCACCTTATCTCAAGGCATGACAGTAGAGCTCTTCCACCTTATCTCAAGGCATGACAGTAGAGCTCTTCCACCTTATCTCAAGGCATGACAGTAGAGCTCTTCCACCTTATCTCAAGGCATGACAGTAGAGCTCTTCCACCTTATCTCAAGGCATGACAGTAGAGCTCTTCCACCTTATCTCAAGGCATGACAGTAGTGCTCTTCCACCTTATCTCAAGGCATGACAGTAAAGCCCTTCCACCTTATCTCAAGGCATGACATAGTGGAGCTCTTCCACCTTATCTCAAGGCATGACGGTAGAGCTCTCCCACCTTATCTCAAGGCATGACGGTAGAGCTCTTCCACCTTATCTCAAGGCATGACGTTAGAGCCCTTCCACCATATCTCAAGGCATGACAGTAGAGCTCTTCCACCTTATCTCAAGGCATGACAGTAGAGCTCTTCCACCTTATCTCAAGGCATGACAGTAGAGCTCTTCCACCTTATCTCAAGGCATGACAGTAGAGCTCTTCCACCTTATCCCAAGGCATGACAGTAGAGCTCTTCCACCTTATCTCAAGGCATGACAGTAGAGCCCTTCCACCTTATCTCAAGACATGACGGTAGAGCTCTTCCACCTTATCCCAAGGCATGACAGTAGAGCCCTTCCACCATATCTCAAGGCATGACAGTAGAGCCCTTCCACCTTATCTCAAGGCATGACAGTAGAGCTCTTCCACCTTATCCCAAGGCATGACAGTAGAGCTCTTCCACCTTATCTCAAGGCATGACAGTAGAGCTCTTCCACCTCATCTCAAGGCATGACAGTAGAGCCCTTCCACCATATCTCAAGGCATGACAGTAGTGCTCTTCCACCTTATCTCAAGGCATGACGGTAGAGCTCTTCCACCTCATCTCAAGGCATGACAGTAGAGCCCTTCCACCATATCTCAAGGCATGACAGTAGTGCTCTTCCACCTTATCTCAAGGCATGACGGTAGAGCTCTTCCACCTTATCCCAAGGCATGACAGTAGAGCCCTTCCACCATATCTCAAGGCATGACAGTAGAGCCCTTCCACCTTATCTCAAGGCATGACAGTAGAGCTCTTCCACCTTATCCCAAGGCATGACAGTAGAGCTCTTCCACCTTATCTCAAGGCATGACAGTAGAGCTCTTCCACCTTATCCCAAGGCATGACAGTAGAGCTCTTCCACCTTATCTCAAGGCATGACAGTAGAGCCCTTCCACCTTATCTCAAGGCATGACGGTAGAGCTCTTCCACCTTATCCCAAGGCATGACAGTAGAGCCCTTCCACCATATCTCAAGGCATGACAGTAGAGCCCTTCCACCTTATCTCAAGGCATGACAGTAGAGCTCTTCCACCTTATCCCAAGGCATGACAGTAGAGCTCTTCCACCTTATCTCAAGGCATGACAGTAGAGCTCTTCCACCTTATCCCAAGGCATGACAGTAGAGCTCTTCCACCTTATCTCAAGGCATGACAGTAGAGCCCTTCCACCTTATCTCAAGGCATGACGGTAGAGCTCTTCCACCTTATCCCAAGGCATGACAGTAGAGCCCTTCCACCATATCTCAAGGCATGACAGTAGAGCCCTTCCACCTTATCTCAAGGCATGACGGTAGAGCTCTTCCACCTTATCTCAAGGCATGACAGTAGAGCCCTTCCACCTCATCTCAAGGCATGACAGTAGAGCTCTTCCACCTTATCTCAAGGCATGACAGTAGAGCTCTTCCACCTTATCCCAAGGCATGACAGTAGAGCTCTTCCACCTTATCTCAAGGTATGACATTAGAGCTCTTCCACCTTATCTCAAGGCATGACAGTAAAGCCCTTCCACCATATCTCAAGGCATGACAGTAGAGCTCTTCCACCTTATCCCAAGGCATGACAGTAGAGCTCTTCCATCTTATCTCAAGGCATGACAGTAGAGCCCTTCCACCTTATCTCAAGGCATGACAGTAGAGCTCTTCCACCTTATCTCAAGGCATGACAGTAGAGCTCTTCCACCTTATCCCAAGGCATGACAGTAGAGCTCTTCCACCTTATCTCAAGGCATGACAGTAGAGCCCTTCCACCTTATCTCAAGGCATGACGGTAGAGCTCTTCCACCTTATCCCAAGGCATGACAGTAGAGCCCTTCCACCATATCTCAAGGCATGACAGTAGAGCCTTTCCACCTTATCTCAAGGCATGACAGTAAAGCCCTTCCACCAAATCTCAAGGCATGACAGTAGAGCCCTTCCACCTTATCTCAAGGCATGACAGTAGAGCTCTTCCATCTTATCTCAAGGCATGACAGTAGAGCCCTTCCACCTTATCTCAAGGCATGACAGTAGAGCTCTTCCATCTTATCTCAAGGCATGACAGTAGAGCCCTTCCACCTTATCTCAAGGCATGACAGTAGAGCTCTTCCACCTTATCTCAAGGCATGACAGTAGAGCTCTTCCACCTTATCTCAAGGCATGACAGTAGAGCTCTTCCACCTTATCTCAAGGCATGACAGTAGAGCTCTTCCACCTTATCTCAAGGCATGACAGTAGAGCCCTTCCACCTTATCCCAAGGCATGACAGTAGAGCTCTTCCACCTTATCCCAAGGCATGACAGTAGAGCCTTTCCACCTTATCTCAGGGCATGACAGTAGAGCTCTTTCACCTTATCCCAAGGCATGACAGTAGAGCCTTTCCACCTTATCTCAAGGCATGACAGTAGAGCTCTTCCACCTTATCTCAAGGCATGACATTAAAGCCCTTCCACCTTATCTCAAGGCATGACAGTAGAGCTCTTCCACCTTATCTCAAGGCATGACAGTAGAGCCTTTCCACCTTATCTCAAGGCATGACAGTAGAGCTCTCCCACCTTATCTCAAGGCATGACAGTAGAGCTCTTCCACCTTATCTCAAGGCATGACAGTAAAGCCCTTCCACCATATCTCAAGGCATGACAGTAGAGCCTTTCCACCTTATCTCGAAGCATGACAGTAGAGCTCTTCCACCTTATCTCAAGGCATGACAGTAGAGCATTTCCACCTTATCTCAAGGCATGACGGTAGAGCTCTTCCACCTTATCTCAAGGCATGACGGTAGAGCTCTTCCACCTTATCTCAAGGCATGACGGTAGAGCCCTTCCACCTTATCTCAAGGCATGACAGTAGAGCTCTTCCACCTTATCTCAAGACATGACGGTAGAGCTCTTCCACCTTATCTCAAGACATGACGGTAGAGCTCTTCCACCTTATATCAAGGCATGACGGTAGAGCCCTTCCACCTTATCTCAAGACATGACGGTAGAGCTCTTCCACCTTATATCAAGGCATGACGGTAGAGCCCTTCCACCTTATCTCAAGGCATGACAGTAGAGCTCTTCCACCTTATATCAAGGCATGACGGTAGAGCTCTTCCACCTTATCCCAAGGCATGACGGTAGAGCTCTTCCACCTTATCTCAAGGCATGACAGTAGAGCTCTTCCACCTTATGCCAAGGCATGACGGTAGAGACCTTCCACCTTATCTCAAGGCATGACAGTAGAGCTCTTCCACTTTATCTCAAGGCATGACGGTAGAGCCCTTCCACCATATCTCAAGGCATGACAGTAGAGCTCTTCCACCTTATTTCAAGGCATGACGGTAAAGCCCTTCCACCTTATCTCAAGGCATGACGGTAGAGCCTTTCCACCTTATCTCAAGGCATGACAGTAGAGCTCTTCCACCTTATCTCAAGGCACGACGGTAGAGCTCTTCCACCTTATCTCAAGGCATGACAGTAAAGCCCTTCCACCTTATCTCAAGGCATGACAGTAGAGCTCTTCCACCTTATCTCAAGGCATGACAGTAGAGCTCTTCCACCTTATCTCAAGGCATGACGGTAGAGCCCTTCCACCTTATCTCAAGGCATGACAGTAGAGCTCTTCCACCTTATCTCAAGGCATGACGGTAGAGCCCTTCTACCTTATCTCAAGGCATGACAGTAGAGCTCTTCCACCTTATCTCAAGGCATGACGTTAGAGCCCTTCCACCATATCTCAAGGCATGACAGTAGTGCTCTTCGACCTTATCTCAAGGCATGACGGTAAAGCCCTTCCACCATATCACAAGGCATGACAGTAGAGCTCTTCCACCTTATCTCAAGGCATGACGGTAGAGCCCTTCCACCTCATCTCAAGGCATGACAGTAGAGCTCTTCCACCTTATCTCAAGGCATGACAGTAGAGCCCTTCCACCTCATCTCAAGGCATGACAGTAGAGCTCTTCCACCCCATCTCAAGGCATGACAGTAGAGCCCTTCCACCTCATCTCAAGGCATGACCGTAGAGGTCTTCCACCTCATCTCAAGGCATGACAGTAGAGCTCTTCCACCTTATCTCAAGGCATGACAGTCGAGCCCTTCCACCTTATCTCAAGGCATGACAGTAGAGCTCTTCCTCCTTATCTCAAGGCATGACAGTAGAGCCCTTCCACCTTATCTCAAGGCATGACAGTAGAGCTCTTCCACCTTATCTCAAGGCATGACAGTAAAGCCCTTCCACCAAATCTCAAGGCATGACAGTAGAGCTCTTCCACCTTATCTCAAGGCATGACGGTAGAGCCCTTCCACCTCATCTCAAGTTATGACCGTAGAGTTCGACCACCTTATCTCAAGGCATGACAGTAAAGCCCTTCCACCTTATCTCAAGGCATGACAGTAGAGCCTTTCCACCTTATCTCGAAGCATGACAGTAGAGCTCTTCCACCTTATCTCAAGGCATGACAGTAGAGCATTTCCACCTTATCTCAAGGCATGACGGTAGAGCTCTTCCACCTTATCTCAAGGCATGACGGTAGAGCTCTTCCACCTTATCTCAAGGCATGACGGTAGAGCCCTTCCACCTTATCTCAAGGCATGACAGTAGAGCTCTTCCACCTTATCTCAAGACATGACGGTAGAGCTCTTCCACCTTATCTCAAGACATGACGGTAGAGCTCTTCCACCTTATATCAAGGCATGACGGTAGAGCCCTTCCACCTTATCTCAAGACATGACGGTAGAGCTCTTCCACCTTATATCAAGGCATGATGGTAGAGCCCTTCCACCTTATCTCAAGGCATGACAGTAGAGCTCTTCCACCTTATATCAAGGCATGACGGTAGAGCTCTTCCACCTTATCCCAAGGCATGACGGTAGAGCTCTTCCACCTTATCTCAAGGCATGACAGTAGAGCTCTTCCACCTTATCCCAAGGCATGACGGTAGAGACCTTCTACCTTATCTCAAGGCATGACAGTAGAGCTCTTCCACTTTATCTCAAGGCATGACGGTAGAGCCCTTCCACCATATCTCAAGGCATGACAGTAGAGCTCTTCCACCTTATTTCAAGGCATGACGGTAAAGCCCTTCCACCTTATCTCAAGGCATGACAGTAGAGCCTTTCCACCTTATCTCAAGGCATGACAGTAGAGCTCTTCCACCTTATCTCAAGGCACGACGGTAGAGCTCTTCCACCTTATCTCAAGGCATGACAGTAAAGCCCTTCCACCTTATCTCAAGGCATGACAGTAGAGCTCTTCCACCTTATCTCAAGGCATGACAGTAGAGCTCTTCCACCTTATCTCAAGGCATGACGGTAGAGCCCTTCCACCTTATCTCAAGGCATGACAGTAGAGCTCTTCCACCTTATCTCAAGGCATGACGGTAGAGCCCTTCTACCTTATCTCAAGGCATGACAGTAGAGCTCTTCCACCTTATCTCAAGGCATGACGTTAGAGCCCTTCCACCATATCTCAAGGCATGACAGTAGTGCTCTTCCACCTTATTTCAAGGCATGACGGTAAAGCCCTTCCACCATATCACAAGGCATGACAGTAGAGCTCTTCCACCTTATCTCAAGGCATGACGGTAGAGCCCTTCCACCTCATCTCAAGGCATGACAGTAGAGCTCTTCCACCTTATCTCAAGGCATGACAGTAGAGCCCTTCCACCTCATCTCAAGGCATGACAGTAGAGCTCTTCCACCCCATCTCAAGGCATGACAGTAGAGCCCTTCCACCTCATCTCAAGGCATGACCGTAGAGGTCTTCCACCTCATCTCAAGGCATGACAGTAGAGCTCTTCCACCTTATCTCAAGGCATGACAGTCGAGCCCTTCCACCTTATCTCAAGGCATGACAGTAGAGCTCTTCCTCCTTATCTCAAGGCATGACAGTAGAGCCCTTCCACCTTATCTCAAGGCATGACAGTAGAGCTCTTCCACCTTATCTCAAGGCATGACAGTAAAGCCCTTCCACCAAATCTCAAGGCATGACAGTAGAGCTCTTCCACCTTATCTCAAGGCATGACGGTAGAGCCCTTCCACCTCATCTCAAGTTATGACCGTAGAGTTCGACCACTTTATCTCAAGGCATGACAGTAAAGCCCTTCCACCATATCTCAAGGCATGATAGTAGAGCTCTTCCACCTTATCTCAAGGCATGACGGTAGAGCCCTTCCACCTCATCTCAAGGCATGACAGTAGAGCCCTTCCACCTCATCTCAAGGCATGACCGTAGAGGTCTTCCACCTCATCTCAAGGCATGACAGTAGAGCCCTTCCACCTCATCTCAAGGCATGACCGTAGAGGTCTTCCACCTCATCTCAAGGCATGACAGTAGAGCTCTTCCACCTTATCTCAAGGCATGACAGTCGAGCCCTTCCACCTTATCTCAAGGCATGACAGTAGAGCTCTTCCTCCTTATCTCAAGGCATGACAGTAGAGCCCTTCCACCTTATCTCAAGGCATGACAGTAGAGCTCTTCCACCTTATCTCAAGGCATGACAGTAAAGCCCTTCCACCAAATCTCAAGGCATGACAGTAGAGCTCTTCCACCTTATCTCAAGGCATGACGGTAGAGCCCTTCCACCTCATCTCAAGTTATGACCGTAGAGTTCGACCACCTTATCTCAAGGCATGACAGTAAAGCCCTTCCACCTTATCTCAAGGCATGACAGTAGAGCCTTTCCACCTTATCTCGAAGCATGACAGTAGAGCTCTTCCACCTTATCTCAAGGCATGACAGTAGAGCATTTCCACCTTATCTCAAGGCATGACGGTAGAGCTCTTCCACCTTATCTCAAGGCATGACGGTAGAGCTCTTCCACCTTATCTCAAGGCATGACGGTAGAGCCCTTCCACCTTATCTCAAGGCATGACAGTAGAGCTCTTCCACCTTATCTCAAGACATGACGGTAGAGCTCTTCCACCTTATCTCAAGACATGACGGTAGAGCTCTTCCACCTTATATCAAGGCATGACGGTAGAGCCCTTCCACCTTATCTCAAGACATGACGGTAGAGCTCTTCCACCTTATATCAAGGCATGATGGTAGAGCCCTTCCACCTTATCTCAAGGCATGACAGTAGAGCTCTTCCACCTTATATCAAGGCATGACGGTAGAGCCCTTCCACCTTATCCCAAGGCATGACGGTAGAGCTCTTCCACCTTATCTCAAGGCATGACAGTAGAGCTCTTCCACCTTATCCCAAGGCATGACGGTAGAGACCTTCTACCTTATCTCAAGGCATGACAGTAGAGCCTTTCCACCTTATCTCAAGGCATGACAGTAGAGCTCTTCCACCTTATCTCAAGGCACGACGGTAGAGCTCTTCCACCTTATCTCAAGGCATGACAGTAAAGCCCTTCCACCTTATCTCAAGGCATGACAGTAGAGCTCTTCCACCTTATCTCAAGGCATGACAGTAGAGCTCTTCCACCTTATCTCAAGGCATGACGGTAGAGCCCTTCCACCTTATCTCAAGGCATGACAGTAGAGCTCTTCCACCTTATCTCAAGGCATGACGGTAGAGCCCTTCTACCTTATCTCAAGGCATGACAGTAGAGCTCTTCCACCTTATCTCAAGGCATGACGTTAGAGCCCTTCCACCATATCTCAAGGCATGACAGTAGTGCTCTTCCACCTTATTTCAAGGCATGACGGTAAAGCCCTTCCACCATATCACAAGGCATGACAGTAGAGCTCTTCCACCTTATCTCAAGGCATGACGGTAGAGCCCTTCCACCTCATCTCAAGGCATGACAGTAGAGCTCTTCCACCTTATCTCAAGGCATGACAGTAGAGCCCTTCCACCTCATCTCAAGGCATGACAGTAGAGCTCTTCCACCCCATCTCAAGGCATGACAGTAGAGCCCTTCCACCTCATCTCAAGGCATGACCGTAGAGGTCTTCCACCTCATCTCAAGGCATGACAGTAGAGCTCTTCCACCTTATCTCAAGGCATGACAGTCGAGCCCTTCCACCTTATCTCAAGGCATGACAGTAGAGCTCTTCCTCCTTATCTCAAGGCATGACAGTAGAGCCCTTCCACCTTATCTCAAGGCATGACAGTAGAGCTCTTCCACCTTATCTCAAGGCATGACAGTAAAGCCCTTCCACCAAATCTCAAGGCATGACAGTAGAGCTCTTCCACCTTATCTCAAGGCATGACGGTAGAGCCCTTCCACCTCATCTCAAGTTATGACCGTAGAGTTCGACCACTTTATCTCAAGGCATGACAGTAAAGCCCTTCCACCATATCTCAAGGCATGATAGTAGAGCTCTTCCACCTTATCTCAAGGCATGACGGTAGAGCCCTTCCACCTCATCTCAAGGCATGACAGTAGAGCCCTTCCACCTCATCTCAAGGCATGACCGTAGAGGTCTTCCACCTCATCTCAAGGCATGACAGTAGAGCCCTTCCACCTCATCTCAAGGCATGACCGTAGAGGTCTTCCACCTCATCTCAAGGCATGACAGTAGAGCTCTTCCACCTTATCTCAAGGCATGACAGTCGAGCCCTTCCACCTTATCTCAAGGCATGACAGTAGAGCTCTTCCTCCTTATCTCAAGGCATGACAGTAGAGCCCTTCCACCTTATCTCAAGGCATGACAGTAGAGCTCTTCCACCTTATCTCAAGGCATGACAGTAAAGCCCTTCCACCAAATCTCAAGGCATGACAGTAGAGCTCTTCCACCTTATCTCAAGGCATGACGGTAGAGCCCTTCCACCTCATCTCAAGTTATGACCGTAGAGTTCGACCACCTTATCTCAAGGCATGACAGTAAAGCCCTTCCACCTTATCTCAAGGCATGACAGTAGAGCCTTTCCACCTTATCTCGAAGCATGACAGTAGAGCTCTTCCACCTTATCTCAAGGCATGACAGTAGAGCATTTCCACCTTATCTCAAGGCATGACGGTAGAGCTCTTCCACCTTATCTCAAGGCATGACGGTAGAGCTCTTCCACCTTATCTCAAGGCATGACGGTAGAGCCCTTCCACCTTATCTCAAGGCATGACAGTAGAGCTCTTCCACCTTATCTCAAGACATGACGGTAGAGCTCTTCCACCTTATCTCAAGACATGACGGTAGAGCTCTTCCACCTTATATCAAGGCATGACGGTAGAGCCCTTCCACCTTATCTCAAGACATGACGGTAGAGCTCTTCCACCTTATATCAAGGCATGATGGTAGAGCCCTTCCACCGTATCTCAAGGCATGACAGTAGAGCTCTTCCACCTTATATCAAGGCATGACGGTAGAGCCCTTCCACCTTATCCCAAGGCATGACGGTAGAGCTCTTCCACCTTATCTCAAGGCATGACAGTAGAGCTCTTCCACCTTATCCCAAGGCATGACGGTAGAGACCTTCTACCTTATCTCAAGGCATGACAGTAGAGCTCTTCCACTTTATCTCAAGGCATGACGGTAGAGCCCTTCCACCATATCTCAAGGCATGACAGTAGAGCTCTTCCACCTTATTTCAAGGCATGACGGTAAAGCCCTTCCACCTTATCTCAAGGCATGACAGTAGAGCCTTTCCACCTTATCTCAAGGCATGACAGTAGAGCTCTTCCACCTTATCTCAAGGCACGACGGTAGAGCTCTTCCACCTTATCTCAAGGCATGACAGTAAAGCCCTTCCACCTTATCTCAAGGCATGACAGTAGAGCTCTTCCACCTTATCTCAAGGCATGACAGTAGAGCTCTTCCACCTTATCTCAAGGCATGACGGTAGAGCCCTTCCACCTTATCTCAAGGCATGACAGTAGAGCTCTTCCACCTTATCTCAAGGCATGACGGTAGAGCCCTTCTACCTTATCTCAAGGCATGACGTTAGAGCCCTTCCACCATATCTCAAGGCATGACAGTAGTGCTCTTCCACCTTATTTCAAGGCATGACGGTAAAGCCCTTCCACCATATCACAAGGCATGACAGTAGAGCTCTTCCACCTTATCTCAAGGCATGACGGTAGAGCCCTTCCACCTCATCTCAAGGCATGACAGTAGAGCTCTTCCACCTTATCTCAAGGCATGACAGTAGAGCCCTTCCACCTCATCTCAAGGCATGACAGTAGAGCTCTTCCACCCCATCTCAAGGCATGACAGTAGAGCCCTTCCACCTCATCTCAAGGCATGACCGTAGAGGTCTTCCACCTCATCTCAAGGCATGACAGTAGAGCTCTTCCACCTTATCTCAAGGCATGACAGTCGAGCCCTTCCACCTTATCTCAAGGCATGACAGTAGAGCTCTTCCTCCTTATCTCAAGGCATGACAGTAGAGCCCTTCCACCTTATCTCAAGGCATGACAGTAGAGCTCTTCCACCTTATCTCAAGGCATGACAGTAAAGCCCTTCCACCAAATCTCAAGGCATGACAGTAGAGCTCTTCCACCTTATCTCAAGGCATGACGGTAGAGCCCTTCCACCTCATCTCAAGTTATGACCGTAGAGTTCGACCACTTTATCTCAAGGCATGACAGTAAAGCCCTTCCACCATATCTCAAGGCATGATAGTAGAGCTCTTCCACCTTATCTCAAGGCATGACGGTAGAGCCCTTCCACCTCATCTCAAGGCATGACAGTAGAGCTCTTCCACCTTATCTCAAGGCATGACAGTAGAGCTCTTCCACCATATCTCAAGGCATGACAGTAGAGATCTTCCACCTTATCTCAAGGCATGACAGTAGTGCTCTTCCACCTTATCTCAAGGCATGACGGTAGAGCCCTTCTACCTTATCTCAAGGCATGACAGTAGAGCTCTTCCACCTTATCTCAAGGCATGACGGTAGAGCCCGTCGACCATATCTCAAGGCATGACAGTAGTGCTCTTCCACCTTATTTCAAGGCATGATGGTAAAGCCCTTCCACCATATCACAAGTCATGACAGTAGAGCTCTTCTACCTTATCTCAAGGCATGACGGTAGAGCCCTTCCACCTCATCTCAAGGCATGACAGTAGAGCTCTTCCACCTTATCTCAAGGCATGACAGTAGAGCCCTTCCACCTCATCTCAAGGCATGACAGTAGAGCTCTTCCACCTCATCCAAGGCATGACAGTAGAGCCCTTCCACCTCATCTCAAGGCATGACCGTAGAGGTCTTCCACCTCATCTCAAGGCATGACAGTAGAGCTCTTCCACCTTATCTCAAGGCATGACAGTCGATCCCTTCCACCTTATCTCAAGGCATGACAGTAGAGCTCTTCCTCCTTATCTCAAGGCATGACAGTAGAGCCCTTCCACCTTATCTCAAGGCATGACAGTAGAGCTCTTCCACCTTATCTCAAGGCATGACAGTAAAGCCCTTCCACCAAATCTCAAGGCATGACAGTAGAGCCCTTCCACCTTATCTCAAGGCATGACAGTAGAGCTCTTCCACCTTATCTCAAGGCATGACAGTAAAGCCCTTCCACCAAATCTCAAGGCATGACAGTAGAGCTCTTCCACCTTATCTCAAGGCATGACGGTAGAGCCCTTCCACCTCATCTCAAGTTATGACCGTAGAGCTCGACCACCTTATCTCAAGGCATGACAGTAAAGCCCTTCCACCATATCTCAAGGCATGACGGTAGAGCCCTTCCATCTCATCTCAAGGCATGACAGTAGAGCTCTTCCACCTTATCTCAAGGCATGACAGTAGAGCTCTTCCACCTTATCTCAAGGCATGACAGTAGAGCTCTTCCACCATATCTCAAGGCATGACAGTAGAGCTCTTCCACCTTATCTCAAGGCATGACAGTAGAGCTCTTCCACCTTATCTCAAGGCATGACAGTAAAGCCCTTCCACCAAATCTCAAGGCATGACAGTAGAGCCCTTCCACCTCATCTCAAGGCATGACAGTAGAGCTCTTCCACCAAATCTCAAGGCATGATAGTAGAGCTCTTCCACCTTATCTCAAGGCATGACAGTAGAGCTCTTCCACCTTATCTCAAGGCATGACAATAAAGCCCTTCCACCAAATCTCAAGGCATGACAGTAGAGCTCTTCCACCTTATCTCAAGGCATGACGGTAGAGCCCTTCCAACTCATCTCAAGTTATGACCGTAGAGCTCGACCACCTTATCTCAAGGCATGACAGTAGAGCTCTTCCACCATATCTCAAGGCATGACAGTAGAGCTCTTCCACCTTATCTCAAGGCATGACAGTAGAGCTCTTCCACCTTATCTCAAGGCATGACAGTAAAGCCCTTCCACCAAATCTCAAGGCATGACAGTAGAGCCCTTCCACCTCATCTCAAGGCATGACAGTAGAGCCCTTCCACCAAATCTCAAGGCATGATAGTAGAGCTCTTCCACCTTATCTCAAGGCATGACAGTAGAGCTCTTCCACCTTATCTCAAGGCATGACAGTAAAGCCCTTCCACCAAATCTCAAGGCATGACAGTAGAGCTCTTCCACCTTATCTCAAGGCATGACGGTAGAGCCCTTCCACCTCATCTCAAGTTATGACCGTAGAGCTCGACCACCTTATCTCAAGGCATGACAGTAAAGCCCTTCCACCATATCTCAAGGCATGATAGTAGAGCTCTTCCACCTTATCTCAAGGCATGACGGTAGAGCCCTTCCACCTCATCTCAAGGCATGACAGTAGAGCTCTTCCACCTTATCTCAAGGCATGACAGTAGAGCTCTTCCACCTTATCTCAAGGCATGACAGTAGAGCTATTCCACCATATCTCAAGGCATGACAGTAGAGCTCTTCCACCTTATCTCAAGGCATGACAGTAGAGCTCTTCCACCTTATCTCAAGGCATGACAGTAAAGCCCTTCCACCAAATCTCAAGGCATGACAGTAGAGCCCTTCCACCTCATCTCAAGGCATGACAGTGGAGCCCTTCCACCAAATCTCAAGGCATGATAGTAGAGCTCTTCCACCTTATCTCAATGCATGACAGTAGAGCCCTTCCACCTTATCTCAAGGCATGACGGTAGAGCCCTTCCACCTTATCTCAAGGCATGACAGTAGAGCTCTTCCACCTTATCTCAAGGCATGACGGTAGAGCCCTTCCACCTCATCTCAAGTTATGACCGTAGAGCTCGTCCACCTTATCTCAAGGCATGACAGTAAAGCCCTTCCACCATATCTCAAGGCATGACAGTAGAGCTCTTCCACTTTATCTCAAGGCATGACAGTAGAGCTCTTCCACCATATCTCAAGGCATGACAGTAGAGCTCTTCCACCTTATCTCAAGGCATGACAGTAGAGCTCTTCCACCTCATCTCAAGGCATGACAGTAAAGCCCTTCCACCAAATCTGAAGGCATGACAGTAGAGCCCTTCCACCTCATCTCAAGGCATGACAGTAGTGCTCTTCCACCTTATTTCAAGGCATGATGGTAAAGCCCTTCCACTATATCACAAGGCATGACAGTAGAGCTCTTCCACCTTATCTCAAGGCATGACGGTAGAGCCCTTCCACCTCATCTCAAGGCATGACAGTAGAGCTCTTCCACCTTATCTCAAGGCATGACAGTAGAGCCCTTCCACCTCATCTCAAGGCATGACAGTAGAGCTCTTCCACCTCATCTCAAGGCATGACAGTAGAGCCCTTCCACCTCATCTCAAGGCATGACCGTAGAGGTCTTCCACCTCATCTCAAGGCATGACAGTAGAGCTCTTCCACCTTATCTCAAGGCATGACAGTCGAGCCCTTCCACCTTATCTCAAGGCATGACAGTAGAGCCCTTCCACCTTATCTCAAGGCATGACAGTAGAGCTCTTCCACCTTATCTCAAGGCATGACAGTAAAGCCCTTCCACCAAATCTCAAGGCATGACAGTAGAGCTCTTCCACCTTATCTCAAGGCATGACGGTAGAGCCCTTCCACCTCATCTCAAGTTATGACCGTAGAGCTCGACCACCTTATCTCAAGGCATGACAGTAAAGCCCTTCCACCATATCTCAAGGCATGATAGTAGAGCTCTTCCACCTTATCTCAAGGCATGACGGTAGAGCCCTTCCACCTCATCTCAAGGCATGACAGGAGAGCTCTTCCACCATATCTCAAGGCATGACAGTAGAGCTCTTCCACCTTATCTCAAGGCATGACAGTAGAGCTCTTCCACCTTATCTCAAGGCATGACAGTAAAGCCCTTCCACCAAATATCAAGGCATGACAGTAGAGCCCTTCCACCTCATCTCAAGGCATGACAGTAGAGCCCTTCCACCAAATCTCAAGGCATGATAGTAGAGCTCTTCCACCTTATCTCAAGGCATGACAGTAGAGCTCTTCCACCTTATCTCAAAGCATGACAGTAAAGCCCTTCCACCAAATCTCAAGGCACGACAGTAGAGCTCTTCCACCTTATCTCAAGGCATGACGGTAGAGCCCTTCCAACTCATCTCAAGTTATGACCGTAGAGTTCGACCACCTTATCTCAAGGCATGACAGTAGAGCTCTTCCACCATATCTCAAGGCATGACAGTAGAGCTCTTCCACCTTATCTCAAGGCATGACAGTAGAGCTCTTCCACCTTATCTCAAGGCATGACAGTAAAGGCCTTCGACCAAATATCAAGGCATGACAGTAGAGCCCTTCCACCTCATCTCAAGGCATGACAGTAGAGCCCTTCCACCAAATCTCAAGGCATGATAGTAGAGCTCTTCCACCTTATCTCAAGGCATGACAGTAGAGCTCTTCCACCTTATCTCAAGGCATGACAGTAAAGCCCTTCCACCATATCTCAAGGCATGATAGTAGAGCTCTTCCACCTTATCTCAAGGCATGATGGTAGAGCCCTTCCACCTCATCTCAAGGCATGACAGTAGAGCTCTTCCACCTTATCTCAAGGCATGACGGTAGAGCCCTTCCAACTCATCTCAAGTTATGACCGTAGAGTTCGACCACCTTATCTCAAGGCATGACAGTAGAGCTCTTCCACCATATCTCAAGGCATGACAGTAGAGCTCTTCCACCTTATCTCAAGGCATGACAGTAGAGCTCTTCCACCTTATCTCAAGGCATGACAGTAAAGGCCTTCGACCAAATATCAAGGCATGACAGTAGAGCCCTTCCACCTCATCTCAAGGCATGACAGTAGAGCCCTTCCACCAAATCTCAAGGCATGATAGTAGAGCTCTTCCACCTTATCTCAAGGCATGACAGTAGAGCTCTTCCACCTTATCTCAAGGCATGACAGTAAAGCCCTTCCACCATATCTCAAGGCATGATAGTAGAGCTCTTCCACCTTATCTCAAGGCATGACGGTAGAGCCCTTCCACCTCATCTCAAGGCATGACAGTAGAGCTCTTCCACCTTAAGTCAAGGCATGACAGTAGAGCTCTTCTACCTTATCTCAAGGCATGACAGTAGAGCTATTTCACCATATCTCAAGGCATGACAGTAGAGCTCTTCCACCTTATCTCAAGGCATGACAGTAGAGCTCTTCCACCTTATCTCAAGGCATGACAGTAAAGCCCTTCCACCAAATCTCAAGGCATGACAGTAGAGCCCTTCCACCTCATCTCAAGGCATGGCAGTAGTTCCCTTCCACCAAATCTCAAGGCATGACAGTAGAGCCCTTCCACCATATCTCAAGGCATGACAGTAGAGCTCTTCCACCTTATCTCAAGGCATGACAGTAGAGCTGTTCCACCATATCTCAAGGCATGACAGTAGAGCTCTTCCACCTTATCTCAAGGCATGACAGTAGAGCTCTTCCACCTTATCTCAAGGCATGACAGTAAAGCCCTTCCACCAAATCTCAAGGCATGACAGTAGAGCCCTTCCACCTCATCTCAAGGCATGACAGTAGAGCCCTTCCACCAAATCTCAAGGCATGATAGTAGAGCTGTTCCACCTTATCTCAAGGCATGACAGTACAGCCCTTCCACCTTATCTCAAGGCATGACGGTAGAGCCCTTCCACCTTATCTCAAGGCATGACGGTAGAGCTCTTCCACCTTATCTCAAGGCATGACGGTAGAGCCCTTCCACCTCATCTCAAGTTATGAACGTAGAGCTCGTCCACCTTATCTCAAGGCATGACAGTAAAGCCCTTCCACCATATCTCAAGGCATGACAGTAAAGCCCTTCCACCATATCTCAAGGCATGACAGTAGAGCCCTTCCACCTCATCTCAAGGCATGACAGTAGAGCCCTTCCACCAAATCTCAAGGCATGATAGTAGAGCTCTTCCACCTTATCTCAAGGCATGACAGTAGAGCCCTTCCACCTTATCTCAAGGCATGACGGTAGAGCCCTTCCACCTTATCTCAAGGCATGACAGTAGAGCTCTTCCACCTTATCTCAAGGCATGACCGTAGAGCCCTTCCACCTCATCTCAAGTTATGACCGTAGAGCTCGTCCACCTTATCTCAAGGCATGACAGTAAAGCCCTTCCACCATATCTCAAGGCATGACAGTAGAGCTCTTCCACCTTATCTCAAGGCATGACAGTAGAGCTCTTCCACCATATCTCAAGGCATGACAGTAGAGCTCTTCCACCTTATCTCAAGGCATGACAGTAGAGCTCTTCCACCTTATCTCAAGGCATGACAGTAAAGCCCTTCCACCAAATCTCAAGGCATGACAGTAGAGCCCTTCCACCTCATCTCAAGGCATGACAGTAGAGCCCTTCCACCAAATCTCAAGGCATGATAGTAGAGCTCTTCCACCTTATCTCAAGGCATGACAGTAGAGCCCTTCCACCTTATCTCAAGGCATGACGGTAGAGCTCTTCCACCTTATCTCAAGGCATGACAGTAAATCCCTTCCACCAAATCTCAAGGCATGACAGTAGAGCTCTTCCACCTTATCTCAAGGCATGACGGTAGAGCCCTTCCACCTCATCTCAAGTTATGACCGTAGAGCTCGACCACCTTATCTCAAGGCATGACAGTAAAGCCCTTCCACCATATCTCAAGGCATGATAGTAGAGCTCTTCCACCTTATCTCAAGGCATGACGGTAGAGCCCTTCCACCTCATCTCAAGGCATGACAGTAGAGCTCTTCCACCATATCTCAAGGCATGACAGTAGAGCTCTTCCACCTTATCTCAAGGCATGACAGTAGAGCTCTTCCACCTTATCTCAAGGCATGACAGTAAAGCCCTTCCACCAAATCTCAAGGCATGACAGTAGAGCCCTTCCACCTCATCTCAAGGCATGACAGTAGAGCCCTTCCACCAAATCTCAAGGCATGATAGTAGAGCTCTTCCACCTTATCTCAAGGCATGACAGTAGAGCTCTTCCACCTTATCTCAAGGCATGACAGTAAAGCCCTTCCACCAAATCTCAAGGCATGACAGTAGAGCCCTTCCAACTCATCTCAAGTTATGACCGTAGAGCTCGACCACCTTATCTCAAGGCATGACAGTAGAGCTCTTCCACCATATCTCAAGGCATGACAGTAGAGCTCTTCCACCTTATCTCAAGGCATGACAGTAGAGCTCTTCCACCTTATCTCAAGGCATGACAGTAAAGCCCTTCCACCAAATCTCAAGGCATGACAGTAGAGCCCTTCCACCTCATCTCAAGGCATGACAGTAGAGCCCTTCCACCAAATCTCAAGGCACGATAGTAGAGCTCTTCCACCTTATCTCAAGGCATGACAGTAGAGCTCTTCCACCTTATCTCAAGGCATGACAGTAAAGCCCTTCCACCAAATCTCAAGGCATGACAGTAGAGCTCTTCCACCTTATCTCAAGGCATGACGGTAGAGCCCTTCCACCTCATCTCAAGTTATGACCGTAGAGCTCGACCACCTTATCTCAAGGCATGACAGTAAAGCCCTTCCACCATATCTCAAGGCATGATAGTAGAGCTCTTCCACCTTATCTCAAGGCATGACGGTAGAGCCCTTCCACCTCATCTCAAGGCATGACAGTAGAGCTCTTCCACCTTATCTCAAGGCATGACAGTAGAGCTCTTCTACCTTATCTCAAGGCATGACAGTAGAGCTATTCCACCATATCTCAAGGCATGACAGTAGAGCTCTTCCACCTTATCTCAAGGCATGACAGTAGAGCTCTTCCACCTTATCTCAAGGCATGACAGTAAAGCCCTTCCACCAAATCTCAAGGCATGACAGTAGAGCCCTTCCACCTCATCTCAAGGCATGACAGTAGAGCTCTCCCACCTTATCTCAAGGCATGACAGTAGAGCTCTTCCACCTTATCTCAAGGCATGACAGTAAAGCCCTTCCACCTTATCTCAAGGCATGACAGTAGAGCTCTTCCACCTTATCTCAAGGCATGACAGTAGAGCTCTTCCACCTTATCTCAAGGCATGACAGTAGAGCCCTTCCACCATATCTCAAGGCATGACATTAGAGCTCTTCCACCTTATCTCAAGGCATGACAGTAGAGCTCTTCCACCTTATCTCAAGGCATGACAGTAGAGCTCTTCCACCTTATCTCAAGGCATGACAGTAGAGCTCTTCCACCTTATCTCAAAGCATGACAGTAGAGCCCTTCCACCATATCTCAAGGCATGACAGTAGAGCTCTCCCACCTTATCTCAAGGCATGACAGTAGAGCCCTTCCACCTTATCTCAAGGCATGACAGTAGAGCTCTTCCACCTTATCTCAAGGCATGACAGTAGAGCTCTTCCAGTTTGTTGGTCGTTGCTTCCACAAAGGCTTTGGGAGTCCTGTGGATGGAAACCGGCGAGGTCACACATTGATGGAGGTGAAGACAGAACCCCACTATGCACACCATGTTAGCTTGTTATCAAGGTTGGTAGGATCTGGCAGTATAGGGGGCACTGTGAAATTGATTGTGGACAATAGACCCTTTTCTAGGTAGCCCCACAGCTAGACACCACTTTCAACAGCCATTGCCTGATTCCACATTTCAGCTCTGTCTCTGCTGCAAAGCTCACAGCATATTGTCCCCCAAGCCAAAACCACAAACGTCACAAAAGCACAGTAAAAAACATTATACACAGAGGTGTACTGGCCTAAAGGGAACTCTTGAGAGTTCCTGTTAGGCCTTTTCTCCCTGAGCCTCTTTTGTCATAGGAAAAGGGTTGGGCTTGCTCAAAATGTGTACAATGGGACCACTTTGAACATTATTTCCAGGGCCTCTTTTGGTTTCCACCCCTGCCTAAACAAGGAATTGAACTCTTGCTTCCCCAGTGAACCTGAAGTGGTATGCTAGTTCCATGCAACATAACTGCAATTCTTGCCTATTAAGTTGGTGCCAGGCCATCGCTCTGCTTGACATGAAACTGGCACCCAAGGAAAAACCCGGAAACAGCCCTTCTCTTTCTATGCCCCTGCCTACTGGAAGGCCATCCTGTCAATCCGGAATGCGCCAACACTCTTGCAGGTGAGGAAGGAAAGACAGAACTCACTCTTCAGTCCAAAGCTAGGTGTCAATTAGGCTGCTGATGTTTCCACTTCCCATGCCACACTTATAGCCTGGACATCCTCTGACACATGTTGTAACCCCCCTCCTTGCCTTATATGTTACCTACCGCCCACGACATGTGCAGTGTGTTCCGTTGCTTTCTAGATAGGTTTGCACTATATAAAACCCAAACACAAATACAAAAAGTACAAATTAGGCACAAGTGCAGTAATACTGAAGGACCAGTCTGGGTGACACCAGGATTCAACCAGTGCATTATTTATGCTTTATAAACATTTTCAATAACTAAATAAATAAATAAATACAGCTTCTTCCAGACACCCATTCCCGTGTGAGGCCAAGGGTTATTGAGGTAGGAGGATGGGAGGAGCTACCACTTTAGAGTTCCCAGATAGGCCTCATCTGTCAGAGATAATGTTTTTTGAATATTTGCCTGATTCTCTGGCATACAGGAAAAATTCAAACCCACATCCAGCTGGGATTTCATATGTTTTCAAGCAACATGGTTTTCTCCTTATTTCCCCAAAGGAAGAAACCTTTTATGGACTGCCATTCTTGGTAAACGCTGCAGAGAGAGTTGCTCACATTCCAGCGCTGTCCAAGTCTTGACATTCACAATCCCGCCTGTTGTGTTGTTATGCAACTATGTTTGTTTTGGCTACACAGACCAGCAGAGACCTCAAGCTGCTGAGTGTTTGAACTTGGGGCCCATCAATGTATTTGCACTAGTTTGAACCGCGTCAGCAGATTTTAGTGGGGAGTTCACCCTCAAGAACATTTGAGTTTTGGCTATTAGGTGGCACTAAAGCACCACCTCTAAGCCACAACTATTGCATTAGAGTACAGGTAGGGAGAAATGGCATATGAGGAGGGACACCACCCATTTCCTGCCCCTCCCCGCTCAAAACACATCCTTGTGGGGTCTCTTTGAGCTAATTTGATTAAGCCTTACTATCAAACCTTGTGCTTGAAGTGCCTGCCAGTGTTTTTCAAAGCAGACTTCTTAGAGTTAATGACTTAATTGGAGCTGTAAACGTGCTACTAGTGTAATACAAATGTCTTAACCAGGTCTGTCTTCAGCACTCGATGTATGAGCACTTTGCGTGCCCTTCACTGAAGTGCTGTTAAAAACAAGCACTGGCAAACCGACGTTGTTGGCTTGTGCATACGTATTAGGCCTTTGCCAGGCACTGCTAATATATGCCAAGGTACTTGTACCATTTTGCAGCTGCTACCATCGATGGCCAGTTGACACCACTTTGGCAGTGCCTGGCAAATGCCTTACCCATGCACACACAATAGCCAAAACTGTTGACATTGCCTATGCTTGCTAAACGTATGGGTTGAAATGGTGCATCTTACAGGATGCAAGTCTACAACTTTGGGCAAAAAACATACAGCTTATTATTGGTTCTGTACAGGAAATACCAAAAACTCCAATGGATGCCAGGATTCCAAGATTACATAGCAGCATTTTACAACACATGTTCATGCTCTCTCTGCCCAGAGAGAAATAATGATGCCTATCTGAACAATACATAGTTGTATTTTCCTCTTTCTAAGTTGTTGTGACCAATGAAGATCAAGAGGTGTGTCAACATAAAATATTGGCGCAGCTCCACATTCATGCTGCAATCTCAGTACCCAACATTATATGCCATCATTGCCCAGTAAACATGTTTGAGCTGGACGCGCCCAAAGTATGCCAGCATTGCCACTGTAAAACACATTTTCATTCTGGCTGGCTGTGTCCAAAGAAAGTCCCAACAATATATGCTAGTGTTGCCCCTCTATAAAGCTGGTTGTGCCCAAAGCCAATAAGGGATTCAGTCATTCCAATATGCCAGCGCAGCCACCCATCATACTTTGTGCACACAAAGAAATTCCGAATGAGTCTTGTTTCAATAATACGTGCCAGCATTGCTCTGTAAACTATGTTTGTGCTGAAAATGCCCACCAATGTCCTGAAAAACATCTTTTCCTGCTGAAAGTGACATATGTCAGCAAATCTCCATAACTGAACACCAAATACAAATACATATCCTCTCGAAATGAATGAATACAAACTTCCAAATATAATTCAGACTGTAGTAATTTACACAAATGTGAAACCGTCCCATAACTAGATATGATCTAGATGTGATCTCAAATATAAACACTCTGAATAAAATGTATTAAATAAATATCTTGACTTATATATTGACTGAGCGCCCTCGCTCCATCTACCGCCTTCAGGGACAGAGACACTGCACGCCCCTGGATGTGATGGCACCCCATATAAGGGCCTGCAGGACCTCTGTCCCAGCAGGTGGCAATGCACAGACCTCCCTGTCAGGTTTCCTGCTAGAGAGGGCTGTGCATAACCGGGTGCAATGAAGGCGCCTCTATAAGGGGAGGTTGGCGCCCTGTCACCCATTATGGAATGGCCGCCCCTTGCTTTTGACCAAACTGGTCAGATGTAATAGTATGGAGGGGCATTCTGCCAGGTGATGCACACCTGGGGTGCGGGGCCATTTAAAGGTCTTGGTTGCTGAAAGAAAATGCAATGAGGCGGTCTGGATGGAGAAGATCTGCCCCCTGACCTAACCTGTATGACCCTCTCAATGACCAGCCGTTGACCAGGAGCGGGCCCGGAGCAATGCAGGTTTCATAGGGGACTTGTACTATTGAAACATAACAAGAGAAATGGCAGCCCATGGTGCTCTGGGAGGTGCAATGGGACCCGGTTGCCCGCTGGTCTGCCTCAGGGTCTTCCCCTCTGTGGTATGTAACCCGCTCCAATGGCAGCCCATGGTGCTCTGGGAGGTGCAAAGGGACCCAGCTGCCCGCTGGTCTGCCTCAGGGTCTTCCTCTCTGAGGTATGTAACCCGCTCCAATGGCAGCCCATGGTGCCATGTAAGGGGCAACCTTTGGATGGGACCTGGCTGCCCGCTGGTCTGCCTCTGGGTCTTCCCCTCTATGGTATGTAACCCGCTCCAATGGCAGCCCATGGTGCTATGGGAGGTGCAAAGGGACCCGGCTGCCCACTGGTGTGCCTCAGGGTCTTCCCCTCTGAGGTATGTAACCCGCTCCAATGGCAGCCCATGGTGCCATGTAAGGGGCAACCTTTGGATGGGACCCGGCTGCCCGCTGGCAGAAACTCAGGAACATCTCCTGTGTGGTGACCCCCTCCAATGGCAGGCCGTGGTGCCATGCGAGGGGCAAGCTTTGGATGGGACCTGGCTATCTACTGGCTGTAAGAGGATTCAATTCAGCACTACAGCTAAGTTAACGCCTAGTCTAGAATACTGAATGAAAACCCTTATTGATATATCTTTAGGTCCAGTTCATGCGTTCTGGATGACTACCCCTATATAACACCCCTCTCTGGGAATCCCCCTGACCCCACTGAGCCAAGAAGTAGTTCTGTTTTGCAAGTTTAAAAGGTTTATTTGATAATTTAAACAATATATATATATCACACTTATAATAAATTAATAATTGAATATCACACTTAATCTGATATGATAAAGATTAACAACGGAGAATCTGGCACTAACACGCTTCTCTATAATCAATAAGGAGTTGACAAGAAATGGATAAGGTAGCACACTGGTAAATAGGTACAGAAGTATAATGTGGTAGAGAATGCTTTATAAGGTTCAAGGAAATGCAAGGTTGAATGAATGAAATGCAGTATAGAAAACAACTTGATATGATTTCAGCAAAACAATGTAATCACTTTTCTCTGGCAATCCCCTTCCCCCCTTGATGCAAGGCAAGGAAATGGAAGGAAGCACACAGTTCTCAGAAATGCAATCAACTGTAATTCAGTTCAATCCAGCAAGCTTAGACTACATAAGTTTGAAAACACAGGCCCAAATTGCTTTTATATGTGCTAGCAATGGATGAGAAATATGCTGGAAATGCTTTTAATTCCCTTTCAGAGGTTCAGGGTGAGTGGTATCTAGTTAATATTAGTCCAGGCTCACACTAGCAATGATGCAGGGATAGTTAGCAGGTTAAACGAATTTCTGGCAAATGGAAGGCAAAACTGCTGTCTTTTTACACGTGAAGAAATTTGCAAATCGCGGCAAAATTCGCGCGTGCGTTTTCCGCGATTGCGGTAAAACTATAAGGGGTAGGAATGTGGTTCTCGGTGCGATTCAAAGCTAAGATTCTAAGCTTTCAAATGAAAGTTACTGCAAGTCTCTAGCCCAAACGGTTACAGAGTTATGACCGATTTAATAGAGGTCGTTTTTGGTTTTGCAAATTTTAAAAGCTCAAAATGACAAGTGGCAGATTTTGCAGCTAAATGACAGGTGACAGATTTGGAGCTATCAGGCAGTTCTACTTAGGTTAAATAGATTGAATTAGATGAATTTAAACTAAAAGCTTGGTTCTACACAGTTCAGCTGGGTACTCACACTATATTCTTGAATTAAATGGGCCTCATCACGGATCTGGTCAGCGTTTTGGACTGGGCTCGGGTCTCTCTCTGGGCACAGCACTGCTTTCTCTCTGGGTACAGCACTGCTTTCTCTCTCTGGTCTGGTCTCTAGTTTGGCTTTCTGGAGGTTGATGAATTTGAAGTCTGGATCTCTGGATGTTGTATGGTCCGGCAGAGCGCGTTGCAGCAAATGGAATTGAAGGTCTCTACCAGTGTTGCCAACTCCTCAGTGAAGAAAGTAGCTATTGGCTCCCCTAGAAGTCGCCAGAAGTAGCTAGATGACGTCACTGCCCAATTTGCATAATTACCTCCTCTTTCCCCCTGCGATTTATGGCTTTTACTGTGGCCCCCTCCCCTTTTAACACCTCCCTTTTAAGTTATAAGTGTGTTTTACTGTGGCCCCCTCCCCTTTTAACACCTCCCTTTTAAGTTATTAGTGTGTTTTTACATTACTCCCGTTAGAAAACGGGCGAATTACAGCACTTTTTTCAATTGGTTTGGAAACTTGCATAAATGAGCAAGTCTCCAAACCAATTGAAAAAAGTAGCTAGATTTCTCGCTAGCCGCTTTTTTATGAAAAAGTCGCTAGGGGGGCGTACTTTCTCGCTAAATATAGCGAGAAAGTCGCTAGGTTGGCAACACTGGTCTCTACCTAAGTTTCAGTGGTCCATTTATATGTTCTGCAAGTGGGTGTGTGTGTTTGGTCATAACTAAACTCGCCCCTCTCACTTGTCATTGGTCAAATTTCCATTCATCACTTGATTGGGGAATGAACTGTGAGTCAGAGGGATGTCATTTTATGGCTTGCCAATAGGGCACTCCCCTGTCAGATTGCACACATTCTATATTTGATAATAAAAGACATATTTCACAGTTACACAGTTGCTTGAAATTACATATACATGGTGTGGCTGAATTTAGCCATGTCTCTGTCCAAATCTGCTGTTTCTAAGAGCTTGCATTCAGAAATGGCACATAATTGACTTTTTAACTGATTTTTCAATTTCTGACATTGACCCAACTTTACATACATGTGCGCAGGAAGTATGGACATTAACTGATGAAGTTTCAGATTTTTAACATGCATACATTTAGAGTAATATCCACTTTTCCGCTAACACCCCCCTGAACATACCACCGGTTCTAAAAACCTCTTAAACTGTGGGCAGAAAAATCACAAGAATTGTGGTATCATTTATAAAATTTTCACATGTCCGCTCTATGAATGATCCATCTTTTTAAAGTTATGTTCTGGCTCCAAAGGGGTGTGGTTTCCTCTCAGCACAAGGTAGAAATACTGGTTTATCCAGTTCTGCCAAGCCAGCTTGCTCTCACAGGCAGTGCCCCTCCCAGCTTCTGCCAAGAGGAAGCTACATTTTACGACTGCTGTAATAAAACCTTTGCCTGAGTCAGGAGAGGGCTTTGTTCAAGAGGAAGCCATTTATGATCCTCTCAATAAACCCTCTGCCTGGGTGAAGGGAGTTGCATTGTTCAGTCTCCTGCAGAGCACAGGTAATTCAATTATCAGATAGATGGTATATTCTTAGTGTGGCCAGCAAAAGGAAGATAGGCCTGGGAACACAGCTGTGACTCAAGTTTCACTCCTGATGGGGGTAGTTGCCAGGCAGAATCAAGTTCCTTAAGCCAGACTTTCAGCAACTGTCATGTTTTTTTTGTTGCTTTTTAAATTAACTTGCAATTTTACACATGCAGCTAGAATGCTGATTCTAAGTGCAGAACTATGACATTTCAACAGTTACAAAGGCATGTGACACCAAACATAGGTCACTCATTTAATCTAAACATTTTCGATTTTAGTGTCTTTAAATCCAGTGCAACTTAAACTGCTGCAATCCACAGCTCAGCCAGTCTTGTTATAAACCTTCAAGTCACTTCAGAATATCACTTTACATTGTATCCACCTCTCAGTAAGTCTTTCTTTAGCCTGCTTTGGGTTCATTCAGTTTTACACAAAAAAAGTAAAATCGTGTGTGGTTTTAAAATGCCGGCTTTTGGATAGTGGTGAGTACTGGTACTGCACCCATTTTTGAGATTTAACAACTGAATTCCCCACAATTCTAGGTTGCATTTGGCAATCAGCATTGCCATTCCCAATGGTTTCAGACTACTGTGCGGGTAGTCCAATGGTGGTTTTAAAGCGCTTTGAAGCTAACCGGCGCTACTGTTTTTCCTTTGGCAACCCATTTCCCTCATGGCAACCCGGCCTTTCATTCTCGCACTGGTGGGTGGCAAGTGAGGCAACCATTTAGGTGTGCGCACAAACTGCGCAGCTTTCCTGGATTTCGGCGCACATGTGGGTTTTCCGCCATCTTGAATTTTCTAAGCCCACAGCACCAAATGTTGTGGCATGATAGCTTAAACGTGGGTCAGGACACCCAACAAGCCCCCCCACGCGACTGCACTTTGAATTTGAGTCGATGGGGAGTCGCGTGCCCAAGGGTTTTGACCCACGCACCGGTCTGTCCGCATAATCTTCTTCCTCTTCTGTAGATGGCATAGTTCAGCATCTTCTTCTCCATCCGGTACTGATCGATCAGTTCTCCTCGCCGGTCCTGATGGGAATATTGGGCGGTCCACTGGGCCCATTGGATCTTCGTTCCCGGTCTCCGTATCATCCTCCTTGGCCCGTCTTCAGGTTTTCTTTCTCCTAGGACGACAAAGGAAGAGCGGCAATACCTACTCATAGACGTTTTTCCACCACTGTTGAAATAGTGGGGCAGCATATGCATTTTATCATAACGAAACATTACATTCTTATTTTGCTAAAAAATAGTATAACTAAGAGACAGTTTCATGCAAATCACAGTATTGTAGAGACTAGATGTGGTATGTTTTATGATTGGAACTGAATTAGTCTGAGACAATACCCGCTAGGATTCCAGAGGATTCCTCCAGTTGTTGCAGAGTGTGCCTGGGATGGCAACATTTCAACTGGTTTATGTGGACCCACTTGTCTTCCCCCTCTGCCGAACCGCCTTTGGGGATGCGGATCTTGTAGGCCACAGGGGAGATCTTGTCGATGATCTCAAAGGGTCCTTTCCATGTAGGCAAAAATTTGCGCTGCTTGGCCTGGTTCCTTTGGAAGTTGTATAGATAGTCCCGGTCTCCCACCTGATATTCCTTCCTGGAAGTTTTCAGGTCATAATGGGTCTTCATGCTATCAGCTGATCTTTCTAGATTCCGCTGAGCATAAGCAAAAGCATGTTGGAGGTGTTTCCTTAAATTCTCCACATACTCATGAGTTGTGGAGGCATTTATTAGTGTCTGCTCTTGGGTCCTGTAGAGTAAATGCTGAGGAAGCACCATCTTGCGCCCAGTCATCAATTCAAATGGTGACATTTTGGTTGCAGATGAAGGGGTAGATCTGATAGCCATTAGGACCAGAGGTAATCGGATATCCCAACTTGGCCCAGAATCTGCCACAAACTTCTTTAATATGCTCACAATTGTCCGGTTATATCTCTCTACTGCCCCAGAAGAAGCTGGTCTATAAGCAATATGCAGCTTTCTCTTGACCCCCAGTATCTCCCACATCTTTGTCATTACTTCACTGGTGAAGTGGCTACCTCTGTCTGACTCAATCCTTTGAGGTAGACCAAAACGGGAAAAGATGTGGTTAATCATCAAGGCAGCTGCAGTTTCTGCCTTGCAATTTGGGGCTGGGAGACATTCCACCCACTTGGTAAACAAGCATGTCACAGTCAACATGTACTTATTCCCCCTAGCCGAGCGAATCACAGGGCCTACAAAGTCGATTTGTAAATCTGACCATGGCAGTGTCATCCACCGCTTTTGGAGAGGCGCACGGTGCGTGAGGGATGATGGCTGAAATTGTGCACACACAAGACACCCCTTCAAGTATTGGTCGAGGTCCTGCCCCATGTGTGGCCAGTATGCAACCTCTCTTAAGATTTCCAATGTTGTGTGAAACCCCCTATGACCGGCGGTGGCCGCATCATGGGCGTGACTTAACATCAGGCTTCGGAATGAGGTAGGAACCACCCACTGATCGTGGCCAGCTTTGGATTTCCTTACCAGCAAACCGTCTTGGATCCGGAACATTTTTGGACATTTCATCAACACTCTTAGGTCCTCTTTCCCAATGTAATCGGTATCCGTCAGGGGAAAGTTCTCAGGGTCCTCAAGGTGCTGGTAAAATTTACCAATAATTGGATCCCCCTTCTGAGCAGTAATCAAATCATCATCAGGGGTCTCCTTACTCCATTGTGCAATTGAAAGGTCGTTGTGAGCATTTGTCTGGGACCTAGTGATAGCAGTGACCTGGATTTCTCCCAACAGGGACTCAATCTCAATTAGATCCCCTTGGATGGCCCCGGTTTTGGCCAGCTGATCAGCTAAGTCATTTCCAGTTTTATCTGGTCCCTCTACTTTGGAATGACCCTTGATCTTTTTCCAGTAGATGGTCATCCCATTCGATGTGACCAGATCATCAATGTTTTGGATCAACTTCCCATGTTTCAAGGGTTTGTTGTTAGCACATAACATGCCTCTGGTTTTCCAATTAACCAGGTGCTCCACGAACCCGTTCCGTACATAATCCGAATCTGTGATTATGACCAGTTCGTGGAGTTGATGCTGGACAGCAGTGAGGATGGCCTGATGCACAGCCATCAATTCTGCCACCTGACTACTTCGGGGACCAATTTTGTATCCAGCGGAGGGTTCTGGGGACTCATTCACCCATGCATTCCCTACGCCGGCCACCAGTTCTTTCTCCCCGTTGTTGTCAACATGGTAAGAGCATCCATCCACATACACAGTGGGCATTCCCTCACACTTGTCTTCTTCAAAGACTTTGTGTGGGGAATTAAGGTATGCCTCCATGTTGTCCTTGATTTTCAGACTTTCGTCCTCGAGACAGTTTTCTCTGGCACAATCATGCAAGTCAGCCAGACCTTGCGCGAGGGGACTCTTCTTGTTTTGGCCATATCTGACCTCCACAGGAAAGCCTTGCATTGACAGAATCCAGGAAGTAATTCGGGAATTACTCACATTTCCGGCCCGGATTCTGTCACTTTGGAGATATTGCAGAGGCTGGTGTGGAGTCTCCACTATGATGTGTTCCCCCTGGATAAACGGGCGGTAATTCTTCAATGCCCACACCGTTGCCAGGAGTGCCTTCTCACAATCGTTGAATTTTTCCTCCACAGAGGATAAAGTTTTGCTCGCATAGGAGATTACTTTATTGACCTTGTCATGCTTTTGGTATAATACTGCCGTCAAGCACGTATTAGAGAACCCCGTCTACAGGAAGAACTCCTTGTTTCTGACAGGGTAAGCTAGGCAAGGCGCTTGTGAGAGGCTTCTTTTGAGTTGTTTTACTGCCTCGGCTTGTTCTGGACCCCATTCCCACTTGACCCCCCCCTTCAGGAGATGAATCAGGGGTCTGGTGATCTCTGCGTAGCCCTCAATGAACTTTCTGCTGTAATTAGTCAGTCCAAGGAGGCTCCTTAGTTCCCGCAGAGTTGTGGGGTCTTTCAGTTTCTGAAGTGCTTCCACTTTCTTTTCCTGGGGACAGAGACCCTGAGGAGTAATCTCATGCCCCAAGAAATTAACACGGGTTCTACACCACTGTGCTTTCTGAAAGGAAAGTTTTGCTCCGGCGGCCCTCAACTGTGTCAGAACATAACGGATCTCCGCTATATGTTCCTCCACAGATGAACTTTTGATGAGGACATCATCTACATAAGCCAGGTTACCCCTCGCACCCAGGTCGGGCATGGCCTTATGTAGGAAAATATTGAATTCATTGCCGGAGTTGAGGTATCCGAAGGGAGTCCGGGTCCATGTGTACTGCTGGCCCCCAAAGGTAAAAGCCAGCTTGTATTGGTCCTCCCTACTGACAGGCACAGTCCAGTATCCATTGGTCAGGTCTATTGCAGTGAATACCTGTGACCCCTGGATCTGGGCCAGCCCTTGGTCAATGTAGGGCAGAGGCCATCGGGAAGTATGGACCCGTTTGTTGAGCTCCCTGAGGTCAGCGCAGAGTCTCCACTGGCCGTTTGGCTTCAATATTCCCAGCACCGGATTATTGAAGGTGCTGTGGACTGGACGGATTATTCCCCAGGACTCAAGGTTCTTGATTATTTCAGTAAGGGACTCCATTGATGCGAGAGGCAAGCGATATTGCTTCACAAACACAGGAGTCATGCCAGGGTCCGTGGGGATTGTTGTTGTGTGGATGTCAGTGCGACCACAGTCATATGAGTCTACCGCAAAGAGATCTTGGAAATCCAAGAAAACTTGTTTCAACTTTTGCTTTTGTTCCAGAGTCACACAGGCATCAGCTAGGTTGACTCTCTCTTCCACCATCTGCCTGAAGCCTGGAAAGACTTCTGGTTTGGCTATCTCCGCGGCCTCCTCCAGCTGGGTGGAGAAGTCCCTGGTCAGAGTGCTGATTTGGACCGGAGGTTTCAGGTGGGAAAGGCAGCCCTCATGCACCTGGAAAATCACCTCATCCCTCCTGAAGTCACAAGTCACATCTTCCTTACCATAGGGGCAGGAAGTGTACACCAGGAAGTTCCCCCCATGCCGGGTAAAAATCCTGTCTGGTGTTGTATGATCATCACTGTCACTGTCAAAACAGTCCTTGGGGATTGGTCCTAACAGTTCATTTACAAGATCAATGGAGAAATGTTGGTCATCAACCGCCATTCCAATAATGGTGCCTGCGGCTAGAGTAATACTCTTTAAGTCGCTGTTATCCACCTCTATTGGAATGGTGTCATGTTCTATGTTGACTAATGGAGTTGGGTTTACCCCCAACCCTTGCTGTTGGAGAGAAGCATTTAGATGTATGTAAGCATCAGGGTTTTTCAACTCTTGTCCCCTTTTAACTTTCACTTCCAGGGAGAATTGTCGGGTCCTTTCTGGGATGGTGACTTCCTCTTTAACCTGAATTTCAACTGCATAAGGTAGCAATTGAGCTGACCTAAATGCTTTTTCTGGATCATCAAAGCCCATGGGATTATCCGCTAATCGGGACCAAGCTTTGAAGTTTATTAGGCCCAAACTAATGGCAAAGCGATTGAGAATGTCACTGCCTAAGTAAAAGGCGGCAGGGACGTCTCGCACGACCCAACAATTGTGGACTATGCTCTTGTTGCCAATGGAGATTTTGAGCATACACCTGCTTGGCAGGAGATGTTTTGAATTGGGTGCTTCCAGGTCCATTTCCCATTTGTCTATCAGTTTGAAGGTGGGAATGGCTGGATCTTTTGGGAGTTGGCGAAACATGGCTTCGCTGATGAAGCTCTTACCGTTGTTCACGCACACTCGAGCGAGAACAGAGTCCTTCCCATCATTTAACTGAACAGGGATGAACAACTGCTCTCCAATTTGCTGAATATCAGCCAGACTCTGAGCTGATTTCACATCTTTCTGGACTATAGGAGTGGGAGTTTCTGATTGTGGATTAGTATAGAATTTCAGAGTGTTTCCTTCCAGCGTGGAATACCACCTTAAACTGGAAGGAAGGTTGATTTTCAGAAACAGAGAGGACCCCCCATCACCAGTCTGTTGTCCTACTGCTATTACTGTCACGTCTGGAATTTGGTTGTTCTGGAAGTGAAATTCTACTTGGTCAGATTTTTGTTCAACCAT
This sequence comes from Ambystoma mexicanum, assembly GCF_040938575.1. Taxonomy (NCBI): domain Eukaryota; kingdom Metazoa; phylum Chordata; class Amphibia; order Caudata; family Ambystomatidae; genus Ambystoma; species Ambystoma mexicanum. The sequence goes on along the minus strand of NC_090926.1, from coordinate 1,205,837,529 downwards.
GTGGCAGGTGCCGTTTAAACTAATATGGTTGACACTCTGTTTTAATTTTATGGGTCGGCTAGTCTGGGTCCAGAGGACCTTGTTTACGCAATCTATTAGGGGTGACAACCTTCTCAGGAGGTCATTCCCTAGTAAACAAGGGGTGCCCTCTGGGGTCACAACTATGACCGGGTGTTTCAACTTGTGTCGCCCGATCTTAATGTCCAAGTCTGCCGTCCCCTCGACGGGAATTTCCTTCCCGTCAAAGTTCTGCAGTTGTCCAGGAAGAGAGGTGAGAGGAATTTGGTAATTCTCTCCCCTTCCTGCATTCAGTTCATCAAAGGCCCTTCTGGACAGAAGGGTAGCTTGAGATCCAGTGTCCACCAGTGCTGAGATTGTACCCTGCCCCTGTACTTGTACCGGGGCATAGTATCTTCCCTCCTTCTCCTCAAGGGGGCACAGATAATGCACATTTTTGGGCAACTGGTGGGCTAATTTTCTGGTTTTGGACATCGCTAGCGAAGAGATTTGGGCAGAATTCTGTGGAGAGCCTTGGGGATCTGAAAGAAAAATTTGGCAACTGCCGATCAGAGCCATTGTGGGTTCCCCTGGTTCCGGTTCTGGGCCGCCCCCCCCTTTTTGGAGGCAGTCACCAGGATGGGTTTGAACCAGGGGATTTTCTTGCTGTTGGTTCTGGGATGAGATGGTGGGCGGCGGTAGCTCAGTCTCCAAATCTCCCCAGTCTGGATTTGCATCCCTAGGGACCCATTTTTCTTTGGGAGGAGTTCCCCCCTCTCTGAAGGAGAAGATCCTTTTCCCAGGATCCTCTGAGGATCCCTCTCCCTCAAATTGGAAGATCTGTACCTCCTCCTCAAACTGAGTCTGTTTGGGTCTTTTGTTTCTCCTACCCCCCCTCTGCTCCTTAGGAGGCAGACTTTCAGGGGCAAGAGATTTTGTTTCCGGTTCCTGGGTTTCCATGGGCTGTTTACAAGTGAGGAAGGAAGCTTCCTCCAAGGCTTTACACCCCCCTTCCCTTTGTGCCTCCTCCCTGGGAACCGGTGAATTATCGGGGTGCTGCCCCCGTCATTGTTCTGGAGCACCAGGTCCAGAGTTGGGTGCGTTCTGCGCCGGCACGCCCATCTGAGGGTTCTGCTGAGCCCTCAGTATGTGACCCAGATCCCGCGCCATGTTTTGAACCTGGCGCTCTATTTGGGAAACCCGCTCAGGCTGATACGGGGCCCTGTTTTCTCCCCTGGGCTGATCCCAGGGAGGGTAGCTGTCCCTCCTCTGGTAATACCCTGGGTTGGGAAGATTTGGGTACCCCTCCACCCTTGGCCTCCCCTCTCCCGGATTCAGTGGTCTGGGCTCAGGGAATTGGGGAAAGAAGGATGGATGGTTTTGGGGCTGGAAGTCGGGTGGATATCTGGGGAAAAAGTTCTGCCCAGGGTTTGGTAAATTTCTGCCCTCCGGTGGGAAGTTTGGAGGGAAGTTCCCTGAGTTAGGTGCTTGGCTGGATCCCCCCCCTTGGGCTGGAGGAGTCCACACATAACCCAGGATGGGTCTGTTACCTTTGTAGCGAGGACTTACATAGTCAGGAGAGCGAGGGACCCCATTTGTGGGGCTTCCTCCTTGGCTCCCTGTCTGTGACTGGCCCGAGGACCTTCTGGGCCTAGCATTATTAGGTGCAGGTAGGTTTTTAGGCCCCCCCATCTCCAAATCCAAAACGGGGGTGACCTTTACCTCTGCCACCTTGGCAGCAGCAGGGGTGCTGTTGGCTTTGGGGTTTTTCTGGGCATTACTTTTGCTATCTACCGGTTTCTGCACCTCATAGATCCGGGTAGCCTGTTCAATGACCCAGTCTAAAGATCTTTTCTCGTGAAAATCCCTCACGAGCTGGGTCATGATATATTTGGGCAAGGCATGGAAAAACGTATTAATAAATTCCCTGCTATCCGTGCGCACCCTTCTGGTGGTTTGCGCAAAAGCACGCTTTAACTCCTGCACAAATTCTTGTGGGGCCTGATCCTCCCCACATTGCAAATTGTAGGCCGCCTTGCGAGCCTCTTGAGGATTTCTGTGAACAGAAAAATGTTTCAAGATGGCCGCCTTATAGGTGGACCATCTTAAATGATTTTGGTCCTCCAGCCCCGCAAAGAAACTGGAGTATTCCGGGGAGAAGGTCCACTTTACATATTGAATACAGCTTTGGCTGTCCTTCAAATGGAAAGTCTCCATCATTTGTTCAAACAACTCTAAGTGCTCCCAAACAGAATACTTAGCGTTCTTATGGTAAGGCGTGATGACGCTCCTGATCGCCTTAATCTGCTTTAAGGGGTCCTTCAGCAAGGCCCTTTTTGCCTTATTGGCCTTTTTGGTTCGGGTAACCCTTGTCCATTCGTCCTCGGACTCAGAGGCACTGCTCCCGGAGGTTCCCGTCTGTTCTTCCAGGTTTTCCCGGATTCTGCGAGCCTGGGAATGGCTGGCAGAATGTGGGGACCTGGTCTCCTGTGTCCTGCGCAGTTCAGAGGAGTCTTCAGATTCCTCCTTGTTGGCAGGATTTGATGGGTACCCCCTCCACTGACCTAAATGGGCAGAGGTTTTCAGGATGCCCTTAATGGGCCTACTCTCCTGGGGTTCCCCACTGAACTGTACTGTACTTGGGTGCCCATACCCGGATGCCCACCCCTCCATTCCTGAGTGGTACTGGCCTATGAGCCCCATACTCTTAGCTGGATAGTAATCTGCCATCCCTGTGGCCCTGTGCTCATGTGCGCCAGGGGACATGGGGGTGGTAGAGTCCAGGGACTGGGGGAGATGAAGGCCCCTGGTGTTAGGGCTCCTGCGGTTATGGTCAGGAGTCTCTCTTTCCCAGCGGACCTCATCTCTATCCGCCCCTGCTCCCTGTTGCAATGCAAGAGCCTGCATTTGTGCTTTCAGTTCCTCTGTTAAGGCCTTACTCGACTCTATCAGTTTCTCCTGCATCGCTACCTGTTGCTGGAGCCTCTCATTGTGCTGGCAGAGAGCCTCATTTTCCCTCTGTGCTTCCTGGTTGGTCCTGGAGAACTGGGCCAGTCTTTGCTGCAGGAGGGTTACCTCCTGAGCTGTGTCCCTATTGGCCTGCTCCTTTCTTGCTAGAGCATCCTCCACCCTCCTGGTGTGCTCTAGCAAGTTCTGGTGTTCTTTTTGGAGGTCACCCAGTCCCTGGTGGGCCAGGTGATTTTCTTCCATTTTTCTTTTTAAATGGCAGACTTCCTGGCCTAAGGTATCCCTTTCCTGACTAAGAGCCTGCATCTGTGCCGCCAGGTCGTCCCTTTGCCTTTGGAAGGCACCAGCATTCTGGCGCTCCTGATCAAACTCTGCCTGGGTATCCAGGTCTTTCAGAATTAGTTTGTTGCTCTCTGCCTTCACCCTATCTAGGTGGCCTTGCAGGGTGACTACCTGCTCAGCACATACCCTGTTGAAGTCTAGCTGTTGCTCCAGCTTTTTCTGGCTTTGCAGTAGGGAGTCCAAACCTTCTTGGTGTTCCTTCTGCAAGGCCAGAAATCTGGTATCCTGTTCTGACTTTTCCTTTTGCAGCACATCCATATCCTCCTTTATTTTAGTAATGTACAGTCTGCTGTCATTTTCTGACTCCTGGCTCCTCTGCAGCCTCTGCTCAGAAGAGACCAGGTCAGATTGGACCTTCTCTAACACCATCTGTTGCCTATTTGCCAGATTTTGGCTTTCAGCACATCTATCCTGCATGTCTCCCATATATAGGTACAGGTATGCTGCTATCCTGGCAATCTTATTGTGTTCCTCTTTGGCTTTAGGAGCCATATATAGTTCACTCAGGGCCACATGTAAGGGACCCTGATCCCTCCATATATCTGACCCTGTTTCCGTGACCTGTTGCATGATGGCCTGCAACCAGACTGTTTGGTCCTGGTGAGTCCACTCACCTCTCACAAATAACTTATGTAAGAAGTGCTCTCTGGCTATTTTCATGTCTACTAAGGTCGTCATTCTAGAGATTGGTCTCTGTCCTGACTTACAGAAGTTAGTATTTTATTTTTGCAGAACAGAACTTTTCTTGGAGTGTCCCTTTTGAGGAATGCTTCACAGCGTAATGCAGCGTGGTGATCCGACCGGATGTATGTATCCCGTCAGTTAGCACACTGTATTAAGCTGCACAAGTGGTAAATCTAACCCAACGTCTCGGCTCGAGCCCCCAATTTGTAAGAGGATTCAATTCAGCACTACAGCTAAGTTAACGCCTAGTCTAGAATACTGAATGAAAACCCTTATTGATATATCTTTAGGTCCAGTTCATGCGTTCTGGATGACTACCCCTATATAACACCCCTCTCTGGGAATCCCCCTGACCCCACTGAGCCAAGAAGTAGTTCTGTTTTGCAAGTTTAAAAGGTTTATTTGATAATTTAAACAATATATATATATCACACTTATAATAAATTAATAATTGAATATCACACTTAATCTGATATGATAAAGATTAACAACGGAGAATCTGGCACTAACACGCTTCTCTATAATCAATAAGGAGTTGACAAGAAATGGATAAGGTAGCACACTGGTAAATAGGTACAGAAGTATAATGTGGTAGAGAATGCTTTATAAGGTTCAAGGAAATGCAAGGTTGAATGAATGAAATGCAGTATAGAAAACAACTTGATATGATTTCAGCAAAACAATGTAATCACTTTTCTCTGGAAATCCCCTTCCCCCCTTGATGCAAGGCAAGGAAATGGAAGGAAGCACACAGTTCTCAGAAATGCAATCAACTGTAATTCAGTTCAATCCAGCAAGCTTAGACTACATAAGTTTGAAAACACAGGCCCAAATTGCTTTTATATGTGCTAGCAATGGATGAGAAATATGCTGGAAATGCTTTTAATTCCCTTTCAGAGGTTCAGGGTGAGTGGTATCTAGTTAATATTAGTCCAGGCTCACACTAGCAATGATGCAGGGATAGTTAGCAGGTTAAACGAATTTCTGGCAAATGGAAGGCAAAACTGCTGTCTTTTTACACGTGAAGAAATTTGCAAATCGCGGCAAAATTCGCGCGTGCGTTTTCCGCGATTGCGGTAAAACTATAAGGGGTAGGAATGTGGTTCTCGGTGCGATTCAAAGCTAAGATTCTAAGCTTTCAAATGAAAGTTACTGCAAGTCTCTAGCCCAAACGGTTACAGAGTTATGACCGATTTAATAGAGGTCGTTTTTGGTTTTGCAAATTTTAAAAGCTCAAAATGACAAGTGGCAGATTTTGCAGCTAAATGACAGGTGACAGATTTGGAGCTATCAGGCAGTTCTACTTAGGTTAAATAGATTGAATTAGATGAATTTAAACTAAAAGCTTGGTTCTACACAGTTCAGCTGGGTACTCACACTATATTCTTGAATTAAATGGGCCTCATCACGGATCTGGTCAGGGTTTTGGACTGGGCTCGGGTCTCTCTCTGGGCACAGCACTGCTTTCTCTCTGGGTACAGCACTGCTTTCTCTCTCTGGTCTGGTCTCTAGTTTGGCTTTCTGGAGGTTGATGAATTTGAAGTCTGGATCTCTGGATGTTGTATGGTCCGGCAGAGCGCGTTGCAGCAAATGGAATTGAAGGTCTCTACCAGTGTTGCCAACTCCTCAGTGAAGAAAGTAGCTATTGGCTCCCCTAGAAGTCGCCAGAAGTAGCTAGATGACGTCACTGCCCAATTTGCATAATTACCTCCTCTTTCCCCCTGCGATTTATGGCTTTTACTGTGGCCCCCTCCCCTTTTAACACCTCCCTTTTAAGTTATAAGTGTGTTTTACTGTGGCCCCCTCCCCTTTTAACACCTCCCTTTTAAGTTATTAGTGTGTTTTTACATTACTCCCGTTAGAAAACGGGCGAATTACAGCACTTTTTTCAATTGGTTTGGAAACTTGCATAAATGAGCAAGTCTCCAAACCAATTGAAAAAAGTAGCTAGATTTCTCGCTAGCTGCTTTTTTATGAAAAAGTCGCTAGGGGGGCGTACTTTCTCGCTAAATATAGCGAGAAAGTCGCTAGGTTGGCAACACTGGTCTCTACCTAAGTTTCAGTGGTCCATTTATATGTTCTGCAAGTGGGTGTGTGTGTTTGGTCATAACTAAACTCGCCCCTCTCACTTGTCATTGGTCAAATTTCCATTCATCACTTGATTGGGGAATGAACTGTGAGTCAGAGGGATGTCATTTTATGGCTTGCCAATAGGGCACTCCCCTGTCAGATTGCACACATTCTATATTTGATAATAAAAGACATATTTCACAGTTACACAGTTGCTTGAAATTACATATACATGGTGTGGCTGAATTTAGCCATGTCTCTGTCCAAATCTGCTGTTTCTAAGAGCTTGCATTCAGAAATGGCACATAATTGACTTTTTAACTGATTTTTCAATTTCTGACATTGACCCAACTTTACATACATGTGCGCAGGAAGTATGGACATTAACTGATGAAGTTTCAGATTTTTAACATGCATACATTTAGAGTAATATCCACTTTTCTGCTAACACCCCCCTGAACATACCACCGGTTCTAAAAACCTCTTAAACTGTGGGCAGAAAAATCACAAGAATTATGGTATCGTTTATAAAATTTTCACATGTCCGCTCTATGAATGATCCATCTTTTTAAAGTTATGTTCTGGCTCCAAAGGGGTGTGGTTTCCTCTCAGCACAAGGTAGAAATACTGGTTTATCCAGTTCTGCCAAGCCAGCTTGCTCTCACAGGCAGTGCCCCTCCCAGCTTCTGCCAAGAGGAAGCTACATTTTACGACTGCTGTAATAAAACCTTTGCTTGAGTCAGGAGAGGGCTTTGTTCAAGAGGAAGCCATTTATGATCCTCTCAATAAACCCTCTGCCTGGGTGAAGGGAGTTGCATTGTTCAGTCTCCTGCAGAGCACAGGTAATTCAATTATCAGATAGATGGTATATTCTTAGTGTGGCCAGCAAAAGGAAGATAGGCCTGGGAACACAGCTGTGACTCAAGTTTCACTCCTGATGGGGGTAGTTGCCAGGCAGAATCAAGTTCCTTAAGCCAGACTTTCAGCAACTGTCATGTTTTTTTTGTTGCTTTTTAAATTAACTTGCAATTTTACACATGCAGCTAGAATGCTGATTCTAAGTGCAGAACTATGACATTTCAACAGTTACAAAGGCATGTGACACCAAACATAGGTCACTCATTTAATCTAAACATTTTCGATTTTAGTGTCTTTAAATCCAGTGCAACTTAAACTGCTGCAATCCACAGCTCAGCCAGTCTTGTTATAAACCTTCAAGTCACTTCAGAATATCACTTTACATTGTATCCACCTCTCAGTAAGTCTTTCTTTAGCCTGCTTTGGGTTCATTCAGTTTTACACAAAAAAAGTAAAATCGTGTGTGGTTTTAAAATGCCGGCTTTTGGATAGTGGTGAGTACTGGTACTGCACCCATTTTTGAGATTTAACAACTGAATTCCCCACAATTCTAGGTTGCATTTGGCAATCAGCATTGCCATTCCCAATGGTTTCAGACTACTGTGCGGGTAGTCCAGTGGTGGTTTTAAAGCGCTTTGAAGCTAACCGGCGCTACTGTTTTTCCTTTGGCAACCCATTTCCCTCATGGCAACCCGGCCTTTCATTCTCGCACTGGTGGGTGGCAAGTGAGGCAACCATTTCGGTGTGCGCACAAACTGCGCAGCTTTCCTGGATTTCGGCGCACATGTGGGTTTTCCGCCATCTTGAATTTTCTAAGCCCACAGCACCAAATGTTGTGGCATGATAGCTTAAACGTGGGTCAGGACACCCAACATGGCAGTACCTAGCAGTCATCTTCTCTCTGTTATGTGACCCCCTGCAAGTGCAGCACTCTTTGCCAGCTGCAAGCTGAGGACCACATTATGTGGCATGTTGTGACACAAACACAGTTATGGTTTGAAAAGGGTCAATTGAGTGTAGTACTCAGTCTAGCTGCTGACCTCCAGAGTTTAAAGTATGAAACTTGCGGTCTTAAGCTGATGTTTTAGTTTAGTTTAGTTTAGTTTAAGATATTTATAAAGCGCCAGATAAGGACTCCAGGCGTAAGGGCACCACGAGGTGCAGAGGAAAAAGGTAGATGATACCAGGCATATCCATTCAGGAGAAGAGAAAGGTTTTCAGAAATTGTTTAAAGGTATCCTAAGATACAATGTTCCTTAAGTCCGGCGACAACAGGTTCCACAGTATAGGGGCAACAGAAAAGAAAGCTCCTTTAGTAACTTGTGCTAGTTTGGTTCTAGGCACAATTAAGAGATTGCTATTATTTGAGTGGAGTATTCTTCGATTTGGGAGTCTAACAAGACTTTCCGAAAGATAAACCGGGCTAGAGCCATGTAAACATCTGTGTGTTATGGTCATCACTCGGAACAAAATCCTGGTGACAACGGGTAACCAATGCAGTTATCTTCCAGCTTGGAACACATGATCATGCTTAGCCAACTCTACTACTGGGCGCACTGCACTGTTCTGCAGTACCCAAAGCTTCTTCAAATCACCAGCACCAATGCCCAGTAGTACGCTACCGCAGTGATCAAACTTAGTGCCGAAAACCGCTCTAGCAATATTCCCACAAATTTCCCTAATCGGAGTAATCGGAGTAAGAAGTTTGATATGGTAAGCTCTTAAAGAATTCAAATAATTGATGTGAGTTTTCATTGGTCAAGTGCAGATCAACATAGATGCCCACCATTTCTACTTTAGCCATTGTATTCAGCTTGCAACAGGCCACAACAAAATGATGACCCAACTTTCGTATCTTGTCAGCGGTGCCAATTACCATGAGCTCCGTCTTCGAATCATTAAGAGCGAGCCCGTTTAGCAGCAGCCACTGCTGTGTTATGGCATACACCGTGTTCATAGTCTCCAGATCTTTCTGATAGTCACATGACAGAGGGATTAGACACTGCGTTTCATCAGCGTGGTTGGTATAACTAATCCCTCTGTCATTCAGTAACTCAAATAAGGGCAAATTAAAAATGGTGTTAAGTTTTGGCCACATACACGACCCTTGAGCCACACTGCACTCGGTCTTAATGGGGTCCGCAGCGGCATCTCCACTAAAAACTCTTCCAGAGCAGTTTGTCAAAAAGTACTCGCTCCATGGGGTCGTCGGAGATTACAAAGCTGCAACTTGAGGTGCTCCTAGATTCTAGTTTGGTCAACATTAATAAAATTATATTTGGAAAAGAATACTTTGAGAGTCCACCCGAGACTCCTGTGGTGGCCGTGCCCTCTATACTTCCAGAGTCCACATGTGACTCCTGTGGCGGCCGTGCTCTCTATACTTCCAGAGTCCATCCGAGACTCCTCTGGTGCTGTGCCCTGTATACTTCCAGAGTCCACCCACTACTCCTGTGGTGGCCGTGGCGTCTATACTTCCAGAGTCCATCCGCGACTCCTGTGGTGGCCATGCCCACTATACTTCCTGAGTGCACCCGCGACTCCAGTGGTGGGCGTGCCCTCTATACTTCAAGTCCACCGAGACTCCTGTGGTGGCCATGCCCTCTATACTTCCAGAGTCCATCTGCGAATCCTGTGGTGGCCATGCCCTGTATACTTCCAGAGTCTAACTGCGTCTCCTGTGGTGGCCATGCCCTCTATACTTCCAGAGTCCACCCGAATCTCAGAGGGTCTGGGTGTTGTGTGTTTTAGGGGAATAGAGGGTGTTACCAGGACAAAGGGTGTTGGGTGTTGTTGGAGATTGGGGTTTATACCAGTTTTGTTTAAAGTATCAGTTAGTGGAGTCTTTACGTGGGCACTGATGCCCGTGGGCTTTTGGCGTGTTAGAAATAAATAAATAAAATAACAGAGTACTTGGTTGCATTTGCAGTGAAAGTGGCTGGTGGGGGTGGTGCGATGAAAACATATTGACTGCTTCACATGTATGTCCATAATGCTGGCCAGGGAGTTCCCCCTCCATTTCCGCCCCCTCGTTGTTGTGTCAGTCCCGCTGCTCCTGGTCTGGCCTGATCCCTATATTGTGCCAGTCTTGCAAACCTTCCCTCGGGCCGTACTGAAGGGCACCACACGTGCGATGCAGGCAGCAGACATGGCCTGTCAAGCCCAAATGCCCACCTTATGGGGGTGTGGGGTCACTGGCGGGAGTTAGGAGCCAGGGCAGGATGGGGGTGCTTCATCCCCAGAAGGCATGGATCGAACGTGCCATTGTGACGCAATCCACAGCCGCAGGATCTTGATCAGGGACACTGTGCAGGCAATACCTGCAAATGGCTTCCGCCTAACTCCACGCATCCCTACTATGCGGCGGAAGTGGAAGGAAGCAAAGGCGTCGCTGGATCTGAGGGGGTGGGGCTCAGAGAGGGGGTGGAACTATAACTAATATTAAGTGGCCCCAAGTATGTCCTAGCAGCCAGGCCACTGATCGGCTGTGAGACGCCATGACCGTGGCCAGGATACTGCTCCGCAGGATCATGAAGTCATGGGTTGATCCTGGGAAGATGGCATTTATATGTATATCTTCTGGTTCCTGTTACAATAAACAACTGTTATCTGTCAATAGCATCAAGATGCCCCACTCGGGGTGTGAACGCGCACTCTACAAATACACCTGTTAAGTTATGCTCCCTTGCCTAGAGGTGGGAGGGGTTCAAGGTTACATGGAAGATGTCCAGTGCCCCACCACATAAGGGAGGCAACGGTTGGCAAACACATCCTGCTTTGGCTCTGTTGATGTCCACTTGTGTGGTGGGATGGAGATGTAAGAGGACATCCAGGACCTGGCAGCGTAACACAGAGGATGTGGGTGGGACATTCTGGCAGCTTTTATAGAGGAGCAGTGGCAGGGCTGAATTCGGATTATAGTCTCCCCAGTCAGTCTTTAGAGTGCCAGGATGTGCTCATTACTGAGCTGCCAGGGAGATGGTCTTGACCTTTGGGTAGAGGCCCAACGCCTACTCCTTCACTTGGGCCAGATGTCTTCTCTCATCCTCTCTCTGCTGGGCCACTGCTCCCCCAAAGATCAGAACCTCCTCCCACACATGCCTGCCAGACACACCTGACCCCTAGATGTTTCTCCACAGTGTTTTTCTGGGGCTCTGCCCTTGCATACTCTTTTGTTGTCTTTTGGATGTAGCCCACAGATAGAAGCTCAGGACCTAAACCAAAACATTAGCCCAGTGTCCGGATAGTCCCGACAATAGCGTATCTCCGATGTTTTTCAGACTTAGCCACACTCCTGCACAGTGCACTTGTCATGATGCAATGGTTTTCTAATATGTCACAGTGTTTTTAAAAATAGGGCATTCTGTGCCCTAGTACTAATACCGTGCAACTTTGCACTTGCACGGGTGCAACGTTTCTGTTATCTGTCCGCAGGTAGCATTTACCACAATTCTTTCACTGGGGCACATAATTACGTGCTATTTCCTACTCATAATGAGGAAGTTGACATAGCGGCCATGTTGTTCTGTGTCATGCGTGACAACTCGAGCCAGTCCGGCTTTTTCACCATTGCAAGCTGGACCGTATAGTTACATTTTTTGCATTGCAAGACCTATACATTGCATCATGCAATCGTCAAAACCAAGACTGGCTAGTGTGACGGTGTCACGTGAATGCATACGACAGAGTGACGCAACTACGACGAGCGGGAACAAAAGGGGCGTTCCCACATCGGCACGCCAGTGCACGCGTGGAGCCCGGATGAGAAACACGCATATCTGTGTCCTGTGTGGGGGGAGGGTGTTTTCCGGCCCCCAAGCAGGCCCTCATACTTCACAACAATGGTGATGAGGAGGTCAGCATGAACAGACAAAGAAGTAATTCCCGACGCACCTCGATGAAGGTGACACAATCAGGTATTCGCTCACAACGTTGCGGCGAGGCACACCCTGTAATGCTTACCGTCTCGGAGATCGCAGCTCTTAACAAGAGGGCTCGTGCGACTCCAGGGGCAATTTTGGGAATGCCAGTTAGGCGTCAGATATATTTTCTAAGCGGTGGCTGCACGTGACGTGCTGCCATACAAAGAACAGCACGCACATCAAGGGAAAGGTGATTTTGAAAGGCAGAGAGTCATGTCTGAATTTGAGTGCCTACAAGTAAGTGGTGGGGAGAGTGTCATCTAAGTGTGCAAAGAAGAAAAAATAAGGTGCTAGTCTCAGGCACACGCACACACCCTTAGAAATAAAACTAAGAACAGTAAAGAGAAAAAGGAAAACAAAGTGATACTGGGTTGCGGCCGCCAGCCACGTGGTGGCGGCTGTGCACCCAGTAGCGACAGACAATCTACCCTAAGGAGCTAGTCCCTCACCATGGGTGGGAACCAGGACAATGTGCTAGATGCAGCAGCAGGAAAAGCGCCCGCAGCTGTGGTTGCTATCGGATGGGCGAAAGAGCCAAGAAAACAAGAGCCCCATAGCGACAATGATGGAATTTGACACATCAGGAGCACTGCCAGCCTAGGACCGAAATGGAGATTATGGATTAAACTTCTGGAAATGTACTTCAGGGCTACAGGAGAAGTTGTGGAAATCGATATAATATTGTGACCCCAATTGCATTGTTTGAATGTATGTTGGCCTACGCCAAGTTGTCTAAAGAATACCATGTACATAGGTTCCGCGGCAAGGTCTTGACCTTATTGTATTGTGTAAGCCGCCATCTTGGATCTAGCCGCCATTTTAGGTACTCTTGCAGTGTGGAAGTCACCCTGAATTACAAAATGGAGGCCGAATGACATTTCGAATAAGATTCCGGCCATGGTGACCTCCACACACGTGAATAAGTAATATGTCCGCAGGCCACTTGTTAGGGTCACGAACTAAGACCTTGTCCTCTCTTTAACCGGTGTGTAAATATGTAACTGTATCAGCGGAACTGATCAAATTATGTAAATTGTGTGTTCGACCTGGCTACGAACCCTAGCCACAGTTCAAAGAATGGTTAACTTGCGAGAGGGCTGGCCAATGCAGGACAAAACGTATAAAAACCCAAGCATCCCGATGATCGGTCTCTCCCACTTTCAGTGCGAACCTAACGTTGAAGGTTCGTGTGTTAGTCAGAGGGCCGAATAGCTATTCGTATGTCAATTGACTTTGGTAACTTTGTAACTTTGAAATAAAGCGCTTTGTATGTCCTTTGTAACCTGTGTTGGTGTGTTTCCTCTTGGGCTTCCCGGCCTCATATCAATTTCTCTGTTTCCACAGTTGGCACCCGAATAGGGACCCTCAAGATTGATGCCGGATCATTGAAGGTTGACGCAGACTATCGAATCGGGATCGGACGGTGTGATTCTGCGGGCCCGACCGATCGAGACGCGATACCTCGGCAGCGCTGCACGATCCGATCCTTGGGCGATAATCGTGCGGTCTGACACGGCATCTTGACGAGGGTCCAAATCCGAGGCGGGCAGATTTGCCGAAACCACCGAACGCAGGTAAAAATTCGTTAGTTGAAGTCCTTTGTAAACCGTACGGTCCTCCTTAGGTTTGGTCAGGTGCAGTCGTGACCCGGCTCTTAATTTAACCCTGACAATTTGAATTTGGCGTATTGTATCTGCAGACACAATTATTGGACCAGGTAGCACCAATTCTTTGAGAAATGCCTGGGAAATTGTCTAGCTGCTTTAGGGCTCTGTTCCGCAGCGATCGACAATCTTTGGAATTTAGCCGTCCGGCACCACAGGAGGGGTTGCCGGCGTGTACTATGTACTGTAAGTATGGCATTGGTAGTATTGTATTTAATGACATTTGGCACAGACAGACCAGAAATGCCTCCGAATTTCAGTGGCCAATCAATGGTAGTTTTGAGATCCCCCGTATTGAATACTTAGAATCGATCTTGCTTAAGAAAAAGGCTAGGCCAGCAGCCTTTGATGTATTACAAAATTGGAAAAAGGAAGCATTGCAGCAGCTTAAAAGTAGGGATAAACATGCACGTTGTCATAAAACAAATGCCGAAAAGGCATTGTTGTATGACAAGGAAAAACGATTAGAAGAAGCCCAGAAAATGGATAGAGCTTTCTCGCTCGAGGTCCAGAAAATTTACCCCTCTAAAGATTTCCATGTTTCCGAGGAGTTTATTGAGAAAATATTGAACGAACGGAGGCCTGATTCTTCAGCGCCACCTCCGTATGCTCCTGTTGTAGGCACCTTGCCCGTTCCTGCTATTGTTCCCGTTGCTATTCCTACTCCCCCTGCACAGCCTACTGCTCCTAGTTCTTTGGTTGTCGCTCCTTTGTCTATTACTCTGCCTCTCTCCCCTGCACCCTTGTTAAGTCCACCTACACTTTCGATTCCGGGGAGCCCCGTGTTCGTTAAAACAGATCCCGGTGCAGGGTCAACAATTGTGACTCGTAGTACTGTTCCTGCGGGCAGGAAACAGGAACTATTTGCTTGGGCTAAGCATTGCATGGAAAAAGGTGATCAAAGTGATGCATTTTCAACATTATCTAATTTGCTCGATTTTCCCGAGAAAAATGTTTTTATTGAAGGACTGGGGATTCACTTAGGGGTAATGTGGGGTAGATTGCAGACTTCGGATCTCCCACAAGGGGTGAGAGATCTGAATGCTTTGGCACTTTCGAGGGCCACAGAGCAGAAAGTATATGGACATGTTGATAGGTTGTTTGAGTTTAGGAGGGATTTTGAAAGATTACAAAACGAGGATGATGAGGACGATAGGATATATGTACAGAAACGGTTCCTTTCGTGCCGGAGATCAGCACCTGAGGAAGTACGAATTTGTACCAAAGACGCGATTCGATGGATCTCGGATTCATCGATACCGCCAGATGAGGTGTATGACACATACAGTCAATACACGGTAGAGATGCAAAGAAAGGTAATCCAAGTGATGGTACAGCACTTACAGGAGGAATGTATAAGGAAGAAGGTTGGTTGCCCCATAGAGTTATTAGATATTTGTAAAAGAGCTTTTTCACCCGACACTTCTACAGCTGCTTTAGCGCTCGATTTGGCCCTATTGCTCAGTAAGCGGTCGGAGGTCCCTATATCTCAGTTGCCTAAGAGAGAGGTCCCTCCAACCCTTGTCCCAAAAGCAGAAATCCCCGCCGACGCGACGGCTGGTACTCCCGCGGTGGATATCCCTGCACATTACGTATCGCAGTTTGTTCACGTCCCGTTCTCTCGACAGGAAGTGAACACGATTAGACAATCAGTCCCTGATATTAGGAAAAACCCGACAGGGTTTTATAAAGAGATAGAATCCGTCTTACAGTCTTCTGTGTTCACCTTAAGTGACATGGACTTATTGTTTCCAGTGCTTTTACCAGTTGATATATGGAAACAGATACGGACAGTAGATGATGTGCCTGGGCTAGGGGATACATGGGTAAATCTGATTAGAATAGATGGGGAACGGCCAGCTGGTGAGAAACCACCCCAGGTAATACTTACCTTACCCGATAGAACAGTTGCTAAATTAAAAACTATAATCCCAGAAAAAAGGATTATTTGGGACAAGCTTACGGCCTGCGTCCAAGGGAAAACTGAAGGTACTACTGAATTCTTTAATAGATTTGAACAGGTGTTCTCTGACTTCAGTGGACAGGATTTAGGCACAGAGTCGGGGAAGAGGTTGTTTGTGGACAAATTTGTACGTGGATTGTTGCCCGACATCCAGTCACAAATTATGTCCTCAGAGAGCGCTTGGCAGGCAAAATCTCAGTCAGAAGTTTTGCATATGGCTCAGTATTATGAGAATCGGGTTAATAATGAAAAAGAGAAAATCGAAAAAAGAAGGGGCGACTTAAAGACTAAGGTATTGTTGCAGCAAATTGTCAGAAACCCCAGAGGAGGTACGACACAGACTAGAGGTCAGTACATTCCAAGAGGAAATACTCCTCTGAATTCTATAAATATTAATCAGTGTGCTTATTGCCGCCAGGAAGGTCACTGGCGAGCACAGTGCCCTGCCCTTCGTCAGAGGTCAGGAGGCACATTTGGAGGTATGGGTAGGCGACCAAGGGGCCGCCCCGGAGCAGGGGGCCCTGATAGGGGTCAGCTTCTACAAGATCCACAACAACCTTTTTCACGGGAAAATCAGACTCTGAGTATGGACTCGAGAAATATATTTGATCACCCTTCTGCTGCCTATCTTTCTGAAGAACTTCCCTTTGACGAAGTTCTGCCTTACTAGGATTGCCCGAAGCAGCGTTTGGAACCTTTACCTATTCCCGTTATTCAGAAGGGCCCCTACGTTGAATTATTGGTGGGGAATAGGAAACACCAGTTCTTGATTGACACTGGAGCACAAAAGTGCTCCATTGACCATTCTAGGGTTCCAAACATCCCACTGTCAGGGCAAACAAACGTTTCTATAGGGTTCTCTGCTATACCAACTGTTTGTCCGGTTTCTGCGCCGGTATCTGTTTCTTTGGGTCCTTTCACAGACCAGTGCCCTTTTCTTCTTACTTCAAACTGCGGAGAAAATTTGCTAGGGTTGAATTTGTTAAAGAAACTAAATGCAGTGATTCATTGTTCCCCCGACGGAATAAGATTAACAGTTTCACCACAGCAACCCTTTAACTCCCAGTACTTGACCCGACCTCTACCTCCCGAGTTTGACATTGTCCCGGAATGTTTGTGGGCAATAGACGACAATGATGTTGGGATATTACACATCGAGCCTGTTAAGATAGTCTTGAAACATGGGGTTAAGCTACCGCGCATTCCGCAATATAAAATTTCAATTGAAGGTGAGCGTGCTCTGAAATGCATTGTCTCCGATTTTGTACATCGTGGAGTGATCGAAGAGATAACAGGTAGCTTATGTAATAGCCCGATCTTGCCAGTATATAAGAAAGGCGACAATGCAATTCCGTACCGGTTTATAATAGATCTTCGTGCTATTAACCGGGTGGTAGCCCCACAATTTCCAATCTTGCCTGATGTAACAACGATCTTAACAATGATCCCTGCTACGGCTACACACTTTAGTGTGGTAGATTTGAAAAACGCCTTCTTTAGTATTCCGATACATGAGGAGAGCAGGTATTTGTTCGCGTTCACCTTGGGGGGACGCTCGTTTACATTCACAAGTGCACCTCAAGGGTATACTGAAAGTCCTAGTATCTATAGTAGAGCCTTAAAGGAGCAGCTCGACACCCTTGAATTGCCACCTACTTGCACGCTGCTTCAATATGTAGACGATTTGCTCTTGGCTGCAGACTCTGAGAAAGCTTGTAAGGAAGGCACTATATTGTTGCTTGTTCATTTAGCTGAAAATGGTCACAAAGCTTCACTTAAAAAATGTCAATATTGTTGCCAGGAGGTTGCCTATTTAGGCTACCTCCTGTCAAAGGAGGGGAGAAGATTGACACCTGAACGAATAACACACATTTCTGGCATGTCTGTTCCAAAAACACAGAAGGAAGTCAGAGCCCTGATAGGGATGGCATCCTACTGTAGACTGTGGATCCCGAATTTTGCCCTAGTGGTAAAACCGATGTTGGCTTTGACGAAGAAGGGCATTTCTCTGCCACTGCCATGGGAATCGGAACATCAACGATCATTTGAGCTTCTCAAAACCGCGCTGTGTTCAGCACCGGTTCTGAGTACACCAAATTACGATAAGGCCTTTGTGTTGTTTGTGCATGAATGTGATGGATGTGCTTTGTCTGTGTTAACACAGGAACATGGAGGGAAGAATAGGCCGTGCGGCTATTATTCCTCCGCCCTCGATCCTGTTGCATGCGCTTTGCCGCGATGTCTGCGCGTGGTTGCTGCTGCCGCTGCGTCTGTAAAACAGAGTGAGGGGATGGTCCTAGGGCACGATTTAATTCTGATGGTACCTCACTCTGTTGATATTCTATTGAATAAAACTCAAACGCAACACCTTACCTCTGCCTGGTTGACAAGGTACGAATTAGTCCTATTTGCTCCTCATATCCAAATTAAAAGGTGTTGTGTTCTCAATCCGGCTGAACTCTTACCTCTCCCGCAAAATATTGTTTGCGGTGATGAAGGATCACATGACTGCCTGTATGCCACTGAACAAGAAATGAAGGGCAGGATAGACCTCTCAGATACTCCTTTGGAGAATGCGGAAGGGGAGCTGTTTTGCGATGGCTCCTGCTTCAAACTTCCGAATGGCATATCTACAGCTGCTTATGCAGTTACTACTTTGAACAAGATTGTTGAAACTAAACGGATTCCGCATAACTCCGCGCAGGCCGCGGAGATTATAGCGTTGACTCGCGCTTGTGAGCTCTCCCAAGGGCATAGAGTCAATATTTATACAGATAGCCAGTACGCCTTTGGGGTGGCTCACAACTTCGGAAAACTGTGGTCGGAAAGAGGGTTTCTGACCTCACATTGGACCAAGATTCAGCATGGTCCCTTAATAGTACAACTACTTTCAGCGCTCTCACTCCCTGAACAATTAGCGATCATGAAATGTGCAGCACATCGCAAGGTCATAGACAGTGTGGGCAGAGGAAATGCTTTTGCAGATTTGATAGCTAGACAAACAGCCACAGACCTTAGCACAGACATGTACACCTCGAGGGAAGTGAGAGATGTTTGTATAATAGATGAAGGCATTGGGTCTGTGCGAGACATGCAGACTGATGCCTCAGTTGAAGAGTCTAGGAAGTGGGCTGAAGGCATGGGAAAATTGGATGACGAAGGGTGTTGGGTGGACGCATCCAACGGGAAATGGTTGCTTCCTGATTCTTATGTGTTAGCAATGGTTACAATGGCACACGGTCCAACGCATGTGTGTGCCCAGCAAATTACGAAGATATTACAGCAGGTTTGGGTGAATGATAACATTTTGGAAACTGCAAAGAGACATGTTCAGAATTGCATGATTTGCCTGCAGCACAATGTGGGTAAAGGGACAGTGACTCCAAGGGGAAGTTTCGGGCCCCCCTCTGTCCCCTTTGAAACCATTCACCTTGATTTTATTGAAATTGAGCGATTAATAACTTGAAATATGTTCTTGTCATCATTTGTGCTTTTAGCAAATGGGTCGAGGCCTTCCCTGTCAAAGATGCTACCGCTATGACCACCGCAAAGATCCTGGTGAAAGAGTACTTCCCTCGATTTGGGCTCCCTAGGATAATTTGGTCGGACAACGGCCCCCATTTCATCGCAGCCGTAATGTTGCAAATATGTATTGCCCTAGGGATTGAGAAACGTTTTCATTCAGCTAGGCACCCTCAAAGTGCGGGGTTGGTAGAGAGACACAACGGTATTTTGAAAAACAAACTTGCAAAAACATGTGCCGACACTAAGCTAAAATGGCCCGACGCTTTACCTATTGTGTTGTTAGCTATGCACACCACACCCCAGACTAGAACTGGGCTCTCTCCGTTCGAGGTGGTAATGGGAAGGCCTGCTAATATCTGGGGTCTCCCTAAACCTAAAGCCCTGAGGGATGTGGATAATGTATTGCTCATAGATTACTGTAATCAATTGACTAAAAATCTGTATTTCATTTACCACCAGGTGAATGCCGCCTTACCTGTACGGTTTACGGGCCCAGGACACGATATACTACCCGGTAGCTGGATCCTGGTGAAGGCCTACGAGAGGTCTTCCTGTCTTGCGCCTCGCTGGCGCGGACCCTACCAGGTATTATTGGTCACCAGGACGGCAGTGCGGGTGGCAGGAAAGAAGAACTGGATACATGCAACACACGTTAAGAAGATCCCTCACCCGACGCCACACGCTACAGAAGAAACAGAACCCCTCGCTGGTGCTACAATCTCTGATCTCGGCGTAGCAGGCAGCATTGTGAGTGCGTCGGAGAAATTCTCTGAGCCTGAGGAGCTCGGGGAGCCGTCCATTTTGTCTCCGCACTCTCTTGATCAATCACTTCCGGAAAATCTTGTTTCGAGCTCTGCGACTTCCGTCGCCACCGACACGACGCTCCCCTCAGGGAGCGACGATACTTTGCTTTTGGATTCAACAAACTTGGGTACCATCAGGTACAACCTTCGACCACGGAAATAGGACTACGGCACGAGTATCGTGCATCTGGAAGGGAAAAAAAGTGATTGAAGTACTGTTGTCTTTCCTTTTTTTGAACGAAGAAAAGGAGGGTTCTGTTGGCTAGGGTTGGGAAGGACTAAGAAATCGCGCGGCCAAAGTGCCGCCAGCAACGAACATTGGGGCCGTCGATCGGGATGACCATGATGCCTGCCGCCTTCACCGCTGCTCCTCGTATTGAACTATTAGAGAAGGAGGTGACCAAATCGAACAGTGAACAATGTGCCTGGACCCCGAAAACGTACTGTTGTGTTCTCGTTCTGATTATTGTTACTTTTGCAACTGCTGCCGTGGGGCTTTGGTATTTTGAAGAAATTTATCCTTTGAAGCCTCTGTTACCGACCAAAATCGTACCAACTGTTTTGACTCCCTCTGTACACCTTCACACTCTGTCCCCTAGAGACTCTCAGCATAGACAGAAATATCATAATAACACTTTGATGATAGTGATGAATGCTACGCATGCTATTTTGAATAAGAGTAATTGTTGGATCTGCACCCACTTACCACAACATGGGAACAAGGGACTGGGATGGTATATACATCCCTTACCTTTAACAACTTCTTGCTATGCCTCTCTTAGAGCACTCTTCTTTGGCCGATGCAATGATAGCATCTCAGGGAATTTCGATGGGACTAATTTGAATGAATTTGAAAAACGTGAATTGACTCCCCTGGGATGCTCGCTTTTCGCAAATAGAAGTAAACCTAACGTCGCTTCTATTAGGTCGTCTGATAAACTATCTTTTCCTTTCCAAAATCTAGTTTCTTTTAAGATGGCTCCGATAGGCAATAAGGATGCCATGCCTCCTTCTTATTCTGTGAATCATAGTCCTGATTCAGTTCCCTTCTGTGTACAAAGAAATGGTACTAGGCCAGTGGGAGACTTCGAGCCTTGTGTAAATACTGTAAACTTGACTGGGGAAAATAGGCCTTTGTATGGAGGGGGACCCGTTTATTTTGTTTGTGGTAGTTTAGCTTTTCCCTGGTTGCCCAAGGATTGGCAGGGGACTTGTTATTTAGGGATATTGTTACCAGGTGTATTTATAGCCAGTACCTTAGAGGTATCTAAGGCTCCCCCGCGACGGGATAGTAATGGAGATACCCCTGGACAAGTGTTCGGGGATATAGCCAAATCAGTAGTGCCCTTTTAGGGACAAATAGCAAATTCAGAAAACATTAGGGGATTAGCGAGGGTGTTGGAGAAAACGATCAACCGGACCACGGACATACTTTACAATATGACCTTAGAGCAAAAAGCGATAAGATTGGTAGCACTTCAAAATCGAATGGCATTAGATGTCATTTTAGCTGAACGAGGTGGAGTATGTAAACTAGTGGGGTCCGCTTGTTGTGTTTTCGTACCAGATTCTTCGCCAACAATTTTTAAAGCAATTCAGAATTTACACACTCTCAGTTCTGAAGTCCATATCCCTGTAGGAGACTGGAACCTTAGTACTTGGTTTTGGGATTCCTTACGATCTTGGGGGTGGAAGGTGCTTTCTGTCATTTTAGGTATTTTAGGGATTCTGTTAGTTCTTTGTTGTTGTTTTCAATGCCTCCCGAGTATATGTGGAATGATGGGGGGATGTTGTGCTCAGGTAATGAGCGCAATAGGGCATAAGATATACACCCCGAAGACAGCATCTAAAGAGTTCATGTTGCAAGAAGTTCTTATGAACAACTTTATGGCTATTGACATTTCGGACAATGATGCGGAACCTATGGGTGATAATGCCTTCAGTTATTTTCGAAAGCATTAGGAAATGATGTATTAGCACTTGGCATAGGCCAAAAAGGAGGGTCTGTGGAAATCGATATAATATTGTGACCCCAATCGCATTGTTTGAATGTATGTTGGCCTACGCCAAGTTGTCTAAAGAATACCATGTACATAGGTTCCGCGGCAAGGTCTTGACCTTATTGTATTGTGTAAGCCGCCATCTTGGATCTAGCCGCCATTTTAGGTACTCTTGCAGTGTGGAAGTCACCCTGAATTACAAAATGGAGGCCGAATGACATTTCGAATAAGATTCCGGCCATGGTGACCTCCACACACGTGAATAAGTAATATGTCCGCAGGCCACTTGTTAGGGTCACGAACTAAGACCTTGTCCTCTCTTTAACCTGTGTGTAAATATGTAACTGTATCAGCGGAACTGATCAAATTATGTAAATTGTGTGTTCGACCTGGCTACGAACCCTAGCCACAGTTCAAAGAATGGTTAACTTGCGAGAGGGCTGGCCAATGCAGGACAAAACGTATAAAAACCCAAGCATCCCGATGATCGGTCTCTCCCACTTTCAGTGCGAACCTAACGTTGAAGGTTCGTGTGTTAGTCAGAGGGCCGAATAGCTATTCGTATGTCAATTGACTTTGGTAACTTTGTAACTTTGAAATAAAGCGCTTTGTATGTCCTTTGTAACCTGTGTTGGTGTGTTTCCTCTTGGGCTTCCCGGCCTCATATCAATTTCTCTGTTTCCACAAAGTAAACGATGAAACAAGAATGTGGACCCGATATATGCAGCCGGCCCAGCAGTGCATACCATTTTCAAAACTCTGAGGTCTGTCGATGACTCGTATCAAGCGGCCAAGGCAAAGGCATGTCTCACTGAACACTTTATGCCATTAACTAACCTATACTATGAGAGATTTCTGATGTCTGCTGCAAAACAAAAAGATGATGAGTCATTGGACAGCTTCCATGTCCGCCGCAGTTAGCATCCATGTGTGCTTGGGACAATGAGGAAAGCATGATCCGGCACCAGCTAATTCAGGGGTGCAGCTGTGGAAAAATTAGATGACAGGTGTTTTTGAGGTAACCAGGTTGGACTCTGGCACGTATGCCCAAAACGGGACGATCAGATCGGCTGGACGATGCAAGGGCGTCAGAGATGGATGCAGCAATTTTCAAACTGAAACTTGCGGAAGTGTACACAGTGGGGGGACAACAAGGCCGTTCAAGAAGAATATGTCCCCAGAGGTGGCCCCAGGTGTTGGCCCAGGTGACCAGGAAGATGATCCGGATGGTTAAGAGGTGGAAGAGGATGATGATGAAGATGGTGAAGTGTTTTTCATCTCAAGTGTCTGTGCATTGCACTCTAAGAAACGTAGGCAGTCCACGTGTGTGGTCAGTGTGAATGGAGCAGAGGTACCAGTGTTGTTAGACACCGGAGCATCTGTCAATGTAATGGCACACGGATACTATGTGTCGCTACCTGGTCCTCCAACGCTGAGGCAAGCGAAAGTGAGAATTTTCACGTCACGTTTGGTGGAGTAGACCCAATACTGTTGAAAGGGGAGTTTGTCTCGGAAGTGGATCACAGAGGCAAGACCATCAAGAAGCAGTTGTTTGTCATGGATGTGAGCAAGGACACGCTTCTTTGCTGCGGAGTGGAAATTGTGAACTTTGCGTACAGTGTTTATGTGGAGGTCATCTTTGCAAGGGTGTTGGAGAGGTTGCTGAGGTTTTTGAAGGGATTGGAAAATTGGCTGGTGAACCACTGAACCACCACATAGATTAGTCTATTCACCCTGTGGCGCTGAAGCACAGAAGGGTCCTGTTCCATCTAAGGGAACAAGTAAACAAAGAACAGGACCACTTATTAGAGCTTGACATCATTGAAAAGGTGAAGGGACAAACCCTGTGGGTGCCCCCGATTGTGGTGGTGTGAAAGCCCAAGCAGCCGGATTCAGTGCGCATCTGTCAACAAATGAGGCTGCCGAACAAGGCAATCAAACGTGAATACCACTTAACCCCCACCATTGATGACATCTTGGGGGAACTTCAAGGGGCCTGGTTTTTCCCCAAACTGGGTCTGAGGGCTGGTTACCATCAAGTGGTCCTCCACCCCAAATCAAGATACATAACCACTTTCACGGCCTGTGCTGCTACAAGAGGCTCAGCTTCGGAGTCTCGTTTGCGGCAGAGGTTTATCAGAACATTATCAGAGCGGTATATAGAGGGAGTAATAAATATAAGTGATGACATTCTTGTGTTTGCCAAATCGGAGCTGGAACATATGGCAAGATTGGAAAAGACTCTAGAAAGGATTAAATCATTGGGGTTCACACTCCACAAGGAAAAATGTGAACTTCTCCAGAAAAGGACTGCATTTTTGGGGTTTGTATTTCATGAAGGGTGTGTGTCGCCTGACCCCATGAAAGTAAAGGACATTAAGGAGGCAAAAACACCAGAGAATGTATCTGAGGTACGTAGCTTTTTCTGCATTGTGACGTACTGCGGGCGTTTCATCCAGAACCTGGCGACATTATCTGAGCCATTGTGGAACTTGACTAAGAAAGAGATGGCGTGGAAATGGAGCCCATTGGAGCAGGAGGCATTTGTGGAAATTAAGAAAGCACTCACAACAGAAGATACCCTGGCATTCTTCGACCCAGTCTTGAGTCGGAAATCGTGGTGGATGCAAACCTGTTTGGGTTAGGGAGCGGTGCTGACCCAGTGAGACCTCAGAGGTAACATAAAACTGGTAGCATTTGCAAGCAGGGTCCTGTCAGAGACGGAACAGCGATATTCCCAAATTGAGCGAGAAGCGTTAGCTATTCTATCGGGGTGCTGTGAAAACAGAAAAAGAATATCGAGGCTGAGTACCTCAAAAGGAAATACAATGAACATGGGTTACAAAGGAACATACAAAGTACTTTATTTTATACTGAATCCAGTTACAAAAACAGAGCAAAATCAGATAGCTATCGGCCCTCAGTACAACACAACGAACTCCAGCGTGGTTCAGTGTGTTCAGTGAGAGACGCTGTACATTAGAATGCATTCGCTTTTTATACGTTTAGTGGGCGCGATGTCCAGCCCCACTTTGGGTTAATATTACTTTTAATACATCACCAATCTAGGGTTGGTGCCAAGTCTCAAATAACCGCATATAACTTGTTTGCCTTTAATACACGTATCAACAAGCGTATGCAATAACTGTGTATTCTAAGATTTTCCATGTAGACCTTCTTAAACATTAATACAATGTAGTTAAACAGATGTTCTTCACTCAGTATTTGAATACATTGTCTCAACATATGCTCGTGGATTAGTTTCATTGCACGAGTAATCCTTTTACACATAGGTCAATGAAGGACAAGGTCTCAGTTCATGACCTCAACAAGTGGCATGCAGGTAAATTACACATTAGCTATGTACAGAGGTCAAGACGGCCATGTTATATTCTGGAATGACATCGTCCACCATTTTAGCTCACAGGGTGACTTCTACACGACAAATCCTAAAATGGCGGTTTGACCTACAATGGCGGCTTACATGCATTTAAGGTCAGGACCTTGCAACACAAATTTCTTTCGCAAGCCACTTCCGAGCAGCTTGGCGTAGGCCAATATTAATATATTTATTACAATAGGAGGCACGATATACTTTCTATTTCGACAAACCCTCCTTTTGGCCTATGCCAAGTGCTAAAAACTACTTTGGATCTCCTTGCAAATAACTCCATGCATCATTGTCCATGCACCCTGAATCACTATCAGAAATATCTATTGCCATTAGGTTTTTTTGCTAAAATATACTTCAATACGTATTCTTTGGAAGTCTTATCTGGGGCATACACTTTATTTCCTATTGAACCTATTGCTTGTGCGCAACATCCCCCTAGCATCGAACACATACCAGGCAGACATGGAATACAGCAACAAAGAAACAACAGTATTCCCAAAATAATCAATAAGACCGAAAGCACCTTCCAACCCCATGATCGCAAGAAGTCCCAGAACCAAGCGCTCAGATCCCAGTTTCCCTCGAGAACATGCACTTCGGAACTAAGGACGTGCAGCTTCTGCATTGCCTTGAAGATAGTTGGGGAGGAATCTGGAACGAAAACACAGCAAGCGGGCCCCACTAATTTGCATACTCCACCCTGCTCAGCTAGGATGACATCTAATGCCATTCGATTTTGAAGTGCTACTAATCTTATCGCCTTTTGTTCTAACGTCATATTATAGAGGATGTCCGTGGTCCGGTTGATGTTTCTCTCCAGTACTCTCGCTAGTTTTCTGATATCTTCTGAATTCGCTATCTGCCCCCAAAATGGCACAACTGATTTAGCTATATCTCCCAAGACTTGTGCTGGGGTGTCACCATTCCCATCCCACCGTGGACGAGCCTTCAAAACTTCTTTTGTGCTAGCTATAAACACCCCAGGTAACAGGATCCCTAAATAACAGGTTCCCTGCCAATCCCTGGTCAACCACGGGAATGCTACATTACCGCAGACAAAGTAGACAGGTTCGCCTACATACAAAAGTCTGTTCTCCCCAGTCAAATTTGCAATGTTGGCGCAACCTAAAAAATTTCCCATTGACTGAGTTCCATTCCTCTGTATGCAAAAAGAAACTGAATCGGGGCTATGGTTAACAGTGTAGGAAGGAGGCATGGCATCCTTATTGCCTATCAGAGCCATTTTAAAGGAAATAAAAGATTGGAAAGGACGAGACAGTTTGTCAGAAGGCTTAATAGAAGCAACATTCGGTTTACTCCTATTTGCAAAAAGCGAGCATCCCAGGGGAGTCAAAACACGTTTCTCAAAACTATTCAAATTGGTGCCATCAAAGTTCCCTGAGATGCTATCATTCCATCGGCCAAAGAACAGTGCACTAAGAGAGGCATAGCAGGCAGTTGTCAACGGTAAAGGATGAATATACCAACCTACCCCATTATCCCCGTGTTGCGGTAAATGTGAGCAGACCCAGCAGTTGGATTTATTAAAAATGGCATGTGTAGCATTCATGATAAGTAGTAGAGTGTTATTGTGGTACCTTTGTCTGTGCTTAGAATCCCTAGGGGATAGAGTATGCAAATGTACAAAGGGAGTAGGAACAATAGGTGCACATTCAGTAGGCAACAAAAGTTCTAAAGAGTGAGTTTCCTCGAGGTACCATAATCCTAAGGCAGCGACTATTAAAAACCCAAATATCATTATAAGAATACAGCAATACGTTTTTGCTGCCCAGGCATTTTGTCCATTGTCCCGGTTGGTCACCCCCTTATTTACAAGTCTCATACGAGCGGTAGCAGTGGCGGGCATCGTAGTCTTCAAATGAAAACTCCAAAGTTTGTTGCTGGCGACCTCCCGGTCGAGCGACTTCTTAGTCCTTCCACCACCCCAGCCAACAGAATCCCCTTTCTCAAATTTGGGCAAAAAGCAAGCCCTCGATGACTCTTTTCCTTCTCTGAATGCACAGCCGAACCGTGCGGTAAGTCTATCAGATGCACAGCAAAACCATGCCGTAAGTCTATCTTCATGGTCGCAGGTTATATCGTACTTCTCCTGGTACTGATTGATCCGGAAACAATATGTCGACACTTCCTGCTGGAACCAATGTGTCGGAGGAAAGTGAAGCGGCTGAATTTGAAACAGCCGTTTCTGGGCGCAGAATTTGTGGAGAATGTGGAGACAAAATGGCAGCTTCCCCAAGCCTCCCGGGCTCAGAGATATTCTCCGACACACTCTCAGTGCTGCTTACTGCTTTGGGATCATTGGTTGCAGTATCAGCGAGGGGTTCTTTTTCTTCTGTAGCGTGTGGAACAGGATGAGGAGGTTTCTTGATGTGCGACGTGTGGATCCAGTTCTTTCGTCCAGCTACCCGCACTGCTGTCTGGGTGACCAACAGGACTTGGAATGGCCCACGCCAGCGAGGCACGAGGCAGGAGGTGCGCTCAAATGATTTGATGAGCACCCAACTCCCAGGCCGTATGCCATGGCCCAGGCCCTTGTATCGCACAGGTAAAGCTTCTCGTACCTGGTGATAAATCAAATACAAGTTTTTAGTCAATTGGCTACAATAATCTGAAAGTAGTACATTTTCAACATTCTTTAAAGTTTGACATTTTGGAAGGTTCCAGATATTGGCAGGTCTCCCCATTACCACCTCAAATGGAGAGAGCCCAGTCTTAGTTTGAGGGGTTGTACGCATGGCTAGCAACACGATCGGTAAGGCGTCCGGCCATTTTAGTTTAGTGCCGGCACACGTCTTAGCGAGCTTGTTCTTGAAGATACCGTTATGTCTTTCTACTAGTCCGGTGCTCTGAGCATGTCTGGCCGAATTTAACCGTTTGTCAATTCGTAATGCTGTACATATCTGTAGAATTACAGCACGACAAAATGTGGACCATTGTCCGACCAGATAACTCTCGGCAAACCGAACCGGGGGAAGTATTCCTTTAACATGGTTTTCGCAGTGGTCATGGCTGTAGCATCTTTAACAGGGAAAACCTCAACCCATTTACTAAAGGCACAAATGATCACGAGGACATACTTTAGATTGTTCCATCGTTCCATTTCAATGAAATCAAAGTGAATAACTTCGAAGGGGACACAAGGTGGGCCAAAACTTCCCCTTGGCGTTGATGTCCCCTTTCCCACATTGTGTTGTAGGCAAATCATACAATTCTGGACATAGCGCTGGGCAATTTTCGAAATCTTGTCATTTGCCCAAACTTTTGCTAAAATTTTCGTAACCTGCTGGGCACAAACATGTGTAGGGCCGTGTGCCATGAAAACCATCATCATGACATAGGTGTCAGGTAACAGCCATTTCCCTTCGACCATGTCCACCCAACACCCATCATCATCAAGTTTCCACAAGCCTTCAGTCCACCTCTTAGACTCTTCCATTGTGGCATCAGCTTGGATATCCCATACAGACCCAACACCCTCATCCATTACATAGGCATCTACAGTCTCCCTTGAAACATACATCTCCGTTAAGAGATCGGTGGCAGTTTGTCTAGCTATCTGATCAGCGAAAGCATTCCCTTTTCCAATATCATCTACAATCTTTCGATGTGCTGCACATTTCATAACTGCTAACTGAGTAGGGAGCGCAAGCGGTGAGAGTAGTTGTACTATTAGGGAGCCATGTTGAATCTTGGTGCCATGCGAGGTTAGGAACCCTCTTTCTGACCAAAGTCTCCCAAAGTTGTGAACCACCCCAAAAGCATACTGACTATCAGTATATTTATTTACTGCAAGCCCATTGGAAAATTCACAAGCTCGGGTCAATGCTATAATCTCTGCGGCCTGCGCAGACTTATGCGTAATTCTCTTAGTTTACACATCCGTGCTCAATGTAGTGATTGCATAAGCGGCTGTGGATGTACCATCCGGAAGTTTAAAGCAGGAGCCGTCACAAATCAGCTCTCCTTGTGGATTATCCAAAGGAGTATCTTTCAAATCGATTCTACCCTTTGTTTCTTGTTCGTTCGTATACAAACAATCATGTGACTCTTCATCGCCGCAAGTAGTATCCTGCGGAAAAGGTAGGAGTTCAGCCGGATTAAGGACACAACACCTCTTAATTTGAATGTGAGGAGCAAACAAGATCAATTCATATCTTGTCAACCATGCAGAAGTGAGGTGTTGCGTTTGAGTTCGGTTCAATAGAACATCTACAGAGTGAGGCACCATCAGGGTTAGATCATGGCCTAGGACCATTCCCTCACTCTGTTTTACAGACGCGGCAGCAGCAACGACAGCGCGCAAACATCTTGGCAAAGCGCATGCTACAGGATCAAGGGCGGAAGAATAGTAACCGCACGGCCTATTCTTTCCTCAATGTTCCTGCATTAATACAGCCAAAGCACATCCATCACATTCATGCACAAACAACACAAAGGCCTTTTCATAGTTTGGTGTGCCCAAAACTAGTGCAGAGCATAATGCAGTCTTAAGCAAGTCAAACGACTGCTGGTGTACCGCGTTCCATGGCAATGGCGAAGAAATGCCCTTCTTCGTCGAAGCCACCATTGGTTTGATCACTAGGGAGAAATTTGGGATCCACAACCTACAGTAAGAAGCCATACCTATCAAGGCCCTAACTTCCTTCTGTGTATTTGGGTCAGACATGCCAGAAATGTGTTTTATTCTTTCAGGTGTCAATCTTCTTCCCTCCTTAGACAGGAGATAGCCTAAATAGGCGACCTCCTGACAACAATATTGAAATTTCTTAAGCAAAGCTTTGTGACCATGCTTAACTAGATGAATAAGTAATAACACAATGCCCTCCTTACAGGCACTCTTAGAGTCAGCAGCTAGAAGCAAATCATCAATGTACTGAAGCAAAGTACAGGTAGAGGGCAATTCAAGGGTATCAAGTTGTTCTTTCAAAGCCCTACTATAAATACTAGGACTCTCTGTGTTACCTTGAGGTGCACGAGTAAATGTAAACGAGCACCCCCCTAAGGTGAACGCGAACAAATATCTACTATGCTTGTGTATGGGAATACTAAATAACGCATTCTTTAAGTCCACAACACTAATGTAAGTAGCTGTAGCTGGAATCATGGTTACGATTGTCGTTACATCAGGCACAATTGGAAATTATGGTGCCACAACTTCATTAATGGCACATAAATCAATTATAAAACGGAATGGAATTACATTATCGCCTTTCTTGTACACAGGTAAAATCGGACTATTACACAAACTTCCTGAAATTTCTTCAATAACTCCTCGATGCACAAAATCGGAAACAATACATTTCAAAGCTTGCTTGCCCTAAACCGAAATCTTATACTGGGGAATGCGTAGCAGCTCAATTCGATGTTTCAAAACTATTTTGACAGGCTCAATCTGTAAAACACCGACAGCATTGTCGTCGACAGCCCACAAGTTCTCTGGTACATCAATGAATTCTGGAGGCAAAGGTCTAGTCAAAAATTGCGAGACAGAAAATTGCTGTGGTCAAATCTGTCAAGCGCACTCCATCAGAGGAACAATAAATCACTGCATTTAATTCTTTTAACAAATTCAACCACAGCAAGTTCTCTCAGCAATCCGAAGTCAACAGAAATGGACACTGGTCCGTAAAGGGACCCAAAGAAATAGGTACCGGCATAGAAACCGGACAAACAACTGGTGTACCGGAAAACCCTACAGAAACATTGGTTTGCCCTGACAGTGGAATGTTTGGAACCCGCGAATGATCAATGGAAGACTTCTGTGCTCCAGTGTCTATCAAAAACTGATGTTTCCTATTTCCCACCACCATTTCAACGTAGGGACCTTTCTGATTGACGGGAATAGGTGTAGGTTCCAAACTCTGCTTCGGGCAATCCTAACGAAACAGAATATCATCAAAAGGAAGCTCTTCAGATAAATATGCAGTGGAAGGATGATCAAATATATTCCTGGTGTCCACACTCGGAGTCTGATTGTCCTGCGAAAAAGGTTGCTGAGGGTCCTGTGAAAACTGACCTCTACCAGGGCCCACTATGCCCGGGCGACCTCTGGATCGCCTACCCATATTACCAAATGTATTATTCGACCTTTGTTGAAGGACGGGGCATTGTGCTCCCCAATGACCCTCTCGACGACAATAAGCACACTGGTTAATGTTCACAGGACCCAAGGGCACATTCCCCTGCGGGGCATACCGACCTCTAACCTGAGAACTACCCCCTCTGGGGCCCCTAACAATTTGCTGCAATAGCACTTTAGTTTTTAAATCGCCTTTCCGTTTTTCAATCCTTTATTTTTCATTATTGACACGGTTCTCATAGTACTGAGCCATGTGCAGTACTTCTGATTGTGATTTCGCCTGCCAAGCGCTCTCAGAAGACATCATTTGTGACTGGATGTCAGGCAGCAATCCACGTACAAATTTGTCTACAAATAATCTTTTCCCAGACTCTGTACCTAAGTCTTGTCCACTGAAATCCGAGAATACCTGTTCGAGCTGATTAAAGAACATTGTAGCACCTTCAGATTTTCCTTGGACACAGGCCGTAAGCTTGTCCCAAATAATTCTCTTTTCGGGAATTATGGGTTTTAATTTAGCAATGATTCTATCAGGCATAGTTAATATCACCTGTTGCGGTCTTTCGCCAGCTGGTCTTTCCCCATCGAGTCTGGTTATATTCGCCCATGTATCTCCCAACCCGGGTACATCGTCAATAGTTCTAACTTGTTTCCATAAATCTATGGGCAGGAGTACAGGAAACAACAAATCAATGTCACCTAAGGTGCACACTGAGGACTGC
Source organism: Ambystoma mexicanum (assembly GCF_040938575.1). Classification (NCBI taxonomy): domain Eukaryota; kingdom Metazoa; phylum Chordata; class Amphibia; order Caudata; family Ambystomatidae; genus Ambystoma; species Ambystoma mexicanum. Next base: position 1,205,805,518 of record NC_090926.1, on the reverse strand, counting down.
AAAGCGGATTCTATCTTTTTATAGAACCCTGTCGGATTTTTCCTAATGTCGGGAATAGATTGCCTAATAGTATTCACTTCCTATCTTGAGAACGGGACGTGAACGAACTGTGATACATAATGGGCAGTAATGTTCACAGCGACTATATTATTTACAGCATCAGCCGCAACCTCAACCTTCGGGACAAATGTCGGAGGAACCTATCTCATAGGCAACTGACAAATAGGTGACTCCGAACGCTTACTAAGCAACAGAGCCAAGTCGAGCGCTAAAGCAGTTGAAGAAGTGTCAAGTGAAAAAGCTGTCTTATAAATGCTCAATAACTCTGTGGGACAACTAATCTTCCTTTTTACTCATTCATCCTGCAGGTATTCTACCATTACCTGTATCACCTTCCTCTGCATTTCTAACGTATATTGACTATATGTGTCATATACCTCAACTGGAGTTATCGATATGTCTGAAATCCATCTAATCGCGTCTTTCTTACAAATTCGCATTTCCTCCGATATCAGTTTATGACACAGAAGGAACCGTTTCTGTACATACATATTTTCCTCTTCATCATCCTCATTCTGTAACTTTTCTAACTTCTTTCTATACCCAAATAACCCCTCGACATGCTGATTTACCTTCTCCACAGTGTCTCTAGAAAGCGCTAGAGCATTTAGAACCCTTAACCCTTGCGGAACATCCGCATTATTTAATCTTCCCCACATTATACATAACTGAATCCCTAAACCTTCAATAAAAACATTTTCTCAGGAAAATTATCTGTATTACAAAGTGTGGCAAAAACGCTAGCTTGATCATCCTTCTCCATACAATGCTTAGCCCATGCAATTAATTCACGTTTCTTCTCCGACGGTAAATTATTGCGAGTGACAACTTTTGTTCCTGTACCTCGATCGATTAAAAGCGGCTCAGGACCACTTGGAAGAGAGGGAGCAGGCAAATTCGATGGAGGTACTATAACTGGTGCGGAGGAGCAAGTGGAAGGACAAAAACTGGAGGAATAGGAACAACAGGTTGAGCAGGAAGATCAGGAATAACAGCAGGAAGAGGTACAGCAGTGGGAAGAGGAACATACGGAGGTGGTGAATTCCAAGTGAGAAAGCCCTATCCATATTTTTAGTCGCCTCAGACTGTTTGTCTTGGTCATATAACAACGCTTTTTCAGCGTTCGTTTTATGACGACGTGCATGTTTCTCTCTACCTTTAAGTTGTTGCAACGCTTCTTTTTTCCAATTCTGCAAAACATCAAATGCTGCAGATCTAGCCTTTTTCTTTAACAAGACTGACTCCAAATATTCAATACGAGGGATCTCAAAACTACCATTGATTGGCCACTGAAGTTCGGAGGCATGTCTGTGTTAAGATGGATTTCTGAACTCTGTCCTGGAGGGGCAGAGGTTCAGATGGCCAGCCTAGTTTCTTGGAACAGGGTAACCTCTGGACAAGCCAGACCAATCAAGGTAGCGATCGCTGCAGTCAAGACTAGGTCTCAAGAGGGGTGAGGGTGACTCAAAGCCCGCAATGAGCACACAAAGCAAGGACACTTACAAATTACTCCAAGCAGGTGTTATATTAAAAAAATAGACACATTTATTACAAGGCCTTTGTAACATTGACCGTAGCAAGAAATCATAATAAAAATCAAGTAAACCAACACATCACAATCAAATACAATATATATACAATTACCAATGAGTCTAACGAGTTAGACGCACGAAATGTGCAGACCACCTATATGGGGAGGAAAGCAGGCAGTGCGAATAATAGTTAGACCCAGTCCGCCTTCAGAGGCACCTAACGAGCCCTACAAAGAGTGGAGCCTTGAGCGCAAAAGTACCTGCACACGCGGGTGCCAACGGGAAAAGGGGAGTCTCCTCGAGGGAATCAGGCAGTTCAGTTCGGTGACCAAATGAAGATGGACAGAGCTCCGCGACTCAAGCGCAGCCTCCACTGTGGGCAGAAGCAGAGCGCAAGTACGGAAAGGCGTGCTGTTTGATACAGCGGGGGGGCGACCAGTTCCTAGCGATGCTACTCACCGGTCCTCGATGCAGGCAGACCCAGGCTTCTCCGCGTCAGTTTCAGTACTGGCAGGTTCAGATACGAGCAGAGGACGTCTCGGCATCGTGTAGAGTCCGCAGCAGCAGAAGTTAGAGTTGAGGATGTCCCAAACGCAGTGAACCCGCACAGATTGTCACCACAGCGGGGCGACGGAGCGGCCGTGTGTATTTCAGCCCAATGTACACTTCTCACGTCAGACCTGGGAATGCCAAGTGCACGAATCCTGTGAGAGTGGCAAGGACTCGTAATACAACACAAGCTGACAGCGGTTACAGAGCAAGACTCCTGGGTAGGCTGGTCAGTCCACTGGATGGCCCATCGACTCTTCCGAAGGCTTACGTGCAGGAGATGGTGAAGGTGCCGAGAATAGTTGTTCCCACTATTCCAAAGGGTCGAAGTACCAGTACAGGCCTTCTCGTTCGATCAGTGGTAAAAAAGGTTTCACAAAGCGACAGCAGTGCAGAGGAGCAGTCCTTCAGCGGGTCACCAGCGATTCCTCGGTTCAGCCTCGTAGTTGCAGGATACTTGGCTCCTGTATTTCTTTGTTCGTGAGAACTCAGGAGATCGACATGGTAGTGGTGTTTCCAGCCTCCTCTTATCCACGGTTCCCTATGCGCCAAAACGGAGGGGACCCAATGGGAGATCTGCTCACAATACACTAACACCATACGTGGACCTATCATGGACCACGGTGGTACCAGACATTCACGACACACTAGACTCTCTGGCACCCAGGATGTGTATTGGGACCAGACATCCCAGCCCACATCCTGGAGGCGCACGCAAGGCCTGTAGAAGCCTGCGAAAGCATCTGTGTTTCGCGGGAAAGTACATGCCCAAATAAGGAAGGCCCCGGGTCAGCTCGACCTGGGGAAGGTGAAGGGGGCAAGATGGTCAGCGAGCAGGACAACGAGCCTCGTGGTCTGGCCATATTGGAAGCCAAGCTACCATTTTGGGCTAAGCGCGAGAAACGCGCTTAAACAGCCAATAGGACCCCAGAACACAAAGAAACGATCGCTGCCACCAGTCCCGTCCGTGATTCACTTGCACCGTTCATTAACAATCCAAAGAGAGTATCTAGGGCCTGTAGAAGACTAGAGACCCAAGAGAGCAGTAACTTAGCTTACAGTGCCCTCTTGTGTCATGTTGCGCGAAAGCTGCAACACGATAAAGACACCACAGAAAACAACGTTTCCCGGTACTGACTGTCTTAAGGGCATGTCAGTTTCCCCGTAAGAATGGAGCGAAAGCCCAGAGGAGTGTGGCAGAAGGCTGCACTTCTCTGGCAAAGTCTAGATCATGGTGGAAACAACAGCAAAAGGTCTAGGGGTTGCCACATGGAAGGAAAATTACCCACAATTAAGAAATCTTTCCTAACACTCGCCCCTCCCAGACTATGGACAGCAGGAACTAATCCACCCCTGGATGAGTCTCTTGTTCAGGTCGGTTAAACATTCTGGACAAACCATCAGCATTGCTATGTTCGACACCTAGCCTATGCTCAATAGTGAAGTCGAAGCCTTGTAGACTTATGGACCACCTAAGCAACTTTGGATTGTCTCCCTTCATGTTCATTAGCCACTTTAAGGGCTTATGGTCAGTTTGCACAGTGAAGTGGGTCCCATAGAGGTAGGGCCTCAGCTTCCGTAGGGCCCACACAACAGAGAAATATTCTTTCTCCACTGTGGACCATCTGAGCTCTCTGTCCTTAAGCTGGCAACTAATAAAACCAATAGGGTGTTCCTTACCATTCTCATCTACTTGCGATAGCACAAGCCCTTTCCCAGTGTCAGAGGCATCCGTCTGCATAATAAAAGGTCTTTGATAATCAGGGGCCCTGAGGACAGGGGCCTGGCACAAGGAGTCTTTTAAGCCGTTGAAGGCCTTCTCACACGTCGGCCCAAGTTACCTTCTTGGGTTTCTTCGGAGTGGTGAGGGCAGTCAGAGGGGCAGCTATGGTGCCATAGTCTGCCATGAAGTTGCTCGTAATACCCTGTGAGTCCTAAGAAGGCTCTCACTTGGGTCTGTGTAGTGGGGGTAGGCCAGTCTTGTACTGCTTGTACTTTACTGGGAAGAGGCTGTATCCTCCCTCCACCTACTTCATGTCCAAGGTAAACCACTAAGCCTTGTCCAATCTGGCATTTACTAGCCTTTATGGTCAAGTGTGCTTTCTGAAGAGCCTGGAGCACAATCCCGAGGTGTTTCACATGGTCTTCCCAGGTGGCACTGAAAACTGCTATATCATCCAGATATGCAAGACAGAATTCGTCCAACCCATTCAACACATGATTCACAAGCCTCTGGAAAGTGGCAGGTGCATTCTTCATCCCGAACGGCATTACCCTGAATTGGTAAAGGCCGTCTGGAGTAGAAAACGCTGTGTTCTCCTTGGCATGTTCTGCTAAAGCTTTTTGCCAATAGCCAGCAGTGAGGTCAAACGTGCTGCGGTACTTGGAGACACCCAAGGTATCCACCAGCTCATCTGTTCGAGGCAAGGGGTGTGCGTCTGTCTTGGTGACAGCATTCAGAGCATTGTAATCCATGCAGAACCTCAATTCAGAAGTGCCTGCCTTTGGAACCAAAACCACAGGGCTGGACCAAGGACTACTAGAGGGTTCAATCCCCCCAAGGTCCAACATCTTGTTGACCTCGGTCTTAATGTAAGACTGTACTTTGTCTGACATCCTGTATCCCCTACTTTTGGTAGGTACACTATCTCCTGTGTCTATGTTATGTTTGCACCAAGGTGTCAAACCAGGCGACTGTGAAAACAGGGGGGAAAACTGGCGAAGCAACTTTTCACCTCAGCCTGCTGATTAGAAGTCATGTGAGGGGCCACTCGGACACCCTCAAAGGAGCTATCTGAAGGAACGCTTTGGAACAGGTCGGGGAGAGGTTCAGACTCCTCTTCCTCAACATCTGAAGCCAATAGCAGTGCTGCGATTTCGACTCTTGGGACGAAAGCCTTCAGCCTATTTACATGGAACACTTTTGGAGCTTGTCCAGGCATTCCAAGGTCCACTAAATAGTTAACCTCACCCAGAGGCTCCACCACTGTGTAAGGGCCTGACCATTTGTCCTGTAAAGCTCGAGGCCTTAGGGGATTCATGATCAGGACTTGCTGACCAGGTGTAAAGTTGATGAGGGAAGCTTTCTGGTCGTACCAATGTTTCACCAGCGCTTGTCCTGCCTTCAATTTATCACTAGCCAAGCCCATCAGAAGTACCATCCGTTTTCTGAGCCCCAGCACATAATCTACTACGTTGGTAGTAACAGGGGGAGTGGGCATCTCCCATCACTCTTTGACTATGGCTAAGGGTCCCCGTACAAGATGACCAAACAGAAGTTCGAAGGGGCTGAAGCCAACACCCTCCTGTGGTACCTCTCGGTAGGCAAACAGCAAACATGGTAAAAGAAGATCCCCTTTTCTTCTCTGAGGTTCTTTCAGAGCCCCAATCATGCTCTTTAACGTTCTGTTGAAACGTTCCACCAGACCATTGGTCTGGGGATGGTATGCAGAAGAGAACTTGTAAGTGACCCCACATTCTTTCCATAGCCTGCATATACTTTGACATAAAGTTGCTGCCTCTGTCAGACACAACTTCTTTAGGGAAGCCAACCCTAGTAAAGATGCCAAGTAACGCTTTTGCAACTGACTTGGCAGTTACAGTTTTCAATGGGATAGCCTCAGGATATCTGGTAGCATAATCGACTAGCACCAAGATAAACCTATTGCCTGAGGATGTCTGCGGGTCAAGGGGACCAACGATGTCGATCCCTACCCATTCGAATGGTATTCCCACAACTGGGAGTGGTACCAATGGAGCTTGGATTGTTGAGCCACTCTTACCAGATAACTGGCAGGAGGCACAACTCCTGCAGTGACTTTCTACTTGCACCCCCATCTTGGGCCAGTAGAAGTGCATGGATAAACTTTTCTTGGTCCTCTTAATACCAAGGTGATCAGCAAGGGGCACTTCATGCGCCAGCTGCAGGAGGAAGGGTCTTACAGCAAGGGGAACCACCAACCTCCTATGGTCTCCTTCTGTAGACTCTGTGGGCTCACTATACAGGAGTCCACCTTCCCAATCAATCCGATGCGTCCCAGGAGGTTCACCCTCAAGCTGGGAGCAGGCCTGTCTCCTTAGGTCTTCCAGAGATGGGCACTCACGTTGGCCTTTACTGAATTCTTCCCTGTCAGGACCACCTTCTACTAACAAGTCTTTTAGTTCAGGATGGCCGTTGGGGTCAAATACTTCAGGCATCGCCACCTCCTCGTCAGGCCCGGGCGATTGACCAACTTCCTCCACCGCAGTGGTAGGCGAGCTCGGGGCAATGTTCTCTTTCCCTCGTCTTGACTTGCTTACTCCTTTCGCCTTGGGTTTCCCCTTCGGCTGGGGCGGCGTATTGGTCTTGGCCAATGCTGCCCGTGTTTGAGACCGTGCGCAGGGTCTGTCGGCAGTGTCTCGTAAGAGCCCTAAAGCTCTGAGATCGTTGCCTTTCCTGGGACATTTCTCTTAATGCTCACTGGAATCCTGACTGCTGTACCATTTAAAGTAAGATTTACAGGTATTACTGGAAACATGCGAGGTGGGCCGTCAGCCAACTTAGTGGGCATCAGAGTAGCTCTGGCAACTTCCTCTGAGTCTAACAAGGAAGAATCCACTACAGTTCGACTGCACCCACTATCCCTAAGAGCTGGAGTATCTACTCCATTGATCAGCACACTGTCTTTAAAGTAGTGCTTGGTATTATCTGGAATCCTAGCATAAGCCTCTGCGACTTTAGGCTCCCAGGAACCCAGGGAAACTAAAACTACCTCAGCTTCTATCCCGCTGGGGAAGGAGTCTGAGGAGAAGGATGCTCCTGTAATCTCTTCTTCCTCGTAGGAGGAGAAGGCCAGATTAGCGGAGTGGACCCCCAAAGGTTTAACCTTACACCTTGGATCCCCCTTCACGTGGTCAGTTGCTCCACAAGCAAAACAAGATCCATTGGGTCTGTTTACATAGGGTGGCTTATTGTAACCAGAGTTCTGTTTCGGAGGCTGACCTCCACTACCCTGTGAGTTCTCTTGTGTCTTACCCTTATTTTTCTTTTTGTGGCCCTTTTGAGAAGATTTATCACATTCTCCACCTTCCTCCTGCTTACCAGGATGAGTTTTGTCCTTATGGGACACTCAATGTGACACCCATAAATCTGCTGCAATGGCAAGCTTCTTAGGATCTATCTCCTTCGAATCGGCCAAATGCTGCTTAAGCTCCGGGGAAGAAGATGCAAAAATATGTTCCAGCATGACAAGACTTATCATGCCTTCAAAGGTAGAAACCTTATAACCTTCGACCCAGCCAGTCAAGTTTTTTAAGGATTCGGTTACATAAGATACCCAAGTACCACCTTCTTTTTTCTTATACTCTCGGAATCGTTTTAAATATTGGGCAGGAGTCTTTCCAAACTTTAAAATGAGAGTTTGCTTTAACATTGCAAAATCCGCTCGCTCAGCCTTCGACATTTCCATAATGGCACTACAGCCAGAATGGGGCAGTCTGCTGAGTAACCAGGCAATCTTATCAGCATTGTCAACTTGTTGAACTTCACCTGCATACTCAAATGTATTCAGCCAGTCCATAATGTCATTCTTTTCCTCATACACACTGAGCAGATCTTTTGGAAACCGTGGATGAGAGGAGGCCCCAGACCCATGTCCAGGACCCTTGGATCCATTTGCAACCTGAAGCTTGGCCAGTTCCAACTGGTGATCCCTGTCTTTCTGTTTTTTGGCCTGTTCAATTCTTAGTTTCGTCATGTTGAAATCAAGCTCCTTCTGCCTAAACAGCAGTTCTTGCTTCTTGAATTCAAGCATGGCTTCCCCATCAACACTGGCAGAGGAAACATTAGACATCACATCCTCCCTGTCCTCGTGGTCGCGGTGGACCAGTGCAGCGGCAGAACGTCGGTTCTACCAGTGAGAGCAGCCCCACCTCCTTCTGCACTGTCCTCAGAAGTTATAGCGTCAAGCTGCGCTTCTTGCCACGCCATGATTCTTTGGATCATATCCAATTTGGTGCCTTGAGAGGAGACACCTCTCTCCGCATACATCTTTTTCAATGTTTCGGATTTAGAAGCATTTAAAGTTAAGAAGGTATTTGTTTCCATGCTGATAGATAGGAGTATGGCCTTTAAAAAGTTATACTACGACAATTCACTATGTGTCCTAGTAGGAATAACTTGAAATGCCTTCGCTCGTGAGCAACACTGGATACCTTCAGTCGTATCCCACCGCTGTACACCAATTTGTTAAGATGGATTTCTGAACTCTGTCCTGGAGAGCAGAGGTTCAGAAGGCCAGGCTAGTTTCTTGGAACAGGGTAACCTCTGGACAAGCCAGACCAATCAAGGTAGCAATCGCAGCGGTCAAGACAAGGTCTCAAGAGGGGTGAGGGTGACTGAAATCCCGCAATGAGCACACAAAGCAAGGACACTTACAAATTACTCCAAGCAGGTGTTATATTAAAAATATAGACACATTTATTACAAGGCCTTTGTAACATTGACCGTAGTGAGAAATCACAATAAAACTCAAAAAAACCAACACATCACAATAAAATACAATATATATACAATTACCAACGAGTCTAACGAGTTAGACGCACGAAATGTGCAGACCACCTAGATGGGGAGGAAAGCAGGCAGTGCGAATAATAGTTAGACCCAGTCCGCCTTCAGAGGCACCTAACTAGAAGGAAGTCCGAGCCCTACAAAGAGTGGAGCCTTGTGCGCAAAAGTACCTGCTCACGCGGGTGCCAACGGGCAAAGGGGAGTCTCCTCGAGGGAATCAGGCAGTTCAGTTCGGTGATCAAATGAAGATGGGCAGAGCTCCGCGACTCAAGCGCAGCCTCCACTGTGGGCAGAAGCAGAGCGTGAGTACGGAAAGGCGTGCTGTTTGACACAGCGGGGAAAAGCTACGGGCTACTGCAGGAGGGCGACCAGTTCCTCGCGCTGCTACTCACCAGTCCCCGATGCAGGCAGACCCAGGATTCTCCACGTCAGTTTCAGTGAGATGAGCAGGGGACGTCTCGGCGTCGTGTAGATTCCGCAGCAGCAGAAGTTAGAGTTGAGGATGTCCCAAACGCATTGAACCCGCACAGATTGTCACCACAGCAGGGCGACGGAGCGGCCGTGTGTATTTCAGCCCAATGTACACTTCTCACGTCAGACCTGGGAATGCCAAGTGTACGAATCGTGTGAGAGTTGCAGGGACTCGTAATACAACACAACCTGACGGCGGTTACAGAGCAAGACTCCTGGGTAGGCTGGTCAGTCCACTGGATGGCCCAGAGACAGGCTTATGTGCAGGAGATTGTGAAGATGCCGAGAATAGTTGTTCCCACTATTCCAAAGGGTCGAAGTACCAGTACAGGCCTTCTCATTCGATCAGAGGTAGAAAGGATTTCACAAAGCGACAGCAGTGCAGAGGAGCAGTCCTTCAGCGGGTCACCAGCGATTCCTCGGTTCAGCCTCGTAGTTGCAGGATACTTGGCTCCTGTATTCCTTCGTTCGTGAGAACTCAGGAGATCGACATGATAGTGGTGTTTCCAGCCTCCTCTTATCCACGGTTCCCTTCGTGCCAAAACGGAGGGGACCCAATGGGAGATCAGCTCACAAAACACTCACACCATACGTGGACCTATCACGGACCACGGTGGTCCCAGGCATTCACGACACACTAGACTCTCTGGCACCCAGGATGTGTATTGGGACCAGACATCCCAGCCCACATCCTGGAGGCGCACACAAGGCCTGTAGAAGCCTGCAAAAGCATCTGTGTTTCGTGGGAAAGTACAAGCCCAAATAAGGAAGGCCCCGGGTCGGCTCAAACTGGGGAAGGTGAAGGGGGCAAGATGGTCAGCGGGCAGGACAGCAAGCCTCGTGGTCTGGCCATATTGGAAGCCAGGCCACCATTTTGGGCTAAGCGCGAGAAACGCGCTTAATCAGCCAAAAGGAGCTCAGAACACAAAGAAACGATTGCTGCCACCAGTCCCGTCCGTGATTCACTTGCACCGTTCAATAACAATCCAAACAGAGTATCTAGGGCCTGTAGAAGACTAGAGACCCAAGACAGCAGTAACTTAGCTTACAGTGCCCTCTTGTGTCATGTTGCGCGAAAGCTGCAACACGATAAAGAAACTACAGAAAACAACATTTCCTGGTACTGGCTGTCTTAAGGGCATGTCAGTTTCCCTGTAAGAATGGAGCGAAAGCCCAGAGGAGTGCGGCAGAAGGCTGCACTTCTCTGGCATAGTGTAGATCATGGTGGAAACAACAGCAAAAAGTTTAGGGGTTGCCACATGGAAGGAAAATTACCCACAATTAAGAAATCTTTCCTAACAGTCTGGTTTGTCTGTGCCAAATATCATTAAATACTATACTTCCAATGCCATACTTACAGTCCATAGTACATGCCGGCGACCCCTCCTGTGGTGCAGGACAGCTAAATTCCAAAGATTGTCTATCACTGCGGAATAATGCCCTAAATCAGGTAGACAATTTCCCAGGCATATCTCAAATTCTTGGTGTTACCTGGTCAATAATTGTGTCTGCAGATACAATGCGGCCAAAATTCATATTGTCAGGGTTAAATTAAGAATCGGGTCACGACTCACCTGACCAAACCTAAGGAGGACCGATCGGTACTTCTAAGAATCTTACCTAACTAATCTTACCTCGTGTACGGTGATTTCGGCAAATCTGCCCGCCTCGATAAGTGGACCCTCGTCAAGATGCAGTCTCGGACCACACGCTTATCGTCCAAGGATCGGGTCGTGCAGCGCTGTTGACGTGTCGTGTCTTGTTCAGGGGGCCCCTTATGTCACACCGTCCAATCCCAGTCCGATAGTGTGCGTCAACCTTAAACAATCCGGCCTCAATCTTGAGGGTCCCTGTTCGGGCGCCAACTGTGAAAACAGAAAAAGAATATTGAGGCTGAGTACCCCAAAAGGGAATACACCGGACACGGGTTACAAAGGAACATACAAAGTACTTTATTTTATACTGAATCCAGTTACAAAAACAGAGCAAAATCAGATAGCTATCGGCCCTCAGTACAACACAAGGAACTCCAGCGTGGTTCAGTGTGTTCAGTGAGAGACGCTGTACATTAGAAGGGATTCGCTTTTTATACATTTAGTGGGCGCGATGTCCAGCCCCACTTCGGGTTAATATTCCTTTTAATGCATCACTGATCTAGGGTTCGTGCCAAGTCTCAAATAACCGCATATAACTGGTTTGCCTTTAATACATGTATCAACAAGCGTATGCAATAACTGTGTATTCTAAAGTTTTCCATGCAGGCCTTCTTAAACATTAATACAATGTAGTTAAACAGATGTTCTTCGCTCAGTATTTGAATACATTGTCTCAACATATGCTTGTGGATTAGTTTCATTGCACGAGTAATCCTTTTACACATAGGTCAATGAAGGACAAGGTCATGACCTCAACAAGTGGCCTGCAGGAAAATTACACATTAGCTATGTGCAGAGGTCAAGACGGCCATGTTATTTTCTGAAATGACATCGTCCACCATTTTAGCTCACAGGGTGACGTCTACACGACGAATCCTAAAATGGCGGTTTCACCTAAAATGGCGGTTTACATGGATTTAAGGTCAGGACCTTGCAACACAGATTTCTTTTGCAAGCGACTTCCGAGCAGCTTGGCGTAGGCCAATATTAATACATTTATTACAATAGGAGGCACAATATACTTTCTATTTCGATAGTGCCAGCATGTTCGCTTGTACATTCTGGGGAGACCAGTGACCGTGGTCACTGACCACAAACCGTTGTTGTCAATTATGGCAGGGTCATTGTCGAAGCCACCACCCTGCATAGAGTGATGGATGTTGCACCAGCTAGAGTATGGAGTGCACCTGGTATACCGCCCTGGGTCACACAATGTAGCAAACTACCTGTCGAGGCATCCAGCCCAGAAGGACTCGAAAACTGGAAGGGAGGAGCATGAGGCAGAAGAATTTGTTGAGTTTGTGGTGGATGCTGCCATGCCAATTTTAATGTCTATACAGGATCTGGTGGAGGTGTCAGGGAAAGATGAGTGTTTCTGCCTTCTCAAGGAAGCTCTGCACAAGGGTGAGTGGAAGGATGTTCTGATGGGGCTTAACAGGTGGGCCCAAGAAGCCTGTTTACAACTGGAACAGTTATGGAGGATCAGACATAAGCTATTGTTCACAGAGGATGCACTATTACTGAGGGGGAGAGAATGATGGTTCGGTAGCGCTAGTCCCACAAGTGGTCGAGCTCACTCACCAAGGACACCAGGGGTCAGCGAAAACAAGCTGTGTATGGTGCCAGACGGATGCCCCGATACAACGAGAGCCGTGGATAGAGTCTATGCCCAGGAGTTCTATTCTATGGAACACAGTTCATATAGAATTTGGGTCCACAGGGCAAAAAACGCATTTCTTGGTATTCATCGACCAATGGTCCTGGTATCCTGAGGTGGAGATTGTGGAGCCAACCTCATTTCATCACGTGCTACCAACAATGGAAAAGGTGTTTGCAACGCATGCTTTCCCACGGGAGATATGCTCGGGCAATGGTCGTCCTTTTCAAGGAGATAGATTTGTGCAGTTTCTAGCAGACTGTGGTATATGACATCGCAAGATTTCCCTCATGTGTCCCAGAGCAAATGGTGAGGCGGAACGATTCATGAGAAAGCTTTACGAAGTGTTTCGAATTGCCCAGGGTCGGTAAGTGAGGAACGAATGATAAGGGGAGGGCCGAGAAGATACCGTCAACGAGATTAGAGGAGGAGACCCTCCCATCTTGATGACTACATAGTTGACATATGAACTGTCTACATCCCTGTTGGACCAGTGGCTTTTTTGAAAGTATGTGCGGCCACTCAGTGGACTCATGTTATTGTTAAAACTAATGCTACTGTTTTGGTTGTTATGAAAAAGGAGGGGATTGACGGTGTCGCATGAAGGCTCCACCGCATGGAAATAAAAGGGACGTTCCTGCGTCAACACGCTATTGCATGAGCAGAGCCTGGATGAGAAACACCCGCGTCTGTGTCCTCTGTGGGGGGTGTTCTCCAGCTCCCAGTTAAGGCCTCACACTTCACAACAGCTAGAGGTGTGACGCAGAACAGAGCGCATCCTGGCAAATACTCCATGCAGTTTGACTATAAATAATGCATGTGTTATTTTCCGCAGATGGTATCTAAATTGTATTCAGGCAGGTGGTAGTAACAGGCAGTTTTCGAAATAACAAAGGTTTTTACATAGCTCTCAAGTCACCTGCTTTTGGTTGGGTGTCACCCGCCTGGCTAGCAGCTGACTCACCCGCCAAGCCTCGTATACGCCCATGCACTTCTATGGGCTCTCACAGACAAAAAGAAAATCGGGTGTTTTCACCCGTCTTGGCGACACAAAAGTTGTCGAGCTATAGTTTTTACCATTATAGCGCTGCTCACAGTGGGCGTCAACCCAACGCCTCCCGGGCCTCTGGAAGTTCACAGGCATTTGGAAGGCCCACTCTCCCTACTCATTTAACTCCTCTGGTGAATAATCCCCAATAAATGGCTTTACTTTTGGGAAAACTGAGGCTGGCCAGGAAGTGATGGCGGGACTGCTGCTTTTCGGGGATTTCACGTTACAGGCCCTGTTGAGGGGAGCTTTGCCCGCTGCAGGGCAGGGGAGGGGCGCTGGGGCTTGCCGGACTCTGCGGTCTGTTTCTAGCATTCCTTCATGGCGATCCCGGAAGGCCGGAAGGAGCTGTCAGCGTCGTCCTGTGCGCGCGGAATGCCGGGAGGCCCAGTGAGTGACTCTGGCCGCAGCAGCCTATCCGAGCAGGGCTGCAGTCAGAGCCACGGTGAGCCGTTCTCACGTGACCCAGGGGCCAGGGTCCTCATAAACTAAGACAGATGAATTGCAGCGTGTTCTTAAGCAAGTGGCCAGGCCAAAGTCTGAGCTTCTCCTGGCTCGCATCGTTTCATTGTCAGTAACCCGCAATAACCGCAACATTATTACCCAAATAAAGGCGCTCATTTTATTATCCACTACGTGAGAATGAAAGCCAGAAGAACCACGCTAGGTTTCAAAACATGTGCAGGGAGTTTCGAAAAAGGACCATATCTATGTGATCGTGCCCCCCTTGGAGAAACCCCTCTGCTGCCTGCTCCCCAAACTCTCTTCCACTTGTCGCTGACTTTTATGCATCAATGTGTTGCTTGTTAGCTATGTTCACAATATAATAACCCTGATACATTCATATATAAAGCTAAAAGATGCACAAACGTGAGCTAAGAAAAGACCTTAGGCAGGCTTCCTTGGTGGAGCATGACTGTCACCTGATCAGTACGCGTTGTGAGTCCTTAAAACGTCGCTATCAGCGATGGCTTCGTGCTTACATGTCTCGGCGAAATTCGGATCGTTGGGGGGATCTCACTGAAATAGTTGCCAAAACGGATGAGAGACCTTTCCGGAGGTTTGTCAATATCAACCCTATAACCCAGCTCTCATTGCGGGAGCTTCCAAGGAGGAACTCGTGTTCGAACTACCTTGGGACCCGTTCAGCGGTGGACTGGCCTATAGGAAACTCAGGAGATGTCCCGGTAGGCCTCTGCACCCTGGGCCCAGGGATGCAATGGCCTATACGAAGCTCAGGAGATTTCCCCCGGAGGCCTCTGCACCCTGGGCCCAGGGGTGGACTGGCCTATAGGAAACTCAGGAGATTTCACCCGGAGGCCTCTGCACCCGGGGCCCAGGGATGTACTGGCCTATAAGAAACTCAGGAGATTTCCTGGTAGGCCTCTGCACCCTGGGCCCCTTTTGTGTTTTATTTCCAAATTTGTTCATAGTTAAAGCGCTGGGTTTGCTGACAATGTGTAATATGGGGCCACTTTGACAATTATTTTGGTTCCCCGTCCACCACGGGAGCATTGTGCCTGAATTCATATCGGGTAAATGAGAAGATGCCAAAGGGCAATATCTACTCCATGCTAATGATGTTGTCTCCCTCATTCAACCTTGCAAGGAGTCGAGAGCACCTGGTCCGACGGGGTTTGTAATTCACTGATGAAACTTAATTCTGAAGAATTGGGTGTTGTACTGCATATGCTGTTTAAATCTATTAGCCTCGCAGGTATATTACCCTCTACGTAGACACAGAGTATTAGTCGTACCGGTAGCCAAGAGATACCTAAACAACTGCCCTAATAGCTATCTTATTCTAGCACTGCTAGATCTCTGCCCAAGTCTTGCTGGAAGAAATGACCAGCTGGGCAGATAACAATCAGATACTCCCCCTAACCAGCTGGGCGTCCGGAAACACTACTCAACGATTGATAATCTATTGATTTTGACAACTATCGTAGAGAGTTCATGATGTCTTAGACAGCAACCGGTTTACGTGGCTTCAGTGCCGCCATTGACACGGTAAAGCATGCTACACTCTGGAGGAAGTTGGAAGTCTGCGGGGTTCCTCAGGGACCTCTTTCCATGGTCCGCTCCTTCAATCATGGTTTCGGTTCGGTTAAACATGAGGAGTAATTTTACAGACCCTATTAAGACCATAACAGGCTTAAACCATGGGTGCATTTTGGCCCCCGTATTATTTCATCTTTATTTGGCTGATTTATCCAAATGTTTGTACACACCAGGCACATGCCCTCCTAAACTGGGCGATGAAAAAATCACCAAGCTCGGCTATGCAGACGACCTCATTTTGATCAATCTCATTCCCAACTGTCTGATATTCCTGCTCTACGCGACCTGTGGATTAATATAGCTAAAACTAAGATCATGGTGTTCGATTGCATTAATGGTAAAACTAGAAAAAAAATAGAATTGGTGGTTGCAGGGAATTCTGTTGGAGCGGGTTACATGTTCTAACTACCTGAGTGTCACTGTAGACCCCAAATTAAGTTGGGGTCATCATTTGGAAAAACTGGACACTGAAATTAAACATAACCTGGTGTAATCAAGCGATTTGGGAGCAGTAATGCAGGGTTTTCATGTGGCCCTAATTAAAGTTTACACAATGAAAATCGTACCTAAGCTAACTCATGGGGCCGAAGTTTCGGAAAGGAAGAGGGCTACTGACCTGTCAAGGCATTTTGAATCTACCTATCAGTCTCCCAGTGGAATTTCCTGCATGTGAGTTTAGAATTAAGTCTGCCCAGACAATGATTGGTGTCCAGAAAGGCAAGTGCCACTGGAATCTAATTAATCCTGGCATTAAGCCATGGCATGAAGTTGGAAATGTAGCTAAGTTAGTGAAACGTACCACGGGTACTGGAATACTAGAGGTGGGTAATGAATGGGAACACACTTTGGGGATACGTACCTCTCAGTTATCTCTAGGGAAATATAAGTCTATCATTAAATATCATCTAGTAGAGCTTAAAATAGCCCAATTTATGGAATGGTTGATCCACAAAATCCTGTATCGGTGACTATATGAATGGTCTCCCAGAACCACCAGAAATAGGCCAGCTGAATATCTTCTTTCCGCAATACTTTCCTAAGAAATTAGTATTCAAGTCTAAAGTTCAACATGAAGAACGGTTTTCGGTCATTGGCCCCAGGCTAAAATTACCTAGGTTAAGGCACACCTGTAGAGTTTCAGACAGCTTGGAAATGCTAGACATCTAATTTGTCAATGTCCCGAATTAGGGAGAGAATGGAAGAGAGCACTAAGAGCTGAAGGAAGTGTTGGGAAGGAGTCTGGAACTTTCCTACATTTCCAAACTGTTCCAAGCGCTTTACAATTAGTCAAGACCTCTAAGAACTATAGCACTGGGAAATCTTCTTTCATGCAGAAATAATCACACAGAGGCGTGGCCGGTCACTAAATATAGTTATTTGCATCTTATATTTCAATCCCAAGTATTAGTTGAATTAATTTGTAAAACTCTTGTACATTGTAAAATAGCTTTGTTCAAAACACACGGTAGAGAGCAGGCTCTCTGCCAAAGAGGAATGTGCTTGCGCTAAGAATAGATCGCAGAGCTCGTTTGAAGTGCTGCATCACTGAGGCTAAGGCTTGAGCAGAGAACGTGGTTGACCAACTGGTCCTGTCAATCACAGGTCAATGGGAACTAAAAAAGATTCAAGGCATGACAGAATACTATGGGAAAACAGGTTTTTTGTAGGAATTGCTGCACCAGATCAAATATAAGTTTATTGAGGTAAGTGCTGAGAGAATGGCGGGAAGATGTGTTTATGTATGAATGTTTATAACATAGTAAATTATGCTAAATAAGAGCGACAAATTATTCCTGCTAATACAGCATTAATGGTAAGTAGGGAACATGACCATGCAACATTGCAGCATCCCTTGTACGGCAAGAAGAACAAGTTTGGAGGCGCTCTGCTGGTACCCAGTGACCAAGTGAAGGGTATATAAGCCCCAGGCACAGCAAAGTATCCAGCGAACCTTGGAGGGAGCCAGCGATGACCATTTCCCCAATCCTCATGATCTGTAAAGATTAAAGTCTTGTCATCACCTGCAAGACAGCCTCATGACTTTTGATTCCCTAGATGGATGCATTTACTCTGGTTTGTGGTGATTATGGGTCCCCTGTAATTAAGAGGCGCCCCTGTAAATTGGGGTTCGCTTTCAGAAGGGAGAGTGCCCTTTTGTCTGACCCTTCGGATATCTGGATCAGGCTATTTGAGGGTAATGATGTTCCTTTAATGTACCGTTTAACTAAGTTCTGGTAAGCACTTAAGGCTCGGCTTGAAATCCTCAACAAGTCCATTGGAGGATAGGTTTAAGCTGAGCATATCATGAAGGAAAAACATTCTAGTTGCCCGTTTTGAACTGATCTTTGTGAATAGTCCTGTCATTTATATCTTATTTCTGGTACTCTGTATTGCTCTTCTTGTAGTCTATGTCATTCACGGTTCTTATTATTTGCTCTCATGTGTGTTGGCATCATTTTTCATAAGTGCCTTGTTTTGCTTTGAAATATAATTTTATGTTATTTATAAAAGGCCTTATAGCTGTATTATAATTTAATAAGACCATGTCAAATTCCTCATTTGTTGCAAGAAGGAAGCTTTGCATCTAATTTGAATACCCAGTGTTCATTGCTGTGTAGGTCGGCTCTGTAGGGGAGCTCACATTTATGGCTACTAGGAGGAGTTTTGCGTGTGTTGCATTTAAGCTAAAATATAGCCTATTCTGCTCTGGATTTACAGGCAGAAGGAATTTCTCATTTTTTTGTTATGCCATCATAATATTGAGGGCACTTGGAGAACATGCCCCAATGCCAATCTCTTCCTCACTGCTATTCCCCAAATAAATGTGAATGGTGTATGTTGTCATGGTTGTTGTTTACTTGAAAGCTGGCGTCATTTGGTTGTTGAAGCTATGTATGAAATATTACTAATCTATAAGATAGTGATCACTTCTTCAGTAGGAGAAAAAATAAAGTTTTACACTAAGTTGTATTGCTGAGTAGCTTTGATCTAGAGGTGAACTTCCAGTGATAGCTGCTAGGTGGTGCTGTGTGTGTTTGGATTTTCTAGTCTATTCTTACATACATAGATGGATGTTTTCATTTCTGCATAACCACAGAAATCAGCATGCAAAATAACTGCTGAGTGTGGAGTTTCTAAAGCAAGTAATGCAGAAAAAACACTTCCCACTTTTCCCAATCAACTACTCCATTCACACTCTTGTTTCTTAAAAATATGCTGTTAAAGAGCTGTTTGTTGCAATGTTTGTCATGGTATTGCTAGGACATCTGATTTGGCGTTCCTGTACAGTTTATAAATACAGGACTACAAGTGCCAGAATGCAATATGCTTTGGGCCTAGAAGCCAAGACGTGTTCAATATTCCTGACTTGACATGGGACATCTTGAGAACATGCCCGATGGGTTGTTTGACTTTCAAGACTTAGACACACCCCAGAAGAGCCTGTGCATTGAAGTCACACACATGTAGTGGTTGTTTGATGCCAACATGCGGCTTGTTGTTATGCATGAAGCGCAGACCAGTGCAGTTCCACACCAAAAAATGAACACATTTCCTGAGCACCAACCAAGCAAATATGTACCCTTACCAGCTGTCGGGAACACATCTGAACATAGCGGGGCTAGTGCCAGGCCTGCAGCTTGGGTACTGAGAGTGACCATTGCTCTCATGTCTACATCCTGTTCATGCCACTGCACCCCAAGAACCATCCAAGCCATGTTCTTATTCATGCAGGTCGAAGGGTGTCCCAGCCCTAATCCTCCTTCAAATTCGTAACCTGTACCAGTCTCCTCATGAATCCCTTCTCTCCATCTCTATATTTCCCCCCTCTCGTCATCTTTTCCTCTATTTCTGCCTGCCTGATTCACTTGCAAGCACCCCCCTCTCCCTTACCCTCCCCATAGCTTTGTCCTTTTTTATCTAACTCTACCACTCGCTGTCACCCTTTGACCCTCTCTCTTTTTCTACATTGCTTTCTATTTTTCTCTCTCTGATTCTGTAACTCTTTTGGTAAATCTATGCTTCACTTCTACGTGTATCCTCCATCAGTCTTTCTCTCGCTCTCTGTCTCTACCTGGGTATCATGCACACCCCTCTATTCTCACTTGCTCACCTGCTTTCTCTAGCTCTTTAACCCTATATCCATTTTGATCTCTTTTTGCAAGTTTCTCTTTGACTCGTATCTATTTCTCAATCTCCATGGGTATTTCTTTCTCGCTCTCTTGTTTTTCACTGGCTCTCAGTGACGGGCAGAACACCTCACCCTTCTCGAGAACAAGGACTTTCCATGCCATCTGATGGCATCTGCCCCTTACAATAGGTACAGAATTCCCTTATTTTTAAGAGGTTCACTTCCTCAATCTCACTCTTTCTGTCTCTATATAAATATCACAATTTCTTTATCTCTATTCCTTTTTCTATGTCTCTCTGTTACTCTGTCTATTTTGCATGCGTTAATAGGCATTAGCACCCTGGACAGCGCTGTAAACCAATGAACATGCTCGGAACGCTGGCTTTATTAACCAAGGAAATCCCACGCTGAAATCAATTTTTATTGGTTTAGAGTGCTCCCCCCTTGTCGGCTCCCCCTTCCCCAGTTTCCTACATGGATGTTAATGGTGTAAAAAATAAATGTACCTTTGTTTCATGCCCCTGTGCCGCGCAGTGCTGCTGTCAACAGAACTCCGTTGTCATGTTGATGCCGGCACAGTCATCAACATGGAAAACAGACTTCTGCTGACAGCAGCAGTTTGCGGCGCCTAGCCGTGAATCAAAGGTACGTTTATTATTATTTTTTATTTTTTAGAACACCATTATCACCCGTGTAGAAAACTACACGGCTGCGATTGGAGATATGCCCCTTGGTCGGTATCCTGCCCCTTTTGGTAACGGCGCTGCCACCCTCATTAAGGGACATTTGCCACACTCGGGCCCTTGACGACTTGGACGGCGCTCGGGTACCTACAGGGTTGTGCCGCCACCTGGAGGCATGTCGCCTCAATATGCTTATTTGGTAGCGTGGAAGAGCAATTATGCCTGCATTAATGGATACTATGAAAAATAGACAACACTTGCCTAATTGGGCAATGTTAGAACTTGAAAATGGGCAATGAATTTCCTCCTCCTTGGAAATCCCTGATTCACTAGACAAAGTAGAACCTGATCCAAATCTGCATCTCATGCCAGCAATCACTAATTCACTAAAATAGTCAAACACACATTACTGGAGTCGAATAAGGGCATGGTGGTGGGGCTGGGCGTGCGGCGACAGTCTATGTACGTGCTGGCTGTGCGCATTTCCTTTACTGCTGCCACCAGTTTAGTCTGAGAAGCTGATTGTTGAATTCTTATCGAATCGCTTGCTGCTTTTACGGCCTTTGCTGCCTAAGCTCTTACTCTGCCGTCTCACTCCGTGGCACTATTACTACCACCACCACATTTTCCGGTATGGACCCTAGCGGAAGGAATAGCTCAAGGGTATCCCAGCCTCTCGGAGGGGCATTCAACTTCTCCTTCGGGAACGGCGAGCAGCCTGATCAACCCGTAAGAAAGCACAGGATGGCATCCAACATCTTTGGCCCACCTGATGACCTCCCCGTGCAAAGCAACCAACCCGGGTTAAAGGAGAACAGTATTTCCGGTGATTCAGGGCCTTCGAAACCACAGAGGAGACCGCTTCCGGGTGGGGAGTGTGGTGATGCGAAAGCACACACAGGGGATTCCGAGGAGTATGAAAATGTTCAAAGAGATGACGCAGCACCACCGGACGCTGATGCTCCTTCCGACCCTACTCCTGCATACTCTGCCCCTGAAGTCCCGGCACAAGTATCAAGCAGAAGAAACCCTCCTGGTGGCCGGTCCACACTTGTGCTTGGTTAAATCTTCTTGTCTGCGTCCGTCATCTTTCTATGTGTTTGAACTGACCTTGCACCTGGACTACATCTCCATTTCTTTTTAAGAAGCACTTTATGTATCCCTATCCTTTCTTTGAGTACTTTTGTCACTGTCCATTGTCTCCCAGATATGGGAAATGGTAAGCTATAAAGTACACTTTAAGGAAGCCCAAAGGTTCTTAGTGCATCACAAAACAAAATAAAGATTGTTCTGATTAAAAAAAAACACACACATTACTCAACAAAACTGCAAGAAGGACCTGCACATCTCACTCTTTAAAAGAACATCTCGCCTCGCCAATCACGCACCGATTGCTCCACTCAATCTTACTTCTGCTCCTGAAACCCCCCCTTGTTCACCTACCCATTCCAGCTACCTCTGCGACCCTGTACTCTATAATGATCACCTGGGTGCACCGCCTATGTAGAGTGGTCATTTTCTTCCCAGCTAGGTTTGCAAGTTATAAATCTCATTCACACATTTTCATTCACACTGTTATGTAAATGACAAGTTATGTTATGTATTTGACAACAGTAAGCATGCTATCAGGTAGTGGCTCCTGTCTCTCTGGAATGTGCCTGCATCTGTGTGTTCCTGGATAAGCATATGAGGTGGGCCCATTCCAGAATGTAGAATGCCCTGTGTTGTTGTTTCTCAAGTGTTGGCAGTTGAGCTTTGTCTGTTTCACATGTTGGGGGTCTTTGTCTGATGTCTTCAAGCAAGTCAATAAAACTCATGGTAAACGTACCTGGTGTGATCCTCTTTCATTGCACACATTGTATATGTTTTTGGTTGTGGGTACTGTGTGTTTGACTAGTTTACTAAATGAGTGATTGCAGGCCTGATGACCTAATTTGGGCTACAGGGCTCAGCTAGCTACTTAATGGATGCCATGCTAAAAGGGGAAGCGTGCAAAATTAGATGCGATATGACTATCCCAAAGCAACTGTTTGCAGTTTAGTGCACAGCTGTCATTTGTCTGACTTCAAAGCGATGTACCCTTGTCTGGGAGTGCAGTCACTCCACAACTCAGAGATCCCGTACAAGGGTGTAATGGTGCAGATGAGAGAGTTTCCCACCCATTCCCGAGCAAAAGGAAAGTATAAGCTGAGAAATGTTCAGTAAAGCACCAGTTGTCACGCAGCCGCCATGAAGAGTAGAATAGGTTGTGCGACACATGTGGGGCGAGAAGTAGGTTGTGAAAGGTTGCAGAATACCCAGATAGGGTTACACATGTGGTATAGAGCTAGGCCGGTAGGGAAAGACTGCAGCATACACGGGCAGGGTTATACAAGTAGCTTAGAGATGGCCAGGTAGGGAAATGTTGTAGCATTCAGGGGCCGTGAATAATGCTGGCATGCAAGACACAAAGAACACTAACATAGCAGCAGTTCTTAATTTGTGGGGGTGGTTGCCAGTGCCCACCACCGGCACTCTTTTTTGGGCATCCGGAACTAATCATGGGGGGGGGCAGCGCACGTGCAATAGCTTTATTTGTTCTTCCACTTTACTTTGCTTCATTATAAATCATTGGGTTCGTTTGTCATAGTGATCTCTCGTGCTTGCAGGTGCAGGCCATGGCTGGCTGGGCCTGGGAGGGGCCACCAATAGCAATGAACAACAAGTTACAAACAACAGCCAATGAAAACTGCCATTCTGTTGTTACTATGCAGTATTTGATACATTCTATACATTCTGTATAGTAACACAGAATGTGTAGTTTCCATTGGCTGTTCTTCTGGGCCAGTGAAATTACATGGTGATGTGTTGTTGTTACAGCAGGCAGCGCGGCACCACCTTCATTTCACAAGTTACTGTGAAGTGAAGGTGTCTAGGCGTGGCGTGTGAGAGAGAGAGCCTGCCCTGCTGCACTGCATGGTGCGGCGTAGTTGCTTCCTGGGGCCCCTCTCTGCCTGCTTTTTCATTTGTGCCAGTGTGCGCCCCACACCCTGAGGCCCAGACAGGAGAGAAGACCAAGTCCCAGTCGGCAAAGCAGGTAAGTCTGGACCGTAAAACAGAAGCCTGCCCTGAGCCTGTCACAGTGATCAGGCAATGAAGGCCCAGGTTGGGGCCCGTGCGGCGGCACGGTCCCCTGGTGGTGTCCTGACTGCCCAGGAGTCAGGACCCCACCAGGGGCCCGTCCGCACCCGGGCTTCTGTCTGTGTGACCTGTGTGCTGCTGACTGCAGTGCCAGGCCCAGGGCGATTTCTGTGACCACCAGGCAGGGCTGCCGTGGCGCAGACTGAGTCAGATGACTCTGCCGTGGCGCAGGCCCGTGGATTGTGCCCAAATTAGTACATTTTTTACTTTTTTCTTTTAAAACCTGACCTTCCGTGGGGCCGGTGGCCAGGGCCCCGCCCCACGGAAGGCAGGTTTTAAAAGAAATAAGTATTTTTGAGTGGCGGCTGGGGCCCATCACTTTGAAAACTGCCCAAATATACATTTTTTCTTTTAAAATCTTACCTTCCGAGGGGCTGCTGCTGCTGCGCACCTATTTTTGTCATCAGCATGGCCGCGGTGGTGGGCAGCCCCACGGAAGGTAGCATAAAGTGATTGAGGCAGCTCAAGCAGCAAGGCCAAGGACCAGGCGGGGCACGGGCGGCAGCGTGGTCCTCGTCCCTGGTGAGTCCTGCTGGGTCTATGACCCCTTTGTATTAGAGTCCGACTGGGGTGGCTCTCGTGTCTCGGGTAAGTTGCAAGTATTGAACATGGGATGGGTCACCCCAGGACACCACGTGCAAAGCCCCCCAGGACACTATGTGCACAGCCCCCAGGTCACCATGAGCGCAGCCCGGGACACTGTGAGCACAGCACTCCCATCCCCTCTGGACTCCATGAGCACAGCCACATACCCCTGAAACAATGTGAGCACAGCCCACCAGAACACTATGTGCACAGGCAGCCAAGGGGATCACTAATGCACTGCCCCCAGGACACGACATCCACAGCCCCCAAGTACACTGCATGCACAGCCCCCCAGGTCACCACGTGCACAGCCCACCGGACACTTTTTTGTTTTCATTGAAAAGATAGCACCGGCTCAGACTCGCCTATAGGGCAAAGATAGCATCTGGCTCGGACTGACCTATAGGGCAATGCACGAACCAAAGACACAAAATGCTACTGTGGGCCAGCTTTTTTGGTCCATATGGGTCACTTTTTTGTCCCATGTGGGCCAGTTTGTCGAGTTACTTAGTAGTTTGGGCCAGTGTCACTGAAAAAATACTGAAAAAATACTCTTTAAAGTGCACAATTCGCCTCACATTTGATCAAAAAGCCTCCCCCATGGGTACTACTCAGTCTGTCACAAAAGGAATGAATTGTCATTTGCAACTTTGGCCACTTTTTCATTGGTGCCCGACTCGAGACAATTGTATGCCTTAAAAACACCATGCTCATGCTTGAAGGAAGGGTGAGGATGAGGGAGGGATGCATTTATGAGATGTGATGACTGATAAGGACATGTGAGGGCTTGAGAGTAAACAAGCAGAGTCGAGGGTGCTCTTCCTGGAGATAACCGATTAACAATAGTTGGTGTACTTTAACAGACTGTCAGATGGGGCAGAAGGGGCAGAGACAAATACAATGCAATAGTTACTAAAACAGAATGCTTTTTTATTTATTTGCATTTTTAAAGCGCCCACACGGCACGGGGGCATCGAGGCGCAGTTACAGGAGGAGCATGTCTTAGTTGTGTATTTATAACACGCTTCATACCCAGAGGTTTATAAGTGAGGAGTCAAGGATCAAACCTGTGTTGCTTCGTGTCGTCTTGCATCCAAGTGGAGCACATTGCCACTGAGCTATCCTGAGTCCCGGATAATGATTGCAATGCAGCAGTGAAAAGGGACCTTTACTTGATGGGAGCTCACAATGGATACCTACCTCCAACCCTGGAAAAGATGGCAAGAACGAGATCTGAAAAGAGAGCGCTCTTGTATGCGCCAGTGAGGACTTTCTCTTCTTTGGCACACATAGCCAGAGAGCTAGAGCAATCAGTAGAGACCAAACCTAAGTGAGTTTATGACACAACTTATTGCATTGTGCGTCTTAAAGCGATGAAAATAAGGTGGGTAAATAAATATTTTGCCTTTTGCATCTTATAGTTTTCCATCCAGGATGTGGAAAATAAAGGTCCACTGATATTATTTTGGCCCAACGTGCTGCTATAAGGATTTACATTTTGTCATGAAGCTTTTATGCAATTTGTGTATTTTGCAAGTTAACTATAGGACAGTATTGTAGGTCTTGTTGAAAACCAAAACTGAAATATTTGGTCCATGTAAAGCATGGAAGAAGGTGGCTGTTCTGTTCCCAAATTGGGTTAAAATCCCTGCTTCGCTGTTCAGCATAAGTGTGTGATCCCGGGCAGATAATGTAATCTCACCCTGACTTCAACTGCAAAGGGTGTCACTCTACCCCCTTCTTCCCCTCTGCATTTTTGAAGGCAAGTGCAAGTCAAACATATGTCTGCGGGTGCTGTGATGGAGGTCAGTTAAATATTGTGCAGTGTGTATTGTCCTGTCATGTTAAGTCCACCTTGCCATAGAAACTTTGCCTTGTAGTAAAATGTCCCACTTGCAATACCTATAGATTTGGCCCACTGTGTCCTAGGCTTTCTTTATCCTACCCTCAAGTTTGAGTTTATACAAGTTAAAGTGGAAAAGTAACGGCGTCACTTCCAATCAGCGGCTGCTGTTTGCCACCGAGTGGGAGTGTAAGGGTGTGCAGCTCAGAGCAAATAACCTGATGCTTTATTACCAAGTAACAAGTAAGGGAGCCCCTGTAAGATACCCCCTACTTACCTCCTGCTAATAAAGCAACTGTGGCCTGTACATCCACAACCCGAGTCAGTGTATTATTTCTGGGGGGTGTTGAGGGAGGTTATGGGGAAAGGGAGATGTGTGGAGGGCCGCAGGTTGCACCAAAGTGAATTTATAAACCAGGTAAATCAAATGCAGGGCCCGTGGAAGGCCGGTGTGGGGTGTTGCGGCTAAGCAGGGGGATACGCCGAGTGCAAGGAGGAATGTAGCAGATACCATCATAGCCGTTACACGCAGCCGGACACACTCGGGCCCATGTACCACTTCCCCCTCCAACAACAGGATGGAGGGATCAGGGGTGGGGGGACCTCCTCAGACTGGATGGCACAAGGAGACAGGAGAAGGGAGGGAGCAAGGAGGTGCAAAAGGGGCATTGGGGGAGCAGCCTAGACCATCCCTATCTCAGGCTTAAAGGCACGGGGAGGTGAGGGAAACAGCCTCATTCTCCGACAACCAAGAAGTGTTTTCCAACTTTAAAGCATTACTCTTTCTCAACCCATGTGTGCCCTTCCCCATCCATCCCACTACTAGCCCGTGCCAGCAGTTGCTGCAGCACCAAACATGTGACATGTAGCAGCAGCAGTGTGATGG
This sequence comes from Ambystoma mexicanum, assembly GCF_040938575.1. Classification (NCBI taxonomy): domain Eukaryota; kingdom Metazoa; phylum Chordata; class Amphibia; order Caudata; family Ambystomatidae; genus Ambystoma; species Ambystoma mexicanum. The sequence continues at coordinate 1,205,778,632 of NC_090926.1, read as the reverse complement.
GCTGGTGGTGTGCCGACCTAGGTCTACCACTGAACTAGCGCGGGCCGCGCGCCCGCACTGCGGGCAGCGCCACACGCCCACACTGTGAGCAGCAGCCCGCCCGACATTATGGGGCCAATATTTTTTGGGCACTGGCACTTATTTTTTTACAGATTAAGCACTGCATAGCAGGGAAAGAGCATCAGTACCGCCATTACTTAGACCAAACCCTGCAATGCCCCAATTCTGGAATGCTACATCCTGATATAAAATTGCTTCACAGAAAATTCCAGGTCCCGTGATGCTCAGACAGTAGCCCAAGCACCAAGGTCAATGTGCAAAAGGGAGTTCTGCCTAACAGTCGAAACAACACCAGATAACGTTTCCCAGTGCACGGCGTGCAATTATTTAGATTTTGTTGGAAGCAGCGAGAAAGTAGATATATCCTTGAATGTCAGCTGCAAATAGCTACCTTGCCAATTGCTCCCATAACAAACGAACTCACAGCATCCCAAGTAGTTGCTGAAGGAAGCACACACATGTTAGGACAGTGGGAAAGCCAACAAATTAGAGATATTGTTTTTGGCACAGCGGTCCCTCGTCACTTGTTTGTAATAGTGACCATTTATTCCATGCCCAATTAGACAGTGCACTTCTAGGCTTATTGTGTATCTAGGGAGGGGGACGAGACATAAACGCCACGGGCATATCTGGAAGAGAGAAACTTGGCATGGGAACGAGGTGGGAGTAACTTTCAAGGTCGGCTCACAGCGGTTCGCCCACCTCTCCTTCCCCACTATGCACCTTGGCACCGAATAACAGAGCCCAAGACTGGATGAACAAATAATTAACCAATCAGAACCTTCCTCACCTTATCGACTAGTGCAGTAGAATGCCAACCAATGGAAAGCTAGATTGAAATGTAGCATTTTTAGAAGGATGAACCTAGGGGGAGTTATTAGTTGTAAAAGAACCAATAGTAGAGGTTTTACTTATGTACAGCTATGTGTTGGATACTCTAGTAACCAAGAACAAGCAAATAGAAGTGTTATTATAATTACTAACCATGACATCAGCATTGACGTTTTTCTAACGTTAACCCTTGTTGTTTCTATCGCCTTTTTGAGATTGTCTTTTGTATGCTCTCCCAGCGGCCGTTGCTATCTGAATAAAGCTGGGTTTTCTCGTGCACTGGAGTTACTCCGTCACTGAGTTTCCCTCTTAATTGGTGTAATTGGGCCTATCCTAACAAGGGCCGACATGTGTTACTCGACTGTCAACAAGTAATGCTAAAACACTCTGGCCGCTTGAATAGTGCCCTATGCCAACTCACAGCACTAAGTGTGAGGAGTAGAGTGGGGGTCTGTCAGGATGCAGCCCAACAATGTAAGGACCATTGCGCCAAATGGTCTGCACAGGAGGGCGCCTCAGCCCCGAATGGCCCCAAACATAGGAGAGACAACTGCGTGACCCTGAAGACACTCACATGTAAGATTGGTCTTCTGTATGTGCATTCCATGCTGAGAATACATGTCATTATCATGGATGATCATTTTAGCTTTCCAATGTATGTTTGTTTTATTTGGTGTTTTGGTAAATGCTGCTTGTAGAGAAAATCACTTGAGAGTACAATCTATCTATCCATCCATCCATCCATCCATCCATCCATCCATCCATCCATCCATCCATCCATCTTCTGTCTATGCCCCTATCTGTCTGTCTATCCATCCATCCATCCATCCATCCATCTATCTTCTGTCTATGCCCCTATCTGTCTGTCTGTCTATCCATCCATCCATCCATCCATCTATCTATCAATCTACCTGTCCCGATCTATCTATCTTTATCTACGATGTATCGATCTTTGCAGCTATGTAGTTGTCTGTCCCCAGCTTCCATTGGCTTTCTACCTGTGTTTAGCGATGTCTCTGTCTCAGAGATGGATGTTGACACGGTGGGGTCGCCACCTGGTGCATCACGTTGCAGAGTTTTGATGGCCAGCCTAGAGCCTGGAACCTTTTCTGAGCTGAGCAGCAACAGATTGTGTGCCTCTGTAGAAAACCTATGCTTTTGCCGCTCGATGTCCACCCATTTCCTTTGGGTGTTTCACTGGGCAATGGGTCATCGGTGCAAAGTGGGCCTTACTTGATAATGTGAAAGGTGCAAAGTGTGCTTCAATAGGCAAAGTGAAAACGTGAAAAGTGCAAAGTGTGCTTCAATAGGCACAGTGAAAACAGATTATTATGTGCATTATTTGGCAAATGGGTGAGTTACTTGCTACTGTGACATCTCTATAATGTGTTTTTACTGGGCGATGTGCATATTATTGGGTCATGGCTAGACTCCATAATGTCTGCTTTATTGGGTACTATAGCAACTAGACGGAATGTGCTTAACTGCAGATGCTGAAACTGGAAAGCGTGGAAACGGGGCGATGACTGTTCTCATTGGCTATCTGGCAACGTGCACACTTGCATAGTGCAAATACATGGCAAGGTGTGCCTAATCGGGAAAGGTTGAAGCTGGGGGGCCTCTTCCTATCTCAGTCCGTCACCATCCTTTTCTCAAAGGGGTGGACTCTAGCTTGGGGTGGTGGCTTCCCGGATCCAAGGGTGTTGAGCTACTTTCAGTCTGTAGGTCTGTGTCTGAAACATATTCTGGCCATAGCAGCATCACTCACAGTCCTTAAGAGTGATTACGCTGCTGACACGTGGGACCCATCTATGAATCTGTGGGCTTTACTGCTCAATGTGGAAACTAGGAAACGTGTGCTTTACTAGTCTAAGTGCAATCGGCACAATGTGTGCTTTACTGCTCAATGTGGAAACTAGGAAACGTGTGCTGTACTAGTCAATGTGCAATCAGCACGATGTGTGCTTTACTGCTCAATGTGGGAACTAGGAAACGTGCTTTACTAGTCAAAGTGCAATCAGCACAATGTGTGCTTTACTGCTCAATGTGGAAACTAGGAAACGTGTGCTTTACTAGTCAATGTGCAATCAGCACAATGTGTGCTTGACTGCTCAATGTGGAAACTAGGAGAAGTGTGCTTTATTAGTCAATGTGCACTCAGCACGATGTGCGCTTTACTGCTCAGTGTTGAAACTAGGAGAAGTGTGCTTTACTAGTCAAAGTGCAATCAGCACAATGTGTGCTTTACTGCTCAATGTGGAAACTAGGAAACGTGTGCTTTACTAGTCAATGTGCACTCAGCACGATGTGTGCTTTACTGCTCAATGTGGAAACTAGGAAACGTGTGCTTTACTAGTCAATGTGCACTCAGCACGATGTGTGCTTTACTGCTCAATGTGGAAACTAGGAGATGTGTGCTTTACTAGTCTAAGTGCAATCAGCACAATGTGTGCTTTACTGCTCAATGTGGGAACTAGGAAACGTGCTTTACTAGTCAATGTGCAATCAGCACGATGTGTGCTTTACTTCTCAATGTGGAAACTAGGAAACGTGTGCTTTACTAGTCAATGTGCACTCAGCACGATGTGTGCTTTACTGCTCAGTGTTGAAACTAGGAGACGTGTGCTTTACTAGTCAAAGTGCAATCAGCACAATGTGTGCTTTACTGCTCAATGTGGAAACTAGGAAACGTGTGCTTTACTAGTCAATGTGCAATCAGCACAATGTGTGCTTGACTGCTCAATGTGGAAACTAGGAGAAGTGTGCTTTACTAGTCAATGTGCACTCAGCACGATGTGTGCTTTACTGCTCAGTGTTGAAACTAGGAGAAGTGTGATTTACTAGTCAAAGTGCAATCAGCACAATGTGTGCTTTACTGCTCAATGTGGAAACTAGGAAACATGTGCTTTACTAGTCAATGTGCAATCAGCACAATGTGTGTTTTACTGCTCAGTGTTGAAACTAGGAGACGTGTGCTTTACTAGTCAAAGTGCAATCAGCACAATGTGTGCTTTACTGCTCAATGTGGAAACTAGGAAACGTGTGCTTTACTAGTCAATGTGCAATCAGCACAATGTGTGCTTGACTGCTCAATGTGGAAACTAGGAGAAGTGTGCTTTACTAGTCAATGTGCACTCAGCACGATGTGTGCTTTACTGCTCAGTGTTGAAACTAGGAGAAGTGTGCTTTACTAGTCAAAGTGCAATCAGCACAATGTGTGCTTTACTGCTCAATGTGGAAACTAGGAAACGTGTGCTTTACTAGTCAATGTGCAATCAGCACAATGTGTGTTTTACTGCTCAATGTGGAAACTAGGAAAGGTGTGCTTTACTAGTCAATGTGCAATCAGCACAATGTGTGCTTTAGTGCTCAATGTGGAAACTAGAAACGTGTGCTTTACTAGTCAATGTGCAATCAGCACAATGTGTGCTTTACTGCTCAATGTGAAAACTAGGAAAAGTGTTCTTTACTAGTCAATGTGCAATCAGCACAATGTGTGCTTTATTGGTCAGTGTGCACACCGTGCAATGTGTGCTTTATTGGTCAGTGTGCAAGCAGTGCAATGTGTGCTTTACCAGTCAATGTGCAAACAGCGCAAAGTGTGCTTTGCTGGTAAATGTGGAAACTAGGAGAAGTGTGCTTTACTAGTCAATGTGCAATCAGCACAATGTGTGATTTTCTGGTAAATGTGGAAACTAGGAGAGTCAATGTGCAATACTAGTCACTGTGCAAACAGCGCAAAGTGTGCTTTTCTGGGAGAAGTGGAAACTGACCAATGTTAAAATTGCAAAACATAGAACATCGGTATTGTGTGCTTTACTGGGAAATGTAGTATTTAATGCAAAATGTCTGCTTTACTGGGCAATGAGCCTTGCTAGTTGTAATAATTTCTAAGCTGAGTACCAGCGAGTAGCAGTCCTAGTGCGCCTCATGGATACCTGGGGCTCTGAGGTGATGGTGTACCGCTCCTAGTTCTGTGTTCACTGCTGCACATATTAGAAAATACACAGTGGCTCCTTTACTTAATTGGTACTCTTGGCAATGTGAAAACTGGATAATATGTTCTTTACCTGGAAATGAGAATATAGGTTGTTATTATAAATATATAAATATGTGTCCTTGACAGAGTGTGCTTTATTAGGAAGAGTAAACAGATCTGGAGACTGCAATGTAGCACATGGCATTGTTGAAATTTGGTCATGAATGTAATGCAATGTGGAAACTAAGCAATGCACCAACGGGGTGATGTGCTCTTTAGTGGCCAATGTGGGGCCTTAGAAGTGCGGCCACTTGCCAATGTAGTGTGGGCACCTGCCAATGTAGTGTGGACGCCTGCCAATGTAGTGTGGGCACCTGCCAATGTAGTGTGGACATTTGACAATGTAGTGTGGACACTTGCCAATGTAGTGTGGACGCCTGCCAATGTAGTGTGGGCACCTGCCAATGTAGTGTGGACATTTGTCAATGTAGTGTGGACACTTGCCAATATAGTGTGGACGCCTGCCAATGTAGTGTGGGCACCTGCCAATATAGTGTGGACATTTGCCAATGTAGTGCGGGCACTTGCCAATGTAGTGTGGACACTTGCCAATGTAGTGTGGACACTTGCCAATATAGTGTGGTCGCCTGCCAATGTAGTGCGGGCACTTGCCAATGTAGTGTGGACACTTGCCAATGTTGAAAAGTAAATGTTCTACTGTGCAATGTGTGTGTTTGTGAGCGATGCAGAAGGTGTGTGACAAAGGAATTGTTGCATTGCATGCGGATGTGCAGAGTGTTCTTTACCAGGGAAGGTGCGCTTTAATGAGAGGTGAGGCATTCAGGCAGGTAGAAGCTCAGAAACGTGTTATTTACTGTTCAGTGTAGTACAGAACATGCAAAACATGGACATGTAAGCAATCGAACAATGTAAAAACTGACAAGCCTCGGATGTGTGCTTTCTCTGTAACAAATCATGTGTTACTGGACAGGGTATGCGAAACGTCGAAACTCGGCAACATGGAAACGTGCAATGTTTGCTTCAGTTGGCAGTGAATAAACTGCAAAACGTGCCTTACTGTGGGATGTATATTTTATTGGGAGCATAATTGGCGTTTTGCAATGGGAAAACTGACATGTGGAGACTGGGCATTCATTGTGTGCTTTGCTGTGCAGTGCCAGCACGTGGGAAATTGTGACAGTGTTATTTCCTGGGAACTGTGACGGCAGGGCAGTGGAGACACTGGAGAAAGTCTTCCCTTTACTTCCCATTGGTTTGCAAAATACATAACACTGATTTTGTTCATGCGTGCTGCACGACTTTAACAGTGGCACCAGCAAGTCTGTCTGGGAGGCGTCGCCCCCACTTCTGAGGGCCAAACAGCGCTGGCCCACCCTACGTTTGCTTTGTTTGGGACTGCTCTGCCTGCCTCTGAGCAGGGTCGGGTCCCCCGCTATTCAAATGTGTTTAGTGCAGTGCTCTATTGGCGCGCAGGAGAGAGGCGCGGGGCATCAGAAGACTGTGCCTGCTGACTCACATTGTTGCACTTTAGTCATCTCCTGTCAGTCAGCGCCTTAACGTTGCAGAGAGGAGGGAGGGGAGGGCCATCTGGGCACTGTGGGGGTTCCAAGTACGTAACTGTTTTGTTTATATGTTTGTATGTATTTATGTGCACATGATGCTATGTTTGTTTTTACGTAAGTGTGCATGTAAGTAGTTGTTTTATTATATTGTGTGAAAGTGGTGTATGTGTGTGCGTGTGTGCGTGCGTGCGTGCGTGTGTGTGTGTGTGTGTGTGTGTGTGTCATCCCGCAAACCCTAAATTTAGCTGCCGCCTTGGGCCACTAAACATAAGGGTAGTGGCTGCTGGGTGCATAGGTTTCTTTGTTGCTTTACCCTTCACGCACAGTAAAAAAACGTTACTGTTCCTCAAGGGTAAAGCAAACATGGTAAGTGTTATTATTACGTGGATAGAATGGTCTACTTCAAAGTAGGCAAGTGTTTGCTTCACCCTTTAGTACCGTGCAGAAAGGCTAAAGCAAACATAAGTGTTACAAAGTGGGGTAAACTGGCCTACTTATCATGCTGGCTTCACCCTGGATGCACAGTAACTACGCAGCAAGTGTAAATCAAACATGATAAGTGTTCCAGTCTAGCCACGTTATAACACTTATTACTAGGCACCAATGTTAAAGAAAACAGGATCATTGTTATTACGTGGCTAGACTGGCCTACATTAGGGGTTAAAGTCTCCATATATTTTCTTACTGCGGCATGGCATTTGTTACTTTTTACTTGGCGTCAAGGGTACAGCAAACATGATGAGTGTTTTACGTGGCTCATCTGGGTTACATTGGTGGGTCCAGTCTGGCGATATATTCAGTGTGCGTCATGGAATTTTTGTACTTGGCTAGGCTAAAAGAAAACATAAGTGTGATTTTGTGGTATACTGGCCTATGTTGGTATCACCAGTCTGGTATTTTCTTCTTGAGGCCTGGCATTTTTTATTGGCTGGAAGTCTCTATTTGGTAATACTGGCCTTTATTGGTGCTGCCTGCATGGACATGACACTGCATGACACTGCTTGTGACTTATTTTTTTTGTGTTTTTTCATGTGCTACCATACAAAATCGATTGAAGATTGTGTGGCTTTTTACCCAATTTTTCACAGAAAGTACTGTAGGATGCACCATTTTAATCAATTGTTTTAAAAATGTTCTTGGAGGGGGTGGAAACCGCCAAACCACCCTTATTTTGTCATGGCTCCATCGCTGCGATCGATCGCACATGCATATATTCGGCATATAAATGTACAACCCGGCAGTTCGGAAATTGACCAGTCGCCAATGGACTCTAATAATGTAACACTATGCTATGCAAATGTGCGAAGGGCTGCTGATCGGATGCCCTTTTCAATGTTGCTCACCCTGCCTTTTTTTTCCCAGCCTGTGATGATGGGGCGATAGATGTTGGACGGATACGCTCAGTGGGGCGGGCATATCCTTGAAATTAACCATTGCTTTGCATTGATCTGAATGAAGTAACCTTTCAGATAACGTTAATTACATGTTGGCCTTACTAACTTGCACTGTATTTTGCGTTACCATTTTGTCTAAGGATGCTCCATACATGTAAAAATAGTGTACATTTTCCGTGCGCAATCATTTGAAGGTTGTCTCTTCAGTATCAAATTAGTTTCACTACACTCTCACTATATAAATATTGCATAACAATATACGTTCCAGTGTCAATGCGTGATTTAAAAATAATGAACTGCAAGAAAACATGACCCCTATAAACAGGAACTAGGTCCAAGTGTCTGTGCCACTTTTCCTTTTGCAGAGTGTGAGCCAGGACGGATTAAAAAGCCTGCATCATTTATTTCACACGGTTGTGAATTATATTTACATATTTGTGGATTTCTTTCGAATTTCTGTTTCTGGATGAATTGTCAACTATACAAATCATTGAGAAACAAGCTGCGGTTTCAATTCTACGAAAAACGACATCCCTCCCTCGTGCAATAAGCGAAACCATTAATAATCACTCCCATTAATCAATCACTTCATTCATTAGACTTAGTGACCCAGTTACAGAGAGAGAGAGATAGAGAGAGAGAGAGAGAGAGATAGAGAGGGAGAGAGAGAGAGAGAGAGATAGAGAGGGAGAGAGAGAGAGAGAGGGAGAGAGAGAGAGAGGGAGAGAGTGAGAGAGAGAGAGAGAGAGAGAGAGAGAGAGAGAGAGAGAGAGAGAGAGAGAGAGAGAGACAGAAAAGATGGGAGAGCAGCACATCTGATGGACTGGGATCTCTCCACCTAAAAATTCACACTAGGCCGAAATGTCGTCTGCTTTCGCTGTTGGGTTTGGGTGAAGATCTGAGGTACAGGCAAAGGAAGATAGGGTCGACCTACTAATGGCTGACCTATACTAGAGTTTTGGGTGGAGTCCCGATTTTAATAGAGGTACTAGGTGCGTCGTGTTAAACCAGAGCCTTAAACGTAAAAAGTGAGGCGGTGGGATTGGACTGAGAATGACGCCTATTTGGCCACACTAACTACCTATAGCTATGTCTCCGGGGTGGTACATAGATTTCTCCAACCTCAGAGATATCTGAGCCAGTGCCAGCTTCCGGCTGAGGCTACGCATAAACCAGTTGCCACTCTATGTCTTCCAGTGGGCTCCACTCAGGATCCCACTTAAGGACAGGTGTTGTTGTATTTGTAAATTGCCTGGACAATTGGAGACGGCAAAGCATCTCTTTACGGAATGTGCAGACCTTGGCAACGCTTACGTGACCACATTGGGCAGTACGGTACACACCTATGAGTATAGCAAGGAAGATGCGTTTTGGAACTACCGCCTAAATACTGAGAGTGGAAGCGTACACATTGCTCTGTACCGGTTGTGGAACCATTTTTAAAAAACACTTGCCTAATTGAATTTGCTTCGACCCCACAGGGTTGGCTCTTAAATCTGGGCTATTTTTCGGTAACAAGTAAGGTCTATGATATGATATGATAGGTCATTTATGACGCGCTTAATACCCAGAAGTTTCTAAGCGCGGACCCAGGGATCGAACCTGTGGTGCTCTGCATCGTCTTGCTTCCAAGGCATAAACGTTGCTCCTGAGTTATCCTCCCGAGTGTTTTAATGTTTTAAATGTTATATGTATGAAATGTATGGCGTCTTGGTATGAAGTGTTCACTATATCATGAAGATTGATCAATTTGAGTTCATTTCATACGTCCTCATTGGTTTCTGGTTATGTTTAGAATGATCGATTAAGCATAGGTAATGCAATCCAAAAAAGATGTAAGAAACTAAATGACCTGTTCACGTTATGAGTATCTATTGATTTAATGTTTAAGATTCCAGGATTTTAGGTTTACTATTTAGTTACTGTGAAGTAATTCGTAAAATTGTGAATTGTAACTTTGTAAAAGTTCTTTTGGAACTGTATACAAATAAAATAAATAAATATCTGATGTTTACTACTATCATAAGACTTAGTGACCCAGTCACTGACATCATTGGTAGTAGTGTAGGAAAAGAAGTAGTGAAACTATGTCCCCTACTGTCCGGCCCCTGTTCCCCACACACCCCATTACCAGACACCCTCCTATGCGCATTGCAAACCCCCAAACAAACACACCTGCTGTTTAAGGGAATGTGCGGTGCATTGCACTGAAGTGCAAGTTTCAACTTTTTCCTACACTTTTATTTTCAAACTAAACCATTCCAGAACAGTTTATTTCATAAATTAAAGTATAGGCACAGTAACTTTTTTTTTAAGTAGAGGAGAACTGTTGCCAACATCTCCCCCCCCACTTCGACCACTGACTGAGAGAAAAAGAAAGAGAAAGAGACAGAGAATAGATGAGCAAACAAATCTGATGTTTACTACTTCATGAGACTTAGTGACTCAGTCACAGAGAGAGAGAGAGTGAGAGAGATAAGGAGAGACAGAAAACAGATGGGGGAGCAGCACATGTGATGTTTACTACTTCATGAGACCTAGTGACCTAGTCACTGAGAGAGAGAGAAAGGAGAGAGACAGAGAGACAGAGAGACAGAGGGAGAGGGATACAGAGAGACAGAGAATAGATGAGCAAACAAATCTGATGTTTACTACTTCATGAGACTTAGTGACTCAGTCACTGAGAGAGAGAGAGATAAGGAGAGACAGTGAACAGATGGGGGAGCAGCACATGTGATGTTTACTACTTCGTGAGACTTAGTGACTCAGTCACAGAGAGAGAGAGAGAGAGAGAGAGAGGGGGGGGAATCGAGAGAGAGAGATAAGGAGAGAGAGATAAGGAGAGACAGAGAAAAGATGGGGGAGCAGCACATGTGATGTTTACTACTTCATGAGACTTAGTGACCCATTCACTGAGAGAGAACGAGAGAGAGAGAGAGAGAGAGAGAGGGATAAGGAGAGACAGAGAAAATATGGGGGAGCAGCACATCTGATGTTTACTACTTCATGAGACTTAGTGACCAATTCAATGAGAGAGAGAGAGAGAGAGAGAGAGAGAGAGAGAGAGAGAGAGAGAGAGCACGATGGGAAGACAAAGGGTGCAAGTGGAGACAGAGTGGTAGCGATAGAAAAAAACATGAAAAGATGTGGGGGCCAATAGGTCAGCGCGGCATGCCGTGTGAAAAAATACAGGTACTCCTGAGCTGTCCTCAAAATCACTCTGACTTGTGACAGACCTTGCGACAGTTCTTCCAAATTTGCAATTGATGCAGTGACTATGGCAACTGCACTGGACAGTAGCCATTTGGCCCTCCAAAGGAGGTCTCCTTACCAGTCCCCCCACAAAACGAGGGACTTTGGCAGGGGGAAGAAGGCTGTATATCTTAGAGATGATAATAATACACAATTATTTTTTTATATTGCATTTGACGGATTAGTCCAACGTGTAGGCTAAATATGTTTTATTATTACCCAATATAATGATTTGTGCGCCAAGAAGCCACCCACATGGCAGGAGTGTGCTATATAAACAGGGGTGGACTAGGAACCAAAAGAGGCTCTGGAAAGAATGTTCAAAGTGTTCCCTTATTACACATTTTCGGTAAACCCAACCCTTTTCCTGTGAGAAAAGAGACCCAGGGTGCATAGATCTACCAGGAAATGTTCAGAGTTCCCTTTAGGACAGTCCACACCTGGGCCCAGGGTGCAGAAGTCTACTGGGAAATCTCCAGAGTTCTCTACAGGCCAATCCATCCCTGAGCCCAGGGTGCAGAGGACTCCCGGGTAAATCTCTAGAGTTTCCTAAAGGCCAGTCCATCCCTGGGCCCAGGGTGCAGAGGCGTCCCGGGAAATTGCCAGAGTTCTCTACAGGCCAGTCCATCCCTGTGCCCAGGGTGCAGAGGCCTCCCAGGGAAATCTCCAGTGTTTCCTAAAGGCCAGTCCATCCCTGGGCCCAGGGTGGAGAGGTGTCCCAGGAAATCTCCAGAGTTTCCTACAGGCCAGTTCATCCCTTGGCCCAGGGTTCAGAGGTCTACTGGGAAATCTCCAGAGTTCTCTATAGGCCAGTCCATCCTTCACCCAGGGTGCAGAGGCCTACTGGGATATATTCAGAGTTCCCTACAGGCCAGTCCATCCCTTCGCCCAGGGTGCAGAAGCCTGCTGGGAAATCTCTAGAGTTCCCTACAGGCCAGTCCATCCCTTGGTCCAGGGTGCAGAGGCCTAATGGGATATCTCCAGATTACCCTACAGGCCTGTGCATCCCTTCGCCCAGGGTTTAAAGGTCTACTGGGAAATCTCCAGAGTTCCCTACAGGCCAGTCCATCCATTCGCCCTGGGTGCAGAGGCCTACTGGGATATCTCCAGAGTTGCCTACAGGCCAGTGCATCCCCTGACCCAGGGTGCAGTGTCCTACTGGGAAATGTCCAGAGTTCCCTACAGGCCAGTCCACCCCTGGGTCCAGGGTGCAGAGTCCTACAGGGGAAATCTACATAATCGAGTGGCTTCTAAGCACGGGATCAGGCTTTAAACCTGTGTTGCGCTGCGTTGTCTTGCTTCCAAGACAAACGCGTTGCCCCTGAACCCACCAAGCTATCAAGCCGTACAGTGAGGGTGATGGCGACGTATATTGTTCGCCCATGTGCTCTATGAATGGGGAGTGAAGTGGCCTGGGGGCTACATTCTCGTCTGTGGAACTTGGATCTGGGCTTCTTCACTTCAACTCTCCACCCATCACCTCCCTTATCTGCCAGAATGAAGTGCTGTATAAAACAAACGGGCCGCTTACATGAACGCCACATATGTAGGCCTCTGTAAATCATGTAACATATGTTGGCGGAGCGGTGACCTTCATTTTAACTCAGAAGCTTGCTCCAGGAGGGAGGGGGGGGCTTAGCACGTAATAAAAATCAACAACTCAAGTCAGTAGTCACTCCAGGTCCTAGAAGAGATGACGAAATACGCTTAGGACAGCGCGCGCCTCGTCTGTTCTAAGATGAGGTGTCAGAGGAGTAAAGGAGAATGGGAAGAGGGGAGCATTAGGAAAGACTAGGGTGAGTCTGGGGTGCAAAGTCCCCTAGGATAGAAAAGCCGTTATTTCCGGCGACAGAATTTATATTTTTTGTTCCATTTATCAATGGGTTACCAAAAGCAAAAAACAAATATCACTAAAATATCTCATTCAAAAAGGTATTGGAAGAGGTTGTATTCAAACCCAGCTCTCATGACTGTGCCTCGTTCTGACGCGAGCTGATAAGCACTTCCTGAAACCCATTGCTGCTTAGAGGAGTTTCAACGCGTCCTGGATCACAACCGCGTGCATGAGCTGCACAGATTTCCGCTAGCGCCACCCAGTGGTGAGTGTGGGGAGGCACATGTGCTCTCTCTGTAGGCCTATCAGTGATGGGGGAAAAAAGGGAGAAAAAAAGTCCAGCCTACATCTCCTGCCGAGACTGCGAGTCTCGTATCTGGGCAAAGGGTGCACTGTGGGTCGACCAATACTTCAAATATCGATGATAAATTCAGTAGTACAAAATATGTAATCTGATGACGTTTTAGAATGTATTTAAGCCCCACGCGTTACATCACTTAGTTACATCTGGCAAATGTATTAGTGCATTCCACTAATATATTTGCCAGATGTAGCTAGGTGATGTAACGCGTGATACCATATGTGCAATGTTGACCATTCCTATCACTGCTGCCTTTACTTATGTTATGTTTATTTATACCGCGCAACGCTACCATCCACGGGCAATCTCCAGGTGCTCAGTTGTGCAAAGATGTTGTGGTCGGTTACTATGGCCTCCCTAGCGTGTCAAACGACATATGATCTTGAAGGTGTTGTATTGTAGTGCATTGTATTCATCATTTATATAGCGCTCTTTCCTCATTTGTATGGCCTCAATGCACTTTGTGGTTGGTACCCCCTCGGGGACCAAGGTCCAGGTAAGAGTTTACTTTCAGTTGCGTGTGTGCATTCTTCCAGGTTAGGATTTAGGAGGGCTGGCTGGACTCCAGTAAGCAGCCCTGAGGTCAGGCACGTGGGTGGGTGCCGTCACAGTGGTTAAGACACAGTGCTAGGGCCCTCCGGCACTCGATGTGTGCCTAGCTAGACCGACATTTTACATAGGATGTCGCTGTATACTAATGGCAGAGGTGTTGAGGCACGTCAGGGGTTGGAAGGTGTGTGTGATGTCACTGCCTCCACCCCTAGGTGTTTGGTGAAATGACATCACTGTTGTGCTTGGCATTACCTAACTCAATGGTACTCATGCTTTTAACTTCGGACAGATGAAAGGCAGATTTGTCCCCGCTGGGTGTCAAATCGCTGACCATCAGCTTAGATTCAGATATTGGGTCCGTTTGTCAAAAACACACACATCTCAATACACAACAGCACAATCGCCCATCTCACCACTACGCATCGATTCACAAACTGCGCGTTTGCCTTACAGCGGAAATTCAAGCACGAATACGGTGTAACTAAAGTCCACGTATGATGTTGCACCTGGCCGTGTGCTTGATGAAATCAAACGTCAGATCAAATGTGCAGATCAACGACAGATGCGCAGCGTTTTCACGAAAGTGGCATCATGCGCCATCGCGCCGCTGCACTAAAACCCGCGAATTCAAAGTAGTCTTCGAACACGCCGGTGGACCATTTTGTCAGCAGCACCAATCTGTACAGAAAAATGGGAGGCAAGTGGTGTGTGGATGAAGAGAAGATCTGGTTTGCCATTGTGCCAATAACTTCACCAAGGCAGAAACTGACCTCATTGTTGCAAACATGAAAGAACACTAGGACACCCTGTTGTACCTCATTTTATGCATTTTATTTATTTATTTTAACATTTATAGCAGCGCACAAAACCCTCAGGCATCTAGGCGCTAGTTACAGTAAGTGCAAGTGAACAGTCTACATAAGTGCTATACCACGCAAGGGGTTACAAAATGTGGGTGGGATTTTGAGTACATAATCTGGCAAAGCCCCGCCTCATGGTACGGGGGCTAGTTCAGGTGTATAGGTAAGCATACAGACAAAATTGATGTGAGTGCACAGTCTGGCAAAGCCACACCTCATGGTACGGGAGCTACATCAGGAGTACAGGTAAGTATAACAGACAAAATTGGTGTGAATGCACAGTCTGGCAAAGCCACAGCTCATGCTATGGGGACTACATCAGGTGTACAGGTAAGTTTAACAGATAAAATTGGTCTGAGTGCACAGTTTGGCAAAGCCACACCTCATGGTATGAGGGCAACATCAGGAGTACAGGTGAGTATAACAGACACAACTGGTGTGAGTGCACAGTTTGGCAAAGCCACACCTCACAATACGGGAGGGCTACATCAGGAGTACAGGTAAGTATAGCAGACAAAATTGGTGTGAGTGCACAGTCTGGCACCCATGCCTCAGTATGGGGACTACATCAGAAGTACAGGTACGTATAACAGATAAAATTGGAGTGAGTGCACAGTCTGGGAAACCCACACCTCACAGTATGGGGACTACATCGGTGTACAGGTAAGAATAACAGACAAAATCAGTGTGAGTGCACAGTCTGGCAAACCCATGCCTCATGGTACGGGAGCTACATCAGGAGTACAGGTAGGTTTAACAGATAAAATTGGTGTGAGTGCACAGTTTGGCAAAGACACACCTCATGGTATGAGGGCAACATCAGGAGTACAGGTGAGTATAACAGACAAAATCGGTGTGAGTGCACAGTCTGGCAAAGCCACGCCTCATGGTACGGGAGCTACATCAGGACTACAGGTGAGTATAACAGACAAAATCGGTGTGAGTGCACAGTCTGGCAAAGCCACGCCTCATGGTACGGGGGGCTACTGCCAGTGTCCAGATCCGTATCAATAAATTATAGCAGGTACCGCATCTGACAACACTTAGGGCCTCATTACACGGATGGCGGTAAGGATTTACCGGTACCGGTAAAATACCGGTAACGGTAAATCCTTACTGCCTTACTACGAGGTCCCTTTGCGGGTTGGGGGATTTAACACCTGCTTTTTGCAGGTGTTAAAAACCAACCCGCAAAGGGACCCAGGGAGCTAATTACGGTACCGCAATTTGCGGTACCGTAATTAGCGCCTTCCCCATTCCCATTGAGCCCTATGGGGCAAAAATGGGAATGGGGAAGGGCAATGGTGGAAGGGGGAATTACCGCCCCGCCAACCTTGGAATGGGGCGGTAATTCCCCTTTCCGCCAAGGCGTTGCCGGTATTTTACCGGCATGGACCATGGCGCTAATAGCGCCATGGTTCTCCACCATCCGTGTAATGAGGCCCTTAGACTCAACCAGTTACATTGCTTAGGAGGAAACAGAGGTAGCACTTTAGAAGGTGAGCGGGCATGGGGTGAAGCGATGCAGAAATGTGTAACATTTCAGCACAGCTGTTCACAAGGCACTCTGGCTGTAGCTCACGAGCAACATCTATGCCCTGGGTATGCACAAGTGAACACCACACACGGTGAAGAATCTTTGGGGTGACATTAAGAGGCATACAAGGGACAAGGTGGAAGAGAGGGGGGGGGCCTATGCAAGTGAGGCTGGTGGTGGACCTGTCTCACAGACAACCCGTCGTCATGTCTCCCTACTGTCCCTTTGTGTTTGTGGCGGCCTGATGCCCACTGACTGTTGGTCCCTGATAATAAATAAATAAATACATAAAATAAACCCTCTCCCCTACAGAGGAAGCAGTGGCCCATTGTGATGGGAATACGGTGTGCAGAGACTGCCACGCCTGAGCCAGGTGAGCGCGCACACAACCCTGCTGCTTCGGTACGTGCCCCAAGCAGGTGCTGTGTGATGTAGTGATTGCATACAGAGGGAAACACCCATGCACCAATGTGGAACTCGTGAATAATCATAGTATACACAAAAAGGTGATCCCTATTCGATAATCTAAGTCATAGCAGTTCAACATGTGTCTGCGTTCAATGAATGAAGACACTTTCATCAGGGTAATGAGTAGGAAATGTTCAACACATATAGAAACCGAAGACAGAAACAGTTACTTAAGGTTAATTCAAGACATTTTCTGCATCACGTGTTTTTATTCAATAATCCAATCACTAAGGGAATAATTATTTGGCATGAGAAAATCAACTAATTTATCAGGGTAATCTACATTTCCTAACAAGCTTTGGCGCTGCCAGCAGTTTCGGCTTTTGTGTAGGCTTGGGAAAGGCATTGACGTAGTGGTATTAACTGGCTATTGATTGTAGTAGCTGCAAAATGGTGCGAGTACCTGGGCATCTAATAGCAGAGCCTGGCAAATTCCTAGTACCTATACACAATGATATGATATAATATGATATGGCTTTAATAACGCGCCTATACACAAGTGTTTCAAGGCGCGACGAGGCAAGGGAGGGAAAACAGAGGGAAGACGAAACAACGATCCTACTAGGCCAGGTGTCATTCAGATCGCGCAAATGCAAGGAAAGGGGGTAGGGGAAGTGCAGGTAGGGGAAAGGAACAGTGCAGTACATGGGATAATAGAGTAAATAACAATAAGTAAAAGTACGGCCATCTTGTGGCAAGTGCTAGGGTAAGTGCGGACATCAGGTGTCATGTGCTGGTAGTGAGACTGTAGGGATACAGAAAACAGTCCCCAAGTGCTGGGGTTGCCAGGAAGGCAGTGCAGGTGTGTGACTGGCGGGGGAGGGGACCTGGGCCCGAGATCAGAGAGTGGCCAGGTAACCAGTGCAGTTTCAGTTTCATCCAGGAAAATAAACAGGGGAGAGGAGGAGAGAAAGCAGAAGCAAAGAGAAAGGTTTTGAGGAGCTTCCGGAACCGGAGATGGTTCTCCTCAAGTTTAAGGGAGGCAGGGAGGCTGTTCCAGAGGGAGGCACCAGCCGAGGAAAGAGATCTACCACCAACTCGTTGCTTAGAGAAGCGACTGACCCTGAGGTCAAAACTGGTGGCTTTGCCAATGCTTGTTTTTAACATGACTTCAGTGAAGGAAACACATAGTGCGAGTAGCTGGAGGCAGACCTTGTTAAGATATGTTTGTTACACCAGTAGTGCGTTTACATATTGAGTCATTAACTCTCAGAAGACTGCTTTGAAAAAGCACTGGCAGTCACTTTGAGTTCGAAGTTTGATGGTAAGGCTTGAATAAAGCGAGCTCCAAGAGTTCCCATGAGGAGGAGTTTTGGGCGGGGAGGGCAGGAACTGGGTGGAAATGACCATAGGGATTAGCTTGTCTAGGGGCAGTCAATGGGTGGGAAAATAGCCAAACCACACCTTCAAGCTTTGTGTCCCTCCTCGCATGCCATGTCTCCCGATCTGTAATGCAATAGTTCCAGTTTGTAGGTGGCCCTGCCAGAACTAGAAATACAACAGAAAATTACTGAATGATTGCCTTTGGAGCATCTTTGCAGTTTTGTTATCCTGTTTGAGACTCTTTGGGGACAATATACAATGGCCCTCATTACGACCCTGGCGGATTTTTTCAGCCATCGGCGGACTTTTCCGCCATGGCGCAAAGTCCCTTTACGCCATGGCGGATGGCGGACTTACCGCCCCATTCCGAGGTCGGCGGGGCGGTAAGTCCCCATTGACCCATTTACCCTTCCCCATTCCCATTTCGGCCCCATAGGGCTCAATGGGAGTGGGGAAGGTGTTAATTACGCCACCGTACACTACGGTGGCGTAATTAACACCGAGGTCCCATAGCGCCATGGATTTTTACGCCCGCAAAAAGCGGGCGGAAAAATGACCATGGCGCTATGGGAACTCGTAGTTGGCGGTAAGGGGTCGGCGCAGCTAACGCTGGCGCAAACCTCTTAGCGCCAGGGTCCTAATGAGGGCCAATGTGTGTAATGGGCGGAAGGAGGGTCCATAATGCCTATCCTCGATACACCCAGATTGCACCTATTCGGGAGTGTGAAAATCACTGACTATCACTGACAAACCCCAAAGGGAGGTCATTGCAAAAGTTCCCATGCATAAGTATTGGGCTGCAGGAATCATTTGGAGGGTCACAGCAAGGAAAGGGTGACCCATCTGATCCTCTAAAACAGGGTCATTTGAGGGCTATAGCCAAAGGGTCCTCATTTCATCGTCGACAGATTGGGATATGTGTAGAAACTAGAGACTGCTAAACCATTGGAAAAAAGGTTTATAACTAATTAAGGAGACTAGTATTTAGTAAATAACTGTGGCACAATAGAAGAGGGTGTACTTAGCCTCATCTGTATACTGTACAATAAAAAAGGCTACTTTTAAATTATGCAGAGACTAAAAGGCAAGATGTGTTCATTTACACCTCACTATACAGCAGTCACACAAGCTAGAAGTGGTTTCTATAACATTCCTTTTCTTATATAGCACTTCATGCTGGTTTCATCTTGCTTCTTAGTGCTGCAATAATGAGTGTTACTTCTTGGCAATTTAATAGTGACATGCTGTCACCCTTCTGCCCTCTGGGGAAAAGAAGCAACACATTAGACACAATGTCCTGCTAGAATTACCGTTGGACTAGAATTAGTCCAACGTGTAAGCTCTTCAATATGTTTTATTATTACCCAATATCATTTATTTATTTATTTATTTATTTATTTATTTATTTATTTGTTTATTTAAATTTATATAGTGCGCAAGCAGCCCAAGGGCATTGAGGCGCTGTTACTTGTGAGAGCTTAGTTACAGAGGTACAGGAATGGTAGCAGTTGTTGGTACATTATAAATATTACAGACATAATACAATACTTACAGCTTATGCAATTGGTCATTACATTCCGGCTTATGCAGTGGGTCATATGTATAGTATTCATGCTGATGCGAGGGACCTTATGTGAAGAGGATGGTTTTCATAGCTTTACGGAAGGCGATGAGGGAGGCCTCACCTCGGATAGTGGGAGGTAGGGCATTCCAGTGTGTGGGTGCAAGATATGGGAAGCTGGAACCACCCACTCTGGCTCTTTTTACTAGTGGCACATAGAGCATGTTGGTATAGGGTGATCTGGTTGGCCTTGTGGAGGAAACAGGGTGGATCATTTCCGAGAGGTAAACGGAAGCAGTTAGGTGAGTGCACTTGTGGGTCAGTGTAAGAGCTTTGAAGACGATTCTTTCCTTAATTGGGAGCCAGTGGGCTAGTTTTCTAGCCTCCGAGATGTGTTCTCTTTTAGCAATGCCTTGGGCTGCACGGAGAGCACTATTCTGTATGACTTGTAGCCTTTCCAGATTTTTGTTGGAGGTTCCTAGAAAGAGTACATTGCAGTAGTCTAGCCTGGAGCCAGTGATCGCCCTGGCTATGTTTGTGCAGTTCTCTTTGGAGAGAAAGGGCCTGACTGCGTTGATTAGTTTAGCGTGATATGCAGCTGAGGAGGCTATTGCATTGACTTGTCTGTCCATGGATAGGTTGGAATCCAAATAGACTCCAAGGGTTTTGACTGAGTCTGAGACAGGTATTTTGATGGTGTCAATGGCGAAGTGACTGAATTGGGAGTCTAGATTTCTTAGTGTGTCGGTGGAACCTATCAGGAGGAGTTCGGTCTTATCGGAATTGAGGCATAGTCCATTGTCTGCCATCCAGGCTTGTATGGTGTTGTAGAGGTTGTTAAGGGTCAAGGAGTCAGTGTCGTAGTTGCCAGTGAGGGTAAGGAGGATCTGGGTATTGTCAGCGTAGTTAGTGTACGAGATACCCAGAGCGTCGAGGATGAGGAGGAGGGGCCGTGTGAAGATGTTGTATAGGGTGGGAGAGAGTCAGGAGCCTTGGGGCACACCACAGAGTATGAAGGAGGGTGAGGCGGAGGCTAGGTCAGAGAATACTTGCATGGTTCTGTCTTGTAGGAAGGAAGTGATCCATGCAGTGGCGTCAGGGGAGAACTTGGCAGTGGAGGAGAAGTGGTGGCATAGGACGTCGTGATCTACAAGATCGAAAGCGCGGATAAGTCAAGAAGTAGGAGAAGTGTTGGTTTGCCCATGTCTCTGGCATCGTCCATCTGGTTTTTCAGGTCAAGTAGGCGGTTTCAGTCCCGTGTCTGGGGCGGAAGCCAGATTGACGGAGTCCCAGGAGTTTGTTCTCTTCAATGAAGTGCTGGACCTGCAGGTAGGCTGCTTTGTCCAGTATTTTGAAGAGGAAAGGGACAGTGGTGATAGGTCTGTAGTTGTTAGGGGATGTTGGTTCAAGAGTTGTTTTCTTTAAGAGAGGGCGGACCCAGGCTTCCTTGAGGGAGGCAGGGACTTTGTGGCAAAGGAGGCATTGACAAAGGCTGTCAGGAAGGGAGCCAGCGCTTCAGTACAGTCCTTAATGATGGTGGCTGGGCATGCATCACCTTTACTGTTAGAGGGTTTGATATTCCTCATTATGTTGATGATATCTTTTTCCTGTATGGGTTTGAAGGAAAAAGGTTGGGGGGGGTTCGAGGCTGGTGGTGGGACAGGGATGTGTGTATTAGGCAGGGCTAGTTTGGTAGCCAGTATTTTGCTTTGGAGAGTCCTCAATTTGGTTTGCATGGCCGTTTGTATTTCATCGCACCAGGCTTTGTCTTTGGTGAAGTTCTGGGGGGGCGGGAGTGGGTGTCTCTAGCTCCCTGAAGATGGCGAAGATTTCTTTTGAGCTAGATTGGGCTTCCGAGATTCTGGATTCAAAGGATTTGGACTTTGCTCGGGTGATTGCCTTTTTGTATATGGTGGAGCGGGTTTTAAAGATCATCTTATCTTTGTCGGAGTGGGATGTTTGCCACTGCGCAAGTGCAGCCTTTTTCTCATTGCGAAGTATGAGAAGGTCCGGGGTGAACCAGGAGTTGGAGTGGGTAGTTGGTTTGGATTTCCGGGGTTTAAGTGGTGCAATGGAGTTGATAGCTGCTTTGATGGCAACATCATAGGCTGTTGCGAGGGTTTCTGGGTCTGTGGAAAAAGGTGGTCTGAAGGCTGGGCCTTGGAGGAAGGGCAGTAGCCTATCCTTAGTGAGCTGACGGGAGCTTCTTGCGAGGCAGGGAGGCAGGGGTTGTGGTGCGAGAGTGGAGGGGCTGGTGGTAAGGATGCCAAAGGTGATGATGTGGTGGTCAGACCAGGGGGTGGGAGTGTTTGCAGTCATTATGAGTGGGCAGTTATGCTCTGCGACCCAGTCGAGAGTTCTGCCCTGGGTGTGCGTTGGGCAGAAGATGGTGTTTTTGTATCCTACTGCCCTGAGGGCTGAGTCAAGAGATTTGGCTGCTGAATCCTTGCTGTGCAGGAGGCCTAGGTTGACGTCCCCAAGGAGAATGGCTTTTGAGTGTTTTTTGAGGTTGTCGGAGAGGAGGTGGGTAAGAGAGGCTTGAAAGTCTCCTGTTGGGCCTGGAGGGCGATAGACAGTGTGCATAGTAATGGTACAATGGGGAGAGATGTTGATTTGTGCGCCAAGAAGCCACCCACATGGCAGGTGTGTGCTATATAAACAGGGGTGGGCTAGGAACCAAAAGAGGCTCTGGAAAGAATTTTCAAAGTGTTCCCTTATTACACATTTTCAGTAAGCCCAACCCTTTTCCTGTGAGAAAAGAGACCCAGGGTGCAGAGATCTACCAGGAAATGTTCAGAGTTCCCTTTAGGACAGTCCACCCCTGGGCTCAGGGTGCAGAGGTCTACTGGGAAATCTCCAGAGTTCCCTATATTCCAGTCCACTACATGTGGCAAAACCAGCCTAGGCCTGAGCAGGTCCTGCCGGTAGAATGTTAGCCTAGATGCTATTACATAAGTAATGTGCTAAGCGCTTAAAACATGGTGTATTTAGATTAGTATTGTAGTGCCTTGAATAGCAGCAATCACTGAAAGTGCTAGATGCCTGAGCTCACCTGTATTTGCTTAAACTTTGCAAAGGCGATCTCTCATTGAGGTGTGTTTTTATAGTATATTTACATTTATGAATGACTTTAGTTTTGCACACACATATATATATATATATACTTATTTTTGCAAAGAGCACCAGCAGCCTCATTTTAATTCCCCATAAAAAGGATGGAATCGCAGTTCTCTGTGATACAGAGCGCAAAGGGCCGGTCTTGCTCTGTATACATACAAGCCTTTAGTTGTGCTTTGATAACAGGGCTAGGATGCTAGTCGTCAGAAGCAAAAAGCTGGAAACTGAGATGTAAATGCAATAATTGTTTTAGGGATGCTTGTCCCAAGAACATTATTCTGGACACAGATAACCATGGTCTTAGACAAGCAGGACACTATTTGCTGCAGACAGATAAGCAAATGCAGACAGAAAATGCAAGCTTTTTGCATGTGACAGATGTGCTACTGAGCATTGAAAATCATTTATCCCAGCTGAAAGCGGAAGGGGTTTGCCAATTAAATTGTTCAGACACATCATCTTAAGGGCAGGAGCTCAAGTCTCTGCAACATAGATCTGCATTAGACCCAATGGAACTGTCCATCAAATGACATGTGTGTATAATGGTCAGGGGCTTCCACAAACCTTTGAGGGGGGCTGGGAATTTGGATGGTAGAGGAGTTGCTGTTGGAGGGTCCCGTCGCAGCTGACCACAGCCACAGGCAATGTCCTGTTTGATTTAGCATGCAGGCATCTTATAAGGGAGGACATGGACGGGAGCGTCTTGCGAGGCAGGGAGGCAGGGGTTGTGGTGCGAGAGTGGAGGGGCTGGTGGTAAGGATGCCAAAGGTGATGATGTGGTGGTCAGACCAGGGGGTGGGAGTGTTTGCAGTCATTATGAGTGGGCAGTTATGTGGGATGTGGGATGTGCTTATTATGATGGTCATTTTGCATTTTCTGAAATGAGTGATTGCAATAACATTGCGGTTTGCATCACTGCATTTCTGCTTTTGATCTATGCTCCCTGGAGAGGCATTTTAGCTTGAGATCATTGCTTTCTGGAGGTCTAGAATTGATCCATCCACATTATGCTTTTATTTTTGCACGCCTCCCCTACAAGGATATATTCTGATTTATGCAATGGTTTACTTTGAATTTGGATACCCAATATTGCCAGGTTTCTCTTGACTGAGTTGGTATTGTAGCTTTTGGTTTTCTGAGCAGAGCGTTTTGTATTTTGGTTTTTGAGAAGTGGTTTCTGGGCACTCCTGCTCATGAATGTGATTTGAGAAATATGTCCTGGACCCTGGAAAGGGTTAATCTGTTTTGATTTGCTGGTGATTCATCGAGGACAGACTTGTGAGAGAATATATTGAAAACTAACATATTCTTTTATGCAACAATATGCAAATGTTGTGCTGATGTGTTATGCCAGTGAATGTCCTGTTTGGATTCTCTATATCCCCTCAAACAGGCGTGTGAGTAACACTTTATTTACTACGGTGCCAGGGTTGTGTCCATTGTGCTCATCTCAAAGGGTTGAAAGTGGGCACCTGCTTAGAGTTCCCATGAGGTTAAGGAACCTAATTCATTAATCAACACATACCTGGGTAGCAATGCATAAAGTGCTGTTGTACTTAGACATAAAGAGAGGACTTTATTGAATCTGATCCAACGTCCGTGTGTATCCTTGTCGCATATTGATTGATTGATTGATTGAAATTTTATTTCTATCGCGCTCGTACACAAGAGTTTCAGAGCGCGACAAGGCAAGGGAGGGGAACAGGGGAGAACAAAACAGCGATCTTACTAGGCCCAGTGACATTGAGAATGCACAGGTGGGAGGTGAAAAGTGCATGGATGAGAGAGAAGTGGAAAGTGCGAAGCAGAGGAGAAACAGATAAATAACAATAAATAAATAATAAAGGCAACAAACAGTGTTAATGCAGCCAGCAATTTGCAAGTGCTAGGTTTAAGGCAGCATAGAGGAGTGCTAGACATTTCCTGTCAGAAGTGCTGCAGGTTTTGGGGGTGGGTTCCTTCCCTTTAAAGGTCAGCAATATTGGGTCTAGCTAGGTGGTTCCAAGGAACTTTGCGACAATAGTACACATGTTATCATCCTGAGAAGGATAAATGGCTAAATAGCCCAGCTGGGATTTGAGCCTGTGTTTAAGCCGTAAAGTATTGAATTATTTTAGCATTCTGGCATTTTCCTTCCTCTTCTTGAATCCCTCTTCGACACTATCCTTTAATTGCTCCTCGCACACAAGTGCTGGCCCAGACCCAACAAAACACCTTCAATCTCACACTACAGCCTTTGCTGGCAGCGTTCACAGCGGCACACCGTGATAAACGTGCCCCTTTCCACCCCACAGATGGTCATACACCACCGTCCCCCCAGACCTAAAGCTCTCTAACTGGTGCTCTCTGGTTACCAAACACCACGGTAATTATGATTGTAATTTGAACGTTGCCACTGAAAAAGTGTCTGGAGAGAATGCTCGATTAGATGGAGCACTGGAGGTAGCAACTGTAGCGCGCCTGGTTTGATTTGGAACAGGACATGTTGCACACTCAGTTGGGTCTCATACCTAATTGTCGAGGGGCTTACCCAAGCACTCAGAATGCTCGATTAGATGGAGCACTAGAGGTAGCAACTGTAGCGCGCCTGGCTTGATTTGGAACAGGACATGTTACACACTCAGTTGGGTCCCATACCTAATTGTCGAGGGGCTTACCCAAGCACTCAGAATGCTCGATTCATAGGTTCACTGAAGGTAGACGGGAAGTGCACCATTTTATCTTGGGGTATAGGACACAGTATACCCTTAGATGGTTCTTGGGAATAGGGATGGTGATGCACTAAGATGCTCCTGGGGGAATACAACACGATGCACTTAGATGGTTTCTTTTGGGGACGGGAAATGATACCATTGATCTTAGGACCGAGGTGGCAATGTCTTTTTATTTTATTTGTCTATTACACTCAAAGCATGCCACCAGCCAGGTCCTTCCCAATGGTAGTATGCTAACCCCACCAGAAGATGCACTCGAGCGACCAGCCTATCGCCATGGGAGACTTAGGGGTCCGAAAAACCGGACAAAGCGACATTGGAGATAAACTTTATCAGAGTTTAAGGTACGTTTAAACGCACCACATCTGTGGACACATGCCTCGGGCACGACTCTCCATCCATGCACTCAAATGCAGCTACGGCTATGTCAAATGCGGTCTAGTGGCTCACATAGCCTACCACACTGAAACCCCTGGCGGGCCTCAACACCTCTGCCGTTAGCATACAGCAATAACATATGACAAATTCGGTTTCGCTGGGTGCACGTAGAGTCTCCTGCACTAGCGCTCTGTCTTGACCACCAACAGCACCCGCCCACGTGCCTGACCCCTTGGGTTGCTTACTGGAGCCTAGCCATCCTTTCTGTGTCCTAATCCCAGAGGAATACACACATGCATCTTAAAGTCCACTCTTATGTTTTCCCCATACCTGGACTTCGGTCCCTGAGGGCGTTCCAACCACAAAGCGCATTGAGGCCAGACAAAAGGGGAAATGGCGCTATGTAAATGACGAATGCAATACAATCCTTGGATGTACACAATGTCACTGTGGTAAGCTTGGCCATTCTAGACTGACACTGCAGTTTATATCTGTTTCCAGAGGGATGGTGGATGGAGGATAGGCTGCACACTTTGAACAGGGCTTCTAGTCAACTTCCTCCACAGTCTCCTCATGTTCTGTTTATTCTGCCTATTTCATACAATGGTGAACACAGATGATGGAGTGGCTGCCCTGCAACCTAAGGCAGCTGGTGCTGCTCAGAAAGCTGCCTGTGCAGAGTACAATCCACAGCACGCTTTCATTAGCCTGTGCTGATCTTCATTTTCTATGAGTGTGATATGCATTCAATGAGTTCAGCTCCTGTATTTCCCAACTTCCTTGCATATTTCTTTCATGGCGAGAGCAGATTGTGTGCTGTATGCAGAGATGACTGTGCTGCACTCTAGTACACATTTAGGGCAGGCTCGGATTGCCTTATAGGGCAACCGGGCAATGCTTGAACCAAAAAAAGCAAAATGCCGGTGTGGGACAGTTTTTTGGTCAAAGTGGACCACTTTTCAGGCCCATGTTAGCCAGTTTGATAAATTACTTCACCAGGCGGCTAGTAGTTTGACCAGTGATACTGAATAAATATTCTTTAAAATGCACAATTTGCATCACATTTTTATTAAAATCCTCCCCCTTGGGTACCACTCAAACAAAAAAGGAATGAATTGCCATTTGCAACTGTGGGCCACTTTTTTCATTGGTGCCCGAGACACTCTAATGGGCCAGTCCCACCCTGATTTAGGGTGCCACCCTCCCCATCAGCGATGCCCCAAAAAGAGGAGGTGAGCTCCACAGTCTTCCCACTCACTGAAGACATAATGGCATTAGTCGGCTCTTCTGCTGCTGCGATGCTCTATGCAGAGGGTGGCGTGGGGGCAGGGGGATTGCTGCTAGGATCACCAGTGACTCCAGTGTCATTATGTCTTGCCCTCATGTTGCTCTGCCCTCCTCACCCCCTCCAGTCCTCCTTTTCTTTCTCAATCAAGCCCCAATGTGCATAGGTTTTGGCTTCTCCCAGCTCCCACTATTGGCTTCCACCTTCGGCAAGCACAGTGCCCTTAATGTCTGGCTCGGCCCTTGTTTGGCCTCTGATGTCCAGTGCGTCTAGAGCTCATCCAGAGCCAGGCATTTGTCATGTGTCATGTGTCAGTCCTGGGTAGTTGGCATTCACATTCATGACGTTGCTGGCATCACATACCATCTGGCCATTCAATGAATTCCTGGGTCTGCTTTTCAAGGAAAGATGTCCTGTTCAGAGGGGTCTGCGTTACTCATGGGTGCCCTCAATGACATGGCACACCACAGGGAACCCTGCTATAAGATAGAACATGCATCATGGGGCATGCATATGTGTTTGCATGTGTGATGCAAGAATCAAGTTGAGGACCTGGTTTAGAGTCCATGACTGTGATATTACCGCTTTGATGCCACGGTCATCTGGAGGGATCCAGGTGCAAAGAAATGCAAGCCTAATACCAGCTTCACTCACAGGCGTGTGGCATGGCCTCACATGCTAGATGCAGCAGGTGTGTGGCATCACATGCTAGATGCAGCAGGCGTGTAGCATGCCTTCACATGCTAGATGCAGTAATGGCACCCCCGCCCCCCACCTGATATGTTAGCATACTGGTATTTTCTGTGAGGAAAAATGATACCTCAGCATGACCTCCTCATCTGGTTGTGCAAACATGAACACTGTCCCTCTGGAATATTCTTCCCCCTCCTCCTCCGTGTCCTCACAAGTTAACTCAGAAACAGGATGGCCACCTGACAAGCCATTTTGGAGAATTGTGTAGTGTTATGCTGGCCTTTATAAAGTGGTCTGTGTTCTGATTGGGGTAGGATGTGTCACTCATGTTGTTTGTCAAATCTCCTCCCTTTTCTGGCTCACGTCCTCTCGTGTCTTATTGAAGCAAATGCTGATGGGCATTTCTGGAGCAAATCAGCTTCTTTGAACACGTTTGGCCCGTTTCCATGGCCAATCCCCTCTTGCAGACAGGAATTCGTTGATTCAAATGATTTCTGCAAACACGTTTCTTGGCCAAATGTGTGTGGGGAGTTTGGGGGGGCATATTTCATGTGCACAAGAAACATTTCTGAAAATCGGGCCAATTGTGTTAAACAAGGCCAAACACCTAATTATCACTGAAATAAATCATGTAAGAATTAAGTAGTCACCTCTTCTCTTGGCTATATCCATGGTGACCCCGATAGGTATGGTCTACAGTCAACAGAGTAAAGCTGCCACCTGGACATGTGTTGATTCAAGGGAAGAGGAAAGGGCCTGTGTCAGAAGAGTCAACACAGACATGCATACAACACACAACGGGACCCCTCGTCTCCGGGTTTGGAGAATGTGTTGTTCCCTTGCCACGACTCAACTGCCCAATTACATCTCATTGCTGGGTCTTATGGATTTACCTTGATAGATGGGTCTGCTCAAGGTAGTGTGAGACTTTGCAAGGCTGTGTCCTTTCTAGCTGGGCTGGGGAACCATGGGTGCTTTGGTGGGTGTATCTCTGCAGCACATGCAAAGTGTCCAACCTATAGCCAGAGGATGTAAATCTAAGACTCCCTTCTTAGCCAGTAGTAGCACACGCACTAGCCCATTGTTAAACCAACGTGGTGCATATTGTGCAAAGTGTCCCAGTACATTGCGTAGAGGGTGGAGATGTGGCCTGTTAGAACTGGCTCAGTTGCCAGTTGTGGAACCATGATTATAGAGATCAGGGCTCGAAATAAAGATTGGATAAGCAGGAGCTACAAGCTGCTCAGGGGTATCCGGCAGTAACAAGACACCAGGAGCTACCACTGGGGGTACAAGGAGCTAGTGCATAGCACTAGCAATAGCGCCCTTAAGCCTTAGGGTCAGTGGATCTGCGCTATATAAATTACAAATAAATAAATAAAATAGCGTTACGCAAATCTAACGTACACATAAAATACAAACGCATCATTATATCCATGATGTATGACCCCCCTATGATTTAAATGTCATATAGATGTGTCTTAATGTTTATTTATATATTTTCCCAAATGCCCAGAGTTACATTCACATAATTGTTTTTGGTCAGAGGGTACCGAGTCAAAATGGCCACAACTTTAGTTTGAACATTTAAAAGCACTTGGTTGAAATACTTTGTTAGAAATTCTATTTCTTTTACTGAAAAGAAAAACATGTTAAAAACCTGTTTTTAATGTATCCTGTCCCCCCAGAAATGAATACTACCTTCATCGTTTAATGGGTGGTGGCAAACCTGCTCCCATGCCACCCAGCCCTCACTGGTTTATTTTCTTTCAAACACATGGCAAACATATTTTCATTATTTTGTCTTTCAGAGGGTGCTGTTTTTTCTTTGTTTAAACATTTTCATTTTAATAACATATTTTCAAATGCACATCAAATCGTTTACTTTTTGTTTTAATAAAAATATGTGGAAATCATTAATGTCTGCCTCTTTTTTCTAACACATGTGCTTCAAACTAAATGTTTTCCAAACAAATGTTTTCTTACAAAATGCAATTAGGTCTATTCTTTCAAAGAAATTCTCTTAACATGTCTGGCAAGAGGTGAACTCACATAAATGCACATTCGACATTGAAAATGTGAGTTACACCGCAGACCTTGCTTGGACATGGGGTTTTCTAGTTTATCATAAGACATGACGTCATTCAATTGGCTGCCTGGCTATCTCAAGGTACAGCTAAAACCACTCTGCATTGCACACAAAATCTTTTTGAACGAAGTCCCAGAATATTTCAGTGAACCTATTGCAGCTACTACCCAACGAGAACACTCAAGTCATCTTCAGCCATGATCCTAGGAATGCAGCTGGCTAGGGAATTAAGGATCGGTGTCCAACTCCTCTCCATTCAAGGTTCTTCTCTCTGGAATAAACTCCTGCAGCAACCAAAGGAGTTACAAACTTGACAAAATTCAAGGCATGGAAAAAGGTTTTATGGAAACAGGTTTGATCAAAAGGCCTTCTTTCACTTGATTCTCTTTCCAGCCAGATGCACAACAGGCAATTTCCCAGGAGGGTGAAGTACAATGGCCACACTTAGTATACATGTGAACTCCCCATTGCTCATGCTATCATTTTTTTACTACCCACAGAATACTGAAATTCAGAGGTCCAAAAACATGATAGCCCTCTACTTGGTATTTGTCGATAAAGAGACAACACAGAATGGATGCTGGTATGCCAAATGCAAGGTAACGCACCTTTATTGGAAGTATGCAAAGCTGGGGAGAAAACAAGATCAACAGTAAAGCTCTCTCTCTCAAATCCTTCTCTGTTTGAACAGAAAAAACAGTTTATATAATGCAAATGAGTCACTCTGATGTCATCATAATCACTGAGCTATGAAAACCTATTTCTACTGCTCATTGGTCCTAATTGCTAAGCTACATATAGTATCTATATGTCCCACCCTACTGATTGGGTAACTCTCTATCTAAGATCCCACCCATAAAACATCCCATGAACATGTACAACCTCATCATGCTTGAATATTATTGGTAAGCTCTAAATTACTTAGGCGGTGAAAAGGACATTTGCTTATCGGTTAACATGTGGTCACACTCTCCCTGAAATGGCGGCATGATGACATGTGTATGTAGATGGGAGAAGAGGACAAGTGCATCGCCTTTGTTCTTAATTAAATAAAACAGCCCATGTTATCTCTGCCATGGTGTCCCTCAGTTTCAAGGATTTTGTTCTTGCCCAACTTCCAGTAATTCAGGCCCTCCCTGTTCAATTATTTGTCTTTTTAGCCGCATCCACGTTTCTCTGTCACACCTAGCCGATTGTTGAGACATTAATCAGTCAGCCACTTTGGAGATTTCCTGGGATGCGCCGTTCGTCTCATGGACTTCAAATAGTCTGTAGTGTTGCCGTAACTGATTTACCTTAATGGTTGAACGATCGCTGCCCAGACATTGGTATCTTGTTCCATTATGTAAACCCCTATGGTGTCCTTGCTTTAGACATTCATTTGAGGCAGCTATGTCCAGCCACTACAGCATTTTCCTGCCTGAATTAAATGTATTTGTTTCAAATAGCATGTTTTGCTGGGGGCCCCACTTAAAGCTCTTGAGCTTAATTCTCTGTCGTGCTTGTGTAGTTTAAAATGGCAACTGCTTGTCACATTTTTTCTCTCTCTGCAAGACACATTTGCTTTGTTATCTACTGATTTCCTGATGCATGCCTGTCACATGATTTCCCTTCCTATAGGTAGCAGCAACCTTATCTTCCTACAATGTTCTGCCCCACCTGTGTAGTGAGTCCCTCTCTTGTGCACACACCTTCCTGTCACCTAATCTATTTTAAAACAGACTTTTTATGCAAATTAATGCATTATCTGTTCCAAACAGGTGTGGTGCAAAAATAACTATTCTTTGTGCCAGCTGCATTTCCAGGAGAATTTAAAGTGCATTTTCAAATGTGTCCTTTTTTATCTTATAATTTCGTTTATTCTGAAGAAGACAGTGGGGCAGAGCTTGAACATGCTCTCCAGTCAATCACTGCCCCACTACACTACCTCCCCACTGGAGACACCCCACATTCACCAATTGAGAAGTTAATAAATAATAAAATGGTGTACCGATAGTGGGGGCGAGGATGCTATGACATTTTGATTTTTTTTTATAAAATACTAATTTATTTTGAATACAAAGTGTTTACCAGTTTACAATGACACTTTTCACCCCATAGTATTACACATCAAAACGTACAATATTTACAATGAAAAAACAAATGACTTCACAAAAGAAAAATAAATTAATAAAAAAATAAGAAAGAAAATAAGAAAAGACAAAAGATGAAAAACGCTCTGCCAATTTCTTTTATTTGCACCCTGTCTTATTACTTTCAGTCCAAAATGGCACGCCAGTCAAGCTCCTGCCGTTGGACAATGAGCTGCAAAATGGAAAGATTTTTTCTAGAAATGTAGCTAATTCTAATATCAAAGCCTGGTTTGAGGTCATCATAAACCTATCTCAAATCGGAAGCATCAGAACTTATGCAGTAGAATGTAAGAAAGGGCCTAATAATCTAATCCCCTCTTTCATAAGTACAGGACACTCTAAAACGAAATTTCCAGCTGGGAATTTCCACACAGACAACACCTACACATATTTTGTGGCAATTCTAATTTACGACCAATGACTTCTAGTGTTGGTAAAGCATTTAAAAGAAATTTGAAATACCAGACCCTATTTTTTATTTTTATTTTTTTATTTATTTGTTTATCAAGCACCAAAACCCGAAGGCATCAGAGATCTCAAAGACACAGAGGTCATTTCAGAGACAGGACATACAAAAACTGTAGCGAAAGGACAGGAGGAGACCTAAGTAAAAAGATGAGTTTTCAAAGGTTTTCTGAAGTACAGCAGATTGGGTTCTTTCCGCAGCCAAATTGGAATGGCGTTCCAGAGTTGTGCTCTTTTTGCCGTCCGGAACTCATTGGAGCTGGAACATAAAAGCCTCTTTGGAGTTTATGGTATGAGATGTTCCTGTAGATATTTAGGGGCGTTGCCAAAAATACATTTATGAGTCCGAATGATTTCTTTAAAGCGTATCCTTGCTGAGACAGGAAGCCAATGCAGCTCCTTTTGAGCACTGAATACATGATCTCTCTTAGATAAATCGCAGACAAAGCGAACAGCGTCATTTTGTACGATCTGCAGAAAGTCAATGCAACGGTACAAAGCCCCTAGCAGTAATGCATTGTAGTAGTCGAGGCGTGATAATATAACTGCCCTAGCTAAAATAGTCCGGTTTCTTTGAGACAGAGAGGCTTTGGCATGTATCGATACTTTGAGATGGTAGTGTGAGCTGTGAATAATCCCCTCGACAGGGGCTGTGGAATTAACATCTGCGTTCATGTATGCGCCAATGGTTTTCACTTCATTCCGACTGGGAATGGCATGTTTGTCAATGATCATGTTGGAGTACTTTCCAGAGAGTTTACCTCAAGCCTGCATTGAGCCAAATATCAACAATTCGGTTTTGTAGGGGTTGAGACACATGGAGTTTAAGTTCATTCAGTCATTGATATGGTCATGCAAATGATTAACCGCGCTTGGTCTTGATCATAATTGCCACTCAGCTCAGAAAGGTTCTGAGTGTCATCTGTGTAGTTAGAGAAGTACACATCCAATGATGTCACAAGGTCGCATAGAGGTTTATAAATAGATTAAACAGTTAAGGGGAAAAAACAAGCCATCTGGGGGTCTCACTCCATAATGGGGTCTGGCCCTGAGGAAGCCTTAGCCCAGCACACACGTGAATTTCTGTTGTCAAGAAAGGAGGATATCCAGTTGGTGGCATTCTCGGAACAGTGGCCTAGGGGACACAGCCGATTCAGAAGACAGGAGTGGTCTAACAGGTCGAAGGCATCCGACAGATCCAGAAGTATCAGTAGGGCTGCTGTGCCCTTTTATCACGATACTCAGCATCTTGGTCTGGAGGTCCACCAAGGCTGTCTCTGTCCCACGTGCTGCCTGAATCCCTGATTGATATGGCTGCAGAATGTTCTTTGCTCCTCGATGTGTTTGAAACTGGTTAGTGGCGACTTCATCAATCCCTTTAAGCAAAAAGAGGCAGTTGGTTATAGGCCGGAGATTACTGGGGTTGTGAAGATCTAGGCTGGGTTTCTTCGGCAGAGGCGAGATAACCACATGCCAAAGACTGTTGGATACAAGGCCATCTATAAATGAGGAATTGATAAACCGGCTAGAAAAGGTGCAAAGATGTTAGGGTTTTTCACTATGAATTTAGAAGGGAAAATTCCCCCCCTCAAGAAGCTGGCCGTATTGCTTTCAAGATGTTCAGAATGTGTGTTACAGAAGTAGAGATTTTGTTTGCAAATGCTTGCTGGACTTTGCTACAATCTTCGTTGGTGGGAAGAAATTGTGGATATTGCACCATTGGTTTCCCTAAACAGTGACAGTTCTCGAATAACGTCTTGGATTGGTTATTGGCGTTTTCTATTTAATTATTAGAGGAGTCTTTTTTGCGTCACAGATTTGCTGATTGTAAATAGCACGGATGTACTTGCAGGCATCTTTATTCTCCTTGGATGGGTTTTTTACCCAAGACCTTTCCGGCCTTCTGTCTTCTTGTTTGGTTTGAGAAAACATAGAGGTAAACCAGGGTTGTTTGCCTGGGTTGTCTCTCACTGTTTTTGATTTAAGAGGGGTGACTTCATTAAAAAAAAATAGGACAATTGTGTGTTGTAAGTGTTCACCAGTAACTTCAGTGATGTCCTATACTTCTGCGATGGGAATTTAAGTATATAATCTCTCAGTGTCGACATAAGAACATAATACATCTATTTTCCTTTAAACAACTTTAGTCTTCCCAAATCCTCGCCATCAGTGTGTGCATCCCACTGCAGGATTTACATAATCTGAATCCATTAATTTTAGCATGGTCATTTCAAAAGTCGCGCAGCGCTTGAAAAGTTAGTCAGAAAAGGCACACAAATGGGCCTGTTTTTCAGGCAATCATGCAGGTGAAAAGCCCAAAAAGGGCTCTTCTGATAATGTTATTGTGTAGAGTAGAACAAGGCAGCGCTTCACATACTGGGCCCACCACGATATGATGCCTAATTCCAAACCAATTACGCTAATTGGAGTTGAATTACGGAGTCCCCGGACAGCCTTCCAAATGTTTCCTTCCAGACAGTCTAGGAATGTTCCGTTTTTAAATGCAATCCGCTCATACCCATATAGTAATATAGATAATACTTTTAGCTAGTACAGCTCTATTACTGGTGCTAAAGAAAATGCCCACAACTTTCTCCTCAGAACCTTCATAAGTGATATACACGACGTGACCTTCTCCCTCATTTTCTCTTTTTGATTCTAAACTGAGCATTTTGATGAAATGAAAAAATCCATGTAGCTAATAGTTGTAACTCTGGTGCCCGGTATCTTATTCAGTCTCCGGGTAAAAGATTTTGTGTTATGTTTATTGGTAACGGCCACAACAAAGGATTTCGAGGGATTAATCGTGAGCTGATTTTGCCCTAGATGACCTTCCACCCCCTCCAGGCTTCTTTGGAGGCCTGCCTGTGTATAACCCAACTAGACAAGATCGCCAGCATATGCGATGATAGTGACCCCCGGATATCTCCATTTCGGTGGGTAGCTCTTCCACGGTTTGACTTTCCTCCCACAGATCAGCCAGGCAAAGATTGAACAATACAAGGGCTAGAACACATCCCTGGCGCACTCATTTAGAAAAAGGAATAGCGCCATACTGGTCTCCCTGACTGTTCAAGCTCACCTTGATCGAGTTACAAGAGTAAAGCAGCTGAATCATTCTCAGGAGGCCCCTATCAATGTTCCACTTTATAGATTTTTGTCACAAATTGTTAATATCGATGTTGTCAACGGCAGCCTCAAGATCAATTACCGCAACATAAAGTGATTTGCCAAACCTCCCACCTACTTCTGAAATACATGAACAGAGAGCTGGCGCACTCAGAGTGGTCCCCACCCCTTTACGAAAAACCTGTCTGCAGTGGCCTGAGGATCCTTCTAGACTCTGCCCAGTTACTTAAATCCCTCAATACCG
Source organism: Ambystoma mexicanum (assembly GCF_040938575.1). Taxonomy (NCBI): domain Eukaryota; kingdom Metazoa; phylum Chordata; class Amphibia; order Caudata; family Ambystomatidae; genus Ambystoma; species Ambystoma mexicanum. The sequence goes on along the minus strand of NC_090926.1, from coordinate 1,205,742,791 downwards.
TAAAAATTGTGCAATAGGGCGATAGCTAATTGGCAAAGCTCTATCACCTCTTTTAAAGATGGGAACAATCAAGGCCTTCTGCCAAGAACTGTGACATGAAGCACCTTTCGCAATTGGAGAGAACTGTCTAAATAGAATGTCTGACCAAAAACCAGAGTTTTCTTTATATATACAATTTGAGACCCCATCCGGGCCAGTTGCTCTTGAATGATTTAATTCCCCAATGATCATTTCTATGTCAATTTTGTCAAATTGAAAGGTCCAGTCAGCCATCTCCAGACAATTCTCTTCCGAGGGCCTTAAATATTCCAGACCTGCTTTAGATTTAGTTAGAGGTCAAATATTCCACCCAAGCCGTCTCTGACACACAGCATGTGTCTGAGAGCCGTCTATCCCATTCAGAATCCTCCAGAGCGCACGTGTCTTTTGAATCCTAGCCACCTATGGTAGGCCTGATTTGCCAATTGTCTTCCCTGTGTTATATCAGACCTATTTAATGTTGGATAGCAACGTATCAATGCTTTAATACACTGCCATCGATCTTTCTTTTTCTCATTTATGTGCCTGTCAAACCAATTTTGATGCCTGGGTACAAAACCCCCAGGAAAGTGTTTCTGATGTATCAGCATTTCTCGCGTTTGGATAGAACCAGCGGGCATTCATTTGGATGAGTGTATGCATCTTTGCTCTCGTTGTGTAGGGTGTTCCATTAGTTCCACAATCTATTTTTTGCTTTGTTGCTATTCCCGTGTTGCCCCAACCCAGTAGTCTTCCCTATCACATCAAGCTGTTGTGGTCCATCTGTATCAATTATTTTAGGGAAACCTAGATCTAGAGCCAGGTGAAGCATTGCGAGATCACTCCGTTTAGTCAGAACTATCTAAAAGAAGCAAACATTCACTGGGTCTACATTCCCCAAAAACTAATAATTGTAGACGCTGCAACCAAATTCTTCCAGGTGGGTACATGCCTCCATTTACCATCAAATAATAAATTAATCTGCAGGAAACCCCATCTAGTAAATAAGAAGGACCACATCCTACAACAGGAGCACCTCTTTGTACCATCATTAGATTAGAGGTTTTACCTTCATCAAATAAAAGTGTGTCTGCCTCCACACAGTTACATTCGCAATTAAAATTTCCCCCTACAACAATCGGACTCTCTGGGTAAAGAAGCTGACATTTTAAAAAAATATTTTCAATTTCTTCAATCAATAAATCTTGTTATGTGCAACTGGGTTAAAGTAGATGTTAAGCACTAAGGTATCTAAAGAAATGTTACTATTTCTATCAATAAGCTCTGTGACTGGAGCAGCTTCTGACCTACAATTCCAATTTTTGACAGAGCAATCTTTTGTGATCCCCATAGTGGTCACCAAGCCACCCATAGGAGATGATCAACCACTGGGCAGATGGTCAACCATGTCTTGTGTAACACAAAATCATATTTGCTTAACAATTGAAAATGTGAACTTTGTGAAAAACAGTTATAACCTCGAGAATTCCAGCTTAAGGCCAAGGTCTTAGAAACCTGGCCTAAAAGCTGGGATTTCCGGCAAGGTTTTGACCAAACAATCCCAACCAGAGGAAGATTGTTCCCTGTAGGAATGTGTGCGTTGGTCATTTTCAAAATTACAAGTTACTGTCAAATTCCTACGCTGCTCACCCACCCAGTTCTGGTTCATATAATAACTTTAGAAACCTTTCAACAGGATATCCTCCTGATGAAGAAACACAAGGGTTTCCACCAATTTTGAAGTAACATGGACAGCAGTTTTTCCTTTGCACAACCTATCAAATAAGTGAGCAAATTTCAAAGCTGCAGATGAAATTGAGCAGAGTTCAGGTACAGAAGAAAGTAGGCTCAAGATCCTGGGCCTATTAGTTAAGGGCAGACTATGCTCCGCATCTAAAACGTATTAAAAATTATTGGCTACAAGTGAGACGAAACAAAACTGTGGGAAGATCTCCCATACCTCCCTGGGCTGAAAGACCCTGCCTGCACACGAACCGACGAAGGATGCGTGTCTTCTGTAGCAGTCATGTCGTGTGAGACCTGAGCCACCAGACTGATTTTGGCTCACAGGGAATCTCATCCCCGCATGGCCCTGTACATGCTCACCCCTAGCTCCACCACTCTTCGATTTCTTCTTATTTCTTTTTTGCCTATCCTTAACTTTGCAAACAATCTCACTGGAATTGATAGTCATTATTTTAGGGAGTTGTAACCCAATGTCCTCAGACAGGGACCTTTTAGCCTCGAACGTATCAGACTGAGCTTTGGTCATGCTTGTATTTAAATGAACAGGAATTTCATTCCTCACCTCGACTCTCGTTTGTTTATATTCAGTAGCGTATAAGATCTTCCCTAAATATTGTATAGAACGTTTATTATTTTGCTTTGTGAGGCTTTTTAAGTTTTTAGATTTTTTCCTAAACACGTTTCGCTCTGTGTCAACTTTACCAATGGATCCAGAGCCATTTCCTGACTCTGAGTTTTGTCGTGAATCTTGAACTTTGCAAGGAGACGTGGCCACTGGTATACTTAGAGGGTCATCTGGCCTTCCATTATCCTCATTAACTTGCACCGTTGTCTTAAGAGAAACAGTGTCTGAGCGAGCCAACAATAAGGCCTGTAGTTTGCCAAGAATTGCTGAGTTTGCCCTAACCTCATAAGCCATTGTGTCATAGTCTTATAAATGATTGTAAGACAATATTTAAGGCCGCCAGTGAGCTTAAACTGACATCTGAGGTTTCCTTCCTCGCCGGGTATTCTCCTTCAAAAGGAGGAGAAGAATGGTCGCTCCCCACTGCTGCATCTAGACCTGGGTCAAAGGTCATAAAATGCTTGTAGACTGAGTGTTGAAAAGACCAGGCGACATGCTCAGTCTTTCGCTCAGGCCATTATTTGCGTTAATTTCATCCTCCAGACTCACCCAATCAGTTGGGTGCGCTGAGCTCACTTTTTGTTCAATTTCGCTTAACACAGGTCCAGAGGTCTCACATATAACCTCATCTGTCATTGCAGCTCCAGCTGTTAGTAAGTCTCGGACATTATCCTCCTGCAGCACAACTTCCCTGTATGTTTTAGTTTGACATTGGGGAAAGAACTTAGTAATAGTCTCCTGTTCAGACACCCACAGAACTGTATCTGTAGAGTTTTGCTTTGCACACACTGGAGTTTTGCACTCACTCTTGAGCGGATATCACCTGTTTTTCCCATCATCTGGTTAAATTCACTCAGCTTCTTAGAGTAAACTGGCAGATGAAAATCCACTAAAAGGCCTTCCGGCCCAGGCCCAGTCCTCGTCAGTTGGGTCACCGGAACCTTGCTGGTGTAACTTAACAGCATTTCTGTCACACCAGGAAGCTCAAAACAAGCACCTTATAGGTTTACAAGGTGGGATAACACTAACACTGGTCACGGGTCGCGAACTGCAGACTGTAGCTACCACGTAGCTTTCACTTTACGGCTGCTTCGCAGTTTCAGTAGCTTGTGTAAGGGAAGGGGTGGAGTCTTCACACGCTCTCCTTCCGCTCCAGAACACCAGACAGAGAACGCCGCAGAGCACAAACATTGTAGAAGTTGCAGACTGTAGCTACCACTTAGCTTTCACTTCTGACTATTAAATGAAGGGGTGTGATCTGGACAGTTCTCTGGTAGTACAAAAGAAAAAAGAAAAAAATGTTCTGCTCCATTATGACGTCACCCTTCTAACCATATGCCTAATATTTTTTTATTTTGTATTAAATCTTAGCAGACAATGGTAAGGGGGACTGTATTTATTGGCTACAGGACTTGCTGGTTGCTGTAGTGAGTGAATGTGCGCTTGATTTGCTGACTATGAACATTTGGCATGCCTCGGGTGACTGGGGCAAGGCCACAGGGTTTGTGCCAATGGGTCAAGCTGGTCTGAGCCAAATGTAACAATGGACACTTCATCGGTGCTGGAAGCTGTAATGGGGGTCCAGGCCTGAGGAGGATGTGACCGGAAGTACGGATGCGCCCACGTAGTTCACCCGGAAGAGGTCCATCACCTGACGCGACATGGACACAAAGGGTGGACTAATCCCTTGAGACAAATGCCTCCATTGTTCTAGGAAAGTCAGGAATAGTGTGCCAGAAGGCCTGGTAAGTGCCTATCGATGTCATGGGGTTGAGCGCCTGTAGCAGATTTCAGGAGCTGACTTGTAGGGTTTAGGATGGTTTAATACTGGGATGCTGTCCGTGTGTCTTGCCAGACAAACTGTAATAAACTCCTTTGCTCAATTCATTGCTTGAAATCAAGACACTTCTTTTTGATATTCACACCACTCGTCCTGCCTACCCTGCATGCCCCGTAGACATCCATTGCATGTGGTGCAGTTTAACCACAATAAAAAACAAGCATTGGCAATGCCAACAGTTTGGGCTTTTGTGTAGGCATGGGAAAGGCACTTGCCAGAGGAATCCATCGATTTGATCGCGAAAAAAAAACCGAATGGGTGATTTGATCAAATTTCGTCTATACGAAAATGATATATAGCTGAAAATGTTGATTAAGTCTTCCATGGGTGCCATTACAGTGAACAAGTGGAGCGGGGTTGCAGGATTGTCCCCCGCATCCTTGTTCATTGTAATGGCTTCTGGGGTTGCGGGGTGTCCCCCACTTCCCGAAAAATAAAGTAAAAAGAAAATGAACCTGCAACGCCGGTCACAGAAGTGAAGGGAACAGGAATCGCAGGGACAAAGTGAGGAGGCAGCACACAGCGAAGTGTGCCGCTGAAGGGTAAGTAAGGGGGTGGGAGGAAGCAGATTATCTAAAATTGCATCTAATTGCAGTGTTTCGCAAACGTATAATACTTATTCACAAGCCAAATCTTTTGGCGTAATCAAGGCTTGTTTATAACAGGACTTCAGTGAACGACAAGCATAGTGCTTATAAATCGAGTGGCTAAAGGCAGACATGGTTAAGACATTTTTATTACACCAGTAGCACGTTTACAACTACCATTAATCTCAGAAGACTGCTTGGAGAAAAAACACTGGCACGCACTTTGAGTGCAAAGTTTGATGGTAAGGCTTGAATAAAGTGAGCTCAACAGTTCATACGAGGAGGTGTTTTGGGCGGGGAGGGGCAGGAACTGGGTGGGAAAGGCCATAGGTATTAGCATGGCCATGGGCAGTGAATGGGTAGGCAAGGAACTAAACAACGCCTACAAGCTTTGTATCCCTCCTCATATGCCATTTCTCCCTAGATGCACTCTAATGCAATAGGTTTTGCTTATAAAAGCCCAAACTAAAAAGACTAGTCTCACTGATACTGCCAAGGAATTGAATAGTGGTGATACAAATATATGCCCCTTGGTAATGCCACTTGGCAACAAGTAAACATGAGCGCCCACTTGTTATCCACTCTTGAATCTCCATAAGCACACAGTGTAGTAGTATCTTTGGACATGGGTCTAGATTCAAGGCGCCGCTTCCAGAGTCATCAACTATGAATTTAAAACCCTCAACCATCCCTTCTGTGAGCTTTTGAACCTGGAGATCTATTGCCGCCCCTTCCACATGTGTATGGGTTCAGGTTTAGATGTAAGGCGCTGCTTCCAGAATCATCATCTCCTGGTGTAAAACCCTCAATGCTGTCTTCTGGGTGCCTTAGAACTTAAAGTTATGTACTCTCTGCTCTCAAATATCCAGAGACGCAGGTGTACTTTTAAGGTGCCTCTTCCAGAATCATCATCTCCTGGTCCAAAACACTCAATGCTGTCTTCTGGGTGCCTTAGAACCTAACATAATGTAGTCTTTGCTCCCAAATATCCATGGACGCAGGTGTACCGTTAAGGCGCCACTTCCAGAATCATCATCTCCTGGTCTAAAACCCTCAATGCTGTCTTCTGGGTGCCTTAGAACCTAAAGTTATGTAGTCTATGCTCCCAAATATCCATAGACGTAGGTGTACCTTTAAGGAGCTGCTTGCAGAATCCTCATCTCCTGGCCTAAAACCCTCAATGCTGTCTTCTGGGTGCCTTAGAACCTAACATAATGTAGTCTTTGCTCCCAAATATTCATGGACGCAGGTGTACGTTTAAGGTGCCACTCCCAGAAACATCATCTGCTGGTCTAAAACCATTAATGCTGTCTTCTGGGTGCCTTAGAACCTAAAGTAATGTAGTATTTTCTCCCAAATATCCGTGGACGCAGGTGTACGTTTAAGGCGCCGCTTCCAGAATCATCAACTCCTGGTCTAAAACCCTCAATGCTGTCTTCTGGGTGCCTTAGAACCTCACGTTATGTAGTCTCTGCTCCCAAATACCCATGGACGCAGGTGTACGTTTAAGGTGCCGCTTCCAGAATCATCATCTCCTGTTCTAAAACCCTCAATGCTGTCTTCTTGGCGCCTTACAACCTAATGTAATGTAGTCTTTGCTGCCAAATATCCATGGACGCAGGTGTACGTTTAAGGTGCCGCTTCCAGAATCATCATCTCTTCATCTAAAACCCTCAATGCTGTCTTCTGGGTGCGTTAGAACCTAACGTAATGTAGTCTTTGCTCCCAATTATCCATGGACGCAGGTGTACGTTTAAGGCGCTGCTTCCCGTATCATCATCTCCTGGTCTAAAACCATCAATGCTGTCTTCTGGGTGCCTTAGAACCTAATGTAATGTGGTCTCTGCTCCCAAATATTGATGGAGGCAGGTGTACGTTTAAGGCGCTGCTTCCAGAATCATCTCCTGGTCTAAAAACCTCAATGCTGTCTTCTGGGTGCATTAGAATGCTGGCGTAATGAGGGCCCCACAGACCCCACGGTGCGGGGGGCCCTACCAGCACATGTCCTGGTAGGGGGCCCCACTTGGAGAATTGTTTTAAATAAATATACTTTTTTTTCTTTTTGATTTCACTTTGCATTCATAAAGAAACAGAAATAATGTCTTTCTGAAGGCAGAGTAACTACAAAAAGAAACTTTCTTTTTGAAGTCTGAGGGATTCCCCCACCCCATGCAATGGAAGATCCTAGGCTGGAGACCTCCATGTCATGGGGCGGGGAAGCCCTATAACTTCAAAAAGAAACAGTGGGCTTCATTATGAGTTTGCCGTTCCGGAAACAACAATACCGCTAAACTTGCCGAATTCGAAAGGTGCACCGGCTCCATTCATGAATGGTGCCGGTGCATCCGGCCTCCCCATTCCCATTGAGTCCAGTTGGACTCAAATGGGAATGGGGAGTAACATTTCCGATGCCCGGGAATGGGCAATTACCGGGTTCGCCGGGGCTGTAATTCACTGGTAATTGTCCATTCCCATGCACCGGAAAATTCATGACTCCAGTGGCAGCTGTGCTGGTATTTACCAGCACGGCTACCACCATGGACATAATAATCCCCAGTATCTTTTTGAAGTCACTCTTCATTCATAAAGAAATTATTTTTGTTATGGTTCAGTCCTTAAAGAAAATCATTTCTTTATGAAGTCAATGTGACTTCAAAAAGAAACAATTTCTTTTGGAAGTAATAGGGCTCGCCTTAACCCCATGAAGGGTGCGTGTGTGAGTGTATGGTGAAAGGGTGCACACTTAAATGTATAGGTGGCTGCCTGTGTGAGTGTATGGTGAAAGGGTGCACACTTACATTCATCAGTGGGTGCCTGGGTGTGTGCCTGCATGGTGAAAGGGTGCACATTTAAATGTATCGGTGGCTGCCTGTGTGAGCGTATGGTGAAAGGGTGCACACTTAAATGTATGGGTGGGTGCCTGGGTGTGTGTGCCTGTATGGGGAAAGGGTGCACACTTAAATGTACGGATGGCTGCCTGGGTGTGCCTGCATGGGGAAAGGGTGCACATTTAAATGTATAGGTGGCTGCCTGTGTGAGTGTATGGTGAAAGGGTGCACACTTAAATGTATGGGTGTGTGCCTGGATGTGTGTGCATCTATGGGGAAAGGGTGCACACTTAAATGTACTGGTGACTGCCTGGGTGTGCCTGTATGGTGAAAGAGTGCACACTTAAATGTAGGGATGGCTGGGTGTTCATGTGTGTATATGGTGAATGGTGTGTGTTCTTGTGTTCAGGGGTGCAACACAACCTACATTTCGGAGGGCTAACCCTTCAAATGTTGGGAGAGGTGGTGGGGGAGGGGCAAACTTATTTGTGTGCGGTAATCCAATTTTTGTACGCATTTTAATGAGACTATTCTAGTGCTATTCTAGTGCAGCTTCAAGATTACAAGCAGTTTAAGGTTTAAAGCTCCCACTTATGGACTGCTGCGAGAATTGAGTGCTCTCCTGTTCCCTCTTTACCCTTCCAATCCTTCCCCTGGCTGCAAGTACTAAACCCAGATCACGATTTCAATTGGCTAAAACATTTGGCATTTGAATGCAGGTACTTACAGTGAATTGCTTTATGTTAGTAATTGCTGGGCTCTTGTTAACAGCAAAAGCCAGGTGCCGTTTAACATCTTTGTCCTGTTCTGTCCGGCAAATGCTCTGAAGGTCAGCCAGGTCGAGGCAACATAGTCCAACATTTCGGGGGGAGGGAGGAGTGCTGAAAACCAGTCAACTCAATGGTGTTGCACCACTACTTGTGTTTAATGCCTTGATTACTTATTGGTAATCTTCTTTACTCCCAGCCCTATTCTTCCTCGTCCCACTACTTGTATATGAAGCACTCTGCCTCATACACAAGTACTGGGATGAGGTAGAGGTGCATGGAGGTAATGCCTGACTTAGCTACTTGTAATCTTTATTACTCCTAGTCCCACTCTTCCTCATCAAAGTACTTACCTATGAGTGAAGGAGCCTCATATGTAAGCTCTAGGACAAGGAAGAGGTGCGTGGAGGTAATTCCGGGCCAAGGAGCTGATTTTGGAGGTTGGGGTAGGACTGGGAGGGAGAGGGGATGTTTATGGGGGGCCAGATTGTACGACAAATCATAATGGTTGCCCATGTCCAGTCTAAGCAGGCATGATATGTGGTATTAGTGGCTAGAGAAGCATTTTGGTGCAGCCAGTCTGGTCATTCCTCAGTTTATTTTTATTTTTTTATAACTAGGCATTTTTGATAAAGCAGTCCTGCCAAGTGTAATTACCTGGCTGGACTGACATTTCGGTGCTGCCAGACTAGTCGTTTCTTAGTGGGGCATTGTATATTTTTCTGGGAATCTGTGATAAATGATATAATACCTGCACCCAAGTGTTTCTAGGCGCGACAAGGCACGAGAGGGAAGATAGAGGGTGGACAAGACAAACGATCTTACTAGGCGTTGTGTCATTCAGATCGTGCAGGTGTGAGAACAAGAAGTGCAAGGGGAAAGGGAGGGGGAAGTGCAAGGGAGAGGGGAGGGAAAAAGAGGCCAGCAATTCTCTGAATAAGTGCAGCCAGGGCAGTGCAGCTCTGGGTAGTGCTAGGAGAACAAGGAACTGTAGGGTTACAGTTACAGCCCCTAAGTGCATGGTAGGTCCAGAGGCAGTGCAGGGGTGACTGATCAAGAGAGAGTCTGGACATAGTGAGACGCTGAGGGTAGCCCAGCAACCAGTCGGTACATCAGACAGGTAGGTCAGGTAGGCCAAGAGGGGAGGGAGAGAGAGAAAGCAGAGAAGAGGGAAGTTTTGAGCTGCTTCTGGATCTTCAGGAGGTCGGCTTACGTTTGAGAGGGGTTAGGGAGGCCTTTCCAGGGGGAGGCACCTGCATAGGAGAGAGATCCACCCCCCCCCCACTCTCTGCCTGGGGAAGTGTCTAATCCTTAGAGAGTTGGAGGTATCTGAGCGAAGGGCTTGAGAAGGAAGGTATTTTGGAAGAGAGTGATAGATGTAGTGTGGGCCCGGGCCCAGAAAGCTTTGTGGACAATGCAAAGGGTCTTGAACTTGATCCTTGCAGCAACAGGGAGCCAGTGGAGAGATTTCAGGGCTGGAGAGATATGATACCTGGGCTTGAGGCCAAGTATATGTCTTGCAGTCCTGTTCTGGATTAGTTACAGAGGGCAGAGAGTAGAGGAAGGCAGGTTGAGAAAGAGGCTGTTGCAGTAGTCCAGCATAGAGAGAACCAGGGCTCTGGAGACAGTGAGCTTCTGGGGGAAAGTGAGAAAGGGAAGAGTCCCTTTGAGGAGGAACAGCTGGTAGTGGGACTTCTTGGCGATGTCCGAGATGTGAGGAGAGAAAGAGCGATTGGTGTCAAAGATGACAACCAAGTTTTTTTCCTTGCAGGAAGGCAAAAGAAGAAGGCCCAAGGTGGGCGGAGATAGTGCAAGAGGGAAAGCAGGGGCAGGGGTCCCAAAGAGAAGGATCTCCATCTTATTGGCATTAAGGGAGAGATCAGTGGATGCGCACCAATCCTGAATCGCTGATAGACGGGCAAGAATGAGAGAGAGAGGAGAGGAGTCTGAGGGGAGCCTGAAGGAAAGCTGAGTGTCATGTGCATAAGAGGAGAAGGTAGAGATCAGGTGGGCCAAAGGGGCCAAGAAGAGTTTGAAAAAACAGGGTGAGAAGATGGAGCCCTGCGGAACGCCACAGGTATAGAGAGATGTGGTGGAGAGAAAGGGACCAAGGTGCACCTGGGAAGGGCAGTCCAAGAGGAAGGAGGTCAGGCACTCAAGGGCCTGATCCGTGATCCCCAGGTTCTCATGGAGTCGATTAATCAGGATGGCGTGGTTGACTGTGTCGAAAGCAGAGGAAATATCAAGGAGGATGAAGACAGAAGGAATGCTGTTATCAAGGTTAGAGAGCAGATCTCCACAGGTGTTCAGGAGAACAGTTTCCATGCCTCTGGCAGGTCTGAAGCCAGACTGATGGTGATGGAGACAACCAACAGATTCAGTGTGGAGAGTAAGCTGGGAGATGGCCAGTTTTTTCCAACATTTTGCCCAGGAAATGGGTGATGGATATTGGGCGATAGTTTTACAGGCAAGCAGGAAAGGCAGACGGCTTCCTGCAGAGTGGGTGCACAAGAGAGTGCTTAAGGGGAACATTCCAGGGGTATGATATGATATGATGTGGCATTTGTAACGCGCCTATACACAAGTGTTTCAAGGCGCGAAAGAGTGAAAGAGTGATTACAGAAATCAGCCAAGGCTGGAGCGAGGGTGATAATTTGCTCCTTGATGGTTCTGGAGGAGCAGGGGAGCACCTGTTTGGACAACATATTCAAAGATCGGACTTGTCTAGAAACCTCATCAGGTATTGTCAGAGTGAAAGAGGAGAAAGGAGGAAGAGAAGTAGACCTGTCCAATGGGGGGCCAAGAGAAGAAGAGGGAGAGAAAGAGGAGATGGGGGACTGGATATCCTGAGTTTTAGCAGAGAAGTGAGAGAACAGAGCCACACAGAGGGATTGGGAGGGAAAAGGAGAGGTAAGACCCCAACAGGATTGACCAGTTACTTACAGATTTTAAAGAGTTTGGCCATGTTGTTAGAAGCCACAGAGACGCAGGCTTGAATGTGTGTTGTTTCCTTGATGAGTGTTATTGCTTCAACTGGCATTTTGGTGCAACCAGTCTAGATATGTCTAAATGTGGCCTGGCATGCTTTACTGTAATGTTATTACACTGGTCTACCTTGTGCAGCCAGTTGGACATGTTTTCATTGTGGCATGGCATTTTTAATAGCAAATCATTAATGTTCCTGTGCACTGTTGGTGACTTCCATGTATTGGATTGCTGTTACCCTAAAAAAACATTGCAAACACTCTGGCTTTTAGCCATTTTTTCTCAGTAAGTGTGCTGTATATTGGATTAAAACATATATTTATATCCTTCTCCTAGTGCAGTGTGTGGCATACCCCTTCAACAGCACATTTGTGCGTATTGCGCAAGCGTGATAATCAAGTCTGGCCCAGAGTGTGGCACGACCCGTGATTTGTTGCTGAGTTGGGGAGGGCCCCTCAGCATGGCTCGCAGGGGGGACCCCACATTTTGTGTTATGCCACTGCCTTAGAACCTCACGTTATGTAGTCTCTGCTCCCAAATACCCATGGACGCAGGTGTAAGTTGAAGGTGCTGCTTCCAGTATCATCATCTCCTGGTGTAAAAAACCCTCAATGCTGTCTTCTGGGTGCCTTAGAACCTAACGTAATGTAGTCTTTGCTCCCAAATATCCATGGACTCAGGTATTAGATTAAGGTGCTGATTCCAGAATCATCATCTTCTGATCTAAAATCCTCAATGCTGTCTTCTGGGTGCCTTACAACCTATTGTTATGTAGTCTCTGCTCCCAAATATCCATGGACACAGGTGTACCTTTAAGGTGCTGCTTCCGAATCATCATCTCCTGGTGTAAAACCCTCAATGCTGTATTCTGGGTGCCTTAGAACTTAAAGTTATGTAGCCTCTGCTCCCAAATCTCCATGGACGCAGGTGTACGTTTAAGGCGCCGCTTCCAGAATCATCTCCTGGTCTAAAACCCTCAATGCTGTCTTCTGGGTGCCTTAGAACCTAACGTAATTTCGTCTCTGCTCCCAAATATCCATGGACGCAGGTGTACGTTTAAGGCGCCACTTCCAGAATCATCATCTCCTGGTCTAAAACCCTCAATGCTGTCTTCTGGGTGCCTTACAACCTATTGTTATGTAGTCTCTGCTCCCAAATATCCATGGACACAGGTGTACCTTTAAGGTGCTGCTTCCGAATCATCATCTCCTGGTGTAAAACCCTCAATGCTGTATTCTGGGTGCCTTAGAACTTAAAGTTATGTAGCCTCTGCTCCCAAATCTCCATGGACGCAGGTGTACGTTTAAGGCGCCGCTTCCAGAATCATCTCCTAGTCTAAAACCCTCAATGCTGTCTTCTGGGTGCCTTAGAACCTAACGTAATTTCGTCTCTGCTCCCAAATATCCATGGACGCAGGTGTACGTTTAAGGCGCCACTTCCAGAATCATCATCTCCTGGTCTAAAACCCTCAATGCTGTCTTCTGGGTGCCTTACAACCTAACGTAATGTAGTCTCTGCTCCCAAATATCCATGGACGCAGGTTTACGTTTAAGGCGCCGCTTCCAGAATCATCATCTTCTGGTCCTAAAGACTCAATGCTTCTTTTTCTCTGACTTTGTAGAGGGAGATCTGTGACCCCTGCTGCCACATATCACGAATCTGGCCAAGATGAAAGGAAATGTCGCCTCAGCATGGATCCCTATAGGCCAATGTACACGGAACGTATAGATGCACCCTGGGATCCTATGGGAAGCTGGCTTCGTGTAGAGGGAGAGCCAGAGAGGAATTGCAGTTAAATCAAAGTGCGCTTAGTTCGGCCGATCTTGGAGAACGTATGTCCCTGTTGAACCCTCCTAAATTAGGACCACGAACCGCTATTGTGCGCCGTGCGGAGGTCTTTGGAAAGCTGCAGAGAAAGCCAGGCCTGACCTTTCAGAAGAGGCTGGGAACAGAGCACGCTCTGGCTTTCCCAGCCGTACTCGCTCCTGCAGCCCCAAGCGAGGCCCTGGACGCCTTCCCAGCTGGCCGCGGTGGAGTGGGGGCAGGCAGTGCGAGCATCTCCAAGGCTCCTTCAGGACCCTGGGTGCTTTATGTGCCGGGTGGGGCGAATGAGTACACCCCGTGAGCGGCAGCAGAGTGTGGGGGTGCTTGTTTGATGCAAGACAATAGTTCTGGGCGCAGTTAGTGCGTGGATTGCGAGGCCCCCGCTGGGAACATGTAGACCGTCACTGAACTGAAAGCACAACACGTTGATTACAAATGAGGGGGTTGAATACAAAGGGATCATCAAGGCGAGATTAAGACCACATACATCAGGAGTTGCACTGCTCCTCAAGCAGGGCTCAAGTGGAGGGTACACGCCAGTGGACGGAGTCCCCCCACTTCTTTCAGATGCCAGACGCCTCCCCCCAGGTATTTTAGAGTGTGTGTAAAACAAGAAACATTTCTGTCTTATTTCCACTGACCTCAGGACTTGAACCCCGGCACTTCACGACTGGACCATATAACACGATGAGCTACAACACGCAGCTGAAGGTGAAATGCCCAATATCAGGGCTGCAAGTCCCAGTGAAAATGTTGGTATTGTTTCTTGGAGTTTAAAACATGCACACCTGTTAACGTTTTCAAAGCACCATTACAAGAAAATATCCTCCCTTGGTTTTTTGTGTGTGTTGATTTTATGAAAGGCAAATGCCATTCGTCCTGTGCAATTTGTATGTGAATGAAATGTGCATACCTAATTCTAGTGACGCCACAGTCCATTGAGATGTTAATGACTCCCTCCACTTTATTTTTTTAGGACTCGACCCCTAGCTGTCCTCGTGGAATCGTGCAAGTATGTATGCCGCCACAGGCAAATGCTGTTATGTGGTTTAGCCTGATCTGGCATTTTTAGGGCCAAAATGGCACCCGCCGGTGCAGCTCTATTGGTGGAGCCATCGGTAGCCGTCAAGAATTGCAGCACCGCCCCACTGTATGGTCTAATGCACTACGCCACTTGCCAGCGGTGGCCATTTTGCCCTCACAAAACCAGACCAGTCCTCTTTCTGACCATGCACAACATGAGGTGCAAACCGGGATGCAGAATGAACTGCTCACCTGTAACTAGTTTTTTTTAAAATTTGCAGGTATTTGCCGGTCCCGAATAGTAGCACTTCCTTTATTTTAAACACATATCACTGGCACTTCCCAGCAGGAAAACAATGCTTTTTGTCGAGGAGTACCCCCTGCACTTCTGTGTTTCCATTTCACGCACTATGAGTAACTAACACGCAGTAGTCACAGGTTAGTCCACCTCAGCCCTTCCCGATATATTCTTGAAACAGTTTTATAGTTTTGTAGGCACTAAAAAGACAGTAGTGGGCCACATTACGTGTTTGCCGGTCCTGAAACAAGGGTGCCGGTAAAGCTGACCCGCACCCTTGTTTCGGGATCGGCAAACTACAAGTCTGCCTGTTGGAGCCGCTGTACCCGACATGTCTGACCCTGCCGGACGCAGCGGCCACAGTAAGCAGACTTGTCACTTAGCACCGTTGCTAACAAATGTACCAGCACCTGACTTCCCGGCCGCCAGACTTGTAATAGCCTGGTGGCATCGGGAAGTCAGGTGCTGGTAAATTATTACGGGTCCAGCGGCAACCAGCTGATAGCACCGGCAGGGTTACTGCTGGACCCTTAATGAGGCTCACTTGTAAGGAACTCATGGTGGCAACAGTAAAGACAGACACAAGTGATCACAGTTCAAGGGTGTTTATTAAACTGTATAAATGGGTGAGAAAACGCCTAATCTAAACCTAAATCTAAGACGGGAGCAAGCTACAACCATTAAATAACAATAAGGCAGTCCTAGTGGTGTCTTGTCAAATAAAAAGGGCCTATACTTAAAAAAAAACATATTGCCAATGCTTACTGCTAAGTTACCAAAGAGTGTGGGATAATGTTCACCAGAAAACAAAGAAGTGTTATCAAAATGATAAGTCAGGATGGTATAACTGGGGTCTCCCTTCCCCACGTTTTTAGCACAGGATAAGGCAGGACTTCTGAGCACAACACACACCTGGGCTTCTCCAGCACAAGGTTACAGTTCTTTTCAACAATATCAGGACCTTCTTTGGCCAAGTCTCTTTCATACAAAGTCTCTTGCCTCTGATGGCCTGATGTGTCAACAATAACAAAAGTTCCTTTCCGTAATCCTTTACGTTAGGGGATGACTCTTCATCCCTGAATCCCCCTCATCCGGCTCTGATCCTTTTTTAATGTTAGCCTCCCTCCGTTGGGTTCACTACACCAGATAGACAGTTCACTTTGCTTTATCAAAATGCAGGATTCACTTCCCTTAGCTTTCCTCTTGACTACGTGTCAAAGTCTTTCGATTGAACAAGGTGTTTTATTCGACTCCTGTATGACCACTTTGACCTTTTACGACAGGCTCTCCTAGGGCCTCCTGGTATTTGTAGTTTCAACAAAAGGGGACCAGCCAGAGTCTTTCGAATGAGCGCCCACGTGTCGCTGGACCTCTCTGCAGCTGGTCTTTCCCTGGGCTTTCTTAAAAGATCAGTAACACACAAATTCTTTGTTCACAAGTTCTTTCAACTCATCTCATGTTGCCGTTTGCAACCTTCGCTCAACACAGTCTGATTTACTATCAGGTTCTCGCCTCGACTCAACGCCTGTGCCAAACTACTTGGCGTTTCTTGTCTCTGGAGTCAAGTCTGGAGTCAAGAATGGTTCCACGGTCGCAAGCACGTTTCCCTGCCTTGGTTATCAGTGCTGGAGGGCCCTGTGCACCATTGACATCTGTTACACCAAACGCCAGCTGTAGTTCCTGGTCTTACGATTCCTTTCATGGAGGCTTCACAGGACTGGGTCGAAAAAGGCAAGGGCACTTCCCTCCCTGTTGTCCTTTCAGGTCTCGCCACCTTTCTCCTCCTTTTGAACTGCCATCCTGGAATAGCTGCTTCCTCATGCAATTTGCTTTGCTCATAGTGTGCTCTCGTGCTCCGTCTTTTATCCCGATGGAAAATGAAAGGGAAGTCCAGTGTGTGTAGTTATCAGCAATTGCATGACTCTGCCTGACCCTTGTGTTGGGACATGACATGTAAACAGCTCTGGTGTTAGTCCATTGCCTTTCACAGTGTAAGAAAGTGTTCATGTTGGAAAGGGAGGGCAGGGGGGGTAGAGCTTCTAAATATCCTATTCCACTCCCTGAAGACCCCCCATCCAGGTGATCCTCCCCTACTGGTCCACCCCCAGGAACTGGTTCCAGTAGCGATGGCCGTGTCCTGTCCACCTCGATGACAAATCTCCAGAGACTAGCGGGTGAGACACCTTCATGTTTCTCACAGTTTGGATGTAATATTAGGATATGGAAGGTCTGACATTTGTGGGTGCAAAATCCTGAGCTTGCCCATTGGTGTTGTGTCCAAGAATTAAGGACTGGTGCCTTTAAGAGGGAAGGAGGAAGGAGAAAACGCACATATGAAGGAGGAAGGATGGAGAGGAGTCGAGGGGGGAGGGGGGGCAGTTGGTACGAGAGTGAGAAAAGAAAGGTTACACCTTATACTGGCTCCGTACTTCATTGTATGAGCATCCACCATCTGATCGAAGTCCACCACCCCCTCCTTGCCGGGGTTATAGCAACTGGTGAGGAGGAAAGAAACAATCATGTGCCCCCTCCGCAGATGGAACAGTCTGGGGTCACAGCCAGATGTGACACAGATGGCGCCAAAGACACCCAACCAGCGACCCCGCAAAGGGCCCATCATCGTAAGGACCAATGACCAGTCCGAGCCGACGGACAACAAGGACTCCTGCAGTCCAGGACGTTGCCTCCGTGAAGGTAACCACGCCACCCTCTGTCACCCCAAACGGTGTTCAGATCAGACCACTCCCGCTGGTCCCTCGGAGAAGGGTTAAGTCTCCACCGCCCGCCCTAACAAGTGGTTTCTCCTCTACAGAGAGCAGCCATTGCAGGCACCTGTGCCGCTCCTCCACCATCAGTCCAGAAGAAAGCAAGACCGAGGCAAGACCGAGGCAGCACCAGCACAGAGACTACCATCTCACCCTCGCCAACCTTCCAGGGCATGGCCCACAGCCAGCCCTCCATCACCACAAGGGCACTACCCCAAAACCTGGGAAAGCCCCACAACCCACAAGACACCCACTACATGACCTGCAACTCAACAGAGACACTGAACTGCCAAAGAGCACTCCTCCAAGGCCAGTCCAGCAGAAGCACTGCCAAACAGCACTCCTGCATGGCCTGTCCATCTCAACAGAGACACTGAACTGCCAAAGAGAACTCCTCCATGGCCAGTCCACCAGAAACACTTCCAAAGAGCTCTCCTTCAGGGCCAGTCAACCAGAAACACTACCAAAGAGCACTCCTCCAGGGCCAGTCCACCAGAGACCACCTAAGAGCACTCCTCCAGGCCATTCCATCGGAAGACACTGCCAAAGAACACTCCTCAGGGGCGGCCGGAACTAAACAAGCTGTCCCATCCCCCGAGAGCCATTCAGAACCTGCCTCAGCCTTACAACATACCAAGACCTGAAAGAAAACCGACTGACAGTTTGACACCACCGCAACTCCACACTAGAGCCTCATGGCAACAATGCCTACCACATGGAGGGGGAACAAGCGGCCCAAATTATCTCACAAGCGACACCTGCATCCAAAATATCTTTCCTCAGACGACCTCAACCTTTTCAGCTACAATCCCAACAGGACAGAGGACCTAGATGGGATGAATAGCTAGAACTAAGAATTCATCGATTTCATCAAAGCAGCAGGGAATGACAAGTCACTGGCACTACTCGACATCTTCACCAATCTGGCGGAGAAAGAAGACAAGGCTGGCCTCAAAACGATCCCGGGGAAAGAAAGGACATCATTTTCTTTTTAAAATTGGAATTAAGGGCTGGATACATGAACAGGTTCTCCACCCGGATTCCAGATATATAGCGAAGTTCATAAGCCACAGAGGACTATATCGATACAAGCGGTTGAGCTTTGGTGTGTCATCAGTGTCAAAGTGTTTAAGAACACAATTAAGGGTGACTTCGCTGACATTCAGGGTGTTATCAACATAAGTGATGACATAGTGGTCTATGCAAGAACAGAGGTTGAACACCTGACCTGTCTGAAGAGAGTGCTGCAAAGAATCCAGTCGTTAGGGCTGTCATTCCACAAAGAGAAGTGTGTATTTTTGCTGAAAAAGTTTGAATTCTTTGGCGAGATCTACCAGGAAAATGGCATTTCCCCTGATCCCAGGGAAGACTGCCCACGCCGCGGTGAATGTGTCTGAGGTGAGGAGTTTCTTAGGTATGGTCACGTACTGTGGGCGCTTTATCAAAAACCTTGCAACGTTGTCGGAACGCCTAAGGAATTTGACTAAGAAAAACACGCCCTCTTAGTGGACCGAGCTAGAAGAAAATGCTCTCACAGCTGACAGCAACATAGCATTCTTTGACCCAGGCCCAGGCTCAGAGCTGGTGGTCAATGCTAGTTCTTTTGTCTTGGGAGCAGTCTTGCTGCAAGCCGAAGCAAGGGGCAGTGTGCGACCTGTGGCATACACAAGTAGGGCCCTCTCTTCCACAGAGCAGCGACATTCTCAAGTGGCGCGTGTGGCTCTAGGGATATTGTGGGGCTGTCGCCACTATCAGCTCTTCATTTATGGCAAACCTGTTTCCATGATTACAGACCAGAAGCCTCTCTTTCCCATCATGTCAGGGTCATCCGTGCGACCCCCAGCAAGGATAGAGAATTGGCTCTTGGCGTTGAAAGAGTATGACATATCTCTTCTGTATTGTCTAGGAGGCGACAATGCTGCAATGCTGTGGATTACGTATCCAGACATCCTTCCCGATGTGGTCCGGTGTCGGTGAAAGAGGAGAGCATCACAGAAGCCAATGAATGCTTCAGAATAATAAGAAAGGCGATCACGGATGGAAAATGGAAACAATTACTCACCCATCGGGACAAGCGCTCCCAGCAAGCGAAAGTTGCCCTTGAGCAATTGTGGAAGGTCAAACATGAATTAAGATTTGCTTCAGATGGCCCGTTTTTGAGACTGTCGCAAATCGTTATTCTGAGCAAATTAGTTCCGAAAGTGATTAGCCTAAGGCATTAGGGTTTGTCAAAGACAAAAGCTTGCATTCGGTAGAATGTATGGTTTCAATGCCTGGAAGAGAAAGTGGCTGAGTATGTGAAAACCTGTGTGTGGTACCAGATGGCAAAGCACCACTGGTTCAGCCCATGGACAGGGGTTGCAAGCCATGGGACAGAGTACACATAGATTTTGAGTCTACCAGCCGGGATGATCACTTTCTGGTACTGATCGATCAGGTGTCGGTTTACCCAGAGGTAGAATTTATATTGTCGACTGCCTTAGCCGACGTGATACCTGTGATGGAGATACCTGTGATGGAGAAGGTTTTTGCAACAGATCTGCTCTGACAACGGCCCACCATTCCAAGGTGAAGGTTTTTTCACATTCCTGCAGGCATGTGGTATTCATCACCGGGAGATCACCCCGCTGTGGCCAAGGGCCTATGATGAGGTAGGTAGCTTCATTCGCACACTGAACAAGACATTTCGCATTGCTCATGGTCAAGCGATGTGCCTTCCCCGGGCTCTGTTTCAGTTCCTTCTGGATTATTGTCTAACCCCTCACTGCTCCAGTGGGGTCGCCCCAGCAGAGGCATTATTTCTGCGATGTCTGATAGCGCTGCTTCCTAATCTTGAGTCTCAGTGCCCAGTTGTCATTGATAATGACTCAGTGGGAGTGGGCAGACGGCAGGAAAACCAGAAGGAGAACATGAGGAGGTGGCTAAAGGATCATCATTTGGTGATCAGAGATTCAGTGTTTATACAGTCTCGACGCCCAAGTGTTGGACACAATGGAGTCCATGATCACCGCGTCTGATGGGCAAGAAACAGTAACAAGGAACTCGAGTTTCTTTCCAAAGTTCGAGAGGGCCTCGGATGAGCCGGAGCATGTTGCTGATGGGGAAGGATAAGATGACCCTCCCAGGAATGGACTGTACCAGGACAACGACGAGGAGTTTGGTGGTGGGACGACAGATGTCCGTGCCACAGGAGAAGGGAAAGGGAAGATCAGACTGGTCAGGAAGCGAGTGTATCAACTGGTCAGGTTGGAAACAGGAGATACCCCATGAGAAGCTCCAGGTGTTGGTTGGAGCGCCTACGAGACTTTATTGTCGATGTATATGCGGACACTCTTGTAAAGAGGGGGGTCTGTGCAAGTGTTATTTAGATGGTGTTTTTTAAGTTTTTTATTGTTATGAAAAAGGAGGAGTGTTAAGGTGCCTGTAAGAAGGTTGGCACTGATACGGCATTGCGTCCATCTAATAAAAGGGACGTGACACGACGTGCTGCAAAAGAGCAAGCTCGGACTCCGTAAAAGCAGTACCTGGCTCCCTGGCTCGTTATTGTATCTACTGTCCATGTGTCTACTTCATACTAGAGGGGGACACAACATTGAGCCCAGTTTCTGAGTGAATTTCACCATTCCACAGCATTTAGCATTGACCTTGCACTCTGTGATGGGGACGATGGGCAAGGCGATAAGAGCCTGATTACTTACCGGTTATCTTTATTATGCTCACACCAATCTTCCTCGTCACAGTCATATTTCCCAACCTCGCTAGCAAGCAGGAGGTGAGGATATTGGGGCATATGATGTTTTGGAGGTCATTCATTGGTTGAAAGGAAAGTGGGAGGGTACCTTAAACTCTCCGCCCGGACACAGAGAGACGTTTCTGGCTCATTTGTATGGCGGCCCATTTGTTTGCAGTTTTTTTTAACACATTTCCTTGCAAATACATATGGGGCTTGGGTTTAGGTATTTAATGATAGTGGGAGGGACAGGGAGGGTTGCCGGGGTCTCCCGGTGCATTTTATTTGTGAGGAAATGTGGTCCTCGAGCACATTTTCGCATAGAACCATGCAGAGATACTCGGCCAACATTTTAAAATAATTAAATTAAAATTTAATTGGGTGAAATTTAAGGCTGGGACCCGGGATGCCTGGAGGACGAAAGAGGAATGTGGCGAGGACTGTGACGAGGAAGATAGCACTATGTCTAGTGACGATTACCATTCATGGTGCTTGTGCTCTGCAGTTCGAAGCTCAGCTGCGTCCCCTCGGGAACCTCTCAAAAGGACTAACTTCACAAAAAATAGTGTATCCAAAAGGAAAAACACCTCGTATTCCTGCACAGAAGACACGGGGGTCAAAGGGCAGAGGGACAAACACCCACAGGCTCTCCGATCATATGTGGGCCCTAGATCAGTGCCACACCAGATCAGTTTCAGGGCAGCCATTTTAGGTGAACTCTGTCAGATGAGCTACTGGGCCTGGATACCTCTGCTCCCTCCCATCACTGCAGCCCGAGGGCCGGCCCTGGCAGAGACACGTTCTGCTGGATGGAGGAATTATTTGGGAGTGATGCAGGCCAAACCACTGTGTGCAGAATCAGCCCTTTCGCCATCTGTAAAGCAGGCCCTAAACCCCAAAGCCAGGGGGTAGAGGGAGCCTGGAAAATATTTCCCTAAATGATAGGCTAGGGGGAAAGCTAATCTGGCGTGATTCATAGCAGACTACGGCATGAATAATTCCCAGCTCGCTGGCCCTTTCTCACGTCCATTTTCTTTCCATAACTCCCCCCCCCATTTCGTTTGTGTGAATTGGAAAATTGTCCAAGCTTGGAGACCAACATTGCAAGGTACAGCAGTGCAAGCTTCCCTCACATGCAGAACACGACTCATTCAGGTTAAATTGTGCAAACTTTCCTCACAAACAGAACAATTAAGGCATAGGCTGCCACAGTGCAAACTACATGCAGACACACACAGATGCACACACCAAGTGCAGCGATAGCTGCAGCACTATAAGCTTCACACAGAATGAGTGCAGAACTGCAGCAACAGTTCAAGCTTTTCCCGTGCACACATATGCAGGTGTGCACCTCCCACACACACATACTGCAGGTGCATTATAAGCTTCCTTCACATAAAACAGAACACAGACTGTAAAAGTGCACACATGTACCCAACAGGTTCAACAAACGCATCTGCACTATAATATTCCCTCATATAGAACAGGTGGTGCACAAGCAGTAAAAGTGTACGCTTTGAACACACCCACACACATTCGCAAACACACATGCATGCAACAAGGGCAGCACAGGCATCCTCACTATAAACCTCCCTCAAACAGAACAGGTTGAGCACAAACAGTAACAGTGCTCCACTCACATCACAGACCTCTCGAAGAAGTCCCACTTCCAGCCGCATCACCTCAGAGATATTCTTTTTGTTCTCACTTTCCCCCAGAAGCTCACTGTCTCCAGAGCTCTTGTTGATTCTAGGCAAGACTACTGCAACAGCCTCTTTCTAAATCTACCTGCCTCTACTCTTCGCTCTCTGCGACTAATCCAGAACAGAACTGCAAGACCTGTCCTTGGCCTCAAGCCCAGGGATCGTATCTCACTGTCGAGTTTGTCTGGGTTCTTTTACAATTGCATCTCACTGAGAGAAGATATGCAGGGAGAAGGCATCCACACACACATAGGCACACATGCAGGCCTCGGCATATAATAACGACAGGAGCCTCCAGCAACTTGAACTTCCTTTATTCCTCTTCCTGGCGAACCGAACTTGTTCACGGCCTTCCTACTGCACATGCGCATGCTTTGCCCATTCTAATTGGTCCAGGATATCCATGTGACGGAGCTCTGCGGCTAAGTTAACTGTGTCCTTGCCAGGGCACAACTCCTCCCATCGAGCAAAACAAAGTCACTTACAGTCCTGTCTTTTCAATTAAGCGCACAGGTCTTCTGATGCATCTTGTCAGACTTCCCTGACATTCTTCCTGCTCCTCTTCGATCTCTTTCACCGGCTCATCAGATGAGGCTGCAGCGTTGTCTCTCTTACGTTGTTCCTGCTCCTCTTCGATCTCTTTCACCGGCTCATCACATGAGGCTGCAGCGTTGTCTCTCTCTCGTTGTTCTTGATCCTCTTCCGTGTATAGCCTGAACTGGGAGACATTTCAGTGACCACCATAGTAGGGGATCGGGCAGTTACCATTGTTCAATTTACGTGGGATACCGTTAGATAGTCTGGATCAAAACTTGAGTCTGGCTTCCTGTCTTGCCATCTGCATACAAGCACCTTGTCTCCTACTTGCAGGCCAAAGCTCTTGGCTCACCTCCTGCTATCAGCATATTTCTTCATGTCCTGTTTCTTGCGTGCATCCGTCACGTAGGCCTGTTTCGCATCCTCACTTGAGTCACTTGCCAGGTGAGGAAGTCTGGTCCTTATTCATCTTCCAAATAGAAATTCTGAGGGACACTTTCTGGTCATGCCATGCAGGGAGTTCCTGTAGTCCCGCAACATATTTACACAGGGCCTGATTGAGTGACAGAGACTGTAGCTCATTCTGTTGAAGGACCCTCTTTAAGCTGCCCATGAATCGTTCCACCATGCCACTTGCTTGCGGCCAGAGGGGAGTTATCTTTCGGTGATGGATGCCCATGTGTTGCATGAACTTTGCAAATTCCAAGCTGCTGAATGGTGAACCGTTGTCTGACTTGAGGACTTCTAGAATGCCCCATACAGAGAAGATGCTATCTAGCACTGGTATGACGGTGCTGGCAGCCATGAATGGTATCATGTGTACTACAGGGACGTCATTTAGAGGTCACCAGGGGTCGCAACTGCAACCCCTTAGGTCTCCCTTGCTACCCATGTAGTCTCCCTTGTTACCCCTAAAAAAAAGAAAATTCAAGAAGTGTCTTTATTTATTTTCTTTAAATGTTTTAATTGCAAGCTCCTGGGCAGTGGCCAGCGTCATGTGGCTCTTTGCTTCTGGAGTGGCTGGCATTCTTTTTCAGGCCTCTTAAAAACAAAAACAAAAAGAACATGGGTTCCACAAGTCTAACACCTTTCAGCAGTGACCCTAAATATGAAAGTATAGGAATACCAAATAATGTGTATTTCCGGAATTCTATGCAATAATTGCTAGACTCATTAAAGGTTTATTTCAGGCACACTTCAGGGTGTGCGTCCATGATTTAGTCTGTACTTAAACACCTCAACTAAGCCTTTCATCCTTCTGAGGTCGATAAATGAGTACCAAAGCAGGTTGGGTGATAGTGTATGTATTGTTTTTCTATATAAGGCGCTTCATCTTAAGTGCTAGATACTAATACATCATTATGATTTGGCCATGGATGTCTGCTTGCATTCACAGTAATTTGGTATTATGGGCCTATACACACTAATCTTAATGATACATATGGCGATCCATTCTTGTAGGCAATGTATGTCACATTACATTGATATCATAACCATATTTCTCGTAGTGTACTTAGGAACAATGCTATATGATGCCACTTTCTGTTTTGTCAAGGGGTGAAAGACTGTGTGCCATCACTTCCCGCGATATCACTTTGGGGTGGGATCAAATGACATCACTTCCTGTGATGTCATCAGATGTCAAGGGTTGTGTGATGGTACTTCCACTACCCCTGGATTTTGTATTTTGGTGAAATTATGTCGCTGGTGTACTAGAGGAAATTCAAAAATTATAGCTAGTCAGTACTGGCTCTCCCCAAAGGGGCCAAAGAAGTCGATCGACAGGTGGGTGCAAGGGAGCTCCGGCATATCAGATATCTTTAAGGGTTCGCGGTTATTAGGCCTGGATGTGCATTGACACAGGTGACAAGCACCAATTTTGCGTTCCACCATCTGATGTAGTCCTGGGAACCACATAGCGTCTCTCACTTGTCTTTTCGTGGCCACCACCCCAGAGTATCCTTCATTGGCTAGATCAATGATCTGGTGCCGCGGATCCGTGGGAATCACTATTCTGTGTCCTTTCATGAAGAACCCTTCTGCTGATATCGACAGCTCCTCTCTTATGTTCATGAAGTCCTGAAGTCCTGTCGTGGTACAGTCTCCATCTTACTTGTTTGTGACGTCTGTGCCTCTCCACCTTCCAGACCTAATCTGGTCAGGCACCTGCTTAAGTATGGCATCCTGTACTGTGTGTTCTGCGATTATTGTTGACGTGATGGCCCTTGGGTGCCCATGACGAGTGAGGAAGTTCACATATTCCTCTGCCAGTGAATCATTGGTGGACGTGTCCAGTGGTGGGTGCCAAGACATGAAGTCTGCTGGGTTGTACCCCTTTTCCAGCTTGTGAAGAATCGTGAACTCAAAGTCTTGCAGTCGCAGGCCCCATCTCTCTATTTGTGGTGGAATCTTGCATTGAGAGCTGTCATAAATGGTCACCTGGGCTTGATGATCCATCATGATCGTGAATGACTTGCCAAGGAGAAACATCTGAACGTACTTTGCAAGCCTATACAACAGCCAGTCCTTCTTTTTCAGGTTGCAAATATCTTGTCTCTACTTCCGACAGTCTCTTGCGGGCGTAGGCAATTGCTGTTCTGGGGGATGCTAGCCCTGGCCGATGTTGCTCCAACCGGACTAGCAGCAAACGTTCCTACTGCGCATGAGCATGCCTTGTGCATTGTAATTTGTCTAGGAGCTCCATGTGATGGAGCTCTGCGGCTCTTTTAACTGTGTCCTTGCCAGGACAGGATATTCTCCAGCCCTGAAATCCCTCCACTGGCTCCCGGTGGCTGCAAGGACCAAGTCAAAGATCCTCTGCATCATCCACAAGGCTGTCTGGAGCCGGGTCTGCACTATATCCAACTCACTCTTCCAAAATACCTTCCTTCTCAAGCACTTCGCTCAGCTACATCCAACTCTCTTAGCAGTCTGTAACCCTCACCTGGTATCCACGGGGACGTCACTCAGCCTGTTCTGACCTCTTACGACCTCAAACCCTTCCCTGGAGTCGACTCGACTGGAGACTGGGCCTGAAACACAGGATTGGTAGAGTTTAACTCCCTATTGTCTCTGTGTGCTTGAACCCCTTCTTCCCCGGGGTCCAACCCTTCCCTTTGATCCACAGCTCACCTTGTTTTCTTGGAAAGTGTGCTCTCCATCCTGCTTTCAGCGCAGGGGCGTGTTGATTGATGCGGGCTTGTTGCTGCCTAGTTACTTCACTGGCAAGAGTCCGACAGGTAAGTATAATGAGTTCTCTAACTTCGTTCCTTTCCTTCCTTAGATGATGGCCGGCGTCCGGGGATGGCAACGTGCTGCTGAGATGAGTAGTGCTGAAGGTGAGTGAGAGCGCGATGCGCAATGCGACCCTTTCGTATTTGTATTGAACAGAATTCTTTTTCTGTGTCTTTTAGGTGCCGCAAAGCGTGGATGCCGGTTATGAAGACAAAATGCAGTGAGTAAGCGCGGTATGCGGCGCCTCTAGATGTTTCCACGCTAACCTGGAGTGTCTTTTCCCTCTTGCAGATGGATGACTAAGTTACAGAGACGGAGATCCCCCAGAACGGCTGGGATTCAGGTAAGCGTTTGAAGCTCGTACAGTCTAAAAATAAGCGAAGATTTGCTGAATGCTTACTAATGCCTTTTTTCTGTTCTTTTCCCTTTTCCTTAGGAAGCGGCGTGCCGGGATGGGAATGACACCGCCGAAGATGCCCGCAGAACAGAAGAAG
The DNA here is from genome assembly GCF_040938575.1 of Ambystoma mexicanum. Taxonomy (NCBI): domain Eukaryota; kingdom Metazoa; phylum Chordata; class Amphibia; order Caudata; family Ambystomatidae; genus Ambystoma; species Ambystoma mexicanum. Next base: position 1,205,715,787 of record NC_090926.1, on the reverse strand, counting down.
CGATGAATGATGGGCAGAAGCACCGCAAGGTAAGGCTGTTCCTAACGGTGTTCTTGTTCTTGCAGGAGCTGAGCGCAGAAGAAAGATGCAGGCCTACTGGAGACTGATCCGAACACGGTGTCACGCTGCAGGTGCAGAAAACACAAAGCATGTTTCTCAGCCTGGACGTGGCTTAAATAGTCTCTGGGTATCCCAGGTGTCTCTGGGCTGAACCACACCCAAAAGACTAGACTGCACACACAGTTCTGGGAACCGAAATATGTGGGGGCATCCATCTTGTCCCCATCAATGCACTACAAGTCCAATCCAATGTTATCCTATGGGAGTAGGTGAGTCTGGTGCCACAAGCGCCAAGTCTAACTCCAAGTGGGTCTTTGGAGGGATGGAGAGGCCCTTGAGGGCCATGTAGGTGATCGTGGCCTGGCTCCAGCCTGACATCTTGGATGGCTGGGGTCATGAGGAGCAGGAATCATGACACAGTCAGACGCTTGGGTTGGAGGTAGATCTCTCTTATCCTCTGGGGCCTCCCTCTCGAATGTCCTCCCTGCCCCTCTCAGACCTGAGCAGGATCACCTTAGGTTCTGGAAGCAGCTTCTAGAGGAGGAGCCAAGTATCCCCACTCCACCGACCCTTCCTACATTACATGAAAAGTATAAACCCAAGTATGTGACATATACTACAGCAATAGAAAAAGCAGGAAGAATAGCAACGTCTCTGTGCAGTACCCATAAGACTACCTATACCGAAGAGAATATGAGAAGTGAAGTACCCATCAAGGAAACCATACCTACATCCAAGACAATATGATGGCCATATAAACGCGATTCCTGATAAAACAAAGAATGTCCAGGATGAATGGTGAGGTCATACGAGACTGAATCGACTCCATATAGAAGATAGCCAGACCAGAAAGGCAGATGATTTATGAAGAACAAAGAAATACCAAGCATAAGTGACGTCTTGGGATCAAGATGAAGAGGCTTGTGCCATAAGCATAATGAAGATACTTAGTTAAGTTTAAACATGTACAGATGCAATGAAACGCAAGCAGCAAAGCAATCATGAAGCTAGCCGCATGCTTATAGTGTATAGATTGGGGCAAGCGCCAACATATACGTATATACCTCATAGATACATATGGATTAATAAAGAATTAATGTTCCACTACGTATAAAGCAGTTTTGAGCAATCAATGAGGAAGGCCTCAATTCAGTGTTGCAGTTACAAAAGCAATTGAATTAAAACAGAATATATTTCAGCTAAGGAGTTGGATGAGCCAAGAAAGCCAAGGTCTTATCAGAACTGGAATTGGCTGACATTGGATAAAATTAATGTGAAAGAACAGAAGCTCCTGTTCAGGAAGGTCAAGTGAAAATAAAAGACGTCAGAGGACTGTTGGAGAATAAAATCAAATACATGAAAAGGGTCAAATTGTGGTGTTCAGTCACGTGACGGAAGGAAGTTGGATGCAGGAGAAGATCAAACCTACGCACGGAAGTCAGACAGTACCCATACTCCTTAAAAAATCCCAGAGAACAGTACAGACTCAAGGCCAACTTCAAAGTGCTAATTGACACTGAAACATTGAGGTGATGATGGATTAGAGTTTTAATTGGTGGGAAGCTGGTATCAAGACAAGCTTACCCGCACCTGGTTGTTCAGCCTGCATACGTGGAAAGTTATTGACAGGGGTTAGTAGCCAACCAATTGTAGGGGACCACGTAGTTGGGGGTCCTGTAGTATCGGTATCCAATGGGACGTCGTACATTTAGTGACGTTCATAGTGGCCATTTTGAAGGTGGGGCTTAGTAGCCCCACCTGATGTTGACTATCCAATTACCTCTTTCTGTTAATCTATACAGATTTAACACCTATGCTTAGTTATTCACTTAGAACCAATCCCGCTTCCCGATAGGTTTTAGTAATTTGCCACGTAGGATGATGTTGGTAATGACGCAGGTCAGCACGTCAGCTATGACCAATTTTGGGTTTAAGAACCCAGCTTTTAATGAAATGTAGAGGAGATTTGAGAATCGAGCGATTACTGATGTTTGTTGTACTCCCTGTTTTAATTACTTGCATTAAAACAGATAAACTTTTGCCAAGCTATTTGTGTTGTCTGAATTATTGATGTTTGATTAAAATCTGCATCCCCATCCATCTCCAGGGTATTGCTACTCATCTTAAAGGGCTGGAAGCATCCAGTTCAAGCTCAAGACCTTCCTTTTCTCTTCTGCTTTCTCTCTTACTCTCCCTTGTTGACCACCTATCTGCTGCGCAAGCTGGTCAACTGTCTACCCTCCGAACCTAATGGGCACCAGGGTTCTTTCACAACCTGCAAGCAACTGCTCTGCTTTCGGCCTCCACGCACTTAGGGGCTGTATCTGTAACCCTACAGTCCCCCCGACCCTGTTTCCCCACTTCCCTAGCTGGCTCCCCCGGTTGCACTTACACAGTGCAATTGCTGCCCTGACCGCACTTCCCTTTCTCCCTTCCCCCTGGCACTTCTCTCCCTCGCCCCTGCACTTTTATGATCTGAATGACATAAGGCCTAGTAAGATTGTTTATTTCGTCCTCCCCATGTCTCACTACCTTGTCTTGTCGTGCTTAGAAACCCTTGTATACAGGCGCCTTATAAATGACTCATCATATCACCAGACAGAAGGATACTAACGTCTGAATACACATGCTCACAAAGACGGATCCACTAGGACAACACTTCAACATGACCGCAACCCTGAACCACTCAAAGCCTTAACCGACCAGGGTCACACTAGATCACCTGAGAATAGATATCACCCACCCAGTCCCACACCTGAAGATTAGGTTCAGACGCACCCACCGATCCATACTATACTCAATAGGATACAGTTGGACCAGTGCAACACCACCAAATCGAGTTGGCCACCAGGAACCAGCAACATTCGAACCCACAGCAACATCCGAACCCACAGGTATACAACTCTAACGGAATCGTAAGTACCTGAACCTGGATACAGACCCCACTAACCCAACCCTCAATCTTCTGCTTACTTAAACCCACACAAAACCACACAACCATCTCTCGCCCAGCAATCCGCACGCACTTTATCACACCGCATCAACAACACATAAACTTCGCCCACAGCACTGGAGGCCTTCATCCGATCCGATACTAGCACCAAAACCCAGCACTCGGTGTATACCGAGCTGAAGCTGCCAACAGCACTCCACATCTCCCACTCTCCTTCTCCCCTCCTCCCGACTAACCCTACCCCCACCCTTCTGGTTTACAGATCCGCCAGAGTGCCTGGGGACCAACACCGTTGGTGACGGTGCGCTATACAAGTACCGATAACATAACATATCATATCAAGGTTATCTTATACTTAAGGAATAAGAGCAGCATAGGCAGAGCTACCTTCAGAGACTGAACTGGGAGAACACAGGAAGATGCAGGGGCACACACATAGCTCAGTACATCACAGGCAGCAGAAGATGCCATTTGCAACCTAGAGAGAAGAGGTACAGCACAGGCATCAGCAGTGCAAGCTTCCCTCACACAGAGGAATACAATATGGCAAGCAGCGGTGTAAGCATCACTCACACACACGCATACACGCACACACCCCCACACACCCGCAGGTCGTAGAAGCACAAGCTTCCTGCACACCTAGAACAGGAACAGCACCAGCAATAGGAAGGAGCAGTGCAAGCTTCCCTCACACAGAGGAATACAATATGGCAAGCAGCGGTGTAAGCATCACTCACACACACGCATACATGCACACACCCCCACACACCCGCAGGTAGTAGAAGCACAAGCTTCCTGCACACCTAGAACAGGAACAGCACCAGCAATAGGAAGGAGCAGTGCAAGCCCCCCTCGCCCAGACGAACACAGCATGGAATAGGGAATGCATCAATGCAAGCTTCCCTTCCACACAGGCGTTGTAGAGCACGGGCCGCAGATGTGCACGCTTTTCTTTCTCACACACAGAGCAGTAACAGCACAGGGATCAGCAATGCACGCGCCCACTGTAGGGTTCCATCTGCCCCACACTCGGTGTGTGCGGTTGTCCTGCATGTTGCTGACTCCCGGGGACTTCCTATCAGGCTCGCTGACTTCGGAGTGGGTGGGGCTTTCTTAAAGGTCACATCCCCAGAGCGCGGTGGGGGCCACCGAGAGAAGCAATTGCAATGTGCATGGTCAGCCTGCTGCCTGGAATGCATGTCTGTGACAGGCTGTCCTTCCCTTTTATACTATTGACTGTGCTGTTGCTGTCAGTGCTGATTCTATGTACCGCGGGCATGTTGGTTGCTTACTTAAGAGAGCGTTCCAGGTAATAGGTGCCAGACAGCAACATCTGTATACTATTATTTCATATTAACACTCCACATGCAGAAAACACGGTCTCTTAACGGTATCAACATTGTTTGCTTTTCCTTACGTTGCATTATATGCACCTTTCATTTTTGTTGGCATTTTAATAATGAACATGACAGACCAAACTAGATGTATGTATCGGTATCCAGAACTTTTATTGCAAACAAAACAGAGTGGTACATTTCAGAGCAGACAAAAACACTGACAAACAGTGCAAACAAAAGAATTCAGTGTTTTGCGGTGTTTTTTCCACGATGACATTTGCCACGCTGTGATTGTTTTCGATGAGATCACATATAGGTGTGCCAGCCCCAGTGCAGCACCCTCAGCTGTTTAGATCTTATCTGAACACTACAATCATGACCTTTCTTTGCACACGCGACAAGAAGTTATAAAACAAAGCACAAATGTAGCATTGTAAGCGATTATCAACAAACACATTGTTATTTCAATATTAAATGCTGGCAGAAACAAATGACATATTGACACCCGGGACGGGATCCACAGTCAAACAGCTTGCGCAGATCGTGAATCCCAGCGTTCCGAGGAAGCTGGAGGCTGCTCGCACCCGCTGTGCCATCTTCCCCACACCTCCTCTCCGTTCTCAGCTTCTCCACCCATCTCTCAGTCTACCCCACCCGACTTACCTGATTCCTCCGGTGGGGGCACAACCGCCTTTGCCACAATGGAAAAGTAAGCGGGGCTCAACAGGGAGTCCCTTCTTCCATTTCTATGACGGCCATCTTAGGTGACTTTTTGATTGAATGGGCAAGACGCTGCGAAAGAGCGACCAGTTCATTCAAACATATACTTTGCTATCAGCATCCCAGATTAAAAACCTAGGGTGTTAATAAAAATAATATCCATGCCGGCGGGCCGGATCCGGTGGTAACAACACCGGGGCGCATCTATCGCTTAGGCCCAGGCCGTTACCACCCGATCCACCGGCGTAGGTATTAATGCTTAAATAAAAAACCTGAAGATAAGAATGAAAATGTGCACTTTTTGTTTTCTGATAATAAAAAAAGAAAAATGAACAAATTATAATTAACAACTATAAAAAACTTTTTAGAATGCTTAATAATTACAGTATTTGAAGGTAAAAATAGTAAAAAAAAGTACAAATGAAGAAATTATAATTAACCTTGGGTTAGTTTAGAAAAGCACTATGAAGTGTTTTTTATTACAGTTTTTAAAAGTAAAAATAGTAAAAAGGTAAACATGAAGAAATTATCATTAATATTAGGACAATTCCTGTTTGGACCTGTTCAGACCAGAAGGACTCTGGACCAGATCCCCTGCTCCTCATATGCCGCATCAAGGCACCGCAGAGAGGCAGGTGGCCCCAGCGCCGCACCTGAATTCTGGAAAGCCAGGCCGTGGCAGTTGGCCCAGCACAAAAGTAGCCGACAGAGCGCCGGAGTGGAGTGATGGAGAGACAATGTCAGCGCCAGAAGCACTTCCATCAGACAGAGTCAGCGCCAGAAGCACTTCCATCAGACAAAGCAGCGACGCTCCAGCAGACATAGCTTAGGGAACCACCACTAAGCCCACCATGGCGATTGAATAAAACCTATGCCTGCAAAAAGGCATGGGGATGACTGTTCCCTGTGGATCACTGCATGACCCATGTCGGAAAGGCAGAGGAACTAAATGTTGAAGGGGTGGGGTTTCCAAGCCTTTTTAAACCCTCCCCATAGCCTTCCCTGTCACACCTCTTCAGCCGGGTAAGATATTGGATAAGGTAAGTGGGCTATTTAAGTAAGTGTGTGTGAGTGGTTTAGTGTGGGTTATTTGGGTGAGGACAGGAGGTGGAGGAGGACGTCCCAGTAACCAGAAAAGTAGAGCACAACAGGAGTGCGAAAGCTATTGGGGATGTTGGCGTCTGTGGAGAGTTGCTGTGTGAGAATAAGGAGTGTGTGAAATAGCGAAGAGTAGAAGGTGGTAGTACTATATGTGAGTATTTGGTAGTAGTGGACGGTAGTGAGTGGTAGCGACATAATTGGAAGTGACATTAGTGGGAGAGAGAGAGTTAGTGAGAGTAGTAGCTGGCAGTAGGGACAGCAGAGAGAGGTATTTGTGGAAGCAGTGGTAACAGCAGAGTGGGAGTCGAAGGTGGAGTAGTGATGAGGAGGAAGGAAGGATAGAGTAGCAGAGATATTGGTAGAAGAGTGGTGGTTGGAGACAGAGGAATGAGGAGAGTGGGTACATCAAACGGTGGAAGTAGGAAGGCAGAGTGTGAGATTTGAGGAGAACATCTTGGGATCTAGTGTAGGGAAGGGCCAGTTGAGACCGTGTGGGCAAGAACAGGTTGAAGTGGGTGGAAGGAAGCACCATCCCATAATGCCCCTAGAGTACTAAGCAGGCTAGGTTAGGGACCGCTAGAAGACAAATAGCAATGCTCCAAGAGACTCACTTAATATCGGAAAAGCAGGCCAAGATGGCAAAGAAATGGGGAGGACAAGTATATAGCAGTACATACTCGAATTATGCAAGAGGGACACTAACATGGATCGCACCGGGAGTGCCGTTCCAGCTCATGAAGCAAGAAACGGACTTGGAGGGGAGGCTAGTGCTGGTACACGGAATGCTAGAAAACAAAGAAGTATGTCTGATCAATACTTACGCTCCGAACCACGAAGCAACCAAGTTCTTCAAGAAAGTGGCACTCAGAGTGGCTCAATACAGAGACGCCACACTCATCTGGGCAGGGGACTTCAATTGTACCTTAGACCCACTCCTCGACAGATTAGATGACAAGTACAGGAGGCCGGCGCCTCCAGCCAAGGAACTTCATAGAACACTCGCACGACTGCAGCAGGTGGACGTCTGGATGCAGGTACATGGTGGAGGGAGGGGGTACACTCACTATAGCATGCCCCACTGGGCATTCACATGGATAGATTACCTGCTCACAGGCGCTGAATCCTTAATAGAATTCACAGGAATTGACATTAAAGCACGAACATTATCGGATCATGCCCCGGTAATAGCAACATGGGCGCATACCCATAGGAAAACCCCAATACCAACATGGCGCCTCCGAGCGGAGGCGCTGGAGGAGAGCGAATTGGAAGCACACCTACAAGAGGTAATAGAAGAATACTTTGAACACAACGAGGGAAGTGTAGGAAGCAACGCCACACTCTGGGACGCGTTTAAGGTAGTGATAAGGAGGGCGGCGATTGGAAAAACAGGAGGGCTAAAAGGGGCAGCCATGGAGGAACTGGATAAAATAGAAAAAGAAATAAGAAAGGGGGAAAAAAGGGCAGAAAATGCAGTCGGGAACCCAGGGAATTACTGACGTTAAGAATAATAGGTATGGAACTGCGGGAGAAATTGGGGAAGCTAAATTATGGGAAATACCTACAGAGACTGCACGCAGAAGGGGATAAACCCAGCAGACTCCTAGCATGGCTCACGAAACAAGAAAACAAAAGGGACCCCATAGTGGTACTGGAAGATGAAACAGGGACAGAGGTTAGAAGTCAAGAAAATATAAACAACCTTTTTGCCGGCTTATATGAAAGGCTGTATGCTCCTAATCCGGAAGTGGAACCGGAAGACATTCCGGATGCCCTGGCCGAGATAAGGTTACCAAAGTTAACGGAAGAACAGGCCCAATCATTAGATGCCCCCATCACACTAGATGAAATTGAAACAGTGATTTCCGACCTCCCCTCGGGTAAAGCCCCGGGTCCTGATGGACACCCGGGAGAATTTTACAAGGTATACAAGAACATCATTGCCCCGAAACTATTAGACACATACCTGGAGGCCTATGAGAACATACAACTACCAAACAGCATGTTGGAAATGACAATTGTACCGATCCTTAAACCTGGGAAATCCCCAAGGAAATGTGCCTCGTATAGACCGATCTCCCTCATCAACCAAGACACCAAAATACGCATGGCGGTCTTAGCGAACCGCTTGAAAATAGTGATACCCACATTGATCCACTCAGATCAAACTGGCTACGTCCCAGGGCGCAATACGTCATGGATCCTTCGCAGATTACATCATGTTATAGAGCAGACGAACCAGAGACAGGGCGAGTGCGCGGTGGTGTCATTAGACGCCGTCAAAGCATTCGATTCAGTTAGCTAGAAGTGGCTGCTAAGTGTTTTGGCCCATTGCAGCATAGGGGAAGGGTTCCTTAGATGGATCAGGCTACTATACAAGGATCCCAGAGCCAGAGTAAAGACAGGAAGGCACATCTCAAAAGCTTGGAGAATATACAGGGGCACCAAACAGGGCTGCCCACTGTGTCCAATGTTATATATATTGGCCTTGGAGCCATGGGCGGTTTTTCTCAGGGCAGAATACGGAGACACAAGAATAGATATAGACGGAGTTATACATCAGATCTTGTTATATGCAGATGACACCCTGCTCTTTGTAGAAAACCCACGTACTAACCTGCCCTGCCTCCTGGAAGCAGCAAACGCATACACCAGACTCTCAGGGATAGCCATTAATAAAGAGAAGTCGATCCTTTTCCCCCTGGCCGACCTCAGACGAGTCCCCCGAGACAAACTCCCGGACATGGGTCTGACATGGGCACCAACCTCCTTTAGATATTTAGGAATAGAGATACACCATAACACTGTAGAATCACATGAACGTAATACACTAGTAGCATTAGACAAAATACAAAAGGCCATGAGCTTCTGGGAGACACTCCCTTTGGGGATGATGGGAAGGGCAGCCATCTTGAAGATGGTAGTACTCCCAAGGTTGTTATATTATTTCACAATATCCCGCACGCCATACCCGGAGACTTTTTCAGAAAATTAGACACAATGACGCGGAGGTTCCTGTGGGGAGGGGGGAGGTGCAGGATCGCCATGACAACTTTACAAAGACAGTACGAAGTAGGGGGTATCAGGTTACCTGATTTCGAAAGATACTACCTAGCAGGGCAACTCCAATTTGTGCTCAAATGGCTGGGGGAGGATGAAGCAATAGATAAAATACTCTTCCAACCGGCACTGAAATAATACTATCTACGAGAAATCCCATGGCTAGACGAATCCCTACGCAAGACCTTACCAAGCATGCTTAGGCTCGCGACAAAAATGTGGGCGAGGGCGTGGACACTCCAGAAGGCGATGGACCCTTGCTCGTCACAGATCCCATTAGCTGGGTTACTGGGCACAGATCGGCACATGCTTGCAACATACAGATCCCAATGGGAAGCCAAAGGGGTGGCACAAATAGGAAATCTGAGGATAGACGAACTGTGGCCAGAGTTCCAAGACATGGTGGAGAGTTTTGATATACATGAAGGCCAATTCATCCTATATAATAGGATGATACTGACAATTAAAAAGAGGTGGCCTGAGTGGCCAGAACAAGAGGATGAAGAAGGGGAGTTAGATGTATGGTACGATATAGCAGAAGGTGGACACACAATATGAAGGCTATATGAACAGCTGTTAAGATCTAATAACTCACAGGCGCTACACACGAGAGGAAGCTGGGAGGAAGAACTCAGACGATCTCTTACCGATCAGGAGTGGATCAGAGCGTTGAGATATCCCAAGAAAGCATCAAGGAACGCAAGGTTCAGGCAAGCACAATTATATGTCACACACAGAGCATACTTAACACCCAAAAGGATGAATTCAATGAAGCTGGGAGAACCCTGCACATGCCCCCACTGTCCGGAGGAGCAAGCGGGCATGGTGCACATGTGTTGGACCTGCCCAGTGATACAGGTCTTTTGGGACGGAGTCAGAAGCAAGGTGGCCGGAAGCGGACTCCAAATACAAGAAGGGAATCCTGAACTATACCTATTGGGCCTCTTCCCTAGAGGAGGCAGACATAGGTCGCACCTCGCAAAAATGAAAGACTTAATATGTATATTAGCTAAACGACGGATAGCGATGGCGTGGAACTCGAAAGAGGGCCCAAGAATAGACTCATGGTGGGCGGATCTCAAGAAATGGGCGATGACAGAAATGGCGCTGTGGATGAGGGCAGCGCAGAAAGGAGAAGAGGGAATGGGACAAAAAATTATGGAGTGGAACTCCCTGATGCTGGACCTATTCGAACAAAGAGAGGACAGCGAAGAGGGGGACCCGAGAAGGGAGGAAGAACAGTAGAGGATGGTGCTCGTAGCACCCCCCAGTACAAGGAGGTAGAAAAAGGAAACCGCTGCACTGATACACCGCCACCCAGACAGGAGAAATTCAAATGGCAGGGTCGTCTGCCCACTCGGGGGCAAAGAGAAGTAGGACATCTATACAGAGTGCCAAGCAGCCTGTCATGTAATGTGTTATAATTTGTATGTTATATGTTTGTTTGTTTTTGTAACGTTATCAAAAAACCAAAAACCAATAAAGTGTTTTAAAAAAAAAAGTTGTAAAAATCAACTAAAACAATAAATTAAAAAAAATAAAAAACAAGCTTCTTTATCTGCATCATTTCCTCTACATCTGTTGATATCACCCATCGATAGAGTAGAGGAGTTGGGTTTATAAAAACCGGCCTGTATGCCCGTAAGATCTTCATTGAAGTTAGGCATCTCATTAGGCGGCCGGCATACCACAATGATATGAGTACAATGTACTGGGGAGGAGTTCATTTTAAGGTGAAACATTTCACAACCTTCACAAGTTGCAGAGGATCTTAAAAAAATAGTTCCTCCTTGAGTATGAGAACCCCCCCACCCCCCATTTCCTAAATATCTGTTCTGGTCAAAGAATTTGAAACCTTTCGGAGTGGCCAGTTCAATGACTGGTCTGCTTGAATCTTTTAGTCATGTTTCCGTTATAGCCATGATGTCTACCTCTTATATAATTGTGGACATCAATGGCAGATCGCCCTAATGAGCGTGTGTTAAGCAGAGCTGTTTTCAAAGTGAGTCTGTTTAACAAAATCGGATCCACGTCTATTCTGCTCCGTTAATTCGTGAGTATATTTCCAGCAATATGGCTGTTTTTATCCCCAGGGACCTCCGAACTGCAAGGGGCTAAGTGTGTGGTATTACTGTGTGCAGTGGTGGCTATTCAGTGGGTTTATAGTGGATCTCTTCATGTATCTAATCTACCCCGCATCTGTTTGCAAAATCATTCCCTTTTCAGGAAGGTGCGAGTTAATCCTCAAGGGTGAATGTTCCATCGAAGTGCGTTGCCATAATATTCATCCCTACCAGCTCACCAGTGTTCAAAGACATGTAAATACTTATCTACAATAGATTGCCTGACTACTTACCTAGCTGCTAAGAGTGACACAATATGTGCAGGTTGCTCCATACCAGGAAAGGCAACGGGCAAGCAACTTACCAGGGAGGATTAAAGATCTGTACTGAGAAGTCAGAGACCAGTACCCAAGGTTCAAGATGCGGAAGCATGGACTAGCTCAAACTGGATAGACGCTGACGCGCCTGACTGAGGAATATGAACGCACGCAAACTACAAAGTGTAATGGGAAATGTAGTTCAAGCGCGTATGGTCGTACAAAGATGCAGGAAGTGCCATGAGACACGAACGCTTGCAATTAAGAATATAGAGACTATGGGCCTCATTACGAGCATGGAGGCAGCCATGCCCTTAAAAAGGGCATGGCTGTCTCCATACCGGGTTCCAGTACCGGGTTCCTCCAATGAGGACTTACCGGGCTATTCCAGCCATGGAGGACCTGGTAAGTCCTCATTGGAAAAAAACATCCCCATTCCCATTTGAGCCCCCATAGGGCTCAAGGGGAATGGGGAGGGACCTAATAACAGGCCCGTTAATAACGGGCCGTTATTAGCTCCCTGGACCCTCGCGAGACCCGCTAAGGACGCCTGGATTTACCAGGCGTCCTTACCGGGTCCCGCAAAGGGACCCTCGTAATAGGGCGTCCCGTAATGCCGGGTGCCGGTATCGTACCGGCACCCTTCATTACGGGACCGCCAGGGTCGTAATGAGGCCCTATATGTGGGGGATGAAAAGGGGAACTAAAAGCACAGTTCGACAATTTTGTGCGCAATATATTAAATTAACACAATTTCAGCAACATTATTAAAATCGCATCTAGATATAAAATAATCTAAAATCCAAATGAAAATGCTGTCCAACAGTCTAACTATCTACAAACAGTCAGGAAAGTGCTACGGGGCAGCACACGGCACGAACAGGGTTCAAATACTAGCTCAGACTACATAGACCCTGACACGTTGGTGCTGACGCGCCTGAACGAGGGATATGAATGCGTGCAAACTTTGTCCAAAGTTCAGTATGGGAAGAGTCAGGGGGAGTGAGCAAACATCTGAGCTCATCTTTGGCAGAAGTGTGGCCAGAGGGCCAGAGTTGCCAAGGGTGCTTGTTAAAGACGACATTGGGAATCTGTGTCCTAGTAGTTTTTTTTACTGTTCTTGGAAGGAAGGAGAACCTTAAAATCTGTCCCCATTCTCGAAGAATGATGGATCAAAGGCTATGATGGCTCTGCATTCTTCCTCCTGAAAGCCCTCACACCCTGGTTCTTCAATTCTATACTAGTCTATACTAGTCTTCCACTAGGCTATCCATCCTAGGAGTCTATTTAGACTTTGCCAGGATTGAAAAGGTATGTGCGCCAACCTACTGATCAGGGACGTCATTTCACCAAAATGCGAGGGGTAGCGGAAGTGACATCACACGACCCTTGACCCCCTGATGACATCACAGGAAGTGATGTCATTTGACCCCACCCGGAAGTGATATTGCGGGAAGCGATGGAACACGACCTTTCACCCATTGCCAAAACAGGAAGTGGCATCACATAGCATTGTACACTACGAAAAATATGGTTATGATATCACTATAATGTGATGTACATTTCATACAAGAATGGATCGCCATATGTATTGTTAAGGCCCATCTTAGCGAATTACTGTGAATGCAAGCAGACGTCCATGACCAAATGATAATGATGTGTTATTATATAGCACTTACGCTTAAGCACTTTATATAGAAAAAATATACTCCCAATATCACCGAACCTATGTTGGTACTCATTTATCGACCTCAGAAGGATGAAAGGCTGAGTTGAGGCATTTAAGAACAGACTAAATCAGTGACTCACCCCCTGAAGTGTGCCTGAGATAAACCTTTAATGAGTCTAGCAATTATTGTATAGAATTCCAGAAAGACACATTACTTGATATTTCTATTCTTTCTTATTTAGGGTCAGTGCTGAAAGTGTTAGACTTGTGGGACTCCTGTTCTTATTTTTCTTCTTTTTTTAAGGGGCCTGTACAAGAAAGCCAGTCACTCCAGATGTAAAGAGCCACATGGTGCTGGCCACAGCCCAGGAACTTGGAGCTTGCATTACCAAAAAAAAAAAAAATACATTGATTTTATTTTTGTTTTTTTTAGAGGTTGCAAGGGAGACCACAGAGTTCGCAAGGGAGACCTCAGAGGTCGCAGTTGCGACAACTGGTGACCCATAAATGGCGTCCCTGCTACTGATCCCTACCAGCGCTAGACATGGTAGCACACACAAAAGAGATGGACTAAACCAACTGCCTTTTAGAGTCTATGAAAGCTTTGTATAATAAAATACAGCGCTATGAAACAGTGCATAGACTTCAAGAGACTCTGCCTGACATACACAGGTTTCCTGTAGCCCATGGCTAAGTATACCAATGGAGTAATCCATCTTTGCAAGCCACTTCATTTTGGTTTCCCAAACCCTACTGGCCATCTGCAAGCTGAAGTACATACAATCTATGGGTAGACCCTTATGCCGTATGACAAACTCCCTTTCCTGTGTCTGGGGGGGTGGATATGGTGGAACTGGGGGCTTGGTGCCGCTACTCTTGCGTGATTTAAGGCCCAGAGGAGGTGAATGGGGTATCCCCTGCACCACCTCACCTTTCCACAAAACTAAGGTGGAGCACACGAAATGTAATATCCCTGCCCCTTTCAAGGGTTCTCAGGAGCTTTCAATGAGCCATTACACCAATGGCCCTTTATATTGTGGTTCCCCTTTATGGCCGTATCTGTTGTGGAGTGGGAGTGGTTGCTGCGAGGTTAGAGGAGACAACACAAAGAATGGGCACTCGTTGGCATTCAAGATGATGGTTGAGCCTGAAACTATTGCGGTCTGTGTTGTCATGCAGCACTGTAGAGACTCCTTACAGGCAGCTAAATCCGGCTACATCCCTAATCAGCGCAAGAATCCCCAATCCTGAGTAGGACTGCCCAATGGGAATGACTACAAGAGAAAAAGGCCGTTTGACTTTGGTGATTATTTATTTATTTTTTGCATTGGTTATTGATAAAGTGCCTATACACAAGTGTTTTGAGGCGCAACAAGACAAGAGAGTGGGGGAACAAGGAGGACAGGAAATAGTAACGATCATACTAGGCCTTGTGACATTCAAATCGTGTTAAGTGCAGTAACGAGACGAGAAGTGCAGAGGAGAGAGGGGGGGGGGTGCAGGAACAGGGCAGAAGGGCCTGTGAGAAGGAAGTGCCAGAGGAGGCCAGGTGGACACGTCCCGAGGAAAGCAGAGAGTGCAGAGGGAGGGGAGTCCACAAGCTAAGTAAAAGGTAAGGGGCTGGAATGGCTCCCATAAGGGCAATTGCAAGATGCAAGGGGGGTCATGGGAGACCAATTGCAGTGTAGACTGGACAAGGGAGGCGGCTGGTGCCCTGGAATTCTCTGAAGGAATCAGGCCACCAGTCTAGGGCAGAACAGGGACATTAGCTGGGGAGGGGGCGGGGGAAGGAAGAGGAGAAAAGGAAGGTCCCGAGGAGCTTCCGGAATTTAAGGAGATCTGGCTAAAGTCTGAGAGGGGCAGGGAGGCCGATCCAGAGGGGGTCACCTGTGGAGGTTAGTGATCTACCCCCACTCGCTGCTTGGAAAAAAATCTGATCTGCAGAGAGTTAGAACTAGAAGACAGAAGGGCTCTGGGAGGTTCATGTTTAGGGAGAGAGAGTTGGATGTAGAGGGTCTTGGAACTTGATCCTCGCAGCAACCTGGAGCCAGTGTGTCATGTCACGCGGGAGACTGGGGTCTGCCGCTCCCATTTCCTCCTGGCGAGTCTACCCGCGGGTATGCTTTCGGGGACTCGCCGGGAGGGGACTCGCCGGGAGGGGAGCGACGGGCTACGGGGCTGGCGGCCTTCGGCGCATGCGCGGAAGACCTCTCTCTCGGTTCCGCGCATGCGCCGTGGACCGGACTCACCTCCTTGGTGGGGCTTGCTTTCCAAGCCTCGTTATGGGTCCGCCGGCGTCCGGAAACGGAACGGCCTGCGTCCCAGGCCTCTCGGGCGCCGGCAGCCCATAAAAGAGGCCGCGAGTTTCAGTCTCTTCCTGCTTCCACACTTACCTGTGGCCTGTCCTGGGCAAACCTGCTTCCACACTTACCTGTGGCCTGTCCTGGGCCAACCTGCCTCCAGCCCTTACCTGTGGCCTGTCCTGGGTGAGCCTGCCTCCAGCCATTACCTCTGGCCTGTCCTGGGTCAGCCTGCCTCCAGCCCTTACCTGTGGCCTGTCCTGGGTCAGCCTGCCTCCAGCCCTTACCTCTGGCCTGTCCTGGGTCAGCCTGCCTCCAGCCCTTACCTGTGGCCTGTCCTGGGTCAGCCTGCCTTCAGCCCTTACCTGTGGCCTGTCCTGGGTCAGCCTGCCTCCAGCCCTTACCTGTGGCCTGTCCTGGGTCAGCCTGCCTCCAGCCCTTACCTCTGGCCTGTCCTGGGCCAGCCTGCCTCCAGCCCTTACCTGTGGCCTGTCCTGGGTCAGCCTGCCTCCAGCCCTTACCTCTGGCCTGTCCTGGGCCAGCCTGCCTCCAGCCCTTACCTGTGGCCTGTCCTGGGTCTGCCAACCTCCAGTACTTACCTGGGTCTTGCCCTGAGTCAGCCAGCCTTCAGCTGTACTCACTCTTCCTGTATTGCCTGTCTCCGAACTTTATCCTGCAAACCTTTGGAACCATCTGCACCAATCGAACTCCTCTATCAACTGCAAATACCTCGCTGTTACACTGGACCTGGAAGATTCGTGGTCTCGACAACCAACTCTACCTGGACTGTGGTGTCACCCAACTGAGCCTTCAATCCTCTTGTCACGCTTTTCTGGAGAGTATTTAACGTGACATTGGGGGTCGGTCCATCCTTCACCCAGTTCCTCTTTTGGGTGGTGGAGAGGCTGATTCCTCGTGCCGCCATTTCATCAGTTTCCGGACTCCAGACTGGCGGCCTCTGCAAGACCATCCACCAAGACTACAGGTACGCGGTCCTCTAGGGCCAATCAGCTTGACAGATTGAGACGCCTGCCTTCTGATTCAGAGATGGATGAATCGCAAGATATGAGGAACGAGTTGCTAGCACTCAGAGCCGAGATGACTGCCCTGCATCAAGAGAATCAAACATTGCATCAATTGATAACACAAGGAGCACCCAGTTCTTCTCAAATAGAGGGACCATTGGCTCACACAACACCCATCAAATTCGACGGTGATCCTAGACGGGTGGCGGAGTTTTGTAACCACTGTAGGATACACTTTCTCTTCAGGTCTACCCACTTCAACAACGATAGGGCCAAGATTGGCTATATCTTGGGGAACCTAACTGGGAACGCATTAGCTTGGGCAACTCCGTTTGTGGTCACGAACAGTCCTATTTTGAGTGACTTTGCTGCCTTTGAAAAGGCCTTCCTGGAGGTATTCCAGACGCCTAACCTGGCTTCCGTCGCACAGAATCAATTGATGGACTACAAACAGGGAAGCAATGACATCATCACCTACATCAGCCGCTTCCGACTTTTGGCTACTGACTCTCAGTGGCCTGAAATTACACAAAAAACTCTGTTTCGTCGAGGCCTGAGAGAGGAGTACAAGGACGAGTTACTCCACATCCCCGAACCAGAGAGCCTTCAACTCGTGATTGATCAAGTACTCCGTATTGACCAAAGGTTAACCGAACGAAATGCTGAGAGACGTCGGCTTGACAGAAGTGGTCCCCGGACTACCAACTCACCCGCTGGTTCGTTTGGGTCAACCGAGTCCGGACCTGAGCCCATGCAAGTGGGAGCCATGAGAGGGCCTTTGTCGGAAGAAGAGAAGAAACGAAGGAGGTCTTTGCGTTTGTGTCTTTACTGTGGAGCGGCTGGGCATTATTTGAGTACATGTTCTTTACGTCCGCAAAAGAAGAAGTCGGGAAACTAGGAGACCTGTCGTATACAGGAAGGGCAACGACAGGTCCCATCTCTTCCTCAGACCCTTCGGTTATTTGTTCCATCCATCGGCCCATGCAACCAGCGGTGTTACAGACCCTAAAGGTCCGGATTAAATTACCAGACAAAGACCTGGACGTATCCGGTCTACTGGACTGTGGGGCCTCCGGCAACTATATCGACGAAACATTCGTCTCCAGACATAAGATACCGCTCATTTCCAGACCTACACCTCTACCGGTGGAGCTTATTGATGGTACTCCCTTGTCCTCAGGACCCATTAGTCAGTTCACGGTCGGACTGGCTCTTCAGATTACTGATCATTACGAGGAACTTTCCTTTGATGTTATTAAGTCACCTAACTACAAGATGGTCTTGGGATTACCATGGTTACAACATCACAATCCTTTGATAGACTGGAGAACCCAGACCTTATCCTTTTCATCCGAAAGGTGCGCTCAAGGATGCAAGTTACCGGTTTCCCCCATGACCGTTTCAACCTCTCTGAAGACGGACAACAATGGGGTTCATCTATGTTCCACGTCTCTGGTCCCACAGGTATATTCCGAATTCAAACAGGTTTTTTATGAACCCGGCAACATACCCCTTCCTCCACACCGGTCCTTTGATTGCTCCATTGACATGCTACCGGACCACGTGATACCCCATGGGAAGTTGTACGCGTTGACCCGTGACGAGAAGCAAGTTCTTCAGGATTATCTGTCCGAGAGTCTAGAAAAAGGGTACATTGCACCATCAAAGTCACCTGCAGGTTTTCCCCTGTTTTTTGTAAAGAAGAAAGAAGGCACATTGAGACCCTGTGTCGACTATCGTCAGTTGAATGATATAACAGCCAAGGACCGGTACCCTTTACCATTAATTCGCAGTATCCTTGAAACCCTGCATACTGCGCGAATCTTCTCCAAATTGGACCTCCGCGGAGCTTATCATTTGGTGCGCATCAGGAGTGGGGACGAGTGGAAGACAGCTTTCAAGACATCTTTTGGGCATTTCGAATACAGGGTTATGCCTTTTGGCCTATGTAATGCCCCCGCTGTTTTTCAACGATTCATGGACCACATCTTTGGTGACCTGTTAGGATTATCCGTTTGGGTTTATCTGGACGACATTCTGATATTCTCCAAATCCTTGGACGAGCATGTGGAACACGTTTGTGAGGTCCTTCATCGGCTGTCCATCAACAATCTGTTCGCCAAGGCAGAGAAATGTAGCTTTCACCAACCCAGCATTGAGTTCTTGGGATTTGTAATCAATCAAGAAGGAGTTGGGATGGATCCCAAGAAGATTCGAGCCATACAAGAATGGAAACGTCCACACGATATCAAGGCTCTCCAACGCTTTTTGGGGTTTGCAAACTTCTACAGGCGCTTTATTCCACACTACTCGCAGATCTCAGCGCCTCTCACCAGACTAACTAGCAGCAAGATCGCTTTCGAATGGGATCCCGTGGCTTCCCAGGCATTTGACGTATTGAAATCAGCCTTTATGGCTGCCCCGATCCTGCGCCATCCCCAGGAAGAGTTGCCCTACATCGTAGAGGCCGATGCTTCCAGCTTCGCGGTAGGAGCAGTCCTTCTCCAGAAAGATCCAGCCACGTTAGTGGAACATCCAGTTGCCTATTACTCTCGCAAGTTGAGTCCCAGCGAACGAAACTACGCGGTGATTGAAAAGGAACTGTTGGCCATCAAGACCGCATTCGAGGAATGGAGACATTTTCTCCTCGGAGCTCGCTTTCCTGTGGAGGTGCGAACAGACCATCGCAATCTGCAATATCTTCGCTCCCTGCAATGTCGGACTCCTCGTCAAGCCCGGTGGGCCTTCTTCTTCTCTCCGTTCGAGTTCCATGTTACTTATATCCCGGGAACTTCCAATATAAAGGCAGATGCTCTCTCCAGGTCTCTGGAAAATGCTGATGGAACGCATTGCCCAGAACTTCCACTGATTTCTCCTCGCCATTTTCTGCTGGCCTTGTCCTCTCACCTTAAGTCCATCGCGGAAGCTACTCGGTTGGATCCCGAAAGAACGAACCTTCTTAGTCAGCAATCAGTTTCAGAACGAGAGGGACTGTTGTTTTTTCATAAAAGACTCTACATACCCAGAGGAGCTGTTAGAAGGGGCATTTTACACGGATTCCATGATTCACCCATAGGAGGACATCGTGGGGTCAGAGCCACTCGAGAGATGATATCCCGACAATTCTGGTGGCCTGGTTGGGCGACTGAGATCCAGAAGTACATCGACAGCTGTCCAATATGTGCCCAGTGCAAGGTTCCCAGAAAACGACCATTGGGTTTGTTAATGCCCACCGAAATAGCTCCCTATCCATGGCATACAATCGCTACCGATTTCATTGTGGATTTGCCTCCATCGGAAGGGTACACCTGTATAATGGTGGTTGTGGACAGCTTCACCAAACTGGCCCATTTCATCCCGTTCCGGAAGATCCCTACAGCTACTCAAATGGCTTCGGCATTTCTGCATAACATCTACCGGTTGCACGGCCTACCAGAGAAGGTCATATCGGATAGAGGAACCCAGTTCCTTTCATCATTCTGGAAACAGGTGTGTAGTCATCTGGGAATACATAGAGCTCTAAGCTCAGGCTACCACCCACAGACCAATGGGCTAACCGAAAGGACCAATCAGACCTTGGAAGGGTACCTCCGTTGTTTTGCCAATGCCACACAATCTAATTGGAAGGGTGGGTTAGATCTGGCCGAGGTGTCATACAACAACACCGTTCATGCTTCCATCGGAGTCAGCCCATTCTTCTGTTCCACTGGTTTACATCCTCGATTGATACCTTTCCAACCAGTTCAATCTAGTACTGTTCCTTCTGCTGATGGTCTGGTCTTACACATTCGGAACCAACAAGAACTGGCACGCAAGATCTTAAGTGAAGCCAAAGATCGGATGAAGAGACAGGCAGACAGGAAAAGGAGTGCAGAACCCAACTTCCAGGAGGGCGACAAGGTGTGGTTGTCCTCCAAGAACTTGCCTCTCCGCAATTTGCCCGTCAAGCTGGCCCCTCGTTATTTGGGACCCTTTGTTATCACCAAACGGTTGTCCTCCGTGGCCTTCCGTCTTCGCCTACCCTCTTCTTGGCATGTGCATCCAGTTTTTCACGTGTCCCTGTTGAAGCCCTATGTGACCGATGCTTATGGCCGCACCCCTCCTCGTCCGGCCTCTGTTCTAGTGCAGGGCGTCCCAGAGTTTGAGGTACACGAAATTTGTGATGCCCGTTACCGTAGAGGGGTGCTCCACTATTTGGTTGACTGGAAGGGGTACCCAGCCTGTGATCGTACATGGGAATCACGCCAACACGTGCATGCTCCCCGGCTGGTACGTGAGTTCTACGTACGGTTTCCTTGGAAACCTGGTGCTCCGGGCCTTCCTGGGAGGGGGCATAGTGTCATGTCACGCGGGAGACTGGGGTCTGCCGCTCCCATTTCCTCCTGGCGAGTCTACCCGCGCGTATGCTTTCGGGGACTCACCGGGAGGGGACTCGCCGGGAGGGGAGCGACGGGCTACGGGGCTGGCGGCCTTCGGCGCATGCGCGGAAGACCTCTCTCTCGGTTCCGCGCATGCGCCGTGGACCGGACTCACCTCCTTGGTGGGGCTTGCTTTCCAAGCCTCGTTATGGGTCCGCCGGCGTCCGGAAACGGAACGGCCTGCGTCCCAGGCCTCTCGGGCGCCGGCGGCCCATAAAAGAGGCCGCGAGTTTCAGCGAGTCGCGTCTCAACGCGGTTCGCTTTGCTCGCCTCGTTGTTCCTGCTTCCACACTTACCTGTGGCCTGTCCTGGGCCAACCTGCTTCCACACTTACCTGTGGCCTGTCCTGGGCCAACCTGCCTCCAGCCCTTACCTGTGGCCTGTCCTGGGTCAGCCTGCCTCCAGCCATTACCTCTGGCCTGTCCTGGGTCAGCCTGCCTCCAGCCCTTACCTGTGGCCTGTCCTGGGTCAGCCTGCCTCCAGCCCTTACCTCTGGCCTGTCCTGGGTCAGCCTGCCTCCAGCCCTTACCTGTGGCCTGTCCTGGGTCAGCCTGCCTCCAGCCCTTACCTGTGGCCTGTCCTGGGTCAGCCTGCCTCCAGCCCTTACCTGTGGCCTGTCCTGGGTCAGCCTGCCTCCAGCCCTTACCTCTGGCCTGTCCTGGGCCAGCCTGCCTCCAGCCCTTACCTGTGGCCTGTCCTGGGTCAGCCTGCCTCCAGCCCTTACCTCTGGCCTGTCCTGGGCCAGCCTGCCTCCAGCCCTTACCTGTGGCCTGTCCTGGGTCTGCCAACCTCCAGTACTTACCTGGGTCTTGCCCTGAGTCAGCCAGCCTTCAGCTGTACTCACTCTTCCTGTATTGCCTGTCTCCGAACTTTATCCTGCAAACCTTTGGAACCATCTGCACCAATCGAACTCCTCTATCAACTGCAACTACCTCGCTGTTACACTGGACCTGGAAGATTCGTGGTCTCGACAACCAACTCTACCTGGACTGTGGTGTCACCCAACTGAGCCTTCAATCCTCTTGTCACGCTTTTCTGGAGAGTATTTAACGTGACATTGGGGGTCGGTCCATCCTTCACCCAGTTCCTCTTTTGGGTGGTGGAGAGGCTGATTCCTCGTGCCGCCATTTCATCAGTTTCCGGACTCCAGACTGGCGGCCTCTGCAAGACCATCCACCAAGACTACAGGTACGCGGTCCTCTAGGGCCAATCAGCTTGACAGAGTGGAGAGATTTAAGGGCTGGAGAGAATGATGTGGTCCCTGGGCTTGAGGCCAAGGATAAGTCTTGCAGTCCTATTCTGGATTATTTGGGGGGGGGGCGATGGGAGGAGTTAGGCAGATTGTGGAAGAGGCTGTTATTGTAGTCCAACCTAGAGAGAACCAGAGCTCTGGAGACCTTGAGTTTCTGGGAGAAGGTGAGGAAAGGGAGAATGCCTCTGAGGAGGTGCAGCTGAAAGGGGGCCTTCTTGGCCAGGACCGTGATGTGAGGAGAGAGAGGAGTCGAAGATGACGCCAAGGTTTTTTGCCTCACAAAGGGTGAGGGGAGGGGGCCCATGGATGGTGGCCAGAGTGTGGGAGAGAAAGAGGGAACAGAGGTCCCAATAAGAAGGATCTCTATCTTACTGGCATTAAGGCAGAGATGATTAGTAGTACACCATGCCTGCATAGCAGAAAGGCAGTCAGGAATGAGATTGGAAGAGAAGGAGGCAGAGGAGGGTAGCTTGAAGGAGAGCTGTTTGTCATCCACATAACATTGGAAGTTAGGAGAAAAGGTGGAAATAAGATGGGCTTGGGGGACAGGTAGATATTGAAAAGCCATGGTGAGAGGATAGAGCCCCGAGGGACACCACAAGTGGAGAGTGAAATGGTGGAGAGAAAAGGGCCCAGTTGAACCTGGGAAGGACGGTCCAAGAGTAAGGAGGTTAACCAGTCCAGAGCCAGGTCCAAGAGTGTCACAGAGCTGATTTATCAGGGTGGCATGATTGACCATATCAGAAGCAGAGGGAAGAGCAAGAAGGATGAGAATGGAAAGAGAGCTGGAATCGAGATTAGAGAGCAAGTCTTTACGGGTGTTCAGGAGAGCAGTTTCAGTGCCTCTGGCAACTCTGAAGCCAGACTGGTGGTTATGGAGGCAACCAGCAGATTCAGTGTGGATACTCTTGGAGATGGCCAGCTTATCCAAGGGTTTGCCCAGGAGGGGGCTAATGGAGATTGCTGTAGATGGAGAGAGGTACCAAAAGAGAGGAGGAGAGAAGAGGAAGAGGCAAGGGACAGGAGGAAGGAGGAGGCAGAAGAGAGGTGGAGAGAGGAGGTGGGGGCAAGTAGAATGAAGAGATAGCAAGAGGAGTCAAGGAGATGAATGTACTGATGAACCCTCCCTCCATCTCTGTTCCGTCCAATGCTTTCTCTTTGCCGCCCTGTCTGCTCTTCTTTATGCTCCCTCTCATCAGGGCTCAGCTGGGCCACAGCATCTGGGATCCGTCCTCAGCTTCTTCCCATCACGCCGGACCTCTGCTGTCGCGCATGGCCTCTAGTCTCGTGTTCGCTGCTGTTGAGAGGCTCCTGTTATCTCGACCTGCCTTTCTTTGTTCTCCGCAGTCCTTCTGCTCATGTTTGCATGACAGCAAGCCTTGGACTCCCGCGCCACTCGCTGGTGATGATGCTGAGGATGACCACTTCTTCTCTACTCTACTGACCTTTTCTTCTGGCCATGATGCTGGGTCCAGGTCCAGGTCACCTGACTATGGTCAATGTAAAAAGTCTTCTGACAGGCTGTACCTTTTGTTTGTTATGGAGGAGATGTCATGAAAATAGTGTCTTGGCAGAAGGCCAGAAGCCTAGGCTAACCATTGTCTGTACAAGAACAAAGCATATTTGAAATGGTTTTGTTTTAATTTACTTTAAACCTTTTCTTTCTTTACCTACATTTAATACCCCCACCCTCTGATCTCTTCCTTTGTGCAGGATTTATTTAGCCATTTTTCATTGTTTGGAAAATGTACAATTGATCTTATTTTTCAGAGCTATTTTTTTGTTTCTTTTGTTTGCAAAGTATACCCGGTAAAGGCACAAGAAAAAAAAAAACCTATGCCACAGCCTCTCCTGGGATGGTCTGCAAAAGATAAGTGCAATAAATAAGTGCAATAGGGAAGTGCAAGAGATAAGTGCAAGAGATAAGTGCAAGAGATAAGTGCAGAAATTCCCTTCAGCTTCTAAAGGACAAAGGATGCCAATGTGCCCTGCTCGCTGGCACTCTGCCTACCTGTGCAGCATTTCTCCCAGATGCTCGATTGGGCACTGGTAGGCAAGAGTTGGCCTCTTGCATAATTAATGTGGATGCTCCAATGACAGCACTCCACACTGGCACTCTCAAGGTCTACACTCCAACACATAATATCATAACAACTAAACAATCCACGCATGGCAATTGAACAACCCTCCCAACAGACAGCAAACACCAGATTGCTACAACTCTCCAACCAATTTATATATCACATCTCCTTGCACTATGGGCACACAAGGCTCAGCCACAAGGCCTGCACAAAAGTAACACTAGTGCTCTCTACACAAGCCACTTAGAAACAGACCCACATGTGCTACCTGGGTATCTCCAAAGTGCACACAACCACAATGCTACTGCATAAAGCACTTTCCGCACCTCCTCCACCTCTTTTACAGCTGCTGGAGCACCAAGCCTCCCTCTTTCCCCGCTAACCAATCCCAGGCACCCCTCTCTTTTACATCTACCAGAGCACCAAGCCTCCCTCTTTCCCTGCTAACCAATCCCAGGCACCCCTCTCTTTTACAGCTGCTGGAGCACCAAGCCTCCCTCTTTCCCTGCTAACCAATCCCAGGCACTCCTCTCTTTTACATCTACCAGATCACCAAGCCTCCCTCTTTCCCTGCTAACCAATCCCAGGCACCCCTCTCTTTTACAGCTGCTGGAGCACCAAGCCTCCCTCTTTCCCTGCTAACCAATCCCAGGCACCCCTCTCTTTTACAGCTGCTGGAGCACCAAGCCTCCCTCTTTCCGTGCTAACCAATCCCAGGCACCCCTCTCTTTTACATCTACCAGAGCACCAAGCCTCCCTCTTTCCCTGCTAACCAATCCCAGGAACCCCTCTCTTTTACATCTACCAGAGCACCAAGCCTCCCTCTTTCCCTGCTAACCAATCCCAGACACCCCTCTCTTTTACAGCTGCCAGATCACCAAGCGTCCCTCTTTCCCCACTAACCAGACCCAGACACCCCTCTCTTTTACATCTACCGGAGCACCAGGAATCCCTTTTCCCCCCTAACCAATCCCAGGCACCCCTCTCTTTTACAGCTGCCATATCACCAAGCGTCCCTCTTTCCCCACTAACCAATCCCAGGCACCCCTCTCTTTTACATCTACCGTAGCACCAGGAATCCCTTTTCCCTGCTAACCAATCCCAGGCACCCCTCTCTTTTACAGCTGCCAGATCACCAAGCGTCCCTCTTTCCCCACTAACCAATCCCAGGCACCCCTCTCTTTTACACCTGCCAGATCACCAAACGTCCCCCTTTCCCCACTAACCAGACCCAGAACCCCTCTCTTTTACATCTACCGGAGCACCAGGAATCCCTTTTCCCCCCTAACCAATCCCAGGCACCCCTCTCTTTTACAGCTGCCAGATCACCAAGCGTCCCTCTTTCCCCACTAACCAATCCCAGGCACCCCTCTCTTTTACAGCTGCCGGAGCCAAAAGGTCCATGCAAATGGCAACAGAGTGCAATAAAACACCCACTATCATAACATAACACCATAGAAAAATGCTCCTGTGGACCGAACATTCCAGGTCGTTTGGAGATCTTACTTTGTGCTGAATTCAGGCACCAGAGGAAGGCTGCCAATTCTGCTGCTCTTGTCCAAAATGGAGGTGCGCAGCCACGTCCCTTATAGTGACTCCTTCACTAAAGATTCAATGCTGAGAAGTGAAAGCACCTTCTGGTAAGATGTATTTGCTAAAACCCAGAGATAAGTTCCTCAATTGAATGACTAAGCCTCCCCGTCAACGTGCATTAGGTATAAGCCACAGTACCCGTAAGACTTACGCCCCCAGAGACTATTATAAACACCTCTAAAGGCTGAACCCACTTTTTCATTGTATGCATGTAAATGTATGTATGTAGCAGATTTATATAGTGCACACAGAGCTGGTGAGCAATGGATCACTGAACAATAAAAGAAGTGGAGAATTAGTGGGGGCCTTGTTGGTCCATGCAGAAGGATAGCTCAGGGGGAACGCGTTTGTCTTGGAAGCAAGACAACACGGTGCAACACAGGTTTGAATCCTGATCGCGCGCTTCGAATCCCTTTGCTGGTATTAAGCACGTTATAAATGAACAACAAAATAAATACTGTAACATCACAGCAGGTGGGGAGCCAGCCTGCAGGTTTTTCCAGAGCGTGGGAGCATAGCAGCAGTTTACTTGTTTTCTGGTCTTCTCATAGACCACCTTCCAGCCTGGTATTATCTTGGCTCCTGCTGTTGCGTTGAACTCTTGAGATAGTCATCCTTTCATCTATGATGTATGATGGCCTTGTAAGGGGTTAGGTGTAAGACTTGGACACAGTGGCATCTTGAGTGTGGGTTACACACTTCTGTTTATCCCAAAAGAAAAGGGGTTGGAGGAATGTTGCAATGACACCTGGCTGTCATTACTATGTATGACTGAAGGGTTGTCTTGACTCAGTCTTTTCCTGTCTCCCTGGAACCTGTCCTCTCCCATGTGGTCCTCTGCATATAGCCACCCCCAGGGTCAGAGTCAGGGAGCTTCTGTCTTTCCCTGGCCACGTAGGAGAGGCCTCCTCCCAGGGAATCAGCGATGAGCTTGTCAGATTCGTCACAGCATCTTGGACATTAGCGATATTGGGTACGGTACAGGGGTGTACAGGGGTGTACAAGGCCTTATGCACAAGGCACTGCATGTGTCACTGGATTTTGGCACCCCCTGTTTCAAGTCATGATAATGGTGAAATAAAGCAATAGAATGTAAGGATTAGATCTGCCTAAGGGGGCCCCCAAAACATTTGCTTTTTCTGTGTTGCAAGTTGACATTAACTGTGTGCTGAGGCTTGCATTTTTTACTATGTCCCAAGTCTTTCTCTAAAATGGACAAATGACCTTCTGCCCCTGTGCTACTGCACTGGTAAATGGCTGCGAGTTAATGTAAGTCAGGGCTCTTGAGCTTCACCGTGGGGAGATTATTGGTTAGAAAGGGCACTGTGGAAAATGTGTTTGTATGCATAGGCCTAACCCATGCACAACCCTTTGCTACTTTTACAAGCACACATGGCGCCTCATTAGGACCCTGGCGGTCCCGTAATGAACGGTGCCGGTACGGGACCGGCACCGTTCATTATGGGCTGCCCTATTACGAGGCCTGCTAGCGGGTCCCGCTTTTCACACCTGGTCAGACTAGACGTGAAAAGCGGGACCCGCTTGCAAGCCAGGATACTAACAACGGGCACGTCATCCCCATTCCCATTGAGCCCTATGGGACTCAAATGGGAATGGGGATGGATTTTTACCCGGTCCCAGAAAAGGGCAATAACCGGGTCCGCCAAGGGACCGCCAGGGTCCTAATCTGGGACCTTATCTGGGACCCAGATTATTGCCCTTTTCTGGGACCCGGTAAAAAATCATTACCGGCGGCAGCCGTGCCCTTAACAAGGGCACGGCTACCGCCTGGATCGTAATGAGGCCCATGGTAAGATGTTAATTTCTCACCAAATACCGTGATTGTACCATTGTACTTGGCCAGACCAGGACAGGAACGCCAGATCCATAAAGGGCCCGTGTGATAGACTCTGCTTTAGCACCTTGAAGCATCTGTTGTGCTAGATGGAATTACCAAGATGGGCGATAGACCTCTACCCATTGGTAACCAAGGAGATTCGTGGCCGTGCGCCCTTGCTCTATGAGCAAAGGGACCCACAGCTGCAACTCGTATGTTCTTTGACAACTTGAAATTGAAAGTTTTGGAGTTCACCCTTACAAGACTGAAAGAGAGATTTAATGAACTGCTATCAGCACTGGCCCCAATGGTAGAAGTATACCCAAGAACTGTGTTCTTGGCAGGGGAGGGGGTAGGTGGAAGCAAAGTGTGACATGTGACTCAGTTTTGCAGCTGGGCATTGCAATAGTGTAAGTGACTAGTAACTAAGACTCCTATTACAAATTTACACTTGCACAGGGACATGAATGGACAAATCCTCTGTATAGAATGGTGAATAAGGTCGTAAAAAGTAAAGGAATGTTAAATTGAAAAACATAAAAGTAGTAGAACACCGCTTCCTACCGTTCCCGCTCACTTTGATCACTGACTGCCCCCCAAAACATCCATTTCTGAACCATTAGCCAGTGCTAGCTTCACTCCAGACCAACATGACTCTGTAGAAAAAACATGGTGCACAGAATTTTTCAGTCTCTTCTTTTTTTAATGCAGTCCTCTTGTTGATAATTATGGCTGAGCGTTGCTGAAGCCAACTCGGAGAGTCAGAGTATTCCTATGCGCTGTGGGCTATCAGATTCGTGGAAGGATACAGAGTGGTGTGGCTTGCTGTTTCCTTCCTGTAGAGCATTCGTCCAATTCAGTTTCTGCCTAACCCTTCCATGACATTTGACAGGCCCTGATTGGGTGACTGCTCCTGTCACTCCAATTACTTTGATCCCTCCTCCAATTCCTGTGATCCTTTGCATTTTGACTGACACCCCTGTTGTCCAGGTCCTTGGCAAAACTGGTTCCCTTCTTTCACCTACTTGCCACTTCCGCTCATCTTTTGCCCCAGGAAAGGGTTAACCCCCATTCTTTGTGCTCTCACTCTACTCCCATTCCGAAATGGGTCACACTTACTCTCCATTCTCTATTAATGATAATGATAATGATGTGACTCCCACACATGGGTAGTGCCCTACCCACGTGTTACTTCCACAGGTACTGCCACTCAGTTACTAAACACATGCCCCACGGGATATCTGGCTGTTGGGTACGCCATGGGAGTTATAGAGGACAGAGTGCGCTACACAGCCTGGTCCTGGCTGCCTTCCTGCTGCCCCATCCTGAAAGGAAGCTGAGCAAGCAGACTGCTGTGTAAGAAGGTCATTTTGAAAAAAGGGACTGCATGCATGCATGTTTTAATGTAATAATGTAATGCAATGTGTGTGTACTTGAAATATGTGCATGTGCCTGTTTGCGGTAGTAGAGGCAACGTCATAAAAGTGATTTACCGTGGCTATGCCAGCATATATTGTGGGTGTACCATCATGAGCGGGATTGTAACATGCTGATGCTTGCATGTATTGTGTGCTCTGTTCATAGGTTTATGAAAATGATTTACAGTATGATTGTTGGCATGTAGTGTGGGCGCATCATCCCAAATGTGATGTTAAGTAAGGCCTGGAGGACAGCTCAGGGGCAATGCGTTTTTCTTGGAAGCAAGACAGTGCATAGCAGCACATGTTCGAATCCCAGTCCGGCGCTTCGAGGCATTATGTACAAAGGAAACATGAGTAGGTTCTTATATGGGAATGCTCGTATTTATTGGTGCAGCCAGCATGGATGCGTATGAGCACAGCCTGAGTGAACATATTTTTATACTGGCATATATTGTGGTCAAAGGCATAATGAAAACACTTGGGTATAGGCTCGCTATAAATAAAATATATCATATCATAATGCGTTTGGAAATGATTGTGCACTGTTTTTCATTAGTTACCCTAGAACACCAGTTGCAAACTGCCTGCCTTTTACCCAATTCTTCACAAAAATGCACCATTTTAAGCCATTATTCAAAATGTTTTCTTGGGACGAAAACCCTCCTGAATCTACCTTTGTTCGTTCGGGCTCGCCTGCTATGCTCGGTCGCTCGGCCATATTTCTATGAATTCGTCACGCCGCTCCAGTTAGAAGAATTCACCAGCCACCACTGTTCACCTCCGCCCTGACTTGAAAGCCTTCACGTCTCCCCAGAAGGCACCTTCTGGTTCAGTAGTGTGCCAGTATGCCGTTCATGTATGGCATCAGTCTTTCGGTGCATGAAGACCAATGTCGGACTGGGGCATCAAATTGTCTCGAGCACCAATGAAAAAGTGGACCACCGTTGTAAATGGCAATTCACCCGTTTTAATGAATATTTATTTAGTAACGCTGGTCAAAACTACTAGTTGCATGGTGAAGTAACACAAACTGGCCCACATGGGCCCAACAAAGTGGCCCACTTTGACCAAATAAACTGGCCCACAATAGCATGTTATGTTTTTGGTTTGGGCATTGCCCTATAGGCCAGTCCGAGTCTGATGATGAAACCCCTGCTAAGAGACATCCAAAGGGCGGTGTAATTTCTTAGTATGATGCGAGACTGTAGTTGTGGCCCTCAGAGCCTGCTCACGTGGAGTTCTGTCCTTGGACTTTGGAAATCAGAGGGTGGTTGGGGGCATCCTCCTTGTGTCCCGTGTCCTTCATATCCCTGATCACTTATGCTCAAAAAGTGTGGGGACTCTGTATTCATCCCCTGGGACTGTCAGGTTCTCTCTGCCTGACTGCTCTTACATTGATAATTACAGCGCTCTGAGAGCGGGCCCCCTCTACAGATGACAGCCTACTCTGGACACTGTGGAGTAACTTTGCAGAAAATGTTGGGGGGGGACATGACATCTAAATGAAAGGGGTCCCTGCCAAGTGAGTCGGACAAAATGGTGTGCCACAAAAGTTGTGGGGGGGGAAACATTCTTGTCCCCCCCTAAAATTACGCCCATGTCTGGACATAATGTGCAGAGGCCGGTTTCTTCATGTTTTTCCTTCCCAGGTTGAAGTTGCTTCTAAAATGGCTGCCAAGGGAAGGAAAGAGCCATTGGCCGTCTCATTGATAACTCTTCTCTTAGCAAATGGCCCTAAACAGTGTAACACACGCCCCCAGGGTGGTTGTGCACCGCGGCTAAGATGTTTTGGCCAGCAGAAAGTTAAACAGTTGATGTAGAAATTAACACAGGAAACTCAGAAATGGGCCAAGGAAGAAATAGGATACTCCAGGAAGTAGCCGCATCCTCGCCTGTCCCACGGCGCCCGCGCAGAGCCCTGGGAACGTGAACTCAGGCGACCCACAGCGACTTGCAGAGGGGAAGGATATTTATATACACACATAGGGTTTTTATTGTCGGATTCTCCTGTACTGAAACAAGATGTAAACAAGTGCTGCCTCGCATTTGCAAGCAAACCTTTCCCATATGTTTCTGACTTGCATCAGCTGCCAAACAGCCAGAGTCTCATGCATGGACCCTTGGCTCGCCTGACCGGAGACGGCTATATGGGGTGGTGGGAAGATTTTAGGGGGCTTTTGGTAGCCACAGTACCTTCCAACAAACCAGAACAGTGTAGTGGGTTTAATACAAGCAGGGATTCTGGTGTGTATCCTCACTTCTGCGCTCTCCTATTTAGCCCTATCAGGCTTTCCGACATCAGCGGCTAACCAGATCCAAAGCGATGTAATCAGGCCTTGGGCTCTCCCCTTGGGATACCCAGTGTCCGTGTGTCTCCAGCTGAACAACACTCAGGTCGCGTGTACTTCTGACCTGCACCCATCAACACCACAGGGTTCCCATCTGCCTCTCCAACTATCCCACTAGCAGCCCTCCCTCTTCTTACAGAGGCATGCACAGTACCCATAAATATGTCTAAATATGTCTAGGGGCGCTATGCAAGACCACTTTAGATTGTTGCTCTAGAAGATGTCTTGTGACCACCTTGTGTTGTCTCTTGCCCTTTGTGTGGCTGTCAGTATCTCTTCGCTGGAGTGTTGTGTAAGGAACATGTTGTAGTACACTGCCTTCTGCTCAGTCTGAGGGAGGACAAGCAAACTGTTGCTGGGTTTACCAACCACAGCCGGATGCTTACACTACAGCAACTTCAAATGTTATCTACCCGGAAGAAATTCAAGCAGTAAGGTTAATCCTGGAATAATGGACATTTCTAGTTAAGGACCAATCAGGATAGCCTCACTATGCTGTAGAATCAATCATGTCCATTCAACGTTCAGCTGTTCCTTTAGTCAGGTAAAGAAAAGGGACGGGAGTATACACCGGTTAATATTTATCCTGGATGGTTAGGCTGTTGTTCTCCCTTCCCTACGTTTTTTAGCACGGGACAAAGCGGGTCACTCGAGCACAGCACACTCTTGGGCTTCATCGATAAAAGTCACAGTCGCTTTTATCAACAACAGGACCCTCTGTGCTCAAGTCTCTTTCGTTCAAAGTCTCTTGCTTCAGAGGGCCTGATGTACCAGAAACAACAAAGAAAAGTTCCTTTCCATATTGAATACGGGCAATCTTCTCTTCGCCATGGATCCCCCTCTGCCGGGCTTAGATCTGTATCCACCACTGGTAGTTAAGTGTTTCATTCGAAACTTGGCCAATAAGGGAATTGACACAAATAACACGGCCATTTGTAGTGGGTGGGGAGTGGGCTGGCAATGGCCAAAGAAGCCTTCTTTGCAATTCTACCATCCCCACACAATCCACAGGAACTGACTGGAGCTGAGGTCCTTTGTGATCATTTCTGCATCCGATTGGGCCTGGGTTCCTGGCTTGTGCTTTTTCCACCCCCACTCT
Source organism: Ambystoma mexicanum (assembly GCF_040938575.1). Taxonomy (NCBI): domain Eukaryota; kingdom Metazoa; phylum Chordata; class Amphibia; order Caudata; family Ambystomatidae; genus Ambystoma; species Ambystoma mexicanum. The sequence continues at coordinate 1,205,683,133 of NC_090926.1, read as the reverse complement.
CCTGACAAAGTAACGCGGCCAGTATTGAAATGAATGAATCTCAGAGAGATATACCCGAACCATGGGATGTTATAGAGCTTAGCTATTGAAGGCACCAAGATCATGGTATACTAATCACCATAAGCTTGTAATGGTTACAAGGTTCACACACCTAGAATTGATAATCCATGGATTTGGGCTGGTAATCCCGGAGACCAATAAAGAGTGATGTCAATAGGAGATGCAGGACCACTTACCCCTAACCCAGAGAGAAGAGCAGGGCAAGCGACCCCCGGTTACTTCTGCGTCCGCTATGCTTCCATTGAGTCCATGTGTGCCTAGTGAGGACTTCTGATCCTAGTGTGGTCGCTGGCTCACCAATCATGTGCACTGCCGGGTGATGCCTGGAAGGAGATCGGGGTGAAGGAGTAGTCTTGTAGTAAGTGTAGCGAGACAGAAGCCTGCAAAGCATGTGGGTGATGGTCACTCTGTTTCTCCAGGTCCTCGGCATTTAACTCAAAATACAATACGAAGGACTTACTTGGCTTTCCTTTGCTCTCTGATGGGGAGCGGTAGTTGAGCAGTCAAGGCCAAGACACAGGAGTAATTTGTAGAGTCGTTCAAAATGCAGGTCATAACACGTTATTGTAGTTCATAAAGGTAAGTAATGTCAATGTGGATATATATTTTAAGCATAGTCTATATCTTTAATGATACAAACATAGATATGCATAGGTAGAATTAGGAAGTAGAATGAGCCAGACATTCTGCAACATCACCCAGTAGCCTCCGTCCTTCAGTTCAGAGCAACTGAGCAATGCATTGTGGGTATGCACATTTTCCCAAAACCATGTCTTTTCTCCAAAGAGGTGTTTCCAATAAGGTTGTACTATTGTATTATTGTATACATAGCTTTATTACCCCAACACAGACAACCACATACATGTTTCATCATCATTAGAGCTAATCAGCTTGGTATAGTTGGAGGATATACGCATGCTTAGAAAACACTATCAATGTTATGGTGGGTTTAAAAAAGCAGGATAAAAATCCTTCTGCGTCAAATGTGAAAGAAGAATAGGGTATTTCAGCTAAGACACATCGCATCCCTCATTAGCTACCCCTGAAAGTTCACCTCCAGGTTTGAGTAACTCAGCATTGCATTGTGGGTATGTAAATGAGCTCAACATAAGCGTGCACTATTATAATTCGTGGAAAGGACAAAGCGTTTAAAACTTAACCTTGGGGTGACACAGCGTGTCGCCAGCCACTATAGCCTGGCTAACTACTGCCCTATCTTCACTACCCCCTTCCTAGGAAATCTCTAGGAGAAGCTGGCCATCTCACAACTGATCCATCAGACTGAATCTGTTGGTTGTCTCCACAACCACCAGTCTGGACTCAGAACCCCCGTGATGACCTACTCTGAAACCTCGATTCTAACTCTCCTTTCTGATCTTTCCTCTGCCTTTGACACGGTCAAATACTCCACTCTGACGAAATGGCTTCTTGACATCATGGGCCTCGCACTGCACTGGCTGACCTCCTTCCTCTCTAACCGACCTTCCCAGGTTCAACTGGTCCCTTTTTTCTCACCTATCATCCTCTCCACCTGTGGCCTCCCTCAAGGCTCAAACTTCTCCCCGTGGCTCTTCAACATCTACCTTGCCCCTCTGGTCCACCTGATCTCCTCCTTCTCCCCTCACTTGCAGTGTTATGCAGATGACACGCAGCTCTCCTTCAAGCTTTCCTCCACTGCCTGTCTAACTACTATTCAGGCCTGGTGTGCTGCCAATGATATCTGCCTTTATGCCAGTAAGACTGAGATCCTTCTCATTGGAACCCCATGTCTCTCCTTCCCCCCTACCCTCTGGCAGCCCTCTATGGTTCCCTTCCCCTCACCCTCCTGTGAGGCAAAAAGCCTTGGTGTCATCTTTGACTCCTCTCTCTCCTTCTCTCCTCACATCGCAGATCTTGCCAAGAATGCCCACTTACAGCTGCACCACCTCAGAGGTATTATACCTTGCCTTACCTTCCCCCAGAAACTCAACATCTCTAGAGCTCTGGTCCTCTCTAGGATGGACTACTGCAACAGACTCTTCCTCAATCTGCCTCTTTCCTCCCTTTGCCCCCTTCAACTAATCCAGTATAGGACTGCAAGACTTATCCTTGGACTAAAGCCCAGGGATCACATCTCTCCAGCCCTAGAATCCCTCCACTGGCTCCTGGTTACTGCTAGGATCAAAATCAAGACCCTCTGCATTATTCACAAGGCTTTCTGGGACCTTGGAACCGGCTACATCCAACTCCCTCTTCCTAAACACCCCCTGCTAGAGCCCTTCAGTCTGCTAGCTCCAACTCTCTGCAGTTCTGACGCTTCTCTAAGCAGAAAGTGGGGGGGTGGATCTCTCTCCTCCGAAGGAGCATCCCTCTGGAATGGTCTCCCTGCCCCTCTCAGGCTTGAGCTGGACCTCCTTAAGTTCCAAAAGCTCCTCAAGACCCTCCTTTTCTGTTCTTCCTTCCCTCTCCCCTCCCCTCCAATCCCCCCACCGTCTGCTGCAATGACTGACTGCCTGGTTCCCTATGAGTTCTACAGGGTACCAAGGCCCCACCCAGCCCCCCCTCTAAATACTTAGCATGAGGACCCTCTCCACGTCACCCCATGCACTTGCCCTCCTGGCCTCCCTTTAGTACATTCCTAGCCCGTGGCCCTCTCCCACCTCACCCACTGCCCTTCACTTGCACTCTCTCCTCCTTTCAATACACTTCCCTCCCTCGCACTTTGCACTCCCCGCTTCTCTCCCTTGCACTTTCTGTTACTGCACTTGCAGGATCCGAATGTCACATGGCCTAGTTGGACAATTATTGTTATATTTCTCCCTTGTCTCCCACCTTTTTTGTCTATTGGGGCCTTGAAACGTAATTTTTTGTATAGGCGCCTTGAAAATATCCAATAAATAAATAGTCTCTTATGCTAAGCGGCTTCAATGCTATACTCAATGTTATCCTATTCTGTAAGAAACTAAGCACAATAGGCCGCTCTAGCTGTCTATCTCTTACGCTGGGTGGCTTTAACGCTACACTCAATGGTATTATTTTCGGTAAGAAACTAATCACAATAAGCCGCCCTAGCCATCTGTCTCTTTTGCTGGGCGACTTTAACGCTAGAGTCAATGGGACGGATACGCTGACATGATTCTCAATTGCCATGTGCCTCATGGACTTTTTCCTCGTGATCCCATCCCAAACTGTACATATTCACTAGATTGTTATCAAACATGGTGAAGGAGGGTCAAAGAAGCCAAGTTCTGGAGTTTTCTTCCCAGTGCCCCTGGAGTGGCTGTGGTCAGTTGCAGTAAGCTGTGGTTGTGATGATTACTGTGCTGTTGGCTGCGGCAGGTAAAATGGATGTTTGAGACATAGAGACTAGACTCTGTAGTAGCGATGCCTTGTAATTACAGGCATCCCCTGAAAGGTCCCGCTTATACCTTCTTTATGTATTCCCATACAGGGTCCGAAAATAGACGCCCTGAGGAAGGCGGCCTCAATAGATGACATGACTGCCGAAACGTGAAGATCTTTGAATTTGAAACTCTCTGAACTTCAGTATGCACTCTGTGCATCACATTTAGTTTTGAAATTCTGAATTGTTGTTTTCATGCCATTTTATGTACTCGACATATTTTCGAAATTACTGAACGTTGTTCTCATGTCATTTTTATGTACTTAATTGACGCATTGGTTAATTAGAATGTGAATATGTACACTCAACATTTATTTAAAGTTATTGAAAAACTGAATCCACACCTACGCTATCCACATCAATGAATTAGAATTGATAGTAACTTTGCAGTTTATTTATGTTGCTTGATTGCCTTGTCTTTAACTTATTGCATTGAGTAAACCATTGTGTTTGATTACACTGTTGTGAGGAGCATCATTGATTAGAGGAGCGCCTTCTCTTTCGTATCCTTACATCTTGAATATTTATAAATCTGTAGGGGGCGGGTGACTTACTTCAGACCAAGCCTATACAGACCTCCAGAAAGGAAAGGACTAGACAGTTACACTAGTCTGGATTGTTTGTACATAGTAATTTCCTTTGAGATAGTGGCAGGCGTACACATATATGTTCACAGGCTGCGGAAGGGAGCCCAGGTTGTGATAGTCACATTGAGCAGTCAATGGAGAGCTGCCGTCCAAACGAACCTCTTGATGAGATGTTGCTCTGGTGTTACCAACCCTCTTCATGAAACAGAGATGGCTATTCGTGAGTTACTGGACATCGTATGGACATCGGCCATTGGTCTAAATGTTAACTAAATCTATCGGTCTACGCCCTTTAGAGCGTGTGATAAAGCATACACCTGGCCGAGAGGCAATGCATCGATCTCCATGGTTTGCGCGACCAATACAAGTGACTTCGGCAATATGCGCTCTGTCGGTGAAGATTGGACACATGCTGGCCAGTGCTCAGAGGGTAACTTTCTGTACGGTAAGGTCGTCTTCAGTTTTTTCCTAAACCAAATAAGCACCGCAGCTGTATGTGGCAGTCTGGCTGGATAGGCTTCCACAGGGCAGGCGCACTACATGCAAAGGCCTGTTTTCTATTCTTTCTTGCCAACATTTTCTGGTTTCCAGCCTTGATCTTTCCTGCAGGTAACCCATTCGGTAACTGTTGAACATGTTTGCACTCGCTTAGGCGACTGACCTCGTCTAAATCATAGCTTGTATCGGATGGAACATGGTTAACTCATCCCATGCAACATAAACCCCCATGTTTGGGCGCCTGCCCCTCCTAGATGAATGGTGTGATCGATGGGCATCGTTTTGCAGCTTCACGACGTGGAACACCCACCAATCGCGAAGGGAGGTAATGGCGCTGCCGATCCGGTGGGTGGTGCCATATCACGTTGATTCATTTTCTGAGATCTGGCCTCTCTCAGCAACACCCCAAGTCTCTCTATGTTCAGTGCTTTTCATTCTTATGTTGGGTATGTAAGTGATATTAGCACATGGAGATCGTTATTGACCTCCTCTCAGCCAATCAGAATGTTTACAGTGCAGTCAATAACTACTGCCATTGATTACATGCTGAACATTCTGTTCCAAAAGCAGACAGGGAAACATTCAGAGCATTCTGACTCCAATGCAGACAGGGAAAAAACAATGTAATTTCCTGGCAGGATTTATTTCAACATGAACATTTCTTGCTGCAACCTCCTATTTAACACAACATAAACATAGGCAAAAATAGGAAAGCTAAAACATAGGAAAATGCTTTCAGTTGGTGATAGAGACATCGTTTACCTTTTCAAGAAACCTAATGTATGCTCGTGTTAAACCAACTTCTGTATAACCAGGTTTGCAATTTAAATCCCTAACTTATAAAGACAACCTTATTTAAATAATACCAAATAAAATCATTTAATTTACATACTCATTTTGTCTATTTACTTTACTCACTATTAAAGTAACGCGTTTACTTCATCACGAAAACTACAAAACATGTATTGCTACTACCATTTTGTGCTAATAGCCTTGTATACCTTAGGAGGGGCCATTATCGCTTACAATAATGACCCTTCCCCAATTTATGGCCCTCAGCTTCATCACAGGCCTTAACTTGTTGGTGGGTCATTATCCCACGATAAGGACCCCTCCCTCGGTCTATAAGGCTACAGTGATTATTAGAAATAGGTTGCTGTGTTCTGTTGGTGCTAGACCAGAAAGAAGCAGCAGCCTGTCTTTGCTTTCGATATTTTGCTATGACAAGTTTCCTATCCATAGCGGATCTGAGAAGGTTTGGATTTGTAGAGAACAAATATAGAGGAGAGGGCAGTAGCTGTGTGGTATTGGAGAGATTTGTGCGCAATACACATTCTTTAAAAAAAACATCTGCTTCTCTATCGACAGCCAGTGCAGGGATCATAGTGCTGAGCTGACATGGTCAATTTCCTCATTTTCAAAACTAATCTTGTCTAGGAAGTCCAAGGTAGCAGCCATTTCCATAATCTAAATGGGAAAAGATTAAAGAAGTTATGACAGGTACCTGATGAGGAAAAGAGAGACACTGTATAATGTGCTTAATTTTTTTCTAAGCAACATAAAACAGGCTTTGGTGGCTGCTGAGATTTGATTCTTTGCAGTGAGTTTGTGGTTGAGGTCAATACCTATATTCTTGATGACCCATTTAGGGTTCGGGCATATACAAAAAGTGTTTGGCCAGCATCGGTTTGACCAAACGTTAGGGAATTTGTTTACCAACAAGACTTCTGTTTTGCTAGGGTGGATCTTTCAGGAGTTAGAGTCTATCCACTCTTTGATTGATCGAAACTAAGCGATGTTTTATTTTCTCTTCAGATGCCGACAAATCATCACCCATTAGGTCTACCACAATCTGAGTATTGTCTGCATAATTGAAGAATTAAACCTGAGCTTTAGGAAGCAGATCCATCAGTGGCTGTAGATACATATTGAAAAGAATAGGAGAGAGCCGAGCACTGCGGCACACCACATTTCAAGGGATGGGCTTTGGATAGATAAGGATCAGGAATGATCTCTTGGGAATGGTTGGTGAGGAAAGATCAAATCCACCTTAAAACTGTCCCTGTGAAACCAGAAGAGGTCTGTCTTATCAAGGAAGATTTGATGATCAATGGTATTGAAATGCCACAGATAGCTCTAAGAGGATAAGGCCACTCGTCCGGTCACTATGCATGGAATCTCTGAAGTGGTTCAGGGCCGAGAGGGAGACTAGTTCATTACTTTTAGATGGTCTAAGGCCCATTTGGGTATTACCAGGAATATTACAGTTTTCTACAAAGTCATAGATCTGGTTAACTAGTATTGTTTTAATTTGTTGGGCTAAAAACAGAAGCTGAGAAATAGGGATGAAATTGATTGGGTCAATGGGATCCAATGTTGGTTTCTTTAAAAGTTTTTTTTTCTATCACAGAGCGTTTCCATATGTCTGGGAAAATGCCCTGAAGTATTTGCTACATAAGTAAAGGATAGATTTCCTTCAACAATTTAGGTGTAACAGGGTCCAGTGGCACCTCCGAACATTTAGCCGCGTGAATTAGGGCCTGCAGTTGCGTACTATTGAGAGTCTTCAAAGTATCAAGATAGTCGATTGGGTCTGTTGGCGTATCCACCAGGATAGCGTTCTCGTCCAAAGCCAGAGTCTGATGAATATTAAGATCACTTTTGATTAATTCCATTTTATTAGAAAAATTAGAATCTAGTTCTTCTGTAAGTTCCTGTGTGGCGATTGGTACGGTGGGGTTTGTTTTGTTGCATCATTATTTTACCACTGAGAATAAGGTCCTGTGGGCGTTTAATGCAGTGTTGATAATTTTCCTATAGAAGCGTTTCTTTGTTTTCAATAGTCAATATAAATATCAATAAGGCCATATGGCAGCTATGACAAGTCATGATAACGGTCGGGCATGTGTTGTGAAGTCAAGAAGATTTAACTCTTGCAGCGCCTATCTTGAGCACTGTGATCTATAGGGACACAGACTTGTGAGTGTCCCAGATTCCTGACACAACTATTTGAGGTTATGTATTTCACCGTAAAGCACTCTACTTTGAGGGAGGTCTTTCTTCATTGGCGGACCACGGCTCACTTCGTGTTACAGCCTAGAGTGTTGGTCACCTTCACTACCTGGATAGGGCTGGTAACAGACGTACAACTGGTGCCACGTTAACCCTTTTTAATTTTATCTGTATTTCACAAATAAATATAGGCAAAAAGGGAACATTGTTCCAACTGGAAGTGGTCGGCCATATTGCCTTGCCCCTATGTCATGGTACCTTCCTACAGACAATGGCTGGACCTTGTATGCCTCGCCCTGTTCAATAGTATCTCCCAATAGACGTAGGGTTTACAGGGTGGTCAAAGAGGGGAAATTGCCCCCAATTGATGCTTTGCCCCCCAATTGATGCCCTTACCTCACTCTGTACGCAAACACTTTTCAGGAACTACTAGTAGTGACGGTCTAGTATCCAGATATTCTTGGATGCTAGACGCCTACGACTAGTAGTTCCAAGAGAGACAACTGTACTAACAGAGATGATTTTGGGTGACACAGACAGGATCCATTTGAGAGATTGAGAGCTAGCGGGTATCTGAAATAAATGATTGAACAGGCTAAAATAAGAGCTGGGATTTGGACCATGCAACCAGTCTACAAACATATGAAAGAGCACCAAATGGTAGACCAGTGTGTGTAACAACACATAGGGCCTCATTACACGGTAGGCGGTGGACCAAGGTGCTATTTACCATGCCGGTAAAATACCCTATTCCAAGGTTGGCGGGGTGGTAATTCCCCCTTCCCCCATTGCCCTTCCCCATTTCCATTTTTGCCCCATAGGGCATAACGGGAATGGGGAAGGTGCTAATTACGGTACCACAAATTGCGGTACCGTAATTAGCACCCTGGTCCCTTTGCGGGTGGGTTTTTAACGAGACCAACCCGCAAAGGGACCTCGTAGTAAGGCAGTAAGGGTTAATGGTCACCGGTACCATTACCGGTGGCCGTTAACCCTTACAGCCTTCCGTGTAATGAGGCCCATAGTCCTTTAAGCAACAAGCTTAAAAAATAAAAGTGATTAACAGAAACTGGCATATTATTCAGGAGCCCGACTTTGTTTTGCAACATGCTTTATTTGCTTTCAAATAGAGTGAGATCTTGAAACAGATCCTAGTACATCCACACCAAAGCAATGAGAGGGACCCCACAATTGGTACAATGTGGGGCCTACTACCGGTCAAAGGTTATTTCAGTTGTGGACATTGTTCAGTATGTGCTCTAACACATAATCTAAAATTAGTGGAACTAATGTCGAATTCGAACAAATGTACAATCTGCAAGAGTACGAATGTGGTATACTGTATGAAATGCCCATGTGATTTACTCTATGTTGGAAAGATAACTAGAGAGGTAAGGCAATGCACATGTGAACATCGAACTAGACAAACTACTTGTTGACATTTCTTTTAAGAGTAAACATGACGCAAATAAACTTTTTGGGTGTGTGATACAATCTTTGATACCTAGCCCACGTGGAGGGGATGTGGATTTTACCCTTTGTAAATTAAAGCAAAGGTGGATTAGATGTCTCGACATAGTAAAGAGGGGATTAAACTCATGCTATGAGTGGCATAACTTGATAACAGAGTATAAGGATAACTTGATATGTTGATTGTGTTACCAGTGCACACATAGACAAGACAAACAGTAAGTGTCTAATTGTACTTTCCTACATTAGTTGGGGATGAGACTAGACAAATCCCCCACGTTTTGTAATCTGTGAAGGGGAAAAAATGTCATGAATAAAGTCAATGAATGAATAGTCAATAATGCCGATTTGTTGTTGAAGAAGTCCAGTGTTTGCTTGTATACCAACGTATGAAGCTAGTTTTTACAGGGAGTGCATTAAAGGAACTGTGATGCAGAGTCTAGTCGTTCAGATCAGCGTAGTAGATACGTGATCAAGCAGTTTGTTGGTCACATGAATATATTAAGATACACGGGGCAGGATGTGTAACAAAGGTAGTACAATGTGCAGTCTCGTCTTCCAGAAGCAACATGCCATACACGTGATTGAACAGAACGTTTTCTGAAGAGGAAGTGAACGTTGCAGCTTGCAGAAAATATGGAGCCCGCTGCAGTTTGGAGCAGTTGCCATGCATAGAGCAAGAAGACACACGTATTTTGGAATATATTTCTCCTATAAAGTCCCATTGTATTTGGAGTGGTACTTTCACACTGAGTTGTGAGCAGCTAAGTGACATAAAGGGACATTAGTTTGAAGAGTAATGTATGTATTCAACGTATATTCCCCTATATGCTTGAGTTGAAACAGGAGGTGAGACATAACACTACAATAGAATGTTTGTTGCAAGTAGGCTACAAGTTAGTAGTGTCATGATGAGGGGACTGTATGAGTTGGGTCAGAGAGAGCGGAATACTGTGAGAAGATAGATGTAGTAACTATAGGCGATTTAAAATATGCACAAAAAGGTCTGGGAGCCCCTCTACCGAGGACGAACACTGCCAAATCACCTGATTTATGGCAAGGTGCCCACTCGGGAGGGTCTACAACCACGTGTCAGCTCACTGTCCCTTTCACAGAGGAGACATAACCATTTGCATATCAGTCTTTGTCCCGCCCACAAGGGCAGCCCAGCACCGAAATGCTAGGTAATTCACCTCTGAACAAGAGTACCATCAGCAACCCCAGTGACGTGTTTCGGCCTAGTCGGGCCTCATCACTGAGGTGAAGCTATGCTTCTCTAAGCACAGAGAGCAAGGGGTCCATGTCTGGATTACTCAGTATTTTTTGTTAGATTTAAAATATGCACCCACAAATTAATTACAAGAGATCAATGGGTGACATGGAGGGAATAGAAACCTCTTTTGAGCATAAATATGTGGGTGTTCTAGGTGTTTCCAAACTTGAGGCAAGAGAAGATGTCAGAATACCTAGACCGAGTTTGTTCAAGGTTGAAGAGGGATTTCTAATGCATGGTATGGAGAGCTATGAGGTGGGTGGTCTTGCGACTAAACTCCCAGAAGAGGTAACAAGTTCTACCCAGGTAAAATTGTGTGTTTTAAGTTTTTTCAGAGCTCAAAAATACATCGGTGTGGATGGGGAGGACATTAACTGTTGTGGCAAAATGATGTTTTCATATGTCCAGATTAAGGCCTGCATGTGGAATTTGGAGGAATGGACAGAGTAGTGGTCTGGACTCATCATGCACACAGCAGCACTAGAACTCCAGGGGCCCGATTCCTGGAATTCTTTGCACTGCTGAAAAGTGACTTTGCACTGCTGAAAAGTGACTTTGCACTGCCGACACAAACCCGTATTCATGGACCTGTGTAAAGTGTATTTTTGCAGTGTCAAGTCAGCGCAAAATGGTTCTATGTGATTTTTTTCTAAAACAATTTTTAACGAAAACCAACAAAGCGAAAAAGATACCGATTTATTTTATTCTTCTATTTGGGGGTTACCTCCTCCAAATGCCCCATTTCCCCATGAATTTAAGCCAACCCCAAGCCCCTCCCTGCACGTTTTATCCCCTTGCCCCACCCCCATGTATATTTATTTTAAAATTCGTTTTTGTTCCGCTGTTTTTATTTCATTAAAAAATCCCTCTCTGAAATTGATGTCGCTGTAATCACTGGATACCGTGCAGTACAAAATGACTTTGCGCTTACTTTGCACTTCAAAAACACACTTTGCACAGTTCCATGAATCAGGGTTTGTGTCAGCAGTGCAAAGTCACCTTTCAGCAATGCAAAGTCACTTTTTCAGCAATGCAAAGTCACCTTTCAGCAATGCAAAGTCACTTTGCACGGTGTAGATAATTCCATGATTCCGGCCCCAGCAGGGCTCCTGCAGCACTCCACGCTAGAATTGCTTGAGGGAGGGAATAAAACCGGAAATGCTGCCTGTTCTCTTCTCACTAATCGATGGAACTGAACCCACTCAGAAGGGAACCAAACTCTGAACATCTGTTTGGCACCTCGCCCTTTCAATTTCTAAATCTGGAAAATGCGATGCAGTCGCCATGCACCTTAACTATTAGTGCCAAGGACTCCAGTACATTTTCATGGTGAGTCTTGCAGCGTGACCTTTGACCAACAAACAGTGTGATTTTTGGCACATCACTTTTTTACTTTATGTCTTAAATTGTAAATATGTGTACAAGCCAACGGTGCTGCTATTCTAATTGCATGTTGACAAAATAGCTTAGTGGGTTGAGTGCCTGCTTCAGAGATCTGTGTTTAAACTGCAGTCACATGTTTATATCTCAGATGTATGGACGCCAGCTCCTGAGGTACTGTAGATAAATTAAGAATGCATGAGTTGGATAGTAATACATGAAAACCTTGCATTACTGTGCTTAGTGTAAAGAGCTTGTGGTGGCAACAGTAAAGACAGACACAAGTGATCACAGTTCAAGGGTGTTTATTTAACTGAGTTTGAAGGTTGAAAAAACACCTAATCTAAACCTAAAGCTAAGATGGGAGCAAGCGCTGACCATCAAATGAAAGATAAGGCAGTCCTAGTGGCGTCTTGTCAAATAAAAAGGCCTATACTAAGAAAAAGCCTATTGTCAGCCCTTGTGTTCTCACATGATAAGTCAGAATGTGCAGCCCGGGTCTCCCATCCCCACGTTTTGAGTATGGGACAGAATGGGACCCCTGAGCACAGCACACTCTCGAGTTTTCCCAGCATGAGACGACAGTTTCGTTGTCAGCTATCAGGACCATCGATGATCCAGTCTCCTTTCTCCTAAAAGTCTCTTTCCTTTGAGGATTTGATGCAAACAAATAAACAAACAAATAGTTCCCTTCCAAATGGACGATGGGTGATTACTTTTTACCCTCCTGGGTCCCCCAATTCTGTGTCTCGGATCCTAAACAAGTACTTTAACGTTGGCTTCCCTCCGTCGGGTTCACTATGGCTTCTGCAAAGATATTTTTTCCTTGGCATTCACAAATCTCAATGTCCTTTTAAACAGTTCTCCGTGGACATCCCCCTGCCGGGTTCACTTTTGTCAACACGCTGTTTCTTGGGACTTTCGACTTCGCCCACTCTTGCCACTTTGCAATTCCTTTTACTTTCTCTTGCTTTGGGATTCAATTCCCTTCGGTTCTCAATAGTTTGTCAGTCAAAGACTTTCGACTGTATGGGGTTTTTTCTAGACCTCTGTATGACCACTGTGACCTTTCTTGGTGGCTCTCCTACAGCCTTCTGGTATCAGTAGTTTCAATCAACACGGGATCAGCCAGAGTCTCTCGAGTGAGCACCCACCTGGTGCCTCTGCAGCTGGTCTTCCCTTAAAAATGTTTCAGTTCTTTGAACTTTCCTCATTGTGCCACTTTGCGATGTTCATTCAACACAGTTCGGTTTCTTATAGGTTCTCCCCTCGACTCACCGGCTGTGATGAACCGCTTGGCTTTCCTTGTATCTGGAGTCAAGGCCAGTACCACGGTAGCAGGAGTCTCCATCGGTCCAGCTTATCAGCAGCGGCACGCTCCGTGTACCATTGACATCTGCTGCATAACACTTGAGCTATTGTTCAAGCTCTTAGGATTGCTTCCATGGAGGTCTCACAGGTCTGGGTCGCAAAGGACAAGGTCGCTTCTCTCCTTGCCAGCCTTTCAGTATTCGCGCCTTTTCCTCCTCTAGAACTGCCATGCCTGGATAGCTGTCTCGTCTTGCGGTCTGCCTTGCTCGCACTGTGCTCTTGTGCTCCACCTTTTATCCCTGTGGGGAAGAGAAAGGGCCATCAGGTGTGTGTGATTCTGGTCAATTTCCTGACTTTGCCTGACCCTTGTATTGGGATATGTCAGGTAAACGCCTCTGGTGTTAGTCTGCTGTCTTTTGTGGTGTGCGAAAGTGTTTGTGACGGAAAAGGGGAAAGGCAGTATTTTGGAATCTCCTACGTGGAAGAATGGGGAACACGTGTTGCAAGAAGGGGGATACCGAGACTCAGCCGTCAGTGTCCCACTTCTACTCTCCGAGGACGCACCATCCAGGTGATCCTCCCTCACTGGTCCTCCTCCAGAAACTAGATCCAATAGCGATGGCCATGTCCTGGTCACCTGGATGACAGATCCCTGGGGATTAGTTAGGGAGACACCTTCACTTTCTCTGATATGAAGGGAAATATGAAAAGACATATTTTCATAAACCTGTTGCCACCACCAACCAACCCTACTGCATCTTGATTTCTGTAATACTGACTTCTGATACCCTTACCAACCTCTGCAGGTCAGCGAATCATGAAACACCTATATGAAAACAAGCACTGGCACTGCCAACAGTTTGGGCTTTTGTGTAGGATTGGGAAAGGCATTTCCTAGGCTCTGCCCGAGTGTTATTCACTGGTCATCGATGGTAGCAGCTGCAAAAAGATGTGAATACCTGGGCATCTAATAGCGGTGCCTGGAAAATGCCTAATGCCTATACACAAGCCAAAACTGTTGGCTTTGCTAATGCTTGTTTTCAACAGGACTTCAGTGAGGGACACACATAGTGCAAGGGCATTTGTATTAAATGAGTAGCACCGTTGCAGCTCCAAATAAATCAATGGGCCTCATTGCAACTCCGGCGGTAGCCGTGCCGGTAAAACCGGCAGGCTGCTGCCGGAGTTGTCATTTTTTCCGGCAACTTACTTCACAGAATCACCGTGGTATTACAGTCCCGGCGGTCCGTAAAGTTAGGCGCCGGAAAATGTTACTCCCCATTCCCACTCAATGGGAATGGGGGGGACGGAAGCACTGGCACCGTGTGCAACAGTCCGGTGCTTCCGTCAAAGTCTGCGGGTGGGTGCTGTCCACAGAACTCGGAGTGTGCTGGTCCGGTAACAACGGTGCTGGTATACTTACCGGCACTGTTGTTACCAGACCGGTTCACTAGTAATGAGGTGCAATAACTCATAGAATTTTGATTTGAAAAATACAACCAGGTGCTTCGAGCACAAAGTTTGATTGTAAGGCTTGATTAAAGAGATTATAGCAAGATGGGTTTTGGGCTGGGAGGGCCAGGGAGTGGGTGGGAATGGCACAGGCATTAACATAGCCATGGGCAGTTAATTGGTGGGTAAACAGCCACACAACACCTACAAGCTTTGTATCCCCTCTCAAGTGCGTTTTCTCCCTAACTGCAATAGTTTCAGTGTATAGATGTCATAGCGTGCCACCTAATAGCACACATTAAAAAGAGGCTTCGGGAAGTGGTTGTGAACAGCACAGGGACACCGCGGTTGGTTCCGGGAAGTGGTTGTGAACAGCACAGGAGCACCGCGGGTGGTTCCAGGAAGTGGTTGTAAACAGCACAGGGGCAATGCGGCTGGTTTCGGGAAGTGGTTGTGAACAGCACAGGGGCACCGCATCTGGTTTCGGGAAGTGGTTGTGAACAGCACATGGGCACCGCGGCTGGTTTCGGGAAGTGGTTGTGAACATTACAGGGGCACCGCGGCTGGTTCCGGGAAGTGGTTGTGAACAGCACAGAGGCAACGCGGCTGGTTCCGGGAAGTGGTTGTGAATAGCACAGGGACAACGCGGCTGGTTTTGGGAAGTGGTTGTGAACAGCACAGGGGCACCGCGGCTGGTTCCGGGAAGTGGTTGTGAACAGCACTGGGGCAACGCAGCTGGTTCCGGGAAGTGGTTGTGAACAGCACAGGGGCACCGCAGCTGGTTTCGGTAAGTGGTTGTGAACAGCACAGGGGCACCGCAGCTGGTTTCGGGAAGTGGTTGTGAACAGCACAGGGGCACCGGAGCTGGTTCCGGGAAGTGGTTGTGAACAACACAGGGGCATCGTGGCTTGCTGAACAAGCTTTCCGTGGGACTGCATCAGTAGCCGGATTACCTCCAAAAGGCAACCTCCTGTTCTTCATCAGGGATTTAATGAAAACCAGACCGAGAAGGATCAAGGCTGGCAGTTTTATGCGTAAGCTCCGCGCTCAGTCTTGATGGGAAATGCGTTCTTTATGGGGAGCACAGCTGGGGTGACTCAAGGCATGAAAGAGTGGGGCTAAGACACTGGTCTTATAGCGGGGGTGTGAGAA
Organism: Ambystoma mexicanum; assembly: GCF_040938575.1. Taxonomy (NCBI): domain Eukaryota; kingdom Metazoa; phylum Chordata; class Amphibia; order Caudata; family Ambystomatidae; genus Ambystoma; species Ambystoma mexicanum. Next base: position 1,205,667,556 of record NC_090926.1, on the reverse strand, counting down.
GCAGCTTCTCACCCGAGGTGTGTGAGAAATAAAGACTTCCTGCATGCATGCATTAGAAACAGACAGCCCCGCCAAGGGACAGAGAGGGGGGCGATGCAGGAAGTGTGGGTGTGGGATGTAGCCCCAGTACCTGTGGCGTGAACAGTCCCGCGTGGCGCTGTCACAGGCTGTGTGAGAAACAGCTTACTTCCGGGGGTGTGACACTATGCTTCCTCAAGGAGTCCCACCAGAGGGAGGCGTCACCGACTAGTTTTGGCTGAGGTCTCCTACTCGAGTCTAGAAACCCCCCTGGTTGAGCACTGATTGCTTTATAAATCTCACCACTGAGTCCACCAATGGGGTGCCTCCTTTGCAGTCTCCAACACAAGGTTCAGCCAATGGATAGCTCAAATGATGTAGTTGCTACTTTAGGCTTACTTACCTGCCATACTTCTCTGCCAGGCTTGCCCCGATAGACTTGGAGGGGAGAGACTAGAAAGAGTCTGATGAGTGAGAAAGCTAATCTCTGAAGACAATCTAACCAGGGCAGGGAGAACTCCATGATAGTATTCTTGGCTCACCCCTGGGTAGCGTGGGCCCAACCAAAAGATATGATGTAAAAGATAGGAACAATAGCTAAAAACATATGTGAAAAGAATACAGAATGTAATCTCTAAATCAGCTTCAATAAAGTGATGTAATATGTATTAGTTAATTACTACACAATGAAGAACAGGAACCTAAAACACACTATTAAGAGAATACAGAAGGTAAGCTCTAAATCAAGTTGAATAATTACTACAAAAATGAAGACATATCAAAAAGGATATAAAAGGCCAGGTGTAAGTTTGTCCGATGCAGTTATGCGCAGTAGAGACTGCTCGAACGCATATAGCTCTGCCTGGTGTCACCGCTAGAGGGAGCTGCTGCCTCAGGATATATAGTGGTCCTGCTGTGTTCATATTTCTTTCTATGAACATAAATTACATTTAAATATACCACATAAAACATTAACACCCTGAAGATTGCATTTCTTACGCACTATGGCCCGTGTACACGGGCTTATAAACTAGTTATATATGCATATTTACATTATTCCATTAGTGAGTAATAGATAACCCAAAGATTTTTCTCTTTGAAACAGTGTAAAAGTAAAACAAGCATTGATAAAGACAAACGTCTTGGCTGTTGTGTGGTAAACGCACGTATGCACCTGCGGGTTGCGTCGCCGGGAAAGCAGAGTGTTGAGAGAGGGTGAAAGAGGAATGGATGAATGCATATGTATGTGTTCTCTCCTGCACACGAAGGATGCAGGGATGTGTATAGGACCTCTGGGGTCGGAAGGGGAAATATGGAGGTGAGGACTGATGAATGAATGGGAGTGAGGGCGGATGTGTAAAGGAATGATTACGAGGATAGATGAATGGGTGAGAGCATGGTGCTGGTTTTGAAGATCAGATGGATGAATAAATGAATGAACCTTTAAGATAGTTTGAGGATGTACGGACAGATGCATGCACAGCTGTCATCTGGGTGAATGGATGAAGTTGACAGCCTAGACTGCATCAAGTTACCCCACGGTTTACAGTGCAGCAACAAGTACGTTTGCGGCACAGCATGCAAGGGTACAAGGTGTTGCCCTTAACCGCATACCAGCATTCTCAATGTTATGTTATTGGGACTTGAACCGCACACCGCAGCCATTTTTCATGGCCTTCAGGCGCTCTGGCGGATCTGAAAAGGTTGGTGGTTGGGCTCGTGAGTTAGTAATGTTGAGAGGGAAAAGTGCAAGAGAGATAAGATATGCTCTTGATAGCTTCAGTTCGGAAAGACCGGTCATGTGTCCTGGTTTGATGTTGGTTGATTGGCGTTTGTGTGTTGTTTTGTAGATGGTTGTATGTGGGCGTTTCATGTGTGTGTTGGGTGTTGTGGAGAGCTGGTAGAGTGTCTGTAGTTTGTGTGTCTTGTGTTGAAGGTCTGTGTCATGTTTCTTTTGTGTTGCGTGTTGTGGAGAGCTGATAGAGTGTCTGTAGTTTGGGTCTTTTGTGATGAAGGTCTGTGTCATGTTTCTTTTGTGTTGGGTATACAAAGTAATAGAGAGATTTTTTAGCCGGGTTGGTCAGGGGCTGTCGGTGTTGTTTCTTCTGTGGGTTAACACGTTAGCTTAGTCTTATTCCTGTTGGGTTTGCGTGGACTTTTCTTTAGGACGTGCCGTCTTGTAGGGTTCTCTAGCGTTGCAGTGGCCGGTTTTGATGCTCTGATGTTTTTGTCAGCATGGTGCATTAAAGAGCCATGTTTTAACCATTTTCGTGAATTTTAGGTGATCTTCTGTTGTTTGTACTTCCTTTGGGAGCGAGTTCCAGAATGTCCCCGCTATGCAGGGGAATGCTGATCTTCCTTTTGTGTTGAGTATTGTTTTGGTTCGAGGCGAATGTCTTGCTCGATCTTAGTGTTCGTGTTGGGTTTTAGATGGTGATTTCCTCATGTATGAATTCTGCTGCGTCACTGTGAATTGCTCTGCGTGTTATGCAAAGAGTATTGGAGAAGATTTTGACGGGTAACCAAAGCAATGTTCTTAGCGCTGGTGTGATGTGTTCTCTTCTAGTGAGTCTAATAAGTAGTCTTGCCGCTACGTTCTGTATTAGTTGTAGCTTCCTTATGAGGTATTCTGGCATTCCAAGGTAGATGCTGCTGGCGTAGACTTTTCTTGACATGACGAGAGAGATGACGGTGAGTGTTCTTTGTGTGAAGGAGAAGAAGGGAAGTATCTTCTTGATCGTGTTTAGGTGGAGGAATCATTTCTTAATTACTGCGTTGATTTATGACCAGTTTGGATGGTCTAGGCGGGTTTCCTAACTCTGTGGGCAATGGAATGTAATTGTTTTTCACCATGTCGTTTGTGCAATCATGATTTCAGTTTTGTTCAGGTTGAGTTTAAGGGTCGTGGTGCTCCACCACTGGTTTAGTTCACTGAGGCATTCAGAGAGTGTTGGGTTTTGCTCTTCGTTGGTATTGATTGTATAGTTTGAGTGTCAGTTGCGTAGTTGTAGCAGGTGAGGTCATGCTTTTTGATGAGGGTAATCAGGGGGGGTCGTATAGATGTTGAAAAGTAACAGAGACAGCGATGAGCCCTGTGGAACTCCACATGTTGTTTTCGAAGGTGCTGAATAGGAAGGCGCTATCCAGGTTGTTTCTGTTCATTCTGTCAAGAAGGACTTTACCCAGAGGAGAGCTGTTGGAGGCACATGGGGCCATCTGGGTGTGAAGCCGTTGAGGTGCATAGCAGAGAGCCAGGTCTGGGTGTTCAGTGTTGTTGGTCAGCAGTAGGAATTCAGTCTTGGAGGGGTTGAGCACAGGACATCCAGGTCTGGATCAATGTGAGGCAGGCCTTGAACCTGTGGATCTCTTAAATGGAGGATGAAGGTTGTCCAGATAGTTGTGGTTTTGTGAGATGGGATGTGTAGTGGGCTGTCAGTTGTGGCGTTGGTGTCTATGTGTTGGCAGAACATGTTGATCTTGTTGATGAAGAAAGAGTTGATGGCAGTAGATTTTTTCCCCCTGACGCTGACAGGCCACACCCAGGGGAAGATGAAGACGATGACCATGTGCCCGGAGCCAGAGCAGACACACACAGGGATGAAGTGAGGCAAGGGAGACTTGCTTGACAGGCACTGATAGACAATTACTTTTAGCACAGTGACTTGATCCAGTACACAACCTGCACATATTGAATAAAGAGCACAAGTACACAGTCATGAATGTCTTTGCATTTTTTTTTATTTCAACAGCATTTATTGTGACTATTTCTAAACCAACTCCATACCCACCGCCAACATCTCAGCACACCCCTCCACCAACCCACCACCAACACCCCAGCACACTATTCCCCATTCCCCCACCCAACAACGTGTCCATATGGAGCACACTCAGGCCAACAGTATGCATGGCGGTCATGAAGGCCTTCCCTTCTTTCACAGAGCCCCAGCATCCGGGGAGCGTGCATGTAGCTTGCGCCTAGACCTCCATCTGGGTGTTCCCTGTTGGGATGCCTCTGTGGGGGAGGTGGAGGATAACTGAATTGTAGCTGCCATCGACAGCTGCTGGCGGAGGAGGGCATGACTTTTCCTCATCTGCTCTGCAAATGCAGAGAGCCCCTCACAAAGCTCCCGCACCCTCTGGCTAAACCCAGTGAGGGAGGCTGTGCATGCTTCCACTACAGCCCTGGTATGCGCATTGTATGGTATGCCTGGTATGCCAGCTTTGCAGTCTTAGCACCAAAAAATTGGAATGCACTACCACCAACACTCAGGAAAGAGACCTCACGCTCAGCCTTCTGCAAGTTTCTGAAAACTCAACTATTCCACTAGGCCAGCCACCTTAGACACTTCAGACATACCTTACCTGACCTGTGGGTTCATCCATGTTAATTGCCCAATCCGTAACTGAAATGTATGTCTAAACTGCTTTATGCTCTTGTAACCCTATAAGCTATGCTCTTTGTCTAAGCAAGTATCCTTAAAAGCGCCACAATGCCCTAGGGCCGATGCGTGCTATACAAATGCAAATAAATAAAAACGAAAACAAAATTGTCCCGGGTCATCCTCTTCGTGGCCGCTCTGATGGCTCGATTGATGGCCTGCACATGCTCGTTATGGGCAGTGGCAAGGCCCTCCATGTGGCTCTGGCTTGACTCCATGGCATCAAGGCGCTCCACTACAGCGCCCAAGGCGGCAGTCGGCTGATGTGGGGTGCTGGGACATTGCCTGGTGTAACATCTGGCTGGGGACCCATAAGAACTAGTGTCTGTATCTGGCTCCGGGGTGTGTGCGCGTTGGCGATGTGCCTGGCACTGTAACCTTGGGCTGCACTCGGTCTCAGAAACTGGGCTCTCAGGTGGGGTGTGTGATGGATTGCACTGTCTGCGGACTTGTGTCAGTTCCGTGGACGCATGCTGGTCATCACTGTGGGGGCTGCTCGTCCCTCCCTCCTCCTAGGTGCCGGTTATTGAGGCTGTGTTCTCACTGTCATGCAGTGTAGTGTCGCAGCTAGCCACTGGTGTGCCCCTTGCGGGCTGGCCTTTGGCAGTGAGTGTGCCCCTGCTGCAGTGGGAAGTAGTGGGGTACTACGTCCTCTTCCCATGATGCCTCAGGGAAGGCCTGTGTGCCTGTAGGGGACATAAGGGAAGGCGTTAGGACACATTCTGTCACGTGTTTTGGCATGCATGGCAGTAATTACAGGTTGAGGGTTGTGGCACCGGGCTGTTGGACTCATGCACGGGCCTGGTCTACTTGTATCTGGTAGCGCATTGGCAGAGATGGGGCCACATGCAGGAGGGGGTGGGCACATGGGGATGTGAATTTTCTCTGGTGGCATGGCAGGGGTACAATTCTGGCATAACCGTTGCTTGTCTCACATGCTCCTGATCACCATGACCAGCTGGACTGTTGCACATGGTGATTGGGTGTGGGGGCTGGTGCTTGTCACTGCCAGCCACCAATGGGGCACTGCTGTGCCCCGCCATGGCTGTGTGGTGCATGGCGCTTGGATGTGTCCCTTGGCTGCCCTTCCCACCGCACTGCCTCACAGGGGTGGCCTTGGTACATTGGCACATGGGTGGTGCCGTAGGGGCCTGTGGTGGCTCGCATGCACTGCCCCCAGTCACAATGCCTGGCTCATGGCTATTTCCACTGGGGGATGCTGTGGTGGGCTGTTGTCATTATATTCTACAGGCTGGTGGGGGGGTTGACTCACCTTGTTATTCGTCGGTGCCAGTGCCAGCCTCGGCTCCTCCTATCCCCTCTATCCCCTCCATATCAATCACGGCACTGCAGAGTTCCTCCCAGGGCATCAGGTCGAGCTGTGGTGGTGAGCCTCCCCATATTGCCATGCTGTCCGTGCAATGCAGTGCCAAATTGCACCGGACATTGACCCGCAGGTCATTCCATCTTTTTTGACAGTCTTACCCGTCCCGGGTGACGTGCCTGACTGCCGACACATTCTGGCTCACACCCAGCCAGATCTGGTTCACTGCTGGGAGGAGGTCTTTTTTTGCCTTGCCCCGTACAGCTCTGCATGGTGTGCCACTACCTCATCCACAAATGCATTCAATTCTGCTTCCGTAAATAGGTTTCCGTAGATGATCTTGGGCTGCCTTGCCCTCTCCTGTGACATTTCTCATGTTCAGAAAGTGTGGATGGCTGCCAGGGGCTCGGATTTTGAATGGATTGTGATTTCCAAGATGGCCGCTGCAGTCTTTCCCGTTCCGGCAGGGACGTGTTTCCCATCTGTGGTAGCACTATTTTAGCTGGTTTTTCAGCCGGTAGGCCAATTCCCTGTGATGTATATGTCAGACGCAATTAGCGATACCGCCTGGGCCGTGTGCGCGCACCCGCCTACTTGTGATATGGCGGTATTTGTGCCACAGCTCCCAGCGGTAACGTTAATTCCTCTCAGTGGATTTAACGCCCGATTAACACCAAACTCGCGATGAGGCCCAAAGAGCAGACTCTTCCTGAGATAGTCAGGAAGGTCAATGTGGCATTGGCTGGAAGGTCCAACATTATTGAATACGCAGAATTGAGAGTGAACTAGATGGTATGCCATTTACAATGTAAAGAGCCATGACCAGTGTGAGGACCAATCTTTGATGCCGACGTTGGGGGTGTGATTGTGGTGACTAAGTAGTTCCCTCTAACTGCAGCACCATGTGTTCAGCTCTGGCCTGTTTGCTTAATGTGCTTCACATGTAAACATGTGCTGTGGTTTCTGATTGTAATCATGCTACCTTCTGTTACATTATTGGGGTTTGCATCACACCCCAGTGTCATTTGCATGGTCGCTTGGTGCTTTGGCAGATCTGAAATAGAGGGGGGAGTGGTCTGTGTTTGGCTAATGTGGAAAGCTTTAACATGTAAGGTAGCTTTGACTTTGTGTTGATGTGTGCAGGTCAGTAGTACCTTGTGTGGGTCTGTTTCTAGGAAGTTCAAGTTAAGGGCAATCCAGGTATCTGTGTCTTAGGCTGGAGCCTTGTGGGCCTGTAATGCCAGGTGCAGGAGGTTCAGTTGGCATGCATAAATTAAGTTCCAGCATAGAATATATTTAAGTCTATCAGAGACCTAAATGAGACTTTGGAGCATTTATTTAACTTTTTTTTATAACACGCCTAATACCGTACCTGAGTGTGGTTTCTAAGCGCGGTTGCGGGCTTCAAACCTCTGTTGCTCTGCATGGTCTTGCTTCCAAGACCTGCACGCTGCCTAATACCACACCTGAGTTTGGTTTCTAAACGCAGATCCAGGATTCGAACCTCTGTTGCTCTGCATGGTCTTGCTTCCAAGACCTGCACGCTGCCTAATACCACACCTGAGTTTGGTTTCTAAACGCAGATCCAGGATTCGAACCTCTGTTGCTCTGCGTGGTCTTGCGTCCAAGAGCAGCGCGGTGCCCCTGTGCTATCATCCGTTCCTTTCATCCCGTGTGGCCGTGCCAACGTCCTGGTAGTGGCAAATCTTATTCGAGAGGAGACGTCCTAATGCATCCTGAAAAGGTCTGGAATGCACAGCGTGCAGCGTCTGGTTGCAAATCACACTGGAGAAAGATGGGGGATTGGGAGAGACACATGAGAGCAAATGCCAGCGGCATACACCATAGTGGGAAACCTAGAAGCAGAACTGCATTGGGACACCTGGGAGCGGGATCGCAATAGGACATCTGGTCGCAGCATGGTGGAAGGTAGAATGGGCTGCGGACTAGTGAAGAGAGCACACATGTAAGAATGGGCACATAGCAGGGCATAAGGTGGCACACATAAAACTCTCTCTCGTTCGCCCATCTCTCTCTCTGGATCTCAGAAGTACATTGCCCACTGTGGGCAACAAGGATCAGGGAATTAGCAATCGAGAGAGGAGGCTGACTAAGGATTTCCCTCATTACCTTAAGCCAAGTGACAAAGAATATGGGAGGTGTGTACCTGTGGGTTCAGATGGGGCGGTACCCCAGATTGCCCATTTCACCCTCCCTAGTAGGCTGGTTGGCAGGATGCGAGCCATCTCAAACCACAATCTAACTTGCGCAGGTGCTCACTGGGGGCCTGCTGGCACTATTTCCCATTGGGCAAAGCACAGCGCTCAACAAGGGTGTGGCCTTGTGATTGCGGAAGGTGACAGAATCTGTCTTCCTTTCTCCAACAAATGTTCCCTACTCTCCCCAACAGGACTAAAACATCTCTCATGCAGCAGACACACCGACAAGCCAAAAATGATCACCCCACACCCCAAATGCACCCCACTGACCTTGTGTTGTGGCAGCTTCACCACCTCAGTATCAGAAAGTTTCCAATGAGATGAGGAGCGGGAAGGCACAAGGCGAAGTGTGGACTCCTTGAAATGCCCCTGGAAGCAGGGTGCATCGTCCCTTGGCCTAAAGGGGTTGTCGTAGCTTCTGGAAGCTGGAAAGCATCATGCTGGCAGTGAAAGAAGGGTGGCCAATTTGCGGTATCTCTAGCCCACAGCTCATTTGAAACCTCTGTTCAAGAGATAAAAAATAAACCATGGCAAAAGGCGGTTCAGTCAAAAAAGAGAACAGAATATCTGGTATTAGCCTGTTTGACCTACAACAATTGACCTAATGACCACTTTGATCGAATTTTGCATGGGTGGTTTGGCCTTCGGGGCAATTTGGTTGCATATATTGCAAAATACCGACCCCTTGCAAATTTGGGGTGCAGCCATTTTGTGGTCATTACCTCTCTAGAGAGCAAACACAGCAACACGGAAATAAGAGGCTGGCACATTCATCCTTGTTTATTTTTATACATCTAAGTCAAGAGAACAAAATCACCAAACAAAGTGAAACAGAAATATTTAGGCCTCACTTAACGTGTACTATGAAAAATAAAAGTGAATGGCATAAGTTAATTGGCAACTTCTCTAGGTGCAGTCGATTGTTTTTAAACTGCTCTTCTAAAGCACAGCATTCTTAAGCTTTAAAGGGGCACCATTTGGCTCTCAACATACAGTGTATTTTTTCAGATGATTGGTTTTTTGTATTTTTGATATTGTAGTTAAGATACAACATGGATAATGGCAATTGCTACCATAATGAAACACAATCACAGTTAGGCGAACCATACACCTCAGGCTTGTGGTTATTTTGTCAGCATCCTTGTTTTGATAACCACAGGCCTCAAGTACTTTCCTCTATCCAACATTAATGTTTTCATTATGTTCTATTAAATATTACGGGATTTTCTCCGAAAAATAAGAAATCGAAAAATAAAGTCAATAAGTACATTTCAGAATTCACCTTCTCGCTCACTTCATTGACATTCTTGTGGTGCAAAAAAGCCTGCAGGACCTGCTTAGGCAGTCTGGCCCACCAGAGAAGGCTCCCAAATTGCACCCGGCCCTCCAGCAAAGGAAGAAATCTTCAACCAGTAACCAATGTGTGTTAGGAAAGATTTCATTTTATATCTAATTTTCCCTCCAGTTGTACATCCCCCAAACCTTTTGCTGCTGTTTAAACACCTTAGTCTGACCTACCTCGCCAGGGGAGCACAGCCTTCTGCTGCACTTCTCTGGGCTTTCGCTCACTTTTTATGTGGAAACTGACATGCCCTTAAAACAGTCAGTACTGGGAGACTTTGTTTCCCTTAGTCCTTTTCCAATGTTGCAACTTTTCTGCATACCTTACAGTACAGTGCACTTGTGTCTCATAGTCATTTACAAAGACCATAGATACTCTCGTAGGACTTTTTGGCAGATGTGTCATGGACAGGGCTGGTGGCAGCTTATCTTTTCATGTCATTTTAACCATTTTCTGCCATTTTAACCGCACTTACCGCGTTTGGCATGAATAAGTGGCCTGGATCCAAAATGGTCATGCCAGGAGGTTCTTTGTCCTGTCCTTTGGCCATCATGCCCCTTTGCCTTCCGCGAGGTTTTTGTGTGGAATACTTGTTACGAAGACAGGTAACACAGGACTGAACGTATTGTCTGGTCTCTTCCTTCATCTTTGGCCAAAAAAAATACCTTGATAAGAGTTCTTGAGTATTACGAATACCACGGTGACCCGCAATCTTGGTATCATGGCACCATAATAATGCTGTCTTCCTTAATGACGGAGTTGGCAGATACAACTTGTCCTTGACCATATATAACCCATCCTTGATAATATAATCGGTCTTGTCGCTATGTCTCTCTGCTTCAAATCTCCCTCCAGAATCGTCCTTGACCTGTTGCAGGAACGTGGATACCACTCCTATTCTCTGAGATCTTGTAAACATCAATTCTGTAGTAGCTTCTTGTTCAGTCAGGTAATCACTGCGTCGGGACAGGGCATCAGCCACTAAGTTTTGTTTACCCGGAATGTAAGTAATATCGAAATCAAATTGGGCAAAAAAATGAGCCCACCTTGCCTGTCTTGTGTTATAACATTCAAATTGACGCAATACCTGCAAATTCTTATGATCCGTTCGGAGGGTAAAAGGGTGTTCTCCGCCTTGGAGGAGGTGCCGCCACTCAGTGCAGGCTAATTTCATAGCCAGCAATTCCCTCTCAATCACAGAGTAGTTACGTTGGCTGGGGTTCAGTGTCTTGGAATAATAGGACACCGGATGTTCCTTCCCCTCATACTCTTGCAGTAATACTGCCCCGATAGCAGCAGAAGATGCGTCAGCTTCCACTATAAAGGGACGGAGCTGGTCAGGTTGCCTTAATATGGGAGCTGAACAGAAAGCTTGTTTGAGTTGTTGGAAACTCTCCTCGGCTTGAGTAGACCATTGGAAAGGGGAGGAAGATTTCTTAAGAAGCGAGGTCATCGGGAGTATCCGTTGAGAGAAGTTTGGTATAAATTTCCGGTAGAAATTCGACAAACCAAGAAATCTCTGGATGTCTTTAACCGACTTGGGAGACGGCCAATCTAGAATGGAATTGACCTTCTGAGGGTCCATGGCTATTCCCTCAGAGGAAAGAATGTATCCTAAATATGAAATGGACTTTGCCGAAAACACACACTTTTCCAATTTGACTGAGAGGTGATTGTCTTTGAGTCTTTGAAAAACCTCCTTGACATGAGTGCTATGCTCAACTTGGGTGTGGGAAAAGACCAATATGTCATCAAGATAAATGATGACAGAGTGTCCCAGGAGATCCGAAAAAAGTCTGTCCATGAAACGTTGGAATATTGATGGAGCGTTTACAAGGCCGAAGGGCATCACTTGATACTCATACAAACCAAAAGGGGTCCTAAAGGCAGTCTTCCACTCATCTCCAGTTTGTATCCGAAGCAAATGGTAGGCGTTGCGTAAGTCTAATTTAGTAAACACAGTGGCCGACTGTACGGCATGAATGATTTCAGAGATGAGGGGCATAGGATATCTGTCCTTAATGGTTACTTTATTTAATCCTCTGTAATCTATACAGGGGCGTAGCTCTTGAGTGTCTTTCTTGGGAATGAAGAATAAAGAGGCACCAGCAGGAGATTTGGATGGTCTGATCAACTCATTGGCTAGGTTTTTGTCTAGGTAGTATCTCAGATACTGCCTTTCTTGCATAGTCAAGGGATACATGCGACCAAATGGGACTAAGGCATCTGGGTGCAATTCAATACAGCAATCTTCGGGTCTGTGAGGAGGAAGCTCCAACGGGATCTTCTCGGTCACTACTTCAGTGTAACCACTCAAATAGGATGGTAAGCAATGTATGGTCTTAGATTCCACCCCACAGGAAGTTTGAATCGTAGAAAAGATTGGTTTCGGCAAACAGCTTGCCTTGCAGAAGGTAGAATGAAAACTTAACAGGTTTCTGGACCAGTCAATGGTGGGATTATGCCGACGTAACCATCCAATGTCTAGGATCAAAGGGAAGTGAGCAGCTCTGATGATATCAAAGGAAAGGCGTTCTGTATGCTGCATGATACACATGGTGAGAACTTCAGTAGAATGGGTAATGAGGCCGGAGCTCAAAGGCTCGCCATCTACTCCCTCCACCGTCTGTCCTCGATCTTGGCTATCCGAGTAAGTCCTTGGCTCTTTGCCCAGTGGGTATCAATGAAATTTCCTGCGGCTCCACAATCCAGAAGAGCCTGAGTCTGTATTGAGGTCTGGCCGCTCAAAAGGGTGACTGTCATCACCATAAGTCGATCATCGTCAGAACACTCCAAAGTGGTGACTGAGAGGGTAACAAAGGGACTGGAATCCTTCCCTCAGTAATACGTCCCTAAATTTACCGAGGGTGCTCGTTTCCCGAGCGTCTGGGAGGCACATCAGGACAATCTCGAAGTAAGTGAGTCGAAGATCCACAGTACATGCATAGATTCCCTTCTCGCCTCCTCCTGCGTTCTTCAGCCGATAGAGGGGAGCGAGTGATGCCGATCTGCATAGGCTCTTCTCGAGAGAGACGAGTAGAGGGAGGTGGTGCAGAAGGAGAAGGAACTGGAGGCATCGGAATACCACTCTTTATCTTACGTCGCTCAGCTCGCCGTTCAGACAGCCGGAAATCAATCCGAAGTGTTGCTGTGATCAGGTCAGCAAAGGTTAAGGGGCGTTCGATACGTGCAAGTTCGTCTTTTAACCCTTCTCGCAGACTCCTCCGAAAGATGACATACTGTGCCTGTTCTTGCCAACCTGCTTCTGCTGCGATCTGTTTAAATAAGGTGATATAGGACATTAAGTCAGAATTTCCTTGTCTGATGTCAAATAGGTCTTCGGAGGCCAGATAGATGCTCTCAGTTCGAAGGAAGGTTTGCTTCATCAAGATCTTGAAAGCTTCATAATCCTGAAGCACAGGATCGGTTCTATTGACTAAAGGGGTGGCCCAAACCAAGGCATTGCCTGACATGTGGGTTATCATAAACCCTACCTTGGCATGACCGGAAGAAAAGGCCAGTGGGCGAAATGAGAAATGCAAATGACACGCATCCAAGAACTCCTTTAGCCTCTTGGGCGTCCCATCAAACTTCCCAGAGACTAAAGGTAGGGGAGGCAAGTCGGTAGTTGGTGGTTCCCGCTCTGCTATCCTCTGTTGTAGCGCTGCGTTCGCGCCCTTAAGATTCTGGACTTCCAGGCTCAGGTTTTGTACTGCTGCTACTAGCTCCTGAACCTGCTGCGGAGTGGCCATGTCAAATTCGGGGCGTTGCAAACTGTCAGGAAGGTCTGTAATCTCCTCTTCTTCCAGAGATGCTCCAGTCTCCCTCTCCTCCCCCTCCTCCTCACCTTGAAGTCTCCGGCGTTGAGTCAGCTTGGGATTGTCCTTTGTTCGAGTCTTCACTCCTTTTTTTTGAAGATAGGGACGACCAAGGTAGACGCCACAGCGACACCCTTTGGGTGATCTGTGGCAACCCTCCTCGGTCGCTGGTCAATGGAGAAAAAGCCAGTGGCACAAAAAACCCCGGAAGATTAGGATCTTCAAACGCAGTGAGGTTGTAGTAAACACACTCCGGAGGCAGCAGCAGAAGGAGAGGAATCTGAAGAACACGGTCCAAAATTAGAAGGAATTCCAATAAGAATTGGGTATGAGACCAGATATATGGAAAAGTTCTAAAGCTGATAGAACAGTAGAGGGCTTGGCGAGGCAATCCACAGGACAGGCTGAGGTCAGAACCGGGATATCAACAGGAAGTAGTTCCGATACTGGATAAACAGGTGAGGGCTGGGCGAGGCAATCCACAAGACAGTCTATGGTCAGGTACACGGAGATGTAAACAGATAGGAACAGAGGAGGGCAAAAGAAGAGGACCAAGGCAGGTAAGTACCATACAGGAAGAAAGCAAGCATAAACAGAATAAGTATAGAGAGAAAGGCACAAGACGGATGGGAGGAAGGATAAGAGACGGGAACGGAACAGACAAGGGGAAAGGAGTCAAGAAGGCGAGGAGAAAATACAGGTAAAAGGCTCGGAGCGCAAGGGGAAACAGCAAGGAAAAGAAAGACAACAGAGGGGAAAAAAGGGAAACTCCACGAAAAAACAACAGCAGCGCTGGAACAAGACGAAAACACTGTACGTTGCAATGCACCTGACCCCGGAAGTGAAAGGATTAAATACCGGTGTCAGGAACGTTGCTACGACAACTAGACCGTACAGCGCACTTCCCAAAAAACGTGATGGAACTCGCTATGGCGGACGCAGCTTCCACTTCTTCCAAAGCCGCCAGGTTCCCTGAGGCGTGACACACCCTCACTCCTCCTGAGACTTAGTCTTGACCGCCTGCCATAGCTACCTTGATTGGTCTGGCTTGTCCAGAGGTTACTCTATTCCAAGAAACTAGGCTGGCCTTCTGAACATCTGCCCACCAGGTCAGAGTTCAGAAATACGTCTTACCAATGTGAACTTCAGACGCTTCAGGGTCTGGCCTGGAGTACGCTAGCCAACGTAAGGGATCTTCAACCAGTAACCAATGTGAGCTTTAGATGTTTCAGTGTCTAGCCTGGAGTACACAAGCCAACATAAGGGATCTTTAACCAGTAACCAATGTGAGCTTTACATGTGTCAGGATCTAGCCTGGAGTACGCTAGCCAAAGGAAGGGATCTTCAACCAGTAACCAATGTGAGCTTAAGATGTTTCACGGTCTAGCCTGGAGTGCGCTAGCCAATGGAAAGGATCTTCAATCAGTAACCAATGTGAGCTTTAGATGTTTCAGGATCTAGCCTGGAGTACACTAGCCAAAGGAAGGGATCTTCAACCAGTAACCAATGTGAGCTTTAATGTTTCAGGATCTAGCCTGGAGTGCGCTAGCCAAAGGAAGGGATCTTCAAGCAGTTACCAATGTAAGCTTTAGATGTTTCAGGATCTAGCCTGGAGTGCGCTAGCCAAAGGAAGAGATCTTCAACCAGTAATCAATGTGAGCTTTAGATGTTTCAGGATCTAGGCTGGAGTGTGCTAGCCAACGGAAGGGATCTTCAACCAGTAATCACTGTGAGCTTTAGATGTTTCAGGATCTAGCCTGTAGTGTGCTAGCCAACGGAAGGGATCTTCAACCAGTAATCACTGTGAGCTTTAGATGTTTCAGGATCTAGCTTGGAGTGCACTAGCCAAAGGAAGGGATCTTCAACCAGTAAACAAGGAACCTGCTAATGGGCAAATTAAGTATAAAGGGCTCTTATCCTTTAGTTTACAATTTACAAGGGAGGTGCTCACTCACAAGATTAGCATGAAAGAGAAGGGAGCCTGGGTCTTACAAATACTACTGAAAGATGTATCTTCTAATGCCAGAAACTGGAGCGCCCATGGGGATCTGCACAGGGGTTGGGGGTTGGCGGGGTGGTGTCAGATAGATACATAAACTCCAATATGGGTCTGCTGCATATGCGGTAGCTCCTCTGGGTTTGTGTTGCTTGTTGGTAGACACCGTGTCTCTACACTAGAGTCTGGAGATGGAGAGGAGATCACCTTCCCTCTCATCTTTCCCCAGTGAAAGTGCATCGCGAGTAAAGGGCAAAGTATCTCTTGCTGCTGCTTTGTGTACCGTGAAACCTACGCGTAAAGGGCAAAGTATCTCTTGCTGCCGCTTTGTGTACCGTGAAACCTACGTGTAAAGGGCAAAGTATCTCTTGCTGGCGCTTTGTGTACCGTGAAACCTACGCGTAAAGGGCAAAGTATCTCTTGCTGCCGCTTTGTGTACCGTGAAACCTACGCGTAAAGGGCAAAGTATCTCTGGCTGCCGCTTTGTGTACCGTGAAACCTACGTGTAAAGGGCAAAGTATCTCTTGCTGCTGCTTTGTGCAGCGTGAAACCTACGCGTAAAGGGCAAAGTATCTCTGGCTGCCGCTTTGTGTACCGTGAAACCTACGTGTAAAGGGCAAAGTATCTCTTGCTGCCGCTTTGTGTACCGTGAAACCTACGTGTAAAGGGCAAAGTATCTCTTGCTGCCGCTTTGTGTACCGTGAAACCTACGTGTAAAGGGCAAAGTATCTCTGGCTGCCGCTTTGTGTACCGTGAAACCTACGCGTAAAGGGCAAAGTATCTCTGGCTGCCGCTTTGTGTACCGTGAAACCTACGCGTAAAGGGCAAAGTATCACTTGCTGCCTCTTTGTGTACCGTGAAACCTACGCGTAAAGGGCAAAGTATCTCTTGCTGGCGCTTTGTGTACCGTGAAACCTATGATTAAAGAGCAAAGTATTTCTGGCTGCCGCTTTGTGTACCGTGAAACCTACGCGTAAAGGGCAAAGTATCTCTTGCTGCTGCTTTGTGCAGCGTGAAACCTACGCGTAAAGGGCAAAGTATCTCTTGCTGCTGCTTTGTGCAGCGTGAAACCTACGCGTAAAGGGCAAAGTATCACTTGCTGCCTCTTTGTGTACCGTGAAACCTATGCGTAAAGGGCAAAGTATCACTTGCTGCCGCTTTGTGTACCGTGAAACCTACGCGTAAAGGGCAAAGTATCTCTTGCTGCTGCTTTGTGCAGCGTGAAACCTACGCGTAAAGGGCAAAGTATCTCTTGCTGCTGCTTTGTGCAGCGTGAAACCTACGCGTAAAGGGCAAAGTATCACTTGCTGCCGCTTTGTGTACCGTGAAACCTACGCGTAAAGGGCAAAGTATCACTTGCTGCCGCTTTGTGTACCGTGAAACCTACGCGTAAAGGGCAAAGTATCACTTGCTGCCGCTTTGTGTACCGTGAAACCTACGCGTAAAGGGCAAAGTATCACTTGCTGCCGCTTTGTGTACCGTGAAACCTACGCGTAAAGGGCAAAGTATCACTTGCTGCCGCTTTGTGTACCGTGAAACCTACGCGTAAAGGGCAAAGTATCTCTGGCTGGCGCTTTGTGTACCGTGAAACCTACGCGTAAAGGGCAAAGTATCTCTGGCTGGCGCTTTGTGTACCGTGAAACCTACGCGTAAAGGGCAAAGTATCTCTGGCTGCCGCTTTGTGTACCGTGAAACCTACGCGTAAAGGGCAAAGTATCTCTGGCTGCCGCTTTGTGTACCGTGAAACCTACGCGTAAAGGGCAAAGTATCTCTGGCTGCCGCTTTGTGTACCGTGAAACCTACGCGTAAAGGGCAAAGTATCACTTGCTGCCTCTTTGTGTACCGTGAAACCTACGCGTAAAGGGCAAAGTATCTCTTGCTGGCGCTTTGTGTACCGTGAAACCTATGATTAAAGAGCAAAGTATTTCTGGCTGCCGCTTTGTGTACCGTGAAACCTACGCGTAAAGGGCAAAGTATCTCTTGCTGCTGCTTTGTGCACCGTGAAACCTACGCGTAAAGGGCAAAGTATCTCTTGCTGCTGCTTTGTGCAGCGTGAAACCTACGCGTAAAGGGCAAAGTATCACTTGCTGCCTCTTTGTGTACCATGAAACCTACGCGTAAAGAGCAAAGTATCACTTGCTGCCTCTTTGTGTACCGTGAAACCTACGCGTAAAGGGCAAAGTATCTCTTGCTGCTGCTTTGTGCAGCGTGAAACCTACGCGTAAAGGGCAAAGTATCTCTTGCTTCTGCTTTGTGCAGCGTGAAACCTACGCGTAAAGGGCAAAGTATCACTTGCTGCCGCTTTGTGTACCGTGAAACCTACGCGTAAAGGGCAAAGTATCACTTGCTGCCGCTTTGTGTACCGTGAAACCTACGCGTAAAGTGCAAAGTATCACTTGCTGCCGCTTTGTGTACCGTGAAACCTACGCGTAAAGGGCAAAGTATCACTTGCTGCCGCTTTGTGTACCGTGAAACCTACGCGTAAAGGGCAAAGTATCACTTGCTGCCGCTTTGTGTACCGTGAAACCTACGCGTAAAGGGCAAAGTATCCCTTGCTGCCGCTTTGTGTACCGTGAAACCTACGTGTAAAGGGCAAAGTATCTCTGGCTGGCGCTTTGTGTACCGTGAAACCTACGCGTAAAGGGCAAAGTATCTCTGGCTGGCGCTTTGTGTACCGTGAAACCTACGCGTAAAGGGCAAAGTATCTCTGGCTGCCGCTTTGTGTACCGTGAAACCTACGCGTAAAGGGCAAAGTATCTCTGGCTGGCGCTTTGTGTACCGTGAAACCTACGCGTAAAGGGCAAAGTATCTCTTGCTGCCGCTTTGTGTACCGTGAAACCTACGCGTAAAGGGCAAAGTATCTCTGGCTGGCGCTTTGTGTACCGTGAAACCTACGCGTAAAGGGCAAAGTATCTCTGGCTGGCGCTTTGTGTACCGTGAAACCTACGCGTAAAGGGCAAAGTATCTCTGGCTGCCGCTTTGTGTACCGTGAAACCTACGCGTAAAGGGCAAAGTATCTCTGGCTGCCGCTTTGTGTACCGTGAAACCTACGCGTAAAGGGCAAAGTATCTCTGGCTGCCGCTTTGTGTACCGTGAAACCTACGTGTAAAGGGCAAAGTATCTCTGGCTGGCGCTTTGTGTAGCGTGAAACCTACGCGTAAAGGGCAAAGTATCTCTGGCTGGCGCTTTGTGTAGCGTGAAACCTACACGTAAAGGCAAAGTATCTCTGGCTGGCGCTTTGTGTAGCGTGAAACCTACGCGTAAAGGGCAAAGTATCTCTTGCTGCCGCTTTGTGTACCGTGAAACCTACGTGTAAAGGGCAAAGTATCTCTGGCTGGCGCTTTGTGTAGCGTGAAACCTACGCGTAAAGGGCAAAGTATCTCTGGCTGGCGCTTTGTGTAGCGTGAAACCTACGCGTAAAGGGCAAAGTATCTCTGGCTGTCGCTTTGTGTAGCGTGAAACCTACGCGTAAAGGGCAAAGTATCTCTTGCTGGCGCTTTGTGTAGCGTGAAACCTACGCGTAAAGGGCAAAGTATCACTTGCTGGCGCTTTGTGTACCGTGAAACCTATGCATAAAGAGCAAAGTATCTCTGGCTGGCGCTTTGTGTAGCGTGAAACGTATGCGTGGCACAATCACATATTTGCAATGTCTGCTGCGTTTGTTTTTTGCAGGCAAGTTATTGTTCCCACTTGCTGCAGTTTTTCGGTGGAGGAGGAAGTCAGAGCATTAAAACTAAATGTAGTGCAGGACATAGGCTTCAGTGGAGGTGGGGCTGTCTCAGCCTTGCATCTTCCTGAGAATGATAAAAGGAGTACCATTCACTTAGTAAACAGTAGCAGCTGCTATTTAGAACTAGGTGTAGCCAGTGCTCCAGAAAAGTTATTTTTGTTAATGGTGAGATCAGCTCTTGGGAGCAGTGAGTTTCTCAGGGAATGAATTCAGAAGAGATCAGGGCAAAACAACACGTGTGTCTGTAATCTAGGGAGCCCTGCGGGCTGGATCAGAAGCAGGGCTGATAGCAGCCTCACGTCCGCTGGACCCTCTCCAGATCGCAGCCGCCAGCTGCTGGAAGTTTCCAGCTGACCTGATCAGGCCACGGGCCGCCTTATCTGGGACCTTCACTTACCTCCAGCATCGGGGCCTAGCTCGCGGCTCTGCTGTATTGTTCTTTCCTGAGTTTGTGAGATTAGACTGGAATATTCCACCGGGTTTTACCGCGGTTCCTGGGAACCTGTCGGCTATCGGAGGTGGACTGGTCATCAGGAAAAGCAAGGTTGGGACAATGTCCGTCAAATTGAAAAATGGGGCCGGGAGACGTGGTGCGGCCCGGGTAGATGGCTTAGCACAGGTTATCACCCCTAATTTTTGGCAGGGCTTTGAGGAGCGTTACAAGATGTCTCCATCCATGTCACCGGCGGCCCACTATTCAAGTCCCGAGCTTTGCTTTTTCTTTAGTTTGAACTTCAGGCTATTTCATTCAAGGGACCTCAACCAAGAGTACAACTCCCAGAATGCCAGGAATTGAGAAATGAAAGCATAAGACTAGGGCAGAGTCCTGCAGCTCTCTAGATCTGCTGCACTACGACTCCCATGATCCCTCACCATTGGCCATGCTTACTAGGGCTGATGGAAGTTGTAGTCCAAAAGATGTGGAGAGCCAAAGGCTGCAGTGTCCTGGGGTAGGTCATGTCATACAGTCCTGTGGTAACGTTAGCTATTGGATTGTAATCGATTTCTAGGGCTGCTGACCCTGCAGCAACCTTACTGGCCTGTTAAGGGCTCTGTCCTGTTTCAAGACCCCATAACTTCGGATGTGGCCAACCCTCTGGGGTCCTTGGGGGCTGCTGAGAAGTATAGCTGTTAAGTGAGTTCATCTCCAGCTCAATCCAAACAAAACTGAGATCATTCTGTTTGGTTGTAAAAAAAAATGGCAACAACCTTGTCACGAGCTCTTTGAGGCCCCGACATAATTTGCCTTAAAGGTTAAAAACCTTGGTTGCACTTGGCAGGCAGACCGTAGTTGCAACCAGCAGATTAATGATACAGTTAAATCTGTATATTATCAACTCAGATTGCTAAAACCGCTGCTACCATTAATCTTGCCTAAAGATTGTCCCATGGTGGTCGGTGCCTTGGTAAATTCAAGGCTCGACTACTGTAATGCATAGCTCATGGGGATTCTGATCCAGCCCAATCACCAGTGCTTTTTAATACCTGGGAAAATCCAGTCCAATCCTCAGGGCTGTCTAGTACTGAACTTACTTGCTGGAGAAGTGAAAGGGTCAAGAGGTGTATATTTGCATATGTGGTGGGAGTGTCAAAGGTTGCAACTGTTCTGTAGAGTGGAGCAGGAGTGGTTTGGCAGTGGCTGGCAGAGGCTTTCTTCCCTATTCATTGTAAGGCGGAGTTGGATGTGAGAGAGCCTGCAGCACCCTCTAGATATTCACCATATCCGCACGGCACGGCGCAGAGTGGAGCAGGAGTGGTTTGGCAGTGGTTCGGCTGGACGTTCGGAGGTGTTGTGGTTTGAGGTTTAGTGAGAGAACTTGTAAAGCAGAGAAGAAGTAAAGTCCTGCAAAGGCCTGTGGCGGGCGAGTGATTGAGAACCGACACCAGTAGGTAAACCGAGAAAATGTTTATGATCCAGCCTATCACTGTACTTACTTACCTGCTGAGCTGCTGCTGCCCGATAACATTTTCAGTTCCCGATCGTTAAGAGCCTGCCTGGACAGTTTTTTCATGTAACTCTATCCTTACCTTAACTTGTGGTGAAATCTGTCAGGGAGTAATTGCAGGACAGAATAGTGTTTTTGGGCCGCAACCATAGCAAACTAAAACCCAAGCTGTCGAACCCGTCAAAGTGCATTTTAGCTTTGAACAAGAAAACACAAAGCTGCATTTCCTTGGGGGGTGTGGAGTTGGACTTGAGAGATTCCCCGGAAGTAATTCCTCGCTCGCCCTACAAGGCCCTTGAGCCAATGTTCCCAAGCAAACAGCGAAAGGACAGATGGAGTCTTCGGGCGACGGAGATGACGGGAGAACGGACAATATGGGAGCACGGGGAAGAACCAAACCCACAGGTGATTGACTGCGAAATCGGTGCTGTTTCCTCCACCGACACCCCTTGCACTCAACCCGAGGTGCAAGCCGTGAAAAACCTTTCAACCAACCATGACTTAGAAACATCAGAAGTAGAACTTATAAGAACAATAAAGGCCGACCACGCAAGTGCCTCCCTGTGCACTGACATTCATAATGGCCACCTGGGAGGACAGGCTGAGATCATCAAGTTCAGTGGAAGTAAAGAGGAGACAAATCAACCCAGTATTGGGTTAAGATCATCGGCCAACAAAGGGGAAGTGGAGCAACAAATCTTCTTCCCCCTGAGCTTGGCACTAAAGAGGCAACCAGCTGCAAGTAAATTGCTTAACACTCAAGGAAAGAAGAGAGGATGGTCTGTGGTGTCTCATCAGCAGGCAAATTCTGGAAATGCCCATTGTGTACCGACCAATGTCGGACCACCCTTGCAAAAATCCAACGATTTGGGCGAAAATTCACCAAAGAGGAGCCTTTTCTACAATAGTTCTAGGCTTTTCACTCTATACTTGTAAAGAAGGTGCTCACACGGTTGAGTTTCTTCAGAATAGTTTCTTTATTCTGTTAAGATTAATCCTTAAGACCTCCAGCACATCCTTCACCAACTCTTCAACAGCCAAGTGTTTTTTCTTCAAGGGAAAACATTCCAATGCTGCTTAAACATTCCATATGACTCGGTGGAGAATGGCATTGTAACCTGCCGCTCCACATTGTAACATTATACCATACAACAATACTCAAAGACAAACGCTAAGAATCAGCCTTAGAAGTCGTCGCAACCAACATCCAGGAAAGAACCACCTTGGAGCGGAGATCATGAAATCTCGGACTGTGAACTCTTGGACATTTCGTCCACCTTGGATCTAACCGTCTCTTGAGACAGAGGAAACTACTGATTCAGTGAATTTAGCAGAGGAGAAGTATGAGATGGAAAACGTGGGGCGTAGGGCAGTCGCACCTCAGCAGCCCTTGGGTGAACAAGGCCAGGAAAACCAGGAGGATTTAAGAAGATATTAACAGTGAAGGGACCAACAGGCAAACTGACTTTGGGAATTCTTAGCGTGAGCGTAGAGACGATTATTACTGTTCTGCTGCCACCCCTCGAATCCGCCCATTATGAATTACCACGACTCCTTGCCGGCTCAACGACTGCCCTGATCCCCCTCATGATGGAGGATCCCCCCGCCCCCACCAAAAACATGTTGTGAATCTGCACGTTTATGCCCTAAAGGGAAAGTACACAACCTGGAAGATACTTTGAGGGGGCCCGAGAAAGTACTAATCGATCGCATTGTAAATAGTGACAAAGGCTCCCAAACAATGGCTGAAGAGAATGCGGTTGATAGACCCACAAACCCAGACAGAAATGACGGCATACATCCTAACACCGTGGCGGCATTAGCCGTTGTTTCGGCTCCATTTACCAAACTGTACGAGACGATAAGTGAGACCATACAAGATCAGGCAACTCTCCTGGCGACGATGCACACAAAACTGATATTTATGGTAGGATTCATCATGGACAAGAACCAAGAACACCAGGTGAAAAGAATCCAGTGCAACGGCGTCGAAGACCGTAAGCGGTGGAAAGCGCCTGCCCAGCCCAAGGGGACGTCACTACCGATGAGGTGTAAAGTTAGCTCTGATAAAATGGAGCAGACAACAGGAGAAGAGCAATGCGACTTCGGCACCTCAGCTTTGGTTGGCGTATCAGTACAAACAGGCCCGGACAAAAATATTACAGAGGTGGTAGTGGTAGAGGTCCAAGAAGAGGCGGAGGCCCTGGTCTTTCTCCGGGAAATGCCCCGTAGTGAGAGGACAATAGATGAACACGCGGGGGAGCGGGTCTCGAGGGTTGAAAGTAATACACTACCCCCAAATGAGCAAGTTGTGGCTTATGCAATTTTTACAAAAAGTAGGGTAAAAAGAGATAAGACGAAGAACCACTCACAGCTGACATTAAAAGCAAAAAATACATGCTGTATGGGGGGGAAAAAGTCAAATCTAATGCCTTAAAAAATCAAGGCAACTCTCCACTCCCCCACCTATAGAACAACATAAGCCCACCGCTGGGCCCATAAAAACCAAGAAGTAAAAAGAAAAGAGAAGGAAGGCAAGGAGTAACCTGCCCTCGAATCTTATTGACAGCAAGGACGACGAAACTGAGCAACCAGTCATCAAGGAGACTTCCTTGGACAACATGGGCGAGCTCATGAACTTGTCAACATATTAATGTGAGTTGGAGACTTCATTGATCGAGTACAGCACACCAGAGGCCCACCACACTGCGCCTTTCTTAACAACAAGCTCAGATGAAGTGGCTTCAAGTGAGGGTCTAACAAGGGGCTCTGTGGGAAATAGAGCAAACACCCGGGCCGAGTTCTTGACACTAGGACAGTGCCGGAAAAAACACTTTAGAATCCTGGTTGGGTAGGGCTCATCTGACTCTGGAAGGGTGGGATGGGTGGGAGGGAGAAGCGAAGTTCTGGAATAAGAGCCCCCTTAACCCCGGGCAACTATGGCAAATGTGTACACTTTACAAGGAATATGGACATAAAAGACAGACTGGTCTTGAACTGGGGAAACGTGTTAAGGTTGGTCCAGCATTTACCTAGATTACGTTCACTCCTCTCAAAAGACATGAGTCAGTAGAATTTACGAATGATACGTTATTTGACAAGGTAAAATTGTGCCTGGCCTCCAAGTTGGTCAAAGATAGGTTAATGGAGGATGCACCCCTTCTCTCGATCTTAGGATTTGATTTGACCGACAAGCAACTAGAGAAGGGGGCCCCGACATGAGCAAACGGGGTAATTGAAGGAGGGAGGAGGAACAAGACGCTACGAAAAACAAGTGGAGTTTGATTGTCGCAGAAATAAAAAGAGAGGGGATGCGGGGATCGGCATTCACCAAAAGTCTCCTTTAAGTGGGAGAATAAACCCGCTGATAAAATAACCATCAATGTTCAAGAGGGAAGGGGAAGGACAGGTTGAATCCATTTCCAGTAGGCCAACTAAGAGGGAGGGAGGGGTATGTTGGGACTGGCTACCGAGGGCCCTGGCCACAGATTGAGAGCTATGATAACTAGACCTCTGTTGGCAAGGGACCACAGAGGTTGGACCCTGTGCTCTTGGAATAAAAGGGGCTTTGCACATCTGTTTGGGAAGGGGCATTGTGATTTTGCCTTGTATGATGTTCTGTGTTTGCAGGAAATGTGGTTAGCAAAATAACCTTGTTTGGCCGTCTTTTCTGTCTTTCTAAGCCCAGCAACAAAAGGGTTCAAGGGAAGACCGGCTGTCTGGATGGCTGACAGAAGTTAGATAAGGCCCTGGGATTGATAGTAGTGACAATGTTCAACCCAAATTTATTCACCCAGGCTTTATTGATTAGATTCCCCGACTTTCCTACCTCTGGGGGAACTGATGTACTCTTATGTAATGTTTACTGGCAATCTGAAGTCATTTCTGCCCAAACATTCTCAAATTATCTTCAAAGCA
This sequence comes from Ambystoma mexicanum, assembly GCF_040938575.1. Lineage (NCBI taxonomy): Eukaryota > Metazoa > Chordata > Amphibia > Caudata > Ambystomatidae > Ambystoma > Ambystoma mexicanum. The sequence continues at coordinate 1,205,642,806 of NC_090926.1, read as the reverse complement.
TTACGGATGGATGCTGTGAGATGGTCTCAGAGTATTCAATAATTTGATGTGGGGGCTTCAACATACCCTGCCCAGGAGTAAAGGTGGGAGGAGGTGGAAAGGGCAGCCAAAAACAGAGGTTGGTGAGTGAAAGAGAGCGCCTATGGGTATAAGAAGTAGGACTAAAAGATTGCCTCATTTTGAAATGGCTAGTCCGAGGTGATGTGCCTAGTAAAGCTACCCGGAAGAGAGGCGACTCGAGCTCTAGCATCGATCGTATTTATGTCTCAGGTAATTTTCTCTCGTTCGTAGATACACTGGAGATTCTCGAGACTTCTAATAGTGATCACAACATCCTGAAAATGGCTTGGCTAACAGGAACGCAAATAAAATCGGTGTTGGGTCGAAACGAGGTCACTCAGGGACGTAACAGACTCAGAATGAACCATGCAAAGGCTGCTTACGTCGTTAGGAAATTCAAGGGGGTGGTGGAATCAGGTAAAGGATACCCTGCACTCCTATCGGAATTCGAGGAAAAGACAGGAGTGAATACCCAGAGTACCTTTTCAAGAAAGCACACTTACGATAGGGAAACATTACAGGCAAAACTCTCACTAAGGAGTGAACTCAAGAAAATCAAGTCGTCGCTAATAATCGCAGGTGGTCTAGACGAGCCAAGCCATTGCAGAGGAACGCGGAACAAATGCTAAAGGAAATGTCTAGTAAAAATACCGGAGAAATCTGGAAATTGATCAACTCAACAGGGTCGCTGCAACTGGCCATACAACTAAATGTGGTTGCAGAGGAAGTGTGGGTAAACCTCTTCACACAGTTGTTTAATACCTCTAGTTGTCCATTAACAACTGAAAACAGTGAGAAAAAAGGGGTTGTCTATAGAGTTTGATAAAAATTACAGACATTTTAATGTCATTATAAACGCGATAAACTCAAAGGCGCCGGGACTGGACAGGATCACAAACGTGATGCTAAAAAAAGATCCTGAATTATGGTCTGAATTTATAATGGGCCTGTTCAAACAAATGTTGACAGCTGGTCGGGCCCCGAACTCCTGGAAACAATCAACTATAGTCCCAATCTTTAAAAAAGGGGACCTTGAAGATCCTTAAATCTATAGGCCGAGCTCTCTTCTGGATGTAATAGGAAAACATTTTGCAGGTATTCTCCTGAAGAGATAACATAATTGGGCCCTTGAAAAAGGTGGATTTGATCCACTCCAGTCAGGTTTTGCCCGAGGCATGCGGACCAGTTGCAAAATTCTGTTGCTTAATGTTATGAAGGCCCAAGCTTTGACAAAAAATAGAAAGATCTACTTGACCTTCATAGATCTGACCCAGGCCTTTCATTCGGTCAACAGACTGGTTTATGTGTGGAATTGCCTGAGAGACATGGTCTAAGCAATTCGTGCCCTACATGAGGGAACCTCCTTAATGGAATGGTTGAACGGTGCTGGTCTACTGCCAAGACCCATAAATACATCTAACAGGTTGAAGCAGAGGTGCCAGCGTGCCCTGTCCATGTTCAATCTCTTTATTTCTGATATTGGTGATACATTGAACCAGGTAAGGGGATATCCACCAAGAATAACCGGCCACCCAATTGGCCATATGGTTTATGCCGATGACCTGGTTCTTTTGGATCAAACTCCTGTGGGCTTGCAAAGAAAACTGGATGTGCTCAACGCGTATGCGACAGATAACGGGCTGAGCATACACCCATTTTAGTCCAGCATCTTGACATTGAAGAGACTACAGGGAAAGAGGAGGAGGAAGGGAAATTGGTATCTCGCCGGGGATCGGCTCCTAAAGGTGCAGACATTCACATACTTAGGAATGCTCCTGAATTGTAGTGTGAATGACGCCCCAAGGGTTGACTCACTTTGGGCTAAAAGGAGAAATTTGGTGGGACAGGCTGTTGTTCTTCTAAAGAGATTTTGTAAATTCCCCTTGATCCCGTTGATTACTTTCTACCGACAAAACGTTGTCCCGATAATAACCTATGGCGCAGAAAGTTCCCGATTTACCCCTAGTAAGACATGGGCTAAAATGGAAGCCCTTTTCTAGAGGAGAGTCCTCCGATTACCAGGGGGGGTCCCTATTCAGGTTATCAGGCATGAATTAGCACTACTTTCATTGGATGCTATGGTAACCTGGAAATCACTCTCTCTGATTTTAAACAATGTATCCTCGATGAAAGAGTAAAATCTGAAGGGACGCGCTTAATAACGGTAATGAACAAACACTGCAAACATGGAAAGTCTCTTGCCTATCTGTCCTAAGTGACCTGGACGTGAATGAGGAGATTTTGTTGCAGAACCCTATGATAGTCAAGAGAAGAAGACTATGGAGAAGGGAATGGGTTACAACTTGCCAACAAAGAGCGTATTTTCCACTTTTTCCGATAACCGCATGGGAATCTCGGCAGAGGGATGTTCTGCCAAAATATTTGGAGAGATTCCCTTGCAGCCGGTTTTGTGCGAAATTCTTGAGATTCAGACTGAATCTTTACCCCACTAAGGAAATACCATCGTCAAGGAAACAATGGAGTGACAGTGATCCAGACTGCAGATTTTGTAACATCAAATCACGTGGTTCTGGATTGCCAAGGGGTGAATGGAATGAGAGAAAGACACATGAGTAAATTGTGGGAGAAGTCTCAACACTAAGGCGAGATGAGTTCTGGGCCTGGGTCAGTTCGGGAGAACGGAATTCTCGGATCATTGGGGTGGTTCGGGACGGAGTGTTCGAGAGCTCTTGGTAGTCTCAACTCATTCTTGGGTGCTTGTTTTGTATGCCATGGCGTTAGATTGACGGACTACTTCCCTGTTACATAATCATGTGAGGCACTGCTAAGGGAATGTAATGGTCTCCTTCCTGGACAATGATGCTGGGGTCTTTTTTTGTGATTGATGTGTGGACCTGGGTTAGTTTCTTTTTTTCTTCTCTCTTCCCAGGTTTTTTAATGCATTGTGGAATTGTGGCGTATAAAATGACTGCACAATTTTCATTGATTTTAAAGTATATGCGGATGAACGTTTTGCATGTGCAGGCCAAACACCTATGAACAAATACAAAAAAAAAAAAACAACAAAAAAGCTATTCCGTAATAAGATTAACGAAAACACATATACAAATGTCAATCAGACAATGCCTGTTAGAAAAGGAGAAAATGGTGAATAAACTGTTAGCGTTGGGCCGGTTCCTACCGATAAGCGGCCTAGCAATAGGGTGGAAGACAAAGGCGCCAGAAGGGCCAAACTATGAGATGGAGATAGGATAGGTTATTTATAACGCGCTTAATACCCAGAGATTTCTAAGCGCGGACCCGGGGATCGAACCTGTGTTGCTCAGTCTCATCTTGCTTCCAAGACGAGCGCGTCGCCCCTGAGCTATCCTCCCGAGAACAGTCATTGGGAAATGGATTAAGGCAGAAAGAGATGTCAGGCGCAGACTGACGCAGTGACAGAATGACACACCTGCTTATAGCGCCTGGCACGAGGTCCTAGACCGCACGCTCCATCTGACTTAGCTACTTCTTGAGATGCCTGCTCCATCATCAGGGTCAACATTGAGCTGATGTGGAGTTTTGGAATAACTTAAGATGTAGCAAGGACGAAATAATGGAGGCGATAGGTCAGGGGTTACGAGTATAGTCGCTGCTCAAAATCCAGGGTGCATACATTTTTTTTGTATCATACTATATTGTATGGAAACATATGTAAGTACACTATGTATCAATGCATAGTTTATTGTTTTTATTGATATATTGAACATGTAATTAAAAAGTATGGAAAAAAGGTTCCTGGGGGGCCACTGTAATCAGTCTTATTTCTTTCTTTCGTTATAGCGTTTTTGTAACTCCTAGACCCAGGGGTACCACAGCGTTTGTACAATATACGCAGGATAAAAAATCCAGTAGAAGCCAGGTGACATGGGCAGGATGGGGGAAGGTAGACGCAGGTAGGAGTCATTATTCATATGTATTGAAGAGACAGGTTTTGGCCAGTTTTTTTAAAAATGGTGTAGGACGTTTCTTCTTTGATGCGTGAGGTTAACAAGTTCCAGATGGGGGCAGTGACAGCAAAACATACGCCTCCTTTCTGGTGGTGTCCCAGGCACCCGGGGGCTCCGAACTCACGCCACACTGCATGGTGCACATTTGTTATCTTCACAGCGCCCACATGCTTTGGGGTGCCGGCCGTGACACTCACTGCTGTGCCTCGGCAGACATGAATTTCACCGGTGGTGTGCCGTTGACAATGCAGCCTTCACCGCTGCTCCCGGGCAGATTGTATAGTGGGCATGACCCGCCAGCTCCATCACTGTGCCTGTTGACTAGCGAGGCTTATGAGTTCTTCATTCCAGCCACAGCAACCTTGCGACTCAGGATTTAGGCGACTCCACCACCTGCCCGCCTGACACCAGACACGGCAGACTTTGATGCAGCCTCCTACAAGCTCCCAGGCCACTCTTGGCATATGGAATGTGGTTCTTCAGGGCCTGTAGTTGTATGTTGCAGACCAGCCCTGATCATATCTGAGGGGCGTGTCTGGCTTTTTTGGTGGAATTCACATCACCGGTTCCTGCTGAGGAGCTCTGCAGGAAAATGCCTGGATAGTTTGAAAGGTAATACCTACCTCTGATTGGCCAGAAATCTGTGTGCCTGGCTGAAGGCAACCCTCTGGCTGGTTCTTGAGACCCCTCACCTCCCCCGCCATCTCTGCCACAGTGCTGATGGTTTATACTGACACTTTGAAGAAGATCTGGGAGCAAGCTTCCGATGGATCAGGGCGCTACAGAAGAAGGGTGACAAAAAGGTACCAAAGTCCCAGATGGGGATGCTCTGAAGGACCAAGAGCAACCCTGAATGTCTCTCTTAGGCTAGCAGTGTATTGCTCATCCCCTCCGCGGCTGGGATATCTGAAATATCTCATCTTTTATTAACAATTATCTAAAACGGGGAGTTTGCAAAAAACATCAACGGACTTACGCTCAGTCTCTCAATGATCTCCACAAAAAATACACTTCATAAACTCAATTATGCATCAGAGTGACGTCATACTACATGGCAATAGTGAAAAACCCTATCGAGGGTCGGCATTGGTTAAGGGAGACATCTAAGTATACTTTTCTACAGGAGCTAGGATTGTTATTGGTTGTTCGTTTTCAGGTGAACAACTTATGCCTACCTCTAAAAAAACATGTCATTTCAGAAACATTAGATACACAGTTTCTCATTGGTCTTCAAACTATAAGGTCCTTTGTTATATTGACTAATACAATTGGTTGGCACGCTTGTTCCATGCCTGGAACATTTGGTTCATTTAGCAGCACGTAAGCCAGACGCAGGTGCAAGGAGAAAGGGCATGAAACTACCCCACCACCCAATTAGCCCAGCATCTCTCATCGCCCATGCCTTTTGCCATGAAATTGTCTTTGTACTTGGCCTTGTGGAGCATCCTTGTCTTTGAGAATGCACAGGTCTGAAGGCACTCGCTATCGTGTCTGGAACTCCAAGTTCAACATCTATTTCCATCCTTGACTCACAAAACGGGAGACCACGATTTGGTCCGTTTTTGCAGTTTTTAAATGCTCTAAATGAATTAAAGCTTGCCACCCTTTGTGCTCTCTCTTGCACCTTGGCGTGAGAAGTTTCATCCTCTGCATACTCATTCTTCTTCGAAGTAGATAGCTGACCTTGATTTCTAGAATCTTTACTCCAAGCCAGGCAGCCTCGCACACGCAGCTCCATGAGCCTGCTATCCGTACTGCGACACAGCTTTTACATTCCTGTTTCATGGGTCCGACTCACTTAATTCATGATACCAATGTCCAGGTTTTGTGCAGTGGCGGCTTCGCCTGCATTCTATCCACTACTTATAGCTGGCTTCTATGATGACTTAATCTACCTTGCGTTTCAGCGTCTGTACATTTATAGAACTGTTGTTTTCTGCTGCACTTCATGCGCATGTAATCTTCTTCTTTTATATTTGAGAGTTCACTTGAACCTTGCTTCACTATTGGCCTTCTAGGATCCATACATTATTCTTCCGCCAGTGTCTTAAGACATCTTGCCACCATCTTATGACGTCAATAGCTCTTCTTTGCTCCTTTTTCAAATTCCTTCAGGGAGTTCCTCCCACAGGTTATCTTTACTTCGGGGGTACATTTGATATGGTTCTCTTAATGGGTATCTTCTTCCAAACACTTGCTGCGGGATTGGCACAATGGCTGGTGTTAAACACGGCACAGTCTCATGTCTCCAATAAAGGGGAGAAAGGGGTGGGGTCTCCTACAGAGGTATACAGCTGCTCCTCTACACCATTATCTGAGACAGGATAGCCTCATCTCTACTGAAGTGGAGTATTGTCATCATATTTAAAAACAATTGGGATCCTGGGAGTCCCTCTGCCGGACATTAGTCCCAGTTATGAGAGCCTTACCCAGATTCTTTAGCTCACTATCTTTCACAGAGGAGAAATATCCAAAACATAGCAGTATTTGTCCTGCCATGGGGCAGTCCAGGACCGAAATGCTAGGCAATTCTCCTCTGAACAAGAGTACCAACAGCAACCCCAGACACGTGTTTCGGTCTGGTTGGACCTCATAAGTAGGGTGGAGCTGTGCCTCTCTAAAACTTTTGAGCAAGGGGTCCATGTCTGGATTCCCCTAGTAACTTAGGGTGGGACCCAAAGTTACTTAAATTATTCAAAAAAAAGGGAGGGGCCTGGGAGTCCCTCTGGCGGACATTAGTTCTGGTTACGAGAGCCTTACCCAGATACTTTAGCTCACTATCTTTTACAGAGGAGAAATATCCAAAACATATCAGTCTTTGTCCTGCCCTGGGGCAGTACAGCACCGAAATGCTAGGCAATTCTCCTCTGAACAAGAGTACCAACAACAACCCCAGACACGTGTTTCGGTCTGGCTGGACCTCATCAGTAGGGTGGCGCTGTGCTTCTCTAAGAATAGTGAGCCAGGGGTACACATCTGGATTCCCCTAGTAGTTTAGGGTGAGACCCAAAGTTACTTAAATTATTCTAAAAACAAGGGGGGTCCTGGGAGTCCCCCTGCCGGACATTAGTCCCGGTTACGAGAGCCTTACCCAGTTTCTTTAGCTCACTATCTTACCCAGAGGAGAAATATCCAAAATATATCAGTTTTTGTCCTGCCCTGGGCCAGGATGCCCTCCACCACTACTGAAGTACAGTAGTGTAATCATCCAGGCCAGGATCACCCCCATCTCTACTGAACTGGAGTAGTGTCATCATCCGGTCCAGTATGACCTCCATCTCTACTGGAGTGGAGTAGTGTAATCATTTGGGCCAGGATGACCTACATCTCCACTCAAGTAGAGTAGTGTCATCATCTCGACAAGGATGCCCTCCATCACTACTGAACTGGAGTAGTGTCATCATCTGGGCCAGGATACCATCTATCTTTATTGAAGTGTAATAGTTTAATCATCAGGGACAGGGTGCCCTCCATCACTACTGAACTGGAGTAGTGTCATCATCTGGGCCAGGATGCCCTCCTTCGCTGCTGAACTGGAGTAGTGTCATCATCTGGGCCAGGATACCATCTATCTTTATTGAAGTGTAATAGTTTAATCATCAGGGCCAGGATGCCCTGCATCTCGACTGAAGTGGAGTAGTGTAATCATCTGGACCAGGATGACCTCCATCACTACTGAAGTACAGTAGTGTAATCATCAGGCCAGAATGCCATCCATCACTACTGAACTGGAGTAGTGTCATCATCTGGGCCAGGATGCCCTCCATCGCTGCTGAACTGGAGTAGTGTAATCATCCGGGCAAGGATCACCTCCATCTCTACTGAACCGGAGTAGTCATCATCCAGGCCAGGAAGCCCTCCATCTCAGCTGAACTGGAGTAGTGTAATAATCCGGTCCAGGGTGGACTCCATCACTAGTGGACTGAAGTATTGTAGTAATCTGGGCCAGGATGACCTCCATCTCTACTGAACTGGAGTAGAGTCCTCATCCCTCCATCACTACTGAACTGTATTAGTGCAATTAACTGGGCCAGGATGACCTCCATCACTATTGAACTGGAGTAGTGTCATCTTCCGGGCCAGGATGCCCTGCATCTCGACTGAAGTGGAGTAGTGTAATCATCTGGGCCAGAATGCCATCCATCACTACTAAACTGGAGTAGTGTCATCATCCGGGCCATGATTCCCTCCATCTCTACTAAACTGGAGTAGAGTAATCCTACGGTCTAGGATGACCTCCATCTTTACTGAAGTGGAGTAGTGTCTTCATCTCTGCCAGAAAGACGTCTATCACTACTGAACTGGAGTAGTGCCATCATCTGGGCCAGGATGCCCTACATCACTACTGAACTGGAGTAGTGTCATCTTCCGGGCCAGGATGCCCTGCATCTCGACTGAAGTGGAGTAGTGTAATCATCTGGGCCAGAATGCCATCCATCACTACTAAACTGGAGTAGTGTCATCATCCGGGCCATGATTCCCTCCATCTCTACTAAACTGGAGTAGAGTAATCCTACGGTCTAGGATGACCTCCATCTTTACTGAAGTGGAGTAGTGTCTTCATCTCTGCCAGAAAGACGTCTATCACTACTGAACTGGAGTAGTGTCATCATCTGGTCTGGGGTGGCCTCCATCACTACTGGACTGGAGTAGTGTAATCATCTGTGCCAGGATGCCCTCCATCACTACTGGACTGGAGTAGTGTCATCATCCGGTCCAGGATGTCCTCCATCTCTACTGAAGTGGAGTAGTGTCAGCATCCAGGCCAGAATGCCCTCCATCACTACTGAAGTACAATAGTGTAATCATCCCGGCCAGAATGCCCTCCATCACTACTGAACTGGAGTAGTGTCATCTTCCGGGCCAGTATGCCCTGCATCTCGACTGAAGTGGAGTAGTGTAATCATCTGGACCAGGATTACCTCCATCACTACTGAAGTACAGTAGTGTTATCATCCAGGCCAGAATGCCATCCATCACTACTGAACTGGAGTAGTGTCATCATCCGGGCCATGATGCCCTACATCTCTACTAAACCAGAGTAGTGTAATCATCCAGGCCAGGATGACCTCCATCTTTACTGAAGTGGAGTAGTGTCTTCAACTCTGCCAGAATTACTTCTATCACTACTGAACTGGAGTAGTGTCAAAATCTGGGCCAGAATGCACACCATATCTACTGAACTGGAGTAGTGCTATTATCCGGTCCGGGATGGCCTCTATGATATGATATGATTTGGTATGGCATTTATAACGTGCCTATACACATGTGTTTCAAGGCGTGACGAGGCAAGGGAGGGGGAACAGAGGGAAGACAGAGACAACAAACTTACTAGGCCAGGTGACATTGAGATTGTGCAAGTGCAGTGGAAGGGGAAAGTGCAGGGGGAAGGGGAGGGGGCAGTGCAGTACATGGGAACTACAGTAAAATAAATAGAATCAAGAAAGAAATAAGTGAAAGTGCGGCCAGTTGGTGGCAAGTGCCAGGGTAAGTGCAGACGTCAGGTGTCAAGTGCTGGGAGGGGGCTGTAGAGATACAGAAAACAATTCCTGAGTGCGGGGGTTGCCAGGGAGGCAGTGCAGGGTTGCAACTGGTGGGGAAGGGGACCTGGGTCCGAGATCAAAGGGTATCCAGGTGACCAGTGCAGTTTCAGCCAGGAGTTCAGCAGGGGAGAGGAGGAGAGAAAGCAGCAGCAAAGAGGAAGGTTTTGATGTACTTCTAGAACCGCAAACGGTTCTCCTCACGTTTCAGGAAGTCACGGAGGCTGTTTCAGAGGGAGACCCCAGCCGAAGAAAGAGATCTACCACCAACCTGTTGCTTGGAGAAGCGACTGACCCTGAGGCAGTTGGAGGCGAAGAGCGAAGAGCTCGAGAAGGAAGATATTTACGAAGAGAGAGTTGAAGGTATTGAGGCCCCAGAAGGCCTTGTGGACAATGCAGAGAGTTTTGAACTTAATCCTCGCAGCTCCTGGGAGCCAGTGCAGAGATGTCAGTCCTGGAGAGATACGATCCATGGGCTTGAGGCCAAGGACAAGTCTAGCAGTCCTGTTCTGGATGAACTGGGGTAGTGTCATCATCTGGGCCAGGATGCCCTCCATCACTACTGAACTGGAGTAGTGTAATCATATGGGTCAGGATGCACTCCATCACTACAGAACTGGGGTAGTGTCATCATCTGGGCCAGGATGCCCTCCATCACTACTGAACTGGAGTAGTGTAATCATATGGGTCAGGATGCACTCCATAGCTACTGATCTGGAGTAGTGTGATCATCCGGACTAGGATGACCCCCATCTCTACTGTCCCAAATACCCCAAGGATGTGGAAAGGAGGGCTGGGAACGGAGCGTGCAGAGGATAGTGGAGTCGCAGATATGACTCTTGAACTAAGGACCACATGAAGCCCCTGGGTGCAGATGGGTGTGCGCAGTTCAGTAGTCAGCAGACTCACCCTCACAATGGAGGAGAGCAGGACATCAGCGACATGAGATTGCACAATACAGGCATTCAGGAAGGGCCGGTGATGTTTCCATGAGGATAAAGTACATCAGGGAAGGATGCAGGTGGGACCACACAGGAAGGGTGGATGCAGGAGTCCAGGTCAAGATGCCCCACAAAGATGGGTAAGAGCAGCAGCATGAATGCCACTCGGATCCGGCAACACACTAAAGGGCTCCCACCTCTGCAGGAGCTCACTGGGGTCCACACAGGGCTGCATCGAAGGAGGATCCGGCTGTTCCCATTGGATCAGAGGGAGAACGTGCCTGGAACGTGATTACCACATGCAGGAAGGAGCAGAGCTTCTCCTTAAGAACATGTGTGGGAAGCAGCACAGGCCCACAGTCAAGCTCTTCATGGTATCATCTTCTCCTCCAGCTTCTCGAATGAGATTTCTGGAATGTTCTGAGGAATGGCTCCTGATCTCCAAAGACAGACACACACACAAACGTGGCAACCTAATCAGGACTGGTCAGTCATAGTGAGGTTTTGTGGTCACAGACTAACAGAAGTGAAAGTAGGAGACCTATCGAAGCCCACCCAGTCAGAATGGGATGACACTCAACCAAAGAAGCCTCACTGGGCTCCATCAGTGGCTACCAACACGTTAAAAGGGCTACAAAACTGCACAAAGGGCCTAATTAATAAAATACACTTTGCACCGCTCTGTGAGTCAGAGTGTTTGTTGGCAGTGCAAAGTCACGTTGCACTGCGCTGCGGTAAAAGTTCCATGAATCGGGTCCCAAATGTCTAATGTTGCCACCGTCCTGTGACAGTTACACACTTGCAGGGTGTGGGTACTCATGTTGGACCAAAATGTCAGGACTTCCAGGCCCCAGGCTCTGCGCAGCTCTTTCCCAGAAGATGCATCGGACTGTTTAGCACCACCCCCGCCCGACGCAGACCAATGACGTCACCCGACAAGGCACTGGATAAGACTCTGCCCCCGAGCACCAATGCGGAGGATTGTCATGACTTGAGCTCTTGAAAATACGATTATTTACGAGCATCAACTCAGCATCTCTGAGGATGCGGGCAAGTTGAGGCCCATCTCGCGCCCTGCGGGCTCTCAACCAAGAAGAGAGTGGTTTCAAGTTCACGACCTGTTCAGACGGCGTAACCCGTTCCACTGCCAAATTATTTTTCATTAACATGTGTTGTGAAGCAGAAATCAAAACCTTGATGTTAACAGGGGCACACAAAGAATGACTTTTTATATCTAGTTGTTCCACCTGTCCCCCCTGCGGCTTCTTGGCGCTCTGGATAATAGGTGTGACTGTGTGAGCCAGTGCAATGGTTTTATTTGATCCACCTGAGGTGTCTGAAAGGTTGAGCAGGACCTGCTGGGATGCCAGCCTTTGGACTGTAGGTTGCTGAAAGATTTACGAAGCATACACCAACCCACTGAGCTGTATGTAAATAAGTACTATGCAAAGCGCTTTAAATCAAAGCGCTATTATTCAAAAACACATTTCTTTATTATTATTATTATTATTATTATTATTATTATTATTATTATTATTTTCTTGCTAAATGTAATATCCAGATTTTGTCTACGCCTGGCTTCGTGCCTCCTTCACTATCATCCTAATTTTCCAGTGCTTGGAAAAATCGTACAGATGCAGGAAATGTCGCGCCGACTACAGAGACGTAGACAAGGTAGGGCCTGAGCGGGCAATACCCACCCAAAATCTGTAAATACCACCTCAGCAGCGCTGTGGGGGAATTTACATTATGCTAATGTCACTGCAGTGGGTCCAACTAGATTAGCTTCAGGCCTCACTAGTTTACCATCCTGGCTATGCCGACAGGACAAAATGACTTGTGCTCGGTCGCATCCTAGCTACGCTGATAGGACGAGATGACTAGTGCTCGGATGGAGTACAGGGAAGAGTAGTTGCTAACGAAATGACTAGTGCTAAGATGGAGTACAGGGAGGAGTAGTCGCTAAATCGCCGAAAGGACAAAATGACTAGTGCTGGGATGGGGTACAGGGAGGAGTAGTTGCTAAACCGCCGACAGGACGAGATGACTAGTGCTCGGATGGAGTACAGGGAAGAGTAGTTGCTAACGAAATGACTAGTGCTCAGATGGAGTACAGGGAGGAGTAGTCGCTAAACCGCCGAAAGGACAAAATGACTAGTGCTGGGATGGAGTACAGGGAGGAGTAGTTGCTAAACCGCCGACAGGACGAGATGACTAGTGCTCGGATGGAGTACAGGGAAGAGTAGTTGCTAACGAAATGACTAGTGCTCAGATGGAGTACAGGGAGGAGTAGTCGCTAAACCGCCGAAAGGACAAAATGACTAGTGCTGGGATGGAGTACAGGGAGGAGTAGTTGCTAAACCGCCGAAAGGGCAAAATGACTAGTGCTGGGATGGAGTACAGGGAGGAGTAGTTGCTAAACCGCCGAAAGGACAAAATGACTAGTGCTGGGATGGAGTACAGGGAGGAGTAGTTGCTAAACCGCCGACAGGATGAAATGACTAGTGTTGGGATGGAGTACAGGGAGGAGTAGTTGCTAAACCGCCAAAAGGACGAAATGGCTAGTGCTCGGAGTAGTTGCTAAACCGCCTACCCAGCGCCACACTACTACTAAACCAGCAGGGATGCCAATCATAAGGGTGAAACAGTAATGGTCCAACAGGTATATCTCTTTCACCTCTTTTGATGACGTGGGCCGAGGGCAGGCTATACCCTCTGGAAGGTTTGGAGCTGGAACAGAAGAAATCCAAATACATACCAAAATAAAAGAAAATCCAATCAAGGATATTTCTTTTTTTTAAAGGATCTTTAATTAAATAAAAACTCACACAACTAATACAAACCCTACTGGCCCACGTAAGGAAAACACAGAAAGCATAGACTTAAAAGTAAAGAACACTCTGGGTTAAAAGAAAGGGGTGCTCAGGCCACGAGGTCAGCAGAAACATGTCTGTTTTATGAAGATGTCTTTAAAAGGGTAGAGGTAGGGCTTTATTCATTAGAGTCTGTTAAGACGGGACAGGGGGACAGGGCCTCTTCAAATGTTTTTTGTTTATGGAGCTTAAGAGCTGTCAAGGGATCCCAAGGACTCATATATATCAAACTGCGGTAGGTGGCCTACAGAGCAATGCCAGAGCCGGACCTACCCCAGACGCGGCGTCCAGGTCTTTATTTCTGATCTTTCAGGTGGCTCCATGGAATCTGTACCACCCAGAGAAAAACCTCAAGTACCACAATGCACCCGGGTCCAACAGATAAGACCTGGCCTTGAACAGGAAGAACAAACTGGTTGCCAAAATGGAAATACATTATCCTTCCCCATTCAGGAACAGAATGGGAGATTCAACACCCACTGCACGCATCCCAAATTGGCTACATGGGAACAGTGATGCAGCTGTGGCACAGCTGGAACCAACAGGGAGCTGCCCAGCACAAGAGGGGGGCAGGAAACACTCCCCCAAACCTTTGTATAAATGGCTTACTTGCTTCATGAGGGGAAAAGAGTGTACACAATGCCAGAGGCTGCATGGCAGAGTGGAAGGAAATGGAGCATGGACAGGGGTCTGGGCCAAATACCTTTATGAAGACTTCCAAGGGACATTACAATCCCGATGTGGAGGAGGTGGGAGCAGTTGGGAGTGACTCCGGCAGAAAGCTGACTTGAGTACCCAATGGGATCCGAGAATGGTGTTTGGGTGAGAATGGAGGAGGTGGAAGAGTACCAAGAAACCAGAGAGTAGTGTGCAGCAGGTGGAAGAGTACTTGGAGGAGAGATTTGGCTTCTTTGGAGTGAGTGTAGGGTCTGGGAGTAGTATCAATGGGGATATTTGGGTGTAAATGAGTAAGAGAGAGATAGTGAGAGAGAGAGACAGACACAGAGACAGGGACAGAGACAGAGAGAAGTGTGGAAAAGAGTGGAGACAGGCAAAGGGAGAGAAGAATGAGAATATCGGTTGAAAGAGGGTCTTCTGGAGTATGGACATGCCCGTTGGATCAAACACACTCACTTAGGTCACTTAGAAAGTCCCTGAGGGAGTTATAGAGAGAGGGCTGCAGCCTTTAGGCCCTCCTTATTGTAGGGAAAGAATTAGACAGTAGGGGTACTATGGTGATCTGAATTATGACAAGGCCTTTTTTAAAGTAGGGAGATTAGGCTAAGGAGGTGGGAACCCCCCTTTATGTTTGTGGGAAAAGGTACAGAGCCCACTCCTAAACTTGGAAACCCAATTCCCTCTTGTTGTACTTATTTTTATAGTAAAAGTTGAATACCTATCATCCGGTGTCTTATTGAGAACATTGTCTCACAGCATTGTCAGTGATGACTTCTAGTGGGTCGAGTTGTTGTGGGTACACCCAGCCCTGTCATGAATGATTCACTGCTGACCAGGCTGACAATTTGACATCCAAATGTTAGTGGCTGTATAGTTGTATAATCTCAGTAGCCACCATGTCAAAACCAGACATGGCTTTTATTTAGATATTAATAACTGCCACAGGGCTGTCTGAATACACAATTATGATATTTTGAACCAGTGATGCAGATGGTTAAAAAGCAACTTCTGTTTTTCGGAACTTTGTGTTCCAGCAGCTGCATTGAGGTATATGCGTGTGGACTTTGAATCTGTCCTGCTGACACATCGGGGCAGCTGCTGAGGATGTCAAAAGACAGTTCTAATAATGCGCATTTTGCTTTTTGGCATGAAGCATTATGAAAGTGGGGTCTGCTTGGCAGATCTGACTTTAAGAAACATAATTAGTTGCCTCATTTTATAATTAAAACTCAAAAAAGCTAAGGCTATCACCGCCCCCACCAGATGACATTCTGTCACACAGCTTCTGTGCTATGTTTCACCCAAAGCCACTCACGGTCTGGGATGCAACACAAGAAATCTACTGCATTCATTTCCCTGCTCTGTGCAGAAAATCCACTTGGGTGACTACCAGCATCACAATTTTGTTGCAGGTGGAGAAGCATGGATCCCTGTGGACTCTATTAGACTCCTCTTTACATGACTTACATTCAATGTATTTCCTTTACTACATCTGTAGGACTGTACATTCCGACAGACAGGCATAGGCTACCCTTTTAGGAGTTCCAGGCTATGGATCTAATGCCACTAAAATGCACGACAAAGCTTGCCGGATCATGCGGTCCGACAGCTTTCTGTTGAATATGGTATAACGCACAGACAGAACCTACAGCAGAAATCACCTAGCTGAGCATTGGTAACCTATCCCTTGCTGCCCTGCCAGATGTGCATCAGGGCCATAGAGTCTGCACGATACTGAACACAGGAACCCTTTTGAAGGCCACTCGAAATAACTTTCCCGCCCTGATGAAGGACGTCACAACTAGAGCATTTGTCAATCGCTCGAGAGGCCGAAACACTGATGTGTCGACGACAACACAAGAATATTAGTAGTGCACCATACACACTACTTGAGTAGCTAGTTAGTTTGAGTTAGCCGCAGTCAAGTGGTGGTGGCCAGAGAGTTGGATGATTATTGTATGTTTTTAATCCAAATTAATTACACGTGTGATGTACTGCACCTTTGTTATAACGTTTTTTTTTAATGTATCACTAGTAAACATTGATTTCCATACACATGTATTATAGGGAATATATTGAATATGAGTCTAATGGGTGAATATACATCTGGGGACGCACTGTTCAATTATGTGTTCATAATGTATTGATACCTGGAGTGAACAGGGAAAGGTCAGGTGCCCTTTTAGTGAGACCCTGTGGACTCTGCCCTTTTTTTGTTTGTGCAAATATTAGGTGTGTGTGTTGGAATCTTCAGTAAAAGCAGCCGCTATGTTTTTTTCATGGCGCGCCATTACTGATCACCACCGTGCGCCGTGATCTTAACAAATTCACAGCATGATACGGTGTTAGGCATAAAAACCCAGGTTACATACATGATTGATTCCGTGACCTTGATTGCATTATGCGGTGACTGGATCCCTCAGAGCTAACCCAGGGCACAGAAGCGGTAGCGACTCTGGCTCCTTCCGAGGTATTCACCCCTGCCGTCAAAATGATGGCCTAAGTATGACCTGCTCATTGCCTGGAATGACATCCGAGAAGAGCAAAGAATAAAAGGTGCGCACCTCTTATTCTAAAATGAATTTCGCATATTCAAGCGGTGGCATGGAATTTGTTAAAGTCTCCAGGGACCCTGGAGGCGGGAGGGCGGCGGGCAGAGCCAGTCAAATTGGAGCTTTCCTTTGTTCTGCAGTAAAGTTTGTATAACCGCAGCTGTAATGAAACAGGGCTCGCCGGCAGCTGAACCGCCGGATTATCATCACGGCTTCAATGCTAGTTTTGGAGAGAAATAACCCCCTAATCCTTTCTCTGTGTAGGTGCCTTTTCTTTTTACGGTGGCATTGTTCGGGGTGGGGGGCGGGGGCTGGAAGAACCGGCTCCTGAGTAAGAAGCGAGGATGGACGGGCGCTCCCTCCCAGGGCTGCGACTTCACCTGCTCTGATGGAAACAGTTCTCTATTGAGGCGCTGCCTGTGACGTGCGCTCACTCAGGACACCCAGGAGGCGAGCTCAACAGGCTGGAGGGAGCACAGGCCCTGGGAGGAAAGGGCCTGACATACAGAGATAGACGGGTACCAGGGAGCACTTTAAAACAAGTGAGGAGGCACGAGGGGGCGATTATAACTAATATTGCACATGTCTATAAAAATATGCGTACGTTCGCACGCTGCCTTTGCTCATAGTCCATGAGTTCTTGTGCTTCCGGAACTCATAGTCCATGAGTGCCTGTGTTACCACCCATGACTAGGCCATTAGTCTTCACGCTCCCTGCCCTCAGAGTCCATGAGTCACCTGGCCCTATCCTCCCATAATCCATGGGGCCCTGTTCTTCTCCCACTCTTAGTTCATACGCCCCCGTGCACCCCTCATAGCTCATGAGTCTCCATGTGTCATGAACCGCCGTCTACGTCCTTTCTGGACCTCCTGGTCCCTGACTCGCAGGGGATTGCATGCAGTTATCCTTCCAACATGGCCGCCCGGAAAAGCGTTCCACGGTGCTCATCCTACAAAAGAGCCGCGCCCTCACGATTCTGCGCGTCTCAACGCTAGCGCTACCTGTAGTCGGATGTGCTTAGCCGGAGTTCGATCAGGGTTCTCACTTGATTCCTTGTTCCCAGTCCCTTGAATTCCCTCCTGTTCCCTTTCCTCCCCAATCTCCTGGAAAACCTTCCACGCTCGATTCACGGTCCTCCGTGCCTCAGAGCGTACCTTGATAACTTCCTGGAATCACCCTGAACTTGTAGAACGCTCCTGGAAACTGAACTGCTTCTCTCACGCACTAAAAATACCTGACTGTAAAGAAGAAGAAATCCCAGAAGGTCGCAAGTACACAACAGAAACAGGTGAGAAGGGGAGAGACTTGTGACACCATGTCCCCTGCCCTCAGAGACCATGAGACCCTGTGCTTCCTCCCCTCATAGTCTTGAGTCCCTATACTGCCACCCCTTTGTACTCGTTGAGTCCTCATGCTTCCTGAGCTTATACTGGTGAGTCCACGTGCTCCCATCACTCATTGCCCACGTGTTCCTGTTTACAGCCACTCATAGTCCATAGGCCCCCATGTTGCTTGCCCTCATAGTTCACGAGGCCACTTACTCCCTCAACAGTCTACGAGTCTCTGTGCTCTCTCCACTCATTGTCCATGAGTTCCTGTTTTCCTCCACTCATAATCCATGAGTCCCAGTGCTGCTCCCCTTGCCCACACAGTCCATGATGCCACTGACTCCCTCCTCCCATTCGCCATGAATTAGTCCCCATGCTTACTCCACTCATAGTACATGAGTCCCTGTGCACCCTTCGCTCACTCTACCAGCGTCCCAAGCTTGGAGAAGGTGAAAGAGCTCTTTGGGCAGGGTCTTTGCTAAAACGTTTCCACACACTCATGAACCTGGGAGGCTCAGGTCACATGGCCATGCACCAGCAACCCCGGGGCAGTTAGGAGGAGTACTGAGCCTGTGGGAAGGGGATAAGTACAATATCGGTTGCCTGGAGAGCACCCACATTGAGGGTGGGGAAGACATTTCCATTCAAAGTGGGATGTGACTGCTTCAACCCAGGGGCCAGGAGAGACCCTTTATGAATCCTGTAGCCACAAGGCCCAGGAGGGCCCACAATCCTGAAAGCAAGGTCCAGGAAGGACAACTCAGAAAGTCCTGCAGGGACCACCTAAGAATCGTGACCAATGCTTGAGAACACCGAAAGCCGAGGTCCATGATGGACCACGTTTGAATCCTGAAACCGACAGTTGCATCCGCACCCGGGGAAGTGCCATTACGCAATCAGGTGCTTGGAACAACAGCGAGAATATACATTCTCTCACCGCTGTTCCAGCTACCCGAGACCCTTCCCCAGGTTTTGCCATTTTTTTTCCCGTATGTGGGGAGGCCACAGGGAGTGTGACTACCCCAGACCCCTTCGTTAGCCCGTTTAGCCAAAGAGTCGCATCGTTAAAGGGCTACCTGCAGATGTTGGCACTTCTGATTAGAAAGAGGCATCAGAGCCTCTCCTTTTTTGTATTCAGAAGTTCCGACACCTCTAGGCAGCCCTTTAATCATGCAGCACCTTGAATGAAAGGGCTGCCTGCTGGGGGTCGGCCTCTCTAAAAAGCAAAAGTAGAGGCCAGCGACCCTTGCAGCAGCCCTTTAGGCATGCAGCTTCTTAAATGAAAGGGCTGCCTGCTGAGGGATATCTCCTCTCATTAAGAAACATAAGTGGACTGTGGTGCACTGCGATCATACCTTTGGTGCGCCGGGCCTCTCCTTTGTTTCTTAATCACAGGCTCTGACCTCCACAGGCAGCCTACCAGCGGGACTCGGATCACGTGATTTAGGAACAGAAAGGAGTGGCAGGGCGCATAAAAGGTATGATACCAGTGTGCCCATGCTTCCCTGGGAGCCAAGCAATTGCCAGGCCCCCAAAACCCATAGGCAACGGGGGATTAAGTTAGGGGGTGTGGCCTAGTACCCCACCCACCCGAACTTAGGCCATGTTGGCAAGCTAGGCCTGTCCTCCCCGATTGTACCTCCTCCCACTTAAAACACTCTGAGCATCTAGTCAGCGATCTGCCTATGAATGAAGGGGAATCGATCACATACATCATCATGCATATTAATAACATGTTGAGACGCACTTCATATGAAAACAATGTAAACGTACGCGGTCTAGATCGGCGGGAATGCCCCTCACAGCTTAGCCGCTCCACATGCTGGTAAAATGGCTCAGCGGGTTAAACGCTAGTTGCTGTGATCTGCAGGTCACAGGTTCGAACCCCGGCAAGGCCCACTCAGCCTTTGTTCCTTCCAAGGTCAACAAATGAGTACCAATTTCGATTTGGTAGTAATAGTAATGTGTGCAAATACGTCCTTCGTAAAGCGCTCTAAATTAATAATTATAAAAAATGCCCCTCGTACCTTTGTACCTTACCTAGGGGGTGGCCCAAACCTGCCTCTACATAAACCATATCTCTCAACCTCCTCATTCCCCAAGGCAGGTGAAAAAGGAGACTTTAGTGTTTTGCTGGCGAGAGCTCATTGAAATTGAAATCAATGGACGTGTAGCAGGCTGGGCGGGTGAATGAATGGACTCCAAGGCAAGTGGCAACCGCCTAAAGTGTCTGAGTGAGAGGTCTGCATGAGCACAGTGACCCAGTCGCTTGCACCCCCCTCCCAAACTACCCATAGCAACTGCTTTGCTAATCGGCCCCCATAATGTTTTTATGGGTTTGGCTAAGGGCTTGGCTTAGGGTAGGACTAGCCGGTGTGGAGAAGGGCCGGCCTGCTGGTCATAGTGCCCTCAGACCACAGGGGGTCATTTTGTTTTTGTTTTTCATTTTTGCAATAGCCCAGAGCATACACAGAGCGCGTGAGAGCACGACACATAGATCACAATTAAAATAGAAAATAGCCATTGTGAACGCGGCCCATCCAGGACGGCTAGACACGTTCAAATAATGTGCTCTCTGAAACACTTGTGTACGAGCGCGATCTAAATAAAATTGATCATATCAAAAAATACATGACAAGCAGCACAAACAAAGAGGGCAAAGCGTCAGAAAGCGGCTGCGTTTCCAAAGAAAGAGGGCGGCGAAGAGGTCTTACACCCAAGACCGGTCCTAGGATTTGGGGGCCTCGGGCAGCAAAAGATGTGTGGGCCCCCTAATTTGCATAAATAGTGACATCAGTGATATCACAGAATGAGTCTTTAGTACGCAAAGGTATCCTGGGAAGTTAAATTAGAAACCTATTGCCATGTGTAAGGTAATAGATAAATACACTGACGCCCAGTAAATGAATTGTCAATATTAACATTTACCTATGTAACAATATCGGGAGGGAGGCAGGCAGCTGAATACCTTGCACGGACTTCTCATTTTGGCAGGTAAGGCATAGTGTGATAAAAGGATTTGGCCCAGGAGCATTCACTTTGATTAAGTGGTGAAGCCGGGATTTGGGAACAGTCTGCAATTTAGGAACAGGAACAAATCTCTGCCAGATGTAATTGGTACAAATACTGTTTGCAAAAGATCTTTTTGAAACTTTGGGTTTGAAAACACTGTCTGTGGAAAGCATTGCAAAAATATGGTGATTGTGTTTTGCCAACTGAAACCAAATGCTGTTTTGCAGAGGATTTACCACTGTTTTTATTTTTATTGGGTGTGTATTTGGGCAATACCAGCTCCTAGATGCCTATGGCTTACTGCGCTTTACAAATGTAAAAATAAATAAATAAAAGATAAAAATATGTCCAAATTAGCATTATGCTTTTATTACAGAAGCTGCAGATAAGGATTATTTTGACTGCAAAAAAAAAGAAGCAAATAATACAAGTGCTGTTCACTACAAAATGAGAACAGAGGCACATTAACATACCCCATGATCCCTGATTGGAGGGAGTGAGCATGCCAAAACTGTAAACCAGTGTAGAATAGCAGGGGGTGCTATAGCAGAAAGTGGCAAAGGCAATTGAGTGGGTTAGGAGACTGTTGCTGAGATGTTATACGTTTACACTTTCCTGTAAATCATACGGCATCTTTCCTATTCCTGTGTGCTGTAAAATTAACTTTTTCCCCATAGCGAAAATCAAAAGCTGCCACCCAATAATATATGCGCAGTAAGTGAACATATCTTAAAGTGAAAGATACACATTTAGTTCAATTGACCTTTTCCCTTAGAAAAAAAAGTACACTCGATGTGATAGGTTATTTATAAGGTGCTTAACACCCAGAGGTTTCTAAGCGTGGACCTGATGGATCGAACCTGTGGTGCTCCGCGTCATCTTGCTTCCAAGGCGAGCACGTTGCCCCTAAGCTACCCTCCCGAGACAAAAGAACATTGGCATTTCAAAAAAAGCAATCAACACAGAAAAATAACATGAGAGAGAAAATGTTCCAATAAATAAACTGGCAAAGTATACAAGGTGCTCACCTTTTAAACCTAGCAATATTCAGTGAAAACAAAATCCCAACATGAACATGTGCTTTGATGATCATTGTATGTGTCTGCACTGGAAACATGGCAACCTAGGTGAAATCCTGGTAGCCAAATGCTTGAGCAAGCTTACCAACGTCAAAAACACCCAAGGGGTCTCGTCCACCCTCTAAGAAATGTAACTGTCCACCCACATGTATCTTTTACTTGTGCCCTGAAAAGCAGCACATGGGCACAATCGGAGAAAATAAATGCTCCAGTCTCCAGGATTGCAACCTCTCTTGCCACATCCTGGCCCAATATTCAGGACTCACTTTGCCTCTCATAATTTCCCCTCCTTAACCCATGTCTGGCTTTCAACAATACTCTGATTTATAAAGATGATTTGAAAAGTGCATATACCGTAGTAAGGTACCCACTCAAACATTTAAATCCTGACAGAAATATGTTCAGCAAAAAGTATACAATTGTGGCATTATTCCCCCTTCTGGACTGGGAGACTACAAATACCAGAATGCAATTCAGCAAAAGGTAAAACGTGACCTTTTTCATTTTCCAGATGTTTAACAACATGAACCATATGAAAATGTTACCTGTGTTTCAGTGTTTGACAAATGCAGGGTACTTTTATGATGTGATGAAAATATCACATTCTACCAAAACGAAATGCTTTTTGGTACGTTAAATATTAACAATTGAAAATAATGTAGCTAATTTCAAATGGTTTTGTGTGATATATTGTAATTGACCTGGAGGAGAGCGTAGATTTAGGCAGCTAACTGGTGCTTTGTGTGGTCTTTCAGAATGAAAACGCCTATTTTCATTTTTCAACATAAACGTTACGAACATCTCCTCCAAAACAATGGTCTCTTAAATAGGCCAGCACTTGTAAATCGACTTCACTTTAAATGCTCTGCTTGAAGAAAGTGTTGAGCAGTCATTAAGGGGCCTGCAGCATCTGATGGGCAGCTGGAAGTGGGTGATGGTCTCTAGAGAGCCACAGGACGTTGGGAGACGACACTGTGACCTCACGTAGGCTTAGTACATGGAAGCTGCCCAGCCACCATTAAAACAATATTCTTGGTATAGTTGAGGCACGTACTGGTGCCTGCATGGACCCCTCTCACAGCGGGGCCCTGGACCACCGCACAGACTGCCCATGCCTCAGACTGGCTCTGCTTTCACTGAAGAACCCTGCAATGGCAGCAGGAGCTGAACCCAAAGAGGGGTGCAGTGCACTTGGACCCACTGGCTGGTGTCTCCTCCCACTCTTCATTTGCTGAGCTTTGCAACAGGCCTTAGCTGGCTGGTCGCGTCTGCGCCCCTTCAATCTGGCTCGTACACTCAAAGAAAATACCCCTAGATCATTGGTATTCAAACCTTTTCATACCACCTTCAGTAAAAATAGTGTTTCTAGGCCCCGCTTCTTATGTGTTGGTCCCCTTTAGGGGACCCAAAGGATGTGCAAGGGGGGCCCAGGCTCTTTAAAATATTAGCAGTATGTCTACTGCTTATATTTCCTATTAAAAGCAGTCAACTACTCCTTTTTATAATAAAAACAGTAATCTTAATCCCCTTTTAAAGGGTCTGTGTCCCCTGGACATCCTTCAGGCCCACCTTGGGGGGCCAGCCCGCTCAGTTTGAAGACCACTGCCCTAGACATTCTCCTGCAGAGCCACCACTCCAGGAATGCAATGGGGAGTGTTCTTGTACAGGGCAATTTAAGCCATTGTGGAGGCCTCTGGCCACCCCCCAGACAACCCCTTCTTTAGGACTCTTCAACCCAGAATTGGCCATCTCCTCCCCTGCAGGTCATAGGCATGCATCCTGACTGGATGGACTCAGCCTTTTATCATCCCACCTGTGATAAAAGGAGTACTAGGGAGTTAGGGAACGGTATCACTTGGTCTTAAAGCATGAAAAGACATTGGGGGTTGTACGCTATACAAATGGCCCTTATTATTGTTATAATATGTTAAAATAAAATAAATACCGTCAAAACACGGGCAGGGACAGGCCCACCCCCTGAGTTGTCATCCCTGGAGAGGGGCTCATTCACACAAGTGTCTAGAGTCGCTGTTTTTGATGCAGTGCAGGGAGTGGAGTCCTGAATGCGTTTTAGGTGAGGAGGAAAGCCAAGAGCTACAAATAGAAACTGGGCAAATGGAAAAAAAGAAAACAGAAGCCAGGCCCCTATGTCATCACAAAACAAACCACGCGCCAACACAAATGTGAGAAACGCCCAAAAAAGCACACACCGCTCGGAGGCTGCTTGTGGAAACCTCATTACCGCGGCTTCCATCAATCTTGGCAAAACCCAGTCCAATAATGAGGATATGGACTATTTATATAGCTGGAAGGACGAATGGAAGTATCTCTGGCTAATTAAATAATAATTAAACTCAATTGTATTATTAGTGTACAGCTTATCACCTGGCCACTGTAGGCACCTATGCGCAACAGGCGCACTAAGCGACTGTGCTAATATCTCACTGCCTATACACAGGGTCGGCTCGTCCATAATGGGCGACAGGGCGTCGACTCACCCATTCTGCACAAGCCGCCAAGGTCGCCCAGTGTTAACACTAAGCGTTCCCTCAGCTGCAACAAGCAACTGGGGGAGCGCTCCTGGGCTGGCTTGAACTGTCAAAGGGAAACGACTGTTGGTACCCAGCGTGCACGCCCAATGGGACAGGCAAGGCCAGGGGCGTTTTGCTTCCCCCACCCTTGCATGAACCATTGGGGATGCAAGCTGGGGTACTGTAGCTCTAAATGTTCATAGGGGGCACTCTCTGCATATTTAGAGCGGTTGGAGCATACTCCAGGGACGCGCCAGCGCCTGGGCGCATATATAGGAACCAAGAAGCGCTCCTTGCTTCCTGGTTCCTGTTCATTTTGCGCAGTAGCCAGAGAGTCATTGCGGAACCTGGTGGAGTGCATTCTGAACCGGGCTGCAAGTAAAATACAAATGTGAAGGTGTGCGTGGCTGCGTGTGTAGGAATGAGTGTATGTTTGGGTGTGTGAGTGTGAATGAAAGTATGAATGTTGTGTGGTTGAGCGTGTGTGTGAATGTGTGATATGGATGTGCGGGTGAATGTATATGGGTGCGCAAGTGAATGTATATGAATGTATGTGGTGAATTCACCCGCTGCCCCTGCACCACCAAATACGACGGCCTCTGAATATGGGATGCGAGGGGAGGGGTTGCCCGCAAATCATCAGCACTGTGAGCAGACCACTGATTTGGGGGGGTGGGGTGAGGGATTGCGTTTTTTACTGAGAAAAGTAGGCATCAATGTTACCGCAAACATGATTTCATTTGTTCTTTAACCATGATGGCATTTTTTACTGGGCTTCATGGTTAAAGCAAACAATGTTTGCTTATCATGTTTGCTTTAATCTTGATAACAACTAGAAAATGCATGTCAAAGTTAGAAAATGTAACCAGACTCGCTGCAGCAATGTTAGCCAGCCTAGCCGCATAACACTTATCATGTTTGCTTTAACCGCTGGTTAAAGCAAATATGATGTGTGTTGTTATGTGGATCAGACTAGTTTACATAGACCATGAAGCCCAGTAATAAATGACATGCCAGAGGCATAAAACGTAATCTGACTTGCTGCAGAAATGCAGTTCAGTCCAGCCACATAACACTTATCGTGCATTTTAAGTGTTATGTGGCTACACTGGACTGCATTGTTGCGGCCAGTCTGGTTACACTTTAGGCCTGTGGCATGGCATTTTCTACTGGGCATCAAACTTAAAGCAAACAATGTTTGATAATCATGCTTGCTTTAACCATGATGACCAGTAAAAAAAATGCTGTGCCAGAGGCAGACATAACCAATTTGGCTGAAGCAATCCAGTCCAGTCTAGCAACGTAACACCACTTATCACGTTTACATGATAAGTGTTGTTACGTGGCTAGAGTAGCTTGCATTGCTGCAGCCAGTCTAGTTATATACACTCACTGTTGCACTGGAATGCTATTTTGTACTGTTCTTACTGTGGCACTAGAATACATGTTTTACTGGGCATCATGGTAAAAGCAAACATGATAAGTATTATTTATTATGTGTCTGGAGTGGCTTACATTGCTGCAGCCAGTGTGGTTATGTTTTCTTCTTGAGGCATGGCATTTTTACTGGCACCCAGGGTAAACTAAGCATGAGGAGTGTTATTACGTAGCTAGACTGAACTACATTGGTGCAGCTAATCTAGCTATATTTTCTAACTGGCAGGATTTACTGGCAAAATCAACAGCAGCATTTTCCGATATAGTAATTCTGGCATGTATTGCTGCAGGCAGCATGGACATGTATGGGCACAGCCAGTATGGAGAGGTTTTTTGTACTGGCCTATATCATGAAAACGAGTTGAAAATGCTTGGTGCACTGTGGGTGACTAGCATCTATTGGATATTTCGTTTGTTACCCTACACAACCAAATATAAACTGTGCGGTTTTGGACCAAAATTTTCACAGAAAATATGGCACAAAATGCATCATTGAAACACAATATTTCGAATTATGTTCAGGGGCGGGTCGAGAGGAGGCCCCACCCCCTCCTCAAACCTACTTTGGTTGGTTTAGGTTCTCTTGCTGTGTTCAGTCGCTTCTGCACTTTCGTGGACAAATGTATGCCCCTCCAACAGTGCTTTAAGTCGGGTAAGAACTTTAAGGGGGGGGGAGCTCGTTTGGGGCCGTGGCGTGTGGGATGGGCGTGGCCTAGCAAAGTACACAAACTCCAATTAAACAATTCACCAGCTGCCACTGCTTATAAGTAGGCAGAGGCTGGTTGATTTCCCTGAAGGGCTAGTGTTATAATCTGACAGCCCCCCCCACCCACAACACTAAATACGGGGAAGGGATGAGTGTTGTTACGGGATGGGCACGTCTCCGAGGGGCCAATGGGTAGGGTCCATGGCAGCGTCCTTTTGAGAGACCCCGGGCCTCAATCAAGTCAAGCAGTTACAGCAGTTACACCTGTCTGTGGCCTATAGTGGGCACATCAAAGGCGTGTGGTGGGCACTGCCAAGCGCCTTCCGCTGCAGGGCTGTGCATACGTTTTACGTGACTTTTAAGGTTCCCGCTTGTGAGTTCACTGACCTGCGGTCTTGCAAAGTTTTCCTGTGTTTAATATTAATACAGTTATGCACTTAACCACTGAAAAGCAAGGAACTTTTGATTTTCTGCAGTGACATGATGCCCTTGCGTCGTTTTCTGGCCCCCCATTCAATCTTTGGCCTCTCTCGCTGGGTAACCGAGTGTCTTCAGCATCCATTCCCCATCACTCCAATAGTGAGTGTCAGCATCCGTGCTGTATCACCCTACCTAATGATGGGTGCATTCAGCAGCTGTGCTACATCACCCTACCAGTGAGGGGTGCATTCAACATCAGCGCCCAATCACCCCAGTAGTGTCAGCATCCGTGCTCTATCACCCTACAATTGAGGGGTGCACTCAGTAGCGATGCTCCATCACCCTACCAGTGAGGGGTGCATTCCGCATCCGTGCTCCATCACCCCAATAGTGTCAGCATCCAATCCCTGCATCTTTAGGCTGTTTCTGAAGGGTTCCCTCTAGTAGTGAGAGGGGCGTTCATTCCCCCTGCTCATTCCCATACCCCACTGCTGTCCTCCTGAGCAGGCGCTAGATGGCAGTGCTGTGTTTGGATGTGGAGCCGGCGTTGCTGAGGAGGCATCTGGTGCCTGGCTTTTCTCACTCTTCCTGCGTTCTTCCGTGGAGTTATTTGGCCATATTTGGTCCTCGACCCAATCAGGAAACCAAGCTGGCAATGCAGGATAGAGGCAGGAGACCACACCAAGCTGGCAATGCAGGATAGAGGCAGGAGACCACACCAAGCTGGCAATGCAGGATAGAGGCAGGAGACCACACCAAGCTGGCAATGCAGGATAGAGGCAGGAGACCACACCAAGCTGGCAATGCAGAATGGAGGCAGGAGACCACACCAACAGGCAATGCAGAATAGAGGCTGGAGACCACACCAACAGGCAATGCAGGATAGAGGTTGGAACTCCACACCAACAGGCAATGCAGGATAGAGGCAGGAGACCACACCAACAGGCAATGCAGGATAGAGGCTGGAACTCCACACCAACAGGCAATGCAGGATAGAGGCTGGAGACCACACCAAAAGGCAATGCAGGATAGAGGCTGGAGACCACACCAACAAGCAATGCAGCATAGAGGCAGGAGACCACACCAACAGGCAACGCAGGATAGAGGCTGGAACTCCACACCAACAGGCAATGCAGGATAGAGGCAGGAGACCACACCAACAGGCAATGCAGGATAGAGGCAGGAGACCACACCAACAGGCAATGCAGGATAGAGGCAGGAGACCACACCAACAGGCAATGCAGGATAGAGGCAGGAGACCACACCAAGCTGGAAATGCAGGATAGAGGCTGGAGACCACACCAACAGGCAATGCAGGATAGAGGCAGGAGACCACACCAAGCTGGCAATGCAGGGTAGAGGCTGGAGACCACACCAACTGGCAATGCAGGATAGAGGCAGGAGACCACACCAACAGGCAATGCAGGATAGAGGCTGGAGACCTCACCAACTGGCAATGCAGGATAGAGGCAGGAGACCACACCAACTTGCAATGCAGGTTAGAGGCTGGAGACTGCACCAACAGGCAATGCAGGATAGAGGCAGGAGACCGCATCAACTGGAAATGCAGGAAAGAGGCAGGAGACTGCACCAACAGGCAATGCAGGATAAAGGCTGGAGACCACACCAACAGGCAATGCAGGATAGAGGCTGGATACCGCACCAACAGGCAATGCAGGATAGAGGCAGGAGACCACACCAAGCTGGCAATGCAGGATAGAGGCTGGAGACCACACCAACAGGCAATGCAGGATAAAGGCAGGAGACCACACCAAGCTGGGAATGCAGGATAGAGGCAGGAGACCACACCAACTGGCAATGCAGGTTAGAGGCAGGAGACCACACCAACTGACAAGGCAGGATAGAGGCTAGAGACCACACCCGCAGGCAATGCAGGATAGAGGCTGGAGACCACACCAAGCTGGCAATGCAGGATAGAGGCTGGAGACCACACCAACAGGCAATGCAGTATAAAGGCAGGAGACCACACCAAGCTGGGAATGCAGGATAGAGGCAGGAGACCACACCAAGCTGGCAATGCACGATAGAGGCAGGAGACCACACCAACTGTCAATGCAGGATAGGGGCAGCAGACCACACCAACCGACAATGCAGGATAAAGGCTGGAGGCCACACCAAGCTGGCAATGCAGGATAGAGGCAAGAGACCACACCAACTGGCAATGCAGGATAGAGGCCGGAGACTGCACCAACTGGCAATGCAGGATAGAGGCAGGAGACCACACCAACAGGTAATGCAGGATAGAGGCAGGAGACCACACCAACTAGCAATGCAGGATAGAGGCTGGATACCACACCAAGCTGGCAATGCAGGATAGAGGCAGGAGACTGCACCAACTGGCAATGCAGGGTAAAGGCTGGAGACCACACCAACAGGAAATCAGGCAATGCAGGATAGAGGCAGGGGACCGTACCAACTGGAAATGCAGGATAGAGGCAGGAGAGCACACAAACAGGCAATGCAGGATAAAGGTTGGAGACCACACCAACAGGCAATGCAGGATAGATGCTGGCGACCACACCAACAGGCAATGCAGGATAGAGGCTGGAGACCACACCAACAGGCAATTCAGGATAGAGGCAGGAGACCACACCAAGCTGGGAATGCAGGATAGAGGCTTGAGACCACACCAAGCTGGCAATGCAGGATAGAGGCTGGAGACCACACCAACAGGCAATTCAGGATAGAGGCAGGAGACCACACCAAGCTGGGAATGCAGGATAGAGGCTGGAGACCACACCAAGCTGGCAATGCAGGATAGAGGCTGGAGACCACACCAACAGGCAATTCAGGATAGAGGCAGGAGACCACACCAAGCTGGCAATGCACGATAGAGGCAGGAGACCAAACCAAGCTGGCAATGCAGGGTAGAGGCTGGATACCACACCAACAGGCAATGCAGGATAGAGGCAGGAGACCACACCAATTGGCAATGCAGGATAGAGGCAGCAGACCACACAAACTGACAATGCAGGATAAAGGCTGGAGACCACACCAGCAGGCAATGCAGGATAGAGGCTGGAGACCACCCCAAGCTGGCAATGCAGGATAGAGGCAGGAGACCACACCAAGCTGGCAATGCAGGATAGAGGCAGGAGACCACACCAACAGGCAATGCAGGATAAAGGCTGGAGACCACACCAACTGACAATGCAGGATAAAGGCTGGAGACCACACCTGCAGGCAATGCAGGATAGAGGCTGGAGACCACACTAACAGGCAATGCAGGATAGAGGCATAAGACCACACCAACTGACAATGCAGGATAGAGGTAGGAGACCACACCAACTGGAAATGCAGGATAGAGGCTGAGACCACACCAACAGGCAATGCAGGATAGAGGCTGGAGACCACACCAAGCTGGCAATGCAGGATAGAGGCTGGAGACCACACCAACAGGCAATGCAGGATAGAGGCTGGAGACCACACCAACAGGCAATTCAGGATAGAGGCAGGAGACCACACCAAGCTGGCAATGCACGATAGAGGCAGGAGACCACACCAAGCTGGCAATGCAGGGTAGAGGCTGGATACCACACCAACAGGCAATGCAGGATAGAGGCAGGAGACCACACCAAGCTGGCAATGCACGATAGAGGCAGGAGAACACACCAACTGGCAATGCAGGATAGAGGCAGCAGACCACACAAACTGACAATGCAGGATAAAGGCTGGAGACCACACCAGCAGGCAATGCAGGATAGAGGCTGGAGACCACACCAACAGGCAATGCAGGATAAAGGCTGGAGACCACACCAACTGACAATGCAGGATAGAGGCAGGAGACCACACCAACAGGCAATGCAGGATAAAGGCTGGAGACCACACCAACTGACAATGCAGGATAAAGGCTGGAGACCACACCTGCAGGCAATGCAGGATAGAGGCTGGAGACCACACTAACAGGCAATGCAGGATAGAGGCATAAGACCACACCAACTGACAATGCAGGATAGAGGTAGGAGACCACACCAACTGGAAATTCAGGATAGAGGCTGAGACCACACCAACAGGCAATGCAGGATAGAGGCTGGAGACTTCACCAACAGGCAATGCAGGATAGAGGCTGGGTACCACACCAACTGGCAATGCAGGATAGAGGCAGGAGACCACACCAAGCTGGCAATGCAGGATAGAGACTGGAGACCACACCAACAGGCAATGCAGGATAGAGGCTGGAGACCACACCAACAGGCAATGCAGGATAGAGGCTGGAGACCACACCAAGCTGGCAATGCAGGATAGAGACTGGAGACCACACCAACAGGCAATGCAGGATCCAGGCAGGAGACCACACCAAGCTGGCAATCCAGGATAGAGGCAGGAGACCAAACCAAGCTGGCAATGCAGGATAGAGGCTGGAGACCACACCAACAGGCAATGCAGGATAGAGGCTGGAGACCACACCAACAGGCAATGCAGGATAGAGGCAGGAGACCACACCAAGCTGGCAATGCACGATCCAGGATAGAAACAGGAGGCCACATCAAGCTGGCAGTCCAGGATAAAGGCAGGAGACCACACCAAGCTGGCAATCTAGGATAGAGGCAAGAGGCCACTCCAAGCTGGCAATCCAAGGTAGACACAGTAGACCACACCAAGCTGGCAAGCCAGGATGGAGGCAGGAGAACACACCAAGCTGGCAATCCAGGATAGAATCAGGAGGCCACGCCAAGCTGGCAGTCCAGGATAGAGACAGTAGACCACACCAAGCTGGCAATCCAGGATAGAAACAGAAGACCAAGGGAGCTGAATGCTGGGAGTTGTGGTTCTTACACTCTGTGCAATCAGCACAACTGTCCCTTTTTGCAAAGGCCAGGTCTGTTTTACAGAGGTGTGTGGACATGTTATCAGCCTAAAAAAGATGGTGAAAGCACGGAAACGCATTCCAAAGAGGAGGGGTGGGAAATCCGCCCCAGGCAATGGGGGGGCCGGGGGAGAGGGGCATCTGGGGACATAAAGGTGGCCGGCTAAGGTCTTATGAGGAACGCTCAGGTGCAGTGGGTGCCAGGTCTTATGAGGAGCGCTCAGGTGCAGTGGGTTCAAGGTCTTATGAGGAGTGCTCAGGTGCAGTGGGTGCGAGGTCTTATGAGGAGTGCTCAGGTGCAGTGGGTGCCAGGTCTTATGAGGAGTGCTCAGGTGCAGTGGGTGCCAGGTCTTATGAGGAGTGCTCAGGTGCAGTGGGTGCCAGGTCTTATGAGGAGTGCTCAGGTGCAGTGGGTGCGAGGTCTTATGAGGAGTGCTCAGGTGCAGTGGGTGCCAGGTCTTATGAGGAACGCTCAGGTGCAGTGGGTTCAAGGTCTTATGAGCAGTGCTCAGGTGCAGTGGGTGCGAGGTCTTATGAGGAGTGCTCAGGTGCAGTGGGTGCCAGGTCTTATGAGGAGTGCTCAGGTGCAGTGGGTGCCAGGTCTTATGAGGAGTGCTCAGGTGCAGTGGGTGCGAGGTCTTATGAGGAGTGCTCAGATGCAGTGGGTGCCAGGTCTTATGAGGAGCGCTCAGGTGCAGGGGGTGCCAGGTCTTATGAGGAGCGCTCAGGTGCAGTGGGTTCGAGGTTTTATGAGGAGCGCTCAGGTGCAGGGGGTGCCAGGTCTTATGAGGAGTGCTCAGATGCAGTGGGTGCGAGGTCTTATGAGGAGCGCCCAGGTGCAGTGGGTGCCAAGACTTATGAGGAGCGCTCAGGTGCAGTGGGTGCAAGGTATTATGAGGAGCGCTCAGGTGCAGTGGGTGCAAGGTCTTATGAGGAGCGCTCAGGTGCAGTGGGTTCGAGGTCTTATGAGGAGCGCTCAGGTGCAGGGGGTGCCAGGTCTAATGAGGAGCGCTCAGGTGCAGTGGGTGCCAGGTCTTATGAGGAGCGCTCAGGTGCAGTGGGTGCGAGGTCTTATGAGGAGTGCTCAGGTGCAGTGGGTGCCAGGTCTTATGAGGAGCGCTCAGGTGCAGTGGGTGCGAGGTCTTATGAGGAGTGCTCAGGTGCAGTGGGTGCCAGGTCTTATGAGGAGCGCTCAGGTGCAGTGGGTGCGAGGTCTTATGAGGAGCGCTCAGGTGCAGGGGTTGCCAGGTCTTATGAGGAGTGCTCAGGTGCAGTGGGTGCCAAGTCTTATGAGGAGCACTCAGGTGCAGTGGGTTCAAGGTCTTATGAGGAGTGCTCAGGTGCAGTCGGTGCCAAGTCTTATGAGGAGTGCTCAGGTGCAGTGGGTGCGAGGTCTTATGAGGAGCGTTCAGGTGCAGTCGGTGCCAAGTCTTATGAGGATCACTCAGTACAGTGGGTGCAAGGTATTATGAGGAGCGTTCAGGTGCAGTCGGTGCCAAGTCTTATGAGGAACGCTCAGGTGCAGTGGGTGCAAGGTATTATGAGGAGCGCTCAGGTGCAGTGGGTGCGAGGTCTTATGAGGGGTGCTCAGGTGCAGTGGGTGCGAGGTCTTATGAGGAGCGCTCAGGTGCAGTGGGTGCGAGGTCTTATGAGGAGCGCTCAGGTGCAGGGGGTGCCAGGTCTTATGAGGAGCGCACAGGTGCAGGGGGTGCCAGGTCTTATGAGGAGCGCTCAGGTGCAGTGGGTGCCAGGTCTTATGAGGAGCGCTCAGGTGCAATGGGTGCGAGGTTTTATGAGGAGCGCTCAGGTGCAGTGGGTGCCAGGTCTTATGAGGAGAGCTCAGGTGCAGTGGGTGCCAGGTTTTATGAGGAGCGCTCAGGTGCAGTGGGTGCCAGGTCTTACGAGGAGTGCTCAGGTGCAGTGGGTGCGAGGTCTTATGAGGAGCGCTCAGGTGCAGTGGGTGCCAGGTCTTATGAGGAGCGCTCAGGTGCAGTGGGTGCGAGGTCTTATGAGGAGTGCTCAGGTGCAGTGGGTGCCAGGTCTTATGACGAGTGCTCAGGTGCAGTGGGTGCCAGGTCTTATGAGGAGTGCTCAGGTGCAGTGGGTGCGAGGTCTTATGAGGAGTGCTCAGGTGCAGTGGGTGCCAGGTCTTATGAGGAACGCTCAGATGCAGTGGGTTCAAGGTCTTATGAGCAGTGCTCAGGTGCAGTGGGTGCGAGGTCTTATGAGGAGTGCTCAGGTGCAGTGGGTGCCAGGTCTTATGAGGAGTGCTCAGGTGCAGTGGGTGCCAGGTCTTATGAGGAGTGCTCAGGTGCAGTGGGTGCGAGGTCTTATGAGGAGCGCTCAGATGCAGTGGGTGCCAGGTCTTATGAGGAGCGCTCAGGTGCAGGTGGTGCCAGGTCTTATGAGGAGCGCTCAGGTGCAGTGGGTTCGAGGTCTTATGAGGAGCGCTCAGGTGCAGGGGGTGCCAGGTCTTATGAGGAGTGCTCAGATGCAGTGGGTGCGAGGTCTTATGAGGAGCGCCCAGGTGCAGTGGGTGCCAAGACTTATGAGGAGCGCTCAGGTGCAGTGGGTGCAAGGTATTATGAGGAGCGCTCAGGTGCAGTGGGTGCAAGGTCTTATGAGGAGCGCTCAGGTGCAGTGCGTGCGAGGTCTTATGAGGAGTGCTCAGGTGCAGTGGGTGCCAGGTCTTATGACGAGTGCTCAGGTGCAGTGGGTGCCAGGTCTTATGAGGAGTGCTCAGGTGCAGTGGGTGCGAGGTCTTATGAGGAGTGCTCAGGTGCAGTGGGTGCCAGGTCTTATGAGGAACGCTCAGGTGCAGTGGGTTCAAGGTCTTATGAGCAGTGCTCAGGTGCAGTGGGTGCGAGGTCTTATGAGGAGTGCTCAGGTGCAGTGGGTGCCAGGTCTTATGAGGAGTGCTCAGGTGCAGTGGGTGCCAGGTCTTATGAGGAGTGCTCAGGTGCAGTGGGTGCGAGGTCTTATGAGGAGCGCTCAGATGCAGTGGGTGCCAGGTCTTATGAGGAGCGCTCAGGTGCAGGGGGTGCCAGGTCTTATGAGGAGCGCTCAGGTGCAGTGGGTTCGAGGTCTTATGAGGAGCGCTCAGGTGCAGGGGGTGCCAGGTCTTATGAGGAGTGCTCAGATGCAGTGGGTGCGAGGTCTTATGAGGAGCGCCCAGGTGCAGTGGGTGCCAAGACTTATGAGGAGCGCTCAGGTGCAGTGGGTGCAAGGTATTATGAGGAGCGCTCAGGTGCAGTGGGTGCAAGGTCTTATGAGGAGCGCTCAGGTGCAGTGGGTTCGAGGTCTTATGAGGAGCGCTCAGGTGCAGGAGGTGCCAGGTCTTATGAGAAGTGCTCAGATGCAGTGGGTGCGAGGTCTTATGAGGAGCGCTCAGGTGCAGTGGGTGCCAAGACTTCTGAGGAGCGCTCAGGTGCAGTGGGTGCAAGGTATTATGAGGAGCGCTCAGGTGCAGTGGGTGCCAGGTCTTATGAGGAGCGCTCAGGTGCAGGGGTTGCCAGGTCTAATGAGGAGCGCTCAGGTGCAGTGGGTGCCAGGTCTTATGAGGAGCGCTCAGGTGCAGTGGGTGCGAGGTCTTATGAGGAGTGCTCAGGTGCAGTGGGTGCCAGGTCTTATGAGGAGCGCTCAGGTGCAGTGGGTGCGAGGTCTTATGAGGAGTGCTCAGGTGCAGTGGGTGCCAGGTCTTATGAGGAGCGCTCAGGTGCAGTGGGTGCGAGGTCTTATGAGGAGCGCTCAGGTGCAGGGGTTGCCAGTTCTTATGAGGAGTGCTCAGGTGCAGTGGGTGCCAAGTCTTATGAGGAGCACTCAGGTGCAGTGGGTTCAAGGTTCTATGAGGAGTGCTCAGGTGCAGTCGGTGCCAAGTCTTATGAGGAGTGCTCAGGTGCAGTGGGTGCCAGGTCTTATGAGGAGCGTTCAGGTGCAGTCGGTGCCAAGTCTTATGAGGATCACTCAGTACAGTGGGTGCAAGGTATTATGAGGAGCGTTCAGGTGCAGTCGGTGCCAAGTCTTATGAGGAACGCTCAGGTGCAGTGGGTGCAAGGTATTATGAGGAGCGCTCAGGTGCAGTGGGTGCGAGGTCTTATGAGGGGTGCTCAGGTGCAGTGGGTGCGAGGTCTTATGAGGAGCGCTCAGGTGCAGTGGGTGCGAGGTCTTATGAGGAGCGCTCAGGTGCAGGGGGTGCCAGGTCTTATGAGGAGCGCACAGGTGCAGGGGGTGCCAGGTCTTATGAGGAGCGCTCAGGTGCAGTGGGTGCCAGGTCTTATGAGGAGCGCTCAGGTGCAGTGGGTGCGAGGTTTTATGAGGAGCGCTCAGGTGCAGTGGGTGCCAGGTTTTATGAGGAGCGCTCAGGTGCAGTGGGTGCCAGGTCTTATGAGGAGAGCTCAGGTGCAGTGGGTGCCAGGTTTTATGAGGAGCGCTCAGGTGCAGTGGGTGCCAGGTCTTACGAGGAGTGCTCAGGTGCAGTGGGTGCGAGGTCTTATGAGGAGCGCTCAGGTGCAGTGGGTGCAAGGTCTTATAAGGAGTGCCCAGGTGCAGTGGGTGCGAGGTCTTATGAGGAGCGCTCAGGTGCAGTGGGTGCGAGGTCTTATGAGGAGCGCTCAGGTGCAGTGGGTGCGAGGTTTTATGAGGAGCGCTCAGGTGCAGTGGGTGCCAGGTCTTATGAGGAGAGCTCAGGTGCAGTGGGTGCCAGGTTTTATGAGGAGCGCTCAGGTGCAGTGGGTGCCAGGTCTTACGAGGAGTGCTCAGGTGCAGTGGGTGCGAGGTCTTATGAGGAGCGCTCAGGTGCAGTGGGTGCGAGGACTTATAAGGAGTGCCCAGGTGCAGTGGGTGCGAGGTCTTGTGAGGAGCGCTCAGGTGCAGTGGGTGCGAGGTCTTATGAGGAGCGCCTAGGTGCAGTGGGTGCGGAGGGACCTCGTCGTACACGCAGGGCGAGGTGGAGTGGAATGGTGCGCCTAGTGAAAGCGACGCGACACTGGATACCATTCCTCGGATACCAGGGGCGGCCCCGCCCGGGTGCATGTTTCCACCTGGCGCAGGTGAGGCCTGGCCTGTCCTGGGGCGCCGCTTCTTGCAAAAGCGCATGCACACCTGTCCGCCATTGTGTTCCTTCTCAACGAGTGATTGACAGATATTCTATACAATGGCACCCCGAGGAGGCTCCTTATTCACTTACCTCGCTTTTTGTCATGTGTCTTAAGTGCTGCAGCTACTGGTAACAATTGAACAAACTACCTGGTGCCCTCATCTTTTCACCACCATGCACGGCTGTTTTATAGAGTTTGGCAACCCAGGTTGGCAATAAAACCACCCCGTTGTTTGCACACCTCTGTAGGACCTGAGTCAGCACTTTTGTGACTGGCACTAGCTTACCACCCCTCCCCCCAATCATGGCGTGTCTGCTCCTTCCAGGCTCGCAGTCAATGGCAGACTAGGATTGGCCACTAGGTGGCGTTTCTGCCCTGGTTTCTGGCAAGCCCGGCACGATTTCAGTCAGTACCATACTGCGACGGGTCACTAGGTGGCACTGTGTCTTCTGGACTGACCGGAAGAGAGCTGCTCTGAGTTGTTGGGGGCCAGTCCCTCCCTGGGCACAGCCTTCAAAACAAATCAATAGACCCCAAACGCGGCATAACTCACTAAACTAATTTACTTAAGTGGCAAAAGGCCTGTACATGTTTTATATTTTTATGAATATTTGTTTTTATCTAGCACTCACTAACCACACACACTCTTGAGGTATGATATTTGTTTAACTGATGATATATGGATTTGATATTTTCTCTGCCTGCTGTTGAATAAAGGGGTTTTGGTTCTGCTACAAGTGGTATGAGATAATGGTTCATGCAGTCAAGATATGTTGAAAAAAATGAAGTTGGTTCAGCTGCAGGGCCTTAACATAATGGCTTCCTAACCGTTTTTGAGAATTCTGTGCAATAATGGCATTGTTTATAGTCTGAGAATAGGGAACAGTAGATTTGTTTCTTTCAGAATTGAGAAAATGATGCTGTCCTATCACAGAATTGTGTTCTTGGTGTTCTTACTGCATGTCTTTTCTTGTCTTGCCCAAAGCAAAGGTTCTGTGTAGGGACCTGCTCTGTTTTTTCCAGGTAGTGCAGGCCTCTGTCCATTGGAATTTCCATTGTATTCGATGAACAGTTAGGAGTCAGTGATATACCTTCAACACTAAGGGGTTATGTGGCCATGCTTTTTGATGTTGATGCATGCCCAAACTGCCTTTTTTTCCTCCTTCATTTTCATAAGTATTTATTAGTTTTATAGAATAACAAAAATACACGTATCATTACAGTGCAGAAGTCTGTCTGAACATAGAACTCATAGATAACAGAACATCTGAAGAGCAATTAGTCCAAACACTGAGTATATAATATATGTACGGTAACCAGTTGAATTCATATGCATAAATAAGCAAAAAGTAACATAACAAAGATTTGCATCGGTGAAATAAAAGAGAGCAGAGACAAACAGGGTGACAGACAAGAAACCGACAAGAGATAGGTAGGAGAGAGGGAAGTGGGAGGGAGGGTAGTGTAAAGCAATGCATCTATAAGATTTACATGACTGTAATCATTACAAGACAGACCTGTAAGTATATCCGTTATAATAAGGCTGTAAAAGATAGTGTAAATAAGAGGGTTCATGTGCCATCCGTAGTTACATTGAAATATGTGAGGTAGCGAATAAAAAAACAAAACATTTTGCATTGTATTTAGGAATAGATTGTAGGTTAGTAGCCATACAAAGTTCCATTCTTTGAATATGACAAATAGAATTCCACCATCCTTTGGCAGAGAGAGATCGGATGTCTTTCCAATTGGCTGTAATACATTTCAATGAAATAACAATAAATAGATCATACAGTTTGGCATTTTCAGGTGAGATGTTAGTGTTAACAGCCTGGCTGCCTAAAAACACATTTAAAAAAGTTAACGGGATATCAACAGAAAAAATAAGTTTGATGAACTTCCAAATATCTTGCCAAAACCTGAAAGTCAATGGACAGTTAAAGAACATGTGTTCATACGAGGCTACTGCCGAACTGCAAAACCAACATTTACTATTGACATCCTTTTTAGATTTTGCAAGTTTTACAGGAGTGATAAATTCTCTATGAAAAAACAAGAAATTGTCATAAATCCCCAAAGTATCTTATGAAAAGGATAGGGTAACCAAAAAGGATACAATTGATAGGGGTCTTCCAGATCCTTGAATTCACAGGATTTGATAGAAGTGATGTCAATTTAGACCTTCCAAATGATACAGCTCTCTGACTGGTAAAACAGGCAGAGAGAAGGATCACTGGAAAGGGCGTGGGAGATTAATAGGAAGGCAGCCTAGGAAAAATAAAGCATAATGAGAAACTATCTCAACTAACCTCTCTGATAGAATGGCAATAATGTAAATTCCAAAACTAACCTGTAGGCTTAGAACTGGAGTATCCACCAAAGTCAATGAAGAAATCCAGGAAAGAAAACCAACGACAAAGGAGGGAAGGTTAGTAAGGGAGACTTATCCCGAACGGCACGAGGCTCTCGCTAGATACCGGGTTGGTGCACCACAGGATAGCGTCCATAGTTCTGTGCACAGACACCTTCAAATAAAAGTTGTAGATACACCTTCCTTTCCCACCAGGAACAAAACAAATTGAAATGAGTCCACCTGTTATTTCCTCACAGGTTCAAATCAACCGCGTGCTAGATACACGCAGGCCAAGTACACGCAGCCAGGATAGCCGCGCTTGAAGAGTTCCAACGTCCGCGTGTGATTTTACACGCAAACCAAGTACACGCAGCCAGGACAGCCGCGCTTGAAGAATTCCAGCGTCCGCGTGTGATGTTATACGCAAACCAAGTACACGCAGCCAGGACAGCCGCGCTTGAAGAGGTCCAGCGTCCACGTGGGATTCTACACGCGAATCAAGTACACGCAGCCAGGACAGCCGCGTTTGAAGAGTTCCAGCGTCCGCGTGTGATTTTACATGCGAACCGAATACACACAGCCAGGACAGCCGCGCTTGAAGAGTTCCAGCGTCCGCGTGTGATTTTAGACGCAAACCAAATACATGCAGCCAGGACAGCCGGGTTTGAAGAGTTCCAGCATCCACGTGGGATTGAAATCGGAAGCTTACACGCGGGCAGGAAAACAGCATACAAATGAACCAGGAACCTGCATGTGAGAAGACACGCTCAAAAAATCTGCTGAAGGCAGACACAGGAGATCGCGTGTGAAGGAACATGTCGATGAAGGCCAAAGAAGCAACTGACGGGATGCGAGGACGCAGATGAAAAGTTCAGCTACCAAGACGCCAAAATGGTCAATCAGAAGCAGCGAGCCACGTATCCACGCTGCTTATGAATGTTCTGCCGTAAAACACGTGACAATCCTGAATCATGTGAATTCAATGACGTGAATAATGCAAACGTTGTTTTCCTGGTAATACATCAAACAACCTCCATCTCGAACGAAACGGTCTAGCAGTTCTATGAGCATAACCCATTCTGCGTACAGACGGAGTTCCAGATCCGGAGGTAAAATGTCCAGCATGCATGACAGAAATAATGTTGTGTAATATTCCCTGAAACGGAAATGTTGTTGGTTTTGGAAAACAAAAGGGACCACGTATGGTAATTGAAAGAACAACCAAAGTCATTTTCCCACTTAAACCGTATGGATGAAATCTTAGATGTTGAGGTAAGAATATTATAAACAGTTGAGGCACTTACATCGTTGACCCTGGTAACCTTTAGAAGTCTGAAAGCATCCAGTGAAAGAATCTCATTAGAGGAGTTAAGGAGTGCATATAGGCAGGAGTCAACTAGTTTGTTATAATAGTTATAATTGAAGTGATAATTGTTGAAATGAGAGAATGGAGGGACCTTAGACATTGGGCCTCATTACACGGAAGGCGGTAAGGGTTAACGGTCACCGGTAATCGTACCGGTGACCGTTAACTCTTACCGCCTTACTACGAGGTCCCTTTGCGGGTTGGTACTTTAACGCCTGCTTTTTAGCAGGCGTTAAAAACCAACCCGCAAAGGGACCAGGGTGCTAATTACGGTACTGTAATTTGCGGTACCGTAATTGGCGCCTTCCCCATTCCCATAGAGCCCTATGGGGCAAAAATGGGAATGGGGAAGGGCAATGGAGGAAGGGGGAATTACCGCCCCGCCAACCTTGGAATAGGGCGGTAATTCCCCTTTCCTCCAAGGCGGTGCCAGTATTTTACCGGCATGGACCAAGGTGCTAATAGCACCTTGGTCCACCGCCTACCGTGTAATGAGGGCCATGTTGAATAAATCTGATTCCTTTTCTTAGCCATGATTTACGATATAAAGCCTTATTATTAATCACAATATTCTTGTTATGCCTTAATAATGGGGAAAGGCACTTACTGGGAGTTTTAGTATGAGGAAAAAGAAAGAATTGTAGAGCTGAGATAGAGGCCTTAATGGGATCGGAAATAGCCTTGGATGAATGTTTAAATATGTAAATAAGGTCAGTGACTTCATAGGGGTGAATTAAATGTTTCTCCAAAGTACACCATGTGGGGGTATCAAACAATTCTGAATCAGCAAACCAATGACGGGATTTGTTCGGGAGAAAAGCAGAGTGATATAGTTTGAAATCAGTAAATCTGACCCCACCCATATCGTAAAGTGTTTTTATCTTGGCTAAGGCTATTCTTTTACTTTTTCCAACACCCAAGAGAAAGTTCAGCAGGATAGAGTAGATAGATTTGAAAAAGGAAAGAGATATGGGTACCAAAAGGAGCTGCAAATAGTATAGAATAATTGAGGGAAAGCATCATTTTCATTGTATCTAATTTCCCCCACCAGGAAAGATAGAGGGGGGCCATCTAGATGTTAGGTCTTTAAGTCTATCTAACAAGATCTGGGTGTTAGGTTTAACAGTCTCATGGATTGTGGGGACACAACGAATGCCCAAATATTTGACAGAGATACTACTCCATTTAAGGCCAAAGGAATCGATGTCGTGTTCATGACAATAGGAATTTAGGGGCATTATTTCAGATTTATTTTTATTTAATTTATATCCTGATACTTGGCCAAACTGAAATAGTATATTAAGTAAAGTGGGGAGGTGAAGTTTGGGATTTTAACGAGGATAAGGCTTTCATCAGCATAGGCCGCTATTTTAGTGTGTGAAGTCCCCGCTGTTATTCCCGGGATATTTTTAATAGATCTTATAAGTTCTTATTAGCCGGTACGATAGCTCAGTGGGTTGAGTGCTTGCTGCTGCGATCTGAGCGTGATCTGCAGGTCGCAGGTTCGAATCCCGGCAAGGCCAACTCAGCCTTTCATCATTTCGAGGTCGATAAATGAGTACCAATTCTGGTTGGGTGATATTGTATATAAATATATGCTCTGTAAAGTGCTTTGGATTAAGGTGCTATATGAATAACATATCATTAATAATGATTCTAGTGAAAGAATTTGAAGGATCAGAGAGAAATGGCAGCTTTGTGGAGTTCCCCTGAGTAGAGGGAAGGAAGGGTACGTTTGGCCATTAAGATAGAAGAGGATTTTGGAGAAGAGTAAAGAAGTTTGACCAGGGAAATAAAGTTATCACCACAACAATGCCAATGTAGGGCGTAAAACATAAAATCCCAATTAACACAATCAGATGTTTTTTCTGTGTCTAGTGCAATGGCTGCATAGCCTTGTTTATCTTTCTTATCTTTTGCAGCTAAGTGGATGGCATTAAGAAGTAGCCTAGCATTTGAGGAGATGTTACGTCCTTTAACATATCCAGTTTGGTCTGAATTAATGACGGCAGGGAGAGAGGATTCAATTCTATTGGCTAATATCTTTGCAAAAATGTTACTTTCTATATTAATAAGGGATATGGGCCAATAATTACTAGGAATGGTGGGGTCTTTATCTGGTTTAGGAAATATAATGAGTAAAGCCTATGAGAATGAGCCAGATGATTTTTGAGAAATAAAATATGACAATAGTGTTCATAGGCTTTCGTAGAATTTTGTGGATAGGCCATCAGGACCTGGTGCTTTAACTTTACCCATGCCATTAATAGCTTTAGTAATCTCTTGATCTCTTGAGGTGTCATTTCATTATCTAAATGGGAAAGGTCAGTTTGAGGGTAAGATGCTCTACTTATATTGTTGAGAAATGATACAATGTTATTTTCAGGAATAGGGTTGTCAGGGGTGCATAGAGCACTATAAAACTTTTAAAAACAGTTCAGAATTCCACAGAGAGACAGTGTGAAATACCAGAAGCATCCTTAATATGGGGGATAAATAATTTTTCTTTTTTTGTTTTCAGATATGAGGCTAACACCTTGCCTACTTTATTTGATGTTTGGTACATTTTAGTTTTGTATTTAAGTATGGTCCCTGCAGCAAGACAGGTAATTTCATTATTGATTTGGAAGCGCAAGGCTAAAACCTTACGGTGGTTGTCCTGGTTAGATATTTGATAATAAAGACGCTTGGATAGAGTGAGTTGGGAATAAAGATCACCTACGTTTTTTTTTGCATAGTTTCTTTTTTTCCTGAGAAAGCCATGATATGACCTCTTATAGCTGAATTAAACGCATCCCAATTATTTACTACTGAGGTATCACAGTCTTGATTGTCAGCAAAGTATTGTTGAGAA
This sequence comes from Ambystoma mexicanum, assembly GCF_040938575.1. Classification (NCBI taxonomy): domain Eukaryota; kingdom Metazoa; phylum Chordata; class Amphibia; order Caudata; family Ambystomatidae; genus Ambystoma; species Ambystoma mexicanum. The sequence continues at coordinate 1,205,599,201 of NC_090926.1, read as the reverse complement.
AATTGGTGTACAGAGTGAATGAACTGAGGGTCTTGTAGGAGAAAGTTATTAAGTTTCCAATGAGTAGAGGTCTTGTTTTTATCTAAAAGACAAAAGGAGGTACATACAGGTGCATAGTCGGAAATTATAATATTGGACATTTTTGAAATTAGGCCAGTTTCAGTGAGATATCTCAAAAAGGATTTATGGGTTTTGTTCCTTCTAAACATACTGCTAGATTTTCGATCAAGAAATGGATCAAGAACCTGATTAACATCACCACACATGATCAAATTAGTAAAGTTATTTTTAAGTATCATTTGATTGACAGAATTCCAAAAGTTGGGATCAGGCATAGTAGGACCATCTAGGTTCAAAATAGAAACATGTTTAGATTGAATTGAAAGTTTTTCCCAAACCCATCTACCATTGGAGTCCGCTCCCTGATCTAGAATTTTAAAAGCTTGTTTTTTACTTATTAATATAGCAACTCCATTCTTTTCTGCTACAGCTGGACTAGAAATAACTTCTTTGACCCAAGTGGACTTAAGTTTCATACCTTCAACGTTGGATAAGTGTGTTTCATGAATGCATGCAACTGATGGTTTAAATTTGTTTAGGTGAGAGATAATTTTACATCTTTTGAAGGGATTGTTGCAGCTTTTGACGTTCCACGTTATACACTTAAAGATCATTTAGTCAGAAGAGGGACGCAGCAACAGCACCCGAACCACCACCTCATAATAACTGAATCAAAAATGGCATTAAGTAATTGCAAGATAGAAACAAGTGAAAGTATGAAGCACTCAAGTAATGGACGAGATTGAGGCATTAGTAGAGGAAGAGACGTCCGTGCCCTCATTTTTAATGGATTGAATGAAAATCCTTAGGTCAGCTGGATTGTCAAACATGACTGTGCGACCTTCATGTGTCACTTTAAAAGAACACGGATGGTATAGTCCATATCGAATATTGAGCTGCTTCAGGGCAGGACGAATGGATAGAAAAACTTTTCTGCGATGGGCTTTACTTCTGGCTACGTCTTGAGAGATGAATAGCTTATTACCATGCCAGATAAGGGATTTACATTCTTTGGCCGTAGATATAATGAACTGAAGATGAGAATATTCTAGAAGATAAAAGGTGAGTGTTCTAGGTGAATAACGAGAGGTGGTTGAGGTAATAGGCTGACCAATTCTATGCGCTCGTTGTATATTACATGTTGTATCCAGGGATAAATGTAGTATAGCTGGAAAGAATTATTGTAGGAAAGCGATGGGGTCAGAACCTTCGGAACCTTCAGGAAGACCAGAAATTCGAAGGTTATTGCATCTACTGCGGTTCTCTAAGTCTTCATTGTGTTTTTGAAGCTCTTAAATGGACTTTTTAAGTTATACAACTCTGGGGGATAGATCTTCAATTAATCCAACTCTTCTTTCCACTTTTTCCAGTCTATTGTCGAAGCCCATCCATCTATCATCTAATTGCTGTAGCTTAAGATTAGTGATCTCAGTAAAAGGCTTGAGTGCTCTAATTTCAGCCAATATGGCTTCAATTGCTGGGTCAGAGATACCAAGCGGAGGTGGAGAGTCACTTTTAGGTCTCTTAAGGTTCATCGACGAGGAGTTGGATTCTTTAGTAGTAGAAACATTTTTTTGCGTAAGTTTGCTAATAGCTATTTTGTATAGTAAGTAGATGAATAGTCAAAGAGAATGTGCACGTAAACAGTATACAGGTAGTAAATGTCAGAGCTATGTAAAGCAAAGGACTGGAAGTAGAAGCAGATCCAAAATATAATCGTGCAGTAGCGGTGATAATATAGCTCCTCATTAAAAGCACCATGTAGAATGACGTTTTGAGAGGGCATAAAGAGATCCGCTATAGTGGTATAGTATCTAGTAGTTTGCAATTCTTATATCCATATTATGCAGACTGCCTATCTCCGGTGATTAGAGATCAAACTAAAAGGGCAGAAAATTATATAATACCACCAATATACATGAAGTGAAATAACGCAGATTTCGTGTGCCGCAGCTATAAAACCATGCCTAATGAAGCGCTGCACAAAAGTTAGCAGTGCTTCAATGTCCAGATAGAAACAGCTGTAGTGTAGATGATGTGGAATTAAGCTGTTAATCCAACTCTTTCACTTACTTCGCACAAGCAAAACCTCTGAAACAACCACATGGGATATCAAATTGTAGCTGCATGGCATGTAATAGAAAAGAGCACCGAAATGCCTGAGGTCGTATAAACGTAGTATTTGATGTTCTTGTGCTATAAAGAGCTTTGAGAAGATAAAAAGTATAACGAAATACCACTTATTTGCTTTTATAGTGTTAAGAAAATAGTCCAGTGGAAAATTCTGTTTAAAAGTATCTTAAGTGTTGAATCCATTAAATTATGGTATTGCTAAAGAGTGTTCCTTGTATAATAAAGAGCGTTTTATTTTTTTAAAGCTTCCCTCATCTAGGTATTATGCCATACCAGAGGTGGCGTCGCTGGGTGAAGGAAGTCAGCTGGGCCAGAGCCGGTGCGTCGCGTAATGAGTGACGCCGCTCCTCTCCTCATGGGGGGGCGTGATACACGGGTACAGCCGTAGCTCTGACGCCGGGTGCAATACTCGCTGCTTGAAGAGCAGAGCAGCTATAAAAGCTCTGTGGTTGATTTCCGGACGGCGTACAGTGGAGTGTGAAAGAAAGAAAGAATATGCCAATATAGTTTGTGGTGGAGCGGAGTGGCTGTGCTAGGCGGCCATCTTCTTTGGCATACACCCATGCCCCCTCAAACTGCTTTTTAGTTTAGCCTTTTTAGTCTCTGTATCTGAGCTGTGAGGGGGCTGAGATATACTTTGTTGCCATAGTCACACCTCTACACTACCAGTGCATTTAAAGACTGACTGGGTGTATGTAATATAGTAACTATTTGAGTGATTGTAGTTCGAGGTTATTAATCTCTGCTACAGCCTTGACCTCAGACATACAGGATAATTCAGAGTGCAGCAGGATGTCTGGGTCTCTTTCCTCAGTTGCTGGTTGGACTGCAATGCTCAGTATTAATGGTCATGTGAACAGAACAGATCCAAGTAGTTGCAGGCCAGCATTAGCACCACTTCTGGGTCCGCTCTAACAGATGCAAATTCCCCCTCATCCAGAGATGGATTTGCATCTGACAGTGAGAGGAGTGGCTTAATTCCTTCAACTGTCACCCATACTTAGATGGATCGGAGTATCGTCGCAATCAAACCTGCCGAGGATAACGGAGCTGAGCTAGCAGGCATATATAAGCATTGAATGGCAGAGGGGGTAGGGAGGAGCCTGTGGAGCCTGGCAGGTGACTCTCCATAAACTGGAATTGGCAAAGCAATTCTGACTTGCGTGCTTCTGTTGGCGAGAAAGGATGTGATCCATTGCACCAGCTCAAGGATCTGTTTGCTGAGGATTGTTGTAGCAGGCGGACAGGTTAACAGGAATTAGAGCTTATCATCAAGGATGTCCTCTCGGATGTCTGTAAGTACCTTTGATATCCCGCCGTCCGATCTGAAGCCTGATTGGTGGTTGTGGAGGATGCTGCTGGTCATCATGACCACCTGGAGTTGGTTGTGGTGGATGTTGATTGTCTCCATATCCAGGCTCTTATGTAAGAAGTGTAAGTGAGAGATTTGATAGTAATTGATTGGGTTTGATGGCCCAGTAATGGAGTTATAATGGCAGGCTTAAAATGGACTTATGACCAGGCAGAGAAACAGCGAGAGACAAAGGGACCGAAGGAGACAGAGGGGGAAAGAGAGAGACAGAGGGAGGGACGCAGAGGGACAGAGGGGGAAAGAGAGAGACAGAGGGAGGGACACAGAGGGACAGAGAGAGAGAGAGAGAGAGAGAGAGAGGCACAGCGAGATTGATAGAGACAGACTGTGGAGACACAGGAAGACAAAGACAGAGAGAGAGCAACAGAGAGAGACAGAGAAAGACAGAGAAAGGAAGAGAGGGACAGGGAGAGAAAGAGAGGGAGGCAGAGAGTCAGAGAGAAACAGAAAGGGAGAGAGAAGGATAGAGAAAGAAAGAGAGACAGAGAGATAGAGACAGAGAGAGAGAGAGACAGACAGAGGCAGAGAGTCAGATGGAAACGGAGAAAGACAGAGGGGGAGAGACAAAGGGAGAGAGATAGATAGAGAGAGAGAGAGAGAGAGAGAGAGAGAGAGAGAGAGAGAGAGTTGTAACAGAAGTGGAGGGAAGCCATACCAATCGACGAGTTGGGTTTATCAACATAAGTTTGCTGCAATCAAATTCTGTGAATGTATTCCTTAACCTGTATCTAAAACCATGTCTGGGTTGTATGCACATACTAACAGTATCCCACCGCAGGAGATTTAATACTAAGGGTCTCGAAACGAGTTTGACGTCATTTCCTTTGGTTAGTTCACTGTAGTGCAGTATTCCTACGGCACTCCCGTGGGTCTGGCCCAGTGCAGTGCGTTATTCATATGTCGAAGCGGTCAGTCTGGCGCCCCCTAGTGCGGCTTCCCTAGGGTGATGCGCTTGCTTAGAATCCGTTTTGTTGCAGAGTTCCTGTGCAGCTGGCCTCTGCTTATCACTGCAAAGGTGCGAGCTTGGCACACTAGTGTGCGCTATTCCGGGGGTACTGGCATGCATCTGTCACACTGCTGTGCAGAATACCCATGTGAATGGACCGTGATGGGTCCTCTCTGGCAGCGTAACCCTGTGGGAATGCTGCATGGTGGGAAACCTATGGGGTAGCCTGTCTAGGGTAATGCAGTGGTTTTGGCACACTGTAGTCCAGTTTTCTTGCAATGCCTTGTGTAATGCTGTGAATGTAGTGCAATCTAGTGCTGTATTGCTCTGGTAATGCTGTCCATTTGGCAGTCTAGATTATAGTGATATGATATGATATTTTATTTGTATCGCGCCCGTACACAAGTGTTTCAGAGCGCAATGAGGCACGGGAGGGGAACAAGGGAGGACAAAACAACAATCTTACTAGGCCCAGTGACATTGAGAACGTGCAAGTGCAGGGGAGAGGGAAGGAGGAAAGTGCATGGGACGGGGGGAGAAGTGGAAAGTGCTGAGCAAGGGATAAAAACAAGTGATAGTGCTGCCAGAAAGGTGGCAAGTGCAAGTTTTAAGGCGCAGACAAGGGATGTCTGATAAGTGCAGGAGAGGGACGGTAGGGTTGCAGATACAGACCCAAGTGCAAGGGATGCCAGGTGGCATTGCGGATATGTGGCTGGGTGGGCAGAGACCTGGGCCCGAAATCAGAGGGTAACCAGGTGCACGGTGCCGAAGCAGACAGATCAGAAGGGGAGAGGAAGAGCAAAGGCAGAACCAAAGGTCTTGAGGTACTTCCGGAACCTGAGATGGTTCTCTTCAAGTTTCAGCGAGGCAGGGAGGCTGTTCCAGAGGGAGGCCCCAGCCGAGGAAAGAGATCTACCCCCAACTCGCTGCTTGGTGAAGCGACTGACCCTGAGGAAGGTGGAGGTGCAGGAACGAAGATCTCGAGTGGGAAGGTATTTACGGAGGGAGAGTTGAAGGTAGTTTGGACCCAGGCCCTAGAAGGCCTTGTGGACAATGCAAAAGGTCTTGAATTTAATCCTCGCAACCACTGGGAGCCAATGAAGAGATTTCAGGGCTGGAGAGATGTGATCCCAAGGCTTGAGGCCAAGGACAAGTCTTGCAGTCCTGTTCTGGATGAGTTGAAAAGGGCGGAGAGTAGAAGCAGGCAGATTTAGAAAGAGGCTGTTGTAGTCCAGCCTAGAGAGAACAGCTCTACAGACGGTACGTTTCTGGGGCAAGGGGAGGCAAGGAAGAATACCTCTGAGAAGGTGCATTTGGTAGTTTGACTTCTTAGAGAAGTCAGAGATGTAAGGAGAAAAGGAGAGTGTGGAGTCGAAGATGACCCCCAGGTTCTTAGCCTCACATGTTGGAGCAGGAAGAGGGCCATGGGAGGCTGGCCAGAGAGTGACATGAAAGGAGGGTGCAGGTGTGCCGATGAGGAGAATATCCATCTTACTGGCATTAAGGCAGAGATCATTGGTGGTACACCACTCCTGGATGGCAGACAGACAGCCTGAGATGAGAGAAGGAGAAGAGTTGGCAGAGGGAAGTCTGAAAACGAGCTGTCATCTGCATAGCACTGAAAGATGGACCAGAGAGCAGCAATGCCATAGACAAGGGGTGCCAGGTAGATTAGACCCCTGGGGAGCACCACAGGTAGAGAGTGAGATAGAGGAAAGGAAGGCCCCAAGTTGAACCTTGGAGGGTCAATCAGAAAGGAAAGAGGTCAGGCAGGCCAGGGCCAGATCAGTGATACCCAGGTTATCACGGCAACGGTTGAGCAGGATGGCATGGTTGACCGTGTCAAAGGCAGAAGAAAGATCGAGTAGGATGAGGATAGAAGGGATGTCAGAGTCAAGGTTGGAGAGCAGGTCTTCACGGGTGTTCAGGAGAACAGTTTCCATGCTTCTGGCAACTCTAAAGCCAGACTGATGGTCATGGAGACAGCTAACACAATTGGTGTGAATATTAAGCTGGGAGATGGCCAGCTTTTGCAGGAATTTGCCCAGGAAAGGAGTAATGGAGATTGTGCAATAGTTAGCCGGGCATGAGGGGTCGGCTGTGGGTTTCTTGAGAAGAGGGTGCGCAGGAGAGTGCTTCGGAGGGGAGGGGAAGGCTCCAGAGGTGAAGGGGAGGTTGCAGAAGTCGACCAGAGCAAGATCAAGGGTGTCTATGTGGTCCTTGATGGTTTTAGACAAACAGGGAAGAACCTGTTTTGACAAGACCTTCTTAGAACAGACTTGTCTAGAAACCTTGTCAGGGGAGAACAGAGGAAAGCTGGCCTAGTGCAGTATTCCTCTGGTAATCTGCTGCCCTTCTCCTAATGTTGTGCACTACATGCCATGCCAACCTGAATACATTGAATGTACTTACAAGATACTGCTGTGATTCTGGTAGAGTAGTGAACCAGTCCTAGGGTAATGCTGTAAATTGAGCACTCAGCACAGTGGTGCGCAATGTTGCAAACAGTATGCGCACTGGTGCAGTGTTCTTCTGGTAATGCTGTGGATTGGGTAGCAAACCCGTAGGCTCTTTAAGAGAGGTGGCGCTCTATAGGATGGAGGAGGATGCAGATCTTACTCTCACACCAATAATCAGACTGGCTCAGGAAGTTGGCAAAACACAACTGTTTTTAATTGCAATTGACTAAAACAGGGAGAACAACAGACGTCCGCTGACAACCCACAGCATAAGTCTCAAAGATTCTCATGACAAAACAGTTATATAGCAAAAACTCATCATACGTGACGTCATACTATGTGGGAAAATAAGGAAACCTACGTTGGATTGTGGTTGTTCTATGGGGAACGTCTAAGTATACTTTCTATGGGGGATAGGAGTGTGATTGGGTCTCTTCAGTCAGGTGGACACCTATGCCCACCCCTAGTGCAAGTCATCTCCGCTGTCATAAAAATACACAATGTTTCATTGGCTTTCAGACTATAGGGCTCTTTTCTACATGGCCCTCTACAAGTGGTTGGCACGCTTGTATCCATCTGGAATATTCCACTTGCTAGTACCACGCAAGCTGTTACCCCAGGTGCTGGAGGGTTGGACTTGACCGAACCTCTCCACCCAATTAGCCCAACAGCCATCTTCACTCCTACTGTCTGACCTTTGAACTCAGCCTTGCAAAGGATCACTGTGCCTGAGAATAAAAGGGAGTATGAGCACGGCCTTATCTTCTGGTCTCAGTGTAGCTTACCCAAAGTCTATTTTCATCTGACCATGTGACAGGAGACCATGTTTTGAGCTCCTTCTTCGCGTTTAACACCATTAAATGAATAAAACCTGGCACTTGTAGTGTTTTTCCATTACACCTCAACAGAAGTTTGTCTCGCTTCTCACATTCATTGTATCTTCTTGAGTAGATAACCAGTTTCTTGGCTGCCCCAACCCTTGACAACCGGGCCAGACATGCCTTCTTGAATCTTCCTTCAGCATCAGCTGTTTTCTTCAACTGCCTCACACTTTCAGCCCTTCTATTCAAGGGGTCCAAGGTTGCGAAAATGCATTGTGGAACATCCAGATTCTATACACACACATATATATATATATATATTGGCGGCACCACCTGGCATTTATTCACCACATATAGCCAGCCTTATGATTACTTAGTCTGCTTGTGTTACTACATCTGTACAATTAGAACATGGCTTTTTATTTTCTTCAGTGCTCTCCGCATATGCAATCTTCAGTTTGCTCATGAAATGTTACTCTTTACTTCGCCATCAGATTCTATAAATTCTATGTACTCTCTTCATTGGCATCTCTTCTGGGTGCGTCATTTCTGCTTCACGTGACGTCACCAGTCTTCTCTTTCATTCACCTTCACACTTCTTCCGGAACTTCCTTCAGAAGACTGTCATTTCTTTTGGTTACATCATATAGGGTTTTCTCAATGTGTCAAGGACTCTTCATGGTCTAGATACCATCACTGGCATTGCGCGTGTTGCATTTCCGGTCTCCAACATATAGGTAAAATGGGGGCGGGACTTTCAGTAGAGGCACTTGGCTCCTCCTCTACAGTAGACTAGTGAACTAGTCCTAGGGTAATGCTGTAAATTGAGCACCTAGCGCAGTGGCGCGCAATGCTGCAAATGGTGTTCATGCTGGTGCAGCATTCTTCTGGTAATGCTGTGGATTGGGTAGACTAGTGAACTAGTTCCAGCGTAATTCTGTAAATTGAGCACCCAGCACAGAGGTAATGCTGCAAACAGTGTGCACGCTGGTCCAGTATTCTTCTGGTAATGCTGTGGATTGGGTACACTAATGAACTAGTTTTAGGGTAATGCTGTAAATTGAGCACTCAGCACAGTGGCGCACAATGCTGCAAACGGTGTGTGCGCCAGTGCAGTAGTTTTCTGGTAATGCTGTGGATTGGGTAGACTAGTGAACTAGTCCCTGGGTAATGCTGTAAAGTAAACACTCAGCACAGTGGCGCGCAATGCTGCAAACGGTGTGCGCGATGGTGCAGAATTCTTCTGGCAATGCTGTGGATTGGGTAGACTAGTGAACTAGTTCCAGCGTAATTCTGTAAATTGAGCACCCAGCACAGAGGTAATGCTGCAAACAGTGTGCACGCTGGTCCAGCATTCTTCTGGTAATGCTGTGGATTGGGTACACTAATGAACTAGTTTTAGGGTAATGCTGTAAATTGAGCACCCAGCACAGAGGTAATGCTGCGAACAGTGTGCAAGCTGGTCCAGTATTCTTCTGGTAATGCTGTGGATTGGGTAGACTAGTGAACTAGTCCCTGGGTAATGCTGTAAAGTAAGCACCCAGCACAGTGGCGCGCAATGCTGCAAACGGTGTGTTCGATGGTGCAGAATTCTTCTGGTAATGCTGTGGATTGGGTACACTAGTGAACTAGTTTTAGGGTAATGCTGTAAATTGAGCACCCAGCACAGAGGTAATGCTGCAAACGGTGTGCGCGCTGATGCAGTATTCTTCTGGTAATGCTGTTCTCCCTCCCACCATACTGCAATGTATCCCAATGCGAGTGCTGCACGTGCGCTGTTCCAGGGGCAGCCCTGCACTACTGGCTCAATGAGGGCCAGCGACAGGACCTGAGCTGCTAGTGTGCGATACACATGTTTATTTAATGTGTAATTTATGGCATGTATGTTTTATAAGTTTCTATAAACTGAGGTAAGAGTTTCTGCCCTTTCTCTGCAGTTTGCAATCTCCACAGGCAGGGACTCTGGAGGGTGCACTAGAGGAGCGCATGTCTGTGAGAGTAAACAAAGCAGCGTTAGTGCAAGGGAGGCCTAAGCACGGCAATAATATTTAAGGAACATGACTTAGAAATTCCCTTTGTGCTTTGCCAGAAAACTCAGTTTCTTGGAAGTCAAATGTGGGGGAAGATTTTCTGGGCATTTCTTCAATCATGAACTAGTGAAGCGCAGTGCCCAAATCCGCCCGTCACCCAATTAAGGAACCGCGTGGGCCTTCTTTTGTGTCCCTGTGTCATGACTCACTTGTGAAGTCATCCTTATCCAAAATGGCGGAATGTTATTGCTATACTTGATTTTGCTGTCTGCGTTTTTTGCCTTGAATGGCCATTTTGTGCTGGTACCAGTACATTATCCGGATCTGAAGTTTGACCTGGAGTGCAAACTATAGAGACGCCTGGGCGAATAACGCGCCAGACTTCCAGGATTGCCCATGCGGTCTCTCAAGCCCCTCATGCTTCCAACATTACATTGTCCACTAACTTACAATTCCCCAAATCTGACTTGGAACCACAACCAAATTACCACAACACTTTAGAACCTATCCGCCTCCTAACTTTTGCTGAACGATAGCCCACCTATCAGAAATAAAAACGCACCCATGTTATCGTAAATCCCTCTTACCCCGCTGCATCCCTCCCTCGCTCCCTGTGTTCCTAGCATCGATTTCCCACGTTCCCATCGCTCATTTTTCTTATTCTGGAAGAATAAGGTCTGGCTACAAGTGGGTGCAAAAGGCCACTATGTGGAGAAACCTAGGGTCTCTGACACTACGGTGGTGTTCTTTGGGCACGGTATCCAAGCATGTTAACATAACATAACATTATGGTGACGTATGATCCAGACAAAATACTGTGTGAAAGGAAACATTATTTGATAGCGCCCAGAAGTTGTTGGTTACCCTTAGTAGCATTGGAAGGGAATGCCACCAACGCGGAGGAAGAACGCTAAAGGATTCACCACCCACTCCGGTCTTTGTGAATCTAGGAGCGGTGGTCAGTAGGAATGAGGCCGATCAGACTAGATAAGGTTGAAGATAGGGCCATCGTGGGCCTTGTGCATAGAAGGTAAGATGTATAAGAGAAAGAGTCTTGAAGTATGCTGGGAGCCAGTGGGGAGCTCTTAGTACAGGTGTGTTATCGCGTCTTTCACCTATGTCAATGATTGCTTTCTCTTGGGCATTTAGTTGACGCTGGCGACGCACCGGCAGGTGTGCAGAAATGCACACCTGCAGGTGTGCAGAAATGCACAGGTACAGGCAGTTGGCTTAGTGGACTCCCAAGAGAACCATTGCTACCATGGCTGCTCATGGTCGAGAAAAGGAAAGCTCTGCTTGAGGCTCTGGGATTGCTAAAACACAGTTTGAGCCACTACTGTAACATAGGGGGATATGGGGGAAGGGGGTCAAAGAGAGATTGCTTTCAAAGAGTACACCTAGATTTCTAACCTGTTATACTGGGGTAGGGACGCTGCGCATCTACAAGAGATCAGGTTGGTGGCCAGCGACTGAGTTCTCAGATTTAGATATGTTAAGGGTTAAAGCAGCCATATGAATCCAAGAGTTAATAGCAGGTGTGCTGGATTGGAATTGTGTGGGAGAAGAAGAGTCTGGGTCAGTATTTTACAATCAGTAGGTAATTGGCGTAACTGTCTAACTCTGCTCTATGTTTGCTTGTTCGCTGCATCAATAGTTGGATGTCAACATCAGAAAGAATCGGAGAACCAACCGCTATGGGACCTCACAGGTAAGTGGTACAAAGCTTCACCTGTAAGTGGTTAAGGAGATAGCAGAGGAACCCTCATTCAAGAAGGAAGAGATCATTTGGGATGCTAATTCCAGAACCCCCAAGGATCTTAATCACTGCGGGATCCTCTCTTGGGTCACCGTCTCGAATGCGGTGAACAGATCCAGAAGGAAACGGGCAGTCATATTACAGGAATCCAACTGGAATCCTAAGTCACTGCGCGCTGACACCAGCACTGATTCTGTTCATCTGCATGAGTGGAATCCTGCCTAAAAGAGTGGAGCTGCATGTTGCATTTCATGCAGGTCTGCAAAAGGAATACTACCTCTCACTCCAATGCTTATACCATGAAAAGCAAATTTGAGAAGGGGCAATATTTGGTTAGATCATTAGGTAGGCTTCTTCTAAAGAGGGCTGATAAGACCTTTTTCACACAGTGCGTCCCAATGCCCTGAGAAAAGTAGGTGTTGATTAGGCACCTCATGTTATATGTATATATGGATCCAGCTCCAAGGAGGCCTGTACTTTATCAACATTTGGTAGGGCATACTTCAGAAGGTGAACCAGTGCGTTTACCTGTACTTGATCAGAAGTGATAATGGTTTATAGGGGTAAATGTGATGAACGGGTACAGTTGCTGAAAGGGGGCTTGCTATCAAAGTTTGAGTCAAGATTAATTTCAATAAACTCATGCATGTTACAGATGTTATATGAAAAGCTGATCGCAGAGTTTCTGTGATGGAAATAAGGTGAAGATTAGTGTGACCGATGGCCTCAAGAAAGCACCAAATCTCTAAGGCTGAGCAAAGGTTTTTATTGAGATAATTGTGAAGGGGTCCCTAAGGGCCGTCACTCTGTCTATCATCTGCCCTTGGTGTTCCTAACTTCCAGGATGGTCACTAGAGATCAGTAACCCCTACTGTGTAACAACTGACTGGCTAGCTGTTATGGCCTACAGGAAAACACCCTTTCTCTCTCTCCTTCTAGTAACAGAAGGTCCTGGGAAGGCCCTGAGGGTAAGGCCAGCAACTGTCCTGAGACTGTCCCGAGCTGACCAGAGCCCAGGGCCATGACCCCTGCTTGCTGCGCTCCCAAGACTGTGAGTGACGTATGACTGCCTAAACTTTCTGTTTCTGCACCTGTAACATTGCTAGCCACCTGGTACGTACAGTCCTATTCCATACTCTGCTTGCACTCCTCATGTCTTCCAACATCTGTGTCAACTCTCAGCAACTTGTACCTACTCAGACCCTAACTGATTGTTTGCTGTTGGTGCTCTTCACACACTCCCTACATCCTTCCTTGCCTCCACTGTTCAAATTAGACTTACTATACGGCTAATACTGAACGCTATTCAGCGATAGCCTTACCACATAGCCTGAACCTAGATGCACCTCAGGCGGAGCAAGATACATTCTGCTGCACATCTATGCCCTGCTCAATCCTCACCGCATCAATTGTTTATGCATACTTCTGGCTTCCATTGTAAAATCGAATCTAGGTGATCCATTGTTTATGCTTATCTATGGTTTCATTGTAAAATCGAATCTAGGTGATCCATTGTTTATGCTTATCTATGGTTTCATTGTAAAATCGAATCTAGGTCATCCATTGTTTATGCTTATCTATGGTTTCCTTGTAAAATCGAATCTAGGTCATCCATTGTGTATGTTTATCTATGGTTTCATTGTAAAATCGAATCTAGGTGATCCATTGTTTATGCTTATCTATGGTTTCATTGTAAAATCGAATCTAGGTCATCCATTGTGTATGTTTATCTATGGTTTCATTGTAAAATTGAATCTAGGTGATCCATTGTTTATGCTTATCTATGGTTTCATTGTAAAATCGAATCTAGGTCATCCATTGTTTGTACACATTGAACTCCCTCCTCATGGCCTCCTTTGCAAAATACCATCCTACATGATGTGATACTGGTTTAGCCCCCATTGTACAGTTCTAGGCGTCTATACATGCCTTTGGGCCAAACTACTAGATCCAAACTGCCATGTATGTTAATTGCTAGTTGTCCTACTCTGTATAATTCTAATTTTCTCCACATACAAAATGTATTTCCCACTGCTCTACACTGTCCTACTAAGATCTCTGCTATATATTATCAGTTTACAGTTTCCTACCCTGCTACTAAATTCACCTCCACTCGTGCTGGTGCATAACTTCCTTAAACAAATAGACATGATCACCACACAGTGCACTGTTCTACAAAGGAACATCAAACTACCTGCCAGACTCCCAAGCCTCTAGGACCCTCCCACCAAAATAACACAAAGTAATGTCACCAACAGCCCACACCACACCAACTACTCCCAACACCCTCTTCAACTCAACAGCAGACTTTTCCGAGAGCCCATCCTCGCCCCGAAAGACATCCATAAAAATCATCCTTCATTTCTGAAATCAGTACAGACTGTGACTACGCACTTATAAACACCCGCTCTATGGTAGCCCACGCAACAGACATAGCTGACCTTCTATATAATGAACATCTAGACTTCTTAGCTGTTACTGAATCCTGGCTTCGTCCAGCAGCTGGTCCAGCAATTATGCTAGCACTACCAGACGATTATACCCTACTAAGACTTGATCGCACCACCTCTCGAGGTGGAGGACTTGCCATAATAGCTAAAACTAAACTAACACTGAAACTCTCTCCACCCCCACAACATAAGTTCATGTGAATCCTTAACTGCCAAATTAACCTTATCCAATACGCAGTCTGTAGCTATTCACCTCATATACCGACCTCCTAGCCCTTTAGGATCCTTTGAAGAGGACCTTACAAACATCCTATCTAACAATCTCAAGAACTCCTCCCAAAGTATCCTATTAAGAGATTTTAATCTTGGTCTCAACGACCCACTAGATGCCAATGCCACACTAATTAACAATACCTTAGAGGAACTAGGCTTCACCCAGAAGATCACAGATCCTACCCACATCAAAGGTAGAACTCTTGATTGGCTAGCGGTGCATAATTGCCCAATTCCGGTCTCATCTATATTGCCACAGCCCTGGTCTGATCATCATTTGATCTAGTTCTCCTTTGAGACTGTACCATTGCAACCTGACAGTACAGTTCCTTCTGTCCCAACTAGAAACAAAAGAAACATTACTCCTGAGAACCTTATGCCCGTGATCCTACCTACTCTTAGCGCTATTCCGGACCACACAGATCCTTCCACTATGGTAGACTTGTATAATAAAGTGATGCTATCAGCCCTTGACGACATAGCACCACTAAAGATGAGAAAGAGTAAACCTCGCAAACATGTTAATACCTGGTTCTCTCTCCACCTCAAGGCTATCAGTCAAGAGAAACAACGCTGTGAAAAAATCTGAAGGTCAGACCCCTCAGATAACAATAAGAAAAACTTGAGCAAACTAGCTTCCCATTATAAAAAAGATCCTTACCAAACAAACTTCCTATAACCTTAAAATTTCTCAAGCAAAATCTAACACTAAAGAGCTTTTTGTAATTCTGAAAGAGGTAGAATCCCCTGTCCCAACACCTGATTCCTGTCTCAAGGATAAAAATTGGTGTACAGGCGTACAAAATGCGCTAGTTAACAAAATCACATCTCTGCAAAACTAAGATCAATATTAAAAAAGATTCCCTTTTCTCCACATCCAAATCCAGTAATGCCAGTTCCTCAATATCACAATCCATCCTGGGGCCACCTCCTGAGCCGATTGTTACGCTTACCTGGACCCCACAGGGGTGTTGATCGGACCCGGACAGCTGCGGTCTCCTTCAACGTGATGCGTAATGCAGAGAGGACTGTCTGGACTGGCCCGCCTGGTCTTGTCTGCTGGACCCGAAGAAGTATTTTCCTGCAAGTGGAGACAGGGATTAACCACCTGTGGGTTTTAGTGATGGCCTCCCAACTATTCTCGCTCTCCCCCACTAATCACCTCCAATATCCCCTTACTAACCTCACCTTATGTTCGTAAAAGATGAGCTCTCCATCCTGCGTGTCTTGCAGGGGCGCGTAGATACCAGTTACTTCACTGGTTTGAAGGCGTTGGCAGAGTTCCGGTAAGTATTGACTCTGAAGTCCCTGGCGGGATTGGTAAGTATCAAGTTCAAAGAGTTCAATGTGCCCGATGTTCGTTCTTGTCCCCTTCCTTCAATTGCAACTGAGTTCGTGAGAAGAAGGTCTCGTAGCTGCTGCTGGCGTTCAGGTAAGAGTCTGTGTTACCCAACGCTGTCCGGTAACTATTGCATGCGTTAACGTGTTGTTGTTCTCCCTCTTTACAGATGCGGCATATGAAAATGTGGAGAGTTATGGAATAGTACCGCTGGTGGTAAGTCTATGGTGGTAAGAGGTTGTATTTGTTGATTCCCTTGGCTCACCTTGTTTTTTTTTCTGTCTCCTAGGTGCCGGATTACGGCGAAGAAATGATGGACAGTGCCGGATCGAAAGATGCTGTGAGAACTGGTGAGTATGGCGCCGTGCTGGAGCTGGCGAAGCGATGCGTGCAGGACTGATGTACTTTCCAGGTCCGGAGATGAAATGGTTCCACAATTAGGTGAGGAATTTGAAATAAGTTTGTTTTCTAACCTTGTCCTTTTCTTCTTCTTTGTTCTAGGAGCTCCGGATAAGAGGCGGGCGTGGCAGAAGGCTGGATGCTGGCTGCAGGCACGCGGGCGTGGCAGAAGACTGGATGCTGGCTGCAGGCACGGTGAGCGTCACGCTGCTGGATGCAGAATAACCTGAAGCATGTGCTGCTGTTCGGGTGTGGTTTAAATAGCCTCCAAAGTAGTTCCAGGTAAGAAGTTCCCTAGAGCCACGCCCAAGTAAAAAATAGTCCCTGTAACAAAATAGTCCCATCCAGGCCTCATGTAGGCTTGGACTCTTTTGCAGCATGGTTTGCATCAGGTAAGTAAATTCTATGAGCCTGGCGCCTATGGCACCAGGACTGATTTCGATGATGAGCCTGGCACATAAGGCGTCAGGACTGAACCCAGACAGCCCCTAGCTGGGGCTGCTGAGGTTTAAACAAATGTCTGGATGCCTGCTCCCGGAGCTGAGGGCCTTGGTCCTGATGCCCGGGGGTAGGCATCATGGCAGCGATCCCCCACTTTAACTTCCGTAAAGTATCCACTAAACAGGTTGATAATGTCATTCTTACTCTCAAACCTTCGAATTGCCATGGGGACCTCTGCCCTGCTCAATTGATAAAAGAGGCAGCTCGTGAACGCGCACCATTCATCACCAAACTAATAAATGCATCATTCATGTCAGGCACCATCCCTAATAATCTGAAACAATCTTGGGTCCTCCCACTCCTTAAAAAACCCAACCTAGATCCTTCCATTCTGACCAACTACCGTCCCATCACCACAGTGCCATTCCTACTCAAAATCCTTGATAAAATAGCATACCAACAAATCCAAAACTACCTTGAACACTACCGCCTTCTAGAAATCCGACAGTCAGGCTTCAGGCCCCAACACGGAACTGAGACGGCACTCATAGATCTTAAGGCACATATAGATGAGTTGAGAGACGAGGGTAAGACAGCATTACTGTTGCTCCTTGATCTCTCAGCTGCATTCGACCTGGTTGACCATGAGATCCTTTGTAATCACCTACAATCCACAGCCCACTTCTCCAAAGAGGCAAACGACTGGATCCAATTATTTCTTAACAACCGTACTATGCAAGTCTTCTCCCCACTAGCAGCTGCTGACCCAACGCCCATCACCTGTGGCGTGCCCCAGGGCTCTTGTGTCTACCCTACACTATATAACATTTTCACAAAGCCCCTTTTCGATGATCTAGATGGCCTGGGTATCATCTACATGCTGATGATACCCAGATCCTCATCCTGCTGACGGGGGATTATGACAAGGATTTGGCCTTTGTAAATAGAGTGTACCTCATCATCCAGGCATGGATGGCCTAACACGGTCTATACCTGAATGATGACAAAACTGAACTCCTCATCCTTGGTACTACACCAAACATTAATAAACTAAGCCAAAACGACTCCTCCTTTGTAATTGATAACCATAACATCACAGTAGCCAAGGAGGTCAAAACCCTCGGCTTCTATTTAGACTCTACACTCACCTTCAAAAAACAAGTTAATGCTATGGCATCCGCCACCTCCTACACTTGTAAACTTATTAGAGCAGCCAAACCTTTCCTCTCACCCACCAACTGTATCATTTTAGCCAGAGCTTTGATCCTATCGAAGTTGGATTACTATAACGCTCTCTACGTGGGCAGTAATAAATATATCACAAATAAAATTCAAATCCTGCAAAACAACACTTTAAGAGCTGCTCTAAGCCTCCCGAAGAAAGCCCACATCTCAGAGATCAGAAGATCTGTCAATTGGCTCTCAACTAAAGACAACATTTTCCTTAAATCAGTTTCTCTGACCCACAAATGCCTCCACCAAGCCTCCCTCAATACTTGACAAAGAGATTCACTAGACCGGAATCCTGCCGCCCATCCAGAAAGGTCAACTCCAACCTCCTTCTAGTCCCAAGATTTAAACGTACTACGTCTGGAGGGAACAGCTTCCCTGTTAAAGCTGCACAATATTGGAACTCCCTACCCCCATCCCTTAGGGAAGACCTTCCCTACCCACAATTTAGATCCAGTACCATCCTCTGGCTCAAGGAACATGACACCTAATGATCTCCCCTGTTGTGCTATCTACTAATACCGTAATTGTGATTAATTGGGTAGCCCTAATGATCCTCTATGTGTAAACATATCATATAACCTGTAAATATTGTATACTTCTTGGAATTATAATGCCACTGTAACGGCGTCCATTGTTTTTGATGCTTCCAGCAATGTAACCTTAACTGGATTCTATATATTGCGCTCCCTGTAACCCATGGGTGCACAACATACGGCCCGCTGGCCAGTTGCGGCCCGTCATGCTCTTCGTCCGGCCCGCGAGGCACAAAGACTTTCCTAATGGAGGGTGGCTCGCAAGCAGCATCGGCCACCCTCCATTAGGAAAGTCTTTGTTGTCTTCCGGGCCTGACAAAACACTGGCCCTCATTGACTCAGCACACACGCACCACGTCGCTCCTACGAGCCACGTAGTGCGTGTGTGCTGCACCAATGGAGGGCCAGCACTACGGCTGGCGTGGTCCATAAGGCTTGATGCCAGAAGGCATTTCAGCCTTGGACCACGCCAGCCGTAGTACGATTCCAGAGACTTCCAGTTTACCTGCCTTCCAGCACGTCTCCGGTAAGTGGTCTGTTTGTGTTTGTGTGTCGGGTCTGTTTTGCTGTATGTTTGTGTGTGTATGTTGAGATGCGGGGGTGGCGGGCTGTCGGATGTGTATGAATGTTTGGATTTGAATGTTTTTTGTGTGTATGTTGAGATGCGGGGGTGGGGCGGTGTCGGATGTGTATGAATGTTTGGATTTGAATATTTTTGTGTGTATGTTGAGATGCGGGGTGGGTGTGTGTGGGGGGGTGTCGGATGTGTATGAATGTTTGGATTTGAATGTTTTTTGTGTGCATGTTGAGATGCGGGGGTGAGGGGGTGTTGGGTGTGCATGAATGTTTGTTTTGGAGTGTAAGTGCGGTGTATGTTGAGATGCAGGGTCTGTATGTGTGCATGCTTGCTAGTTTGTATGCTGATTTGGGGGGTGGGGGGTTCGGGTCTGTATGGGTGCATGTTTGTGGGTGTGCTCAGTTGGGGGGTGCGGGGTTCGGGGTCTGTATAGGTGCATGCTTGAGAGTGTGTGTGCTGAGTTGGGGGTGGGGGATTTGGGTCTGTATGTTTGCATGTTTGAGAGTGTGCCGAGTTGGGGGGTGGGGGTTTCGGGTCTGTATGGGTGCATGTTTGTGTGTGTGCTGAGTTGGGGGCCATGGGGCATAGTGTTTGGTTGAGGGGTGGGGGCCATGGGGCACAGTGTTTGGTTGGGGGTTGAGGGAGCCATGGGGCATAGTGTTTGGTTGGGGGTGAGGGGGCCATGGGGCATAGTGTTTGGTTGGGGGTGGGGGCCATGGGGCATAGTGTTTGGTTGGGGGTGAGAGGGCCATGGGGCATAGTGTTTGGTTGAGGGGTGGGGGCCATGGGGCATAGTGTTTGGTTGGGGGTGAGGGGGCCATGGGGCATAGTGTTTGGTTGAGGGGTGGGGGCCATGGGGCATAGTGTTAGGTTGGGGGTTGAGGGAGCCATGGGGCATAGTGTTTGGTTGGGGGTGAGAGCCAGGGGGCATAGTGTTTGGTTGGGGGTGGTGAGGGAGCCATGGGGCATAGTGTTTGGTTGGGGGTGAGGGGGCCATGGGGCATAGTGTTTGGTTGGGGGTTGAGGGGGCCATGGGGCATAGTGTTTGGTTGGGGGTTGAGGGGGCCATAGGGCATTGTGTGTGGTTGGGGGTTAAGGGAGCCATGGGGCATAGTGTTTGGTTGGGGGTGAGATCCATGGGGCATAGTGTTTGGTTGGGGATGGGAGCCATGGGGCATAGTGTTTGGTTGGGGGTGAGGGGGGCCATGGGGCATAGTGTTTGGTTGGGGGTGAGAGGGGCCATGGGGCATAGTGTTTGGTTGGGGGTTGAGGGAGCCATGGGGCATAGTGTTTGGTTGGGGGTTGAGGGAGCCATGGGGCATAGTGTTTGGTTGGGGGTGGGAGCCATGGGACATAGTGTTTGGTTGGGGGTGGTGAGGGAGCCATGGGGGATAGAGTTTGGTTAGGGTTGAGGGGGGCCATGGGGCATAGTGTTTGGTTGGGGGTGGGAGCCATGAGGCATAGTGTATCACTCCAAGAGTGAACCCAATAATAAAGCTAAAACAGGCACAGTTAGGAGATCTACATCCTTTGCTTTTTTGAGGAAACCTGACTCAACGAAGGCCATACACCTCTTGGGCAACCCAAACAGCAAACTATAGCAGTCCAAAATAACGGAATGTCCAATCTAGGGTCAATAAAATATATATAAGTTAATTAAACAAAAGAGATACAATAACTAAATAGAAATAAATTATAACAATGGAAAATGTGTAGTACAAAATGTAAGTTTGAAATGTAAATAAAAATCGTTACCCCTCAAAAACATTTTCTTTTTCCATGTGTTTAATACTAATTGGGGGTTTAAAAAGCCTCCTGCCACGCCCCGCCTACCACCCCGCCCACATTTACTTTTCGGCCCACTATAGCCCTCATGTAAGGTACTTTCGGCCCTCTGTCAAAATCAGTAGTGCACCCCTACTGTAACCTAAGCTTTACAATCCTCTTTTGACGCTTGCGCCCTGCTACCCCTGGGTTAGGTGCGTACTACAAATAATGAACATAACCATAAACAATCTAGGTGAATCGTAACCTTTTCCCCACAATAAAATAGTACAAGAAGGGCTGTTCTCCAGACACTCAGGTCTTACTTGGTTCTTCCTGTGCAAGCTCTTGTACTTCTCATGTTATAGCCTGCCTTCTTTTCTCCTCCCTTTTCTTTCCTCCACTCGCCTTCATCTCCCTTTCGCTCACTCCCTCTGTCCCTCCATTGTTCTCTCTCCTACTGTCCTCTACTATGACGCTCCCCTCTTCACATTACTACTCTCCACACTACTACACTCCTCTCACCACATGACTACTTTCCCCACTTGTTGGGTGCAAATACAGCCCCAGAGTGACAGAGACGGAGAGGCCATGGTAGGCCTCTATTGCGAGAGTGACGTGGCTGATGTTGAGTCCCATTGAAATATAAAAGCCAGTACAAAACAGTGATTTCCAACATAAGGCCCCGTGAAATGGAAAGAAATGGGCCTATTTCCACTCTACTAAAATGGAAGGGCGCTGAAGTGAAAGGGAATCTACCTGAGAGCTCAAAACGGCTGAATATGCCCAATGAATAAGAAATAACATGTGGTGCTGAAAATGCTATTTTCCTAAAATATGAAAAGTTACAATGTCAACTTAAAGAGACAGATAGCAGCATGTGACATTGACTTCTATACAGCACAAGACGGTTAGCCAGAAATCCAAAGTGAAGCCAAGCATTTTGCAATTTTTACTATTAAAATGTTTTATTTTCATCATATACAATGACAGCATGTAAAGAGAAAGGCCTATTTGGTTTTGTAAAAGTGAACATTTTCCTATGTTAAACTGTGGCCTATGGGTAAATAATGCCAAAAGTGAACCTATATTTGTTTAAATATTGTTTTGTAGTTATAAACAGCAGGTCCAGATGCGATACAAAAATGTCATGTTGAACACATCTTTTCAATTTAAAATGCTATTCTGTTAGAATTATTTATGTAGTTTTTTTCACCATTGAACGGAAAGGTCTGTCCCTCTGAAACTTTCACCTCAAGACATTTGAGCTGAGCTCACCAGGAAAAGCAGGCCAGGTTTTCAGTTGAAATGCTAAGAATTACAGAGAATTAGATCAGAATTATAGAGGCAGAATACAGATACAGAATACAGATAAACACCAGCAGAAATGACCTTCAGGTCAAACATCCCCATTAACTGTCCATTAACTGTCCATTAGCCCAGAACAGAGTCCTTTGATGCCAAGGAAGGAATGGGAGAATAATATGAGCCAGGCAGATGTTTGGTCATGTGAGAGAATTGAAATGAAAGTTAAGAAAAGGTGGGGGCTATTGTGAAACTGAGGGGCACGTGTGAAGCATTGACTGATTATTTTAGGATTACATTTTCCTTAGTAAAAAGAGAATTGTGTGTCCCAGTGAGCTCATTCCAGGCTCATATTAAAGGGGACAAGAAGCCTGTCGGTACCATGTAGATATGAACTCTGTGTGATGTATACAATTTGAGTTATGAATAATACAAATGATTCTGGCATTCTCATAATACAGACAAACTGGAAATGATATATGGTGTTAGAGTGTAAAATCTAGATGTGAATTGGGGAGTGTCAGATTTTTCACTAGTGCGGCGCATTAGAGAATCCAGAAAAACAGTATCTCATGATCCCCAATATCTTGTGTACTACTTGGAACCAGGGGAAGGGCAATCTGATCCTAATCCAATTGCTGGAAGTAGCTCTGAACTTTCTTTTGAATACTATTCTTTTGATGTCGACAACCATCTTCATTTTTAATTTAAGAATATCTCTCAGGCGTTGCTGGTAGTTTAGCTGATACTGTATTCTTAACCCCTACCTCCTCCTCCTCCTCCTCACCTGTAGACAGATCCTCAGAAGAGCCTTCGGTCGTTATTTCCCTTCGCTCTCTCCAGGCTGAGTCAGGCTTCGTTCTGTAGACTTTGGGATTAGCCCTTCTAGAGGCCACCTTGCCTAAAAGCTGTTTGCCCGGCAGCGGGGACCCCCAGTGGGCCAACCCCACGATCAGGGAAAAAGCCTTGCTGAAAAAACCCTGATTTGGATGAGGAGATCCGTGGAATCAAAATATTGCGTGGTGTAGGCTGCGTGTGACTACAATTCCCAGAATGCAGCAGTTTGGGCTGGATCAGAGAGAGTGTAGAAGCGCTGAATCCAGGTAATGCCCACTGTATACGCCGAAGTATCCAAGCAGAAACTGGAGAACCGAGGTAAGGGACCAGGAAGGAGGAATGTAAGTGAACGAACCTTCGTTTCAAAAGTGGAGGAGCAGAAAGGAAGGAACTGGGAAACAAAACGAAGGAGAGATAGCAGGAAGCTCTATGTACCAAACGGAGCAAAACGAGCAAAGGGAAGGCAATACGGGAAGAAAAACACAGAGAGGAAAAGGAGTAACAGGAAACTGCAGACGGCAGAAACACTTGGCTAGCGTGTAAACCCGTAGAATTCTGGGTTCCAACGCGACAAGCGTTACCTGACGGCAGGTATTTCAATACGTAAGGTCGAAGAAAAAACACTAGACCACTCCATGCAAAAAGCAGGCGTTAAAGTCTCCAACCCGCAAAGAGACCTCGTAATCAGGCGTTAAGGGTTTAACGGCGCCGCCACCTTTTACGGCGCCGTTAACCCCTTAACGCCTGGGTTGTAATGAGGGCCAATGCTTCCTCCATTGAGTCCATAACTTCCAGGGACGATGGATCATGACAATATCATACTTGTTTACAGGGCACCAAGAGGACATCCTTAAACATAGGACTCAAGCTTCAGCCCTAATTGGATTTACCACTGCATATAAACTTTTCCTGCATTGCCATTGGCTCAGGTATTAATAAAAGATCACTCAACTGAGGTACTTTCTCAATTTTGTACATAAAATGGTCTCAGCCATCACATATATATGTTATATATTTTTGACAGATACTAGAGACAACATTGGACTTCACATTCATAAACTTTCAAGAGAATACTAGAGTTTTGTCAGTGCTAATAACTATCAAGTTTGAATTGGAAAATTCATGAACATGTAAGTAGTTTCCCCTACTAGATGAGAGATAGCATACCAGTACATCATTGTTCTTTCTGAGTATTATCTACAACTCATAAAATTCTTTTGGGGAAGGTTACGAATATTGAAGATACACGTATGGATCATGAGCTAGAGGAAAAGGAGAAATTAGATTTATATTGTGTATTTTAGAGAAAGAAGGAAGAACACAAACTATCCAGGTTAGTAATTTATATGTCTGTGTGGATTAGAATTGGACATGCGAGTACATATGTGTGAAAAATGAAAAGAGAGATGGATTGAATGATTGAAAATGAATATTTGCTCATTCACCCTGCTTCATGATAAAATAATTTAAGCAGAATTATGTTTCTCCAGTCACACAATGCATGCCTAGATATTTAAGTTGCACTTGAATTTCTATGTTTTTGACCAGCAATATTTAACCTTTTATGATTGTATAAAAGAATTTGGATATGATTGATGTAAGCAAATGTTTTGATCACTACTATTATTTCTTGAATACCTTATGCAAAGAAAGGATAGCCCATGAAGAAGAGATAATAAATCTCGAAACGCGTTGGGCATTAAAGAAACTACATTTGGAAAAACAAGCAAATTGAAAGTGTTTTCTTTTTGGAAACTACAAGAATTTGAATATTGAACATTCTTTCAGTTAGAATATGGACATAATAGATATTCAGAAATAACCTGAAACAAGTACAAGAGAAAGTGCTTTAAATAATGGGACTCTTTTATTGAGCCTAATTATAGTGTGCAGGGGACGCGAGTACCCCAACTAGGAAACTTTCTCTATTTTCCCATAAGCCTCCCATGTGCCAGGTATGTAGTTTCTCCTCTGCACCTTAGGAATCATCAACATACAGTGACAATTGCTACAAATAAGGACAGAAGAAAATATACAACATACTGGGCCTCATTACGATTTTGGCGGTAGCCATGCCGCTATTGGCGGCATGGCTGCTGCCAAAATCGGGTCCGGGTTCCCAGAATGGGGAATTACCGGGCCATTCCGAGTTCGGAGGGCCCGGTAATTCCTCCCTCCAGGATACCCCAGACCTTCATAATTCCCATTTCAGCCCTCATAGGGCTGAATGGGAATGGGGTAGGGAGCTAACAATGGGCCGATTACGACCGGCCCGTTGTTAGCTCTCTCTTCCCCGTGCGGGACCCGCTCTGCACGTCTGGTTAACCCAGACGTGCAGAGCGGGTCCCGCGAGGGGACCTCGTAATGTGGCGGAATGGTGTTAACGGGTCCGCATACTTTTGCGGCACCCGTTAACCCATTCCGCCACTCTTGTAATGAGGCCCACTGAGTAACAGGTATATCTGGAATCCATTAGTCTGGATATCATCCCAGATTGAGAGCAGTGCTGTTTCCGTTCCTCTCATAGGCTTGAAGCTGACTTCTGCCTGGTCCAGCAGTAGGTGTTTTTCTATGTATTCTTGTGTTATTCTAAAGACATAGGTTTCCAGTAGTTTTGCTCGGTAGGGGATGTTTGAGATGGGTCTGTAGTTGGAGAGGACTTGGAGTAGGGACTTCCACGTTGCCTGCTGTGTCCTTGAGGAGGGGTTTGATGTACGCCGATTTGAATGATCGGTGTACTTTCCCTGTTGAAATTGATTGGTTGAGAAGGTTTCTGTAGTATTCCATAGGTGTTTCTGTGTGAGGACTGACATATATGTCTGGGGATTTGATTGGGAGAAAGGCCTAGGTTTCACAAATGGCAGACGTGAGGTAAACACACCTAGATTTGATTTTACTGGATAGCGGGAGAAAGGCCTAGGTTTCATAAAATGGCAGACATTAGATACCACACCTAGATTTGATTTTCCTGGATAGGGGGAGAAAGGCCTAGATTTCACAAAAGGGCAGTCCTGAGATAAACACACCTAGATTTGATTTTCTTGGATAGAGGGAGAAAGGCCTAGGTTTCATGATACAGTAGTCATTCCGACGGGATAGGATTTACCCTGGGTTATTTTTAGACAAAGACATGCATGTTTGCAGTGATTGGTTTGTGTTTTTATTGCAGTTGAGACTTAGTTGTTGGTTCTAGTGTTAGTATCACTATGCCTACCTTTTCATTTGATGCTGGTTGACGGCTGCCAGCTCCTCTTTGGTGCGTATGGTCACTGTTCTGAGACACTGCTACAGGAGTAGTCCCCTGCCTTGGCTCCTCCACCATAGGGGCTGTAATGGGCAGAGGGCTGCTCTGGTGTGAACAGTCTAGTGCGGGTCTTGTCCTGTCCCAGCTTTGGGAGGGATTATGCCTTGGCAAGCACCCATATGAGTAGTAGGGTGGGCAAGGAGTCGCAGTAGGCTGTGGCTTAGTTGGGCATTTAAAGGGAGCATGCCACTACAGCAGGAGGCACTTGGTGAGGGATTCGCTTTGGGATTAGTAATAGGGTGGAAGGAGGCGTGCTAGTGTATTAGGTTGTTGATTAATGGGTGGGAGGTGGCTGCCTGCTTCCCCTGCTGACAACTACAGACACAATCTGGAGTAGCCCGTTGCCTTGGGACCCTTAGCCGCAAGGGCTGCCCGGGCAGAAAGGGCTGCCCTGAAGAAGATGCCCTAAGTAGGACACCTAGCCATTCAGGGGAGAGGGCGGGACAGGAGGATAGAAGAACAACACGGAATGTCACACAAGCAGCGCAAATTGCCCGGATACATATATTTTAACAAAATAATGCACAATATCAAAGCACCAACACCAGGGTGCAAGGAGGCCTCACCTCAGTTCCTAAATTCATTAGACATGTAGCCAATGGTGCTGTGTCATTGACAACATGCAGATACTATCCAAAGCCATTTTCTTCATTTAGTTGTAGTTGTACAAATGGAAAGGGGAAGCACTGTATCAATAATCTACGGCACCAGACATGCAATAAATGTGCAACCATTCAGGTGGCTGGTATATCATTAGGCAGACTGGTTCCCGTCTCCTGCAATGGCTTATTGTCACACTGGACGGTAAGAGAGAGGCCACATATAAAGAAATTGAAAATCATGGGTGACAATATTGAGCCCTGAGGGACCCACCATTTCAGAAGCAGTGTGCCAAAGCCAGTGGAAAGTAAGATTTCATTTGGACAAATTAGAAACCTTCTAAAACAAGTGAGACAAGCTAGGTGAGGTCTGTTCCCTGGTTGCAAGGTCCACCATATCAAGGGTTGCCAAGATATTGAGTAGAATGAACAGCTGAATAATTAAACTGCACCTTTACAGGAATTCTGAACACTGAATGACATTTCTCATTCTAGCAAGGATACATCAAATGACTCCACCCCAGCTCTCCCAGCTGTTCAGAGGCAGTTTTGTAGAGAAATCTCCAAAATATCACTGTTTCATGCATTTCTCATCCATGTCACACACATCGAAAACATAATTTTAAACTGAAGATTAAATATAGTGTCATAAATATCGAACTCAATGACGCATTTTGTTGATATCTGAGAAAGGCAGAGTCCATGTTTTCATTGGCACTTCTGGACTATGGGCCTCATTACGAGTCTGGAGGTAAAAATCGGTTATTCCCGCATGTCGGTATGAACATGATCGAGTAGCCTTGATGCTGCAAAAAGCGGGTGATTACAAGTCCTCGTGCACGCGTACCGGCATGCCGGTAACGGAAGTACCGCCATGCCGGTAACGTCCCACAAACCCCCTGGTAACGGCATCATGAAATGCGCTGATACTTCCTCCTCATTCGACATCCCCTAAATAACGGTACTGCTAATACCATTACCGTTATTACCGGGCACGTCATTACCGGAACCGGAAGTAAGGTCATTGCGCAGGAACGGAAAATGCACCAGCGGCCATCTTCAAAAACACAATCCATTGCAATTCTCTGCAGACAGGACCTGTGCAGGCAAAATCCCAAACACTCCTGGAAGAAGATGTCCAAAGCCACTCAGAAAGCTGCAGCTCACTTGCGTAAACCAAGATTTAGCGATGAGGAGCTAAATATGTTTTGCCGAACATGTTAGTGGAGCAGGCCAACGTAGTATTCTGTGCTGACCTGAGGCGTCCAGCACAGCTAAGAAAAAAACAGATACGGGAGGATGTGTGCGAAAGGTGATTGCGGTTGCAAGAAGCGGTGGGACGACCTGCACCTGCAAGTACGCAACATTCTGTCAGCCAATCGCAGCCAGGGGCTGGCAACAGGCAGCAGTGCACACTCCCACATAAAGTTAACAATGTGGAAAGAGACCTGCAGCTCGACAATTGATATGGAGGCCATCGAAGGAGTAGGCTGGGTGGAGTATGGAGTGCCATCATCGGCTGATGAAGGTGAGTGACCCTTTGCGCACAACACAAGTTATGTTATGTTATGTTATTTTGCATTTATATAGCGCCTTATATACCATTGGTATGGTCTGAAGGCGCTGGTAGGTTGAACGCCCTTGGGAACCGAAGTTCAAATCAGTAGAGAGAGTAGAGAGAGTCAAAAGGTGCATGTGAGCACCGGGTATGTGTGCAGCTCGTGCGATATCTGTGTAGTAGCTGCTTCTTAGCGGTAGGTGTGGTGGTTGAGAGGACAGGAGAATGTGTTAGTTCAGGCAGGTTTTATCCAGAATGGCTACGGCTGCGTTAGGCCTGAGGAGAACGCCTGGCTGGGGGGTGTGAGACCAGCAGTGTCAACTTAGAATGATGTGGGGTGAGCGGCGGATGTTGATATGAGAACAGTTATACCGAATGGTGTCATAGTATCTCTGTGTTCTAGTTGAGTGGTGATGTAAAGGAGAGAGTAAGCATGGTGGTGTGATATGATGAGTTATATGCTTTTTCAAATGTTCTTTGCATTCTAAACCATACTATTTACGTCGCGCAATATTTATGTGTTCCAGTCCGTACCGTGGACAGCTATCCATTCTATGCACCCCAGTAGGGTCCAAATACACTCTGGGCCGCCCTGCGCAGACTAGTCTGCTCTGCGCATGCGCTCTTGTCTGCCACACGACTGTCCACTTGTCCGCACCACGCATGCCCTCTTGTCTGCCTCACGCATGCACTTTGACTGCCCAAGGCATGCACCCTTGACTGCCCCAGGCATGCACTCCTGACTGCTTCATGCTCTACGCATTCAGCACTTATCCCCTCTACGCACTCACCCCCTCTGCGCACTCACCCCCTCTATGCACTCACCCCCTCTACGTACTCACCCCCTCTACGGACTCACCCCTCTACGGACTCACCCGCTCTACGGACTCACCCGCTCCACGCACTTAACCGTTCCACACACTCATCCTCTCTGCACTCATCCGTTTTAATCACTTGTGATTTTCACGCATCCAGCAGTAATATCGTGTTCTATATATTCATCTCTACACTCATCTGTCCTATACCTTCATTTACTCTGAGTATACATCCACTTCATATATTCATCTGTTCGATACGCCTATCCGCTCCATACTCCATTCGGCTTCATACACTCAGCCTCTCCATACACCGCCCTGCTGGCTGCATACCTTCATTTACTCTGAATACACATCCACTTCATATATTCATCCGTTCCATACGCCTATCCGCTCCATACTCCCCTCAGCTTCATACACCTAACCTCTCCATATGCCGATCTGCTGACTGCATACATCTAATCTCTCCATACACCGATCTGCTGGCTGCATACACCTAACCACTCCATACACCCGTCCGTTCCACGCATCCATCCGCTCCATACACCTATCCGCTCCATACACCCATCCGCTTCATACACCCATCCGCTCCATACACCCATCCGCTCCATACACCCATTCGCTCCATACACCCATTCGCTCCATACACCCATTCGCTCCATACACCCATCTGCTCCATACACCCATTCGCTCCATACACCCATCCGCTCCATACACCCATCCGCTCCATACACCCATCCGCTCCATACACCCATCCGCTCCATACACTCATCCGCTCCATGCACTCATCCACTCCATGCACTCATCCGCTCAATGCACTCATCCGCTCCATGCACTCATTCGCTCCATGCACTCATTCGCTCCATATACTCATCCACTCCATACACCCATGCGTTCCATTCCACCGTCCGTTCTAAACACTCGTCCGCTTCATACACTCATCTGCTCCATCCACTCATCCGTTTCATATACTCATCCACTCCCTACACTCATCCACTCCCAACACTCATCCACTCCCTACACTCATCCGGTCCATACCCTCATTCGCTTCCTACACTCATTCATTCCATACATTCGCCAGGTCAGTACAATCGTCCGCTCAGGTGCTAAACACACTCTCCGCACTTCCGCATTCATCGGCTATCCAGACTCGTTGGCTCTACTTACTCATCCGCTCCATATTCTCATCGGTTCTACACACTCATCCTGTTTTCGCTCATCCGTTCTGCACATTCATCCGGTTTGCGCATTCTTGCGTTCTAGTCGTTTCTCTGAAATGTACGCACTTATCCGCGTTACGCACTCACCCCTTCTACGCACACACCCCCTCTGCACGCACACCCCTTCTGCGCGCACACCCCCTCTGCACGCACACCCCCTCTGCACGCACACCCCCTCTGCGCACGCATCCCCTCTGCGCACGCATCCCCTCTGCGCACGCATCCCCTCTGCGCACGCACCCCCACTGCGCACGCCCCCTCTGCGCACGCCCCCCCTCTGCGCACACACCCCCTCTGCGCACACACCCCCTCTGGGCACACACCCCCTCTGGGCACACACTCCCTCTGCACACACACCCCCTCCAATGCACTCATCCGGTCCAACGCACTCATCTGCTCCACAAACTCCCCTGCTCCGTGGACACATACCCTCTCCGCACTCATCCGCTTTAAGCACTCGTGCTTTTCACGCATCCAACAGCGATATCCTATTCTATATATTCAATTTTGCACACTCGTCTGTTCTATGTCTTCAACAGCTCTGCCCACTCATCCTATCCATGCACCCATGCGCTCCATACACCCCTCCGCTCCATACACCCCTCTGGTCCATACACCCCTCCGCTCCATACACCCCTCCGCTCCATACACTCCTCCACTCCGTACTTTCCTCCGCACCATACTCTCCTCCGCTCTATACACTCGTCCGCTCTATACACTTGTCCTCTCCATATATACATCTGCTCCATACACTCATCCGCTCCATACAGTCATCCGCTTTGCACTCAATCATGCGCTTTACTTGCCTCTCTTGCGGAAACCTGCAGACTATGATCTGGAGCTGTCACATGCTCTACAAACTCATCCGTTTCACATACTCATCTGTTCTACACACTCATTCGGTTTACAGTCATCTATTGTTCACACTCATCTATATTACGCACTCTTCCGTGTTACACGCTCGTTCGCACTACATACCCTCTGCTCTACACACTCATCCGTTCAACATGTTAATCCATTCTATACACTCATCCGGTTTACTTATTCTTTTCATTTCCACCTTCATTCGCTATTTAGCTGTCTGTTCTTTCACTCACGCATTCTTCGACTCAACAATTCTAGCTATATCATCCCAGCCATTCGCTTCGTTTACGCCACATACAATCTGTCCATTTCAGCAGTTTAACTTTCTTTACTGTTTTCATATGATTTACCCTTATTAACCCTTATACTGATTTGATCTACTTTATTTGTTTAATTCTGTTTGTCCTTCTAGTTTAAAGTAAGGGTTATTAGTTGTCAATTTCTCGCATCGGTAGTTTGTTGGATTGATGTCATTGAGTTGTTGTTTTGGGATGGTATGGTGTGGGTCGGTTTTATGGGAAGAGCCAGGTTTTCGGCAGTTTGCGGAAAGACGTTAAATCCTCAGTTAGGCGGATGTGGGGTGGAAGTGAATTCCATAGCGTGGGGGCAAAGGCTGAGAATGATGCTCCGCCTAGCCTGACTGAGTTTGTCTTCGGTATGACTAGAAGGCCGGCTGAACTCGATCTTAGGGTGCGTGGGGGTTGATAGGGTTTTAGTTTGTCTTGAAGATATTCAGGTCCAGTTTTATGCAGTGCTCGATGGGAGATGCATAAGGTTTTGAAAGTCACCCTTCAGGCTACTAGAAGCCTGTGAAGCGTCTTAAGGGCTGGGGAGACGTGGTTTCTTGGGCCAAGCGCAAGTAGTAATTTGGCTGCCGCGTTTTGTGCCCTTTGGAGTTTATTCAGTTGGTACGCGTGGATTCCGAGGTATGGGGGGTTTGCGTAGTCCAGTCTTGATATAACGATTGATTGGACGGCAGAGAGTCTATTGGGAAAGGAGAGATATGGAAAGACGCGTCTAAGGGTTTTAATGTGGTAGTGGCAGGACTTTCAGACGTTGTTGACTTGGCGCGAGAGAGTTAGGACAGAGTCAAGGGTGCATCCAAGATTTTTCACTGATTTGGAGGCGGTCAGTGAGTTGCCCATGGCGGATGGCCATGGTAGTGGGTGCGGAAGGAGTTTGGAGTTGCCACATACCATGATTTCTTTTTGGAGGGGTTTAACAGGAGGTGGTTTTGGGTCATCCAGAGTTCTATGTCAAGGAGGCAGGAGGCCAGGTCAGGTCGGAGATTGAGTTTTGAGTTCAGGAGTTTTAGAATTAGCTGAGTGTCGTCGGCGTAGTTGTAGCACAGGATGTTGTGTGAACGGATTATCGATGGGAGGGTGGTCAGGTAGAGATTGAATAGGAGGGCAGATAGGCATGCTCCTTGTGGGACTCCCGTGTCGACTGGTCGGGCTTGAGAGGTATAGGTGGAGAGTATCGTTATTTGGTACCTATCTTTGAGGAATGAAGCAATCCATTTAAGAGCGGTTCCACGATGGATGTAAGAGAGCCAGTTTGGTGGTTAGGGTTTTTGTTCTTTCAAGAGCCGTGGTGTAAAAGTGGAGGGAGAGTGAGTCGCACAATGATTCTGAGGGGGTCGGGACGGTCGTGGTGCAGGCCGGGTTGGTGAATTCAGAGATGATTTTGTGGAGTTCTTTGCTTGGGTTTTTGCAGTTTAGGATTTGTGAGTTGTAGTGGGCTTCTTTTGCTTTCCGGATTTCGGCCTTGTACTGATAGAGGTGGCGGGCCAATGTGGCCCTGTTCTCCTGGGTTTTGTCTTTCTGCCATTTGCGTTCTAGGTATTTATATAGTTGTTTAGTGATCTTCAACTCAGGGGTGAACCATTTGGGGAAGAGGCCACGGCGAGCTGATGGTTTTCACGTGGGTGCGAGCCGCATCAGAGATGCATTGAGCCATGAGTCAAAGGCGTCAAGAGTTAGTTGTTTGATGAGAGGGTTGGTAGGTGGTGGAGACTGGAGGAGTGCCTCGGCTTGGTCTGGGGTGATTATTAGTTTTTTCCAGCATTTGCCTAGATTCAGAGGTTCAGATTTGAGAAGGGGAAGGGGGTCAGGTGAGCAAAAGGTGAATGAGAGAATAAAGTGATCGGAACAGATGATAGGGGTGGGTGGTTTTAGATGAATCGGAGTGTTGGAGGTAAAGATGGCATCAAGAGTGTGTCCTTTATAGTGAGCCGGGCCATTTATGTGGGGTTGGAGGTTAATTGTGTCTAAACCGTCAACCAGAGAGTGTGTCATAGGGTTCGTGGGGATGTCGAGCCATATGTTGAAGTTTCCAAGAAGGGTGAGGTTGGGATGGTTTAGTTGAAGTGTGGCGATAGAGTCGCAGAGGTTGTTTGCAAATTGTCCATCGTAGCCAGGAGGCCTGTAGATTATTAGAAAGCTGTGTGAGAGAGATGGGGAGATGGATAGTTTAACGAGGAGAGATTCGCAGGCAGGAATGGAAGGTTGGTTGTCGATGATTGAGGCGTGGAAGAGAGACTTGAAGACGAATGCTATTCCCCCTTCTCTGGAGGGACGGTTCAGTTGGATAAGGAAGTATTCAGGGGGAAAGGCTTCATTAGCGATTGGGGCGTAGTCGTCTGAGAACCAGGTTTCGGTGATGAAAACAAGGTCTGGTTTGACAAAGGCGAGGAGGTCGAAGATGGAGTGTCTGTTTTTTGCTACGGATCGGGCATTAAATAGGATGCAGTTCACATCGGCAGGCGAGGTTGGTCACGGTGCTGGAGTTGGAGCGGGTGGTGGTGGCGAGAGTGGAGGAGGGAGGGGGGTAGGGTGGGTGATGGTCGATGGGAATAGTGGGCGGGCAGAAAAATTTGGGCGGGGTTGGGTGGCTGAGTGTGTTAGGATGATTCGGTTTGATTCGGGGGATTTAAAGGAGGGGTGTGGGCGGTTAGGAGTTTCAGTTGCAGTTGATGAGAAATCGAGGGAGAGGGGTTTCAGGAAGGGTGAAGCCGCAGGGGAAGGAGGTGATTGCGGGAGATTAGTTGGTTCAGTCCGGCATGGTATTATACTATAAGGATATTCGGCACACTTCTAGATTCCACTTTCACGGAGAGTCTACTGGGCACACTTGTACATTCAACTTTTACATGGAAGCTGTTTGGCACACTTCTAATTCAGTTTTCACAGAGAGTTTATGGGCCTACAATTAAATTCAACCTTCAGACGGAGCTATTGCACACATTTCTTAATTCAGCTTTTCACAGAGAGGTTGTTGGGCACACTTCTAAATTCAACTTTTCAGAGTGGCTATTGGGAGCACTTCTAGATTCACAGAGAGGCTACTGGGAACACTTCTAAAATGCAGCTTTCACAGAGATGCTATTGGGAGCACTTTTAAAGCAACTTTCACAGAACACTTTCTAACAACTTTACAGAGAGGCTATGGGGCACACTTCTAAATTCCACTTTCAGGGTGGCTGTTGGGAACACTTCTAAATTCAACTTTTCAGGGAGGCTATTGGGCGCACTTCTAAATTCACAGAGAGGCTAATGGGAACACTTCTAAATGCAACTTTCGCAGAGAGGATATTGGGCACACTTCTAAATGCAACTTTCGCAGAGAGGATATTGGGCACACTTCTAAATGAAACTTTCGCAGAGAGGATATTGGGCACACTTCTAAATGCGACTTTCAGAGTGGCTATTGGGAACACTTCTAAATGCAACTATCACAGAGAGGTTATTGGGCGCTTTCTAAATGCAACTTTCACAGAACACTTTTCTAAATGTCACTTTCACAGAGAGGCTATTGAGCACACTTCTAAATTCCACTTTCAACGTGGCTATTGGGAACACTTCTAAATTCTACTTTTCAGAGAGGCTATTGGGCGCACTTCTAAATTCACAGAGAGGCTACAGGGAACGTTTCTAAAAGCAACTTTCCTAGTGAGGCTATTGGGAACACTTCTAAATGCAACTTTCGCAGAGAGGATATTGGGCACACTTCTAAATGCGACTTTCAGAGTGGCTATTGGAACACTTGTAAATGCAACTTCACAGAGAGGCTATTGGGTGCACTTCTAAATTCAACTTTCCTAGAGAGGCTATTGGGAACACTTCTAAATGCAACTTTCACAGAGAGGATATTGGGCACACTTCTAAATGCGACTTTCATAGTGGCTATTGGGAACACTTGTAAATGCAACTTCACACAGAGGCTATTGGGCACACTTCTAAATTCAACTTTCCAGAGTGGCTATTAGGAACACTTCTAAATGCAAGTTACACAGAGAGGCTATTGGACGCACTTCTAAATTCATAGCGAGGCTACAGGGAACGCTTCTAAATGCAATTTTCACGGAGCGGCTATTGGGCACACTTTCTAAATTCACTGAGAGGCTACTGGGAACACTTCTAAAATGTAACTTTCACAGAGAGGCTATTGGGAATATATTTAGTGAAGCTTTCACAGAGAGGCTATAGGGAACACTTATAAATACCACTTTCACAGAGACGATATTGGGAACACTTCTAAATTCATAGAGGTGCTATTGGGGACACTTCTAAATACAACCTACAGAGAGGCTATTGGGAGCACTTCTAGATTCACAGAGAGGCTACTGGGAACACATCTAAAATGCAGCTTTCTCAGAGAGGTTATTGGGAGCACCTTTAAAACAACTTTCACAGAACACTTTCTAAGTGCAACTTTCACAGAACGCTTTTCTAAATGCCACTTTCACAGAGAGGCTATTGGGGACACTTCTAAAAGTAACTTTCACAGAACACTTTCTAAATGCAACTTTTACAGAGGGGCTATTGGGCACACTTCCAAATTCCACTTTCAGGGTGGCTATTGGGAACACTTCTAAATTCAACTTTTCAGAGAGGCTATTGGGCACACTTCTAAATTCACAGAGAGGATATTGGGCACACTTCTAAATGCGACTTTCAGAGTGGCTCTTGGGACCATTTCTAACTTCACAGAGAGGCTATTGGGAACACTTCTAAATGCAGCTTTCACATAGAGGTTATTGGGCGCACTTCTAAATTCAAGTTTCCAGAGTGGCTATTGGGAACACTTCTAAATGCAATTTTCACAGAGAGGCTATTGGGCACGCTTCTAAATGAAATTTTCACAGAGAGGCTATTGGGCGCACTTCTAAATTCAACTTTCCAGAATGGCTATTGGGTACACTTGCAAATGCAACTTTCACAGAGAGGCTGCTGGGTACACTTCTAAATTCAACTTTCACAGAGAGGCTATTGGGAACACTTCTAAATGCTACTTTCACAGAAAGGCTCCTGGGAACACTTCTAAAATGCAGCTTTCACAGAGAGGCTACTGGGAGCACTTTTAAAGCAACTTTCACGGAACACTTTCTAAGTGCAACTTTGACAGAACACTTTTCTAAAAGCTACTTTCACGGAGAGGCTATTGGCCGCAATTCTAAATGTAACTCTTGCATGTATAGGACAGAGATTCCAATTGCAAAATATGTTACAGATATAATGAGTTTACAGTGGTGATGCTTTGTTAGATCTGTGGTTGGGTAGTATGGCGTGAAGTGATTGCTTCTGGCCCTTCCCACACTTACTTATTGTCGGCTTCGTGGTTCTCCTGCGGATACGTTCAGATACGATCTGGATCCGTCTTTGTAGGAGCCTTCCTTTGCCTGTGGTCCTTGGCCGATGGGGCTGCCGGGTAGAGGGCTGCCCTCGGGGGTCAGGGATGAGCTGAGCAGAGGATAGCTGGACCAATCACGGCCCAGGGGCGGGTCGGGAGACGGGAGGGAGCTGAGAAGCAGGAAGTGGGTGCAGGGAGGGAGAAGACTGCAAACGGCTGCTCAGGGCCTCACGGGATGACCAAAGCACACAAAATGGGGGCGCGCTGCAGAGGAGATGCACTCACCTTCTTTGGTATAAAAATAGGAATAGGTGGAGGGCTATGAGTCGCTAGACTCTATTCAGTGCACAGATTCAGCCAGTCACGGCCCAGGGGTGGGTCGGGAGGCGGGAGGGACCTGGGAAGCAGGAAGCGGGTGCGGGGAGGGAGAAGACTGCAAACGGCTGCTCAGGGCCTCACGGGATGACCAAAGCACACAAAATGGGGGCGCGCTGCAGAGGAGATGCACTCACCTTCTTTGGTATAAAAATAGGAATAGGTGGAGGGCTACGAGTCACTAGACTCTATTGAGTGCACAGATTCAGCCAATCACGGCCCAGGGGCGGGTCGGGAGGCGGGAGGGAGCTGGGAGGCAGTAAGCGGGTGCGGGGAGGGAGAAGAATGCAAACGGCTGCTCAGGGCCTCACGGGATGACCAAAGTACACAAAATGGGGACGCGCTGCAGAAGAGATGCACTCACCTTCTTTGGTATAAAAATAGGAATAGGTGGAGGGCTACGAGTCGCTAGACTCTATTCAGTGCACAGATTCAGCCAGTCACGGACCAGGGGCGGGTCGGGAGGCTGGAGGGAGCTGGGAGGCAGTAAGCGGGTGCGGGGAGGGAGAAGAATGCAAACGGCTGCTCAGGGCCTCACGGGATGACCAAAGTACACAAAATGGGGACGCGCTGCAGAAGAGATGCACTCACCTTCTTTGGTATAAAAATAGGAATAGGTGGAGGGCTACGAGTCGCTAGACTCTATTCAGTGCACAGATTCAGCTAGTCACAGCCCAGGGGCGGGTCGGGAGGCGGGAGGGAGCTGGGAAGCAGGAAGCGGGTGCGGGGAGGGAGAGGACTGCAAACGGCTGCTCAGGGCCTCACGGGATGACCAAAGTACACAAAATGAGGACGCGCTGCAGAAGAGATGCACTCACCTTCTTTGGTATAAAAATAGGAATAAGTGGAGGGCTACGAGTCGCTAGACTCTATTCAGTGCACAGATTCAGCCAGTCACGGCCCAGGGGCGGGGCGGGAGGCTGGAGAGAGCTGGGAAGCAGGAAGCAGGTGCAGGGAGGGAGAGGACTGCTAACGGCTGCTCAGGGCCTCACGGGATGACCAAAGTACACAAAATGGGGATGCGCTGCAGAGGAGATGCACTCACCTTCTTTGGTATAAAAATAGGAATAGGTGGAGGGCTACGAGTCGCTAGACTCTATTCAGTGCACAGATTCAGCCAATCACGGCCCAGGGGCGGGCTGGGAGGCA
Organism: Ambystoma mexicanum; assembly: GCF_040938575.1. Taxonomy (NCBI): domain Eukaryota; kingdom Metazoa; phylum Chordata; class Amphibia; order Caudata; family Ambystomatidae; genus Ambystoma; species Ambystoma mexicanum. The sequence goes on along the minus strand of NC_090926.1, from coordinate 1,205,560,958 downwards.
GGAGGGAGCTGGGAAGCAGGAAGCGGGTGCGGGGTGGGAGAAGACTGCAAACGGCTGCTCAGGGCCTCACGAGATAACCAAAGTACACAAAATGGGGGCGCGCTGCAGAGGAGATGCACTCACCTTCTTTGATATAAAAATAGGAATAGGTGGAGGGCTACGAGTCGCTAGACTCTATTCAGTGCACAGATTCAGCCATTCACGGCCCAGGGGCGGGCTGGGAGACGGGAGGGAGCTGGGAAGCAGGAAGCGGGTGCGGGGAGGGAGAAGACTGCAAATGGCTGCTCAGGGCCTCACGGGATGACCAAAGTACACAAAATGGGGACGCGCTGCAGAGGAGATGCACTCACCTTCTTTGGTATAAAAATAGGAATAGGTGGAGGGCTACAAGTCACTAGACTCTATTCAGTGCACAGAATCAGCCAATCACAGCCCAGGGGCGGGTCGGGAGGCGGGAGGGAGCTGGGAAGCAGGAAGCGGATGTAGGGAGGGAGAGGACTGCAAACGGCTGCTCAGGGCCTCACGGGATGACCAAAGTACACAAAATGGGGGCGCGCTGCAGAGGAGATGCACTCACCTTCTTTGGTATAAAAATAGGAATAGGTGGAGGCCTATGAGTCGCTAGACTCTATTCAGTGCACAGATTCAGCCAATCACGGCCCAGGGGCGGGCTGGGAGGCGGGAGGGAGCTGGGAAGCAGGAAGCGGGTGCAGGGAGAGAGAGGACTGCAAACGGCTTCTCAGGGCCTCACGGGATGATCAAAGTACACAAAATGGGGACGTGCTGCAGAAGAGATGCACTCACCTTCTTTGGTATAAAAATAGGAATAGGTGGAGGGCTACGAGTCGCTAGACTCTATTCAGTGCACAGATTTAGCCAATCACGGCCCAGGGGCGGGTCGGGAGGCAGGAGGGAGCTGGGAAGCAGGAAGCGGGTGCGGGGAGGGAGAAGCTGCAAACGGCTGCTCAGGGCCTCACAGGATGACCAAAGTACACAAAATGGGGACGCGCTGCAGAGGAGATGCACTCACCTTCTTTGGTATAAAAATAGGAATAGGTGGAGGGCTACGAGTCGCTAGACTCTATTCAGTGCACAGATTCAGCCAATCACGGCCCAGGGGCGGGCTGGGAGGCAGGAGGGAGCTGGGAAGCAGGAAGCGGGTGCGGGGTGGGAGAAGACTGCAAACGGCTGCTCAGGGCCTCACGAGATAACCAAAGTACACAAAATGGGGGCGCGCTGCAGAGGAGATGCACTCACCTTCTTTGATATAAAAATAGGAATAGGTGGAGGGCTACGAGTCGCTAGACTCTATTCAGTGCACAGATTCAGCCATTCACGGCCCAGGGGCGGGCTGGGAGGCGGGAGGGAGCTGGGAAGCAGGAAGCGGGTGCGGGGTGGGAGAAGACTGCAAACGGCTGCTCAGGGCCTCACGAGATAACCAAAGTAAACAAAATGGGGGCGCGCTGCAGAGGAGATGCACTCACCTTCTTTGATATAAAAATAGGAATAGGTGGAGGGCTACGAGTCGTTAGACTCTATTCAGTGCACAGATTCAGCCATTCACGGCCCAGGGGCGGGCTGGGAGACGGGAGGGAGCTGGGAAGCAGGAAGCGGGTGCGGGGAGGGAGAAGACTGCAAATGGCTGCTCAGGGCCTCACGGGATGACCAAAGTACACAAAATGGGGACGCGCTGCAGAGGAGATGCACTCACCTTCTTTGGTATAAAAATAGGAATAGGTGGAGGGCTACAAGTCACTAGACTCTATTCAGTGCACAGAATCAGCCAATCACAGCCCAGGGGCGGGTCGGGAGGCGGGAGGGAGCTGGGAAGCAGGAAGCGGATGTAGGGAGGGAGAGGACTGCAAACGGCTGCTCAGGGCCTCACGGGATGACCAAAGTACACAAAATGGGGGCGCGCTGCAGAGGAGATGCACTCACCTTCTTTGGTATAAAAATAGGAATAGGTGGAGGCCTATGAGTCGCTAGACTCTATTCAGTGCACAGATTCAGCCAATCACGGCCCAGGGGCGGGCTGGGAGGCGGGAGGGAGCTGGGAAGCAGGAAGCGGGTGCAGGGAGAGAGAGGACTGCAAACGGCTTCTCAGGGCCTCACGGGATGACCAAAGTACACAAAATGGGGACGTGCTGCAGAAGAGATGCACTCACCTTCTTTGGTATAAAAATAGGAATAGGTGGAGGGCTACGAGTCGCTAGACTCTATTCAGTGCACAGATTTAGCCAATCACGGCCCAGGGGCGGGTCGGGAGGCAGGAGGGAGCTGGGAAGCAGGAAGCGGGTGCGGGGAGGGAGAAGCTGCAAACGGCTGCTCAGGGCCTCACAGGATGACCAAAGTACACAAAATGGGGACGCGCTGCAGAGGAGATGCACTCACCTTCTTTGGTATAAAAATAGGAATAGGTGGAGGGCTACGAGTCGCTAGACTCTATTCAGTGCACAGATTCAGCCAGTCACGGCCCAGGGGCGGATCGAGAGGCGGGAGGGATCTGGGAAGCAGGAAGCGGGTGCGGGGAGGGAGAAGACTGCAAACGGCTGCTCAGGGCCTCACGGGATGACCAAAGTACACAAAATGGGGATGCGCTGCAGAGGAGATGCACTCACCTTTTTTGGTATAAAAATAGGAATAGGTGGAGGGCTACGAGTCGCTAGACTCTATTCAGTGCACAGATTCAGCCAATCACGGCCCAGGGGCGGGCTGGGAGGCGGGAGGGAGCTGGGAAGCAGGAAGCGGGTGCGGGGTGGGAGAAGACTGCAAACGGCTGCTCAGGGCCTCACGAGATAACCAAAGTAAACAAAATGGGGGCGCGCTGCAGAGGAGATGCACTCACCTTCTTTGATATAAAAATAGGAATAGGTGGAGGGCTACGAGTCGCTAGACTCTATTCAGTGCACAGATTCAGCCATTCACGGCCCAGGGGCGGGCTGGGAGACGGGAGGGAGCTGGGAAGCAGGAAGCGGGTGCGGGGAGGGAGAAGACTGCAAATGGCTGCTCAGGGCCTCACGGGATGACCAAAGTACACAAAATGGGGACGCGCTGCAGAGGAGATGCACTCACCTTCTTTGGTATAAAAATAGGAATAGGTGGAGGGCTACAAGTCACTAGACTCTATTCAGTGCACAGAATCAGCCAATCACAGCCCAGGGGCGGGTCGGGAGGCGGGAGGGAGCTGGGAAGCAGGAAGCGGATGTAGGGAGGGAGAGGACTGCAAACGGCTGCTCAGGGCCTCACGGGATGACCAAAGTACACAAAATGGGGGCGCTGGGCAGAGGAGATGCACTCACCTTCTTTGGTATAAAAATAGGAATAGGTGGAGGCCTATGAGTCGCTAGACTCTATTCAGTGCACAGATTCAGCCAATCACGGCCCAGGGGCGGGCTGGGAGGCGGGAGGGAGCTGGGAAGCAGGAAGCGGGTGCAGGGAGAGAGAGGACTGCAAACGGCTTCTCAGGGCCTCACGGGATGACCAAAGTACACAAAATGGGGGCGTGCTGCAGAAGAGATGCACTCACCTTCTTTGGTATAAAAATAGGAATAGGTGGAGGGCTACGAGTCGCTAGACTCTATTCAGTGCACAGATTCAGCCAATCACGGCCCAGGGGCGGGTCGGGAGGCAGGAGGGAGCTGGGAAGCAGGAAGCGGGTGCGGGGAGGGAGAAGCTGCAAACGGCTGCTCAGGGCCTCACAGGATGACCAAAGTACACAAAATGGGGACGCGCTGCAGAGGAGATGCACTCACCTTCTTTGGTATAAAAATAGGAATAGGTGAAGGGCTACGAGTCGCTAGACTCTATTCAGTGCACAGATTCAGCCAATCAAGGCCCAGGGGCGGGGAGGGAGCTGGGAAGCAGGAAGCGGGTGCGGGGAGGGAGAAGACTGCAAACGGCTGCTCAGGGCCTCACGGGATGACCAAAGTACACAAAATGGGGACGCGCTGCAGAAGAGATGCACTCACCTTCTTTGGTATAAAAATAGGAATAGGTGGAGGGCTACGAGTCACTAGACTCTATTGAGTGCACAGATTCAGCCAATCACGGCCCAGGGGCGGGTCGGGAGACGGGAGGGAGCTGGGAAGCAGGAAGCGGGTGCGGGAAGGGAGAAGACTGCAAACGGCTGCTCAGGGCCTCACGGGATGACCAAAGTACACAAAATGGGGACGCGCTGCAGAAGAGATGCACTCACATTCTTTGGTATAAAAATAGGAATAGGTGGAGGGCTTCGAGTCGCTAGACTCTATTCAGTGCACAGATTCAGCCAGTCACGGCCCAGGGGCAGGTCGGGAGGCGGGAGGGAGCTGGGAAGCAGGAAGCGGGTGCGGGGAGGGAGAAGACTGCAAACGGCTGCTCAGGGCCTCACGGGATGACCAAAGTACACAAAATGGGGACGCGCTGCAGAAGAGATGCACTCACCTTCTTTGGTATAAAAATAGGAATAAGTGGAGGGCTACGAGTCGCTAGACTCTATTCAGTGCACAAATTCAGCCAGTCACGGCCCAGGGGCGGGGCGGGAGGCTGGAGAGAGCTGGGAAGCAGGAAGCAGGTGCAGGGAGGGAGAGGACTGCAAACGGCTGCTCAGGGCCTCACGGGATGACCAAAGTACACAAAATGGGGGCGCGCTGCAGAGGAGATGCACTCACCTTCTTTGGTATAAAAATAGGAATAGGTGGAGGCCTATGAGTCGCTAGACTCTATTCAGTGCACAGATTCAGCCAATCACGGCCCAGGGGCGGGCTGGGAGGCGGGAGGGAGCTGGGAAGCAGGAAGCGGGTGCAGGGAGAGAGAGGACTGCAAACGGCTTCTCAGGGCCTCACGGGATGACCAAAGTACACAAAATGGGGACGTGCTGCAGAAAAGATGCACTCACCTTCTTTGGTATAAAAATAGGAATAGGTGGAGGGCTACGAGTCGCTAGACTCTATTCAGTGCACAGATTCAGCCAATCACGGCCCAGGGGCGGGTCGGGAGGCAGGAGGGAGCTGGGAAGCAGGAAGCGGGTGCGGGGAGGGAGAAGCTGCAAACAGCTGCTCAGGGCCTCACAGGATGACCAAAGTCCACAAAATGGGGACGCGCTGCAGAGGAGATGCACTCACCTTCTTTGGTATAAAAATAGGAATAGGTGAAGGGCTACGAGTCGCTAGACTCTATTCAGTGCACAGATTCAGCCAATCAAGGCCCAGGGGCGGGTCGGGAGGCGGGAGGGAGCTGGGAAGCAGGAAGCGGGTGCGGGGAGGGAGAAGACTGCAAACGGCTGCTCAGGGCCTCACGGGATGACCAAAGTACACAAAATGGGGACGCGCTGCAGAAGAGATGCACTCACCTTCTTTGGTATAAAAATAGGAATATGTGGAGGGCTACGAGTCGCTAGACTCTATTCAGTGCACAGATTCAGCCAGTCACGGCCCAGGGGCGGGTCGGGAGGCGGGAGGGAGCTGGGAGGCAGTAAGCGGGTGCGGGGAGGGAGAAGAATGCAAACGGCTGCTCAGGGCCTCACGGGATGACCAAAGTACACAAAATGGGGACGTGCTGCAGAGGAGATGCACTCACCTTCTTTGGTATAAAAATAGGAATAGGTGGAGGGCTACGAGTCACTAGACTCTATTGAGTGCACAGATTCAGCCAATCACGGCCCAGGGGCGGGTCGGGAGACGGGAGGGAGCTGGGAAGCAGTAAGCGGGTGCGGGGAGGGAGAAGACTGCAAACGGCTGCTCAGGGCCTCACGGGATGACCAAAGTACACAAAATGGGGACGCGCTGCAGAAGAGATGCACTCACATTCTTTGGTATAAAAATAGGAATAGGTGGAGGGCTTCGAGTCGCTAGACTCTATTCAGTGCACAGATTCAGCCAGTCACGGCCCAGGGGCAGGTCGGGAGGCGGGAGGGAGCTGGGAAGCAGGAAGCGGGTGCGGGGAGGGAGAAGACTGCAAACGGCTGCTCAGGGCCTCACGGGATGACCAAAGTACACAAAATGGGGACGCGCTGCAGAAGAGATGCACTCACCTTCTTTGGTATAAAAATAGGAATAAGTGGAGGGCTACGAGTCGCTAGACTCTATTCAGTGCACAAATTCAGCCAGTCACGGCCCAGGGGCGGGGCGGGAGGCTGGAGAGAGCTGGGAAGCAGGAAGCAGGTGCAGGGAGGGAGAGGATTGCTAACGGCTGCTCAGGGCCTCACGGGATGACCAAAGTACACAAAATGGGGACGCACTGCAGAGGAGATGCACTCACCTTCTTTGGTATAAAAATAGGAATAGGTGGAGGGCTACGAGTCGCTAGACTCTATTCAGTGCACAGATTCAGCCAATCACGGCCCAGGGGCGGGCTGGGAGGCGGGAGGGAGCTGGGAAGCAGGAAGCGGGTGCGGGGTGGGAGAAGACTGCAAACGGCTGCTCAGGGCCTCACGGGATAACCAAAGTACACAAAATGGGGGCGCGCTGCAGAGGAGATGCACTCACCTTCTTTGATATAAAAATAGGAATAGGTGGAGGGCTACGAGTCGCTAGACTCTATTCAGTGCACAGATTCAGACATTCACGGCCCAGGGCGGGCTGGGAGACGGGAGGGAGCTGGGAAGCAGGAAGCGGGTGCGGGGAGGGAGAAGACTGCAAACGGCTGCTCAGGGCCTCACGGGATGACCAAAGTACAAAAAATGGGGACGCGCTGCAGAGGAGATGCACTCACCTTCTTTGGTATAAAAATAGGAATAGGTGGAGGGCTACAAGTCACTAGACTCTATTCAGTGCACAGAATCAGCCAATCACAGCGCAGGGGCGGGTCGGGAGGCGGGAGGAAGCTGGGAAGCAGGAAGCGGATGTAGGGAGGGAGAGGACTGCAAACGGCTGCTCAGGGCCTCACGGGATGACCAAAGTACACAAAAATGGGGGCGAGCTGCAGAGGAGATGCACTCACCTTCTTTGGTATAAAAATAGCAATAGGTGGAGGCCTATGAGTCGCTAGACTCTATTCAGTGCACAGATTCAGCCAATCACGGCCCAGGGGCGGGCTGGGAGGCGGGAGGGAGCTGGGAAGCAGGAAGCGGGTGCGGGGAGAGAGAGGACTGCAAACGGCTTCTCAAGGCCTCACGGGATGACCAAAGTACACAAAATGGGGACGTGCTGGAGAAGAGATGCACTCACCTTCTTTGGTATACAAATAGGAATAGGTGGAGGGCTACGAGTCGCTAGACTCTATTCAGTGCACAGATTCAGCCAATCACGGCCCAGGGGCGGGTCGGGAGGCAGGAGGGAGCTGGGAAGCAGGAAGCGGGTGCGGGGAGGGAGAAGCTGCAAACGGCTGCTCAGGGCCTCACGGGATGACCAAAGTACACAAAATGGGGACGCGCTGCAGAGGAGATGCACTCACCTTCTTTGGTATAAAAATAGGAATAGGTGGAGGGCTACGAGTCGCTAGACTCTATTCAGTGCACAGATTCAGCCAGTCACGGCCCAGGGGCGGGTCGAGAGGCGGGAGGGATCTGGGAAGCAGGAAGAGGGTGCGGGGAGGGAGAAGACTGCAAACGGCTGCTCAGGGCCTCACGGGATGACCAAAGTACACACAATGGGGGCGCGCTGCAGAGGAGATGCACTCACCTTCTTTGGTATAAAAATAGGAATAGGTGGAGGCCTACGAGTCGCTAGACTCTATTCAGTGCACAGATTCAGCCAATCACGGCCCAGGGGCGGGCTGGGAGGCGGGAGGGAGCTGGGAAGCAGGAAGCGGGTGCAGGGAGGGAGAGGACTGCAAACGGCTTCTCAGGGCCTCACGGGATGACCAAAGTACACACAATGGGGACGTGCTGCAGAGGAGATGCACTCACCTTCTTTGGTATAAAAATAGGAATAGGTGGAGGGCTACAAGTCACTAGACTCTATTCAGTGCACAGAATCAGCCAATCACAGCCCAGGGGCGGATCGGGAGGCGGGAGGAAGCTGGGAAGCAGGAAGCGGATGTAGGGAGGGAGAGGACTGCAAACGGCTGCTCAGGGCCTCACGGGATGACCAAAGTACACAAAATGGGGACGTGCTGGAGAAGAGATGCACTCACCTTCTTTGGTATACAAATAGGAATAGGTGGAGGGCTACGAGTCGCTAGACTCTATTCAGTGCACAGATTCAGCCAATCACGGCCCAGGGGCGGGTCGGGAGGCAGGAGGGAGCTGGGAAGCAGGAAGCGGGTGCGGGGAGGGAGAAGCTGCAAACGGCTGCTCAGGGCCTCACGGGATGACCAAAGTACACAAAATGGGGACGCGCTGCAGAGGAGATGCACTCACCTTCTTTGGTATAAAAATAGGAATAGGTGGAGGGCTACGAGTCGCTAGACTCTATTCAGTGCACAGATTCAGCCAGTCACGGCCCAGGGGCGGGTCGAGAGGCGGGAGGGATCTGGGAAGCAGGAAGAGGGTGCGGGGAGGGAGAAGACTGCAAACGGCTGCTCAGGGCCTCACGGGATGACCAAAGTACACACAATGGGGGCGCGCTGCAGAGGAGATGCACTCACCTTCTTTGGTATAAAAATAGGAATAGGTGGAGGCCTACGAGTCGCTAGACTCTATTCAGTGCACAGATTCAGCCAATCACGGCCCAGGGGCGGGCTGGGAGGCGGGAGGGAGCTGGGAAGCAGGAAGCGGGTGCAGGGAGGGAGAGGACTGCAAACGGCTTCTCAGGGCCTCACGGGATGACCAAAGTACACAAAATGGGGAAGTGCTGCAGAGGAGATGCACTCACCTTCTTTGGTATAAAAATAGGAATAGGTGGAGGGCTACGAGTCACTAGACTCTATTGAGTGCACAGATTCAGCCAATCACGGCCCAGGGGCGGGTCGGGAGGCGGGAGGGAGCTGGGAGGCAGGAAGTGGGTGCGGGGCGGGAGAAGAATGCCAACGGCTGCTCAGGGCCTCACGGGATGACCAAAGTACACAAAATGGGGACGGCTGCAGAAGAGATGCACTCACCTTCTTTGGTATAAAAATAGGAATAGGTGGAGGGCTACGAGTCGCTAGACTCTATTCAGTGCACAGATTCAGCCAGTCACGGCCCAGGGGTGGGTCGGGAGGCGGGAGGGAGCTGGGAAGCAGGAAGCGGGTGCAGGGAGGGAGAGTACTGCAAACGGCTTCTCAGGGCCTCACGGGATGACCAAAGTACACAAAATGGGGACGTGTTGCAGAGGAGATGCACTCACCTTCTCTGGTATAAAAATAGGAATAGGTGGAGGGCTATGAGTCACTAGACTCTATTGAGTGCACAGATTCAGCCAATCAAGGCCCAGGGGCGGGTCGGGAGGCGGGAGGGAGCTGGGAAGCAGGAAGCGGGTGCAGGGAGGGAGAGGACTGCTAACAGCTGCTCAGGGCCTCACGGGATGACCAAAGTACACAAAATGGGGGCGCGCTGCAGAGGAGATGCACTCACCATCTTTGGTATAAAATAGGAATAGGTGGAGGGCTACGAGTCGCTAGACTCTATTCAGTGCACAGATTCAGCCAATCACGGCCCAGGGGCGGGCTGGGAGGCGGGAGGGAGCGGGGAAGCAGGAAGCGGGTGCAGGGAGGGAGAGGACTGCAAACGGCTTCTCAGGGCCTCACGGGATGACCAAAGTACACAAAATGGGGACGTGCTGCAGAGGAGATGCACTCACCTTCTTTGGTATAAAAATAGGAATAGGTGGAGGGCTACGAGTCACTAGACTCTATTGAGTGCACAGATTCAGCCAATCACGGCCCAGGGGCGGGTCGGGAGGCGGGAGGGAGCTGGGAGGCAGGAAGTGGGTGCGGGGCGGGAGAAGAATGCCAACGGCTGCTCAGGGCCTCACGGGATGACCAAAGTACACAAAATGGGGACGCGCTGCAGAAGAGATGCACTCACCTTCTTTGGTATAAAAATAGGAATAGGTGGAGGGCTACGAGTCGCTAGACTCTATTCAGTGCACAGATTCAGCCAGTCACGGCCCAGGGGTGGGTCGGGAGGCGGGAGGGAGCTGGGAAGCAGGAAGCGGGTGCAGGGAGGGAGAGTACTGCAAACGGCTTCTCAGGGCCTCACGGGATGACCAAAGTACACAAAATGGGGATGTGCTGCAGAGGAGATGCACTCACCTTCTTTGGTATAAAAATAGGAATAGGTGGAGGGCTATGAGTCACTAGACTCTATTGAGTGCACAGATTCAGCCAATCAAGGCCCAGGGGCGGGTCGGGAGGCGGGAGGGAGCTGGGAAGCAGGAAGCGGGTGCGGGGAGGGAGAAGACTGCAAACGGCTGCTCAGGGCCTCACGGGATGACCAAAGTACACAAAATGGGGACGCGCTGCAGAAGAGATGCACTCACCTTCTTTGGTATAAAAATAGGAATAAGTGGAGGGCTACGAGTCGCTAGACTCTATTCAGTGCACAGATTCAGCCAGTCACGGCCCAGGGGCGGGTCGGGAGGCGGGAGGGAGCTGGGAAGCAGGAAGCGGGTGCAGGGAGGGAGAGGACTGCTAACAGCTGCTCAGGGCCTCACGGGATGACCAAAGTACACAAAATGTGGGCGCGCTGCAGAGGAGATGCACTCACCATCTTTGGTATAAAAATAGGAATAGGTGAAGGGCTACGAGTCGCTAGACTCTATTCAGTGCACAGATTCAGCCAATCACGGCCCAAGGGCGGGTCGGGAGCCGGGAGGGAGCTGGGAAGCAGGAAGCAGGTGCAGGGAGGGAGAGGACTGCTAACGGCTGCTCAGGGCCTCACGGGATGACCAAAGTACACAAAATGGGGATGCACTGCAGAGGAGATGCACTCACCTTCTTTGGTATAAAAATAGGAATAGGTGGAGGGCTACGAGTCGCTAGACTCTATTCAGTGCGCAGATTCAGCCAATCACGGCCCAGGGGCGGGCTGGGAGGCGGGAGGGAGCTGGGAAGCAGGAAGCGGGTGCGGGGAGGGAGAAGACTGCAAATGGCTGCTCAGGGCCTCACGGGATGACCAAAGTACACAAAATGGGGACGCGCTGCAGAGGAGATGCACTCACCTTCTTTGGTATAAAAATAGGAATAGGTGGAGGGCTACGAGTCACCAGACTCTATTCAGTGCACAGATTCAGCCAATCACAGCCCAGGGGCGGGTCGGGAGGCAGGAGTGAGCTGGGAAGCAGGAAGCGGATGCAGGGAGGGAGAGGACTGCAAACGGATGCTCAGGGCCTCACGGGATGACCAAAGTACACAAAATGGGGGCGCGCTGCAGAGGAGATGCACTCACCTTCTTTGGTATAAAAATAGGAATAGGTGGAGGCCTATGAGTCGCTAGGCTCTATTCAGTGCACAGATTCAGCCAATCACGGCCCAGGGGCGGGCTGGGAGGCGGGAGGGAGCTGGGAAGCAGGAAGCGGGTGCAGGGAGGGAGAGGACTGCAAACGGCTTCTCAGGGCCTCACGGGATGACCAAAGTACACAAAATGGGGACGTGCTGCAGAGGAGATGCACTCACCTTCTTTGGTATAAAAATAGGAATAGGTGGAGGGCTACGAGTCACTAGACTCTATTGAGTGCACAGATTCAGCCAATCACGGCCCAGGGGCGGGTCGGGAGACGGGAGGGAGCTGGGAAGCAGGAAGCGGGTGCGAGGAGGGAGAAGACTGCAAACGGCTGCTCAGGGCCTCACGGGATGACCAAAGTACACAAAATGGGGACGCGCTGCAGAAGAGATGCACTCACATTCTTTGGTATAAAAATAGGAATAGGTGGAGGGCTTCGAGTCGCTAGACTCTATTCAGTGCACAGATTCAGCCAGTCACGGCCCAGGGGCAGGTCGGGAGGCGGGAGGGAGCTGGGAAGCAGGAAGCGGGTGCAGGGAGGGAGAGGACTGCAAACGGCTTCTCAGGGCCTCACGGGATGACCAAAGTACACAAAATGGGGACGTGCTGCAGAGGAGATGCACTCACCTTCTTTGGTATAAAAATAGGAATAGTTGGAGGGCTACGAGTCACTAGACTCTATTGAGTGCACAGATTCAGCCAATCAAGGACCTGGGGCGGGTCGGGAGGCGGGAGGGAGCTGGGAAGCAGGAAGCGGGTGCGGGGAGGGAGAAGACTGCAAACGGCTGCTCAGGGCCTCACGGGATGACCAAAGTACACAAAATGGGGACGCGCTGCAGAAGAGATGCACTCACCTTCTTTGGTATAAAAATAGGAATAGGTGGAGGGCTACGAGTCGCTAGACTCTATTCAGTGCACAGATTCAGCCAGTCACGGCCCAGGGGCGGGTCGGGAGGCGGGAGGGAGCTGGGAAGCAGGAAGCGGGTGCGGGGAGGGAGAAGACTGCAAACGGCTGCTCAGGGCCTCACGGGATGACCAAAGTACACAAAATGGGGGCTCGCTGCAGAGGAGATGCACTCACCTTCTTTGGTATAAAAATAGGAATAGGTGGAGGGCTACGAGTCGCTAGACTCTATTCAGTGCACAGATTCAGCCAATCACAGCCCAGGGGCGGGGCGGGAGGCGGGAGGGAGCTGGGAAGCAGGAAGCAGGTGCAGGGAGGGAGAGGACTGCTAACGGCTGCTCAGGGCCTCACGGGATGACCAAAGTACACAAAATGGGGATGCACTGCAGATGAGATGCACTCACCTTCTTTGGTATAAAAATAGGAATAGGTGGAGGGCTACGAGTCGCTAGACTCTATTCAGTGCACAGATTCAGCCAATCACGGCCCAGGGGCGGGCTGGGAGGCGGGAGGGAGCTGGGAAGCAGGAAGCGGGTGCGGGGTGGGAGAAGACTGCAAACGGCTGCTCAGGGCCTCACGGGATAACCAAAGTACACAAAATGGGGGCGCGCTGCAGAGGAGATGCACTCACCTTCTTTGATATAAAAATAGAAATAGGTGGAGGGCTACAAGTCGCTAGACTCTATTCAGTGCAAAGATTCAGCCAATCACGGCCCAGGGGCGGGCTGGGAGGCGGGAGGGAGCTGGGAAGCAGGAAGCGGGTGCGGGGAGGGAGAAGACTGCAAATGGCTGCTCAGGGCCTCACGGGATGACCAAAGTACACAAAATGGGGACGCGCTGCAGAGGAGATGCACTCACCTTCTTTGGTATAAAAATAGGAATAGGTGGAGGGCTACGAGTCACTAGACTCTATTCAGTGCACAGATTCAGCCAATCACAGCCCAGGGGCGGGTCGGGAGGCGGGAGGGAGCTGGGAAGCAGGAAGCGGGTGCGGGGAGGGAGAAGACTGCAAACGGCTGCTCAGGGCCTCACGGGATGACCAAAGTACACAAAATGGGGACGTGCTGCAGAAGAGATGCACTCACCTGCTTTGGTATAAAAATAGGAATAAGTGGAGGGCTACGAGTCGCTAGACTCTATTCAGTGCACAGATTCAGCCAGTCACGGCTCAGGGGCGGGTTGGGAGGCGGGAGGGAGCTGGGAAGCAGGAAGCGGGTGCGGGGAGGGAGAAGACTGCAAACAGCTGTTCAGGGCCTCACGGGATGACCAAAGTACACAAAATGGGGGCGCGCTGCAGAGGAGATGCACTCACCTTCTTTGGTATAAAAATAGGAATAGGTGGAGGGCTACGAGTCGCTAGACTCTATTCAGTGATCAGATTCAGCCAATCACGGCCCAGGGGCGGGTCGGGAGACGGGAGGGAGCTGGGAAGCAGGCCTCACGGGATGACCAAAGTACACAAAATGGGGATGCACTGCAGAGGAGATGCACTCACCTTCTTTGGTATAAAAATAGGAATAGGTGGAGGGCTACGAGTCGCTTGACTCTATTCAGTGCACAGATTCAGCCAATCACGGCCCAGGGGCGGGTCGGGAGGTGGGAGGGAGCTGGGAAGCAGGAAGCGGGTGCGGGGAGGGAGAAGACTGCAAACGGCTGCTCAGGGCCTCACGAGATGACCAAAGTACACAAAATGGGGGCGCGCTGCAGAGGAGATGCACTCACCTTCTTTGATATAAAAATAGGAATAGGTGGAGGGCTACGAGTCGCTAGACTCTATTCAGTGCACAGATTCAGCCATTCACGGCCCAGGGGCGGGCTGGGAGACGGGAGGGAGCTGGGAAGCAGGAAGCGGGTGCGGGGAGGGAGAAGACTGCAAATGGCTGCTCAGGGCCTCACGGGATGACCAAAGTACACAAAATGGGGACGCGCTGCAGAGGAGATGCACTCACCTTCTTTGGTATAAAAATAGGAATAGGTGGAGGGCTACAAGTCACTAGACTCTATTCAGTGCACAGAATCAGCCAATCACAGCCCAGGGGCGGGTCGGGAGGCGGGAGGGAGCTGGGAAGCAGGAAGCGGATGTAGGGAGGGAGAGGACTGCAAACGGCTGCTCAGGGCCTCACGGGATGACCAAAGTACACAAAATGGGGGCGCTGGGCAGAGGAGATGCACTCACCTTCTTTGGTATAAAAATAGGAATAGGTGGAGGCCTATGAGTCGCTAGACTCTATTCAGTGCACAGATTCAGCCAATCACGGCCCAGGGGCGGGCTGGGAGGCGGGAGGGAGCTGGGAAGCAGGAAGCGGGTGCAGGGAGAGAGAGGACTGCAAACGGCTTCTCAGGGCCTCACGGGATGACCAAAGTACACAAAATGGGGGCGTGCTGCAGAAGAGATGCACTCACCTTCTTTGGTATAAAAATAGGAATAGGTGGAGGGCTACGAGTCGCTAGACTCTATTCAGTGCACAGATTCAGCCAATCACGGCCCAGGGGCGGGTCGGGAGGCAGGAGGGAGCTGGGAAGCAGGAAGCGGGTGCGGGGAGGGAGAAGCTGCAAACGGCTGCTCAGGGCCTCACAGGATGACCAAAGTACACAAAATGGGGACGCGCTGCAGAGGAGATGCACTCACCTTCTTTGGTATAAAAATAGGAATAGGTGAAGGGCTACGAGTCGCTAGACTCTATTCAGTGCACAGATTCAGCCAATCAAGGCCCAGGGGCGGGTCGGGAGGCGGGAGGGAGCTGGAAAGCAGGAAACGGGTGCGGGGAGGGAGAAGACTGCAAACGGCTGCTCAGGGCCTCACGGGATGACCAAAGTACACAAAATGGGGACGCGCTGCAGAAGAGATGCACTCACCTTCTTTGGTATAAAAATAGGAGTAAGTGGAGGGCTACGAGTCGCTAGACTCTATTCAGTGCACAGATTCAGCCAGTCACGGCCCAGGGGCGGGTCGGGAGACGGGAGGGAGCTGGGAGGCAGTAAGCGGGTGCGGGGAGGGAGAAGAATGCAAACGGCTGCTCAGGGCCTCACGGGATGACCAAAGTACACAAAATGGGGACGTGCTGCAGAGGAGATGCACTCACCTTCTTTGGTATAAAAATAGGAATAGGTGGAGGGCTACGAGTCACTAGACTCTATTGAGTGCACAGATTCAGCCAATCACGGCCCAGGGGCGGGTCGGGAGACGGGAGGGAGCTGGGAAGCAGGAAGCGGGTGCGGGGAGGGAGAAGACTGCAAACGGCTGCTCAGGGCCTCACGGGATGACCAAAGTACACAAAATGGGGACGCGCTGCAGAAGAGATGCACTCACATTCTTTGGTATAAAAATAGGAATAGGTGGAGGGCTTCGAGTCGCTAGACTCTATTCAGTGCACAGATTCAGCCAGTCACGGCCCAGGGGCAGGTCGGGAGGCGGGAGGGAGCTGGGAAGCAGGAAGCGGGTGCGGGGAGGGAGAAGACTGCAAACGGCTGCTCAGGGCCTCACGGGATGACCAAAGTACACAAAATGGGGACGCGCTGCAGAAGAGATGCACTCAACTTCTTTGGTATAAAAATAGGAATAAGTGGAGGGCTACGAGTCGCTAGACTCTATTCAGTGCACAAATTCAGCCAGTCACGGCCCAGGGACGGGGCGGGAGGCTGGAGAGAGCTGGGAAGCAGGAAGCAGGTGCAGGGAGGGAGAGGACTGCAAACGGCTGCTCAGGGCCTCACGGGATGACCAAAGTACACAAAATGGGGGCGCGCTGCAGAGGAGATGCACTCACCTTCTTTGGTATAAAAATAGGAATAGGTGGAGGCCTATGAGTCGCTAGACTCTATTCAGTGCACAGATTCAGCCAATCACGGCCCAGGGGCGGGCTGGGAGGCGGGAGGGAGCTGGGAAGCAGGAAGCGGGTGCAGGGAGAGAGAGGACTGCAAACGGCTTCTCAGGGCCTCACGGGATGACCAAAGTACACAAAATGGGGACGTGCTGCAGAAGAGATGCACTCACCTTCTTTGGTATAAAAATAGGAATAGGTGGAGGGCTACGAGTCGCTAGACTCTATTCAGTGCACAGATTCAGCCAATCACGGCCCAGGGGCGGGTCGGGAGGCAGGAGGGAGCTGGGAAGCAGGAAGCGGGTGCGGGGAGGGAGAAGCTGCAAACAGCTGCTCAGGGCCTCACAGGATGACCAAAGTACACAAAATGGGGACGCGCTGCAGAGGAGATGCACTCACCTTCTTTGGTATAAAAATAGGAATAGGTGAAGGGCTACGAGTCGCTAGACTCTATTCAGTGCACAGATTCAGCCAATCAAGGCCCAGGGGCGGGTCGGGAGGCGGGAGGGAGCTGGGAAGCAGGAAGCGGGTGCGGGGAGGGAGAAGACTGCAAACGGCTGCTCAGGGCCTCACGGGATGACCAAAGTACACAAAATGGGGACGCGCTGCAGAAGAGATGCACTCACCTTCTTTGGTATAAAAATAGGAATATGTGGAGGGCTACGAGTCGCTAGACTCTATTCAGTGCACAGATTCAGCCAGTCACGGCCCAGGGGCGGGTCTGGAGGCGGGAGGGAGCTGGGGGGCAGTAAGCGGGTGCGGGGAGGGAGAAGAATGCAAACGGCTGCTCAGGGCCTCACGGGATGACCAAAGTACACAAAATGGGGACGTGCTGCAGAGGAGATGCACTCACCTTCTTTGGTATAAAAATAGGAATAGGTGGAGGGCTACGAGTCACTAGACTCTATTGAGTGCACAGATTCAGCCAATCACGGCCCAGGGGCGGGTCGGGAGACGGGAGGGAGCTGGGAAGCAGGAAGCGGGTGCGGGGAGGGAGAAGACTGCAAACGGCTGCTCAGGGCCTCACGGGATGACCAAAGTACACAAAATGGGGACGCGCTGCAGAAGAGATGCACTCACATTCTTTGGTATAAAAATAGGAATAGGTGGAGGGCTTCGAGTCGCTAGACTCTATTCAGTGCACAGATTCAGCCAGTCACGGCCCAGGGGCAGGTCGGGAGGCGGGAGGGAGCTGGGAAGCAGGAAGCGGGTGCGGGGAGGGAGAAGACTGCAAACGGCTGCTCAGGGCCTCACGGGATGACCAAAGTACACAAAATGGGGACGCGCTGCAGAAGAGATGCACTCACCTTCTTTGGTATAAAAATAGGAATAAGTGGAGGGCTACGAGTCGCTAGACTCTATTCAGTGCACAAATTCAGCCAGTCACGGCTCAGGGGCGGGGCGGGAGGCTGGAGAGAGCTGGGAAGCAGGAAGCAGGTGCAGGGAGGGAGAGGATTGCTAACGGCTGCTCAGGGCCTCACGGGATGACCAAAGTACACAAAATGGGGATGCACTGCAGAGGAGATGCACTCACCTTCTTTGGTATAAAAATAGGAATAGGTGGAGGGCTACGAGTCGCTAGACTCTATTCAGTGCACAGATTCAGCCAATCACGGCCCAGGGGCGGGCCGAGAGGCGGGAGGGAGCTGGGAAGCAGGAAGCGGGTGCGGGGTGGGAGAAGACTGCAAACGGCTGCTCAGGGCCTCACGGGATAACCAAAGTACACAAAATGGGGGCGCGCTGCAGAGGAGATGCACTCACCTTCTTTGATATAAAAATAGGAATAGGTGGAGGGCTACGAGTCGCTAGACTCTATTCAGTGCACAGATTCAGACATTCACGGCCCAGGGGCGGGCTGGGAGACGGGAGGGAGCTGGGAAGCAGGAAGCGGGTGCGGGGAGGGAGAAGACTGCAAATGGCTGCTCAGGGCCTCACGGGATGACCAAAGTACACAAAATGGGGACGCGCTGCAGAGGAGATGCACTCACCTTCTTTGGTATAAAAATAGGAATAGGTGGAGGGCTACAAGTCACTAGACTCTATTCAGTGCACAGAATCAGCCAATCACAGCCCAGGGGCGGGTCGGGAGGCGGGAGGAAGCTGGGAAGCAGGAAGCGGATGTAGGGAGGGAGAGGACTGCAAACGGCTGCTCAGGGCCTCACGGGATGACCAAAGTACACAAAAATGGGGGCGAGCTGCAGAGGAGATGCACTCACCTTCTTTGGTATAAAAATAGCAATAGGTGGAGGCCTATGAGTCGCTAGACTCTATTCAGTGCACAGATTCAGCCAATCACGGCCCAGGGGCGGGCTGGGAGGCGGGAGGGAGCTGGGAAGCAGGAAGCGGGTGCAGGGAGAGAGAGGACTGCAAACGGCTTCTCAGGGCCTCACGGGATGACCAAAGTACACAAAATGGGGACGTGCTGGAGAAGAGATGCACTCACCTTCTTTGGTATACAAATAGGAATAGGTGGAGGGCTACGAGTCGCTAGACTCTATTCAGTGCACAGATTCAGCCAATCACGGCCCAGGGGCGGGTCGGGAGGCAGGAGGGAGCTGGGAAGCAGGAAGCGGGTGCGGGGAGGGAGAAGCTGCAAACGGCTGCTCAGGGCCTCACGGGATGACCAAAGTACACAAAATGGGGACGCGCTGCAGAGGAGATGCACTCACCTTCTTTGGTATAAAAATAGGAATAGGTGGAGGGCTACGAGTCGCTAGACTCTATTCAGTGCACAGATTCAGCCAGTCACGGCCCAGGGGCGGGTCGAGAGGCGGGAGGGATCTGGGAAGCAGGAAGAGGGTGCGGGGAGGGAGAAGACTGCAAACGGCTGCTCAGGACATCACGGGATGACCAAAGTACACACAATGGGGGCACGCTGCAGAGGAGATGCACTCACCTTCTTTGGTATAAAAATAGGAATAGGTGGAGGCCTACGAGTCGCTAGACTCTATTCAGTGCACAGATTCAGCCAATCACGGCCCAGGGGCGGGCTGGGAGGCGGGAGGGAGCTGGGAAGCAGGAAGCGGGTGCAGGGAGGGAGAGGACTGCAAACGGCTTCTCAGGGCCTCACGGGATGACCAAAGTACACAAAATGGGGACGTGCTGCAGAGGAGATGCACTCACCTTCTTTGGTATAAAAATAGGAATAGGTGGAGGGCTACAAGTCACTAGACTCTATTCAGTGCACAGAATCAGCCAATCACAGCCCAGGGGCGGGTTGGGAGGCGGGAGGAAGCTGGGAAGCAGGAAGCGGATGTAGGGAGGGAGAGGACTGCAAACGGCTGCTCAGGGCCTCACGGGATGACCAAAGTACACAAAATGGGGACGTGCTGGAGAAGAGATGCACTCACCTTCTTTGGTATACAAATAGGAATAGGTGGAGGGTTACGAGTCGCTAGACTCTATTCAGTGCACAGATTCAGCCAATCACGGCCCAGGGGCGGGTCGGGAGGCAGGAGGGAGCTGGGAAGCAGGAAGCGGGTGCGGGGAGGGAGAAGCTGCAAACGGCTGCTCAGGGCCTCACGGGATGACCAAAGTACACAAAATGGGGACGCGCTGCAGAGGAGATGCACTCACCTTCTTTGGTATAAAAATAGGAATAGGTGGAGGGCTACGAGTCGCTAGACTCTATTCAGTGCACAGATTCAGCCAGTCACGGCCCAGGGGCGGGTCGAGAGGCGGGAGGGATCTGGGAAGCAGGAAGCGGGTGCGGGGAGGGAGAAGCTGCAAACGGCTGCTCAGGGCCTCACGGGATGACCAAAGTACATACAATGGGGGCGCGCTGCAGAGGAGATGCACTCACCTTCTTTGGTATAAAAATAGGAATAGGTGGAGGCCTACGAGTCGCTAGACTCTATTCAGTGCACAGATTCAGCCAATCACGGCCCAGGGGCGGGCTGGGAGGCGGGAGGGAGCTGGGAAGCAGGAAGCGGGTGCAGGGAGGGAGAGGACTGCAAACGGCTTCTCAGGGTCTCACGGGATGACCAAAGTACACGAAATGGGGAAGTGCTGCAGAGGAGATGCACTCACCTTCTTTGGTATAAAAATAGGAATAGGTGGAGGGCTACGAGTCACTAGACTCTATTGAGTGCACAGATTCAGCCAATCACGGCCCAGGGGCGGGTCGGGAGGCGGGAGGGAGCTGGGAGGCAGGAAGTGGGTGCGGGGCGGGAGAAGAATGCCAACGGCTGCTCAGGGCCTCACGGGATGACCAAAGTACACAAAATGGGGACGCGCTGCAGAAGAGATGCACTCACCTTCTTTGGTATAAAAATAGGAATAGGTGGAGGGCTACGAGTCGCTAGACTCTATTCAGTGCACAGATTCAGCCAGTCACGGCCCAGGGGTGGGTCGGGAGGCGGGAGGGAGCTGGGAAGCAGGAAGCGGGTGCAGGGAGGGAGAGTACTGCAAACGGCTTCTCAGGGCCTCACGGGATGACCAAAGTACACAAAATGGGGACGTGTTGCAGAGGAGATGCACTCACCTTCTTTGGTATAAAAATAGGAATAGGTGGAGGGCTATGAGTCACTAGACTCTATTGAGTGCACAGATTCAGCCAATCAAGGCCCAGGGGCGGATCGGGAGGCGGGAGGGAGCTGGGAAGCAGGAAGCGGGTGCAGGGAGGGAGAGGACTGCTAACAGCTGCTCAGGGCCTCACGGGATGACCAAAGTACACAAAATGGGGGCGCGCTGCAGAGGAGATGCACTCACCATCTTTGGTATAAAATAGGAATAGGTGGAGGGCTACGAGTCGCTAGACTCTATTCAGTGCACAGATTCAGCCAATCACGGCCCAGGGGCGGGCTGGGAGGCGGGAGGGAGCTGGGAAGCAGGAAGCGGGTGCAGGGAGGGAGAGGACTGCAAACGGCTTCTCAGGGCCTCACGGGATGACCAAAGTACACAAAATGGGGACGTGCTGCAGAGGAGATGCACTCACCTTCTTTGGTATAAAAATAGGAATAGGTGGAGGGCTACGAGTCACTAGACTCTATTGAGTGCACAGATTCAGCCAATCACGGCCCAGGGGCGGGTCGGGAGGCGGGAGGGAGCTGGGAGGCAGGAAGTGGGTGCGGGGCGGGAGAAGAATGCCAACGGCTGCTCAGGGCCTCACGGGATGACCAAAGTACACAAAATGGGGACGCGCTGCAGAAGAGATGCACTCACCTTCTTTGGTATAAAAATAGGAATAGGTGGAGGGCTACGAGTCGCTAGACTCTATTCAGTGCACAGATTCAGCCAGTCACGGCCCAGGGGTGGGTCGGGAGGCGGGAGGGAGCTGGGAAGCAGGAAGCGGGTGCGGGGAGGGAGAAGACTGCAAACGGCTGCTCAGGGCCTCACGGGATGACCAAAGTACACAAAATGGGGACGCGCTGCAGAAGAGATGCACTCACCTTCTTTGGTATAAAAATAGGAATAAGTGGAGGGCTACGAGTCGCTAGACTCTATTCAGTGCACAGATTCAGCCAGTCACGGCCCAGGGGCGGGTCGGGAGGCGGGAGGGAGCTGGGAAGCAGGAAGCGGGTGCAGGGAGGGAGAGGACTGCTAACAGCTGCTCAGGGCCTCACGGGATGACCAAAGTACACAAAATGTGGGCGCGCTGCAAAGGAGATGCACTCACCATCTTTGGTATAAAAATAGGAATAGGTGGAGGGCTACGAGTCGCTAGACTCTATTCAGTGCACAGATTCAGCCAATCACGGCCCAAGGGCGGGTCGGGAGCCGGGAGGGAGCTGGGAAGCAGGAAGCAGGTGCAGGGAGGGAGAGGACTGCTAACGGCTGCTCAGGGCCTCACGGGATGACCAAAGTACACAAAATGGGGATGCACTGCAGAGGAGATGCACTCACCTTCTTTGGTATAAAAATAGGAATAGGTGGAGGGCTACGAGTCGCTAGACTCTATTCAGTGCGCAGATTCAGCCAATCACGGCCCAGGGGCGGGCTGGGAGGCGGGAGGGAGCTGGGAAGCAGGAAGCGGGTGCGGGGAGGGAGAAGACTGCAAATGGCTGCTCAGGGCCTCACGGGATGACCAAAGTACACAAAATGGGGACGCGCTGCAGAGGAGATGCACTCATCTTCTTTGGTATAAAAATAGGAATAGGTGGAGGGCTACGAGTCACTAGACTCTATTCAGTGCACAGATTCAGCCAATCACAGCCCAGGGGCGGGTCGGGAGGCAGGAGTGAGCTGGGAAGCAGGAAGCGGATGCAGGGAGGGAGAGGACTGCAAACGGATGCTCAGGGCCTCACGGGATGACCAAAGTACACAAAATGGGGGCGCGCTGCAGAGGAGATGCAGTCACCTTCTTTGGTATAAAAATAGGAATAGGTGGAGGCCTATGAGTCGCTAGGCTCTATTCAGTGCACAGATTCAGCCAATCACGGCCCAGGGGCGGGCTGGGAGGCGGGAGGGAGCTGGGAAGCAGGAAGCGGGTGCAGGGAGGGAGAGGACTGCAAACGGCTTCTCAGGGCCTCACGGGATGACCAAAGTACACAAAATGGGGACGTGCTGCAGAGGAGATGCACTCACCTTCTTTGGTATAAAAATAGGAATAGGTGGAGGGCTACGAGTCACTAGACTCTATTGAGTGCACAGATTCAGCCAATCACGGCCCAGGGGCGGGTCGGGAGACGGGAGGGAGCTGGGAAGCAGGAAGCGGGTGCGAGGAGGGAGAAGACTGCAAACGGCTGCTCAGGGCCTCACGGGATGACCAAAGTACACAAAATGGGGACGCGCTGCAGAAGAGATGCACTCACATTCTTTGGTATAAAAATAGGAATAGGTGGAGGGCTTCGAGTCGCTAGACTCTATTCAGTGCACAGATTCAGCCAGTCACGGCCCAGGGGCAGGTCGGGAGGCGGGAGGGAGCTGGGAAGCAGGAAGCGGGTGCAGGGAGGGAGAGGACTGCAAACGGCTTCTCAGGGCCTCACGGGATGACCAAAGTACACAAAATGGGGACGTGCTGCAGAGGAGAAGCACTCACCTTCTTTGGTATAAAAATAGGAATAGTTGGAGGGCTACGAGTCACTAGACTCTATTGAGTGCACAGATTCAGCCAATCAAGGACCAGGGGCGGGTCGGGAGGCGGGAGGGAGCTGGGAAGCAGGAAGCGGGTGCGGGGAGGGAGAAGACTGCAAACGGCTGCTCAGGGCCTCACGGGATGACCAAAGTACACAAAATGGGGGCTCGCTGCAGAGGAGATGCACTCACCTTCTTTGGTATAAAAATAGGAATAGGTGGAGGGCTACGAGTCGCTAGACTCTATTCAGTGCACAGATTCAGCCAATCACAGCCCAGGGGCGGGGCGGGAGGCGGGAGGGAGCTGGGAAGCAGGAAGCAGGTGCAGGGAGGGAGAGGACTGCTAACGGCTGCTCAGGGCCTCACGGGATGACCAAAGTACACAAAATGGGGATGCACTGCAGAGGAGATGCACTCACCTTCTTTGGTATAAAAATAGGAATAGGTGGAGGGCTACGAGTCGCTAGACTCTATTCAGTGCACAGATTCAGCCAATCACGGCCCAGGGGCGGGCTGGGAGGCGGGAGGGAGCTGGGAAGCAGGAAGCGGGTGCGGGGTGGGAGAAGACTGCAAACGGCTGCTCAGGGCCTCACGGGATAACCAAAGTACACAAAATGGGGGCGCACTGCAGAGGAGATGCACTCACCTTCTTTGATATAAAAATAGAAATAGGTGGAGGGCTACAAGTCGCTAGACCCTATTCAGTGCAAAGATTCAGCCAATCACGGCCCAGGGGCGGGCTGGGAGGCGGGAGGGAGCTGGGAAGCAGGAAGCGGGTGCGGGGAGGGAGAAGACTGCAAATGGCTGCTCAGGGCCTCACGGGATGACCAAAGTACACAAAATGGGGACGCGCTGCAGAGGAGATGCACTCACCTTCTTTGGTATAAAAATAGGAATAGGTGGAGGGCTACGAGTCACTAGACTCTATTCAGTGCACAGATTCAGCCAATCACAGCCCAGGGGCGGGTCGGGAGGCGGGAGGGAGCTGGGAAGCAGGAAGCGGGTGCGGGGAGGGAGAAGACTGCAAACGGCTGCTCAGGGCCTCACGGGATGACCAAAGTACACAAAATGGGGACGCGCTGCAGAAGAGATGCACTCACCTGCTTTGGTATAAAAATAGGAATAAGTGGAGGGCTACGAGTCGCTAGACTCTATTCAGTGCACAGATTCAGCCAGTCACGGCTCAGGGGCGGGTTGGGAGGCGGGAGGGAGCTGGGAAGCAGGAAGCGGGTGCGGGGAGGGAGAAGACTGCAAACAGCTGTTCAGGGCCTCACGGGATGACCAAAGTACACAAAATGGGGGCGCGCTGCAGAGGAGATGCACTCACCTTCTTTGGTATAAAAATAGGAATAGGTGGAGGGCTACGAGTCGCTAGACTCTATTCAGTGCTCAGATTCAGCCAATCACGGCCCAGGGGCGGGTCGGGAGACGGGAGGGAGCTGGGAAGCAGGCCTCACGGGATGACCAAAGTACACAAAATGGGGATGCACTGCAGAGGAGATGCACTCACCTTCTTTGGTATAAAAATAGGAATAGGTGGAGGGCTACGAGTCGCTTGACTCTATTCAGTGCACAGATTCAGCCAATCACGGCCCAGGGGCGGGTCGGGAGGTGGGAGGGAGCTGGGAAGCAGGAAGCGGGTGCGGGGAGGGAGAAGACTGCAAACGGCTGCTCAGGGCCTCACGAGATGACCAAAGTACACAAAATGGGGGCGCGCTGCAGAGGAGATGCACTCACCTTCTTTGATATAAAAATAGGAATAGGTGGAGGGCTACGAGTCGCTAGACTCTATTCAGTGCACAGATTCAGCCAATCATGGCCCAGGGGCGGGTCGGGAGGCGGGAGGGAGCTGGGAAGCAGGAAGCGGGTGCGGGGAGGGAGAAGACTGCAAACGGCTTCTCAGGGCCTCACGGGATGACCAAAGTACACAAAATGGGGGCGTGCTGCAGAGGAGATGCACTCACCTTCTTTGGTGTTATAAATCCCAACATACAATGTTGTCCAACAAATGTGATTCTGATGAGAGCCACTACATGGCCCATCATACACACATTAACATATCCCTGTCTAGATGCTGACCCCACCACTGTCACATCAAAATGCATGCTGCATGCCGCTCCTATACCTAATACACTCCCGGTACACAGATTAACAGCACATGTCACACAGCACGCAAGCCACAACACATCTGTAGGCCACATAGCAGGCACCATGCTACACATGTCAACACAAAAGGGATGGCAATACTACCCCCCAATGTTGCACACACCCTGTCCGCCACAATAACAAGCATGCAACAATCCACATGGCACAAACTGCACAAACACCAATGCATGCATGATGTAAGTACTCCCATCACTGATGCCCTGCCGCTCTCTGTCCCCCACAGGCATGGATGCAGTCAGCGACGGGCATGATGCTGCTGCACAGCCCAGGCCACCGGCCAAAATGGCCAGGGGTCACGACGATGGCACCAGGCCATCCACATCCAGGGGCTCAAGGTTAATCCAAGTGCCACACAAGGCACACACCAGTGCCCAACCAGCTGCACAGCCCCCAACACATGATCAGCAAACACCTGCCCCTGCACCCCTGGAGACACATGTTGCACAGGATGAGCCCACATCTGTGGAGACCGAGCATGACGGCTCACAGTCAGCAGCCACTAGTTCTGTCTAGGAGGCAGCTGCATGCGCACCACATAGTGCTGATGAGGACGATGGGCATGTTAAGTACACCCATTAAGGAAGCATCTTGTCGGGGAATGTTGTACAAACGCCCAGCACCCAGGACATCCCACAGGTCACCCCACAGGGCACCCCTCAGCACAACCCTGAAGGCGAGGGCAGACATGAAGAGTGGGCTCCATTAGAGGACAGCCCCGTATTGTCCACATAAATGCCACCCAATGAACCATCCACCTCCACCACAATACGGGACCTCGCGGGATGTTTGTCAAGGATGGAGGGCCGCCTACACGAAATGCACGAACTTGTAAAGCAATATGTGGCTGATGGGGAGACAACATGCCATGCCATGAGGGACAACACTGTTGCCATTATCAAGGCCGTTAACAGAAACTCCAAGCCGGTCCATGAGGGCTTTGCTACTGTGGCCCAGATCCTTGCAAGAATGGCCAACACGATGGAGCAGCGGTGTCCAGCGGCATCCGAGCCACAGCCATCAACCTCATCCCCTGCCACACCTGCCAGCTCCATGCAGACCAGCCCTGTGTGGAAGTCCCTGCGCAGCATGCGGCACACTGAAACGCAACCCACTCCTCTGAGAGGGGGCGGCAGTAGCAGGGGTACCCTGCACGTGTTCACTGGCAGTGCATCTGGACACATGTTGTGCATTTGATGTGTGGGGGTGTTGAGGGGGGAGGCTGGACAGGGTGTGTGGGGGTGCTGGGCGGAGGAGGGATGATGTGTGTGGATTTGGGGGGAGGGGGAGGCTGGAGGGCGTGTCTGGGGGCGTTAGGGGGAGGGGGAAGAGGGAGCCTCGATGGGATGTGTGTGGGTGTTGGGGGGAGGGGTTAGGGGGAGGCTGGAGAGGGTGTGTGGGGGTTTTCGGGGGGTGGGGGCTGAGGGGAGGAGAGAGGGTGTGTATGGGGGTGGAGGGTTCATTCATGTTGTAAATACCATCTGCACAATACACCTGTTGCGTTAGAAAAATCACATGACTGGACATTGCTTCTTCAGCATGTGTCAATTTATTGAATGACAGTGTACAGTGCAAATTCATCCCCAAACCCAGAGCCCATATTCCCCCTGCCACAGTGCCCAGGGTCCCACATTCATGTCACCTTCTGCATCCCAGTGCATCATAAACTATGGTTAATCAATGATTGGCGCACAGCACGTCCCTCAGGTGCATCGCGACCGGGCTGATGCGCAACATCTTCTCCTTCATCATCTTCTTCTTCACATGGTGGTGGCTGGTCTATGTCAGGTGGCAGAGGAACGTTCCGCCGGATGCACATGTTGTGCAGCATGGCGCATATCATCATGATCTTGCCCACCTTCTCAGGACCGTAAATGAGTGCGCCACCCAACCTGCGGAGGTAGCGAAACCATTCCTTCAGCAGGCCAAAGGTCTGCTCTATGACCACATGAGTGCGTGTATGGGCACGATTGTAGTCCTCTTCGTACCTGTTCTGCGGATTCCTGACAGGGGTGAGGAGCCACGGTTTCAGGGGATAGCCAGCATCACCTGCATGGGAGCACAATAAGGTATGTGTAAGGGTATTCCTTCTATTCCATTTGTGCTCAGCATGTACATCGTTCATGCTCATATGCAGTACATCGTGAATGGCAGCGATTGACTTCACATCTGCGCAACTATCTGCCCAGTACAAAACTTGGCACTCCATGGTACTGGTTTTGGGTGACGTACACGACTTAGGGGCCTTGACATTGGAATCACCAACCACCCAGATTGAGTGACAAGGTCCATGATGTAGTCACATGTGAGGGTTGTGTGGCAGGGGATGAGACCAAATGCATGTTGGCCAATGTTTGATGCATTAGGCTAATGCCCAACGTGATACAGCTTGTTTAGCCTATCATGCTTATGGATAATTGTTGATGCCATGCACGTGTCCCTCGACGTCTTCACACCAGTCACAATGGCACAATATGACTGTTGTTAGGGTCCCCTAGTGTAGGGATGTGTTTCATGGATTTTGCAGGGTATCGACTTGCATGCTGGTACTGATGTGCTGTGGGTGATTCCCCCACCATTCACACCCATGTAGTTGTTGTTCAATACTTAATGGCTCGAATTTGAGGCATCCTTGTCACATGTGTTTTCCCATTTGTATTCATCTGCATATGTTGCCATGGTGTTATGCAGTGTTAATGTCGGGGAGAAGCAGTGACAGGGGATTTCCCTGAGGGGGTAATCATACTGGAAGCATGACCTGCAAGGTGCTTCGATGCGGTCATGTGTATTCAGCTTTGTGACTGCATGATGGAGCATTGTGCTCCTGTGGGTACGTGCAGGTGATGTCCAGTGGACAGATTTAGGGGTGTTCGCTGATTGTGTGTCTGACATTTCCACATTGGTGTGCGGGCCAAATTTGTTGGCCTCCATTTTCTGTGTCATTCATCATATTTGTATACCTATGGGCATGTTGTTTGCCAGCACTCATTTGAGGGCACTCCTATGGCCAGAGGGCAGACAGGTTGCATATGCAGGCCCCCCCATGATACATTCCCATGTCACAGAGGGCAGACAGATTGCATATGCATGTCCCTCCCACAATACACTCCTATGGCCCAGATGACAGACAGGTTGCATATTCATGTCCCCCCCCCACGATACACTCCCATGGCCCAGAGGGCAGACTCACCCAGCAGTCAGGCACGTCGTGCAGCATCTCGTTCATATAGCGGGGTAGCGAGGAGTTCCGCAGCACCATTGCATCATGCGTGAATTCTGGGTATCTGGCACAGCAATTTGTTATAATCTTACTGGCATCACACATCATCTGCACATTGAGGGAGTGGTATAGCTTCCGACACCACCTCCACGGCATGCAGGACTACCAACTCTACGTGGGTGCAGTCGAGGACACCAATGAGATTGGGCATGCCTGCCAGTGCATGAAATGCTATTTTGGTGTCATTCACCTCCTGTTCTGTCCGGGGTTGGGATATGTGGGCCCTTGTGTGCTTAAGGAGTGCATCCAGCACTTGGTTTAGCACACCGGAGAAACATGGTTGCAAGATGCCATGCAGCTGCCCCACTGTGTGCTGGTAGGTGCCTGTGGCCAGGAAGTGGAGCACAGGCACCACCTTCAGCAGATGGGGGATGGTGATGCAGATGTTGATCAGGCTGACCAAGTCTTCATGTATTAGATCCACTATGGTGGTGATGGTGTCCCTGTCAGGCGGTACAGGGTGTGGATCTGTGCTGGGGTTAAGTTCAATGGGCTGGCCCTTATGCAAGGGATTGGGGGCTGCCTGCCGGGAACCACTGCCTGCACTGGTGGGATTTGCTGGGGTGGTTTCACCCTCCTTCCCCTCCTGCATCTCCTCTGTAATCCCTGCTGTACTGCCTGCTCAAGGAGTAGCGGTGCAGTCAGGTCTTCCAGCTCCAGTATCGCAATTGCAAGTGGAATCATTTTGGTCTTGGAAGGGGTGTGGTGTGCGGGTGTGCTCCTTTTGTGCAGGGCCAGACTCCATTGCCTACACCTGTGTTGATTGTGTGCACCTGTGGCAGTTAGGAAAACAGCAGGTTGCTATTTACGGTGATCCGTGATGCCTGTATTGCCAGCATCATGGTGGCCCTTCTTACCGGCATCTGGATGCCGGTATGTGCATGTCTGTACAACTTGTAATGTCCTCTTCCTTGCGGCATGCCGGTGTTACTGCCACGGCAGCGGGTCCCTGTCAATGCAGGTAGTGCCGGCATCTAGGGTCGTAATACAAAGGTCCGGCAATGGATGCCGGTATTGCATCACCGGGACTGTTATTACTGGAGCGCCAACCTTGTAATGAGGCCCTATGTGTCCCACCTAGCACTTTATGGTGATTGGTAACTGAGCTGTTTTATCAGACCTCTCCCATAGGTTTATTCACAAAACCTTTCCATGTTTTGGCCAAATATGGGGGGAGCTTGGTAGTTATCAAATAATCTGACAAATACAAGCTTACCCACGCCTCCATACTAACGCACACCAGCTGCACCTAGACCTTTTGGCACTGGTTATTTTAAACTCTCTCTGATGGGAGTATTGGCCCCCTCAGAATTACTATGGGTGAGATGTGAAGTTCTGTTAAGTCTCATCTGTGTTGCCATGTATTTGGGGATAGTTTCCCAGATTTTCCACAAGGGTGTGGACACTGTCCTCACATTGAGTGTATTATTTTATTGAATCCATCTGATCTGAGTCCTGCATCCTTTTATTTTATGTTTCATTTATTTGTGTTCAATCATATTATTACATTAACAGAATAAGTTAACAATACAAAGCAGTTGATTAAAGTACATAATAAGAACATTTGTAACAAATATGTTATGAAGAACCATAAGTTATTAACCAACAATATGAGTTATATGTAGTCATAAATAAGTAAGTGTCAATAGACGGACAGGAGACAAACTAGTCAAACAGGAAACAGATGGAGAAGGAAGGAGGAAGAGACCATTGTGCTAATAATTTGATGAATAAACAATTGACAAATGTAACAATTGTATTCAAGGTGTTCAAGATATTGAATAAATATATCCCACTTATTATCACATTTAGGAAGACTATTGATAGAAAATGCATAACACATTTTGATATGATGTACAGAACAAATAGAATTCCACCATAAAGGATAGGACAGTTTGCTAGAATATTTCCAGTTAGAGGAAATAATATGAAAGGCAACACAAACAAAAAGATTAAATAAATTGGTAGATACAATTATCTGCATGTAAGGATTAACAAGGATACCAGTCAATAAATTACATAGGGTGAGTTTTTCTTGAAAAATAGTGTGCAGTCTGTACCATACTTTCTTCCAAAAGGAATGAACACATTTACAATTAAGGATTGAATGCAAAAAGTCATTATTAGGAACTTGGCAGAACCAACAAATATTAGGATCATTTGTTTGGATAATATAGCAATTCTTGAGGGCATCAAAAAGGCACGATGTAGGATGAAAACATTGGTTTGATTTAAAAATTGGTGCAACAGTAGTAGAAAACTATTGTTTCCAAATTGTTTTCCAGTTATCAGGGGATTGTTGAAAGTTCAAATCAAACTCCCATTGTCTAAGAATAATTGTATAAGACCGATTCCTGTTATCGGTTTCATTTAAAATAAAAACAAATATAATTTTGCAGCTGTTGTGGAGAATTTATTAAGTAATGAGATTAGCAAAAATGAAGGTGATTTTTGAGATAAATAAAATGTTGATATGGTGATGGATTTGATAAGAGAACAATGTAAATTAAAAACACATGCAAGGACATAGTTTTGAAGACATAATTGTGGAAAAGTAATTTTTAAAAGATTATGAAATAAAAGGTTTACTTGGCTAATACCATAAGAATCCAATCTTTTAAAAATAATAATGTCTAGTTTGATTGAAATGGATTTTTTAGCCGAAAATAAAACTACCGGTATCAGTTTGAGTAAACAAATTAGTTGGGAGCTTATTCCATAGGTTCCATAGGAATTTAGAAAGCATACTATCGAGTTAAAAAAAAAATCATACGAATGGGCCCAGGTATCATAGACAATTAGTAAAGAATTGAAGGCCTGAGTATCATTTTGATGAAATCGAGAACTCCCCACCAGGATAAGAATAGTGGGGACCATCTAGAAATCATATCCTTAACTGTGTTGAGAATAAGGTTCATATTTAGTGTAATAATTGTCAGTATATCCGTTGAAAATTGTAAACCAAGATATTTAATAGATGATTGACAGGGCATACCAAATAAAGGGGTGTTATCTAAAGTGCATGCATTAGCGAGTGGCAAAACATCAGACGTATCTAGGTTTAGCTTTTATCCAGAGACTGAAGTAAATTCATTAATAGTAGAGATTACGAGATTTTGAACGGAGGCTGCAGGATTAGACAAATAAAGTAAGATATCATCAGCATTGGCTGAAATTTTGATTTCAGTATTACCTAAAACTATTCCCGAAATATCATTTGTTCTGATATTTTGCAAGAGAAATTCAAGAGCTAAATCAAAAAAGGTGCAGGGATAAAGGAAAACCTTGTTGTGTACTGTGGGAAACCAAAAGGTGTCTCGTCTCTCTCTCAGATTGCCAAGGCATGGCCATCTCCTTTGCATCCAGAACCTGGGGTGGACCAGTGCCGGAGCATCACCTGGGTGAGGGGTCTTCGGGAGTGGGAGGGTGGCACCTGATGGCGAGACGCTGTATCCTCTTCCCTGTAACGCCTTTACCCCATCCTACCTAGTAAGATATTTAGGAACTCTACCCCCACTTTCCCTTCTCAAACACTTTCATACTGACAGCCACAAAACAGGGAAAAAACAGACTCACACCAAGCATTGTACCTGACATGTCCCATTACTATGGTCAGGCAAGGTTAGGCAATACCTGGTATTCACTCACACATGCTGTCCATTAAACTTCCCCACACGGATAAAAGGCAGAGAACAAGAGCACACGAAGGAACAGTGTTTTCCCGACGGCAGCTGAACAAGGTAAGAAAAACAGCAAACTGAGAAGGGTGTGCAAGGAGGCACATACCCTTGACCTTTCTGGGGGAGGGGGAATCTGTTGCTTTCTAGAACCCTTCAGATTAAAAAGCATAAGGCCAGGGAACCAGACTGAAAAATACTATAGAGTGTCGGAGATACCTGAGGCCCTCCTGCACGGCTGACCGAGTCAGGGAGGAACAGCAGGTGCCATGATACCAATCCTTGTCTCCAAAATCAAAGCAATGCCAGAGAGATCAACACAGCCGGTAAGTTGGGGAAACCGATGCAAGACCAGTCTGTGTTGAAGTCAAGGTTGCAAGCAGCAACATTGTATAAAGAGGGCAAGAATGAAGATTGGTAACACGTGTGACGAAAGACGCAAAGAAAGCTTAATTGCTGATGGATGTTTGAACATTTACGAAGAAAGATACAATACGAGTGACAGAGTGGTCCGTCACCACGTGGGTGCTCAATCAAAGGTCTCTGTAAGGTATCCTGTCAAGAAGTGGTAGAAACGAAAGTAGAAGATTGATAAGAACATTGTGTCAAGTGAATCGAAGTGGTCCTGCGACAGTTTATGCAAACCCCATTGCACATTTGAAAGTCTTAGATTTTTTATATCAAGAGGAAAATGTAGAAAATGAGATTACATGGTCTGAATCCGAACGAGGGCGACCAAATATGAATATTGTGCTAAAGGGATCTGCGCCCGAACGAGGGAGATCCATGGTGCGAGCCCGAATATAAGCATTGTGATAAAAAGGGGTCCAAGCCTGAAGGAGGGAGACTCATGATGAACACTGAAAGCGAGAACTTGTACATGTGTCAATCCTGATAAGAGAGGAACTTTGGTGCTTGTTTGTTACGACAGGCCCTCTGCATTAAGAGACTGTTATTTGAAAGGAGGCTTTGGCAGAAGACCCCGATACCTATGCTTTGAACTGTATCCTCGTGGCAGAGAGACCAGAGTGTGTGTGAAGCTCAAACGTGCCGCCTTGTCCCGTGCTGAAAGCGTGGGGAAGGGAAGCCATCTGCTCTACTATCCTGACATATTATTTTCTGAACACTTTTCTTTTTGCATGCACATTGCTCCACATCATTTTGTATTTGGGAGTAAGGATTGGCAATAGGTTTATTAATATAGGCCATTTTATTTTGCCAGAGACTCGACTAGGATTGCGTTATTATTTTTGATGGTCATAGCTTGCTCCCCTCCTTAGATTTAGGGTTAGATAGACATTCAAGCAACCCATTGAAGTTCAATGAACACCCTTGAACTGTGATCACTTGTGTCTGTTTTCACTGTTTGATACCATGCCTTCCTTACAGGACCCCTTGAAATCGAGAAAGATTGGGAAAGAGAATTGTTTATAAAGATTCTAGTTAAGACGTAGAGTAAAGCATTCCAATAAGTTTAATAAAGTTCAGGCTAGATCCATTTTAATGATTCAAACATAAACACCCAGGAAACCGATCAAATGCTTTTTCAACACTGAATGTAATAAAAGCCAAGGAATCTTGTGATGTTTGGGAATGGCACAAAATATTAAAAAAACAATCTAGTGTTTGAAGATGCAAAGAGGCCCTTAATGAATACAGATTGATCAATATGAATGAGTATAGGGAGAACAATTTCAAGTCTTTTAGCCAGAATTTTAGCATATATTTTAGAGTTTTAAATAATAATGGAGATAGGTCTGTCATTCTAATGAAAGTGGAATCCTTATTGGGTTTGGGAAATAGAATTGGAAATGTGTTACCAAATCAGTCATAGCTACTACCTGTTCATCAAATTAATTTGATTAAACAAATTGTAAAGTATCAGAGGTTTAGGACAAAGAGAATCTGTGAAAGATTATAAAAAGTCAATTGGGTAACCATCTGGACCTTGTGCTTTACCTAGTTTAAGATCTAGATTTGTTTGCTTGATTTCTAGTAGAGTGATAGGGTTATTAAGAGAAGAAAGATCAATCAAATCTGGAGATTTTTTCCTATATTTTTCAAAAAAAGAATACAAATTCAAAAAGGATTTACTAATAGAATTTTCTTTAGTCAATTTGTTACCAGCAGAATCAACAATAGAAATGATGACAGATTTATCTTTTTTATGTTTTAAATTTGAAGCAAGTATCTTGCCAGCCTTACTAGACCCTCAATAGAATTTAGTTTTGCAACGAAGCAAAGAGGTAGTGTCTTTATCCATACAAAGCTTATTAAACTCCATAGGTTTAGCAAAGAGATAATTAAATTTATTAGCATCAGGATTATTATAGTAAGAAGTTTTAAGAGTTGTAATAGAGGTTTAATTTTTAGGCAACATATTGAATAATAAAACATTGCAGAGCAGCTTTGAAGGCATCCCAATTAATATAGATAGAGGTATCTTCAGCCTAATTAATATGAAAAGATTCCTTTATAAAGTCATTAGTAAATCTCCATCTAGGTAATAATTTGGAGGAATGTAATGACAGGGGCATGGCCTGAAATAGTTATGGAACCTATTTCTGAGTTCACAAATATATAACTCAGTCTCGATAGCAGGGCTCAAGTCGCTTTTTTCAGACAGTAGACTCAGTCCCCCCCAGCTAAAATGAGCACCATTCAATGTCCTGTTTGAATTCACGAATTATAGCCGACATCGGGGATCAAACCAAAATCGTCAGGTTTGAAGGCCAGACACTTCACCACTGCACTATACAACCTGTTGAAAACTAACAAACAACTAAAGGTGAAATGTCTCGTTTGGGGACCGCAAGTTCCAGGGAAAACATTTATATTGGTTCTTGGAGTTTAAAACATGCATACTATTAGAAGAAAATATCCTTTCTTGATTTTGTGTGTTTGTTGATTTTATGAAAGGCAAATGCCATTCGTCTTTTGCAATTTGGGTGATTATGCAAAGCCAATTTAATGAAATGTGCATATTTCACCTTGGTATGCTAATTTCTGGTGACATCACATCCCATTGTGTTTGTTGAGGAGTCCCCCATTTAAAATTTTAGGACTTGCCCCCTGCACGATAGTGATTGATGAGGAGGGGAGAAAAAGGTGTGATCTTCAGTATAAGGATGACAAAATCACCAAGAATCCAATACATTTAGATCATCTAAAAAATGTAAGAAATGTTTGCGTGACTTGGAATTAATAAAGTTAGAAGTTGATTTTCTATGTAAAGTAAAATCGCATACCTGAATAAAGTCTCCACAAATCTACAAATAATTGACCTTTTAGAGTCTTTCTGTAATAGTTTTAGCTTTAAATCAGAACAGAACAAAGGTTTAGGAGCTGTAGGACCATAAACATTCACATGGGTGATTTGCAAATTGTTTACAATAGCATTAATAATGAACTAGCAACCTTCTCGATAGTTTTCCTCCTTAGTCAAATGAAAAAAACCTGTTTGCTGACTAAGATAGAGACACCACCTTTTTTCCAAATGCATTTGAATAAGAAGTATGGCCAATCCAGAAACATTTAATCTTCTTCTTTTCACAATCAGAGGTCAAATGGGTTCTTCAAGGCAAGTAATGTCTATCTAGAATTTAACAAGTTGGGAAACTTTTTATTGATGTTTTATTGGATGATTTATTCCTCTAACATTCCAAGTAATTATTTTGATTGTCATTCGTGAGTGGAACAAAAAAGGATAATATGAGGTAGAAGCATTGGCTCCATATGTAAAGCACAAAAAGGGTATCACAGAGCAAATGAATTACAACAAATTCGACAAATACAGAAGGAGGGGTAAATGAAATTAAAAAAATAGAAGAAAGAAGTATAGTGTTTCAATAGATAACATACCAAGGAGGATAAATAAGGAAAAATAACATAAAAATAAAAAAGATTAAAAGTACAGTTCTATCATGGGAGTATCAGAGGCACAAGATGAGTTGAAAACAAAGACCAACAGAAGTCTGACAAGAGAGAAGAAAAGCAAACAACTATATATTGTTTAGCTATTTTTTCTTTATTTATTCATTAAAAACATGCCGGAAGCCCGCAGGCATCGTGGCACGCACTGACACCAGGACAGTGACAAACAATGGAGAAATAAAACAGGACATAACATAAAAAGAACTACACAGAAGTCAACTTTGAAATGAGAGAGCAATACACAATATGATATATTATCTGAAGATTAGAGAAGAAATGACGATGACTCGCCAGGAGCCAAATTAACCTTGCAGAGAAGTGAGAGAGGGTTCTGCCATCTTAATAGGCGATCTAGATGTGTCTCTGGATCTATCGGCACTGTTAGGAGAATTAGAAAGGGTGGAATATTCAGATCTATTGTGAGAAGTGTTTAACTTTCCTTATTTATTTTTATGTTGTTTGTAAATGCAATGTTGAGAAGGCGTTTCCAGTTAGATTGACGGTGAAGAGGAATCCAGTGAGGAAGTGGCCTCCATCTGTGTTGCTTGAACAGATTGAAGTAATTTGAAGAGATCATCAGGATTTGGTAATTCCTTAGTAGGGCCATACGGGATAGTTATTATCATTCTGGCAAGTTCTAGTAGTCCACACCTGATGCCCATTATGTTAGGGACAGTCTCATGTCAAGGAATCTTTTCTTTTTAGATTGACTGGATTTCGAAAAGTCAGGATAAAATAAGATTTCTTTGTCCTTCAAATATAATAGAAGAACTATTTCTGGTCACATTCAAAACTCGGTGTTCTTGCTGATGTCTCAGGAAGCCGGCAATGAGAGTTCTAGGAGAAGTATTGTTTGTGGAGAACCGAGGTTTAATCCGATGTGCACTTTGCAGCTCTAGAGCAGTCGAAAATGTAGTATTAAGAGCTTTGGGAATCCAGCTAATAAAACATTTTATTGGATCATCTCATTAAGACTTTTCTGGGATTCCATAGAAGCACACGTTATCTCTATGATTTCTGTCTTCCAATTCATTAACATCTGGATAATCTGCTGCTGCATATTTTCTAAACCTTCAACTCGGTCTTCTGCAAAATATATTAATATTTCTGCTTCATCTAATCTTCCAATCACCATCTTTATTTAATTCTTGATACATTTAAAATCTTCTTGAATACTTAGTGAACGCGAATCAAACACAGAGATTAAAGAGCGGATATTAGCAGAATTCACTAAGAATTTCTGCATACATGAATTTGATGACGTGGCATCAGTTTGGGAAGAGTTTTTACTAGATCTCACTTTAGCATCCATCATTGCATTAAAAGTATCACAAAGCGTGATATAAAATAAATGAAAGGCTATAGAAATAAATTAGGAGGAAATAAAACGTAAATGTCAATATCTAATCTGAGCACGGGGTACCAGCAGTGAGCAGGCTGACATTGAGTAAGGAGAAACCACAATGTGGTGTATTCCCTCAAGTCACCGTTAGCTTCAGTCGCTGGCGTAAGAGAGGATTGGAGCAGTCCGAGATCAAAAACAAAATGCCCCAGAGCAAATCAGCCTCACATCTTGCATATTGTAAAGCGCGCTGCCAGTACTAGACTTCCATACCGTAGCAGTCACCACTACGGGCGGAACAGAACTGCGAAGCGCCCTCCAAGCCACCCAGGTACTTACCGTGGAATCCTGATGTGAGGTATGCCCAGAGTGCTCCACACTTCATCACCGGATCACTGATGTGAAATCTCTACTGCTGCCAGTAAGGTCCATAGTAGCGGCCCCTCAAACCAAGAGAAGCCGCAGAAACATCTAAACTGGATGCCTCCCGATGCGGCTGTTGATAGGCTGAAGACGCAGTGGACGAGAGCAGGATATCAGGGAGCCGCCAGTATTGTCAGGTGTGTGACACGCACACAATCTTGAAATCATGTGAAGTTGTGAGTTACATTAAGAAAGCAAACGTGTATGCTTCTCAGATTATATTAAGTGAAATATTGAGTCCATAATCAACAGAGAATCTCTCTGTCCGAGACAGTTGAGGGCTTTGAGAACTTCTTGTTGCTGCCTGGCCAGACCGCATGCTTTTATTTTGATGTGGCAGTTCATTATGTATCTAAATGTGTATATTGTTATTTATGACTTATTAAATAGGCTAGTGGAGGAGATCTAAATTTGCAGTTATGTTTGCTATAGATTATTATAAGGCTAACCTCTGTTCAAGTGCTTCAACCTCATGTAAACAGATTGGTTCGGACGAGCAATTTGTTTTCACATGAAAAAAGCCCGGAACGCCTCCATTTGTAAGATTAAGTGTTTTGATCGTAAAGAATAAAAGAAAACAAGCTTTCCCAAGAGAAACCTGAAGATGCCAGACGATATAATGTCACAGTAACACAAGTGACCATCGCTTGATCAGCTGACCTGTGTCTGGGAGCGTTCAGTGGGACACCCCCAGTTAAGACAGAAGTGCTCTCATCTGTAAATAGAACCTCCAGGAAAGCCTGACTGAGATCACGGTGGGATTATAGTGGAAACACCCACTGCTAGTAAAATCTCTTATATGATCGCCTACTCACTGTTAGAGTAGCCACGCGGTGAATGGTTATGTGGTGTCTCCACTATGCCCTGTACAGAAGGGGTGCTTGTGTTCGGAAACTGCCAGCTGGCTTCCATCCAAAAACCACGCCCATGAGCAAGAGAGAGGATATCTTGAAAGCGATAGGCTTAAACTAAGAGTCAGCCCTTAAACCTGTTACATCTTTCAACGGTAAATGATAACATTGAACATACCATTCCCATAGCACCCCACTATGAGTGTAGATGAATCACTCCCATAGCACCCCACTATGAGTGTAGAAGAACACTCCACTATGCGTGCAGAAGGGCCACTCCCATAGCACCCCACTATGCGTGCAGAAGGGACACTCCCATAGCACCCCACTATGCGTGTAGAAGGACCACTCCCATAGCACCCCACTATGAGTGTAGAAGGAACACTCCCATAGCACCCCACTATGAGTGTAGAAGGATCACTCTGATAGCACCCCGCTATGAGTGTAGAAGCATCACTCCCATAGCACCCCACTATGAGTGTATAAGGACCGCTCCCATAGCACCCGACTATGAAGGTAGAAGGACCACTCCCATAGCACCCCACTATGAGTGTAGAAGGACCACTCCCATAGCACCCCACTATGAGTGTGGAAGGACCACTCCCATACCACCCCACTATGAGTGTACAAGGATCACTCCCATAGCCCCCCACTATTAGTGTGAAGGACCACTCCTATACCACCCCACTATGTGTGTAGGAGGGTCACTCCCATAGCACCACACTATAATAATGTATTTAATGTGATATAGTTTACATAATAAACTTTACACATGTTTTAAAACATGTACATATACTAAATAACATACAATACAATACAATATACAAGAAATAACAGAAAATTCATGAAAATATACATTCAATACCTATGAAATATATAAAAAGAAGAAGAAATATTGATAATAAAAGGAAAGGAGAGGTCAAGAAAGCAAAAAGGAAAACCAAGCTAGCCTTCAACCTCATTTATACAAATGAGCACCAATTAGACGGTCAACCAACAAAATCACTGAGAACCTCAAGATCATACAAATAATGGCACTGCAAGTAGTATCCACTTCATTGTCTGTCCTATCTTCAGTCCATGATGTGTATAAAATGCTCAATCTGCCACTACAGATCCACACCAGCAGAGTCTTTCACTTAATAATTCATTCACTACACTCTGCTTGCTATTCAGATCTTAATGCCCAGTATTTCTTCAATCTTTAGCCAAATATTATAGAGGGAAGTCATCAACCGCAAGCTTTCGGAATTCATACATTCATGCCAAAGGATGGATCATTAATTGTTGCCAGGTCATGGACGTACTTCCTAATGTGATAGTGAATTATATTAGTCATACTGCCACACTGCGTCAGCAAATGTCTTGCTGTCTCTAATGCATTGCTCACTTTACATAACCGGCAGATGTGTTGTTCAATAGGGATATGCTCTCTTCTGCCCGTGACCATCAAGGTCGGGAGCTGTTCCATTCTGAGTAGAAGTATGAAGTGTTGAAACCTTTTAGAGGGGCAAAGATTGAAGTAACCCTGTGGTTTCATGAAAGAGTATAAACTATGTTGGACTAATTGGTAACTTTTCAGCGTGTTGAGGTGGGCAAAGTTCTCCAACCAATCCCACAACTCAACACGCTTATCGAGCGCATTCTGCACCCGCTTTGAGAACACCACTTCTCGCCAAGTCCAGCCAATTTCAATTAGAAATTTTGTCATCCTTACCAGTGATGAACAGGGTTTTTGCTTCTTATGTAATTCCTGATAGACTGCTGTTAACAGCGAGTTGTTTGTTTCACTGCTCATCTTCAGGAAAAACCCTGATCTCTTTTTCATGACAATGGCTTTAAGTGAGGGCACTCCCAATTCCAATCGTATGAGGGCCATAGGTACTCCTGGTGCTAAACCAAGGATACGTCGCCAAAATTTCCCTCCGATGACTGGAAGCCAATTGAGATCTAAATCAAAAAGAGCTTCTAGACCATAAGTCACAATAGGGATAAATACTTGTACATACATTTGGCGTGTACCCCATAGCGGGAACCTCCCTGTTTGTTGGTGAAACTAGCAATTAGCGCTGTAACTTGTGCTGCTCTGATAATGTGAGGTTATTTGCATGCCACATAGTCACCACTGGGCTCAAAGTCAATTCCGAGATAGCGGTATTGCGGCGCATATGAGATCTTCACTTTGTCCACAATGAGATTGACACGTGAGGCTCTTTTACTAGTAAATCTCAAAACCTTGGTTTTGTCCAGGTTGATGGTTAGTCTGTCTCAGCGCTGTGGCAGATCTACGCAGTCCACTGATGGTATGATCGAAGACGACTAAATCGTCAGCATACGCCAAAACAGGGCAAGCAGCCTCCCCGATCTTTGATGGGCAATTTCAGGAGCAGTTATAGCCACCGGGATATCGTGAACATAGAGGTTATACACAAGCGGGGCAGTAACGCAGCCCTGTTTTACCTCCATGTTCTGCCGCACTTTGAGTCAAATGCCCCTCTTGATCTAATTTCAATCTGACTGAGGTATTATGGTGCAGCAATCTGAGGTAGTACGGCAATGGAAAAAAGGTTTTATTCACTATTTAAGAGCTGCATGTGAGAATACCTTTGCCACGGACAGAAAGGTGTCACTTCTTTTTTTTTTTTTTTTTAAATATATTTGTTATTGTTTTCACATACAAACAATGTGCATTTTAGCTGAGTACCATCCCTCAAGTCAATCCCTCCCTCCGCTCCCCCCCGGAAGAACTGCTCTATGTTGTTTTATTTCTCGTGAACGTCTATGAGCTGTATATGTCTGTTATTCTGGTGTTGTGCGGGCACCATTGTTCCATATAGTCTGATTGAAGGTATTCCAAACCCCCCCATTCCTTCGTGAAGGATTCGTTCAAGCCCTGTAAGATATGTGTTATCTTTTCCATGGTCATTTGTGACCAGACCATCTGCAGCGATGCGTAAAGTAGAGGAGGGTCTCGCTTTTTCCAGTTTTGGGCAATAGTCGCCCAAACTGCTATGACTAGGCCCATGAAACTCCTCCATTCTGCCCTATTATGTTTCTTGGCCTGTTGATCTTTCATTCCACAGAGCCATACTTTCTCCCCCAGC
The DNA here is from genome assembly GCF_040938575.1 of Ambystoma mexicanum. Classification (NCBI taxonomy): domain Eukaryota; kingdom Metazoa; phylum Chordata; class Amphibia; order Caudata; family Ambystomatidae; genus Ambystoma; species Ambystoma mexicanum. Next base: position 1,205,519,168 of record NC_090926.1, on the reverse strand, counting down.
TGTTCCACCTCTGGGAACATCTTTTTCATCTCACCTTCACTTCAGACCAAAATCCTTTGACCCCTTGGGAGTCCCACCAAATGTGCTTCCACATACCTGCCTCTGAGCATCCCTCCAGCAGCGATCGGAGGATTCCTGATACATAGTGCTGAGCCTTTCGGGTGTGTAGTGCCATTGGGTAACAATTTTTAGCCACATTTCCCTGGTTTGCACTGCCCGGGTCAGTTTTGGAATGCTTGTCCACAACTCCACCCACTGCTGTTTTGAAATCTCTTCCCCTAGTGTTCTCTCTCTCATCTGATCATGTAAGCCCATTTGACTTCTTCATCATGTGTGTTGATAAAGTTATAGAGAGAGGAGATTAACTTCTTGGATCCGGAGTTGGTTAGAAGGTACTTTTCAAAAAGAGTTATGTCCCTTGTAGCCGCTCGAGTGACCTCTGTTGTCACCAGCCAATGATTGAGCTGTTCGTATTTGTACCTGTCCGCTTCTGTCAGGTTCAACCAAGTTTTGCACTCTTTGAATGATCTTATCTCTTTGTCCTGGAACATTTCCACTATTTTCCTGCACCCTGCAACTTCCCACTTCTCAAAGGCCCCACGCTCCAATCCTGGCAGAAATTGGGAGTTCCTACAAATTGGTGTGAAGGGAGCTACCACTGTGGTCATGACGCCTTTCCGTGTTTGTTCATCCCAGGCTTCCAGCGTGGTTTTCATAACCTTGCTGATGTGAAGATTTGTGTGTCTGTGTTGTTTAGGTTTCCATAAAACGTCCTCTAACGGAGTTCTGGCGACCGCCCTGTCTTGTGTTACCCACATCGTTTGTTGATCTTCCCCCAGCCATTCCTTCAGCACCCATAATTGCGCTGCTTGATAATATTTTCTGAAGTTTGGGAGGGACATTTCCCCCTGCTCTAATAGCTGCCGTGAGGATGGCTCTGGCGACCCTTGGGGGTTTCTTCTTCCAAATATAGCACGAGTCTGCTTCGACAATGCCTTGAAGAATGATCTTGGAATTGTTATTGGGAGAGAGTGGAAGTCGTACAGTAACCTGGGGAGAATATTCATTTTTACCGATTGGATTCTACCCCACCATGAGACCATTAACGGGCACCATCGTTCCAAATCCCTCTTCACTCGCTCCAGGAGCGGAGGATAGGTTCCCTTATATAGCAAGTCCACCTTGTGTGTGAGTGTTATACCCAGGTACTTGATACCCTCATCAGCAATTTTTAAACCTAGAGATGCTGCCTCCCTTTCCAGTGCTTTTCTCTCCCCAGCCAACTGCAATATCACCAATTTTTTCCTGTTTATCTTAAGGCCAGACATCGCCCCAAAAGCCTCCAGTCCTTTTATGGTTTGTGGAAGGGTCGTCCCCGGATCTTCTAGGGCCAACAACATGTCGTCTGCATAAGCTATTACTTTATTTTGTCTACCTGCCATCTCGATCCCCCTTATCTGAGTGGATTCCCTGATTCTAATCAGTAGTGGCTCCAGAAAAATGGCATAACGGAGGGGGGAAAGCGGGCATCCCTGTTTGGTTCCCCTTGTTATCTTTACCCTGTCCGTGACCTCACCTTTAATTGCTATTCTTATTGATGGGGAGTTGTAATTGGCTCTAACCATGTTTATGTAGTGATCTCCAAATCCCATGTGCTGTAGTGTTTTAAAAAGTATCGATCACTCGACCCGGTCGAAAGCCTTTTCAGCGTCTAATGAAAGCAGGATTGCTGGCGTGCGTGTGATGCCAATCTTTTCCACTAGGTGTATTAGTCTTCTTAGATTGTCATGCGTTTGCCTGCCCGGAATAAAACCCGATTGGTCAGTGTTTATTAGGTAGGCAGTAGCGGGGATAACCTAGCAACCAGAATCTTGGTTTATATCTTAGAGTCCAGATTTATCAAGGCAATTGGACGATATGAGCCAGGGAGGGAGGGATCTTTACCTGATTTATGAAACACCAGAACCTTGGCTTCATTCATGGACGGGGTAACGTTTCCGCTTTCTTTGAAGGTGTTTAACAGTCTTGTCAGAACTGGGGTGAGTATGCCAGCAAATTTTTTATAAAAGGGGGCAGTGAAGCCATCTGGGCCGGGTGCTTTGTTGTTTGGGAGTCCCGCAATTGCCCTCTTCACCTCTTCTTCACTAATCCGGGTCTCCAGTGCCCGTTTGTCTTCTGCAGATATTTTTGGGATGGGGAGGGATTGTAGGAACCTGTCTTGGTTGCTTTCATCTGGGCCCTCCGTAGCGTACAACGTTTGGTAAAATGCCTTAAAGGCCTCCCCTATGTCTTTGTTACACGTTTTTGTTTCTCCTTGTGCATTTTTGATGTTTATGATGGTCATTGATTATTGTTTTGCACAGAGTTGTCTTTTTAGGAGTCAGTCCGCTTTATTGGCTTTGATGTAGTATCTTTGTTTGAGATAGAGGAGAGATTTCTCTGCCTTTTCATTGCGCAACATTTCCAGTTGCCCATGCGCGTGAAAGCTTTCTTGAGACTTCTGGTGGGGTGAGTCATTAATTCCTCTCGGATGGCCGCTACTTTCTTTTCAAGTTCTCTTTCCCAGCAGTGCTTCTGCCTGTCCTTGGAGGCTTTCAGTGCTATCATGTGTCCACGGATCACTGCTTTAAAAGCTTCCCATACTGTTCCCAGAGGGACATCCCCAGCATCATTTTGTGCAAAGTATTATATGAATTTATCCTTTATCGCTTCTCCCGTTACCGGGTCTGTGAGAAGATCTTGTGGCAACCTCCACCGCCAGAGTCCTCCCCCCTTCCCTGGGGTCTACACTTCCAACCATAGTGGGGCATGATCGGACAACCCTATGGGGCCTATTTCCATTCTTTGAATTTTGCCCATCAGCCCCACCGACACCCAGAAGTAGTCAATTCTCGACATCGTGTTGTGTACATGTGAATAATATGTGAATCCACAGTTTTGGCCCTTCAATTCCCTCCATACATCGCATAGCGCCATCTGGTCCATCTTTTGCTTGCGATGCTTGGACTGTGCCCCCTGATTTTGGGGTCCCCCGTGCTCCTATCTAATTGTGGGTGCCAGGCTAAATTTAGATCTCCCCTCAGTATTACCTCTCCTCTTGCAAAACCTTCGAACTTCCCCATCGTGTCCCGCAAAAATCCTTCTTGGCCTGTCTTGGGTGCATATATCGCTGCCAGGGTTAACCGGCTACCGTCTAGCGTAAAGTTGGCAAATGCAAACCTCCCTTCCCTATCTGTTTGCTTGTCTATGAGTGCTGCGTCTGCTCCCCCTTTTATTGCTATCAGCACCCCAGCCCTTTTATCCATGGCATTAGATTGTGCCCATATCTTGTACCCTCTGATGTATACTTTCTTTTTTTCCTGGGCTCTTATGTGTGTTTCTTGCAGCAGCAGGATGTCCACTTTCTCCCTCCTGAGCATGCTCTCTGACTTTTTCCTCTTCACTGGGGAGTTCAGGCCCCTTACGTTGTATGATAAAATTCTTAGTTTCCCCATTTCGTTTAGCCCGGATTAGGTGCCCTAAGATCCCGAGTGCTGTAAACCCTTCTTCCTTCTGGAGTTCCCCACCCGCCCTCCCCCCAAACTCCCCAACTCCCCCCCAACTCGTAACCTTGAACCAACTATGATCCCGAGGAGGGCCCGGGTACCTAAGGATGCTTGGGCATTCAGCCTATCGCTCCCTGCCTTCAGTGAACTCGGGTAAAACTTTGCGCGGGATCCTAAACACCACATTTTCTTGAGACCTTACTGTGTACCAGGTCCTGGTCCCCTGCCGGGCTGCTGGGTATTGCGTTCTCCGAACGACCTTCAGTGTTCACCTCTCCAGCCTTCTGCTGTTAGATTCTGTCCCCTACGACTCCCTCTTGCCTGTGTTTCCCCTCTAGTCCCCTGTTGTCTTCTTGGAGCCTCCCCTTCCATTTTGTTTCTTCTTTTGCTGTACCTCTTCCCATCCTCTCTGCCTCTTGTGAAGTTCCCCCCTTGCCTTGCGCACCCCTGCTTTCTGCCCCCTCTACTTGTAGGTCCATAATGTGGAGCCCTTCTTCACAGGTTGTCACTCTTCTTTGTTTGCCTTCCACTCAAACAGCAGTCCAAATGGAAACGTCCATTTGTACCTTATTTCCTTCGCCACCAGCTCCTTTATCAGTGGTGCCATCTGTCTCCTTTTTTAGCAATGTGTCTGACGCCAGGTCCTGGTATAGCTGGATGTCTACCCCATTCATCCTTATGTGGGCCACCTGCCCCGCCCTCCTTAAGATTTGTTCCTTTTGTGGGTACGATGATATGGCTACCAGCACATCTCCAAGTCTTTCCCCTGGGGTGCCCGTTCTTTTTGGGCCCACTCTGTGCACTCTGTCAATCCCAATGGAATCCACCTCTTGCGCCTCTGTAATGTCTCTAAACACTTCCTGGACCGCATGTTTAAGATCTTTGTCCAGAACCGACTCCGGCATGTTCTTAATGCGGATATTGGATCTGCGGGATCGGTTTTCTAAATCCTTGCATTGGATCTCTAGATTTTGGGTCAGCCGCACCAGGTGTTCCTGCGTCTCCCTGTTTTGCATTGCTACTTCTTCTGAATTTTGAACAGTTCTCTCAAGCGTGCCTGTTCTTTCTTCCAGTTTAGCCACATCTAGCTTCAGTTCTTGGACTACCCGCTTCATGTCGCTCCTCATCGTGGCGAATTGCTCCTGCACCGTTCACATAAACTTGTCTTGCAGCTCCACAAACCATGCATGCATGTCATCCCTTGAGGGAGGGAGGTTGCATATTTTGGGGCGAATGTTGTCAGCTGTGGGGTCTTCCTGTGTCCTTCCCCTGGTGTTTATTGGGGTATCAGATGACCACATATGTAGCAAGTTCGCATCTTGTCTGGTAGTTTGTGGGTTTGGTTGGCTTGAGCCCCCTTCCCCCTTTGCCTTTGACATAGCCGCAGTGTTGTGGTCCCTTTATGAAATTGGGCGCCTTTATTGGACGTCTCTGTAATGCCCTTGGGTTCTTTTCTATGCTGCCCTCCTCCAGCTGTGATGGGCAGGAGCTGTAGGGGGGGGGGGGGGGCAGGCCTTATTGTCTAGAGTTGATGTGGGGCGGGTAAAGCCTCTCCTGCCCCTCAGACCTGGGGGCTGTGGTTCTGGATGGAGGAGTCCTTCATGTTCTGTTCCAGATGTCCTTCCCTTTTTGCTTCTTCGGTTCTTACCCACCCTTCCCCCGCTACCTGTGGCCTTGGTGATTTTATTGGAGGGGCGAGTCTCTCCCCAAGTATGGCTGCAGGCCTTCTGTATTTGCTTGGGGGGGGTGTCACCTGCCAGGTAGCGCTTCCCCTTTGCCTTCTTTTCGGGGGGAGGGGCACTGGGGGGGGAGATGCTCACCATCTGTGCCCACCGCCGGCGCTTGTCCCCGGAGTACCTCTCCACCCGGGCTCGATGCTCTGCGTCCCCCACCCGTGGTGTGCGAGCTGCCCAGGCTCTGGCTGGTGGGCGCCAGAGCAGCCGCGGGATCCCTGTGGCTCAGATGGGAAATGGGCAGCGCACCGCCCGCGGGCACCGATCCGTGCGCACCAGTCTGCTGGGCTTCCCGCCGCGGCCTCCTGCTCTGCACCCCGTCGCTTCTCTCAGCGGCGCAGCTCAGCAGCGGTCCTCAGAGGGGGAGGGGCACCCTTGTCACGGCGCTTCGCTTCTCCTCTGTCTGCTCTGCGGGACGTGTTCCCTTCTGGTCAGCACAGGGAGTCTCTGCTGGTAATCGGCCGGGATATTTAGTGAATTGTCGATCGGATCATCAGTTTTATGAGGTGCTTTTAGCGGCCCGGCAGGAGCGAGACTCAAGCGCGTCTCCCTGCGCCGGCGGCCATCTTGGATCCAGCCAGGGCAGCTAATTTTAACCATACTCATTCTCTAGGGAACGATTATATATTGATATATATAATAAGGCGGCTTTGAAATCAATATATGGTGCATATAAAGGTGTCTCTCCCCTTCTACGGGCCCTAGATCGCAACAAATCCATAACCATAAGATTATGACTAGTCAAATAGCCTCTTCTAAATCCACATTGGAATTTGGGCAAAATATTTGCCTCATCCACCCATACCTGCAACTCTTTGAGTAATAGAGACGCAAACAGTTTGCCTGTCGTATCCAACATAGAAAGTAGTCTGTAGTTATTCGGGTCGAGCCGATTGCCTTTTTTAAATACAGGGATCAGCACGGCAGACCGTCAGGTGCTAGGTATTCTTCCCTGCACCATAATCTTCTCAAATAATATCGCCAACAAATTAGCCCAAAACACGGGCTGACTTTTGATGACAATATTAGCCAGTCCGTTGGGTCCACGTGCTCTAGATGATTTTAGAGTCTTTACCTTACTGATTATGGCCGTATAAGATATATCAAATGGTACAATCGGCATTGCAGGTTCCAGTGGGCAGATCTCCTCTACCTGTGTGATGGAATTGCGGTTCTCCAGGAATTTTTCCCATTCAGCACCATTTATGGGATTTGCGAATTGTCCCTTTACAGCCACCCTTGCTTCACCTAAAAGTGACCAAATACTTTGTGAATTTTTAGAGCAGATGGTTTGTACTAGTTCTGAGTTCTTTCATCATATCTTATGCTCTTAATGGTGGCTCTATATTTATTTTTGATTTTCCTCACCACAACCCGTAGTTCTTCTGCAAGGCCCATCTTTTTCTTGGAAATACGCAAGTCCCTTCTAAAATCTTTTTTAGCCTCTCTTATCCTCTTGTTAAATGGGAGTGTACTACCCTCCAATCTAAACATCCGCCGGTTGGGGGCAGTTGCATGGATACCAGAGAAGTCAGAGATCTAACCTTCGATTGAGTCAATGGGCATACCATTAAAGTCTGTCAAATTCGACCATTTCTCAGTCGCAAGAGCTTCTGCAGCCTGATATATGTTCTTAGTAGACCACCTTACTCTTGTGCCTGCTTTAACCGTGCATACTTTACCCATATTGCTCTTCTCAGGGCCCCCTTGTAGGACATTTAGTACACACCGGCGTGCTGCATGATCACTCCATTTGTTTGAGATGACTACCATGTCTTCTAGGCTCAGCAGCATTTTGGGGCACAACATATGTAATCAAGTGTACTATGAGACGACCCACTGGACCAAGTATGCTTCCCAGGAAGATTACTGAAGGTATAAGCATTCAGCATTTCTAAGTCCCAGTGGTCAAACAACTGGAGCCAACCTGACCCCTCAAGATCAATTTTAGTATGAGCCAATAAACGTTTCTCCCGCAACTTGGTATTCTGGGGGTTCTCCCTCCCCCCCAGGCATATGACAGTTAAAATCGCCCACTACAATTGCCGCTGAATTTCCAGGTATTACCGACCAGGAAGCTAATAACTCATGGAGGGCTTCTTGTAGTAGGTCTTTTAACACAGCATGGGGAGGATTATATAAATTTACCAACAGTAATATTTCCCCTTTTCCCTTTGGCCCATATTCAACCTCCACAGCCATCAAATTATACTCTTGATTACAAATGATCAGGGAACTGACAACCCCTATAAGCAGGCCTCCAAACGGCCTCCCTTTTTCACCTCTTTTGGCAAAAGGTTGATAATTCACATAGCCATCTAATATCAAGGTGTCCATCACCCAAGTCTCTTGTAGACATATGCTATGTTCACTGAACCCTCCGAAGATAATAAGTGCACAAAACCTCTACAATTCCAAGATAATAAAGTTAAATTTCAGTGCTTTATTAACACCTCGGGTAGGGATTCCACCAGTCATTTTAGGACTAGTTGGACATTTGCAACTTCCACCTTCTTGACTTCGGTACAATGGGGCAGTCCATTGTCTTTGCATGACCAACTACTTCTTCATATTCAAAACTAGGGTCAATTTCATCCAAATCAGCATCAACCTCTACATCTACTGCCCGCAGCTCTTCGCGATATTTCCTTATCATCTGTGGAGTAGAGATGAATTTGCAGTGCAAGGCGGAGACACAAGGGTTAGGACCTTTCAATGGCTCCACAAACTGAAAATCGCTGGACTTCAAAACACGTAGTTCGGACACTGAGTGCAGTCGGATTAAAAACTCAGATCGGGGCAACCATCTGCGATCACCACCATTTTTATATAAATTCTTAATCAGACAGATCCTATTGGTTGTCACATCCGTCTGCACCTTTCCCGGTTTTATAGGTAGGTTATTAACTTTAACAGTATCTTGTGGGAGTTGGACTGATTTATCCAGGATCAGAGATCGTCTTTCATCCTCCAAAGGATCTTCAATCTCTAATCGTTCCCACTCTTCTACCTGTACTTCCATCTTTTCCGAGGTCGGCGACCATCCTTCCTCTTCCTCCTGCTCTTTAATCACTGATTGTTCCACCACGTCTGGGCACTCTTTCCTCTTATCTTGTTCAGTTAACAACCAGCTAGTCAATCGACCATCACCAGTACCATTCTTTTTCTTGACTCTGGGTGCCCTTTTTTAGCTTTTTTTGAGCGACAACCAGCTGTTGCTGGTTCTCCCACTGAGGGGGCCAGTGTAGTGGTTTTCCTATTCTTTTGCGCCTTCTTTGCCATTTTACGCTGCTTACGTGAGAAAAGGACCACCTTACTCTGATCCATAATTACAGACGGGTCTTTGTCTTGCTTGTCTTTTATCTCATCCGCAATATTAATGGCTTCAGATAAATTTACTTCTGCCTCCTCCACCCGGACCATTGTCAATGCGTCCGTATTTGCTAATATTCGCCCCGTCATCTGTAACAATATCTTAAGCGCAAATTGTATAGAAGCCACTGATGATTGGCTCTCTGCTATTTAATTAGCTCCGGGAAACGGGGAAGTAAGTTCTTCTTCCCCCGTATTCGGGGCGTCCTCCATAGAGACCATTACCATATTCGGGGAAGCTGAAAGTCTACTTCGAGGAACTGAGGGACCTGATACATTCACTGGAGAGGCCAAGGGATTAGTACCCTGTATCAAGCCATTACCTCCGGACGATCTGAGGACCTGTGGGGTCATCCCCCGCTGTATACTCAAGCAGAGTTCCAACAGTGAGTTATTTTTGATATCATCAAATTTTGTTGAACTCATTGGGTCACCCCTGCTGGCATCCAGCACTACAGGTTCCTCGATAATTGTGGAGTTGATTTCAGGGATGGGGATCAGTGGAAAAAAACCCGTAATCACCCCTTGGCCAGGAGGGATATGCTTTTTTGCATTCTTCTTCGTATTTTCTTTTGGGCTTCCCATCTATTTACTCCATAGAGTATCTGCACCCAGTTGTTTCTTCGTCTTATGGAGATTATATTTGTTTTGTGCAGGCTTTTTCCCCCGAGGGCATCTTCAACCAATTATTTGACCGGTGCAATAGGGGTTTATTAGTGCTTACTATGTTTATCAAATGTATCCTCCGGCACTCCCCACTAAAACGCTCATGCTCAGCACAATAGAAAAACTGGAGCACAATCTAACCAGAGCCCTGGCGAAGCCCTCACACTCGCCGTCACCACCAAGAACAGGCCACAGGAGGGCTTCCCACTAAATCCGGTGGCTCCCACCCGTGCTTGTCCGTAGGCAGCGGCAACAATGGATATTATCAACCGGGCAACACTGACAATACTGCGCCCGGGAAACCCACAAGAAAAATGATGAAAAAGTGGGGCCAAAGAAGCCAAGCAATTGGTGCACAAATTAACACTCAGATCAGTCCCCTGTGCACAATTAACACAATAAATTCACCACCAGTAGCCCAAGCACAGCTTACTCATCCACTGTGCAGGAGAGGTAGGGGGGGCTAAGTCTTCAATGCCCGTGCCGTGCTGGCAGATAAAAACTCCCCAAAGGATTTCCAAGTCGGGGAGAGATGCCGGCAACACACCCTCGCTCTGCGATCCGCAGGTCAATCCGAGGGTCAAAACAACTTGCACCCGCGGTATCAGCCGAGACCGGCAGTTGAAACCGTTGGAGCTGAGCCGTAACAGGCCGTAGCACACAGTCACAGTCCCGGTCCCAAGAACGCCGAGAACGCCTCTACAGACTAGAGGAAAGGACCTTACTACCATAGAGTCAATCCGCACTGCGTTGAAATGTAGAATGCAAATCTACAGGCAGCTGCTTCCGACTCTCTCTGTTGTGTCTGTGTTAAGTATTTCTGGGCTAGCACCCCACTATGAGAGTAGAAGGATTACTCCCATAGCACCCCACTATGGGTTTAGAAGGACCACTCCCACACCAGCCCACTATGAGTGTAGAAGGACCACTCCACACCAGCCCACTATGAGTGTAGAAGGACCACTCCCACGCCAGCCCACTATGAGTGTAGTAGGACCACTCCCATAGCACCCCACTATGAGTGTAGAAGGGTCACTCTCATAGCACCCCACTATGAGTGTTGAAGGATCACTCCCATATCACCCCACTATGAGTGTAGAAGGATCACTCCCATAGCACCCCACTATGAGTGTAGAAGGATCACTCCCATGCCAACCCACTATGAGTGTAGAAGGAACACTCCCATAGCACCCCACTATGAGTGTAGAAGGATCACTCCCATGCCACCCCACTATGAGTGTAGAACGAACACTCCCATAGCAGCCTACAATGAGTGTAGAAGGATCACTCCCATAGCACCCCACTATGAGTGTAGAAGGATCACTCCCATGCCACCCCACTATGTGTGTAGAAGGAACACTCCCATAGCACCCCACTATGAGTGTAGAAGGATCACTCCCATGCCACCCCACTATGAGTGTAGAACGAACACTCCCATAGCATCCTACAATGAGTGTAGAAGGAACACTCCCATGCCACCCCACTATGAGTGTAGAACGAACACTCCCATAGCAGCCCACTATGAGTGTTGAAGGATCACTCCCATAGCACCCCACTATGAGTGTAGAAGGATCACTCCCATGCCACCCCACTATGTGTGTAGAAGGAACACTCCCATAGCACCCCACTATGAGTGTAGAAGGATCACTCCCATGCCACCCCACTATGAGTGTAGAACGAACACTCCCATAGCAGCCCACTATGAGTGTTGAAGGATCACTCCCATAGCACCTCACTATGAGTGTAGAAGGAACACTCCCATGCCACCCCACCATTAGTGTAGAAGGTCTGCTTTTGGCTGGGTAGAACCAGTCCTGCATGACCAGACGACCCAAGACTTGGCCACTTTAGAGCCCCCCCAATCACACGCCACTGTGGAGTCACACAGGGTTCACCCTTATCACTCTGCATAATCACGAGTACATGTCCCCTCTCGCCGACATGAATGACATAGCCACCTTCCAAATCTAAGCACCTGACCGGTAGCTGCTCTTGAAACTTGCCACAGAGAGGGGCATTAGGAGGGGCATCTCTAGCTGTGGAGGGGGTGGGTGGCCAGTAATAGCCGATGCCTAATGGCGACAATGCAAATGTTCTACTATTCAGCAAACCCACTCATAATATGCTACCCTACAATTGGCTGGGAACATGGGGAACTTACCCCCATCCCATGCAGAAAGCCAAGAACCTTGGAATCCTACAAAATATCCAGGTGTGATGCATCTCACACTCATTCTTGGGCAATATGAGAGCCCCACACCTCCCGCCACGGACCTTGAATAGTTTACTATGTCATTGCCCTCTCAAGGACCCTCTCACCCCTCTGGCACCTCTGCCTATACTTACTTTCAAATTTGTTTATTGGCATTTATTATAAAATCAGTAGCACATAGCCGGTCAATCGTGCCAAATGAAGCTAACTCTTTGCAGTAATATCTTAGTGAACAAAGGTGAGGGGGGGATGGGAAGAGGGGGGGAAGGGCGAAAAGAAAAAAGGGGGGGGAAAGTAGGGGGGGATAGAGAGAGAGAGAGGGGAGAGGGAGAGCGCGGGGAAGAGGGGGTGTTCCAAACAATAAACAGTAAACCAATAACATTAACATAAACCGTCTCTGTATCTAGTCTTCTTCGTGCTTTTGCCAAGGCTTCTGTAGAGGGTGGTATAGGGGGGGGGGGCTCTTGAGTGCAGCAGTTTCCATAGGTGTTTGGGGGCCTCCCACATGAGTTTCTAGGTTTTGCAGTTCAGCACAATCTAGCTAGTGCCTGTTCACGGGGGTTTATCATCCGAGGGGTATGTAATAGTTCTAACTATCTCCCTCCATGCTTCTAGGGTGGAGCTGGAGTCATCGGTAGATTTGGAAACGCTGTCTTCCCAAGCCTTAGTTTCTGCATCGGCCCATCTGATAAGTTCGCTGTGCCAGGCGCCATGTCTGGGGCCTGTTGGTTTTTTCCAGGACATGGCGATATGTCTTTTGGCCAGAAGGCACGATAGGTCCATTAGTTTCACCATGTGCTTAAGTTTGGCCGGTCTAGAGTACGTTCCTAGGATGCATTCTTCAGGAGTCCATCTGTATTTGGAGGCTCCTGCCTTCTCAAGTGTTAGCTTGACTTTTGCCCAGAAGGATTGTACTTTGTTGCACTTCCAGAACATATGTGTGAGGTCAGCCCCTTCTGCCCTGCACCATGGACAGTCGGAGCTCGCATTCCTGTTGAATGTCGCCAGTCTGTGCGGGGTGAGATATGTCCGATGCAGGACATTTAGTTGTATAAAGCGGAATCTGTGGTTTCTCGACACAGCCTTAGGGAATATTAGCGCCCTGGACCATTCTGCCTCCGAGAGTTCTCGGCCAATGTCCGTTTCCCATTTGTTTTTCAGGGCCTCTCCCTTTGGGTTGGGATTATCGTTGAGGTGGCTGTATATTTGGGAGACCGGCCGTTGCCCCTCGCCTAGGTTATATAATAAAGTTGTGAGAGGATCAGATTCAGGTTCTTCTGGCCAGGTGTCCCATTTGTGTCTTGCTATTTCGCGTATCTTTCAGTACCACAAGTATTGACTAGTGGGTATCCCGTCTACATTGTGTAGTGTGTTGAACTCTTTAAAGGAGCCTTCTTCATAGAGATCTCCCCACGTGTAAACCCCCTTCTTCTCCCAGGTCCTGAGATGTAACAAGTCCAAGTCTGACCTACACAGGTCCCAGATCAGTGGTATCTCTGGGGAGTACAGGTGTGTTAGATTCCTTAGTGATTTCGTTCTATGCCAGATTTGTTTCCCCAGAGTGGCTATGAAGGGTGTGTCTTTCAGCAGGTGTTGTGGCGCCCAAATGAGTTCTTTAAGTTGCAGTGGAGAAATCAGGGACTGTAGCAGGGGAGTCTCGGATGTGATCTCGTCTGCTAGCCATTTGGACACAAAGCTGAGCTGGGCTGCTAAGTAATATTTTTCGAAGTGCGGGAGTTGGGTTCCACCTTGAGCGTGTTGCAGAACTAGTGTGGAGTGTGCTATTCTGTGCCTGCCCTGCCCCCAAATAAAATCTCGTGTTATGGACCCCAAGAGGCGGAAAAATGAGTTCTTGATGTAATATTGCACATTTTGGAACCTATACAAGAGCCTAGGGAGGACTATCATTTTGGTCACCGAAATTCTCCCCATTGCCGACAGTGGGAGCTTTGCCCAGAAGGACATTGATCTTCGCAGCGCGGGTATTGCTGCATTAGTGTTATTTTCGTGCATCAATTGGGGAGTGTGCATAATCTGGATGCCCAAGTAGCGGAACCTGGTGGTCTGCCACTGTATCCCTAGTGTTGGAAGCTCCTCCGAGCATCTGTCCCTAAGGCCAGCTAGTGGGAATAGGCAGGATTTTGCCCTGTTGAATTGTATGCCTGAGACTTTGGAAAAATTATCAAGGACGTCCAGCATGGTTGGGACGTTGAGGTGGGGGTCCCTGACATACAAAAGCACATCGTCCGCGTACAGTGAGATTATGTGATCTGTCGTCCCTAGCCTTATTCCAGCATCGAAAAATTGTTTCCGAAAATAGATAGCTATGGGTTCTAGTCCCAGTATGTAAAGCATGGGGGACAGCGGACAGCCCTGACGGGTACCTCTGCATATCTCCCAAACTTCTGACACATGTCTCCCAGTTTTTACCCGTGCTCTTGGTTCGGTGTATAGTATTCGGATCCACCTGATAAAGCGTGGGCCAAACCCGAATTCCTTCAGAACTGCTAATAACCACTCCCAGTATATGGAATCGAACGCCTTGATGGCGTCTAGTGACAGCAGGGCGTAGGGTTCAGTGATCGTATCAGTTTGTGCAATAACATGTTGAAGTCTGCGTAAATTCATGGTTGTATTTCGGCCTGGGACAAACCCACACTGATCTGAGTGTACGATGTCTCCTATCTGTCTGGACAGTCTCTGAGCCAGGATTGTGGTTAACAATTTAACATTGTGGTTAAGCATGGCCAGCGGGCGGTATGAATCGCAGTGCTCCGCTGGCTTGTTCGGCTTAAGAACTGGGACCACTAGGGTTTCCTTCATGCTGTCGGGTAAGATACCTCGCTCGTATATTTCCTGGAAGACCTCATGTAAGAGTGGTGTCAAAGAGGAGCTATAAGTTTTGTAGAATTCCGAGGGCAACCCATCGCTCCCCGGGGCTTTAGCCGCAGCTTGTGCCTTGATCGCTTCGGCAATGTCCTCTGTTGTAATATCTGCCTCTAGTTCCTCGGCCTGCTCAGGGGAGAGCCTAGGCAGCCCTATCTCGTCTAAGGTGTCCGCTATGTAGTCCCCAGATATTTCTGTTTCGTGGGAGTATAGGTGTTCGTAGTAATTCTTGAAGGTGTCATTTATTTCCTGTTGAGTCTGGTGTGTATTGCCCTGTTCATCTTTGATCAGGGTAATGGTGTGTCTGGGGTGCTCCTTCCTGCAGAGCCAGGCCAGGAGCCTACTAGGTCTATCTGCTTCCGTGTGCGTCCTGTTCGTTCTGGTGGCAAAGTCGAACTTAGCGAGCCTATTCCAAGCATTCGAGCATTCTCCGCGGAGTGTACGAAGTCTGCCTTCATGCTGTTGTGGGTCTATGGGGTCCGTGCTAAGCTTCTGAATCTCCGCCTCGCCCAACTCTAATTCCTTGCGTAGCGATCTTCTGATGCCACCCGCTTTCGCCAGTATCTCTCCCCTGGTCACCACCTTTAGGGCCTCCCATGTCGTGCTTACATATTCTACGCTTCCCTTATTTAGCTCTATGTAGTCGTCTATCGTGTCCTGCAGTTCGTCTCTGAATGCCTGGTCCTTCAGGGCCGTTATTGGCATGCGCCACATAGGGATGGGGGGCCTGGGGCCAGCACGATTCCAATTTACAATTAGGGGGGAGTGGTCTGAGATCGTTCTTCCTAAGTATTCTGCTTCTTCCATCTGGGATAGGTGTTCCCTGCCGACAAAAATGTAGTCTAGCCTCGTGTGGAGGCCATGTGGGGATGAGAAGTAGGAATAATTCCGTGTATGGGGGTGTAGTTCTCTCCATATATCAGCCAGTTCTAGTCTGTCTATCAGTGTGTTTAGTGCTGTCGAGGCTGCCATAGTGGTGGTGGGCGGTGGTAGCGACCTATCTAGCATGGGATCTCGTACACAGTTGAAGTCACCACCCCAAATAAAAAGGCAGTCTCTGTGTAGGGTGGTTATGTCGTACATCGAGGCCAGGTATGCCGGGATGCTAATGTTGGGTAGGTAAGAGTTCACTATGCATAGCTCTTGTTGTTCGATGTGTCCCCATACAATCACATACCTGCCCTCAGGATCGGTAATAAATTTGGATAGACGGAAAGGGAGCTGGGGGTGGATCCATGTGTATACCCCTCTAGCATATTTCGAGTAGGCAGTACCAAATCCCTGTCCCCCCCAGTGCTCCTGGAGTTTGCCCATAGATGTCGTTGTGCAGTGCGTCTCCTGTAAGAGCGCTATCCCAACCTTCTTCCTCTGTATATATGACTTAATTCTATTCCTTCGAAGGTAAGTACCGAGGCCCCTCACGTTCCATGTCATTATTTTCGTGTTTCCCGCCATTCTGTTTTAGGTTGGAGGTTACTGATCTCAATGTTTCGCAGGGAGGCTACCCCCAGGGTGTTGCCCCCTCCAGCCCACTCCCCTTCATTTAGGTTGATACATTCTGGAGACTTACCAACGGTTGTAACTTTCATCTGAACGGATGAATAACCAAAAATGTCTAACTGTAAACTGCCCCCAGCAGTTGCTTCTAACTTGCAGCGCTCAGGGGCTCCCGGGCCTTCTGGGCCTCTCCAGGCCTTTCTGCGCGGGTGGTGTGTAGGCATTTGACCTGCACTTGCCGTGGAGGGGCGTGTCAGCGGTGTGTTTGCTCGTGGTTCTTCGTGGTCCTGCCCGACGTAGCTATATTCTCAGTGCGGTCCCTTGTAGTATCCGGTTGAGTGTCTCATCATCAATGTGGGACATTTCATGGGTGTACATTTTGTTGTCCATTTCGCTCCTATCTGTTTTCTTGAGGGTCCTCTCCATTCCCGGCCAAGTTGTTGTGCTCCATCCACATGGTTGCCGCCTCCGGGGTCTCCAAGAAGATTGCCTTCCCTTTGTATAAGACTTTAAGGCGAGATGGGTAGAGCAGCATGTATTTTATGTTAAGCGTTCGTAGCCTGGCTTTCACTGGTATAAAGGAATTCCTGGCTCGTTGCACCGTAGGGGTGTAATCAGGGTATACGACTATTCTGGAGTCCTGTCTTCTAATCGCTTCGCCTTCCCTGGAGTGGCGTAGTATTGTTTCCCTGTCGCGGAAGTTGAGGATTTTTGCTATTATCGGGCGCGGGTGCGACCCCGGGGGGGGGCGCTTTTGGAGAGATCTGTGGGCACGCTCCACTGAGAACCCCTGGGAAAGTTTCCCAGCTCCGATTTCTTGTAGGAGCAATGTCTCTACAAAGTCTGTGGGGTCCGAGCCTTCCATGTCTTCCGGGACCCCCAGGATCCTGACATTATTGCGTCGTGCGCGGCCCTCCGCATCCTCAGATCTCGCCTCCAGCCTCGCTACTTTCAGTTCCAATTCCGTTACCTTTGCCTTTAGGTCTGAGGTGTTAGTGACGTTGTCTCGCAGGGTAGCTTCATTCGTGTTTACTCTCTCCGTTAGGTTGCGGGCATCTTGTCGCATGAGTTGCATGTCCGCCCTCATTTCCCCTATTTTTGTTTCGATAGAGGTGCGCAGTGCTGCAATTGCTTGAAGGACCACTGTGTCCTTGGGTTCCGCCTCCGGCTGCGACTGCGCTGCATTGGGGTCTGGGGCCTGTTGTAACGGCTGTTTGGGCCTGACCGTCGTGTAGGAGTCCATTGTCGTTGACAGTTTTGTCTTCGCTTTAGTTGGGGGCATCTCTGCCTGTAGATCCAGTGTTAAGTAGGGTACAGGCTTGCTTTGAGCCACGATTTAGTTCCAGTCGTGGGCTTATGCGTCGCCTCAGATTGCGGCTGTGGGGTGCAATCTTCGTTTGCGTGTGTGCAGCCACCCAGTTGCAGTGGGGAGAGAAGCTGCTTCGTAGGTGTCGCGAGCCTTTTCCTGCTCGCGGCAGTCAAGGGATAAAGTGTGGCCTCACTGGGGGTGGGAGTGGCGGGAGCCGCAGCTTGACCTCCTCGGCGGCCGCACGGACCCTGGACTCACCTCCCTGCGCGGTAGGCCTCCGCGGACGCCACAGTCTGCGTTCCGTTCTCCAGCTCCAGGCGCCTCTCCTGCTCCTCCTCTGGCTCAGCACGACGGGGTCGCGTGGTGTGTCTCCCAATCTTTCCGCCTCTCGCTCTCAATTCACACCGCGGCCCAGCCACACACTTAGCCAGATCTCCAGCAGTTCGGGGGTGGGTCTTCACAGCGTTAGGATGGGGCAAGCGTGAGGTGGTCTCCGCTGGTCCGCCAGGGTCTCAGAGTCTCTTCGTCCGGGAGCTCCAGTCCCCCTCCCCCATCAGCGCCACGGGCGCCGCCATCTTGTGGGGCCAAGGGGCGCCTCTTCACCGGTCCCGTTCTTAGGCTTGCCCGGCTCGATTTTTCTTGGGAGCAGGTTCCGGGTAGGGGGGAGAGGCTCCCCTTTCCGGATATGTTGTTTTTGGGCGCCTATGGGGTAGTTAGGACGGCGCAATTTCACCCGTACCAGGATCGCGGGCAGGAGCTTCTCGAGCACACGTCTTCACGGCATGCTCGCTGGCCACGCCCCCGGCACCTCTGCCTATGATACTGACATGCATGTAATAACGTTACTGGCTGCACACACAGTGGCGGATTTTAATATATGGGGCCAGAAGCACCCCACCTCCCTTGTTTTAAGATCTAAAATGTTATTAAAAAACGTACATCTCTCCCTTAGTGCAGCGCGCAGCACGATCATCATATCCATTACACATTAGTGGTGGCCAAGGCTGGCAGAGAAATCTGTAGTACAGCATATGCTTTACTGAGGAGCTTGGGGAGCTGTCCTCGGCAGGTAGGGTGACCATATTATTTTTAAATGATGCCCCTCAACATGCACCTAAAAGAGCCTTGCAGACCTCTCACGGCACTATAATCTCAACCAGAGTTCAGGGAGGGCAGAGGGCATGGAAAAGGGGGCCCATCTCCTGTCTGCAGAGAACTATGGGAAGGAAAAGAATGAAAGCATTACTGTCCTCTCCAACACCTGCAGCCTTGAAGTCAGATGTCATGCTATTATTCGTATTTATTTATTTATTTATTGTGCATTTGTAAAGCGCGTATACAAGTGAATTGTGATTCAAAGCGTTTCTGTAGAGAATTTAAGAGCAATAAGGGGGCGGCAGCCGGCATGTATCACGCACAATGACTCCACATGCTGCTCGCCCTGCTTTGCAGTACTGCTGTTTGCTTGCTGTGCTACAGCGTGGCATGCTTTTCATATATAGCTGTGATATGCTGCCATATTCTGCGCTCTACTCTGCTTGGAAATGCTAGGGGGCCTGAGGTATGGGTATGTTATGCTGTGTTATGTTATGCTGCACCATTTTATGTTTAAGTAAGGACATGTTTTGCAATGTTGGCCCAGTAGGATCTCAGCGGCTTATTTATTTATTTAGATTCTTGATAGAGCACCAAATCGCCCGCAGGCCTCAATGCGCACATAAAACACAACAGGCCAAACAATCAGAAGTGTGAAAGAAATCAGAATCAGAGGGCACAGAACTAGGGAGCGGTAGAAAGGAAGGTCTTCAAGTTCTTTTTATAGTCGACCAAGGAAGGGGAAGACTTGAGGTAAAGTGGAATCGAATTCCACAATGCTGGAGCAAGGACATCAAAGTTTGTTTTTCCAAATTTGGTAAAACGGAAACGAGGCTGGGAGAGTCTTGCCTGATCCACTGACCTGAGACAGTGTCCTGGGATGTAGCGATGAATCCGTGCTGAGAGGTAACTGGGTGCAGTGGCATTCAGGCATTTCATTGTGAGTGGGGGTATCTTAAACAATATGCTGTGCCTGATTGGAAGCCAGTGTGATTTTTTCCGTGCTTCGGTGATGGAACGCCGTCTTGATAGACCAAACACCGCTTGGACAGTGCCATTTTGAGTGGTCTGAAGAGCTACGATGTTGACGGAAGATGTACCGGCCAGAAGGCTGTTGCAGTAGTCTAGCCTTAAAATGATAAGGGCGGAAGCCAGGAGGGACATATTGTTTACAGATAAGAAGGGGTGTAGTGACTAAATCTGTTTTTTAATCCAGCCGCATGTGGCCCGAGTTTTTTCTTGACACTTTGAACACCGGGAATGCGAACATTGGCTATTAAAAATGAGGCATAGTCAGCAGGGAGGTTCTTTAACATGTGACTGAAGGCAGCGAAAAGGAGCTTGGTTTTGTCAGCATTCAAAGCCATAGAGTTCTGAGCTATCCAGGAGTGAATGATTGAGTAAATAGCCGAGATGGCCTTTGCATCAGCGGGGTAAGAGCCAGAAAGTTCGAGGATGACCCGGGTGTTGTCGGCGTATAGGTGTACAAGATACCCAGGTCATCAAGCAACAGAAGAGGAAACATATAAAAGTTAAAGAGGGTGGGGGAGAGAAGATCCTTGAGGCACGCCTCGTGTCAACAAAGATGGAATGGATGAGGAGTTATGAATAGCAACTCTGGTGTTACGGGGGCCCAGGAAAGAGACTAACCATTGGGTGGTTATCTCGGTACAACCTACAAAGGATTGCGGCCTGGAGGCCATGGGCTCGTGGTCGACTAAATCGAACGCAGCAGAAAGATCTAACAGCATAAGGGGAGCTGGGTGGCCACAATCGATAATAGAGGTCAAATTTGATTTTAAATGAAGCATTGCTGTTTCTGTGCCATGACGGGCACGATAGCCTGATTGGCGAGCTCCGAGTATGAATTTATGTAACTGGAGGTAGGCCACACAGTCCATGACCTTCAGTAAGAAAGGAACATTGATTATTGGATGATAGTGCTTGGGTAAGAATGGGTCGAGGTTGGTTTTCCTAAGCAAGGGGGTGATCCAAGCCTCATTCAGATCGGTGGGTACTCGAACCTTGAGAAAGGACTGGTTAATCCATTTGGTTAACCACGGCCCGATGGTATCAAGACACTGGACCAACAGCCTGGATGGACAGGCGTTGCCCTTGCATGAGGTAGGTTTCATGCCAAGAATACTCTTGTTCAGCTCTGATACAGTGCAAGGGGAGAAAGTAAAGGAGGGCTTGTCGGTTGTGATGCTGTCAACTAGGCCTAGCAGAGGTGGAGAGGGCGAGGGTATCATAGGGCTGGAACTGAGTTGCTAAGAAACCGCTAGTAATGGCGGCGGAGGGTTGGACTGACCGAGCATGGGGGCGAACGTTGGAGCTGGTGCAGGAAAGGAAGGGATGAGAGTGATATCGGTTGGTGGTAAAGCACTCGCCTCCAAGCGAGAGGCGATCTTGCCAGAAAAGGCATTGTGAATGGTTTGACGTCAAGTGTCATTGGGTGAAACCTGGGCGCTGGTTGGTGTATTAGAGTTGAATTCCCGCAGGATAGAGAAAAGCTCCTTTGAATTGGATTTGGCTTGGCATATGCGATTGTTATAATAGGCGGATTTAGCCTGGATGACCGCGGTTTTAAAATTCTTGACCGCCATTTGTATTCAACAAGCAAGGTGGGAGACGGTTGTTTCCGCCAGGAACGATCTGCTGCACGCCGGCGACGCCAAAGGCAAAGAATGTTGTCAAACCACTGCTTTGAGATTGTTTCGGGTTTGATAAGCCTGCTGCTGAATGGGGCAAGATCCTCAATCATTTGGTCGAGTGAACTTTTAATATGCGCTGAAATGGCAGAGGAACTTTCAAAGTCCTGCATTTTGCCTGATCTGTTTTAGAGCTCCCGAGACAATCTATCAGGGGTACGTTTTTTGAAAGATCTAGTTGTGACAGAGATTCTAGGTGTAACGTCGACTCTAAGAGAGGCGACGGGCCTTGTAATGGAAAAGGTAAGCCGGACGTGATCAGACCAAGGGCATAAGGGACTGATGATAGGGCTTGAAGCGGTGATTTCCTGCAGCAGAACCCAGTTGAGGGCATGACCCCCCCACACGTGTGTAGACTCAGTGATTTGTTGAGTATAGCCAATGGCAGACAGAGCAGCCAGCAAAGAATGTGCAACCTTGTCAGAGGGAACATTGGCCCAAAAATGGAAGTCACCCAGCAGGACCACCGGGGCATTGGCGTCAGTAACCCTGCTGAGCAGGTGCAAAAGTTGTTCCTTGAACATAGGCAGGTTACGAGGAGGACGGTAAATAAGAATGACCGTTTAAGTGGTATTGTCATTAATCTTAATTTTGACTACCAGGGATTTGCATTCATCAAGGGGCTCGTGTGTACAAAGATCTTTTAGCAAAATCGCAACCCCCACCCTCCTTTAGTGTCCTTCCGATCAGCCCTCAACATGATGTAATCTGGGGGGGCCGCCAGGCTGGCCTCATTAGATATGCAATCACTGAGCCAAGAGGTCATGAACTGACTATGCCAGCATGTCTTCAACCTCAACCCTGTGTAATACCAGGAAGCGTGTGTTGAGAAGTGAGACGTACATAGACTGCTAATGCACCGTTTTGCTGTGACATGGTGGTACATTGAGAGTATTAGTAGCAGTGTTTACTAGTTCTGGGATGTAATCCTTGGGCCTAGGGCACATCGCAGCAAAAGGCAAGAGCTAAGTATCCAGCACAATGTAAGCAGAAGCCCAAACGGGGTCTACCTGTATCAGATCCAGGTGATATCAGGGTAAGTGCCAGGCGAGCGCAGCGGCAGGTGTCCGCACCCCGGATGCAAACCAGCGCTAACCGGCAGATGGGGAGCAGGTGCAAGTGGATCTAGGTCACCTAAGCCCTGCCCACCTGCTGCCTCCCTGTTTGCAGCTCTTTTTCCCTACTTAAGGAGCCCTCCAGCCTCTTTTCCTTTGCAGATGGGGAGCGGGTGCAAGTGGGTCTAGGTCACCTGGCCTAAGCAACACCCACCTTCTTAGCCCTGCCTCTTCCTTCCTTCTCTTAACTATTAGATCAAGGGCATCTCTTGCCCGGGCATCCGAAGCAAAGGGCAGAAGAAGAAAAGGGCAATTCCTGTTTGGACCTGTTCAGATCAGGAGGACCCAGGGCCCGTCCCCCTGCTCAGAAAGCAGGTAAGCATGCACCAACATGTGTTACTCCCTCTGTCCCCACAGGCCATCCCCACCGCCTCTGTTCTCCCGTGATGTTCCCTTGTGCCCCCACCATTCTCGCACACATGTGTTGCCTGTTTTGCTTGATTCTTCTACCCTGTTCCCCCCTTACCCGTCTCAAGCCTACTTCTGCAGGAGTCTGTCCTGATAAATTCTGGTTTCACCATCACCGTCTTGTGGCCAATGCTGGATTTGACTTTTATGGACTTCATTCATTCACGGTGTGTCACTCTTTCTCAACTCTCCTGCTGGACTTACTTTGAATCTTGTACTGGTGTCCCTGAATCATTCTGTTCCCATCTTCATCTTGTATCCTGGCTTGCAACATTATGTGTTACTACTGACTTCTGCAATTGTATTCCCTCTACCCTCTTGCTTCTCCACTCTTTTGACTGCTAACTCTCTGTTCTCACCTCCTTTCGCTTCTCCCTTTTCCTATCTCCTCCCCTTACTTTCTTCTATGCACTTACTCTATCAGAATTGTACCTGGACCTATTATGATAGCAAACTCGTCTGTCTCATCCCCCTCCCCTTATTGTTTTTTTCCCACCCCCCCAGCACTATCTGAAATGTCGTCAGACCTAGTACGATAGTCCCTTGTTTTGTTCCTCCCCTCCCTTTCTGCACCCCTCTCCCTCACCTTTTGTTTTTCTCCGGCTCTACCAGAAATGTCGTCAGGCCTAGTACGGTAGTCGCCTGTCTGTTTCCATTTCCTTCCCACTCTCCCCCACCCTTCCTTATCTATGTCTTAGCTCTTGCACTATCTGAAATGTCGTCAGGCCGAGTATGATAGTTAATTTCACATCCTTACTGTTCATGGCATGTAAGAATGTCATTGCATTTTCCCTTGTTCCCTCCCTTGCCTTGAAGCTCTTTGAAACACATTGTGTATAGGCGCTATATAAATAAACTATCATATAATATCATATTAACAGGCCTACATAACGCCCCGGCGATAACGCACCGCCGACGGAAAGATAAAGGCTGCTGAGCCTGGGAAATGTAGTTAAACCAACCTACAAAATTCTGGGTAACTGCAGCCAAGGTTGGCAAGGGAACACAAGGTGGCATTCTGCAGAATCGCTCCCAGAAGATCCCAGCGTTAGCACACAAGGAATCCTGCCTCCCATACAACTAAAGCTATCCCCATGAAGTTTCTAGCAGGCTTCGAGAACTTCCAGGAATCCCTGTCTAGGGTTCCACCTGGTTTCATCAGAGAAAATCACCCTGTGTTAAATAACCTCATGGCATATTTTGATTTTTGTTTCTCCTTTTAATGCCGCCCATGTAACCCTACCCACTCCCTTCTCACCCCAACCCCTACTCTTTCCACAGTCATATTCTCCCCTAAACATTTGCATACCCTTTTCGCATCCACCAGGTAAATTCAGTGAAGTAAATTACCACAATATAATTTACTTTGATGAAACAACAGCGTGCACAGTCCATAGGAGGCACAGTTTGAAATCACAGCCTATGGACTGTAGATTTTCAGGGCCTTAGGAGTAAACAGAAGGACATGTGGCTGCCTATTTTCTTGTGCAGGGTTTCAACACACCCAGGCTCACAATGAGATCCTGTTGTTGTTGAAGGCTTAAAAGCCTGACCACTCCTGAGTCAAAGACATGCTCACATCAGAATTTGACCCAAGCGAGGGCCACACTGAGGGCCACACTGTAACTGCACATAGGGGGATGGACAATCGGTCCCTCACACCCTACCTATATTGTTTGCCAGACATCCATATGTACCTTCTACACAGTCTTATGAACACAGCCTTCATAAGGAGCTCACTGTATATATTTGATCATTATACATCGCTCCGTACAATTATTCTTTGATAGCCTACTCCCAAGGAAGTCGTCACACTGTCACCTTGAACTAAAATACTGTCTAGCATGACATGACGCGGAACAAACTCTAAGTAATAACATTTTTGATATCCAGGTGCCCGGCCTTTTAAATATTCCTTACTAGTTGAACCACCTCATTCCATTACCTTCTGTTCTGTTAAAAATGTACATCTTGACTGGGCAACTCCTGGCTAACGCTTGGCAGTCCCAGAACTGGCATTCTGGAGTCTGACCTGGAGTCCAACGTGTAGAGATGCCAGGCCAATAAATCCCCAAACTTGCAGGATTCCCTGAGCCCACTCTTGAGCCCCCCATGCATCCAACATTACATTGTGTACTAACTTACAGTTCTCAGAAGCAAAGGACACACCTGCTTCTTCTCTTTTCTTTTGCAGAAGCGTGGCCCACAGAACAGGACTGGCATGCACCCATCCGGTCAAAGACATTTCCCCCACAACATCCCTCCTTCTGTTTGTAGCATCCATTTTCCATCCTCTTATTTTCCCATCACTTAATTCCTTCCTTCAGCAGACTAAGGTATGCATGCCATTAGTGGGGGTACCATAGACCCCTCCATTGGCATGTGTAGGTGATCTGAAACTACTATTGTGGGGAATTGGCACCATATAAAACAGATTAATATAATATAATGAAGCCATGTAGGTGCCCCTACTTGAGAGTCTTGTGTGTTGATATGCAGGCCTACCGTTGGCATGGCATCACGCCACCATCAATGTGGAATACATGATATCAGTATTACCACATTGGAAGGACATCAGCTCAGGGGTTTGTGCCAGGACCATAGAAATCCAAAGGGGGATGTTACAATTTAGGGAATCAATGACAAACGATGAAAACCCCATGATGAGGCCAAGCGATGCTGGGGCCCGACCTGAGAAAAGAGTCAAATGCTCCACCAGACACTGTCGTTCCACCTGCTAATACCGTTGAGCCACAGCCTTCCACCTACACAAGATGACACCTGCTTGGCAATGGTGACCAAGACCCCACCACAGTCACCTCTGTGGACATTGCCACTGCGAC
The DNA here is from genome assembly GCF_040938575.1 of Ambystoma mexicanum. Classification (NCBI taxonomy): domain Eukaryota; kingdom Metazoa; phylum Chordata; class Amphibia; order Caudata; family Ambystomatidae; genus Ambystoma; species Ambystoma mexicanum. The sequence continues at coordinate 1,205,493,776 of NC_090926.1, read as the reverse complement.
CCATCCTGCAGATGAGGGCTAGAGACATCCCAGAGGTGCGACCATCATGGGGGAGAACGTCAGTACATGGAGTCAAACCTTCTCTACACAAGGTTGGGATATGTCTGCTCCTCCAGGGATACAGGCACCTGTCCCAACCCAAAAACAGGCATCCACTGCCCCCTCGTTCATTGTTCATTGCCCTGTGACTGACAGTGTCGTAGCAATCCCTGCAGACAGACTGTGACTCATGGAGGCAGTCCAGTCCTGGGTAGAGTATGGGATTGGCTCGTTCATGCATTTGAGGCTGAGTGCAGCGGAGCAGCGCGGGGAACGCAATGGTGAGTAGACTGACATACAGTCCACCAGGTGCTTAGGAGCAAGACCATTGATTACTTTCCAGACTGGGAGAAGGAACTTGAGTAGGGAGTGGTTGTACATGGAGAGCCGGCCAGCACGGTGTCGGTAAGTAGAAGTGGGGGCGGATCTGGGTAGGATGTAGACAGGGCAAGTAGGGAAGTTGAGGATGTTGTCTAGAGGGAGGAAGGAGTAGAGAGGAATGTGTTGTGCCCTGCCTTTCTCTGCACTCTGCCCTGTATGCATGGAATGCTGTGAGTGACTGACATGGAATGCTGTGTGTGAGAACGTTGTGTTCTGAATGGTTCTGTGAATATCAGTTGAGAAGACGGGTTGACTGTCGATGACTGTCCAAGTTACTTACTTGATGTGGCCTAAATGTATTTCTGTACCCTGTACCCGGAGCTGGAACTCAGTAAAGATATCTCCTGTTCCTACACTGGTGTCGGTGTCATGCTTGGCCAGGAAACCATCTTATCAGAATGGCAAGGAGTAGGCAAGATAAGTAGTTTACCTTGCTGAGCACAATGGTGGAGATTGGAGTATTTGTACAGTTGTGAGTAAGAAATTGATAAATTTTCTGAATGTTGAGGTCAATACGAGCAGTAGAGGCAGTGGTAGTGATGAATTGTTGTAGTTTTAGGTTGCTATCAAAGAGGACCAAGGTTGCAAGCCTTGGGCGAGGGAGCAAGGTCAAGCAGAAGGAGATGGGATAGTAGAAGGTAGGGAAGGTGTTGGAAGCTGGGAGAAAGATGACTTCCATTTCTCGAAGAGTTCAGCATGAGGCAGCGGAGAGCCATCCAGTGACGAATTGCAGTAAGACACGTAGTGATCCATTCTGAGATGGCTGGGGAGAAGGAGGGAAAGGAGAACAATATTTGAGTGTCATCAGCAGCGATAGTGAAAGCCAAAGGGCGTGCTTAGTTTATCTAGGGCGCCGATATAGAGGCTGAAGAGCAGAGGATCAAGGACAGATCCTTGAAATGGCAGGGTTACAGGTAAAGGGGTATAGTCACAGGTTTGTGAGTTCCAGGAGATTTTGGAGGCGTGTCCTCCCAGTATCTCATTGGAGCCAATCATGGGAGAGATACAAAAGTCATTGAGGCCCTTCTGCAGAGGTTAGAGGTAGAAAACCTGCTGATGGAACACTTATAAGTGGAGATACGAACCGCCAGGATGCTTGGGAGAAAGCTTGGATTGCCTGGGCTCAGGAAGCAATTTCAGCTTCAGAGACATATGCTTGGCTTAGGGATGATTCACAGCTACTGCAGACGCATCTGTGGAGGACCACACCAGCGTTAGGGAGGATGCACGCTTGACCGGAAAGTAGGCACCTGCTACAGCTGAGTACCACGCTGGGGGTAGGGAGGATGCTTGCTTGATCTGTAAGCAGGCATCTTCTAAAGCAGAGGACCACGCTGGGGCTATGTAGGATGCTCGCTTGATATGAAAGCAGGCATCTTCTAAATCAGTGGACCATGCTGGGGCTATGTAGGATGCTCGCTTCATCTGAAAGCAGGCATCTTCTAAAGCAGAGGACCACACTGGGGCTGCTAGGGGGGATGCTCGCTTGATCTGAAAGCAGGCATCTTCTAAAGAAGAGGACCACACTGGGGCTAGGGAGGATGCTTGCTTGATCTGAAAGCAGGCATCTTCTAAAGCAGAGGACCACGCTGGGGCTAGGGGGGATGCTCGCTTGATCTGAAAGCAGGCATCTTCTAAAGCAGAGGACCACGCTGGGGCTAGGGGGGATGCTCGCTTGATCTGAAAGCAGGCATCTTCTAAAGCAGAGGACCGCGCTGGGGCTAGGGAGGATGCTCGCTTGATCTGAAAGCAGGCATCTTCTAAAGCAGAGGACCGCGCTGGGGCTAGGGGGGATGCTCGCTTGATCTGAAAGCAGGCATCTTCTAAAGCAGAGGACCACGCTGGAGATAGGGGGGATGCTCGCTTGATCTGAAAGCAGGCATCTTCTAAAGCAGAGGACCACGCCCAGGACCACGCTGGGGCTAGGGGGGAGGCTCGCTTGATCTGAAAGCAGGCATCTTCTAAAGCAGAGGACCACGCTGAGGCTAGGGAGGATGCTCGCTTAATCTGAAAACAGGCATCTTCTAAAGCAGAGGACCACGCTGGGACTAGGGGGGATGCTCGCTTGATCTGAAAGCAGGCATCTTCTAAAGCAGAGGACCACGCTGGGGCTAGGGGGGATGCTCGCTTGATCTGAAAGCAGGCATCTTCTAAAGCAGAGGACGACGCTGGGGATAGGGGGGATGCTCACTTGATCTGAAAGCAGGCATCTTCTAAAGCAGAGGACCACACTGGGGCTAGGGAGGATGCTCGCTTAATCTGAAAGCAGGCATCTTCTAAAGCAGAGGACCACGCTGGGGCTAGGGGGGATGCTCGCTTAATCTGAAAGCAGGCATCTTCTAAAGAAACGACCATGCTGGGGCTAGGGGGGAGGCTCGCTTGATCTGAAAGCAGGCATCTTCTAAAGCAGAGGACCACACTGAGGCTAGGGAGGATGCTCGCTTAATCTGAAAACAGGCATCTTCTAAAGCAGAGGACCACGCTGGGGCTAGGGGGGATGCTCGCTTGATCTGAAAGCAGGCATCTTCTAAAGCAGAGGACCATGCTGGGGCTAGGGAGGATGCTCGCTTGATCTGAAAGCAGACATCTTCTAAAGCAGAGGACCACGCTGTGGCTAGGGGGGATGCTCGCTTAATCTGAAAGCAGGCATCTTCTAAAGCAGAGGACCACGCTAGGGCTAGTGGGGATGCTCGCTTGATCTGAAAGCAGGCATCTTCTAAAGCAGAGGACCACGCTAGGGCTAGTGGGGATGCTCGCTTGATCTGTAAGCAGGCATCTGCTGCAGTTGACACCGATGCGGGGACCAGGGAGGATGTATGACTTATCCAAAACCAGACCTCTATAGCTGCATCTGTAGTAGCAGCTGACCTATGCTGGGGAAAGAGTGCCCTCATATTTACCAAATTTCATATAGGTTTCAGCGCCAATCTCTATTATCCACGCAACCCTTGGTTGTTCCGGTCTATCCAGAACCGATCTCTGTATCTGAAACAATGTATCAAAGTTAGATCAAGCCAAAAGGTATCTTAGACTGCATTTCTGCTGGTTGACTTTAAGAGTTTGTTCATATGTTATATCATGAACTCACTCATTTACACGTGCAGGTGCAATATGTGGATTGCTATGGTGGAAATTAACTAAAGAAGTGGTGAGCATGCTTAGTTATAGAAGATAGTTCAAATAAACAATCAATACTTTGAACAGTATTATTTAACCACAAGTGAGAGAATTGGAATACTGGAGTATACACATTTTGTTGGTGGATCACAGATTGAATATCATTAAGGATGTTGTTGATTGGTAGTTCAGTTGTATTTTTAGGAAAACGTTAATGGACAATGACAGTAACATGTTCTTAACAAGGGTGTTGACTATGCTGTTTTTCTGTTCCTGTATCCCTCTACCTCCCTCTTTTTTCTTTCTGTTTTTTTCACTTTATATTCTTTCGTTTCTTAATAATTGGATGTTCTCAATTTGTAAAATGCTTGGTTTATTTCAAAATGATGGTGTATTTTTGGTTTTTAACCAAACTGATTTTGATTTCATAGGAATTGTTATTTTATGTCTGTGTATCACAACCCTGAAGAAGACCTTTTGAAAGGTTGAAACACACGTCGGCTGGTTGTGCAAAACATATTCAATAGAAATTGTTCAATTAGAAGTAACATCTCTGTCATCATGAACGTCAAAGAGATCATAGGGTAGTGGGATAAGTGGTCAGTTAGATTATTATATCTTGCATGATGTATGGGTGGCTGGGTGTAAGTGCATGATGAATGGGTGCACATGTAAATGATTGAGTGCATGACTTATGGGTGGCTGAGTGTGAGTGCATGATGAATGGGTGCACATGTAAATGAGTGAGTGCATGATGTATGGGTGGCTGGGTGTAAGTGCATGGTGAATGGGTGCACATGTAAATGAGTGAGTGCATGATGTATGGGTGGCTGGGTGTAAGTGCATGGTGAATGGGTGCATATATAAATGAGTGAGTGCATGATATATGGGTGGCTGGGTGTGAGTGCATGGTGAATGGGTGCATATGCAAATGAGTGAGTGCATGATGTATGGGTAACTGGGTGAGAGTGCATGGTGAAAGGATGCATGTGTAAAGGATTGAGAGCATGATGTATGGGTGGCTGAGTGTGAGTCCATGGTGAATGGGTGCACATGTAAATGAGTGAGTGCATGATGTATGGGTGGTTGGTTGTGAGTACATGGTGAATGTGTGCACATGTAAATGAGCAAGTGAATGGTGTGCGAATGTGTGTGCTTAGGTTCAATGCCTGGATTACTTACTGGTAATCTTCATTACTCTTGGCTAAACTAGCATTTGGGTGCAGCCGGTCTAGCCGTTCCTTACTGTGGCATTGTATATTTTTCTGGGCATCTATGATAAATTAAGCATGATTAGTGTTATTGCGTGGCTAGATTGTCATTTTTGTGCATCCAGCCTAGGTATGTCTTACTGTTGCATGCCACTTTTTACTGTGCATCATCAAGGTCACAGCAAACATGATAGGTGTTATTTCTTGTCTGGCCTACATTGTGCAGCCAGTTTTGATATGTTTTCTTATTGTGGCATTGCATTTTTAATAGCAAAGTGGTAAGATAGGTCAGCTGGTTGAGTGATCACTGCTGTGATCTAAGTGTGATCTGCAGGTCACAGGTTCGAATCTCGGCAAGGCCAACTCAACCTTTCTTTCTTCAGAGGTTGATAAATGGGTAATAACTTCAGCTGGCATGATAATTTTATGTAAATATGTGCTATGTATAGCTCTTTGAAAGCGCTACATAGATAAGAAATTATTATCATTAATTAAAGCATTAATGCTCCTGTGCACAGTTGGTGACTTGCCTCTATTAGATTTTTGGATAATATATTATGGTATCAACTGGCAAAGTAGAGGCTCCACTTATCATATAATGACAATAGCGGCCATGCAGCTATAATTGGCATAATATGGAAGTAACTGGTTGTGCAATGCTGAAGTGGTATATCTATTTCAGTACCTCAGCCTATGTTGATTCTATTGGTTCTAGCCGTGCCATATCAGGGCATATGAAGCCAGCACCCTTGTTAAAATGTGGTCAGTATCTAAAATATTCTTGTCTGCTTTAGTACCTATTTGATATTTTAAAAAGGGTGCGTTTATGTACTTACTTTTGCACCAGCAAGCCACTTCTGGTGGTCCTTTTGAACTCTGGTGTCACCAGAGTTCAAAAGGAACTGATGTCAGGTGGGTCAAAGGTCATCTAGCATCACTTCGAGTGATGTCATCAGGTGTGTAATGTCCCTTCAGCGACCCCAGGCATTTTGGTGAATCAACGTCCCCACACCAGTGCTTTCTCCACCATACTTTTCAGCACCCCCTCTGCTCCCTTATTTGTGTGACAGTCCCTCAGCCAACGTCTCCACCACGGCCACTCCTGCTGTTGGCTGCTTTGGCAACCCACCACCATCACCAGGTACTGGGAAGCCAAGCAGCCATGGCCAGGAAGTAACACCCGTCCCCGGTGCCATTTAATCCTACAGTCATTACTCACTGTCACATTGCATTTGAGGAGTCTGGTCTTGGAAGCAAGACGACGCAGAGCAACACAGGTTCGATCCCCGGTCCACACGTTATAAATAAACAATTACAATTTAGAGCACCCTATATTTCTTTTTGAGCCTGTAATACCCTGGCTTTATTTTTGGTCACTCCAGAAATCTTTTTGATGGACGATTCCATTGTCTATCATTGCTTAAGCTGGACATATCTTTTGTTGGGACCTGCCCTGGATTTTGTTTTTGGAACCTTTGCCCTCACCCCCAAAGGGCAGCAGCAATATTCCCTCCTCTCCGTAGCAATAAAGATTGTTTTGTAGTAGAGTCGGTGTGGTCATTTCCTTTGGTGCATTTTCACTGACCGGGGGGAGAGGAGAGGGGGCCATGTTCTTCCTTGTAATGGGGCACTCAGCAGCTGATTGTTTCTTCCCAGATGTCAAGCCCACATTGCCCCTTTGCTGCCCAGTCCCCAGCCCCATGCTTACCATGCCTGTGGCTGGCATCATCAAAGTCTTCACCATTATCGGCCTCATGGACATGGCACCTAGTGCCTGAGGGTAATGTTGTGCAGCGTGCAGCACACGATCTGTTCAGCAAATAAATAGATAAAAGCTCAGCCAGTCCTGTGAAGCGTCCACGGTGCTTCTTAGGGACACCGAAAGCCAGCTCAATGCGGTTGCAGGTCTGTGTGTGGGCAGCGTTGTGGTGGGCAGGATTTCTCAGTCGTGCCACGAGCCAAGGTATCCAGCGACACTTGGCAAGGCGAGAGGAGGTGGATGGTGAGCGTGAGTGCAACGGCTCAGTATTGTGTATGCTCTCATGCCACACAGCAGTGCTTTGTCATTCTGCGCCCTATGCTACTGGGTGTGTGATGGGTAAAGTGTGCGGGTTACAAAGAATAGGACAGTGGCCAGGCTACAATACAATCACACCAGGGCTCTACCACATGATGAGAAAAGTCTTTGAACTGGCCAAACTATAGATTCGGAATATGTCCCATCGCCTCTGAGTTCTGTCATCCAGATGCGTGCACAGTGAATGAGGGAGGGTAACATGCAAGGTAAGTGTGTGATGGCATGCATGTGTGAGGTGGTATTGTTTCATGCACACACACAGCAACTGAGTCTGCTATGATCCATCAATGATGTGTGTAAGGTTCTAAGCCAAGATCATGAAGCTATGGTTGGAACCAGTGGCTCCCGCCGACAGAAGGGCGGGCCAGCATCATGGACTATCTGCAAGTTGATGGGGTACAGCATGCATTTGCTTTTGATGACCTGCTCTCTTGCCCTGTGTGGTACAAGGAGCGCATGTGTGCAGTCCAGGCACCACGCTACATTGGGAAACCCAGCTATGGCCTACAGCCTTGCCTTCATAAGGTTTATGACGACAGTGACCGTGGGAATTAAATGTGGTGGAGCATCCGTTTCATCTCGGGAGGATAGCTCAGGTGCAACGTGCTCGCCTTGGAATTAAGACAACATTGAGCACCACAGGTTCGATCCCCGGGTCTGTGCTTAGAAACCTCTGGGTATTAAGCGCGTTATAAATAACCTATCATATCCTATCAGGACAGCCTACACCTGTGAGAGGATCTGGGGGGAGCAGAGCTGGTGCACCCCAAGCACCAGACTCACAGTGTGCTGAGATACGCATGTGACATATAACTTGCGCACTGTGAGAAGCTTCAAGGGGGGAGGATACATGTGCCTGTTGGGCTTAGTGTAGGGTTCAATTCCTTCTGGGGGGCTGAAGATGTGGTAGGTCCAGGCGGTAGGTGGACTAGAGCTGCAGGTCGGTGGGGTCTACCTTCAGTGTATACAGCTTTCAAACTCCTCTACCACTTTCTCTGTCTTAACGCTGCTTTTGCAGGGCTAAGTTGAAAGCCAATATCTTGCATGTGGGACAGGGCGCTGGGGGAGGGTGGGGTGGTACTAGACTAGGTGCAGGTTGCTAGGCTACCTGGAAGATACGGGCGTGCAGGCCAATTGGGATGTAGAGCAGTCTACTGGGATGACTGTGAGCGACTTGTGGCACAAACAGTGCAGTGTTTGCAGTGTGTCTGTCTACACAAAGCGCTTGACACACATAGTGCAGTGTTTACAGTATTTCTGTCTACACAAAGCGCAGGACACAAAAAGTGCAGTGTTTACAGTATTTCTGTCTACACAAAGCGCATGACACAAATAGTGCAGTGTTTACAGTAGGGCTTTCTATACAAATAGCATGACACAAATAGTGCAGTGTTTACAGTGTTTCTGTCTAAACAAAGCGCAGGACACAAATAGTGCAGTGTTTACAGTATGTCTGTCTACACAAAGTGCAGGACACAAATAGTGCAGTGTTTACTTTCTCGGCATTTGCGCACACCAAACAAATGATCCTAATAGTGCAGTGTTTGCTCTCGACGTGCCTGGCTGCAGCAAGTATGTTGTCTAAAGATTACAAACTTGGTGCGTGCCTATGAGCCTGCACAAATCACATGAAAAGCCCCAGGGCCGTGTTTGCAACATGTGTGCAAGTGTGCAGTGTTTACAGTCTGTGCGTCTGCTTCATCTGGGAGATTAGACAAATAGTGCAGTTTTTACGGTGTGTGCACATGACACAACACGGGAGTGTGAAACGTGCTGGGGTAAAGTTAGAGCTACTGGCTTTGTAATGCCTGTTTTTTGTATTGTTTATTTGAGGAGATGAGGTCGTTTCCATGTAAAAATGTCCCTCACAAATGTCTCCTGACAAAAAAATCGCTGTTTTTTGCAAAGACATCATTACATTGAACATGTCTCGGGAGGATAGCTCAGTGGCAACGTGCTCGCCTTGGAAGCAGGACGGCACAGAGCAACACAGGTTCGATCCCTGGGTCTGCACTTAGAAACCTCTGGGTATTAAGCACCTTACAAATAACCTATCATGTCAGTGACATTATGTATGGGGACATCATTACCTGGTACCTTTCTCTTGTGGGATTTTCTTTTCCATAAAGGTGGGAAACTAAAGTTCCTTTTCACGTGAAGGGAGACGCCGTGAACGAAGTTAACCCATTTTTGTTACATTACACGTGTGTGGTTTGTAAGTAACACTGCGCAAACAGGGTGCAGACCTGGCAGAGCCGGTGTTCGCTCGTCATTTTTGATTTTTTACTTTACATTAAAAACCACACTTTGTCGGTTCTTGTAGGCTGGGTGTTTTTGGCACTGTGCGGCCTACAGAGCACGAGCCCTGCCAGGCTAGGGAGGGTGGGGGTGAATGCGTTCCGCTTTCATTAAACAGCTCCAAGCAGTGGAGGGTGGGTGGGGGCGTGCGTCTGCACTCCGAGCTCAGCTGCATTCTGGACCCAATGCTGCACCACCGTGCAACATGGCTCTGGCATGCATTAAAAGGCACGAAGCTGGGGTCACGTTGGTTATGGTATTCGGGTCAGGGTTCTTTTAGGGTGCTACTGTAGGTTTAGGCAAGGTGTGACACTGGGTCCAACCTTAGTGTGGGGTGTGACTTGCATGGGTGCTAACTTCACCAATGTGTTGGTGTGGCCCAGGCAATGGTGTGAAATCACCAAAAACCAAAGGGTTGCCAAGAGACATCTTTCTTCCATATACATAAAAGAGCCAAACTGTGTTTGTGGTGGGATTTGTGGCGAAGTGTTTTTCCTTATACAGTTCAACACCGTTTCACCTATCTGCACCAACTTTTGCAGAGTTTCCTGTTAGGACTCTCCAGACATTACTGGCTACATGACATTTGGACACCCGACCCCTTTCCACGAATTTCAGCAAAAGTCAAAAAGTGTTTGTAATTTTGTGGATTTGTGGCAAAGTGTTTTTCCTTATACAGTTCAACACTGTTTCACCAATCTGCACCAAATTCTCCATAGTTACCTATTAGGACCCTACGGACATTACTGGCTACATGACACTTGGACACCCCACCCCTTTCCCCGGATTTTGTCATTATCAGTCTCCCATTTGTATTGATTACCTGTCTGAAGTTTGTGATTACCTCTAATAAGGGTCTGCGAGGGATTAAAGGTCCGTGTGGTGGTCAGCAGTGAAATCTTCGAATCCTTTATGATGTGGTACACAAGATACAAAGTTCCACATCCCTCCGGTCTCGCCAAGCATGGCGTCTCATCTGGTGTGGGTGCACTATGCGTGCAGGCTTCCAAGTCACGGCTTTGGCTCTAGAAATTATTCTGGCAACTTCTTGTGATGTTCGAGAACATTGTAGGGTCACAATTCCCACTGTAACCTATTTCCGGTGTGTTAAGGAAGCGCTACAGCTATGCCGTCTTGCAGAGGTCCTTCCCTCTATTCTGGAGTGGCTTCTCTGGTTGCCCCAAAGGGCTAGTTAATATCTCTGGGTTTCTAGACACCAAGAGATGTCTTTTGAGAATTATGGAACCTGTAGTCCTCAACCTCCTTTTTCAATATCATAGGGGTCACTGGGCTGGTACTCTGTTCACTGTGGAGCGGCAGCGCTGTGGGATCCCACCTTTTATGGGGGCCGGTGAGGCTACTCGAGCCAGCCCCATTGGTGCTATCGGACATCAGCACCTTGGAGGCCCAGTGCCTCAGGGGTTTGCCGGGAAACACCGGTCTTAGATGGGGGCAGGGCATACCACGCCCAGCACTTGTGGACCCAGGCCACATTTCTGGCAAGAGGGTCCCATGGCAACATGGCTTGCAGGCCTGTGCTCTCACGGGGTGGGCCTGCAGGCCTAAATGAGAGACGGACTCAGTCGTTCCTCTTTGGGAGTCTGCTGCCGTTCTGATGCACGTGCCTGCAGGGGATCCTTTTATTAGATTGGGCCATGACACAGTCATGGCCCGGTTTATAGTCATAAAACCGAAAAATGAAATCCCGAAAAAAAAATCTCGAAATTAAAAGGTCGAAAAAAAAAAAGTCGATTTTTTTTTTAATGACGTTTTTTAGTTCGAAATGGGGGGGTTCCCCTCCCAACCCCCCTTTTTTCATTTTTTTTATTTTACCCCTTTTTTTTACTTACCTGACCCCAAAAAAGCATATAATTAAATAAATAAAAAATTAAACTTTTTTTTTTTCGATATTTTTTTTTCGAGATTATTGTATTTCGAGATTTTTTTTTCGGTCTTTTGACTGACCACCTCATGGCCCATCTGAAAAGGGCAATACACGAGGGAGAGACACACACAATACGTATACCACTCGGGAATTGTGGGGTAGACAACTAATGGGATATGCCACTGATACATACTTCGGGACTCAGGCAGTTGCAGGCATAAAACACATATCAGCACACTTTCAACATAATGAGCGGGTGACAGTCGTGGTTGGCTAACCACCGGTGGAATTGTGGCAGTTCTCCCACATTTCACAAGATCCTTTATTAACCTGGGGTAAGTGGAACGTCCACCACTGAATGACGCCATTGCTAGCTGCTGTCACCCTTTTAGAACATGCCTACAAACTACGGGAGCACAGCTTCACATCCATTTAACGGGGACCACTTTAAGCACATAATCCACCAGATAATCTACATGCCGGCTCACAGCATCTAAATACATGTTTTCTGCGACTTCTCCCAGCACTTGCAGGATTGCAGGAGACCAGCTCACTTTGTTTCAGTGTCCGATCAGGATAGTCACTACCACGGGTCCAGGTCATTTGATGGTGCAGTTCAAAGGTCGGCAAAGCCGCACCTGGGGGTACCAGTGGCCACATCTGCTTAGTCCCTTGATGTCGCAACAACAGCCCACCTCCACTGCAACATGACTTTGATTTTATTTTGGGGTTTATAGAACATATATCCCGCATGGGAACCTGGCAGCAAACTGCATCTAGGCGCAGGTGGATTTATACTGAACCAACACCGATAAACTATGCCATATGACTCGGAGAACTACACAAACAAAGATGTTTCCGAAATGTAGTTAAATAATTTATTTGCCGTAAGTGTAAAGGAAGGGAGTTCCAAGTTCGAGGGCCCGCAACAGAGAAATGTCTATCACGTCAGGTAGTGCTTCTAGAAGGGGGATCTACCAACAGGCTTTTGCCCATCGATCGCAATGTCCAAGTAGGCTGATGGCTCATAATTCTAGATGTCAAGTAGATAGGAGCGAGGCCATGAATACATTTGAAGACAGGACATAAGACTTTAAACTGTATTCGCTGTCATACTGGAAGCAATTGAAGGCTCTTTCAAAACTCTGAGATCGATGTTCTCCGTGGTAGTGAGAAAATCAGTCACACTGGAATTTTGTGTAACCTGAAGCTGGTATTTGGGTATGCCGGCCAGCAGTGCATTTCAATAATCCAATTTGGTGTTCGTAAGAGATCCCACAACATTTGGACGGTCTTTCTCGGAAATGAGCAGGAGTAGGGAGCCACTGTGATGGCCTTACTTGAAAAAAAGGCACTGGTTCTGGTGTAGGGTGAACTATTCCCCAAGCGTGGGATGCTGTCGTAAACCAATCAATGCTGGCTACTGTGGAGAACTACTGGTAATGAAATCGTCCAGGTAGTATGTCAACCACCTGTGTAACAGATGATTATCATGAGAAATTTGAATGCTAATCGGAAACTTTGTGCAAGTAAGTTGCCTTTGGACAAACAAATGGCACACACCTCTATACTGATGAGCGCTAAAAGGAAATACACATAAAATGTAGCTGTTTGTATTGCTATGACATCCTGGCTGGGACGGATTATAGGTCCAGGCAGATGCTCGGCTCATGTGGCTCAAAGCAGCCCAGCCTATGTTGAAGTTGCAGCAGTCCGCGTATTAATCGATTATGAGCGTCAGGGTCAGGGTGCGCTGCATACTGTTACCAAGGTAACCAGTTGCCAACGATCACAACATAGCATGCCTCTGAAGAGCGCATATCTAGATCAATGCATTGTAAATATGCTTTCATTGTGTAGGCCAAATGCAAACATGTAGATGGAAATTAATCGTCACAAGGATAAGGTAAGACTAGTTTGGAGCTGAAAGTATTGCTAATTCACAGGAGTATGAGAACTTGTTCAACAACGAAAAGATGTCTCCACACTTGCAAGTTTGCATACTGTTGCTAGAATAGATATTTGAAGGTGTCATATTCATCGAAATTGTCCATCATCAAACCGAGTTCAAAGAAACCCAATAAAGGGGGTTGTTAAACATGTCACAGCTAATTGTATGATATGCATTTTGTATATATGTAACTGATGTACGTAATTCACTCTCTTGCGTCCCTCGAGGTCTAGAGATACATGTCGCGGGGCGTGAGACCGAGTTGGCCAACTGAGACTATTTGCTTTGCAATAAACCCTAGCTTTGGGAATACAACCTTGTGTCTGGCGTATCTATCGTGTGTGGTGAGTTGCCTTGTTTCCATAACGCGAGGGACCCCAGGGGCCCCTTTCAATATGAATCCATTTTAAATTGGCCAATCACAAACCATGTTATGTCGTCAGGACTGTGGCTGTTTTCCTGGAAATGCTGCACTAACGGTGCGTTGACTCTGATCTCCGTTCGTACTGCAGTGTTCCCCAATGCGGGTGCCAATTAATCTTTCTTGTAGTCATGCCTCAATTCCTCTGGGTTGTTTGTGTGCTATATAAATGAAATAAATAAATGTGCAGTAGGTCACAAGGGCAAGAGATCACATGGACCACGTTTTTAGAATCACAGCTTGTGAACTGTTGTAGGGTCCAATGGAAATGTTGATGTGTAAATGAAGTAGTCTTTATAGTGAACACGCATACTGCACAGTTGCCACATGGGTGGTGCCCCACTGCCGCTGTATGTGATATTTGTCCATCTGCAGTGAGGTTGGCTTTTCTAGTCCCATCCAATGTACAGAATCTAGAGTGGACGACTTTGCCCCAGTCGTTAGGACTGCGTTTGAGTGTAAATAATGGCATGTGTGCAGTACATCCTGTCGATGTCACCAGATTCCAATATTTTTTGATGACTTTACTCTCGATAGAGCAACATTCACTTCAAGCCCTGTTGGCGGAGCAGCTCCTTGGTCGGAACAAACAAGTTTCTTCGTCGCTGTACCAGCATCGTATAGTCTGGGAAGATGGCCAGTGTGGAGGATGCCCTACATATGCTGCGTTCTTCCCCAGAGAATGCCAAAATGTGCTCCCTGTCCTTAAAGTTGAGGACCTTCACAATCAGTGTTCTCTGGGGGCCTTAAATGGCAGTTTCTTTGCTAAAGACCCATGTGCCCTTTCCATCGTGAACCTATCTCCTGTAGCAACAGATTCTCCATGTAGTTAGTCAAGTCCCGGCCTTATTCTCCTTCTGCAAGGCCTAATATCCTTTTGATATTCGTGCGGGCCCTTCCTTCTGAATCCTCCACCCTGTACTCTAAGGTCTTCACCTTCGCAGATAAGTCTAGGACCATTGTACGGAATTCCTTTGTAGCATGCATAGTCTCTGACACATTTGGCTCAGCCACTCCCACTCTCTCTGCTAGAGAACGGACATCTTGTCGAAGCAGGTTCACGTCCACCTTTAGTTCATCAATCTTTGATTCCGCCAATGTCCGCAGGGATGCTAAAGCCACAAGGATTCAGTTCTCCTTCAATGAAGCAGTGGCATGCAATGTCTTCTGCACTATCTCTGGAGTGGGGGAGTGTCTACCGTCTGTGCATTCTTATGGGCAAAGGCCTCCATCTTTGTTTGCTTTGCCCTACCGGTCGGCTTCTGGTCCGGCATGGGGCAGGCCTAAAGGGTCACCCCAGATAAGTCCAGAGGCTGCCTGCGCCAATGCCGGTAATAAGTGCTCTTGCTGTCGAGCCAATCTGGCAGCCACCAACTTTCCCAAATGTGTTGGTATCCCCAACCAGTTCCAAGGGCCACAGCTGCCCTCTATGCCAGGTAGAAGTACTAATTCTGATCACTCCTCACCACTAGCTGTAGCTGGACTCACTCTTTAACCCCTCTGCAATGCCTGACGGGGTTGCTGCAGTGTTCCTGTCTTATGTCCGCGCTCTGTACAACCAGATTGGAGCCTCTCTCCATTTCCGAGGGTTCTATGTCATGCTTCCGCATTTTAAATGACGAACACAAAAAAGACCGTTTTTGTGTAGGCTTTAAAATGCGGTATTATAACACAGAACCCCACTCCTTCTCCACCCACTCCCCTCTTCCGCTCATTCTCTCATTAATCTGGGGGGTTTACCCCCCCCCGAACCCACACTTTTCCCACCCACCACCCCTTCCCACATCTAAACACGCATTCTCCCCACACATATGCATGCACAGTGCTTTAAGTGGGACTCCAAAATGTGAGGCTGAGCCGGGGCCCTGCTGGGGCCCTGCCGGGGCCCTCCGGTCCCACCACTTGACGGCGGGCCATTGTCCCATCAGAGTCCTGCCGCGACGGGAGTTGAACCCGCCGTCATCAAGTCAGCCAGCTTAGACTGTCGGAAGCTGTGGTGGCTGGCACTTGTGTTAGTCACAGCTCAGGAAACGCACAGCGTCCCCTCCATTAATACACCTTTGTCTCTACTCCCTGTTGTGCCTTTTACAGGGTAAGCCTGAGAGTAAGAATTCCGTTTCAGCCGTGCACTGTAACAGGCACAACAGGAGTGGAGACAAAAGGGTGTTAATGTTTGACCCATTAACCCCATATTCCTTGCAATGACAAAGACAGCACACTCTGGCTTACGTTGCTGAGTGCCCAGAGGGTTTTAGATTAAGGGGGCTTGTCCCCGCCACCCGAGAAGGGTGCACAATGAAGACGATCTACCAAGAGGGGTACATCCTGAGCCTTGACTGGAGCTTTTTGGCCATGTGTGTTCCATAATAGGAACATGCGACTTGTCACTTCCTTAATATCAAAAAGCACGGACAACATAAGAAAGGGCACAGGTTGGCTTTAGCGTGGGTTACGCTGTTTTATAATACGTGTCCATGTTACTATTACCCAACTCGGAAACCAATTTCATTAATCACGTGAGAATAAAAGGCTAATTAAACCCTGCTGCTACTTAAAGGTGGAAACCTCAAATGAACCAAAGATCGCTCTCTCGAACACGTGCATTAACTCTCTGAGCCCTCTTACTTACCTGCTATTGTACTAATATATGCTTCCTTCCAAGAGGCTGAAATAAGCTTCTACAAGTGGTCATTCAATGGATCCCCTTGTCCTGAGCAGTGCTCATTGTCCACAGAGCGCTTTCCATATTAACTGTGCATTAGGTCTTGAGGTGACCTTAAATCGGTCCTAAGCAGGTGGCCGCCCAACGCCCATGAACGTCAGTCTGTCCGGTGAGGGATTAGATAACTCAGTGGGTCGCCTCAGACCGCCCATTCCTGTAATCAATCACCATCTGCAGGCGATTAATGAACGTTTGCACCGGTGCTAAAAGACCCATTTAGCATCAGCTGTGTTGCTTGTGCAATACACAACGAAGCAAGCAGGCACAAATCCAGATTACATTAAAACAATCATGCCCGCGTGATAGGGAAACGTGCAGGTGCTGGGCTCTGCAACCATGCCCTGGCCGCATTGGGCAAGGGCAGTGGTATACAAACTTTTTTATGTCAAGCCCCCTGAGTAAAAAAGTTGTTGGTAGGTCCCCCTCCCCAAATGCAAGGACTGCTTGTATTTTATATTAAAAGCAGTCAACTTTTTCTCTTTTTAAAAAGCCTCACCCTCAACCGTACAATTAAATGATTTGCCCAGGACCACACGTGTTGGTTGTACCAGCAGTGTTGCAGTATGCGCTTAGTTATATAGACGAGACTACCCCTATTCATTTTTACATGCTCTTCTTTAGGCCACGCCTTCAAGTTTTAGGCCACGCCCATCAGGCAAGCCATACCCCAAAATGAGGGCCCCCTCAATTTCTTACCCCACTTAAAGCACTGTACATACAAACACATGCACGCACACACGCACACACACATAGAGTTTAAAACGGACCTGTCACTCCAGCGACGAGTCCGCTGGGGCACACAGAGCCTGTCTGTACCTGTGCGCGCACTTGTGTGCAGCAGTGGCTTGACAGTTCGATTTAGAAAGATCGCTCCCTAGTGTCACGGAGCGGTCATTCTAAATCATTCTTTTTTCCTTTCAGATAAAAAGGTCTTTTGATCTAGGACCCTTCCAAGGGCCTCAGAGCTCCACCACCACTCTTTCCACCAATGGATCTCTTCCACCACCTCCCGGCCAGTCACAGCTCTGTGCCCCGACTGGCACAAACTCAGTGTGTCCGGGTCCAATGGCTATAAGGTGGGGCAGCCTCTCCCTCTCCAGCTCTCGGGTCAGCTCCTGGCACCGAGTCATAGCCTGCTCCACAGTGCGGCCCCTTTACACTCTCTGTACATTCTCCTCACCAATGGCCACCAATTTCCCACAATTCCCCCTGTCTTCCGGCATAGCACAAGTCCAAACTTCTGGCACCCGTCTCATGACTCAGCAATGCTCCGGTCTTTCACCCTCATCGCAGCACTATCTTGGCAATGGTCACCACGTCCCCTCGTCCACAGGCACTATCTTCTTCGATCCACTAGCCCAAGCATGCCTACTGGTCCCCAGGCACATGGGAACCTCTGTACATCTCTGCAGGGGGGGGGGGGTGGGGTTCATCTCCAACCATGCGCAGGAGAGGATCAAATGTTAGGATCTGTCGGGAGCTCGGAGGGAGCAGGTCTTCACGCCATCAGGACAAGTAGAATGTATGCATGTGTCAAGAAGTGGGATAGGGCATTTATATGAAATCCAGGAATCTGCACGGTGGGAGTTTGGGGGAATGGTGAGGTGTCTTAAATGCCTCAAGAACATTTAAAGTTGTTAGTGGCAGTGTTTGTCACAATGTCCACTTGCAGGGCTCCCAGGTCTCCCTATGCCATGCCTGAGTTGACCATCAAGTCCTGTGCTTTGCCTTGCATTCTGTGACGTGTGGTATTGACTTTTAGATGGGCAACGGTTACTATAAGTCCTTTGTTGCAAGCAATGGTGCCAGGACTGGTTGTCGTATTCACACATTTATTTGTATATATTTATTTTTTATTTGCATAGCGCATAACAGGCGGTGGGCATCGCAGCGCTCTTACGAAGTAGGTAAGTTACTTGGTTAAGTGGAACATACATACATATAAGGTGTACATAGTTTGTTTGGTTACAGAGAACGTGAGTACGCATGATTAAAGAGAAAGTATGTGATCAGAGGTTACTCAAACAGTCAAGTTTTGAGGGCTTTGCGGAATGCAAGGTGGGACCGTTCATTCCTGAGGGCAAGTGGCAGGGAATTCCATTGCTTAGCAGCAATGAAGGATAAGCTGGCACTTCCTGCTCTAGCGCGTTTGCCTCTGGGCATAATGAGTCGGTGGAAGTATGGTGTTCTGGTGGGTCGGGACAAGCCCGCTCTGATTACTTTTCGAGGAAAGGTAGGGGGAGGGCTGTGTGAGTGATGTATTTGTGTGTGATGGTAAGGGCTTTGAATAAGACACGTTCTTTGATGGGAAGCCAGTGGGCTCTTTTGGGAATGTTAAGGGCAGCTCGAAGTGCGTTGTTTTGGATTATTTGGAGTTTGATTAGGCTTTTTGAAGAGGTACCAGTAAAGAGGACGTTACAATAGTCTAATCTTGAATCTAGTATCGCTCTGGCGATCGAAATGCAGTTTCCGTGTATAGGAATGGTTTGGCTGCTTTAACCAGCTTATTGGAGTAAGCTGCTGACAAAGCCGAATATGGAATGTGAGAGTCTTGCCGCATGTAGAGTAGAGAAAAGACTTTGAATTGGTTAAATTAGGAAGCTATTTCCGAAGGGAGAGTTGAAGTTATTGTGGACCCAGACCCCAGAAGACCTTGTGGACAATGCAGCGGGTCTTGAACTTAATCCTTTGCATCCACTTGGAGCCAATGAAGAGATTTCATGGCAGGAGAGATACAATCCCTGGGCTTAAGGCCAAGGACAAGTCTTGCAGTCTTGTTCTGGATGAGTTGTCAAGGGCGTAGAGCAGTTGCAGGCAGATTTAGGAAAGAGGCTGTTGCAATAGTCCAGCCTAGAGAGAACCAGAGCTCTAAAGACGGTGAGCTTCTGAGGGGAACAGAGGAAAGGAAGAATACCTCTGAGGAGGTGCAGTTTGGTAGTTTGACTTCTTAGCGACGTCAGAGATGTGAGGAGAAAAGGAAAGTGAGGAGTCGAAGATGACCCCGAGGTTTTAAGAAAAAGGAGCGATGTATGGATGGACAGATCAGTATAAAGAAGCCTTCAACGGGATCCAAAGAGAAATAATCAAGGCGCCCAATCTGGAGCCTTTTTTCACTGATTAAGACACCATAACGCAGAGCAGCATTTGCCTCAAAGACATTAACGGAGATGGAACAGCACTGCTCTGTAAAAAAGAAAGAAATGTTGGCATATGCGTGGACGTAAATCATTTCAGAACATATGTATGGGTAGGAAAATGTAAGCTCTGTGCTCACAACAAGACTTTAGTAAACATATTATGAAAAAAGAACACTGGGATCCCAAACTCTCCAGCTTTGCATCAAAATGGCAAGACTACCACTTCAAAAAAGAACATTTTTTGGGGTGGCAAAACCATCAAGTAAGCCTGGGCAAATAATTTCGGCTGAACACGCGAATCACCCAAATTGTTGCTGTACTCAGGTGATTGGGTTCGGCAGACTTTTTAAGATATTCAGGTAACCGATTAGGGTTTAAACTTATTACAAGTAATGTTGATGAAATATTGCTGTAAACATTGGGTGGAAGAGGTCAAAACCTTTCCTGCCAAGGATGCTCAAAGAAATCAAAGTGTCTAATAGACTAC
The DNA here is from genome assembly GCF_040938575.1 of Ambystoma mexicanum. Taxonomy (NCBI): domain Eukaryota; kingdom Metazoa; phylum Chordata; class Amphibia; order Caudata; family Ambystomatidae; genus Ambystoma; species Ambystoma mexicanum. Next base: position 1,205,474,050 of record NC_090926.1, on the reverse strand, counting down.
TGGCCTGCAACTGGCTGTTTCTTTAATATAGAAACCAAAATTAACACTTTCTTTGCAGTTGATCATGAACGTAATCTTGATCAAAGCACATAGGGCCAAATTCACAGAAATGAATGCAACTAAACAATTTGCAGAGGAGGCATTTGTATTTGTGTTACTTTGAATCATATGCAAGTCGCCTTATTCACAAATGTGGCCTGCTCATGTCCAGTTGACTGTGCTGCAGCACAAATGATGCGCTGGCCAGTCCCTGAGCATACATTAGTGTTGGGAGAAGGTATGGTACTCCCTGCACCCCTGTGGAAGTTGGTAGGGCATTTAATCACAATGGTCCCTCAAATCTCTGTCATTGTGACATGAACAAATAAAAAAGCATGTCTATCCCTGTTTGAGGGATAGCAATTTAAGTGGGGCAGAAGCACTTAGAAATTCATGCGCATGTGAGAAATGACCCTTTTATGCATTGCACTTCACTTGTGCCTGTTACATAGAAGACACAGAGTAGAATGTATTTGTTTTCTTCACATTTTACCATGCATCCCATTTCTGAATTTGGGATTCAAATTAAAAAGTGCAGAAACATTCCCTTATTTGTGCAAATTGGCAGAGGGGGTGGAAAGGAGAAACTGAATGTAAAATGAGCTTTGTGAATAGGGTGCATCTTTTTGGGGCACAAGTGATGAGATGCACAAGCCCATCTCATATCTTGTCCGAACGAAATATTTGAGAACAGACATCTTACAGTAGACATGCTATGTGTGTTTGTGGAGCTCATAATGTCGCATTGCTACCTGACTAATTGGTTTTCCTTCAAGGAACATCAGAGTAGGCATCAGGAATGCTTGACATGTGATGGACTCTGGCTCATTGACCTGCAGCCATGACCTCTACCTATTATTAAATAAATAACCTCTGTAGTTCTCATGGAAGCAAACGCGGCAAGGTGAAACCTCATACACCCCTAATGCACGACTGACTCTTCCCCAGCTCCATAGGCTTTTATGAATTCCCTATATTATAATATTATAAACCTCAGTAATAATCGCTGTGTTGACCACTGAATGATGACAAGCAGATCCAGGCTTGCCCGACACGTGACTGACTCATCTGGCCTGAGAAGCAATCATAATATTTCCCACTTCTACTTTACCAATTTGATTAATTTCAAAAGGATGAAAAGCTGACTTCTTACACAGATTCAAACGTGGCACATTCAGGTTACACATAGATCACTGAAGTAAGTGCATTGATCTACGGAGGTATCTTACTGCAGAGTTGAATGTGCTGTCCTAACTGGATAACAGTCACAGATGCACAGGACTCCATGTCATCTCACTAGGCTACCCCACAGCCCGCCGATGCCTCCCTTTCTCCTAACGTTCTCTTCCTTCCTGAAACACTTGTGTGTTTTCCCAAGAATTAGCCCTTATGTGCCCAAACTTAGACCGAATATCTATGAAGTCTTATTGCTCTCAGAGGAGATTTGGGCAGGAAGGCAAATCCCCAGGAATACTCGAACCTCCCCATATATCACTAGGATATTACGAGGCCCACAGATTGATTTTGAGAAAGTTCACATAGAATTGTCAAAGTAACTGTTTTTGCCCGTAGAGAGGGGTGTGAAGAGCGCAGGAACACAACCAAGCATGCTCCGCTCAGGCAAAGCATGTCTTGCTGTCGTGTTCCCAGAACCAGGAGCCTGCCCACAACTGACACACCCACACTTTAACAAGACCTCTGCAGCACTGCTTGATGAATCTTGTGACAACTCAGCTTTAGAACAGGATACTCCCAGAAGAATCTGTCCTGAAGTCCAGTAATAGCCAAAGCCTCACATCCTTGCTGTAGCTGTCCAGACTGGTATATATGTCCTGCAATGTAGAGAGATTATTTTCTTAGAGTGTGTAGTGTGACCAATTAAAACTGCTGAGCCGACCTTTGATCAAAATGGTTTCTTACTGAAGCACAAAAAGACATTTTTAAAATAAAACATTCTGGACATACTTATTTTCCCATAATGCTCTTTGCTTTTATGCAAAACACCAGGATTGGGTTCTATGAAGAAATACTGTACTTTTGTGACCTGGTCTGGGACCACGCCCCTCAGCCCCGCCCTTTCCTCACCCAGCCCAGCCCCTCCAAAGATAGGAGGGTCCACCCAGTAAATGCTTCCCATTTCCAGCACTTAATGTGAATGATACAAATCGAAAAAAAGAATGCGTTGTGGAAAAAGTAACTGACAGCATGAACCAACACACCAGAGCAGTCACTGCAGAAACATGGCAACTGAAAAATGACACAGTTCTTCAAACGTAATCGAATATACAGAAAGGGAGTGGCCCTGAGAGAGGTCACCTCCCCAGGAATTGCACAGCTTCTGGAGGGTATCCTCAGAGGTACATGTCCATGATTGGATTGCTATCAGAAGTAGAGTAATGATTCCCCTGAATACTGTTAGAACACGAATAGTACAATGGTGCCATGAAGGACAAATTGCCCAGTCAGAGAGAATCAGAACAAAACTGGTGGCCACAGATAGACACAGATATTGAGAGACAAGTAGGTATCTGTACGGTATTCAAAGGAGGGACATACTATGAGTAGAACCAACACATCTTATTAACTTTACATGGCATAGCGAGTCTTGGATTCAAGTAGGAGTAGACTTCATAGGGCCAGAGGATATGAACTATGCAACAGTCTCAGTGGGCTAAACATCCAAATGGATAGAGTAAATGTTCATGAGTGAAATCACAAGAACAGCAATAAAGCTCTTTGTAGAAGTGTTTAGGAGCTCAGTTTACATTTGAAGAGATTAAACCTTTGCTGGAAAGGAATGACATTAAGCATAAAAGGGTCTCACTGAATCACCCCCAACGAAATGGGCAAGTCGAAAGTATGCATCAATATGTTAAAGTCATACCACAAGCAGCGAAGAAGGGGAAGCTATCAAAGCAGTAGCAGCCCACAGAGCCACATGGAACAATGTGATGGGAATAACTTCCTTATTCATGATGTGGAAGAGACAAGCAAATACCAGACCATTCTCTGCATGGATAGAAACCAAATATAAGGGAATTAAAATGAGTGAAGAAGAATCCACAATGTGAGTAGAGAAAATACAGAAAAAATGAATATGTGATGCAGGAAAAGCAGTAAAAAACGACGTGCAACAAGGAGATGGGGTGAATTTTAAATTAGCATACAAAGGCAAAGAGACTAAATCCTGTTACACTGAGCCATTTAAAATAAGTAAAGCAAAGGAACAAAATGTGCAAAGAACAGGGGGGAGAAAAGAGCAAGAAGAAAACAATCCAGAGATCACAACAAATGATGGACAGTCCAAGGAAGTCCGGATTGCAGGAGATGAGGAGGGACCACACTGGACAGGTAGTTAGTTAAGGAGAAAGAGGTCCTCTCATCAGGAATGTGCCAGAAGCGAGGAAAGAACAGCAAGTAGTTAGAGACCCAGGAGACCAACCAGGGAAAGAAGAGTTCCTGAAATGTTCAAGGACATGGTGTTGAACAGATTCATTCATGTTCACAAAAGGAGATAAGGTAGCGAGGTTAGATGCCACGCGCATGGCATGCGATCACTCTAGGGGACAGCAGGGAGGACAATTGATGGAACACTCCATTTGGAAGCATGATCTTTTATATGAAGGAAATAAAGAAATTGATAACGGGTTTGGTGCAGGGTATATTTATGTAGACTTCATTAGAGACACGCTAACGCCATAGATAGCCTTAGAGCTCGGAGTCCTCGCTGGGAGTGCGACATTTCAGTCTTGGACCTACACATTAGGGCTTGGTGAAATGTCTGCAACTGAGGTGAAATTGGCAAACTTCACCTTAAATTTAGTTTTACCCGCTCTGGAGACAAAAAAGTCCACCGATTACCCGCGCCAGGGAGCGTGATATCCCAAAACAAATGTGCACTTTTCTCATAGATTACTTACTGATTTCCCACTGTTGTAATTTGGGTCAAAAGTTTGTGTGGGAAGCAGGAGTTATGGATTTCCCCCAAATGTTTGGTAATTTTATTGCAGAGCGATTTCTGCAGGAATTCACACACTATTACCTACAGTTTCCAAGATCCCACTTGGGGGCAGGTAGAGTTACAAGAACCTGCAACTACTGTAATTGACCCAGCCGAAGCAGATGGAACCCTCCTGCCTCTAAGCTGCAACCATCTGTGCCATTGTGAGCTCCAGTGGGCCATCACAACCCGCGGCCCAGGGACAGGACACTGCCGTCCTGACAATGTTATGGAACAGGAGTGAGCCCAGGGAGTTTTCCTTGCCAGAAACATGTAGTACTATGTTCCCTCACATTCTGGGAGACATTGGGCCAGGTTGCGGGGGTCTTCTTCTTTGGGAAGGCAGGACGATAGCTCACCGAGCTAAACTCTGAGCTGAGTCCAGGCTGTGGTTTGCAAGTCTGAACTCCCGAGGCTGACTCAACACTTTATCATTCTAAGATCAAAGAATTGAGCTCCATTACTCTGAATAATAAAAACCTCATTCCTAAAGCCCTTAGAAGCAAAGCAACCGGCATGAAGTGTTATATATCCGCGTGGTATTATTCCTCTTACCCAGAAGAGGACCGTTGCTGTGTCATCCCTGCCTTCACTGCAGCCATTAATGATGTCCTGACCATAGACAGGATATTTGGCCTTCAGATGATAGCGCTATGAAGGCTCTAGTGCCACGTCCTTTGTATGTCTCCGGCATGGCCTCCTCCAGTCTGGCATGTGAAGCCTTCTGGCCCTGTTCACCGAACCGTTCCAACTTGCAAGGCTCTTGCACGTTTTTGATTGGCAGCTTGTGTGCATATTTAAGTTGCCCTGTTAGCGCAAGGACGGAGCACTTGAGGCAGCAATCCCTTGGCAGCCACTGCCCCGATCTGGACAGCTAGCCATGGGAAGATTATGGAACTCCAAACCACATTTTGTACCCTCCTTCCTTCTCTCTATTCCTCGTTCATTTGTGTTGCTTTGGCAATTAATGTTATTTCAGTTGTAAGTAACTATGCCATGTTATTTCTTGGTCTTATCCTACAAGTATCATATTGTGCACCTGTACCCTTCCATACATTCTTAGAGCTCAGTCTGTCTGTTCGCCCTCACTATCCATGCAAACGGGCACTCTGAGCACCTGGTCAGGGACCTCAATTCATAAAAAGGCCTGGGTTAGCGGAAGTGACATCACACGACCCTTGACATCACAGGAAGTGATGTCATTTGACCCCACCCCGAATTGACATCACAGGAAGTGATGGAACACAACCTTTCTCCCCTTGACAAACCAGGAAGTGGCATTGCATAGCATTGTTCCTAAGTACACTACGAAAATATTTTTCCAATAACACTGTCATGTGATATGCATTTCACACAAGAATGGATCAGCATATGTAACGTTAATATCAGTGTGTATGGGCCCATATTACCCATTACTGTGAATGCAAATGATGTATTATTATATAGCACTTGCTCTTAAGCGCTTCAAACAGAACAAATATACATACAATATCACCCAACCTGTGTTGGTACTCATCAACCCTCAGAAGGATGGAAGACTAAGATGACCTGGCTGGGATTCGAACCTGCAACCTGCAGATCACACACACATTGCAGCAGTGAGTGCTCAACCCACTGAGCTATCTCACGGCTATTTTTTTTGTGTGTGTTTTTTAAAAAAAAAGACCTGAACAAGAAAACCAGCCACTCCAGACATAAAGAGCCACATGGTGCTGGCCACAGCCCAGGAGCTTCAATTTAAAATAAATAAATAAAGGGAGACCACAGGGGTAGCAAAGGAGACTTCAGGGAATCACAGGTGTGACCCCTGTTGACCCCAAATGACAGACAAGGTCCAGTCTTCAAAACAGCTTATTTATTTTTTTAGCCTCTATGAATCAGTAATCTAAAATGTGTAACCCAATTACAAATTACTTCATTCAATGCATTGAGACGTTGAAAATGTGTAATCCACTCTATGCTTTGGTTTTCAGTATTTTCAAATTGAAAAATCAAGTACGTATATTAACTGTCCAAATTGAGAAACAGGTTTACCTGGAATTCTCTGATCGGGCAGCTTCGGGTTGGGAGTGGGTGACTGGTCTCACCCTGGCCCAGGATGCAGGTTTTGCGGGCAGACCTAAGATGTCACGGCATAAAACACTGTGGAGCTCATGTTCCATTGGGACTTAACTCGTCTTTCGGGGTAACTCGTTCGATGTGCCAGGCAACTGTTATGCATTGTATCCAATCTTACCACGCTTGTAAAGTCTGCAGCCACAAAGATGTGTTCATATTCTCTCTTGAAACTCATTCCATGTGCAGGCTCAGCCAGACTTATAGGGCAATTTGGCCATGGCCGAACCAAAAATGCAAAATGCTGATGTGGGCCAGTTTTCTGGGTCAAAGTGGGCCACTTATTTGGCTAATGTGGGCCAGTTTGATGGGTTACTTCACTATGCGGCTAACAGTTTTGACCAGTGTTGCTAAGTAAATAGTTTTGAAATGCATAATCTGATTCACAAATAAAAAAAAAATACTTCCACTTGGGTACTATTCAAACAGTGTCACAAAAGGAATGAATTGGCATTTGCAACTGTGGGCCCCTTTTTCATTGGTGTCGGAGACAATTTGAATGCCCAGTCCGACCCTGTCCATGTGCACTTTCCTCATACATATTCACTGCGGGCATACTGAAGTCACCTGGTTATTGGGCGGACGTTCAAGAGCAGCTAGCAAAAGGGTGGCACAGTGGTCAGGCTATCAATAATATACCCAGGAAAGCAGCTCCTGATGTATTTAGCAGAGAGGGAAGCGCGGCATGGCAGAGTCTCAGACACGTATTTTGGCTGGCTGCTGACCCAATCCCCACTGAGATCTGAGGCTCGGCGAGGCGGTTGCACTGGCGGGGAGGACGGGTGGTCTCAGAAAAAGGCAAACATTTGTTAGAAAAGAAAATAAGAGAAATGAAGGGCCGTCAGCCAGGCAGACAAAGGAGGGGTTCTTCTGGCAAGTGGGCCCAGGAGCACGAGGCTGGCGGCAGAATGGACGCTGACGCAATGGCGTGAAAGCGTGCGGCTCCACCCCCTGTATTCTCTAATGTCATTGGTGGGTCCTGTACGCCCGTCACAGGTGGAACCCGCCCACCGTGCAGGTGAGACACTTCTACCTGTCTGCTGCTTGGAGCCTGCTTCCTCAGGGGGTGCCCGCACTCCTGCTGCGGTGGGTCTCGCAGGTCCAGCTCGGCTTCCTGTCTGGCTGCCACGAGCTTGGATTAGATGACTTCATGGAGTAATGAGGCGAGAGGCAAGGCTGCCATTCATGAAGTAAGGGTACACGTGTAGCTGGCTCTGTGTTAGGCAAACAGAAAATGCCCCCACACTCCACAACACTGCAAAGACACTGAAGGAGGCAGTGCCCTCACGCCATGGAGACAAGTAAGCATTGGCACTGCAGGGTTCATTTCTGGCCTACTCTGGCAACGCACAGCAAGCAGCCTGTGTTTTTATAATATTTGTTGTACGTAGTGTGGGCACAGAATAAATCTTGCTTTCCTTGCAAAGTGGTGCACCAAGCCTTTTTCCCTAGAGGATTGTTGTATTGTCTGATGGTCTGTAGGTCTTGCCTTACACCCCTTTTACTGGCATCATCTCAGACCACATATATGGGCAGGGGTGTTGCTAGGTCTGGAAAAGATCAGGGGCTAGGCTAATGTTGGGACTCGGGGCTAGTTAGCCTTTTGCTTGTAGCTCCTAAAATTCTATCCGGGGCTACAACCAAAAGACCCGGGGCTATAGCCCCCTGAGCCACTCCCTAGAAATACCTCTATATATATGTATATGGGACCTTTTCCCTTGTTCTTCATATGTGTACGGTCCATGTGCCAGGACTGCGTTTTCTCCCCTGCACCTTGAATCGGACTTTATATCATTTAAAACTTGTACTTATGAGTTTAAGTCTGTATAGACATTATCTAAGCAAGGGTGTGCATTGTGCTATTTATCTTTTCTTGTTTTTACCATTGGGGGAGGCACAGAACACACAATAGCACGATAATCTGAGATGTCATTTTGTAAGATGAATTAATTGACAAATAAAATGGCTAGCACATTAGCCTTTAGTGAGGATGGAGCAACTCGGATTCTATCACTAATATCAGATATAGACCGAGACACAACCTCCACAGAGAGTCCTGATAGACTTATTTCCAAACTCGAGAGACTAATCAGACGGGATATCTCACAGAAGTTACACGTCACCACACTGGCACAATATTATAAGGCACAGAGGAGACTGAGGGGAATTTAGTGTATACCTGACTTAGGCCCACACTCTGTAAAGAGAACCAAGAATTTGTCAAGAGGCGAGAACACATTCTAAATAGGTGCTCCTTGGACCTCATTCTCCTCACGATTGAGAATTATCCAAATCATTGGTGCCAAACCATCACAAGATTGACGAAATCAAGGAACAACTCCTGGCATTACAGTCGGCAGAAGATCTTGATAAGATATTAGAAGACGTGAACCATAAGCTAGATTCATATAAAAAAGAAATAGAACAACCTAAGATTCGGAAATCCTGCAGGGATGCACTGGACTATGCGAGAGATATAGTGTATACCTGGCAGGAGTTCTATAGTTCCAATCGGCAGGTATCACCCAGACCGCCAAGACCGACACGGCTGTGTAGTGACAAGTGAAGGGAAAAACATCCCTATAGCCACATGGGTTACCCCAACTATTTCTGTGGAAATACCTTCTACAGAACCGACAACTAGTTCATCAGGGTTGGAACCGACTCTGACTCCTTTTTCAGAAGTAGGAAGACAAGAAGAGGGAAAACGAAAAAAAAGGGTACAGGAACAAATAGTGAAATCTATTGTTATGAACATCTCCTCTAGGGTATTGTCGGCATCACAGATTGATAAATTGAAATCAACCTCTTTAAATTAATAAGAACAATTGAATTAGAGGTCTTCTTTGAGTCCTTACCAAAATCTCAGGAGATGTCTGTCTCTTTCGATTATCAAATCTAAAAATGCATTTCAAAGTTAATAATCCAATCAACAACATGTTTAAACTCAAGACCATCAGGGATCTGAGGAGGATTAAATATAGTCCATACACAGGTAGCAAGTTACGCAAACACCAGACATGCCTTCTTAAAGACTTGGCCCGAAGACACCACCACCACAATTATGAAACTTGCAGACAAGGGGGGTGTTCTAGTCATTATGGACTCTACCTTTTACAACCAAGCTTGTTTAGGGCAACCATGTTTGGAGTTAGATCATGACCCCACTAATACCATCATGACCCTTACTGAGGAGACCAACAGCAAGGGCGAAGACCTTGATTGGATCACCTCACGCACCAGAGACTATTTGATTCAGAAACACCCAATAACTGGTGTTTTATGCGCTTCCCAAGGTGCATAAGAACCCCTTGAAATCGCCACTTAGACCTATAGTGGCATGCACAGATAGTGCCTTCAATCCCCTGGTGGTTTACTTGGACACTGCGCTGCAGCCAGTAGTAGAACTAACAACCACTTATCTTAAAGACACCTCACACTTTCTAAAGCTATTGAGTGAGATCCTGACCTTATCCTGTATTCTCTTGATGTTAACAATTTATACACTTCAATTCCCCATGAAGAAGGCATAGAAGCAATGGTGTGGTTTCTGTTAAGACATGCCAATGTCCAGGTACACAAAGTCTTTGCAATCCAGCTTATTAACATTATCCTCTATAATAACCTCTTTCAATTTAAGGGTAAATACATACGCCAATATCTTAATATTATATTTCGAATCTACCTACATCCTCAACAGTGAACCATGGTCTTCTCAAATTGTTTTCTGGAAAATATATATCAACAATATTTTTGCAATATGGAAGGTTATCAGAGTCGAATTATCACAATTCTTTGAGTATCTCAACCAATGTCATGAACATATCAAATTTACACTTGAGGTCGGGGAACCCAATCTTCACTTCTTGGACGTGATGATCATGTATGAAAATAATGTGCTTTCAACAAGCATTTACCGTAAGCCAACCGATGTAAACAATACTTTACATTACGGAAGCTTTCATCCCATACATCTAAAGGGAAGCCTCTCGTTCAACCAGTTTTTCAGGCTCAAGAGAATTGTCTCAAATACAGTGACACTTCAGAGTGAATACAACCTCATGTTTGAGAGATTTAAGAAACAAGGCTATCCATCTGAAATTTTGGAGATGCGATCACGAGGGTAGAGACACACAGGAGAGAGGACCTTTTAAAAATGTAAACAAAAAGAGGTGGTACTAGGTTGATCCACACCCTTACATACTCAGCGCAGAGCCACCAAGTGGGCAGAACAGTTAAAAAAAATTGGAATTTCATTAGACTAGATCCGTTCCTACATACGTTGTTCCCAGAGCCGCTAATGTTGGCATTTAAAAGAGGTAAGAAATTTAGAGACACCTTTATCAAATCGGAAAGGATCAAAAGATTGTCTGAGAGAGTGCAACATAAACCTAAACTGGGGCCATTCGCTTGCCTAAACTGTCAAAATTGCTCCAATGTAATCAAGGGTGAACACATAAGACTTCCAAACCTATGTAATAAAATCAAGCGACATCACTTTGCTATCTGTGACACACGTAGCGTCATCTACGCATTGAAATGCCCAGACTGTGAGGAGAGCAAAGGAACGGTGTACAAAGCACAAATCGAACATCAGGACAGCTAATGAGAGATCCCCAGTTTGTAGGCACTTCAAGGAAGACAGACACACTGTAGCGCAGATGTGTCATACTAGAGGTGGTCCACCCTCTCACTAGGGGAGGTGATCTACAGAAAAAATGAGCACAGAGAACTATATATGCTATACCATCTGGATGCCATTAATTCCTTAGACATGAATGAAGAATTCTACCTGGGGCACTATCTTTAAATAAATAGTGGTGCCCCACACACATTGCACTTGATTATGTCCTTTTATGACACTTGCACACATCTGGGTGGGGACTGACTAACTATGTGATTACTATAACATCTACACCTTTGTGAATTGTATATTGTGCATGGTTTGCCTATGGGATCATGCCCTAGATCCGTCCAGAAGGTTACTATCTTGAAATCTTACCTGTCACTGTTGATATGTGATATTGCTGTGACATCTGAGTCTTTGTGGAATGCATAACATGTGTGGTGTTCTATGGGAAAACGGCCAAGATCTGTTGTTATGGCTGCAATTTGGGATCCCGTCTGTATGAAAATAATCCATGGAAGTTTTCCATTGAAACAGAATTGTAACATCACAAGCTTGCTCATTTACCTAATATCCTTCCTAGATTGGGGAATACCTAATGCCTATTTAGGTCTTACACACATCTGAAACCACTTTACACGATTCTCAATTATTGATAGATTGCATCTGTAGGCAGCATTTCCAAACTGGGATGATTCGATGGCTTGTCCCTTATGGCTATTAGGGCATTTTCTGTAACGTTTAGATTTACCTGTTTATTTGAACATCATTTCATTCGGATGAGGTTTCATTGCAATGACATTGGGGTAATACATACCATCCCCAGTAACCACTCGTAAAAATTGGGAGAACTGTAATCAACAAGTCATAACCCTTACTGGGTATAGTCACGGCAGGTTGTTTACAATTATTTGAGATGACCCTTGTGGCACCTAGCGTGATGATGTCATCACAACCGCTGATTATAATGGTGGCCATCTTTGGAACCTGGATTCTGCGTGTTCACAGAATGAGGACTATAAACTGAACTACTTCAGTTGTTAAGCAACCCTTACTCTTTTCACTGGGACTGGACCCCTTACATCCCATATTTAATTTGATCCATTTTAGGATGAGCAGTACACTTAGACATGTTTCTATATGTCTTCTAGGTATGTGTGTCAGACGCATTACCACTTCAAGGACCACAGGAATCTCATATAAACCCCAGACCACGCCTCATTGTGACTGCACTGAGGTGATTAGTCAACATTTAGGACTTAGAACATACAGTAACAAGCAAATTGATGAACATTTTTGATACGAAGCATATTGCCTAACAGTGGGTTACCTAACCTACCAATGATTTTTTCTTATGTTTTTAGAGATTAAGATCCTTTTACGAGGGGGCGTGGCCTGGTGCCCATGGAGTGAGGAGGCAGAAACGCTGAGCTCCGGCCAAAATCCTCCAACACGATCCTGAAACTGTGGTCAGTAACATCTACCAACGAAAATAAAGAAACCACAAGGAAGTAAAAGCGCTTTTCAACATCACTTCAGCAAACCCGACAAAAATCGGATTGGTAAGCGACGAGCGAGCCCTCCTAAACTGGTCCCACTGGAGCCGCGCAAAATGGCGGGTGAGATATCGAGCCTCCGCAGATGATGAGGGGTAATGGAGGAGTGTCCGAATGATCCTGCAGTGCGAGTAGCCGCCTAGAGAAGCCCAGCGACAACCTGACTGGCTGATGCGGAGTGCAGAAGCAGGCAGTGAGAGTGAGACCACCCGAGAACTTCCACATCGCCTAGAACGCAGCGACCGGGAGGCAAAACATCGGACAGCTGCGTGGGAGACAGCGGGCCCAGCACTGAAGCTGGACAGAAGCAAGGTGAGCTGGACAAAGCGGAGCACCCTGGAGTGTGGGAGGCGGCGGAGGAGACGCCTTTGAGCAGCGGAGCAGCACGCTGAGGGGCGCAAAGCGAGGAGGGGAGAGACTAGAGACACTGGATACCGGCAGCAGGAGAGCAGACGCTCGGAGGGGGAACAGTACAAGTACCAGCAGGAGACACCGGCGCAAAGGAGGTGAGCCTTCAATTTAAGGGGCGAAACAAGCAGCCATACAGAGCAAATAGGCTCAACAGTGGGTGGTCCCCAGAAGCGAACACTGGACATTGAATTAATAAGCGGGAAGGGGCACAGCCAACAGATTAGACTGACAAGTCCAAGGAAGCACTGGGTGCTCTGGGCATGGGATATCAGGCTAGCAACACCAAGCGAGCCCAACGAAATTGCATCCCACCTGCATAAGACTAGCAACCCACATACCACAGCGGCAGTGCACCCACAAAGTACAAGAGAGCGCATGAATACGCTACGCTGTAGCCCCTGAACAGAGAGACAAACTAGTAGCAAGGAAGCACAGTGACAGACTAACCCCAAAAGAAGTACAAGAAATAAAAACCAAAAGAAAGAAAGGTGGGAAGGCGAGCAGGCGCATAAGAAGGTACACGAGCAAAACGCAGGAAGCGACGCAAGTGACAAACTAAAGCAAATAACCCATACATGCTCTGTAACTACAAAAGGCCAAAATGGAATAACCCGCCATTTTAGGCAGGGAGAAGCCGTTATACGCAACGAGAAACAAGCCAAATAACGGCAGGGCAGATTGAGGCCCATGAGCTGCACAAGCCTAGCTACAAGTAAACAGTGCCCAGCCAGATTAAGGCTGGGGCTCAACCAGAACAACTACCGACTCAAGTGGGGAACACAAGCAGAGACTCACGTACACCCCAATTACCAGAACTACTCCCTAGTTACGGCTCAACGTAAAAATGTCATCCTCCAGAAATAAAGGGAAGGCAACCATAATGGACTTGTTTGCCGCCACCAGACCCCACATCACACCACAAACCGGGGACCCTGGAACCGAAACCCAGAAAGCAACAGACGGAGCTAACAAAGACTGTCAAGTACTAGAATCCGTAGCTGCGCTGAGAAACTTTATAGATACTAAAATAGAAGAGGTAAAGACTGACATGCAGTTTATGCGCCAGGAAGCCCGCCACCTAACAGAGAGGGTAACTAATGCAGAGATGACACTCCAAGAAACAACAGAGAGCGCAGCGGACCTAGGAATCAGAGTAATTGAGCTAGAAAGGAAAGTGACCACTTCCGGGGACACAGAAGGACATGCACGATGCAGCAATATAAGGATACTAGGGGTACCTGAAGGTACAGAACGTCCAAACCCGACGGGCTATGTTGAAACCCTCCTACAGCAGGAAATTGGAGTGAGTCACCTGACACAAGGCTTCACTGTAGAAAGGGCTCCCAGATCACACCAGAAGAGACCACCGCCGGGCTCATACCCCTGCCCGATAATTGCAAAGATCCTCAACTTCCGAGACAGGGAGACCATCCTCAAATACTCCAGCGAGGGCGGAGTAATAGAACACGACAACTCCAAAATAACCATCTACCTGGCTACACATCACCAGTACAAAAGGCGAGAAACTCCTTTGTACTAATCAAGGCCAGGCTCAGACAACTAAACCTGAAATACATGCTACCCGTCCAGGCTGAAGGTGATACATAATGGCCGAGCAATAGACCTGGAAACACAGGCAGCAGCCACTATGTGGATGGAGCACAACAACTTAGAGGACGACAAGGAAGCGACCACTGGAACATAAGGAACAGCACAAGGAAGCGACAAGACCACCAGAACAACATGATACAGCATGACGGCTGAGGGACACGCTCGGCCTCCCCGACTGAGCACACAGTCCTAACCCACGGACTGATTAGGACGGGCCTGTTGCCAGCACAAGTCTACTCACGCTCGAAACCCAGAATGGGACTAGACAACGCGAGGACGCCTGATCGCTGTGTGCAGAAAACAGCTGCTGGGCTCAACAGTTTTGTTTATGTTTATTGTTGCTTTTGTTATACTGTCATAAGAAATGGTGGGAAGGGGGGCATAAAAATCAGAGACAATGGAACTAAGGAGGTGACTAATTTGGAAGAAGAGGGCGCAACCTGGGAAGACAAGCCGCACGAGGTAGGAGGTTGGAAACAGGACAATGGGATGCTCAGACATGACCATGGCTACACAACTTAGAATAATGATGTGGAACGTGAGGAGAATGGGATCATAACTGCAGAGAAACCGGATCAAATCCTTTTTACAGAGGACAAAAGTATTGATAGCCCTACTCCAAGAAACACACCTCACAATAGAAGCCACGTCCAAATTGAAAGAAGGCTCGGGGGGACAGGGGCAAGGAGCACCCTACTCTAAATATGCAAGCAGAGTATTCAAATGGGTGTGCCCTGAGATACCATTCCAACTACTAGGAACCTAAGCTGGCAAGGAGGGCAGATACCTGGTAATGTGGGGGTGTGATTGAACAAGCCAAAGTCTGCATAGTGAACTCCTGTTTCCCCAACCATGGCATACCAGCCCACCTCAAACAAATATGCACCAGAATTACACACCACAGAGAAGGCTTTTTTAAATGGGGGGACTTCAACTGTGTAAGAGATGGGGCCCTGGACAGATCTGACCCACCACAGCATCAAAAAAACACAACCTCACAGACGTTAAACACAATGGTTGACCACTTGGACCTGGTTGACATATGGCGGGTACTACAGCCCACGGACAGATGCTACTCACACTATTCATCCCCTCACAGCGTATATACTAGGATAGATTACCTGTTTATCGATAGAGACAAAATGCCACAAGTAGAATCAGCACAATACTTAGGCAGATTGATATCAGATCACTCCCCTCTAATATTGCAATGGGAAATCAAAGGACCCAGACACCCTATCCCGCTGAGGCGCATGCCCACGGATGCACTCACAGACCAAGCGTTCAAGGTGGACCTTGGGGACAAATTGGAGGAATTTGTGCAAATCAATAAAGGTAGCGTGGACAGATGAGTCACGCTATGGTAAACACTGAAAGTGGTGACACGAGGGGAGGTAATAGCGGGTGCCGGCGGGTGTTCAGAAACAATCAAAAAAAGAACTTGATGCCAAGAAAGAGGAAATAAAACAGTTGGAAACCAACACCCAGATCACTAGTGCAGATGATACAAAACTGAAAACGATTAGAGACAGTTGCCAAGAGGCATGGGGTAGACTATCCAAATATTGATTACACAACACGCACCGTCAGAGCACACAAAGAGGCAGACAAGCCAAGCAGGCTATTGGCCTGGCTTTGCAAGCGAGAGCACCCGAAGCACCTACCATAGGCAATAAAAGATGTGAGCAGGACAGTACACAGGACACAACTATTGATTAACAACACCTTTGCTGCCTTCTACTCTAAACTCTATACTCATGACAATAAGGTGTCGGAAAAGGACATGAGAGATACACTAGAGGAAATAGGACTCCCCAAACTAAGCAATGTGCAGAGAAAGGCACTAGATGAAGCAATCACCATTGAAGATGTAATGGAGGCCATCAGATCCCTAGCCACGTGTAAGACCCCTTGAAGCGATGGCCTGCCTCCAGAATTCTATAAGGCATACGAGTCAACCCTGGCTCCACTGCTACACAAAGTATTCATGGAAGCGTATGATTGGGGGACCGTGCCGGAAACTATGAGGGAAACATTGATAGTACCGATACTCAAGCCAAATAAGCCCGCAGACGACTGCGACTGGTACCGCCCACTGGCGATACTGAACTATGACAGAAAAATACTGACCGCCATTCTGGCCAAACGATTGGCGAGAGTGGTGGGGGCCCTGATCCTTGAAGACCAAAATGGATTCGTACCGGGCCGCAATACAACGGCTAACCTGCGCCGACTCCAACACATCATGGCACAAACACTAGACAGCGAGGAACAGATGGCAATACTATCGTTGGACACAATTAAGGCGTTCAACTCCATATACTAGGAATGGCTACTGGAGGTATTGAGGGAGTTCGGGTTTGGAGAGGGCTTTGTGAGATGGGTTAAAGTGATATACAACTCCCCCAAGGCAAGAGTGAAGACTGGGAGAATGGTGTCAAAGGCGTAGGAGTTACAGAGAGGCACCAGACAGGGCTGCCCTTTATCACCCAAGCTATACATCCTGGGGCTTGAAACATATATCTTAGGAAGCAGCTCTTTGATGCAGGGATATAGGTTGAGGGCAAATATAACATAATATCCCTCGATGCTGACGATGTTCTCCTATACCTGAGCGGCCCACACATTAACCCACCGATAGTACTAGAGATACTAGACAACTATGCATGATACTCGGGGATACAGTTTAGCAAACAAAAGTCATGCGCATTCCCGCTAGCAGGGCTACGGGGGGTGAATGCAGCAGAGTTGCCTGAGGTGGGAATCAGTTTGCAGGTAGAAATATTCAGGTACCTAGTGGTTAACATCAAACATACACCAGAGCTCTCACATGAATGCAACACGGTAGTTGTTGAGAACGGCATATGCAAATCTATGAGGTTCTGGTGCAAGCTGCCACTGTCCATGATGGGTAGGGCGGCCATCACCAAGATGATCATACTTCCGAGGTTCCTGTACCACTTCCAAAACGTTTGCCACTACATTAGGCCACCCTCTTTCAGAAAACTAGAGGCATTACTTAGAGACTTCTTATGGGGTGCGGCTCGACATAAACTGCCCCTTGCCATACTGACATTACCACAAAAGGAAGGAGGAATACAACTACCGGACCTGGAGAAATATTACCTGGTGGCACAGCTTAGTCATGTAACAAGATGGCTATTAGACAAAGCCACAGCCAAAACTAATTACCTGCAACAGTTTATAGCCCCGGCACACCTCAAGGAAATACTATGCAACCCACCAATTGACCTAGCACACACACACCCATGATTGTAACTTTGGGCAGACAGGTATGGAACAGAACCAGATCAGTGCTTCACCTGCGACACCCCTACTCACCCGACACTCCGATGCTAGCAAACCTATGTAAGGTGCCTGCAGACATACCCCGTAATGAGAACATGGTAAACGGCTCGACTGTACACCTGGGGAGACATGTTCGACGATGGAGTTTTCAGAGAATTTGATGCACTACACGCACACGAGGGTCTGGAAAAGGGGTTAATTCCTATGGAACCAACGCATCAAACACACTGCCAAAGTGAAATGGGACACATGGCCAGAAGAAAAGGCAGCGAGCCCCATACTGGAAGAGATGTACAATCTAAGTGATGGCTGAAAGCCGGGGTCCAGAATATACGGCCAACTGACAGACAGGCCCAACCCCCGTAGTGTCACACTGAAAGAAAGATGGGAGAAAAACTTAGGGACCACTGTAACTGAGAAAGAATGGGAAAGGGCACTGAAGATACACCACCAAAAGGACACCAAAAGAGGTGTCCAGGAACACTAGATTCTACCGGACCTACATGACACCTCTTAGAATTGCAAACTTCAACAAACAAACCCGGCCAAAAAGTCCCTGGTGCAGAAATGAGGAGGCTGGTATAATGCACATGTTCTGGTGCTGCCCCAAAATACAGGACTTTTGGGCAAACATCGAGCGAACCTGCAGGAAAGCGGGAGTGAACAGATACGACTGGACTCCAAAAGAGTGCCTATTGGGCAAATACCCCAGATTAAGCAAGCGCAAACATATAGTGAAACTAATGGACCTTGTGAGTATATTAGCAAAAAGGTCAATAGCAATGGCATGGAAAACTCTTGGAGGACCTCAATATGAGCCATGGAACAAGGAACTAGAGAGATGGACCACAGCAGAGACCAAGGCTTGGGACGAAGGGATCAAGGGATCTGAGGAAGACATAAGTGCCACGTTTGAAGCATGGAAAGCCCTAATAAGAGACTTGTTCTTCTCAGAAGATGGCAAGCCCCCCTGAAAAAAATCACAAAATCAATACACAGCTACAACATAGCACAAAGAAAACACGGAAGGATCACCCAGAACAAGCACCTCCACAACAAGTACTTAAACACCAGAGCCACAACCGCTACGAATCTACTTCAGCAATAAGAGACAGTAACTCTTATTTGTTGTTTATGGTTTCATTGTTGTTAGAAACCAGTATTACAGTCACATGATATAAAACGATTACAGCAATGCAGTAACTCAACCCTGTATGTTTGATAACAAAAGTAAATAAAATACTTAAAGATTTTACGAGGAGAATTTACCATATACCGTGACATCTACTTACCCGCACTAGACTCTGCAATTACAGAAGTGGTAAGGAAATGTAATTTCCACCTGTGGTGTGTGAGAAACCTGAGGCATTTCTCCCAGGTTATTCCCGGGGATCCTTTGTTCAGGTGGCCAGTGGAGGGTCATCGCTCTTCGATCCCAACCCTGGGGCCTGACAGGCGAGGGAGGATCACCTGGGCAGGGGTTCCTTAGAGATTGTGAGAAGAGCACCCTTGGGTGAGACGCGGTATCCTATTTTTTCTGATGCTTCCCTACCTGATATCCCAGCAGTCTTTATGGGATATTGCCACCACGATCCCATTCCCCACCAGTACTTTCCCTTACGGAAAAGGAGGAGAAAACAACATCGCAACTCAAAATTATCTCTAACCCCCAATATGAATTTTGCCTCTCCAAAACACTACAAATCCTATAATCCCTTCTTCTCTTGGGGGGATGTAAACTAACACCCAGGGATAGCTGCATTTCAACTCCCATAATCCCATTCCCCTATTGAAATACACAAGGATGGCACAAGGAAGAGACAGATGGTAGTCATGAGGATTACCCATAGGAATCCATGGGCAGTGGATTCCTATGGGCAGTCTCCATGTTGTTCGGATAATGAGGTCAGGCAGAGTCAGGCAGGGAGGGACAACTACTTGCACCTGACTCCAATCAACTCTAGATGGGAGTATAAAAGCAGCAACCAGAAACAGCATTTGGAGCGAGTTGGGGATGCTCGAAGGTGTCCAGATGGCAGAGGAAGATCAGTTAAGCTGCAGAGATACTGGGAGACCTGGGAGACCTGGAGGAGGAGCGAACCACCACACTGGACCATTCAATGCAGGAGAAGCTGCAGTGAGGGGAGATCTGTGCCTCCAGGAGGCAAAACCAGGGGAAGCTGGGATCTCCTGGCTCTGCCACATCAGCGCTCCTCCCATGGGCCCAGCAGGCAAGCCCAGGTCTCTGAGGGGCAGGGGGTGAGGCCCTGACCTCGGGACACATCCCCATTGAGACTCCTGCAGCTCCCAAAGCCCAGGACTGTCGTTTTGGAGAGTTTTGAAGTAGGAGCAAAATACACTGCAATGCATTCTGGGACTGGAAGTCCAAAACTGGTTATTTTGGAAAACTGAAGAAGGGTTTGCGCCCGACAGAGGGAGACACTTAAATCTAGGTGAGAAGGTCTGAGCCCGGAAGAGAGGGATCTAGGGGTCCACGCCTGGCAGTGGGAGACCGTGAGAGCGAAAAAGTCTGGGCCCGGAAGAGGTGAACCTGAACTGTAAGAAACACCAATGGGTTCAGCACAGCTGGTGAGTCGAAGAGAGAGCCGATAGAAAAACGGACTGTGTTGAGCCCAAGGTTGCGAACGGCAACATTGTATGAACTTTTGAACAAAGAACTTGTGTGTGAAAGCTTGAAAGACAGTCCAGCGAAGGACCAACTGCAGAGTGGTCAGGCACCACGTGTGTATTAATTCGAAGGACTCTGACTGGTCCCCTTTTTTCAAAACTACAAGTACCAGGAGCTCCTAGGAGATGCCGACATGAGGAGTCATAGGGGTCATACAAAGGTCGAGTCAAACCCCTTATACAATCGAAAGTCTCTGATGCATTGACAAGAAGGAAAGTAAAGGGAGGTCTGGCTGGGAGCTTAAAGGAAAGCCTGACTGGGGACTGAGATCCTGACTTAGGTAACAGGAAGAACCTAAGTGGTCTAATGGAAATGTATTAGAAAATCGTGAACTGTGTTAGAATAGCTATGTGAACCTGATGTAGGGAGGCCAATGGGAAAGCTAGTAACAGTGAATCCCACAATCTGAGTAAACTGTATATTTGGCAAACGTGAACCCTGGTGATGGATGCCTGCGAATTGGGGTGAAGCATAATACACCCGTTAACATTGTGTCGACAAGCGTGAACCCGGCTGAGGGTTGTCCACAGTGAATGGTTGTTTAAAAAGATATTGAGACTCTGGAATGTTACATTGTGAATGAAAGGTAGTAGTGAGCCCGATGGAGGGAGGCCGGCGTTGTATGAGGGATCGGAGCCCGGCAGAGAGGGATCCTAAGGCGAAGAGTAATCGCCCCATGAAGATTTATTGAAGGAACTTTTGTTTTTGTTGATTGTAACACATCAGGTCCTCTGAAGCAAGAGACTTTTTCTGAAAGAGACCTGGCCACAGAAGGCCCTAATGTTTCGGAAACCAACTGTAACCTCGTGCTGGCGAGGCCCAGGAGTGTGCTGTGCTTAAGTGTCTTGCCTTGTCCCATGCTAAAAACATGGGGAAGGGAGACCCCAGTTACACCATCCTGACTTATCATTTTGAGAACACTTCTTTCTTTTCCTGTGAAAACTATCCCACACTTTTTGTAGCATAGCAGTAAGGATAGGCAATCGTTTTTTTTTTTTAGTATAAGCCCTTTTTATTGGACTAGACTCCACTTGGTCTGTATTATTATTATTTGATGGTCATAGCTTGCTCCCATCTTAGATTTAGATTAGGCGTTTATCTCACCCATTGTTACAATTTAATAAACACCTTCAAACTGTGATCACTTGTGTCTGTCTTTACTGTGGCCACTATGAGTTCCTTACAGGTGTGATACACTTACTCCAAACTATCCTTAGGTTTCTTATAACCTTCAGACCACCGTTAAACCGTCCTGGACTGCTAATATCGGCAAAGACCACCGGTTTTTACTCCACAAGACCATTTAATGATCATTTTATGAAAACAATTCACAATTCCCCTTTTGAATTTAGCTTAAACGTTTAGTTACATACAATCACAAAGAACAATTTTTATACGTCTGGTTGATCTCACTTATCTACTTAACTCATATATAAAGTGGATAGTGCGAAAGTGACTCAGGGTCCAATGTAAAGCTCTAACCGCACATGTGCAAAACTTGCAGTTGTTACCTAGACCTCCTTCGGGTTTATAAAACCATCATGTGACCAACATGTTTCGTTCTATCACCCGCTTTCAACCATGTCTAGAACTTCTTCAGGGGTTATGCAGCAACTAAACACTGTACTTTTCAATAAAGAACTGGGGTGGAAATTAAACATAATTTCCTTCACGTCCATTGCACAACATTTGTTTGCTATGCTGCTAGGAGCCGTACAATCTCCCGGTTACTCCCAACACTGGCATTGGGTGCTCATTTGTCCATATTAAACTCGGGACTTTATTGCCCTTAACCAACATTGAATACCACCACGCTAGTCTAATTAGATTCTAAAGTCTTCTTGGTTTTTAGAGGCCCTCGCTGTCAGCCGTGCACTCTGGCTGGGTGTCCAGCAACTGACGTGTCGACGCCTGTAACTATCTTATGTTGCCGCACGTCCACGTTCATCTGTGTGTGCTTTTCCTGCATTTTTCCCCTACTTAGGATTCAAATTGCGATGTGAGGTTTAACATCGGATACTAGATTGCACTCAATTTCTGGTGGTAAGGATAACGTTTGCCCTTTTTATTTACTCTTTAATACATATATTAACACTGTGCAGCATACGTAATTATTACTGTGTCCATTAATGGGTTCCGTTTTCACGTTTTACTCTTAGGATTTTGGCTATTTCAGCCAAAGAACACCCGAGTGACGTCTATTGATAGCCACAAACCCACATATGACCTCAGGCCACCGATAGATATAAAGTG
The DNA here is from genome assembly GCF_040938575.1 of Ambystoma mexicanum. Taxonomy (NCBI): domain Eukaryota; kingdom Metazoa; phylum Chordata; class Amphibia; order Caudata; family Ambystomatidae; genus Ambystoma; species Ambystoma mexicanum. Next base: position 1,205,451,440 of record NC_090926.1, on the reverse strand, counting down.
ATTTATCAAGCTTATGGTGAACTATATAATACATGTATGTTGAGAAAATATAGCTACATCTGAATAAACACTTATCTTCGTTTTTTATTATTAAATTACAGCAATTCACAAAGTACTTTAACCCCGGTGAAGAGATCATATTCCCGAAACGCGTTGGGTTTTGTTTTGTTCAATTTGATATCAAATCACGTTTTGTGAATAACAAGATTATTTGGAAGGTCATTCAAGATCAACATTTGACTCATTATATAATTCTATATGTAAAGTGCAATCCTTTTCTTAACCACCTGTTTGGATCTACCGATGAATGTTTTGTCTATTTTTGGCTTTTGATGGTGTGCAGGGGACGGGAGTTCCCACATATATGGGAACTTATTTTCTTGTTCATCATCTCTGACCCCTCATACCAGACCATACCACTTCCACGTTGGAGAAGGATCCCCCAACTCTCTCACGTGGGGCCCCTTTTCTGTCTGGTTCCCCAACCGCTGAGAATGCACACCTCTTTCTTCTCCGTTCTTCCTACCAGCAGCAACTCTAAAACAGAGGAGCAAACGTCAAATCTCACCCATAAAGTAACACAGGTACTCATATTCAATCTGGTACACGTATCCCGGTACCTCTCAGACTTCCACCATCCCAACCTCTTTAGTGCGTCCGGTCACAACCCCAATGTGGCAGCTTCAGAAGCAGTGCCTGAGTGAAAAGAATGGCTTCCAAATTCTTCCCAAGAATGCACTTTCTAATAACTGCAAACTCCTGTTTAGCACTTAGGCCCCATCCTTCTGACAACTCACTGACATCCGGGACCCTTACTCACGTTACCCCTTTGTCGCCTCCATTGGGTAAATAGCCCCTCACCCTGATTGTACAAGTGTCCTCCTACTGTCACACACTCTGCTGTCCATCTCATATTCACTCTCAGGGACATCCAACCCTCCCCCACCTCTTCAAACCCTTGCACCCATTTTGCACCCACCATCTCAGAGATATGGCAGGGCCCCCAAAAAAACATATATGTAAAAATGTCCCTGAACAATGCTTGCTCTCAAGCTTTGTGCACAACCCCCAACCCCCAGTTCTCCCCTCAAATCTCACAACCCCTCCAACTGACACCACTCGCCTCCGGTTCATTTAATACTCAGCCTGCCCTCACCTATTCTCTTCACCATTTCCCCACCCAACAGCTCACATCTCTAATGCCAGTTGCCATAGAAGGCCACCCCAGCCAATGTCCAACCCGCCGAACCTCGTCCACTGTGTATGAGACAAAATGGCCTCATTAAAGGTTTGTGGTATCCCGCCGGTAAATCCGGCGGAATACCACCAAATGGTATTGCTGTTACCGCCACTTGGTCAGGCGGAATTACCACCAGATTACAAGTGCCGGTAAGGGTGGTAATTCTCCATTCAATGGAGTCGTAATACAGTCATTTTTTGGTGGGGGGATGCTGGAATTACCGGTGGCTTGGAGCTGCAGGTAAATCTGGCCACTCCACCACCAAACATGCAGTGTGACAGTGTGGTAACCTAATGCGGTAATACCGGCATGTTATTACTTCACCGGCACACTTATACCTCATCCAAGCACTTTTACAGACCTGGAATATGTATTGCACAAAAAATTATGTTCAACTTTATTTATTTATTTATTGATTTACTTGTACATTTATATTGTGCACTAAACCAGGGGTATCAAGGCGCTAGTTGCAAAAAAGTTTACATTACGGAAAAACATATGTGGTACAGGTGAAAACAAAATAGACAGTGTTCTACATAAAGAGCCAGGTTTTCAGCAATTTATGGTAGGTACAGTATGATTGTTCTGCTCTCAGCATGGGGGGGTAGGGCGTTCCAGAGTTTTACAGCGATGACTGCGAAGCTGCAGTCATACGCTCTGGTAATCCTGAATTTTGGTAGGATAAACTGGTTGATGTAGGCAGATCTGGTACCAGAGCCCAGTCCTGAGGAATGGGCTCCGGTAGATTATTGAGCGAGTTAAGGGGGAGCCGTTGTTAGAAATGACTTTGTTGGTGAATGAAAGCACCTTGAATGTAATCCGTTCTTGAATAGAGAGTGTGAGGGGTCAAGAAAGCGAGCCGGGCACGTAGTTATAGTTTTTTCACAAGTCACCATTTTATTAAAAGAAAGGGGTGAGACAAACGCCTATCTTCCCCTAGCCTAACATGAATTTCCCTACCTAACAAACTAAGGTTAGCCTCTTAAGTGCCATTGAGGTTCCCCCCCAGTGCCAATGGCTTTTTTTTTAAATCGCGGTATTCACCACCCAAACCGCCAGCATTTCCCCCCTCATTAACCCCTTAAGTGCCACCGACTAGCTGGCTCGTTGGTGGCAACCTGGAGCGGTTTTTACCGACGAGCCGGCTCGTCGCTGGCATTTAAAGGGTTAAAGGTAAGTGGCGTAATGTCCCAAAGGTATCTGTGCCTCACACTAATTCATATCTATGCATTACACTAATACATACAACAGAATCATACAGGTCTTATTTGGCTGTTTCAACTTCATAAAAGCATATAATTTCAAACACAAAAGTTATAAACAAGACTTTTTGTAACCAGGGTTGGATGTGCTTCCCGTGGATCAATGCAGGAATTTTCAAACAAAAGTTCAGTTTCCAGAAAGTTATTTTCACTAGCCAAGTTCCACTCCAGGTAGAATGTAAAGTTCTTTTCATTCAACATGTCTTTCACTTAGCAAAGTGACTATCCTAGTTCCGAAGGGTTTTTCACACTCAAAGACACTTGTTAAAGTTTCCACATCCTTCTGCTTGACAAACCAAAAATACTTTCTCTTCACACCCCAAGTCAGAAGTCAAGGTAAATGTTCTTTTCTCTGAAGTTCAATCACTTTTTGTCACATCATATTTCTCCTTCAAAAGCAACACCGCAGTTGAGATGGCTACACAAAAGTTCATTAAACAAAGTAGTAGAATTTCCACTTCTTTTCCACCAAAGCCTTGTAGCACATTCACAGTACTTCAAGTTATCTTCTTACTGGTCCACTGGCCTGCCAGGACTAACCACTATTTGCCCCTTTCCTGGTTTACTCACCTGCCAGGATAACACTCCTACTAGTACAATTTGTATTCTGTGGTAAGGCTCTTCTACACTTTAATCCACAATGGGCAAAGTTGATTCAACAACTGCTTCTCGGTTTAGTCTTTCAACACATTTGACATACAGCTTCTTCCGCAATTATACTGCACGGTAGGACAATCATTCTCACCTTGATCTATTTGCCATATATAATGCAGGTTACAGTTCTCTCCCCCATGATCCTCTTTACAAGGAGGGCCTTTCTCCTGCAGTTTCCGATTTTTATTTACACAACCTTTTGGCTGTTGGTAGTATGGTTTACAACTTCCTCCCTCGAGGCATCTTAGTCTGCGACGGTCATATTTCAATTGCCTTGGTGTCACTCTCAGCTTTCTTTGACTTTGGCAATGCAGGTTAGAATGTCCCTTCATTGGCTATTCCTCTTCTGGAAAGTTATATTCCCCTTTCTTTACTATTACCCCTCTTTGGCTTTGGCAATGCTTGTTATAATAGTCCCTTTTGGATATTTCCCCTTTTGGCTTTGGCAATGCGGGTTGAAATATTCTCCTATTCAATATCTTCATTTAACAGACCTGACTTACAGATTGTTTTACGCACGCAGGCTCTGCTGGCACAGTCACTTAGTTTCTCACGCACATGTGGAGTACCATGGTGGGGCCTACTTTCCCCACAACAGTTTCGGAGTCTGGGTGACTGTTTAACTCAATTTCAGAGTCAGTGGGTGCGGGCATGACTGTATCCAAGATCGGGGGCAGGAGACACTCAGGGAGAGGAGGACCACTCTATGGGTACTCAAACGTGACAATCGCTTAGAATAACGGGGCAAGTCGGCAGTCTGGGCGAGGGCCTGCTCCCGAACACTCAGAGTGGGCCAAGAAGGATTGAAGCGCAACAGTATCCTGTCCAAAGCTAAAAAAAGAAATTAATATAATTTACCTTCCACTCAACTGAAGATAGGGGTTGCAGAGCCACTGATGATGTAACGTACAGAGATCGGGAAGCACTGCTACCAAGATGGGAATAAACTCCTGTGTAGCCAAACCAGGAGAGCAACTATCAGCAGAGCGGGTACCTATTCGGGGAAAGAAGTAGACTGCTGTTGCTGTCGCGGCTGTGAGCCAGCGAACAGCAAACAACACTTCACTATGCACTTCCGCTAGTGCATGCGCGCTGGTGCGCGTGCACCCACGCTTTTATAATGCTGCAGTCTTGAATGGGTGGAGCTAAGCGAAGCAGCCAAAATTACTGGATTTAAAGCCGTATTCACAATCTGAAAGAGAAATAGACTAGGTAAATAATCTGTTGGGCTCAACAAAAACAGTAAAGTCCATGTTAGAGTTGAAAAGCGTGTCTGCGTGGGCTTGATGCAAAATTCACCTAACAGGGTCTCCTTCCAGCAAACAGCACTTCACTGTGCACTTCCGCAAGTGCGCGTGCGCTGGTGCGCGTACGCCCATGCTTTTATAATGCTGCAGTCTTGAATGGGCGGAGCTAAGCTATGCAGCCAAAATGACTGGATTTAAAGCCGTATTCACAACCTGATAGAGAAATAGACTAGGTAAATAGTCTGTTGGGTCCAACAAAATCAGCAAAGTCCATATTAGAGTGGAAAAGCTTGTCTGCTCGGGCTTGATGCATAATTCACCTCACAGGGTCTCCTTCCAGCAAACAGCACTTCACTGAGCACTTACGCTAGTGTGCGCACGCTGGTCCGCGCCCGCCCCCACTTTTGTAATGCTGCAGTCTATAATGGGCAGAGCTAAGCTATGCTGCCAAAATTACTGGAGTTAAAGCCGTATTCACAATCTCACAGGGCCTCCTTCCAGCAAACAGCACTTCAATGTGCACTTCCGCTAGTGAGCTTGCGCCCACACTTTTGTAATGCTGCAGTCTTGAATGGGCGGAGCTAAGCTGAGCAACCTAAACTACTGGATTTAAAGCCATATTCACAATCTCACTAGGTCTCCTTTCAGCAAACAGCACTTCAATGTGCACTTCCGCTAGTGCTATTCAGCATCTCTTAATAGGAGAGTTGGAGCCAGTTTGCTGAAATTCAAATGTTTGGAATGCAGAATAACACAGCAGTCCCCTTTGGAGTGCCCCGGGGTCACCTGCATCAGGCCCACTCACCAGTATGTCCTGGCATCTCCTTCTGACTCACCGGTTCTGCTTCTTCGTTCGTCGGGACTCCTGCAGTGTTTTACAGCTCCAGTCAGCCTGCCACTGCTTGTGCTGACCGCTAATGAAGCTGGTACAGCCCCTCACGCTCACCAGTGAAAAGCCCAATCTGGCGAAGACTGCAGGACGCACAGAAATTCTCTCTCCCCTCGGTCGTTGCCCTTAATACCGCTTCCCGCTGCACGTCCTCTGCATGTATCAAGAATCTCGACCTGCGCCACGATCTCTGCACGGCGGACCCCAACCTCCGCTTCTTCCTGCTGCTCCTCTTTGGCCTGCAGCTGAAAGGCCTTTACATGATTAAAGGTTCCACTCAGGTAATTTTGGACCTTGGTGCACCAAGTCTTGACTTTGGGGATGTCGAGTGTGGGGGACGATTCAAGTTCTCTGAGAATGGTGTGTATTAGAGTTGGCTTTTATAATCCTTGTGTTGTAGGTAGTAGATCTTGCCTGGAGGATGACTAATTGGTAGGTTTTAGCAGCAGTAGTGAATAATGATTTGTGAGTGATTGAAGGGGTTTTTCTGCATTTGGCCTCTGCTTTGCGTTCTTTAGTGCGGAGACCTAGGAACTAGGGGGTGTACCATGAGTTGCAGGGCATGGTGGGTTTGGTTTTACGGGCAGCAATGTGCTCACTTTAAATATTCCAATGACAATTTCCTCAGTAAACGCAATACCCACTCATTACTTGTGTTTGTCCTGTTAACTAATGCAACTACATTTTGATTGTTGACTACACATTTTACTGACTTCCCCACACCTGCAGTGCAAACAGCACTGTAAATTAAATCCAAGAAAGCTATGCTACGTCCCTTCCTGATCCATGTTTGGTCCATCGCTCCAGGCATCATTTGCCACTTCAGTAAATGCCAGGATACTGCCTAAGACTGCATATATCATCTACAAAGCTATCACGAAAGAACACTGGTGTACCTATCAGCTAAATTCCACATATCTGGTGGTACACGCTCCTCACGCAGCAAATCGGCCAACTGGTTTGAATCACAACTCGTCCGCAAAGAGAGGACCGCAAACAACCCTTCTCTTGTCATGCACCCACCCATTGGAACTTGATTTGATTTGAACTTCCTGACGCAGACTACCCTTAGGTTTCTTTAGGTAGGGAAATCCCTCCTTAGCATAGGGCAACTTAGGCCTTACTCGATCCTGCCCTTTTAAAGGCAATAAAACCATTAAGAACCTATCTTGTACATGTTGTCTGTGTCTACTTCATGATGCCTTGACACAACCTGACTTGTACCTGAATACACTGGCGACATTGCTTTCTGGAGCAGAAGATATGGTAGAAATACACCCAGGGATTTCTGGGTTGATTGTCAGTCCCATATCACATTGTTGATACCAACCCAGAGGACATCCACATTTGTTAGAGTCGTAAACTTTGTCCTTTGTCAATTTACCTTTTCATTCCAATGTTGCAAAAAAACACCCCAGTATTGTTATCGGTGAGCCGCCATCAGCACTACCTTACACATGTGATGGCCTAAGGCTGATATTGGAAATTCTGGACAGGCATGTTTCCCTGTTAATAATAGTGCAGTCTGATCCTGAGTCAATGAGCATTTTCACCAGGGTACCATTGACCAGAACAGATGAGTGGGGTTTTGCATCCATTCTTCTGGACAGACCCACATTACATACCTACTAACTAATACCAGAGGATTCCTCTTCAGAAGCAGGATCCTCTGAGCATTCATTCTCAGTGTTCTCATGAGTCTCCCCGACAACATCTCTAGAGGTATCTGGTGAAGTGCCCTTTCTTTCCACAGTTCCCACACTGAGCCTTATGCGCTGGACGTGTAGTGCATCTACCACATCAGAAACATTTTCTGGTGCTTGAAGGGGTTGATGGTTTGTCAGAGGGTATTTTATGTTCATCTCTCTTTACTAGAAATTTCTGATTCTTAAGGTGCGTTTTTGTGTCTTGAGAGGAAACAACACTAATGGCCTCTTTGGGTTATTTTGTTTCTAATTGCTTAGCAAATGGCAACATATGTTCAACCCTTTTTGCAATATCCAAGACCTTGTCTAAAGAGGGGTCACCTTTTGCCCAAATGTCCTCTCTTATCTTAATCTCTTTAACATGAATTGGTCGCAAAGTGGCTCATCATAGCATGAGCCAAAATGACATGTGTTGGCTAGTTCTGTGATGAAGGCCTCAATAGACTCATTCTTTGAATGTTCCCTTGTACTGATGTGATAGCGCAGCAATATGATGCTGACTTTCCTTTCATAATGCTTGTATAATTGACTAAGGGCCTCATCACGAGTTTGGCGGTAACCCTTAAATGCGGCAGTAATGCTATTACCACTGCATTTAAGGGTCCGCCAAATCACAGCCTTGGTGGATATCCCCCCAGATCTGAGCTGGGGGCAAATCTGCTGCAATTTTTCCGATTTTCGGCGCTAATACCACCGGCGGGGAATCCGCCGGCAGTAATAGCGTGAAAATTCCCCATTGGGCCCATTGGGGAATGGGAAATTCCCGAATGGGCCCAATGGGGAATGGGCACGAACCGTTCTGCCAAACCCATGATCCAATGCTAATAGCGCCGGGGGGTTTGGCGGTATGGCTAATTGCACTGGTGGAAATAGCGCCAACCTTACCGCCCAACTCGTGATGAGGCCTTAAGTATAACATCATATGCAGTGAGTATGTCCACCGCCTCACCAGCTGCCTAGGGATTTGTAGATAATTCGGGAAGACTTTTCAATATTCTCCTGCCCTCGTAACCGAAACAGTGCATTAGGAGGGCACTACATAGTCAATAAAATGACCTTTCCAGGTCTCCCATGGGATTGATGGTTCACCAGGGGTTTGAATTAAATGGGGAGGCAAGTTGCCCATGGTGTAAGAAGCAGCAAATATGATGCACAGGAACTTATAAAAATGGGCAGAGCTGCCAACGTTGTGAAGCAATGAGTAAAACTTAGTGAAGATAAAAATAACGCCTGCAGCGTAGCCCCCCAACAAATAGTGAGTATAGAGTACACCAGTTAAGACAATTTACTGTAACAAGTAGCGTAGTGAGGCAAGGTTATGAACAAAAGTACAGTGTGGAGCTCCAAACACTGCATGTAGTGCAGTCTTACGACAAATGATGAGGACGCAGAGCAAAACTTTTAACACGAGATTTCAGCTGCATAGGTTGAGTAGCAGAAAGCGTATCTTTTATTACTTTCCCCCTTGTGATGCATTCAGCAGTGGCAAGAAGGCACCAGATCACAGGGAAGCCCCAGCTGCAGCAGCATTTGTCTTTTCCCATGGTGAAGGGTTCGACGTGGCAGACGAGCACCGGATCGCTGTTAGAGCCCCGAGGGCTCTGGAAGTAGCCGATGTGAGGAGCGGGAAGCCGTTCAGGAGAGGGTGCTGGTCTGTGCAGAAGAATTGAAGCAGACGAGCTGGAGCAGCGAGGTATCCAGATGCACCCGGCAAACCCGGCAAGTTCATTATTACGTTGTGACCCCGGAGCGTTCCGTGATTACCCGTTGCTTAAACACAGTCTCTCTTTTGAATACCGAACTGATGTAAAACAAATGACTGATCATGACGCATTCCAAACTGATATAACACAAGACAGATGGCATAAAGAGATGTTAAAAGTCCCACCAGAAGGAACTGCTTGTGATATAGTGGGTGATTATAACAAACAAGCACACAAAGGGACAGTTTCTCAGAAAGAAAACACAAACTACTGTTGCAAAAGGTAACTCAGATTAAGGCAATTGAGAAACAACCAGGTTGCTTAGGGCAAAAGAGGAAAACTGAGCCTAACAGTGTGTGTGAAGACTGTTGCCCAGGTGTTCTAAACCCACATTGCCAAAGCCAAAGAAGTGTGAAGAAGAGAAAGATTTACTATCAGTAGCTGGTTAGTACAAAGGTGCAATAAGATTGGCAAGAGGGCTGCCTTTCTGAGAAAGGAGGTTCAAGGGGAAGGAAGCATGGCCAGTCTTGCGTGCAGCCAACACTCCGGTGTAAGAAATAGCAGCAGTGTGATGCTTTTATTACTTGAAGAAAATCCTAAACCTGATTATGTGAAGCAGAAGAAATTGCTAACCCCTTTGAAGTTGCCCCTTACCACAGACATATTTAGAGGTAGTAGGTGGGCCTGGCAAGGGAGTATACCAGGTTTTGGAACTTTGTGCCAATTGGTTCTCTTCGGGTAGAAGGGTATACCTGTACGGAAAACTGCAGGCGCTCATCTTGGCTGGCAGGAGAGTATACCAGACCAAGAACATGTGTAACCAGTGGTTCTTTTCTGGCAAGATTACACAAGAGCAGAGTGTTGTAGAAGTGGTAAAGTGGTACTGCCTAAGACTGCATATATCATCTACAAAGCTGTCACGAAAGAACACCGGTGTACCTAGCAGCTAAATTCCACATATCTGGTGGTACACGCTCCTCACGCAGCAAATCGGCCAACTGGTTTGAATCACAACTCGTCCGCAAAGAGAGGACCGCAAACAACCCTTCTCTTGTCATGCACCCACCCATTGGAACTTGATTTGATTTGAACTTCCTGACGCAGACTACCCTTAGGTTTGAGATGCCACCTGGCATGAGAGTAAACCAGGTGGCATCTCATAGAGCACTATAGTGGGGTAAAGCTTATGAAGTTGAAGTGGTGCCAAAATATCCTGACAAAGACATTTGTTTTGAAGCTAATGAAGTTCTACAATATTCATTGTGGATGACAAGAAGCTGTCTCAAGACCTTGAATATAAATGGAAAGAATAAGGCTTTGTTAAACAATTGTGAACCATCGTTGGACTACAAGTTAGAACTTTGTGTTGTCAAGTTGGATTAGAAAAAGAACTCAAGTGGAACTTTTTGTCATGACACAGGATTTCCTTATCCTTTTTCAACATTTAAAGAAAGACCTGCTTGAATCTGGAGAAGACGAGCTCACCCAGGTTATCAGAAGAAGCAACTATTGTGGTGTGACTTATACTGTTATATTTATTGGTGTTAAACTGCCATATATTTCCTTGTTGATTTATTGTGCATATAAGTGTCAGGGACAGAAACCTTTTTGTTAGAGTGTTTCCTTTAGTTTATTTTTGGCAGGGAAATCCTCGTCAAGGTAGGGATAGTGAGGCGTCTATCCAACCATTATAATTATAATTATATTTGAGTTAATAAAAATAGCATCTTTTCAAAAACTTTCACAGAGTTGTCCGCCTCACATTTCTGACCCCTCACACTACTTTCAGCTGGATCGGACCAGAGCAACGGGCCACTGAGGTGCTCAGCCTCATGCCCGAACTCCCTGACCTTCCTGCTCCTGGTGGACTGCAATAAACTAAACTCTGCAGGTCACACACAGTGCACGGCATGGCACAAGACAGTACGATCTAGCTCTCTCACTCTCGGACAGCAAGCCCGAACTGCGAGGTGAGGGGCTAGAAGAATGACCTCACAACATCCTCACAACTCATCGTCAAGCTCCAGCACTCTCAAATCGGCTGCTTCCAACACATCATTAAATTATTAATTGAGGACCAGGCCAGGAGGATAGCTAAGGGGGAATGCGTTGTCTTGGAAACAAGTCAACACAGAGCAACACAGGTTTGAATCCCAGTGTCACGCTTAGACACGTGTCTTCGGTATTAAGTGCATTATAAAAAATGAATGAATTAATTAATTAACTGGATGCCATCCACATTAGTATAGACTTTGACCACAAAGTGGCTTTTAAGTTTGAATGACAGACTAATGTATAAGTTAAAAGGCAGAGTGACAGTGCTGAACCCTGTGGGACCCCTTGTTGCTCTGCTCAGTTGCCAGAGGTAAAAGGTGGAAAAGAGACTTTACGGTCTGCATCACAAAGGAGTTGAACTATTTTAAGACTGAACCCCCAGATTGAATGTTCACTAATATGGCAAACAGGAGGCTGCATGAGATTGTATTGAACGGTGGAGATAGACCCACGATCACCAAAGCTCTTGTGCCTCACCAGTGAAGCTGGAGGTCCTTTAAGACGAGGTAACAATATCTGAGCTGGATGGGGATGCAGATCTTACTCGTACATCAATAATCAGTTTGACTCAGGAAGTTGGCAAATATCAACTGTTTTACTAACAATTCTCAAAAACAGGGAGTACAACGGGTATGTACGGACACCGCACTAGCATTCTCAACGATTTTCATGAAAAAAGACAATTATATGGCAATGATTTGTCATGAGTGACGTCACACTACTTGGAAAAATATGAACACCTAAGCTGGGTTGTGCTTGGCTTTAACCCTTTAACTGCCATGGGTTTCCCCCCCCCAGTGCCAATGCCTTTTTTGGTGATTTCGGTATTTTGCCATTCAATGCCTTCTAACGTTTTCTCTTTCATTAACCCCTTAAGTGCTAAGGACAAGGTATCTCGTTCTTGGAAACAGGGAGGTAATCCCAAGGACAAGCCACATCTACGTATACTTTCTATGGGGTTGTGATTGGGTCTCTACGGTCACGTGGACAGCTATGCCCACCCCTAGTGCAAGTTATCTTCCGTGTCATGAAAATACATGTTTTATTGGCTTCCAAGATATAGGGCTCTTCTGCTACGTGGCCCTCTGCAATTGGTTGGCATGCTTGTACCCTTCTGGAATATTCCACTTGCTAGCAGCACGCAAGCTGGTACCCCAGGTGCTGGAGGGTTGGCTTGGGCATTCCTCCCCGCCCAATTAGCCCAACATCCACCATCACTCCTACTGTCTGCCAGTCAATTAGTCTTTGAACTCGGCCTTGCAAAGGATCACTGTGCCTGAGAAAAGAAGGGAGTGTGAGCATGACTTTATCTTCTGGTCTCTGTGTAGCCCTCAAAAGTCTATTCTCATCTTGACCATGTGACAGGAGACCGTGTTTTGAGCTCATTCGTTGCATTTCATAATATTAAAAGAATAGAACCTGGCACTTCTAGTGTTTTTCCATTACACCTCAACAGGAGCACGTCTTGCTTCTCACGTTCATTGTATCTTCTCAAATAGATAACCAGTTTCTTGGCTGCCTCAACCTTTGACACTGGGCTAGACAAGCCTTCTCGACTCTTCCTTCGAGTCAGCTGTTTTATTCAACTGCGCCACACTTTCAGTCATTCTCGTTCTTGGGATTCCAGTTTGCTAAAATGCTTTGTGGAACATCCAGATTCTATACACACTTATATATATATTGGCGGCACCGCCTGCAGTCTATTCACTACGTATAGCCAGCCTCATGATTACTTAGTCTACTTGCATTACTGCATCTGTACAATTATAAAATTACTTTGCTCTCCCACGTGCTATCTTCATTTTGCTCATGAAATGTTGCTCAATTCTTTACTTTGCCATCAGATTCTATATGGTCTATTCATCTTCTTCATACAAGAAACCAACTTGGATATAGGCCAGTAATTTAACAGATCTAGGGCCTCTGCCGAAAGCTGTGTCAAAAGTGATGTTACAGTTGCAGTTGTTACTCTTGCAGGTAATGTGCCTATGCATAAGGAGATATCAATGATGTCTTTAATGTCTGATCCTATGTTAGAGGAGAGTGTCAGCTGTTTAAAGATTCTGGAAGGGCAGAGTCCAGGTGGGGCTCTGATGGTTTACTTGGTTAGTTAATCGAATGAACAGAGGTTAGTCCAGAAGTTGGAACTCAGGACATTTAAAAAACAGGTCATGATTGGCAGTGCCATCCCTCCCCCCTCCCCCCGAGAAGGGATGTATGAGAAACAGGACTAGTAGGAGTAATATCTCTGAAAATTAGCCTTACTTTTCCTGAACAATTTGCTATATCATCTCAGTATCTGCAAGGGTTTGTAATTATTCATTACAAGTGTGGTGTGAAGTCAATCAATGACCCAATTAAAGGCATGTTCCAGTAAAACATGTTATTGTCCCTACGTGTCGGCCATGTTTTTTTAAGCCTAAGTGGCTCGATTTTAGAAAACTTTCCTATGGACCTTACCCGAGTTTTCGTCCATTAAATGTACGCGAAAACAGGCACCAGGGAGCCGCCATTTTGTGATAATCCTATCACTTGCCCCATCGCCCTGGCTGACCTGCTTCTGCGGCACTAAATCAATTCCCCCGCCCCTGAGCCTGTCATCAGCAGACTCGTACCGCCCATTTCCCAACGCCAAAGCACGTCTTGTGTCAACATTTGCTGCGCTTCAGCTAATGACGTGTCGCCATGGAAATGGCAGGACGCCTCTTTCCTCAATAAGTATAAACAGACCGTTTCACAACACACAGCAGCAGATTTTCGATTCCATTCCTCTCTCTGTGTTACTTAGAGTATTTTGTGACTCGTTTCTGTGCTCTGGTCAGCTACCTTCGCCGCTTGTAGCCCGTGTGAACACCTGTTCCATCTCGGTAAATTATTTTACTTTGTTTACCACACAATGGCTACAATAATGCCCTACATGTACGAGACCGAGTATACAGAGGAGGAACTACTGGAAAGGGAAGCACGCGAAAAACGATGGGGATTCGGACGGCAGTTGGGAGGACGATTCAACAGATGAAGAGCCTGGGCCTAGTCGCTTGGACGGAGTCTCCACCTGGTGCACATGCAATCAGTGCGTGCTAATGCCAACCGAGGAGGAGAACTGCTGCTGCCGAGAAAACTCGGGATGCCTGGCCTACATTACGGAAGGCGAGCCACGACCGCAATGCATCACCGAGCTGCCAGACTTCAGGGCAGCCTGCCTCACACGGGCCGTGTTGAGAATAATGATGGTGCTTATACACGAACTTCGCGCAACTGTTCGTCCTCATAATCCGAGTAACAAGTAAGTATACTCTGCTTGTCATGCCACTCCTATTTCATGTTCTTCTACTATATCCAAAATTACATCTACATATCATTGTAATGCATGTTGGTCGTTCAATGGTGTGCATTGTCTAGATAGCATTTGTCCGTGCAGAATGCCATTAGTTACAAGAATTGTCATTGACAACAAACGTTTATTAAACTTATCTTGGTCATTTAAAAACAGTTTGTTCCATTCCTTTTCACAGGTGGTACAGGCTGGTGGCCTATCGTTCCTTTACATGGTGGCTCCACGGGAGGCTTGGACACGCGATCGAAGAGTGATACCCGCCTGTGCCATTCGTGACATAAGAGAAACGTTCCCGAGTGACAGCGGTCAGTACAGGGGATTTTCTCTCGCTGTGCTGCAACCTGACCTGTATAATCTTTAAAGTCTTGTATTTTTGTGTCATGAAAATAAGATACAAAATAAAACACCACATATATTTTAACAACGGTTGTTTCGATTTTTTAAATGAATCAAGTGTGTCTCCATTCAAAGATGGACATCAGACATCTGTGCTCCGAATGGGTGAAGGTCTGGTCGCTGTGAAGCAGAGTGGTCACTATCTATCTAAGCGCCCATAACATATTCTCGATAATGCATGCACTAAATAACACTTGTTCAAAGTCTTTCAGTAGGTTATGTCTCTATAAAAGTCACACATATATCTATACTAACAATTACCATTGGATTATACAGGCCTTAGGTTAAGGGTCTTGACCACTAAAATACACCGGTTGAAGTGCGGGTCTGTGCTCACAAGAATCTCCGGTATGTGGCATTTGTTATTGATAAGCAACGATATACTATCAAAGGCGGTTCGCACCTGGGGATGAGCGCTGGCATGGGGGGCTGTCTGGGGCGCGAACGGCCAAGGTGCCAAACAACATGTACACTTCAAAAGGTATCCCACGCCAAGGGGCCATTGGTCACATGGCCTCCTCAGACCCCGTGTCTCCAGCCAGGCCTCCCCTTGAAGCAGGCCGCCCCCCTGCAATCCACATAAGTGTGTCTCCATTCAGCAGTCTTCCTGTGCCTTATCTGCACGCCCCAGGCCCATCCATCCCCCCCCTTCTATCAGAGGCGGTTCGCACCCGGGGATGAGCGCTGGCATGGGGGGCTGTCACGGGCGCAAACGGCCAAGGTGCCAAACTACATGTAGACTTCAAAAGGTATCCCACGCCAAGGGGCCATCGGTCACATGTCCTCCTCAGACCCTGTGTCTCCAGCCAGGCTTACCCTTGAAGCAGGCCGCCCCCCTGCAATCCACATAAGTGTGTCTCCATTCAGCAGTCTTCCTGTGCCTTATCTGCACGCCCCAGGCCCATCCATCCCACCCCTTCTATCAAAGGCGGTTCGCACCCGGGGATGAGCGCTGGCATGGGGGGCTGTCACGGGCGCAAACGGCCAAGGTGCCAAACAGCATTTACACTTCAAAAGGTATCCCACGCCAAGGGGCCATTGCTCACATGGCCTCCTCAGACCCCGTGTCTCCAGCCAGACCTCCCCTTGAAGCAGGCCGCCCCCCTGAAATCCACATAAGTGTGTCTCCATTCAGCAGCCTTCCTGTGCCTTATCTGCACGCCCCAGGCCCATCCATCCCACCCCTTCTATCAGAGGCGGTTCGCACCCGGGGATGAGCGCTGTCATGGGGGGCTGTCACAGGCGCAAACGGCCAAGGTGCCAAACTACATGTACACTTCAAAAGGTATCCCACGCCAAGGGGCCATCGGTCACATGTTCTCCTCAGACCCTGTGTCTCCAGCCAGGCTTCCCCTTGAAGCAGGCCGCCCCCCTGCAATCCACATAAGTGTGTCTCCATTCAGCAGTCTTCCTGTGCCTTATCTGCACGCCCCAGGCCCATCCATCCCACCCCCTTCTATCAAAGGCGGTTCGAACCCGGGGATGAGCGCTGGCATGGGGGGCTGTCACGGGCGCAAACGGCCGAGGTGCCAAACTACATGTACACTTCAAAAGGTATCCCACGCCAATGGGCCATCGGTCACATGTCCTCCTCAGACCCCGTATCTCCAGCCAGGCCTCCCCTTGAAGCAGGCCGCCCCCCCTAATACCAGGACATACATACGTCATTCATTCACAAACACACCCCTGTTTCTAATACTTTATAAACCACTTGATATGTCTCATGAGAACATCGTTGTGCTTTGCAAGTCAACTCCTGAACGTGCTATCTGGCAACCACTGAGATCTACGCTAATCTGCTCGTCGTCGTGCTATCCGTGAACTTCTGTGACCGCTTAGAGCAAACCCATCAGTGTGCTTCCTGTGGCCACCCACCTATTCTCCTGCAACATACTGCTCTGCTTGCTGAATCCAACTGTTTGTTGGTCAAGGTAAGGCCATGTATCCTAGTCATATTTCGCAGATTTTTAAATTTCTATCTATTTGTGAGTAGAGTACACAATAGTGCTATGTTCATTGGTCTCATTGCTATTGACTTGAGTTTCCATTGCTATGCTATCAATAGATCTATTTATTTTCATCTGTGTCTATTGTCATCGAATTGCATCCTTCAGGGGTCCAGTCTATAATGTAAGCATGTTTCCTTCTCGTGCAAGACAGAACATCCAAGGGACGAGTCACATGTTCAGATTTTAGTCACATCATTTATACATTTCTGCAACTTATGCAAATACTAAGCCGCACATGATGAACTGGTATAGTTCCTGCGACCAAAACAAACCTTGCATTGATCATTGTATGATTCATTTACTTTTGTATCAAATCTTTACTCTTTAAGATTGTATAATAATGTCGATATTTACTTTTCAGATTTATCAACAATGCCTGCTTGTTCGATTAGCGGTTGCCCTTCGAAGACCCATGTGAAATCTGAAGGCACTACAATGCATGTATTCCCAAAAACTGTTGATCGAATAAGAGAATGGGTCAGACATTGCGGATATCCAGTGGATGAGCTGGAAAGTAGAGTTCACGAAGTCTTACAGGACAAGAGGGGTGATCGATACCGCATCTGCAGCCGGCACTTTTCCTTGGACATGTACACAACATCTTGGGTAACAAAGACGAATAAACGGCGAACGACTTGCGGTAGTGTGTAGGTAGCCAAATGGATTAATTGATATTGTAGGTGTTCTATCCCTTGTAATAATTTCAATATTGATATGAGTGTATAGTTTTTTGAATAATGACATTCATCAATATATTCTTTTTCAATTTCATAACCCACAAACGCAATGTATATATATGGGAACAGGGAACTGTGCTGTATTAAGCACTTTTCAAGTATTCTGTCGCCTTACATGGCTATTTTTAATATTGGCATTTCATTATCAATCATTAATTTACCTTTACAACTTCTTGACTATCCCTTGAATCTGAAGCAAGAACATTCTACATCCTTGACGTGGTCGCAGTTATCAACCACTTCTAGCGCGTATCAGGTAATCTTACTAGGCTAATCCGCTACAGACTTGTTTTATGCACGTCAAGTAATAGTTTTATTCTATCGTGTAATTATTTTACCGAATGTTTGGTTAGTTCTTTCCAATTGATATACACCTTAGTTATCGTCCACTGGTGTTTGTTTTCAGTTATAATTAGTGTTATCCATACTAATGCAAGTACTGTCTTTCAGGGAGATGCTGAAGTGTCCGCCACATCTACAACATTTCTAGATGTTCTTCACCAGCAGGAGGTATGGATACTGACAGCTCCATCGAGCGTCATCATCAGAGCTGGAATTCTTGTCGTTTGATTGTTCTACACAATGTTTCATTCGTGGTTAGCCGTTGATATGTACCTGTGCTGTCGACCCCAGGTGTGTGTTATGTTTTCACTATTGTAATCCTCACTAATGCAAGTACTATGTTTCAGGCAGTTGATGGACCGTCAACCCCTGCACTTGATGCAGAGCCTGACATTCAAGTAATTCCAGGGGAAGTGGAAGCGGGACCATGCGTATACGAATCGGCTCAACAACTTTCGGAAGTGCGCACTACATTTGCAACATCCATAGATATTCTTCAGCAGCACGAGGTATGGATACTGACAGCTCCATCATGCGTGATCATATAACGTGATTCCATTTGCTATACTTTCTTCCCTATTAACGCAAGTGCTGTGTTTCAGGGAGACGACGGAGCTTCCACTACAATCACAACATCCCATTTAGATGATGCAGATGTAAATAAATCGGAGAAATAAGTCGATGCAATGTGATCATATTTAGATTTTCCTTGATTCTTTTAGACAAT
Source organism: Ambystoma mexicanum (assembly GCF_040938575.1). Lineage (NCBI taxonomy): Eukaryota > Metazoa > Chordata > Amphibia > Caudata > Ambystomatidae > Ambystoma > Ambystoma mexicanum. Next base: position 1,205,433,136 of record NC_090926.1, on the reverse strand, counting down.
GCATCATTTGTGGTTATCTCTTTATATGTACCTGTGCGGTCGACCCCAAGTGTGTGTTATGTTTCCAATATGGAAAACCATACTAATGCAAGGACTGTGTTTCAGCGAGACGACGGAGCTTCCACTACAATCACAACATCCCATTTTGATGATGCAGATGTAAAGGAATCGGAGAAATAAGTCGATGAAATCTGCATACTTATATTTTCCTTGATTGTTTTAGACCAGGGATCCCCAACGTGTAGCTCGGGAGCAACATGTTGCTCACGGCACCCTAAATTGTTGCTCGCCAGTTGCCCTGGGCCATGGCGTGAAGGCCTAGAAGGGGGAGCTGAATGGATGAGACCTCAGTAGCACTGTAGTCGGGACAGAGTCCTGGACTGTGCATGAATGTTGGCCAATGAGCCGCTGTGCTTCCAGCTGGAATATTTTTATACATGCAAGATTTGTTTGGTGCCACCATGCACATACTTCTTCAGTAAATGTCCTTACTTGTTATGGTAGTGTCATTGCTAAACCCTGTCATCTCCAGTTACTTTGCCCAGCTGACAAATGCATTAATGAGTACAATATTTGAACCATGTTTGTGTCATGGAGAAAATTGGCATATTCTGTTCTTTGATACTAGTATGAGCATAATGGACAAGGAGGTGGTATGCATACCCAACTTTCCTTTATTAAATAATGTGCATGCACACTTCTGTACAAGTGATGTTTGTGTTTGATCCCACCATGTATATTTATCGACAATATTCATTTTGGTGTCTCCTGTATTTATTATTACATAGTGTCCTAGAGGAAAATGGTCTTCGTTTCATAACCTGCCCATCTAGCACATGGTTAATGGGCAGATACGGTAAATGCATGCCACATTTTTCATAATTAATTTGCCCTGTATTCCAATCCAATTAATTGATTGTTAATAGGTTTAAACTAACAAGTCAATTCATTGATTCAAATACTCGGTTAACAGCACCACACCCCTCTATGAAGTGGTCATCAAATGCTCAAAGGTTTGACCAATGTTTGCCACCAAGTCTTGTGTAAAATCCCTTTTGGGCAGGGTAAATAGGCTCCAAATAATTGAGAAAGGTATTATTTTTATTCCTAACCACTTTTTCACTTCACCAATCCAACAGCCTTCTGGAGATTTAATACACACCATTTGCCATAATATTCCCAAATAATTCTCAGGAGGTAACCTCCAAAGACCAGATGAAGTGATCTTTAAAGGCTACCATGTAATGACCTGAAGTACTAATTCATATTTATATTTCTCCATTAAGTCAGCAACATTTAAAAACATGTTTCATATTTTTCATACAATTCACACAGAACAAGCCCAAAATAAAAAAGCAACTTTAATACAATCAAACTTGCTATGTATACAAGTCTGAACATTACAATTAATTATATATAGCATAGCTCCCATGCATTCCACGCTTAAGCAAAACAGAGAAGCAACAGCAAATGAACAGAAAATGAACCAAATCTTTGACTCCTATTTTGCAAGCGCACTTTGTGCTTCCTCCTGCACACTTTCTTAATTTATTGAGGAGTGGGTACATTTAAACGTATCATTACCACCAGCCGCCTGCATTCTGGGAATCTTATTTGACAGATTTCTCCTTGCCATTTTATATGTGCATGTAAGTCTGTATATAGGGCTAAAGTGGGCAGCCTGTGTATATTTTGGACATCTGACTTTTTTCCCATCGGAAACGCTCTTGCTTTTGGAGCTATTTTGAGGTGGCTTAATGCACCAAATGTAGTTATATTGCATCCCTATTCAAATGGACAGTGACTTACAACCGCCCATAACCACAAGTATTTCTCTTCACCAGGGGAGGCTACGATCGCACTTGCACTGAAATTCACTTTATGATTATCAGAAAATCCCAGATGTGCTTTTAAAAAATAAGGAACATTCTTAACTGGCCTGACACTCAAATTGAACACCCCCAATTCGGCTAGTAGGTGTATCTGCAGGGAGACCTGTTATTTGGCAGAGGAATTTATTTTGCAACCCCTCCAAGAAATGACAGTTCTAACCACCCTAGATTTTGCGGGCTTAAAATCAGGGAGCAGACCTTTGTCTTATATACCTCCAACTTCTCCAATCAGAATGCCGCAAACCTGAAATAACGTAAAAAGCCATTTAATCATTAATGATGCCTTTTCAGCTATCTTATTAAAATTACTTACACAAGCACTGCGCTTTCAGAAGAGTACGCTCAGATAAAAATGAGACTGCCCCCTCATCTTTACATTCATTTAAAAACTATCTACAAGGTTTCAGCCTTTGCCTGAACACCATCATTTTTATTTTCATTATATTTAATTTCAAACTGTAATTCCCAAAATAGTAACTTGTGTTTAGCAGGCCCTGTTGGAGACCTGCTGGGGGCAAGGCCAAATTAGTTGTGTCTTCTGCATAAGGGTTCATGCTATAAAATGAACCCTTCAGGTGGAGGGTGGATTAACTTTCCTAAGAGAAGTACTAGAATCAACATCCAAAAGGAATACATTGGGACCAACTGACATCCCTGCTTGTCACCTTTATTTGTGTTGGAAAACAATGTATAATTCCACAATCTTGTATTTTGGACAGATGTTGAGATGTCTGCGTATCACGTTGGATTAGACTTAAAAAACCATTAGTGACCTGTAAGAATCTAGAAGTAGGACTCGGACACAGTGGGCTCATGTTGATTGACATACTTTTATTGAAAGGAAAAGGGTGGGGGACTGGGGAACTCATGCCTTTCCCTAAAGCTAAGAGGGGTTTCCCATCCTTAACCAAAACTAAGGAAACTGCCAGTATGTCTTGTCTAAAGTAAATAGTCAACTGTCTGTCACAAGTCCGAAGCCTATTTCCATCCCTCACACTATTTACTAACCTATAAAAAACAAAATGTCTTCTTAATTCAGAAGAATAGGTTGTAGATCCAATCAAAGAGTTCCAAATAACACAGGTTCCAAACCCAAAGTTCAAAATGTAAAACAAAGTTCCATAAAGTTCTTACACATTTCTCTGTTGCACAAACTTCGTAGCAACCTGGGCAACAACTCCCTTGTCCTGGTTCCTTCTCTTGGCAACTCTCTATTTATTGGACCACAGCCAGGGGCAATGACTCCTTTGCCCGTTCATTCTCTTGTAGGTCCTAGATCTCTGCCTTTCTCTCTTTTTGCTTGGGCCAATTTGGTTCACTTCCCTGCCAAGTGTGGTCCTTAGTAAATTACTCTGTGGTTTCCCTTCTTCTCATGGGATTGTGCCCCAGACCTCTCTTTATGTTTGGGAACTGGGAGCCCTCTTCTCCCAAGTACCACCACGAGGAAGAGGACTTGTGTGTTTCTACTGTAGTGGGTCCCAAACCCCCCTTCTTTGCGTGAGAGTACTTGGAGCCCTTTTCTCCTAAGTAACGCCGCAAGGAAGAGCACTCATGTTGCTTTCGTTTGGTGGGTCCCAGACCCTTAAGTTTCTCTTGTTGGGGGACAGACATGGTTCACATGCCTGCCAGGTACCGTGACTATTAAGATGCTGACTGCACCGTCTTAGTTTCCCGCCAGCCAGCCTGAGTGCTTCCCTTTGTAGTGGGCTCTGGTCTGCCCAGGAACACTGCAGTGTCAATCTTTCCCAGGACAGCTTGGTCCTCCTTTCACGCACTTCCCTATCTGCAGGAACACCGGGAGCTCTCTCTGCCAGCTCGCCTTTCGGTCCTTCCACTGTGGACTGGCCCTTGTCCTTCCAGCTCCTCTCTTGGCATCCTGGTGTGCTTCCTTGCACTTTCCTGCACCGTGCTGGCTCCTGCAGCTCCTTCATGAAGGACTAGACAACTTCTTCCTGAGTCCCTCATCCTTTTCTGCTATGCATTGACCAATGAGCAGCCAGCAACAACTAGACTGCTCATTGTGGTTCTTAGGAGAACTCTTCATGCCTCCGCTCTTCCTCTTCATCCCAGTACTTATTCCAAGTTGTCTAGAATGCTCATGTTGGTTATGCAGAACACTCTTCATTCCTCCATGCAGCTTATTTGTCTCAATGGTGGTCAATAACATATCTTTCAACTCTTCCCCATTCTTCCTCGTCTCAGTATTTCTAACCTTGATCTCCCTTGGGTCAGTTGTGCTCTTCATAGTCCCAGTACGTATCTAGGGAAGGGGTTGTTCTTTGGGTTATAGGAATGGGGGGGGTCCTAGGGTCTGGTGATTGGCGAGTATATTGCGTTCTGAGGGTAGGGTTGTTCCTAGACCCAGAAGGGGTTTCCTCTCCCATGTGATTCTCTCCCTGTGCACCACCCTCAGGGGAACTATTGTACCGAGGACGTAGCGCCGTGGCCACATGGGAATGGTCTCCCCCATAGGGGCGAAGGGACAGCATCCACAGATTTGTCACAGACTCCAATAAAATGTAAATTCCGCCACATTATGTTTCTATCAATCAAATACCGACGAAATCCACCCTGGAGTGCTACTGACTCCATAATTGGGGACTAACACCGCCAAACCACCACTTGGAATCTTTTTTTGTCTTACCGCAATTTTTGATGCCATTTTGAAACTATAAATCTGACCAGCAGTGTACACACCCCTCATTAAATCATGTTCAGTTTTCTTTTCGAGATTCTAGATTCTGCATCGAACCATGGTGCATCCCTTTCTATAACCTGGAACTCCTGAACTTGGGGGCACGGTTTGTCAATAGCTGTCCTGGATATTTTCTCCTAAAGACTCAGACAAACTGACGCTTTCCTTTGTGGCCTCTGAACTGTTCAACAGTTTTAAGAGAATATGTTAATTTCTTGTGAATTAGTAATTCTTTCCAATGCCTCCTTTCCAAGCGTAGGCATCGCCAACCAGCCTCTCTGGCTGTCAGATATCTTCTTTGTGGTGCCTACCCTGGCCATTGGAAAATGAACTCGAGAGGATCAATGTAACATTTCATAACATTCCTGAAGAAAAAAAACATCCACAATACAGTCATCAATGACTGTGGAACAGTATTGCCGATCTTGCATGCTTAGGAATGCACCATTAGAGATCCCATAAAATCCTAGGCAGAATCTCATGCTCAGTTTGGGGCCATTTTTACTGTCCATACATTTGCACTAATATTTTGCTCGGGAACCTGAAACCCCTGGTAATGTTTATTTACTCCTACTCTATTTTTGAACAGCTGGACTGGTCCTATATGTCTATAAATGTACTACTGACTACTCAATTTCCTCAACATTCCTTGTAAACAACCACTTAACGTCAAATGAAGTTAAAGGCCTTGCACTTTTGCTTGACTAGAATAACACGTCGTCTAGATAACTATTAAGTACTGCAAATTAAATGTTCTATATGCAGTTTTAATTTTGTTACATTTCTAATTTGTGTTGCAAACAATTTGTCCGCCAACTGTGCGCCGATATATTCCGTCGAAAAATAGATGTTGTTCACCATTTCATTTGATATGCCAATGTTGCTCATTGCGCACAAAAGGTTGGGGACCCCTGGACTAGTGCCTAGTTGATGGAACAGCCTTGCGGTTCACCGTGCTTCCAAAGTGCTTCTTTTAACGAAAAGCAACACCCTGTGTACCATTGCGGATACAGATAAAAGAAAATAAATGGCTTTCGGAGTTCATATGGCAATTGCTGAATATTCTCTAAACATTTAATGTCAAATAAATGTACTTTACCAAATGTACCGTGTTGCTGTTTGATTTTAAAGTACAGTTTCATATTCCGAATTGTGGCGCGCTGTGTTGTGAGATGGTCTGTGTTGGTTTCCGGGTTCTGTGTGGAGTCGCATAGAAGACGACTGGGCGCGTTTGCCTACGCAGCACAGTAACGTCACGGAGAGAGGCGGGGAATATGAATGTTTTAATAATGTCAGGCTCAGGGGCGGGGGAATTGATTTAGTGCCGCAGAAGCAGGTCAGCCAGGGCGATGCGGCAAGTGATAGGATTATCACAAAATGGCGGCTCCCTGGTGCCTGTTTTCACGTGCGCTTAATGGACGAAAACTTGGGTAAGGTCCATAGGAAAGTTTTCTAAAATCAAGCCACTTAGGCTTAAAAAAACATGGCCGACCCGTAGGGACAATAAACATTTTTACTGGACCATGCCTTTAAGTTCTTTCTGCGCATTACCAGAGTGTGCTGGATGATTGTGGATATACAGCTTTTTTGTACTTGGATAATCGACTTTTTTTTACGGTTCACATTTTTTTATTGTATACATCATAAACAAGAGACTCGTCAAATGGTACATGACAACATCACATTCTTAACAATTAATGCTATATTACAAATAAACAATAAACAAATAAATAACTAGAATTAATAAGCACACAATAATTCACCAAAATTAGATAGAAAATAAAGGAAGAAGAAAAAGGAGAGAGATAAGGGAAAGAGAGGGGGAAAAAAAAGTGCACAATTAATAACATTGGTTACATAGTTGATACATTATCCATATGTTTCAAGAATTGATCCCCAACTGTCTGTAAACTTGTCAGTCCTTCCAGGCCGCTTGTAAATTTTCTTCTCATATGTGGATAGGGTTAACAATTCATCCACCCGGTCATCAATACAAAAGGAGGCCGTTGACTTCCATGCCCTTAGGATCATTTTCTTTGCCACCATACAAGCCCGGAGTAGCCACACTTTTTTGCCCAAAGGCACGTCCTCCAATGGATATACATCTCCAAGAATCATAATAGATGCACTCATTGTAATAGAGCAGTTTAAAACCAGGCCCAGTCTTTCACGACCGCCTTTCCAAAAGTCGCTTGTTTTCGGGCAGGCCTAGGGTAAATGACTTAAAGAGCCCCTCGCCAGTTTTAATTTCAAACATTTGGTCACTATCAATAAGGTGTCTCTTGAACATACGTTCCGGAGTCCAGTAGGTTCTGAAGAGGAGTTTGGTCTGTTACGCTCTCAAGCTCCAATCCATGCTGACCAGACGGACATTATTACAGCATCTCTGCCAGCAGTCCAGATCAATTATTTCACATAGCTCGTTAATGTCTAGTACGGATCCAAGCCTTCTCTCCCGGCACCTATATTTTTGTTCCATTTGTCAACTGGTAAATAAAAGCAACAAAGTAAAATTAAAAAACAAGGGCAATTACAAAAAAAGGCACTAGAGAAGGTAGGATTTGAATTCAGTTTACACGACTGCTCCTTATACGGTGGCGTGTGAACTCATGCATCACAATGCACCGTATTCGGCCAAACTCTTGCACATGCATGGTCCAGGGTCTCTCTAGTGCCACAAGGCAGAGAGGGTGGCGATGTGTTGTTAGTTACTCTTTAGTCCTATCATCGATGGGATAAAAGAAATCAATCCGAGATCACTCACTAACAACAGATCTTGGATTGGGGCAGCAGGTGCATCCAGTGTGTTGGCCGACTTTTCCAGTTTCGATGATCCTGTACTATAGCTGTCTGACTCCGAAAGTCTCCGCTCCGAAGCAGTGGATTTGTATATCTGTTCCGCCATGTACCAGGTCAAACGTACTGTTTATTGGCTGTCTGCTCAGAATGCCATTACCAAAACACATAGCAACATTCTGTTTGCGTAGACTGGCGTATCGTCACTTTTTTTATAGAAGCAAACAGGATGTCGAAAGACAGAGGCAATCATTTTCAGGCTCTGTGCCCAGCTTAGAAGTAATTCAGACGTCAGTAAAGTGCATCATCAGTGACCTTCCTTGAGACTTCAGCACAGGAAGAGCGGCTTAATATTGACCCATTTAAAGCACATGGCACAAAAGGATTGTCTGTCAGTGCTTGAAAGATACATTGTACTCATTTTATTTATCGCTGAAGGGCACAAAGCAAAGTGACAAAGCAAAAAAGCTGCTGTTTTTTTTATTTTTTTAAACCAAAAGGAACATAGATCTCTGCCAACCAACCGAGCTATGTCGCTGGGTGGCCGAGGAGGGGAAAGTTGCTGCCAGATAGAACGAGTGGTATTAAAAGTTAAAAAGATGAACATGTTGGGCCCGATTCATGCAAAGTCATTTTGTACTGCAGAAATGACTATGCGCTGACTTTGCCCGGCAAAAATACACTTTGCACATTTCCATGAATCGGGGTTTGTGTCGGCAGTGCAGAGTCACTTTTCAGCAGTGCAAAGTCACTGAACGGGCCAATATTCCATGTATCGGACCCGTTAAGTCTCACAGATCAACGAAAGTGGTGATAAAAGTGGAAGTACAGGTAACGTTACTTTCCCGTTCCCCATACTTTTTATTTATTTGTCAGGAGGAGTTGGGGAGCGGAGTGGACTTAGCAAGTCTGCTTCCTTTTCCAGCTCCACCTTATAAATCCGCCTGCATTACTGCCAGAATGTGATTTTCATGCCGGTGGTAACGCAATGCATATCTATGGAATCTTCCTGAATTTTTGCACTTGGTAAAAACAGGTGGATTCCACGGTGTGCAGTAATAAAATTAGCAAAAATGTCACCTGTACAAAAAATAACGGCAAAAATGCTGTGATTTGACCCGTTGAAGGTGTACCCCATTACACCATTTAAGGGGAGCGGGGGTTGTGGGGTTGTCCCCTCTCCCCTTAAATGGTATAATGGGTCCGGAGCTTGCGGGTTGTCCCCTGCATCCTTTACATGGATTGCGGCGGCAAAACCACTGCCTTTTTTGCAGCGATATTTTGTGTCCACAGCCATTTTTGACGCGTTTTTAACGCATCGAACCGATTCCGCATGAAGTCATTGTAAATGCCTCCTGCAATCGCTAATTGAGGCTTTTACACTTTTTCAATCATGTCATGGAAAAGTAAAGTGTAATGGTGATTTTACCTTTGTTCTGTACTTTAACGATGGATGACTGAAAGGACGAACATTGGACAGCGGGCCTCTTTTGGAACCTGTGCGCGCCATTTACGTTTCAAATTAAAATGACCCTCCAATGAGTAATATTCAAAAGGGTAATAAGTGAAGCCTTTGTGATAACAATGTTTCTGAAAGGCTGATGGGGGTGATATTAAATTAGGAGATTGAATTTTCAGGGCTTGGCACCTCTAGGACTTTGGTTGGGCTTGTTTTGGCTCATCCTCTAATCAAATATTGGTCTAGGATACTGTAGAGTCGGCTTTCCTGTGAAGGCAATCCTGCGCCTCGCAGAGCCCTGCAAGTGCAAGTGTGCTGTGGGGTTGGAACGGCACGTGACGGCGGTTGGTGGAGAAGAGGACGGACGGTGGCCACGGGGCTCCTGAATATATCCCTTATACTTAATATCCACATGTATTCTTAAATACCTAACCCAGTTATCCATGCGCCTCCTCATCATTAGAAACTGGTGACGAGGGACCGGTGAACGGGAGCCCCGCCACCACCAGCAGCTGGGAATCAGGGCGCTGATTTCAGCAGCCTCCACACTGCAGTGAGGGCACCCGCAGCGCAAGGGGAGGACCATTTTACCAAATGCTTGGTTCTTTTACTACGCCTCCCAAGAGATCTACTATGAGTTCCACGCCACAGTGTAGCAACCTGCACACGCGCATATTCTCAGCTCAATACAGCTACTAGAGGAAAGGGCGTAGCAGCAGTGCCTCAACAACAATCTTCTTCCTCCCAGTAATTGAATGATCTGGGGCCCAATTGGCAAACAACAGGTCATATTGAATATTTTTATTCTTGGTACATAAATACAGAAATGTAAGGCTAACTGCAAGGTCGAAGGGCAGAGTGCACAAACAGAAAAATTGCACTCACCACAAGAAGTAAAACATTACTTTTAAACCACCACCCAGAGATCAGCTGAACTGTGTCTTTAAGGGTGCAGCAGACATGGCTCTCCACAGTGTCCCACCACTCCTTTCTTTTTACCCGAAGTTGGAGAACCCACTTTGCCATGGAAAAGGTGGATAAAATCCTTGGACCACTTCGCAAATGTAGTGCGTGGTGCAAACTACAGTATGGAGAGGAGAAAATCCCTCCTTTTACACTGTCTATGCTCAGCAGGACAAGAATATTTGGACGATTTCCCAGATCTTACAGCCGAAGAAAGCCAGGACCTTAATGAGTATGAAAAGTCTATCAAGAAAATGGAAAAGCACTATGAAAAAAAGTTAAGTACCATCTTGGAACTCTACAAATTTGGTAAAGGCACTCAAGAGGAAGGGGAGAGTGTAGAACAGTATGTTACAGCACTCATGAAACTTGCGAGAACATGTAAGTTCAACCAACAGTTAGACGAAAGGTTGAGAGACCAATCCATTTTGGAGTGCAGTAGTGGCAAGGTTAGGGAGAAGCTGTGGTCTGAGGATGACCCACCCTGGATCCCGTCCTACAGATTGCAAAAGAACTAGAGCACACGGAGCAATGCGTTAAGGTGCTCGAAAGCTGATTTAGGGAGTCAAACGTCAAATCTAAAATGCCCCAACAGGCGATCACTCCTGTGGCCCCCGCAGATGGTGCCACTGTGGGCAGCAGCACTTCTACTGGCAGCAAGAAGTCCTCGAATGAGAAAGCTTACAGGGGAAGGAGGAGCTACGAAGGCAGGGGAAGGTTTAACTCCCAGGGAAGAGGATAAGGTGACACAAGCAGATGCCTCAGGTGTGATAGAGCATCTCACTGGGCGGAGGACCTGGAATGCAAGTGCTCTGAAGATCATTTGTAGGATCTGCAAGGGCAAAGGACACTTAGCAAGGTGCTGTCAAGTCAGAAAAAGCACCAATTGGATTGGGAATGATCACAGAGAATGAGAGAAGGAAGTGAGTGTCCATCTCTCCTGATGAAATTTAAGTTGAACCAATTTAAGACCAAAGAAATTCTGCATCGTTGGGCCAAAGACAAAGATCTGGACATAAAATGCAGGCTGTGCGATGCTGACGATGAAACATTGAAACATCTAATGATGTCTTGTGAAGCACTGACTGCAACTAGAGTAAAACGTTTGGCCAAAGTCATAGCACAATATGGGACTTTGAGCTTGGAGGAATGATGGCAGGGATGCTCTTTTGACTCAAGTAAAGAAATGACTTTTGCACTAACATTCTACTTGGAAGAAATTGCCCAGCTTCTAGCATAATTTGATAAAAATCCTCGGTCTTTACTAACCTTAAAATTGTTTTTAAACAGTTTCTTTTTTAAGTTACTTGGTGTACATCGAAGCATAATTTATTTATCATTGTTAGTGCAAAAATGTTTTCTTGTTCTTTTTCTTGTCATGTGCAACCAACCAATAAAAATAAATAAATAAATATAATTGAATAAAAGAGTGTCCATTTAGTAAGCGATGATGGCGAGGAAGACACCTGTCCTTGTGAATGGAGTCCCCACACTGATGATGATTGACTCGGGTGCTAAGTCTACGTTGATGCCACAGAAGGTCTGAGAGAACATGCGTCCTGAACCCCTTAATTAAGATAGCATATGCCCAAAGGCATATGGGGGAACCACCAGAGACGTGGTAGGTTGGTTCAACGCAACCGAAACATTTGCTCAAGAGAGCAGCATCGAGTAACTAAAGAAACGACCCCAGTGCAATTCTCGATACTGCATAAGAGTTTCATGCGGTTAACCATCACTCCAGTGCATTCTGTGTTCACAGACATGTACACCTTTGCAACAGTTGTATTTCAAGCTCATCATTTCTTGAAGAAAGTGCAACATAAAACGTAGTTAATACAAAACTGAGATCATATATTTAACCATTGAACAAAGGGCAAGGGCAAAAAATGCAAAAAAAATAATCAAGCAATCTACTGGGGATATTCCTATCACACTCAAAGGTAAAACCCTTTGTGTCCACCAGACCATCCACCCCCAAGCATTGTATCACACCTGAATCACATCCAATCTTATCACAGACAATATCCAAGGTAAGGTGCATGCGCATTAAAGACTGCGAAGAAGATACAATACTGCCCGAAAAACTGCCTGGCCCACACCCCCTTTTTATCCACTGTTTATTTATTTTCCATTTATAAAGCGCTCAATACCAGCGGGTGGTTTCTAAGCGCTAGATCGGGATTGGAACCTGTTTTGTGACGCGTTGCCCCTGAGCTATCCTTCCTCCCCTGTGCGACACTGTTTACATATAATGTAATCAAAACACAACTAATCTAATAGACAATTACAGACACAAACCATCCATTTATAAACTGCCCAAGAGAGCAGCGTCAGCAGAGGGGCAGAAATAAAGCGAAAAAACCAAAGCATTCTTCCAGTTAGTGCTGCAGCAGTCCATCGAACGAGCCAACATCCATGTGGCCAGTAGAGGGGCCTGCCAATAGCAGCGCCACCAGAGGCCAACCCAAATAGCAATCATTAACCTTCAGTACAGTTTGCATTTTATTACTTGGAATCTTGGAGGTGGCGCTGCAGCCCAGCTGCGCAGAACAGGCTTCCAGCGCCGGCGTGCATTCCTGGCAGCCTCGCCCCCTAGGCATTATCTCGCCTGGCAACGTGTGTTATTGAGTGTTCTGGGAAATGGAAACACGCATGACGACCCGCTGCATAACCAGTAATACATGCAAAAGATAATTATAGGAATAGGCAAACACGAGTGTGCAATGTTAAGAAGAGAGAGCATTCATTCAGCAAACTATGTGCTGCCTAGTAGTGTCATGGGCTGGCTGCAACATGATCACTGTATGTTCTTTTAATTCTCAGTCAAGTGTTGGAAATAGTCATGATAACACTTACTGTAATGCTGTAGGGTGTGTACATCAGGACCACAGCATGCGTTGTGGATGAGCGTCAGACTCCCGCATGTAACTCTATGGCTCTAGGGACACCTAATGCCCCAGTATAATGCATAAACGGTAAGATAGCTCAGCGGGTTGAGCACTCGCTGCTGCGATCTGACCGTGATCTGCAGGTCGCAGGTGCGAATCCGGGCAAGGCCAACTCAGCCTTTCATCCTTCCGAGGTCGATAAATGAGTACCAATTTCGGTTGGGTGATATTGTATGTAAATATGTGCTCTGTAAAGAGATTTGGATAAAGGCGCTGTATAAGTAACACATCATTATCATTATAACCCCGATTCATTCTTCTGTACCCCATTCCCTAAGTACCTGAGCAATACGCTCAGACACCCGTTAAGGACAAAAATGACTGCCCCTAGTCAAAAACGCAACTATACGCCCCAAACTCCTTGTGCAACAAAGCACAATGCTCACTTACCTAATATTGCCAAGGGAGTGAAGCTGGCGCTATATGGCACTGGGAGGGTCGAACTAGGAGGGACTGGGAACCGGCCCATTTCCTCCTCATCTCCTTCCTCATCCCTTCCTCATGGTGAGGGATTCAATTGAATCGGGATTCAAACCTGTGCGTTGGCCCTGAGCTATCCTTCCTTCCTCATGGTGAGGAAGGATAGCTCAGGGCCAACGCACAGGTTTGAATCCCGATGCCGCACTTACAAACCTAATCTCTGGTATTAAGCGCGTTATAAAAGAACAATGATCATTATGATCCCACGCTGTACACACATGGGGATATAGCCACTTGGCACGCCTACGCCTTATTCACTAAGAACCCAGGACAGCATGCCACCGAGAAAAGCTACTGCACCGCATGCAGATGTCAATGATCTGCAGGAAGGGTCTGCAACCTTTGGCTCTCCAGACGTTTTGCACTACAACCCCCATGACTGCAGCCTGTATAGGTAATAGTGACGAATCATGGGAGTCGTAGTCCAAAACATCAGGAGAGCCATAGGTTGCAGAGCCCTGATTTACAGTCACTAACACTGCAACGAAAACACGCTGCTTTCTTAACAGTCGACTGCACAGTTCTACAATCTATTGACCCAAATTCCCCACCTCTAAACTGTAGTTTGATGCAAAAGTTAAGGCAATAGACCAGGTCAGTGCCCTCTAAACCACCTGGAGGCGAGGCGACCCCTGCTTCTTCCCAGGAAGCAGTAGTACTTCTGGTGTTTCTGATTGGGACACCTCCCAGATTATGCAAACTGGCACCTGCACATTGCAGAGAGATTGTCATTATAAGCTTGCCGGTAAATACTGCCAGGATACAGGCAAACGGTAATACCGCTAGCGGCGCCTGCTCTGCTTGATTTACCGGCAGATTGCAGGTGCCAATAAAGGCATGAAAATCTCCATTCCATGGAGTGCCATGGGACTCCATGGGGGGATTGCCGGTATTACCAGCACCGGTAATACTGCCTATTTCTTGCCAGAGGGGTGTCTGACTAAGCGGGCCACCTCACAGGCAAGCTTGTAGTTTGACGGTCCGAAAACATGGCGGTAAATGGAATTACTGGCACGTTAATTCTGGACGGGAAAACCTATAATGAGGCCCATTACATTCTTAATGCATCTCCCTAAACCAGCGGATGAATGCTGCTCAAAATAACAAGTAGAGGCAATCGTTGGCTGGAAACATGGACCCGGGTGGAGAATCTCCCAGTCTTGAAAGGCCTTCAGCTGAGGTAGGCAGGGCCTCAGGATCTTACATCTCCCAGACGTCGGGCTGCGGCGAAAGCCATCAGGAAGACGGTCTTAACAGAAAGGAATGGGATTGCTAACTCCTAAAAGGGTTCCAACAGGACCTTCTGGAGGGAAAATCCCACGAAGATCTGGCTACAGAGAAACCCTCCGGTAGTTTCTGAACAATATTTAAATTGGAATTGAAACCACTGCCAGTGATCTCTGAAGGTTTTTATGGGTGATTCCTGAAGGCGAAAAGTAGAAACGGTAAGACCCTCGTGAAAACCTCCATGGTGCAATGCTACTAGAACCATACAGATCTTACAAGCCAGGGCCGGAGGTTGCTATCTATGCAACAGCTTATGAAGGATATACAATGGTGGTTGTAAACCAAGGGTCTGAGGTTGCTATCTAAGCAACAGCTTGGGAAGGAAATGCAAAGGTGGCTCTACACCCACAGTCTGAGGTTGCTCTCTATACAACAGCTTAGGAAGGATATGCAATGGTGGATATACACTCAGGGTCAGAGGTTGCTATTTATTCAACAGCTAAGGAAGGATATGCAATGGTGGTTGTAAACACAAGGTCTGAGGTTGCTATCTAAGCAACAGCTTAAAAAGGATATGCATTGGTGTTTGTACACCCAGGGTCTGTGATTGCTATCTATGCAACAGCTTAGGAAGGATATGCAATGGTGGCTGTACACTCAGGGTCTGAGGTTGCTATCTAAGCAACAGCTTAGGAAGGATATTGTCTGGTGGTTGTAAACCCAGGTTCTGAGGTTGCTATCTAAGAAACGGCTTAGGAAGGATATGCAATGGTGGCTCTACACCCACGGTCTGAGGTTGCTATCTAGGCAACAGCTTAGGAAGGATATGCAATGGTGGCTGTACACTCAGGGTCTGAGGTTGCTATCTATGCAATAGCTTCGGTAGGATATGCAATGGTGGTTGCAAACCCAGGGTCTGAGGTTGCTGACTAAGCAACAGCTTAGCAAGGATATGCAATGGTACTTATATACCCAGGGTCTGAGATTGCTATCTATGAACCAGTTTAGGAATGATATACAATGGTGGTGGTAAACTCAAGGCCTGAGTTTGCCATCAATTCAACAGTTTAGGAAGGATAAGTAATGGTGGCTATACACCCAGGGTGTGAGGTTGCTAACTATGCAACAGCTTAGGAAGGATAAGTAATGGTGGCTCTACACCCAGGGTGTGAGGTTGCTAACTATGCAACAGTTATGAAGGATATGCAATGGTGGTTGTAAACCCAGGATCTGAGGTTGCTATCTAAGCAACAGCTTAGAAAGGAGATGTAATGGTGGTTGTAATCCCAGGGTCTAAAATGGCTATCTATGCAAAACTTTAGGAAGGATATGCAATGGTGGTTCTAAACTCAGGTCCTGAGTTTGCTATCTATGCAACAGCTTAGGAAGGCTATGCAATAGTGGTTGTGAACCCGGGCCTGGGTCTGCTATCTATACAACAATGGTGGTTGTATTATTTACTAGCTGGGAATCTGTGAGAGACACAGGTCAAATTGGATAAGAGACTAGAATAGCCCAATCGTTGAAAGTGTGCCCTTTGAACCTCCAAACCAAAAGCCTCACATATAGTTACGAACTGAATGCAAGCGCTGAGTTCCACTGAGTTCATAGTATTCATTGCAGAGCAGAAGCTAGGAGTCCCAGAAAAGGAAACCATCCCATTGGAACCAGATGGAAAACTACTCCTAGCATCTGAAGAATGTATGCAGGAGAGTGTGAGTCCTTGCATGGCATTCACCCACCGTCCACCTCTATCAGGAACCTGGAAATTAATCTGCAAAGACGTCCACCTCCTGTGTACAGTCCTTCTCATATGTTATCCTGAACAGCACCAATGAGAGCCAGAAATCTTGTGTCAAGGGGAAATTCATGCTTAATGCGCCTGACTTAGTGTTGTCCGGCCCGCTGAAATAAATTGCAGATAAATTCAGAAAGTGAGACCCTCCCCAATATATCATGCTTGCCACCAGGCAAGCCGTTGACCAAGATCCTGTGCCCCCTAGTTGGGCTGGCTTTGATTGCTATGGGGAGTGAGTTCCACTGGAAGTAAGCAGAAAGAGGGGAAGCGAGAGGAGGCACGAGGAGGGGTATGGGATGGTGAGGTTGAGTGAAGAGAAGCACTGGAGGGAACAGCAGGGTGAGTAAACAGAGATCGAATCAGACAGGTACTGAGGAGGAAGACCATTGATAGGCTTGTAGACTAGGAGAATGAACTTGAAAAGGGAGCAGTTGTGAATGAATGGTGAGACAACCAGCATGTTATTGGTAAGTACAAGTGTTGAAGGGGTCTTGGTAGGTGTCAGGAATCGAGGGTGGAAGCTGTGGGATCGATGGACGCTCTAGTCCTCACCCATCATGGCTGCCTCCACTATAAATCTAGGCCCCGCCTCCAGCTCGGCGCATTGTATCTGTGTATTGCCTACACTTCTACCAGCGCTCAGAGTTGCTTGTAACTTTCTTTCCGAGTTTTCCTTCTCGCTCTCGTTTTCGGCGTGAGCTTGTGTTTTCTCCTTCTGTCCGCTCTGTGTTTTTCTCTACGTGGTTTTCGTAACCGACTATCTGAGTTCTGCCTTTCTCTGCTCGCGATCCCTTTCGCGCTCCGCTCCTTGCTTACCTCTCTGTTTACTTTTTCTCCGCTTGCGAAACCCTTCGCACTCTGCTCCTCGCTCTGCCTTCCTGATACCTTTTTCTCCGCTCGCGATCCCTTTCGCGCTCCGCTCCTTGCTTACCTCTCTGTTACTTTTTCTCCGCTTGCGAAACCCTACGCACTCTGCTCCTCGCTCGGCCTTCCAGATACCTTTTTCTCTGCTCGGGATCCCTTTCGCACTCCGCTCCTTGCTTACCTTTCTGTTTACTTTTTCCCCGCTTGAGAAACCCTTCGCACTCTGCTCCTCGCTCTGCCTTCCTGAAACCTTTCTTTGCTCGCGATCCCTTTCGCGTTCCGCTCCTCTCTGAGCCTTCCAGTTAACCAGTTCTCTGCCAGCGAAACCTTTCGCACTCTACTTCTTGTTGATACCTTCCTGTGCCTCATACCGCTTGCGGCTCCAATCAGTTTCGGTGTCTGAGGCATCTGGCACTCCAGACATTCTACAGTGTCCTGACTTTGGAGAAAGCCCTCGCTTTTCGATCCATCATTCCTGAATCTTCATCATTTCAGCCTGGGAGTACCTGCCTTATACCTTGCCCTAGGAACCACTCCTTACCTTGCCTGCAGATCTTCATTCAAGGGTTTTTTCTGCCGTCCGGCTTTTTCCCTTGGGCACCGAGGCTGGCCCGCTGGGAGCCCCCCACGGCAGGTTTCCACTACTGCCAAGGTGGCCTACAGAGGGGCCAGACCTTACTTGCACGATAAGAAGGTTAGAACACCTAAGGATCTTATCTCTACCAAGAAGAAGGAACGTCCCCGAATCCGGACTACGGTAAAGGACTCAGTATCAGAAGATTCAGGTGAGGAGAAGGGGGAGGTGGAGCCGAAGTCTGACAGCTGACAACGCCCAACTACAATCATGGCATCCTTGGAACAATACCAGGAACTCGTAGCGGCTATACAGAACCTGACAGCTGAAGTACAATCCCTAAAGGCTGAAAACATAGTCCTTCGCCAACAATGAGTATTCCGTCGAGATGACCACGGAGACCTACCTACGATGCCTCTCTCATTCGGCAAGTATGATGGTCATCCAGGAGGTCTCAAGGATTTCCTGGACGCCTGTAAAGTATACTTCACATTCAGGCCTCATGCATATGAGACTAGCCGTGCCAAGGTCGGATTCATAATTGCCAATCTCTCTGGAAATGCCTTATCATGGGCAACTCCACTGGTCTCCAATGATGATCCATCCCAGAATGCCTACGATCAGTTTGTGACAGCCTTTAAGGATAGATTTGATAGACCTGAGGTTCTATACTCCTCACTAGAAGCCATTCTTGATGTCCGTCAAGGAAATACAGACGTGCAAACATATATCTCACGCTTCCTCAGACTAGCTGCAGAGGCGGACTGGCCAGACTCGGCTCAACAGACGATCTTCAGAAGAGGACTTCAGGACGAGATCAAGGATGAGCTTGCGAGGATAGCCAGACCACAGTCATTTCGTGACTTGATGACCTTGTCTCTCCAGATCGAGTTCAGGCTGTATGAACGCAGACAAGAAAGGAGATGCCCACGGGGAACCTCACAGACGATAGGCCTGCCCTCCCAGACTCCAGTCCAGAGACCGATATCATCCACCGAAGAGTCTATGCAGATCGGAGCAGCTCGTGGACCTCTGACTCCTGAAGAAAGGAGACGGCGCCGAGAGGCGGGATTGTGCATGTATTGTGGATCCTCTAAACACCTGTTGAGAAACTGTCCAGAAGTTCCTCCTCGGAAGAAGGAAAACTTCCACCCCCGGGCTGCTGCAAGGGAAGTCTCGGGGGACCTGCCAGTTACCCTTGCAACCACTCAAGAACCCTAGAAGAAGGCGAAGACAATAGTTTACTGGTTTCCAAGGTCCATGTGAAGTTATCGGAAGAGACATCAGTAGAGGTACTGGCAATGTTGGATTGTGGTGCCGCGGGTAACTTCATGGACCTTAACTGGGCTAAGGAGAACCTAGTCTCTACCAGACCCAAGTCCAGACCCATACCTGTTGAGGGTGTTGATGGTGTACCTCTTTCTTCGGGTCCTATCCTGTGGGAATCGATTCCATTGCAGATGAGAGAGGGCAATCACCAAGAACTCTTGGTATTCGACCAGATACGTGCAGCACATTTTCCTTTAATTCTGGAAATACCTTGGTTGAGGAGACATAATCCTCTTATCGATTGGTCTGCCAACAAGGTGTGCTTCAACTCCCAATTCTGCAAATCAAACTGTCTGATTACGGCTGCGGCTATGGTGGTGACTGAGGAAGGTCCCGAAGCTCCTGGCTCCTTAATCGTAGCAACAGTTCCGCCCCAATACCATGAATACACCGAAGTCTTTCTGGATACTCTCCCCAAGCAGCTACCCCCACACCGGGCAGAGGACTGCTCTATCGACCTGGTGCCTGATTCTATCGTGCCTTTCGGAAGGATGTATCCCCTGTCCATTCCGGAACGAAAGGCCCTCAGAGAATATCTGGACGCTCATTTAAAGAACGGGCTGATTCAGGAATCCAAATCATCCTGCGGTGCATCATTGTTTTTTATCCCCAAGAAGGATTCGGATGAGTTGCGCCCATGCATAGACTTCAGAGGCCTTAATAAGATCACTATAAGGGATAGGTACCCCATGCCCCTGATACGAGACATCCTGGAGGCGGTTCAAGGGGCTAGGTATTTCACCAAGTTAGATCTAAGAGGGGCCTATCACCTCCTTAGGATCAAGGAGGGGGACGAATGGAAGACCACCTTTCGCACTCCGTTCGGCTTGTACGAGTATAGAGTCATGCCGTTCGGTCTTGTCAATGCCCCAGCAGTTTTCCAGAGGTATATGGACAAGGTGTTTGCTGACATGTTATACCTATCCGTGGTGGTCTACCTAGACGACATCCTCGTCTACTCTAAATCCCTTGATGAACACAGAGCACAGGTCAAGGTGTTGAGAAGACTCCTTACCCATCGGTTGTTGGTCAAACCCGAAAAATGTCAGTTTGAAGCTACTTCTGTGTCCTACCTTGGGTTCATCCTTTTCTCAAGAAGGGATCGAAATGGACGCAAGAAAGGTTAAGGCCATTCACGATTGGAAGGAACCCGGAAACATAAAGGAGCTACAGAGTTTTCTGGGTTTAGCCAATTTTTATCGGCTTTTCATCCCCAACTTCTCACAAACTGTTCTCCCCCTTACCTCTCTACTTAAGAAGGGAGTACGGTTTTCTTTTGAAGGAGAACCTCAGAAGGCTTTCCAACTCCTTAAAGAAAGATTCTCCACGGCTCCCATCCTGATCCAACCTGACCAGACAAGACGGTTCATCATGGAAACTGACGCCTCCATTGGAGCAGTGGGAGCCATACCCCTCCAAGAATCAGAGGACGATCTTGAGCATCCTGTAGCTTATTTTTCCAAGACCTTAACATGTAGCGAAGGGAACTATTCCGTATTGGAAAGAGAGCTACTAGCCATCAAGCTAGCTTGTCAGGAATGGCGTCATCTCCTACAGGGAGCTGCTCATAGCTTTTTGATTCGCACCGATCACAGAAATCTCAGGGTACTCCAGCAAATGGAATGCACCAATGCCCGTCATGCCCGATGGGCCTATTTCTTTCTACAGTATGACTTTGTGATAACTTACATTCCTGGGACGGAGAACAAGAAGGCTGATGCCTTATCGCGAAGTAAGGGGGAGGTGTCAGGATTATATCAAGGGCATGACTTTGTTCTCCCCAAGCTCAGGATTTTGGCCTCCACAACCACTTTTCTCAAGGAGCTTATACCCCTGTATCAGAGTTGCCCAGAGCTCGCGCCTACTATCACCAAGGGGAAGGATGGATTGTATTACCATGAGGAAGCGCTTTATGTTCCCATTAAGAAGCTTCAAAGAATGGTTCTTTCCTGGTGCCATGATTTACCCTTGACAGGTCATCCTGGCATCAGAAAGACATATGACTTATTAAGTAGGGGTTTCTGGTGGCCAACGTTAAGAAAGGACGTGAGTCAATACGTCTCTACTTGCTCTGTTTGTGCTGCAAACAAGTATCAGACTGGTAGGCCAATAGGTTTGTTGCAACAGCCTCCTCTAGCTAATCGCCCTTGGGAACATATTTCCATGGATTACATTGTGGATCTTCCAGTGTCTTCTGGTATGACTGTAATCATGGTCACTTGTGACTCCTACAGCAAGTTGGCACACTTTTCAGCCTTTCAGCAACTGCCTTCGGCTTCAGAGACAGCTACCGTCTTCCTCCGTGACGTAGTCCGCCTGCATGGTTTGCCTAGGACTATAGTCTCTGATCGTGGTTCCCAATTCACCTCAAAATTCTGGGCCACTCTCTGTCAGGTTCTGGGAATCCATAGGGCACTCTCCTCGGGCTATCACCCCCAAAGCAACGGCCAAACAGAAAGACTCAATGCCAGTTTGGAACAGTACCTTAGGTGTTTCTGTAGTCCACAGCAAGAGAGGTGGTTTGAATTTCTCTCCCAGGCCGAGTTTGCTTATAACAATGCAATTCACACCACCATACAGATGAGTCCGTTCTTTTGTACATACGGTTTCAACCCACACCATCTACCCTGGGTTACCACACGATTGACCAAGGTTCCGGCCTTAGATGAGGCTCTCAGAGATCTGCACGAGATACAGGAGACAGCCAAGAAAGCTCATCTAGCCAGCCAGAATGCCCAGAAGAAGTGGGCAGATAGGAGCAGACGCTCAAACCCCGACTGGAAGGTGGGACAATTGGTATGGCTGTCAACCAGATTTCTTCCGAGATGGATTCACAAGGGGAAGTTTTCTTCTAGATTTCTAGGACCCTTTCCCATAGTTCAACAGATCAATCCGGTGGCTTTCAAACTTAAACTCCCGGATTCCCTCAATCCCTCAATCAAAGTTCACCCTGTCTTTCACACTTCTCTTCTCAAGGCGTCCAAGGAAGACCCATTTCAGAGGCCTGTTCATAAGGGACGCCCTAAGGTTGATCCTACCCCGGACGAGTACGAGGTGGCTCGTTTGAATGATTCCCGGTATCGTAAGGGCAGGTTACAGTACCTGGTACATTGGAGGGGCTATCCTAAGGAGGAGAGAACCTGGGAGCCTGACTACCACATACATGCTCCTCATCTTGTGAAAAGGTTCCATTGTTTTCACCCAAGCAAGCCGGGAGGACCCCCAAGGAAGAGGGGGTATACTGTCAGGAATTGAGGGTGGAAGCTGTGGGATCGATGGACGCTCTAGTCCTCACCCATCATGGCTGCCTCCACTATAAATCTAGGCCCCGCCTCCAGCTCGGCACGTTGTATCTGTGTATTGCCTACACTTCTACCAGCGCTCAGAGTTGCTCGTAACTTTCTTTCCGAGTTTTCCTTCTCGCTCTCATTTTCGGCGTGAGCTTGTGTTTTCTCCTTCTGTCCGCTCTGTGTTTTTGTCTACGTGGTTTTCGTAACCGACTATCTGAGTTCTGCCTTTCTCTGCTCGCGATCCCTTTCGTGCTCCGCTCCTTGCTTACCTCTCTGTTTACTTTTTCTCCGCTTGTGAAACCCTTCGCACTCTGCTCCTCGCTCTGCCTTCCTGAAACCTTTCTTTGCTCGCGATCCCTTTCGCGTTCCGCTCCTCTCTTAGCCTTCCAGTTAACCAGTTCTCTGCCAGCGAAACCTTTCGCACTCTACTCCTCGTTGATACCTTCCTGTTCCTCATACCGCTTGCGGCTCCAATCAGTTTCGGTATCTGAGGCATCTGGCACTCCAGACATTCTACAGTGTCCTGACTTTGGAGAAAGCCTTCGCTTTTTGATCCATCATTCCTGAATCTTCATCATTTCAGCCTGGGAGTACCTGCCTTATACCTTGGCCTAGGAACCACTCCTTACCTTGCCTGCAGATCTTCATTCAAGGGTTTTTTCTGCCGTTCCGGCTTTTTCCCTTGGGCACCGAGGCTGGCCCACTGGGAGCCCCCCACGGCAGGTTTCCAATACTGCCAAGGTGGCCTCCGGAGGGGCCAGACCTTACTTGCACGATAAGAAGGTTAGAACACCTAAGGATCTTATCTCTACCAAGAAGAAGGAACGTCCCCGAATCCGGACTACGATAAAGGACTCAGTATCAGAAGATTCAGGTGAGGAGAAGGGGGAGGTGGAGCCGAAGTCTGACAGTAGGTTATAGAGAGTGGAGTTAGCATGGTTGCAGACTGTCTAGAGGAAAGGAGTAGAGAATACGGCATGGGAACAGGTAGTCATGTTTGTTGAGTACAAGGGTAAAGATTCAAGTTTTTATAGAGTGATTAGTATAAAAAGGACACATTTTCCAAATGTTGAGCAAGTTAATACTTAAAGCATAGGCAGTGGTAGGGATTGTTGCAGTTATAGGTCACTATCAAAGAGGGCACCAAGACTGTAAGTCTTCAGCGAGGGAGCAAGAAGGTCATGTGGTAAGGAGATAGGGGAGGATAAGGTTGGCATGGCATTGGAAGCCGAGAGAATGATGACGTCTGCTTTTGAAGAGTTCAGCATAAGGGAGCGACGAACCATCCATTGATGAATTCCAGTGAGACCCTTTCGTAATCCATTCCAAGATGGCTGGGCTGAAGTAGGGAAAGGAGGAATGGATCCCAGATGAAGCCCTCGCCATGGTGAAATGCTGAGACATGCTTCTTGCTGGAGAGTCGAAGCCATAACAAAAAGGACCTGAGGCTCAAGTGCCCTAAACCTGTTAGGGTCAGAAAGATACTAGAACATTCTCTAGCCATCTTGCTCGACACTCAAAGCCAATCTCTTGATGATGATTCGCCACTGCACCAAACTGGACTGAGGATCCCTTAGTTTGATTGCTCCGGTTTCCACAAGAAAGTTATCAGATCCCTTCTGAAATAGGTGCCACTATATTATAGATCCTTGGGTGATCGGACAGTGGATTTCTTTGTTAATCGGAACCTGTGGTTCTTCAATAAGTTTCAATCCAAGCCTATGCCTGCCAATGGCTCCTGACTGGAGAGGGCATGGACCATCCAAATATGGACACAGTAGAACATCCATGTTATGATATGATATGATATGGCATTTGTAACGCGCCTATACACAAGTGTTTCAAGGCGCGACGAGGCGGGGGGGGAACACAGGGAGACAGAGAACGATCCTACTAGGCAAGTTGTCATTCAGACCACGCAAGTGCAAGGGTAGAGGGGACTGGGAAAGTGCAGGGGGAAGGGGAGAGGGGGAAAGTGCTGTACATGGTTAGTAGAATACGAAATAAATAATAGGGCCAGCTGGTGGCAAGTGCAAGGAAAGTGCAGTAAAGGTTAGTAGAATACAAGATAAATAATAGGGCCAGCTGGTGGCAAGTGCAAGGTAAGTGCCGGGAGAAGGGGCTGTGGGATATAGAGATAGTCCCGTGGTGCAGGTAGGCAGTGCAAGGGAAGAGTGGCTGGGTCAAGGACCGAGATCGGTGAGTGGTCCAGTA
The DNA here is from genome assembly GCF_040938575.1 of Ambystoma mexicanum. Lineage (NCBI taxonomy): Eukaryota > Metazoa > Chordata > Amphibia > Caudata > Ambystomatidae > Ambystoma > Ambystoma mexicanum. The sequence continues at coordinate 1,205,408,604 of NC_090926.1, read as the reverse complement.
GCAGATTTGGTGCAGGTTCAGTGGTTTTAGCAGGGGAGAGAGGATACCCAAACCCCCCTTTCACCTCCCATTGAGATGTCTGACCTTTTGTAAACACTCTGAGGGCCAACTTCAGGCAATATTGGAGGACCCTGACTTGGAAATGCACCTTCTCAGTGTAAAATGTCAAAACCGCGCCAACCTCTTATGCACTGCAGAGGTCGAGATGTGGAAGTATGAATCCTGGAAATCTATGGATCACAAAAGACCAACTGGGGCTGATCATTTGGGGATGGGCTGTAGTGTCAGCTATTTCTAGGTTAATAAAAATGTGTCAACCTTTGTCAGTTTGATGATCAACCTTGCCCCCCCAGTGAATTGAATTACGTCAAAAATCATGGGTCACGCCCCCCTTTCTTTATCCTCTGGAGATGCTAAGAAAACAGATCCCTTCCTTATTAGGATCCGTCTCCCATTCCTCAGAACTCTGAACGTGAAGGACGGACAGCAGTGGAGGTAGGTCTTTGTAGTGGTCAACACCACTGCACTACTTAGCGGGTTTCACAGTTGTGCATTGAGACGTTGGTCTAAAATTGAACTCTTTCACTGAGACTTAGGGCCTCATTACGAGTATGGAGGCAGACATGCCCTTAATAAGGGCATGACTGCCTCCATACCGGGTTCCTGATCCGGGTTCCTTCAATGAGAAATTACCGGGCCATTGCAACCTTGGAGGACCCGGTAATTCCTCATTAAAAAAAACCATCCCCATTCCCTTTTGAGCCCCCATAGCGCTCAATGGGAATGGGGAGGGAGCTAATAACGGGCCCATTAATAACAGGCCTGTTATTAGCTCCCTGGTCCCCTTGCGGGAGCCGCTAAGGACGTCTGGTCTGAACGGAATAGGGCATCCCGTAATGAACGGTGCCGGTCCTGTACCGGCACCGTTCATTACGTGAGTGCCAGGGTCATAATGAGGCCCTTAGTCTGCCCCCTACTGGAGGATTCTGGCAACTGAGATCTGAGGTAGATATCGGCAGATATTCAGGTCTGATGATGACCCATGGAAGGATGAGCCGACTCACAGACCCGTTTATCCCTTGGGTTGGAATCTGCTTGTGTTGAATGGAGGAGGAGGTTAGCTCCTCTGTAGTAAATTGCAACGGGGCATCTAGAATGCACCTTCCGAAAAGCCTTAAGGGTAGAGCATGCCCTTAAAATGTCCTCCATTTAGGCCCTAAAACATTTGGGGCTAAAAGTAAATTCTTATTACTTCAGAAAGGTCCACTTTTAATTTCTTAGATTAACATGCCTGCATGCCTTAAGACCACCAAAGGTGACATATGACATGAACCATAAAGGGAGGCCTTGCCTGGGTTGCACTACCCTGTGGTCAGAAGATTATGCACTGCACTATGCAGCCTAGGAGAAGACTGGAGGCTAAACGGTGGCTACGACTAGTACCGGGCAGTAACTCTTCATCAGGGAGACCTAGGTAGGTGCTGAGATGGGACAGGCTGAGAGGGATAACTGGTCTATATACACATTCCCTGTAGGCTCGGGGTACTTACCCTCCCTCCCTCTCATCATAATCATTAGAAGGCCGTAAGGAAACTGAAGAGGGAGATAATACAGACCCCAAAGACACAGAGGAGGCAGGAGGATCAGCTCTAGTTGCTGCTGTGCCCTTTTATGCTTATCTCTCTCCAATGCTTCTGGTATGCAATCATTCAAGATCCTTAGTTTATTCTCTGAGAAGGAGGAAGCCTCTGGAAGACCAGGCCCTATGCCGGTGATAGGAAATGCCCTCCCTGCCCATGTAAGAACACCTATGATGGAAGTTCCCCCAAGGCAGGAGTTGATGTGAAATAGCCCTACCAGGCTGGACCGCTCGCCTTGCCCTGTCTTGTACTACCAAGACGTCTCACCCAACTCAACTGTGGGTAGTTGGACACATGAGTGGCATTCTGCATGGCTAGTTTGAGACCTAGGGTTGAGTGACCCCACCCTCTCCACACTTATCTTCGCGTGGGGAACTATTTCTTGAGATAAAAAGCGACTTCTTAATAATCAGAAATTGATCAGGTGGGTGACTCTTAAATAGACCCAGGGGAGAGCCAGTAAGGCATAGGCAGAGCCAGTCATGTGACAGGCTAGCAGGCACACAGGGGAGATGGGATAGCTGCTTGGGCATGATTCCTAGCCGCTGCACTGTTACATGCTGTAAATGGAGGAATATGCCAGGCAGAGGTCCTACATGCTGGAAGATGTCCTGCTCGCAATTTAAGCCTCACCGGGGCATTTATCAGGAGCATCACAAAGTCAACTTCTGAATCTTGGGCTCGTCACAGCTTTGCTACTAACACTGCTTGGTTCAGAGTCCGGGAGCAGAATTTAATTCAAATTTACTAGTGACTAAAAAGTTTGAAGCCCTTCCCCTGAATTCTTTTGTGGAATGAAACACAACCCCTTCTTCCACTTCCAGACTATCCTCCCCGATGGGCTTCTGCCTGCTTATCCTGAAGTTATACAACTGGGGGTCGCCAGGGGGTATCAACTGCTCTCCCTTACTTTCCTTTTGTGATTCCTCATCACATGAACTGACAGGGCAAGCAGGGCAAGCAGGGCATCCTATAGAATACAATTGAAGCTCAGGAAGAATTCGATCCAGCTGTCACATAGTCACTGACATAGCATCCACCTCTGCGCCTGAACACAATGCATGGCATGATTTGTATGTTTTAAACTAGTGTGAGAAACCAGAAGGTGCCTCACCCGCTAGTCCCTGGGGGTCTCTCTCACAGCCATCGCCTTTGTGTCCAGACCCTGAGGGTGGACCAGTGCAGGAGGCTCACCTGGGTGAGGGGTCCTCAGGGAATGGGAGTGGGACACCAGATGCCGAGACGTGGTATCAACCTCCCTAAAACACATTCACCCCATCCTACCAGATAGGACATTTAGAAACGCTACCCCATAACCCCCATTGCCTTCACAAACACTTTGACACAGACAGCCCGCTCTAGGAGAAAACAGACTCACACCCGAGCATTGTACCTGACATGTCCCACTACTATGGTCAGGCAAAGTCAGGCAATTACTAGTAATCACTCACACCTGACTTCCATTAACCTTCCACACACAGAAAAAAGGCAGAGCATGAGATCACATCTGAGTGAGGCAAAACACATGAAGGAACAGTACTTTTCCGACTGTAGCTAAACAAGGGAAGAAAGATTTAAACCGAAGAGGGAGATACCCTTGACCTTTCCTGCGAGAAGCTGTTGCTTGCTTTCCAGAACCCTTTAGAGTACAAAGCATAAGGCCCAGAAAACAAACTGAAGAATCCTGTATTGTGTGCCAGAGATACCCGGTGCCCTCCTGAGCGGCTGAACAAGTCAGGGAGGATCAGCAACCGCTGTGGTACCGTCCTTGGCTCCAAGTTCAAGGCAGCGCCTGAGAGATCAACACAGCTGGTGGGTTGGGGTAAATCGATGCAAGACCGAAATCAAGGTTGCAAGCAGCAACATTGTATAAAGAACACAAGAACGAAGATTGAAACACATGTGATGAAAGATGTGAGGAAAGCTTAACTACTGATAGATGTTTTGAACATTCAAGGAGAAATATATGATACCAGTAACAGAATGGTCCGGCACCACATGGGTTCTTAATCGAAGGTCTCTGTATGGTATGCACTCAAGAAGTGGTAGAAACTAAAGATAGAACATTGTGTCAAGTGAATCGAAGGGGTCCTGCGATGGTTTAAGCTAAATCCATCGCACATTCAAAAGTCTTCCATTTTTGATATCAAGAGTAAAAAGTAGAAAGTGAGGTCCAATCCCGAACGAGGGAGACCAATTGTGAACATTGTTTATAGGGGTCCAAGCCCGGACGAGGGAGATCCATGTTCCGAGCCTGATCAGGGGAGACCAATTATGAACATTGTGGTACAAAGAGGTACAAGCGCCTGAAGGAAGGAGACGCATGGTGAATACTGGAAGCGAGAACTTGTAAATGTGAAATCCTGATAAGAAAGGAACTGTGGTGTGGTGCTTGTTTGTTGTGACAGGCGCTCGCAAGAAGAAACTGTTTTTGAGAAAGAAGCTCTGGCAGTAGGCCCTGATACCAATACTTTCACCTGTATCCTCGTGGCAGAGAAGGGTGTGCAAAGCTCGAAAGTGGCCCTTTGCCCCGTACTGAAAGCGTGGGGAAGGGAAGCCGACTGCTCAACCATCTTGACATATCATTTCTTGAACACTTTTCTTTTTGTATACACCATTGCCCCACATTATTTTGTATGTAGAAGTAAGGATTGGCAATAGGTTTATTAGTATAGGCCCATTTAATTTGACAGAGATACCACTAGGACTGCGTTATTATTATTTGATGGTTGTAGCTTGCTCACATGCTTACATTTTGGTTTAGCTAGGCATTCAACCAACCCATTAAAGTTCAATAAACACCCTTGAACTGTGATCACTTGTGTCTGTCTTCAATGTTTGATACCATGCCTTCCTTACACTAGTCATCTTTGCTAGTAATTGAATATTTACCAAACTCTATTTACTACTTGCGTGCAATTGACTGCCTTTTTATTTTCATATCTGCAGAGACTACGTTTTCCCAAAGTGGCTTCATCCACCACAGCGCTTCGAAGCAATACCAATTGCATTAGACGCTATACAAATATCAAATAACATAAATAACATAGCACAATAGAAGTACTGTGATGTGCTGTTTTGTTTACTTTCAGAGGGAATGAAGTGGTGCCGACCAAGCCAGGCTGAATTTCCATACACTTCAATAGTGCACTTTGCTGACCTGTCCGAACCGCTGCCTTTAGGAAAGCGGGCGGCCTGGAAACCATCCTGTTACAGCAATGGTTAGCCCCCCAATTAATGAAACAAAAAACTGCTTTAGAATCCATATTTCCAAAAACAAAGGTTAATTATAGAATACGTATCCTGCTTAGTCTTGTAATAATGTAACACATTGAAGTGCAACTGAAAAGGCACAATGTACAGATATAAAAAAAAAGTAGCCACGAAAACCACGACATGGATGTCCCTTTTGTCTTTGCATCTTACTGTGAATGTTTGTATGAAAAGATGTAAAGAGGCTGCTCGGCTGCTCAGTGCCTCAGTTCTACTTCAATGCTGTTCCTGCTCCCCCTTTCGCTTCTCAAATGGGGCGGAGACCTATTGTGCTCCCCTTCCAGAGAATGTAGCCATACAGACGCCAGAAGCGACTGGGCCTGGGGGGAAAGACTTTCACACTCATTACAAGTTTGCTGGTATTATGGCGGCAAATCCCCTTTCCATGGAGTCCCATTATGCCGTTATAATCACCCGTGCCCATAATACAGGCATTTTCGGGCCAGTAGAGGACAGATAGCACCTGGCTGGAGGTGAATCCTTAACCCCTACCGGCAACGTTGTAGTTGGCCGGTCCGGTAACAGTACTGTTAAATGTTATTACCAGCACGTTTATTGTATACTGGCCAACTCGTAATAAGGCCCATTGTCTGGATCAAAGGTCATGTAATGTCACCAGGCACCTGATGTCACATCTGCTCCGTCCCTGTGCAAAGCCAACAATTTACCAGTTCTGCACTCTCTAAGGAGGTTAATGGACAGATAATGGCCACCCTGCCTGGACGCCCACCCATGTTGACCTTTGAAGCGGCCAGCAGCATGAGCGCTAAACAAGCAAATAAAAGGAATGACTGTCTTCCCTTTGCACCTCTCCTCTTCCCTAAACCAAGAGCAGTTTCCATGACTCTCCCCTGTTGAGTTTTTTATCCCGGATTCCTTTGCACTCTGTTAAAGAATTTGCATTTCCCAGGTGTGCTGTATATCCCTGAACCAGAGAACTTGGCTCTGCCATTGTTGCTTGCACAAATGTTGCACGAGCTTTAGAGCCAGACGGAGTCTCACCTGATGAGCAAAATGCTTCACCGTTTCATCAATCCGTTTTGTGGCTTATGTGAGAACTTCCCATCGAAGAACCCGGCAAATAGGACGAGAGACCACCCGCTGCATAATGCCAACCCCAGAGGTGGTATATGCACTCTCGTTGATCTGTTTGCATAAGTGCGGATGCCTTGGTAAGGGAAGAAGAGAGACACAACAAGGCATTGCGCTTAGCTCTTGGTGTGTGTAGAACCTGGAGCGACTTTCATCTGTGCGGGTGTGCTATCTAGGCGGGTTTTGGTGAGTACACAGAGGTGCTTTGCTTCCAGGTGGCTGACATCCAGTGATGGAGGTTTGCATATTGATTCAAGCGATGTAGAATGTTTGATAGTTTATGAGAGTGTTTTAGCCACTTGTGTTAGCGTGGTTGGTAAGCATGTGCTACTTAGAGCAGACCGCCAAGATGCCATAGCGGTGGGGTGGCAATCATCTTCAATTCAGGGAATGCAAAATGGAAACCCCACCAGGGTACGAACTCCTACTAGCCATGCCAAACCCTAACAAAAAACTTTCAATTTTCTAAGAAAGCCACTACTTGGATAAAATCCTTCCTCTCTGACCGCACCTCTAAAGTTACCATAGGTGAGGAAGCAGCTGACCCCATCCCAGTACCACTGGGAGTACCGCAAGGATCCTGTCTCTCTCCCCACACTCTACAATGCCTACACAAAGCTACTCTTCGCGGCCTTAGATACCATGGGAGTATCTAAGCTGATAACACACAAATACCTATTACAGGTAACCTTGAACAAGACACAGCATGTATTAACAAAATCTACTCCCTTATCCAAAACTGAATGGCTAACAACAGTCTCTGCCTAAATGGAGAAAAAAAATGGAGATCCTCATAGTCGGCTCCCCAGCCTGCCTTAGCAAGAGACACCCAGAATACACTTCCATAGTTATAGATGGTACCCCTAGCACTCTATCTCACAAAAACAAAACACCAGAAGTATACCTTGACTCCAGTCTCACTAGGAATAAACATATTATTGCACTTGCCTCCGCTGTGGCACTCACAGCCAAACACATCACACTAAGCAGGCCTCTTTTCTCCCCAGAAAATTGCCTCACACTTGCCAGAACCCTGATCTTAACAAAGATAGACTACTGCAATATCCTCCTATTAGGCACCTCAAAAAAGAATATAGACAAATTACAACTACTCCCTAGCGCAGCATGGGACATTAACAGAAGAGAACACATATCGCAACACAGAAGTGAAGCTCACTGGCTCCCAGTATAAGCAAGAATACTCCACAAAACCCTCACCATCACTAATAAATACATCTCAGATAAAGCCCCTATCTATCTCCGGCAAAGCCTCTCTCGCTGTACCACTGCCAGAATACTCAGATCCAGCACCAATACACACCATACCATCCCATGGTTTACAACCGCCAGATTAGGGAACGCCAGCTTCCCCGTAGTAGCCCTACGTATTTGGAACTCACTACCCACCTACCTATGCAACGAAATCACTGTCCCGAAATTGTGCCTCCCTAGCCTCTTGCTACCTACTAATCTCAGTATACCCTCATTCTTCTTTCTGTCAATATGTGTAACCAAACAGTTTTTCACTGTATGCCTATGAAACTGTCATGATGCTTAAAATGATTGCAACCTACGCCGTGATACCTAAGGGTTTGGGCGTATAACCAAATGAAATAAATGAATAATAAATAAATAAATAAATAAATAAATGTGGTGAGTGGGGGTGGTTGAGTAGGAAGTTGTTAGTGAAACCTAAGTGTGAACCAACAGGTCACAATGTAACAATGAAGCACCTTTCGCGATGTCCTTATATGGACACAATAGCGTAGAATGCAGAGACAATGCAGAAACATTAGGCTTACTTAGATGTGAAACAGCATGCAGAATAAATGCAAGGCCTCTGTCAGGGATGTCTACATCTGAAACAGCATGCAGAAACAGCATGCAAAAGGGATGCCTAGATGTGAAACAGCATGCAAAAACAATGCAAGGCCTCTGTTGGGGATGCCTGCATCTGGAACAGCATTCAGAAACAATGCAAGCCCTCTGTGATGGGTGCCTAGAGGTGAAACAGCATGCAGAAACAATGCAAGGGCTGAAGGGATATCTAGATGTGAAACAGCATGCAGACACAATGCAAGGCCTCAGTCGGGGATGCCTACATCTGAAACAGCATGCAGAAACAGCATGCAAAAGGGATGCCTAGATGTGAAACAGCATGCAAAAACAATGCAAGGCCTCTGTTGGGGATGCCTGCATCTGGAACAGCATTCAGAAACAATGCAAGCCCTCTGTGATGGGTGCCTAGAGGTGAAACAGCATGCAGAAACAATGCAAGGGCTGAAGGGATATCTAGATGTGAAACAGCATGCAGAAACAATGCAAGGCCTCAGTCGGGGATGCCTACATTTGAAACAGCATGCAGAAACAATGCAATTCCTCTTGTCAGGGATGCCTAGATGTGAAGTGAAACAGCATGCAGAAACAATGCACGGCCTCGCTCAGGGATGCCTCAATGTGAAACAGCATGCAGAAACAATGCAAGGCATCTCTCAGGGATACTAGATGTGAAGTGAAACAGCATGCAGAAATAAGGCAAGGCCTCTGTCAGGGATGCCTAGATGTCATGTGAAACAGCATGCAGAAACAATAAAAGCATCTGTCAGGGATGCCTCGATGTGAAACAGCATACAGAAACAATGCAAGGCCTCCGTCAGTGATGCCTAGATATGAACAGCATGCAGAAACAATGCAAGGTCTCTGTCAGCGATACCTAGATGTGAAACAGCATGCAGAAACAACACAAGGCCTCTGTTAGGGATGCCGAGATGTGAAACAGCATGCAGAAACAACACAAGGCCTTTGTCAGGGATGCAAAGATGTGCAATAGCATGCAGAAGCAATACAAGGCCTCTGTCAGTTGTACTAGTTGTGGAACAGCATGCAGAAACAATGCAAGGTCTCTATCAGGGATACTAGATGTGAAGTGAAACAGCTTGCAGAAACAACGCAATGCCTCTGTCAGAGATGCCTAGATGTGAAACAGCATGCAGAAACAATGCAAGGCCTCTTGTCAGGGATGCCTAGATGTGAAGTGAAACAGCATGCAGAAACAATGCACGGCCTTGCTCAGGGATGCCTCGATGTGAAACAGCATGCAGAAACAATGCAAGGCATCTCTCAGGGATACTAGATGTGAAGTGAAACAGCATGCAGAAATAAGGCAAGGCCTCTGTCAGGGATGCCTAGATGTCATGTGAAACAGCATGCAGAAACAATAAAAGCATCTGTCAGGGATGCCTAGATGTGAAACAGCATACAGAAACAATGCAAGGCCTCCGTCAGTGATGCCTAGATATGAAACAGCATGCAAAACAATGCAAGGCCTCTGTCAGCGAGACCTAGATGTGAAACAGCATGCGGAAACAACACAAGGCCTCTGTTAGGGATGCCGAGATGTGAAACAGCATGCAGAAACAACACAAGGCCTTTGTCAGGGATGCAAAGATGTGCAATAGCATGCAGGAGCAATGCAAGGCCTCTGTCAGGTATACTAGTTGTGAAACAGCATGCAGAAACAATGCAAGGTCTCTATCAGGGATACTAGATGTGAAGTGAAACAGCTTGCAGAAACAACGCAAGGCCTCTGTCAGAGATGCCTAGATGTGAAACAGCATACAGAAACAATGCAAGGCCTCTCTCAGGGATGCCTAAATGTGAAACAACACACAGAAACAATGCAAGGCCTCTGTCAGGAATGCCTAAATGTAAAACAGCATGCAGAAGCAATGCAAGGCATCTATCAGGGTTACCTAGATGTGAAACAGCGGGCAGAAACAACATAGGGCCTCTGCCATGGATACCTAGATGTGAAACAGCATGCAGAAACAATGCACAGCCTCTGTAAAGGCTTCTGTCAGAGATACCTAGATGTGAAACAGTATGCAAAATCAACGCAATGCCTCTTTCAGGGATACCTAGATGTGAAACAGCATGCAGAAACAATGCAAGGCCTCAGTCAGGGATAGCTTGATGTGAAACAGCAGACAGAAAAAACACAACGCCTCTGTCAGGGATGCCCATATGTGAAACAGCATGCAGAAACAATGCAAGGCTTCTGTGAGGGATGCCTAGATGTGAAGCAGCATGCAGAAACAACACAAGCCCTCTGTCAGGGATGCCTAGATGTGAAGTGAAACAGCATGCAGAAACAACGCAAGGCCTCTGCCAGGGATGGATAGATGTGAAAAAGCATGCAGAAACAATGCTAGGCCTCTGTCATGGATGCCTAGATGCGAAACAGCATGCAGAAACAATGCAAGGCCTCTGTCAGGGATGCCTAGATGTGAAGTGAAACAGCATCCAGAAACAACGCAAGGCCTCTGTCAGGGATGGATAGATGTGAAACAGCATGCAGAAACAATGCAAGACCTCTGTCTGGGATGCCTAGATGTGAAACAGCATGCAGAAACAATGCAAGGCATCTGTCAGGGGTGCCTAGATGTTGAAAAGCATGCAGAAACAACACAGGGCCTCTGTCAGGGATGGCTAGATGTGAAACAGCATGCATAAACAACGCAGGGCCTCTGTCAGGGATGGCTAGATGTGAAACAGTATGCAGAAACAATGTGAGACCTCTGTCAAGGCCTCTGTCAGGGATACCTAGATGTGTAACAGCATGTAGAAGCAATGCAAAGCCTCTGTCAAGGCTTCTGTCAGGGATAGCAAGATGTGAAACAGCATGCAGAAACAATGCAAGGCCTCGGTCAGGGATACTAAATGTGAAGTAAAACAGCATGAAGAAACAACGCAAGGCCTCTTTCAGGAATGGCTAGGTGTGAAACAGCATGCAGAAACAATGCAAGGCATCTGTCAGGGGTGCCTAGATGTTGAAAAGCATGCAGAAACAACACAGGGCCTCTGTCAGGGATGGCTAGATGTGAAACTGCATGCATAGACAACGCAGGGCCTCTGTCAGGGATGGCTAGATGTGAAACAGTATGCAGAAACAATGTGAGACCTCTGTCAAGGCCTCTGTCAGGGATACCTAGATGTGTAACAGCATGTAGAAGCAATGCAAGGCCTCTGTCAAGGCTTCTGTCAGGGATAGCTAGATGTGAAACAGCATGCAGAAACAATGCAAGGCCTCTGTCAGGGATACTAAATGTGAAGTAAAACAGCATGAAGAAACAACGCAAGGCCTCTTTCAGGAATGGCTAGGTGTGAAACAGCATGCAGAAACAATGCAAGGCATCTGTCAGGGGTGCCTAGATGTTGAAAAGCATGCAGAAACAACACAGGGCCTCTGTCAGGGATGGCTAGATGTGAAACAGCATGCATAAACAACGCAGGGCCTCTGTCAGGGATGGCTAGATGTGAAACAGTATGCAGAAACAATGTGAGACCTCTGTCAAGGCCTCTGTCAGGGATAGCAAGATGTGAAACAGCATGCAGAAACAATGCAAGGCCTCTGTCAGGGATGACTCGATGTGAAACAGCATGCAGAAACAATGCAAGGCCTCTGTCAAGCTCTCTGTCAGGGATACCTAGAAACAGTATGCAGAAACAATGTGAGACCTCTGTCAAGGCCTCTGTCAGGGATACCTAGATGTGAAACAGCATGCAGAAGCAATGCAAAGCCTCTGTCAAGGCTTCTGTCAGGGATAGCTAGATGTGAAACAGCTGTAGAAACAATGCAAGGCCTCTGTCAGGGATGCTTCGATGTGAAACAGCATGCAGAAACAATGCAAGGCCTCTGTCAAGCTCTCTGTTAGGGATACCTAGATGTGAAACAGCATGCAGAAACAATGCAAGACCTCTGTCAGGGATACCTTGATGTGAACATTATAGAGCACAATGTGGGGCAACGTGCTTTCAAAGGGACATGCAGTAATGAAAACATAACAGAATATACACAAATAAAATATAAAAATAAAAGAAAAGTAGTCATAGGCGCCCGTCTGCGAGAATGAACACGGCTAAAAGAGCTGTTCTTTTGGGAAGGTACCCACAAGAGAGTCCGCAGCCACACTTTAGCTCACTGTACCTTTCACAGATGGGAAATATCCATTTGCATATCAGTGTTTGTCCCGCCCACAGTCCAGCACCGAAATGCTATGGCAATTCCCTTCTGAACAACGAACAGCAACCCCATAACAGAATACAGCAGGGAACAATTCAATGCACCATTTTAGGGTTTACAAATTTGAGACCCATCAAAGAGTCCTTAGATGTGATGATCAAATTGTGTGCAATAAACAATGCAAAGAACTTTGTGGGGAACAGCAAGCATGGGACATAATGGAAGTCAAACTTAATATCGATCAAATGCCATGCACTTTTGTTGAGATACCTAGATGGGAGGCAGCAAAGAGCATACAATTCGGTGTCCCATAAACCTAGATGAGGGCAGCGCTGGACAATGGGCTGGCTCATGCTGGGGCCGAGATCCAGAAGCAGATGTCTCCTCGGCCAGCCCTAGGATTTGCGGGGCCCAGGGCAGCATAAATGGTGACCCCAGATATTACAAAAAAATATTTTACAGAATCAATAAAAATACCTTGCCATTAGTAAGGCAGGATGCAAATGCAATGTGACGTCCAGTATATGATTTGTCGCTGTTAACTTTTACCCAATGTCGCAATATCAGGAGGGAGGCTTTATTTTGTAGTAGCAGACAAAATGAGAAGGGACCCTCATCAGAGGAGGTCCCAGATATGGCCTGCACTCCAACCACCCATTTTGAAGTACCAGTAACGTAAACACCGAGATCTGTGACGTATGATGAGCAAATAAACCAGCAGAGAGCCGCACTAGGGCTCTAACCAGTACCCCTCAGAAGAGCAATACCTGCTGAAGTGCCAATAACCAGACAACCATGGGCAACACGGTATCCATTGAGACAACCGCACCAGCAGCTGACACAAAATGAAGATTACTTGAAAACTGTCCCAGAAGGGGCCCAAAGGGCCTTAATTGAAGGTGAATGGTGATGACACAAGGGCCCGGACAGATGTACAGATGAACGAAATGACAACCAAAAAATCACACGCAAAGACGAAATGTTACTGATAAAGATGTAATGGACTTAGAAGAAGAGGCGATGTCGAAATGATAAAGAAACGTAACTATAAATTAGGATGAAAATATGCAATTAAGCTAACGCCTGTAAATAGGCTTGAACACAAGAAGCTAAGGAAACAGTACTGCTTGCTATGCTTAGTAGAAGAATAGAGCGGCAAGCACCAACTGTATATCTACCTCAATGAAGCACAATATATAAGTGCAAAAAGCCACTTTATACAAAAGCAGAATTAACCCAGGTTGCTAGGGGTCAAACAGGCCAGGATTCATATACCAGCACAAGCCAGACTAAAGAGCGGAATCAAAACTTAGCAAGAAGCAGCTTATGCCTGGGAATTCGAGGTCAATCCAAGGAAGGGAGGAGAGCGGCAACTCCGAAGAATCGAAACTTAAGAGCATAGCAGGCTGCCCCGTGAAGGTCTGGATAAGGAGGCCCAGGCAGCTGGAAAGGCCGAAGGGAGAATCAAATACGCAAATAAGAAGGAAAATGAAGCAGATTCACGGTGTACTAACACGTGACCAGCCAGGTGCGGATAGGTACCAACGTCTGATGTCACCCAAAACCAGAGGATGCCATAAACTTTTCCTGATAAGAAGCTACAGTTTCGAGGCCATCTTCTGCCAACTAATTGACGCATAGTGCAAGGCCCTGAAGACCCTCATGCATGGAAACAAGGCACAATCACCATACACGAATTGATACGCCAGACAAAAGCTTCAATTCCCAATATCTAGGGTTTATTGCAAAGCAAATAGTCTCAGTCAGCCGAGTGGATCTCACGTCTCGCACCGTGTGTCACCCAGACCTCGTGAGACGTAAGAGAGCGAGCATTCTACAATCATGTCATATATACAAAAAGACAATCACATAATCTGTTTGTGAGACATCAAAACCGCCCACAATGTATTTTCTTGAGCAATGGTACGGTGATTGACAAATATGATGAATATGACACGTTCTGAGATGTTTCTTTGTTAATCTATATCACTCGATTTAGCAGCAGTTGCAATTTGCAAGATGCAGACAGGGTTCTTTGTTACAGAGTACATAACGCACTAGTCTTGTGAGCAAATTGTGTTCGTAGGAGAGACACATTCCAAGGCATGCTATCTTCTAGTTTCTATTTGTGAACTAGGGGTCAGTCTGATCTAAGAGGGCCCCAAAAGGGGTGCCATAAGGAGAGTATAATTCATGCCTTTAACAGCCTGTTTCTACAGTTTCAGCGAGACCAGCTGGCACCTGGCTTGGTGATTAAATGCCTCTCCGCTCGTTCTCAAGGACTTGTGAGGGAGGAAAACAATGTATTTCTGTGCTGCTTTGGCATTCCTGTCTGGGCTGCTCTCAAAATATAACTAGTGGTCTTGCTTTGTGCAAGAGCAAAACGAAGTTAAATACATGGTTTGCAAAGCATTTCAACAGAAAGCAAGAGAAAGCAAATGGTGGATCATGTGGGAACAAAATGGACTCTCTATGGTTATGCTGACGATTCTGTATTTGGCGATGCTGGGCATATGATGCGATTGGCTTTCGGCCAACATAATATAACATCTATGCTAGGTTAGGGAATTTTCTAGACTCACAATAGCCCTAAAGTACTGATTGATGGAAGGGAGGCAGGGTGAATCTTGGGACATACTGCATCTGGGCGATCATTCTACATGCTGCTAATTAAAGTGGAGATTTATGCCTAGGGGTGTAACTGATCCAATCACAATGGACCAAATAATCTAGGGTCCTATAGCTATTAGAACCAATGAGACGTTGTACTTTTAGTGACGTCTGGCACGAGTAATGTAGAGGAATGGGCATAGACGCCTACCCGATAAGAGTTATCCAATCCTCACACTCTGTTACCATGTACAGATATAGCACCTATATTAAAGTTACCTTTTCCAAGCAATAAAATTGCATGACAAACTTTTGAGTGTAACACATCAATGATGATGAGTTTTGGGTATAAAAGTTACTGTTTGCATGAAGATTGGGAAGTTGAAGCGAGACGGGCGATCGCATCACTGTTGATTTCCATGTTTCCCTGTTTTTTTTTACTTGTCATTAAACGGACTTCCTTTTGCCAAACCATTGAGTTGTCCTTATTGATTGGTGTTGGAGTAAGAGAATCCTACACTCCATCCACCTCAAGGTGCAGCTATCACGTCCTAAAGTACTTGAGGGTGAGCTCTGATCCTATGGGCCCATCAGAGGTCACTCCACCCTCTTGTACACTTGGTAGCAGAGGATGGTTTTGACCATCAATTATTGATTATTGATTAAAATAAGACACCTGTTGACCGTCGACACAAAGTAACTCTAGGTCTTCGGCAATATCACGAGTCCTTCGCCATTCGGCTGAGTAGACTGTGAAACTTCCCGTGGACAATGATAGTTTAAATTGATCCAAAACTACATTGGGCCTGAAGGGACCCATTTTAAAAACATAACCCTTACATTCCTACGGGCAGCGGAACAGGCGAAAGACTGAAGGAGGCGGTAACAGAGGTGGTGATCCCGAGGGTCCACAGAGGAACGATGCAAGCGGTGAGTGAAATAAAAATTTAATGCTTTGGCAAATGTCATAGGCATTAGAACAAGTAAGGGAAAAGGTAACGGAGGGAGGTTGTGAAAACAAAATAGTCAGAAGTAGAGATGACTGTATATATATATATATATATATATATATATATATATATATATAAGGGGATCATGACTTGAGAATAATTGAATAAATAGTGGTTACCGGGGTAGACACCCGAGAAGAGAGAGAATACCGGGGTAGACACCTGAGAAGAGAGAGGATACCATGGCGGACACCTGAGAAAGAGAGAGGATACGCCTTATTCCTGCGCTTTAATATAGCAGTCAGAAGAAACGTGAACTTAGAGCCCCACATAATAGGGGACGACTAGGCTACCACCACGTTTAAAGACGTTGTGAATGGAGTTTGTTTAAATTCCATGGCGGGGTACAAATTAGAGGCAGAGGTATGTGTCCAGCTGGTGTCTGTCTAGTCTGTCATGTGTCTGTTGTACGTGTTCTGTTGTGTGTCACGTGTAAGGAATTTTGTTGTTTGTTGTTTAGAACTGATTAGGATTTTACACGAGTATAAAGTCAAGATGGAATTGCACACGAATTGATGTTTTGAGTAAATTGGTGATATAAATGTTTTGGCAGGAAAATTGGATTGGAGCTTGCAGTGTTTGGTGCACGCTCATATTGTTGACAGTGTTAAAGTTGCATGAGAGCATTGAAAAGTGTTGTATACGAGGAAAATAGAACAGATTTAAGCATGGAAGAAATTACACCATTAGCACACTTATGTAAGCAACTACCGAAACATGCACCCAAGCTTAAGAAATATAGCACCGAGTGGGTTAAGGGTGGCGCCCACAAGAAGTTCATGTCATGGCCACAAAATGGGTCCTTATCTAAAGCCGTCTTACAGCATACGACGACTTACTTGCATGCCACATATACAGGCAAGAAGCCAGAAAAACGCATTGCTGTTCTAGAACTTTGAAAAATGTTCGAACAGTCTCAGGAGGAGGAGCCGACGGCAGACTGGATATTAAATGTATGCACAGAGGGGGGTGAGACGCCTACCGCGCCACCTGCCTCGCCTGAAACAGAAACCTAGGGAAGTAAGCATGAGGGAGCTTAAAGCAGCTACAGGGTACAGCAACCCCGCATATGAGTCACCTACATACAGTAGTGATGAAAATCGAGGGAAGGATCAGGTCCAGAATCCTACCTCTGCAGTCCCGAGGGACAAAGAGAGACGCGATGATGAAAGGAAGGATCAGGCACAGACAAGTGCATCTCTCGATAAGGAGAGAGAGGGAAAGAAATGGAAAGGAAGTGAAGACAGAACTGATGAGAAATCAGTTGCAAAAGACGAATGGATGGGAGGACAAATATTATTGAAGCTCGATGGAAAAGGAAGTGATGATGTTAGACCTAACGAGAGGGTAGATGAGGCACGAAGAAAGGGATGTAAGGATAAGAAGGAAAGATAGGCTGAGGCGAGAACAGCTATATCATGAAGAGCAAGAAAAACAGCTTGATCGCAAACAGAGAGCAGCCAATGGCCACGACAGACAGAAACAGCAAAGGTTAGAAGAAGAGCAAAGGGTATGTGAGAAAAGGATAAGGAGACGAAGGGATGAGGAAGTTCGAAGGGCAGATGAACGTAGAAAGGAAAGGAGAAGGGAAGAAGATAAGGTCAGAGAAGAGGCAAGGAAACGCAAAGAATTTGATGATGATATTGAACGTAAGCGTAGACAGAGGGCACGCGATCTCAAATATTTGGAGAGGGAAGTTAAAAAACCCGATCCAGTTGTAGACTGGGAAGACATTGAAGAATTCTTTCCTGCGTACGACTCAGTACCAGGTACGACCAGGGCAAATATTAAAGACGACTTTGACACCAGAAGCATCGGGGAAACTATCGATAAGATGTATGATGAAATGGGGTTAGAGCAAATATCCCAAGGAGAAGGGGAAGACGAGCGCTTGGAAAGCACTCAGCTGTATGACACTGTATGACACTGATGATGTCACCCGAAGAAGTGGGAGCAGGAAATTGTCCCTAGACAGATTAGAAATCAGTAAAAACGATGATGACACAAGGAGTTGCGTGAATTGGGAACGATCAATGTTCAACTCCGGAGAGGAGACGGAGTGCGAAACAAATGAAGAAGGGAGACGCCGTGAAAAGCGGCTCCAAAGGGAAAAAGGGATACCATGGTCAGGCGCTAGCGAGTCCGCACCGGGGACGTCAGAGTCTGCCACACAGTCTGACCGGCATGAAGGAACACCTCATGGTCAGAGGGGGGTGCCATCACCGCCCTATGAAGACAGACTAAGAACATTGCCAGGTATACCGCAATGCAGGAATATTACGCCTGCGATAGACAGGAGAACTATGAGAGACGAGAAAGAGGGCTGCGCATTGCAGTTTCCGCTACTAGAAAAAGGGGGAGCAAGACCACAATATATTCCATGGCCACACATGGATAGAGAAAACCTAAAAATAAGCTTCCAATGCTGACATCGGGAGCCGGGAAGTGGATAAATGCGTTAGAAGAAATGACGGGGAGAGTCACGCTCGCAATAGGGGACATTAAAGGTCTCCTGATCGCCAATACTTGGTGAGAGAGCAGACGTTGTGTGGACACGGGCAGGGTACCCTGGTGCAACCACAATCAACACTGCACACAATGGAGCGCCATTTAACAATTGCAGAGCAGCAGTATGGAAAGTGCTGCAAGTGCTTTACCCAGACACTTACGATATGGGAGCTATAATGACTCGAAAAATGAAGGAGTCAGAAGATCCATTAATTTATATCCAGAATTTCCAAGACGCCTGGATACTCAAAATGCATGAATCTTGGACGAAATCTATACCTGTATTTTATCACATGTTGTGCCAAGGGTTGCCAGAACCAGTGCAGAAACAGCTCAAGAAAGTGGTAGCAGTTGAGACTAAACCTTGGGCTGAAATACAGTTGACTATCGCACATTACTGTAGATTGTTGCAAGAAAAGAATCAAAAAAAGGAGGCAACTCGAAAGGGTGAGGAAGCGAAGCTGGTACAAAGAAATTATCAAAGTATGCTCTTGAAGGAGCCATGCTAACTAACCCAGTTGAACGGAACATGCAACAGGTGGCTAATCCACAGCAGAACAACCAGGGTAACGTAGGACTGTACCCAAGGGGAAGAGGATTTAGAGGAAGGGGGTGACAGAGTATTCAAGGAGGTTTCCAGAGTAATCAAGGAGGTTTCCAATGTAATCAAGGAGGCTTTCAAAATTTGCAAATGGGCAACCCAGATATGTCAATGGACAAATATTCCAACCACCGCCAGTATGTTGGCTGTGTGGAATGACAGGGCATTTGGCGCGCACGTGCAGAAGCCAAAGCGCATGGCAGAACAGCCAAGGAATGGGCGCAGGCACTGCAAATCCACCTGCAATCCCACAACAGGGTGGTGCGCAGAATCACACGGTGCAGCAGCAAGCTCCAGGCGTGCAGCAAGGTGCGCAACAAGGGGTTCAACCACCGAACATGGGAAATTTGCCACAAGGACAATCCCAACAGGCGCCACAACAAACTTTTAAGGCACAAACTCCGGAAGAGGAGGCAACCCTGGGAATGGAGAAAATCCACAAGTGTACGGTGGACCGAACTTATATATAAACTAGGACAGCTCACTGGGAACCCTGATGTGCTCTATCCTATCAGTGATACCAGACCCTAATAGGGAACCTAGGGTGAATGTCATCATAGGGGGTAAAGAATATTCCTTCTTCGTTGACACGGGTACAACATGCTCGTGAATACGTGAAGGCAAGTTTTCCTTGTCTGGCGAGGCCATAGATACTCAGAGTTTTACAGTAGCTCACCGTCGAGTTCCCTTTACAGACGCACTCCCAGTCTCCGTAGGAGAGTGCGAAATTAATGTACCTTTCATGTATTCGCATCAGACCCCAGTAAACATTTTGGGTCGAGACTTAATGACAAAATTGAACATGACAATCTCATTCACGGAGGAGGGCATAGTATACTCCACTCCAGGAATACATTATTCAAACGTGTGCAAAATGATTAGAGCTTATTCAGGACACATAGCCATGAGAGCTATACCGCTGGAGCCTGAAATTTTCGCATATGGCATGCGTGTACTTATGGTGGAATTGCCAGGCCTTGCAGACAGGGTCATGAGAACCCCCGATGAGTTTCTATTCAGACCAAGAATACCTATGCATGAAGAGGAGGGACAAGTATTTCTCTTGATGATACATGCTGCAGCAGTGCGAGGGAAGGTAGCATTGGTCGAAGGCTACGAGGATGAAGGTAGACAATGGTGCGCGATTATCGCCATTGAAGAAGGGTATCGAGTGACAGACGTCACTGATGACGATCTGTTTGAAGAACGACCAGACTCAGAAGAGACAAGCGTGGAAGTGAGTCTCATCTTTTGGGTAAAAATGATCAAAAGAGAAGTGCCTCAGAGAATGATGTTGGCTCTGATACGTCCAGAATACTTTGATGATGACATGGCCCAGGTGCCTGTCTCAGTATGGACTACAGGACCCTACGACGTAGGCCACCTGAAGGGGGTGGAAGAAGTGAAAATTATACTGAAACCAGGAGCAATTTTACCAAGAGCTAGACAATATCCCATCTCCAGAGAGGCAGATGAAGGGATTGTGAAGACAATCTCCGCCATGATGGACCAGGGCATCCTAGTGATGCCAGAGTCACCATGTAATACAGTGATTTATCCTATCAATAAATCAAAGGGAGGATCTTGGAGTTTAATCCAAGATTTAAGAGCATTAAATGATATTGTTGAAGCCGAGTTCCCTCTAGTCCCTAACCCATCTACAATCCTATGTAATATACCCATCGAGGCAAAATATTTCACGGTGATTGACTTGAAAAACGCCTTTTTCTCAATCCCGCTGCACCGTGGCTCTCAAGATCTGACGTCATTTACATTCAGGCAAATGTGTCTGAAAAGCACGAGGTTGCCACAGGGGTACTGTGAGTCCATTTTCATCAGAGTCCTATACATGGACCTAAGCAATATTGCATTAGAAAGTGTTGTCTTGCAGGGTGTCCAGTCAAATGGTCAAAAATAAAAGATCGAATGACAATTTGATCGACAGTCAAATGGTCGGAAAAAAAAGGTCGAATTTTTTTATTTATTTATTTATATATTTTTTTTAGTTTTAGTTGGTTAAAAAATATTTTTAATAAAGAAAACAGGGGTTTGGGGAGGGATAAAAATAAATCGACCATTTTTTTCGACCATTTGACTGTCGATCAAATGGCATTCGATCCTTTGGTTTTCGACCAAATGACTGGTAACCGTCTTGCAGTTGGTGGACGACATCTTAATCTGCAGTACTACAGAGGAGCGATGCAGACGCGATTCTGTTCAGCTATTGACTATACTGGCTGAGAAAGGTTATAAGGTTGACAAGGATAAACTATAATATTGTCAACAGGAGGTGCTATACATAGGCCAGCTGATCTCGCATGAAGGAAAGAAGGTGACCCCAGAAAGGGCTGAAGCCATATTGAACATGGCTAAGCCACACACGATAAAGCAAATGCAGAGCTTTCTAGGCCTGTGCAGCTATGTTATAGCATGGGTTTTCGATTACAGCTCATATACCAAGCCCTTGCTCCAGGCCCTAAAGAAGGCCCAGGTGACAAAGAAAAAGATTGAATGGTCTGAAGCGATGGAAAAAGGGGTTGCAGAACTCAAGAGAGTGATTTGTACGGCTCCAGTTCTTGGGATTCCCACTTATGCAGAAGAATTCTACCTGCTTTCACACACAGATGGCAACATTATGACGGCAGTACTCGCTCAAAAAACCTTGTTGGGGTACAAGCCCCTGGCATATTACAGTGGGAACCTGGACCCAGTAATGAAAGGCCAATTCCCATGTGAACAAAGTTTAGCTGTCGCAGCGTTCGCCATAGAGAAGGCGACAACCATTGTAATGGGATGTTCCATGACGTTATACGTCGAGCACTCATTATTTGCCATTTTAGAGAAACCAAAGGGCACATTGACATCCCAGAGAGCTTCTGCATATGAAGTGATCATATCTAATCCATCGATCAAAACATTTGATGTAAAACAGTGATCCCAGCCACGTTCATAGCTGAGCCAGTCACTGAAGGAGAGCCAATACATGACTGTGAAAGCTATGACGAATTTTATGATGAAATCCCCAGGGTGAAAGAAAATGCCCTGGCGGGAGGGGAGATCATTTTCATTGACGGTTCTTCGAGAATTAATCAAGAAGACGGATAAAGATAAACAGGCATTGCGGTAATGAAACACATAGCAAACAGAGAATTTTGAGTACTTGTCAGTGCACGAATACCATCTCACTATTCAGCACAGGCTGCAGAATTGTTGGCATTGATACTTGCCATTGAGAATCATGCTGACCAGGAAGTAACGGTGTACAGTGACTCCACCTATGTGACATCCACAGTGCATGCAGGATTAGCGCGCTGTAAAAGGAGGGACTACCTCCAAGCAGACGGCACGCCAGTGCAGCACGCAGCCTTATTGGACAGGCTGATCAAGGCACTACAGCTCCCAGTGGGCATAGCAGTCGTGAAATGCGCCGCCCATACCAAAAGGACAGATTTTGTGTCACTCAGCAGATACAGAAGCCAAGCATATGGCATCCAAAAGTGAGACAGTCATGGAAGTGGAAGTGGCGTGCACACATGAGAGAATGATGGTGGCACGAACCACGCCTGAAGCCTACAGCAATCTGGGACAGACACAACTAATAGAGCTTCAAGGGGAGGCACCACAGGATGAGAAGAACCTGTGGAAACGTCAAGGGTGTTCTTTAAACCCCTCTGATGGATTGTAGTGGCAAGACAGCACTGGTAAACCAGTAATGCCTGTAGCCCTAATAAAAATAGCATTGGAACAGCTACACTACCCTATACACATGTCAAAATAAAATCTAGCAGCAACGCTCGCGCAAGACTGGTTTATACCTAATTTAGCAGAGCATGTTGCATTCTTTATGGTGAACTGCATCATATGCCAGCAATTCACAGCTGAGCACACATTAAAAGTAGTGAGAGGAGTCATCCCCCGGCCAAATGGGCCTTTTCAGCATCTGCATGTCTATTATGTCGACATGATTGAAGAATGCAACAGGTACAGATACTTAATTGTAGTGGTGGGTCCATTCTCTAGATGGATAGAAGCAGGTCCATATACACACCCAGACTCTACCTGTGCGGCCAAATTCCTAGTGAGGGATGTGTTGCCTAGATGGGGGGTGTGTGAAGTGATAAGATCAGACAATGGGGCTCATTTTGTAAATACACTCTTTGAACAAATAAGCTTGTTGCTTGGTATAAAGCACAAGTTCTCGTTGGTGTGTCATCCAGAAGGTAATGGTATTTGTGAGAGGCTCACCGGCTTGTTAAAGGAAAGGATAGCCAAGTTGAAGCTTACTCTAAAAAAGAGTGGTTGCACTGCCTTCCATTGGCATTGTATGCTCTTCGGAACCAACCAGGCTCCGACCATCATCCTACGGCGCACGGGATAGTCACACGAAGGAGAATGAATACTCCCCTAACCCCTCGAGACAGAGCTAGATGTGATTCCCAGCAACCCGAGAGGTCCTGGGATCCGAAATGCAAAGATACCTGAACTGCATGACATCCAGCCTTACTGTAATCTCAGACCAGCTGCAGCGATGACGAAAAGGGTGCAGCAAAACACAAAACACAGAGGGGGACACTGCAACAGACCCGGCTCAAGGTCTACGTGTTCCACTCATTTTCCCTGGAGATGCTGTATTGGTGAAGAACCATACGAGGAAAAGTTGGGACGAGCCAAAATTCAATGGTCCTTTCATCGTGGAGGACTGAACTCCATCAGCTGTGAAACTGCAGGGCAGGAGAGCATGGATTTTTCTCAATGACATTAAGCCCTCTAGCTGGACCCCACCGCGAAGAGACGACAGACAACAGGGAAGAACCTCAGCATGTGCAGACAAGATCCATGATGAGGAAGAAGGACACATGAGCAGCAAAGCAAAGACAAAAAAGAACCTTTTGCAAGTTGTGTCTTAAATTGGACATTTTCTCTAAGCAAAAGGGGGATAAGGACATAAACCGGACACTCTGTGCATCTTAGTTGCAGGGTGAAGAAGACAATTGCACATGTAAGCCACTGCACGTTTGTTAACATGAACTGTTGAACCAAGTCACACTGAAGCACTTATTAAGAAAAGATTGTAACAAACGTTGATCAAGGACTTTTATAGTCAGAGCAAAATACAGTATCCTGAATCATCTAGCACCAAGACTTTGTTTGGCGGCACTTATGGTGTCCCTCAGTAGAGACATCACAAAGGACGTGCTTAACTACTTCCATTCAGTATTAGTATCATATCCGTCGCTGGTAGGGCGGGTCACCAGTGTCACAGACTTTATCCAAGATCCTGCCATTAAGAAAGTAATCTGGCAACTACTTACCATCATCGCGGAAGCCTTCATTGTACTGCCCGAAAACAGTGATAAGCACACAAATGCTTCCACCATAGGCGATTCTAGACAAACTCATCAATACGCTTTTCTTTCGCATAATCGAAGAGTGCACATCTATTGTCGGAAGAAACACTGACACGTCGACTTTCATTAGAGATCCAGCGAACACTGAACATTTGAACCAGCTGTGGAACAAACTCAGCTATTTGGTCGCAATTCATGCGTCAGGACAGTGCAAACATTGTTCCCAGCAAGAAAAGAGCCAGTAATCCTGAAACCCAGCAAGGCAGGACAAATGTCCCTGTCATCCGAAGACAGCAGGCTGGCACATAACATCCTTTTTCGCCTAGTCACTGACTTTCCAGAGATGGTGGGGAGACATGTCGAGGTTGACGTCCTCACCTTCATCAGAGATCCTGCTAATGTCGCACAGATGGGAACACTCGTCCATGGTATAATGTTGCAGGTGGAGCTTTCAGAGAGATTATATAAGGAGATTCCTGTGAAACTTTCTGCCGAGGGACAGATTGAGGGAACAGAATCAAGAACCCTAATTGTTGTATTTGCTGACATTTTTTCGCGTTTTCCACACTGACCAGCATCCGGCATGTCCTCAGGACTGAAGCAGATTTCAGGGGGTAGACTGGGAACTCACATATTTGGAACATGCACAGTAAAAGTGACGTACTGAAGTGTTCATCTAATCTATTTTTCCTTAGTTTAGCAAGGGAACTATATCCTGTATCGAGAGACAATCGTCACCCGCAAGAGGGGGGACATTTGTGAAGCACCAGACACTTTATGATACAAACTGTTGAAAACAATATTAAAGTGGAAAGAATAATAACATTGACGTTTAATAAATGATCGATATGGGGGCCCAGAACAGTAACCCGGTCCTCCCACAAGCAGAGGAGCACTCTCGCTTCTCTGGGAGAAAATGCTGCCGCCTCCCGTACCGTACCATCATGTATTTATGCATTGTGTTTATCATTATTTAGCTGTCATTGATGATCAGAACTGCATTTTTCATTGGTGCACAAAGCGGTCCAATTTCAGTGCACCCACCTGATGATGAACACATGAGTCCCACAAAAGCACCCAGACCTTATATATTTATTCCAGTCCCGAGTAAATCTGATGGTAAGGTAAATGAACTGAAAATGAATGTAATTAGCAGTGATACATATACACTTAAGGTAACGAATGAAGAGAAAAGCCGGAGAAAGAGTCAGCATGGAATGATGGAAAACATAGCACTGACAACTACACGCACACACACACTGATTGCACACAAACCAGGGCATGTATCAATGGCCACAGAACCTCAAGCGAAGGCAACAGAGAGAATGAGACTGCCTATCGAACAATCAGTCACAGAAAATAATGAGAGAGACCGAAAAGAATCAAGAGACAGGCCAACGAAAGAAGACTTAACAAAAGCCCTTAAGAAGACAGAAACGGCTGTAGGAGAATTCACTGCAAGGACACAAATGTTAACAGATCATTTATTCCCGTTTATAGCTTGAGCGAAGAAACGGAATGAGGAACTGAAAAATAAAACCGCAGAGACTGTATCGACAAGCACACAAATTCCAAAACAAGGGACAAGTACCAGGCCCACGTTGCAGCCATACACTGGGCCAGTGACAAACTGGTGGCTGATAAAGGCACTTATAGATGGCAGAAAAAGAATGCTAGAAGAGAAGGAGAGAATTGCAAAGCCTCCACCTACCTCATTGATGCAGAAGAAGAAACCTGCTCCGTGGACCAGAATGCCTGAGAGTCCTCAAGTAAGAAAAAGCCATACAGATGCATTTAGTGATGCAGTTATAGCAAACTACAGGAAGACACTAAGAATCAAGAGAAGCCTACATGAAAATAACAGAAAACTGAACGACTACCTGGACAGCACAGCTAGGAAACAACATTAGGTACCAGCATATGAAAGAAGTCGGAAGAAGAAAATCAGAAGGAGAATGCTTTGTTTGTGCACTTCTACCGTACAGCATGGGAAAATCCAAGATCTTTGTGGCAATAGAAATTGATGCCCCGACAGCACACTGTCTGGCACACATAGCAATGTGCAACACCAGAGGCCAGTTTATGGGGAGGGATGCCTCATTGATGTGGGCATTTGAAACGGATTACCCCGATGAAGATGACTACGTCCAGGACATTAAGACGAGAAATAGAGCTCATACTAGGAATCACGTGATCAGGTACGAAAAGCCTGAAGTTAAAGGAGCAGGAATAAGATGGGACATAAATCCGAGACTGAACATCCAAGGAAAAACCCCAGAAGAAGCTCAAATGTTGAAGAACAGAGGCCAGATGCAGATCTGGGGAACAGTGCTTTCCTCCAATGGATGGGAAGAGGGAGTGGTGATCTGTCGAGCATGGATGGTCCTTGGAGCCTGCAAGGAGGCAATAGAAAACTCACAGAGGTTGTGCAAAACTCTATGGCCAAAGCTCACAAGATTACTGACATGGGTCAAAGACAGAGGAGGACCATTGCAGATAGTGCCACTGGAAAGCCAAAAATTGTGCTTCAGGAACAATGGCACAAGGAAGATGGGAGAGAATCAGAACTGCGTACGAATTTTTGAAGCTCCTGGAATGACTCACGGAACCGCAGTAATTATGGATCATTATTGGGCGTGTGGATCCACAGCACACATAAGACTGCCGAAAAACTGGGGAGGCATATGCACAATAGTAAACATCCATGTTCCAGCACTAGTGATCCCGAATAGGTGACCTGAATATTGACAGTTTCCTGAAAGCAGATGCCCACCTTAGGAAAAGGAGATCTGTGGAACTGACAACATGAGTGAAGAGAGAAAATTATTTTTCGGCCAAATCAGAAGAAGCATTTCATGCAATCCCATATGAACACAGGATTTTCAGCCTCACCTCATAAGTTTTCACGACAAACCTCATGCCAAGATTCCAATTCGAAGCAAACACTAAATGGTTGCAAATCACCAGATGGGAATTACTGCAGATCATCAACTCGACAGTAAAGGGATTCAATGTAATCAAGGACGAGTTAAGATCAATTAGACTGATGACTCTCCAGAAAAGATATGTTCTTGACATGATCAAAGCGATGGATGGAGGAGTTTGTGCAAAAATTGGAGAATCATGTTGCACATTCATACCTTCTCATGAAAAAGAAAGTGGAACTTTAACAGAAGCCATAGGTATGCTAACAAACTTGCAGAACCAGATGATAGACAAAACTGACGAAGTTGATGACGGCAGCTGGTTTGGATCACTATTCTCATGGGTCCCAAAATGGATGGCAGACGTATTTGAGTTCCAGGGAGCCCTGCTAGTGATGATACTACTAGGATTCTGTATTATCAAGATAATAATCTCGCAATGCCAGAAAACGGCAAAGAAAGCCATAGGGATGAAGATCATGATCGATGTTCAGCCAGGATGGAAGCCCAGAGACCTGACTGATGGTGAAAAAAGAGACTTTGTGAAGGCCAGCGAGTTTGCGCCAGAAGGGACAAAGTTCTTGTACCCCAGGAAACGTAGAAATTATGAAGGAAAATGGATCTATTGTAGCACAAATTGACAATGTCAACTAATGATATGGAATAAAGACGAACATGTGAAAACAGCAGGAAACTTAAAAGGAGTGATAAAAATATGGATCCCAAAAAGACACTCCTTCACACCATCATGTATAAACCCAGAAGACGAAGAGATGGATACAGAAGAACCAAGTAAGACGAATCCAAAGAAGAAAGCAGAAGTGGTCAATGAACCGACCAGAGAGGGGAGTGTAGAGGAGGTTCCAGATATGGCCTGCACTCCAACCACCCATTTTGAAGTACCAGGAACGTACACACTGAGATATGTGACGTATGATGAGCAAATATACCAGCAGAGAGCCTCACTAGGGCTCTGCCCAGTGCCCCTCAGAAGAGCAATACCTATTGAAGTTCCAATAATCAGACAACAATGGGCAGTACGGTATCCATTGAGACAACCGTACCAGCAGCTGACACGAAATGAAGATTACTTGCAAACTGTCCCAGAAGGGACACAAAGGGCCTGAATTGAAGGCGAATGGTTACTACACCAGGGACCGGACAGATGTGCAGATGAACGAAATGACGACCAAAAGATGACACGCAAAGACGAAATGTTACGGATAAAGATAAAATGAACTTAGAAGAAGAGGCAATGTCGAAATAATAAAGAAACGTCGTAACTATAAAGCAGGATGAAAATATGCAATTAAGCTAACACCTGTAAATAGGCTTGGAACGCAAGAAGCTAAGGAAACAGTACTGCTTGCTATGCTTAGTAGAAGAATAGAGCGGCAAGCGCCAACTACATATCTACCTCAATGAAGTACAATATATAAGTGCAAAAAGCCACTTTATACAAAAGCAGAATTAACCCAGGTTGCTAGGGGTCAAACAGGCCAGGATTCATATACCAGCACAAGCCAGACGAAAGAGCAGAATCAAAACTTAGCAAGAAGCAGCTTATGCCTGGGAATTCGAGTCCAATCCAAGGAAGGGAGGAGAGCGGCAACTCCGAAGAATCGAAACTTAAGAGCATAGCAGCCTGCCCCGTGAAGGTCTGGATAAGGAGGCCCAGGCAGCTGGCAAGGCCGAAGGGAGAATCAAATATGCAAAGAAGAAGGAAAATGAAGCAGATTCACGGTGTACTAACACGTGACCAGCCAGGTGTGGAGAGGTACCAACGTCTGATGTCACCCAAAACCAGAGGATGCAATAACTTTTC
Organism: Ambystoma mexicanum; assembly: GCF_040938575.1. Lineage (NCBI taxonomy): Eukaryota > Metazoa > Chordata > Amphibia > Caudata > Ambystomatidae > Ambystoma > Ambystoma mexicanum. The sequence continues at coordinate 1,205,379,751 of NC_090926.1, read as the reverse complement.
CTGAGAAGAAGCTACAGTTTCGAGGCCATCTTCTGCCAACTAATTGACACATAGCCCTAAAGTACTGATTGATGAAGGGAGGCAGGGTTAATCTTGGGGCATACTGCATCTGGGTGATCATTCTGCATGCTGCTAATTAAAGTGGAGATTTATGCCTAGGGGTGTAACTGACCTAATCACAATGGTCCAAATAATCTAGGGTCCTATAGCTAGTAGAACCAATGAGACGTCGTACTTTTAGTGACGTCTGGCACGAGTGATGTAGAGGGATTGGCATAGACGCCTACCCGTTAAGAGTTATCCAATCCTCACACTCTGTTACCATATACAGATATAGCACCTATATTAAAGTTACCTTTTCCAACCAATAAAATTGCATGACAAACTTTTGAGTGTAACACGTCAATGATGATGAGTTTTGGATATAAAAGTTACTGTTTGCATGAAGATTGGGAAGTTGAAGCCAAACGGGCGATCGCATCACTGTTGATTTCCATGTTTCCCCATTTTTTGTACTTGTCATTAAACGGACTTCCTTTTGCCAAACCATTGAGTTGTCCTTATTGATTGGTGTTGGAGTAAGAGAATCCTGCATCCCTTCCACCTCAAGGTGCAGCTATCACGTCCTAAAGTACTTGAGGGTGAGCTCTGATCCTATGGGCCTGTCAGAGGTCAATCTGCCCTTTTGTACAAATGTACCCCCTGAGCCTTCGATGGAGGGGGTGCGCAGGCCACAACTGTGTGGCCGGGTGCAGGAATTGAAAGAGGAAGCAGTGGATCCTGCAACAGAATGTTGTAACAGCAACTGAGCAGGTTAGGTGCCTGTTGCTGAGATGTTATGTTTATATCTTTCTGTAAATTGTATGGCTTTTTTCCCATTTCTGCTGCAAAATGTGCTGTAAAATGTGATGTTTTGACTATGGGATGGATACGGCTCTCTCGCATCACTAGTGGGGGAACTTCTGGCCACATAGCAAAAATCAAAAGCTGGCACCTATGAATATGCGTGCAGTAAGTGTGCATATCTTAAAGTGAAATACACAAGTTTGATTCAATTGACCTTTCCCTTAAAGGAAAGTGCACCAGACAAAAGAGCATTGACCATTAAAAAGCATTAATCAACACCAGAAAATGACCTGAGAGGGGAGATTGCAATAACTACACTGGCAAAGTGTAAAAGGTGCCCACCCTTTAATCCCAACAATCTATAGTGAAATAGTCCCAGGAAAACAAAATTCCAGTAAGATGCATGTGTTTTGATGAGACTTCTATGTGGTCCTGCAGGTAAGTGTCTGCACTTGGACAAACTGGGAGAAATCCTTGTAGCCCAACCTCCAGGCATATATAAAAGGCTTTCTTGCCTGCTCATCATTTGCCCTTAACCCCATGTTTGGCATTGAACAGTTCTCTGTTTTTATAAAAATGAGTTAAAAAGTACACAGACCATAGTAAAGGTATTCACACAAATATATAAATCCTTTTAGAAACAAGTTAGGCAAACATTTTTCAATTGTGGCATTATGCTCCTCTTCGTGAATGGGAGACTACAAATACCAGAATGCAATTCAGCAGAAGGCAAAACATGGCCTTTCAGTTTTGAAAATGTGCTTTCAAGACTTAGACTATTGTGAGAAAAGGTTCCTTACCTATTTGTGTTTCAATGTTTGACAAATACAGGCTTTATATATGGTGTGATACAAATATTACATACACACATCCAAAAATAAACTATTTTCTGTGTGGTAAATATGAACAACTAAAAATAATGTAGTTAGTTTAAAACTGCTCTGTGAGATATATTTTAAGTGGCCTGGAGAAGGGTGTACATTTAGGTAAATTTAGGCAGCTAACTGGTGCTTTGTGTGTACTTTTAGAATAAAAATGACCATTTGCATTTCTTGCCCAAAAAATGGTCTGTTAAATGAGCCACGTCATGTAAATCGCTGCTGCTTTAAAAGCTAGGCTAGAGCTAGGCTAGGCTAGAGCTAGGCTAGGCTAGAGCAAAGAAAAACAGCAGTAATTATGGGGCCTACAGCATCTGATGGGCCGTTGGGAGGGGCCATTCGTCTTAAGAGCATCCAAATGGCTTGGGAGAAGACACAATGGTCTAGCTCAGAAAAAGCACAAATCGTCCAAGGAAGCAGCACAGCCCTACTTTAAAATAATGTGACCTGCTATAGTCGAGGCAGGCGCTGGTGCCTGCAGGGCCTCCACCTGAGAGCGGGGCCCTGTGCCAGTGCACACAATGTACATGCCTCGGACCGGCTCTGGATGTCTCGCCAGATCCCGGACCCAGCCTACCTCAGACCTGACAAGGCTTTGCCGAGCCCACAGCTCCGCCGAGGGAAGCCGGGGGCTCGGTGATCTAATCTGCTCTGTCCTCCTTTCCCCAACCATCACTCGCGCATTTGCAGGCTCTATTTGCTTAGCCTGTCTCGTTTTTCTGGTCTGAAAACACACCACACTAATCAATGGGACATGACTATCACTGGGGTGGGGGCCATCACTGTTAAAAGAAGACATTCTACATGCTGGGCACAATATTGTTTTCCAAATGTGCTTCTTAAACTTTCATAGAAAGACAAAAGTAATGTCCAAACTCAAAAATGCTGCTTATACTTGCATTCACTAGTTTTCCTAGAAATGTGTTTGTTTTTTTTGTTGGACTACCACACAAATACTCTGTACGTTTTGTGACAGTTCCTTTGTGTTTCATCACAGGTTATATTTATAAAGAGGTTCTATGTTGTCAAACTGCTTAATCACATATAAATGCTTCTATTGGGCTGACAGCTGTTGTTAGGAAATTAAACGGTGGGTTCACACGTGCCAACTTTATTTTTTTTACCACAGGGGCATAAATACCCTCAATCTTGCATGAATATAGGCAAGTGACCAGCACTTGTTTTTTATAGGGAATTGCAAAAAGTCGTACGATTAAAAACCAGTTTTTAATATTTAACATCTCAGCAAGCGTCTCTCAACCTGGTGAGCTACCCTGGTAGTCTTCTACTTTAGAGCGTGTAGATGGATCCCTAAATTGACTAAACATCACTGCATTACCAACAGTATTTTGGGAGCACCACTGCCATGGAAGTGATTTAAAGTGGAATGTATGTACAGTGTGGAGTTTGGAAAGAAGCAACATGAAAGAAATTGCACCCTTTTTTAACACCTTTTTTTTAACATTTCCTTTGAGCTCAGTTCAACTGCCAGCTCTGCTTCCTCGAAACCTTGCCCCCTTGGAACTCCACCCCCTCCTCCAAACTCTGCCCCCACCCCAGCCCTTGTGGGATTCCCCTTTATATTTTTCCAGTTCCACTTCTGGATGTGGGTCACTATAAGACACCACATGGTAAGAAGTTGCAACTTCGAACCAATAGGGCATGATTGAGGGTAGTAGAAGTCTGTGGCAAAAATGGGCCATCATCCTTAACCCAATGGTAGCAGAAATAAGGACCAAGAGTGATCGTAGGGCTTGGGTAGGGGGGGAAAGGTCACCAAGACACACCCTTAGCATATGCTCTTAGCACCCTGGGCAAGGCTGCCCTGGAAGGCTTCCTTTTGTAACTTGCAAGGTGATCGGTGTCACGTTATGTGCAAGGAACACCAATCTCGGTTCACTGGAGAGTGTAGGGAGGTGGGCAGAGTAGCAGTGAACCGAGAGGACGGACAAAAATTATGGAGAGTGAGTAGGGCAAAAGGACCTGAACAACAAAGGCCAAGAGTACCAGGCCATGCCCAGCTGCTCCAGATCCCCCAGGGTCCCATTCCTGACCTAATGGCCAAAGGTTAATATTATAGGCTATTTTACATGGGTGAACCAGACTTGCACAGAGGTCCACAGCGTGTGCCTGAATCCTGTCTTTGGGGCCCAGAGCTTCATCCCAGTAGAGAAGGTGCACCCACAGTTGCGAGCTGCCCCATGGTAGTGTGTGTGTTCCTAAACAGCCTCCCTTCAGTCCATGAGCATAGGAGAAGTGCAAACCCCTACCCGTAGCAAAAGAGGCGAGCCGAGAGACACCCGGACTCGGCACGTGCAATGGCGAAGTCAGGAAGCCACAATGCCTGGTCGTCTGACCTCAAGATGGTAGACCATCTATTTAAGCCTTTGTCTTATGGAGCTGTGGTCTAATGAACAATCAATCAGGACTTAGCAATTACACCGTGGGAGGGGACAGGACATGCAGGCCTCACCTAATTCCTTGACCAGCATGCAAACAGTATACAGGGTTCCCTGCTACAGCTATCAAAATCCTAGTTACCATGAAGCCCCGGGTATAAAAGAGGAACAGTTCTAACAAGAGGGGGCGGGAGTTCTTAGATGAGGAAATAGTGGAGAGTCTTGGAGCGTGAGCGAGGAGGAGAGTTGAAGATGAAGGAAAGGAGGCATGGGAGGAGGCGAGATCTTGAGGAAGGAGAAGGGTCTTCAAGGAGGAGGAGAAGGACAAGGAAGCCTCATGAGAATTACCAACAAGGGTCCAGAGAGAGGAGGCCTGAGAGAGGAAAGGTCATGCCAGTGGAGACAAAGCCGACTTGCAGCCTCCTGTTGAGGGTTGAGGAAGTGAAGAGCTCTGTGCGCCTTGGCCTAAAGACTGACATGGGCCAAGTTCGAGCAGAATTAAGAGCAGGCTCGGGCTTGCCAGAAGACCTAGTGTGGGTACTGGGTGAGTCAGCCACAGCACAGACAGACCTGACAGAGAGAATCAGAAGACCTTACAGGCTGATGAAAAGTCCTGAACCCTGTTAGAAACCAGACATAGCTAGTCTAGGTGGGACCCATTATCTGGGGGCATGTGTGGCTAGCAAGCCAATCAAGGAAACTAAAAGAAGCTCTCTGAGTCTGAGAAACCAGAGCTGTAAAGTCTTGCTACCACTGATGCACGGGAGCCAGGAGGACTCACCGACCTGAGTCAGGAGGCTTGTTGAGACTCAGAAATGGAAAACCAGGAGGCCTGGTGATCATGGAGACAGTCGAGCCATGAGGGCTTGTTGACGCGGAGACACTGGAGTCAGTTGGGCTCACTGACTCTGAGAAACAAAAGTGATGAGGCTCTCTAACACTGAGAACCCTGAGCCGGGAGGACTCATGAACATTGAGGCACTTGATCCAGAAGGGCTCGCTGAGTTTGAGGCAAATGACCTAGGTGGGCTCTGATGGAACTGGTGGATGTGTGAGGCCCCGTGAGGCGAAGGGCTTTAGTGGACTTTGGGTGGGACAGGAGCCGGCAACCAGCTCAGACATCATGCTGCTACTCCTGGCTGGTGGCTGACCTGCAAAGGATGGCAGATGGGGAAGAAAGAGCCTCGCATTGGCGACCTAGGCCAGTATCTCCGAAGCGCGGGGTGCTATCCGAGGCCATGAGAAATTCCTGGAACTCTTTCGCTTGGAGAACTGCGAGTTCCTGTTTCATCGCTCAGGAGGGCCTCGTCCTTATTAAGAGCTGCAGCTCAGATAGGCACTGAGTTTAAGCACTCACCCCCGATGTCTGTATGCAGCCTGCTGTGGCAGGTTCGAATCCCAGCAGGGTGAAATAGGCCTTTCATCTTTTCGAGTCTGATAAATTGAGTACCATCTTCTGTTATTTCTGTGCTCTGAAACCTACATGTGTGTAGAGCTATATAAGAAATACATTATTATTATTATGTAGTTCAAGGATTCAGGAAACCTGCCCTATCACAGCCTCTCTCTGTATCTTTAAAAGCTGCCCCAGGGGGTGGACTCCCATGACCCACATCCTTATTTACTAAGAATTATCAATTATTTCTTCCTCGTGACCCAGCCCTCCTGTTTTTATTTTGAGACTACAATGATTGTTGTGTGGTAATTGAAATTGGTTATTTATAACGCGGTTAATACCCAAGGGTTTCTGAGCGCGGACGGGGATCGAACTTTCCAGGCGTGCACGTTGCCTCTGGGCTATCCTTCCGAGAGGTGCGAGTCTTCTTTGAGCACTTGTCTGTCAGGCCTTTGCAGATAATCCAATGAAGTGTATAAATATATTGGAGGCAAAACAAACGACGAGTGCTTGAATATTGTCACTTCACTGTAAGTGAAAGTGTGACAATACGCTTTTTTTTTATTCGAAGCTGCATAACTGGTGACGTTTCGGTTTATTCTGAGAATAAAAAAGAAAAGATCATTTCAAGGGGTGGAAAGGCTACAGTAAGGGCAGGCAGGAAAGCAGGGGTGCAGGAGTAGGCTGGGTGGAGGCCTGTAAGAAGACATATCTGCCAAGTTATGCACAGATCATAAGAGCCGATCATGTTTTGCAGTAAGATAGTCCAATAGGCTAATGCATTTGCTGTGGAGCTCTGTCAAATGGGCCCACCTGGGTAGGAATGCCTCACTTTTTTATCCTTCTGTTGTTAATAAAATTAGTTAAGTTGAAGTGGATACTTGTGGGATCTCCAACTCTGAATGTTTGTGGTCGAGTTAGACCAACCATACATGAGGGAGGGAACCCCTTGATGTTGGGTACTTTGGGTTCAACAAAACATTCTTTCCCAATTACACCCAACATTTCTCTTCAACCGCCATTTTCTGTCCGTTTCTAGCACTGCATGCTAATGCATTTTACAGGACACTGTGCTAAGGACCAACTTTTCAATTGTATTGGTTATTGCTTTTTTCTTTTTTTCTTTTTGCATCAATTATTTAGTGCAATGCAATGTATTTCTACATTGTTTCTCCAAAAGCATCATTTCCCTTTTAAAGACCACTCAGATGCACGTTGCTTCGTGCATACATCCTAATGTGTAAAAATGAATGAATAAATAAAACAGAAATTCCTAAAACACCTCGAGCTGTGAACACCACTAAACAGCCAAAGTAACACTTGCTTTAAATATGCAGTGAAGTCACTCACATGTCAGGCATGACTGGGTCTGCTTTTCATCCATGTCGGTAAAAGGAGTACCGGACAAGTACTCAACTGTTGAGCAGTACAGCATGCAGAGCACATGGCAGTCATGTACCTGTGAAAGTCCTACATGGCAGAGTCAGGCCTGTGCCTGCTGCGAGTCTTAGATATGGCCTACTCTCTGTGCCAGTCCTACCGGCCTTTTAGAACCATATGTCGGTCACGTGGCAGGTCCTTTCCCTAACCCCACCGGCATTCTATAAGTGAGCTCACCTTAGGGAAACTCTGATCCAGTTCTACTAGCCTTTCAGAGATATTTTACTGACTTTACCCAGCAATCCCACCCTTTCAAAGGCACTGGCAGGATATGTAAACCTCCTGTTCTCGTCACGACTAGCATTTGAAAGGAAGGCGTCATACATGGAAGATTGCAAGATGAAAGTCTGAGTAGGTGCCATCAGCAATTGTACTGTGACCAAAATATTGAATACAGAAATCTTGCAGCAGGTGCATAATCCTACTGCGCTGTCTTATAAAGATTCTATATGGAAGACTCTGCCGCTGCCCTGCAAGCTTGTTCAGAGGCACTGGCCGGGGTGTTGTTAGGTCTGGAAAAGATCCGGGGCTACGCTAATTTCGGGACTGTCGGGACTCGGCCATAGCTAGCCTTTTGGGGGTTTGCCACCCCTGAGCTTCTATCCTGGGCTAAACCAAAAAACCCGGGGCTATAACTCCCCCCGACCCCAGGCTCCACTAGTGACGCCTCTGGGAACTGGCCAATCACAACATTTCATGCTGTCATATTGGGCAGTCCACGTCATGGGGTAATATGTTTCACTGAGTGTATGGGATTTAGAAAGTGCATAGCTGGGAAGAAACAGATTGCTGTACATAGGGAATACTATATAATTCATCACGAGACTGTAAATCTCCACGTAAGAGTTGAATAGACACTTTATTGTGATATTAATGGAGCATGTTTTTGCTTGCCTAAACATTTCCCACATCGGGAATGAGAATAATGTAGAAACTCCATCATAAATGGTTACCCTCATTTAAACAAATAAAGCTTTTAATACCCCTACTTCAAAATACGATGTGGGTCCCTTGGTATTGATTGCCCAGCCGGGTGTTACTCATTTTATTAGCCTTGGAAGATGAAAGTCTGAGTAGGTGCCATCAGCATTTGTACTGTGACCAAAAACTTTAATACAGAAATCTTACAGCAGGTGCATAATCCTACTGTGCTGTCCTATCAGAATTCTATTCTGTAGGTTACACACAGCAACCAGTAGGATGCCTTTTTTACATCCTTCTCAACATGTCTGGGGTGCAGATATCTACTGGGAAATCTCCACAGTTCTGTATAGGCCAGTCCACGCCTGCGCCCAGAGGGCAGAGGTCTCCTGGGAAATCTTCAGAGTTCCGTATAGGCCAGTCTACCCCTGGGCCCAGGGTACAGACGTCTACTAGGACATCTCCACCGTTCTGTATAGGCCAGTCCACCCCCGGGCCCAGGGTGCAGAGCTCTAGTAGGAAATCGTTTGAGTTCTTTATAGGCCAGTCCAACCCTGTTAGTCCAGAGCATGTTCTTGTTATCCAGCAACGCATGGCTTTAAAGATTTTCAGCATATCATGAAAACAAAACTCCAAGAGCTTTAGTCCTGTAAGAGACTTGGATGGAAACATTTAACAAAGAGAAGGAGTAGAACAACATTCTGCCTTCTACATCCGCATACCAGGGCAGAAAGAGCCAGCCACCCTACTCCTAAACCTCTGGATGGACTATTCTCTGTGGTCTATGTATGACGAAATTATTATGGGTCCACGGGGTGCAAGGATGAATAGTGGCTTAGCCCTCATACTAGTACTGAACAGCTGTCATTCCAATCATACAGATGAATAAGGCACAATCAAGAGATATACCGCCATCGCCTTTTTTGGTAACGTGGGCTGAGTTCAGGCTGTATTTCTCAGATGGGTGTGAATGTGATGACCATAGAAAACCAAACGGCAGTAGTCCAAAATAGAGCAATGTCCAATCAAGGTTCTATAAAAAAATATATATCCTTCAATTATACACTCCATACACAATAACTGCACTAGATAAAAACTAACAAAAACCCACCTCCTGTGGAATGAACCCAGAATATGCAGAAAGTAAATGATGCAAGCACTTTGGGTAATGTAGTGTGTGAAAGGCAATACATCTCCAACAATGGTACCAAAAAGGATGCGTTGAAAAGGGTGGATTACCCATCTCTCGGGTACAAAAAGTGGTCTAAAGGGCCTGGGCCTTCTCTGTGGCACCTTTCTCTGAGGCGGATCAACAGTGTTAAACCAGATGTTGAGACGCTGTCTGTGTGGGCTGAACCAGGTTTGGATGTGGCGAGTCGTGCTGGTCCAAGCAGTGAGCTGGCTTTGATTTGGCATGAAGCAGTAGCTCAGTGCAGTTCATAGGCAGCATTTGAGTGATGTAGTTTGCACGGCTCACCAGGGTCAGTTCAAAGTTCGAGTCAGTCCAAGATTTTGGGTTGAACAGTGGCATGATGCTTCCAGTGGTTTGAGTCGCGGATCGGCATTTCGAAGCAGTGACCTTGATGGTCCAATGCAATGTTCTCAGAGATGACGGTTTGACATCATTTGCAATAGGAGCTGCTGGTTTGAGCCGAACTGGTGATGTACTCTTCTTGGAACGAAATGGTGTCAAGCCGGTTGAGGAATGCAGCAACAGTGTTTCAAAGAATTTCAAAGACGGGCCAAAGATAGTACTGTGGGTCATTACAGTGTGATTGCACTAAAAAACAGTTGAATCACAGTTCGATAATGGTTCAAAGCTGTAGAAAGCAGAACATCAGCTGCTTTGGTTTTTCGGGTGCTGTGAGTCCCAATCCAGAGGCTAAGGGGCAAGATTGGTCCTTCTCTCTTCACTCCCAACCTAGGAGAGACTAGCTGGCACCTGCAGGAGTCCTTCCCCTGCATGAGGAGCCTGCGTCCACGTGCAGCTGGCAGGCAGGCAGACCTTGCTCCAACCGCAGTTTATCCTGAATGTGCCCTGGGGTTGGGTAGATAGCATACCTTGCCTCTGCCTTGGAACACCTGTCTTATCCTCTGGCAGAGGGCTTTGGAGAGGCATACTCTCCCAACAGGGTCTACATGAATTCTTACTGATGTTTTTGGAGGTTCAGAAGGGAATTCACAAAGAGGTGGGTGACCCCTTCCTTATAAAGGCATTAAGCCACATGGGATTGGATAATAGCAGGCCTGCTTTAAGGGGTCCAATCCCTGTTGATAGCAAATGACTCTTGCCTTCTTGCATCATACCAAAAGTGCTGTGCTGTGGAGAAAGTGAAGGCGACAGGAAGGAAAGAGAAACGGTCAGATAACCGTGATGGACAAACCATTCCTCCGTGTGTTCCTGCTCTGTATTTCAGTTTAAAGGCTTTTCAGTATGCAATACCCTGCTGTGAGGCTAGCCCTTCAGGCTGTGTCCTCTGAAATTCCGTTCATAGGAATCCCCTGCTGGACAGCTTCTGGGCTGAAGAGAGGTGTTATCAAACTTCACAAAGGATCAAAGAGAGGCTCAGTCTTCCTATCCATTGTTCTGCTGGCTAAGGAGGGATGGAAGTCTGACTAGAATACACACAACCCTTGTACAGCTAGCATGGGCACACAGTGTTCACAAGTGTATGATTTAGGTCTGCCTTTACTTAAATAATTATGCGAACTATCAGCCACCATAATAAAACTTAGGTATGGTTTACATTTCCAGATTACTCTGCCACCAAGCAATGGCTCATCATAATTATTATGGTTTTGGATCAGCGGTGCAGATTAGCAGAGCACCCTTTCTGAGATGGAATTACCAGAAGCCTTTCATAATTTTATAAAAATCAAAAATAGGGGCTTCTACTCATTTACCACATGGGAATTTCTCACACTGCCTCACCTAATGTACCTTCTCCACCACTGATGCAGTTTATCCAGAAGCCTTGGCAAACCAATCGGGAGACGTCATTATGCAAAAGACTACAGACTCACAAGACCTCTCCTCACACTGGAGATGATCCCTGCAGCCCGTCAGGAATCTAGACAACATTTCTTTGATTTTAATCATTTCATTTCTTTAAACCTATTAATCGCGTATAACCAATCCGGAGCTTCAAGGCTCTCTACATAAAAAAGACAAAACAAGAAACAAACATAAAGAATACTTTATACTTTCAACGAGAAAGAAAATGAGGTTTGCATCAAAACAGTAGACAGATGCATTAAAACATACATCTCACATTTCTAAGTGATTGAAGCTATTTCCCACTAGTATTTTTCTCCCACGACGGCACCTGGACCAATCGTTGGCTGCTTCAGAACAAAGAGATTGGGTTGGACAAGTGGGCACTGCTGAATCCCAAAGACATTCTGGCTCAGGAAACCACAGAGCCTTCTACAAAATGGGTGCCACTTTGGTTTGATCAATTGGATGATAGTGAGACAGCCAAGGTTGCCATGCGATGTGGGCAGCAAATCTAATCCCAATCACTCGAATGGCTGTTTGTGGAGACGCTGCGATTTGTCCAACAAACTCTTGATAAGCCACCGTATGAGCTATTACAGCATGGTTGCCCTGAAGTGCCCAGAGGCATGGCAAGCATTGGGTGATGGAGAGGCGCAGTTGGAAGTGGGTCCCATTAACTGAGGCATTGACATGAGGTTCCATAGAAAGAGAATGATAGAACAGGCTTGGCCTAACCTGATTCCCGAGGATTGGCGGTTCTAGGCTAGTGAGCACCCTAAATTTATCAAGAGCGCCATGAAGCGAGGGTTCCATGTCATTTCATCATGATACGTTCTTTTTGCTAGGTGTTTTACTGCAGATTAGTTAAAGAAAAAACTCATCAAATTGTGTATGTTTTATTTTTTGGGTGTCCTCCCCAAACTCCCATCGCCTTTAATTTTAAAGATATTCAGGAACACCCACACCCCAAATATATATTTGTGTAACCCCCTAAAAATGTCGATGAGGTTTTTTCGTTAAGAAATCAGCTGTAAACAGCCCCACGAAAAAACATCCCACGATCAAAGGACGTTGTTCGGAAGAAAGCATGTGGCACTAGGCGCCATATAAATTAACAATAAATAAATAATAAATATCATTGTTTTTATTGAGCGTGGACCTAGCATCGAGAAGCAACGGAGCACTTTACAGAGGTACACAACAGTACAGATGCATAACGTAGCACTTTTCAGAGGTAACAACAGAACAGATATATATGGGGGTGGGATACGGGGGGGCACAGAGGAGGGGTACAACTATACCTGGTGACGGGGAGTAGATGACCGGGTGGCGTCTTCAATTCTAGTTGCGCGAGGGGCGACGTGATGGCCTAGATGTTGAGGAGGAGAGACTCCTTGAGTTCTTTTCTGAATTATAGGAGCATGGGGACAAGTCTGATGCTGAGGGGAAAGTTAATGTAATCAGAGTGTTTGGGGAGCTTGATTCGTCCACGCGATGAAGCTTTGAGTGTTCCAGTCTTGTGCTCCTCAGCTACATCGCTAAGAAGGGTAAAGCGCGGTGTCCTGGGAGCAAGCGCCTCCAGCCGGAAATATGAGCTTTACGGCACTAACGAAGCTTCCGGCTGTAAGGCTACTGAGGATCCTTGAGCCTCTGTTCTCACCCTTTCTGTGCCAGGCTGAACCTGTGAAGCCAACAGTCCCTTATTATCACAAGGCTTTGGTAAGGCTTTCCATTCACCGACATTGGTGTTTGCAGTGGGCAAACTCCGCTGTGCACTCCCTGCCTTTCCGTTCTATATTTCTGTAGTTATTATGGCTGATAAAAGTGAATTTAGTTTGCAAGTACCTTGGCCAAAATTATCTTCCCTTATTATTGATGTACCTACAGTGTTGTTTTATATCTCACTACTGACTCCAGTTATTCTTATAAGGGGGTCAGGTTATAATTGTTCTTTTATGACGCGCTTAATACCCGGGATTCGAACCTGTGTTGCTAAGCGATGTCTTGCTTCTAAAACAAACGCGTTGCCCCTGAGCTCTCCTCCCGGCCCGACATCCACCCTTCCTAGCTTTTAGTAAACAGGGGGGGGGGTGCTTCCAGTGCCTGCTTATACAGCTCTATGACCTGTCACTGCTCAGAACATTTGACTCCATTTTACTGCATTTTTGTTTATGGGGGTGAGGGGACAGTCTCCCATATACCCGTTCTATACTTTCCACACCTCCCACCCCTCCATTTACTACCGCCTATAAAATGTAGTCAAATGTTTTGTGGTCATGCCCGTCGAACTGGCATGAACAAGATGGCGCTGGATACCAGTTCTTGAAATGTGTGGCCATTTTGTGCTAGACCGTGCATTTCAAAGCACATGGGGACAGTCGCATAGGTAAAAGCTGTCAGCTAGACCGAGTACTTGCTCATGAAACTGACCAACAATGACCCATAACACTGGCCCATAAAGGCCTGTTGGCCAAGCCCGTCCAGCATTGCCCTGTGTGCCAGTCCCAGCCTCAATACAGTCTGGTAGGGTTCATGGGCAGCCTAGATGAGCACAGCAATTGGCTTGAGTTCAATGGAATCACACACGGAGGCGTGGAGGAGAGCAGACAGGACCCTCTTCGGTCATGAAGACCTATTTTGCTGGAGGGTTTTAGATTTCCATATTTTTCAGATCATGGACACTCCCAAGTTCCTACTGGCAGGAATGTCAGCAACTGGATCCCATGACCGGGCCAAGATCTGAAGCTCTCAAACTGGGACAGGTGCCAAATTCCCAGATGCGCGAGAGGGAGTCCATGTCACCATGAAAGGCCCAAACCTGTCTCGCACAACAGGGTGGAGGCACCACAGCTGGGAAACCCTAGAAGCACCATCAGGCCTTCAAGCCATGACAGCTGGGGGCAGCTGCCGAGTCATGCCAAGAAGGCTTGGCATAGTCTGGGTGCCCAGGGGTGCACGCCGCTCTGAAGTATTTTGTCAGCCTTGGGTAAACGGGACGATTAACGCAGGGGCTGGCAAGCACTAGATCTGGCATGGTGCCAAACACCGGGAAAGGCTATGTGCCCAGAGGGAAACGTGTACGTGTCCAAGAGAGTGCTCTGTCCTTTTATGAGTGCACCTCATATGCGCCAGAAAACACGTGACTGACATTATCTAATAAACAGCACAATGAACCACAGTGACGAAACAGCTGTGGCCATTTTCCCTACCAGCATGGACATGAAACGCGCACTAGGGTCGTAAAGTAGCATTAATAGCATTTTCTTTTACCATTTAAAGTTTATTTAGCACTTTTCCTTATGCACCAACAACCAGCACATTATACATTGATCTTATACAGCAAAGCAGATATAATTCCTGAACTTGGTTCCAGTAGTACTCATGGTGACTCATAACCGAACATAAACACCAGATAAGTGGCTGGCATTGAAGCTAGAAAAATGTAAAGAAAATAAAAACAGAATAAATAGTATTTTAATCAAACACAGAGTGGAGTCTGTATGCAAGCACTCAACAGTCTCTTTCCGTCGGGCCCAGGAGGCCTCCATCGCCGCCTCTGGTCTCCACCACACTTGGCAACAGCCTGCTCCACCTCTTTATGAAGCCTTTTGTAGACTCGTTCTCTGACTGGCCCTTTTTTCTTGTTGGAGACTCGCTGTTCTAGTGCTGGTATATTGTGTTCCAAGAAGCAGTCGCAGGTGGCAGCTCGCTCCGACCTGGTGTTAGCCTTAAGGCTTGACAGTCTGCGAGGCTCTTGTTCAGAACCTGCCTCATTCACTCATCTTTAGATCTGAACTTTCCTTCCCCTTGTGCAACGCTCGTTTTCCTTCAGACATCGTCAGACTTAAAAGGTACTTCATTCCCCAGCATGCATTGCTTTGTACTCTTCACAGGTTAAGGTTACACACTGGTTCACAACAAACACCATTTTGTGTCCCTTCAATTCGTACTTAGACTTCGAATGTTTGGTTTGGGCTATAAGGTGGGGCTTGCGCCACTCATAAGCCGTAACTATGGCATTAGAGGACAGATAGGGAGAAATGGCTTATGAGGAGGGACACACAGCTTGTTGGAGTTGTTTAGATGTTTGCCCAATGTGAAGGCATCTCAAAGTAAGACACAGATATCAGACATAAAGTTCAAACAAAAGATATTTATTAACTTAAATGTCAGGCTGGTTGAAGGCGTAACTTGCCCTACACTAAGGTGGGATTTCCCTACCTGAAAAAAAAACTAAGGAATGTCTGAGTCAAAGAGTTCAACTTCAAAGTCTGTCTTTGTACAAAACCTATCCTTGCCCTCACAACTTCAGATAAACAATGTGTAGGGAAATCAAAGTCATAAGAAATAGTCTTCAACTCAATGTTCTGAGCTCTCTCCAGCTCACAGCTTTTTTTCAGCTCCCCCACCCCTTCCCCAAGCACAAGAAAGCTCCATGAAAAAGTCTCACGGTTATCTTTCTCCAATTCAGGGTGCTACAATTCAAAATCACTCCTTGGGGTTCCCTTCCCCAAGTTTCAAGTAACAGTTCAAAACAAAAGCGGCCTTAAGACTTTGCTTTCAAGACGAGTGTGGTCCCTTTAAGTCTCAGTTTTCCTTCCCCAAGACTGCAACTTCGCCACTTGCACTTGTTTTAATATTTTCCAAAAAGTCTTAACAAAACTCCTCGTCAACCTGACCCTTGCCTCGCCAGTTCATTTGCAGTGGTTTCATTATTTTTCACCATTCAGGGCTCACTGGTCATGGCACAGATGCTAGACCGCATGGTCCACGCATCACAGGTCGCGCGACCAGGATCCTTGGACTCGTCAGCCCACACAGGTTCCTTGGCACTTACTCATATGCACCAAGTCACCTTCACTCAGTTCCTTTTGGTGGCCTCTTGGCTTTATGTGTAGTCTTGCACTCCGTTGGCTTCTCTTTGTTAGTCTTGTGGCTCTGCCATCATGTGTCACATGCCACTTGCCAATCTGTGGCCTTGCCGCACTGTAGTCACTCATCAAAGCTCACGGTTTGGCTCCCTTTAGCCTTTGATTAACTTAACTTCAGGGTTTAAGTTAAATTGTTGTGCAACATACTTTTAATACTGTTTGCTTTCAGTGTAGTGGTCAAAGTGCACTTATAATGCTTAATTGTAATAACTCACTCAGTGCGGTATTTGACAGGCATTTATTTACTTAAAAGTCAAGTTTCTATTTAGTTTGGTAATCAATATGCATGTATTGGTTTCAAAGTTAAGTTTCTATTTAGTTCAGTATTCAATATTCGCGCCCTGAAACACTTGTGTATGGGCGCGATATAAATAAAAATATCATATCATATCATTGGCTTATATGCAGGGACCATTCATCTCTTGCGGTCCCACAGGAGCACCGCGGTGCTTACACGCCCTCCCGACTCTGAATGGCCTTTTGTACATCTTCCCGCAACTTCCTCTTGACTTCCGAAGTTGGATAAACCACAGGCGCGAGCCCCGCTCGCCTGCTGTGTGTTTTTCTCTAAACGCCAGCTTCAAGGCTGCTTGCTGGACGCGAGCATCATCCTCTCTGCTCTGGGCTTCCCATCAGCAGCACCTGCTGCTCGCACTTAGAGATGGAGATTCCCAGACCTGGGAAAAACACACAGCCCATTTGTTTTGGGTCCCACCACTCCTCCAGGATGATTGCCTCCTCACAAGGATCTACTGCAGCTCTCTCTGTTGCTCTCCCAGTCTCCCTTTATACACCTGCAGCCCCTTGACAGGCTTCAGGTGTGGATGCTCAATCACCACTGACTGACCATAATTAAAGGGACATGTTTAACACTCACAACTCTTGATAGGCATCTTCCTCGTCCCAGTACTGAAGTTGTAAAAGGGTATAGTCTTTATTACTCTCAGTACCCTCTCACTCGTCTCAGTACTGTCAAATGTCACATGTGGGGAAATGAGGGGAAGACAGCCCATAAAGTTCGGGGGAGGGTTAGGTTGGTTGTCGATAGGGAAAGGGGGATACCATGTCTCGCCCGAGGGCACCTCCCTCCCAATCCTCGAGGACCCTCCACCCAGGTGATCCTCCCTCGCTTCTCAGCCCCCAGGTGCCCCAGGGTTAAGATCCAAGAGCGATGGCCTTTCCCTGGCCACCTGCACAGAGGATCCAAGGAGAGTAGGAGTGAGAATACCCTCAGGTGACTGTCAATGACCAGGCTACTCCGTAAGGCCATTCCACCCAGTTCCTGCCCAAAATACCTCATGGAAACTCTTTGAGTTTGCTTTAATCAAGCCTTACCATCAGACTTTGCCCTCAAAGTGCCTGCCAGTAGTCTTCTGAGAGTTTATGACTTAATTGGAGTTGTAAACCCGCTACTGATATGATATGATAGGTTATTTATAACGCGCTTAATACCCAGAGGTTTCTAAGCGTGGACCCTGGGATCGAACTTGTGTTGCTCCGTGTCGTCTTGCTTCCAAGACGAGCACGTTGCC
The DNA here is from genome assembly GCF_040938575.1 of Ambystoma mexicanum. Taxonomy (NCBI): domain Eukaryota; kingdom Metazoa; phylum Chordata; class Amphibia; order Caudata; family Ambystomatidae; genus Ambystoma; species Ambystoma mexicanum. The sequence continues at coordinate 1,205,362,410 of NC_090926.1, read as the reverse complement.
CCTGAGCTATCCTCCCTCCTGGTGTAATTAAGCAATAATCACCCATTCCACAGGCTGGAACAGGTGGTAACAACCCAGGGCCCGAGTTAAAGGGTCCCTGGTGCTGTTACCACCCGTTCCATGCCGTGGAACAGGTGATTATTGCTTTTAGTATTAGTATTACTGCTATTAGCACCCCGGTTTGCCAATCTGGTAACTAAAACTAATGGGCCTCATTACTAGTATAGTATGGCGGCCTGAGAAAGAATTGGCAGTAATGGAATTACTGCCACTTTTCCTGCTCTGTCATATTACAGGTATGGTCCTGGAGTTGATGATTTACCTCCAGCAAAATACTGGCAGTAAATCCTCCAACTCTCTGCTGAAAAATCTGCAAAATCGGGGTCCTGTTCATTGAAAGAAAATACTTACACAAGATGGCCTCTGCGGAGCTGCAAGACGGGGCTCCTCCAAGTGGAGCTCCTCTTCCATTTATACAAAAAAAGTAGCAGGCGCCCCTCTCTAGAAAGAACGTGGCATGATAACGTGTTCTGTGGTTTTGTCCGACTTTGAGAGTCCACAGCCATCGCTTTTTGCTCACTGTACTTTTCACAAAGGAGGAATATCCATTTGCATATCAGTCTTTGTCCCGCCCACAAGGGCAGTTCAGCACTGAAATGCAAGGCAAACCTCCTTTCTGAATAAGAGTACCAACAGCAACCCCATACACGTGTTTCAGCCTTGTTGGGCCTCATCAGTGAGGTGGAGCTGTGCATCTCTGAGTACTCTGAGCTGTGCCTCTCTGAGCTGTGCCTCTCTTCCATTTCCATGGCGACCCAGCAAGGAGACGGAGACAAGCGGAGGTGGCGGGCACAGCCACTGCAGTAAGCAGGGAAGTAGGTCAATGGGCTTGAGGACAGGAAAATGGAAGGGAAAGGAGGGTGCGGGGAAGAGGGAGGTGTAGGGTGGTGGAAGCAGCCGTCAGGTTGCTTGGAACGCGGCCTTGGATTGTGGGATTCAACCCGCGATCCAAGTTAACTGATTGGTTGCCCCCCCCCGCCCCGGGTACTAATAAAAATGCCAGTTCTGCCTTCAGCCACTCGATCTATAAGCTCTATATGTGTCCTTCCATAAAGTCACTGAAGCCCTATTAAAAACAGGCATTGGCAAAACCAACAGTTTTGGTTTGTGTATAAGTATTAGTCATTTGCCAGGTGTTGCTATTAGCTACCCAGGTGCTCACACCATTTTGCACCTGTTATCATCAATGGGCAGTTAATACCCCTATGGCTGTTCCTGGAAAGTGTCTTTTCCATGCCTACACAAAAGCCAAAACTGTTGGCATTGCCAATTCTTGTTTTATTTATTGTTGGTGTCTTTTCCATGCCTACACAAAAGCCCAAACTGTTGGCATTGCCAATTCTTGTTTTATTTATTGTTGATTTATAAAGTGCCCTCTTCAATCAATGAATACTTTGTATCGCCCAGTAGACTTTCATTAACAGCAAACTTTGCTTGGCATTCCATTTATGATAGCATTAAAATAGGCTTTTCTTTGAAACAGGCCTCTCATAGTCTACCTTTAATGACTGTTATACTTAAAATAGATTTTGATTCCCAACAATAGCTATTTGGTTTTCCATCAATACTCATTAGACTTAGAAAAGACTCTGGTTGATGGCACGTCAGTTTCCATGTCCTATGCTTGTATATAGACTTTCTATTGAATGTCTGCAGTCTGGTCGAGAAGTTCTGGTGGACCTGAATAAAACCTTTTATTTTTGCTATGGTGGGGTTACGCCCCATATGCTTAACTCCATCCCATCCGCCCATGTGCACCCCTCACCTCCTCCTTGCTCCCCTACCATTTCATACACACATATGTAGTTATGCTTTACAGATCCTCCAGAGCACCAAGAAACCATTCAGGTGTCCACAGTGCGCGGTATAAGAACCTTTAACATACCATAACATAACATGTATATGTGTTCGGTCGAATCCACCAAAAGTACTTGACCAAACTAGACTTTCAAATGAAATTCTTTATAACAGCGGGATACCCAGTTTCCACACTTTTAACATTTAACAGACTTATGGGCCTCATTATGAGTTTGGCGTTGAAGCAATAAATTGTGGTAATGCAGTGGTAACAGTGTTACCACTGCATTACTGCCGCATTATCACACAGCCGAATTATAGGTTTGGAGGTAATGCAGAATAGACACCACCAGCACAATGATGGAGGTAATTCCTCTGCCTTACTGCCCAAAAACGGCCAAATCGGCGGCACTACCAGTGGTAATACCGCCAAAATACTAACTCCGCCTACCACGACTTGTAATCCGGTGGTAATAAAGCCGGTGGTATTAATGCCAGACCTAGTGGTGGCAACGGTATTACCATTTGGTGGTATCTCGCTGGTATTAAAGCTGAGCTACCACCAAACTCCTAATAAGGCTGTTAGTCCTGGCTTAGTTCCACACCGGGCCGTGTGCATCTGCATGCAGCAGTTCTCTCACTCCTAGGGGTCATTTCGAGAGTGGTAAAACATGCTGCATTTGCAAACAGTGGATGAATTACAATCCTGCACCTCTTTCTTCCCGGCTGCTTGCTTACTGCGGCAAATTCATTCACACAAAGCATTGCCACCTCAAGCATTAACCATGCAGTGCAGATCCCCAATGGAGTTCTATGGATGCCAGATTGGGAAATAACAAAAGGGTGCTCGTGACTCTAAATCATGCAGACCCTTCCTATTACCACATGCAATAAGAGTCATTCCATTTGACAGCATTACCAGGCGTAATACAACCAGACTCCTAATGACCCCCCCTTAGCGATTATCATTATTTTCGCAGTGTTTCAAGTTTCTTTTTTTTTGGACACCAGACTAGACCCCCCCCCCTTACATGCACAAGTTATTACACTCTTAGCATTAATCATACTTGGCCTGGGTATATTTCCCCACGGTTCCCAGAATGCAAGTCTATTTTCTCTTGGACATGAGACTTTTTGTCCCAACATGCATCCATTTAGTATTCTATACTCACGTGTGAGAAATTCCCCTTAATGACAATATCACAGCAAATTAAAACCTACTCAAGCTTGTGGATGTTACCATGTTGGGTGACCATGCAGTGCCGTGTAGTGGTTGTTCTCATGCTTGATGGTCAGGGTGTGACGAGGAGTGGTGTGCCGTGGTATGGATTTCTGTTTTACTTAGCCAGCGTTCTTGTTCCAGGAGACACCGGATGCAAGCTTAGGAAGGCAGCAGATGTGAAGCTGAAAACGGACTATAACAAAAATTACAAAATGGCCGCCAAGTGATTTATGAGCTGAGTGCATGATGCGGGAGCAACGGTTGAGAACACTGGTAAGGTGGCAGAATCTAAAAGCACTGAAGCTGTTGAGAATCACAGGAATGTGGAGGGACTCACCTTGCTGATCCAGCGGAAGGAGGGCAACTATAAAACAGAACATCAGCAATACAGCGGAGAGAGCAAATGGGAAATTCAAGAATGGAACCGTTTGAACAAGCTGTATATGAAAAAGGAACCGCCAACGCTCAGATAAAGGAGCATTAGTGAACTTGCTGAATCCAGCGGAAGATTGTAAACTCCCAAGAAGTGGCATTGAAGTGAATCCAAGGTGCAGAAGAAGCTTCTGTGAAACGCTTGCAAAACCGGACTAAACTGGGAGTCAGGTGGAACCTCTACGAAGATCATATGACTTCTGACAAGGCAGAGGGGAAGGGGAAGCCTCTGTGGACCGCTGCATATAAGTGGATAAAACCAAGAAGCTGGGAAAAGATTGGGGAATTCCACTGAGCAATCCTGAGAAGTAATACAGAGGTTGATGACGAATCCTATGAAAGACTTCCTATGGATAATGAACAGCCTGTCAGACTGACAATCCTAAAAAAGAGAATAGGGTTTGATGACTTCAAGAAACTGGAGGAATATCGAGGTTGATGGAATTTTTGTGCTGGCTCTGCCCAAACATCTGTGCCAGTGCACCGATATAGGCCAGTATCCCCATGTAAGATCACCCAGGTTGGTTTTCCTAGTAATGCAAATAAAACATGCAATGCCATCAAATGTCCTTATTGGTTTTCCCAATGCAGTCCCTCCTCCTTCCCCAATGCTAGAACACTCCTCAAGTAGGCGTTGGTCTTACTGCTAGTAAAACATGCCATTTCACAGTAAAAAAACATGTCCATAGTGACTGGACCAATGTTGGGCAGTATTCCAAATAAGAATATTAATCAGTTTGGCTTTACATATAATGCCACTAAAGCATGTCATTCCACTGTAAGAAAGCATGTCCATAGTGACTGGACTAATGTTGGGCAGTATTCTACATAAGAATATTCATCATTCTGGCTTTGTCTATAATGTCAGTAAAGCATGCCATTCCACTGTAAGAAAGCATGTCCATAGTGACTGGACCAATGTTGGGCAGTATTCCAAATAAGAATATTAATCAGTTTGGCTTTACATATAATGCCACTAAAGCATGTCATTCCACTGTAAGAAAGCATGTCCATAGTGACTGGACTAATGTTAGGCAGTATTCTACATAAGAATATTCATCATTTTGGCTTTGCCTATAATGTCAGTAAAGCATGCCATTCCACTGTAAGAAAGCATGTCCATAGTGACTGGACCAATGTTGGGTAGTATTCCACATAAGAATATTAATCACGTTGGCTTTGCCTATAATGCCAGTAAAACATGTCATGTCACTATTAGAAAACCTTGATACTGACTGCCCCTGTGCCCTCCACCCAGAGCCTCGCTCCCCATCCTGCCTGTATACAAACACAAACACACACAAACACATTCTTAGCAATTAAAACACACACCCATACAACATGTACACTACAATACACACGCTCACAGAGCACTCTAAATCCCATGCGCACGCATTCACACCCATGCACAACATTCACACTGCACTCTCATTCACGCATGAACTTATACAGATATCACCCCTTGCATGCACACATAAATACATACATACATATATACATACACAAGACCCACCACTGCAAGCGCTTGAGACGCCGTCAGTCTTTAGGAGGAGTGCCAGGGTTAATGCCATACCTCTGGCAAATGTAATCAGAATGCTTATCACATTTCACAAAATAAGGAAGAATATTTGCTTTATTGACATCAATGCATTACAGGACCCCCTCAAACTAAACCTGAAAAAATAATCCAATATTAAACAAGTACACACGATTTGTGCAGAAAACAACTACAGTAAAAATGAAGAAATATTAATTTACATAGCGCTACTCATATAAACACAATTTAATTAATTACAACTTTTTTAGTTACGCACTGAGCACTTCAAAGTTTTCATTTTAATTAGCTATATTAGAATGATGAAATAAGCATATTAGTTTGGCCGTATGGGTGGCTATTCTCTGTTGTGCTACCACATAATCAAGTACTTAAGTAAGGTAGTAGAGGGGTTGAGAGGCTTTGAAGATACAATGTGGGCTTCACATTAACATATTTTTTATCGCAATAAATAAATATTAAACAGATATATATTGTCATAATATGCAGTGTACCTAAAGGCTTGTTCGGGATAGAATATAGTGATGCAAAATAGGGTCGTCTAGAGGAGCATTCAGAGAATGTCAGGTCTGAGAGAGGGGTAACTGCCTGGGCAGGCGACTCTCTTGTGTGCAGTGTTTATTTTAATACATGTTGATACCAATTAAAGCCTCTATACATTTCAACATTGTAACAATGTTGGCATCTCAACCCACATGTGCATTGCGAAATGGATCAGCTGACAATGGAATGAGGCGAATGCGTGTATGAGGTTCAGCTATTTCAGAGATATTGGAATCCATGCCAGAGCTACAGCTTTATATAATCCCAGGGGCAATGGTCGTATCGAGCGAACTAACAGGATCATAAATAAGACAAGCCAGCTACGATGTGAAGCATTTATATACAGTATAATAATTCCAAAATAGGGTGTGACGGGGTCAGGGATCGGACCTGTGAAGGAGAAGCATAAGCGAGACCGGAGCGTTTGGAAGGCACCAATTCTTGGATCCAAAGCCATTGCAGTTCTTGCGGGACACCAGGCTAGGATACACCAAGAAGACCCTAGAGGGAGTCTGATAGGAAAGGCTGTTGCCTTAAGGCCATCACCGCTAGCCAGTCAGACTTTCGACGGTATGGATTACTGATCTCTAGTGACCATTTTGGGGCTTAGGGCAGATTGGGCTCTGGTTCAGGAAGCTCACAGGGAGACGAAATAGAGGGACGCCATTTAGGTGGACCCCATCGTGATCTATGCCCTAGTTACAGGCCCCAGAGTGGTAGAATTGCCCTAATCGGAGGTCTCCCCATCTCTCTGTAGCATGCATGATGCATTATTGGAAGCTCTTCTGCTGTAAACCTCTGGGGTGCTATTGAAGCTCTTCTGCTGTAAACCAACTAGAGCTCCACTCAAGCTCTTCTGCTGTAAACCTCTAGAGCTCTACTCAAGCTCTTCTGCTGTAAGCCTCTAGAGCTCCACTCAAGCTCGTTTGCTGTAAACCTCTGGAGCTCTATTCAAGCTCTTCTGCTGTAAACCCCTAGAGCTCCACTCAAGCTCTTCTGCTGTAAACCTCTGGAGCTCTATTCAAGCTCTTCTGCTGTAAGCCTCTAGAGCTCCACTCAAGCTCTTCTGCTGTAAACCTCTAGAGCTCTACTTAAGCTCTTCTGCCGTAAACGTCTAGAGCTGCACTCAAACTCTTCTGCTGTAAACCTCTAGAGCTCTACTCAAGCTCTTCTGCTGTAAACCTCTAAAGTTCCACTCAAAAATCTCCTCTCAATATTCAAAATAAAGCAAAGCAGTGCAAGCACAATTATTTACATTAATTCAACACCCTAACTACCAATCCCCTAATGTATCCAGAGGACTAGGGGTGAGAAACATTCAGGCTAGCCCAGCCCACTCCATCAGCATCAGTTTAATATCATTTAGGAATCAATCCAAACATGTCATACATATGATGGTTCATGCAACAACACACAAGCAACATACTGATACGCGACACACAAATATGAAAAAAATGTAAACATACACAAATATGCAAAAACGGGCACACATTTAACATAAGAATTACCATAAACAACCATTCTAATGAATGTGTGCATTGGTGAATGAATAAGCACATGGTACACCTACAGTTGATATAAAGCACATTACGCAATGCTGATTCCTCCCCTAGCACTGTGTCGATTTACACGCTCGCTGAATAAAACACTGTCTACGTGTTTCAGTGGGCTGAGATAAGCGTCTTCTTCAGGACACTGCCGCGTTATTGATCAATCTCAGAGTCCAAGAGAATCCTTTGATATCTTCTAGGCACTATATCTAAGGTAGAGCTATGATAGGTTATTGATAACGCGCTTAGCGCGGACCCGGGGATCGAACCTGTGTTGCTCCACGTCGCCTTGTTTCCAAGGCGAGCACGTTGCCCCTGAGCTATGCTCCCGAGACAATAACAAATATTGTTCAACGGGTCTGGACTGAAAACACATATTTTGAACATGAAATTAAAAAAAAACTTTGATATTGAACGTAGATGTATAGCACACACGACAAACAAACAGTCATTAAGAGCTTTTTATAGTGTGTTTTTTCGTCACACCTGTGACCTGCGCATTATGGCAGGGAGGTAGGCGCCCCCGCCGCTCAGCTGTCTGATCCAGTACAGTTGAAAGAAGGCCCAACGGCCCTGGAATGATCCAGAAGCGTCGAAGGACGTTGCGACCGTCATGATGGCAGCCGCCGTGCAAATCGCTTTGCTCCCAGACTGTGGCCGTGGCATGGATTCGACGCGGGGACTGGGCTTTGGTAAATACGTTGATGGCGTCTGATCCGAAATGGCGAGCCTGTCTTCACGTTCAAGAATTATGTGCGCACAAAATACCAGCTGTGCTCCATTCTCAGAGAGGACGCGAGGGGCTGTCTCTGGGGAGAGAGACGTACTGCCAGTGAGCGGCCTCTGGCCCCACCTGGGGTCTCCTCAGAGAGCGGAGGGCAGCAGATGAGGCGAAGTGCTCCCGTGAAAGCCACCCGACCCGGGGTGCCCAGCTCTCCTCAGCCTCTGCGCCAAAGGCTCGCAGGGTGCGACCTCCCTTACTGACTGTTGGGGGGCTTTTGCACAAACCTCTGGCGAGGGCTGTCTGCCTCCCCAAAAGTACGGCTAGGCCGCATAGACGCAGTCACACTGGCAGGGGCGTAGCCAGCATCAACATTTTGAGGGGGCTGGATGACAGTTTTAAAAGCTGGTCGTGAAGGGGGCCATTAACCCATTGGTCTGTCTATGCCCCCACCCCCTTCCTCTGAGCCCAGGAGGATGAACAGCTGTCACCCCTTCTTTGGTCCATTAGATGCGTCTTTCACCCCAATTCAGGGGCCATTAAGTTTCACAAAACGATGCCGCTCATTGGCCGATATAAAGCTGAGCGCAGCTGTTAAGCCTTGGGCTTCATCTTTGGAGCTATGTTAATGGTTTCCGTCCTCTGCCACTGCACTTTTGCAGTTTAAATGTAAATGCACTGCCCTCCCAGGTGAGAAATTGGACAGGCGCCTGGCGTAGCAGCCCTTTCCCATCAGCACCCCTGGACTGAGCATCACTGCAGAGGGCTGCCTTCTGCCTGCAACCGCCTCCATTTAGGGGAACTTCAGCCCTCCCAAGCCACCCCAGCACACTAATAAACTTACAATACCCACTCTTGTTATGATATGATAGGTTATTTATAACGCGCGGGGACCGGGGATCGAACCTGTATTGCTCCATGTTGTCTTGCTTCCAAGGCGAGCATGTTGCCGCTGAGCTATCCTCCCTTATGTATAAATGCGGTAAATCCTATAGGATGACATAGCACATAGTAACAACACAATTCATCATCGAGAAGCCATATGCCAACAAGAACACAGTGGCAGGGATTCCAGAAGCTCGGTGACATAGTATTCCAAGTACCTTTGCAGGGAATGGAGCACTAAGAGGGAAGGAAGGGGTTAAACACTTAAGAACACACACACACACACACACACAGCCAAAGACCATAACAAGTCAGAGCATAATTAGGTGTGTAGTACCAACTCCTTACACGACTAGAAAAAGAGATGCATTAATACTTTGCAGTTGTATAATGTAATCAGGCATTGTTCATAGGCTGGCTGGGAATGTAATACTCTCCAGATGCAGCTAGAATCAGTGGCGTTTGCTAAAGTTCTATTCTTTGACGTAAAGCCCACGGGGGAACCAGGGAGAATGTCCGGGCGCAGGCCAGAACCCTCAAAGTCTCTTTGGGACTGTTTTTGTTAGTTCACACGTTCTCCATAGGAATCAACTGGACAAAGTCAGTAGGCCCAGCCGCAGATTGGGAGAGAAGATAGGTAAGCCCCAGTTCTGTCCCACAGACATGCAGACAACAGCAACTGATGGCAGGGGATGTCAGAGGAAACCCTCTTGAACTCAAGTACCAGGTTCAAGACCCAGCACCACCAGGAAGACGAGAAGCGAAGCTCGATTCGGACCAATTGGATTCTATGGCAAAATGCAGTGGAGAGGGACCTTCAGAGACCTTTGACCCCGGCGGGTAAGTATCTTGAATATCCCACCATCTCAGGGCCCAGAGGTAAGTGCTCTTGTTCAAGGCAGACCAGAAACAGCCCTGCGAGTACACAGTCTTCTTTTGCAGGGCAGTTTGCTGGATCCAACCATCCAGGGACTTAAACCCCGAACCAACAACAACCCTGATGGCCAAAAAGAAGGACAAGTAGCCTTCCTTGGACTGGGGTCCACCAGCCAGAAGTGAAAACAATGACAAAGATGCTCGAGGAGGATGAAAAACCATGCCAGTCAGATTCCAGCAGCTTCGGGGCAGCCAACCAGTAGTAAACTGCCACACAATGAAGAGGACAATTAAGGAAACCCACATGTATTCATTTAATTTTATGAACAGAAAACATTGTGTAATTTCATTTAGTTGTTCATTTTCTTGTGCCATTTTAATATTCATAGTGTCGTAGTTTGTAGTATTTAGTTAGCATTTCATTTTGTACAGACATGCTGTTGTAACCCTTTTTGTAGGCAGTGGTACTATCCCAGTGGTGCCCGTCCACTCATCCACTTGCTCTGCCAATTTGACTACTTTTAAACCCAATCCCTTTGGCTTGAGTGTGGCACTCTTATCTGGAGTCCATCTGGGGAGACTCTGTGCCAGCCTGTGTTCTGCTGGCAGGCCTACCTGAGGGCTGTCTCTCTGCTGCTGGAGGCCTGTCACCCTGGCATGCCCCGAGCACTCCTGTGTGATGCCTTGCTGTTGTCTACCCTGCAGGGCTGGGACCTCTACAGATGTTGTAGTGCCTGACTGCATGTACCCACCCGCTTCTTCTGGGAGCTGCATCCAGCAATCCATGCTTGTCTGGTCAGATCCCCATCTTATGCAGTGCCACAGGGTTGTTTATTGCCTGGCCTGGACTATTCAAGCAGTGTTTCTCCTATTCCTGCTCACATGTACTTTGCTTACAATCTGCCATTAAAAGGTGAAACTGTGCTGACTTTTCCATTGACTCCCACTGTGTGATGTATTTCTGTGATCAAATGCATGTGAAGTAACTCTAATCAATGTTAGAGGTCCCTTCCCTTTGCCATCAAACTGCTCTGTCTGTGTTTCTGATGAGCTGAGCACGGTTCTGGTATTCTGGCAGTTCCCTTGGGGTTTGGAACAGATGAGTCTGTGTTCAAGCAGTGTTGGACCTTTTCAAATGTGAAATGTGTTATGAATAGGTTTCCTCTGCCGTTGAACTGTGTGGAAAAGGAAACTGTTCATTTCAAGTCACATATGCAAAGAGGTTTCATATTGAAAGCAAGGAGAAACATGAAAGAAATCTTATGAACTACGCTGGTGTAATGCAACCACCTAGAGTTTTCATTTTGTGTTGTAAAATAGACATTGTACTGTAAAGTACAAGTGAGAACCACTGGCATAACAGGGGCAGTGCGGGGGACCCCGCGACCACATGTCCTGGGAGGGGGCCCATCTTGGAGTAAAAAAAAATGAAAACATTTTTTAAAAAAAAGTTTACATTTCTTTTTATATTTACTCTGCATTTATAAAGAAATTGTTTCTGTAACAGAAATACTTTCGTTATGAAGGCAGAGTGAATACAAAAATAAACCTTCTTTTTGAAGTCCTGGGGCTACTCCCACCCCATGAGATTAAGACCCTAGGCTGGAGGCCTCCATGTCATGGGGTGGGGGAAGCCCTATTACTTCAAAAATAAATAGTTTATTTTTTTAAGTCACTCTGCCTTCATAAAGAAATTATTTCTGTTATGGTTCGGTCCTTCACGGAAATAATTTCTTTATGAAGTCAAAGTGACTTTAAAAAGGAACAATTTATTTCTGAAGTATTATGGCTCCCCTCAACCCTATGACGTGTGGGTGTGTGAGTGTATGGTGAAAGAGTGCACACAAATGTATGGGTGGCTGAGTATGCGTGTGTGTGTGTACGGCGAAGGGATGCACACTTAAATGTATGGGTGGCTGCCTTGGTGTGCCTGTGTGGTGAAAGGGTGCACACTTAAATGTATAGGTGACTGCCTGTGTGAGTGTATGGTGAAAGGGTGCACACAAATGTATGGATGGCTGGGTGTGGGTGTACGGTGAAAGGATGCACACTTAATTGTATGGGTGGCTGCCTGGGTGTACCTGTATGGTGAAAGGGTGCACACGTAAATGTACAGGTGTCTGCCTGGGTGTGCCTGTATGGTGAAAGGGTGCACACTTAAATGTATGGATGGCTGGGTGTGCGTGTGTATATATGTCAATTGGTGTGTGTGCTTGTGTTCAGGGGCGCAACAAAACCTACATTTCAGGGGGGCTAACCCTTCAAATGTTGGGAGAGGTGCTACCTTCTAGTGTAGTGGGGGGGATGAGCAAACATATTTGTGTGGGGGCATCTAACTTCTTTATGGATTTTAATGAGACTATTCTAGTGCAGCCTCAATGTTACAAGCAGTTAACTCTCTCCTTTAAGTGTGAAAGCACCCACTTATGGACTGCTGCGATAATGACTGGTCTCCTGTTCACTCTATACCCTTCCAATCACACCCCTGGCATGCAAGTAGTAAAGCCACATCACAATTTCAATTGCCTAAAAATGTGGCATTTGAATGCAGGCACTAACAGAGAAATGCTGTAGTTAGTAATTGCTGGGCGTGGCCCTTCTTAACAGCGAAGCCCAGGTGCCATTTAACATCTGTGTCCTTTTCTGTCTGCAGCTGCTCTGTAGGTCATTCAGCCAGGTCAAGTCAACATAGCCCACAATTTCATGAGGGTAAGGGGGGAGTGCTGAAGCCCAGTTAGCTCAATAGTGTTGCACCACTACTTGTGTTTAATGCCTTGATTACTTATTGGTAATCTGCATTACTCCTAGCCCTATTCTTCCTCATCCCAGTACTTTTGTATGAGGCAGTACTTGTGTATGAGGCAGTATGCCTGACGTAACTACCTGTAATCTTCCTTACTCCTAGTCCCACTCTTCCTCATCCCAGTGCTTACCTATAAGGCAAGGAGCCTCATACGTAGGCACTGGGACAAGGAAGAGGGACGTGGAGGTAATTCTGGCCAATGAGCTGATTTTGGAGGTTGGGGTAGGGAATGGGAGGCAGAGGGGATGTGTGGGAGGCGGGATTGTGCAATAAATCATAATGGTCGTCCATGTCTATGCTAAGCAGGCATGATATGTGGTACTAGTGGCTAGAGAGGCATTTTGGTGCAGCCAGTCTAGTAATTCCTCAGTTTGGTATGACTTTTTTTAATTGGGCTTTAATGATAAAGCAGTCCTGCTAAGTGTAATTACATGGCTAGACTGGCATGTGGGTTCTGTCAGTCTAGCCGTTTCTTGTATATTTTTCTGGGCATCTGTGATAAAATTATGAAATGATATGATATGATATGATAAGTCATATATAACGCGCCTGTACACAAGTGTTTTTAGGTGCGACAAGATAAGGGAAGGAAAACAGAGGGAGGACAAGACAAATGATCTTACTAGGCCTTGAGTCATTCAGATCGTGCAAGTGCAAGAACGAGAAGTGCAAGGGGAAAGGGAGGGGGGAAGTGCAAGGGAGAGAGGAGGGGACAACAGGGCAGCAATGCTCTGAGTAAGAGCAGCCAGGGCAGTGTGGCTCTGGGTAGTGCAAGGAGAGCAAGGGGCTGTAGGGTTACAGTTACAGCCCCTAACTGCGTGGTAGGCCCAGAGGCAGTGCAAGGGTGACTGATCAAGAAAGAGCCTGGACTCAGTGAGACTGAGGGTAGCCAAGCAACCAGGTAGGTCAGGTAGGTGAGCAGCGGAGGGAGAGAGAGAAAGCAGAGAAGAGGAATGTTTTGAGCTTCCGGAACTTCAGGTGGACCGGGTCAAGTTTGGGAGGGGCAGGGAGGCCATTCCAGAGGGAGGCACCTGAAGAGGAGAGAGATATACCCACTCTGCCTGGAGAAGCATCTGACCCTTAGGGCTCAAGAAGAAAGGTATTTTGGAAGAGAGTGTTGGATGTAGTGCAGTCTCCGGCCCCAGAAAGCCTTGTGGACAATGCAAAGGGTTTTGAACTTGATCATTGCAGCCACCGGGAGCCAGTGGAAACATTTCAGGGCTGGAGAGATATGGTCATTGGGCTTGAGGCCAAGGATAAGTCTTGCAGTCCTGTTCTGGATTAGTTGCCGAGGGCAGACAGTAGAGGAAGGCAGATTGAGAAAGTGGCTGTTGCAGTAGTCCAGCCTAGGAAGAACTAGGGGTCTGGAGACAGTGAGCTTCTGGAGGGAAAGTGAGAAAGGAAGAGTCCCTTTGAGGAGGTGTAGCTGGTATTGGGACTTCTTGGTGACATCCGAAATGTGAGGAGGTAGAGAGAGAGTGGAGTTGAAGATGACACCAGGAATGAGCGAGAGAGGAGAGGAGGCTGAGGGGAGGGGAGGCTGAGGGGAGCCATAAGGAAAGCTAAGTGTCATCCGCATAACACTAAAAGTTAGAGGCAAAGGTAGAGGTCAGGTGGGCCAAAGGGGCCAAGTAGAGGTTGAAAACCCAGGGTGAGAGGATAGAGCCCTGGGGAACGCCACAGGTAGAGAGAGGTGGCTGAGGGAAAGGGACCAAGTTGGACCTGGGAGGAGTGGTCCAAGAGGAAGGAGGTCAGCCACTGCGGGCCTGATCCATGATGCCCAGGTTCTCAAAGAGTCAATTGATCAGGATGGCGTGGTTGACCATGTCGAAAGCAGAGGAAAGTTCAAGGAGGATGAGGACAGAAGGAATGCTGTAATCAAGGTTGGAGATCAGATCTTCACAGGTGTTCAGGAGAGCAGTTTCCGTGCCTCTGGCAGCTCTTAAGCCAGACTGATGGTCATGGAGACAACCAACAGATTCAGTGTGGAGAGTAAGCTGGGAGAAGGACAGCTTTTCCAAGAGTTTGGGAGAGCGGAAAGCTCCAGTGGGAAAAGAATGATTACAGAAATCGGCCAAGGCTGGAGCAAGGGTTCAATATAGTTATTGATGGTTCTGGAGGAGCAGGCGAGCACCTGCTTCCACGACACTTTCATAGATGGGACTTGACTAGAAAGCTCATCAGGTGTTAGAGAGAAAGAGGAGAAAGGGGGAAGAGAGGGAAAGATGGCTAAAGGGGGTTGAGAGAGGAAGAGGGAGAGGAAGAGAAGATAGTGGACAGGATGTCCTGAGTTTTAGCAGAGAAGCGAGAGGCTAAGGTTGTACAGAGGGCCTGTTGAGGGAACAGGAGAGGTAGGGACCGTAACAGGATTGTCCAGTTCCTTGAAGATTTTTAAGAGTTTGGCTGTGCTGCTAGAGGCCACAGAGACGCAGGCTTGAATGTGTGCTCTCTTCTTGACGAGTGTTATTGCTTAAACTGGCATTTTGGTGCAACCAGTCTAGGTATGTCTAAATATGGCCTGGCATGCTTTACTGTAATGTTATTAAGTGTCTAGACTGCTCTACATTGTGCAGCCAGTTGGACATGTTTTCATTGTGGCATGGCATTTTTAATAACAAAGCATTAATGTTCCTGTGCACTGTTGGTGACTTGCATGTATTGGACTGGTGTTACCCTACAAAACAATTGCAAACACTGTGGCTCAATAGCCAATTGTTCTCAGAAAGTGTGCTGTATATTGCTTTGAAACACATATTTATGTCTTTCTCCTAGTACAGTGTGCGGCATACCCCTTCAGCAGCACGTTTGTACGTATTGCACAAGCGTGGTAATCTAGGCCGGCCCAGAGAGTGGCGCGACCTGTGATTTTTTGCTGAGTTGGGGGACCCCCTCAGCATGGTTCGCAGGGGGGGCCCCAGATCCTGTGTTACTCCACTGTACAAAAACAGTAATGGCGTCCAAAAGGGACACCAGATACACGCAACAGACCAGTGGCAGCACTATCACTTGATGTTAGGCACCAAAGCACAACCAATGCCAGACACACACATCCTGTAAACATATATGGACATTTACTAGGAAATGCATTGGGATAAAATAATAAACATGTCAGATTAGTACTTTGGTACACATACCACACAGTAAGGGAAAAGGCCTTCATTTAACTTCACATCAGGACATGAAATGCAGGAGACTAACCCAACTGGTAAGGACTAGTCTTTATTGCTCCTAATAAGGCGAGAAGAAAGGGGTTAGAAGATACGGAAGCAGACTCAAAGAGCCAACCCAAGGGGCCATCCAGCCACAGACCCCTTGCATGAATTGCTTTAGCAAGTGCTCTTTAATCCTGATTCTTATTGTTCAATTATTTATGTCTTGCTTTATAGTTTACAAACAAACTTTTAGCTAAATCCAGATTTCTCCTTCTGGGAATCCTCACTTCATGCAGCGTGTTAGGACCAAAGATATTTTACCTCATGAGGCGCTATGCTACAGTACTGGTAAAACACTGCATTTGCCCTTTGGAGGGCCTCTTTACACAGGTGTTTGCCCCATCGGTCCCATGTGGGTTTCCCATCGTACCTTGAATGGGTTCCAGACATGATGCCTTTCCCAATAAGATATGATAAGTCATTTATAACGCGCCTGTACACAAGTGTTTCTAGGCACGACAAGACACTGGGGGAAGACAGAGGGAGGACAAGACAAAGGGCCTCATTACATGGACGGCGGTAAGGGTTAACGGTCACCGTTAATGGTAACGGTGACCGTTAACCCTTACCGCCGTACTACGAGGTCCCTTTGTGGGTTGGGGAATTTAACGCCTGAGGCGTTAAAACCCAACCCACAAAGGGACCTTGGTGCTAATTACGGCACCGCAAATTTGCGGTACCGTAATTAGCACCTTCCCCATTCCCATTATGCCCTATGGGGCAAAAATGGGAATGGGGAAGGGCAATGGTGGAAGGGGGAATTACCGCCCCACCAACCTTGGAGTAGGGCGGTAATTCCCCTTTCCACCAAGGCGGTGCCGGTAATTTACCGGCATAGACCAAGGTGCTAACATCACCTTGGTCCACCGCCTACCGTGTAATGAGGCCCAAACTATCTTACTAGGACTTGTGTCGTTCAGATCGTGCAAGTGCGAGTATGAGAAGTGCAAGGGGAAAGGGGGGATGTGTGAGAATGAGAAGTGCAAAGGGAGAGGGACAGGAAACAGGGTAGCGATGCTCAGAATTAGTGCAGCACAGGGCAGCGCGGTTATGGGTAAGTGCGAGGAGGGAGGCATGGGGCCGGAGAGGTTACAGTTACAGCCCCTAAGTATGTGGAAGGCCGGAAGCAGTGCAGCGGTTACTGATCAAGAGAGAGCCTGGTACCCAGTGATACTCTGAGGGTGGCCAAGCAACCAGTTGTTAGGAAAGATTTCGTAATTGTAGGTAATTTTCCTTCCATGTGGCAACCCCTAAACTTTTTGCTGTTGTTTTTCACCTTGTTCTTGACTTTGCCAGAGAAGTGCAGCTTTCTGCCGCACTCCTCTGGGCTTTCGCTCCTTTCTTATGGGGAAACTGACATGCCCTTAAGACAGTCAGTACCGGGGAACGCTGTTTCCCGTAGTTTCTTTTATCATGTTGCGGCTTTAGTGCAACATGACACAAGAGGGCACTGTAAGCTAAGTTACAGCTCTCTTGGGTCTCTAGCCTTCTACAGGCCCTAGATACTCGTTTAGGATTGTATTTGATCGGTGCAAGTCATTCAGGGACTGGAATGGTGGCAGCGATCGTTTTGTGTATTTTGAGCTCCTTTTGGCGTTCTGAGCGCATTTTGCGCGCTGAACCCAAAATGGTGGCCTGGCTCCCAAAATGGCCAGACCACGAGGCTCCTTTGTCCTGTCCGCTGACCGTCTTGCTCCCTTCACCTTCCCCAGGTCGAGCTGACCCGGGGCCTTCCTTATTTGGGCATGTACTTTCCCGCGAAACACGGATGCTTTCGCGGGCTTCTACATGTCTTTTGTGTGCCTCCAGGGTGTGGGCTGGGATGTCTGGTCCCAATACACATCCTGGGTGCCAGAGAGTCTAGGGTGGTGTGAATGCCTGGGACCACCGTGGTCCGTGATTGGTCCACGAATGGTGTGTGTGTTGATGAGCGGATCTCCCATTGGCTCCCCTCCGTTTTGGCACGAAGGGAACCGTGGATAAGAGGGGGCTGGAAACACCACTACCATGTCGATCTCCTGAGTTCTCACGAACGAAGGAATACAGGAGCCAAGTATCCTGCAACCAAGAGGCTGGACCGAGGAATCGCTGGTGACCCGCTGAAGGACTCCTCCTTTGCACTGCTGTCGTCCTGTGAAACCCTTTCCTCCTTTGATCGAACCAGACGGCCTGTACTGGTGCTTCGACCTTTGGAATAGCAGGAACAGCTATTCTCGGCATCTTCATCATCTCCTGCCAGTAAGCCTTCGGAAGCGTCTCTGGGCCATCCAGTTGACTGACCAGCTTACAAGGGAGTCTTGCTCTGTAACCGCCGCCAGGTTGTGTTGTATTTCGAGTCCTGGTCACTCTCACACGCTTAGTACACTTGGCGTTCCCAAGTCTGAAGTGAGTAGTGTACATTTGGCTCAGATACACACGGCCGCTCCGTTGCCCTGCTGTGGTGACAAAACTGTGCAGGTTTCTTCGATTGGGACGTCTTTTTTCTCTACATGACGACGAGGCATTCCCGGGTCTTCTGAACCTGCCAGCTGCTGAGACTAACGTGGAGAAGCCTGGGTCTGCTTGCATCGGGGACCGGTGAGTAGTATAGCTAGGATCTGGTCGGCCTCCTGCAGTAGCCCATTGCTTTTCCCCGCTGTGTAAAAACAGCACCCTTTTGTCCGTACTCGCGCTCTGCTTCTGCTCACTGTGGAGGCTGCGCTTGAGTCGCGGAACCTGTTCTTCTTCTGTTGTGCACTAACCCGAACTGCCTGATTTCCTTAGAAGAGACTCTCCTTTTGCCCGTTGGCACCAGCGTGGGCAGGTACTTTTGAGCACAAGGCTCCACTCTTCGCAGGGTTCGGACTTCCATCTAGTTAGGTGCCTCTGAAGGCGAACTGAGTCTAAAGCATTGTATCGCACTGCCTGTTTTCCTTCCCTTGCAGGTGGACTACACATTTCGTGCATATAACGCTTGAGACTTGTTGTATTTGTATATATATTGTGTTGATATGGTATGTGTTGGTTTAATATTGTGATACTGTGATTTTCTCGCTACGGTCATTGTTTTAAAGGCCTTAAAATAAATGTGTGTATATTTTTGATATAACAACTGTTTGGAGTAGTTTGTAAGCGCTCTTGCTTTGTGTGCTCATTGCGGGCTTTCAGTCACCCTCACCCCTCTTGAGACCTAGTCTTGACCGCCGCGATCGCTACCTTGATTGGTCTGGCTCGTCCAGAGGTTACCCTGTTCCAAGTAATTAGGTTGGCCTTCTGAACTTCTGCGCCACCAGGACAGAGTTCAGAAATCCGTCTTAACAAATTGGTGTACAGCGGTGGGATACGACTGAAGGTATCCAGTGTTGCGCACGAACTAAGGCATTTCAGGTTATTCCAACCAGGACACGTAGTGAATTGTTGTAGTATAACTTTAAAAAGGCCATAGTCCTATCTAACAGTATGGAAACAAATACCTTGTTAACTTTAAATGCTTCCAAATCAGAAACATTGAAGAAGATGTGTGCGGAGAGAGGTGTTTCCTCTCAAGGCACTAAATTGGAAATGATCCAAAGAATCGTGGCGTGGCAAGAAGCGCAGCTTGACGCTATAACTTCTGAGGACAGTGCAGAAGGTGGTGGGGCTGCTCTCACTGGTAGAACCGACGGTTCTGCCGCTGCACTGATTCATCGCGACCACGAGGACAGGGAGGATGTGATGTCTAATGTTTCCTCTGCCAGTGCTGATGGGGAGGCTATGCTTGAATTCAAGAAGCAAGAGCTGTGGTTTAGGCAGCAGGAGCTTGAATTCAGCATAGCCAAACTAAAAATCGAACAGGCAGAAAAACAAAAAGACAGGGATCACCAGTTGGAACTGGCCAAGCTTCAGTTTGCAAATGGGTCCAAGGGTCCTGGACATGGGTCTGGGGCCTCCTCTCATCCACGGTTTCCGAAAGATCTGCTCAGTGTGTATGAGGAAAGGAATGACATTATGGACTGGCTGAATGCGTTTGAGTATGCATGCGAAGTTCAACAAGTTGACAATGCTGATAAGATTGCCTGGTTACTCAGCAGACTGCCCCATTCTGGCTGAAGTGCCATTATGGAAATGTCGAAGGCTGAGCGAGCTGATTTCGCAATATTAAAGCAAACTCTCATTTTAAAGTTTGGGAAGACTCCGGCCCAATATTTGAAACGTTTCAGAGAGTATAAGAAAAAGGAAGGTGGTACTTGGGTATCTTATGTCACTGAATCCTTGAAAAACTTAACTGGCTGGGTCGAAGGTTATAAGGTTTCTACCTTCGAAGGCATGATAAATCTTGTCATGCTGGAACACATTTTTGCTTCTTCTTCCCTGGAGCTTAAGCAGCATTTGGCCGATTCGAAGGAGATAGATCCTAAGAAGCTGGCCATTGCAGCCGACTTATGGGTGTCACATCGAGTTTCCCATAAGGACAAAACTCATCCTGGTAAGCAGGAGGAAGGGAAAAAGTCCAAAGATATGGAGGGTGGAGAATCTGCTAAATCTTCTTCCCATAAGGGCCACAAAAAGAAAAATAAGGGTAGGACACAAGAGAACTCACAGGGTAGTGGAGGTCAGCCTCCGAAACAAAACTCTGGTTACAATAAGCCTCCCTATGTAAACAGACCCAATGGATCTTGTTTTGCTTGTGGAGCAACTGAGCACGTGAAGGGGGATCCCCGTTGTAAGGTTAGACCTTTGGGGGTCCACTCCGCTAATCTGGCCTTCTCCTCCTACGAGGAAGAAGAGATTACAAGAGCATCCTTCTCCTCAGACTCATTTCCCAGCGGGATAGAGGCTGAGGTAGTTTTAGTGTCCCTGGGTTCCTGGGAGCCTAAAGTCGCAGAGGCTTATGCTAGGATTCCGGATAATACCAAGCACTACTTTAAAGACAGTGTGCTGATCAATGGAGTAGATACTCCAGCTCTTAGGGATAGTGGGTGCAGTCGCACTGTAGTGGATTCTACCTTGGTAGACTCAGAGGAAGTTGCCAGAGCTACTCTGATGCCCACTAAGTTGGCTGACGGCCCCCTCCGTATGTTTCCCGTAATACCTGTAAATCTTACTTTAAATGGTACAGCAGTCAGGATTCCAGTGAGCATTCAGAGAAACGTCCCGGGAAAGGTCTTGTTAGGTAATGATCTCAGAGCTTTAGGGCTCGTAGGAGACACTGCCGAAAGACCCTACACACGGTCTCAAGCACGGGCAGCATTGGCCAAGTCCAATACGCTGCCCCAGCCGAAGGGGAAACCCAAGGCGAAAGGAGTCGACAAGTCACGACGAGGGAAAGAGAATTTTCCCCCGAGCTCGCCTACCACTGCGGTGGAGGAAGTTGGTCAATCGCCCGGGCCTGACGAGGAGGTGGCGATGCCTGAAGTATTCGACCCCAACGATCATCCTGAACTAAAAGACTTGTTAGTTGAAGGAGGTCCTGATAGGGACGAATTCAGTAAAGGCCAACGTGAGTGCCCATCTCTGGAAGGCCTAAGGAGACAGGCCTGCTCCCAGCTTGAGGGTGAACCTCCTGGGACGCATAGGATTTATTGGGAAGGTGGACTCCTGTATAGTGAGCCCACAGAGTCTACAGAAGGAGACCATAGGAGGTTGGTGGTTCCCCTTGCTGTAAGACCCTTCCTCCTGCAGTTGGCACATGAAGTTCCCCTTGCTGGTCACCTTGGTATGAAGAGGACCAAGCAAAGGTTATCCATGCACTTCTACTGGCCCAAGATGGGGGTGCAAGTAGAAAGTCACTGCAGGAGTTGTGCCTCCTGCCAGTTGTCTGGTAAGGTTGGCGCGACAATCCAAGCTCCGTTGGTACCGCTCCCAGTTGTGGGGGTACCATTTGAAAGGGTAGGGATCGACATCGTTGGTCCCCTTGACCCGCAAACATCCTCGGGCAATAGGTTTATCCTGGTGCTGGTCGACCATGCAACCAGGTATCCTGAGGCCATCCCATTGAAAACTGTAACTGCCAAGTCAGTTGCAAAAGCTTTACTCGGCATATTTACTAGGGTTGGCTTCCCTAAAGAAGTTGTGTCGGATCGTGGCAGCAACTTTATGTCGAAGTATAGGCAGGCTATGTGGAAAGAATGTGGGGTCACCTACAGGTTCTCTTCTGCATACCACCCCCAGACCAAAGGTCTGGGGGGGCGTTTCAACAGGACGTTAAAGAGCATGATTGGGTCTCTGGAGGAGCCTCAGAGAAGAAAATGGGATATTCTTGTTTCATGCTTACTGTTTGCCTACCGAGAGGTACCACAGGAGGGTGTTGGCTTCAGCCCCTTCGAACTTCTGTTCGGTCATCCCGTACGGGGACCCTTAGCCATCGTCAAGGAGGGATGGGAGATGCTCACTCCCCCTGTTACTACCAACGTAGTTGATTATGTGCTAGGGCTCAGAAGACGGATGGTAATTCTTATGGGCTTGGCTAGTGATAAATTGAAGGCAGGGCAAGCGCTGGTGAAACATTGGTACGACCAGAAAGCTCCCCTCATCAACTTTACACTTGGTCAGCAAGTCCTGATCATGAATCTCATAAGGCCTCGAGCTTTACAGGACAAATGGTCAGGCCCTTACCCAGTGGTGGAGCCCCTGGGTGAGGTTAACTATTCAGTGGACCTTGGAAGGCCTGGACAGGCTCCAAAAGTGTTTCACGTGAATAGGCTGAAGGCTTTCGTCCCAAGCGTCGAAATCGCAGCACTGCTACTGGCTTCAGATGTTGAGGAAGAGGAGTCTGAACCTCTCCCCGACCTGTTCCCAAGCAGTCCTTCAGATAGCTCTTTTGAGGGGGTCCGAGTGGCCCCTCACCAAAATGGACAAGGCTCAGTGGTTTACCTTGGACATGAAGTAGGTGGAGGGAGGATACAGCCTCTACCCAGTAAAGTGCACGCAGTACAAGACTGGCCTACCCCCACTACGCAAACCCAAGTGAGAGTCTTCTTAGGACTCACGGGGTATTACCGCAATTTTGTGGCAGACTATGGCACCATAGCTGCCCCTCTGACTGCCCTCACAACTCCGAAGAAACCCAAGAAGGTAACTTGGACCGACGAGTGTGAGAAGGCCTTCAATGGCTTAAAAGACTCCTTGTGCCAGGCCCCTGTCCTCAGGGCCCCTGATTATCAAAGACCTTTTATCGTGCAGACGGACGCCTCTGACACTGGGATAGGAGCTGTACTATCACAAGTAGATGAGAAGGGTAAGGAACACCCTATCGGTTTTATTAGTCGCCAGGTTAAGGACAGAGAGCTCAGATGGTCCATGGTAGAGAAAGAATGTTTCTCTGTTGTGTGGGCCCTAAGGAAGCTGAGGCCCTACCTCTATGGGACCCACTACACTGTGCAAACTGACCATAAGCCGTTAAAGTGGCTAATGAACATGAAGGGGGAGAATCCAAAGTTGCTTAGGTGGTCCATAAGTCTACAAGGCTTCGACTTCACTATTGAGCATAGGCCAGGTGTCCAACATAGCAATGCTGATGGGTTGTCCAGAATGTTTAACCGACCTGAACAAGAGACTCATCCAGGGGTGGATTAGTTCCCCCTGTCCATAGTCTGGGAGGGGCGAGTGTTAGGAAATATTTCGTAATTGTAGGTAATTTTCCTTCCATGTGGCAACCCCTAAACTTTTTGCTGTTGTTTTTCACCTTGTTCTTGACTTTGCCAGAGAAGTGCAGCCTTCGGCCGCACTCCTCTGGGCTTTCGCTCCTTTCTTATGGGGAAACTGACAGGCCCTTAAGACAGTCAGTACTGGGGAACGCTGTTTCCCGTAGTTTCTTTTATCATGTTGCAGCTTTAGTGCAACATGACACAAGAGGGCACTGTAAGCTAAGTTACAGCTCTCTTGGGTCTCTAGCCTTCTACAGGCCCTAGATACTCGTTTAGGATTGTATTTGATCGGTGCAAGTCATTCAGGGACTGGAATGGTGGCAGCGATCGTTTTGTGTATTTTGAGCTCCTTTTGGCGTTCTGAGCGCATTTTTCGCGCTGAACCCAAAATGGTGGCCTGGCTCCCAAAATGGCCAGACCACGAGGCTCCTTTGTCCTGTCCGCTGACCGTCTTGCTCCCTTCACCTTCCCCAGGTCGAGCTGACCCGGGGCCTTCCTTATTTGGGCATGTACTTTCCCGCAAAACACGGATGCTTTCGCGGGCTTCTACATGTCTTTTGTGTGCCTCCAGGGTGTGGGCTGGGATGTCTGGTCCCAATACACATCCTGGGTGCCAGAGAGTCTAGGGTGGTGTGAATGCCTGGGACCACCGTGGTCCGTGATTGGTCCACGAATGGTGTGTGTATTGATGAGCGGATCTCCCATTGGCTCCCCTCCGTTTTGGCGCGAAGGGAACCGTGGATAAGAGGGGGCTGGAAACACCACTACCATGTCGATCTCCTGAGTTCTCACGAACGAAGGAATACAGGAGCCAAGTATCCTGCAACCAAGAGGCTGGACCGAGGAATCGCTGGTGACCCGCTGAAGGACTCCTCCTTTGCACTGCTGTCGTCCTGTGAAACCCTTTCCTCCTTTGATCGAACCAGACGGCCTGTACTGGTGCTTCGACCTTTGGAATAGCAGGAACAGCTATTCTCGGCATCTTCATCATCTCCTGCCAGTAAGCCTTCGGAAGCGTCTCTGGGCCATCCAGTTGACTGACCAGCTTACAAGGGAGTCTTGCTCTGTAACTGCCGCCAGGTTGTGTTGTATTTCGAGTCCTGGTCACTCTCACACGCTTAGTACACTTGGCGTTCCCAAGTCTGAAGTGAGTAGTGTACATTTGGCTCAGATACACACGGCCGCTCCGTTGCCCTGCTGTGGTGACAAAACTGTGCAGGTTTCTTCGATTGGGACGTCTTTTTTCTCTACACGACGACGAGGCATTCCCGGGTCTTCTGAACCTGCCAGCTGCTGAAACTAACGTGGAGAAGCCTGGGTCTGCTTGCATCGGGGACCGGTGAGTAGTATAGCTAGGATCTGGTCGGCCTCCTGCAGTAGCCCATTGCTTTTCCCCGCTGTGTAAAAACAGCACCCTTTTGTCCGTACTCGCGCTCTGCTTCTGCTCACTGTGGAGGCTGCGCTTGAGTCGCGGAACCTGTTCTTCTTCTGTTGTGCACTAACCCGAACTGCCTGGTTTCCTTAGAAGAGACTCTCCTTTTGCCCGTTGGCACCAGCGTGTGCAGGTACTTTTGAGCACAAGGCTCCACTCTTCGCAGGGTTCGGACTTCCATCTAGTTAGGTGCCTCTGAAGGCGAACTGAGTCTAAAGCATTGTATCGCACTGCCTGTTTTCCTTCCGTTGCAGGTGGACTACACATTTCGTGCATATAACGCTTGAGACTTGTTGTATTTGTATATATATTGTGTTGATATGGTATGTGTTGGTTTAATATTGTGATACTGTGATTTTCTCGCTACGGTCATTGTTTTAAAGGCCTTAAAATAAATGTGTATATATTTTTGATATAACAACTGTTTGGAGTAGTTTGTAAGCGCTCTTGCTTTGTGTGCTCATTGCGGGCTTTCAGTCACCCTCACCCCTCTTGAGACCTAGTCTTGACCGCCGCGATCGCTACCTTGATTGGTCTGGCTCGTCCAGAGGTTACCCTGTTCCAAGTAATTAGGTTGGCCTTCTGAACTTCTGCGCCACCAGGACAGAGTTCAGAAATCCGTCTTAACACCAGTCAGTGCGGCTGATAGGTAGGTCAGGTAGGTGAGCAGGGGAGGGAGAGAGAGAAAGCAGAGGAGAGGAAAGTTTGGAGATGCTTCCGGAACAAGATGAGTGTAAGTTGTCAATGTGGGCTTCCTCCCGGAGGGTTGTCAGGTCTTGTGCATTTCTGTGAAGCCGAGTGTGGTTTGTGAGTGTGGTCTCCCTTTGAAAATCTTGAACGTGTCTGCTAAGTGGCCTAACTCATGTGAGACCCCTTCAGCAGCCTCAGCAGACGTTGCATGTTGAGTGCTGTAGGCCCGTACATATAATAGGAAGAATAAAACTGCACGTCCCAGAATGCAAGATGCTGGTGTCCAAAAAGCCAGAACTGGCTTTAAGTGTTAAATATAGCACAGGATCTGTGGAGAGTATATTTCCACAGCTGTGCCTCCAGATGAACATACTGGAATGCAAAATGACTGCAACTACTCTACACCTATGATTGTAGTAGCCGACATATTGTCGGTGTACCAATAAATAAGCTATGTGCCAAATACACAGACTTATTTTCACCAATAAGGTTACAGGGCATACCGGTGGTACTCAAGCTTACTGTAAGGATTTGTGGCAGATCCTTGAAAGCCTCTGGAATATTTAAATTGTATGTATTGGGCTTTTATAACATATGCCATAAGAGGAGTATTTGTAGAGCACATGTTCACTCCCACAGTCATTCTTGGCGCTATAGATAGATGACATGGTTATTCTTACTCAAATCAGTGGTACTTATTTTGTCGACTTCAGAATGGTGAGGGGCTGAGTGGACCTGCCAGGATTCAAACACAGGCTCCTGTGGTGGGTCCAGTAGCCCACGGAGCCACAGACCGGTCTACATAACGCGAACCTGCAACCAATCAGACTGTTGGGCACTCAAGGGGTGGCAGGCAACGAAACCTTTCCATACCATCTTGTATTTCCTATCGCAATGCAGTTTCATTGGGACTGGCAATAGCAGGTTTGTATATATTTCCCACTCATTGCACTTCAATTACTTGTAACTTCAGAATACCTCCCTGAAGCTTCAATTACTCTACCTTGGAGGGGCACCTGCCATCCATCCTATGTTTACCTTGCACCACTTATATCCCCATCCCTACCAATACTGTACATATGCAGTCAACCCCATGCTCTCAGTGTCTAGGCGGTTATCAGCCAGTTTTGTTAGTACGTGATATCACAAAAACGTGATTACATACCAAAAGACAGAGCTCCTCATTCTTGGTTCACCACAAAAACTCACTAAACTTGACCCTGCCTTCAAGTCTTTCACCATTGATGGGAACACCATCCCGATTGCTAAGGACACGAAAACCCTAGGGATTTACATCGACTCAACCCTATCCTTGACTAGACAATCCAACGCAGTCTCATCTGCAGCAGCGCATACTTGCAAGCTCATCACCGCCTGTCGCCCGTTCCTAACCACTGCCAACTGCGTAACCTTGGCCAGGACCCTTGTACTATCCAAGGTCGACTACTGTAATGCCCTCTATCTAGGTACTAATCTCCGCAACTTAAACAAGCTACAAATTGTCCAAAACAATGCGATCAGAGCGGCCCTTAACATTCCTAGGCGCCAGCATATATCTGACACCAGGCGCAACCTGCACTGGCTCTCTATCCCACATCGCATCTCCTTGAAGTCCTTGGCTCTCACACACAAATGCCTCCACAACCAAGCCCCTCGCTACCTGGCAAACAGATTCTCTTTCCACAATTCCACCAGACCTCGCAGAGCGGCCCAAGCCAACTGCCTTGACATCCCGCGTTTTAATCTCCAAAGATCTGGTGGAACCAGCTTCCCCATCCTGGCAGCCAAACTTTGGAACTCACTCCCCAATGACCTTAGAGCAGAACCTTCCTTCCTGAAATTCAAATACCTTACCAAAGCTTGGCTATCCGCCCAAGACTGCTAACACCAGCTTACTGCCCTACTTGCACTTTGACCTACTCTGCATCCCTTATTAACTATCCTGTAAATCACTGCCTTATCGATATTCGTTTGAATGTATATTTTGTAAATTTTGTAAATCTTCCTGTAATAATCCTGTAATACTCTGTCACATTGCCTTGTCATGCTTTCATCTTGTTGTAACTAAGTTAAGCGCCCGGTTGCCCCTGGGCCTGGTGCGCTATAGAAATAAATAAAATACAAATACAAATACAAAAACCTAACAGGAGAAATGACTGGTTAGTAAGTTGAACTATATATATTTTCTATAAGGGATTAGTACACTCATTGGGTAAACGAAATCTGGTTGCTCCTCATGAGACCACCATTTCATGTAACAAATACAAAGTTGCAGGTTAGTGAAAGGCGGTTGGCCAATGCAACAAAGTGTGAGCTTATCGTGGAAGGTGAATAGGGATTGGCTAGAACGGGTCTTCTCAGCCTTGGAACTTGGACAGGGACCAGGCCAAGTGCAACAACTCAAGGTAGTGGGAATGGCCCTGAAGGTGCTGTATGTTCCCAATAAGTTACCTTCCCCAATCTCCTAGGCCGTCAGACAGAACATTCGGCTTTGAACCTGTGCTACCCTTGCCTCCAGTTCGATGGAAACAGTAATCTCAGCCTGGCTCGAATGAATAGGCTCTGTCTGGCAAGTTCAGGTCACGTGTGTAGGGACCACAACACTGTCTTCTCTGCTTGCAGTTTGTGAAGGTTTTCAGCTTGTATTTCTGCAGGTGTCTTATCTCCCCTGTTAACTGGAAACTTTCCTTTGCTCAGTGTCCTTAGCTGTAGCTGTACTGGGACCATGATCCACATGCTGCAGCAGGATAAGGCTGTTAGCCTTCTATGGGTTCTCGAACTCTCTCAGCTTTTCCCATTCTCTTCAATGTACCTGTGACTTCCATCTTTGATTGCATGGCCGCCCATGTTAATTGTGTTTAAGCATTAGCAATCCGTTCATATGTATTCTGTGCGTCTTGCCGTTTCATCGTAGCAAAAGGTATACATGTGTCACTCCTCTATGTGAGTCATAAACATCTCCTTCATGTCTACCATCAATAAAGCTAAATGTCTGTGTAACTTCGTGCATGGAAGACTATATGCTTCATATCTAACGCATCTATGTCATGATGTCAGTCATACAAACACTGAAAAGAGCAGGGTAACTCTAGCCTCTGGACCAGAGTATTATTATAACATCAAAAAACAGAAAAGATATGTCCAGAGCAAAGTATGTTTAGAAAAAATGTATCAAAATTTATTTAAAGTGATACATAAATTGCAAGCTAGTGAATAAATCACAAAAAATTATTATACACTGATCATTTTAACATAGCAAAACAGCAGCAACAATATGCCGAAAATCGGCTAAAACTTCATCACTCATACTCAACATACATGGTGCATTCATACACACACAACTCATACCGTGGCATACATCCAAAGTACTAAAAGACACAAAAAACATGCTAAGAACCAATGGGGAAGAGGAATTCATAACTAGCCCCCCATAATGGCACACATTATTGCGATGTTTACAAACAATAGAAATAATTCACAGACAATCTATTGTCAGGGTGGATAGAAAGATCACATCCCTGTAGAATTTATCTCTCAACCGGGTTTGACGTGTAATGGTGGTTAACTGAACGTCTTCCTCAGGAGGTGGGTGTTACCATTCTGATGAAAACCTAGCTGCTGCAACAACCTATGCAGTGTAGTGTGGCCAGTCACGCCAGACAATTCAGGACTAAAACATAACCTGGAGGGCGCCCCATGCAATTTAAGGAGATCCAGAGCTGCATGTATTTGAAAAGTAAAGAAGCAGCACAATTTAGCCTGAGCAATCAACGCCGTCTGCAAATCACTGCAGAACGGTTGCTGTATAATGAAATTGACCAGCAAAGAGGGAGAACAGATGGTAATCTCTTTGTTCCAAACTAATTGTAAATTCAAAATGCTAAGCATGCGTGTAGGGACCTGCAAGGAGTCATGACATCATTGGCTCTCTGTGGTTACAATCAGTCAACTTGCTGCATCGATTGTAAGCTTGTCCCGTTTATGATGTCATTAGGATAAGGTCTGAATGGCTGTCTGAGTGAATTTCATTTCTCACACCCATGTTACATCAAAGATGATGGCCAGGAGGGGCCCAAGAGTGAAGTACATCTCTTCTTTAGAGCACGGGCAATGCTCAGTCGCACTGCACCCAAGAGTGCAATATAGGCATGTGTTGCAAGTAATTGAAGAGAGATGTGATTATAAATCCGATGGATTTATTTGCAAAGTAGCCTGACACGTGTTTCGAGTCTAAACCGACTCTTCATCCGAGGCTGTAAATGGAAGATGGGGCCTAAGATAAATTGAATGAAGGACTGCTTCCTTTCACATCACTTTGGCTTTTCCTGTTGTGCTGAAATTACCGCAATTGCGAAGCCGTGGGAGAGTTTTCTGGCACTGTCCTTCATTCAATTTATCTTAGGTCCCATCTCCCATTTACAGTCTCATATGAAGAGTCGGTTTAGACTCGAAACACGTGTCAGGCTACTTTGCAAATAAATCCACCGGACTTATAATCACATCTCTCTTCAATTACTTGCAACACATGCCTATATTGCACTCTTGGGCGCAGTGCGACTGAGAATTGCCCGTGCTCTAATTGTTTCCACAACAGTGGGTTGTACTTGGCAGTACTCCCACACCTCTCAGGCACCTGCAGCCTATGTGCAGTCTTTATATTTATTCATACAAGCGCTGTGGTTTTGTGACTTTTTCTGCCAAACCTGTGTTTTTCTTGTACATCTCTTCTTTCTCTGTCATCAGGCTGAGAGTGGGATGGGTGTAACAAGAGCCACATTTAGGGCCTCCTCTCCAATACCCCCTCTGGTCGACAGGTCGACCACACTTCCTAAACTGTTCTCCTGGCTCATATATGGCTTTGGGATCCATACTGTCCGCATGCTTCACTTGTCCGTCCAAGCTCCAGGTCATATAGCAGCAGTCTCCTTCAGGTTTGCACCAGACCCATTTAACCCAATAGTTGCATGAATCTCTGGGAAAAAGAGAACTTCGTGCCTGGTGGGAATCCTGAAAAAACCCTCAGCTAACCCTCTCCTGGCCTTCAACTTTCGTCCCATCTCTCTCTTACCATTCCTCTCTAAGCTCCTTGAACAACTAGTCTACTCCCAACTCTCAGCTTTTGTCTCCAACCTCCTCCCCCCTACTCAATCTGGTTTTCACCCTAAGCATTTCACCAAAACTGCTCTCACCTCCATTCTTAATTCCCTTCTCACTGCTTGCTTCTCCAAACACTCTTTTATTTTCTTTCTCCTTGACCTCTCTGCCGCCTTTGACACCGTTGATCATCCTTTACTCCTCAACACTCTATCCTCATTTGGTCTCAAAGGCTCTGTTCTCAACTGGTTTTCCTCCTGCCTTTACAATTGCTCCTTTCCCACCTCTTGGGGCGGCCGTTCTTCCCCTACACACTCCCTCGACTTTGGTGTTCCCCAAGGCTCCGTGCTTGGCCCCTTCTCCTTCTCACTTTACACCTCATTTCTTTCCCCAATCATCGCGTCCTTTGGTATCTCTCACCACATCTACGCTGATGACACCCAGCTCTTCCTTTCCTTCTCTTCCTTCACTCCTGACATTCACCTCAAACTCTCTTCCTGTCTCCTCGCTGTCAAAACTTGGATGTCCTCCCACTTTCTCATGCTAAACACTGACAAAACTGAAGATTTATTCCTTCCTGCCAATACTCTTCCTCCCTCCTCGCCCCCTCCTTCCATCCACTTTCCCCCTACTCATCTCCCCATTTCTGCCTCTGCCCGCAATCTCGGCCTCCACTTTGACTCTAACCTCTCCTTACTCAACATATCTCTCTTACCTCCCGCGTGTGTCGCTACCATCTCTATAATGTTTGCAAAATCCGATCCTCCCTCACCTTCCATGCCTCCAAACTCTTAATTTCCTCCCTTATCTTTTCCCGTCTCTTCTACTGTTCAGCTCTCCTCTTTGGCCTCCCTGCCTCTCATCTCGCCCCCCCAGGCCCCTCTACCACTCTACAAACCGCACTCTCAGCTCCCTCTCTCGTTATGACTCAATTTCCTATTCACCTTGGCTGGCTTTACTTTCACTCTCAATTTAAATTCAACTTCCTCTGACTTGTCTTTAAATATCTTCATAATCTTGCCCCTCCTTACCTTTCCTCCCTTCACTCTTTCTTCTCTCCCTCTCGCCCCCTCCGTTCTGCTGACCTCTTCCTGCTCTCTGTCCCACCCTCGCCTTGCGCCCCATCTCTCTTTCGATCCTTACAGCTCCTCGCCCCACTTCACTGGAACTCTTTACCTCTCCCTATCCGTTCCATCTCCTCATACTCTTCCTTCCGCTCTTCCTTAAAATCCCACCTTCTTCATCCTCCCTCCTGACAGCCCTTCTCTACTTCCTCCCCTGCTTCCCCCTTTCCCGGTTTCTACCTAATGATCTCGGCAAATTGTTCTGCATACTGTTCTTGTTTATTTGACTCATGATTGTATTTTACTGCTTCTAATGTATTCTTGTTGTTGTATGTAAAGCGCTTTGGCGTAAAGCGCTATGTAAAAGTTGATAAATACAAATACAAACAACGGACACTGCTTCAGGTGTGATTGCAATATGTCTCCATCGTGGGAAGGCACATACGTACAACAGGATGGCCCGATCTTAGTTCATACGTCTACCTACATAGCCGTGAGAAGATCCAGAACATATCTGTTCTGTGGGGTCATCAGTTTGACAGCTCTGTCAATGGCATTGAACCCCTTGACAGTCTAGTTTATTGTCTGCAGAAATTCCCATCTGTTAATCTGGAGCCATTTGGCATTCAAGATGGCATGAATTCCTGGGATCACTGACACAAAAAACATTGCAGTTCTGCTAAAAAGCCTGTGCTCTAATGCTTCCTCCATCATTGTCGAAATGTAATTTCCTCTCTTCACTCTTATCAGCTATGCAGACCTTTTTGTCTTTTGGTGTTGTGAGAAACCAGAAGGTGTTTCACCCGCTGATCCCCAGGCAATTGTCATCCAGGTGGCCATGACACAGCCAACGCTTTTGGATCCAGTTCCTGGGGCTGTACCAGTGTGGGAGGATCACCTTGGTGAGTGGTCCTCGGGGAGTGGGACACCGGATGGTGAGATGCGGTATTCCTCTCTTCCCTGCAACACCTTTATCCCATCCTATACGAAGGGATATTTACAGACTCAACCCCCTGTCCCCTTTTCCTGCATGAACACTTTCTCATGGACAGCTTACTCTGGGAGAAAACAGACTCACACCCGAGCCATGTACATGACCTGTCCCAATACTATAGTCAGGCAAGGTCAGACAATCATCGACAATCACTCACACCAGACTTCCATTACAATTCCCCACACAGATAAAAGGCTAGGCAAAACACACAAAGGTACATCAGTTTTGAGTTGGCGGTTGAACGAGAGGTGAAAGATGGCCAGGCACAAAAGGTTTGTAAGAGGGGCAACACCCTTGACCTCATTGCAAGGAAGCCATTATTTTCAAGAAACCTTCAAGGTATAACACGTAAGACCAGGAAACAAGGCTAAAGAATCCTGCATTGTGTGTCAGAGATATCACGGTTCCTCCAGGGTAACTGACCAACGTGGGAAAGAGCAGCAGCCACTGTGGTATCGTCCTTGGCTCAAAGAACAAAGAAGTGACAGAGAACACAGCCGGTGAGTTGGCAAGTCCGATCTGTTTTGAAGTCAAGATTGCAAGCGGCAACATTGTTAAGTGAGCGCTGAAAGGAACATTGTTAACCACATTTAATGAAAGACGCAAGTGAAGCTAAATTGCAGGTGAATATTTGAACATTAAAAAAAAAGATACGATACTGTTGACAGAGTGGTTCGGCACTCTGAATGTGCTTAATCAAAGGTTTCTGTACGGTATTGTCACAAAGTGAAACAAAAGCAGTAGATGGATGTGAAGTGTAAATTGTGTGCAGTGAATCGAAGTGGTCCTGCGATGGTTTAAGCAAAACGTATCACACATTCAAAAGTCTTCAATTCTGGTATCAAAACGGGATCTGAGCGTGGATGAGGGGGATCCAAGGTCTGAGCCCAAACGAGGGAGACCAAACTGTGAACATTGTAGAAAAGGGGTCTGAGCCCGGACGAGGGGGGTCCTGTGGTCCAAGCCTGAAGGAGGTAGACCAGTCTTGAATTTGTGAATGTAAAATATTGACAAAGCAAAGAAACCTTTGTGTTTTGTTTGCTGCATCGGGCTCTCTTCATTTAAGAGATTGTCATTGCAAGACAGACTTTGACAGAAGGCCCTGATGCCTATGTGTTAAACTGTTGCCTCATGGCCAAGAATCTACAGTGGGCGCAAAGCACGCATGTGCCGCCTTGCCCTGTGCTGAAACCGTGGGGAAGGGAAGCTAACTGCTCAACTAACCTGACATATCATTTCTTGAACACTTTCCTTTTGTGTGCATTGTTATCCCACACCATATTATATTTCAAAGTAAGGATTGGCAATATAGTATTAGTATAGGTCCTTTTATTTTGACAGATTCCATTAGGGCTGCGTAATTATTATTTGATGGTCGTAGCTTGCTCCCATCCTTAGATTTAGGTTTAGATAGGGGTTCTACCAACCCATTGAAGTTCAAGGAACACCCTTGAACTTTGATCACTTGTGTCTGTCTTCACTGTTTGATACCATGGCGTCTTTACAGTGTGCATCCATTTTAGGGAATCCATCTACTTGCATGTCTTTTTGAGGCACTACTAATGCTGGGTAGTCCAACTACACTAGAGACCATATTCCTCCCCAATTTGGCAGTAGTTGCATGTATGCCTTGGATCCTTATGCCCAGTAGTGATCCATTAGTACTGCAGTACTGACCTTCATGCCTGGTATTTTTGATATTCATTTGCATCCCTTATTTTCCCCAACCTTCACTAGGCCGTCATTCTGGAAACATAAGGAGGCATTGTCGAGTGGTATGATCAGCATAGGGCTGCGTCATTCTCCACTAAGGTGAGCAGTTCTGCACTTTCCGCCCATTCCTTGAGGCAATCACCATTTCTCTCTGTTTCACCACTACTGGGACTGTCAAGAGTGCATGTGCCTTGCTCCCTACTATCCCTTCCATCCATCCTTTGCCTGTGACTATTTGGCCGTATACCAGCAGCGGAGGTTTCTCCCAGCATCCTGGCATCCCTATTATCTCCTTTTGTCCTGTCCTTGGGCATTGTAACTTCCGTTGTGCCACACTTCTTGATTCTCTTTTATTTGGGCCATCAGGAATGTACTCTATTGTCTTGTCAGCACTCCAATAGTCATCAATCATTTCTTGGCACTGTGTTCTGTCTGTTGGAATTTCTGTGGCAATGAATGTTTTGGAAGCACTCATGGCATAGGGGAGGAGAGAGCACACATAGCAGTCCTCCTTCGTAGTCTCTCTCACTGCCTTGGTCATGTGCTGATACCACACTTTGTTAGACACGTGGGCTGAATCAGCTAGGTATGCATTCATGTATTGGAAATCTATGTATGTGCTTCGCCTAAGTTTCTTTACTTCTTGGCCAGCACTAGTCATCTGCCCAGATATAGCTTTGCTGACAGCAGGAATAGAGGATGTGTTAATAGGTGTCAATGCATATGCTTAAAACAATAAAATCTTTTGTAGTGCATAGAGAGTAAAGAGGTTGAGACAGCATTTGGCACAAATATCAAAACAATAGAGCCTGTCACTGCTTCCACTTTCTGCAATGGTGGGTGTCTCTTATATTGTCCATAGAGTCCATGAGACCACTTGAAAAAGTCTTTGAAATACATCATTATTGCTTTTGTTACGCTCACCTGGTCTCCACGGGGGCCTCTGCACGAAGCTGAGCAATGAACGTCTGCGTGCGTCTCTTCCTGTCCCACTGCTTCACTCACGCTTGGGCACTATCCTTAGGTATTTTAACGATGGGCTCTCCGTCCTGAGTCTGAATGCAGGGGTGCTTTAATGTTCTTAAGCACTTTCACTGGATCTACGGCCTGTAAGTGGAATCCAGACCAGCTGTGACTCTGTAAATCTTGGTACCAATTGGTTCTTGGTAACTGTTTTTGCTTAATGGGCCTCATTACGAGGTTGTCTGTAAGGGATTACTGGTAAGGGCACCGGTGCCGGTAATCCCTTACCGCCCTACTATGAGTTCCCTTTGCGGGTCCTCCCTTAACGCCTGGTTTTTCCAGGCGTTAAGGACGGGACCCACAAAGGGACTCTGGAGCTAATAACGGTACCGCAATTTGCGGTACCATTATTAGCGCCTTCCCCATTCCCATTGAGCCCTATGGGGGCTCAAATGGGAATGGGGAAGGGCCCTGGTGAATGGGGAATTACCGGTCCTGCCAACCTTGGAATGGGCCGGTAATAGCTCCATTCACCAGGGTGGAGTCGGTAAGGTTTTGGAGGCAGCCATGGCGCCAATAGCGCCATGGTTACCTCCAACCTCGTAATGAGGCCCAATGTGTTTCTTCTTGTTGCTAAGTTTTCACTATTGTCCTTTTTTTTGTTGCAGGAGCGGACTTGGAGATGCCAGGTTAAGTGATGGACTCCTAAATGCGGCGCAGAGCAATATTTCTGCAGGTGGGTGTTAGCGCGTTAGCGCGGCATCGAGATGTATTTTGAAATGGGTATTTTTCTATTGCGCGGCTAACCTTGTGTCTCTTTTTCCTTCCTCTGCAGGTGCGGGGATGCTCCGGAGCAGCGACCGTGTGGACCGCTTCGATGGAATCCTGAGATGAGTGATGCCTCCGGGTAAGTTTTCGTTCTCCCTTCTTGTCTCCTTTCTGCAGGTGCAGTGGTCCTCAGGAATGGCGGGAGAGAGAGAGAGCCATTCGGATGGAATTTGAAAGACTACTTCTCTCAGGTAAGAACTTAACTAATGTTCTTCCTCTTGTTTTTTCCCTTTTTCGATAGGTGCTGATGGTCCATGGTTCCCGATGAAGATAACAGGGTGTGGCTGAAGTCCAGGTAAGCAGGAGCAGGGCTGTTATGAATAACGCAAAGCGTTTTCTGCTCTTTGGGTGTGGTTATATAGCCCTGCTAAAGTAGTCCCAGGTAAAGTAGTTCCAGGCCCAGCCACACACTAGAAACTAGAATGCATAGCTCAGTTCTTCAGGACTGGGCTATGTGTGCATCCATGTTCACTGGAACCTCATTCCATGTGGTCAAATAGTATGAGCCTGGTCCCAAAGGCGCCAGGACTGGCTCCAGGAGAGCCTCTAATAATGTGTTGTGGTCTTCAAAGCCCAATGGAAGCCTGCAACTTGGAAAGGCTGGTTTGGTCCTGAAGAATGGGGACATGCATCATGACAGCACTCCCCCCTAAGTCCCCTCTCAGGGTGGGTTCTCTATCTGGTCCAGGCTTGTTTGGATGATTTCAAACTTTTTTACCTGGCGTGGTGCATGAATATGGTTGCTGGGTTGCCATGTTCTTTGCTGTGGTCCATAGCCTTTCCAGTCAACTAGGTAGAATAATTTAGACTTGACAATTTTGGAATCCAGAATATCCTTAACCTCAAATTTGGGTTGTCCGTCGACCATGATTGGCTTTGGTGGTTTTTTAACTTGAGTTCCTGGTTTCAAAAGTGAGACGTGAAACACTGGATGGACTTGCATATGTGGTGGTAACTCCAATTTCACTGCGACAATATTGATGATGGCCTTAATGGTATATGGTCCTAAATATCTGGGATTAAAAGTATGAGATACTTACTGGTATATGTTTGGAAGCCAACCAGACTTCATCCCCAATTTGATATTTCTGAGCTTCACTCCGATGTTGGTCTGCAAATCTTTTGTGTTTTACTTTAGCTTGCTTCAGATGCTTTGCCGCCTTTACGAAGGCTTGTGTGATAGCGTGTAGATTCCTTATGGCAGGCATTTCCAAGAGTAGAGGAGGGTCTAGCTTGGAGGTTCATGGATGTATTACATAAATTGTATATAACGCACTTTGCCCAGTGCTAGAGTGTAAGGAATTGTTATAGGCATACTCAGCTATCCATAGGACATCTTTCCAATTTCCTTCTGTTTGGTGTAGCATGCATCTTAAGTATTGTTCCAGAATTTGGTTGGTCCTCTCGGTTTGACCATCGGTTTGTGACAAAGGTGGATGGTGACAGTTTGCAACGCCCGAATATCAGCATGGCTACAGCCGAACAAATACAAGAGCTATGGACCGCCTTCCAAGGAATGTCACAAGAATTACAAACGGTCAAGGCTGAGAATGCTTTCCTTAAACAGTTGGTTTCTGCCCTTGAGCATCAGCCTGTAGAACTACCACAAATGGCTTTGTCATCGGGAAAGTTTGATGGTTCCCCAAAAAAGGTTAAAGAATTCCTAGAAGCCTGTGTTGTGTATTTCACTTTCAGACCGCACAGTTTTGCTACTGTTTGCTGATGGTTCCCCAAAAAAGGTTAAAGAATTCCTAGAAGCCTGTGTTGTGTATTTCACTTTCAGACCGCACAGTTTTGCTACGGACCAGGCTCGAGTAGGGTTTCTTATCTCGAATATGACGGGTAATGCACTAGCCTGGGCAACAGCAATGGTAACTAGTGCCAACCCCATTTTGCAGGATTTTGCTCGGTTCCAAGCCCTTCTTAAACAAACCTTTGAGAGACCAGAACTTACCTACACAGCATGTGAAGATCTGTTGGATGTCCGTCAGTGGTCATCAGATCTCCTTTCTTATATTTCACAGTTTAAGATATTGGCAGCTGGAGCAGGCTGGCCGGAACAAGCCAATATGCCATATTTCGGAGAGGCTTGAGAGAGGAAATAAAGGGTGAACTGGCTCATTCCTCTAGACCTCCTACATTCTCTGACCTACTGTCCTCAGCATTACAGATCGAATTCCGTCTTCGGGAGAGACGGTCGGAACAGAGTAGACATAGAGGAGCCTTGTCCGGACCGGATCCCACTCCTTCCTCTTCACACTCTCCTTCCCGCACCCGAGAAGAGCCAATGCAGATTGGAACTTCCAGAGCACCCCTCTCAGCGGAGGAAAGAAGACACCGTAGAGAAAAAGGCTTATGTGCCTATTTCGGCTCAGACAAGCATATGATCAAGGACTATTCGGAATTGCTGATCAAACGTTTGGGAAACAAACACCCTCGGCCCTAGTAGGGATGGGTTTCCGGGGGTTATACAGCACAAATTCCAGTCCCTATGTACCACTTATAGTCTCTGCCAGTGAGACAAAAGAGGATGCAAGATTAAGGTTGTCTCAGTACT
This sequence comes from Ambystoma mexicanum, assembly GCF_040938575.1. Classification (NCBI taxonomy): domain Eukaryota; kingdom Metazoa; phylum Chordata; class Amphibia; order Caudata; family Ambystomatidae; genus Ambystoma; species Ambystoma mexicanum. Next base: position 1,205,323,815 of record NC_090926.1, on the reverse strand, counting down.
ATTGAATATCGATCAGCACCCCGTTGAATCTCTGGCCCTTCTTGATTGCGGAGCCACTGGCAATTTTGTCAACACCTTATGGGCAGACAAGGTGGGTATTCGGAGACTCCCTCGCCAACAAGGTCAAACTGTAGAAGGAGTGGATGGCTCTCCCCTTTCCTCTGGGCCCATTACACATACCACCGAAGATCTGCCTATGAAGATTTTTCAGCATTTGACATAATACGAGCTGCACATTTCCCTATCATACTAGGGATCACCTGGCTCAGAAAACACAATCCCCATATCGACTGGTCAACCAACCAGTTGTCTTTCGACTCAGTCTTTTGCAAGAACAACTGCCTTTCTCTGAGCAACTTAAGGAAGGTTCAAACTACAACCGCTGCTTTGAAAGATCATATGGAATTTCACGTGCTACCCAGGGCTTGGTCTCAATATCATCAAGTCTTCAAGGAGAAGACTAGACTACCCCCTCATCGGCTGGAGGATTGTTCCATCGATTTGGAACCCAATGCTCTGGTTCCATTTGGCCGTATGTTTTCACTCTCTCAGACAGAGAGGCAGGTGCTTCAACGTTATCTGGATCCTAACTTACAAAATGGACTTATCCAACACTCCAAATCCCCTGCTGGGGCCTCGCTATTCTTCATTGCTAAGAGGGATTGAGACGAGCTGAGGCCCTCCATCGGCTATAGAGGACTGAATAAGGTTACAGTACGTGACCGGTATCCGATGCCTCTCATCTCAGACATCATCGAGGTTGTACAAGGAGCGCAGATCTTCACAAAATTGGATCTCAGGAATGCCTACCATTTGCTTCGCATCACTGCAGACAAATGGAAAGCTGCCTTTCGTACCCCATTCGGGTTGTTAGAGTATAAAATCATGCCGTTTGGTCTAGTCAACGCTCCCGCTGTTTTTCAGTGTTTTATGGACCGAATGTTCTTGGACTTGCTATTCATCTCGGTAGTAATCCATCTCGATGATATTTTGATATTCTCTGCTTCTCAAGAAGACCATGTTCTCCATGTGTCAGCAGTATCAGACCACCTACAAAAGAATCATCTATTTGACAAGCCCGAGAAATGTGTTTTCAGGGTATCTTCCATTCCTTACTTAGGCTTTATTCTGTCCAAAGACGGAATCTCGATGGATCCTCGCAAGGTTTCTGCCATTCTTGATTGCCCAGCTGCATCCTCGGTTAAAGAGGTTCAGAGATTCCTTGGTATATCGAACTTCTATAGACGATTTATTCCACGGTTCTCGGAGATTGTTCTTCCCATCACATCTCTACTAAAAAAAAAACATGGGATCATTCACATGGTCCAATCAGGTAGACCTGAGCTTCTGCCAGCTTAAGTCCTTGTTTTGCTCCTCTCCCATATTTCGACATCTGGACCAGTCAAAACCATTTATTGTTGAGACTGACGCTTCTTCTGCAGCTAGGTGCTGTTCTTCTCCAAAAGAACGACGGACTGGAATACCCGATTACCTACCTTTCAAGGACCCTTACCTCCAGTCAACTGAACTATTCTGTCCTTGAGAAGGAACTTCTAGCCATGAAACAGGCATGCGAAGAATGGCGATACCTGTTGCTGGGAGCACAACATCCATTCACAATACGAACAGATCATAAAAATCTTCAAGTTCTACAATCCATGGAGTGTTCTAATGCACGACAAGCACGATGGGCTCATTATTTTGCCCTATATAATTAAAAGGTGGATGGTGGCAATTTCTTCCAAAAATGTGAAATAAATTGACTGCCACGATCTGAAATCAGGATGGAAGGGAATCCATATATTCCAACAATCTGTTCTAGGAATTCTTTTGCCAGAGTGGAAGCTGTGCGTAGGCCTTTTAGTGGAATGAAGTGGGCCATTTTGGAAAACAGGTCCACTACCAAAATAATTGTGTTGAACCCATTTCAAGGAGGAAGGTCGGTGATAAAATCAAGAGAAAGTGTATACCAGGGTGTAGGTGGAATGTCTAAAGGTTGCAAAAGACCTGATGGTCTTTTCTTTTTAACTTTGTTCTGTGCACAAATACTGCAGGATAGCACTAATTGTGTGATGTCTTCACACCAATAGTTCCTTTTAATTTTAGCTAAAGTTTTTGCAATCCCAGGATGACCTTCCACTAGAGATTCATGGTAATTTGAGATGACTTGTTCCTGTAGTTCTTTACTGGGTAAATAAAGGCGCCCTCCAAAGTATGGCAGTTGATTCGCAACTGTATGGTGGTCGCTTTGGGTAGACCAATCTTGCAAAGTATTTGCATCTATACAATACAGAATTTCCTTTTGGATGTGGTCCAAGGTCGGAGGTGTAGTAATTCCCAAGATCCTCCCCCCTGGGATTATGGCTACTGGATCCGCGGTTGAGTATGCATTTTCATCTACGCCGATACGGGAAAGAGCTTCAGCTTTTCCGGTTCTGACACCCGAGTCGATATGTAAACACAAAATCATATTCAGCAAAGAATAGGGCCCATCGGAGCTGGCGAGATGACTGGGCTTTTGCTGTCTTTAGGTACTGCAGATTGCGATGATCAGTGATCATTGTGACGGTGTGTCTTGGTCCTAGGAGGTAATGCCGCCAAGCTTTAAAAGCTGCTTTAATGGCCAAGAGTTCTTTGTCTGTCACAGCGTAATTTAGTTCAGGTGCTGTGAATTTTCATGACCAAAAGGCCGTTGGATGACCCGTCCAGGATCTTTTTGGGGAGAGAACTGCCCCCATTGCGAGACTGGAAGCATTGGTTTCAACTACATATGGGAGATCTGGGCGAGGGTGTTTCAGGATCGGAGCTGAGGTAAATCTTTCTTTCAATTCCTGGAAGGCCTTTTCTGCTTCATCTGACCATTGAAAGCGTTTATTCTTTTGCAGTAAGGATGTGATTGGATGAACAATTTGAGAAAAACACGGAATGAAGCGGCGATAAACGTTTGCAAAGCCGAGCATACTCTGGACTCCTTTGATTGATTTTGGAGGGGGCCATTTGAGGATGGCATCCACCTCACGAGAGTCCATACAAACACCTCAGGGAGTTAGAACAAATGCAAGAACCTCGACTTCGGTGACATGGAAGAAGCATTTTTCTAGTTTAGCGTATAACTTATGTTGCCGGAGTTTCTCAAGGACAGCGCAAACATGTTTCACATGGTCTTGCTTGGAAGCGGAGTACACCAAAATATCGTCAATGTACACTAAGACGCAAACGTCAATCAGTTCTCGTAAGACATCATTCATGAAGTACTGAAATGCCACTGGAGCATTACAAAGCTCAAAGGGCATTACCTGGTATTCAAATAGCCCATATTTGGTGCAAAAGGCGGTTTTCCATTCATCTCCTTTTATAACTCGTACAAGATGATACGTCCCTCTAAGGTCCAGCTTGGTATAAATTTGAGCATCTTTCACCTGATCCAACAGTTCAGGGATGAGGTAGGGGGGTAACGATTTTTTACAGTCACTTGGTTCAATGCGTGGTAGTCTATACAAGTCCTTAAATCTCCCTCCTTCTTAGGTACGAAGAATAAGGGCGAGGCCGCCGGGATTTGGATGGACGGATAAAACCGTTTTCCAGATATTGGTCCAGATGAGTTTTTAAATGGAGATTTTCAGGTTCAGTGAGCGCATAAATTCAACCGCAAGGAATCTGTATGGCAGGTACAAGGTCGATTTGGCAGTCATATGGTCTATTGGGCGGCAGGGCATTGGCTTGATCCTTCTGGAAGGCATCCTGAAAATCTTGGTTTTCCTGGGGCAGTGTGTTTGTTAGACCCATGATGACCGTTGATACTTCTGAGGTATTTTTTTTCTTTTCAGTCAAGGATTCTTCTATTTTATAACATGTATGAGCACATTCATCGGAGAAGGTCAACCTCTTAGCACGCCAGTCAATGTGAGGATTATGTGTTTCCAACCACGACAGTCCTAGAATTATTTGAAATTGTGGAGCCTTGATTAGATCAAACACAATGGCTTCCTGATGCCCGTCTTGGCACAAAAGTGTCATCTCTGCCATTGAGTGCGTTACAGGTCCTGAGGATATCTCAGTTCCATCGACAGTGGTGACCATTTCAGTTGTTGCCTTCTTGCAAAGAGGAAGATCCATCCTTGATGCTAATTCTTGATTCATATAGTTACCAATTGCTCCGCTGTCAATGTATGCTCTGACCCCATAAATGCGAGACGGTTGTTGGCGACTGATTAGAATTATTGGCAAGACTAGGTGCAAGGTCTGAGAATCCTTCTTTACGCTCGACAAATGGACCTCTACGCTTGTCGGGCATGGAAGTTTCCCATCTCCGGTTCTGCTTTAACCTTGTCAGCGACCCCAACTGCCTTCTTGGGTGGTTTCAACCGACATTATCGGAGGAGGTGGCCGGCATTCCTGCAATACAAACACAATTGTTGTTGTCTCCTTTTGTCTCTTTCGGTCTTGGATAATGTCCTCGAACTCCTCCAATCTGCATAGGTTCGGACATATCAGTTGGTTTTGAAACATTTTCCCTAGGGTGCACATAAACCCGATTTTACATTTTAGCTCAATCAGCTTTTCAATCCTGCAGTCTGTGATCTAATTGAACCACCAGGTTAATATATTCCGCACAGTCTCTTGGAGGATTTACCACTTCAGCCAAAACATCTTTTAGTTCGCCTCACAATATGCGATGGAATATTGTTTTTCTTTTGTTTTCGGGCCAACCAGTTTCAGCTACCAATCTGTTGAAGGTTGCGATATATGTTAACAGATCGTGGTTCCCTTGACACAAAGATAGAAGTTCATTGTCTAATGTTTGACCTTGAATGTGCCGAGCAAACAGCTTCTCCGTTTCTTGTTAAAACCTCTGGACGTCCCGCAGAAGAGGGTCATCCTGATTAACAAGGGGTGCCGACCAATCCGCAGTGCTGCCACTCAGATAGGAAAGCACAAAAGCAACCCTCCATTGATCGTTTGGAAAAGCTCCAGGTCTACCTTGGAAATGAAGGTGGCACTGGTTCATGAAAACCGCATATCTTTTTGGGTTTTGCCGTTCAGGTGGAGGCAAAGGAACAGCCCCCGGAAGAACCACCTGTACAGGGTTCCTTGACAGAGCTGGAACTGATGACCCGATTCCAGGTAATGGTGTTTGACCAGCCTCTGACTGAAGTAATTGTCTGATTAGTTCATCCGTGCGATATTTAGTCACAATCAGCTCTCTTTTTAGAGCATTTGTTTCCTGCCGAGCAGAGTGCACCTCGGCCCTGAGTTGTCCCAAAAGCTGAGCTAATTGGTCAGTCTCTGTTGTTCTACCATGACGCCCAGGTAGAGAATTGTATGGAAGCTTTGGTATCCATAGGTATTTTAATGATGGGCTCTCCGTCCTGCATCTGAATGCAGGGCGCCTTTAATATTCATAGGCACTTTCACTGGATATAGTTCCTTCACTGATCCTATGGCCTGTAAGTGGAATCCAGACCAGCTGTGACTCCTTAAGCCTTGGTACCAATTGGTTCTTGGTAACTGTTTTTGCTTAATGTGTTTCTTCTTGTTCTTGTTGCCAAAGTTTCACTATTGTCCTTTTTTTTTGCAGGAGCAATCTTGGAGATGACAAGTTAAGCAATGGACTCCTAAATGCGGCGCTGAGCAATATTTATGCAGGTGGGTGTTAGCGCGTGAGCGCAGTGTCGAGATGTATTTTAAAATGGGTATTTTTCTATTGCGCGGCTAACCTGGTGTCTCTTTTTCCTTCCTCTGCAGGTGCAGTGATGCTCCGGAGCAGCGACCGTGTGGACCGCTTCGATGGAATCCTGAGATGAGTGATGCCTCCGGGTAAGTTTTCGTTCTCCCTTCTTGTCTCCTTTCTGCAGGTGCAGTGGTCCTCAGGAGCGGCGGTAGAGAGAGCCATTCGGATGGAATTTGAAATACTACTTCTCTCAGGTAAGAACTTATCTAATGTTCTTCTTTTTTTTCCCTTTTTCGACAGGTGCTGATGGTCCGTGGTTCTCGATGGAGGCTGGTTTGGCTCTGAAGATTGGGGACATGCATCATGACAGCTTTATTATGTTAATGAAGCTCTTCCTGGGTAACATGGGCAAGTGATGAGGAATTTTGCAGCACTAATGGCATCGGGTGTGAGCAAGGATTGGCTTTGATCCAGCGAGTAAAAGGTTATACAACTATCATATATCTATATCCTTGGCATATTTGGATCATATCTACATAATCTATATGGAGATGTTGGACTGGCCCATTAGGGTGCTGTATTGCTTCTTGCACTACACGCGACGTTTGACCTCCATTGAATTTCTGACATATATACAAGAATCCATAAAAGTGGCAGGAATTCCCGCCAGATTGGGTCGTGAGTCGATGTCAGGTTATTCCCCCCCCTCCGCCCGCTTAACAGGGATTTTGTGTATGTGCTGTAATCGAACACCCACGTTCTTCAATAATTACAGAGGTCCAAGAATTGTTGCATTTCTCTTAGAGGCCGCAGTGGTTGCATTCTGGAAATTGCCTCTGCTCTTCCCCTACCTCCTTCTGTCTTTTCCTCTTTCCTCCTTTTCCTTCTCTTCTGCTTTCTTCTTCTCTCTTCTTAACCGCTCTTAAGTACAAACGGTTGTAAAGAGTGGGGCACAATACAGCACCCATTTATGTCCTGAAGAAGGCTGGAGCAGCAAAGAACCACGGTAAAAGGCTCATGATTCTGGCTGAAACACGTGTCAACTTTTTTGTTTCTTAAAAAAATTTACAAACAGTATAAAAATAATGCGGTGTAATATAATATACAAATTTAATTGTTAGTGGACACACCACTCTAAATGTAAAGGACTGGTGTATAGTTCATTGGAATGAGTTGTGTGGAGAGTGATGATAATTAGAGATGCATGATTAGTGTAGTGTGGATGTACTCATGAGTACACTGGATGGACAACTAGATGTTTGAACAGTTTGTAACACTGAAATGTGTACATTTATATTGACTAAATAAAATTATCTATTTTTGATAAAGTGAAGTTGTGCAAATAGAAATTAATCTAATTAGCTATGCCCTTCTATCCCTTTTTGATCTTGATCTTTTTTGTTAAGAGTGCAGTTATTACCTGGGTGATCAGGACCGTACCAGGTTTCCTTATATAGTAGATACTGGATCCTAAAGAGCCTTTTAAGCTTAGACCCATCACTAACACTATGTTTTTCTTGAAAATTATTGACAAAATGGTGTTAGGAAAGTTTCCCATTTATATGTAATGTCGCCTCCAGTTGTGAACCCCCCAACTGTTTGCTGTTGTCTGACAAGCCTAGCCTGACATTTGCCAGAGGAGCACAGCCTTCTGCTGCACTCCGCTGGGCTTTTTCGCTCACTTTGTTATGGGGAAACTGACATGCCCTTATCGACCGTCAGTCCTGGGCTACTGTTTCCCTTAGGCCTTTCCTACGTTGCAACTTTTCTGCAACATGTTACATGTGCATGAAGTACCTTACAGTAGAGTGCGTTTGGGTCTTCCTTTCATTTCCAAAGGCCCTAAACTCCCTCAAAGGATTTGTTGGTAGAAGTACAGATGCACTTTGGACAGGGCTGGTGGCAGCTTATCTTTTCACATATTTGTAACCGTTCTTGCTACGCAAACCGCATTTACCACACTTCGCACAGGAAGGTTGACTGGCTCCAAAATGACCAGGACATGAAGTTATTTGTCCTGTCCTTTATCCATCTTCTCCCTTTGCCTTCCCCAGATCGAGCAGGCGGGCCAGTCCTTATTTGGTCATGCATTCTTCCGCGAACCACCAAGCTTTCGCAAGCTTCTGCATGCCTTGAGTGTGTGCATCCAGGATGTGTGCTGGACTGTCTAGTTCCAATACACATCCTGGGTGCCTGAGAGACTGATGTGCTGGGAACGACTGGGAGCACTGTGGGCAGTGATTGGTCCACGTCTGCTATGCATGTATTTGAGCAGATCTCCCATTGGGTCCTCTTCGTTATGGTGCGAAGGAGATTCTGGATACGAGAAGCCCCCACACAGCCATACCATGTCGATCTTTGAAGTTCTCACTGAACAAAGAATAGGATCCAAGTATCCTGAAGCTAAGAAGCTCAGTCGAGCAAATGCTCATGACCCGCTGGAAGGTTTGGCACCATGAGGCCACTGTTGTCGCGTAGGGCCTCTCTGCATCTGATCGATCCAGAAGGTCTGCAAAGGCACTTCGACCCATTTGAAAAGGGGCATCAACTATTCACGGCATCTTCATCTTAACCTGCAAGTGAGCATCTTTGGAAGTGTTACTGGGCCAACCAGCGAACTGACCAGCTTGCGCAGGACTTTTGCTCTGAAACCGCTGCTGTTTCGAATTGACACTTGAAACTTGGTAGATCGTAAGCACTGGGCCCAAGGCACTCTCGTGCTGAGTTGCGTACAACTAGGCACCCTAGGTCTGGAATTAGGGGAGTACGCCTGAACCCGAGTGCACGCGGTCACTGTGGCACCCAGCCGTGGTGACGAACTTTGCAGGTGCCTTGCTGCTGTGCCGTGAATCCTGCTGCAGTGATACTGGCCTGATCGCTTTACCAGGAGTGGATAAATCGCCACTGTCCTGCCACGGAATTGTTGCTGTAACTCAGCCGCGAGCCGCACATTTGATGCATTTGGACTTGACTGCCAAAATTTGATCCGGAGTGCGCCTGGGGTTGGTGAGTACTTTCAACCATTACCGGTGGCCTCTAGTGCATCCATCCATTTGTATGCACGAGTGTCCCCTGAGGGTCACTCACCTTTCCACAGGGAGCCTGTGCAGCCGCCCTATTCCCAACTCCTGAAACCTGTTCTGCCCTCTTGAGGAGACACTCCTGGAATAGTGGGAACCTATTCTTCATCGCCTTACCCACCTTCCTGAGTCGCTACAGCCCCTGCAAGATGCCCCGTTTTCGCTCTACTGCACCATCGCGTGCACCTGCATCCGAAAGTACTCTTGAGCGTTAGGCTCCACTCTTCGTAGGGACTGGACTGCCTCTTAATTAGGGATTGATTGATGAAGAACCGCCTAAAGTCTATTTGCACTGTTTGCTCCCTCTCTCCATAGGTTGTGGACCCATTCTCTGCACTATTCCTTCAGACCTCTTGGTAACTGTATATGACGGCACCTTCATCTTAACCTGCAAGCGAGCCTCTTCGGAAGTGTTCCTGGGCCGACCAGCGAACTGACTAGCTTGCTCAGGACCCGCTTCGAGTTGACACGTGAAACTTGGTAGATCGTAAGCACTGGGTCCAAGGCACTCTCCTGCGTTTCGTACACCTAGACGCCCAAGGTCTAGAATTACGAGAGTGCACCTGAACTCAAGCCAGTCACGGCCCCCCAGGCCTTTGCTTCAATTGGGCATAACTATGCTCGGGTTGAGCGGCTGTTACCGCCCATGGAAGCCATACTTTTGCCCAGTGTCTGAGCTGGCTGAAGACAGCCCGCAGCTCCTCCTTCCTCAGTACAATACTATTCCCAATTAATCCCGCACTACAGGCCCAGCAAGGTCTGTGCACCCCCCACCAACACCCCCCACACACTCCTTCCCCCTCACCTGAACCTGGAATGTTTGTGTCAATTCCACAACATGTGCAGACTGGAGACCACAACATCCTTGCGATGCCCAGAGACCACCAGGGAAGAGCACGCAGGGCCCTCCACTTCCTGGCGCTGGCCTTTGATCCTCTGCCGACCACACCAACAAAAAAGCCTCTTCCCGCCCTCCGCTGTACTCATGAGCCTCACAATGTCTTGGGGTGCGAGGCAGCGCACAGACAGACCGCGGGCTCTCCCCCACCGCCTGGCCCGCCCCTCATGCCGCAGCTAAATTATAGGTTCTCCGAATTTGCTGCATTTTGGCGCGCGCGTGATGTTTATTTTGCGGTAAGATGAAGCGTCTCCCTTTTCTTGCGTTTTCTTTTTCCTCGTGCATTAAAGCTCCAGAGGACAGACAAATAATAGGTTTGCTGAGCTGGGCCGCTTCCGCAAATCTGGGGAAACGGAGCGGCGGAGGGTGGGGGGTGGGGGTGGTCAGGGCACGAGGGGGTTCGGTCGGTGGCTAGCTGGTAGAGGGACAGGGGCGATGGATGGGGCGCGAGTCACTATACTTTTCAAGTTTTCACAGCAAAATAAAGAACTGTGTCCTAGTTTAGAGTTTTATTTTGACACTAAAATATTTGTGAGTATTTGTAAGTATTTGTAGTATTTGTAAGGCGAACAGACACGCCATCCGTTGTCGTGCTGCATATGATATCATGCCCTGCTGGATTTTGCTATGCCATGTAATGCCATCTGTTTGTCTAAGCTTCATTATGTTCTGGCACGAGTTCTGCAAGGTGTGTCAGTCACCATTGATGAACGAGCAGTGATACTTGCCCAGAAGGTGGGGGAGGAGGAGGGATGGAGCTTGTGATAGTTTGCATGCCTGTGGAGTCACCGCTGGGCGATCAAAGCATAGCGCTGATCAGAAAATGGCAAGTGCTCCTGAGAGCGGGCCTGTACCCATGCGGGCGGTTTCACACCAGGCTATGCTAGGCTGCACTACATCATGCAATCCTGACATGTGGTATGTTAGCCTATACTATGCCATACATAATGCTACGGTATGCTAAGGAATAATGTACTCTGCTATGTGCAGTCTGTTATGCTGTCATATTATGCTAAACTATGCTATATTATACCATGCTACTCCATGTTATGCTATTTTTTACAAAGTCATGCTATGTTATGCCAACGCCATGCTATGCTTTTATATGCTACACTGTATTTGTATGCCTCACACTGCTCTATACGAAGCTATATTATGCATTGCTATGTTGTGTCATGTTAATGTGATTTATACCACACACCACTGCCATGCTGGTGGTTTTCCAGGCGCTCATGTTATACTCTGTCATGCTGTACTAGATTTTGGTGTTACGTTATTCTGAGTTTTACTGTGCCATGCTACGCTAAACTATATTATACAGTGCAGTATTATGCTATGTTAGCCTCTATTCTCCCATGCCATGTTATCATGCTTTAAGTTACGGGGAGTTATGCCCCGCCATGCTTCGCTTTGCTACCCTACCTTAGAGCAGGTTATGCCATGATGGTGTGAAATGACTGCTGCTCTGCATCAGTACAGGGATTATCTAAGCCGCCTACCCAGCGCCACACTAGTACGAAAGCGGCAGTCATCCCAGTTATTGTTTTGTATTGTATTTGTCATTCATATAGCGCCTTTTGCCATTATTATAGTCTCAATGCGCTGTTAGTGGGAACGCCCTTGGAGGACCGAAGTCCAGAGTGTTGTAGGTCATGGAGTAAGATTAGGAGTCGTCTGTGCATTTGGCCAAATAAGGCTTACCAGGGCTGGCCAGGGTACGGTAGAGAGCAACCCATGCGGTCAGGCATTTGGACAGGATTCAGGAGATGGCACGAGTGCAAGAGACTCGCTATGTTTTCAACGTGCCCACGTTTGTCATAGATCTGCGCTGCATTCTGATGACGGAGGAGTTGAGGCGTAGTCCGGTGTAAGTAGGCGGAGAATTATGTGAACAGTACAACCAAATGTTGTCATAGTCCTGGCTGTATTCTGATGTGTGTGGGTAGGGATGACTGCGGCCAGTGTCCACCGGAGTGGTGCGTTATATACGTGATATACAAACCTGGCAGAATTCGGTGGAGATTTGTTGTTTGTGCGCCCGCTCATGAAATTGGCTTCTTCTGACGATTCTTGCGGCTGCAATAAAACGGTTAGCGACAGAGACAGTCTATGCTACAACTATTTGCAACAAGAGGAGCACAGGTGGTACTTCCAGGTTCTTCTAGGCGGATGGCAGGGCAAATCTACCCAGATAACAAGTGCTATAGGAACCCTTTCAGTTGTTATCCTTATCATGGTTGGGCCATCCTATAGTTCATACATGTATGAAGGAGAAACAGGCAAAGTCTGAGAAGTATAGCTCCTTTGCCTTATATGGTAGCGCAAACCGAGGGCGGGCCATTGCTTCAGGAGGGGTGTGAGCTTATCACGGTAGCAACTCAAACAACCACAAAGCACAATGGTTCCAAAATAAAGAGAATGTCCAATGAAGGATCTATGAAAATAGAGACCTTTTACTAAACATCAAAAATGCATGCAATTAACTAGAAAACACTATAACAACACATCCCTGTAAAAGAAAACACAGAGAATGCAGACTTTTGTAGAAGGGCACGCTGGGTTGGTGGGTAGTGGTGTTCAAGGAAACCAATTGGCAACAATGTCACTATTCAAGGTATTTCTTGTAAGCAAAAAGGTAGAGAAGGGAGGCTTAAAAGTCACTATGGTCCCAAAAGTGGACTGGGGACGTGTTCTTTCTCAGTACCTTTATTCGAGTCTTTGGTGCCCAACAGCGTCAAGCCAGGCTTTTTGATGTTGAACCAGTGAAAGAAAGAAAAAGCGAGCCTGGGGCTACTTCCATGGTTCTACGATTGCTGGGAGACCCAATCCAGGGGCTCCAGGACAAGGTAAGTTCTTTTGTCCTGCACTCTCACTCAAGGGAGCATGGCTGGCACCTACAGAGGATCCTGGTCCCAGTGCAGTCAGCAGTGATAGCTTAGTTCAACACCAGCCATGGACTCTATGCGTTACTCCCGTAACAACGTTCAATGCATTTACTTCTTCTTCAGTGAAACCAAATTGAGGAACTGATAAGAACCAGCACCAGGCCTGTTGAGGGTTTCAGTTTTTCAGTTTTTCCCTTCTCTTTACCCACCAGCCCAACATGATATGCAGCTTTACCCCAGCTCATTCAAAGCGATTTTTCTCCCTTTCCCATGAAGAACCTATGTTGTGTGTGTGTTGTGTGTTTTGCATCTGCATATTGTGAGAGAGCGGTCTGGTGTGTGCCCGCTCTCATGGGTATGCTTATGGAAGCATATTGTGATTTTCGTGGGCACTCTATAAGGTGTGTTTGTATTTGCATGCTGTAAATATGTGGGTTCTCTTTGAGGGTGTGTTTGGGTCTGCATGCTGTGCGTGTCTGTGTGTGCACTCTCTGTGAGGATGTTTTTCATTTGTCTTCTGTCTGGGTGTGTTTGTGTGTGCACCAGTGTCTATTTGTGTCTGTGCATCGTGCAAGTGTGTCTTCTTGCTCTTTTTATGGCATTGCCTGTTTGTGTCTGTGTTTTTATTTTTTCTCTATGCGCAGTCTGATGTATCTAGGTCTGCAACTGTTCATGGATTTGTTCTGTCTGTTTACTGTGTGTGTGTTTAACTGATTGCCCTGTCAGTGTATCCTTTTAGATTCAAGGCAAGTGTTGCATTTTGGCTTGTGCATAATTTGAGAAGTAGGTGTGGGGGTGTGCGGTTGTGTGTGGGTGTGGGGGTGTGTATAGAGTGTGCAGGGAGAGAAATGGCATTGTAAACTGCCAGGGTGTAATTACGGTACATAGTTTTGGTTCTGAGGTGATGCCTCTGCTACACTTTTAGTTTTGGCTCAAAGGTGGGAATCAGCATGCAGCACACCATTCACACTGAAAGGGGAATTGGAGGAAAATGGTGGAGCTGATACTCAGCAATGCAAGTCACCTGTCCAGTCTCTTACAACGACCTGGGAGTAAGCCTCCGCAGCCAAATGAGTCCCCTTTAGCAAAGTCAAAAACTGTTAACATTGCCAAAGATGTGGGCCAATACTCTGCGCTTCCCTTGCAGACAGAAAATTGATATATTTTGTTTTACTTTGTGCCACTGTACATGCAGAATAAAATAAAATGCAGCGCCTACTTGGAAGTACACAACAAATCCAGCACAAACTAAAACATGCATTGGTACAGAAGGCAACCTTTACACATCTCCAAACATCTCGAGCCAGGTATAACACTTGCAACCCTTAAAAAAAATCCAGCATTCCAGAGTTCTTTTGGTTAACACAAAATGTGTGCTCTTTGGCACACACTGATCCACCTGTGCTGAATATTTTACACACTAAAAGTATTTGATTGGCACTGTGAAACTAAAACACTGCATTGTGCGCGTGAAATTATGCTGCATCAAAAAAAGACAAATGCACCAAAAGTGCAGTCAGGGTTTATTTAATGTTTAATTTATTGTTTCGAATGGCTATGAGGGCGGCGGTGAACCCATAAAAAGAAATAAATAAACTAGGAAAACATTCTTTGCAGAATATGAACATGTTGCACCATCGGAGACTCCGTGAAATTTCAGATTCTGAATACTGGGTCCCTACTTTGCTGTCTCGACCTCACACTTTCCAAGCTTTAAAACTTGAAATGTCTGAATGAATGTGCGTCCGTGCTATAAACACTTACAAAACCCTCTACTCATTTTCAACCAATTTCAATCCAGCGCTACCAGGGCCTCTGAGTTATCCTGGCTGACATGCAAAACCATAGAGCACTCTTAGCAAACTGGACATTTATAAACACATCATTAAAAGCACATAGCTGATTAGTTTAAAAATACACTGCCTAGTGCCTCCTCACCCCTGCCTTGTCTAAAAAAGCCTGGACTATCGATAAATACAGTAAAAAAGCCTTATTAAGCTAGAATAAAACCAAATAAATTGTACATTTTTAGAGAAAATACAAAAACAATGTATAAAAGCATATTTCTTTAAAAATCCTGTGCTCCCCTTTTTGCTGTTGTTGAAATAAAATTTGAATAAAAAGCAGGTCCAGCTTCCAATCAACAGCCTTGCATGGGTTTCTCGCAGTGTCCACAGACCCACGATCAAATCCAGCTCAGAAGCAAGGTGCCCAAAAGTTGCAATTAAGTGTCCCAGGTCAAATAGCCGGTGTTCGCAGGGGGTCATCAATCCTGGGCTCTGTTACTCTGGTTGACAGTATCCCTGATGGTCAGAAGTGCCCTTTTAAAGGGTTAAAGCTCAATGTTGTTTGATTATCAGCAATGCACAGTTTTATGTATTTCTGCTTAGTTTATATAAATGGTATTTCTTATCAAAAAAACGCAGCATTCTATTTCATGCATACTGCTTCCTGTGTGTTATAGGTACATCTAAAAAATAATCTCAGTCCTGCAAATGCTTCATGAGGCCAGTAGCACATTTTCTTAACAACAAAGCACAGCATCCTATTTCAGGCATACTCTATAAAATTAGAAAGTGGTGATGGACCCAGGAAGGATCTGAAATTAACCTCAGCCTACAGATGTTTCCCATGCCAGCATTCAATCAGATGGGCTTAGTTGATAAACAATGTCCATGTGTATTTTCCTGGGGTTGTATTTACACAGCTGGAACAAGACATCCTGTATTCTGATGAGCTAAATATAACGACAGTTGGTTTTTTTCTGCTGATGTGGCTAGAATGCTGCTTTGTGAGTCATTAAATCCCTGGGATTGCACAGGGCTTTTCATAGATTTTAAAAAAAACATGCAGTGTTGCTTCACAGCTCTTTGTTGGGTCACAGAGCGGCAGAGGGCCACATGTAAGTCGCACGTGAGATGCTGTAGATTCAATAAAAACAACAGTTTTACTTTTGTACGGGAAGCACAATTTACTTTTCAAAAGGAAATAGTTTTAACTTTTCTACAGGCTCTGGGATGCACACTGTACTTATAAAGCGAACTACCTTTCATTATTCACACTCTGTATTAAATCCAGTTCATATAACTTTGATATACATTTTTATATCAATTATTTGGGAGGGAGAATTTATATAAATATTTTAGATTTTAAAAAAGGTATATAAAAATGTTTTATATAAATTTCTATTTAGAAATATGTTTTATATTGATTTTTCTATACATTTTATATCAAACAATTTTTTTACATTGTTTTATATACATTTTTATGTCATTTTGTATATTAATTGTTATATACATTTTATATTTAAAAGATATGAAAATTGCATGATATAATTTTCCTCATCCTATCACTTCTGGGTTGAACCCCTCTGTGACTTCATCACTGCTTCACTCTGCAGAACTCTAGATTCACAGTCCGTGTCTTCAGAGCTCACTTCGATCTCAGCGCTCGACAAAGCAACACCGTCGCCCGCTGATCCCATCTTTATATAGATTTTATATAAAATGTATATTCACTTTATATCAAAACTGATATAAATTATACACACTTTATATAAAATATACATTTGATGTAAATTCGATATCAAAAAATGTGTATGTCATTTTTGTATCAAATGTATATTAAGTTTATATCAAAGCCTATCAAAAGGTGATATGATATGATATTTTATTTATATAGCGCCTATACATAATGTGTTTCAAAGCTCTACAAGGCAAGGGAGGGAACAAGGGAAAATACAATTACATTCTTACAGCCATGAACAGTAAGGATGCGAAATTAACTATCGTATTCGGCCTGACGACATTTCAGATAGTGCAAGAGCTAAGACATAGATAAGGAAGGGAGGGAGAGAGTGGGACGGAAATGGAAAGAGACAGGCAACTACCGTACTAGGCCTGACGACATTTCTGGTGGAGCCGGGGAAAAAAAAAAGGTGAGGGAGAGGGGTGCAGAAAGGGAGGGGAGGAACGAAACAAGTGACTATCGTACTAGGCCTGACAATGTTTCAGATAGTGCTGGAGGGAAGGTGGGAACAGTAAGAGGAGAGGGGAGGAGACAGACGAGGTTGCTCTCATACTAGGTGCAATGACAATTCTGATAGAGTAAGTGCGTAGAAGAAAGTAAGGGGAGGAGATGGGAAAAGGGAGAGGGGAGGAGAGAACAGAGAGTAAGCAATCAAAAAGAGTGGAGAAACAAGAGGGGAGAGTGAATACAACGGCAGAAGTCAGTAGTGAAACATAATGTTGCAAGCCAGGATACAAGATGAAGATGGGAACAGCATGATTCAGGGCCACCATGAGTACAAGATGCAAAGTAAGTCCAGCATGAGAGTTGAGAAAGGGTGACGCACCATGAATCAATGAAGTCCAAAAAAGTAAAAAGGTGGCGGGACTAAGAATTGAAACAGGGGGCACAACCACCTATCAAACTTTAACATAAGAGCAAAGGGAGCTCCTTCTTCGACTCACGTAGTTCTGTCGCCGTTCTGTGACTCTGAGTGTGATTGTCAGCTCCTCTATACGGTTCATACATTTGAAAAGGGTCCTTACTGTGAGGTTTTAGTGTAGTTCTAAAAGATATGCTGTACTGTGGTCTTTAATGTGTGTTTTTAGTCTAGTCTTCAGCAGTTACATGTGATTTCAACAAATTCAATTAACTTTTGTTCCGAAAAAAGATATTCATTTTAATAATATTTTGGGGGGGGTCCCGCATCTGCCCACATTTGCCTATGCTTTTAAACCCACCTCACCCCCCCTACCCACCTGTTTTAAGCCCTTAACCCACCCCCATATACATTTTAAACATTCGATAATTTTTCATTATTATTGTTTCTTTATTAAAGTTATTCTCTGTTTTATATTCTTTAAAATCACTGGATACCATCTTCAGCAGGAGGTTTTAGCCTAGTCCTAAGAGTGAGGCATTGCCCAGTCTAGGGGGTCCATCCTTTGCATAACAGTAAAGCCCAGCTCTGGTTTTAAGATTGATATATAAATGTCATGGCTTTGTCAAGATGGCTTGACAATCACAACAAGCACTTAATATCACCATACCACAATATCGGTATGAAAATAATTCACCAATACCACCATGCAACAATTGCCCATCGCTTATGGGTACAGATCCAACCCCCTTCTGGAACTCCCTCGATTGAGAAACCCACAACAGGCAGTGAACACTCCATCGCCAAGCCCGAAACAGCTTTCTGCACCAAGAGGCAGTGTAAATTGCAAGCGTGGCACTTTATCAACACTGCGTATAATAGCAGTGCCATTCAAATTTCAGACTGATTTTTGTAGCGTTTCCCAGCGATCATGTCAATATTATGTTTACTCTGACGTCCCTGCAACCTGCAGATACAGGTCTGAATCCCAGCAGTGCAGACTTCATCCTTGCAAGGGCGATATACAGAGCATCATTACATTGGGTAATAATAACACCTGTTACTACTGTGCCTAGAAGGGGGTGGAATCTGGCATGAAGCACCACAGGGCTCGAAATTGAGATTGCATAAGCAGGAGCTAAACGGACCACCTGGGTATCCAGTATTAAGCAGCGCCAATGGGGAACGAGGAGCTAGTACATGGCGTTCAGGGAATATAACTTCCATTTTATATGCAAACATAACACTGTCCATTGTTTATGACTCTCTATGCTTTAAATGTTGTATAGGCGTGTACTGATGTTGCTTTGTAAATGACCCTGTGAATTTGAGACAAATACACCATTCTGTGTTTGATCAGCATCGGTTGGCCTGGGGAGCTAAGAGTAGCTCCTGGTAACTCTTGGTGTCAAGCTAACCAGGCTCTTGTGGGTTACAAGCAGGAGCGGAATAGCCCCCAGCTCCCCTCCGTTTGGAACCCTGCATTATAAAAAAAGGTAATCGTCTTCTTGTTGGGTTCCTGTCCCTATTCATTCTGTAGATATTTTTGGTTTCGAAGTTTCTGTTGGAGATAATTTTGTTGCTCAGGTTGTGACCCAGAGGCCTGTGCATACCTAGCATGACCTATGAGTCAACCTGGCCAGACCCCATCATAAGCTGCCACCCACTCCACTGTGCCATGGTCAGCCACCAAGAGGCCAGGTTGCATAGATGAAGGTCTATGCAGACTGAGGCCCCTGGCCTGCCGCACTGCCCCAAGACAACGGCCGCCCACAGAGTGCCCATCAGCAAGATAGTTATTTATTTATTTGGATGAATAAAACAAACTCACCAAAGTGCTGTATAACTGAATTAAGTATATGGTTGCAGCATCAGTTATAATGAACGTGGGGCAATCAAAGTGAAGCCACATGTAGTGCTGGGGAGTGGATAAGAGATGGTGTTTCAGAGAAGAGGGAAAGGAAGCAAGATTAGGAGCCGAACCTATAGAACCGAGGTTGAGCCGAAGAGAAAATGAGCGGAAGCGGAATCCAAGATCCTGAAAATGGCCGACAGAATCAGGGCCCAAACAAGGGTAGAAATAAAGAGCCGTCCCAGCATGCATGGCCGGCCAATCAATTTCCTGCGTGGAGTGATAACGCATTGTGGGTGTTGCTAAGGCCTACTTTTTCCACTGCAGGTCCTGCATGGTCTTCAGCTTTACCCTCGCGGTCTGCCCTCATTTTCTTCTCTGTCTTTCCTTTGCTGAGTAGCGCATAATACCGCCATCGCTCTGGGAATCCCACCAATGATTCTTCACCCACCAGTCCACCTGGGAGGCTAGTCCGTGCCCCCATCAGTAGGTATTCCCTTATTTCACGCCTCAGTCACCACTCGCTGCTTCCAACCTCTGCCTTGAAGAAGGTTGGCCTACATCACTGCTTCTACTCCATTCAGAAAGACCTACGACGGATGGATGAGAAACTCGTCGAATGTCTTGAGGGTGCATGCCCTTCTTTCCGAAGCGACTTTATGGAACAATGAGTGGTTGTATCTCAAGCGTGCATAGCGCTTTATGCCTGGGTTCCTCTGTGTTCGTTATCAGGGTAGTCTTGGCCCAGCCTATGGGGCAAACCACAGGGTGAAGTGTCTCTTGCCTCTTACAAAACAGGCGTATTTATCACCCATAACTAAAAGGGGATTAGGGAAGGTGTAGAGTTAATCATAACCACTGGTATAGCTCCGGACCACTTGTCACTCCCCCCATTTTTAGTCCCACTGTATCATTGTAGAAGGAGGCCAGCCATGTGTAAATCTGTCTCGGGGACCAGCCATATGCAAATCTGTCTGTCTTGGGGACCAGCCATATGAGAATCTGTCTGTCTTGTGGAACAGCCATATGCAAATCTGTCTGTCTTGGGGACCAGCCATATGCAAATCTGTCTGTCTTGGGGACCAGGCATATGTAAATCTGTCTAGGGGACCAGCCATATGCAAATCAGACAGTCTTGGGGACCAGCCATATGTAAATCTGTCTGTCTTGGGGCCCACCCATATAGAAATCTGTCCGTCTTGGGGACCAGCCATATGCAAATCTGTCTGTCTTGGGGACCAACCTTATGTGAATCTGTCTAGGGGACCAGCCATATACAAATCTGTCCGTCTTGGGAACCAGCCATATGCAAATCTGTCTGTCTTGGGGCCCACCCATATACAAATCTGTCCGTCTTGGGGACCAGCCATATGCAAATCTGTCTGTCTTGGGGACCAGCCTTATGTGAATCTGTCTAGGGGACCAGCCATATGCAAATCTGTCTGTCTTGGGGCCCACCCATATACAAATCTGTCTGTCTTGGGGCCCACCCATATACAAATCTGTCTGTCTTGGGATCCAGCCATATGCAAATCTGTCCGTCTTGGGGACCAGCCATATGCAAATCTGTCTTGAACTGCCACCAAATGGGGGCTGTCCAGCCTGAACTGCTAATCCACGTCCCCCCGAAAAGAACACAATTCACCTCAATCAAGTTTCAGCTGAGTTGGGCCCAGTGGCGTCGCCAGGGATCAAATTTAGGAGGAGCACAGAGGAGGCCAAAGACAAAAGTAGGGGGGCACAGACAAAAGTAAGGGGCGAACATGGCCACTAATCGTCTTAGGTAGGGGGGTACAGGGAGGGCCCTGGCTCCCCCAGGTCCCCCCCAGCGACGCCACTGGTTGGGCCTCATCAGTGCAGCAAGCAAGGGACCGACGCCTAAGCATAGGTTTCTCACACAGGGAAACACATTAATGGCAACAAGTGAAGGATGGGGCGCTTCAAATTAACTCTAAGAATTGCCATCGCTTTGGTCAACCCTCCATACCCTTGCTTTTTGCTTTTGTGCTGGTTTTTGCCATTGCAGAAGGAGCCTAGCTACGTGCCAATGAGTATTAATCCTGCAACCAAGCAAGTCAGCCCCACTCAACCTGCCTGGCCGACGACAGTGGTTATTATTGAAACAAAAACTTCTATCCAATCGCGTTTTAACTGACTGTGCCATACAAGTGGAGAATATCCATTTCCATACCGGTCTGAACACCCTATCCGTGTGGGCAGTCTCTACCCAAAATGCCAGGCCCCTCCCCTCTTTGTCAGGAAGCCCACAGACCTGACTCTACCGCCCTGGGCGTCATCAGTGCCCCCACAGAGAGCTGGGGAGTGACTGCGGGGTCCCTGCCTCGGTTCCACCCCACATATCAAGCTGCCTGGCTCTCGGCTCTCAGTACAGGGTTTCTCACACTGCTGGCACATGGACAGGCTCCCTGACCTTTTTGTGCAGTAATCTATACGTCCTATCAGTCTGCCAGGAAAAGGGGGATAGGGGGCACTCCTGTCTCTACTGGACTGGCAGAAACAACACTGCTGCCAGAGCTGCAATGAATGGGAGCGAGGGGAACACCAAATGCATCCAACAGGCAACATAGAAGGACCCCCACCCAGATCTCCTGGACCCCTCTCTACGCACCAGCCTTCATGTCAACATTTGGGGCCATCCAAGAGGGAGGTTTTCAGAAAGAGAGAGGGGGAGAGGGAGAAAGAGAGGGGGAGAGAGAGAGGAGGCAGAGAGGGGGAGAGAGAGAGAGAGAGAGGGGGAGGGGGGAGTCAGAGAGGGGGAGAGAGAGAGGGGGAGAGAGAGAAAGAGAGGGGGAGAGAAAGAGAGGGGGAGAGAGACACAGAGAGAGCGAGAGAGAGAGATGGGGAGAGTGGAGAGAGGGAGGAGAGAGAGAGGGAGAGGGGGAGAAAGAGGGGGAGAGGGAGAGAGAGAGTGGGGAGAGAGAGGGGGAATGAGAGATAGAGAGGGGAGAGAGAGACAGAGAGAGAGAGAGAGAGAGCTCTCTCTCTTTCTCTCTCTGTCTCTCTCTCTCTCTCTCTGTCGCTCCCCCTCTCTCTCTCTCTCTCTCTCTCTGTCTCTCTCACTCTCTCTCTCTCTGTCACTACCTCTATTCCTCTCTCTCTCTCTGTCTCCCTGTCTCTGTCTCTCCTTTGCTCTCTCTTTCTCTCTCTATGTCTCTCTCCATGTCTCTCTCCCTCTCTTTCTCTCTCTTTTTCTCGGTCGCGCTCTTTCCCTCGCTCTCTCTTTCTCTAACTCTGCCACTCCCTCTCTCTCTCTCGCTCCCTGTCTCTGTCTCTCCTTCGCTCTCTTTCTCTCTGTCACTCTCTCTGTCGCTCCCTCTCTCTCTCTGTCGCTCCTCTTTCTCTCTCTCTCTCTCTCTCTCTCTCTCTCTTTGTCTTTGTCTCTCTCTCTTTCTCTCACTTCCTTGCTCTCTCTTTCTCTCGCTCTCGTTCTGTCACTTCTTCTTTCTGTCTCTCTGTCTCTATCTCGCTCTCTCTTTCTCTCTGTCTCTGTCTCTCCCTCGCTCTCTCTTTCTCTCTCAGTCTCTTTCTTTCTCTCTCTGTCTCTCTCACTCTCTGTCTCTCTTTCTCTCTCTCAGTCTCTCTTCCTCTCTGTGTCTGTCTCTTGCTCTCTCTCTCACTCGTTCTCTGTCTCTCTGTCTCTGTCTCGCTCTCTCTTTAACTCTCTCACTGTTGCTCCATCTCTCTCTCATTTTCTTCTCTGTCTCTCTCTGCATCTCTCTGTCTCTCTCTCTCTGTCTTTCTCTCTCTCTGTCTCTCCCTCGTTTTCTCTCTCTCTGTCTCTCCCTCACTCTCTCTTTTTCTCTCTATCTGTCTCTCTCTCTGTCGCTCCCCCCTCGCTCTCTCTCTCTCTCTGTCGCTCTCTCTGTCTCTCCCTCGTTTTCTCTTTCTCTCTGTGGCTCCCTCGCTCTCTTTCTCTCGCTGTCGCTCTCTCTCTCTGTCTCTGTCTCTCTCTCTCTCTCTCTTCCCCCATATCATCCCTGCCCTCAAGGAAGGCAGACAGTCCCACGGGCCATATAAGTATAAAATACTGCAATGACAGAGACATAGAAGGCATTTTGCACAGAGTAGATATATGCCCAGTGCATCACACGAGTTGTGTGCTGATCTCTCACATAAGACAATATATGATTAGGAAACTCCCTATTTTGCATCAGAGGTAAGCCCTGGACTAAGCAAGGTGTACCCCATGGCATAACGGGTACACGTATTCACAAGCATATTCCAGCATAGATGCTCTGCAAAATGAACCCCTCACACACTCACATCACTGTGCCTCCCTCTATGCCTTCACAGATAAAAGTAACAGATAATGTGTAAAGAGCAAGCTCATTAAAGCAGGGGTCTGCAATATTTGGTTTCCCAGATGTTTTGGACCACAAGTCCCATGAGCGCTAGTCATCATAGTCAATGGTGAGGGATCATGGCAGTTGTTGTCAAACCATCTGCAGATCTGGAGGTTGCAGACCTAGATGTTCTCTTTGTTGTTGTATTCAAGATAAATCATATAACGCTGCCCAAGTCCCAGGCAAAGAGAGTGCTTCCAGTTTTGGACCCTGTGCCACCTAGTGAGACAAATACATTGATATGAAAGGTAAAGGTGGAAGTGACAGGACACCAAGCCTGTTGGTTGATCAAGCCTTACTATTAGCTCTTGGTGTCGGAGGCGGACTCTCTGATTTTTGTGTGTGAGGTGCGGCTTGACACATTGGAGGCTGTGACGAAGTCGCAAGGTCCTTTCCTCTGATCCCGCAATCTTTCTGAACGCTGTACGCAGAACAGAGTGGCGGGGTTAACGCTTCGCCTTGCCCTTGCCCTGATGTCCCCAGGCTTTCACTGCAGTGATTTCTATGGCGCGCACGTCTGGCGCTGCTCTAGTTCAGCACCAGTTTTTGGCACACCAAATTATGAGAAGATCTTTGTGTTGTATATGCATGAATGTGATGGATGTGCTTTGGATGTTTTGACACAGGAACATGGGGGCAAGAATAGACTGTACGGCTATTTTTCCTCCACATTAGCGCCTGTTACATGCGCTTTGCCAAAGCGTTTGAGAGCTGTTGCTGCTGCTGCTGCATCCGTGGAACAAAATGAGGGTATGGTTTTAGGTCATCCTTTAACCGTGATGGTACCCCACTTCGTAGATGTTCTATTAAACAGAACACAAAACATCTCACATCGGCTCGGCTAACAAGGTACAAGCTGATTCTATTTGCTCCGCATATCCAAATTAAGAGATGTTCCTCATTAAATCCAGCTGAACTATTGCCTCTCCCACAAGAAACAGACTGTAGTGACAAGATGTCACATGACTGCCTCTATAGTACAGAGCAAGAAACGAAAGGTAGAATTGATTTAGTTGATACACCTTTAAAGAATCCGCAAGGGGAGCTCTGTTGTGAAGGCTCCTGCTTTAAATTTCCGGATGGTACATCCACTGCTGCTTATGCAATCACTACATTGAGCACTATTGTGGACACTAAACAAATTCTGCATAATTCTGTGCAGGCCACAGAGATTATTAACGTTAACTAGGGCTTGTGACATTTCTGAAGGGCTTAGGGTAAATATATACACAGATAGTCAATATGCATTTGGGGTGGTTCACAACTTTGGTCGACTAAGGGCTGAGAGGGGGTTCTTGACCTCACATGCAACAAATATTCAGCATGGTACTTTAATAGTCTGGTTGCTTTCAGCACTAGCGCTTCCTACACAGTTAGCAATACTGAAGTGTGCCACACACCAGAAAGTGACAGACGATGTGGGAAAAGGAAAAGCTTTTGCTGACAGAATAGCCAAACAGACTGCTACTGATTTGCACTGAAAAATATACGTGTTGGATCCAACAAAAGGGGTCACTGACACTTGTATGATAGATGAAGGGATTAGCTCTATAAAAGAAATTCAGGCTGAAGCTACTCCAGAAGAAATCAAACGGTGGGCTGAGGGTCCAGCGGGTCTTGATGATAAGGGTTATTGGGTGGATAGTGAAAAGCAAAGATGGATGCTACCCAATGCCTATGTCACTGCTTTGGTTACCATGGCCCATGGCCCAACACACATATGTGCCAAAAAGATTTGCAAACACTTAGATCCTGCCTGGTATAATACTAATATTTAGAAAACGGAACACCAACACCAAAGGGCAGTTTTGGTCCCCCTATGAAATTGTAATGGGAAGACCAACAAATATATGGAATGTTCTAAAACCCAAAGATGTCGAGTATCCACTTATGTATGATTATTGTGACCAGTTGACTCAGAACGTGCGTATGAGCAGCCCTCCTTGTAAAATTTGATGGTCCAGGTCATCGACTTCGACCTGGCCAGTGGGTCCTTCTGAAGAATTTTGAGATTTATGGATCTACGCGACACACATGAAGAGGATTCCTTTTCCTCTGCCCTATGACAAAGGGGAGGAGAAGGGAATTGATGATCCCGATGCTCACAACGAGCCTGCCTTGATCGACACCGATGGTGTCACGAAAGTTCTTCCTGAGCCTGTGGGGCCTGGGGAGATTGTTGTTGCTTCTTCAAAAGTCCTTCCTGAGCCCGTGGGGCCTGGGGCGATTGTTACTTCTTCTTCAATTTCTTCTTCACCGTCGATCGATCTTGTTTCTGCTTCCTCATCTTCTTCAGGACACAACGCTGCTTTGTTCACTGATCATTCCGTACCCAGAGTCACAAGGTACGATCTGCAACCACAGACCCTGATTTAGATTTAGATTTAGATTTTGCTGACATTACATTAATGTAAATAGGATAGGAAAGTACAGCTAGGCTGTGCCCACAAGAAACCCACAAGAAACCACTGTTGAGTCAGTCCCTTGTCATTCCTCTGCTGCATATACTAAGAGGCAGGGTCTGGCAAAGTTACCTTCAATCAACATAGGCCACTTGGTCAAGTGCCACCCTCGGATGAACTAAAAAAGCCTAACACTGAGGCTTCTTAACGGACGCTGAGAAACTCTGCTTATTTTAGAGGCCACTGGTACTAAAAAGGATTTTGATCGTTTTGTTGATAATGAATCCGTTCATCGAGAGTCATGGTCCCATAGGATCAAATGGATACTGGTCACAATAGCAGCTTGTATTACAATTACATTGACAATCGGGTTTTGGTATCTGGAAAATGCACATCCGCTTGATGTATTATTGCCAACTGCAAGTATTTCCACTGTGTCTCCACCTTATGTGCATTTGCACACTCTCTGTCCTCGAGATCTTCAACATAGAGGGGGTTATCATAACAACACTCTCTTAATGATTATGAATGCAACCCATGCCATTCTGAATAAGACCAATTGCTGTATATGTTCACATCTGCCGCAACATGGGGAAAGGGTTGGGCTGGTAAATACATCCCCTCGCTCTAACTACTGCATGTTATGCTTCAATTAGGGCATTATTCTTTGGCCGATGCAACGATAGTGTCACTGGGAAATTTTGATGGGACTAATCTTAACAAATTTGAAAAATGAGTCTTAACACTTTTAGGACGTTCTCTGTTTGTGAATAGGAGCAAGCTAAATGTTGCTTCTATTAGGCCTTCCGACAGACTCTCTAGAGCTTTCCAATCACTGATTACTTTTAAAATGGCTCCTGTAGGTAATAGGAATGCCATGCCTCCCTCTTATACCAACAGCCATAGTCCAAACTCTGTTCCTTTCTGCACACAAAGAGAAGGTTCCTAACAAATGGGTACATTTGAGGGTTGTACGAATGATGTTCAGATAATGAGATATGGTTTTCGGATGATGCTAATGTTTAATCCTCTTGGCTTAGGCCAAAAGGAGGGTTTGTAAAAGCATATTTCACATAATACCACCTAATGATGAACATTGGCCTAAGCACATTCGCATCATACTGTCAATTGCACTTAAATGTTCTTGCAATAAGTTGTCTACAACTCCATCTTAAAGTTATCCGCCATTTTGATTAACTCCTGCTTTCTGCCCCATGCTAGAAATTGTATTTTTGGCTCCAGCAGAGAAAAATGTACTTTCTACTATGTCAACGTAGATAAGCATGTTGAAGCTGCTAAGGTGGAAATGTCTGTCTTGCACTAAGAAACCTTGGAGATAAAGAAGAGCCATATTTAAACAGTAATCTAGAGACCATCTGTATCAAAAGTGTCTTCTCTGTTCAAACAGCAAAACAGAATGTTGAATAGCTGTATATGTGCTTTTGCAGAAATCTGTGTTTTCGCTCCTTGAAACTAAGCTGACTTTAAACTCAAGAACAAACGGTAGAGAAATATGAGTAAATGAAACAAGGACTGTTACCATTGTGTTTTATGTGCAGAAAAACATGTCTAGTGTTTGAGGAAAACATAGAACAATGTATAGTTGTTTGAATCTGTATTAGTTATGTGAACTGGCCATGAACCCTAGTGAATATGTAACTTGAAGATGGGCTGGACGATGTGTAAGAAAATGTATAAATACCCATGTTTATAAATGTCCAGCACTCTCTCATCTCACGGTGTCCGCTACCACACATTGTGAGGTGTTAAGAGACCAGACAGCTGTTCTGTATAATAAATGTGTACTTGTACCATTGTACTCATGCCTGGCGTATTTCTATTAAGTGGTATTAATCCTCGATATTTCATTAATCTTTCATTATTGCAATGCCCCCCTGCTCGCCCCCTCGGCTGGAGCTGCAGCGACCAGCGTCACAGGAGATTGACTGCAACTTGAGAGATCTGGACAAGCAATGTGAGGTAAGTGCAGCTGGCACTTCACTGAATAGCGGGGACATGTTGGGCCTACCTATGTCACCCTATTTGGGTTTCAATTCGGACATGGATAGACATGCTGCCCGTAATATACTATCAGCAAAAACTGCCCCCTTGGAAGTGACGGAAACCTCCAACATTGTGCATAAAGAGAGGGGGTTGGGGCTAAACCTCCCGTTCTGTCCATTGGAGGTGGAAGTCCAAATCACGGCCCAGATGGCCCACTATGAGCATACTGATGTGGCCCTCCCTCTGGATCCTGCCGATAGAAGCATGGCAGATATGTTTGAGATGGCACCTGGGCTTGATAAACAGCTTCTAATGTCGCCCCTCTCTGAATGTTTGCAGAAGGCTGCTCCCCCCCTGTCTCTGCCTCCTCCCTTGCGGGTTGTGTAGGTGAGGGAATAGACAGGAGAGAAGAAAACAAGAGGCCTTGTTTGATGCAAGAAACAAACAAAGGCCCCGTCAGCTGTGCTATAGTGGAGGTGCCATGCTGTCCAGCGACAGTCATGGCACAGACTTCTGGTGAAGCAAGGGGTGATGACTGCTTGTCCCCCACAAAGCGGATAAATGCCAAAATGGGACCCCCCAGTAAAAGTGACAGATCGGGGGAGGAACAGAATTTGGGAGGGGTCACTGGCCCCAAAAACTTCCAGCCTGCAAAAGCAGGAAAGCACAGGTACTTTCCTCTACATTTGGTCGCTCTTTTCCAACAGGCTGTCTGCAAACTGGAAGCTGTGGAATTAAAGATAAATCAACCTGGCGACCGGCTGGCTTTACTCCTAATAACCTGCTACTAAACAAACGTTTCTTCTACAGGGAAGCGCCTTCGGGGCCCATCCCCAAAGACACTCAGCAAAATCAGTACTTGAAGGAAATGAATGAGGTGTCTGACGGTGCATTGCTTGAGAGCATGGTAAGTATGGAGGCGGAGCACTGGACTTCACCTCAGTCCTCGAGGTCCACAGAGGAAGATAATGCAGACGAAACACTGGCATCTACGATGGAGGAAGTCACACCGAGGATAGTTATGGATTTGGGTGAAGCACTACGGAGGAACATAGGGCTATGATGGTCTGTCGGGCCCTAGATAACGGTTGCCCTTCACTCAGCCTACAAGCTGCTACAACCCCATTAAAATCTTGCTCCCCTTCCCGGAATTTCAACAAACGCCCTCGGCTATTTTCTGGTATTGGTGACGAAAGAAGAGATATAGGTGACATCATGGCTCTGCACCAACCTAAGGAGTGCAGCATGGAGCAGTTAAGGCAGCCAGAGGCTAAGGAGGCCCCGAGGCCCCAAACCCATATATATATTTGATAGTAACATGATAGCAGCCCTATCCATCACCATGGCCCCATTCATAAAACTGTTTGTGTCTGTGAATGACCAACTAAAAGACAATACTACGATACGTGCCATGTTACACTCTAAGCTTCTATTTGTAGAAGGTTTCGTTACGGCCATTGAAGCAAACCTGGTACACACTCAGCCCAAACCACAAATATTCTGCACCGAATTCTGGACCCCATCATCCAAGCTAAGGAGAATCGATGGTTGGAAAGATTATCAACATCTATGGCCTCCATGCAGGAGTTGCAGGTGAATGAGAACATGGAAGCTCAATAATGTCACTCTTTGATCAACCGATATGTGACAAGACCTCCAGTAATGGAGGAGATAAAAATGGGATCCCGGGTGCACTGACCACAAATGTAGGAGAAAAAGATGGGACCCTTGGAGTCTCTTGCGTGTCAATTTCCAAACGGCCCGACGACACCCAGGGAGCTGACCAGCTGAGATCTGACCTGAGTCTGAGAGCCCCGGGAGTCAGGATGTTACATCAACTCATCCAATGATTGAAATCAGGCAACATGTTGACGAGGAGGTTGGCGAGGTTGAGAATGCATTGTGCTGAGCTGCTGAACGGGCCCCCCGAGTGGCATAGAAAGTCCCCACTAAAGAGTCTAATATCTATGATCTGTTTACCAAGACAACAGTGGAAAAACAACAATGTGGAGGGGGTTGTCCGAAATTGAGAGTTCAGAAGTGTCTTCTGCAAAGAAGTGAGATTCAAGGAAAATCCCAATCCCTAGGGTCCTACTAAACAAGAGCAGGAAGAACATGAAAACATCAGCTAAATCAAAATCTAACACTAGCAAATCCTTCATTAATAATCTGACGTTCCCGGGCACTCGAACAAACAGCTGCAAAAATGGAACGTCAAACTCCTTAAGAGTTACATCATTAGTTTAGTTTAGTTTATTTGCTTGTATAGCGCACCAAACCCTGGGGTATCTCAACGCTTTTGCTTGCATATACAACAATTGTTACATAATAGTACTATTATTACAGGAAAAGACTCATGTACATTGACATCAAGACAATCGTGTAGACAAGGATATCACATTCTGGTACAAGTCTCCAAGCAGGCATGATTCCGAGTATAGACACACAGTAGGGGTTTCAGTTTGATTAGAAGTTCGCTTGTGTTGTAAAATGACGAAGGCTAGTCGCGCTAGTCCCTAAGAATTATTCTCAGATAGTATGCACATTCCTAGCAAATTATTAATCTCAGGCAGTATTCACATAAGAGTTGAGATCAAGGCCAGTAGGCGCTAAATAAACAGCAGTAAGTCAGTTTTAGTAAAAATTCACATGGAGTATCCAGTAAGACACCACAACGGTGTTAGATGTAGTACACTGTGTATCTAAACAATGACAATAAGTGAGTGACTTGCGTCAGTGACAAGGAGCAATAACTCAAATGGCGGCAGGGAAATGATGCACAAATGGCCGTCGTATGGATCGCAGAGGTATTGTGCTCTTCCATATGTGGCGGGGCAATCGCGGCTGTATCGCGAGGCAGCAAAGCGGTTCACTGCGCACTTGCGGAGGTGGGATTGTTATAGGCAGTATTGTGTGATGTGAGGAAAAGGAGGTATGAATGCGCATAAGCGTGGAGGCATTAAGGGACCTGTGTGCTTGAGGCAGCGGTGTGGATATGTTAATGGTTTAGCGGTTGCTAGTAGGAGACAGAAGTAGTAGGGACGTGCGTGTTTAGGGACCAGATAGGGGGGCTGCGTATTCGCACCAACTCCCGCGTGGTGGCAGGAGATGTAAGCTTTAGTTGTAGGAAGGCAGTGGATGTTGTGGGAAAAGCACGCAGACGGATTCAGGACAAACTGATTTCGATGCAATTTGAGCAATCTTACCACGGTAGGGTGAACACAGCATGACTTATGCAGGCAAAGGAGCAGCAATGTTCAGCCGATATAACAGAACGGTTTCAACAGGTGCTTTTCGTGCAAGCCTGTGACAAGAGTTCGAGCTGCGTGAAGTCGATGGGGGCAGAGTGTCTCGGGCGGTCCTCAGGTCCTCCCGGCTCCGACAGGCTCGGGACAGGGCCTTGTACTGGGGGCCTTTTTCGTAGGGGCCGGCTACCGCCTGACGGCGGAGATAATTGGCTTAAATACACATGCTGTAACAAGTTGCTTAGCAACCATATAAACAAAACGAAATTGGTGTGGCAGCGGCCATCTTGGGGACAGCTGAGGGATGCCGATGCTGGCGCTCCGTGTGGCGCTCGCAGCAGTGACTCAGAGCTGCATGAAAACCTGAAGGCAAAGCAGACCAGTTATCTCAGGCTGATAGTCTTCATGCAGAAAAGGTAGATGTTACGTGGAAAGCAGGCTGGTAGATGTCGATCGGCGTAGCAGGCAGAATGTTCCTCCTCACACGGACCGCAGCCATTAGAAAAGCTTCCCTCAAGCTCAAATGCTGAGATTGCTGTTTGCTCTCTCGTGAACAGCCCTGACTCTAGCGTGGATTTAATGACTTTGTCAACCAACTTGATATCAGATAATGAGGAAGACGTGGTGTGCAACATCAGATCCAGGGCCATTACAGGACCCGTAGTTGATGATACAGTGGGAAAAGCAGCCAAGCATCGGGAACTAGCCAAATGCCCAAACCCTCTGGGCTTACTTACGGGCGTACAGATGACCTTAATAATCAGGAACAAACTTGTGCTCATGAGGGATCAAAGTGGCCCCCTAGGCAAGAAGGACTTTATACCCGTTAGATTGGCAACATCTCGCTGCATATCCTTTAAAAATCAAGAGCGGGAAGTAAAATGGGAGCAGCCTAAACTGACTTCTCCTATCTTCAAAACACTGGAGGAACAGAGAAGGGCTCTCACGTAGAGTGAATTAAATCCAAAAGCGGCTTCCCCACCCAGAAATGTTCTGGGAAAAACGATCTTGACCTACAAATGACAAGCCAGATCTAATACCTTTTTAGGTGCCTAGCTTGCTTGTGGAAAGGCTGCTGGACATAAATGTTGGTTTAATCTTGAACCGGGCAAATGTCCTGACGCTATTACATGACCTCCCAAATCCAAAAACAATAACCACCTATGATCTAAAGACTATCGACTTCCCAGAAGAAGAGCGCTTCGATAGGGTGATCCTACACCTGTCCTCAAAAACTGTTAAATCCAAACTGCTAGACGTCATGCCTGGATTGTTGAAAATGAGTTTTGACCTAAGAGAACTGACCACAGGGTAAGAGGGCTATTACGGCTACTCGAGGCAGAGGATGGACAATCCCAGAAGGGGTAAAGAGCCTCAGTATGTACCTAGCAAAGAATCAGCTGCAAAATGGGAGGTGGATCCAGATGAGGCAAACCAGTGGGAAGGCGGTGCAAACACAGGAGTGCCTCTGCTCTTGATAACCATGGAAAATGAGGAAGCCTATTTAACAACTGAGAAATTAGACTCCCGGGCATGAGGTAAATTGGAGTTGGTTGGCTGGTGCATTGGCTTGTAGTTCCACTAGTGCATAACATCCCAAGAACTCAGAATGGAAGAACTTAGCCATTGGATGTTGGAACACGCGAAGCTTCAGACATTTGCTTGGCCAAGGGGATATTGATGTGGATGTTCGCGATATTATTTGTCTCCTGGAAACATGGATGAGGAGGGCGCCAGTTCTGGAAGGCTTCATCGTTCACTTCAAGTCGGCTATAAAAGTATTGAACGGGAGGCCAAGGGCAGGTCTTCTTGTTGCAGTGAAGGGTGGTGCTGTGAACATTAATTCCCACATGCAGATGGTGACTCTAGGGATGAGGGGAGGAAACTCTACCCCCTCAAAAAATCAGATCCTTTAAAATTTATATCGGAATCAGAAAGCCCCCCAGTGTGCCCATTTCCATGAAGTCATGGTGGATCTTGTGGACAAGATACTAGAAACTGGGTTAGATCCCCTCATTGTAATTTGTGGGGATCTGACTAGACACTGTTTCAACAGCCAGAATTGCCTGATAGAAGGCGCTTCTCCATCATCTTCGGAAGCAGACCCTAGAGGATTGCGGTGGCGGCAAGACCTATTATTGAGAAACATTCATATGCTCAATGGTAACATCAAGGGGGATAATCCCCCTGGGGCCACCTGGGGGAAAAATCCAGAAGAAAAACCTGGATTAATTCTTCGCCTGAGAAAACGCGTTGGGCTACTTGCAACAACAACTGGTCATATGCACAAACCTGAGTGATCACCATATGTTGAAAATAGTTTGGACCACCCAGTCTGTACAACCCGCAATGTACTACTCCTTACCCCCGCGGGCAAACCCAGGCTGTAACCGACTGTCGGCTAACAAAGAATTGGAATTAGAATGCACATGGATCAATCCGTGTTAAGAGAACCAGATGTAGACTATCGCCAATTGATGTGGGACTTGGTTGATAACAAAAATGAACCAACAAGTCAATCGTTCAAACCGGTGCATTGCTTTGATAAAGTAGTTGCCACTAAGAAAAAACAGCTAAGGAGCAAGCTGAGGCAACTAAATAAACAAGGAACTAAAGATTCAATTGTGTGTCATAAAATTCTCCAGCAGAGCTATCGATATTGAGTCCGATTACATCAACATATGCTCACGCAACGTGACGCCGAAAATATGCTTAAGAACATTGAGGCCGAGAACACCGCCCAAATTTGGCAATGGATGAATGGTGTAAACCAGCCAGAGGAGGCTCGGACTCTGAATGCAGTATCAGGTAAAAGCTGGTGTAAGAGGATTCAATCCAACACTACAGCTAAGTCAATGCCTAGTCTGGGATACTGAATGGAAAACCTTATTGATATATCTTTATGTCCAGTTCATGAGTTCTGGATGACTACCCCTATATAACACCCCTCTCTTAGAATCCCCCTGACCCCACTGACCTAAGAAGTAGTTCTGTTTTGCAAGTTTAAAAGGTTTATTTGAGAAATAAACAAAATATAGATACCACGCTTTTATAATAATTAATAATCGATATCGCCCTTATAAATATAATGTTAATCAACAATGGGTAATCTGACACTAGCACACTTCTTTAAAATCAATGAGGAATTGGTGTAGGATGGATAAGGCAGCGAAAATACTTTTTTGGTTTCAAGGGAAAAGCAATGAGGAATAAAATGCAGTACAGAAATACTTGATATGATTTTAGCAAAAGATAAGATAATCACTTTTTCTCTGGCAATTCACCCCCCTCCCCTATGCAATGTAAGAAATGGAAGGAGATGGAAAGAGGAGCACACAGTTCTCAGGAATGCAATCAAATACAATACGAAATTCAGTTCCCCCCCAGCAAGTTTAGAGAAAACCGGTATGAGTTTTAAAACACAGGCCCAAGTGCATTGAATGTGGTGGCACTGAAGTGAGAAATATGCTGAAATGCTTTTAATTCCCTTTAGGAGGTTCAGGGCGAGTGAGAGATACTTGGGATGAGTTCAGGCTCACTTTAGCAATGATTCAGAGATGGTGATTAAGAGGCAAACAAATTTTTAGCAAGGAAAGAAATGACTGCTGATGGTTACACGTGGCTGGATTTTTAACCAAATCGCGGTAAAATTTGCGAGTGCGTGAATCGTGATAACGGCGAAAGTATAAGGAGTAGGAAGTCGGTTCTAGGCTTTCAGCGGAAAGTTAAACCGAGTTCGTAGCCCAAATGGTTCCAGAGATATGAACTATTTTGTAAAGGTTGTTTTTCGGATTTAAAGTAAACTCAAAATGACAGGTGACAGCTTGCAGCTTCAGAATTGACAAGTGACAACTTCTAGGAGGCAATTCTGGTTAGATTTAAATAGTTTGGACTAGATTATTTTAAACTAAGATTTTATTTCTGTCACAATCTGACCTAAGTACTCACAATATATTTTTGAAATAGGCCTCGCCACGGATCTGGTCAGGTTTTGACTGGACTCCGGTTCTGGTCTCGGCACTTCACAGTGATCTGGGTCAGCTCTCTGGTTCTGCTCACAGTGGTCTGGGTCACTCTGGATCTCTGGTCTAGTCTGACCGGATACAGCGGTCTCTGCACAGCTCCTGGATCTCTGCACTGGTCCTGGCAAAAGTTCTTGGCAAGGGATTCAAGCAGCTCGCCCGGCTGTGAGTAGCTTGCAATGATTTGAGGCCTGCTGCAGAGAACTCAGCTTGTGGTTTTAGGCCTCTGATTTGGGTTCTAAAGTATAAGTTCTAGTTTCTGGAGTATGTAGCTGGCGTCAGTCTGGAACTGGTATCTTCTGGATGTGGTGTGGTCTGGCAAAATGCTCCACAGCAACTGGATTTGAATGTCTCTACCTGTCCCAGCAGTCTCTTTTTATGTGTTTTGAAAATGGGTGTGTGCCTGGGCCTAGCTAAGCCTGCCCCTCTCTACTTGTCATTGGCCCAATTCTCCCCTCTCCCATGATTGGGGAAGGAAATGTGAGTCAGAGTGATGCTGTGGGTTTTATGGGTCAGAGGATCCTCCCCTGGTCAGTTTGCCCACAAATCTATATTTGATTCAAATACATCCTTCCCAGATATACAATTTGTTGAAATTACATGTGCACATTATATATTCCTTATGGTCCATGCTTGTCCACCTCTCATCTTCCTGGGGGCTTGCATTCAAAAAGGCCAACATTTTGCGCTTTTTAACTGGTTTTGCAATATCGGACACTTACCCAAAATTACACACATGTGCGCAAGGAATATGGACATTAATTGTTGAAGTGTCAGATTTTTAACATGCAGACATTTGGAGTGACAACCTCTTTTCCGCTCGTAACCCCCCAGATCATACCACTGGGTCCTAAAACCTCTTAAAATGTGGGCAGAAAAATCACAAGAATTATGGTATCATTTAGATAATTTTGACAAGTCCGCACCATGAGTTATACATCTTTCTTAAAATCATATTCTGGCCAACAGGGGTGTGTCTTCCCAGGTCACATGGTGGAGAAACCAGTCTATCCACTTTCTTTAAGCTCAGCCTGTCCTCAGAGGGGGCTGCCCCTCCCGTTTCTGCCAAGAGGAAGCCACTTTTACGACGCCCCCAATATAACATTTGCCTGAGTCCAGGACAGGCCTTTGTTCAACTCCCTGTAGCTGCTCCACCCCTAATCTAATCAGAGAGGTGACAACTCCTTTTGGCAAGGGGAAGAGTGGCTGAGCAGGTTTTAACTCCTGTGGGGGTAGATGTCAGGCAGAATTGGAATCTCTTTAAGCCTCATTTTAGCTACATGTCAATTTTTGTTCCTAGTTTAAATCACTTATGATTTTTACATACACATTAAATAATTACTTTCTTCAAGTCATTTCAGAATATAGTTTTACATTGTATCCACCTCTTAGCAAGTCTTTCCTTGGTCTGGTTTTGTTTCATTTGTTCAGTTTTACACAAAAGTCTGGTGGTTTTAAAACGCTGGCTTTCTGATGGTGGTGAGTACTGGTAATGCAACCATTTTTGGGATTTAAGAAAATGAATTCCCCACAGTTCTGGGTTGCTTTTGGCAATCAGCATTGCCATTCCCAATGGTTTCAGGCTACTGTGTGGGTAGCCCAATGGTGGTTTTAGGCAGTGCCCTCCTGTGCTCACAACATAGGCAAAAATGGGTGGCAGCCTATTCTTCATGCATTTCCCTGTGCATTTTCTGGGAAGCTCTGGCCATCATGATGTTTTCCATGCCAGTACTGCACAGTTTTCCTATTCTGGCGTACATGTGGGCTTTTTGGCCATCTTGGATTTTCTAAGCCCACAGCACCAAATGTTGCAGCATGATAGCTCAAACGTGGGTCAGGACACCCAACACTGGGAAGATCACTTCAGGGCTCTGTTCCATTCTGGAGATCAGGTTGTGGATAGGTCAAGTCCCACAATGATTTGGGGATGGTCATTCGAAACTTCAGCAGAGGCGTTTCTTCGTTTGATCAAAAGAGCCAGCAATTCTAGGGCACCTGGACCAGACGGGATGACTAATGACATGCTTAAGAAAAACCCCTGAAGAGTGGGCATCCTTCTTGTGGGCTCTTTTTGAGTATATCAAGAAGGTAAGGAAAGTACCAGCATCCTGGAAAACATCGATTAGAGTGCCCATTTTTAAAAAGGGGGAGAG
Organism: Ambystoma mexicanum; assembly: GCF_040938575.1. Lineage (NCBI taxonomy): Eukaryota > Metazoa > Chordata > Amphibia > Caudata > Ambystomatidae > Ambystoma > Ambystoma mexicanum. Next base: position 1,205,286,852 of record NC_090926.1, on the reverse strand, counting down.
GTCGATTCCATTTTTATTATAGTCTGATTGCCTTACTGATTGTGGCAGGAAAGCTCTTTGCATCTCTTACTCTACAAGGTCTTACAAATTGGAGTACAAAAATGGGCCAGTACGATATTAGACAATCAGGCTTTGTGAAGGGAGTAGGCATGGCGCTAAATGTATTTTTGTTAAACATCTTGAAGCGTCGAATAAAGCAAAATAGAGGTGCAAAGTTCCATCTAGCCTTTATAGATCTCGCCCAGGCCTTCGATACCATCGACCTGAAGAAACTTTGGTCTGATGTGGAGAGTTGGAGCTCCCCAGATGATACACTAGAAGCTATCAAAGATCTTTATTCTAGAACTTCATTACAAGTAAAACTGGATGGCAAGGGCTTACTCTCCAACTCGATTCCAACAATGAAAGGCCTTAAGCAAGGTTGTTCCCTGGCATCCGCTCTTTTCAATCTGTTCATTTCAGATATTAAGAATGCAGGCATGAACATAAGAAGCTTCCCACCCAAACTGGCCGGCCTCCCTCTCGGTAGGCTTCTCTCTATGCGGACGATTTGGTCCTTATCGACCAGACCCAGGTGGGCCTGCAAAGACAACCGGATGCCTTATAAGTCTATGTCAATGGAAATGGGCTGACTATAAACACCAAAAAATCCTGAATCCCGACCTTGCAATCAGGGAGAAGGAGAGGCAAGAGGAAATGCTCCTGGTTCCTAAATGGAGGAAAGCTTGCTCAGGTAAGCTCTGTTGCCTATTTGGGAATGTGTGTCAACAGCAGCATGGTGGATGCCCCAGACTAGCAATCATAAAGAGCAGAAGGAAGACTTTGGCCTCACCGGCCAGGATTATCAAAGGGAAATATTGCAAAAATCACTCTAAAGCCCCCAATTCAGTTCTATAAAATGAAGGTTGTTCCAATCATTACCTTCGGCGCGGAGGCCTCCTTCGATCTTCCGGCTAACATCTGGCCCAGCCTGGACGGTTTATTCTGGAAAAGGTTGCTGAATCGGCCGCAGGGAATGCCAATCCCAGCAGTTAGAAGGGAACCAGGTCTAAATTCCCTCTATGCTATGGTGGTGTGGAAATCCTTGGCTCTCTCGCAGAAATGCATAACCCCCTCTCCTCCGAAAGGTTTGAACTTGTACAAAAGGCCATCATGGAAGGATCTAAGGGCGTGCTCCGAGAATGGGCGGAAATCTGCTAGAACATTCTAAATAGTGTTGATGCCACAGTTGATCAGCTCGTAATGAACCCAGGCAAAGTAAAAAAAAAAAAAGCCGCGGGAAAGAGACTGGATCCAAACACAAGAGGAAACATCATCATGTGAAGTATACGGGAGATCCTCCTTGGAAGCACAAGCTCTTAACTCCTTGCCAGAGTAGTGGGTTAGATTTCCGAGTAGCTACTTTCGCAACCAATTGATGCGTTTCGGCTTAAACGCCTCCACAACCAGAGAAATGATGAGTACATGGAGCTCCAAAGATGGCAAACGGATGGATTGTAGATGCAGACTGTGTACTTCCGAATTGGCAATTGAAACTCTGCAGCACCTGGTTCTTCTTTGCCCTGCTCTAACAGAACGAAGGAGGAGGTGGCTGGCCTCCTTCATCCACGCCCGTCCATCACTGTCAGTGGATCAATGGCGGGACCGACTGATTCTGGGGGAGAGCTTGTCCTTACCTTTGGCACTACTACACTACATTAGAGAAGTTGGGACAAATGTAGTTGGTAGATGTGTGTAGTGATACTGGTTTTGCGATATTCTTATGATGTCCCATAAAGAGGGGGAAACGGAAGTGAAGCCAGGGAGTTTAGTGGCGTTATCATGGAAGAAAATTGTGTAAAAATGAACTTTTGGCTTATTTTCTTGCCTTTCTTGCTTTTTTAGCATATGGAAATGATGTATTATTAATTGGATGTGTCGAATTTGGTAAAAGGTGGCATTTTAACCTAATGCCAAATCAATTTAAAAGAAAATTAAAGGTTCGCCATGAGGGAAAGAATTCCAGTAGGAAAAAGCCTGTAGGCTCTTTAGTTTTGGATCATTAATGCACATTGGGACCACCAAGTGAGGATGAAAGATTTGGCTCATAAAACATGGTGCTTAAGAGCCAACACAAATTTTGTCTGGTTTACTTAAAAAGTGCCTCTGGAAAACTGGGCGATTTTGAGCGCTAATGTGACAGAGCAGCATCGCCTAGTGAGGTAACATTGTTTTGAATAATAGGTGCCACTTTTTCACCACCATTAGTTTTGACTCACTGCAGACTCCTGAACATAGCAATTCGTTTTGACTCATGGATGGCGCTTTAGCACAGCCATTCGTGTTCGCTCGTTTCTGGCGCTCAAGCTAGTGAGGCTAAATCGTTTTCGGTCGTTGGTGGCACTTGGAGCCATCATTCGTTTTGGCACTTGGGTGGCGACTGAGCGCCGAAGTGAGTGAGGGTATTGTTATCCTGTGTTATTGGGTTTAGGGATGTGATATGTAACAGCTCACATTGCAGGCGCCAAGATCGTCGAGTCGGGTGGAGGTTAGTGCATGGGGGCTGCACCTGCTCTCGGGATGGGGGTGGGGGGTATTCAGTCATGTAGGCCGCCTAGCTTGTCTGCCAGGGACCTGGAAGTGGATCAGAAGAGCCGACGGATCTCCCTTTCACAAAGCCAAAACTGCCAAAGCACGTTTATTGTAGTCAAAGCAGAGAGCGAGAATTTGTCTGTCACAAGGAGTAGGCCTTTGCACCCTGGGCCCAGGGGTGGACTGGCCTATAGGGAACTCTGATGATGTCAGGCCCCTGCACCCTGGGCCCAGGGGTGGACTGGCCTATAGGGAACTCTGATGATGTCAGGCCTCTGCACCCTGGGCCCAGGGGTGGACTGGCCTATAGGGAACTATGATGATGTCAGGCCTCTGCACCCTGGCGCCAGGGGTGGACTGAGCTTTAGGGAACTCTGATGATGTCCCAGGAGGTCTCTGCACCCTGGGCCCAGGGGTGGACTGGCCTATAGGGAACTCTGATGATGTCCCGGTAGGCCTCTGCACCCTGGGCCCAGGGGTAGACTGGCCTATAGGGAACTCTGATGATGTCCCGGTAGGCCTCTGCATCCTGTGCCCAGGGGTGGACTGATCTTTAGGGAACTCTGATGATGTCCCGGTAGGCCTCTGCACCCTGGGCCCAGGGGTGGACTGGCCTATAGGGAACACTGATGATGTCCCGGTAGGCCTCTGCTCCCTGGGCCTAGGAGCGACTGGCCTATATTGAACTCCAGAGATTTCCCAGTAGGCCTCTGCACCGCAGGCCCAGGGGTGGACTGACCTATAGGGAACTCTGGACTGACTATTAGGGAAATCTGGAGATTTCCTAGTTGGCCTCTGTACACTGGATCCAGGGGTCGACTGGCCCATAGGGAACTCTGATGATGTCCCGGTAGGCCTCTGCACCATGAGCCTCTGGTGTGGTTACACAGGGGTGGACTGGCCTATAGGGAACTGTGGTGATTTCCCGGTGTGCCTCTGCACCATGAGCCTCTGGTGTGGTTACCCAGGGGTGGACTGGCCTATAGGGAACTCTGGAGATTTCCTGGTACACCTCTGCACCCTGGGCAAGGGTAGACTGACCTGTAGGGAACTCTGGAGATTTCCTAGTACACCTCTGTACCTCGGGCCCAGGGGTGGACTGGCCTATAGGGAACTGTGGAGATTTCCCAGTAGACCTCTGCACCCTGGGCCAAGGGGTGGACTGACCTATAGGGAACACTGGAGATTTCCAGGTACGCATCTGCACCCTGGGCAGGGGTGGACTGGCCTATAGGGAACTGTGGAGATTTCCTGGTAGGCCTCTGCACCCTGACTGAGTGTGTTCATGTCATCGTTTTGGGAATATTACAACAGTGCATTTCTCTCAACCAGCTCTTGGCTAATATTTTCAAATAGGCGGATACGGGAGACAAAGCGCCTTAAAAGACGGACTGTGGAGGAAGAGGTGCAGACACTTTAGGCCTGGCGAAGAGTAGAAGCTTCTGGTGCCTTCCTCAGAACATGGCGCCTGCAGTCACGCTCAAAGCCATTCCGGCCTGGGGTGAGCCTGGCGTGCCGCCGCCGCCCGTGGCTTAGGGGCTTGCCGTGGCTTCCTGGAAAGAATGCCTGGATGTCTCTGGGGCCTTTGAAATTGGGCCTTTGGTTTAAACCGCGCACACATGCCTGGTATTCGCACATGTGCCTGGGATTTCGGAGGAATGCCTCACAACACGACGACAGGCCGGGCCTTCTGAACCCGGGAGGACCCGCCGCTCTGCTCCCGTAGAATTGTGCAGGCCACGGGCAGGGGTCTACTGGGCCCTGGTCGGATTTCTGCAAATGCCCCTGGCCCCCTGTTGTGTCTCCCCGAGTCCCAAGAACATGGACAAGTTTTGGGGTGCACTGCCCAGGCTCGTACCTGCATGTAGGGCAATGCCCGCAGTACAATACCCAGCATGCTAGGGTGGGACAGCTTGTTAGGCCAAGGTGGGACCGTTTTTAGGCAAAGTGGGCCAGTCACTTCACCGCGCGGTTGGCACTTTTAACCAATATTTCGGAGAAAATAATCTTAAAATTGACTAAAGAGATCATGTCTGTAGGCAACGAGAAGGACCAAGGGACCTGCAACGCAGCTATTGTATGAAGGGAGATGGGTTCAGTAGAAACGCTACACCGTGCGCCGGTATATTGCACTGGTCTGACTAACGCAAGGACACGGCACTTTAAACCCTATCTTTATCGCACTCTATCGCCAGAAGACTGCTGGAGACGGATGGATGGTTTTATTAAGAGGGGAAAAGGAAGGCCTGGTTTTAGCTATTGTAAAATTCATAAAAATAATTTTAGATAGTGCACTGTGATCAGGTTTTTAAGAAAAAATGAAGGTTTTAATTTGTTTGGGCGTAAGTTACGTAATACTAATTTTACTTGAAGTTTTACGATGGAAATTTAAAGGATGTAATTTGCTAAAGGTTTGTCGTGAACCAAAAGACAATACAAAAAAATTAAAACTAAAATGGACTATTTGCAACACGTTACCAAAAACTCCCCCTTGGGTACCATGAAACAGCCTGTCACAAAAGGAACTAGTTGCCACGTGCGACTGCAGGACACGTTTTGATGTCCAAGCACATTTTATGCCCCAGTCCGATCCTGGCACCCTCTGTATTATTAATTCTCCTGGCGTCCGAACCACGCATGCCCCATTCAAATCGGGACACAGAGAGATACCAGAGCGTCCCATTCTCACAGAGACACACACAGGGAACCAGAGCGTCCCGTTCTGTTAGAGGTACAGAGAAGAACCAGAGTGTCCCGTTCTCTTAGAGGCACAGAGAGGAACCAGAGCGTCCCATTTACACAGAGGCACAGAGAGGAACCAGAGCGTCCCATTAACACAGAGACACAGAGAGATACCAGAGCGTCCCATTCTCACAGACACATACACAGGGAACCAGAGCGTCGCGTTCTCTTAGAGGCACAGAGAGGAACCAGAGCGTCCCATTTACACAGAGACACAGAGAGGAACCAGAGTGTTCCGTTCTCACAGAGCCCCACGCAGGGAACCAGACTGTCTCCATTCTCTTAGAGATACAGAGAGAAACCAGAGGGTCCCACTCTCACAGAGACACACACAGGGAACGTGAGCATCCCATTCTCACAAAGCCAAACGCAGGGAACCAGAGCGTCCCGTTCTGTTAGAGGCACAGAGAAGAACCAGAGTGTCCCGTTCTCTTAGAGGCACAGAGAGGAACCAGAGCGTCCCATTTACACAGAGACACAGAGAGAAACCAGAGCGTTCCGTTCTCACAGAGCCCCACGCAGGGAACCAGACTGTCTCCATTCTCTTAGAGACACAGAGAGGAACCAGAGCGTCCCATTCTCACAAAGCCACACGCACGGAACCAGACTGTCGCCATTCTCTATGAGATGCAGAGAGGAACCAGAGCGCCCGTTGTTACAGAGACACACATAGGGATCCCCTTCACCAGACTCCATCGTATCTAATATCCTGTGAACAGTCAGTCCCCTTGGACCAGTGTCTGTCCTCTACCTGGTTTCTGTACCATGTATTCCCAATCTTCCTCCCGTCCATCGCGCTCCGCTCTCCGTCATTGCCGCTAACGTAAGGCACTTGATTCAGGAAAGCTCGTTTCACTGTTGATTTAATTTCTAAGTGTTCCTGGGAGCAACACACTAACTCAAAATATATAAATACGAGGAGGGTCCCTTAAAAAGCAGCCGCACGAAATGCCCAGCAATCTTAAACTGTGCATTGTAAGGGGAAAAGGTGGCTTCCAGGGTCTGAAGGGGCGTGTGGGCCCATCCAGCTGAGGCCTTCACTCATAATCCTGATCAGTAGCTACCCATTTCCAACTGCAGACTAGGTCCTGAAGAAGACCATGGAACCGTGACGCACACACACTGTTGCTGAAACCTGTGTCAACTTTTTTGTTGTTCTAATTGTATGAACAAAAGTTGTTTCGGAGCCATTATTGCACAGATTTTTTGCAGAAACTGAAATTTTTTGCAGAAATTAGAATGAAGTAACGCATTGGGTTTGTTAAAGTGTTCTGTAGAATACTGAGTTTGTTTCTAAAACTAGTGCATGTGGTTGTTAAAATATGTTTAATATGAAGAGTTAAACATAGAAAACAATTACAACTAAGAATAATGCTGTGAGAATTGGTTTCTTTGATAAACTTTATATATGTCAGTTTGCTAATGTGCGGATTTTATTTATTTTGAAGACAGATGTATAATAGTTTAAAAAAAATGAAAATCTTCTGTGCGGCCCCCTTTTCATTAGTTTGGGCTATTGGGTGCCGTCTGTAAGCCCCATATATGGCATCAGAGTAGAGATAGGGGAAAGAGCACATGCGAAGGGACACACAGCTTGAAGGTGTTGTTTGGCTATCTACCCACGCATTAACTGCCCCTGACCATGCTAAAACCTATGGCCATTCCCACCCAGTTCCTGCCCATATCTGCCCAAAACACCTTGTCATGGGAACTGTTTGAGAACGCTTCAAACAAGCCATACAATCAAACTTTGCACTCAAAGTAGCAGTCAGTGTTTTTTTTTTTTTTTAAAGCAGTCCTCTGAGAGTTAAAGACTTAATTGGAGCTGTATACCTGCTACTGGTGTAATAAAAATGTTTTAACCAGGTGTGCCTTCAGCCACTTGATTTATAAGCACTCTCGGTGTCTTTCACTGAAGTCCAGTTAAAACAAGCATTGGCAAAGCGAACAGTTTTGGCTTGTGTACAAGTATTAATCATTTGCCAGGTACTGCTATTAGATACCGCGGCACTCGCACCATTTTGCACATGGAACCATCTACGGTCAGTTAATACCAGTACAGCTGTGTCTGGCAAGTGACTTTCCATGCCTACACAAATACCCAATCTGTTGCCATTACCAATGCTTGCTCAGTAACTTAGAGGATTCCCAGTTGGTCCCAAGCAACATGGTTGCCCCCTGCTGGCTGCAAGGCGGGTTCCTCTCGCCACGCCCCTTGCGCACTTATCCCTGAAGGTCAGTCCGCTTCCAGTCCCGGAGCGCCCGCCTCTACTAAGCGCCTGTCCCACCAGGGCCCGAGCCCCAGCATGCCCCGCTCTCTGGCTCACGCACTTGTTGTGACATTTGCAGGAAGGGACAGGCGAAAGTGGGCTTTGTTTTGTGGCCGCAGGATTTTTGCAAGGTCCCATCCTGCCTTTCCTCCCAGTGCGTGGCAGATATCAAACTCGGACGCAAGCTCGGAAGGCCGGCGCCACCCGTTTGCGTCCTTTCATTTCCTGAAAGGCACTTTCTATCTTTAAAGTGTACCGTTTGAAGATGCCTGAATACATTGTGCGCCTGCCACGAAAGAATGGGAACAGGGGTGTTGCTAGGTCTGGAAAAGATCTGAGGCTACGCTAATGTCGGGACTGTCAGGACTTGCCAGCTTTTTGGTTGTAGCCCCTGAGCTTCTATACAGGGCTACAAACAAAAGACCCGGGGCTATAACCCCCTCATCCCCCCACCCCAGCAATGCCTCTAAGTAGGACACTCCTTGTATTTCCATCTATTGATGGTGCAGGACGAACACATGTACTATGTATGCCCATTTCTGAAAATTCAAGGTGAGATTTTGGGATGGTCACCGCGATCTCTTTCTTAATCTGATAAACCTTTCATACGCGCAGTTTATATGGTAGTTGTTCAGGCCCAGCTGAAGATGTGTGGGGCCCATTTCCATGCGGCCGGTCAAGTGGCATAGCGAGTAGAGCGCTTGCTTTGATATCGGTGCAGAGGTTGCTGACGCAGGTTCGAATCCCGGCAGGGCCAAACTCAGCCTTTCATCCTTCCGAGGTCGATAAATGAGCACCACACACCATGGGTAATAATAAGCAGCGCTCAGATACCTGAGGGTTTGTAGCACTATAATAAATGCTAAATTATTATTATTATTATGGTTGGGGACCACCTTGCTTAGAGCGAAAACAGGCGGAGGCACCTTGGAGTGCATACATTACAATGGCGACAAAGATAAAGTTAATAGCCACCGATTATCACGAGATGGCCTGCCAGCAGGGAGCTTAAACACCAAATGCCCACAGAAAAGCTATATGATATAATATGGCATTTGTAACGCGCTTATAGGCAAGTGTTTCAAGGCGCGACGAGGCAAGGAAGGGGGAACAGAGGGAGGACAGAGACAACGATCATACTAGGGCAAGTGACATTGAGATCACGCAAGTGCAGGGTGGGAGTGGAAAAGTGCCAGGGGGAGGGAGGCAGTGCTGTACATGGGATCAAAACAATAAAAGAAGTGTGGCCAGCAGGTGGCTGGTGCAAAGGTAAGTGCAGACAGCAGGTGTCCAAAAGTGCAGGTAGTGGGCTGTAAGGTTACAGAGACAGACCCAAGTGTAAGGGTTGCTGGGAGGCAGAGTGGGTGTGCAACTGGACGCGTAGGGACCTGGGCCTGAAATCCGAGGGTAGCCAGGTGACCATTGCAGTATCAGACAAGAAATCAGCAGGGAAGAGAAAGAGAGAAGTCAGAATGAAAGAGGAAGGTCTTGAGGTGCTTCCAGAACAGGAGATGGTTCTCGTCAAGTTTTAGGGCGGCAGGAAGGCTGTTCCAGAGGGAGGGCGCAGCTGAAGAAAGAGATCTACCACCAACTCGTTGCTTGGAGAAGCGACTGACCCTGAGGGAGTTGGAGGTGGAGGAGCGAAGAGCTCGAGTAGGAAGGTATTTACAAAGGGACAGTTGGAGGTATTGAGGCCCCAGAAGGCCTTGGGGATAATGCAGAGGGTCTTAATCTTTGCAGCCACTGGGAGGCAATGCAAGGATTTCAGTGCTGGAGAAATATGGTCCCTGGGCTTGAGGTCAAGGACAAGCCTTGCAGTCCTGTTCTGGATTGGCTGAAGGGGACATAGTGAGAAAAGGGGGATATTAAGGACGAGGCTGTTCCAGTAGTCCAGCCTGGAGAGAACCAGGGCTCTAAAGACGGTGAGCTTCTGGGGAAACGAGAGAAAAAAAGGAAGAATACCTCTGACAAGGTGCAGTTGGTAACTTTGACTTCTTAGAGATGTCAGCAAGTGACAGATGGGAAGGAACTGGTGCTAAAAGGCAATGGAATGATAACACTACTGTATACCCTGACGGGAAGTGACAGCCGGAAGGGCTCCAGCAAACACTGTTTGTAAGACCCCAGCACAAAAAATATAAAGTAATATATTGTTGTGTCATTTGGCGACTGACTGGCAACCTAGGGGCTGTTGCTGGAGGCCCCCCCCCCCTTGAGGCTAGAGGCCCCTTTCATTTGAAAGGCTGACAGGCCCTGATGCCGTCCCTGTAGCTATTGGTCTTGTTGGGTGGTGAGTAGCAGTTTCACTGTTTGCAGCTAATTTGAGCCTGCTCAGAAAATAATGTTTTTGGCTCGTTCCTCTCCTTATTTCCTTTTTTCTTAAATCTTCACTTTAATGGAGCCGGTTACATAGCACAGCAAGTAGAGCGCTCGCTTTGACATTCAAATTCCTCCAGTGCCTTCTGAGGTCCATAAATGAGCCACACACACCGTGGGTAACAATAAGCAGCGCACAGATGCCTGAGGGTTCGTAGCGCTATATAAATGCAAATTATTATTAACAGATTAATGGCCACCTCCAGTGCATAATCAGTAAGAACATCGAGGATTGGCAGGGGGGCCTTCATAATTAACAGGTGTGTGTGTGTCAAGTGACCGACCATTGCAAAAATAATGCAATCTGTCAGAGAACCACATTTGTGTAACTCTCAAATGCCCTGGCAGTCCCCTGTGTCTGTATTCGGCAACCAAGTCCTTCCAAATGGCGAGCGCAATGTGGGCCGAGTTGGTTGCAGGCACAACTCCCGACTCACCTTCATTTGGAGGGCCATAACCTTCTTAGAAGCATCGTCACCCTTCCTGCAGACTACACTCCTTCATAGGCTTCAACAGGGTCACCCTCCTAAAAAGCCTTCGCATCACTCCAAAAAATGGACAACTCCATTAACTTCAATGGAATCCCCCCTCCCACCACCCTTCACTTCCTCTCCCTCAGCAGAAACAAAGGAGGGAAGTGCAGATGCAAATCCGGGTACCCCAACATCGAGTCCCATTTCCCTCTCTCCCACCTGTCACCCTCCATATTCCCTCCCTCCACAACCTTCCAAGAAAACCATTAACACTCTCCCATCCAATTATATATGGAATAAAGTACCCCCAACCGTGCGCTATAAGCATATTGCAAGTTACCAGGGAGTGACTAAATAGAGGAATGGAGTAGAAAGCCGAGTTCCTTTATAAGGTCACAAAGATTTGAGGGTGCCTGGCCACACCCCATCATCCGATTTAATACCTGGCCTCTTGCTTAAGTACTGTAAGAGATCTTCCAGTCGCTGCAACATACAATCACATATAATCAATGTAGAATCTGTTTGGGGGTAGGGGGGGCACTAATATGTAGCTTGGGAAGTATTGCTAAACAAATAATAAGCAGTTTAACAAAATACATCTAAAACAATAATTATAGCAGGTACACAGATGTTTGCTCTGTTGTGTTAAACTCCAGCAGTGCACACAATAAACGTACTAATGGCTGCAATGTGTGGCAGAGACTTTAGAAGAAAGGACTTTGGAAAGCTTGCCAGGGCTGCAGTGACAGCTGGAATTCTGCTCTGTACTAGCTCCAGCAAAGCCATTGTGACGTCACAACGGAGGCGTAATAACTGATTATAGAGCAGCAGTGATGTCACAAACAGCCCGTTTAAGACACGTGTTTCCAGGCTTTTCTATGGCTATTGCAGGCTGTCATGTATATGCACTGCTCTGCGGCCTGAGCTAGGATCAGGTTACTTAAAACCCAGCACATGCATGCATGCGCACGTACCTACTTGCATGCACACATACATGCGTGCATACGTACCTACATGCATGCATACATATACATGCGCGCATGCACGCACTTTAAATCACACGTCTTGGAGACGAGTTTAGCGGTATGAATGTCTCAGGCATTTCCTGACATGTGAGCGACTCCATTCCAACCTTACTGGCCTTTTGGAGGCACTGGCCTGTCGGGTACTCTGGCAGTGTCCCTATCGGCCAGGGAGGGAGTAGGGAAGGAGTTTGTTTCTATGCCGGGCCTTCACATGTGATGCCTAGTCAGAGGTAGTGAGCGCTACAGAGACATTACTAGGAATGACTGTCAGGGCTGGGGCCGAGTCAGTCACATGTCTCTGGCTCATTGTTCAAGCCTTAGTAGATCTTAGTGTTACTTCATGTTTCTCTCTGTGACCATGCAGAGGACCAGCTAACGGTTGAGCACGCACACTCGCGTGAGCGCACGCCCACACAGGCGTGCATGCTGCAGCGGACTGGGAACCAAACGAGGCCCTCGATTTTTTTTCAAAGTGGCCCCATATTCTACTATGCAAGCGACAATAGCATCTTAATTGAGTGTGCTGCACGCAACAACAACAAAAAGTCTGCGTGCTCTCAGAACAGAGGCCGTTGGTGCACGTGTCCACCGGGACATCTCCACACTTCCCTGGAGGTCAGTCCACCACTGTATGCATAACTGATTAATCACGCGCACACACACACACCCGTGCACGGCTGAGAAATCATACTCACTTGCAAAAACACATCCAGGCAGTTGGGTACGACTAATCGTGCACACGCACACATTTCACAACAGTGTGCAGCTCAAAGTTTTGAGTGATGAAGAGGAAAATCTATCAGTGCACACATGTAATTTTAGCTGCAACTAAACTTCATTAAAGTAAACATAAGCCCAATTCTTACTTCGTAGCCGGGGTCCGTGGTGCGACCACTCGGAGCAAGTTCTGAGGCTTTCACCTGCGTCTAGGGCAGTGGTCTGCAACCTGAGGCGCTCCAGATGTTTTTGCACTACAGCTCCTATAATCCCTCACCATTGACAATGCCAGAAAGGAGTGATGGGAGTTATAGTCCAAAACATCTGAAGAGCCAACGTTTTCAGGCCCCTTATTCTACAGTAAGGGTATACTATGGCCAATATTCATTTATTTTGTTAAAATGAGCCCAGGAAGCAACTTCATATCTCCAGACGCAAATACACACACGAATGCAGTTGCTCACATAAAACAGGGATGCCTAGTTCTTCGGGTTGTTTAAAAGGAGCGTTCACTTTAACTATGGAAATGCGCCTTCTCAGCTGCTCTTCGGAAACACAGCTTTTCTCACTCGCGCTGCACTACATTTTCTTTTTTGTTGTTTTTTTTAATGTAAGACTGACATCTGCTGGTAAAATGAATAATTGCAATACGAAACGTCTATAATATTAAGTCATTATCGTTCGGTACATACATTTTGTCTTGGTATCAACAAATCATGAGAAAACATTGATTTCACCAGGGAGGTTGCTAATACAGTTTTACAAGATTCACAGTATCGTAATAAATACGCTGCATTATTACCCAAATTGATAGTTCTCATTTAACTGATCTAGGGTGGGATGGGACTGCATAGGCTATGATATGGCATTTATAAGGCGTCTGTACACAAGTGTACTTTGAGCTGCATAATGAGCACAGATCCCAACAGCAGGCTCTTAACCCACTAAGTTATCAGACTAGTAGGTATTTTCAGCAAGCTCAATGGTGTTCATTTAACCCATCCTAGAATGCTGACACTCGAGAGGAAACGGCCCTGGAAGGCTACACACGGCTCCCTGCAGCCGGTGTGCTTCCCACGGATTCGCCTCTGTACCTCTCCACGTATGTATGGGATCACAGTGTTACTTGATGCAGTGCCCCAGATTGGGAAGGCATGTTGGCAGATACCATCTGACTTTATTGTCTGACCCGTTGTGACCCCAGAGCTTATGGCAGGGACAATACTCTCGCTGGACTTGCAAGAGTTGGTGGTGTCAGAAAAGAGGATTGTTGTATTTGGGACCAATTCAGATGGGTGTGACTGGCACATTGTATTGTGCTTTGAAGCGACAGTACCACTAAAATAAGTGACAGAGTTGTTTGAAGACCGGGTTGATAATGGAGAGATAGTGTTGGCATTCTGTATAACCTGCCACACAATGGTGCAATATTGTAAAGTACAGTGTTTTCTAATGACCCTTGTAACGGTGCCATATTTTATTTAAACCAATCTAGAACAGGTTCCCAAGAGCTATGGACAACCAGTGCTCATCATCTCTGAATAGCCAGTAACACCACAGGGACGAGAGCAGTTGCCAACACACTTCACTTCCCATAGCACATATCATTAAAATACAAAGTCTAGCCCCACAGGAAGAGAAAAATGTGTGGCAGAAAAGAGGGTGCACACAGTCCCCTACAGATTTATTATGGCCAAAAGAAATTACAGGTAAAGCTGTCTTGCCTCATTAAATATTTCTGTTGCCTTCAAGCAGCTGCACTATTCTCCACATTTGTCAAAACAGCACATTGCTGCAGAAATACAGGATGCTTAGTTTGTTCTCAATCTTCAGGAAATTATTACTAAATTGGTGATATACTGCATAACATGTCAAACATACAGTACTGGTCCCATCCTGAAGACAATACGAGGCACCTTGCCTTGCCCTACTGGGCCATTACGGGATCTCCACATTGACTACTCTTACATGGGAGAATGATGCAATGACAGTAGGCACTTAATTGTTGTTGTTTGCCCCTTTTCCCATGGGTTGAGGTGGATCCTTGTGCACATACAGACGCTAAATGTGCGACCCCATTTTTGGTGAGAGAGGTGTTTCCTCGTTGGGGTGTCTGTGATGTACTGCAGTCAGATAATCGAACCCATTTCTTTAATTAACTTTTCAAGGAAGTGACTGCATTGCTAGGCAGCCAGCATCGGATGTGTACAACTTACCGGTTCCTAGTGATAGCCTCGACATCCAAAGCAGCGAATGCAAAAGCCTCAAAAAAAGTGCATTGAAAAATGCATTTTCTTTTCATTTTTTTAATGGGGGGGTCCCCCTCCACCCCCCTACCCCCTGTTTTTTGTACCCCTTAAAACACATTTTAATAAAAAAATAAACCTTTACCTACAAAAAAATGCATTTTTTCAAGGCTTTTGCATTCAATGCTTTGTATTCGAGGGAATTACTGGATACCCAATTTACCACCTCCAGGCCAACAGGTCATGGAGAGAATCAATGGCCTGTTGAAAGCAAAGCTCTCCAAGCTATGTGCCACCCTACAGAAAAGCTGGGTGTACTGTCTTCACCTCGTGTTGTTCAGCCTGCGCACACAGCCCTGTAAGGATCATCATTTATCACCACATGAGGTGCTAACAGGCAGGCAAATGCATACGCCTCTAGGGTTTCTGATGCTCACAGGGCATCGTCCGTTTTAGGTGAGGAATTCAAAGACTACTTGACTTCATTAACTAGATCAACGAAATGTATTCCTAAACAGATATCACCGCAGCTGTCTGGAGAACCAACCACCGCTGGTCCTACTCCAACAACTTCACAACCTCTACAATTGTCACCTGATGATAAGGTGATATATTTGTGAGGAAGTTCATACACAGGTGGAGTGAACCAAGATATAATGGCCCATTTTCCATCATCCCTGCCACTCCATTTGCGGTGAAGGTCAGGGAGCTGCGATATTGGGTACACCTTTATGATGTTCGAAGTGATCCCAATACTTCACCCCTGCTAATCAGCATGATAGCAGCACATGAGTAAAAGTGCACATATATTTACAGAAGGATGTATCCATTGTACATATGATTTTAAGTTACATTGGGGGTCATTCCGAGTAGGGCAGTAAGGGTTAACAGTCACCGGTAATGAGACTGGTGCCATTAAACCCTTACCGCCCTATTCCGAGTTCCCTTTGCGGGTTGGTACTTAACGCCTGCTTTTTGCAGGCGTTAAAAAACCAACCCGCAAAGGGACCTAGGAGCTAATTACGGCACTGTAATTTACGGTGCCGTAATTAGCACCTTCCCCATTCCCATTGAGCCCTATGGGCCCAAAATTGGAATGGGGAAGGGCCCATGATGAATGGGGAATTATCGCCCCGCCAACCTTGGAATGGGGCGGTAATTACGCCATTCACCATGGCAGAGTTGGAAAAATACTGGCGTGAACCAAGGCGCTACATTTTAAGCGCACAGCATAAGCCTTGTGATGATGGGTCTAGGTGAACAGCAGTGTGCCTGCTACACCAGCAGCCTACAGTGTTTGCAAATACAATACATGCAGCTAGAAGGAGTGAGGTTTGTGGCCAATCAATGGGAAGAGACTGTATTGAGCTGTATGGCAGGAGGACTTATAGGACAGAAAAAAGAAGTGATTCAGGGGGTGAACGAAGTAGGCCAAGAATATTGGTGGAAGCACGTGGCAAAGTTAAGATGGATCGAAGCAAAAGGGAAGCCGGTGAAGGTGCAGAAACAGGAAGAATATCAATTGTGCGTCTACAATGCACAAGATGTTTCTGTGGGTACCAACGACAAGTGCTATGTGACGATAAACATTCCAGATCTCAAGAAAGGAACAGCTGCAGTAAGGGATACCTACTGGTTCTGTGGCCAGGCGGCGTTATTGCTCCTCCCACCATCATGGGAGGGCGTATGCTTGCTGACCGCGCTGCTCTCAGCTCTTTTCATGATCCCAGAGGTGCATCTAGTCATGAAACCAGGGAGCCTGGGAACCCCCCACATCATCTTCAGAGCCCACTGCTTCTGCATCCCCACAACAGCCTCCGGTCTTCCAAATTCTGCCAGAGAAGAAGGAAAACATACTTTTGAAAAGGAAGAAAAGGTCTGTCTATTGTCAAACTCAGCTCAATTGCTCAAATAAATACCTGTTCAATACAGACTGTACAATAAAGAGGAGAAATATGTTGCTCCATTAGTGCCAGGGATACAAGAAGAAGCTACTGCCAAGTGGTTGCAAATAGTTAGATACAAAGTGATACATCTGGTGAATGACACTGAACAAGGCTTTAAAGTGATTAAAGTTGAACTGAGAGCCATCTGGTTAATTACACTGAAGAACCGGTATGTGCTTGATCTGCTCACAGCTAGGGAAGGATGAGTTTGTAAAGAAATTGGAGAACCCAGCTGTACCTACGTGTCCCCGAACAATGTGATGAATGGCTCTCTCACACAAATAATAGAGGCTGTGCACACCTGCGCAGAACATATGCAGACGTATTGTGGGAGGTTTTCACCCACGCATCCAAGCCCTACAACATCACTGTGCGTTGTTGGTAGCATAAAAAGCATAAAAAGCAATGCTGCCTACTTAGAAAAAGCAATGCTGCCCACCAGCAAAAGCGCAGTGAAAACCTGACAGATAAGCCACCATCCACTTTTGACAATTCCCAGACCCATCCTTTGGTTGTAAACAGAGCTGTTCAAAAATGTGTTTCATTGGTGTCTAAAGTTGCTAAAATCCTGGCCCACAAGACCACTATAAAGATCCAACTTCTGGTGGGGTGTTCTACATCACTCTACTGCAAGGATCCCCATCAAAACGATGTCAGCTAAAATCATATGCTGTCAAGCTAAATCCCCTTTTTGAAAGACATTAATTCAAGACAGCTGTCAAAAATGGGTGCAGTACCGGCATTTGACACTAACCGGCGCTAGCGATCTAAACTCTGACAGGAGAACTGTATTTCAGGAGTTGCAAAAGGATTCTGAGCTAGCTGGGACTTCAAAAGCTTGCTGATTAATGGGAATTCTCAACCCCTGCTGTTCCCAGGCCCTCACAAGAAGGCAGCCTGATTCAATTAAAAGTTCAAGAGGATGGGAAGTCTTCACACCTGCTCTTACCACCAACAGTACAGGATAACGCCTTGACATGTAAATTAGGAGAAGAGGAGAGTTTCCTGCAGCCTGGCAGAAAGGAACAATAGCCTCTTTCCACTGAATAGGATATGCTGATTTGGGTGTTAACTGTCAACACTGCTCTGGGAGAAACAAGATATGTGATCTCTGACTCACCAAGTTTCTGGGGATGGACCCAGACACTTTTGTGAATTGAATTGAAGGCAAATATGTGTTTTATAAGAATACTGATAACTAATTGTAACCAGATGACAGAAATGTACAACTTTGAGATTCTTAAAATGACAATTTTACTCACGGTTCAAGACTCAGCTGGTCGCTCTGTGATGTTCTGAGGCAAAACCCCGGGAATTATGAATATTGTAGACACTGTGTTTATGCTAGAGACATAGTAATTTACTGTAATGTGCCCAGAGATGGGGTGTACCTCTGTGTAAATTTGGGTAAAAGTCCAATATGGCAAAACCCATTAAAAATGAAAATAAGTTGTCATTTCTGAATCCAAGCTCTTAGGAAGATCAGAGTTGGCCAAGAATGTACCTTAATTCATCTGCAATGTGTACATGTAATTTCAACAACTTGTGTATCTGGGAAGCATGTGTGGTTATGAAAAATCGTTTTTCTAAGTAAATGCAAAGGGGAGGGACTTCAGCCAGCCATAAAAATAGCATCACTATGACTCATCCTGACTCACTACTACGTTCTCCAGTCAGAGGACAGAAAATTCGATAGCCTATCAAATCATAAGAGGATGGGACATAGAAAGTCAGCCTCCCCACCCACTTTCAAAAGACATAAAAAGAGCCACTAAGACCCAGGAAGAGGCATTCATTTTTCCATTTCAAACTGATTTCTTGCGAAGCATTTTGCCGGACCAGACAATATCCAGAAGACTCCAGATCCAGAACTTAGACTCCAGAACTTTAAGCAGAGGGGCCTGAACTACAAGCTGAATCCTTTTCAGCAGGCCTCAAAATCTTTTCCAACTTGACTCTTCAAAAGCCGGGCTGTGCTGTTTGATTCTGGATAGAACCCTATGCTAGAACCCAGAAAGCAGTGCTGTATCCAGACCAGACCGCTGGGCAGTGCCAAGAACTTTTGCCAGAACCAGAGATCCAGACCAGCAGAGCAGAGCTGACTCAGATCGCTGTGAGCAGAACCGGTACCAGAGACCGTCCGTGGCGAGAGAACCGCAGCTAAACCTGTTTACCAGATCCGTGACAGAGGCCCATTCCTTCCAAGACTAGGAGTGAGTATCCTGAAAACTGTGCCAGTACCAATCTCTTAGTTTAAAATAATCTAATTCAAACTATTTCAACCTATCTAGAACTGCATCATAGAATTGTGTGTCCATCCTCTTGATTCAAAACCTTCCACAGCGCATCTGTCATTCTGAACCTTTAATTTTACTTCGGAAAATCTACCTCCACTAAATCGTCAGTATCTTTGGAACCGTATGTGCTAGGAACGAGATTTAACTTTCATTTTAAAGCTAAGAATCTAAGCTTTCCAACAAGCACACGGAATAAGTGCCGCAACTAGCTGAATTTCATCACTTGTAAAAATAATCGCTGTCTTTTGCTTTGCATTGCTGAAATCCGTTTTCAACCTAATAATCCCTCATGAATCACTGATAGTGTTGATCTGAACTAATTCAAAGTAGCTGTCACCTACCCTGAATCGCCTGTAGGGAATTAAAATCATTTTAGCATATTTTCACTTCTTTGCAAATCACATTTAAAGTATTTTTGCCTGTGTTTTAAAATCATCCCTGTGCTCTAAACTTGCTAGGGGGGAACTGAATTGGTATTGCATTTGATGGTATTCCTGAAAATTGTGTGCTCCCCTTCCATCTCTTTATACTGAATAGGGGGGGAGTGAATTGCCACAAGGGAAAAGTGATTAGATTCTCTTGTTCAAACCATATCAGTTTATTTCTGTGCTGCATTCTTTCCATCATTGTTATTCCCTTGAAACCATAAAAGTATTCTCCGCTACCTTATCCTTTCTCTACTAACTCCTAAGTTATTAAAACGTGTGCTAGTGTAATATTATCCATTGTTGATCACTGTCATATTCATAAGTGTGCTATCAAATATTAATTTATTTATAAAAGTATGATATATATATATATGTTGTTTCATTTTCCAATAAATTTGTAAATTACAAAACAAACCTACTTCTTGGCTCAGTGAGGTCAGGGGGATTCAAAGAGAGGGGCGTTATACAAGGGTTTATCATCCAGATTTATGAACTAGTCATAAAAATATATAAATAAGGGCTTCCCTTGGGCATCCCAGACTAGGCACTGACTTAGTTGGAGTACTGAATTGAAGTCCCTTAACAGAGTGGGGACTTGAGCTGGGACATCTGGATTAGATCTACCACTTGTGCAGCTTGATACAGTGTGCTAACTGATAGGATACAGAAATCCTGTTGGATCACCACGTTGTATTACACTGTAAAAACACTCCTCAAAGGAACGCTCTAAGGAAACGGCCTGTTTTGCAAAATAATATACTAACTTCTGTAAGTCAGGAAGGAAATCAATTTCCAGAATGACGACCTTGGTAGATAGCAAAATAGCCAGAGAGCACCTCTTACATAAGTTATTTGTGAGAGGCGAATGGACGGAACAGGACAAGAATGTGTGGTTGCAGGCGATCGCGCAACAGGTCACTGTAACTGGGTCAGATATATGGAGTGATCAGGGTCCCTTATGTCTGCCACCCTCATGTCCCATGGAGCACATGAGCCGAGGGCCACAGGGATGGCAGATTACCATCCAGCCAAAAGTATGGGGCTCATAGGCCAGTACCACCCAGGAATGGATGGGCGGGCTTCCGAGAATTGGCACCTAAGTACAGTGCAATTTAGTGGGAAACCCCACAAGAGTAGGCCCACTAAGGGCATCCTGAAAACCTCTGCCCAGTTAGGTCAGTAGGAGGGGTACTCATCAAATCCTGGCAGCAAGGAGGAATCTGAAGACTCCTCTGAGCGTTACAGGACACAGGAGACCAGGTCCCCACATTCTGCCAGCCATTCCCAGGCTCGCAGAATCCGGGAAAACTTGGAGGATCAGACAGGCATCTCTGGGAGCAGTGCTTCTGAGTCAGAGGATGAATGGACCAGGGTTACCCGAACCAAAAAGGCCAATAAGGTAAAAAGGGCCTTGCTTAAGGACACCTTAAAACAGATTAAGGCAATAAGGAGTGTCATCACCCCTTATCACAAGAAAGCCAAGTATTCTGTTTGGGAACACTTGTAGCTTTACGAGCAAATGATGGAGACTTTCCATTTGAAGGACAGCAGTAGCTGCATCCAGTATGTAAAATGGACATTCTCCCCAGAATACTCCAGTTTCTTTGCGGGGCTGTAGGACCAAAACCATTCAAGATCGTCCACATATAGGGCGGCCATCTTGAAACATTGTTCTGTTCACAGAAATCCCTAAGAGGCTCACAAGGCAGCCCACAATTTGCAATGTGGGGAGGATCAGGCCCCACAAGAATTTGTGCAGGAATTGAAGCGTGCCTTTGCGCAGACTACCAGAAGGGTGCACACGGACAGCAAAGAGTTTGTAAATACGTTTTTCCATGCCTTACCCAAATATATAATGACCCAGCTAGTGAGAGATTTTCACGAGAAAAGGTCACTAGACTGGGTTATTGAACAGGCCACCCGGATCTATGAGGTGCAGAAGCCCATAGAAAATGAAAACAACGCCCAGAAAAGTCCCAAACCGACCAGCACCCCTGCTGCTGCCAAGGTGGCAGAGGTAAAGGTTGCCCCCATTTTAGATTTGGAGATGGGGGGCTAAAAACCTGCCTGCACCGAATAATTCTCAGCCCAGAAGGCCCTCAGGCCAGTCACAGACAGGGAGTCAAGGAGGTAGTCCCACAAATGGGGTCCCTCGCTCCCCTGACTATGTAAGTCCCCGCTACAAGGGAAACCGACCCATCCTGGCGTATGTGTGGACTCCTCCAGCCCAAGGGGGGGATCCAACCAGGCACCCAACCCAGGGAACTTCCCTCCTAACTTCCCACAGGAGGGCAGAAATTCACCAAACCCTGGGCAGAACTTTTTTCCCAGGTATCCACCCAATTTCCAGCCCCAAAATCATCCATCCTTCTTTCCCCAATTCCCTGAGCCCAGACAACCTAATCCAGGAGAGGGGAGGTCAAGGGTGGAGGGGTACTCAAATCTTCCCAACCCGGGGTACTACCAGAGAAGGGATAGCTACCCTTCCCGGGATCAGCCCAGGGGAGAAAATAGAACCCGTATCAGCCTGAGCGGGTTTCACAATTAGAGCGCCAGATCCAAAATATGGCACGGGATCTGGGTCACATGCTGAGGGCTCAACAGAACCCTCAGACGAGGATGCCGGTGCAGAATGCCCCAAACTCTGGGCCTGGTGCTCCAGAACAATGACAGGGACAGCTCCCCAATAACCCACCGGTTCCCAGGGAGGAGGCACAAGGGGAAGGGGCGTGTAAAGCCTTGGAGGAAGCTTCCTTCCCTACTTGTAAACAGCCCCTGGAAACCCAGGAACCGGAAACAAAATCTCCTACCCCTGAAAGTCTGCCACCCAAGGAGCATAGAGTAGGTAGGAGAAACAAAGGACCCAAACAGACCCATTTTGTGGAGGAGGTACAGGTCTTCCAATTTGAGGGAGAGGGATCCTCAGAGGCTCCTGGGAAAAGGATCTTCTCCTTCAGAGATGGGGGAACTCCTCCCAAGGAAAAATGGGTCCCAAGGGATTCCAACATGGACTTGGTAGATGTGGGGATTGAGCTGTCGCCGCCCATCATTCTATCCCAGAACCAACAATACCGAAAACCCCTGGTTCAAACCCATCCTGGCGACTGCCTCCAAAAAGGGGCGGGCGGCCCAGAACCGGAACCAGGGGAACCCAAAACCGCATCAATATCGAATTGCCAACTTTTTCTTTCAGATTCCCAAAACTCCCTGCCGAACTCTGCCCAAATCTCTTCTCTCTCAATGTCCAAAACCAGAAAATTAGCCCACCAGTTGTCCAAAAATGTGCATTTCTGTGCCCCCTTGAAGAGAAGGAGGGAAGATACTATGACCCGGTACAAGTACAGGGGCAGGGTACAATTTTGGCACTGGTGGACACTTGATCCCAAGCTACCCTTCTGTCCAAAAGGGCCTTTGATGAACTAAATGCACGAAGGGGGGAGAATTATCGAATTCCTCTCACGTCTCTTCCTGGACACATTCAGAACTTTGACGGGAAGGAAATTCCCATTGAGGGAACTGCAGATTTGGACATTAAAATTGGGCAACACAAGGTGAAACATCCGGTCATAGTAGTGACTCCAGAGGGCACCCCTTGTTTACTAGGGAATGACCTCCTGAGAAGGTTGTCACCCCTAATAGATTGCGTGAACAAGGTCCTCTGGACCCAGACTAGCCGACCAATAAAATTAAAACAGAGCGTCAATCATGTTAGTTTAAACGGCACCTGCCACATGGTTGAACAAAAATCTGACCAAGTAGAATTTCACTTCCAGAACCACCAAATTCCAGATGTGACAGTATTAACAGTAGGACAACAGATTGGTGGGTGGGGGGGGGTCCTCTCTATTTCTGAAAATCAACCTTCCTTCCAGTTTAAGGTGGTATTCCACACTGGAAGGAAACACTCTGAAATTCTTTACTAATCCACAATCAAACATTCACACTCCAATAGTCCAGAAAGATGTGAAATCAGCTCTGAGCCAGGCTGATATTCAGCAAATTGGAGAGCAGTTGTTCATCCCTGTTCAGTTAGATGATGGGAAGGACTCTGTTCTCGCTCGAGTGTGTGTGAACAACGGTAAGAGCTTCATCAGCAAAGCCATGTTCTGCCAACTGCCAAAAGATCCAGCCATTCCCACATTCAAACTGATAGACAAATGGGAAATGGACCTGGAAGCACCCAATTCCAAACATCTCCTGCCAAGCAGGTGTATGCTCAAAATTTCCATTGGCAACAAGAGCATAGTCCATAATTGTTGGGTCGTGCGAGACGTCACTGCCGCCTTTTACTTAGGCAGTGACATTCACAATCGCTTTGCCATTAGTTTGGACCTAATAAACTTCAAAGCTTGGTCCCGATTAGCGGATAATCCGATGGGCTTTGATGATCCAGGAAAAGCATTTAGGTCAGCTCAATTGCTACCTTATGCAGTTGAAATTCAGATCAAAGAGGAAGTCACCATCCCAGAAAGGACCCGACAATTCTCCCTGGAAGCGAAAGTTAAAAGAGGACAAAAATTGAAAAACCCTGATGCTTACATACATCTAAATGCTTCTCTCCAACAGCAAGGGTTGGGGGTAAACCCAACACCATTAGTCAACATAGAACATGACACCATTCCAATAGAGGTGAATAAAAGCGACTTAAAGAGTATTACTCAAGCCGCAGGCACCATTATTGGGATGGCGGTTGATGACCGACATTTTTCCATTGATTTAGGAAATGAACTGTTAGGACCAATCCCCAAGGACTGTTTTGACAGTGACAGTTATGACAACAGAACACCAGACAGGATCATTACCCGGCATGGGGGGAACTTCCTGGTGTACACTTCCTGCCCTTATGGTAAGGAAGATGTGACTTGTGACTTCAGAAGGGATGAGGTGATTTTCCAGGTCCATGAGGGTTGCCTTTCCCACCTGAAGCCTCCAGTCCAAATCAGCACTCTGACCAGGGACTTCTCTACCCAGCTGGAGGAGGCCGCTGAGATAGCAAAACCAGAAGTCTTTCCAGGCTTCAGGCAGATGGTGGAAGAGAGAGTAAACCTAGCTGATGCCTGTGTGACTCTGGAGCAGAAGCAAAAGTTGAAACAAGTTTTCTTGGATTTCCAAGATCTCTTTGCGGTAGACTCATATGACTGTGGTCGCACCGACATCCACACAATAACAATTCCCACGGACCCTGGCATGACTCCAGTGTTTGTGAAGCAATATCTCTTGCCTCTCGCATCCATGGAGTCCCCTACTGAAATAATTAAGAACCTTGAGTCCCGGGGAATAATCCGTCCAGTCCACAGCACCTTCAATAATCCGGTGCTGGGAATATTGAAGCCAAACGGCCAGTGGAGACTTTAGGGAGCTCAACAAACGGGTCCATACTTCCCGATGGCCTCTTCCCGACATTGACCAAGGGCTGGCCCAGATCCAGGGGTCACAGGTATTCACTGCAATAGACCTGACCAATGGGTACTGGACTGTGCCTGTCAGTAGGGAAGACCAATACAAGCTGGCTTTTACCTTTGGGGGCCAGCAGTACACATGGACTCGGACTCCCTTCGGATACCTCAACTCCAGCAATGAATTCAACATTTTCCTACATAAGGCCATGCCCGACCTGGGTACAAGGGGTAACCTGGCTTATGGAAATGATGTCCTCATCAAAAGTTCATCTTTGGAGGAACACATAGCGGAGATCCGTTATGTTCTGACACAGTTGAGGGCCACCGGAGCAAAACTTTCCTTTCAGAAAGCGCAGTGGTGTAGAACCCGTGTCAATTTCTTGGGGCATGAGATTACTCCTCAGGGTGTCTGTCCCCAGGAAAAGAAGGTGGAAGCACTCCAGAAACTGAAAGACCCCACAACTCTGCAGGAACTAAGGAGCCTCCTTGGACTGACTAATTACAGCAGAAAGTTCATTGAGGGCTACGCAGAGATCACCAGACCCCTGATTCATCTCTTGAAGGGGGTGGTCAAGTGGGAATGTGGTCCAGAACAATCTGAGGTAGTAAGACAGCGCAAAAGAAGCCTCTCACAAGCGCCCTGCCTAGCTTACCCTGTCAGAAACAAGGAGTTTTTCTTGGAGACAGGGTTCTCTAATACATGCTTGACTGCAGTATTATGTCAAAAGCATGACAAGGTCAATAAAGTAATCTCCTATGCAAGTAAAACTTTATCCTCTGTGGAGGAAAAATTCAACGATTGTGAGAAGGCACTCCTGGCAAAGGTGTGGGCATTGAAGAATTACTGCCCGTTTATCCAGGGGGAACACATCATAGTGGAGACTCCACACCGGCCTCTGCAATACCTCCAAAGTGACAGAATCCAAGCCGGAAATGTGAGTAATTCCCGAATTACTTCCTGGATTCTGTCAATGCAAGGCTTTCCTGTGGAGGTCAGATATGGCCAAAACAAGAAGAGTCCCCTGCGCAAGGTCTGGCTGAATTGCATAATTGTGTCAAAGAAAAGTGTCTCGAGGACGAAAGTCTAAAAATCAAGGACAACATGGAGGCATACCTTAATTCCCCACACAAAGTCTTTGAAGAAGACAAGTGTGAGGGAATGCCCACTGTCTATGTGGATGGATGCTCTTACCATGTTGACAACAACGGGGAAAAAGAACTTGTGGCCGGCGTAGGGAATGCATGGGTGAATGACTCCCCAGAACCCTCAGCTGCATACAAAATTGGTCCCCAAAGTAGTCAGGTGGCAGAATTGATGGCTGTGTATCAAGCCATCCTCACTGCTGTCCAACATCAACTCCACGAACTGGTCATAATCACAGATTCAGATTATGTGGAACGGGTTCGTGGAGCACCTGGTTAATTGGAAAACCAGAGGCATGTTATGTGCTAATAACAAACCCTTGAAACAAGGGAAGTTAATTCAAAACACTGATGATCTGGTCACCATGAATGGGATGACCATCTACTGGAAAAAGATCAAGGGTCATTCCAAAGTAGAGGGACCAGACAAAACGGGAAATGACTTAGCTGATCCGCTGGCCAAAACCGGGGCCATCCAAGGGGATCTCATAGAGATTGAGTCCCTGTTGGGGGAAATCCAGGTCACTGCTATCACCATGTCCCAGACAAACGCTCACAATGATCTTTAAACTGCACAATGGAGTAAGGAGACCCCAGATGCTGATTTGATTACGGCTCAGAAGGGGGATCCAATAATTGGTAAGTTTTACCAACACATTGAGGACCCTGAAAACTTTCCCCTGACGGATACCGATTACATTGGGAAAGAGGACCTTAGAGCGTTGATGAAATGTCCAAAAATGTTCTGAATCCAAGACGCTTTGTTGGTAAGAAAATCCCAAGCTGGCCATGACCAGTGGGTGGTTCCTACCTCATTCTGAAGCCTGATGGTAAGTCACGCCCATGATGCGGCCAAAACCGGTCATATGGGGTTTCATACAAGACTTGAGATCTTAAGAGAGGTTGCATACTGGCCACACATGGGGCAGGACCTCAACCAATACTTGAAAGGGTGTCTTGTGTGTGCACAATTTCAGCCAACATCCCTCGCACACCGTGCACCTCTCCAAAAGAGGGGGATAACACTGCCATGGTCAGATTTGCAAGTCGACTTCATAGGCCCCGTGATTCGCTCCTCTAGGGGAAATAAGTACATGTTGACAGTGACATGCTTATTGACTAAATGGGTGGAATGTCTCCCGGCCCCAAACTGCAAGGCAGAAACAGCAGCTGCCCTGATGATCAACCACATCTTTTCGCATTTTGGTCTACCCCAAAGGATTGAGTCAGACAGAGGTAGCCATTTTACCAGAGAAGTAATGACACAGATGTGGGAGATACTGGGGATTAAAAGGAAGCTACATATTGCTTACCGGCTAGCCTCTTCTGGTGCAGTAGAGAGATACAACAGAACCATTGTGAGAATCTTAAAAAAGTTTGCGGCAGTATCTGGGCCAAGTTGGGATATCCGATTACCTCTTGTCCTAATGGCCATCAGATCTACCCCTTCATCTGCAACTAAAATTTCACCGTTTGAGTTAATGACTGGACGCAAGATGGTGCTTCCCCAGCATTTGCTCTACAGGACCCAAGAGCAGACATTAATCAATGCCTCCACAACTCATGAGTATTTAGGAGAATTTGAGGAAACACCTTCAACATGCTTTTGCCAATGCTCAGCGGAATCTAGAAAGATCAGACGAGAGCATGAAAACTCACTATGACCTGAAGACTACCAGGAAAAAATACAATGTAGGAGACCGGATTTATCTATACAATTTCCAAAGAAACCAGGCCAAACAGCGGAAATTTCTGCCTACTTGGAAGGGACCTTTTGAAATTGTAGACAAGATCTCCCCAGTCGCCTACAAGATCCACATCCCGAAAGGCAGTTTGGCAGAGGGGGAAGATAAGTGGGTCCATATTAATCAGCTAAAATGTTGCCATCCCAGGCACACTCTGCAACAACTGGAGGAATCCTCTGGAATCCCAGAGGGGGCCGCTCCAGATCAATAAAAACTCCAACCCTAAAATATTCCACATATCAAAAATATAGTAACAAGAATGCAAATGTCTCCGGAATATATCTTGTTTTTTAAAATAAGAATGCAAATGTCTCTTGATTTATAAAATGTATATGACGCCCCATTATATCAATAGTGGGGGATAAATATCTACGAATAGGTATTGCCGCTTTGCTTTGTCATCCTAGGAGAGAGAAAACCTGGAGACTGGCCAAGGAGGACGATCCGGGGACCGGGAGCAGAGATCCGAGGGGCCCAAAGTACCGCCCAATACTCCCATCAGGACCAGCGAGGAGAACCGATCGATCCACCTGATGGAGGAAAAGATGCTGAACTTTGTCATCTCCGGAATCAGAAGAAGATGATGCTAACATCCCAGTCTTGCGAAGTTCCATCGATGAAAGATCAGAATGGCCATCGCAAGAAGGGGGGCTTGTGGGATGTTTTCACCCACGCATCCGAGCCCTACAACATCACTGTGCGTTGCTGGTAGAATAAAAAGCAATGCTGCCCACTTAGAATAAGCAACGCTGCCCACCAGAAAAAGCGCAGTGAAAACCTGACAGATAAGCCACCATCCACTTTTGACAATTCCCAGACCCATCCTTTGGTTGCACCCAGAGCTGTTCAAAAATGTGTTTCATTGGTGTCTAAAGTTGCTAAAATCCTGGCCCACAAGACCACTATAAAGATCCAACTTCTGGTGGGGTGTTCTACATCACTCTACTGCAAGGATCCCCATCAAAACGATGTCAGCTAAAATCATATGCTGTCAAGCTAAATCCCCTTTTTGAAAGACATTAATTCAAGACAGCTGTCAAAAATGGGTGCAGTACCGGCATTTGACACTAACCGGCGCTAGCGATCTAAACTGACATGAGAATTGTATTTCAGGAGTTGCAAAAGGATCCTGAGCTAGCTTGCTGATTAATGAGAATTCTCAACCCCTGCTGTTCCCAGGCCCTCACAAGAAGGCAGCCTGATTCAATTAAAAGTTCAAGAGGATGGGAAGTCTTCACACCTGCTCTTACCACCAACAGTACAGGATATCGCCTTGACATGTAAATTAGGAGGGGAAGAGAGTTTCCTGCAGCCTGGCAGAAAGGAACAATAGCCTCTTTCCACTGAATAGGATATGCTGATTTGGGTGTTAACTGTCAACACTGCTCTGGGAGAAACAAGACATGTGATCTCTGACTCACCAAGTTTCTGGGGGTGGACCCAGACACTTTTGTGAAATTAATTGAAGGCAAATATGTGTTTTATAAGAATACTGATAACTAATTGTAACCAGGTGACAGAAATGTACAACTTTGAGATTCTTAAAATTAAAATTTTACTCACGGTTCAAGACTCAGCTGGTCCCTCTGTGATGTTCTGAGGCAAAACCCTGGGAATTATGAATATTGTAGACACTGTGTTTATACTAGAGACATAGTAATTTACTGTAATATGCCCAGAGAGGGGGTGTACCTCTGTGTAAATTTGGGTAAAAGTCCAATATGGAAAAACCCACTAAAAATGAAAATAAGTTGTCATTTCTGAACCGAAGCTCTTAGGAAGATCAAAGTTGGGCAAGAATGTACCTTAATTCATCTGCAATGTGTACATGTAATTTCAACAACTTGTGTATCTGGGAAGCATATGTGGTTACGAAAAATAGTTTTTCTAAGTAAATGCAAAGGGGAGGGACTTCAGCCAGCCATAAAAATAGCATCACTCTGACTCACCCTGACTCACTACTCCGTTCTCCAGTCAGAGGACAGAAAATTCGATAGCCTATCAAATCATGAGAGGGTGGGGCATAGAAAGTCAGCCTCCCCACCCACTTTCAAAAGACATAAAAAGAGCCACTAAGACCCAGGAAGAGGCATTCACTTATCCATTTCAAACTGATTTCTTGCGAAGCATTTTGCCAGACCAGACAATATCCAGAAGACTCCAGATCCAGAACTTAGACTCCAGACTCCAGAACTTTAAGCAGAGGGGCCTGAACTACAAGCTGAATCCTTTTCAGCAGGTCTCAACATCTTTTGCAACTTGACTCTTCAACAGCCGGGCTGTGCTGTTTGATTCTGGCTAGCACCCTATGCCAGAACCCAGAAAGCAGTGCTGTATCCAGACCAGACCGATGTGCAGTGACAAGAACTTTTGCCAGAACCCGAGATCCAGACCAGCAGAGCAGAGCTGACCCAGATCGCTGTGAGCAGAACCGATACCAGAGACCGTTCGTGGCGAGAGAACCACAGCTAAACCTGTTGACCAGATTTGTGACAGAGGCCCATTCCTTCCAAGACTAGAAGTGAGTATCCTGAAAACTGTGCCAGAACCAATCTCTTAGTTTAAAATAATCTAATTCAAACCATTCCAACCTATCTAGAACTGCATCATAGAATTGTGTGTCCATCTTGTTGATTCAAAACCTTCCACAGCGCATCTGTCATTCTGAAACTTTAATTTTACTTCTGAAAATCTACCTCCACTAAATCGTCCGTATCTTTGGAACCGTATGTGCTAGGAACGAGATTTAACTTTCATTGTAAAGCTAAGAATCTAAGCTTTCCAACTAGCACTTTCCTTATAGTTGTTCCATAATCGCACTGGACGCACACGGAAAAAGTGCCGCGAATTGCAACTAGCTGAATTTCAAGCACTTGTAAAAAAAAATCGCTGTCTTTTGCTTTGCATTGCTGAAATCCGTTTTCAACCTTATAATCCCTCATGAATCACTGATAGTGTTGACCTGAACTAATTCAAAGTAGCTGTCACCTACCCTGAATCGCCTATAGGGAATTAAAATCATTTTTAGCATATTTTCACTTCTTTGCAAATCACATTTAAAGTATTTTTGCCTGTGTTTTAAAATCATCCTTGTGCTCTAAGCTTGCTAGGGGGGAACTGAATTGGTATTGCATTTGATGGTATTCCTGAAAATTGTGTGCTCTCCTTCCATCTCTTTATACTGCATAGGGGGGGAGTGAATTGCCACAAGGGGAAAAGTGATTAGATTCTCTCTTGTTGAAACCATATCAGTTTATTTCTGTGCTGCATTCTTTCCATCATTGTTTTTCCCTTGAAACCATAAAAGTATTCTCTGCTACCTTATCCTTTCTCTACCAACTCCTAAGTCATTAAAAAGTGTGCTAGTGTAATATTATCCATTGTTGATCACTGTCATAATCATAAGTGTGCTATCAAATATTAATTTATTTATAGAAGTATGATATATATATCTTGTTTCATTTTCCAATTAATTTGTAAATTGCAAAACAAACCTACTTCTTGGCTCAGTGAGGTCAGGGGGATTCAAAGAGAGGGGCGTTATATAAGGGTTTATCATCCAGATTTATGAACTAGTCATAAAAATATATAAATAAGGGCTTCCCTTGGGCATCCCAGACTAGGCACTGACTTAGTTGGATTACTGAATTGAAGTCCCTTAACAGTAAGCTGTGATCCAGGAGAGTGAATGGTTCGATGATCTTTTCTCGTAGGCACCATCGTGGATGGGAGCGATCGTCAAGATGCCAGTGCCAGTGCTAGTGTCCGTGTTGGTGATTTTTTGCACATGCCAGTTGGGAATTCAAGGCTGTGCTAAATCAAACCCTAATAGTGTTATGATGATGGTTTCAAAGGGGGTGAGCAGTACACTTCGGGGTACAAAAGATGGGCAGGTAAAAACAGAAGACCCAGATAAGCCCTGCATGGTGAGAATAGAGCAAAGTGTTTATCCTCCTGGGACAGTTACCAAAACCCCATCAGATCCTGAAAATTATGCGGAACACTGGGTCGACTTATAAGGAGATGGGGGCTGTATATAGCAGGAGAAAATTTGCAGTCAGAATGTAGAGTTTGGGTGCCCAAGAAAGGAACGTGGAGGTATGAGGAGGCTGAAAGAATGGGAAGGGAGGTTGTTGATATAGAATTATCGAAAAGGGGGAATGTTGAGAAGCAGGGTGAAAGTTCCAGGCCCCCAGGTGATTTAAGACAAGGCGGTGTAGAAGGAGATACTGTAGGGAGAGTTGGGAGAATGGAGGGCGAGTTGGCTGACTCCTAGTAACTGAATTGTAGTGGACATGTAGTGATATGCGATATTAGTATTACATGTGTAATGAAACTCAATTCTGGAAGTTAGACGCCATCTTGAAATTGAGGCCTAGTGCCATGGCTATGCTAGTACACTTACATTCCGTTCTGAAGGATAAAAGGGTGCGTGTGCGTTCTTTGCCCACAGCCCTGGCAGCTTCGCAGAAGGTTAATTTCTTGAACACACACATACAGGTCTTTATTATGTCTTATCAGAAGTGCATGCAACCCAGAAAGAATGTGCCCTTCAAGGCCAAAAGAGGCTGGAATAGGATTTTGAAGAGTTATCCCACGAGAAAGAGGGGTGAGGGCTCTAGGCCGTCACTGTCTTGACCTATAAGTTATACAACCCCCAAGCCCTGTACACAAATATTTGAGTACACGGACCATCCCAAGACCTGTGGTCATAAAACTGTAAAATGACCAATTGATCAGGAAGATCAGAGAACAAGGGTGACCTGCCCCCACTGTTAGTTCATGTGATTTGTGCTGCGAGGTGCCAGGGGTGAAGGTAACAAATGTACGCAACAGGTGCGAAACATGTGGAGGCGCCAACATGTCTGGGAAACGAGCGGGGGTACGCGTAGTTCTGAAAAGTTATCGCAACCTCAAAAGCAGCTGCCTTGCTCATGTCCTTGGTACCAGGTGCACGGCAAAGATGTGAAATCATGGCCTGTGTAAATACTTGCCAATTACTGTCTTTGTGTTGACTGACAGCAGAAGATCCCCACGTGGAAGAAGATGGACAGAATATGCTTGGACCAATCGCCTGGGATCCCGTATGGAGCAGGCTATTTGTGTATAGGGTCACACCAACCAATTAACTGGATTTGTAACCTATGTAATGTATGTCAGTCATGACGCTACGTAACCTTAAAAGCTATTGCTCATGCGGTTTTCGTCAGAGTGCTCCGTGACAGAAGAGTTCTTTGTTGACACGTACTTGTATTTTTATGAGATTAAACCTTGTTCTCCTTGCAAGACGTGTGCTGGGCCTTTTTCCCTAAGTGGGCTGCATTTCTTCTGGTGTGTGCTTTGAGGGGTTACTCTGCAGTGAAGATGAGAGAGTGGTGGTAGGGTTGGTGGGATAGAGAGAGTGGGTGTAGGGTGGGTCGGTGGGTTAGAGAGAGGTGGTAGGGTGGATGGTTGAGGAAGGAGAGAGTGTGGGTATGGTGGGTGTGCGGGGGTTGAAAGGGGGTAGGGTGGGTGGGATAGAGAATGAGGAAGGATGGGTGAGTGGGGAAGGGTGGGTGAGGGTAGAGAGAATGGGAGTAGGGTGGGCATGTGTGGGTAGAGAGAGAGTGGAAGTAAGGTGGGTGGGGGTAGAGAGTGGGGGTGAGGGGGTGTAGAGTGAGGGTACAGTGGGTGGGTTAAGAGAGAGTGTATGTAGGGTAGATGTGGTTAGAGAAAATAGAGGTAGGGTGGGTCGGGGTAGAGAGTGGAGATAGGGTGTTTGAGGGTAGTGAAAGTGGAGGTAGGGTGGGTGGTGTGGAGAGAATGGGTAGAGAGAATGGGGTAGGGTGGATAGGGTAGAGAGAAAGGGGGTGCGGTGGGTAGGGTAGAGAGATTGGGAGAAGGGTGGGCAGCTGGGGTTAGAGGGAGTTGGGATAGGTGTATGGGTTAGGGAGAATGGGGGTTAGGGAGAAAGGGCAATGATGAGTGGGTATAGAGAAAATGGGAGTAGGATGGGTATGTTGGCTAGAGATAGCTTGGGTAGGGTGGGTAGGTGGGGTTAGAGAAAGTGGGAGTAAGGTGGTTGGAGGTAGAGACAGTGGAGTTAGGGTGGGTGGGGTAGAGAGTGGGGGTACGATGGGTGGGGTAAAGAGTGGGGGCACAGTAGGTGAGGTAGAGAATGGGCGTAGTGTGGGTGGGTGTAGAGATAGTAGAGGTAGGGCAAGTGGGGGCAG
Organism: Ambystoma mexicanum; assembly: GCF_040938575.1. Taxonomy (NCBI): domain Eukaryota; kingdom Metazoa; phylum Chordata; class Amphibia; order Caudata; family Ambystomatidae; genus Ambystoma; species Ambystoma mexicanum. The sequence continues at coordinate 1,205,253,262 of NC_090926.1, read as the reverse complement.
AGAGAAGAGGGGTAGGGCGGGTGTTGGTAGAGAGTGAAGATAGAGGGTGTGGGGTAAAGGATATGTGGGTAGTGAGGGTGGGGGAGTGGTAGAGGGACTGTTGGTAGAGAGGGTGGCTTAGATAGAACGGGAGCCGGTTGGGTAGGTGGGGTTAGAGAGATGGGGGTAGGGTTGGTGGGGATAGAGCGTGAAGATAGGATGGGTGGGGGTAGATAAAATGGAAGTAGGGTGGGTGGGGTAGAGAGAATGAGGAAAGGTGGATGGGGAACGGTAGAGAGAATGGTGGTAGGATGGGTGGGGTAGAGAGAATGGGAGCAGGGTGGGTAGGTGGGGTTAGAGAGTGGGGGTAGGGTGAGTGGGTGGGTAGAGAGTGGGGGTAGGAGGGACTAGAGAGAGTGGGAGTAAGGTGGGTGGGTGAGGGTAGAGATAGTGGAGGTAGGGTGGGCTGGGTAGTGTAGGGGTACAGTGGGTGCGGGTAGGGAGTGGAGGCAGTGTGGTTGGGGTTAGAGAGAGTGTAAGTAGGCTGGGTGGGGGTAGAGAGAATAGGGGTAGGGTATGTGGGGGTAGAGAGTGAAGAAAGGGTGGGTGGGGTAGAGAGAATGGGGTTACAGTGGGTGGTGTAGAGAGAATGGGGGTAAGATGGGGCAATGGTATAGAGAATAGGAGCAGGGTGGGTAGGTGGGGTCAGAGAGAGTGGGGGTAAGGTGGGTGGGTGTAGAGAGAATGGGAGTATGGTGGGTATGCAGATTTAGACAGAGTTCGGGAAGGATGGGTAGGTGAGGTTGGAGAGAGTGGGGGTAGGGTGGGTGAGGGTAGACAGTGGGGGTAGGGTGGGTGAGGGTAGACAGTGGAGGTAGGGTGGGTGGGGATAGAGAGTGGAGGTAGGGCAGGTAGGAGTAGATAGAATAGGGGTAAGGTGGGTGGGGGTAGAGAGTGAAGATAATGTAGGTGGGGTAGAAGGAATGGGGTTAGGCAGGGCTTTAAGTGGGGTAAGAAATTGATGGGGCCCTCATTTGGGGCGTGGCTTACATGATGGGCGTAGCCTGGCAAGTACACAAACCAAAGTAAGGTATGCAAACAAATATATAAATACATGTAAGCATTCATATATTTGTATGGGTACCTTATCATGGTTTGTGTACTTTGCAAGCCGTCTTTTATAAATATAGAAATTTGTTACATATTTCTATGTTTATAAAAGATGGCTTGAAAAGTGCCCAAACCATAGTAAGGTACACACATAAATATATAAATGCCCACATTTATATATTTGTTTGCGTGCTTTACTATGGTTTGCATACTTCAAGATGGCTTTAAAAGTACACAAACCAGAGTAAGGTACGCACACAAATATATAACATGTATATATTTGTGTCCGTACCTTACTCTGGTTTGTGTACTTTTTAAGCCTTGTTTTTTAATCATAGAAATATGTAAGATATTTGTATGTTTATAAAAGATGGCTTGAAAAGTACACAATTCAATCGACCTTTTATAACGCTTTGACTACGGACAAAGCCTGAGGCGTCTTTGTCCATCGGTAACGCTTTATAAAAGATGGCTTGAATTGTGCACTTTCTGGCCATCTTTTATAAATCTAGAAATATGTCACAGAGTCCACAGGTTTGCCAAGGGTTAAAGACGCCTCAGTGAACTGGGGAGGGTGTGGGGAAACAAAAGGACAGTAACTTCCTTTGGTGACCCCCCATGCGACGGTTCACCAGAGGAAGTTACAGTGACTGACAGAAATGCCCACCACCCACAGCGACATTGTGGCTGTTTGGCACTTCTCTCAGCTTGCCTGACTTAATGGCGGGTGTATCTCCTGTCGCGGCAGCGGCCGTGGTGGGATAATGTGTCCCGCCGTAGTGTGACTGAGGGGCTCTAGCAGGGCCCTGGCTCAGCCTCACTTTTGGAGACTACCAGGGACCGGCCCCGGCTGGCCCCAGTCCACTTAAAGCACTGGGGGGACGGTGGGTGGGGGTAGAGGGTGAACCTAAGGTGGGTGGGGTATAAGGAAAGGGGGTAGGGTGGGTGAGGTTGAAGGAATGGGGTAGGGTTTGTGGGGGAATGGTAGAGGGAATGGTGGTAGAGTGGTGGGGTAGAGAGAATGGGAGCAAGGTGGGTAGGTGGGGTTAGAGAGAGTGGGGGTAGGGTGAGTTGGTTGGGGTAGAGAGAATGGGGTTAGATTGGGAAAGAACACAAAGGGTGGGTGTAAGGTGGGTGGGCTAGAGAGAGTGTGGTAGGCACAATTTACCTACACCCACAAAGGTCATTGGTTCCCACCCCCAATTTCTTGAACGCACCATGGTATCTAGCAGTTAATACTCACTCCCCATAAATGGTTGAGGAGTTTGGCAAACCTGGTAGCTACACCTACCCTTATGTACCAAGGTCCCATATGGTTAAGGTTACCAGACAGCTCCATGTCACTGGGGACAACAAACTCTAGTCCTGGGATTTGCTTTTACTTCACTATTCCCAGAGTGTAATTGATTAAGAAAAGTAATGTCAGGACCAGGGGATGCACAGTGGATTCCCCCAATACATGGAATCTTCCCGTAACCTTGTAGAAACCACTTACATTTCCAGCACATTTCCGTTGGTGTGATGCACCCCCCACATCAGGGGAGTTGCCAGGTCTGGAAAAGACCCGGGGCTAGGCTGATGTTGGAACTGTCGGGACTGGGGGCTAGCTAGCCTTTTGGTTGTAGCTCCTGAGATTCTATTTGGGGATACAACCAAAAGACCAGGGGCTAGGCTGATGTTGGAACTGTCGGGACTGGGGGGTAGCTAGCCTCTTGGCTGTAGCTCCTGAGATTCTATTCGGGGCTACAACCAAAAGATCAGGGGCTATAGCCCCCTTAGCCCCCCCTAGCAACGCCTCTGCCCCACACTGTGCCATTAGCATCCTGGTTGATTGTGTGTGTGACAGAAACCTTCGCCTGTGGGAGAAATGGAAGCGAGCCGCTTATGGTCCTGAGGGGGGAGTAGGTAGACAGCACATCTTCAGTACAACGAGTTCAAGAAAGAATCCGTATCGGAATCGCATGAAAATGATCTGCACAGGGACGCCCGGTCAGGTCTATTGCGTGCACATGCAGTCACAGTTATGCATTTCCGAAAGTGAAAGAGTCTCTCTGAGGAATCTGTTCCCTGATAGTCAAACTCTGCAGAACAGTTGTGTTTTCCATTCCTCTTGTTTCATATGAGAACTAAAGGGTAGAGTCGAGTGAGTTGTGTGTAACAAAACAAAGAATACGCTCAGGAGGAATCCTTTACATATCCTGTCTGTGTCAGTACAGTTAAAGGTTTTTTTAAATCATATATTGAATGTTATTTTTCGGTAGTTTAGCGTTGATTGTTGTTTTGCTGTGTTTTTTGCTGTATTTTTTCTGGCCTCTAGAAGCGCACAACATTTTCTTGTTTTTCCATGTAAACATTTTTCTTTGTCTATGTAAATATCTCTTTTTTATATCAATTGTATTTATTTCCGTTAAAAAATATATTCTTATAAATTGAAAAAAAAGTTGATTTATTTCAGCAATTTAAAAAATAAAAAAAAAACAGTTAAAGTTCATGCCGGAGAACGGGCGACTCCAGGTTTTCGGTATCAGACATCATCAGTTGTTGCCTTTAATCCTTATTTTCGCTGGACAACAAACTTCACACACAAGCAACCGTGAAATGGTGGAAGCCCATCCCTCCCAGAGGTAAATCAAGGCCTGGTGCTTCGGCCATTTCATCTCGTAAGCGTCCGGAAGTGTGAGCAGATGTTCCCTGGAGCCCCCGCCTCACAGGTCTGATTGTAACACTTCCCTTGGTCAGAAGGCCCCTGGGACTTTTTCCACGGCACAGCGAACTCATGCGTCTCATCCCACGAGCATCAGAGTATTACGCATACACTTTTACAAAGATCGGACACTCTGATATGAGCCAGTTGTTTTTGCTCGCGGATCCAGTCAATTAAGTGACTGATCCCCGCAGCACCACAGTCCTCCGGTCCTGCCATGTTTTGAATCCACTTCCGGCTTCCATAACGCTTGCAGCAACCCACTACTAGCCCTTTTTCACGACTAATGAATACGTTGCCTGTCTGGACGAATAGAATCAGGTGTACCTTGCCGGAGATTGTTTGCCAATGTGCCTCCAGATGCAACTTGTGCAAGCCATTCTTTGGCCTTTTGATTATCACTCTCGATCCAGTGATAATAAATCCATGATGTCAGTATCAAATCACTCATAAGGCCTATTGTGAAGAAATCAACTGTCCTGAAGATGGCCACAATATTTACCTCTGTATGGACACCTCAGAAAATGTCCAATCCATCATTTGGCCGAAACATGTCGACACCCCATATCTCAACAAATGTCTAAAACTAGGCGTTTGCAAAACCACTACATAGGATTATAGGGTGTATTAATTTACCCTTTCTTTGTGTTTCTTTTTCTTCTTTCCATTTTTCTCTGTAAGCCTTTTTTGTGTTTCTTGATGCAAGGATCATATAGTTGTTTTTGTGCCTTCTATTTTCCTTGCATGTATTAAACTGTGTTTTTTTTTAGAAAAAATCTTTTTACAAATATATGATTAAAATTTGACCTCTTGTACGCATTTGCGCCTGGCTGTTTTTACCTGTTGACTCCCTGTGACAATGTCTATGTTTAGACTGTTTTATGTGTGACCATAAGTACTTCCACTCTTCCCTAGGATCGTAGGAGTGAGGTAGTGCTGTTCTCGGCACCCCTATCCTCATATTTGTACCTATCCCTTTTTGAGAATTGTTCCCCCGAAAACAAAACATTTTTGGGGATTTGGCCTCTTGTTCTAATACACCTCTCAATGTATAGACAGGATATGAAGGAAGAAAGGGATAAGTATCTCTCAATACAAGGACAGAGAAATGAAGGAGGAAATGAATAACTACCTCTCTGCCTAAGGAAAGAGAACTGTATGGAATGCTGCGCCCAACTCTGCCACTCCTCTGCTATTCCTGCACTCTACTTGTAACGCCCCGGGTGTGTCCCCTTTGTACAGAGCCTCCTTAATTCCCAGCTAGGTTTGTGCCTTGGAATCCCATACATAGATACATGCATATATGCCAGACACACCTCTACATCATGTGATCCACTATCACAGAATGCAGCTACCAGACTGGTGTCCTGAGCATACAAATGTAACACAATATCCCGGGTCTACGCTGGCTCCCTGTCCAGGCTAGAATCTAGTTTACTCAAGGCCGATAGAGCCACAAGGCTAGAATCCAGTTTACTCAAGGCCGCTAGAGCGACAAGGCTAGAATCCAGTTTACTCAAGCCCAATAGAGCTACAAGCCTAGAATCGAGTTTACTCAAGGCCGCTAGAGCGACAAGGCTAGAATCCAGTTTACTCAAGGCCGCTAGAGCGACAAGGATAGAACCCAGTTTACTCACGCCTGATAGAGCTACAAGCCTAGAATCCAGTTTTCTCAAGGCCGCTAGAGCCACAAGGCTAGAATCCAAGTTACTCAAGGCCACTAGAGCGACAAGGCCAGAATCCAGTTTACTCAAGCCCGATAGAGCTACAAGCCTAGAATCCAGTTTACTCAAGGCCGATAGAGACACACGACTAGAATCCAGTTTATTCAAAGCCGATAGAGCCACACGGCTAGAATTCAGTTTAATCAAGGCCGATATAGCCACAAAATGTAAATGTAAGACCTCGAAATATCTGCCCTCTTAAGTGCCATCTGCTGACAAGATGCAAAGTAAACCAGCATTTCACCTCCAGGAAAGTCAGAATAAGCTACCAGAGGTTCTGTGTGCAGGTCCTACACTCTGGAAAAGGATTCCTTTTGAAATGCACAAAGAAACAAATTGTTTCACGTTAAGAAAAAGCCTGACAGCTCCTAACCACCTGGGCCTTATCTGCTCTTTAAGGTCTTCCCTGGTAATGATGTGGTTGACTGGCCCATAGGGAAAACCTCCACAGCACGGGCCTCTTTTTCTGAAATATTTATATCTCGGTATGCGCTGTAGACGAATAAGATGCTCTTTCACGTGTAAGCTGTAATGTGGGGCTATTTTGAAAGCAGAGTCCAGGACCACAGTTAGTTCCCAGTCCACTCCTAGGTGCTCTGCTCATACAAGCTGACTGTGCCATCTAGCGGTCGAACATAGTGTGTGCAGTTTAATCTCGTGACATTTATTTTCCAAATCTTTTTGTTAGATGTGACATACACTATGACCAAAACAAGTCGATAAAAAAGAAGACAATCCCGCAGACAATTTTTTTCTGCCATAAAGGGCAACTGAGATCCCCCTGCATAACTGCTTCCAAAATAACGCAACCATTGTGTTGAAACCAAAAAACGATTTTGAAAACAAACCCAGTGCTTGACCTGGAAACAGAAGTGCAGGTGCTCACCAATCTAGACCGGTATTCTGGAAGGTTTTTCCTGTGTGAAACTGTGCACGCTGCTTGCATTTGCCTGCTGGGGAGCACTGAAAATCTTTGTGACGCAAGGCCCAGCTTCTGTATCACCACCCTGTATGGGTGAAAACACATGCATATCTGATGGCCTTTTCCACTTCCGGACAAAACAAAGAGGTGATGGCTGGCAGGTTCAATATTAAACCTCTGGCATTGCTCTGGGCTACCCTTCAGACCATCGTTCTTCAGCCTGCCAAGCCATTACAGAAAGGGGAAAGACCATATGCAAATCAGACTTGGTCACACCACAAAAGGGGCAGCCCAGCCCGAACTGCTAGGTCACATCCCTTCTGCACGAGACCACAAGCATCCCCAGACATGTTTCAGCCTTGTTGGGTGTCATGAGTGAGGTGTAGTTTGGATCTCTAGGCCCACCAGGCTCAGGACCCAAGTCAGGGCATACCCGTCCGACTCGGGGTGACAAAGCAAAAACAAAGAGGTGATGGCTGGAAGGTTTAGAATGAATCGAAAACCTCTGGCATTTGCTTTGGGCAACCCCCAGCGTTCTTCACCTGCCAAGCCACTACAGAAAGGGGACAGACCATATCCCTGTTCACCCTTCCTATACTCTGGTTCTTTCATTAACCATTGCCCTTTCTGTCTTTCATCCTCTCCCTTCCTCAGTCTCCTTCATGCAGCCTTTCTTTCTGTGGCAAAATGACTTCTTTTTTTTTTTTTTTGGATGGCTAAATTAAATGAACCTTTCAAAACTATTCATATAAAATGAGACAACATAATGCAATACAATAACAATATAATAATGAAAGAAATGAAAAAAGAACGAGAAATGGCCAGATTAAGAACCCCGGACAGGCGGACTCCCAGACATCCAGGGAATGAGCAAAAACGTGCCCACTCAAAGCGGAAGGTTCATGAAAATGAACAACCAGACAGGAGATGGCGAGCAGAACCTCAGCATCATCGGGAGAATCAAAGGAGAAACAGAAAAAGTCAGAGAAGGGAAACGCCAACCCGGCCAGGAACGATAGAACTAGAAACAATGATAAGAACAGCTTCTGCTCACAAAGGGACTTAGAGGAAACAGTCTTTCGTTATAGATCCAAGACACAAATGTACAACCAAAAACCAAGAAAAGTGGACCAAGCGAAATGGCGAATTAAGTTGATACAAGTGGAAGAAAACAGAGACAAGATAACATTGAACCGAAACTCTGTGTTAAAACTCTTCAAGTACATTCGAAACCTGAAACATATCAAATCAGAAGAGCTGTTAGTGGTAGAGCCAAGCCACGTAGATACTAAGGCCAGAACTGTGCTGTTGTAATGCATCGACCTTGGAAGGTTTGGAACCGATGGAAGTACACCTAACATGGATACTGGATACTTCGTGTAGCGGTCTATGCTTTATCCAAGATGGCCGTCAGCACGTATTTACGCACAACGCACCAGTGCTCCGATGCGTTGTATCTTAGTACTCTCGTACCTTTCCAGCGCTGTGTTGCTGTTTGTTTCGCTACCAGTTATTGCTTACTACAGCTTTCCCTCTCTCTTCAATCATTATCTTTCATAGAGGTAAACGTACTATTTTTGGGTAGCTTATTTTCTCTTATCGGTTTGATCCCTGTTAATTGCACTTTGAGTTTCTTCTTAACTCCTCAGTTCCTGTACTTTTCCTTTCTGCCTTACCTTGCTTATCTTTCTTTCTGACTTCCGTTTCATATCTTTTCAATTATTTTCGGCCGGAGTCTCTTCTCTCTTGTAAAGGCTTTCCAGTCTAATCTTCAGTTTGTGGTATCGCTGCCTTGGCGTTCAATTACCTTCCGACCAGTTTCCTGTGCGTCTATTGTGCCTCAGTATCTTCGGCACCACCATCTACTCTATCATCTTTACCGAAGAAGGAAGAGGTCTCGATTCTACTATTCTATCCAACCTGAAGAAGATCATTCACACAGAGTTTTTTCTGCCTGCGGCTTTTTCCCTGGAACAGCGGGTTGGCTCCTGGGAGGCTCCTGGGACTTGGTTCCTATCCAGTCACGGTGGCCTCCGGGGAGTCACGCCCGTACTTGCATCAAAGAAGGAGTAAAGAGATCCGAAAGTCACAAAAGACAGAGAAGACGGAACTCCGAGAAGAATTCGACGGAGATTCAGGTGAGGAGGAGTTTCGCCCGTACGTACGGGAGTCACGCCCGTACTTGCATCAAAGAAGGAGTAAAGAGATCCAAAAGTCACAAAAGACAGAGAAGACGGAACTCTGAGAAGAATTCGACGGAGATTCAGGTGAGGAGGAGTTTGAAAAGGGATCCAGGGTTGCAAGTTTTGACAGTATACAACGCCAAAAGACAAAGAAGATGGCTACTCCTGAACAGGTTCAAGAGATGTGTAACGCCATTCAAGCATTAAGAGTCGATATGCAGAATCTACAGGCTGAAAATCAAGCTCTTCGTCAACAAGTAGCAACTCGAGATGAAGGAAGAGGTGAACTACCGCCGTATTAACAAGCATTAACAAGTATGATGGTGACCCTAAGGGAATGAAGGAATTTCTTGACGCTTGTATGGTGTATTTCTCTTTCAGAAGGAGGAATTTTGAGTCTGGTAGATCTCGTGTTGGTTTTCTGATAGCTAACCTAACGGGTAGCGCATTAAAATGGTCAACACCTCTAGTTACCTCTGATGATCCTTCAGTAAATGATTACGACTTATTTGTTCGCAATTTCAAGACTAAGTTCGAAAGACCTGTGGTTCAGTATTCAACTTATGAAGCCCTTATGGATGTAAAACAAGGAAACCAAGACGTAAAGACATATATTTCTCATTTCCAAGGTTTGGCAAGCTTAGCAGGATGGCCAGACACTGCGCAACAGACCATATTTCGAAGAGGGTTGCACGAAGATAAAAAGGATGAGTTGGCATGAGTTGAAAGGCCCGAGACATTTTCCGATCTGGTTTCCTTGGTACTCCGGATAGATTTCAGGTTGCAGGAGAGACGCCAAGAGAAACGGAAGGGTCGAGGACTCCAATGGAACACCCAGGCTAGTGCACAACCTAAGGATCGTGTTTCTACAGAGGAACCAATGCAGATTGGTACAACCAGAAGACCTCTGTCTACTAAGGAGAGAAGACGAAGGAGAGAACTCAATTTGTGCATGTATTGTGGTCTCCAGACCATCAGTTGAAGGACTGTACAGTGGTTCCATCTCGGCGTTCAGGAAACGAGCAACCCCGAGTCTACGCAAGGGAGACTACGGGGAAGGTGGCACAAGCCCTTGCAACACCACTAACACAGGAGAAGACAACCGACTGATGATATTTCAAGTTACATTGAACTCTACTAATGTCTCGTTTCCAGTATTAGCCATGTTAGACTGCGGTGCTGCAGGCAACTTTATAGACTCTTCTTGGGCACAAAGCAAGGGTATCCCGCTCAGACAGAAGAGGAAGCCCATTCCCGTAGACGGTGTTGATGGACGTCCTTTGTCGTCAGGACCTGTTACCATGGAAACAGTACCATTACAGATGACCATGAAGAATCATACCGAAGAGATAATCTTTGACACTATTAGGGCTGCTCATTTTCCAGTAATACTTGCCATTTCTTGGTTAAGACTTCACAATCCTTCGATTGATTGGAGTGCTAATCGTCTGAGTTTTAACTCAGATTTCTGTGGAAGGAATTGCATCCAGGAGCAACGGGTTGAAGTCTCTGCATGCCCTATCAATCAGTCTACAGTTTCTATTTCTGCCATTCCCGTTCAGTATCAAGAATACAAGGAGGTTTTCGAAGATGTTGTTCCCAAGCTCCTCCCACCTCACCGACCTGAAGACTGCAGGATCGACCTAAAAGAAGAAGTCTCACTACCTTTTGGTAGGATGTATCCGTTATCCCAGCAGGAAAAGACAGTCTTGAAAGAATATCTAGAGTCCAATCTTCAGAACGGTCTTATTCGGAAGTCAAGATCCTCCGGAGGTGCATCGCTTTTCTTCGTTGCAAAGAAGGGAACGAAAGAATTACGTCCATGTATAGACTATCGAGAACTAAACAGAATTACTGTTCGGGATCGTTATCCCATGCCCTTGATAAGGGACATTCTTGAAGCTGTTAAGGACTCCAAGATCTTCACTAAGATCGATCTAGGCGGAGCCTACCATCTACTCAGGATCCATGCAGGTGATGAATGGAAGATCGCGTTCCGAACACCGTTGGGGTTGTTTGAGTATTGCGTAATGCCGTTTGGATTAGTCAATGCCCCATCGGTGTTTCAGCGGTTCATGGACCACATTTTCGCTGATATGCTAGGAACTTCCGTAGTAGTGTACTTAGATGACATTTTGATCTACTCTTCCACTCTAACTGAACATCGGAACCTGGTTAAGGAAGTACTGCAGAGACTCAAGGACAATCGTCTGTACGCTAAGGTCGAGAAGTGCATATTTGAGGCTACCGAAATACCATACCTCGGCTTCATTTTATCCTCTAATGGAATACGGGTGGATCCGGAGAAGGTAAAGGCCATTCTCAGGTGGCCTGAACCTTCTTCTCCTAAGGGTATTCAAAGATTTCTTGGCCTGGCTAATTTCTATCGTCGATTCATTCCTCACTTCTCGGAGATGACACTTCCTCTGACATTGCTTCTCAAGAAAGGAAGTGTTTTTGAATGGAATCCTTCTGCTCAATCAGCCTTTTCGGACCTCAAGAGACTATTTACCACGGCTCCGGTACTGATTCAACCGGATCAGTCAAAACCTTTTATAGTGGAAGCCGATGCTTCAGGCGGAGCCCTCGGAGCTGTATTGTTACAAGAAGATAATGAAGGAGTTGAGCATCCCATTGCCTACTACTCATGAACTCTTACAGTCAGTGAACGAAACTATTCTGTACTTGAGCGAGAGCTTCTAGCTATGAGAAGAGCTTGCGAGGAGTGGAGACATTTATTACAAGGGGCCACACATCCATTTCTGATTCGCACAGACCACAGGAATCTGCGGGTTCTTCAGCAGATGGAATGCCGCAATTCCCGTCATGCCAGATGGGCATACTATTTCTCCAACTTTGATTTCCAGATTACATATATACCAGGCTCACAAAATGGAATAGCTGACGCCCTTTCTAGAAGTTGGGCGGAAGATCAAGGTACGGAAGTCAAACCGACTGAGAAGGAAAGGATGTTACCTACCATAAGATTCATAGCAGTGATCAACTGCTTTCTTCAGAAGGTTAGGAAGGAATACAGGTCATGGACCAGACAGAAGCTAATGTCTAAAGGTCTTCAGGAGAGAGATGGTTTATGGTTCCACAATTCATCTCTCTTTCTCCCTTCTTCATAAGTTCAAGCCAAGGCGCTACATTTTTGTCATGATCTCCCATTAGCTGGTCATAGGGGACAAAAGGCCACCTACGAACTATTGGACAGAAGTTTTTGGTGGCCTTCGATGAGAGCTGATGTTAACTCATATGTTAACTCCTGTTCGGTATGTGCTAGTGCAAAGGTTTCTAGACAGAGACCTTTAGGACTTCTCCAGCAAGCCGATTTACCTTCTCGACCCTGGGAGAATCTATCAATGGACTTTATTGTAGATCTACCTCCTTCTCAGGGGAAGACAGCTATTATGGTTACGGTTGATTCCTTTTCCAAGCAGGCTCATTTTTCCTCTTTAACAGGAGTGCCTTCCGCTTCTGAGACAGCTTCTGTGTTCTTACGAGACATAATAAGACTGCACGGATTTCCTCGAGTGATCAAAAACAAGTACACTGCTCAACAGGCGAACAGAAGAGAACATCAGAGTTTTGGAGCAGACACGAGGTGTGAAACAGGGGTGCCCATTGGCACCGGCTCTCTTCCTGGCATTTATTGGTGATATTAACAATGAAGACACAGAAATACGATCATTCCCACCAAAAATTTGCAAAACTCCAATAACGAGGCTTCTCTACGCGGATGACCTGGTCCTATTAGACCACACGCCAAAAGGACTACAGCGTCAACTAACAAATCTACAAAGCTACATGCAAAAAAACAAATTGGAAATCAATGTAAAAAAAAACTCAATTCCTGACATTAGAAGCTTCTTCGAGAAAAAAAGAAAAACTACGATTAAACCTTGACGGAACACCAATAGAAAGAGTTTTTGACTTCAAATACCTAGGTGTCACATTGGACTCCTCAAAGCAGGACAAAGCGATGCAAGTAGCTTTAGCGACCAAAGTCAACAAAATGGCAGCCCAAGCCAGGGCTATAGATAAAAAGTTTGGTAGATATTCACTAATTCCAGTACGAGAATTCTACAAGAAAAAGGTGATGCCAACTCTAACATATGGAGGAGACGCGATGATCAACCTACCACCAGACATCTGGTCAAAAATGGAGGCAAAACTTTGGAGGAAATTGCTGACGCTACCAAACTCCTCCTCGGGTGCATCGATTTGTCAAGAGCTCAGTTTACCGTCTCTCAAAAGTACAGTGGTACAATCATTACTAATGCTATACAGGAAATGTTGGATGGTGGAGCCTTTGTCAATCTACAATCTTGTAAATCAGGAAATAGAACGAAACATCAGCAAACGGCTCACAAACTGGAAAGAAGAGAACATCAGAGTTTTGGAGCAGATACAGGCCGACGAAGAAACACTAATCAGCAACCCAAAGAAAATACAAAAATAAGAGAGCTCGACTGGATATCGACTTTGGAAACAGCAGGAAAGAACAAACTAACCACACACCTGCCACCAAACACTAAAAATATCAACAAGCTCCAAGAATACATCAAGAAATTTCCATCTAGGAAGGGGAGAGATATGTTGTTACGTGCCCGCCTCAATTTGTTGCTGACGAATGAGATCCTGGCCATTAGAGGCAAGGCCAAACTTTTGCCGCTTCTGTAAGACACAAGAAAAAGAAACAATGTGTCACCTACTTCGAAAATGTGCCGCAAACCAACATACAAGATATCAATACTTAAGACCCATCTTCTCGGATTTCATCATCTCGGACGAACAAATATGTTGGTCTCATTTGATTGGAGGAGATAAAACGAAATGGCAAATAGCTACATACAAAATACTGGAAGCCGTAAACTTGCCGAGGTTACAGTCATAAAACGAGGGCACATTTTTAGAGAGATAAGATCTTTGTATGAAAAGTCTATGACAAAAAGCTCACTTTGTAAAAATCTGTTATTTTTTGGATTAAGTACAAATAAAAAAAATAATAATAATAATAAAAGAAAATTGCAATATAATAAGAAGAGAAAAAAGAAAAGTCTCTCAATTCAGTACATAATCAAAACATGGAATATTTAGCTACCATTTGCACATAGTAAAATGAAGTAATTCATATTTTCAGGTTTCAGCATATTGCAAATGCATCTTAGTTTACGCCTCCGTTGATGATCATGTCACTTCATCTGGGGACAGAATTGACTTTAAAAATTGCATAGTGGCTATTCTAAGTGAGATTTTACTAGTTGCAAATATTTCATGCCATATTTCATCATTAGATCGAGAGAGATATCTTGTCATCATCTTAGAGAAGAGGACTTTCCTTTGTGCCAGCAAAGCAATGCACTCAATTATGAGATGCTTCAAGGTCTCTGTCTTTTCTTTATCCTTGCAAAACCGACAGTACTAAAGTTCAGAATGGACTAGCCCCCTTCGCGATAGAATGACCTCTATTCAGTCCTCACAATTCTACAAAACAACGAAGATCCCAGTGAAACAGGCAAGAGATGCACCTCCTTCGCCTTTTTCAGAAACATGTGCCAAGGAAAAGCTATACTTTTAGAAGGGATGCCAATGTGCGACAGTAGCAATAGTACAATAGTTCCAAAATAAAAGAATGTCCAATCAAGGTTCTATACAAATATATATACTTCAATTAAGGAAATCAACCGTACAGATAACTATTAAAAAACTATAAAAGCCCACTCCTGTTAAAGAAGACAGAAGATGCAGAGCAGCAGGGTATAAGCACTCTGGCGACTTTGTCATGGAGGAAAAAGTAAAGAAATGCAACAATGTTATTGAAAGACATTTGTCGTTGGTGGAAAAAGGGGCAAAATTGACTTTACCAGTTTCTAGGGTCTGAAAAAAAAGGGAACCGGGGGGACAGGGTCTCTTGATAGTACCCGAGTCCAACGTTAGGTGGTTCAATGGTATTGAACTAGGCTTCATACGGCTGGTATTGAGGGTTGAAATGGGTTAGAAGGCGTTGAGTTTTATTGATCCTGGGCTTCGAGTCAGCATTGAATCAGGTTTGATTGAGTGCTCCGTGTGGTTCGAAGGTGGTGTCTAGAGATGCAAGTCAGTAGGCCACCACAAATGGTTCAATGATGTAGCATGGATTGAGACAATAAGTACCACTGGTTTGGGTCGATGAGTGACACAGTGATCCAGCAGTTCGAGTCAAGCTGTAATACAAAGTTCTGGTGGTTCAATGCTTGGTTCGATGGTTCTGCAGTTCGAAATTGTCTGCATGGAATGCTGATGCTTGAGCTGGACAAGTGACGAGGCTCTGTTGGGGAAAGGCAGCATCAAGCCAATTCAACGGATGTAAACAGCAATCGTTCAAAGTTTGAGTGAGAGCCAAAGGAAGTTTTGTCGAATGTGGATCGAAGGTATCTGAAATCGATTCGAACAGCAAAATCGGGGATCACCATTCTGGCTGTTGAGGCTCACAAGATGCTGTGAGACCCACTGCAGGGTGCTACAGGGAGGTCTGCAAGCAGTGAGGTAGGCCTTGGTCCTGTGCAAATTGCCCCCCAATGTGCTCTGGCAGTGGGTAGAGAGCAGAGCTTGCTTCTGCATTGGAAAGGTCAACAGCCTCAAATGAGGTCAAAAAGAATTATTCTTGAAGTAATGGAATGAATACTACAATGAATCCAAGAAGGAGTGGGAGACACCCTATTTTATAGGTAAAAAATCAAGGTGTTTTGGGGCGAGCAAGTCTGTTTTAAGGGGTTCAATTCCAAACCTTGAGACAAGTGAGCCTTGCCTCCTGATGTCATACCCAGAGTACCTTGTTCTACAGGACGTGGAGGGTACAGGAAGATGTAGGAATAGTTTCTCAAACCCACTTGTACTTGTTGACTGTCCAAACTATGCTCCTTTCCTAGAAATCCGCCTTACTGATTTGGCTTCCGGGGTCTTCTGTGGGAAGGGTCAATGACCTCTTACAGCCACAACAGACTCCAGATATCCACACAATCAGAAGGGTTCCCCAAAAACTCAAACCCCTGGAAAAAACCTCCCAGGATGGGAGAAAAAACTTTTGGGAGATGGAAGGTTCCAAGGCACTATAATGCTCGATAGAGAGTCCAAGGAAAGAGAAAAGTCACTGCATCAAGTGGGTACTGGGAATGTAGAAGGTGGGAAAGAACAGGAGAAAGAAAGAAGAAATGTTCCAGAACTGACTTAAGAACCAGGCAGTAAGAAATAAAGAATTCCAGGAGGGATCAGACATGGAAACAACCTGCAACAAGAAAGTTGCAAAGCGTGGCCTTACTGGGAACAAGTGATTTTATCAGGTTTTATGTCCCACATTCTCCAGTAGGTGCAGTGGCCATCTTGGATGATGTTGCGCTCACGTCAGGACATTGTCACCATCTTGCTGGAAGACTAGAGTGCACACTGTGGTTCATAGATGAGACCGGTTATTATAGATGAGACCGCTCTCTGTAGACTGAAGGAAAATGAAGGTAACTACCACTAGCTCTGCATGGTTGACTTCTGGCATGAGCTAACATCCTTTCACAGCTTGCAGCTTCAGTGTCTCTCTGGTGTGCAACTCATTAGTGTTAGGCAGGCCTCCATTATTGAATTGTCTTTTTGAAGCAATGCTCTCATTGCCTCGTCAGGTGGTAGATCCCAAGCCTTGAAAGGGAGGAGTTACCCAGAGATTCAACAGAGGCATGCATCCTACCTGTTGTCTCATTCACTGGAACACAGGCAAGCAGGTGCCTGAAATCCACAAAGATTCTCATAGCTAGACTGAGGCCACAGGGTGACACTTGTAGGTCACAAATCAGGTGTGGCTTTGATAATTATGTGAACTACCAGCTACCGTACCAAAACCAAGGTATGGATTTGTTGGTAGTTTATCATGGTTTTGGAGCAAAGATGCCTATTTAATTGTAGCCGCTGCACTGCAATGGCTTTGCTGTAACAGCATCTTTGAAACAAGGCACCAGTGACCTCTGAATCTGCTCTGCTCCACTGGAGAACAGGAGCTGTCGATCAGCATACTGATGCAGCAGGCCACAAGGGTACTCTACGCTTTTGGCATGGAGTGTAATGAAGGGGGGGTCTGGAATCAGAATAGCTAGTCTAGCATCCATGCATTCTCTCTTTCTTTGGCTAGCTCTCATGTCTTCTCTTTCTAGGATTATCATTTGCTCCACGTGGCTCGCTGCGTGTCACCCTTTTCTCTCATTGTCTCTCGCTTGTGTAACGAATCCCGAGATGTTGTCACTTCCCCCCGAGGGTGAGCCCCTTCCCATGAGGCCAGGGAGGTAAGTCCGCTACCCGATAGTCCCCCTGGAGGTGGGATTCAGTGTGAGGATCTCATGGGGAGAGACTCCCCCTCTGGGGATCAGGGAAGACATCTCGGGAGAACGCGGTACAACAGCCCTCAACCTCCACCCACTTCCTTTACTTCTCCCAGTCCATGAGGCGCACCTTACCATCCCTCACTTCCATAACACGCACTTGCATGTATATATGTAAGACTGAGTACCCTACAGTTACTGAGACGAGGAATAGTAGGGATTACTTAATGAAGATCTCCTGAGCAGATACTGTGACGAGGAAGAGTAGGGATGACTTAATGAAGATCTCCTTGACAGGTACTGAGACGAGGAAGAGGTGTGGAACAATGAAAAGTTCTAAGAACTTGAATGAGCATTCTAGCTGTCATCGCTCGTTCAACATAAAGAGAGAGGAAGCAGGTCTAGGGCCGGAAAAGGCATTGGCCCAAAATATCGGCCCCAGAATTCCTGAAATTCAGACTTTTTTACCCCCTTTACGCCACATATATATGTGGGGGTGTTATGGGATATAATAGCATGGGTGGGCTGCAGGGGGTCACCCTTTGCATATGTATGTGGGAAAGGGGTGTTTAAAAAAAATAAAGTCCGCATTTCCAGGATTTGTCTCATACCCTTCCCCTAATGCTGTTGGCTTCCTCATCTTCTAAAGGAAAACAGGACAGGAACTCCACGTCTCGTTTCTCCTTTCCCATTCTCTGGTCGACAACCTTAGGTTGGAGTCCTTTCTAAGACTAAGCTATTTAAGGGTTGACTGGTCCATGAGAAGTTCGAATGTTCTACCTGTGAGGTAATATTCCTATGGCCCACTTTAACGATAAAGTTTCTACTTCAATAGTGGCGTAATTTCTCTCCCTTGGGAATAGTTTTCGGCTGACGTAAAGCACCAGATGTTCCAGACCATCATATTCTTGCGATAAAACTCCCCCTATGGCTACCTTGGCAAACTCTTTGTTAATGTTAGGGACTTATAAGATGGGTACGCTACATAGAATGGACTTCAAGGTATCAAAATAGGCCTGATCTTTTTGCTATAGAAAATTCTGAGGTTCGGAATTCTTTAGATTATCAGTTAACCAGGAGGTGATGGCGGAATAGTTAGGGATGAACCTCCTGTAGTAACCAGTAAGTCCTAAGAAAGCCCTGAGATCTCTTTTAGTTTTGGGAATTGGTGTTTCTTGAATGGCCCAGACTTTTTCTAACTATGGCTGAACCAATCCATTTCCCACAAAGAAACCAAAGTATAAAGCACTGATTGCATTAAGTGGCATTTCTTGGGGTTAGCAGTTAGGCCAGGTTGTCTTAGAGCTCTAGCAATTTCATATACATGGTATATATGTTTGTTCCTTTTTTTGCTATGAATGACAATCTCATCCATGTAAGCAAAACAAGGGGGGTCTGGGAATCTCTCTACCAGCACGTACACAGCCCAATGACCTGTTCTTGGGTGAATAACCCCTGGGAGAGACTCTGCCTATTCTTTAGCTCACTGTCCCGTTCACAGAGAAGACATTTCCCTGCATATCAGCCTTTGTCCTGCCAAGGGCAGTGCAGCACCGAAATACTAGGCAATTCCCCTCTGAACAAGAGTACCAACAGCAACCCCACACACGTGTTTCAGCCTTGTTGGGCATCATCAGTGAGGTGAAGCTGTGCCTCTCTAAGAACAGTGAGCAAGGGGTCCACGTCTGGATCGCCCTGGTAACTTAGGCTGAGACCCAAAGTTAATTTATGCAAAATAAGGGGCAGGGGGGTCTGAGAATCTCTCTACCAGCCCGAACACAGCCCATATAAGCATTGCAGAAATTGGAATAGGGCTTCAAAATCTGGTCCATTACCCTCTGGAAGGTGGCGGGAGAACCAGGAAGCCCAAATGGGAGCACTTTAAAGTGAAATGGCACCTGACAATAGCCCTTGGTAAGATCAATCGTGGAGAGGTAGATGGCCGTGCCCAGTCAATCACAAAGATCGTCAATCCGAGGCATCAAATAATTGTCAGACTGGGAAACGGCATCGAATTTTTAAAAAATATATGCAAAACCTCCATGATTGATTGAGTTTTGCCACTAGGACTTTTGGAGAGGACAAGAGACTTTTCAATAGTTCGATAATGTCCGCGTATAGTATTTTCTCCACCTCTTGGAGAATTATTTATTTTCGGATTTTGGGGATACGGTAGGACTTGAGATTAATGACTTTCCCAGGAGAAGTGCTCCCCTTCACTCTCTCAGGCTCACAGCTGAAGACATCAGTGAATTGATCCAATAAATCTTGAATGTCTTGTTGTTGGGATGGTGGAAGATCTGCTGGTACTAAATTGGGTCCATCCGGCTCTACGGACAACAGAATGGCCATCACCACAGAGGAGGATTCACTGGGTCCTCTTTCCACTCCTTTAAGAGGTTAATGTGCTATTTCTGAGTGTTCAGTCTTCTGAATGAACAAAAATAAACTTAAGACTCTAAAGAAAGTAAATATTCCTTGTCGGTCTGTGGGTCCAACTTACTGCAAGGAGCCTAAAAGGTAGAGAACAAGGATGTTGTCTTAAATGACACAATTGTTTTCTGTATACTTTTTAACATTCATTTTCTCTAGCAATATACACCCACCAACCCTCGCCTCTTTTCTCATGCCCTTCCCTCCCATCTCACTAAAGAATTGTGGTTCATCAATGTCTCCATAGATCTTGTACCTGACTCCACAACTGTCTGATTAGGTGGTAATGGCAATAAGACTAAGCGCTCTAGGTCCAACTGAAGAGAATAACTTCCAACAACTCTCTTCTCATGTGGAACAGGAAAGAGGCTCGTCTTCTCTCAAGCATTCTGTCTATGATTGCATTGCTGCTGTCTCTGCTTGTGTATCCAGTATACAGGGATTACCATGAAAGGTTCGAATGGAGAAATGACCAAATAATGCGGGGGGATACTCCTGCACCCCTCTTGCCCCACATTAACTACCATACACCTATATTTTAGAAAAATGTCCCCGCATTTCGATTAAAATCGGTTAAAAAATGCAGACAATCCTCCATTTGTTATTTTAAAGTCGATCATTTCTATAGATACTGTCTACAGAGCAACCAACCCAATCAGCATTTGATATATACCAGAAATCCCTCGCGTAGGTGGTGGCAACGTCCTACTTGCAGGATTAGCAGCTATCACCTTGGCCCCTCTGAAGCCACCCAGCACAATACAACACGCCTCCTCACAAGCCTGAGAACACCTTACCACACCCCCCTCATCCTCAAGGTGTTGCACTGGCTGCCCCTTCAAGCATGCACCATGTTCAAGACAGCCTGCATCACCTACAAAGACTTCACAACCAAAACAGCCCTCTACTTGGCCGAGAAACGCAGAAATCTCTGGAGAGTTGTTCACTACAAGAAGCCAAAAAAACAGTCTGGAAACAAAGAACTGCAAGAGAGAACAAATACAGGAACAGGTTCTTCCTGCTATGTACCCTTGGCAGAATTCTCTGTTGTGCATCAGTTAGGTTTGTGCTCTATAAATCCGGAACATGCATACATACATACAAGTCCCATTTTAGAAAACTTTCTTTAGCTTATAGTGCTATATAAGTAAGGTACATTTATCTCAGAAGTCCCATTTCTGCTGTCATGCCATTATCAGAATTCGACCGGGCTACAAACCGGAAGGTTAAAGATTCAAAATATTTGTTTGGCAATTTATTGCACTTTACAGTCCCCTAGTCATTTGTACTGTGATGAAGTCCCCTGACTTTCACTGGCGGTACTGGCTGGGATGGGCACAAGGCCTGGGTACCACTACCCACAGCATGATACTGGGAACGGTATATGGGGGATCCCCTGGGCAACCCCACTACACCCCAGTTCTGTGGTCACAAGATATTGCCCATGCTACTCTGGCCCCTTTAAGGGACGCCACCAAATGAAATTTCAATCCATTGTTCTGAAGTTTGTTTTTCTAGTTGTATGGTCTCAGCGAACCAGCCAGCGGGACATCTCATTAGAGCATGGCTTATTCCTGGGGAGAGTGCGCAGAAGCCTGCTTTGGAGGTGTACAATTGAGCAGTAATGCTGCAGCAGTGGGACGCTACAGCACTGCACCATGCCGATAGTGCATGCTCCATTTCAAGATGGCGGAGCTTGACCCGCTGCAGCAGTCCCATGGCGCGGAGACCAACAGTCCATATAAGGCAATCACGTCATCCATAGGTGCACACACTTTGGGGATGCATGGCCCAGGGGGAGGGGCAGAGGCTCAACAAAAGCTGTAAAGCGTGCAGCCTCATAGTAGGAGTGAGGAGCTGCCAAGAAAGGCACAGAGATTGCAGAAAGGTAGAGGGGGCTATGAGGGGTCCCAGAAAGGAGGTGTAGGACAAAGAAGGCTGCGTGGAAGCATAGGGGCAGGAGGAGATAAAAGAACCAGGAGGAGTTGTGAGGAAGGTGGCAGGAGAAGCAAGGGAGCAGAGATCCCAAAGAGTTGTGAGTAGGGGGGTTAGGAGAAGCACCAATAGGAGGAAGAAAGTAGTTGTAAAAAGGGCAATACAAGTAATATTAAAGAGGTCATGGATAGTAGAAGTGAGAGGGAAATTAAGAATGGGAGGACGAAGGAGAGCACACGAAGGAAGAGGGTGCAGGGAACCACATGTAACAGACGCCTAAGAAAGAGGTCAGTAGTACTGCCATGCAAGTGGTTGAGGAAACAGCAAATGAAATGGAAGAAGGATAGGTAGGGAAAGAAAGGAGGGCAAAGAAGAAGACCGTGAAGTTCCCTTAGGAATGAGATCATTGCAAATCAGCCAGGTGGTACCCGAGGTCAGGCTTTTTGGGGGACAAAGTTAGGACTCTGGAAGAGAAAGGTAGCCGTCGAGAGACGGCAGAGAAGTCACTGTAGTGAAAACTCGGGGGAGTTTCTGGCCTGAATCAAATCCCAGCTAAGGCCAGTAGCCTACAGTGAACATGCACACAGACCAAAGGGCTTGGAAGAGCACTCCTGCATTATCAAGTATGACTAACAGGGCACCCGAGGAACCAGGAAACAAGAAAGAAGTGTTAGGGATGCTTAAAAGAAATCCCAGGGCTGACAATGACTGAATGCATTTAGCTCTCTTGCCAGGGAGTCCAGTTGAGACTTGTTGATCAGACTTTAGAACTCAAGGGGATGGCATCCTGTTGGTGTTGCTGAAGGTTATTTTAAGCTGTTTTGCAGTTCCCATTTGACCCAAAGCTTTTTAATAAATACTTACGTTTTCATGTCTAGCGTTCCGTGTTTGCCTGTTTATCCCACTCAGCACCACCGGGACAGTAGCCATGCCTGATTATGAACGGGAGCAACTCTGGCCTCCTAGACAACATGATGCCGGGTGTCTGGGTTACTTCTGGGCACCCCCACGTGTGAGCAAAGTATCTGTATGAAACAGCCACGTGTTCTTCATGTTGATACGCACTCGTCGCTTCCCGGTGACTAGGTAGCATTAGAAAGTGTGACGAAGCATCAGCAGAAAACACGGGTGTCAGTAGTCGAATGAACACCTTCATGAACTTGGTCAATTGGTGGTAAACAGTTGATCTGCGCCACAACAGAAGAATCAAGGATAGTTCAGTTGTACAGCGTTTTTAATGTATGTTCACGGCAGCCTGACACGTGTTTCGAGCGTAGCTCTTCCTCTGAGGCCAGAAAATCCACGAGCTCCCTGTTTACTCATTCCAGTGCTGGAAGGCAGCACCTCTAATTAATGAGTATCTGCAACTCCAGTTTAAATTAAGATTTATTAAGGGCCTGCCGGGCGACTTTATCGTATTGATTGATCGTGGATTTTCTGGCCTCAGAGGAAGAGCTACGCTCGAAACACGTGTCATGCTGCTGTGAACATACATTAAAAACTCTGTACAACTGAACTATCCTTGATTCTTCTGTTGTGGCGCAGATCAACTGTTTACCACCGTTTGACCTAGTTTACATGTGGATGCGGGGCTTGGCATTCACAACCTAACAGTTGACCGCGGCCGCTTATCAGACTCGGCATTAGCGCCTCGGCATCAGAATTAACGGCATTAGCGCCTGGTACTCTTTGTGGCCCCTCTTGCCCACCTTCATGAACTTGGTTAGGATGGTTAGGAACAACTCTTATGGGTTCTATGGTGATCATCCTATACATAATAAGGGATACTATCACAAAGGTGTCAGGATGGGTCAACTCACTGTGGTTCGAAAGCAAAGCCAAACTATACCAACTTCCACAGGATGCCTTACTCTGCTAGACAGTATCAGGGATAAACCACCCTGCACGCTTCTATAACGCCAAGCTCACGTCTTGCCATTCCCACTCCAAGAGATATAGCGCACAACTCGCTTCTTGGCAATCTACTACCAGAAAGTACTTCTCTCCCTTTGCTGTCGGGTGCATGTCCTGGCATACATATTCTCACACACTGAACGGTAGCAATGCAGAAATGGCTTTCAACACACCGTTAGCAGGAAGCACTTCCATCCCCCTTCCTTATGGTTTTTGTGAGGCTTTCCTATTGTTACCCATCTGCCGGGAATCACGCTCCTGACCAAAGATCTCCTCTTGCAAAGCTCTGAATGTCTGACTGGTAATTTGGGTTCCCTCAGTGTCTGAGATATAGACCCCAGCAGGCTCTTTTGTATCTCCCCCTTTCCATTCCCCTGGGGTTCATTCCCTTCTTCTTCCTGCCTGAAGGTCTGCAGATCAGGCAATGCTGATAGGCTGATACCAGGTCAATAAAGTGCATGATTGGTTCTTTTTCATACTCCAAGCAAGCTAGAGATGCTCGTTCCCCCCCCCCCTTGGTAAACATTCTGAATTGGTGCATTGCGATGAATTATTCAAAAGAGAACACAGGACAACCACATTTAATTCACCACCTTTATTTAAGAGGGGTTGGAGAAAGGCTCTCATGAAAGATGAATGTCTGGGAAATAAAACAGGATGTCTCATCTAGTTTACACTAATCAAACAGTGGCTAGAATGGGACCAAAGGGAAAAAACCAACTGTCAGCTTATTAGTCTGCCAAATCCTTAGAGTCACTGGTCTTCCCTGGGCTAATAGTCTCTTGGGTTAACCTCCCTAGATTATCCAGCAGGTTCTCATACTCATAGGTTAGGTGTGGGAGGAGCAAGCAGGGGCATCAAATACAACTCAAGAAGTGGCGCCCGGCTGGATCCTTGGTTACAGAGCTCCGGGCCTAGAGCAGCCTCTTCTTCTAAGTCAAACCTGTGTCCCAGGCTGGGAAGTGCTCTCAAGCAAGCTCATTGCATCTCTCCTTCTCTTTCCAAGCAAGTCCTCTGATTCCCTGCTTAGGCAGGAGATGCTGCTCACTGCCAACCTATGGGTTATATCTCCCAGCAAACTCCCAGTTACTCTTCCCAAACTGGTCTCCAACAGGGCTTGAGAACAAGTTTTCAACCGTTGATTTGATATTTGGATTCCTGGTGCGCTACGAAAACCAGGCAGAATGAACTGCATCTGGGCGCAGGTGTACCAACAACAAATGAATTGCAATAGCAAAGAAAAAAAGGAATAACATGAAGATTACATAAAAAGGTGGGATTTGAGAGATTTTTGGAAACAATTACAGAGAAGTAATAACGCTAATTTGCGATGGGGGAGAATTAATTAAACAATTTTCATGCGCCTGCCTTCCTGGCACCTGTGGAACTCCTGGAGGCTTCACCGCCATTAGAATGCTCCATTACGCTGTTTACGCTGTCCGCTTGCATGTCTAGTCTTTTGTCCTTCCTCTCTCTCCCGCCAGTACTTAGCCCCGCCTTTTACTTTCATATTTGCATTGCAACCCTCTAGTTATCTTGCTTTGGGTCTTAGATGCTAGTTTTCCACTTTCAGCCTTGGGCTGCTTCCCTCCGCTCACTATCTTTCCTTTGGCTTGCCTTCCCCTGTTCTTTTCTTCCTTTTCCTTTCCATTACGGATCGTGCTCGGTGCCGGCCCAGGACGCGCTATTGTCATCTGTGTTCGTCCTGCTCGCTCGTTTCTTCTTCTATCTGCCGTCTCTTCCGGCATACGCTTGCTTCTTTCTTACCTTGCCTTTTCTGCTTTCATCTGCAAGAGTCTTCCGCTGTCTGCCGTGATCGTCGCTATCGCCGCTTATCTCCACCTTTGCTCAAGGATCTCTTTTCTTCCATTTCGGAACGATCCTCCTCCAGCTTTGCTCTTACCTGGAACAGTTGCAGTTCGTCCAATCAGTTTATTCTACCGCACGCTTACCTAATTTATGGACTTCTCACCTACTTCACTGCTTTTCATCCCAACGGAGTTCCACTCTCGACCAGGTTTTCAAGAGGTTTTTTCTGCCATTGGCTATTTCCTCTTGGACATGCGTTCTCGGGCTGGGGTCCAGTGTTTGCCGTGTTTTATACAGCGACACTGTGGCTTCCATCCGGGGAAGGCCGTATCTCTTCACAAAGAAGAAATCGGACCAGAGAAAGAAGGGCAAGAAGCTTCGACTCCCTTCAGAAGAATCACGTGAGGAGAAAGGGAATCTATCAGTGTTTAGTGAATCAGAAGCAAACATAACTGACAACAATGGCCTAGGTCAGAGAACGGTCTGTCACCTCTAGACTTGCAGTGGCAGCTGGGAACTAGCAGCAAACTTTAACGGTCAGAACGAAGGGCACGTGTTGAGTGTATGAGCAACCAGGAATGAGACACAGAGCACTCATGTTTGTTGCTACACACTTTCATTAATGTAAAAGTGGGTTGGGAAATGCCTCACTGGCCTTACTCTAGGAGGTATTTCCCCACCTCAACCAAGGGTCTTTCCTGTGTCAAGATGTCCAAAGCAAAAATGTCCTATGTTCAAAATCTTATCCTAGCCCTCTCATTCTAAAAGTAATTACAAGATGCTACGGGAAATGTCTTTGGCTTGAAAAGTGCACAGATGTTCAAGTTCAACAAAAAAGTATAAATCCAATAGACGTTTCCAAAGGACAATGTTCACAGTTCAGGCATGGCTCCCTTTCCCAGGATTCTCTCCCCCAAAACAACATTTCAAAAAGAATAACCAAGTTCCTTGTAGTCCAAGAGTATTTCCACCTTCTCTCTGTGTTGCAATTCCCTCACGGGGAGATGACTCCCTTCCCCAGGTCTTTTTCACATGCACTGCAGTTCAAAATCCTAAGGGCACGGATCTTCCTTAGGATTCTCTATTGGCTTGGGAGAGGTCCCAGACTCCCACAACACCTGGTATGCTCCCCTGCCATGTTCTTTCGTACAGTTCCTTTACACAATTTGGGTGCAGGTCCCAGACTTGCAAATGCCTGGAATACTCTCCTACCAGAACATTTGTACAACGCAGCTCTTTATGGGTGCGCATCCAAGGTCTGCTCTTTACCTACTATACCCTCCTGCCAGGACCTTATGTTCCAATTCTCTCTCTTTCATTCAGTACAAGGGGGTATTAGTCATCCCCAAGTACTGCGACCATAAAGATCAGTTTCTCATGTAAGCCATATGAATAGGTTTCTCGTTTGAGATAGGGAATGCCTTCTCCAGCTCCCTCTAGGGGGCCCAAACCCACTGGAGGCTCACTGGTTTTAGGACAGCTCCTTTGGCTTCTCCAACCCTGTTTGGGTCCTTCTCTGCTTCCATTCACTCTCTCCGCTTTGGGCAGCGCATATCTGCGGCTGGCGGCGAGCTGCATGTCGGTTTGGCTTTCCTTGATGATCAAAGCTTTTAGTTTTCCTCACGTCCTGCTTCAGCGTCCCTCCAGGCTGCAGGAATGCTTCTCTGGGCCAAACACCAC
The DNA here is from genome assembly GCF_040938575.1 of Ambystoma mexicanum. Lineage (NCBI taxonomy): Eukaryota > Metazoa > Chordata > Amphibia > Caudata > Ambystomatidae > Ambystoma > Ambystoma mexicanum. The sequence goes on along the minus strand of NC_090926.1, from coordinate 1,205,226,524 downwards.
CTTCCCTGTGCCACGTCTCTGTCTCGCTCACTCTCTTCTGGATTCCCAGCCCGTGCTGGGAAGTCTCATCCACAGTTCTCCTGCATCTCTACATTTGCCTGCTCACCTGACAGCTTGGCTTCCACGGCAGTGGGTAGGTGGTTGGGTCTCTCTGCATTGCTCAGCTATTCCATCTTTGAACTCCCGCTCTAAGGAATGGAGTTGGTCAGAGTCAATCGGATTTCTCCAACTGCTAGACTGCTCATTTCGCTTCAGTCAAGCAATCATCATTCTGGTTTCCCTCTTCCTTGTGTCACTTTTTGTCATTAGGTTGGTTGCAGATTATTGAAGCTGGCTTTGTGAGTTGTTGAAGGGGGTTATCACAATATGCCATCAAGGCACTGAGAAAGGAAGGGATATCCCTGATTGGGCAGGACAAACGGGATCTCGCTGGGGCTTACAGACAGGCAATCTAAAAAAAAAGTTATATTTGTTATCCTACCATATCCCAAAAAGATAAGAGTTTTGTTGGTTATATGGGAATTGAATGGTGCACTGACTCACAACTTCATACACCAGTGGTTGACTTGTCTTCTGACCCCTTTCAGACACTATCCGTACCTGAATTCAGAACGCAGAGCACAAAAACGCCCCTTTTCAGAATAGATCAAAAAGGTACAACCCACACTGAGGAGAGGAGGGCGAGTCACCCGTGGAGCAGAGGAGGCGGGAAGTCCTCCTCCTGGAATGTGTCTAGTGGAGGCAGACTGATGCCTGGTGTGGCATGTCAATGTGCAGTGGAATGCTGAAACACTGACAGAGAGAGAAGCCAGGGACACTCAGAGGGTCTCGTACTGAGAGACTGACGATGGCCCGTGGAACAAGAACCACAGAGTTGCGAAGGGCCTGAACTGGAGAAGCATAGACACCAACCACTACCGAAACGAGAGAAGGTGCAGAGGAACCAACAATGTCATTCCTGAAGCTCTCTGTTTCCCTGAGGAGGACCGCAACAGGGAACAAGGTACACAGTGGCTCCAGGAAACGTGGGAGGGGATAGCCAACTATACCCCAAGATGGCCACCAGCAAGTATACCCCAGGGTGAGGCAAGAGAAGTACCGGCCCAAGGCAGGCCAAATGAAACCATACACCTAGACGATGTGCCAGAAAACATACCCAGTGCGTGGTGAGATCGAGTGCACCCCAAGATGGGGCAAGGAAAACCATAGCCCAAGACGAGCTACCAGAAACCATACTCAAGCTTGGGTGCCAGAAAACATACACCAGGGCACGTAAAAAACGAATATATAATATGATTTTGAAAATAATTTACATTGTTTGACATGCCATTCATGCAGCTAATCCCCACGGGGCGTGGGGGGTTACTTTGTTTGTTTAATGCACTTTGCAGCTTACATCTTGCGACATGGCCAAGATTTGTCCTGTCTCTGTCCATGCTTCCAGGTACCTTGTGAATGGTTGCATGGTTCTCATTAACGTTTGTATTTATGTGGGGATAACTATTGTCATTTTTAAAATGGATTGCCATTTTGTGAACAAATTCTAAGCATCAGTGCCATGTCTTGCATTTCTGTATTCACTGCATTTGTTAATTTTGGCACTGAGACACAGTGGTTTTAATTTCGTTCCAAAATGGCTGACATGCTTACCATGATTTTCTGCACTCTGTGCTCTGTTGTGAACCATAGAGGGTTTGGTGACCTTGTATTTACTCACCATTCACTGGGGCCGTTCTCAGTGTGAACAAGTGCCTGGTAGGGCATGAAAAACGCGTAGCTGGCTGCACCTCTTGCACTGAAAATGTCTGTGATTAAAATGCATTTATAACAGACTACCACATGTGTCTGTCTCTCTCTCTCTGCCCATTTGTGCGACCGTGACACTTGTGTGTCAGTTTCTTTTTATATATATACCCCATACAAACACAGACATTAACAGAGAACAGAAGTAATGTTCTGAGTACTTACCGGTAATCTTCATTACTCCTAGTCCTACTCTTCCTCGTCACAGTACTTACCTCATGAGGCACCCGCCTCCGACACAGGACCTTCTTCTATTTCTTCTTATTTCTATAACTCCTCCCCCACACCCACGTCACTGAGTTTCATATTACCAAGCCGTAGCATGGGACCTTCCCCGCAGGGAGGGCGAGGAGGGTCGTCAGTACTGTGACGAGGAGGAGTAGGACTAGGAGTAATGAAGATTACCGGTAAGTAATCAGAACATTACCTCCACGTCCACTCTTCCTCGTCCCAGTACTTACCTCATGAGGTATACCAAAGCAACAAACGGGGAAAAAGGTCCCAATGAGACACAGAGTCAAAACAGTGCAGAAACACACACCTTTAATAACTCCAATTTTACATCCCCACAGACAAAACTCCAACCCCGAAGGAACCAACCCCCGAGTGGGAGACATTCAACCTATAGTGGTTGATGAAGGTGCTCTGATCAGCCCAAGTGGCAGCTCTACATATCTCCTGTAGAGAAACCCCCCTAGCATCGGCCCATGAGGCCGCCAAACCTCTGGTGGACCACCCCTGAACGTGCGCAGGCACAGGCAGGCCCGAAGCCACATAGGCCATGGAGACCACAAGACGGATCCATCGGCTAATGGACACTACAGATGCCTTACGCCCAGCCCCAGCCGGGCCAAAAGTAATCAGAAGACTGTCAGAGCGGCGGAAAGGGGTAGTTCTAGCCAAGTACTCCAACACCGCCCGCCGCACATCAATGCTATGCCAAGCCACTTCCTCTGGCGTTTGCGGATTTTGAAAAAAGGCAGGGAGAACCAGATCCTGAGAGGTGTGAAAACGAGAAACAACTTTAGGGAGAAACTTCGGATCACACCTCAGCACCACCGAGTCTGGCAGAACCCTCAGGAAAGGGGGGTGACATAACAGAGCCCCAATCTCCCCAAGCCTATGGGCAGAAGTTATGGCAATCAGAAAAGCAGTCTTCAGCGTCAGATGTTTCATATCAATTTCGGAAATGGGCTCAAAGGGAGGCCCTTGAAGAAACTTTAAGACAAGAGGGAGATCCCAAGGAGGAAGCCCCTTATAAGTACAAGGACGGGAAGAAGAAAAACCCCTGAGCAACTTCCCCACCAACACCTCCCCATCCAAGTGCCCATCAGAGTCCCCAAAAGGAATTTTATGGAGGCCCACTGAGAGCGAAGCGTGGAAACCGCCAGGCCCTTGTCAAACCCATCCCGGAGGAATTGAAGGATAGCGGGGAGGCCAGAACGCAGGGGGGGAATCCCAGACCGCCCACACCAGTCCCGGAAATGGCTCCAATGTCTGCCGTAAGCCTTCAGAGTGGAGGGTCTAAGAGCATTCATTATGGAATCCACCACAGGACCAGAAAACCCCTGAGATATCAGCCTAGCCCGTGCAATATCCACACTGCCCATTGTATCTGGCGGACCCCCAACCGTAGATCCCCCAGAAAGGGACAAGGCCACTTCGGAACCAGCCAAGGCTCCTGGCACCGAAGCTCCAACAGAGAGGGTGTGGGATGTATTTACCCATGCATGCGAGCCCTACCTCAAAACTGTGCAGTACTGACATGAAAACATCATGATGGCCAGAGCTTCCCAGAAAATGCACAGGGAAATGCATGAAGAATAGGCTGCCACTCATTTTTGCCGATGTTATGGGCACAGAAGCACACTGCCTAAAACCACCATTGGACTACCCACACAGTAGTCTGAAACCATTGGGAATGGCAATGCTGATTGCCAAAAGCAAACCCATAACTGTTGGGAATTCATTTTCTTAAATCCCAAAAAGGGGTGCAGTACCAGTACTCACCACTATCAGAAAGCCGGCGTTTTAAAACCACCAGATTTTACTTTTTTGTAGAAAACTGAATAAATGAACCCAAAACAGGCCAAAGAAAGACTTACTGAGAGGTGGATACAATGTAAAGTTATATTCTGAAGTGACTTGAAGGTTTATAACAAAACTGGCTGAGCTGTGGATTTCAGCAGTTTAAGTAAATTTGGACTGAAAGACACTAAAAAAATCTAAATGTTTAAATTGACTGAGTGACCTACTTTTGAGTGTCACATAGGTTGCAATTGTTTAAATGTCATAGTTTTAAACTTAGAATCAGCCTTCTAGCTGCATATGTGAAAATGTTTAGTTTTATTTGAATGCAGAAACTGGGGAACAGAAATGACATGTAGCTAAAAACTGGCTTAAAGAGATTCCAATTTGCCTGGCAACTACCCCCATCAGGAGTGAAACTTGAGTCACAGCTGTGTTCCCAGGCCTAGCTGCCCTTTTGCTGCTCACACCAAAAGGGATATGACACTTCCCTGATTGAATTACCTGGGCTCTGCAGGAAATTGAACAAAGCCCTGTCTTGACTCAGGCAAATGTTTTATGGCGGGAGTCGTAAATGGAGATTTCTCCTGGAAGCACAGGGGAGGGGCACTGCCTGTGAGAGCAAGCTGGCTTGGCAGAACTGGAAAAACCAGAAATTCAACCTTGTGCTGGAGGAAAACCACACCCCTTTGGGGCCAGAACATAACTCTAAAAAGATGAATAACTCATAGAGCGGACATGTGAAAATTTTATAAATGATACCATAATTCTTGTGATTTTTCTGCCCACATTTTAAGACGTGCTAGGACCCGGTGGTATGTTCACGGGGGTTTTAGCGGAAAAGAGGATATTACTCAAAATGTGTGCATGTGAAAAATCTGACACTTCATCAACTAATGTCCATACTCCTTGCGCACATGTGTATAAATTTGGGGTAATGTACGGTATTGCAAACCAGTTAAAAAGTGCAAAATATTGCCATTTCTGAATGCAAGCTCCCAGGAAGAGCAGAGTTTGAACAGGAGATACCTCCTGTGATATGTGAGGGGTGCGTGTAATTTTAAAACAATATGTACCTCTGCAAATATGTATTTGGTTCAAATCTAGATTTGTGTGCAAGTTGACAGGAGGAGTGGACTCTCTGCAGGCTGTAAATTGACATCACTCTGACACAACTTAGCTCCCCCAATCAGGGGAGAAATGAAAGCTTGGCCAATGATAAGTGGAGAGGGGCTGGCTAGTGATGCTGCTCACACACACCCATTTTAAAAACACATAAAAGCAGAGAGACAGGACAGATAGGGACCTTCAAATCCATTTGCAGCTGGAAGCTCTGCTGGGAAAATCCATACTTTACCTCCATCAATCTCCAGAGAAAGCTGTGCAGAAAGATCCAGACTTTAAATCCCTCAATCTTCAGAATCCAGAGAGAGAGCAGACCCAGATCACTGTGAAGTGCAGAGACCAGAGTCCCATCTAAAACCTGACCAGATCCATGGCGAGGCCCATTTCACTCAAGAATATAGTGTGAGTACCTAGAAAACTGTGCAGAACCAATCTCCTAGTTAAAATAATATCATTCAATCTAGTTTAATCTAAGTAGAACTGTCTCCTAACTGTCACCTGTCATTTGCAAAGCGTCACCTGTCATTTTCTAGTTGCTAGCTGTCACTTGTCTTTTTGAACTTTAAAATTTCAAATCTGAAAAACGACCTTTATTTAATCGCTCATATCTCCGTGACCGTTTGTGCTAGAGACTTGCAGTAACTTTCATCTGGAAGCTGAGATCCTAGGCTTTCCTAGGACCCCAAAACGATAGTGATAGTCCTTGTAGTTCCTCTGTAATCGCGCTCGGCGCATTCGCAAATTTAGCCGCGATTTGACATTTTGCCGCGATTTGCAAATTTCTTCACGTGTAAAAATCTGGTGCTGTTTGCTTTCCCTTGAAAAAAAATCGTTTGCCTCATAAAAACTATCCCTGCATCACTGCTAGAGTGAGCCTGAGCTAATATTAACTTGATTTCACTCACCCTGAACCTCCTAGAGGGAATTAAAAGCATTTTAGCATATTTTTTTCTACATTGCCAGCACCTTTAAAAGCATTTGGGCCTGTGTTTTCAACTTCTGTAGTCTAAGTTGCTGGGGTGAACTGAATCACATTTGATTGCATTTCTGAGAACTGTGTGCCGTCCTTCTATTTCCTTGCATTGCATAAAAGGGGGGGTGAATTGTACAAGAAAGTGATTCCATTGTCTTTGCTGAAATCATATTGAGTTATTTTCTGTACTGCATTTCATTCCACATTGCATCCATTGGAAACCATAAAAGTATTGTTGCTATCTTATCCATTTCATGTCAACTCCTTAGTGATTATCAAGAAGTGTGCTAGTGCCAGATTCTCCGTTGTTAATCTTTATCATCTCAGATTAAGTGTGATATTCAATTATTAATTTATTATAAAGTGTGATAGATATATATTGCTTTACTTCTCAAATAAACCTTTTAACTTGCAAAACAGAACCACTTCTTGGCTCAGTGGGGTCAGGGGGATTCCAACAGAGGAGTGTTATATAGGGGTAGTCATCCAGAACGCATGAACTGGACATAAAGATATATCAATAAGGGTTTTCATTCAGTATTCTAGACTAGGCGTTGACTTGGCTGTAGTGCTGAATTGAATCCTCTTACAAATTGGGGGCTCGTGCCGGACGTTTGGGTTAGATCTACCATTGGTGCAGCTTAATACAGTGTGCTAACTGACGGGATACATACATCCAGTCGGATCACCACGCTGCATTACGCTGTGAAGCATTCCTCAAAAGGGACACTCCAAGAAAAGTTCTGTTCTGCAAAAATAAAATACTAACTTCTGTAAGTCAGGACAGAGACCAATCTCTAGAATGACGACCTTGGTAGATATGAAAATAGCCAGAGAGCACTTCTTACATAAACTATTTGTGAGAGGTGAATGGGCTGAGCAGGGCCAGGAGGCCTGGTTGCAGGCCATCACGCGACAGGCCACTGAAACAGGGTCAGACTTATGGAGAGATCAGGGTCCATTACATGTGGCCCTGAGTGAACTATATATGGCTCCTAAGGCCAAAGATGAACACGACAAGATTGTTAGGATAGCGGCATATTTATATTTATATATGGGAGCTATACAGAATAAATGTGCTGAAGGCCATGATCTGGCAAAAAGGCAACAGATGGCGTTAGAGAAGGCCCAATCTGATCTGGACTCTTCTGAGCAAAGGCTGCACAGAAGCCAGGAGTCAGAAAATGAGACCAGACAGTACATCACTAAAATAAAGGAGGATATGGATGTGCTGCAAAAGGAAAAGTCAGAACAGGATACCAGATTTCGGGCCTTGCAGAAGGAACACCAAGAAGGTTTGGACTCCCTACTGCAAAGCCAGAAAAAGCTGGAGCAACAACTGGACTTCAACAGGGTATGTGCTGAGCAGGTAGTCACCCTGCAAGGCCACCTAGATAGGGAAAAGGCAGAAAGCAATAAACTGATTCTGAAAGACCTGGATACCCAGGCAGAGTTTGATGAAGAGCGCCGGAAAGCTGGTGCCCTTCAAAGGCAGAGGGACGACCTGGCAGCACAGATGCAGGCTCTCAGTCAGGAAAGAGACACTTTAGGCCAGGAAGTCTGCCACTTAAAAAAGGAAATTGAAGAAAATCACCTGGCCCTCCAGGGGCTGGGTGACCTCCAAAAAGAAAACCAGAACTTGGTAGAGCACACCAGAAGGGTGGAAGATGCTCTGGCAAGAAAGGAGCAGGCCGGTAGGGATGGGACTCAGGAGGTAAACCTCCTGCAGCAAAGACTGGCCCAGTTCTCCAGGACCAACCAGGAAGCACAGAGGGAAAATGAGGCCCTCTGTCAACACAATGATAGGCTCCAACAACAGGTAGCGATGCAGGAGAGACTGATAGAGTCTAGTAAGGCCTTGACTGAGGAACTGAAAGCACAAATGCAGGCTCTTGCATTGCAACAGGGAGCAGGGGCGGATAGAGATGAGGTCCGCTGGGAAAGAGAGACTCCTGACCATAACCTCAGGAGCCCTAACACCAGGGGCCTTCATCTCTCCCAGTCCCTGGACTCTACCACCCCCATGTCCCCTGGCGCACATGAGCACAGGGCCACAGGGATGGCAGATTACTATCCAGCTAAAAGTATGGGGCTCATAGGCCAGTACCACTCAGGAATGGAGGGGTGGGCATCCGGGTATGGGCACCCAAGTACAGTACAGTTCAGTGGGGAACCCCAGGAGAGTAGGCCCCTTAAGGGCATCCTGAAAACCTCTGCCCAGTTAGGTCAGTGGGGGGGGGTACCCAGCAAATCCTGGCAGCAAGGAGGGATCTGAGGACTCCTCTGAGCACCACAGGGAACAGGAGACCAGGTCCCCACATTCTGCCAGCCATTCCCAGGCTCGCAGAATCCGGGAAAACCTGGAAGAACAGACAGGAACCTCTGGGAGCAGTGCCTCTGAGTCAGAGGATGAATGGACAAGGGTTACCCGAACCAAAAAGGCCAATAAGGCAAAAAGGGCCTTGCTTAAGGACCCCTGAAAGCAGATTAAGGCGATCAGGAGCGTCATCACGCCTTACCATAAGAACGCTAAGTATTCTGTTTGGGAGCACTTAGAGTTGTTTGAGCAAATGATGGAGACTTTCCATTTGAAGGACAGCCAAAGCTGTATTCAATATGTAAAGTGGACCTTCTCCCCGGAATACTCCAGTTTCTTTGCGGGGCTGGAGGACCAAAATCATTTAAGATGGTCCACCTATAAGGCGGCCATCTTGAAACATTTTTCCATTCATAGAAATCCTCAAGAGGCTCGCAAGGCAGCCTACAATTTGCAATGTGGGGAGGATCAGGCCCCACAAGAATTTGTGCAAGAACTGAAACGTGCTTTTGCGCAGACCACCAGAAGGGTGCGCACAGACAGTAGAGAATTCATAAATACATTTTTTCATGCCTTGCCCAAATACATAATGACCCAGCTCGTGAGGGATTTTCACGAGAAAAGATCTTTAGACTGGGTCCTTGAACAGGCTACCCGAATTTATGAGGTGCAGAAACCGGTAGATAGCAAAAATAATGCTCAGAAAAACCCCAAAGCCAACAGCACCCCTGCTGCTGCCAAGGTGGCAGAGGTAAAGGTCACCCCCGTTTTAGAGTTGGAGATGGGGGGGCCTAAAAACCTACCTGCACCTAATAATGCTAGGCCCAGAAGGTCCTCGGGCCAGTCACAGACAGGGAGCCAGGGAGGCAGCCCCACAAATGGGGTCCCTCGCTCTCCTGATTATGTAAGTCCCCGTTACAAGGGAAATCGACCCATCCTGGGTTATGTGTGGACTCCTCCAGCCCAAGGGGGGGGATCCAGCCAAGCACCTAACCCAGGGAACTTCCCTCCCAACTTCCCACAGGAGGGCAGAAATTCTCCAAATCCTGGGCAGAACTTTTTCCCCAGGTATCCACCCAATTTCCAACCCCAAAATCATCCATCCTTCTTTCCCCAATTCCCTGAGCCCAGACAACCTAATCCGGGAGAGGGGAGGCCAAGGGTGGAGGGGTACCCAAATCTTCCCAACCCGGGGTATTACCAGAGGAGGGACAGCTACCCTTCCCGGGATCAGCCCAGGGGAGAAAACAGGGCCCCGTATCAGCCTGAGCGGGTTTTCCAGTTAGAGCGCCAGGTTCAAAACATGGCGCGGGATCTGGGTCACATACTGAGGGCTCAGCAGAACCCTCAGATCGGCATGCCGGCGCAGAATGCACCCAACTCTGGACCTGGTGCTCCAGAACAATGACGGGGGCAGCACCCCGATAACTCACCGGTTCCCAGGGAGGAGGCACAAGGGGAAGGGGGGTGTAAAGCCTTGGAGGAAGCTTCCTTCCTCACTTGTAAACAGCCCCTGGAAACCCAGGAACCGGAAACAAAGTCTCTTGCCCCTGAAAGTCTGCCTCCTAAGGAGCAGAGGGGGGGTAGGAGAAACAAAAGACCCAAACAGACTCAGTTTGAGGAGGAGGTACAGGTCTTCCAATTTGAGGGAGAGGGATCTTCAGAGGATCCTGGGAAAAGGATCTTCTCCTTCAGAGAGGGGGGAACTCCTCCCAAAGAAAAATGGGTCCCTAGGGATGCAAATCCAGACTGGGGAGATGTGGAGACTGAGCTACCGCCGCCCACCATCTCATCCCAGAACCAACCGCAAGAAAATCCCCTGGTTCAAACCCATCCTGGTGACTGCCTCCAAAAAGGGGGGGGCGGCCCGGAACCGGAGCCAGGGGAACCCACAATGGCTCTGATCTCCAGTTGCCAAATTTTTCTTTCAGATTCCCAAGGCTCTCCACAGAATTCTGCCCAAATCTCTTCGCTAGCGATGTCCAAAACCAGAAAGTTAGCCCACCAGTTGTCCAAAAATGTGCATTATCTGTGCCCCCTTGAGGAGAAGGAGGGAAGATATTATGCCCCGGTACAAGTACAGGGACAGGGTACAATTTTGGCACTGGTGGACACTGGATCTCAAGCTACCCTTCTGTCCAGAAGGGCCTTTGACGAACTGAATGCAGGAAGGGGAGAGAATTACCAAATTCCTCTCACCTCTCTTCCTGGACAACTGCAGAACTTTGACGGGAAGGAAATTCCCGTTGAGGGGACTGCAGACTTGGACATTAAGATCGGGCGACACAAGTTGAAACACCCAGTCATAGTTGTGACTCCAGAGGGCACCCTTTGTTTACTAGGGAATGACCTCCTGAGAAGGTTGTCACCCCTAATAGATTGCGTAAACAGGGACCTCTGGACCCAGACTAGCCGACCAATAAAATTAAAACAGAGTGTCAACCATGTTAGTTTAAACAGCACCTGCCACATGGTTGAACAAAAATCTGACCAAGTAGAATTTCACTTCCAGAATAGCCAAATTCCAGACGTGACAGTAATAGCAGTAGGACAACAGACTGGTGATGCAGGGTCCTCTCTATTTCTGAAAATCAACCTTCCTTCCAGTTTAAGGTGGTATTCCACACTGGAAGGAAACACCCTGAAATTCTTTACTAATCCACAATCAGAAACTCCCACTCCTATAGTCCAGAAAGATGCGAAATCAGCTCAGAGCCTGGCTGATATTCAGCAAATTGGAGAGCAGTTGTTCATCCCTGTCCAATTAAATGATGGGAAGGACTCTGTTCTCGCTCGAGTGTGTGTGAACAACGGTAAGAGCTTCATCAGCGAAGCCATGTTCCGCCAACTCCCAAAAGATCCAGCCATTCCCACATTCAAACTGATAGACAAATGGGAAATGGACCTGGAAGCACCTAATTCCAAACAGCTCCTGCCAAGCAGGTGTATGCTCAAAATCTCCATTGGCAACAAGAGCATAGTCCATAATTGTTGGGTCGTGCGAGACGTCACTGCCGCCTTTTACTTAGGCAGTGACATTCTCAATCGCTTTGCCATTAGTTTGGACCTAATAAACTTCAAAGCTTGGTCCCGATTAGCGGATAATCCCATGGGCTTTAATGATCCAGAAAAAGCATTTAGGTCAGCTCAATTGCTACCTTATGCAGTTGAAATTCAGATCAAAGAGGAAGTCACAATCCCAGAAAGGACCCGACAATTCTCCCTGGAAGTGAAAGTTAAAAGAGGACAACATTTGAAAAACCCTGATGCTTACATACATCTAAACGCTTCTCTCCAACAGCAAGGGTTGGGGGTAAACCCAACTCCATTAGTCAACATAGAACATGACACCATTCCAATAGAGGTGGATAACAGCGACTTAAAGAGTATTACTCTAGCCGCAGGCACCATTATTGGAATGGCGGTTGATGACCGACATTTTTCCATAGATTTAGGAAATGAACTGTTAGGGCCAATCCCCAAGGACTGCTTTGACAGTGACAGTGATGACAATACAACACCAGACAGGATTTTTACCCGGCATGGGGGGAACTTCCTGGTGTACACTTCCTGCCCCTATGGTAAGGAATATGTGACTTGTGACTTCAGGAGGGAGGAGGTGATTTTCCAAGTCCATGAGGGCTGCCTTTTCCACCTGAAGCCTCCAGTCCAAATCAGCACTCTGACCAGGGACTTCTCCACCCAGCTGGAGGAGGCCGCTGAGATAGCCAAACCAGAAGTCTTTCCAGGCTTCAGGCAGATGGTGGAAGAGAGAGTCAACCTAGCTGATGCCTGTGTGACTCTGGAACAAAAGCAAAAGTTGAAACAAGTTTTCTTGGATTTCCAAGATCTCTTTGCGGTAGACTCATATGACTGCGGTCGCACCGACATACACACAACAACAATCCCTACGGACCCTGGCATGACTCCAGTGTTTGTGAAGCAATATCGTTTGCCTCTCGCATCAATGGAGTCCCTTACTGAAATAATTAAGAACCTTGAGTCCCGGGGAATAATCCGTCCAGTCCACAGCACCTTCAATAATCCGGTGCTGGGAATATTGAAGCCAAACGGCCAGTGGAGACTCTGCGCTGACCTTAGGGAGCTCAACAAATGGGTCCATACTTCCCGATGGCCTCTGCCCTACATTGACCAAGGGCTGGCCCAGATCCAGGGGTCACAGGTATTCACTGCAATAGACCTGACCAATGGATATTGGACCGTGCCTGTCAGTAGGGAGGACCAATACAAGCTGGCTTTTACCTTTGGGGGCCAGCAGTATACATGGACCCGGACTCCCTTCGGATACCTCAACTCCGGTAATGAGTTCAATATTTTCCTACATAAGGCCATGCCCGACCTGGGTGCGAGGGGTAACCTGGCTTATGTAGATGATGTCCTCATTAAAAGTTCATCTGTGGAGGAACACATAGCGGAGATCCGTTATGTTCTGACCCAGTTGAGGGCCGCCGGAGCAAAACTTTCCTTTCAAAAAGCACAGTGGTGTAGAACCCGTGTCAATTTCTTGGGGCATGAGATTACTCCTCAGGGTCTCTGTCCCCAGGAAAAGAAAGTGGAAGCACTTCAGAAACTGAAAGACCCCACAACTCTGCGGGAACTAAGGAGCCTCCTTGGACTGACTAATTACAGCAGAAAGTTCATTGAGGGCTATGCAGAGATCACCAGACCCCTGATTCATCTCCTGAAAGGGGGGGTCAAGTGGGAATGGGGTCCAGAACAAGCCGAGGCAGTAAGACAACTGAAGAGAAGCCTCTCACAAGCGCCTTGCCTAGCTTACCCTGTCAGAAACAAGGAGTTCTTCCTGGAGACAGGGTTCTCTAATACGTGCTTGACGGCAGTATTATACCAAAAGCATGACAAGGTCAATAAAGTAATCTCCTATGCGAGCAAAACTTTATCCTCTGTGGAGGAAAAATTCAACGATTGTGAGAAGGCACTCCTGGCAACGGTGTGGGCATTGAAGAATTACCGCCCGTTTATCCAGGGGGAACACATCATAGTGGAGACTCCACACCAGCCTCTGCAAAAATCTCCAAAGTGACAGAATCCGGGCCGGAAATGTGAGTAATTCCCGAATTACTTCCTGGATTCTGTCAATGCAAGGCTTTCCTGTGGAGGTCAGATATGCCCAAAACAAGAAGAGTCCACTCGCGCAAGGTCTGGCTGACTTGCATGATTGTGCCAGAGAAAACTGTCTCGAGGACGAAAGTCTAAAAATAAAGGACAACACGGAGGCATACCTTAATTCCCCACACAAAGTCTTTGAAGAGGACAAGTGTGAGGGAATGCCCACTGTCTATGTGGATGGATGCTCTTACCATGTTGACAACGACGGGGAGAAAGAACTGGTGGCCGGCGTAGGGAATGCATGGGTGAATGAGTCCCCAGAACCCTCCGCTGGATACAAAATTGGTCCCCGAAGTAGTCAGGTGGCAGAATTGATGGCTGTGCATCAGGCCATCCTCACTGCTGTCCAGCATCAACTCCACGAACTGGTCATAATCACAGATTCGGATTATGTACGGAATGGGTTCGTGGAGCACCTGGTTAATTGGAAAACCAGAGGCATGTTATGTGCTAACAATAAACCCTTGAAACATGGGAAGTTGATCCAAAACATTGATGATCTGGTCACCTCGAATGAGATGACCATCTATTGGAAAAAGATCAAGGGTCATTCCAAAGTAGAGGGACCAGACAAAACTGGAAATGACTTAGCTGATCAGCTGGCCAAAACCGGGGCCATCCAAGGGGATCTAATTGAGATTGAGTCCCTGTTGGGGGAAATCCAGGTCACTGCTATCACTAGGTCCCAGACAAATGCTCACAACGACCTTTCAATTGCACAATGGAGTAAGGAGACCCCTGATGCTGATTTGATTACAGCTCAGAAGGGGGATCCAGTTATTGGTAAATTTTACCAACACCTTGAGGACCCTGAGAACTTTCCCCTGACGGATACCGATTACATTGGGAAAGAGGACCTAAGAGTGTTGATGAAATGTCCAAAAATGTTCCGAATCCAAGACGGTTTGCTGGTAAGGAAATCCAAAGCTGGCCACAATCAGTGGGTTGTTCCTACCTCATTCCGAAGCCTGATGTTAAGTCACGCCCATGATGCGGCCACCGCCGGTCATAGGGGGTTTCACACAACATAGGAAATCTTAAGAGAGGTTGCATACTGGCCACACATGGGGCAGGACCTCGACCAATACTTGAAGGGGTGTCTTGTGTGTGCACAATTTCAGCCATCATCCCTCACGCACCGTGCGCCTCTCCAAAAGAGGGGGATGACACTGCCATGGTCAGATTTACAAATCGACTTTGTAGGCCCCGTGATTCGCTCGGCTAGGGGGAATAAGTACATGTTGACTGTGACATGCTTGTTTACCAAGTGGGTGGAATGTCTCCCAGCCCCAAATTGCAAGGCAGAAACGGCAGCTGCCCTGATGATTAACCACATCTTTTCCCGTTTTGGTCTACCTCAAAGGATTGAGTCAGACAGGGGTAGCCACTTCACCAGTGAAGTAATGACAAAGATGTGGGAGATACTGGGGGTCAAAAGGAAGTTGCATATTGCTTATAGACCAGCTTCTTCTGGGGCAGTAGAGAGATATAACCGGACAATTGTGAGCATATTAAAGAAGTTTGTGGCAGATTCTGGGCCAAGTTGGGATATCCGATTACCTCTGGTCCTAATGGCCATCAGATCTACCCCTTCATCTGCAACCAAAATGTCACCATTTGAGTTGATGACTGGGCGCAAGATGGTGCTTCCTCAGCATTTGCTCTACAGGACCCAAGAGCAGACACTGATAAATGCCTCCACTACTCATGAGTATGTGGAGAATTTAAGGAAACACCTCCAACATGCTTTTGCTTACGCTCAGCGGAATCTAGAAAGATCGGCTGATAGCATAAAGACCCACTATGACCTGAAGACTTCCAGGAAGGAATATCAGGTGGGGGACCGGGTCTATCTATACAACTTCCAAAGAAACCAGGCAAAACAGCGGAAATTTTTGCCTACGTGGAAGGGACCCTTTGAGATCATCGACAAGATCTCCCCTGTGGCCTACAAAATACACATCCCCAAAGGTCCTTTGGCAGCGGGGGAAGACAAGTGGGTCCACATAAACCAGTTGAAATGTTGCCATCCCAGGTACGCTCTGCAACAACTGGAGGAATTCTCTGGAATCCTAGCGGGTACTGTCTCAGACTAATTCAGTTCCAACCATCAAACATACCACATCTAGTCTCTAAAATATTGTGATTTGCATGAAACTGTCTCTTAGTTATACTGTTTTTTTGTCAAAATAAGAATGTAATGTTTCGTTATGATGAAATGCATATGCTGCCCCACTATATCAATGGTGGGGGAAAAATGTCTATGGATAGGTATTGCCGCTCTTCCTTTGTCGTCCTAGGAGAAAGAAAACCTGGAGACGGGCCAAGGAGGACGATCCGGAGACCGGGAGCAGAGACGCAATGGGCCCGGGGTACCGCCCAATATTCCCATCAGGACCGGCGAGGAGAACCGATCGATCAGTACCGGATGGAGGAAAAGATGCTGAACTGTGCCATCTACCGGAAGAAGATGAGAACTACATCCCAGATCTTGCGGGTCCCACCAGTGAAGGATCAGATGGCCACCGCAAGAAGGGGGGCTTGTGGGATGTATTTACCCATGCATCCGAGCCCTACCTCAAAACTGTGCAGTACTGACATGAAAACATCATGATGGCCAGAGCTTCCCAGAAAATGCACAGGGAAATGCATGAAGAATAGGCTGCCACTCATTTTTGCCGATGTTATGGGCACAGAAGGACACTGCCTAAAACCACCATTGGACTACCCACACAGTAGTCTGAAACCATTGGGAATGGCAATGCTGATTGCCAAAAGCAAACCCATAACTGTTGGGAATTCATTTTCTTAAATCCCAAAAAGGGGTGCAGTACCAGTACTCACCACTATCAGAAAGCCGGCGTTTTAAAACCACCAGATTTTACTTTTTTGTAGAAAACTGAATAAATGAACCCAAAACAGGCCAAAGAAAGACTTACTGAGAGGTGGATACAATGTAAAGTTATATTCTGAAGTGACTTGAAGGTTTATACCAAGACTGGCTGAGCTGTGGATTTCAGCAGTTTAAGTAAATTTGGACTGAAAGACACTAAAAAAATCTAAATGTTTAAATTGACTGAGTGACCTACTTTTGAGTGTCACATAGGTTGCAATTGTTTAAATGTCATAGTTTTAAACTTAGAATCAGCCTTCTAGCTGCATATGTGAAAATGTTTAGTTTTATTTGAATGCAGAAACTGGGGAACAGAAATGACATGTAGCTAAAAACTGGCTTAAAGAGATTCCAATTTGCCTGGCAACTACCCCCATCAGGAGTGAAACTTGAGTCACAGCTGTGTTCCCAGGCCTAGCTGCCCTTTTGCTGCTCACACCAAAAGGGATATGACACTTCCCTGATTGAATTACCTGGGCTCTGCAGGAAATTGAACAAAGCCCTGTCTTGACTCAGGCAAATGTTTTATGGCGGGAGTCGTAAATGGAGATTTCTCCTGGAAGCACAGGGGAGGGGCACTGCCTGTGAGAGCAAGCTGGCTTGGCAGAACTGGAAAAACCAGAAATTCAACCTTGTGCTGGAGGAAAACCACACCCCTTTGGGGCCAGAACATAACTCTAAAAAGATGAATAACTCATAGAGCGGACATGTGAAAATTTTATAAATGATACCATAATTCTTGTGATTTTTCTGCCCACATTTTAAGACGTGCTAGGACCCGGTGGTATGTTCACGGGGGTTTTAGCGGAAAAGAGGATATTACTCAAAATGTGTGCATGTGAAAAATCTGACACTTCATCAACTAATGTCCATACTCCTTGCGCACATGTGTATAAATTTGGGGTAATGTACGGTATTGCAAACCAGTTAAAAAGTGCAAAATATTGCCATTTCTGAATGCAAGCTCCCAGGAAGAGCAGAGTTTGAACAGGAGATACCTCCTGTGATATGTGAGGGGTGCGTGTAATTTTAAAACAATATGTACCTCTGCAAATATGTATTTGGTTCAAATCTAGATTTGTGTGCAAGTTGACAGGAGGAGTGGACTCTCTGCAGGCTGTAAATTGACATCACTCTGACACAACTTAGCTCCCCCAATCAGGGGAGAAATGAAAGCTTGGCCAATGATAAGTGGAGAGGGGCTGGCTAGTGATGCTGCTCACACACACCCATTTTAAAAACACATAAAAGCAGAGAGACAGGACAGATAGGGACCTTCAAATCCATTTGCAGCTGGAAGCTCTGCCGGGAAAATCCATACTTTACCTCCATCAATCTCCAGAGAAAGCTGTGCAGAAAGATCCAGACTTTAAATCCCTCAATCTTCAGAATCCAGAGAGAGAGCAGACCCAGATCACTGTGAAGTGCAGAGACCAGAGTCCCGTCTAAAACCTGACCAGATCCATGGCGAGGCCCATTTCACTCAAGAATATAGTGTGAGTACCTAGAAAACTGTGCAGAACCAATCTCCTAGTTAAAATAATATCATTCAATCTAGTTTAATCTAAGTAGAACTGTCTCCTAACTGTCACCTGTCATTTGCAAAGCGTCACCTGTCATTTTCTAGTTGCTAGCTGTCACTTGTCTTTTTGAACTTTAAAATTTCAAATCTGAAAAACGACCTTTATTTAATCGCTCATATCTCCGTGACCGTTTGTGCTAGAGACTTGCAGTAACTTTCATCTGGAAGCTGAGATCCCAGGCTTTCCTAGGACCCCAAAACGATAGTGATAGTCCTTGTAGTTCCTCTGTAATCGCGCTCGGCGCATTCGCAAATTTAGCCGCGATTTGACATTTTGCCGCGATTTGCAAATTTCTTCACGTGTAAAAATCTGGTGCTGTTTGCTTTCCCTTGAAAAAAAATCGTTTGCCTCATAAAAACTATCCCTGCATCACTGCTAGAGTGAGCCTGAGCTAATATTAACTTGATTTCACTCACCCTGAACCTCCTAGAGGGAATTAAAAGCATTTTAGCATATTTTTTTCTACATTGCCAGCACCTTTAAAAGCATTTGGGCCTGTGTTTTCAACTTCTGTAGTCTAAGTTGCTGGGGTGAACTGAATCACATTTGATTGCATTTCTGAGAACTGTGTGCTGTCCTTCTATTTCCTTGCATTGCATAAAAGGGGGGGTGAATTGTACAAGAAAGTGATTACATTGTCTTTGCTGAAATCATATTGAGTTATTTTCTGTACTGCATTTCATTCCACATTGCATCCATTTGAAACCATAAAAGTATTGTTGCTATCTTATCCATTTCATGTCAACTCCTTAGTGATTATCAAGAAGTGTGCTAGTGCCAGATTCTCCGTTGTTAATCTTTATCATCTCAGATTAAGTGTGATATTCAATTATTAATTTATTATAAAGTGTGATAGATATATATTGCTTTACTTCTCAAATAAACCTTTTAACTTGCAAAACAGAACCACTTCTTGGCTCAGTGGGGTCAGGGGGATTCCAACAGAGGAGTGTTATATAGGGGTAGTCATCCAGAACGCATGAACTGGACATAAAGATATATCAATAAGGGTTTTCATTCAGTATTCTAGACTAGGCGTTGACTTGGCTGTAGTGCTGAATTGAATCCTCTTACAAGGGGAACCAACTCCGGCGGGGCCTGTACGGAGTGAACAACAATACAGTCATCCTGGATATTCTGATGCGCTGAACCACCCGAGGCAGAAGAGGAATAGGTGGACAAGCATAAAGGAGACCCTGAGGCCACTGCACAGAGAGGGCGTCCACCCCCCACGCACCCTCTGTCTGAAAACGAGAGCAGAAGAGGGGAACTTTTGCTGAGGCTGGAGACGCAAACAGGTCCAGAATAGGGGTCCCGAACCTGACACAGATCTCTGCAAAAACCTGGGTCGAGAGGACCAGTTCCACCAAGGAGGGAAACCGGCGGCTGAGTAGATCCGCCCGAACATTGTACACCCCCCTGATATGTGAAGCCACCAGGGACACCAGATGTGATTCCCCCCAAGCACCTATCTGAGCTGCCAGGGCATTCAAGGAGCGGCCGGAACCCCCTTGGCGGTTGACGTAAGCCAAAGCTGTCGTATTGTCCGTCCGGACCAAAACTGCCCGGCCCATCAGCAACCTCCTGAAGTACACCAGAGCCCGGAGAATGGCACACAACTCTCGCCAATTGGATGTCCGATGGCTCTCTTCCGGATCCCACAACCCCTGAGCAGAGAGGACTCCCAACGTAGCTCCCCAGCCCCTTCCACTGGCGTCGGTAGTAAGTGTGGTCACAGGAGGAATGATCAGGGACACCCCAGCCCGAGATTTCGGAACCCTCAACCACCACTGCAGGGAGACCCGCAGCGCCAGAGACACCGGAATCAAAGCCTCGAAAGCTTGAGATGAAGGGAGCCAGTGGGAGAGAAGGTAGGACACCAGGGGGCGTAGATGAAGACGGGCCCAGGGAACTAGAAACACGCAAGAAGCCATGTGCCCCTGCAATTTCAGCAATAGGCGGGCCGGGACATACTGCCTTCCGAGAACCCTGCCCAGAACAGTCAGCAAGCGACGGACCCTCTCCAGGGACAGGAACACCTTCCCCATCCTGGTGCAAACCTGTGCACCAATGAAAACTAGATCCTGAGAAGCCTCCAGTTGGGACTTCTGCCAGTTCACCAGGAAACCACAGTCCTGCAATGCCTGGCAGACCAATCGGAGATGAGAAATGACAGTCTGCCGGCAGGACGCTTTGATCAACCAATCGTCCAGGTAGGGAAATATTGGAATGCCCCGCAGATGTAAGTGGCCACCAGGGGAGCCACCAGCTTGGTGAAAACTCTGGGGGCAGATCGCAGTCCGAACGGGAGCACCCTGAACTGAAAATGTCAGGATCCCACTGCAAAGCGGAAGAACTGCATGTGCCAGGGACGGAGAGCCACATGGTAATAAGCGTCCTGGAGATCCAGAGATGTCATCCAATCCTCCTTTATTAACATCGGAAGAATGTTCTGTAAAGTCTCCATCTTGAAGTGTTCCTTTTGGACGAAGCAGTTCAGGGCTTTGAGGTCCAGAATTAGACGGTACTTCCCCGAAGGTTTGGGGACCAGGAACACCCGTGAGTAGAACCCCTGACCCTGCACAGGGAGAGGAACGGGCATGATGGCCGCCTTCAACACTAATTCGGAGAGCGTGGCGTCCATGGCCAACCTCTTGAGCCGAGACCTGGGAACCACAGTCCGAACCATGCAATGCTGGACAGGAGGAGACAGGAAATGCACTCGATACCCCCATTGTACTGTGTCCAGAACCCATGAGTCGGAACACCACCTTTCCCATACTGGAAAAAACTGCCGGAGCCGCCCGCCCACCGCCAATTCCAAACCGTCAGGACTCAGGTGCCGGGCAAGGACGTGAAGAGCATGGAGAACCCCGACCCCCCCTAGCTCTCTGAAAAGAATGTGATGAGGAGCCAGGAAAAGACCTGCTGGTCACTGGACCAGCCCCAGAGGAAGATTTCTTGGCCGTTGAAGGAGGCTTGCGTCGAAGTTTGTCAGCATGTTTGTCCGCCCTAAAAACTTTGTGCACCTTATCCTCAAGGCAATCACCAAAAAGCCTGGACCCAGTGAAAGGAAGTTTCAGGGCAGCCACCTTCTGAGACCCATCAGTCTTCCAGTCTCTTAGGTGCAAATGCCTCCGGGCAGATATACCAGCCCCCATGGCCATGGCTGAACCACGCACCCCATCAAAAGCCAGATCGGCCAAAAACTCAACCTGTCTCTGCATGTCTGTAAGCAAAGGGGCACAATCAGAGCCTTCATTGACAGCCTTTTTCAACTCCCTAAAACCATTCAACACTGTTTCAGCTGTGTAGGAACCATAGATATTTGCTCGAAGGGCCAGATGCCCCCCTGCATGAACCTTCTTAAGGCTGGAATTAACTCGGCGGTCCACTGGATCCCGGACGGCCGCCTCCTCGGCCGACATAGAGGAGCGACCCACCAGGCTGGCGAGGATAACGTCGACCTCAACTGGATCAGACAGCAAAGTCTCGCCCTTCAAAGGGTAAAGTTTGGACATGAAGCGGGGCATTGCAATCTTCTCCGGGTCATGCCATTCCCAGAGGATTTTTTCGAGGATATCGGAAACCAATGGCAACCCCTTCCTAGGTGTATGCCTATACTGGCGAATAGAAGGGTCGGCCCCCTCCACCGGCACCAGGGGCTCTGAAAATCCCATGCAATCTCCAACTTGAGCCAGCACCTCCTCCACTCCCTCTCTGTCCAGATACTTCCCTTCAGCATCAGCCAAAGAGGAACAAGAAGAGGCCGATGACTCAGCGCCAGAAGAAGAGGAGGAAGAGGAAGACAGATGCCTGCGCTTGTGTCCATGAGTATGTGTGCGACACCCTCTACGATGCTTAAGCAGCTTCTTCAAATCCTTTCTGGTCAGGGAAAAACGCTTAGCCTTCTTCTTTCTCTTTCTGTGTAAATCAGGAGAAGAGGAAGACGAAGAAGAAGAAGACAGGACCAGATGCCTGCTCTTTGCAGAATGTTTTCCCATGTCGAGTATGCCCAAAAACAGTGACCAAGGAAGCCTGCTTCACCAAAGACCCCTGCACACTGAACCAAGGCTCCACATACAAACAATTGCTAACGTGCCTCTCCCACATTCAAATAGAGGCCAGAAAGAACAACAACCAATAGGAACAACATCAATTAATTCCTATGGCAACATGCCTGCAGCACCAGAGGAGGAGCCCACCCTCCTCCGAAGCACGTGGCTCTAAACAAGAAAAAGGAGCCGCCAATCCGTGCGCAGCCGCCCATGCCGCATGGCCATGCAACAGGAAAAACATGCCCCCCCTTCTCCTTACCTTAACCCGGGTCCGTTCTCCCAGAACCCGGGCCACGATGCCCTGCGCTGGCCAAAGCCCAGCAGAAACCAGGCAAGGCAGCCTGACTCAACCGGGTCCCAAGCCCCGCAGGGAACCCAGGAGTCTTGCCACACCTGAAGGAGCCGAAGGCCCCGCCACACAGCCCCACCAGGGGGCCAGCATTCGGAGCTCCCCAGCGCCCCGCGCCGGGAAGAAACAAACAAGCCCAACCTGCCGGAGGCAGGAAAAATTAAAACTAAGTGACGTGGGTGTGGGGGAGGAGTTATAGAAATAAGAAGAAATAGAAGAAGGTCCTGTGTCGGAGGCGGGTGCCTCATGAGGTAAGTACTGTGACGAGGAAGAGTGGACGTGGAGGTAATGCTCACTATGTTCCAACATGGCTGCCTGTTTGTTTGTATGTTTGCTGTGTGCTTTTCAGTTAACTTACTTAAGTGCAAAACACTGAAGATGGACTTATACATGATTGTCTATAATACTGCAGTCCTCTCTCCATGCTACATACCAGACGAAGCCCGAGCAGGGTGAAACGCGTCGTTCTCTTTTTTTGTTTTAAACTGCTGCTGCCTTCGTTTGTCCATGTACTTTTTAACCAATAAAGGACGCTTTTGGCTGCACTAAGAAAACACTGATTGCGTGTGGATTTGTGAAGAAGATTGATGTTTTTCCTCATGAGCACAGCCTGAGTGCCGTTGCGCCCAGGATTGGATTCCAGTCCCCTTCTTTTCATATATATATATATATATATATATATATATATATATATATATATATTTTAACTTAATTTATTGTGCTATGGTTTATCATTAAAACGTTTCACAATCAAAATATTTCTAATCAAACAACATTATACAACACATAATGATATTTAACATTAAGACAAAAATGCTCAATAAACATCTAAAAGTGGAACACTCACAGAAAAAGCGCAGTTAATTTTGGAATGCCCTCTAAATGTGCAACTATTTCTTTTAAGGCGATAGACATAGATAACTGAGAACCATTCATCAAGCGCTTTCATAAGTGGTCCGAGATCACAGCGGGTGAAGAATGAATACATTTCTCAAAATAAATAAAACATGCCTCTGTAATAAGAAGGGACAGTCTTAAATTATGTGTCGAAGAGATTCCACCTGCTCTAATTTACATAGTCGGCCTGTCCCATTTTCTAACTAAAGTCCTAACCGTGGGCCATTCACCGTTCAACCTTAATTTTGAAAGCCAGGTTTCGTGAGATCGAGAGAGTGATTTAGCCACATAGGCCATCTTAGATTAAAATCGAGGCGACGTATTCAAATACTCTTTGTAGAGCTTTAGATTTAATAAGCTATCCCAATTCTCTATCTTAGTCTTGGGAGGATAGCTCAGCGGCAACATGCTCGCCTTGGAAGCAAGATGACACAGAGCAACATAGGTTCGTTCCCCGGCTCCGTGCTTAGAAACCTCTGGGTATTAAGCGCGTTATAAATAACCTATCATATCATATCGTATCCCACTCGCAAATTTTGTTTTTATTATCATGGTCTCAGTGTCAAGGCCAATAGCTGCCTCAGCCGGAAAAGTTTCACAAAATGTCATGACATTTCTCAAAGTGTCGTTCGGATCCTATCGGAATACGCCACCCAGTTTAGAAAATAGTGAACCCCCATTATCCTCCTTAATTTTAAACTAAAGCCTTAGTTTTTCCATTAATATGTCAGCCACCATGAGCTCAGCCCAAGTTTCTAGGCGAATTGGGGGAAGACCAGAACTGAGCGCCATATTTTCCGGTCATAAACCCTGAGCCATTTTCTAATCTTGACTTGACGCCAGATCATACATAATCGTTGGGGTCACCTTGGTCTTTTAAAAGTCTATTAAAGGCAGTAGAGAAAAATGACAGCATTTTGCCTGGAATATCTTCATCTGAATGATGAATGAGTCTAGGGTTATATAATTTTTTCGAGGCAAATATGAAACCCAGATATACCAGGGACTGCACCTCATCAATTCCATTGCTGTTGTAACACCACCTTAAGTCTTTACATTTTGACTTTTTATTATATATTAAAACGCAGGACATGTCAGACCAGGCGTGCAGTCCGGCACCCGCGAGCAGACCTCGTAGTCTGGTGGAGAGGTAACACCGGCGCCGTTGTTGCCTTTCCGCCACACTCATAATGTGGCCCCATATGTACTTATGTAACCACGTAAGTATTCTTAATAGCGCCACGATGCCCGAGGACAGTTTGTGCGCTTTACAAATGCAAATAAATAAATAAAATATGCAGCCCTCCCTACTTCTAATGCTCCTAGTCTAGGTGGACAACTAACAGCTTTCTGTGAAGTTAATGAGATATCCAGGATATACAAGACCTTGTTAGAAACCCTGTTCATCCCACAGGCTCTCAAGTTCTTTAATTTCCCAAGGGCTATCACCAGGTCTTCAAAATCACAATTCCATACCCCCAGCATTTGACACAACTCGACCATACCCGCAAAGATAGGGGTCCTTTTCTCAAACAACTTGGATAAATGCAAGGCCCAGTCCGATTCAGTAATACAATTTGCTTGGCAAGAACTCTGATACGATTCATGACCATTCAAGGGTCTCCAAATACCCCTGTTATCACGAGCAACTAGCAGTTTCCTCATTTTCTGGATTGTGTGTATATAGCCTTGTATTTTGTGTGTTTCTGGCAGTTTTTGTGCCTCTGCTTCATTCACTTGCCCTCTTTCCACACATCCTAATGCTTTATCCAGCACTATTTACCTAATTTCCGAGTGCTTGTGTCTCACCTGCATATCAAATGGATGGACATGCTTATCATCAAAGGGGTGCTACCCCCAGCACTTAGACGTAGCAGCACTGACCACCCAACTATCTAGAGTAAGAGAGTTCGGTAGGTCAGCATTTGGTAACTTTTCTTGTTATGACCAACTGCACCAGTTGTTCTGGTCTCACAGGTTAAAGCCCCTTAAATTAGAGTATAATTGAGAAATTCTACTACCCTTGTTATTTACTGTTAAGTGTTTGCAAGTGGGAGTTATACACCTATACTTCCCTAACCACAACGTGAATTTGAAGACCAGCATCGCATGGTCACTTTTAGTAGGAAGAGAGACCACAAGAGAGACAATACACTCAAACCTAGGATTGGTTGTAATAATAAAATCTATAGTGGAGCAGGAAAATGGGCCCTACCAGGTAGCTTGGTGTGTACAATCACCATAAGCATTCCCATTAATCCTGCAGAAATCCCATTTCTTCATGAATATACCCCACTTCAAACCTCTAGCACCTTCTATTCCAAATAGAAGGTTAACATTAATTCATCTGAGGCCGGAGAGACACTAGCATCATCCTCTACACTTCCTAGATCAGGACAAAAACAATTAAAATCCCCCCACACATAAAACTATAGATGACGGATAAGATGGCACCCACTGCAAAAGTATGTTTTCTAATTCCATACTATTGCATCCTTATTAGCCAGAACCGGATGTATGTGAACATTAATTAATAAGAAAATATTCTATTCCACACCCAGGTTTTCCATAGCTTCACTGCCTAAATAGACGCTGAGCTTGACTTCCAAGGCTCAGGAACCCTAACCCACTGCATTATTTATAGCAAAAAGCAAGCCACCCAAAAGGCGGCCTCTCTCTCCTTTTTGGGCTTTCATTATTAAAGTTAGGAATCTGTCAATCACAGGAGTCTCGCTTAGCCAGGCTTCCTGAAACACCAAGAAGTCAAACTTTCTGAGATGTTCCATCATATTAGAATTCACAAAGCTATTAAACCCTCTAGTGTCCATAAAATGAGCATAGCCCGATGCAGCGTGAGCGAGGTCGTAGCCGAAAGTGGACGAAAAGAAACCAAACTCCAAGACGGGGCGGGGTGAGGATGGGTATACCTTAAGAAAGGGTGTGGAAAACCATAACCCAAGGCGGGCTACCAGAAACCATACCCCAAGGCTGGGTGCCAGAAAACATACCCTAGGCAGGTGAAAATGAATATACCCGAAGGCAGGGTGATAGAGACCATTGCCCAAAGTGGCCTACAAGAAACCAAACTCCAAGACGGGGCGGGGTGAGGATGAGTATACCTTAAGAAGGGGTGTGGAAAACCATAACCCAAGGCGGGCTACCAGAAACCATACCCCAAGGCTGGGTGCCAGAAAACATACCCTAGGCAGGTGAAAATGAATATACCCGAAGGCAGGGTGATAGAGACCATTGCCCAAAGTGGCCTACAAGAAACCAAACTCCAAGACGGGGCGGGGTGAGGATGGGTATACCTTAAGAAGGGGTGTGGAAAACCATAACCCAAGGCGGGCTACCAGAAACCATACCCCAAGGCTGGGTGCCAGAAAACATACCCTAGGCAGGTGAAAATGAATATACCCGAAGGCAGGGTGATAGAGACCATTGCCCAAAGTGGCCTACAAGAAACCAAACTCCAAGACGGGGCGGGGTGAGGATGGGTATACCTTAAGAAGGGGTGTGGAAAACCATAACCCAAGGCGGGCTACCAGAAACCATACCCCAAGGCTGGGTGCCAGAAAACATACCCTAGGGCAGGTGAAAATGAATATACCCGAAGGCAGGGTGATAGAGGCCATTGCCCAAAGTGGCCTACAAGAAACCAAACTCCAAGACGGGGCGGGGTGAGGATGGGTATACCTTAAGAAAGGGTGTGGAAAACCATAACCCAAGGCGGGCTACCAGAAACCATACCCCAAGGCTGGGTGCCAGAAAACATACCCTAGGCAGGTGAAAATGAATATACCCGAAGGCAGGGTGATAGAGGCCATTGCCCAAAGTGGCCTACAAGAAACCAAACTCCAAGACGGGGCGGGGTGAGGATGGGTATACCTTAAGAAAGGGTGTGGAAAACCATAACCCAAGGCGGGCTACCAGAAACCATACCCAAGGCTGGGTGCCAGAAAACATACCCCAGGGCAGGTGAAAATGAATATACCCGAAGGCAGGGTGATAGAGGCCATTGCCCAAAGTGGTCTACAAGAAACCAAACCACAAGACGGGGTTCTAGGTGTCAGGCGCAAGAGTGGGGTAAGAACAGCGATATCCCAAGGTAGGAAAAGAGAAAGCAAACAACAAGACAGGGTGAGAGCAACCCAATACCAAGATGGGACATAAGAAACTAAAGTCCAAGGTGGATTGACAATCCCGGCAATGCAGAAAACCATAACGATCACTGGAGAGAGCTGAGCAAGACTCCTGGATTTGGTACCCAAGGAAAATACAAGACATACATTGGTTTTGCAAAATTGATTAGTCACAATTGCTACATAAAATATTTTTGATTAGCAATCCAAACTAAATGATTAGCAATTTTCATGTCACTATTTTCAATGGGACGAGTAGCTAATTGCAACAAGGCACCAATAAAACTCAACATTTTGTGTGTGTGCCATTTTTGCTTTTCTATCAAGTTAGTTAAAACATTTTGCCAGTGTTGGGAATAAAGGTGCACAGCAAAAAGCAAAGTTTAAACCATTTTATAAAGGAATCTAGGGCTAAGACGTGTCGTGAGGTGTGCTTGGTGTATTGTGCTAGACAATGTAACAATTCGCCGAATGTACTTCTAGTTGGCGCTGTCGTGGAAAATCAGGTGGGCGCAGAAGGGATCTAACCCAGTGCGGGCATTTTCAGAAATCTGAACGACTGCTAGGGCCTTATGTGGGTTGCAGTGCTGCATTATCAGGATTGAGGTGCATTGGCAGAGCTGAATGCAGATTTGGAAAAGATGGTATAATACAGAGCACACATGAAATGCATTGGCAGAGCTATGAGCAGGCCCCATACTTGGAATAGCAATGGGTGTTGAGGGTGAGGATTTAGGTGTACTGGCAGAGCTGAACGAGGCTAGTTTCACTGCTGGAATTGCAATCGGTGTTGAGGGTGAGGATTGAGGTGTACTGGCAGAGCTGAACGAGGCTAGTTTCACTGCTGGAATAGCAATGGGTGTTGAGGGTGAGGATTGAGGTGTACTGGCAGAGCTGAACGAGGCTAGTTTCACTGCTGGAATAGCAATGGGTGTTGAGGACTAAAATTCCATTCCGGCGCTATGTGCTGGCCATAGTAACAGAATAGTAGGGAAAGCTACATTGGGCTACTTTAAGGCAGATGTACGGGAATCCCAGTGCAAGAACAGCAGTGCTTTCTGAAGGTCAGAATTGAAGTGCATGGGCAGAGCTGCGTGTTAACCCCATTGCTCGACTATGAGTGGGTGCTGCTGGTCAGGATAGAGGTGGACTGGCAGAGCTGTGTGCTGGGGCGAGCGTAGGAATAGCCGTGGGTGTTTCAGATTGGGACTGAGCCACTTAGGGCTATATAGTAGCAGGGAGTGCCTCAGATCACAGGTACATTGACAGATGTACATGCTGATCCCAGTGCTGAGGTAGCAGGTTATTCTGCAAGCTAGCAAGAGGTGCATTGGCAGAGATATCTGCTGGCCCCTGGGCTAGCTTAAAGGCATCAAGAATATATTCTGCAAATATCATTACAAATCGAAAAATAAATAAATATTAGTCTGTATGTTCATGGTGTGAGCCGAAACATTCCAGTCCCAATAGGTGCCTGCGTCCACTCCTGCCATATGCAGCCAACAGGGCATGGCGGCAGGGGAACGGCGGCAAACAAGCTGCAGCAAATGGCTCGCGGCAAAACGTCCTGTTCGGAATTATGTGCAAGTTCGTATCCAATAAAAGCTGGCAGCTACTAATGTTAGCCTGTGAAAGACAAACTAGGCTCACATTCTTTACCAACGAATAGCGCTCAAATAACAACTTCACTGCTTAAATAACATGTGTGATCCTTGGCAAGCCATTTACTCTCAATAAGTGTTTTAATCTGCAAAAAAATGGAAGTGTTCCGTTGTGCAATTTATTCATAGAAAGCCCTCACAGTTTTGAAATCTAGTCAACATATCAACCATTTATAGCCACAGGATTACAAAGGTATTTGCTGCTTGGTTCGATCATGGCAAGTTAATTTAAATTCCTGTTTACTCATTTGAGTATCAGACTGGTGTTACTCAGGTGCACAACTAGGCAAACATTTAGGGGGGAGCTAACCCTTCAAAGGTTGTGAGAGGGGCTAACTTTAGAGACTGCAGTGGGAGAGGCGACCTTGATTGTGTGGGTGCACCTAACTTCACATATTCTAATGAGACAATTCTAGTGCAGCTTCAGTGTTACAAGCGGTTAACTCGCTCTGATTTGATTTGATTTGGATATTTATAATGCACACGTGACAGACTTAACCGTATATCAGCGCAGCTAAAAAAAAAAAAACACTAAAGCAGTATGTAAACCAGAAACAATTTTAGCAGCCAAAGTAACCCCCATAACATCCCATTACCCCTCTACTTAAACAGGAACGTCTTAAAGGGGTAATGCCATCAAAAATGTTATTGGCTCAAAAGATGGGCCATCATCAAAAATATATATAAAACATATTCATTAAGAAAGTTGCTATGTAAACTTTTGAGCAAACGAGGCTCACAGTTACAGATTTAAAGCACGAGGAGGCATCAATTTTGTGAAATGGATGAGCCTTCTGTGCTTGTGTTAATTTTCGCCATTGCGGCACTAATGAAGCAAAAGCCAGCCAGCTGAAATACACAAAAGCTACCAGCAGGTGGCTTTTTCTTCATTGTTGCCAGAGAGCAGAGATTAACACAACCTGCTTAAAAGCACTGGAAAATAAATGCTGCAGTTTTCTTTCCAACTTAGAAATAAAACTGCTGCATTTATAACTTGTATTTATGTTTGCTGTGGCTTCAGCTTTGAGTCTCCTGGGCTCCCCCGACCCAGAGCCTTATTAAGTAAAGGGATGACCGTAAAACTTAGAAAAACCTTTGAGAAAAGGAAAGATTAATAAACACAATGATATCATTAGCTAAAGAGTTGGGATGGCTAAGAGTGAGGCTTGCAGGCAGAACTTCAAATGTATGATTCATGGGTTTAAGTGCAACACAGGATACCGCCAAGAATTCAAAATTAGCCTTTGCATGATCTGAATTGAAGGGACACAGTGTACAATTAGAAGAAGTATTGCTGATATTGTCCTGAATCTTTTAATTTTAGTTTTAAAAAGTTGTTGAAATAATTTGCCAGATTTTCTGAGGGCAGAATGGGAGCTGATAGGCTGGAGAGATTTCATGTTTAATTGTACTAAACAGTTCTTTAGGTCTGTTAAGAGCAGCACTAATGCAATTCTGAAAAAGAAAATTTTGCAGAAAAAAACAGCCTTCATATATGTAGTGAGAGGTAGAAATCGAAAGAAAGGGGGTCCATGGCTTTCTTCCCAAAAATGTTTTACGATACTCCAGCTTCAAAGCCCGGAGAGAGGATTTATACTAAGGTTTACATTTATTTCTAGGCAAAGAAGCATGAAAGGGGGCAATAAAACCAGACCTTCCATGCTTGAGAAGAAATATTGCTCACAAGGAGTGTCCCGGTCTGGTGTAGGTAAAACCGATCAAAGGCTTTCACCCCAGATGTCGTCTAAATCCTTTTTTCTACACAACAATGGGTGAATAGGAACAGAGGAATGAATACAAGTAAACACTGAGCCAATTTTAAAGGCAAGAATTCAGCCGAAATAGCCAGGGCAGGGAACTGGAAACGTGTTGACAAAAGAGATTCCAGAAACTCTAACCAAATTCAGATCCATTCAGTGGCTAAACTGATAAGAAGGAGATGAAGTTAAGTACAGCAAATTAGGACTATAGTCTCTGCAAGATTCTGTATCGTCAGATGTTTTATTCAATATGCAACACAACTGGCTTCTATAACTTGAGGACCCATATATAAAGTGTAGGGGCTTCATTATCAATATCAAAGTCCCAACTGCTGTATGAAGCTATGAAGGCCAGACCAGGGCTCACCCTCGTCCTTCCTGTGGGCTGCCTTCACCCTAGCCCAGGCATCCCTACTCCCCAACAGCATGCAATTAAAGTCTGGAGACAGGTAATCCCTATTGAGCAGTGCATGTGATCAACGCCCTGGCAAGTCTTGTGAGTGATCGCTGCTCGCTGAACCCAAGATTGCTTTGGAATTTTAGCCAGCTGTCAGAGGTCCTTATCCCTCATGCTAGAACCACTGGGTGTGGCTCATGTGACCTGCCCTTTCTCTTGTGGAACCTGAACAAGAGGAACTGGTGGAATTGGAGGGTCTCTGGGGAATCGCCAGGTGGTGTGTGGTAATCACTCAGCTAGGTCCCTGGAAGAAGGATGCTGAGGACTGAGCTCCAGGTAAGTCATATTTATTGACAGTAAGTTCGCAAGAACAACAGGGAAGACATAGTGGAAAGATAATGGGAAGGGCCGCTTGTGCACACCACACAGGTTTACTCAACCTACACAGTTGCCCCGGTAGGACAACTCTACAGCTCAAGCTCCGAGGACTGAAAGGTGGAACTCCCCAGTCTGCCACACAAAACACTACCACCTTTCAATAACCTGTCACAAGTTAAGCACGGAAACGATCCTGCCTCACAAGCTACGTGTAACTCGCGGAATAGGCAGGGCGTAGGAAATAGTGGCGGGAAAGAACAAAGGAAAAGAAAGTTGAAGGTGCACCTACTGAAAGAAAGGAGAACACAAACAAATAAATGCATGCAGCCACCACTCCAGCACCATGCACAACAAGGCACACGCAGCTGCCCTTCCAGCACCATGCGCGTTGAAGTCTATATGAACCTGAAGTCCAGTGGGAACACTACACATGCAGCATCCACTTCAGTGCTATAAATGGTTGAACCTTTTAAACTTGCAAATATACAGGAATACCGGACATACAGCAGCCGATCAAGTGCTATGCACGAGTGAACCCTATAATAACAGCTTAACACAAAGAAACAACTTTACTCCAGTAACTGTACCACAGCCACACCAGCGACGCACTGTCATGGAATGTACTGTCAAACAACACTACTGCCCCGCACTATCTCTTCAATCAAATAATCAAAGCTCAACCATCCAGACCTACCAGATCACCCTATCTAGGTCAGCTATCCATTAAAAGATTCAAAAGACAAAAAGCCGGAGGCCCCAGTTTCTGAGTTATAGCTGCCAACTATTGGAATGACATGCCCCCAGAGCTCAGGACTGACCCCTCACTTTGGTAATTCCACAAAAAAATCAAAACCTGGCTCTTCAAACAAGACATCAAAAATAACCTCTAATCCTACCCTTATCTGCTCCCAGCCCCATCAGACGAGGCAACCCAAAGGGTCCTAAAGACCACCTCTCTACACTACTGTCACGACACGATCACCTGATGTGGGACCAAGACATTCACAACTCTGCATGTAACTTGTATGCACCCACATTATGCGTTTGACTAAACCCGACCAGTAACTGGATTCAACCAATTCCTTAAGCACAAAAGTATGAGCAAGCTTGAAAGTAACTGGATGTAACCAACTCCTATGTATACGATTAAGACTAAGCTGAAAGTAACTGGTTGTAACAATTTTGCTTATGCTCAAGACTGTCTGTATGTGACTGTAACCCTATTCTTAAGCACAAGCGCCCAGATGTCTCAGGGTTAGGTGCACTTTCTAAATGTAATAAATACATAAATAGCAATTACATCTCCATGCTGCGATCACACAACCTGTGTGTAGCAAAGTTTAACCTTAAATAGCACTTTAAATCAAGTTTGAGAATAGCACAATGCTCCTCACACCAGTAATGGTCATAATAAAGCTAAGGGTCTATAATAAGAACAGCTACAGTAATAAGAATCACAGTGACTCAAGGATAATAATAATCATCACACGATTGATGCCCCCCTTTGAAGGTAAACATTATTTCTGCGTGCTACGATAGCCTGTAGCACAAAATCCAGCACTTAACAGCACTAGCACTATGGAAGAGACAAGTAATAATGAACACAAAGTAGTTCAGTCTCCAGGGCATACTAATCGTCGATTGCCCACAGTAATCTTATTTCAATTAAAAGTGATAAGAGGCCAGGGTTGAACTCCCAACCGGCATAGGTACTGTTTGCGGAGCTCCCAGCACATGCTGCGCCACACATTA
Source organism: Ambystoma mexicanum (assembly GCF_040938575.1). Lineage (NCBI taxonomy): Eukaryota > Metazoa > Chordata > Amphibia > Caudata > Ambystomatidae > Ambystoma > Ambystoma mexicanum. The sequence goes on along the minus strand of NC_090926.1, from coordinate 1,205,193,260 downwards.
GACATCTCCTCTGGATATCAGTTGGGTAACTTTCCTCTTCAGTGCAGTCAGTTTCCAGTGCTGTTACTACATAAGGCAACATTTGATGGAAAATTGGCGATTGCACATAAACCGACACTTCCATCATCTACTTCACTGCCACACTTGCTGTTGTCCTCACTCTTAACATCGAGAGATGGTGACATGTATTTTTTCTCTAGTGATTTCTTGACTTGTTGCCCTGAGAAATTATCTTTCTTCAAAGCGAAGATTACAGAATGTATTGTTTACCAGGGGAGGTTTTCTATTCCATCATTCATGCTATCTGACTCATCTGAGAGCTTTGCTTAGAGAAAGGTCCATCAAGGTTTGAATGTAAAATGTTGCTAAACCATCTGTAAACAAAACTGGAAAATTGTGAGTCAGAGATTTCATTGTGATTATCTACTTTAATTTCCCTTATGCCATGCTACTATGCACTTTTTTGTAAATGTGAAGTGGTTTTAAAACAGCCTGTTGATGAATACCTTTTCATTTGCCCATCTATTGTTAACAAAGACAATATGAAGTTGGGACATTGGTATTTTCTGCAAGATTGCAAGGATATCAAGTTGCTAAAGTGTTCATTAAAATGTGTGTGTGTTCGTCAACCATTACAATAAAACAATGCACCCAGAATGATACGACTACTCAAAACCTTCTTTACTAACACATTAATCTTGCATTATCTTTCATAAATTTCAAATAAACGTTTGCATTTGTAATACTAATTACTTCAATTAATTTTAAAACTTGTCTGCTTGTTGTACATAATTTGAATAAGAGTGCAGAAAGTCTGTGGTGTGTGCTAAATGCTTGTACTTGAACTGATCTGTGGCCTAAACAAGCCACTGCTAAAATAAAATCACAATGTTCACACATAATTCAACTGACAGGTTAAAGCCTGAATCCATGTGGCTAACAAACTCCTCAACTTTAGTTTAGTGGGCTAATTCAGTTTTACTGGGCGATCATATAAAAAGCAGAAAACCTTCTGTGCCTCTCTGCACTAATTTAGTTTACCAAATAACCAAATAAAATGTCAAATGCTTCTTGTCTCTTTAAAAATGTTTAAATATCAGTTAGCACATTGGTGCTCTAAATAACAGCTCTCCTATCCATTTCATTGTGTCCTGCATGTCATCATCTGGCTTGCTGGTATTCTGCACCCTGCTCTCATCATCTGGCTGGCTGGTATTCTGCACCCTGCTCTCATCATCTGGCTGGCTGGTATTCTGCACCCTGCTCTCATCATCTGGCTGGCTGGTATTCTGCACCCTGCTCTCATCATCTGGCTGGCTGGTATTCTGCACCCTGCTCTCATCATCTGGCTGGCTGGTATTCTGCACCCTGCTCTCATCATCTGGCTGGCTGGTATTCTGCACCCTGCTCTCATCATCTGGCTGGCTGGTATTCTGCACCCTGCTCTCATCATTGACTGGCTGGGACTCATCTCCCTGTTTCCATTATCTGCACCACTTGTCATCTACCAAAATGCCAGCGTATTGTGTGTGTTCTGAGCCCTGCCTCAACCTGATTTCATGGTGATTTACATACATTTCAAGTGGGACTTTATCTAATCGGGTTTACAAGTTGCTGTATTGTGTTATTAGAACATAGTAGTGAACCAGACATCACTTTATTTTAGTCTGTGGTCTGAGCCGTTGCTTTCTGTTGTGGCCTTTGTTAATGAACTCATTGTAATTTATCTTTCTGAATGCTAAATTCCCCTGTATCTAAGTAGACTTAGTCCCAGTCCAACGTGCTGAAAAATGTTTACTATTTCTGACCCCAGAGAAGGGAATATTCTAAAAGGGACTTTCCCAAATTCAAATATGCATCTAATGTAAAATAACCATAGGTCTTTCGGTATACAATAATCAAGGCTAAATCATGAATCCAATCTATATGTCTCTACCAAATACATTCCATATGCAATCAGTGTCTAAGTGATGTAGTGAAGTTATACATGTTTGCAGTGAATGCATACAGTCTCATGCATCTGATTCTAGGCGCTATAGTGCTATGTATATTACCCCTGCTGTTCACAATGGGCCTTGCCAATCCATTCACGTGAAATGCATACAAGGTGATTGATATTTGCTGTACTTGATTCTAACCACCCAGGACTTCTGTATACCTCTTGCTGGACAAATGCAGAAAGAAGGGGTTTCAAGACTTATTTTAAACTGTAAAAATAGACTAATTCATGTCAGTGGGTTGCTCTTTCTTCCTTTAGTGTGGCCCTAGTACTGCAGTTTTCTTCATTGCTATTCCGGCATACGTTGTCATCGATGTTCAATTCACCTTTAAATACCCCTTCAGCCACAGCCCCTTGGCAACCGGTGTAGCAGCTTATGTTCCGGTCACTGCCTTTCAAAGCCAGCAAATGGTCAAGGTCTGTAATGACCTGCCTTTCAGCATTCATTAGTCACCTGCATGCAGACACTACATGCCATGGGACACTCTCTGCCAATGTAGTGCCTGAGACTCGGGTAAGAGAAGATCTCAAGCAGCCACAATGGCTGTGGTCCAGCAGTGCTGCTGCTGCCGGCTATCCTGATATCACACTGGAGCACTTCTGCCCGCAGCCACAGCAGCCATTTCAGATCCCTTGATGATCGCGCCCATGCTTGGATTCACCAAACATGCTGCCCTGTCTGCCTACGGCTACATTGGGAGTGGCAACAAAGCACTCAGAGTTCATCAACACAATTCCAGGAGAACACTCATACCCCTGGAGCACTTCAATGGCCCTGGGTACATGCAGGTGCTCTGGGTGGTGAGATTTCCTGATTGGGGGATGGTGGGCTCCCGTAGTTGGCTGCACCCCTACCACAGAAATTCTCGGTCCAGGTTGTCCTCAAGCGATGAAGAGAAGCAGACGTGTGGCCAATGGTCCATTGGAAGAAGGTAAGTTCACAAGTACAAGAGGGAAGGCATAGGGGGAAGGCCCATCGGTGCTCAATATCCAGAACGCTCAGCACACATAATTCCACACATTGCCCATCTGGCCTCACCCATGCCTGACATCACAGACACCACAGATGAGAACTCTCCCATCAAAGGGACATACGCACACACCCCTTCACAGTTGACCTCACTCACTCATGACATCACAGACACCACAGATGAGAACTCCATAACTCTCCCATCAAAGGGACAGGAAAAGAGCCAAACATACGCACACACCCCTTCACAGTTGACCTCACTCACTCATGACATCACAGACACCACAGATGAGAACTCCATAACTCTCCCATCAAAGGGACAGGAAAAGAGCCAAACATACGCACACACCCCTTCACAGTTGACCTCACTCACTCATGACATCACAGACACCACAGATGAGAACTCCATAACTCTCCCATCAAAGGGACAGGAAAAGAGCCAAACATACGCACACACCCCTTCACAGTTGACCTCACTCACTCATGACATCACAGACACCACAGATGAGAACTCCATAACTCTCCCATCAAAGGGACAGGAAAAGAGCCAAACATACGCACACACCCCTTCACAGTTGACCTCACTCACTCATGACATCACAGACACCACAGATGAGAACTTCATAACTCTCCCATCAAAGGGACAGGAAAAGAGCCAAACATACGCACACACCCCTTCACAGTTGACCTCACTCACTCATGACATCACAGACACCACAGATGAGAACTCCATAACTCTCCCATCAAAGGGACAGGAAAAGAGCCAAACATACGCACACACCCCTTCACAGTTGACCTCACTCACTCATGACAACACAGACACCACAGACCGGAATCCACTTAATGCTTCACTCAACTGGTGAGCATCCCTGATCCCTAGAGCCTCTTTACACCCCTGTGAAGGGACATTTGATGTGACTTCATCGCAATAGTCATCTGGCTCTTCCCCGAGCTGATCGGCACTACTGTGAATGCAAAGGCGGTTGCGAAATGGGGATCAACATTCATTGATTAGAACGTTCTAAAGGAGTCACATCTGGGCACATTTCTTTAATCCTGAAGACCATTCAATGTACCTGTGTCTAATATCACTTGACGGCGCATGCTCTGGAGAATGGCCTCATTGTCGGAACAGGAAAATATCACCTTCATCAGGTGATATGCAGTGCAGTGTGCTTAGCTTGTGTGCAATAACTTGTCTGTTTGTTAAACACCACATTTGTGTTGTCTGACAATGCCGGCATATTCATGTGGGACTAGCATGCAAGAATGCTACATGACTCTATATGGTGCAAAGCTCTGCTATATGGACTTGCCCCATGAGCTCCCCATTGTTTGACTGCATGTGTGCACTGGATGTTCTGATGAGCAACTGCCACCCTAATATTTGTTCTGAGAAGCAAATAGTAATGCAGCTGGACCTCTGGTGAAGTTTAGGGTGACTAGTCCTGCCCTCTGATGGATTGGAGTAGTCATAATATCATGGAATTTATAATGCCATGTCACAAGGCTAGTGTGGTGCTCTTGCATTAGGAGCATGTGTGGAGAATGTGCTGGGGCTTGTGCCATGGACCCTGCCTAGATGTGGTGCGGTGTCTCCTGGGAGAGTGTGTTGGAACTTTGAACTCACTGGGGCTCTGGCATTCCCACAAAGTGATGCACCTAGAGAAAACCGCACACAGTTCTCTGAGTAGTTTAGCATGATGACAGATGGGGGAAGGGAGGCCATACTCTTAAGACGGGTGCAAATGTGGTTCAGTAGCATTTCAAACAGCAAAGTAAAACAATATATAGTTTAATTAAACATACCTTGGACACTAATAACTAGAAAATACTGTACAAACCTAACCGGGTTGAAAGAATACAGAATATGCAAGCTATCAAGATACAGCAGTCTGTGTAATGAGACCGGGAGAAAAGGAAATTAAAACCACAGTATTCAAAGGATATGGTCTTGGGTTGCAAAAAGGTATTAATGTGACCAGCCAGTCCCAAGAGTCCAAAACCAGGGGGGCAGATATCAGTCAGTAATTCCTTTGGAGTGTCTTGACGGTTCGACAACAGCAAATTAGGCTAGTCAGTGCTATTCAGGCGGTTCGACATGCAGCAGGTCCAACGGCAAGCAGATGTCGAACACACATAAATCAAGGCTTACAGTGGTTAGACTGCAAAATGGCAGAATCCTGGCTGTCTTTCCTCTCAGGAGCTGTGAGTCCCACTCCATGGTGTCAGCGAAAAGATGAGTCCTTTCCCTGTCTCTGAACATGGGGGAGGCTGGCACACACCTTCCAGCATTCCTTGAACACAGTGAGGTCCTGGGCAGCAGTGTGGCTGGCAGATATGTAGGTCTTGTTCCAGCAGCAGTCACCCCCAAAGGTCCCTGGGAATGGTTAGGAAACAGAGCTTGCCTCTGCCTTGGAACAACTGCCTGCACCTCCTAATTGGTGGACTTTGTAAATGACTGCTCTCCCAACAGGGTCCAATTAAAACTACTTGAAGGTTTGAAATTCAAAGATGATTCAAAGAATTGGTGGGAGACCCCTTCATGTGCGGGAAAAGCCCCCAGGTGATTGAACTACAGCTAGCCCACTTTAGGGGTCCAATCCTTATTCTTGGAACAAGTGGGCTTTGCCTTCTGGCAGAACACCAAAAGCACTTTGTGCTACAGCAAGTGGAGGGGACAGGGCGGAAAGAAGAACAAGAGAGAAACTAGATGGTGGAACCTTCCTCCCGAGATCCTAACAGAGATCCCGCTGAATCCACTAATCACGCTCCTCCCTTCTCAAGAGAATCATTAAAGGCCTTTGGATATTAAGCACACTGGTGTGAGGCTATTTCTTTTGAAGATGGGTATGCCCTTTGATTCCTGCTTCCAGGACAGCTTCCCATGGAGTGGCTGGCTCCCTGGTGAGGGTGTTACCTAATATGAGGAATTATGTGGAATCATCACTGATTTCCACGCAGAGGCCTCCTCCCATGTAACCAGGGACTACAACCGCAGTTTGATCTGGATTCTGGTGGAGATTGTATAGGAAACAAACACATGGGAGGAGACATCTGCCAAGGGCAGATGATGACTCCATCGGATGAAAGAAGGTATTCCCCTCTTTCCCTTGGGGAAGACTCTGGAATAAATGTATGAAATTCCTGCTGTCCTAATAGGAAATATCAATTAGGCCCAATTGGATATGGGAACTAGTGGAGGCGCATTAAGAACAGACTTGCTTCCACAAAGAGATCAAAACAATTCGGGAAAAAGAAAATAGGAACACCCACAAACACAGATCCTTATCACTATCCTGGGAAGAGAATTAAATCTGTTGGTAGCCGTAATCCCCAACCTATTAGCCCAATTCGTTTTAGGAAGTAATGTTCCTCAATTTGACCAGTGGATCTCACAAGGAGCCCAAATAAAAAGTGGAATATATGAAGCTGTCATTTCAGAACTATCCAAAGAGACAATAAGTGACACCAAAAGGATATCTTTTTCATTTTCCCCAATATATTCATGGAAAGAAGAGGGGTTTTCTAAAGCAGACTCTATTTGTAGAAAGCATCTTCCGTATATGTGGGAGGCTGTTGATTGTCATCAAGGTGACTGCCCTAGACCCAGAAGCCGAGTCTTTAGGGAAGGGGTATGTGAATAATTCAGTGGAATAATCAATGATTACCCCGCAGTGGCCTCCTCCCATGTAACCAGGGGACCACAACCAATGCCTGATCTGGATTCTGGGGCGGCTATATAGGGAAGAAACAGATGGGAGGAGACATCTGCCCAAGGGAGATGGTGACTCCATCGGATGAAACAAGGTATTCCCCTCTTTCCCCTGAGGAAGATTCTGGAATACCTAAGTCCTAATGGCTTTCTGTCATATAATAGGTCCATCCTATAGTAAAAGTCAGAAAACCTTTCCCCTAAATCACTCTAGTCAAGCCCCCATCTATGACTCAAACACTCACAACTCATACACAACATCTTCTGGTTTTGATTTGTCTTTATGTGAAACTTTTGAACAACCACATCCAAGAAATTCAGTAACAATTATGGACTTCAAATGATATGAAAGGTTACTTATAACGCGCTTAATACCCAAAGGTTTCTAAGCGCAGACCTGGGGATCGAACCTGTGCTGCTCTGTGACATCTTGCTTCCAAGGCACGTTGCCACTGAGCTATCTTCCTGAAACAATAAATCCTATAAACCCTAACGTCATTAGGAAACAATCCAGCACCTGGTGAGTGGCAGCACTGGAGAAAATTACATCCTCATGGTGTGTTCACACCTTCAAGATGGTGGCGTAAGAATGCTCCAAACAGAAGTGGAGGGAGTGCTCTAGGTGATTTCAAGATGGAGACTGGCAATAGCACAGTCACCTGGAACTCGCCAACCCGACAAACTGCATTTATGGCTGCTTGGCAGTAAGGACTCTGTGGCGCGTCATCCCTTTGAGCATTGACGCTTATCCAGTTTCTGTCCTCCTTGTTCTCTGCACTTTGCCCCTGCATTGCTGTGCTGTTCTGTCTCCAGCTCGCTGTTGTCCTCTCGCTGCCTTCCTGCATCTCTTCTCCTTGGCCTCTGCCTTCATATTATCTCCTGGCTCCGGATCTGTGCTCTGTGCCTTGCATCTTACCTGCTGCCTTCTCATGCTGCCCAGGGCTTCAGCCTTATTACCTCTCTGCAGCTATGGACTTCATCTTCCTTTCCTACTCCTTCGTGCTACCCAGCTTATCAGTGCTCCTTAAACAGAACCGACAAAAGGGTACTCACGCTGTGGACATGTCACGCGACGCGTTCCCAGCTGGCGTCTGTGGCCCCAACGCATTCCCGGCTGGCGTCTGTGGCCCCCGAGTATGTTTTTGGACTTCCTGAGTCCTGTCACGCTCAACAGCTACGTGCACTCGACGGTCTAGTCATTCTCCGTCCGAGTACACGAAGCGCTACTTAGCCACGCCTCCCTTTCAGTCCTACGCATTGCAACCACTCATGGTCAACTGTGCTCCCTTGCTGCCCCGGCTTTGATATATGCTGTTGTTTGTTCCTCTGAGCATTCGCTAGCTTCTTTCCTCTTCCTTTTCCTACCTTTCCTTTTCTTGGTTCCAGTCCTCTTTTGGTTCCTCTGCTTTCAGTTTCGGGGCTCTCCCAGTTTGCCTCCTCCTGCGAACTGCTCCGGCAGTTCGTGCATTCAGCTTCCTTCAGCTTTCTTCTGTAGTGTTTCTCTTGTCATCCTCTGGTACTACTATTCCCATTCTGGGTCTCCCGCTTCTTCCATCCTCCGAACCCAGCAGCCATCAGGAGACCTGCCGGACCCTTATCTTCAGTGGGTTTTTTTTTGCCAGTACTTGGCTCTTCTTCCCCTTTCTGGCCCCCCGGGGAGGGGGTCACGTCCAGGGTGTTTTTTACCGCTCTCACTGTGGCTTCCTCTTGCGGGAGACTCAAGCAGCAAAGGAAAAAAGAAAAGGATTACCGAGCTCATCGATCTCTCAGTCCTGTGGAGGAGGACTCAGATACTCCAGGTGAGGAGTTAGAGGAGGGAAGTGGGGATACCAACATAACATCAGGGAAACCAGTTGACAGGACAGTCCTAAATTCTGTCGAGTATTTAAGTCAAATCTCCATAATAATTCAAGGATATTGCTTGCAAAAAAAGTAACTCAGGGTAAACCAAAGAAGAAGTCTAGAGAGTACTGGCAATAGATTTATTGTTAAGAGCACAGTATTTAGTTATTCAGAATTTTTTACAAAGATTAAATAAAGCAATTGGAAAAAAACGAAGAAAGACATAAAACATAACATTCATCATATATACATAAAAAGCAAAAGAGCAACATGTTCATCAAATAACAAAGTGGATTGTTTGGGAACACTTAGAGGGATAGAACAATCCTTGCAGGATACCAATTGTTCCTACAACCTAGAGGCGACCAGGGTGTATTAAAAATAACCCTGGTGGGTATATAGAGGAAGTATTCAATTAGCTAAATTCGCATGGTTGTCAGCTTATCAGTGCTCTGCATCTTATCTGCTGCTTCCTCAAGCTACCTAGCTCATCAACCTAATACATCGGTGCAGCCACGGACATCAACTTCCTTCCTGCTGTTTCCTGGCACGGATTGAGTCATCTGCTTGTACATCTCTGCTGCTACTGACAAAGGTTGTTTTCCCCAAACATCGTTTCCCTTGGGCATTGCACGATTTGCACTGTACCTTTAGGGGGAAGGGATGCTTTTTGCGGCATTGGCTCACTGGCAGCATTCACCTGAGGCCAGGTTCGTCGCTGGAGTCAGCTACTGCCTGTATCAGTTTAGTCTTGGGAATCTCTAATACAGGTACTGAAACGAGAAAGAGAAGGTAGCAGTTTATGTAGATCAAAAGAAGCATGAAGTCTTATTTGCAGACTAGTTGTTTTGCTGGACTTAAAGTAAGCAGGGCATTTAAAAATGGTAAAAATGGCAGAGGCAGTGCAGAAGGAGCTGTGCAGGAGAGGACAAGGAACCCAGTGCCAGGTCTCTTGACCGTGAGGTATCGGGCCCAGTATGGCGAGACGGAAAGCAGAGTGCGGAGGATGGAAAGCCATGGAGAGGCTGGAATCCAAGTAGTAACTCCATGGAATACGACTATCCAAGCCAATAGCGCTCTCCTGTCCAGGGAAACCGAAGTTGCTCGAGGAGGCAAATCCGATGCTGACAGAGCCTCTGCACATTACCGACGGGGAAGGGACAGCATTGTGGAAGTGCGAGCAAGTTTGGAGATGCAAAGTCTGCCTAGAGCAGAGGGGGAAACCAGGGTGTTACAAAGTGCATGCCAGCAAACTTTTGAACTGTATGAAGTTGCAAATGACAGAAAGGCACAACGCTTGCTTAAATGCAATCAAGAAAAAATACAAGTTGAAACGCCAATAAGAAGAATGTTTGAAAATAAGCAAAGCAAAGTGCCGCAGCAAGCCCCAGGCAAGCATGAATGCATGAGATGTCAATGTTGGGGAAAGTATTACCATAGTCAAATATATTGAGCACCTCAGGGTATATGCTACTGTGGTACAGTAAAAATAACAGTAAAACAAATAAGAAGTCCTGGTAGATGAATATACCAGGCAGTTGTGAAGCCAAGCCTGTGAGAGGTAAAAGAGGGGGAGAAAGGAAAACTCTCACCTCATGAAGATTTGCAGAAGCCCTGGTAGATGAATACACCAGGCAGTTGGGAAGCAAAGCCTATGAGAGGTAAATGAGGGGGAGAAAGGAAAACACTCACCTTGTGAACATTTGCAGAAGCCCTGGTACATGAGTACACCAGGCAGTTGGGAAGCAAAGTCTGTGAGAGGTTAAAGTGGGAAAGAAAGTCCTGGTAAACAGGAATACCAGGGCCCTGATGTTTTGTAAAGAGTTTGACATTGTGGAAACAAACGTGGCATAAAAGTATACCAGGGCATCTAGGAAGTCCATAAAAGAAATCCTGGCAACCAAATATACCAGGCATTTTTGAAATTGTATAAGACCTTTAAGGCTGTGGGAAGATACCTGGCAGGGGAGTATACCAGGGGATCTGAAAACCCCATAAGAGGATTCCTGGCAGGGGGGCATACTCGGTAATCCGCAATAGCAGCAAGAAGAACTAAAGAAAGACTGGTATGGAAGTCATGGTTTGAAGCTAAAGAAATACTGTTTAGGAACGTATTGTTTAAAGTTAAAGTTTCCTATGGGATTTATTACTTGGCCAAGAGCTTTGTGAATCCAGTACCAAAGACCCACAAGAAAACGGTCGGATAAAGAGACACTTTTTTGACACAGGGAATTGTTTGATAGGGAGACACTTTTTTCCATCCTATTTAAAAATCCTGGGGAAGGAACCCACCCTCTGTATCCAAAGGTTTTTCCTTGGAAACCCCTTTTCGTTGGAGCTATTTTGATACATTATGGTTGTGAACCCTTTTTGCTAATATTAAGTCAAAGACATTTCAATGCACCCTTTTGTTGTTTTGGGTCTAGTGGGAGGATCAGTTTAGAAAGTGTTGGACACAAGGACGGCTTTTAAGTTTCTGACTACTTGACACAGACAGACCCTCACATAGAGGCAACCCCCGTTGCTACATGTTGTTAGCAGCAGCCAGCCTGTCTGAGGGAAAATACACAAAACCCTTCCACAGCTGAACTGAGCTCACAAGGTTGACACATGTGATGTGATTTGGATAACTATTGGAGATGCTAGCCACCAAACCCTGAACCCAGGTACAGCTTATATTTAGTTTAACTTGCCACCAGCATAATAATTCCACAGTTAGGTCGTTTTTGGAATTGGGGAGCATATCTTAAATGCAGCCCATATGCTGCAGAGACCTGGCTGTCCCTGCAGCTGCCAAATGGGCACCTGTGACCTCTCAACATTTTCTGTGCCACTGGAGAGCAGGAGCTGCATATCAGGTTACTGATGCTGAAGGGCACAGGCACACACTATCAGGCTGATTCATGGAATTAATGTGCGCCGAAAATTCTGGCGCAGAGGTGCCAAAACGTGCGACGGCCACAGCGAAATCACACATAGCGCGGCGGACATAACAAAAGTAGGCGGAACACGGGGCGTAACACTCGGAATGGGGAACAAACCGTGAAAATATGGGCATCACGGGGGAAGTACAGGAGGCAAGTGCGCGGAACGCCCACACGCTAGCCTACAACTCGTATTCATGGAATCGAATAGGGTAAACCAGCGCTGGTCAAAGACGTGCACAGGGCCAATCACGTCAGCCACAAGAAAGCAGGCGGTAGCGTCCCTGCGCCTGAAATAAATGTGCGCCAAAATGTGCGCTAACAAAAAGCACCTATATACAGCTATGATGAATGATCCATACTGTGGCCCTCTAGGACAAATGAGGTGCAAAGGGGTACCGACAAACACGGACACCCGCTGTGTGAAAAATAGCGTGTGCATGTATTTCGGGGTGCGCGGGAAGGTCCACACGCGATTGGCCTGGGTATGTGTATTTCGGGGTGCGCGGGAAGTTCCACACGCGATTGGCCTGGGTACGTGTATTTCGGGGTGCACGGGAAGTTCCACACCCAATTGTCCGTGGTATGTGTATTTCGGGGTGTGCGTGAAGTTTCACTCGTGAATTCAGCAGGGACGTGTATTCCAAGGTGCGCGGAAAGTTTCACACGCGAATTTGCAGGGTACATGTATTTCGGTGTGCGCGTGAAGTTCCACACGCGATTTCAGCAGGGTACGTGTACTCCGGGTGCACGGGAAATTCCACACGCAAATCCAGCAGCCTACGTGTATTTCGGGGGTGCCGGGGAGTCCTACACGTGAATTGGACGTGTGGGTCCTCCCAGCTGTTCCCTCTACACCCTCCACGGCCCCTGCAGGCGGCCCACACCACAGGGGACTACCCTGCACCCCTGCACATGTCCCGCAGGCAGCCCATCCACCATGGCCATGCCCCCCAGCCAACCCACATGTCACCTTTCACTACTGCCCACCAACGCATGTCGCCCAGCACCCCCACCCCCTCAGCATCCAGGGGGACCCACCACCTGGCCCCCACTCATGTCTCCCACCCCCCCACCCCCCAGCAGTCAGGGGCACCCTCCACCAGGACCACACTCATGTCCAACTCATGTCTCCCTGCACCCCCACCCCCCAGCATCCAGGGGCACCCTCCACCAGGCCAGCACTCATGTCTCCCTGCACCCCCACCCCCAGCAGTGTGGGGCACCCTCCACCAGGCCCCCACTCATGTCTCCCAACCCCCCCACCCCGCAGCAGTCAGGGGCACCCTCCAACAGGCCCCCACTCATGTCCAACTCATGTCTCCCTGCACCCCCACCCCCCAGCATCCAGGCGCACCCTCCACCAGGCCCCACTCATGTCCAACTCATGTCCCCCTGCACCCCCACCCCCCAGCAGTCAGGGGCACCCTCCGCCAGGCCCCCACTCATGTCTCCCAACCCCCCACCCCCCAGCAGTCAGGGGCACCCTCCACCAGGCCCCCACTCATGTCTAACTCATGTCTCCCTGCACCCCCACCCCCCAGCATCCTGGGGCACCCTCCGCCAGGCCCCCACTCATGTCTCCCAACCCCTCACCCCACAGCAGTCAGGGGCACCCTCCACCAGGCCCCCACTCATGTCAAACTCATGTCTCCCTGCACCCCCACCCCCCAGCATCCAGGGGCACCCTCCACCAGGCCCCCACTCATGTCTCCCCCACCCCCACCCCCCAGCATCCAGGGGCACCCTCCACCAGGCCCCCACTCATGTCTCCCTGCACCCCCACCTCCCAGCATCCAGGGGCACCCTCCACCAGGCCCCACTCATGGCCAACTCATGTCCCCCTGCACCCCCACCCCCCAGCAGTCAGGGACACCCTCCACCAGGCCCTCACTCATGTCTCCCACCCCGCCACCCCCCAGCATCCAGGGGCACCCTCCACCAGGCCCCCACTCATGTCTCCCTGCACCCCCACCCCCCAGCAGTGCGATTTGCCTGGGTACGTGTATTTCAGGGGTGCGCGGATAGTCTTACATGCGATTTCATCAGGGTACGTGTATTATGGGTCCATGTGTACTTCCACATGCAATATCAGCAGGGTACATGTATTACGGGGTTCGCGTGAACTTCCACACGCGATATCAGCAGGGTACGTGTATTACGGGTCCACGTGAACTTCCACACGCTATATCAGCAGGGTATGTGTATTACGGGTCCGCGTGAACTTCCACACGTGATATCAGCAGGGTACGTGTATTACGGGTTCGCGTGAACTCCCACACGCGACTGGGCTTGGGAGAGTGGGGTACGTGTATTCCTGGGGTGGGCGGGAATATTCACTCGTGACTGGGCCTGGGAGAGTGTGTTACGTGTATTCCTGGGGTGGGCGGAAAGATTTACACGTCGCCTACAACGCGCCAAAAAAAAAAGGTCCAATCCGGAAACACCTACGCCAGCATGAAGCAGGCGCACGTCCTGTGCAGCATTAAAGTGTGCGCAAACAACAAACAAGCTCAGACGCCAGGATGAATATACCGTTCCTAGCAGCAGTGGCCGTGGGATACCGCAGGAGGAGGAGGAGGATAGTCAGGGCCAGAATCTTCACACCCAGATCAGCCTTTTTGGTATGCCTGATGACCAGGTGTATGGGAGGTACAGGTTTCCACCTCACATAATACTCGACCTGGTCAGTGAGTGGGAGGATGACCTCACATCACCCACCCTGTGCTCCCAAGCACTCAGCCCCCTGGCGAAGGTCCTCAATGTACTGCACTTCTTGGCTACCGGATCATTTCAGCGGACAAGTGCCATAGTGGGGGGGTGTCACAGGCCACGCAGTCACGGTGCCTACACCAGGTGTTGGCCATCATCACTGCACGCCCATCAGTCCGCAGGCACATATACCTGCCCAGAACACCTGCAGAAAGGCAGGCTGTCAGCCAGGATTTCTACAGGGTGGCACAATTCCCCAAAGTGCTAGGTGCCATTGATTGCACCCATGTGGCTCTACATCCCCCCAGGGCATCTGAGCACATCTATAGAAACCACAAGCACTGGTATTCCATCAACATCCAGGTAATATGTGATGCCAAGGGAATCATCACCTCAGTATATGCCAACTATCCAGGGTCCACCCACGACAGCTTCATTTACAGGATGTCAACCCTAAACCGGGACATGGAAGCTGGGAGGCATGGTGATGCATGGCTGCTTGGTGAGTATAAATGCCACAGCACACGCATGCATGACAGATACAGAGTAATGTCACTACCCCACTAATGATCCCCATCACCACCTCCCCAGGGGAAAGTGCCTACCCTCTGAGCACCCACATGATGACGCCAATTCGGAACCCCATCACGCCTCCCGAGGTAAGATACAACACAGCCCATATTGCAACCCGGGGCATAGTGGAGCGCACATTCGGAGTGCTCAAGTCACACTTTCGCTCCCTTGACCGTTCTGGCGGGCAGCTGTTATACGCTCCCCCAGCAGTGTGCAGGATCATAGTGGCAGCATGTGTCCTGCACAATGTTGCAACACACCGGGGCCTGGCTGTGGACATGGTGGTGCCCCCACATCCCCAACCACATGCACGCCCGCTGCGCATGGGAGGGGAAAGGGCACGGGGTGAGGCAGCCCGTACGGAGCTGGTGGCTAATTACTTCACATAGAAATCACAACCCTGTGGAGTGCACACAGCCCTGGCACATACCATCTGACAACCAATGATGACTCAATCTGACAATTATGATGAATTAAGGGACAGTCAACTGTCAGAACCATAGCAGCCTGAGATTGTTCACCTGGAAGTGTCACAATGTGTGCATCCCTACCTACACAAACACCACCAATGCAGTGTCATCAAATGCAGCAAAAATGAATACCCACTTGCAAAATACAACATGAGAACAGTACCATGTCACCCAACGCCTCCCTGGCACCGCCACACAACACACCATGGCATGTCATGCTATGTGAGAGCAAACAAATGAATCCCCACAACATGACACAAGTGTCACAGACTACAGTGTCCATAATGGAAACTGGCCACACATGAAATGCTCACAGTAATGCAGGAGCAACAACATACATTACCAAATATTTAGCAAAAATACTAATCACCTACACAACCTCCAACCTACCATAAACATGACAGTACGGATTAAAAAAATTGGTAGTCTCACTACCTGATAATGCCAGCACTTCGAACACTTCCAACTGTACAGTGTTAGCACCACGCAAAAGTGTAGGTGCACTGCTTACAACATGGACTCCATTTCCAAAGTAGACCGCCTT
This sequence comes from Ambystoma mexicanum, assembly GCF_040938575.1. Lineage (NCBI taxonomy): Eukaryota > Metazoa > Chordata > Amphibia > Caudata > Ambystomatidae > Ambystoma > Ambystoma mexicanum. Next base: position 1,205,177,511 of record NC_090926.1, on the reverse strand, counting down.
GTGAAGACATGAGAAATGGACCTTCAAATTAGGAGGATGAGATGGATGCATAGGCACATATCAATACACCATGCAGTGTACAATACAACAACAATATGCACTAGGAATGTATACACAGTATTGACTACAGACTGCCCACACATCAAATGGGAGTTCAACGTCACTGTGTAAGTCAATGTCACTTGGGCACACCCTTTGCAAGCCCATGGAAACGGGAAGCAGGAGGGGTGTGTGTCACACAAACCCAAGCATCTAACCCAAATTCAGGACAAGACTGCATGTGCCCAGCCACAATACAGCGTATGCCCACGGGAGCCACACAAGGCAACAAACTGTCCAAAAAATCAAAAATCAAAAATGGCCATGAATGGGCCGGGGGGGTGGGGGAGGCCACCCAGGAGGTACGAGGACAGGGTGCACAACAAAACCCACCTGTGTGGATCTTGCGAAAAAAAACACCTCCATGGGCTCATGGCCTGCACGGCTACCGTATAGTGAGAGATTCGCTGCTGTTGCACTCCTCACCCTCTGCAGCTGCATCAGGAGGTGGTGGCACTATGGAAGGCAGCCCACGCAAAGCCCTAGTCTGGTCCTCCATGGCAGCAAGCATGCGGGTGTGGAAGGTCTGGTTCTGGAGGATAATCGTGCGGAGGTCCCCATGCAACAACTCACGGGATACCCGGACCTCCTCCCTAGTTGCCTGCATCTCAGCTGAGAGCGTACGTGTGAGCCGCTTCAGCTGCTGTTCTGTCCTTGTGTCAGTTGAAGCCTCAAGCTCAACAGGAGTCACCCTGTGCTGACGGAGTTCCACCCTCAGGGCTTCCCTGTGGCCCTGGGACTCAATAGAAATGGCTTCCCGCAGAGTCTCCAGTGCCGCCCGTCTGTCCCTGTTGGATGCCAACATGTCCTCCCTGTGTGACTGGCAAATCGAGTCTGTTGCCTGCTGTAGTTGTTCCATCAGCCTTTCTTGGGGGACAATGGAAGTGGCCACCCTATCCATGGCCTGAGCCATCATCTCAGATGATGCTGCCTGTTGGTTTGCCATACCGTATATGGATTGCTCCCATGTGGTATTGCCAGGTGGCGTACGGCCACCGCGTCGGCAGGCACCACACCTGTCTGGGGCAAGGCGAACTGCGCCTTGCTGTGCCGGCACTGCCTGAGGCTGCAGGACTGCATTCCCCCTCTGATCTGCTGGCCCAGGAACAGGATCAGATGTTGCGGAGTGTGACCCTGCATCCGTAACCACCAAAGGCGGACCTACCAACACTGACATCCCCATTGAGGGTTCTACCCCTGGTGCAGGTGGGTTGGACAGTACAGAATCCCTCCCAGAAACACTTACCTGCGACCGCACATAGGTCTCATCATCCAAATCGACACCTGAATAGAGCTCGGGGGAGGTGCACCCAGAGAGACCCCTTGAGATAATGGTCTGCAGCAAGTGTGGGTTCTCACCCACCACCACACCACATCCCTCACTGGTGCCCGGTCGGGCCTGAGACCCCTCCTGGGTCTGCACCATCTCCACAACCCCAGAAGTATCAAGTGCGTCATCCCCTGCAAAGACATGAAAGAAAAGAAATGGGAACAGGCATTAGCACCATGGAACAGAATTAGGGCTGAGAAGCAACAGAAACAGTACTTCATTGACACATGTCCCACATGACTATAACCCTCCCATGCATGCCCCGTCACTGCGTATGAAGGGGAGGCAAATGCCACACATTGATGACACCAAGATGGAAGACCAACACATTTGCTGCATGCTGGCTAGCAGTGCCATCACACATTGGCCTGTGATTGGCATGTCCAATACACATACATGACACATGCCATCACACAGATGGCATGTACCATAGCCATGTCACACATGTGACAATAGGACTGAGAAATGCCTAGTGAAAGTGGTGGAATGCAAACAATCAGCCTGAATGAACACAGAATAATACGCAACTATGTTGTGGCAAGATGACACTTCAAGGGCAACTGGCGTGAGGTTGGGCTGAATGTCTACTGTTGCCAGAAGGGATACTGCAATACCCAAATCCTGGTGCGCAGAATGTATTTGATGAAGCACATGGGTGACCCAAAACACTCAGGTACACACACCCTCAACTGGCACTCAATCAGAAGCCCTCACACACACACCATGCACATGGATCACACACACATGCATGTGCACTCACCGGACAATGCCTCGTAATCTGGCAGGTCTCCCATGCCTTGGATCTGTACCTCCGTGATGTAGGTCCCAGCAACATACTCATGTGGAGTGAGTTCAATGTCCTCTGCTGGAGACCCACCTCCAGTCACTAGAGTAGTGGCATGACTTGAGGCCAGCTTTTTCTTTGCCCTGCGCTTCAGGTCATTCCAGCGCTTGTAGCAATCATTAGCTGTGCACCTCACGAATCCAAGGGCACTTATGATGTCCGCGATGGTCTGCCAGTGTGCCTGACGTTGTGCAGGTGTGGTCTTGCATCCTGCAGTAATCACCATTTCGCTGTCATGTGCGGACACATACTCCACAAGTGCATCAAGTTCGGCCTGATTGAAGCTGGGCTTCTTTGGTGGGCCGGACTGTGTAGCCGTGTCTGGGGCATCAGCCTGTACTGGACGAGCACTCTTCCTCTTCCGCTTGGAAGGTGGTGGGGATCCTGAGTGTCCTACGCCACTCTGGACACTAGGGGCAGGAGCCCCGGTGGACTGTGGACTAGGAGTGTGGGAATGAACACTCACCATGGGACTTGGTGCAGGCATTAGCTGAAGTGTGATGTAGTCAGGGGGAACGTCAGCAGGATGGACTGGGACCGACACTGTCCTGTCTGGGAGACTCAGAGCTGGGGTGGATGGAGCCGCAGCTGCCCCTGCAGCCTCCCCACCCTGCCTACTCGGGGCAGCAGATGACATAGCTGCCCCTGATCCACGTGGCCTGGTGACACCAACGTGCACCGCCACACGTGGCCTAGACCTGCTGACCTAGAAGTCAGCCATAGAGTCACCCTGTGCCAGGTCTGGTGTCACAATGGGCTGGTCCAACAAGGGCTGAGCAGGGATGGTGTCAGCCACGTTACCCTCAACCAGGGGGGGTGGCATGGGTGTCCCTGACTGGTCACCCACACATGGGGGGCTAGGGGCACACTGCAACTCCTGGCCACGTCCCCTACCGTATCCACCACGGCCACCTCTTGAGGCTCGGCCAACTTTGCCACCCTTACCGCGTGCTCGCCTCCCAACCATGGCACTGATGTTGTGTGTATGGGAGTTGCAGTAAACTATTGTCCTGGGCAATTGGGGGTCAAAGGGGTAGGGTACTAGATGGGATTCGTACCCTAGTGCTCTAGCAAGGCTGTATATGACCCCTGGGGGAAGATGACGGGTCACGCAACGCACAGGCACCCCAAAAAAGGTAGATAATGTGCACGCAACCCCTCCTAGACCACGTGCGTGGAAAAATAAACCTGCACTACGCTGTGGCACCCAGAAACACAAAAATGAACGTATGCGTGTCACACGCAGCCTAGAATGACCTCTGAAGGGGTACGCGACACACGGGGCAAGCACAGATGTTAAATACGTGCGCGACTCACCGTCTGCCTGGAAAAATTGCGTGAAAAAAATGCGCGTGTGCGCGTTGGCAACACCCCCGCCAAAAGAAGAATTGTACGCTGTCTGAGGAGACAGGACAACAGAAGAAGTGAACGCTGTTTGAGGAAACAGGCCCAGGAAAAAGACAAAAAGAGAAAAAGCTGTCAGAGGTAACAGTGAGTACGAACTTGGAACGCCATGAAATACATCGCGTGTGAACCGACAAGAAGTACAGATTTCACCCACTCACTCTCCACGAAAAGCACGTACAAGGAAATGGCGTTCTACACGTACCTTTTAAACATGCCCACACGTCCAGTGTCACTTCCGCGTGTACGCGCTAAGGCCCTATCCTCCAATTACACAAGCTGACACTCTGACGTGCAGTCATTGGACGTGTAACATGCACCCATGTACAGGGAAACGCCCGCGCATGCACGTCACAGACGCGCATACGCGCTGAGGCCCTTTCCACCAATTACACGCTATGACACTCTGACGTGCTTATTATTTCTACACGCCATGGAAAACGCACGTGCGCGTAAAGTCATAGACGCGCCTACACGCTGGGGGCCTTTGGGCCAATGAATTTGCATACGTGTGCTGACGCGCTTACGCGCTAAGGCCCTTTCCTCGAATTACACGCAGACGTGCTGGATTTTCACGTGCCAAATCACTCTGTATCAAGCTGGCCACACGTAAGCACACAGAAGACCACGCTCCTGCCCAGAAGGCCGAATTACTACCCCCAGAACCCCGAGCACGCTCCCACCTGCCATCTGCTGCTGCCTGATTGCCTACTGCCCACGTGCCCTGCCATTTTCTGCCTGCACATCAGCCAAGGGTGCTGTTGCTGTGACCACCCCTGATGGAACCGAAGACATCCGACTGGGATTCCATCGCTCCACAGACCAGCCCCAGGACCCAGTTGCCCACCCACTCCTGCCTCTGGGGTTGTCATGTCGGGCACTGCAACATCTGGCACCACTGGCAACCCCCGGCCAGAGAGGCAGAGGGGCACCATCTTCACTGCCACCGAAGTTGGTGTCCTGGTGGAGCAAGTCCTGGGGCAGTATGATGCCCTCTTTGGAAGTTTGTGCGTTCACAAGGAAGGACGGACTCGGATCTGGACGGACATCGTGACTGCCATCAACGCGGAGGGGGTGGCAGTCCGGGGGTGGCAGTCCGACTATTCCATCATGTCAAGAAGCGCTGGGAGGACTTCAGGTCCAGGACCCTCAACAAGACCCGGCGCCTCTTGAAGGCAGCGGATGCTAAGGGGCGCCGAGGCCACTTGTCGGACGATCAGATGAGGGTCCTGGAATGCATATCCCCAGCGCTCCACGTCCAGGTCCTTAAGAGGCAGACCCGTCTGGAGTCGAGCGGTAAGTGTACATGCATCATGATTGTAAGCTGTGTGTGTGGTGGTGTGCCAGTAGTGTGCAGGTTGCACATGTGTTTTTATGGGGCCAAGTATGGGGGGGGTGTACAGGGCCGTGAGGCTAACACATGCGAGGGCTCTCATGTGTGAGACATGGATGGTGCTTGTGTGTGTAGGCTTGCATGCCAAATGCAGATGTGTGGGCACACATGTTTGGATGAATGTGTATGTAAGTAGGCATGTTCGTGAGGTCACACATGGATGTTGGTTTCAGCTGCATGTATCATCACTGTGTACATGTGCATGTGTGTGTATTTGACAAGGGTGCAACAGTGATGCAACATGGATGCATGTGACAGCGGGATGTGGTATCCTGATTGGCAGATGTGACATTGATGCCAATCTGAACACTGCGACAGTTGGCAGAGGTGTACACATGCATGCAAGTGTGGTGGTGTGTGTGCATGTGTAGTGCACTCCCTGTGTTGCATGTGATGTCTGGCTCACCTTTGCCTGCTCATGCTGTTGTGTGTGTATGGATGGGGATGGCTGTTGCAATATTGCTGTGTATGGCTCATGTGTGCGAGTTGAAATGACATGTGTGTTGGCGATTGTGATGCCATGTCTGAGGTTTCCCAATGCCACTCAAGTACAACTGTCATGTGCGTATGTGTCCATTGTACAGTGCTCTGAAGCCTGTGTTTTATTTCTCCCTGTCTGCAGCGTCAACTGATGAAGAGGGCAGAGAAGGTGCTGTGGAGCACAGCGGCAGGGATTGCACCACCAGCCGGAGACGCAAAGCCCGGCTCCCCTCCCAGGTTGCCATCTCGTCGGGGAGTGAGGAGTCCGGTGCCGCGTCCCAGGCCGCAGCTGCCGGGGGGAGGTCCAAGAGGCAGAGGTCGGAGTTGGACTCCTCGGCAGCAGAAGGGGCCGCTGGGACCCCACAGGGCACAACGGGGGAAGATGGCACAGAGTCATCCAGGTTGGTGGGGGGTTTGGTGGAGGAGGAGGCCGTGCAAGTGACAGAGACGGGGTCTGGAGATGGGGATTCCACTGGTGCTAGTGGTGCAGTGCAGGACCAGGGACAGGAGACAGCACAGGCCGCCGCGGAGGTGCCTGTGTGCAATCCTGTCCCTGATCCTGTCACTGCATCATCTTGCACCAGCAGGGATGCCTACGTCCAGACCCGTTTTCAGGCAGGGGATGAGCTTACAACAACTGGCCTTCCTCTGCCTGCGGACGTGGCTATCCAGGTACGGGTTGAGCCTGTCCTGACTGGTGTGGCGTTGCGTCAATGGGCCATGCGAGGTGACCTGCAGTCTTTTCATAAGGAGACTGCACGTCATCTCGAATGGCTCGTTGACCGCGTCGGCCTACTGGGACAGGTCACCCAGGCCGGCTTCCTCCGTTTGCTGGAGCTTGTTCCGACCCCCTCCTCAACTGAACACCCCATGCGCCAGTCGTCCTCCGTGCCATCTTTCCACCCATTTGTCACCTGGGTGCCCTGTGGAGTTGCCTCTGACGGTGCGGCCAGGCTGGTGGAGGACACATCCCTGCCACAGTCGGGAGTCGGACATCCAGCAGGGGTGGCCACATCAACGACTGCACCCCGGCCGGTGGAGGATGTGCAGGCAGCAGGAGCCAGGGCACGGGCACAGGCACAGCAGCAGCAGCAACGAGGTGGGAGCCATGATGGCTCGGGGCCTTCGACATCGGAGTGGCAGGCATCGGCCAGAGGGCATGAGGACCCAGGACGGGAAGTGTCTTCCGTGTGGCAGTGGTTGGGCCACGCCATAGATGCAGAGCGGCAGCGGGTGAAAGAGGCACGGCTCACGATGGTCAGGGCGGAGAACTCCATGCGGAGGGCCCTGAGGCGGGCCAGTGCCTCGAGGCAATCCGCAGGGAGTTGGAGGAGAACATGTCGTCGGCCCTGCGGACCCTCGGGGCCATGGAGGAGGACCGCCACCGGGACATTGAGCAGGAGTTCGATGATGCCCTGGCCCGGAACATCCAGAAGTGAGCCGTCGGACTAGCCCGCTGCCCTTGTAAATAGTTCTTTAGTGTTAAGTTTACTTTCGGTTTTGTTTTGGCGCGCTTGGACAATGCCCCAACTTCTTGTATATAGTTCTTCATTAGGTAGTATTTTATTTTATAGGTTTCATTTAAAGGATTGGGCACATGGACCCTGGATGTTCACCTTGTACATAGTTTGACAATGGATTTGGATTGTTGATTTTTTTTTTTCATGGATCAATGGTTTTTTATTATTTTGGAACCTTGGATTTATTTTCTCAGACTGACACTTTGGAGACTTGCTTTTGGATTGCTTTTCATTTGGATTTCATGCGTCTTTTTCATTTATTGGACATGCTGGATTTCATTAATTATTTCCATTTTCTTCTGTTCCATTTCTTTGCCTGCCTTTTCTGTTTAATACATTATCATTTGGTACTTCAATGTGTGGCATTCTCTCTTTGGTTTCATGCATGTCGCAATGTGTGTTTTTTCATTCACGTGTTGTCATTGTGTGGGTTTGACGGATATGTGTTGATGTGCAGACTAGCCATTTGGGATGCATCATGTGCTGGTGATTTCTTTGTGGGGTGGATGTCATACCTGGTGGTGTGTTCGGACTGGGGTGGCGTAGGCAGTGTATTGAGGGGGCATGGGGGCCATGATTATGGATCGTCATGAGGTGTTGGGGGGACATGTATGGGGGCCTGCTGGCAGGTGCCCTGCACTGCTGGGGGGTGGGTGTGCTGGGAGACATGAGTGGGGGCCTGGTGGAGGGTGCCCCACAGTGCTGGGGGGTGGGGGTGCAGGGGGACATGAGTGGGGGCCTGCTGGCAGGTGTCCCACAGTGCTGGGGGGTGGGGGTGCTGGGAGACATGAGTGGGGGCCTGATGGAGGGTGCCCCACAGTTCTGGGGGGTGGGGGTGCAGGGGGACATGAGTGGGGGCCTGGTGGAGGGTGCCCCACAGTGCTGGGGGGTGGGGGTGCAGGGGGACATGAGTGGGGGCCTGGTGGAGGGTGTCCCACAGTGCTGGGGGTGGGGGTGCAGGGGGACATGAGTTGGACATGGGTGGGGGCCTGGTGGAGGGTGCCCCTGGTTGCTGGGGGGTGGGGGTGCTGGGAGACATGTGTGGGGGCATGGTGGAGGGTGCCCTGCACTGCTGGGGGGTGGGGGTGCTGGGAGACATGAGTGGGGGCCTGGTGGAGGGTGCCCTGCACTGCTCGGGGGGGGTGCTGGGAGACATGTGTGGGGGCCTGGTGGAGTGTGCCCCTAGATGCTGGGGAGTGGGGGTGCTGGGAGACATGTGTGGGGGCCTGGTGGATGGTGCCCTGCACTGCTGGGGGGTGGGGGTGCTGGGAGACATGTGTGGGGGCCTGGTGGAGTTGTGCCCCTGGATGCTGGGGGTGGGGGTGCTGGGAGACATGTGTGGGGGGATGGTGGAGGGTGCCCTGCACTGCTGGGGGTGGGGGTGCTGGGAGACATGAGTGGGGGCCTGGTGGAGGGTGCCCAGCAGTGCTGGGGGGTGGGGGTGCAGGGGGACATGAGTTGGACATGAGTGGGGGCCTGGTGGAGGGTGCCCCTGGATGCTGGGGGGTGGGGGTACAGGGGGACATGAGTTGGACATGAGTGGGGGCCTGCTGGCAGGTGGCCCACAGTGCTGGGGGGTGGGGGTGCTGGGAGACATGCGTTGTTGATCAGTATGCAAGGTGACATGTGGCTTGGCTGGGGGGCATGCCCATGGTGGATGGGCTGCCTGCGGGACATGAGCAGGGGTGCAGGGTAGTCCCCTGTGGTGTGGGCTGCCTGCAGGGGCCGTGGAGTGTGTAGAGGGAACACCTGGGAGGGCCCACACGGCCAATTCACGTGTAGTACTCCCCGCGCACCCCTGAAATACACGTACCCTACTGAATTCGCGTGTGAGACTTCCCGCGCACCCCTGGAACACACGTACCCAGGACAATTGCGTGTGGAACTTCCCGCGCACCCCTGGAAGACACGTACCCTGCTGAATTTGCGTGTGAAACTTCACGCACACACCTGAAATAAACGTGCCCTGATGGAATCGCGTGTGAGACTTCCCGCGCACCCCTGGAACACACGTACCCAGGACAATCGCGTGTGGAACGTCCCGCGCACCCCTGGAAGACATGTACCCTGCTAAATTCGCGTGTGAAACTTCACGCGCACACCTGGAATACACGTGCCCTGATGGAATCGCATGTGAAACTTCACGCGCATCCCTGAAATACACGTACCCAGGACAATCGTGTGTGGAACTTCCCGCAAACACCTGAAATACATGTTACCCGCTTGGCGTTTGCTGATTGGCAGCCCTGTGAACTGGTCCAGGGTTAGCGCAGACATTTGCGATGAATTGGGGATTTTGATGGCTTTTCCTTGCGCGAGGGCGTTCTTGGGGGCGTAACTGCCGCTGCTGCAGGGTCGCTGCGCCACTCCGCGCCACGGCTGGTTTTGGAGGCTAAAATCCATGAATACGCTGTGCGATTAAATGGATTTTATCGCAGGCGGCTGGCACAGTGTATGACACGGGGACACTGTGTGCCAGCCGCGTGCGCCACTTTTGTGTGAAATTCTATGAATGACCCTGTATGTGTTTGGTCTTGAGTTTAGGAAAGGGGAATCTGACCAGCAGATAGGATTACCTGCATCTTTTTATCAACTAATAAAAAAACGAATAAAAATTAAAAAAGCTTCTACACCCTTTCCATTTGGCAATTGCTCACACTAAGCCCATTGGCCAGGCAGCACCCCACAGGTTAAAATTACACATTGAGCTGAGGATGTTCATCAACCAACTCCAATTCTGAATGGACCAGAGTTACACTGTGAATAGGTGCACCAGGAATTCGCTGATTGTAGTAGTCTTCCAGCTAGAATGCTTGGATGTGTGCATGGAATGTCAGGATGGAATGTCAGTGGAGCCTGGGTGAGTGCTCCTAGAGTGGCAGCTGGAAGCAGACCTTGGTTCGGTGTCGGTGGCCCAGTGTCGCTGGGCTCATATTACCATATTTACAGGTTACTGGACTTACCCTCAGGAACAAGAATAAAGGAAACGTACTTCCTGACCGTGGATCTGGCATATTCTTCATTACATGAAACCAGGTCACTTCCATGGTGATGAGGTGGTCTCCTGTTAATGCAGGAAGGGTACAAGGAAGCAGTGGTGGGGGGAACAGTGCAACATGTTTATCTACAACCACTGCCGCCCCCAAGGATCTACCCACACCTGGCAAGCAAGGAGCGGGGTGCACGGCTGCTGGTTGGAGGCAATAAGCAGCGCAGTGGTCTGCTCCTGGGTGGTCTGGTAGCTCGGAGCTGCGTGCTGAAGGTGTCGTTTTGGTGGGGCCGGGTGCACCCAACTGTTAAGTGATGGCAGTCATAGCGAGCAGCAGTGGGCAGCAACCAGGGGCATGTGAACTGTTGATCTACCATGGCTCGGTGTGAAAGCCAGGTCGGTGTGTGTCCCGACTTCTGACAAAGGTATGGAGTAGAGATGGACTGGCGAATCGATGTGCAAGTAAGACTATGGGCCTCATTACGAGTTTGGAAGTAGCCATGGAGCTATTAGCTCCATGACTGCCTCCAAACCGGGCTCCATTACGGGGTACCTGCAATGAGGAATAACTGCGTCATTCCGACATAGAAGGACCCGGTAATTCCTCCTTGCAAGAACCATTCATAGGGCTCAATGGGAATGGGGATGGAGGTAACAACGGGCACATTACAAGTGTCCCGTAGTTACCTCCCTCTTCTCCTCGTGGGACCCAGAAAAGACGTCTGGTTTTACCAGACGCCTGGTCCGGGTCCCACAAAGGGAACCTCGTAATCGGCCCTGACGGAATGAAGGGTGCCGGTCCCGTACCGGCCCCCTTCATTCGGTCAGCGCCAGGGTCATAATGAGGCCCTATAACACTATTTGTATATAATAAATATGTGTGTGCATGCTTGCAAAGGTTGTGTCTGGCTGTGTTACCGGGAATGCAGGCCGTGTATATGCATAGGCGTAGGACATTGTGGGGGGAGAAGGGGGACAAATCCCCCCCACAATTTTAAGTGGGGGATATAATGGCATTTATCCCCCCCAGAATATGTAAGTGTTGTCGTGCATAGCGCAGTAATGTGTCTCTCCACTATCTGCAGTTGCATCATGAATCGTGTAAAAATACTTCTGCAGGCCGCAGCATGTGACTAAGTGTGTGATGTCGTGAGGCAGGGACATATTCTTAAGAAGAACACAACCCGATGTCTTGACAATATGCAGTGTCCAAGTAGAAATACAGGTAGATCCGGCTCTATACGCGACTGCCTGTGTTCCAAAAATATTTTGCATTACACTGTGAAACGTATGGTCTTCTTTTAGAGAGTTTTCCTTCATGGTTTGGGAAGCACTGATATTGTGACAAATGTTTTATCCACACAAAAATGCCTTTTTTATTGAATCAGTGCCGCTACATCTGCCTCTCCAGAGCAGCTTTATTTTTTAAAGATGACCCAGTATTAAAGGTCACCACAATCTAGGTCCCTGTACCAATATGTGTGTGTGTGTACAAATGCAACTAAATAAAAACAACAAACACACCCAACAACTGTTTTCAAATGTTCTTTCTTTGACACAGCCACTACTTCAAGCGCTGGCCAGTTTTTTAATTCTCCCAGTTTAAGGGATTTGACCAGGATCACCCATTTTTTGTTAGACATGAAGGAGATGCCAGGATTAACCCATGGCTCTCCTGTTTGCACAGTTGAACACGAACAGATCACATCTCTGTCATGCCACCTACAGTGTCTGCCATTTTAGTGGCATTTACATTATTGGATGGTAAACTCTGTGACCTGTGTTCCAGAAGGGTAAATGTTACTAAATTATGATTCTTTTTTTATTATAATCTGGCATGGGTGCTGTAGGTCAATCATCTGGCAGGCACATATCCTTATTCGGACACGCTTTAAATAGTGCACCGGCTGCTCTTTACTCCTGGAATATGATGTACGAATCTATAGGGAGACCCGCCCATGTATTTTGAAGACGAAGTGAGGTGAGGCTGATGTGCTGCGTTGGCCACCTGCTGTAATCTGCACACGCGCATGTGGGGAATGCACACAGGCCAGAGCAATTTGTTTTAAGTGCTGTTTTTACCTGTGGTGGATTTGCCCTCTGTGCTGGTGGCACAGTGGTGGCAGTCTGTGTGACTACGGGGAATGCCCACTCGCACCTGGGAAATACACCCTGACCAGGGGGCACCTGGAGGAGGTATTGGACGATATGCAGTGATCTGCCCAGGATGTTAATTGGGCTGTGTGTTTTATACTTTTGTAGGGTGCTGTATTTACTTTTGCGGGGCAAAGTGGTACTTTTTGAGGGCAGACACGGCAAATGTAACACAATTAGACTTATTTGGGCAGGGCTTATTTAAAAGGGCTGTGAGCTGCTCCCTGAATAGTAGATGAGAGGAGATCTTAGGTGGATCACTTGGCTGTCGCCATGACGATGCGCTAACATTGGGATAGGGTGCAGAGCCGATGTACATCTTTAGGTGTACATCTTTAGGTGACATGGCCTTGGGATTTTGCACTTCACCCTAGGCTGGATGTCTGAGCCCATGCAGCACCATGGCAACGGTTCGAGTTCACCAAGCCTGTGTCAAAGTGAGCTAGACACACAGCAGCGCCTGGACCACCATGTAGGACAGGGCTGCCGGGTGTGAAATCTGCCAAAAAATTAAATTTCTCACCCTTGTCTTATCATGATATTAGTGAAATGGCTTGTTTTTAAATTTAAAAGGTGTGCACCTTTTATTATTTGCTTGCAACGCTATAGTAAACTCTCCATCTGTTAGGGAGATTTCTCACACAAGTGCTTAATTCCCTCTACCTTAGAGCCCTCCAGCTCTTTTGCTATATTTTGGGGCTTTGAACTTTTCAATTTCAATGTGTTTTACTTTTGTGTTCATGGATATGGAGTCTCACCCACTCCATAGGCATCATCTTTTTACTGTGTGTCACACAGCGCCTTTAGTGCAGTGACACAGAGTTGTCTTTTTTCAGACTTCCCACTTTAAACTCTATTTTCTGGGACTGACTACTGTATCCCAGAACATGTAAAGTTGCCATTGACTTTATTAGTCTTTTTAAATTCACAGACCCATCAAACACTATCTTACAATAGAGGGATGGTGGGGTTAATACTCATCCCCTTTTGTTTGATTATCATTTAACATTTTTATATTACCCTTTCTCTAAGATTTGGCTGGTAGCAGTGGTATCTACCCTTTTTATTTTACCGCAGACTATGAAAATAGCCTTTGGTACCATTGGAGGCTATGGTGGTAGCCTCGAACTAAACCCGGTAACCCACTTTTATTTTAACTTCGTTTGGTTTGGGTTTTTTCGCCATTTCTTTTTGTAAAGGTCCTTCTCAGGTTTTTCTCTGCGTGCCAAACCATGTTTGGTTCCTTTGTTCTGCGTCCTTTGGCGGGCTTCTGCACTGAAGCCCTCCTTAGGCACCTGAGTGTCTGGAGTGGACAATATGTGAGGGAGGAGTTTGAGACTCCGTGCACAGCGTCTCCTTGGGGACCCTTGTCGCGCTCTGTGTGATTGGCTGTGGTGACTGTCCCGCCAGGACAGTAGAAGGGTTGAATACGGGTGCACACCTCAAATTAAATGGAGATAAGAATATTCTTTACAAACTGTTTAAGGTTAGTTTTAGGTACAGGGGAGGAACTGGGGCCATGGCACAAAACCCCAACATTAGAAAACAAAAGGGCAGAGGATTTAGTCTAGGAACCCTCCCGTCCCCTGCACACTTTCAAATGTTTGGACTAAGTGCACTACTCAATTTAGATATTGATATCAAAAAAGAATGTAAACCAGACAATTCAATTCTGTCCAACAGAATGAGGATTTATAAAATATATAGTCAATGTTCATTCACAAAAACACAAGAAATCAATATCAAGTAGAGAGGCAAACAAAATTTGCATCAACAGGTCACAGTAAATTTGAAAAGGTGGTAGAATCCAATTCAAGTGGCGACGCGGTTCGAGGATATTTTCCTCTTCTTCAAAAGGCCAAAATCGAATTCTTAAAGCAAAAAGAAAGGAAGGAACATTTGTATATAATTGTAAAAGATATGATGTAGTTAGTACATGAGCTGTATATTTCAGTGTGATCAAGTAAACAATCTGTGTCATTTTTTAGTGTGTCACATAGTATAAAGAGAAAGAGAAAAGAATATCCATTTATTGTGCCCTATACCGAGTGGGCGTATTCAATCATTATTCATGATAAAGTGGTTCCAGTTAAATTTTGTACCATTAAATTATTTATATCTACAAAGGGGATTCACTCTACACTGCGATTTGACAGTCAAATGACATGGCCACCCCGTGACTGGAGAGAATTAAGGTAGTGTTAGTTCTAAAGACCCGTATAGCCCACAGTAGGGATAGTAATGGATAAGAATAAACAGGTTCTGTTTACCAATAGAAACGGTGTCTTCCGAAATTCAAAGTGCAAAATAATGGAGATAGCGATTTCAGGAATGTAATGCGCTTCCGCGGGTAAAATACTTCAACTTGGACAGCAATAGATTACTGTAACAACAGGAAACATAAAGGCAAAAGATGGTGTAAAAGTAGTAAAAGACGAAAGAGTAGTAGACAGGCAACTAGAGCATGTCCAAAGAAATTACCTGAAAAGTAAATGAAGGTCGAGGATAGATCCCTAGTAACGGGAGTAGTTAGAGATGGACAATCTCCGATACAGGCATACGTGAGGCAGCAGTGTTTCCAATGAATAATTTGATCTACGTAAACTGGTCTGCAGGTACAAAAGTATAACAAAAGCGTACCTTAAGAACCTTATATATACAATAAGGCGATTAACTTGGTTAATAACTTCTAGCAGACGGTATATGGATTACCTTGTATTTCTGTCCTAAAGAAGAACTTTTTATTGTTGAAGCGCGGGTTATCACGCTCCGTGCGCTAAGTGAAAAGATGCTCGGGCAGGCGGTCTGGCGGCTGTAGATACGCTGATCCGATTACATACACATTCGAATGTTAAGCAACTAAGTAAGAGAACTCACAATCTGTCCGTATGTAGGTGTGGATCCCTGCAAGGATGAAACAATAGGTTAACTGGACTAACGGGTTAGATCTGTAATCCATGTGTAATCCCGGGGTGGGGATAATGAAGTAACTGCTAATGCTTACCTGCATCTAGGCGGACTGTTCAGAACAGCAACTGCTGTGGAGTAAGGTGCCTTTCCTTTGCAACTATGGAAACAGCGCGTGTTCTCGGGTTTCTAATGATAGATGTGACGATAAAAGACGGACTATGTGAGTAACGTCGGAGTGCGGCCATCTTGGACTGATGTAACATTAGAAGGCGGCCATATCGGAGTGTTAAATAACGTCCTGAGCTAATCTAATAATGAGAAGAGTGGCTATACTCAGATGGTCTAAAATAGTATTAAGCAAGATATAGGCAGACGTAAATGTAATATAATGAAGAGGAACAAGTAAAGGAAGGAAACAAGGAATGGTACTAAATATATGTACCAAATTAGAGATTAAGTAACGTTATATGGAGTACTCCAAAAAATGGAGTGAATGACTATGCCTAAAAATGGGATAAACCAAATATATGTCAATGCTGTCAAATCGTCGGGGCGAGGAACTACCCAATCTATGTGGGACTGATATAAATTTGTTTCAGGAAACTCAAATGGATGTCTTTTTCAAAATACAGAAAATGTTCAAAGTGGACAAGTGTCCAGTACATCTAATTTAAGGCAGAATGTTCACAATTTAACCATAAGTGAGACATATCATAAGATGATATCTAATAGAACAAAAATTGCAATCCAAAGCTGCTTCTTGACATAGAATTCACAATAGAATAATAAAAACATAGTTTGGTCATCACAAAAACCATAGGTCTAGCACTGGTAGTCTAGTGTTTCTTATTTATAGGAAGCAATTTAAAGTAAAGTCTTCATTGAGGCCCCATGGTTGTAAAGAGCCCATTTTGTCGATCCAATAAGCCTCTCTTTGAAGTAGGAGGGATTGGTAATCTCCACCCCTTGTTGGTCGTTTTACAACTTCAAGTATCTGAAATTTTATTTGTGCAATGAAATGTTTCTGAGCATTAAAGTGGCGTGCTACTGGCGAATATTGATTATTGCATTGTATGTTTGCTTTATGTTCAGTTAGTCTTAATTTTATGGGTCTTTTCGGCTGGCCGATGTAGACTTTCCCACATGAACATTTCAGCAAATATATCACTCCTGATGACAAACAGGTAGAGTAGTCTCTAAGCTTAATTTTCTGACCACATCTCCTTTAATGACGTTGTTACAATCTGTGCATCCCAAGCAGGGCAACGTACCTAGCTTCTTAGTGGATAAGAAGAGTTGCCTTTCCTTTGGTATTCTTTCAGCCTTGACTAGTTTGTCTCGGATGTTTCTGCCCCTTTTGTAGCACATCATTGGTGGGCTTGGGAATAGTTTTTGTAAGGTCTGATCATTATGAAGGATATTCCAATGTTTCTTTATGCTCCTAGCAATCTGGAAACTCTTTCTTGAGAACTTCGTTATGAATAGTAGTGGAGTATCCTTTGTACTAGATTTTAGTGACCTGTTGATGCAAATTTTGTTTGCCTCTCTACTTGATATTGTTTTCTTGTGTTTTTGTGAATGAACATTGACTATATATTTTATAAATCCTCATTCTGTTGGACAGAATTGAATTGTCTGGTTTACATTCTTTTCTGATATCAGTATCTAAATTGAGTAGTGGACTTAGTCCACACATTTGAAAGTGTGCAGGGGACGGGAGGGTTCCTAGACTGAATCCTCTGCCCTTTTGTCCTGCCAGGATAGCTACCCTGCTGAGTGATTGACAGCTAGGCTGGTGTCAATGGGGGAAAACTGCTCAAAAGTCAGGCCTCTGGAAGGCAGAGTTGCCACTGGAACAAGAGAACCGAAGGAAGCTGAAGGAAGGAGACTGCTGCAACATCTGGAATCCACGGTGAAGCCCTGCTGCAGATCCAAATTGTCTGAAACTTCAACGACAGAGAAGACATTCTAGGAGAATTCTCCCCTTGAGCCTGGTGGGACCAACCAGCTCACAAAGCCACTGGACCTCCTCTCCAGATTAGTCGAATTTGCTGTGCCGTGCTGCAAGAAACCGGTTAGCCAGTGGGAGAGAGTCCATTCGTGCTTTTAAAGCACGCCCCTTTTATTCGTCGCTTTGCTCCGCAGTTGGCCTCTTCCCTGGTTAGTGCAGGAACCTCCAGACGTCCTCCTCTTGTCACCTCGACTGAAGTTCGTGGAACAGTGAGACTGCAGGAACTGCCAGGAACAACTGCCTCAGCTAGAGCCTTCATCTTTAAGGTACTGTGCAAAATACGTCCGTTCGCTCCGTCCGGCCGCTGTGAAAGTGTTTGACTTTTTGTGTAACTTTTCTTCCGACCAACTTCGTTTTGAACTCTTGGCAAAGACTTAACCACAAACTACATTGAACTGTGTGATCCTCTGCAAAGACTCTGAACCATTGACATTGACCCAGGCCTATTGAATTGAATCCTAGTTGTAGTAGCCTTTTCTAGATTGCCCTGACTATAACTTGTTGGTGCTACTGATTTTTGATAACCTTGTCTTTCCTCCCCTTTTAAATTGCTGGAGTGCCATTTTGCACACACTTCATTTTGAGCTTAACTTATCCTGAATTGATTGGGTGTTGTTGTAGTATATTAAGATTGTGATTTTCTGCTGCTTTATAATAGTGAACTGTTTTCTAACTGACTGAGTAAATAAATGTATATTCTTTTACCAAGAAACCATGGGTTAGTATTTGTTTGAATCATTGTAATTGTTGTCCCTGATGTAACTCTTGATACTGCTCACTTTACTCTTGAGATAAGTCTAGCTGCTCAGCCATTGCTACCACTTTACTGTGTAGTACAGGCCTGTACCAAAGGTGAAATTGTGCTTACACTTGTAGTCTTAATTGTGTGTAGTGGTCCCAAAGGGTACTGCACAGGATTCTGCCTAAAACCATCCTTGTGTTTTTTTTCTAGGTGTTCATGATTAACCTTTCCGAGAAGCAAATAGTGGCATGGGTGATGTTGTAACACTGCGAGCACAGGATAGGTCGCTAATATTAATAATTGGTGCTCTTGTATAGCTCTTCATGTGGATTCCTCTTGCTTCTAAGCACTTGTACTAGTAGGTGTTATTACCCAATAATGTAATTCTACTCAATGTTTCAACCGTGAGAGGATGAATGGCTGGGTCAGTCCAACCGCAGTATTCAAATTCAAAGCGCATGGGACATGTAACTCAGAAGGGGATGTGAAAGAGATGTTGAGCACTAATATAGGATTCTTGATTAGCATTGAGTGGCATGAGAACATATTTATCTTCTGAAAGAGTGACACCTACTTGGAGCAGTCCCAGCATCAAGGAATGTGTGGACCAATACAGACATTAGAAGAAAACGGGGCATTCTGGAGTGAACTCTAGGTGCATTTGTCCTTGCCCAGTAGGCTGGGACCCGTGCAGACATTGTGGGCCTTGGCTGTCTTTGACCTTTATGGGCACTGTCTGCAAATTGGTGTGTGAAGTGTTTCTCAAGTGTTCCCGGCAAAGGCTGTGTGGGGACATGGAAAATGCATGATAAATGTCGATGCTCCAGAAACTAAACTAAATCATGTAAGCATTCACCAACATGTGTTTACTCCCTCTGTCCTCACAGGCCATCCCCACCACCTCTGCGCCCCCGTAATGCTCCCTTGTACCCCCGCCACCCTTCTCGCAGACAGGTGTTGCCTTTTTGGAAAGATTCTTCTACCCTGCTTCCCATCGCCCCCCTCCAGCCTACTTCTGATGGATTTGACTTTTATGGACTTCATTGATTCACGATGCGTCACCCTTTCTCAACTCTCATGCTGGACTTCCTTTGCACCTTGTACTCATGGTGGCCCTGAATCATGCAGTTCCCTACTTCATCTTGTATCCTGTCTTGCAACATTATGTGTTACTACTGACTTCTGCAATTGTATACGCTCTCCCCTCTTCCTTCTCCACTCTTTTTGACTGCTTTCTATCTATTCTCACCTCCTCTCCCTTTCCCTATCTCCTCCTCTCCTCCCCTTACTTTCTTCTATGCACTTACTCTATCAGAATTTTCTCTGGACCTAGTATGATAGCAACCTCCTTGGTCTCCTCCTCCGTCTCCTTAGTTACCCCCCACACCCCTCACGCACTATCCGAAATGTCGCCAGGCCTAGTACGATAGTCACTTGTTTTGTTCCACCCCTCCCTTTCTACACCCCTCTCCCTCACCTTTTGTTTTCTCCGGCTCTACCAGAAATGTTGTCAGGTCTAGTATGGAAGTCGCATGTCTGTTTCCATTTCCTTCCCACGCTCCCCCTCCCTTCCTTATCTATGTCTTAGCTCTTGCACTATCTGAAATGTTGTCGGCAAGCAGAGTACGATAGTTAATTTCACATCCTTACTCTTCATGGCTTGTAAGAATGTCATTGTATTTTCCCTTGTTCCCTCCCTTGCCTTGAGGCGCTTTGAAACACATTGTGTATAGGCGCTATATAAATAAATGATCATATCATATGAAACTATCATATCATGTCCCCCGGTGCTGTTGGCTCCCAATTTCATTTCTGGTGATAGACAAGTGGTTCAACTAATAGAGTACAGAATGTGTGCTTTCAGGGCTTGGAGGGATGTCTCTGGTACCAATGAAGCCCATCCAAACAAAGTGAGCGCTGGTCACGCCCCCTCTGAGCCCAGAACAGTAATTACACAGGCCTTAGGTAAGATTAATTATATAATCTTTTATTACATGCTGGGGGACCCTGTAACCCTTACTCCTCTGCCCCCCCCTCTTCTTTGTCACTGCACTTGCACATTCTGAATATCCCAAAGCCTAGTAGGACCGCTGTTTGGTTTATTATTTCTTTTCTCTTGTTTTATACAGTGATGATACATGTAATTTAATACGTACTGCTATTTTAATTGTAAATTTGTGAAAAGTCAAGTTTTTTGACTAAAACACAATAAATAAATTAAAAAACAAAGAATACAAAGTGTCCCCTGTCCCCCCCAGATTTTATTTGTCTCCTACGCCCCTGTGTATTTGTATGTTCCTACGTGGTCCATGCCGTGGGGTGGGGGGGAGGATAGAGAGAGAGAGAGAGACAGAGAGAGAGAGAGAGAGAGAGACAGAGAGAGAAGAGAGAGAGAGAGAGAGAGAGAGAGAGAGGTGTGCAGGGCCCAAAGATAATTTTTAAAATTGTAATGTTTATCAAAGTAAGCTGCCACAGTGAGTTCATACGACTGCAGCTGTGCAAAATTGTTTGCTTTCTGTAGTTCATAATGTAAAATCTGGCAAGTCATTCATATGGAATAATAAAGTAGTGATCGGCCCAGAATCATATGCGGTGGACTTTTTCCAGAGTGCCCGTAAAAGTAAGTCTAGTGCCACCACGAACAAATATTCTATTAATGGCAAACACTGATGCTATTATTGAGGTTAGAAACTGCAGGACACTCAACATGAGGTCAGGCAGATGACAGAGAAGTCTTGAGAGATTGATTTGTCCATTTTTAGTTTTGACTATTAGGTGGAGCCGCCTTTAAGCTGTAACTATTACAGTGGAGTACAGTTAGTTGAGTGGTTTGGAGAAACATACAGCACGTGGGGGTTATTTGGTTATATAAATGCTTTCTGTCATGCAGTACTATTGTGCTTTGTGTTGTAGAGTCAGACAGTATTTCTAAGCAGGTTTCTAGGAGTTAATGGCTCAATTGCAGCTGTAAATGTTCTACTAGTGTAATGAAAATGACTTTACCAAGTGTGTCTTCAGGCACTTGATTTATAAGCACTATGTGTGTTCTTACGTGTGTTCCTTGTACTGAAGCCCAATTAAAAAGAAGAACTGGCAAAGAAAACGTGTTTGCTTGTGTATAGGTATTAGATTGTCACTTGCCAGGTACTGATATCATATGGCAAGTTGCACACACCATGTTCAGGCTGTTGGCATCTAATGGCAAGGTAGTAACATTAGAGCAGTACCTAGCAAACGTCTGTCCCATGCCTTCACAAAAGAAAAACAGATGGCTTTACCACCGCGTGCTTGATTACTGTCTCTAGTTTCTCATGGTTGCAGACAGAGTTTTATTACTTGTCACATCCGGCATGGACATGCTTTCATACAGTGAATGGCATTTTGTATTGTATTGGCGTTATAGGCATCGCCGCATTGCCAACATGATGTGTTCTTATGTGGCAATAATGGCCTACATGGGTACTCCTTCAAGGACACTATTAAGACTTTACTACACTTGGTCCTTTTTGATGGCTCAGATGAGTGAAGAAGTACAGTGAATTAGAATGCTACAGAGAGGACGTCCTGTGGCGTAGAAGTGTTTGCTCTATAATTTCCATCACCCACTCTTTGGTTTCCCATGTGTTCTTAACTGAGCAACTTTCTGCGTGGGTGTGCCACCAATATGGCCATGTTTTCTTACAGTGGTACAGCATTTCTCTATTGGCATTATGGGCAAATCCAACAGGAGTATGCTCTTACATGGGTAGAATCAGCATGGCCATATTTTCTTATAGTATATTTACTGGCATTATGGTCAAAGCAAACATGAGTATCTTCTTGTGTGGGGGGTTTACTGGAACATATTTGCGCAGCCAACTTGGACACATATGGGCAAAGCTAGCATGAATGTTCGTTTATACTGGCACTTTAAACCTTACCATTATGTTTTTGCTTAAATCTGCTTTTCAAGTGCACATATCGTGTGTTTAATGTTTTGGGCTCAGAATTTCACACACAACATGGGAATTGTGACGAATCCTTAGACAGCGTCACTTCTCCCCGAGGGGGAGCCCCTTTCCATGAGGCCAGGGAGGAGTGGCAGGAACTCAGTGCAAAGATCTCATGGGGAATTACTCTGCCTCTAGCAACAAGGATGAACATCTACGGAGAATGCAGTATAACAACACTCACCCAACTCCGTAAACACCCCTACTATTTAGACCCCAGTACCTTACCCAATATTTCTATGTACCTCAGCAAACCTGAAGATTCACCATCCACTAATAGTAGATCCAGGTGTTGCTGCCATGCCTGGAAAGCTGACAAAACTAAAAGTACTGAGAAGAGGTGGCCCAATAGAGGCATAACGATTACCAAAGAGTCACTAGCAACAAGGACTAATTTTACACAAGGGCGAGTCAAGCCCTATAATAAGGAGATAAGCTGGCAAGAAGAACCACAAACCCTGGAAGAGCCAGTGACGCGGCATGTTTGGGAAACCGGTAACGGGAAACATGGGAGACCCGGCAGGGTGGAGTGGAGCACCAAGCACTATTATTATTGTATTTATTGAGCACATATCTAGCTTTGAGAGCAACAGAGCACTTGACAGAGGTATACAACAATACAGATACTGTACAGAACAGGGCGTTTTACAGAGGTAACAACAGAACAGATATACAGCAGGGATAGGATACAGAGTGGCACAGAGGAAGGGTACAGCTGCTCAGGGTGGCGGGGAGGAGAAGGGCAGACAGTGTCTAGCGATTCAGGTCACGCAGAAGGGCGACGTGATAGCCTAGGTGTTGAGGGGGAGAGACTCCTTCAAGAGGTGGGGCTTGAGTTCCTTTCTGAATTTTAGAATCATGGGGGTGATTCTGATGCTTATGAGGAGGAGGTGCCATAATCTTGGGGTGTAGGCAGAGAAGGTTTGCTTTCTGGTGCTTTTATTTTTGCTGCAGCAAATTTCAAGTCTGCATGTGTCCTGGCTTCTGGTGGTGCGCTGTCTGCCAGATATGCTGAATTTCTCTTTGAGTTAGCTGGGTGACTTGAGGGTGACTGCCTTATAGGTGATGCAATAAGACTTGAAGGTGATTTGTGCATGCAGAGCGAGCCAGTGCAGGTCATTGAGGGCCGGGGTGATGTGTGCGTAGAAACTTGATGATGCGTGCATTCACATGTAGAACACTTCTCAGCGGTACAATGGAGGACGGGAGGCCTTCGAGGAGGACATTGCCCCCATCCAGGTGGGATAGGGCCAGTGCTTGAACAGTGGATCTAAAGCTGTCCGGAGAGGGGCAGGGCTTGGCTTTTCGCAGGATGGAGAGCTGAAACCAAGCTGTCTGAGTTGACTCAGAGATAGAATCCCTCATCCCAGTGGGAATAGAAATACCACTG
Source organism: Ambystoma mexicanum (assembly GCF_040938575.1). NCBI lineage: Eukaryota > Metazoa > Chordata > Amphibia > Caudata > Ambystomatidae > Ambystoma > Ambystoma mexicanum. Next base: position 1,205,154,256 of record NC_090926.1, on the reverse strand, counting down.
GCCACCAGAGAAGAGTCTGGGACCTGCACGCACACCTAGAGAGAGTTAGAGGGAGTCTCCCCCGTAATGCTGTGCTTCAAGCAAAGCCACTGACCAGCTGGGAACAGTAGAGCATCCACAAACCAAAACCTAACACAAGTCATCTTCTTCATGGCAGTACTTGGATGGGAAGCGACCCAGGTCTGCCAAATCCACATAATAATGAGATCTGGGCCAGACACCCACAAGGGAAGGCCAGTATACCCTATCTTCCCCGGGGCAGTACCTTACAGAGGAGTAAACCAGGTCTGCAAAAGAAACCAGTAGAGAGCTGAACTGTGAAATTAAGTGTACAAAGGGGCCATGGGAACGGATACATTTCCGCTGGTGTTGTGAACTGTGAAATAAATCTTAGGAAAGGCCAGGGTAAGGGAGACATTCCCCTACGTGTTGTGAATTGTGAAATAAAGCATGAGAATGGGAAGGGAATCATTCCCCCTGGTAATATGAACTGTGAGAACAAAGTTAGAAAAAGCCAGAAGAAGGGACTCATTCTCCTGGTAGCTTGACCCGCTAGGAGGATCAAACCAGTGATCCAGGGGAAGGGAGTCATTCCCACTGGCATAATAAAAGAGGGAACCTTTGGATACAGAGTGTTAGAGGATCTGTAATCTGTTTGTTTGTTTGTGAAGTACTAAAACCAGGGGAAGGGAGTCAGTCCCCCTGGTAAGGAACTTGAAACTAGAACTGTGCCACCCAGTCCAGAAGCAGGGAGTCATTCTCCTGGACCAAGAACTGGTGCTACTTATTAGTTTATTTATAAGCGCAAGGGACAGAGCTAGGGACATTTTGACACATTATGGTGGACTCTTTAAGTTACTACGACATCCTGACAGACCCATTAGCACTTTAGGTGAGGCAGGAAAACCCCTCATAGATATAGAGAAAGATAGGTTTTCTTTTTATGTTTACGTCAAATAAAAGTCTATAGCAATCACTATGTCACCTGTGTGTCAGTCTCCCCCTTCGGCACCCTTACAGTATGCTTTGCCAAGAAGGCTTGTGTACTCCACAACACATGTTCAAGATGGGCATTTATAGAAATATATTTCTGAGTGTTGCACACTGGCTGAAAGAAAATGTGTCACTGTTCATTGTTATTAGGAAGTCTGGGCCTCGAAAGTCAATTATCTCAACATGCTCCATAATTGGATGTGCTGCTTTTTAATGTGATTGAAAGCAAGAGACATAACTCCCTAATAAGGTTAATACACTTTATTTCTCTCACTCCTGCCAAGAAGGCCTTTCTCATTATATTCAATTTAGGCCTCATCTTTATTATCTATAAAGTATTCCACATCACCCACAATGTACTCTGGGGATGGGTAGGGGATGAGTAGGGAACAGAGCTCACGTCTGCCTTGGACACTGTCTTCACCTCCCTGGTGGAGGGATTTGAAAAGTAAACTCTCCCAACAGAGGGCCATCAAATTCATCCTTAAGTGTGTGGGCCAAAGTGAATCAGTGAAGAGTATGAGACCCCTTTACTTAAAGGCAAAAGTTTATAGGGGATTGGACTAAAGTAAGCCTGCTTTAAGAGTCCAATCATTGTCCAGACTTTGCCTTCTGACATCAAACCCAAAGTAATTTGTGTTAAAGGAAGTGAAGTGGCCATGAAGGGGGGTAGAGTCCAATCACTGTCCAGACGTTGCCCTCTGACATCAAATCATCCAAAGCACTTTGTGTTTAAGGAAGTGAAGGGGACAGGAAGGGAGGTAAATAGAGGGAACAAAAGATGATGGAATCATCCTCAAGCTGGTCTGCGCTGCCCCTATCTACACTAACTCCACTCCCTTTCCTTATCAGTAGCATCAAATACCCTTTTGGTATGCAGCACCCTGGTGTGAGGTTAGTCCTTTTGGTATGTGTGTGCCCTTTGATTCCTAGGCCTGCTCCTGCTGGGAGGCTGGCTCACTGGACAGAGGCGTTTCCCAACCTCTGAAAGGTTCAAAATGAGAGGCATAGCCGTCCAGTCTGCTGCTCTGAAACTTGGTGTGGCAGGCTGTGTGACAGGAAAACACTTACGCCTTCCACAGCTGAGCTGGGCTCACAGGGCTGACATGGGTATGATATCAACGTGGCTATAATAAGTATGAGGGATGCTAGCCACCATATCCTAAATCAGGTATGGCTCATAAAGTGTACAACTGCCACCAGGGTAGAAACTCTCATAGTTATGTGATTTCGGGAGCAGGGTGTATATCTTAAAGCCAGACCCTTTGCTGCAATGGCTTGGCTTTCAGTGCATCTGTCAGAGAGCACTTGTGCTCATCAAACCTGTTCTTTGTCACGGGGGAGCGGGTGAGGCAGATCTGAATACTTATTCAGCAGAGCACACTATGCTTTTGATATGGTGTTTGAGAAGGGGGTTCTTGTCCGCAGACCACCCGCTCTGAGAGAGAATTACTTGCATCATTTATATTTCATGAAAATCACAAAAGCCAGGGCTTGTACACCTTTGCCAAATGGCAACCCTTCACATGGGGTTTTAAATACACCAACATTAGCCCACGAAGAATTTAACTTCAAGATAACTTGGGCCAGAAAATGTGGTTGCCGATTGCTTATTGACTTTCCCTCAACCACTCAGAGCACGGGTCTCCTGAGGAGGATTTGTGGGCTGCTGTTGCACAGATCGCAGTAGGATCAATACCCAACGAACACACAGAAAGGGGCTAATGTAGAAGATCTAGAATTGCAAGAAATGTGCAAGCTACTAATAGCAGGTTGGCCAGGGCCGCCCGAAGAGATTAGCGAAATATTTCACCAAGTACGCACTGAGTTATGGGCAGAGGGAGACATGCTTTCAGAGGGACGAAAGCTGGGCCTCCCAAAGGTGTACACCTGTTTATTATAGAGACAGCGTATAAAGAACATTTAGGTAGGCGCTTGATGAAACGTTGTGTGTGGGAATGGTATTGGGGCCAAAAATGGATGCGGAGGAGGTTGGGGCACTTAAGTGGTGTTTGCTGTGTGCAGAGAGTGAAAAGTCGCTTGTAAGCATGGAGATCCTCCTCCCTCCGGACCCTGATAGTCCATGAGAATGAAGTTGAATATACAATCACTCCAAGTGGCACCGTATAGCTTGGGCAGGTGATGCCACGGCTTGTTTAGTAATTCAAACTCTTAGTGTGTTTTTGGAAGAGGGGTTACCCTCGCCCTGCTGCAGAGGCATTGCTACGGGGGGGCTAAGAGGGCTATAGCCCCATGTCTTTTGGTTGTAGCTCTGGATAGAATCTCAAGAGCTACAACCAAAAGGCTAGCTAGCCGACAGTCCCGACATTAGCGTAGCCTCGGGTCTTTTCCAGACTTAGCAACACCCCTGCCCTGCTGACTGATAATCGGGTGCAATTAAATTCTAAAGACTTTGCCGAGATCCTGGAGAGTGCTGGGGTACAAAACTGAACTACTGCTTTGTACTTCCCCAGATAAAAAGGGTGGTGGAATGTTTTACGAAAGTAATTAAAGGGACGCTCCAGCTGGCATGGATATCAAACATAGGAGTTCAGGAATGTGGGCCTACCGGACTACCGAGCATGGATGTCATGCCCTTTCTGGCCTTGAGGCAAAGGAAGCATATGTGTGAGTTGGCTCCTAAATTGTTAATGGTGTCAGGACCCATGAGTGTGGATAGTCTAGAATTGATAAGGAGAGCAGAGGTTTTAAAGGCTACATGCAAACATTGGCTTGAAGAAAAGAAACAAGTGCAAGGTGAATGACTTAAGAGTGGGAGAATGGGTAAGGATCAGAAATCACAGGATGGGAAGGAGGGAGTCTAAATGGAGAGAATTGAAGAAGCGGACACCACAATCCATTCATCAATATATCCCCTAAATTATGGCATATTGTATTCAATATAAAGGAGCTACCAGGCTTAAGTCGATCCTGTGACACAGGGATCCGCAAAAACTTCAAAACACAAGAACCAGGTATAACCACCCAGTAATGCCCGATGCTCTCAAGTTTTTCGTAAACGAGCTGTTGAATCGTGATGATTCTTATCATTATATTTCTTTACTTTCATTCATCTCATAGTTCTCTATTTTGTCTACCAAAATGGCACTATCATGGCCGTGGGCTCTCATCCCAACCGCCTCCTTCTGGATTAGCATCTCCCGTCTCTCATTAACTTCCTACCCTCACCTGCCACACCTCCAGCTGCCACCCCTCTGGCCTCTCCGACCCCACCGACGGGTGTACCACGTCCCTGTACAGCACCTTGGAAGACATTTACAGGTGGCAACCAGCTTCACTTAGCTCCCCTAAATTCTCGCTCTGATGTTAAACACTCCTCTGACATCTGTCACCTCCTTGAAGACGTGAACCTTGACTTCCTCGCTCTCACCGAGACATGTTCAATGCCAGCTCTGTCACTGCTTTTGAAACTCTCCTTCCTGAGGGCTACAAGATCCTCTTCAAGCCCAGGTCTAACCGGTCTGGAGGTGGAGTGGCCCTCGTCTTACCTGAATGGGTCCCTGCTGCTATCATTCTCGCTCAGTCATACTCTTCCTTTGAATACATCGTCGATCGTCTATAGGCTCAGTGTCTCTCGTACCCTCTCCTTACTCTCGCCACTATCTATAGGCCCCCTAGAACTACCCCCCTTTTCCTCTATGAATGGGATGACCTCTCCTCATCTCTTCTGACCTCCTCCCAGAAACTTCTCTTCCTGGGTGACTTTAACATTCATCTAGATCAGGGGTGCACAACTGATTTTGACAGAGGGCCGAAAGTACCCTACATGATGGCTATAGTGGGCCGAAAAGTAAATGTGGGTGGGGCGGTAGGCGTGGCGTGGCGTGGCAGGAGGCTTTTTCAATCCCTAATTTTGATTAAACACTATGCCCCATAGCCCCCACCCCTCAAGCAAACACTATGCCCCATGGCTCCCACCCTCATGCAAACACTATGCCCCAAGGCCCCCACCCCTCAAGCAAACACTATGCCCCATGGCCCCCACTCCCCAACCAAACACTATGCCCCATGGCCCCCACCCCTCATGCAAACACTATGCCCCAAGACGCCCCCCCTCAAGCAAACACATTGCCCCATGACACCCCCCCTCAAGCAAACACTGTGCCAAATGACACCCACCCCTCATGCAAGCACTATGCCCCATGGCCCCCACCCCTCATGCAAACACTAGGCCCCAAGACACCCACCCCTCATGCAAACACTATGTCCCATGGCCCGCACTCCCTAATCAAACACTATGCCCCATGGCCCCCACCCCTCATGCAAACACTAGGCCCCAAGACACCCACCCCTCATGCAAACACTATGTCCCATGGCCCCCACTCCCCAACCAAACACTATGCCCCCTGACACCCACCCCTCATGCAAACACAATGCCCCAAGACACCCACCCCTCAAGCAAACACTATGCCCCATAGCCCCCACTCCCCGACCAAACACTATGCCCCATGACACCCACCCCTCATGCAAACACTATGCGCCAAGACACCCACCCCTCAAGCAAACACTATGCCCCATAGCCCCCACTCCCCAACCAAACACTATGCCCCAAGACACCCACCCCTCATGCAAACACTATGCCCCATGATACCCACCCCTTATGCAAACACTATGCTCCAAGACACCCACCCCTCATGCAAACACTATGCCCCAAGACACCCACCCCCCAAGCAAACACTATTCCCCATGCCACCAAGCATGCACCATGCATACATACTCATACAGACCCCAACGCCCCCACCCCTGCATTCAAACTAACAAGCATACACCATGCACCCATACAGATTCGAACCCCCCACCCCCAACTCAGCACACAAACCCACAAGCATACACCATGCACCCATACAGACCCGAACCCCCCACCCTCAACTCAGCACTCAAACCCACAAGCATACACCATGCACCCATACAGACCCGAACCCCCCCACCCCCAACTCAGCACACAAACTCACAAGCATACACCATGCACCCATGCAGACCCCACCCCCAACTCACCATACAAACTCACATGCATACACCATACATCCATACAGACCTGAACCCCCCACCCCCCAACTCACCAAACAAACTCACAAGCATGCACGCATACAGACCCGGACCCCCACCCCCACATCTCAACATACACTGATAGTGCGCACAACAACAACAAGCATTCAGGCAGACCCGACCCTTCCAGTCCCCCCCCCAGCATCTCAACATACACTTCACTTGCACACAAACACATTCAGAGAGACCCGACACACACCCCACCCCCGCATCTCAACACACACTGCACTTGCACATCAACACATTCAAGCAGACCGACACACACCCCACCCCCGCATCTCAACACACACTGCACTTGCACACAAACACATTCAAGCAGACCCGACACACACCCCACCCCCGCATCTGAACATACACTGAACTTGCACACAAACACATTCAGGCAGACCCGACCCCCCCCCTCCGCATCTCAACACACAATCCACTTGCACACAAACACATTCAGGCAGACCCGACCCCCACACCCCCTCCGCATCTCAACACACACTGCACTTGCACACAAACACATTCAAGCAGACTAGACACACACCCCACCCCCGCATCTCAACATACACTGAACTTGCACACAAACACCTTCAGGCAGACCCGACACACACACCCCCTCTGCATCTCAACACACACTGCACTTGCACACAAACACATTCAAGCATACCCGACACATCCCCCACCCCCGCATCTCAACATACACTGCAGACATACAAATACAAACACACCCATACACACCCGACACCCCCCCCCCACCTCCACATCTCAACATACATACAAAAACAAAAAACACAGTCAGGACGGACCCGAGACAGACACACACACACACAAACATACAGCCGCCCCCCCCCCATGTACTTACCCAGACGTGCTGGAATGCTGGCGAGGCTTCTGGCACTACGGCTGGCGTGGCAAGCAAGGCTGAAATGCCTTCCGGCATCAAGCCTTACTGGCTACGCCAGCCGTAGTGCTAGCACTCCATTGGTGCAGCACACACGCACTACGTGGCTCATAGGAGCTGCGTGGTTCGTGTACACTGAACCAATGAGGGCCAGTGTTTTGTCCGGCCCGAAAGACAACAAAGACTTTCCTAATGGAGGGCGGCCGATGCTGCTTGCGGGCCGCCCTCCATTAGGAAAGTCTTTGTGCCTCGCGGGCCGGGCAAAACGGCATGGCGGGCCGCAACTGGCCCGCGGGCCTTAAGTTGTGCACCCATGATCTAGATTCTCCGGATGCAGCCACAGTAGTTTTCCGTGACCTATGTGACTCTTTCCCTCACTATTCTTCCCTCCGCCCTGACCCACTCTGCTGCACATACCTTGGAAGCGCTCATCTCTGAAGATATACCTCTCTCTAACCCTCGAACTACCCCTCTCTCCTGGTCTCCTGGTCTGACCACTCTCTCCTCTTATCTGGAGATCCTTGGGCCCCCAGTGTTGTCTCTGCCCGCACTACCAGTGTCCTTCTCCGTCATTCCACCCCTGCTTTTGACTCTTATAACAACTAACCTCCATCTCTCCATCTCTAACACTCTGGACATCCTTGCCCCGGCCATGAGGATCTGCATGAAGCGTGCCTCCAAGTCCAACTCTTGGTATGACTCCGACTTGGCCGCTCTGAAACTCAAGTGCAGAGTTGCTCCAAAGGCAATATTGACTCACCATCCGCTCTAAGACATGAGCTCATGCCCAAGCCCACATTTCCATACATGCTAACATTCAGAGCCACCCGGGAGGGAGATTTCCACAGGGAAATTGGGAGACCTACATTTTCCCATAGGAATGCATTGGGGCTACAGTAATTTTAGGTGGGAGAATGTGAAAAATAGCTATATTTTTGGCCGAAAAATCGGGAGTCTCATGCCTAAATCGGGAGGGTTGGCATATATGCATTCCTGGGGCCACTAATAACATGGCTGAACTTTTCAAAATCTGCAAGGAACTTGCCAATCCCACTGCAGTCTCCTGTTCCCTCCCAGGATCGCTGCACTGCACTGGCCTCCCACTTCTCCACCAAAACTAGGGACACTGCTCTCCTCTACTTCCCTCCCCAGAACACCTCTGCTCTTGCCTCACTTGGTCCCCATCTTGCCCTCCCCCATACTCTTCTTCTTCTCTCCCATTGCACTAGGTGAGCTCTCTAGAGTAGTCTGCTCTATGAAATCTCCTCCAAACAGGTGCTCGACTGCTCTTCCAGAACTATCAAGGACAACATCTCCTCTCTTGCCCCTGTCTTGTCTGACTTCTGTAACCATTCCTTTGCTACTGGCTCTTTCCCACAACCCCTCAAGCACTACCTTGTGCTCCCTCTCCTGAAAGAAACGTCTGCTGACCCTTCATAACTATCACCCAATCTCCATCACCCCTTTCCTGGGCAAACTCCTGGAGATGTGGGTCATGACCCACCACACTAACTCTGCTGGCTGTCTCCACAACCACCAGTCTGGCTTCAGAGCATCCAGAGGCACAGAAACTGCTCTCCTGAACACACGTGAAAACAAACCAGCTCTCAAATCTTGATTCCAACTCTCCCTCTGTTCTGATCCTTCTCGATCTTTCCTCTGCCTTTGACATGGCCAATCATGCCATCCTCATAAATCGTATCTGTGATACCCTAGGCATCATGGACAGGCACTGGCCTGGCTGACCTTCCTTTCTAACCGACCTTCCCAAGTGCAACTGGGCCCTTTCCTCTCCACCACCTCGCTCTCTACCTGCAGCTTCCTTGGGGGCTCTATCCTTTCACTGTGGCTTTTCAATATCTACATTTCCCCTCTGACCCACTTGATTTCCACCTTCTTTCCTCACTTCCGGTATTATACTGATGACACACAGCTCCCTCCTCTTCTTCCTCTCTTATACCTGACTGCTATTGAGGCATGGCACTCTGCTAATGATCTCTGCCCATAGGCACTATACACATGTCCAATAAAATAAAAAATAAAACATACTTGCCAACCCTACCGATTTAGGCGGTAGGATACCGCTTTTTAAGCAGTCCTACCGTCTACCGATTTAGTGGCAACAAATACCGATTTTTTCAATATTTTTGAAACTTTAAGATTCCTACAGATTTTTGGTCACAGAATGTTGGCATGTATGATAAAATAACAGGTCCATACATGCCAACCTCCCGATTTTTCATTTAAAAATGGTGCTGTTTTTTTACTGTCTCCCACCTAAAATAATTATAACCCCAATGCAATGCTATGGGAGGAATACATTCTCCCAATTTCTGTGTGTGAAATCCCCCTGTGAGGGGCTCCTGAATGTTAGCTTGTCTGCAGGTTATTTGGCCCTTCCTACTGCTTCACCACTGGTGTAACTTCTTTTTATTACCCTATCTTTGTCTCCTTATAATGTATGCAACACACAGGAGCCTCAGCCTGTTTTCCAGTGTAAGCAAGGGGTGGGAAATTGGGAATCATGTTGATACGTCCCCCGCACATCTTCAGCCGGGTCTAGCTTTTCAGCACCGCCGCGCTTTCATTCGGAATCGGATGCACCCTGCGCGTTGCGTGAGCGTGACGTAGATTAGTATAGATTACGTTTTATGGAATGTTGCATGGAAGTCACGTGACGAGGGCGCGTTACTGGGTCCGTTCCTCTAATGGGAATTTATCTGTCACTGTCAAAGGAATGGGCAAGATGGCCGAAGACCCCTCCACTTTGCGAGGAGGCACGGAATACATTCTTTAGCCAAGAAGGTAGTGATGGGAAGGAGTTTGGGCTCAAATTATGCCCCCGCCCGACTCCGAATAGTTCCAGTACGATAACCTCTTTGCGGGTTAAGCCTCAACGCTCCTCTGTTAGGAAATGGGGCTCGAGAGAGGTCGCAGAGGAACTGCAAGGTCTAGGCAACAGCTCGGTGCGGGAAAATGGGTGCCACCCCTTGCCCCCCCCCAGCTCTAGGGTAGAAGCCAGGCTGCCTGGCGCCCAGCAGGGGACGGCCAAGAGCCGCTGCCCTGTTCAGAGGCAAAGTGCATTCCAGCTCAGTAGAGGGGACCGATACCCCCACCCCCCCTCTATAGGGTAACAAAAACTGCACGCAGACCGTTTGGGGATGTATAACCTTGGCAGCCTGCCACCTACATGAATTAAGTTGCGGAATAAACTATCAAAGGCAGAAGTACTTGGCACCACGCGTATGACAGCCTTTAATTATGACCAGAATATGCATTAAAATGTATCATTATGAAGATAGGCCGGTTCCTTGGCATTTATTGACTTATGAAGACAATGTTGTATTGTTTTCCCGCAGTTTACTCTGTATTTCTGACACCAAACGTCCCGCCCCACTCCCCCCCTTTTGACTTTAAATCAGCAATGTATCCCACGTTGCCCCCTTTGCCCGCATCCCCACTGGGGAAACTGTAAGGAGTGCCGCGCAATTGCCACTGCGCCAATTCAGGTTTCATACCCATGCCTGTACTTCCTCAGTCCTCCGCGGTGCAGTATTTTTTTGTTACTCCTTAATTTTAGAAAAAAAGATATCTGCACTGCATTCCTGCCAAATGTACCACCACATGCCCTCATTTCCCCGAACTGAGAGGGGGTATCTGCATCTTCAGAGCTGGAATGTACCCATGTTCACTCCAGCAGGAGAATCCGCTCTTTTCTCGAAACGGGTCAGCAGCCCTTAGCCATCCTCTGCTGGACGACAGCCCCCCACCCCCGTTTAAAAGTCCCCCTTCCTCCCTTCAAAATATCCCCTTTTCATTGAACTTATCGGGGCATTATATCTGCGCGACGTCCCTGGTTGATTCTGCTTCGTGAGTGGAGCCATGTTTACAATGGTTGATGGTAACCTCTAGGGTTTCAAAGCCATAATCGTTGCGAACCGGTTTATCGGCACACGTTAATCCGCCGGTGTTGTAATGGGAGGTGTTGGGCGCTTGGAGAAAGATCGTTAATTAACTTGGGCGGGAACAACAGGCCTATTGGATTAGGTCTGTTTACTCGGGTTACATCTCTGCGATGTTCTGGGAGTGGCTTTGTTGTCGCTCAACCATTTTAAAATCGTGTATTAGTTCGGTACACTCCCATGAGAAACGGAGCAATGTCGGACGACGCTAGCATACGTTGATGGGAAATTTGGTCTCATCTGCTGCTAACTGATTTCCCTGATCTAATCTTGGTACTGAATTCGCCGAATTTCACATTGCCAAGAGGATATTTCTGCCTTCTTTTTTATCAGAATGACTCCTGGACATTCTTGAGCCTTAGACCCTTCTTGCAACTTCAAATACGTAGCAGGCGATTTCCACACTACTTGTGCACTGTGCAGCACTGCACATTAAATACAAATTCCATGACATTGAAGCTTTTTACCTAATATACTAATTTTGTTTTTCTCTTGTCCCATCAGAGTTCCTAGCAATGCTCCTGCTGCATCTCGGACAGGTGCCACGATTCTGCCCGGCCTCGTCACGACGGAGGATAAATGCATTCTGTGGCCCCCAGCTCTCTGCAGTATGGGAATGTAACCCAGGAAGTGGCCCTACACCGAGCTGATGATGGAATCAGACCTGCAGTCCGAGCTGCTGTCTCGGAGAAGAACTACAATGGGACCTTTGCCAGGACGGAGACCCCGCAGACGGGAGAACTTGACGAAGTGGACAAGATTAAGAGCAAGTTGATGTCTGCCTGGAACAACGTGAAATATGGTGAGTGAGAGCAGGTGCTTCCACCATAACATTCCCTTGGGCCTGTGCTTTCCCTGTGTTTGCGGGAGTAGACCACGTTTTTTCTTTATAATGTTCTATAAAGTAGGAATGTAGTTGGTAGAATGCTTTCTTTGTCGACCGGATCAGTCTTATGTTAATGTTCTGGGTCTTATACCATGCACACTGTTGCCACTTGCATGGTCTCTTGGTGCTCTGGCGGGTCTGCAAAGGAAGGAGGATTGTGGAGTTTGCTAGTGGGATTGAGAGAGAGAAGAGCAAGAGAGCTTTGATGTGCTGTTGGCAGCTTCAGTTCTGCCTTTACTTCTTTTGTAAGCCATGCTGTTTATTTTTTATTTTAAGTCTGTTTTATTGCACAATCCTTATGGTCCACCACTTGTGGGTACTTATCCTGTAGAGGTATAACATCTCCCACTTCTGATCCAAAAGTAGCTTCCCCTTGGCAGGGCCTCGACTCCCTTGCAAGCGTCTTGTAAAGCCGGCATGCTGCCGTCAGCTCCGACAGGAACATGAGCAAACTTTGTTTTCCACTTCATATTCGACCTCTCTTGCTTACCTGCCATGCATAACAGCGCAAGCATATCCTTTCCCCCTTCTTTCCCTACTTTGCCTGATCAAGTCTTCACCGCCTGGGGACCAAAGAAAAAGCGCACCGCAGAGGAAAGAAATAACACAGCTCAGCCAGGGTTTGAAACGCCCCTTGAAAATGAAAACCTGTCCAGCGTAGTTTTATGTTTTTGGAGCTCAATCCCTGCGCGTGTCAGTGTGAATTTATTTTTTTTTTAAATTTGTTTTGTTAGCTTTAATTCGACAAAAAAGTAATACACAGATATCAAAACCACAAATGCAACAACATCGTATCACTTAGCTCATAAATCGCTTCCAATCGGAAAACAAATTCATCATTTTGCCAGAGAAAAAAAATGAAAGCAGGTTCAACATTTTACCAAAACCGACAGCTAATGCAAATGGGTTTCTCTACCCCAAGGCATTATTCTACTACCTTAGCCTTTCTCGTGTGTATTTTTCCTGCCCAAATAACTAGTAGCAGCAAAAACAGCCTCTACATCTGCAGTGTCCAGGCATATTGCCATGGCATCACCTACTGAATGCAGGCGCGACTTATTAAAAAAAAAAAAAAAGAAAAGGCTTCAGAAATCGCATCCTCGGCCTTAGTGACCGGACAGAGTAATAAGTAATGTTGAACAGTCTCCTCGGGCTCGCCGCAAAGAATACAGCATTGTTCCATCTATGCCAAAATGCAGCAATTGGCAGAATTCCAATACGGAACTATAGGTATAGAGCCCTTTCCCACTTAAGGGAGACGTAATCCAGGTACTCTTCGCAACCTGCCTGTCTCTTGATTATAAGAGATCGGGCCAGCTGTTCTGAGGCCCTGGATTTTCCCAAAATGTCCTGCCGGGACTTTGGCCCTGCTGCGCTCTTAATCACTACCTTGGAAACGGATGTAATCACTGAGGGATTTGACCAATACTTAACCCAACCCCCAAAACCGAGAAAAACCCAAATTCAGGTGAACAGCCCACAAGAGCTGCTCCCTTTCGGGGACAAAACATCAATAACTGCCTGATTTCATGTTTCATGGGGTTATTCTTGCGTCCAGGGTGCATTCAATTGCTGGGCCCATTTGCTGGCAGCCAGCCTCCGAAACCAGATTGTCTTTGCATCCTCTGGTCCCCCGTGATGTTCCCTTGTGCCCCCACCATTCTCGCACACAGGTGTTGCCTGTTTTTGCTTGATTCTTCTACCCTGCTCTCCCCTCACCACCCTCAACCCTACTTCTGCAGAGTCCTGATGCATTCTGGTTTCACTATCACCGTCTTGTGGCCAATGCTGGATTTGACATTTATGGACTTCATTGATTCACAGTGCATCACCCTTTCTCAACTCTCATGCTGGACTTCGTTTGCATCTTGTACTCATGGTGGCCCTGAATCATGATGTTCCCATCTTCATCTTGTATCCTGGCTTGCAACATTGTTTTACTACTGACTTCTGCAATTGTATTCACTCTCCCCTCTTGCTTCTCCACTCTTTTTGACTGCTAACTCTCTGTTCTCTCCTCCTTTCCCTTCTCCCTTTCCTATCTCCTCCCCTTAGTTTCTTCTATGCACTTACTCTATCAGAATTGTACCTGGACCTAGTATGATAGCAACCTCGTCTGTCTCCTCCCCTAGTATGATAGTCGTTTGTTTTGTTCCTCCCCTACCTTTCTCCACCCCTCTCCCTCACCTTGTTTTTCTCCGACTCTACCAGAATTGTTGTCAGGCCTAGTATGGTATTTGCCTGTCTGTTTCCATTTCCTTCCCACTCTCCTCTCTGTTCCGGATATATGCCTTAGCTCTTGCACTATCGGAAATGTCATCAGGCCGAGTACGATAGTTAATTTCACATCCCTACTGTTCATGGTCTGTAAGAATCTCATTGTATTTTCCCTTGTTCCCTCCCTTGCAGCGCTTTGAAACACAGTTTATTTATATAGCGCTTATACACAATCATATAACTAGTGGTGCATGCATTGAAATACAGATTTTACGAGAGGCAGTTAAAGGCATCTCCTGGTGATGTCTCATCTCTCATATAATTGGCCTTAATTAAATGTAGCTGCTGGCAGGTATTGGTGCCAAGCTAACCATGCTATGCAGGCAACCATGCTAAATGGCTGCCTGTAATTCTGCCCTCTTAAGGGATTCATCAAATGCAAGCTCTGTTCTCCTCAACTGTAGGGCACACAACTGTTTTTTTTTTTTTTGTCTTTGTCATTGAAAGTGTGTGTGTTCGATACTCAATACTAGGGCATTAGAATGAATATGTAAATAAGATCCTGTCTCTTTAATTCTGAGTATGGTGTGATTGCAATTGACAGGTGGTAAATAAACGCAGGCATTGCAGTGAAAGAGGAAAGAATGTTTTTCAGTCTCTAAGTTGGGCAGAATAAAAGGTGGGACCGCTCTATTCGTGCCATATCAAGCCTCTTAACCTCACAAGGTCTCTGCCTTTCATTCATAATGTATGATGCATTGTAAGGTATACCTGGGTTATTGCATGACCCCTCCAACCTTGTTTTCGTTAAATCAGCTTTTCAGACGATACTCTGCCACGTTCCTTTCAACTCTGATCTTTCGCTCTCTGCATTTGGTGTGCTAGTGTCCGAGCTCTATTCTGCCTCACCAAGGCATAAGAGTTGAGGGAGAGCGCGCACGTTTCCCCTAAATCGAGTTAAAAATACGCTGATAACACTATCATCAAGGAGAAAAGACACCAGCTGGCCTTTCCGTTGGCCAGCACACCGTTTGCATTCAATTCTGAACAATGATCTGTTTTTCCAAGCACCCTAGGTGGCGAAAGAAGGTGCATGATTTGGAGGGCACAGGCTCACTTCCACCATGCTTTGCTCCCATTGCATAGAGAGATCCAGACTGCCAATAAAAGGTGGCTAGGAAAGGGTTCCACCTGTTTGGTTGCTAACTGATGTCTGATTAAGCACAAGCATAGGACACTCCACATACCCCATTCATTCTTGAGGCAATACTCAACAAAAACGTGTGAAATGGAATCAATATTATTTTCCATTTAAATCGTCGAATGACAGTCCTTGAGTATCCCCCGTTTTTGCTGTGTACAAACACTGTACGTATTGAATGTTTCTAAAATATATCAAAAAAACGCTTTCATATTTTTTCATAATTTCATGTAAAAAACAAAATGTGTTGCTAAGGGCCAGGGTGCAAAAATAAGTTGAGTCACTAGCCAGCCATAAAGAACCTTAATTCTATACATAGTGCACACCATTTCTTACTCGCCAGCGGGGAGTGTACATTTTGAGCCCTGTTAAAATATGCCCGTTATGTAATTTAAGCAGAAACTGGCAGCATGATGCAGGTGAGCAGCTTTTTAACAAAAAAAAATAAAGTTTAGACTGTATACTTTAAGATGGTGGTTTCTGCAGAACTCGAGATCGTGAAATGTACTCGGTTTGCCGTGTCATCGAGTCAGGGTTTTAGAACGCATCGACAAAGCGGTAGTCCTAGTCATTCAGGGAAGCCTTGGTGAGTTTGTAAGCTGTGCACACAGGCAAACCGCCAACTGTGAAACCTGTACAAAAAGCAGAATGCAGAAATTGACGGTGCAAGCTACGTGCCACCCATGTGATCTCGATTCTATAGATAAAAACCGCACACTATCTGTTACTCGCCAAGAGTTAAATATCACTACACCAAGTGCAAATTGTGTGCTTTGCAATAAGGGTCACAAATACACTGGGCAGGTATTTTTGCTCCGGTGGCTGGTGTAAATGACTACCGCTGTGGAACAAAGGCTACACAGTGGTGCAACCATATTTTAGATCTACAGCTGCCATTAGTCCACAGCACCAACACTGTCTGGGTGAGAAAACTCTCTCTCATGGGCACTTTTGCAGCACTTGCAAAGAGGCTGTGTCTACTATGCTACATTATAATCTATAACTGTTTTGTAGTAAAATTCTGCTGCAAGGGTTAAACCCTGCAGGCTCGGTATCCCACTATATAACCTACATGATTAACTTATTTGCTGCCATAAAGCTTTACTGAGCGGTTTTGACTAGCGAGTGATAATTATTTGATTTATTGGGCATTTGTATGGCGCCTATACAAAAGTGTTTCCAGGTGCCACAAGACAAAAAGGGGTTTGTGGGGAGCATTGGAAAAAGAAACAAACAATGACGGTTATATTGACCTTGTAACAATCCTACCGTGCAAAGAAGAGGTGATGAGTGCAGGAGGAGGAGGAGTAGAGGGCAGGGATGGGAGGGGGTGAGTCCTCCAACACAGGTTGCACTTCCCCTTCAGATTAGGTGGCAACATCACTTGGGTCAGGATACAACCCTCCATGGTGTAGTTGGCAGAGGTGTGTCCGCAATGTACCACCTCCTGCTGGTTCTAGCTAAATTGCCTAGGTAGCCAGCTTACTTGGGTGACCGAGACCGCGTTGGGCCTGGTGATGGATTTTTTTCTCATTCATCAGTGTGCATCTAGGTCTTGCAACCAGTTGGACCGATATTTCACTCGAACAAAACTCTGGGTTTGGCACCTTAGTCTAACTGGAAATATGCCAGAAAGCAATAGTGCATGTCTGCATGTGTAGAATTGAGGTGACGAGTGTCTTCGTGACTTTTTTTTGGTAGCTGTCAACTCTCAATGTTTACCCCTGTTCTTAGGCCACCTGCTGATCGTCATGCAAAAAGCAAGATGCTGCACTGCACTCTTCATTTCAACAGAGATCTGTCAAATATTTTACACCTAGTAACTGTAGATAAACTTTGTTATTTACCTTTAACAATCCTGTTTGGCTGTCCCTATTTGAAACAGTTACTACCTATTCTGTTTCTGTGCCCCCACCCCTTTTACACGCCAGAGAAAGGTGCCTTGGTTGCTCGACTATAGCTACCCCAGGTGGACTATGGTCACTTGGAAGACCCAGCTTCCTTTCATCAGGGGGATGATATTGAAGCACCGTTCTAGAGATATGCTACCACAGTGTGTAGAATTGCCTGAAGTGGCAGGTGTGCTCTACAAACACAAATATTACACCAGGACTTCTTGTGTTACAGAACTGTGACAGCACAGGGTTGTCCATGTTTGTGCTTAACTACACAGTCCACGTTTTCAGATGGTACAATATGTGAGCTAGAACTGCAATTCTTTCTAACCCTGCAAAGGTTACTATGGTGATAGACTAAACATTCTATTTCTGTTTTTATCTCCCAGGTTGGAGCGTCAAAACAAAAACTAGTTTCAACAAATCTTCCCCTCTCCATCTCCTTGGACGTTACTACCTCTTGGACCATGAAGGTAAATGCTGAACACGTTACTGCCTTTGCTCCATCTCATGCTTTTAGTGTTTGCTAGGAGGGGCCACTCGTTAAAGGCTTCTGTCAAATCTTCTTGTGCTATCAACACTATGATGGGATCAAAACCGTTCATGTCACCAAAAAAGAACTGTACGTAAAAGCCACTGGCATGAAAACGTTACATGACTGTTGAATGACTTTCTGATTGCATGGGCTTTCACATTTGCTTAATTTCAGACACTTATTAAATCCTGGATGTTTGACATTGCTTTTACAGCATGTAGTAACCTTAGCCTTCACATCGAACGTTTATGTTTTGATGATATTTGTTAATAGACGTCATTGGGTCGATGATGAGAATCTATTGTGGGGGCTGTATAGTGGGTCTCCAGTAGATGTGGTTTACCTCTCTCTGCACACTTGTGACTATTGGGCAGGTTCCGAAAACATTGTCTCTATGATATTTTGGTATTCAAGCCCCATCAACCGTAGTCACCATAGTCCATGTGGAGGGATTTTGGAGGTTGTGATCCTAAATATCTGGAGAGCTGCAGGTAGCAAACCCTTTCTATACAGGTTTACAGAAGCAATAATTGATTCGGTTCATAGGGAAGTGTTGACACTGGGCTCAGGCTGTTGTGGTTCCCTGTCCACAATGTTTATTTTAAACACTGGGGAGCGAGGTCTTTCTGAGGTGAGCTTATATGGCTCTGCAGAACACGTTCTGGTCTTGAGCATTGTGTAGCTGCGTGATCTAGATGGAGGAGGCACTATATGCTTATTTACTGACTGGAGCAGCAGGGTTGCCTGGTCAGTGATCAGGGTCATTCTCTTGATGCCATAAGTGGTTTACTGCAGGTTGGTGAAGGGAAATGCATTGGGCAGTGCAATGCTGGTGGTTTTGTAATGTTTTAATGCTGCTTCGGAGTGCATATGTTTAGGTACAACAGGTACCTTTTGTGTAGCGAAAAGATCAGGAACACTGTAGGCCATACCAGATGAGTATTGATTTTTACCTATTGTCAATGTTGAAAACGGGTGTTTTTAAATTATAGTTTTTTTTAGAAGAAGGATGTTTGATCCAGATCTCAAGAATCGTTTGACAACATAACTGTGGATGTTCTGTTGCAGCCCTTGTTCCAAATTGCTTTGTGATCTCAGCAGAGTCTTTTAGAAACATTCCCTAAACCTAGCAATCTTGGCTTGCAAAATCTACTAGCCTGCATACATTGACGAGGAGATTTCATGAAAGGTTCCGTTTGCAGGGTACTTTACCTTGCTGCAGAGTATGGGGATGTTTGAAACTTTTTTTATTTAACATTTCAACAAACTTGCATTATGTAATTTGTAGCAATTTTAGCTTCTAGGAAACCTTTTCCTCCTGGCTGACCCCAAAATGCGCTCTCTAATTATTTGGAAATCGTACATGTGTTACTCTCCTGCGTAATTGCATGGAGAGTAGCATTAGCCATGTTGGGTTATTTCCCGAGACAAGCTCTGGCAAGTTGCTTGGGTGGATGTGCCTTTGCCTGCCTGAAGCATGATAGATGCCTGAGAGTCCTCTGTAGTCTGCAATCCTTAGGTCTGCCAAGGAAAATGCCTTCAAAAGGTTGTGGGGTGGCCAACTGATTGGCTGGCAAATATTCGAATGGTTCATGGGTCTGTGACTGAAGGATGCCGTCCATCTCTTGCCTCCAATTTGGGCAGAAAAGCTGACACTTGTGGCTTGGGTCTGATTCTGAAGCATCGAGACGGAGGACTGACTTGAGGGCAATAGAAGCTCTTCAACAGCACCACTTGAGCACCAAGAAACCATAAGATTTTTGGTACCCACAGTGCTCCTTTCTATCTACTGGCCACAGCTAAATCTAATGTCCTGAAGGCGATTTTGTGTCTCCAGCTTCCAAGGCTCGTCTGTGCTGCTTGACCATGGAATCTGAGCACTGCACCCTTCTGGTGACCCGGTGTAGTTGTTGGCTGTACTGGGCCTTTTTGTTTTATGTTCCAATGGTGTAGTGGGACCATTTTCTGGAATGTGTGTGAATATGGAAACCTCCAGCGGGGTGTCCCATTGTATTTTGTGAAAAGGGTCACTAGTGCGCCATCTCTGCTAATTGGACATATAGCTACTGTTTCTTCATTTGTGCTTAAGTTGGTACTTCTGAGTAACACAAGAATTGAGGATGTGTTCCTCCAGCATGAGTGTTTTACTTACCATACCCATCTGGCTAACTGTGGCAACCTCTCCTGCTGCTGCTTCTTAGGCTACCTTTGAAGGCTCTGGTCCTCTTTTTCGAGCTGACCTCTTGGCATGGATCTGTTGTAGGTCTCCTTACTTCCCTTTGATGACTCTGCTGATGCAGAACAGAATCGCATTAGACCCCGGTGGTGATGTTGCTATGCTCCTCCGGAAATCTCTCGTCCGGCAGAGTGGCTAGTGGAACTTTGTGACTCTACTTCTTTTGGGCAGTCTTACTCCTCCTGCCCCCTCTCCCTACTTTACTATTGGGCAGTGTGTGAGGCCCGGCCACACATTAACATTTATGAAGTGAGATCTGTTTTGCCACTTCATGTATACTGAGTATTTATTTTTAGTTTTATTTATTACTTTTGAATAATTTTATAAACCATATTTACATATGTTGTGGTGACCTTTCCTATAAAGTGCATTTTTTAATCTTTTTTTTATTCTTTCATTTTGAAGCTTTGCATGGACTGCTCAGCAGTGATAACTAGCAGAAAATACCCTGTAATCTAAACACTTTTCTAAGTTGTAAGCTATTAGCTCGGGATCAAGTATCTCGCCCCTCAGTTATCCACATACACACAGCACACTATTTCTTACTTGCCAATAGCGAGTTAATTTTGAAGCATGTTGTATTGTATCATTTATAGACCCCATATTACAGCCATAGGGGCTCCATGGAAGGCGAGGCTAACGAGGAAGTAGTCAGATGGTGGAAGAGATGTCTCTAATGCCTTGTGAAACTGACGTTTATCCACGTCACAGAGCTTGGGCAATGGAATTCCACAAACACACCACTTGAAAAGAGAAGAAATATTATTCCCTTTGTGAAAATCATTCTGTAGGATCGTAAATTTCGGGTCATTTGCATTCGAATTTTCACTGGAAAATGACTGGTCCTATTTGATGTGATGCGTTGAAGGTTGCATACTAAGTCTTCATTTTTATTCTTAACCTTTAATCCTGCATATGGGTGAACAGTTGTGCCTCTGTGGATGGCAACATGATCTTTGCCACACTTTAGACCATACCATATTGAAGATTTGTGGCTATGGGCAATCTCGGCGGTATACTATCGGGTCTTCTAGCTTTCTTTGTGACCAGCTGCTTTCTTTCTTTGACTTGCTTTTCGCTGTTGGTACAGTTGTTTTATAGCACAACTATGCATCTCTTCAATGGCCAACGCGATTTTTCTGCTGACGGAGTTGGCATAGAAGAATATGTTCTTATTGGAGCTCATTGTTTTCTTCCAGGCTGACTTGAACTACTTAGAACTAAGTCTTCTGTAGTAATCTTCCTCTTTTGATCGCTCAAGGTTTGTTTTTATTAAGCTGCACCATACATGAGTTGTAAAACCAGGTTTTCTTATTTTCCCCCCGCTGTTTGTGGTTCTACACATTTCTTCACACTCCTAAAGTTGAGGCAGATTAATTGTTCTTGCCAAACGACCAACACTAGAAAGCCCCACAAGGAGATTAATTCTGATGTAACCAATTCCATTTTTGATCATGTTTGAATTCTGCAAATAACCAATAACCTCACTTTTTCTTTATGGGAGAAGAAACCTTTTGTTTCTGGCTTCTTATATGAATTGTCTTGATGTCCTGTATTTGAACGGATTAATTAACATATGACTTTTGTCCAAGTCTGTAGCCCTACATTACTTGCAAAGACAAATAAGATATGACTTGATGACAATAGGCATCACATGCACGTGGAGTGCACATTTAAACATGCATCCATTCCGTTTTGACACCAAGTGCATCAAAAATATGATGGAGCATATTGATAAATTGGATAGGCGGACATTTCTTAAAATGATTTAGAATTGTGGCATTCTTAAATTCCTGAGCGCTGTGCTAGTTAATAGGGAGCTGTCTTATCAGTTTGTTATTGGATGTTTTGTGGAAGACTTTCGTTTTTGGGGTTCCCATGCCCCATTTTCTGAGACCCCTAATCATGTTGCTTTCTCCCAAGTGATCTTTGTGGTCAGAGAAACGTCTACTGATTTCTTCCTCCCCTGCAACCCATTTTCCTATGCTATGTCGTATTGTAGCCCAAATGACTACTGGAGCAGGGCTGCCTTTTAAGGGATGCATGTTCTTTACCATTTGTAAGCTATTGGTGGGATCAA
This sequence comes from Ambystoma mexicanum, assembly GCF_040938575.1. NCBI lineage: Eukaryota > Metazoa > Chordata > Amphibia > Caudata > Ambystomatidae > Ambystoma > Ambystoma mexicanum. Next base: position 1,205,132,298 of record NC_090926.1, on the reverse strand, counting down.
TTTATTTTTCTCACCCATTAACCTATTCTAGGGGAGAAGAAGCTGGCTAGCGGAAGGAAAAACAATTATGTCAACTATATTTTAGCGATATTATTCTGACTGGTGCTCTGGCTAATTGAAGGAGTCTATTTGTTATTTTGGATACTTTTGCTTTCATCTGCCCGGCACTGCGAGCAAGAACGAGGCTCCTGTCGGCTTTCCTGCGCTTCCTGGAGGAGGCGGGGCTACAGCGGGCACGTGACTCATCACGTGACACAGGCCGCCCACAAAAGACCGAGGCTACCACCCTTGCGGCGTTAAGCCCGACAGGGGTAAAGGCCAACGGCTGTTGTGCGGCTGTCTGGCGCTGTACCATCTGGAGCTCGTATTACACGCCTGAGCAGCTCGGTGAGGATATACGCCACCCACAGGTCTTCTTCAGGATTATAAAAAAAAAAATACATCAAAACAAGCGGAGTCCGGAGACGAGTTCTGTTTTCTGCAGTCCGGTGCACGCTATCACATCCTGGTAGCGGGCTGAGCTGCAGCCATAATACAATACAAAATGATGACTACAATATTGAAGGAGGGACCGCAGACCCGACAAAAATCACTGTTACATCGAAGGAAGCCACCGCAGAGGCAAAATAAGGAGGTAAGCCTGTTGGACTTGTCTGCGCCGAATAATTCAACTGGGTCAATTATAAATGTGGACAGACTGGAAATCAGTCGACCGTTGAAAGGCATAGTGCCTTCCTTAGCCTATTTGTCACAGACGGTTGTGGGTTTCCCGCAGCCGGAGACTGCTTACACGGGAAATGAAAGTAATGATGCCATAACACTTCCTCAAAATATGCATCTAGACAATCTTAAGAGCCGCATTGTTGAACCGGAAAAAGCCTTTTCGCCCTCGGTCTACATTGACGCTTATGAAACCCCACAAATCTCTCCCTTTGAACCAACTGACCTCGATTTGTTGGGTATTAACATTCCAAATGTGCTATCTCAGACCAAAGTCTCATTGTCTCCCCCCCTGGCAGATCATAGAAGAGCAGGAATGCAGTCCGCACCTTTTTCTCCAATGTTTCCACTTGTCACAAAAAACATACCTATGCCTTCAATACCTTTCAGTACTATGAAGGTAGTTGATTTTAACCCAGTTAATGAAATAAATTTGGGTGGGGGGGCGAGTTTTGATTCTATGCCGACTGAAATGCTGAATGTAATGTCATCTGAAATTGCCACAGCGGCGGAGAAACACCTTTAGTCAAAGGGTCTGCCTTGAGGCCGTGGGCACAAATAAAGCACAGGCACTTCAGAGGCAAACATCACAAGACTCATCCAGAGGTAAGAAACCTACAGAAGTACCATCGACTGAACTCTCAGGACGCGAAGCAAGGTTGGCCACAAGGCTAAAAGCCGACTTCTTAGCAACTTATGAGCGTTTAAATGACAGCTTTCGACAAAATCAAATGGCACATTCATCTAGAAAAGAACCCGCAGACAATGAATTAGTAGGGAATTCATCTTGGAATACATCATTCAGGTCTGAGGGTTCCAGGTCAGCTGTAGATAACTTGATACTTCAAAAATCGGATGTAAACTTGGAACCGGTAGGCTCAAAGGATGTAGAGGCCAGAGCTGTCATGAGTAATTCCAAGTTGACTGGTCGGAGCAAGGAAAAGAGTCCCCCCTGGAGAGAACCAAGATGTCTCTGAACAAGAAAGGTCTGAACCCCCCTCTAAAAGCTCGCTATCCACAGCGGCCGGAATATAAATCCACAATAATGTGTTGGCCGCAACATCAATTGCCTTATTACCTTTTATGAAATTGTATGAATCCCTGCATGATGCTGTGAGTGACCAATTGACGCTTTTGGCTTCTGTAAATGCCAAGATTTCAACATTGGAAACCTTTTCGCAAGCAATAACGCACAGAATGGACTATGAAGCTGAAACATCCCTAAAATGGCAAAGCAGACTATGCGAACTTGCTCGCCAGGCAAATGGTGATAATGCGGGCTTGATTGATGTAGTAATCGAGTGCACAAAATGGATGCGTCATAATAATCCAACGAATAGCCGGACAGGAAGCGCAGGAGCTGATGACTTGCCTAGATTACCATTATTGACTGATCCATCAAATGGTAAGCCCGGCGTGATTCCAAAACCTTGTTTCAAGCCCTCAGGACTGTCTAGCTGTAATATGGGCACTGCGTGTCCAGTCAAGGTGCAAACGAATATTGAGAATAATGTCCTTGACGTAAGTGACAAGGGCTTGAAACCAAATGAAGCGAGCAAAAAGCAAACGTCGCGTGTCCAGCTCAACCCCCTGTCCCAGCAAGAAGCACCCGACAATACCGATAAGGGTGTCGTGATTATAGCATCGGCGGAGCCGGAGCTAGCACAAGGGGAACGGTTTTCAGGGCCAGACGTGGAAAGAACTGTCTCAGGAAACTTATCTGAAATACTCTCATTTGGGATCTTTAATAAATCCACAACAGCAGAGAAAGTGAGCCAAAACCAACCCCTGGATAAAAAGAGAGGGGAAAAAATCTTAGACGCGCTCTACCCAGAGGCAAGTGGCCAAACGCGCGCGGAAAACGGGCAGCAAAAAATTCATACGGAATTTATCAACACCGCCACGCCTGTCTATGTTTCAACGTCAGGCGAAACAACCAAAGGAGTCTGATAATGCTATAAAAGAAATTGAATCAACGAGAGTGCCTAAACGGTGCTTGAAAAGAACAAGAGACTGTTCAGGTTGTAATGACGACGAAACATCTGAGTCATCTATTGACTTATGTGATTTTTCAACCTACTCAATTGACGACGACGAAGAAAAAGAAGTGGCTGCCCCTACGGTGGAAGAATTACCGGGTGACACGAGTAAGGCCAAAGAGACTCAGCCTAGACCGGGCCTTCGAAAGGTCATTCCACCACAAGTAAGTGGGCAAGCAAGCAAAAACAATAAAAAGGTGCCTCTACCTTTGCCAACAAGTATGGAAACAGAAGAGCAGAGCAGTAAATTGCCAGCTGTCCGTGACCAACAAAATGACATGTGCGGCAAATTAAATCCGAAATTAACAAGAGCACAAATTGAAAAGCTTGGCAGAAATTCTAATTTGGAAAACACAGAGTCGAATGCTCCATTTGTGAGAGGCATCTGGAAAATACAAATCAAAAATGTTCTGCTAGAAAAAAAGAAGTAAATTTGAATCGTCGGAACATATTAAAACTTTTACAATGCATTCCAACTCTCCGAGCTACCAAATCAGACGACATAGCGGTAGTTGAGTATATGTCTGAAGACCATCTGGACTGGGTAAACTTGCATCTTAATTCCAGCACGTTAAAGGAAGCCGTAAAGGATGCTGCTGCCGACTTTTTGTTCTTCGGCTTCGAAATTATATGTGCTGATGCTCAGGACGTAGAAAGCTTTCCCTATTCTGCTATGGAACAAACAGGGAATGAAAAAAGAAGAAAAGAACTGTGGGACCATATGAGGATAAAGCGATCATCGTGCCAAAGACACGCAAAACAAACTGGACAGTAGCTCAGCGTGGAGGGATTGGGCATTAACAATCAATTAATGTCATGGAACACACAAGGCTTTTCCCACCTTTTTGAAGGTCAATGGCAATTAGCGGACAAAACTTCAATTATATGTTTACAAGAAACATGGCTACGTGAATGCCCAGTGTGCGATGGATATACTGTCCTTCTCAACCCGGCAGGAAAGAACTTGTTTGGCCGTCCTTTCTCTGGTTTGATAACCATGATAAATAACAGTGAGGACTGGTAGATTCTGTCAACTAAGAATCCAAACATGTTTGCACAAGTCACGACAATTCAAAACTCCAGGTCCTTAAACTCCAGGGACCAGGTGACTCTGATAGTGAACATTTATTGGAATCCAGCAATGATATCACAATCAAGATTCATTTCTGAGGTTATGTCCGCAATTGACGAATGCTTACTCTCATATACTGATCCTGCAATTATAATATGTGGGGATTTCAACTATTCTTGGGTAAATAAACCTCTGACAAAAAACATAACAACTACATCGAGGAGCAACGAACATTTGCAGGATCGGGGTGAAAGATGGGCAAATGAACTTGCCCTTAGAGACCGCTCTATGCTAAATGGCTGCACTCGTGGCGACATCCCCCCCAGGTTTTACCTGGAAGAGAGGGGATTCCATGAAGACGCTCGATTATATATGGGTATCTAGGAACTTTTTGGAACAAATAATCACTCTCAAAGTCACCGAGACAGAAAAAAGTGACCATGACGCACTAATGCTGAAATGGCTGAAAGTTCAAAAAACAACCTTGATAAAATACCCAGAGAGGATTACCATAAACAATGGAGCCAATAGGCTACATCTGAATGTACCAAAGCTGGTCAAGATAAAATCCCGTTTTGCTAACGTGACCGACATAACGGCAAGGATAAATTATACATTGTTACTACATCAATACAAAACGAGGTCCAACAAACGAAAAGGGCATGATGTCGAAGTAAAACATACTTTTAACCCAATTATAAAACGAGAGAAGCAAAATCTTCGGAACGACATCAGGCTCTTAAGAAAGGATCCTAACTCCTGTAATAACATACTAATTCAAAAAAGAAAACAGCATTACCGAAACTGGATGAAATCTTTCAATTTGATTCGAGTCCAAGCCCAAGCGGAACAGATGTTGAAACTTATTCTGCAAAAAGATAGTAGACATATTTGGGAGATAATTAACACCGGTGGGATTAAACATACTTATGCAATGTCAAATGGAGTAAGTGGAGCAAGCTGGGTGGTGCATTTTACTACCATATTTGATGATTGCAACTGCATTAAGGTTCCCCAACTAGTGCTCCCTGATGTAAGATGGAATGTGGCAGACTCAGAGGAAGATATTAAACAGGCAATTCAGAAGCTAAACTCTTCCAGAGCAGTCGGCCCCGATGGTATTTCAAACATGATGCTAAAAAACCACAGCTCTATATGGGCAAATCTGATGAGTATCCTATTCGAAAGAATTGCTCTGGAAAGAGTACTGCCTGATTCTTGGTCCAAGGCGGTGGTTGTTCCGATATTCAAAAAGGGTAATCGGGACGATCCAAACAACTATCGCCCGATTGCCCTTTTGGATACAATCGGGAAAGTATTTGGGTCCTTTCTTCAGAAACGTCTTGCTCACTGGGCTGAAGAAGTTGCAGCTGTTGATCGACGTCAAACCGGATTTACAAGAGGTGTGGGGGTTGAGCTTAACTTGGTGCTCTTGAATTGCCTAAAACTAGACGCACTGAGGCGTAAGAGAAAACTATACATCGCTTTTATAGATCTGAGTCAGGCTTTCGACAGTATAAATCGCAACCTGCTGTGGAAAAAACTTTGTGCTTGGAAATGTCCAAGTGAGCTGCTGGCCCCTCTGATTGCGCTACATTCCAACACATCCATTACAGTTCGGCTAAACGAGCAAGGCGACTTATCTGATGAGATATTGACAAAACGAGGAGTCAAACAGGGTTGCCCTTTGGCAGCCCAGTTATTTAAGCTCTTCATCTCTGATCTACCTCTAACATTAAGTGAATTAAGAGTCTTTCCTCCGTTGGTGAATGGTCATGAACTAAGTTGGGCTGTTTACGCCGACGATATTGTGTTTATGGACTCTACTCCTATTGGACTGCAGCGCCTGCTAAATGAATTCCAGCAATATTGCATGCAAAATGACCTACGAATTAATATCAAAAAGTCAAAAATCATCGAGGTGGGTCAGAGTAAATCAAAGAAGCCAGGTAACTTTGAATGGAAGATAAACAATGAACTTCTCGTGATAACTGACAGTATAAGATACTTAGGTGTTTTGTTTAACAACTCAATTCGAGAATGGGAGTGGCTTCAAGACTTGGTGGCCCGGATGAAAATGTTTGCATTACAAGGGGCAAAATTGCATGCAGCATACGGAAAATTCACTCTAAAGCCGGCTCTATCATTCTACCTTCAAAAGGTAGTTCCCGCAATAACTTTTGGGAGTGAAACATGTTGGAATCTTCCAGAAGACCTGTGGGACAAGCTCGAAGGTAGCTTTTGGCGTAAAGTGTTGAGATTACCAAATAGCTCATCAATTGTGGCAATACGATATGAGCTATGTATTGAGGCCCTATATGGAACTGTTCTGTGGAAATCCATCTCCATGTTTAGGAAAATGCGGATGGAGACGGTAGTAAAACCCTATGAAATACTACACTCTGTTTCTGAACATTCATCTGCATTTTTATTAAAGGAGTGGGAGAAAAAACTACTTCTTGTATTAGAAGATGCTGGAGTTTCTGTAGAGACTGTAATACTTCTCCCCCAAATTGCGAAGAAAAAAATTCGTCACCATAATTGGCTAAGAAATGAAGAACGCCGAAATAAACTGACAACTTCTTTGGACTTTGGAACTGCGCTAAATAAACTTGATGCAATTCCAAAATACTTGGAGAAATTTCCATCACAATACCATCGTAACATGTTCCTGCGGATGAGACTTAATCTATATAAAACTAGGGAGATACAGCTCCTGAGGCATGATCCATTGGTGCAGACGGCAGAATGTAGATTCTGCAAATTTGGCCAAGAATCGGTGAGACATCTAATATTGGATTGTGAAGCCATTACAGCGCAGCGTAGTCTGCATTTAGATCGTTTTGCTCCCTCGTCAGGAAACATGGATTCCTGGTGGTGCTACCTGATCGCAGGTTTTAATACTCAGTTAACCTGCGCAATAATAAACTTTATGGATGCACTACAGTTAAACAACTTGGAATGTAATTAGTGATTTTAGTTAGTGAAGACTTTGAGGACTTGAGGCACAAATGTAACAAAAAGTTTTTCTTTCTTTTGTAATAAACTGTTACAATTTTTACCCTAGGTTGATTTGATCACCCTTCACGTTGTGGAATAGGCGGGTGGCAGCTCTAATTGAGTTTTGGCTTTTGAATTGTGCAGCCTGTTTACTGCATTAGTAGCCCAATGTACTAGTTTGATAGACATTGGAGTACTAATATACTCCTAAAGTTTGTTTTGGGCCCTCACTTTGAGGGGACCACATGGCAGGCCAAAAATTGCACTTTTGCAAACATGGGCTCACTGCAAGCTCTGCATCCTCTATTGTAGTTCAAGCTGACCTCTGCTGGTATCCTGCCCCAGTAAAAATCCAGCATTGGTGGACCTGATTGTTTGTTAGTTTATCAGGCCAGCCTGATTGCCTATTGTGTTATTGGGGGGGGGGGCTGGCTTAGGCCATCCTAGGTGTGACTGTACAAATCAAGATGAGAGCCTATGCATTTCTCAGTTTGTGTGTGTATATACTAAATTGCTGGAAGGTTTGTCGCAAAGCTAGGTTTCTGACTTTCTAGCACTTTCTGGGCGTTTCCTTGTCCTCCTGGCTAGCTAGACTGGATTTCCTGTGCTGGAATTGTTTTTGTGTAGTTTCTTGATTTAATACTGTTACCCTCCCCTATTGGGAGTATCCAACCAACATCCAGTCGAGTCACAACTGCTCTTTTCCTTAGTCTTTCTGTGTCTCCTTTGCTAATACTGTGCGGTTCCTCAGCCTGATTTCAAAAGTGTATTTCTGATTTTAAGTAATGCAGTCCATAAAACGAATACAAAATAATCAAACATTTTATAAACCATAAATTCAAAATAAAATACAAAAAAATAAAATAACACTAATTACTTTGACATACTGTGTCCCTATTAAGAGTTGCTTTATCTGGTATAGAACATCAATAACTTTTTTATGTGTCTCTTAAGTATCTAAAATGTGTCCAACCTAATAATGGGGATTAAATATTTCCCTAGTAAAAACTACGAGGTACCATCACAAACGTGAGCCGGTTGGTGGAGCTAATCTTACAGTTCCAATGTTTGATTAATTACGCAAGTGGAAGTCTGTTGGTCCCCATTAAATGATAAATGCCTCTTTCATGGATTTTCGTACCAGTAAATCCACCTGTTCGAATGATGTAGTGTCGCAGTGATGGCTCGGCTCCAAGTCTATGTAATGCCAAATGGACTTCTTCTTTTCTATGATCTGCATTTATTTATTTTTGCACACTAAAAAGCTCAAGCTCAGTGCTTTTATTTTTGTTTTTTATAACCATTGCCCCTACAAGTAATGGGGCCATAAAAACTGTAAGAAAGCTGAAGATGCCGGTTATTTTAATACAATGTAGCCAGGGACTACTAAAACCAACATCTGAAATTACCAAATACCGTATAATTCTATGAGTAAGGTGAACAATTCTATTTTTCCATAGTCTTCTCCATAACTGTATGGGTTTAAAATTGATTAGATAATTGCTATACTATAGTGGGAGTGGTATTGAGATTATTGCAAAACAAACAGCTATGTCTGTTTCAAGTATGCAATACGTGCACCGTTTGTGAAATCTTTGATGTTAAAATGACTCCTACTTCCCAAAGTTCTATTAACTGTGTCTTAAACTAACTATCGGTCCCTAACAAACATGCCACATTTCAATGAGGAAATCGCACACATCTTAAATGACTTGCAAGGTCCAAATTGCCCTACCTTATTGTTGGAGGCCTCAACCAGTGACGTAACAATAGCACGGACAAGGAAGCTAATGCTCTTCAAACTGCATTAAACAACTTTGACTGACTACCTTGTAGTCAACAACTGGCCCACTCATGACAAAGGGAACATTCATGATTGGGTTGTGGATAAGAACCTTTCTATAAAATGATTGCACTTATCTGGTCAGACCATCATTCAATAGTCTTTAAAACTCTTTTTCAACACCCGATTCCGAAATGAAAGCACCCACAAACTGGTTTCAAACCGCAATGTCAAAAGAGTTACTATTAATAATTTCAAAGATTTGTTTGTTTGAATCTGATAATGGATGCCTCATCAGATCTTGATACCTCAGCAGTCATTGTTGACTTTTTCAACCTTTCTTTACATTCCATGTTAGACAAAGTAGCCCCTTATTAGGAATAAATTGGTTAGAGAGAACACCTCCCATCAAAAATTGTACACCCAGGAACTGAGCCTAATGGAAAAAATGCAAAAGGCAATCTTAGTCAAAATGGCAAAAATGCCCTCCTGAAGCAATACAAATGGCCTGGAAAGCCTTGGACAAAAAAGTATAAATTAGCAATATGTGACGCTAAGAAACAATTCCAATAATAACAGCAAAAAGCTTTTTGAATCGTAAAATCCTTGGAGGAGCCCAGCACCTTGTCTACACTCGTGGCTCCCATGGACGAATATTGGCTAAAAATTTTTTTTAAAATCCAACTTGCCTTTGAAGCATAAGTTGACGAGGCACGTTCTAAGATTAAACACAAACTAAATAAGAACATGATTATCTCTCTACCTCCCCACAAATCAGCCCTCAAGGAGGAGTATGCTAAATTTTAAATTCTCCCCAATCTCTCCTTTAGACATGATGAATACGCTTTCCTCTCTACGCCCCTCGCAATGCCCGGAAAATGTGATACATTTTTTTTATTTTAATTTGTTAGCGTTTTTTTTTTTTTTTTTTTTTTTCCCGTAACCTCGTCATGCAACACAAAGCAATCTTTGCTCCTTTCGTTGTCAGGCTTGTAAATTCCTCATTTGCCAGCAACCAGGTTCCTGACTCAATTTTTTTTCAGTGCCACACCCTTGGACAAGAAACCGGGCCTTGACCCTAAAGAACTAAGCAACTTGCGTCCTATTACTAATTGCAATTGTTTGCTAAAAATACTGTACAAAAGCGCTACTAGTCAACTCCAGTCTTTTTTTTTTTTTTTGTTTTTTTTTTTTTGAAGCAAACAACAACCATTGCGCGCAATCTGGCTTTCATCCACACTACAGCACAGAGACTGCTCTCTTGGATCTTCAATCTCATATGCTGGGCATCTCAGATAAAGGCAATGTTGGTCTGCTTGTACTATTGAATTTGTCAGCAGCATTTGACCTTTTGGATCACAAACACCGGCTCCATAGGTTGTGAGAAAAAGGGCTATGTAGCCGGGATACCATCAAATGGGACCAATCTTTTCTCTCTCAGCGCACATCCAGGGTCTGCTGGGGTGATGCCACTTCACCATCCGCACCTATAGTCTGTGGCATTCCCCAGTGATCTTATATGTCCCCCTTAGTTTTTAACATCTACAGCAGGTCATTGTGTGACCTGTTGGATGACCTTAATGTCTTTTAGGAATTACGTTGATGACACTCAGTCCTTGAGCTCTCTGAAGATTATGATCTGGTCTCATCCAGCCTGCAAACTTCTTATGATCACATTGAGGCTTGGATGAATGTAAATTGGATGTGCCTCAATGGCAATAAAACCGAGTTGTTGACATTCGGCACAGCGTCTGCAAGTTCTAAACTTGGTCCTAGATACCTGTCTTTTTCCATACACGACTGTTGCATTCAAGTCTCTAAGAATTAAAACGCTAGGCTTCCATTTAGATTCCCTACTTAACTATGATGCAAATGTGTACCAGACTGAGAAATTGCTTGTATTACCTCAAACTACTGAAAAACCTACGACCCTTCCACTCTTAAGTCCAACTGTGCGTCCGTTGCTCGTGCAACCATTCTATCCAGGCTGGACTATGGGCGTGCCCTCATCGGTACCCCAAAATAACAAATATAGAGGTATTACAAAATATTGCAGTTCACACTATCAAGGGAAAATCCAGAAGAGACCATATCTCTCATTGTTGATGGGACCTTCATTGGCTCCCTATCATTGTCCGACTACAAAGACGGCAACTCTTGTCCATACATCTTTATATGGTAACATTCCACCCTACATTAAAAATAGTGTCTTTCTACGAGCCCCCAAGGAGTTTATGCTCATCTAAACTTGCCTTGGTCAGAAACCCCAATTTCAAGCGTGCAAATATCTTGGGAAGATCATTCCCTGTTCAGGCTGCCAATATCTGGAACTCCCTTCCACTAGACCGAAGGCTCCTAAGGGAAGTTAAAATATTCCGTAAACTGAAAACCTTACTATTCCATTTAGACCCCTCACTTCTCCTCTGTTAGGCCCTAGCCTGTGCCCTTTTCTTTGTCCGTTCCTTACTGTTGCACATTGTTTTTGTTATGGCGCACTAGGCCTGCAGGCTTTCGGCGCCCTATAAATGAATACATAATAGCCTAGCCCTGACCTCTGAATTAACAAATGGGCGAACTCATGCGGACCAAGAATTACAAAAATACATTTTCTTTTTTTAATTACCAGTATGTTCACATGCCTCTGACCTCTGCACAGTAGTTACCATTCATTGATGTTTGCATGATAGAAAGAATTGGGTTCATGAGACCCCAAAGTTCCTGACCATGTTTTACCAATGTACCGTTGACCTGTGCCATTTTTATAGCCGCAGTATTAGTATCTGTCTCAGTCTAAATGATCAGTTAACGTGAAGCCTAAACGTGGTTCTTGTATGACCCAGGTTATCGTGCTTCCTGCTGCGATTATAAAATGAAGTTCATTTCAGTGGTCCAGGTGCTTTCCTCATGGTTGCTGCTGCTTCTGGCTGGTTGGTTGTCTTCCTGGGAAGGCAGAGTCTTTCAGGGTAATTCATAGAATTTCGCAGAAAAGTGTCGCAAGCGTCTGGCGCAGAGTGTCCGCGTGCGATTGTCTGCGCCAGGCACGTGCGCTAAAACCGATTTCCGCGCACAGCGTATTCATGGATTCTAGGCTCCCAAAACAGCCGTGGCGCAGAGTATCGCAGCGACCCTGCAGCAGCGCCAGTAACGCCCCCAAGAACGCCCTCGCGCAAGGAAAAGCCATCAAAATCGCAAAATCATCGCAAAGGGCTGCGCTAACCTTGGACCAGTTTACAGGGCTGCCAAACAAGGAACGCAAAGCGGGTAACGTTCCTATCAGGGGTACGCGGGAAGTTTTACACGCGATTAGCTAGGGTACGTGTATTACAGGGGTACGCGGGAAGTTCAACACGCGATTGGCCAGGGTACGTGTATTACAGGGGTACGCGTGAAGTTTTACATGCGATTAGCCAGGGCACGTGTATTACAGGGGTACGCGGCAATTATCACACGCAATTTGGCTGGGTTCGTGTATTACAGGGGTATACGGTAAGTTTTACACGCAATTTGGCTGGGTACGTGTATTACAGAGGTGCGCGGGAAGTTAAACACGCGATTAGGCTGGGTGGGTCCTCACAGGTGTACCCTGTACACCCTCCACGGCCCCTGCAGGCCGCCCACACCACAGGGGACTACCCTGCACACCTGCTCATGTCCCCCTGCACCCCCACCCCCCAGCAGTGCAGGGGCAGCCTCCACCAGGCCCCACCCATGTCTCCCACCACCCCACCCCCCAGCAGTGCAGGGGCAGCCTCCACCAGGCCCCCACCCATGTCTCCCACCACCCCACCCCCCAGCAGTGCAGGGGCACCCACCACCAGGCCCGCACCCATGTCTCCCACCACCCCCACCCCCCAGCCACCAGGGGCACCCACCACCAGGCCCGCACCCATGTCTCCCACCACCCCACCCCCCAGCAGTGCAGGGGCAGCCTCCACCAGGCCCCCACCCATGTCTCCCACCACCCCACCCCCCAGCAGTGCAGGGGCAGCCTCCACCAGGCTCGCACCCATGTCTCCCACCACCCCACCCCCAGCAGTGCAGGGGCAGCCTCCACCAGGCCCCCACCCATGTCTCCCACCACCCCCACCCCCCAGCAGTGCAGGGGCAGCCTCCACCAGGCCCCCACCCATGTCTCCCACCACCCCCACCCCCCAGCAGTGCAGGGGCACCCACCACCAGGCCCCCACTCATGTCTCCCACCACCCCCACCCCCCAGTCACCAGGGGCACCCACCACCAGGCCCGCACCCATGTCTCCCACCCCCCAGCAGTGCAGGGGCAGCCTCCACCAGGCCCCCACCCATGTCTCCCACCCCCCAACAGTGCAGGGGCAGCCTCCACCAGGCCCCCACCCATGTCTCCCACCACCCCACCCCCCAGTAGTGCAGGGGCAGCCTCCACCAGGCCCGCACCCATGTCTCCCACCACCCCACCCCCCAGCAGTGCAGGGGCAGCCTCCACCAGGCCCCCACCCATGTCTCCCACCACCCCCACCCCCCAGCAGTGCAGGGGCAGCCTCCACCAGGCCCCCCCTCATGTCTCCCACCACCCCCACCCCCCAGGGGCACCCACCACCAGGCCCGCACCCATGTCTCCCACCACCCCACATCCCGGAAGTGCAGGGGCAGCCTCCATCAGGCCCGCACCCATGTCTCCCACCACCCCACCCCCCAGCAGTGCAGGGGCAGCCTCCACCAGGCCCCCACCCATGTCTCCCACCACCCCCAGCCCCCAGCAGTGCAGGGGCACCCACCACCAGGCCCCCACTCATGTCTCCCACCACCCCCAGCCACCAGGGGCACCCACCACCAGGCCCGCACCCATGTCTCCCATCACCCCACCCCCCAGCAGTGCAGGGGCAGCCTCCACCAGGCCCCCACCCATGTCTCCCACCACCCCACCCCCAGCAGTGCAGGGGCAGCCTCCACCAGGCCCGCACCCATGTCTCCCACCACCCCACCCCCAGCAGTGCAGGGGCACCCACCACCAGGCCCCCACCCATGTCTCCCACCACCCCCACTCCCACCCCCCAGCAGTGCAGGGGCAGCCTCCACCAGGCCCCCACCCATGTCTCCCACCACCCCACCCCCCAGCAGTGCAGGGGCAGCCTCCACCAGGCCCCCACCCATGTCTCCCACCACCCCCACCCCCCAGCAGTGCAGGGGCAGCCTCCACCAGGCCCCCACCCATGTCTCCCACCACCCCACCCCCCAGCAGTGCAGGGGCAGCCTCCACCAGGCCCCCACCCATGTCTCCCACCACACCCCTGCAGTGCAGGGGCACCCACCACCAGGCCCCCACTCATGTCTCCCACCACCCCCACCCCCCAGCAGTGCAGGGGCACCCACCACCATACACCCCACCAACCTGGATGACTCCGTGCCATCTTCCCTCGTTGGGCCCTGTGGGGTCCCAGCTGCCTCTTCTGCTGCTGAGGAGTCCAACTCCGACCTCCGCCTCTTGGACCTCCCCTTGCCAGCTGCGGCCTGGGACGCGGCACCAGACTCCTCACTCCCCGACGAGATCACAACTTGGGAGGGGATCTGGCCCTTGCGTCTCCGGCTGGTGGTGCGACCCCTGCCGCTGTGCTCCACAGCACCTGCTCCGTCCTCTTCATCAGTTGACGGTGCAGACAGGGAGAAAGAAAACACAGGCATCAGGGCACTGTAAAATGGACTCATACACACATGACAGTTATACATGAGTGGCATAGGTAAACCTCAGACATGGCATCACAATCCCCAACACACATGTCATTTCAACTTGCACACATGAGCCATACCACAGCCATGATGCAACAGCCAGCACCATCCATTCACATACAACAGCATGTGCAGCCAAAGGTCATCCACACATCACATGCAACATAGGGAGTACACTACACATGCACACACAACACCAAACCTGCATGCATGTGTACACCTCCGCCAACTGTCGCAGTGTCTCCATCGACATCCATGTCACACCTGACAATCATTCCTCCACATCCTGTGCCATGCAAGCCCACACACACAAGCACCATCCATGTGTCACACATGAGACCCCTCGCATGTGTCACCCTCACAGCCCTGTACACCCCCCCCTACTTGACCACATAAAAATACATGTTCAACCTGCACACTCCTGGCACACCACCACACGCACAACTTACTATCAGTATGCATGTACACTTACCGCTCGACTCCAGACGGGTCTGCTTCTCAAGGACATGGATGTGGAGCGCAGGGGATATGCGTTCCAGGACCCTCATCTGATCTTCCGACAAGTGGCCCCGCCCGCCCCTTAGCATCTGCTGCCATCATGAGGCGCCGGGCCTTGTTGAGGGTGCTGGACCTGAAGTCCTCCCAGCGCTTCCTGACACATTACTAGTCGCGGACTGCCACCTCCTCCGCGTTGATGGCAGTCACGACGTCCATCGGCGCGCAACCTTCCGAAGAGGGCATCATACTGCCCCACGACATGCTCCACCAGGACAACAACTTCCCTGGCACTGAAGCTGGTGCCCCTCTGCCTCCTTGGCCGGGGGTTGCCACTGGTGCCAGATGTCGTAGTGCCCGACATGGCAACCCCAGAGGCAGGAGTGGGTGGGCAACTGGGTCCTGGTGCTGGGCTGTGGGGTGACAGTCGGGAGCCTTTGGTTCCAGCAGGGGTGGTCACAGCAACAGCACCCCTGGCTGATGTGCAGGCAGCAAATGGCAGGGCACGTGGCCAGCAGGCAGTCAGGCAGCAGCAGATGGCAGGTGGGAGCGTGCTCAGGGCTCTGGGGGGCAGTAATTTGGCCTCCTGGGCAGGAGCGTGGTCTTCCGTGTGCTTACGCGTGGACAGCCTGATAGGGAGTGATTTTGCACGTGAAAATCCCACACGTCTGCGTGTGAATCGAAGAAAGGCCCTTAGCGCGTAAACCCATCAACAGCATATGCGCGTCCATGAAGTCACGTCACGTGCAGGAAAATGTTGCGTGACACGTCCGAGTGTCAAAGCGTGTGATTGGAGAAAATAGACCTACACGCAGAAGTCACAAAGCGTGTAAATGGTTAAAATGGACCTACACGCAGTAGTGACAAAGCGTGTGATTGGTGAATATGGATCTACATGCAGAAGTGACAAAGCGTGTGATTGGTGAAAATGGATCTACACGCAGAAGTGACAAAGCGTGTGATTGGTGAAAATGGGCCTAGCACGTACACGCCGCGTAAGTGACGCTGTACGTGTGGGCCTGTATATAAGGTACGTGTAGAACACCATTTCCTTGTACGTGCTTTTCGTGGAGAGCGAGTGGGTGAATTCTGTACTTCTTGTCGTTTCACACGCGATTTACTTCACGGCGTTTCCAGTTCGTACTCCCTGTTACCTCTGACAGCTTTTTCTCTTTTTTCTCTCGTACTGGTTTACCTGGGCCTGTTCCCTCAAACAGTGTCCCCTTCTACTGTTGTCCTGTCTCCTCAGACAGTGTACATATCTTCTTTTGGCGGGGGTGTTGCCAACCAAACGCGCTCATTTTTCACGCTCTTTTACCTGGCAGACGGTGAGTCACGCACGTATCTAACTTCTGTGCTTGCCCCATGTGTAGCCTACCCCTTCAGAGGTCATTCTAGGCTGCGTGTGACACGCATACGTTCATTCTTGTGTTACTGGGTGCCACAGCGTAGTGCAGGTTTTTCTTTCTGCACACGTGGTCTAGGAGGGGTTGCGTGCACGTCATCTCCCTTTTTTGGGCCTCCTGTGCGTGACCCGTCATCTTTCCCCAGGGGTTACAATCAGCCTTGCTAGAGCACTAGGGTACAATTACCATCTGGTACCCAACCCCTTTGACCCCCAATTGCCCAGGACTATAGTCTACAGCCACTCCCATACGCACATTAATATCAGTGCCATGGCTGGGAGGCGAGGATTCCGTAAGGGTGGCAAAGGTGGAAGAGCCACAAGTGGTGGCTGTGGTGGATCCGGTAGGGGACGTGGTCGTAACTTGCAGGGTGAGCCTGTCCCCCATGTGCGGAGGACCAGTCAAGGGCACCCATCAACCCCCCACTCCCCCCCACCTCCCGTTGAGGCTGATGTGGCTGACACCATCCATGCTCAGCCCTTGTTGGACCAGCCCATTGTGGCACCACACCTGGCTGACTCCATGGCTGACTTCCAGGTCAGCAGGGCTACCACACGTGCGCTGGTGCACGTTGATGCCATCATGCCACGTGGATCTGGGGCAGCAAGGTCATCTGCTGCCCCAAGTAGGCAGGGCGGAGAGGCTGCAGGGGCAGCTGCGGCTCCATCCACCCCAGCTCTCACACACCCAGCCAGGACAGTGTCCGTCCTAGTCCATTCTGCTGACATTCCCCATGACACCATTACACTTGAGCCAATGCCTGCACCAACTCCCATGCTGAGTGTGCAATCCCACACACCTGATACAGAGCCCACCAGGGCTCCTGCCCCTAGTGTCCAGAGCGGTGCAGGACACTCAGGATCACCACCACCTTCCAAGCGGAAGAGGAAGAGTGCTCGTCCGGCACAGGCTGATGCCCCAGACACGGCTACACGGTCCGGTCCGTCGAGGAAGCCCAGCTTCACGGATGACGAACTGAATGCCCTTGTCAAGTATGTGTCCGGACATGATAACGAGATGGTCATTGTTGCAGGATCAAAGACCACACCTGCACAACGCCAGGCACACTGGCAGACCGTTGCGGACATCGTAAGTGCCCTTGGAATCGTGAGGCGGCCAGCCAATGATTGCTACAAGCGCTGGAATGACCTAAAGCGCAGGGCAAAGAAGAAGCTGGCCTCAAGTCATGCCGCAACTCTAGTGACTGGAGGTGGGTCTCTAGTAGAAGACATGGAACTCACTCCACATGAGTCAGTCGCTGGGACCTACGTCACGGAGGAACAGATCCAAGGCGTGGGAGATCTGCCTGATTACGAGGCATTGTCCTGTGAGTGCACATGCATGTGTGTGTCATCCATGTGCATGGTGTGTGTGTGAGGGCATCTGTTTGTGTGCCAGGTGAGAGTGTGTGCGCCTGAGTCGAATGTGTCAGCCATGTGCTTCATGCAATACATCCTGCACAGCTGCAATTGGCCATTGCAGTATCCCTTCTGCCAACAGTAGACATCTAGCCCAACAGCACCCCAGTTGCCCTTGAAGTGTCACCTTGCCACAACATTGTTGCTTATTTTCCTATGTTCAATCAGACAGATTGTATGCATTCCACCACTTATACTAGGCATTCCTCAGTCCTCTAGTCACATGTCTGGCATGGCCATGGTAAAGTGGAGTGACTTTGTTACCTGGATATCATATGTTCACACATGTCCCTGTGCAATTGGACCATATTGGACTGGCAGCTCCAGGTGATAAAGCAGACCTCTTTCAATTAGAAAAGCTATTGCATGTGGGAACTGGACAGAATGAATAAGTGCTGCCCTCCTCTCCATCTACACTCAATAGCAATGGTACATGCCATCTGTGTGATGGCATGTGTGTGTCACCTGGCAATCACAGGGCAATGTGTGATGCCACTGCCAGGCAGCATGCAGAAAATGTGTTCATCTTCCATCTTTGTGTAATGAGTGTGTGCCATTTGCCTGCCCTTCATACGCAGTGAGGGTGCATGCATGGGAGGGTCTTAGTCATGTGGGACATGTGTCAATCAAGTACTGGTTCTCTTGCTTCTCAGCCCTCATTGTGTGCCATGGTGCTAATGCGGGTTTCCATTTCTTTGTTATTTTGTCATTGCAGGGGAAGACGCACCTGATACTGCTGGGGTTGTGGAGATGGTGCAGAGCCAGGATGGGTCCGAGGGCCGACCAACCACCAGTGAGGGACGTGGTGTGCTGGTGGGTGAAAACCCACAAGTGCTACAGGTTGTGCTCTCAAGGGGTGTCTCTGGCTGCACCTCCCCCGAGCTGTACTCAGCTGTTGACTCGGATGATGAGACCTACGTGCCGTCGCAGGTGAGTGTTCCAGGGAGGGAATCTGTTCTGTCCCACCCACCTGCACCAGGGTCAGAACCCTCAATGGGGATGTCAGTGTTGGCAGCTAGGCCTTTGGTGGTTACGGATGCAGGGTCACACTCCGCGACATCTGATCCTGTTCCTGGGCCAGCAGATCAGAGGGGGAATGCAGTCCTGCAGCCTCAGGCAGTGCCGGCACAGCAAGGCGCAGTCCGCCTTGCCCCAGACAAGTGTGGTGCCCGCCGACGTGGTGGCCGTACGCCACCTGGCAATACCGCATGGGAGCAATCCATTTACGGTATGGCTACCCAACAGGCAGCATCCGAGATGATGGCTCAGGCCATGGATAGGGTGGCCACTTCCATTGTCCCCCCTGAAAGGCTGATGGAGCGACTAGAGCAGGCAACCGACTCCATCTGCCAGTCACACAGGGAGGACATGTTGGCATCCAACAGGGACAGGCGGGCGGCACTGGCGACTCTGCAGGAGGCCATCTCCATAGAGTCCCAGGGCCACAGGGAAGCCCTGAGGCAGGAGCTACATCAACTCAGGACGACTCTAGTTGAGCTTGAGGCTTCAACACACCAAAGGACAGAACAGCAGCTGGAGCGTCTCACCCGTACGCTCTCAGCTGAGATGCAAGCAACGAGGGCGGAGGTCCGGGCATCCCGTGAGTTGTTGCATGGGGACCTCCGCACCCTCATCCTCCAGAACCAGACCTACCACACCCGCATGCTTGCAGCCATGGAGGAACAGAGTAGGGCCTTGCGTGGGCTGCCTCCCATAGTGCAACCACCTCCGGATGCAGCTGCACAGGGTGATAATAGCGACAGCAGTGATACTCCCACAATAGGGTAGCCGTGTGGGCCATGAGCCCATGGAGGTGTTTTTTTTTTCCCAGGATCCACACAGGTGGTTTCTGGTGTGCACCCTGACCTCGGACCTCCTGGGTGGCCTCCCCAACCCCCCCGGGCCCTTTAATGGCCATTTTTTTTTTTTTATTATTTTTATATTTTTCCCAATTTTTTTGGGACAATTTGTTGGCTTCCGTGGTTCCTGTGGGCATACGCTGCATTGTGGCTGGGCACATGCAGGCTTGTCATGTATTAGGTTCAGATGCCTGGGTTTGAGTCACACACACCCCTCCTGCTTCCCGTTTCCATGGGCTTGCAAAGGGTGTGCCCAAGTGACATTGAAGTACATGGTGACATTGGACTCCCACTACATGTGTGGGTAGTCTAGTCAATACTGTGTATACATTCCTAGTGCATATTGCTGTTGTGTTGTACACTGCATGTTGCATTGATGTGTAACTCATCATCTGTGTCTGCCTCCCAATTTGCAGGTCCCTTCCTCATGTCTACACAAGGCCCTCTAGTCTGGTGATGGGGTCCTTGTTGGCAGCAGTGCACCTACAACTCTACATGGCACCAACACTGTTCAGTTGGAAGTGGTGGGAGTGCGGGCATATCCAGGTGGTGAGACAACTGATTTATCACATTACTGAAGTCATGTTAATGGTAGTACCTGCTCAAGTTTGTTGTTGGTCCTGCATTACAGTGAGCATTTCAGGTGTAGGAAGTTTCAATTGGGGACACTGTACATTGCAACACTTGTCATGTTGTGGGGATTACTTTGTTTACCTGCACATAGCATGGCATGGCACGGTGTGTTGTGTGGCGGTGCTGGGGATGGGTTGGGTGACATGGCACTGTCCTCTTGTTGCATTTAGCAAGTGGGTATTCATTTTGGCTGCTTGAATGTGTTTCTTCACAAAACTGCATTGGTGTTGTGTGTGGGTAGGGATGCACACATTGTAACACTTCCAGGTGAACAATCTCAGGCTGATATGCTTTTCACGGTTGAATCTCCAGACATTCAGGATCAGTGTCAGGTTGAGTCATCATTGACTGTCAGATGGAATGTGCCAGGCCAGTGTGCACTCCACAGGGGAGTGAATACTATGTGAAGTAATTAGCCACTAGCTGTGTACGGGCTGCCTCCCCCCCGTGCCCTTTCCCCTCCCATGCGCAGTGGCTGTGCATGTGGTTGGGGATGTGGGGCCACCACCATGTCCACGGGCAGGCCCCGGCGTGTTGCAACGTTGTGCAGGACACATGCTGCCACTATGATCCTGCACACTACTGGGGGAGCGTATAACAGCTGCCCGCCAGAACGGTCAAGGGAGCGAAAGCGTGACTTTAGCACTCCGAATGTGCGCTCCACTATGCCCCGGGTTGTAATGTGGGCTGTGTTATATCTTACCTGGGGTGGCGTGGTGGGGTTCCGAATTGGCGTCATCATGTGGGGGCTGAGAGGGTAGGCACTGTCCCCTGTGGAGGTGGTGATTGGTATCATTGGTGGGGTTGTGACCTTGCTCAGTATCCAACATGCATGCATGTGCAGTGGCATACATACTCACCAAGCAGCCATGTATCGCCATGCCGCCCAGCATCTATGTCCCGGCATAGGGTGGACATTCGGTAAATGAAGCTGTCGTGGGTGGACCCGGGATAGTTGGCATATACTGAGGTGATGATTCCCTTGGCATTACATACTACCTGCACGTTGATGGAATGCCAGTGCTTGCGGTTCCTATAGATGTGCTCAGATGCCCTGGGGGGACGTAGAGCCACATGGGTGCAGTCGATGGCACCTAGCACTTTGGGGAATCGTGCCACACCGTAAAAATCCTGGGCCGCAGCATGCCTTTCTGCAGGTGTTCTGGGCAGGTATATGTGCCTGCGGACTGATGGGCGTGCAGTGATGATGTCCAAGACCTGGTGTAGGCAGCGTGACTGGGTGGCCTGTGACACCCCACCCACTATGGCACTTGTCCGCTGAAATGATCCAGTGGCTAAGAAGTGCAGTACATTGAGGACCTTCTCCAGGGGGCTGAGTGCTTGGGAGCACAGGGTGGGTGATGTGAGGTCATCCTCCCACTCACTCACCAGGTCCAGTATTATGTGTGGTGGAAACCTGTACCTTCCATAGACCTGGTCATCAGGCATCCCGAACAGGCTGGTTCTGGGTGTGAATATTCTGGCCCTGACTCTCCTCCTCCTCCTTTGGTAGCCCACTGCCACTGCTGCTAGGAACGGTATGTTCATCCTGGCATCTGGCTTGTCATTTGATAAGTGCGCAAATTAATGCTTTGCGCGTGTACTAGGCGAGCGTGTGACCCGCGCACCCCTGGAATCTAGTTCCCAGTCCAATAGCGTGTGGAAATTCCCACGCACCACGGGATACAGGTGCGCTGACGTACTTGCGTGTGTAGTGCCCGTGCACCCCTGAAATACACGTACATAGGCCAATCGCGTGTAAGCGCACTTTTGTCCAATGACACGTGATGACACTCGGCCGTGCAGTATTTTCACGTGTGCTCCGTCATCACGTGCTGAGTGGGGAACACCCGTGCCAGTCACGTCACTTACGTGCTGAGGGACTCTGGTCCAATAGAATCGCGTATGCGTGCTGACGCGCTTACGCGCTAAGGGCCTTTCCTCGGATTTCACGCTGACGTGCAGGATTTTCACGTGCCAAATCACTCCGTATCAAGCTGGCCAACCGAAAACACACGGAAGACCACGCTCCTGCCCAGAAGGCCGAGTTACTGCCCCCCAGTGCCCCGAGCAGCCTCCCACGTGCCATCTGCTGCTGCCTGCCTGCTGCCACCGTGCCCTGCCATTTGGTGCCTGCACATCAGCCATCTGCAGGGGTCCAGTTGCTGTGTCCACCCCTGCTGGAACTGAAGACTCCCAACTGGGATTACATCGCTCCACAGCCCAGCCCCAGGACCCAGTTGCCCACCCACACCTGCCTCTGGGGTTGCCATGTCAGGCACTTCCACATCTGGCACCAGTGGCAACCCCAGGCCAGAGGGGCAGAGGGGCACCAGCTTCACTGCCACCGAAGTTGGTGTCCTGGTGGAGCATGTCCTGGGGCAGTATGATGCCCTCTTTGGATCGTCCCGCGCCAGCAAGGAAGGACGGGAGAGGATCTGGGCCGACTGTGTGGTTGCCATCAACGCGGAGGGGGTGGCAACCCGCAACGTCCAGAAGATCAAGAAGCGCTGGGAGGACTTGAGGTCCAGGACCCTTGTGAAGGCCCGGCGCCTCGTGGAGGGGGGCCGGGGCCACATGAGTTCCATCCAGAAGAGGGTCCTGGAACGCGTACGCCCAGCGCTCCACGCCCAGATCCTTGAGAGGGAGGCCCGTCTGGAGTTGAGCGGTAAGTGTCCAAGCATTACTGTGTGAGACAGGGCATGTTGCGGTGTGCTGGTTCTATGATACTTTCCTGTATGTGTGCCATAGGCCATGTATGCATGTATGTGTGCAGGGACATCATGGTAATGCATGTGCGACCAGTGATGTGTGACCCACGTGGTTGTTGCATGTGTCCAAATGCGGCAAGGGGAGCCCTATGCAGATTTTGAACATGAGAGCATGCCAGTCTCTGTACCTGGACATGGGTGGGGGTGAGGGATGGGTGCTGATGCCAGGTACATATATGGTAGCCATGTCTGTGTGCCTGACCTGCGTGTCTGTGACTTGTGCATGCCATGGATGCATGACACATGTGTGTGACAATGCACAGATGCAGTGAAGCAGCCAACTTACCCTTGTTTTGGGTGTGTTTGGGGCCAGATGGATGTGACTGAGGTGAAGTGTGTGCATGTGATATGCATGAGCCATGATGCATGTGAGTTGCATATCATTGAATGTTTCAAGAGTCCATTGGACATGCATGGAAATATCCATGGCATGCAGCATGCCTGTTACTGTGTGTGTTTTGCCTGGACTGACCCATGTGTTGTGGAGGGACATGATGGAAGTGTACTTTGACAGTGGTGCTCATCTGCTATTGCTTCCTGTCTAGGGGACCATTGTGCAGTACCCTGATGCTTGTGTTCTTTGTCTCCCTCTACGCAGCGGCTAGTGAAGAAGAGGGCGGAGACGGCGCTGTGGAGCAAGGCGGCGGGGATGCACCCACGGCTGCAGCGGAAGGGGTGGGTGAGCCCCCACAGGGGCCTGCTACGGCGGGAGACGGTGAGGAGCCATCCAGGTTGGTGGTTTGCACAGAGGAGGAGGAGGCCGCCACTGGGGCACACATGGGGCCTGGTGGGGGCATCCCTGCTGGTGCAAGTGGTGCAGTCCAGGGCCAGGGGCAGGAGGCAACACAGGTCACTGTGGAGGGGCCTGTGCATGTCGCTGTCCCTGACCCTGTGAGTGCACCACCATGCACCAGCAGGGATGCCCCGTCCCAGGCCCGTCCGCAGGTAGTGGGGATGTCCATGTCACCTGACTCCCCTCCACCTGCGGACGTGGGAACCCCTGGCCGTGTGGAGAAGGTCCTGATTGGGGTCGCGATGCGCACGGCTGTGATTCGTGATGCTGTGCGTGCTTCCCGGGAGGAGCACGCACGTCATCACGAAGTGCACCGTGCCGACGTGGCCCAATTGGGATCGGTCATGTTCGGGGGTTTCCTGCATGTGTTGGCCAATGTGGCGGCCCTCTCCTCCTCTGTGCAGGCTATCCACCAGTCGTTCTCCTTGCCGTCTTCCGGGCCAGATGCCACCAGGGCCCCCTGTGGACCTGCCCCGACCAATGCAGCCAGCTCGGTGGGGATCCCATCCCTGCCACAGTTGGGAGTCGGAGGTCCAGCAGGGGTGGACAACACTGCAACTGGACCCCAGCAGATGGAAGATGTGACAGCATCATCAGGCAGGGCACGTGCACGACGACGGCGTCGGTGGTTTCCATCAGCCTGGATGCCGTCATGCTGGCAGAGGCAGTGGCGTCGGAGGCAGCAGCGGGCTCGACGTGGGAGGCATAATGGCTCGGGGCCATCAAGATCAGAGGGGCAGCAATCGGCCGGAGGGCAGGGCAACCCTGGGATGGTGGTGTCTTCCGTGTGGGAGGAGTTGGTCCAGCGGATAGGTGCGGAGCGGCAGCGGGCGGAAGAGGAGCGGCTCGCCATGGTCAGGGCGGAGTTCTCCATGCGTCGGGCATTGAGGCGGGCTGAGTGCCTCGAGGAAGCTCGCAGGGAGTTTGAGCTGAACATGGGGTTATCCCTGCGAGACCTCGGGGCCAGGACAGAGTCCCGCCTCCAGGACATCGACATGGAGTTCGATGATGCCCTGGCCAGCAACATCAACAAGTGAGCCGCAGGACTTGCCCGCTGCCTTTGTATATAGTTATTTAGTTAGTTAGTGTTAGGTTTCCTTTATTTTGTTTTATTATTTTGGACCGCTCGGACAATGGCCACTTTTTTGTATATATTTTTTAGATTAGGTAGTAGTAGGTTTCATTTATGGTGTTGGGCTCATGGACCCTGGAACATTCCTGTATATAGTTTACTTTTTGTAGATACTTCTTTTTCATTTCTTATTGTGTTCACCATGAGGAAATGGTTTTTCATATTTTTTCATACTACATGATATCGCTTTGGACGACAATTTTTTTTTTTTTATTCCTTTGTTTTTTTGATTATGACTTTTGTTCTCGGACATGGAACATTAATTTGCTTATCCACATAGTTGTATGTTTGATTTGTTTACTTATTTTTAATCTATAATACATTTTTTATTTTTACTTTCACTTGTGTTATTTTCTCATTGGTTTCATACATGTCATGATATGTGTTTTGACATTCACTTGCACCCATTGTGTATGTGTGTGTGTCGGGCATGTGTCCATTTACATTGTTGCCATTGGGGTTGTATCATGTAATTGCATTCACTATGTGGGTGGATGCTATCCTTGCCTGGGTGTTTGTGCTGGGTATGCTGCCCATTACTGCCATGATTGTGTATCGTCAGGACCTGGGGCCAGGGGGACATGTGTGGGGGCCTGGTGGAGGTTGCCCCTGCACTGCTGGGGGGTGGGGGTGGTGGGAGACATGGGTGGGGGCCTGGTGGAGGCTGCCCCTGGATGGTGGGGGTGGTGGGAGACATGAGTGGGGGCCTGGTGGAGGCTGACCCTGCACTGCTGGGGGGTGGGGGTGGTGGGAGACATGGGTGGGGGCCTGGTGGAGGCTGCCCCTGGATGGTGGGGGGTGGGGGTGGTGGGAGACATGAGTGGGGGCCTGGTGGAGGCTGACCCTGCAGTGCTGGGGGGTGGGGGTGGTGGGAGACATGAGTGGGGGCCTGGTGGAGGCTGCCCCTGGATGGTGGGGGGTGGGGGTGATAGGGGACATGAGTGGGGGCCTGGTGGAGGGTGCCCCTGGATGGTGGGTGGTGGGGGTGATAGGGGACATGAGTGGGGGCCTGGCGGAGGTTGCCCCTGCACTGCTGGGGGGTGGGGGTGGTGGGAGACATGAGTGGGGGCCTGGTGGAGGCTGCCCCTGGATGGTGGGGGGTGGGGGTGGTGGGAGACATGAGTGGGGGCCTGGTGGAGGCTGACCCTGCACTGCTGGGGAGTGGGGGTGGTGGGAGACATGAGTGGGGGCCTGGTGGAGGCTGACCCTGCACTGCTGGGGGGTGGGGGTGGTGGGAGACATGGGTGGGGGCCTGGTGGAGGCTGACCCTGCACTGCTGGGGGGTGGGGGTGGTGGGAGACATGGGTGGGGGCCTGGTGGAGGCTGACCCTGCACTGCTGGGGGGTGGGGGTGGTGGGAGACATGAGTGGGGGCCTGGTGGAGGCTGACCCTGCACTGCTGGGGGGGTGGGGGTGGTGGGAGACATGAGTGGGGGCCTGGTGGAGGCTGACCCTGCACTGCTGGGGGTGGGGGTGGTGGGAGACATGGGTGGGGGCCTGGTGGAGGCTGCCCCTGGATGGTGGGGGGTGGGGGTGGTGGGAGACATGGGTGGGGGCCTGGTGGAGGCTGCCCCTGGATGGTGGGGGGTGGGGGTGGTGGGAGACATGAGTGGGGGCCTGGTGGAGGTTGCCCCTGCACTGCTGGGGGGTGGGGGTGGTGGGAGACATGGGTGGGGGCCTGGTGGAGGCTGCCCCTGGATGGTGGGGGGTGGGGGTGATAGGGGACATGAGTGGGGGCCTGGTGGAGGGTGCCCCTGGATGGTGGGGGGTGGGGGTGATAGGGGACATGAGTGGGGGCCTGGTGGAGGTTGCCCCTGCACTGCTGTGGGGTGGGGGTGGTGGGAGACATGAGTGGGGGCCTGGTGGAGGCTGACCCTGGATGGTGGGGGGTGGGGGTGGTGGGAGACATGGGTGGCGGCCTGGTGGAGGCTGCCCCTGGATGGTGGGGGGTGGGGGTGGTGGGAGACATGAGTGGGGGGCCTGGTGGAGGTTGCCCCTGGGGGGTGGGGGGTGGGGGCCTGGTGGAGGCTGCCCCTGGATGGTGGGGGGTGGTGGGAGACATGAGTGGGGGCCTGGTGGAGGCTGACCCTGCACTGCTGGGGGGTGGGGGTGGTGGGAGACATGAGTGGGGGCCTGGTGGAGGCTGCCCCTGGATGGTGGGGGGTGGGGGTGGTGGGAGACATGAGTGGGGGCCTGGTGGAGGCTGACCCTGCACTGCTGGGGGGTGGGGGTGGTGGGAGACATGAGTGGGGGCCTGGTGGAGGCTGCCCCTGGATGGTGGGGGGTGGGGGTGATAGGGGACATGAGTGGGGGCCTGGTGGAGGGTGCCCCTGGATGGTGGGTGGTGGGGGTGATAGGGGACATGAGTGGGGGCCTGGTGGAGGTTGCCCCTGCACTGCTGGGGGGTGGGGGTGGTGGGAGACATGGGTGGGGGCCTGGTGGAGGCTGCCCCTGGATGGTGGGGGGTGGGGGTGATGGGGGACATGAGTGGGGGCCTGGTGGAGGGTGCCCCTGGATGGTGGGGGGTGGGGGTGATAGGGGACATAAGTGGGGGCCTGGTGGAGGTTGCCCCTGCACTGCTGGGGGGTGGGGGTGGTGGGAGACATGAGTGGAGGCTGACCCTGGATGGTGGGGGTGGTGGGAGACATGGGTGGGGGCCTGGTGGAGGCTGCCCCTGGATGGTGGGGGTGGTGGGAGACATGAGTGGGGGCCTGGTGGAGGTTGCCCCTGGATGGTGGGGGGTGGGGGTGGTGGGAGGCATGGGTGGGGGCCTGGTGGAGGCTGCCCCTGGATGGTGGGGGGTGGGGGTGGTGGGAGACATGAGTGGGGGCCTGGTGGAGGCTGACCCTGCACTGCTGGGGGGTGGGGGTGGTGGGAGACATGAGTGGGGGCCTGGTGGAGGCTGCCCCTGGATGGTGGGGGGTGGGGGTGGTGGGAGACATGAGTGGGGGCCTGGTGGAGGCTGACCCTGCAGTGCTGGGGGGTGGGGGTGGTGGGAGACATGAGTGGGGGCCTGGTGGAGGCTGCCCCTGGATGGTGGGGGGTGGGGGTGATAGGGGACATGAGTGGGGGCCTGGTGGAGGCTGACCCTGCACTGCTGGGGGGGGTGGGAGACATGGGTGGGGGCCTGGTGGAGGCTGCCCCTGGATGGTGGGGGGTGGGGGTGGTGGGAGACATGAGTGGAGGCTGACCCTGGATGGTGGGGGTGGTGGGAGACATGGGTGGGGGCCTGGTGGAGGCTGCCCCTGGATGGTGGGGGTGGTGGGAGACATGAGTGGGGGCCTGGTGGAGGTTGCCCCTGGATGGTGGGGGGTGGGGGTGGTGGGAGGCATGGGTGGGGGCCTGGTGGAGGCTGCCCCTGGATGGTGGGGGGTGGGGGTGGTGGGAGACATGAGTGGGGGCCTGGTGGAGGCTGGCCCTGCACTGCTGGGGGGTGGGGGTGGTGGGAGACATGAGTGGGGGCCTGGTGGAGGCTGCCCCTGGATGGTGGGGGGGTGGGGGTGGTGGGAGACATGAGTGGGGGCCTGGTGGAGGCTGACCCTGCAGTGCTGGGGGGTGGGGGTGGTGGGAGACATGAGTGGGGGCCTGGTGGAGGCTGCCCCTGGATGGTGGGGGGTGGGGGTGATAGGGGACATGAGTGGGGGCCTGGTGGAGGCTGACCCTGCACTGCTGGGGGGGGTGGGAGACATGGGTGGGGGCCTGGTGGAGGCTGCCCCTGGATGGTGGGGGGTGGGGGTGGTGGGAGACATGAGTGGGGGCCCCTGGATGGTGGGGGGTGGGGGTGATAGGGGACATGAGCAGGTGTGCAGGCTAGTCCCCTGTTTTGTGGGCTGCCTGCAGGGGCCGTGGAGGGTGTACAGGGAACACCTGTGAGGACCCACCCAGCCTAATCGCGTGTGTAACTTCCCACGCACCCCTGTAATACACGTACCAACCCAAATCGCGTGTGATAATTCCCGCGCACCCCTGAAATACACGCGCCCAGGCTATTCGCGTGTGGAAATTCCCGCGCACCCCTGAAATACACGTACCCTGCTGTAATCGCGTGTGGGACTTCCCGCGCACCCCTGAAATACACGCGCCCAGCCTATTCGCGTGTGGAAATTCCCACGCACCCCTGAAATACACGTACCCTGCTGTAATCGCGTGTGGAACTTCCCGCGCACCCCTGAAATACACGCGCCCAGGCTATTCGCGTGTGGAAATTCCCGCGCACCCCTGAAATACACGCGCCCAGGCTATTCGCGTGTGGAACTTCCCGCGCACCCCTGAAATACACGCGCCCAGGCTATTCGTGTGTGGAAATTCCAGCGCACCCCTGAAATACACGCGCCCAGGCTATTCGCGTGTGGAAATTCCCGCGCACCCCTGAAATACACGCGCCCAGGCTATTCGCGTGTGGAACTTCCCGCAAACCCCTGACATACACGCGCCCAGGCTATTCGCGTGTGGAAGTTCCCGCGCACCCCTGAAATACACGTAGCCTGCTGTAATCACGTGTGGGACTTCCCGCGCACCCCTGAAATACACCTACCCTGATGGAATCGCGTGTGGACCTTCCCGCGCACCCCTGAAATCCACGTACCCGGCCAAATCGCGTGTGAGACTTCCCGCGCACCCCGGTATACACGCACACGTATTTTTTGTCAGCGTGTCCGTGTTTGTGGGTACCCCTTTGCACGTCATTTGTCCTGGAGGGCCACAGTATAGGACATTCATCATGGCAGTATATGGGTGCTATTTGTTGGCGCACCTTTTGGCGCACATTTCTTACAGCCGCAGAGACGCTACCGCCTGCTTTCTTGTGGCGGTCGTGTTTGTGCCTGTGCGCTGGTTTGAGCGTGCGCTTTTTTGCCCTATTCTATTCCATGAATACGTGTTGTAGGCGAGTGTGTGGGCGTTCCGCGCACTTGTGCCCTGTGCTTCCCCCGTGACGCCCACGTTTTTGCAAGTTGTTCCCCATTCCGAGTGTTACGCCCGTGTTCCGCCTACTTTTGTTGCGTGCGCCGCGCTATGTGCGAATTTCGCTGTGGCCTGTGCGATTTTCGCTGTGACCTGGCGCACGCTGTTTGTTGGCCTGTGCGCCAACGTGCGCCGCGCACTTTTTTATCGCACATCCGCTGGTTTTCTCGCGCACGGCCTTCCATGAATCGACGTGCGCTGCTTTTCGTGCGATTTTCGCACTTGCACTGCGATTTTCGCTATTCCACTGCGATTCGCACGTTTTTGCCCACTTGCGCCACGCTAATTATTCCATGAATCGGCCTGTTTGTCTTGACTTGTGGAAGAAGCAGTCTACTCACTAGTTTTTTGCAATCCTAAGCCTAGTTCTCTGAGCCAAGTCTGCAATTTTGGGTGCTAAGTGTACTTACCCTAGAGTCTCAAATTTCCATAGTGGTGAGTATTGCAGCCCCCACCCCTTCCGCCGTAGTTTGGCATTGGAATGCATTGGCACAAATCCTGATTGGCGTCTGTTCTTCCCTTGCTGACTGAGCCTCAATGCTGGAACTGGAATGCCACTGTGGTCTGGGGGGACTACTCTGACCTTTGGGGTGCTCCTTGCCCTCCACCTGGGTGGTGGAACAGGTGCTTATCTTCCTTTATCCTATAACTGCTGATGGACTTTGTCCAGTTGATTCCTATGGGGAAGATTTCTACAGCTTTAAACCTCTGCTAAAGAGATTTTCTTTTTTGGATTTTCTTTTTATATTAAAGATAGTCATCTGAACATTGACGTTTGTCTTTGGTACAACGCTCCAGGAACCCAAGACTGGACTCTTAGTTGTTACAGCTGTTTTACTGCCAATTTTAAATGTATGTTCGATGCATGCTACTCCTGCCATAGAAATGTATTACTGTTTGTATCTAACTGTTGTTCAACTTTGGTCTGTCTTTTGGTTGGATCCCTGTGTACCCTTAGGATAGATTATTTCACATGTCACGAGGGGGCTGTGGAGAAATCTCCCTAATCTTTTTTGTTGCAGAGCAAATCTTTGAGATGCGAACCAGTCTTTTGTGGAAGTAGGTTGAAAGATCAAAGCCCTAGAAATGGGGCTTAAGAAACCTCTTTCTAATACTTTTTTTATTTGGTTTATTTGATTTAACAATTTGTACAAAAAATAATAAAATCCATCCACCCCATAACTTATTTGGGGATGGGACTAGGGGGAATGTATGGAGGAATTGTTCATAGTTACTACTGGAAAGAATGGCTCTAGTCGGGGCATTTTCAATTTTTCCGAGTGAAGTTTGAATTGAAGTTTCAGTCCAACCAAATGTAACTCTTTTATGTTTCACATTATCCTTCAAGGAGGAGTAGAAGTATCCTTGCTGTCTTCTGATCAGTGAAAAGTAAACTTTGTACAGATTATTCATGGCAAGACAGTCTAATTGATTGTGGGATGTTTTTACCCATGCATCCGAGCCCTACCTCAAAAACTGTACAGTACTAACATGGAAAACATCATGATGGCCAGAGCTTCCCAGAAAATGCACAGGGAAATGCATGAAGAATAGGCTGCCACCATTTTTGCCGATGTTATGGGCACAGAAGGACACTGCCTAAAACCACCATTGGACTACCCACACCGTAGTCTGAAACCATTGGGAATAGCAATGCTGATTGCCAAAAGCAACCTAGAATTGTGGGGAATTAATTTCTTAAATCCCAAAAATGGGTTTAGTACCAGTACTCACCACTATCAGAAAGCCGGCATTTTAAAACCACCAG
Source organism: Ambystoma mexicanum (assembly GCF_040938575.1). Classification (NCBI taxonomy): domain Eukaryota; kingdom Metazoa; phylum Chordata; class Amphibia; order Caudata; family Ambystomatidae; genus Ambystoma; species Ambystoma mexicanum. Next base: position 1,205,100,747 of record NC_090926.1, on the reverse strand, counting down.
ATTTTATGTAAAACTGAATAAATGAACCCAAAGCATGCCAAAGAAAGACTTACTGAGAGGTGGATCCAATGTAAAGTTATATTCTGAAGTGACTTGAAGGTTTATAACAAGACTGGCTGAGCTGTGGAATTCAGCAGTTTAAGTAAATTTGGACTGAAAGACACTAAAAATCTAAATGTTTAAAAGAAATGAGAGACCTACTTTGAGTGTCACATAGGTTGCAATTGTTTAAATGTCATAGTTTAAATTTAGAATCAGCATCCTAGCTGCATATGTAAAAAATTGTCTTGACTTAAACTGGGGTACAAAAAGTGACATTAGCTGGGGCCTGGCTTAAGGAACTGAATTCTGCCCACCAGCTACCCCCGACAGGAGAAGAGACTTGCACAACAGCGGTGTTCCCAGGCCTAGCTGTCCTTTTGCTGCTCCCACCAAAAGGGATATGACACTTCCCTGATTGAATTACCTGGGCTCTGCAGGAAATTGAACAAAGCCCTGTCCTGACCCAGGCAGATGGTTTATTGCAGGGGCAATAAAAATGGCTTCCTCTTGGCAGAACTGGAAAAACCAGAAATTCAACCTTGTGCGGGGGGGAAACCACACCCCTGTAGCCAGAATATGGCTTTAGAAAAGGATGAATAACTCATAGAGAGGACTGGTGAAAATTATTTAAATGATACCATAATTCTTGTGATTTTTCTGCCCACATTTTATTTTAAGAGGTTTTTAGAACCGGTGGCATGATCTGGGGGCAAGCTAGCAGTTAAGAGGGTATTACTTAAAATGTATGCATGTTAAAAATCTGACACTTCATCAATTAATGTCCATACTCCTTTCGCACATGTGTGTAAATTTGGGGTAATGTCCGATATTGCGAAACCAGTTAACAAGTGCAAATGTCGCCATTTCTGAATGCAAGCTCCCAGGAAGAGCAGATTTGGACAGGGTATACCTCCTGTGATGCATGATGGGTGCATGTAATTTCAAACCACTGTGTAGCTATGAAATATGTCTTTTGGGTCAAAATATAGATTGTGTGTAATTTGACAGGGGTGGGTTCTCTGTACCATAAACAGACCTCATCATGATGACACTTCATTTCATTCCCCCAATCAAGGGGAAGAGGATGAAGTGGCCAATGACAAGTGGAGAGGGGTAGAGCCTAGTGATGCTGCACACACACCCATTTTAAAAACACATAAAAGCAGACAGTCAGGACAGATAGGGACCTTCAAATCCATTTGCTGCGGGACGCTCTGCCGGGAAAATCCATACTTTACCTCCATCAACCTTCAGAGAGCCAACATAGAGACTTCAAATCTATCAATATCCAGAACCAGAGGCAGAGCAGAGCTGACCCAGACCGCTGTTAGCAGAACCAGAGAGCTGACCCAGATCACTGAGAAGTGCCGAGACCAGACCAGAGTCCAGTCTAAAACCTGACCAGATCCGTGGCGTAGCCCATTTATTTCAAAAATATATTGTGAGTACCTAGCAGAACTGTGTAGAACCAATCTCTTAGTTAAAATAATATAATTCAATCTATTTTAATCTAAGTAGAACTGCCTCCTAACTGTCACCTGTCATTTGTAAAGCTGTCACCTGTCATTTTCTAGTTGCTAGCTGTCACTTGTCTTTTTGAACTTTAAAATTTCAAATCTGAAAAACGACCTTTACCATATCGCTCATATCTCCGTGACCGTTTGTCCTAGAGACTTGCTGTAACTTTCATCTGGAAGCTCAGATCCTAGGCTGTCCTAGGACCCCAAAACGATAGTCGCGAAAAACACACTCGCGAATTTGCCGCGATTTGCAAATTTCTCCACGTGTGAAAACAGAAGTTTTCTTGCTTTCCTTGCTAAAAATTCGTTTAACCTGCTAGTTACTGCTAGATCCTTGCTAAAGTGAGCCTGAACTCATCCCAAGTATATTTCACTCACCCTGAACCTCCTGAAGGGAATTAAAAGCATTTTCAGCATATTTCTCACTGCATTGTCACCATATTCAAAGCATTTTGCCTGTGTTTCAAAACTCCTATCTGTTGTGTAAGCTGCTGGGGGAGAATTGAACTGAATTCTATTTGATTGCATTCCTAAGAACTGTGTCATCTTCATCTCCTTACAGTGCATAAAAGGGGGGTGAATTGTCCAAGAAAGTGATTACATTGTCTTTTGCTGAAATCCTATCAAGTTATTTTCTGTACTGCATTTCATTCCACATTGCATCCATTTGAAACCATAAAAGTATTGTTGCTATCTAATCCATCCTATAACCACTCATCATTGATTATAAAGAAGTGTGCTAGTGCCGGACTATCCATTATTGATTACTGCTCAGATTAAGTGTGATATCCAATTATTAATTATTATAAAGTGTGATATACATATCTATTGTTTAAATTATCAAATAAACCTTTTAAACTTGCAAAACAGAACTACTTCTTGGCTCAGTGGGGTCAGGGGGATTCTGAGAGAGGGGTGTTATATAGGGGTAGTCATCCAGAACGCATGAACTGGACATAAAGATATATCAATAAGGGTTTCCATTCAGTATCCCAGACTAGGCATTGACTTAGCTGTAGTGTTGAATTGAATCCTCTTACATGATCCAGAATTGGATTCCACCTATGCACAGGTTTGCAAATGCTTTTGGCAACATTGAATTCTCTACCAACCTATACGTTCATGCCACCAGCTCGGTGTTCTGATTTTATGATGTCTTGAATTGGTTGATTATCACAGGTAGACTTCAATTGAAAATATTCAGCTCTACATGTACTTCTGTTGATCATTAGGTACTTAATTCATGAGGATTTACCAGTGAAGGAAAGGAGGATGTCTCAACCTGCCAAGTGTGTTCTCTCAGCAAGGTCTCATGTGGTGTGGGGCTGAACCTTTGCTGGCTCCTCCAGCCTTAAGCTGGTCTGTGATTGTGGAAACAGCCAAGCATTCCAGCAGACTGTGGAATATTGATGTCCAGAGCTTCGGGGGCATATTGCTGCCAGTGTGGTGAGCTCTGCTCCACCTGTATTGACAATGTTTTTTTTTCTTTTTTTTTTTTTTGTTGAAATATTTTATTAATTTTATTCAAACTACAAACAATACAAACAAACCCAACACGCAGTGCAATTTACAACAGTTCCATTAAACACCATTTGTTTTTCATTTTTGCCACTGCTCCCTTAGTCCCACCCTCCATTATGAGCCTATTTGTACTTCTCATTCAGTATCTGCTACATGTGGCAGGGTCTCACTACCCTCGGATTCCGTTGGGTCCGATATAGATCCGAACAGTTCCGCTATTAATAATTTCCATGCCATCAGGGTACCCACTTCTTCCTCCCCACTCATGTTGCTCGCCTCCTGCCATACTATCGTTTCAGCCTCCGCCCATTTCTGCAACTCCTTCCACCATACCTCCACCCGTGGCTTGTGGCACTTCTTCCATCCCATGGCAATCCTCCGTTTTGCTAGCACGTATGCCAAATCTTTTAATTTCTCAACATGTTTAAGTTTACGTGGCCTGGGGAACCCTCCCAGCAAGCAAGCCCAGACTGTGTCTATGATGAGCGTGACCCCCTTTTCCGCTAATTTTTGTGCCACTTCACCCCAGAAACATTCGATTACTGGGCATGACCAAAACATGTGTCATGCCAGCGTTTTCCATGTCGCACTTAGGACACGCCTGTCCCCCAGCGTTTCCGAACTTGGATATCCTCAGAGGGGTCATGTATGCTCTATGCGTTATATACAGCTGTGTTTGTTTTAGTCTGGCGTTTCTTGACACCTTCTTGTGATATCCCAGGGCGCATTCCCACATCCCATCTTCCATTGGGGCCTCCGCTTCCCAATCCAGTCTCAAATGTGTCAATTCCTTCCCAACCTTAGTCTTAGTCATCACCATCTCATACAATCTAGAAATCTCATGCCCCCCTTCCGATATGTCATATATTGTCCCCACAATAGCATCTGGTTCCTCTGTCAATACTGTTTCTGGCCACGTTTTCTGATCCATCCTATGGTATGTAACATATTGGCCCGTATGTAATCTCACCTCCTCCCCAAGTTCTTCAAAATCCCTAATGGTCCCCTCTTGCCAGATGTCCCCTAACGTTACCAGCCCCACCGATTCCCAGTAGGTTCTGATATCGCCCTCGGCTGCTTATCCCCTCCTGCTAAAGCCACTAGTGGTACCTGCGGGGAGCATGGGAATGGGTCCTCCATCATCCGACATGCTCGACGCCACATTTTTCCACCCAAGCATCATCATCCTAGGGCGCTCCTTCATATCTGACTCAGACAACCATATAATTTCCCTTAAGTAAAATGGGGTACAGTCCTGCCCAAACAATCTAAGTTCAGGGGTCACTTCGTCGGAGAGCCAATTGGCCACGTATTGTAGTTGACTTGTACATAGTAAACTTCAAAATTAGGCAATTTAATTTTCATAGAAAATTTACCCTTTTCATAGAAGTTCTGCAACTTCCATAGCGCCACTCTATTCCGGGTACCATGCCATAGGAAGTCCCTACACATACTATTCAGTTTAGCAAAAAACTTCTTATCATATGTGGGTTATTACTGAAATAATGTAGAAGCCTGGTAGGACCACTATCTTAAGCATTGCCCCCCGTCCCATCATTGCTAGGGGCAACCTCTCCCAAAACTTCATGCATTTCCGGATTTTCTCAATAGCTGTCTCAGTGTTATGCTTATGTTCCTCCTCTTCTGCTGTGTGATACACATCTATTCCAAGGTAGCGGAAAGAACCAACCACCCATGGTATCTGTAACACCGGTAACCTTTCCACAGGGGTCCCCTTATAGCTACCTAGCGGGAATATACTAGATTTTTGAGGGTTCACCGCTATGCCGGACAACCCCGCATACTTCTCCATCCCTTCCAGAATATATTGAAGATTTTCTTCCGGGTATTTCAAGTATAGTAACAAATCATCCGCATATAAGGATATTAGGTGCCGTCCCCCACCCCCCCCACCTCAATACCTATCATATTGGTTGCCGGTATATTGCTAGGGGCTCCAGGGCTAGAATGTAAAGCATCGGGGACCAGGGGCACTCCTGCCTGGTGCCTTTACTAAGTTGCCATCTCTCGGCTATCACTGATTCCGTTCGAACTCTGGCTAGCGGCTCACTGTATAACATTTTCGCCCACCTGATATAACCCGGCTCTACTCCATATCCTTCCAGGCCCGCCAGCAGCCATGGCCACTTAACCGAGTCGAAAGCTTTCACTGCGTCTAAGGATACAATCGCCATTTCGCCTTCATTCCTACCCGCCCATTTGATCACCCGGTGGAGTCGCCTATGGTTGTGGATATATTCCTATTCGGGACATAGCCCGTTTGGTCTGGGTGGATTAATTTGCTAATTACTCTTTGCAATCTGTTTGCCAGGACAGCCGTCAATCTCTTGCTGTCCTAGTTCAGCATCGACAAAGGCCTGTAGGAGCTACAGCTATGCCCTGGTTTGTAGGGTTTAGGGAGCGGTATTATGATTGCTTCTCTGAGTGACTCCGGCAACCTTCCCATCTCAAACGCTTCGTTAAGCATGTCTAGCATTGGGGGAAGCATGCTTATATACTTTTATAAAATTCGCTAGGGAACCCATCTGCTCCTGGGGTCTTATTGGTGGGCAACTGCCTCACAACCTCCTCCAAGGTAATTGGTGCATCAAGCTCTTCTCTTTCCTCATCACTTATCTTGGGCAGTCCTATATCTTCTAGTGTTTTTGGTTATCTCCTCTCGACTGCCCCCCTCCTTGTCCCCGTATAGCACCCTGTAATAATCCGCAAATTCCTTGTTGACTCCTTCGTGGGTGTCTACTACATCACCCATTGTCCTAATCGGGGGGGCCTAGGGGTTTCGCTCTTGTACAGCCACGCTAAGAGCCTTCCCCTTTTAGCCCCTCCCGCGTGCTGTCTTTCTACATACTTTTTATAATTGCGGTTACGGAGCCTTTCCCAGTGTTCCGCACACATCTGCTGTAGTTGAAGTACTAGCTCCGTGTCCTCACTGCCATTTTGTAATGTTCTTTCTAGTTCATCTTCTGCTCTTTGTAGGTCAGCCAGAATCCCGCCCTGCAGTCCCTTTGACTTAGCTATGGCAACCCCCCGCATCACCACCTTAAAAGCTTCCCATAGTGTCCCCGCCGAGTCAACACTACCAGTATTCACTTCAAAATAGTTAGTGATCTCATCTCTTATGTCCTCTCTAAAGACCGGATCTTTGAGTGCCTCTGCTCGGAGGTGCCATATCGGGATCCGCGCCCTCGGGGGAGGGGTGGGTGAGGGGGCAGTATTGCCACCCGAGGACCAGGGGCGAGTGATCTGAGAGGACCCTCGCCTTATATTCCATTTCAGTGCTCTGTCATTACATCCGGTGTGGCAAAGACATAATCCAATCTCGTGTGTAGCTGCTGCGGGGCTGAGTAGTGCGAATATTGCCTTCCATTAGGATGTTTTGTTCTCCACACATCTACCAAGCCAAAATCATCTAGTAACGCCTGCAATGCTTTAGCCGCTGGGGTGGGCCTGTCAATCCTGCTATCGGATCTGTCCACCTTGGGGTTCATTACACAATTGAAATCCCCGCCCCAAATAACCGCGTTTCCCACACACATACTAAGGTTGGTGCACAGTTCTGAAGTATGCCACCGTGTTTTGGTTGGTGGCATACGTATTTACGATGCATACCTCTTTATTCTCCACCAGCCCTCTCAATATAACCATCCTCCCATCAGTTTCCGCCACTTCCTGTAGTAGCTGAAACGGGACGTGCAGCGCCACCCAGACAAGCACTCCCCTAGCGTAAGCAGAGTATGACGAACACACCACAATCCCTTTCCATTTTTTCCCCCCACTAGCTCTAACTTCTCTTGCGTCAGATGCGTCTCCTGTTACAGTGCAATATCTATCTTATGCCTTTTCAGATACAGCATGACCTTATTCCTCTTCATAGAACTGTTAAGTCCCTTGACATTCCACGTTATTTTCTTGAGCTCTCCCATAGTGCATTAATACTCTCCTCCCTTATTTCCAACCGGTCCCTCCCAGTCACACTATGCAGATACAACCCTTCGGCTCTTCCATGTAGGCTCATGTTTGAACTTAAAACTCCCCATAACTATGTACACCCCAAACTTGCCACCTCCCTTCCCTCCCCCTACCCATCCCTTACCCAACAACACCCTCCCCAACTGTTGCCCAGCTCCATCCCTGGATCTCGGGCACCCCCACATCTAGCCCTGTCCAGCACAAGCTTATGCTCAGGGCTCAGTAGGGTGAAGTCGCCCTAATGGCCACTTAACTATTATTTCGGGGGTGGGTTGCTTCCATCCTGTTGCTCCTATTTTCGAATTTATTACGCTTTGTGTTAACCCTATTCAGCTTTCAATTGCATTTTACCCACTATATTCCAGTCCATGCCGAGCACAAGGCCCGAATGCTACCCAGTGTTCAACCGATCCCACTTTCCCGGTATAATCCGGTACACCCTCCCACTTACCCCCTCAATGTCCGTGGCACCAGTTGTCCTGTTCTGCCGGTCACGGTCCACTTCTTGTTCCGAGCAGCCTTGCAGATCCAGCCACGTCGCCACCTCCTCAGGAGTGTAAAAAGCGCTCTGCTCTTATGTAGCACCTTCAGCCTTGACGGGTACAGAAGCATGTACTTAATGCCTGCTGCTCGCAGCCTCCTCTTGACGGCCACGTAGCTGTATCTCTGTCTCTGCACCAGCATCGTGTAATCCGGGTACGCTGTAATGTTGGTGGATGCTTTCTGTATTGTTGCGCCTTTACGAAAATATTCCAGGATCTTCTCTCCGTCTCTCAAATTCATGATCCTCACGATGATCGGTCTCGGCAGAGCCCCAGGTCGTGGTTTCCTCATTAAGGCGCGGTGCGCCCGCTCCACCGTGAATCCCTGCGAAAGCTTGTCTGCTCTATCTCCTGTCTGATCATGTTCTCCACGTAGTTTGTAGGGTCTTGGCCCTCCTCCCCCTCCGGCAGGCCGACCACCCGTATGTTGTTTCCTCTCGCCCTTCCTTCCGCTTCTTCCACCCGATTTTCAAGGTTGGCAACCTGCTGTTTGAGCACATGTTTGAGCACATGAACTTCCTTTGCATTATTTGTGCTGACATCGGTATTGGTCTTTACAGCACTTTCCAGACCACTCTTTCTCTCCGCCAGCGCCCTGACATCTTGCAGTAGCAGTGCAAGTTCAGTTCCCACCGCATCAATTTGGTTCTGTAGGGCGGTTCGTAGGTCCGCCATTGCCGAGCCCCATTTGGTGCTCGGCTCCGTTATAGCCTCCAGGATCTGATGCTTGTCTCCTTCTGGGGCTTCCTCCGCGGGAGTCGTGGCCGTGCACTGTGCCGACGTTGTAGGGGTCCTCTGCGTTTTCGCATAGACCTCCATTGTGGGTTGTTTGGTCTTGGCTCTTGATCCTTTCACCGACATGGCGCACCCTTCACACGTGACTAGTTCTGGCTCAGGGCGTTATGATACTTTGTTCCCACACTCGTTGGGGTTGCAGCCTCCCAAGTTGCACTTTTCACATGATTCTTAATGGCGCACGCTTCCACCGCCACCTCCCCCTGTGGCCAGGTTGTTAAGGCACATGTGTTGTGCGCCTGGTTTGGGTGCCCCCCTGCGGTAATATGAAGCACACTCATGTAATGTCCCTTTGCACCCTCAGTAGCTACCATGTGCCACTTGAAGGGGTGCATTAGTGTTGCACCACACCAGTCATCACCAGTCCACAGATCGTTTCCCTATAATCTTCTGGTTGCATCCTCATCTGTTTTGAAACAGTCTTTGTCGTGCGCCCTGCGCATTTACCAGCTCACTTTTATTGCAATGGTCCTGATGGAATTTCTGACACCCGGCGGCAGCCTCACATGTGCCTTTTTAATGCTACGGAACTAGCTCCCAGCGTTCGCGGCATGCGGCGCCCGCCCCAAGCACTGCAGACCCGCTCCTCGGTTCACAGCGTGCACTGTTGTGGAATGTTTACTGTAGGGCCCGGCAGCTCGCGTTGTCTTCCACGCCGCCCGGTGCTTGCAGCTCGCTCAGACTAAATCCGCTGTTGTCAGCTTGCCAAGGGCTTTCAGCCCACAAGCGCATCTGCCTTCTGTTCCGTGTCACAGCCGCTTCTGTTATATCTTGCCTTGCTTATGCAGGCACGGGTATTCTAATGAGTAGCCGGGAGCCGCGTCTACGCATCGCGCCCTTCCGCGTTAATTGTGTGCATTTCAGGAACGCTCCTAATGTGAGGTCTCCTTCAGTTCAGGGCAAAAAAAAGCATAAACATTATAACATTGGCCGCCGGTGGTTGCCGTCTACCCGTTTCGCTGCACACAATTATAAGCCGTCCTGGTTCTAGTGGCTTAGCTCGTTTCTCTCGCAACAGTATCCAGCCTCCTCAGTCACACGGGCCCGGGAGTGTTTCTCTACAAACGCGGTCTTATTCAGAAGTGCAGCATTTCCTCATCTACAGTCCTCTGTTGCACGCTCCGTACAGTTCCTAGGGATACATTTTGCTTGTAAGCTGCGCCAGCTCTCCCTTTGTTCACCGCCATCTTGGCAAGAAAGTATCCACGCGGCCGCTCCAGACAAAGTCAATGTATCTTTGGATTTACGAGCCCGAATGACTCACTTTCCAGGGTTCGCACATTGCATGCGTTCCGACGCTTGATCCTTCAATTTCCAGGCACAAGTGTCATTTTTAAAGCGTAATTCGGCAAATCATTGTCGGATCAGCAGGAGCCCAGCACAAAGCACGTCCTAGTCCATGGCTAGTAGCCACGCCCCCTTTACGATGGTGTGTGTCCTTTTTATTTATTTTTTGGTGCCCTCGCTTTACCCATTACTTTGCTTATCTTCTTGATTTGTCTTCTTTTTTTTGTGCACTAGTTTTCTGGCATAGCTGGTAAGACCTGTAGTTGCTATTGAAAAGACTGATGGGTACAAAATCATTTTGGGTTTGGTGACTTTTTTCCAGTGCCAATTTCTACTGTGGAATAGATCGTATGTGTTCCAGTTTTCAGAGTGTGCTCTTCACTGTTTGTTTCTTGCCAGAAATGCTTTTGTAGTGGCCAATTAACTTGCGATGGTCTGAAAGGATCCATTATTCTGCTCATTTACTTCCTCTGCCGAGAGGTTTTTCATTATCCTTTACTTCCCCATTCCTGAATTCCAGAACCGTATCCTCTTCCCGACAAACAATGGTAGTCTTTATACGTTGGCTCTTTGTATGGACTACCCTTCCCCCCATGTTGTTACAAAGCCGTATATGTTCCTGTTACAGCATTGCACCTCTTAGTCTTCCATAACGCCACCTTTTAAAAATCCCTCTCTAGTCACATCAGTACTGATCAGTACAAACGCTTACTGTTCCTCTTTTTAGTCTGGTGCAACTAAAATGGCTGCACTGCAATGCCTACAGTTATAGCAGGTGGAACGAGAACATGGTGCGGCCCTCCAGTTTCTGTTCATTTTTTGTTTATTTTGAATTTATTAGGGCCAAGGTGGCCTTCAACAAGACATTCTATACATAGACAAGTAGAGATGGCTAGGCAGTTCCAATGCCGGGGCCTTATAAAAGTACAACATAGCATTGGTTGAAACAAAAACTAGAACAAATGGGATGGCATTGGCCATAGACTATTGACATACATAACATTTTACTCCTAGTTTAGGCTAAACGCGCAGCATATGCAAAATTGTGCAGGATAGAAAGGGTTGGAGGGAGGCAATACCAGCTGACATCTCGTGTGGGGGATAGGTTTGTTGTCCTGGTAGGGATTTCCAGTGGTGGTGTGCTAGTAGCGTGATGGAACAAACATGAGTGTGTTAACAGGCATTTCCAGCCCTGTGGGAGGGTTTAAGAAGTCAACCAAGGTAATTGGGAAGGGTGTTTCACGTGTAGCCTTCCTCAGACGCTCTCATGGTAGGATAGGCTGGAGCAGTAAGGCAGCTTTAGGAGATGGGTGGTTTGGTGTGTAACTACAGTTAACCCTTAGACAATCATATAATAGTTCCACACAGAACTATAATAACCTATTTGTTGGGCATTAAAACACATGCAGGTAAACCCTTAGAATATTGTGTACCAGGCCACAATGTTTGCCCTCTCCACTAGCCATTGGCTAGTGATAATTGACTTTGTGAGTAAGAAATGATGTGCTTGTGTGTAAAGTGGAGGATTAAGTGTGTAAATAACTTATGTCTGGGCAGTTTTTCAGTCTAAATTTTGAGCCTGGCCTTGCACTACAGAACTGTTATATGCAGTTGTCTGCATCCGTGAGAGCTGTCTGCCTTGGTTTGTAAAAGCTATGTAGAAAATAGCACAGCCATGTAAAGACCGACCATTTTCTGGAGCAAAAGGGGAGCATTTGAGCTAATGTGCATACCCAAAACGAATTGCTCCTGGAGCTGATCTAAAGATGAACATCCAGTGATGGTTACTGAATAGTGCTGCACCATATTAAAAGGCAGTGTGAGGGGTCAGTAATGCAAGGTGGACAACTGTTTAATAAAATGGCATACTTTGAAGATTTATCAAAGAAAATGTAAAAATGCCTCTGTCCTTACTCTCCTGAGGAATTCCCTGTCTAATGCTAAGGGAATACACTCTCACACAGGATAACTGGCCCTCACACTAAACAAATAAAGAAAATATAAGGCAATTCAACATGACATGAACAACATTCACGGCTTCTGAATTACTTATGACCTGTGTAATTTCCCTTCCCAGGTTTCAAAGGCACTTCTGCAAATGTTCAACCGAGGAAAGAAATGTCTTGAATCGGTTCTTGATGTTTCAAAGCCAAAGTAAATCCATGGCAACAAATAGCCAGCAGAAAAGCCCCAACGGTAATTCTGCCCACGATGCTCGTCACCTCTTTAAGAAGATGTGCAGTTCAAAAGGGAATGCAATATCCACGCTGCCTATGATACACAGGTCTTGGTTAACAGTTAAGATCTCTTGAATTACAGTTTTAGCATTCACAGTGGTATGTTTTGTCAGGATGAATTCTTATTGCTGCTTCCACTTCCTACTTGCATAGAGGACAGTAACATAGTATTCCACTTTGTTTAGTCAACTGCAATGTTACATCTGACAACCAGATGTACCACCACAACTTCAGGGATTTTTATTTCTAGACCGGTTTCGACAAGATATACTTTAAAGTACTCAACACCTTCAAGTAGGCAAGGCACTCTTCCTCTGAATAACTCAAAGGGGCAGGCTCTTCGACACATGAGGCAATCTGCCACAGTACCAGCCTGGGTTTGCCTTGTAGCCTCGCTTCTCTCTGGCTTCCACAGTCTTGGGCATTACAGGTTGAATCTATTTCAAAATAGTATTTACAAGCGGCCAGTTCCCCCCCCCCCCCCCCCATCTTTGCCTGTACCTTTCTGCCAGCTACCAGCCCAATCGGTTACCCAGAAGCTTTTAATAGTGTTTGGCTTACAATAAACCTTTGGCCTTCCTTGCAGTAACAGAATCTTGGCTGCATGCTGCAGCGGGCCCTCACTTATATTAGCAGTCCCAGATAACTATGCGATCATCAGAGCTGACAGACCAATATCCAGAGGAGGAGGTATTGCCCTCATCTTCAGAAACATGTTAGACATGACAATACTCTCCTCGTCACCACTCTCCTCTTGCAAACGTCTCTCAGCTAAACTCCAAACCTTGCTCAAAAGCACCATTTCTATCCACATAATTTATAGACCTCCTGGGCCCATAGGCTCATTTGAGGAGGACATAACTACTACTCACCGACATCAAAACCACCTCGCAAACCGTAATCCTAGGAGACTTCAATTAAGGTAACAACCACCCTAATGACCTCCAAGCTATCTCACTAGCTAATGTCATGGCTGAACATGGATTTATAAAAAATAAATTTCTAAACCCACTCACGTAAAAGGAAGGACCCTTGACTGGGTAGCAGATCTAAATTGCAACATTACAGTGAATGAAATTCTACCTCAATCATGGACTGACCACTACCTGCTCTCCTTTGAGTTCAGCATCGAAAAGCACCAAACAAAACCGGTCATTTAGCATCTCTGTGGCGCACCAGAAACAAACTCAACATTACAGCAGAGGCAATTATGCCTCGTGTAATCCCCACCTTAAGTGCACAAACAACCCCAACTTACTCGTAGAGGCTTATATGTCTAATGTAACAGATAGTCACACCTCTTCAAATGCACAGAGGAAAACCAAGAGCCCATGTACACTCATGGTTTACTCCCGAGTTGATATCGCTTTGCTCAGAAAAAAGAAAACTTCAAACACTCTGGAAACATACCCCCTTGTCAGAGAACAAAGCCAACCTAGCCAACATCTCTGCTAAATACAAAGAAGAGATTATCCGTACCAAGCGAGATACTTTCAATAATAGAATAAATCAAGCTGGGTCCAGAAGTAAAGAACACTTCATCTTGAGAGAAATGGAGACGCCCAGCCCACCCACTGATTCATGAATAAAAGACCAACTCTGGTGCACAAACATTAAAAATGCTGTCACCAACAATGTTGCCAGTCTGCAGACTAAAATGGCAGATTAAAGGCAACTCTTAACGCACGTTGCCTCTTCCGAGCCCAGCACCACTCACCCAACAGACCTAAGGCTTTAAATTTACAAATGTATCGGTGCCTGAGGTATAAAAAAATGATAGCCACATTGAAACCCTCCAATTGCCAGGGTGATAGTTGCCCAGCACAGATCATCAAAGATGCGGCCAGGGACCTAGCCCCATTCATTACCAAATTAATCAACGCTTCATTTTCTTCATTTTCAAGTGGTATTGTGCCTAGTCACCTGAAGGAATCTTGGGTACTTTACTGAAAAAAAGAGCGCTGGACCCCACCATCCCTACGAATTCTAGATATCACTACTGTCCCATTTCTGTAAAAATGTTTGGATAGGGTTGCATATTTGCAAATCCAACACAATCTAGAGAACAAAACTCCTGGGAAATCAGCAATATGTCTTTAGACCGCAACATGGGACAGAAACCGACCTGGTTGACCTCCAAAAGTCAGATTGACGATCTCAAAGACAAAGGTAAACTTGCTATCCTGTTCCTCTTGGATTTGTTTGCAGCATTTGACTTGGTCGACCACACGGTACTCTGTGATCACCTTGCCTCAGCGACCCACTTTTCAAAGTCAGTTATCACATGGATTCAATCATTCCTAAATAATAGGACAATGCAATCTTCTTGCCGTCTGCAGCAGCTGACACCATACCGATCACCTGTGGTGTGCCTCAAGGCTCATGTGTTTCGCCAACTTTGTATAACATCTTCACAAAGCCACTGTTTGATGAATTGGACCGTCATGGTGTCACCTAAACTAATTATGCAGATGACACCCAGATACTCCTCCCCCTTACAGGCATTTGACACAGATGTACGACGCCTGAATGAAACCTACACTATCATTCAGGCATGGATGGCCGTCCACAACGGAACTCATCCTGGTAGGGTCTCCAGCCAACTTATACAAATTAAGCCCCAACTACACTTCTCTCACTATAGATGGGAATAACATCCCAATTGCCAAAGAAGTAAAAACATTAGGCTTCTATTTTGACGCCACCTCCAACCTAAACAAGCAAGTGAATTTGACTTCCTCTGCCACGGCCTATACAGGTCAACTGATAATGGCCTATATACCAATGCTGTCAACAGAAAGTTGTCTCATATTAGCCAGAGCACTTATATTGTCCAAACCGGACTATTGTAATGGTCTCTACTTAGGTGCTAATAAGACTGTACTCAACAAACTGCAGATAATGCAGAACAATGCTCTTAGAGCTGCTTTAAATATACAGATAAGAGAGCATATCTCAGCTACTAGAAAAAACTGCAAATGGCTCTCTATAAAAGAAAAGATTGAACTTAAAACTCTCTCACCTTCAAAGCACTGACCCACACAGCCCTCCGTACCTTGCTGAAAAATTCACCTTGAGAACATCCACACGAATTACCAGATCATCTGACACAACCTGCCTGTTGGTCCCAAGATGCAACCTAAAAAGATCCAGAGGATCTAGCGTCCCGGTCATGGCCTCCCAACTATGGAAACCCTCTCCCATCTGATATTAAATCTACCCAAGTATTCTCCAATTTTAGGAGAAGTGTCATATCTTGGTTACTTAGCAAGAATTCATTAGGTACTTGGGTCTCACGTTGCCTCATAATTTACTGATGTATCCTTCTGTTTATTCTATACCTCTCCACCCTCACGTATATTTGATCTGCCAATTTTTTGTGATTTATTAGAACTGCTTCTCTACACCTGTCCTGCCTGTTTTCAGCCTTGTAAAAACACACCCCTGGTATTGTAACTACTGTAACTTCTTATCACTGTTTTGTTTCTCGAAAATGTATCTCGTTGCTCACTTTTAACTGTCTTTTCTATGTAAGCACAAACTCCACTTTAACTGCATTGTCTTTGTCTGTAACATTTTACCAAGAGCGCCCAGATACCCCTGGGTCCGGTGTGCTATATAAATAAAATAAACCAAACAAACTTATTTAAGAACATCCAAAAGAACAATTACATTTTGTATAAAAAGACCAGGAGATTTCCACTAAAACTAAAAGCCAGCAATGTCAACCATAGTACATAATACACATCAGACAAAGTCACAAGACCTACCCCAGATATTAGATCAAACCAACTGGGTGGGTGGGTGGGTGGGTGTCTACTGACTGCCCCATCATAAACTATGCTTAGAGGTGCGGGTAATCTCACTGGCCAATCTCTGGAAAATATCATCCAGGTATTTAGTCAGTGAGATGATCAAACTCCCACTCTCTGCGCTCATAAGCTTGCTCCACCATTCATCAGGAGTTAGTGTGAACCTGCTGTTCATGATTTCGCCCAGATATAACGTTCTCTTCTCCATAAACCCCTGACAGCATAGTCCAGTTATATAGCGACACTTTAGTATCTGGTGTGTTACAGAACCTACAGTTTAAATCAGGCTCCTGCCATTGTTTCCTGTTGAGCAGAATTTCCTTTGTGGGGAGTAGGTTTAATCTGAACCTCAGAAATGTTGATCGAGTTGAGCTACATGGAAACAGTCTATGGTATCCCGGGATGGTATTCCGATGCCTGCATTCCACTTTGAAATTACAGTAAGTACTGTTCCCTTGCTGTTGTTGTATCCACCCTGTCCTTCCTCCATAGCTTGATTTTAATTACTGCTGGGTTACTCAACAATTTGGATTCAGAGAACCCCAGATCCTTCAACATTTTAACACCCGCTGAGTTCCAGACATTCAAAATTGGTTCACGTTTAGCCTCCAGGGCCTAATTCAAAGTCTGAACCCTCTTACTCGGGCTTCAATTCTGCACCTTCTGGAAAGAGACAAGAGCTTTCCACGCCATCATTGTGCACAAGGACGCGAGACCCAACGCCTATCTAATTGCAGGCATTGGCGTAGACCTAGGCAGGTCTAACACTTTCCGCCAGAACCTACCCTCCAATGCCATCCACCATGCATGGTCCTTCGCAAGGAAGACATATGTGGCAATGACCATCACTTTGGCTTTGTAAAATTTGATCACGGGGATCATAGAAAAGCACCCAAATCTTTTTAGCAGGATCTGCGCTTGTGAGGCCAGGTGTGTGACCTTTGTCTTTAATTGAGCTATCCTGGGGCTGTCGTTTAGTCTTGTGTTCATCAACATGCCCAGATAGACAAAGGAAGGGGGTCACCATTATTCGTTCCCTGTTTAAATGCCATACTGGTCTAGATTCTTTCCTCCCCACCGCATTCTCCAGATTAAGATTTTTGTCTTTGAGACATTGATCCTGAGCTTATTTATTTTAACATACTCATTTAGCTGTCGTTGAAGACCAATGGGTGTTTGGTCAGTTATGACCAGATCGTCAGCGTAGAGCAGATGCCCCACACATTGAGCTTAGGCGGGAACGATCTTGCCTTAATGAACTGTTAGTAACTTCACAGTACAGTTGGATTTTCCTTTAGTTGGTGAAAGGTTGCTTTCACGGTTATGCGGCGCCTCTTGGCATGGGCAAAACTTGTTATCTTCAACAGTTTATATTCTTATAAATGAAGGGTATGTTTCACTCAAGTATAGTATAGGATTCAGTGTTTCTGTGGCAAACACAATTAGGCCTACGCAACCTCTTCTTGACCTAGATTTCAAGGTTTAAAGATTGGTATAAAATTGTAT
Organism: Ambystoma mexicanum; assembly: GCF_040938575.1. Taxonomy (NCBI): domain Eukaryota; kingdom Metazoa; phylum Chordata; class Amphibia; order Caudata; family Ambystomatidae; genus Ambystoma; species Ambystoma mexicanum. Next base: position 1,205,083,495 of record NC_090926.1, on the reverse strand, counting down.
TCTTAGATGAAAGTAAAGAAGTTCAACCTTGTGTTGAGGAATTGCAGATAGGCACACGCAACCACCCTTTAATGTACTTCTCATAGGTTAAAGGTTTCCACAATTGTATTGTCAATGTTAAGTATTGAGTAATATTGTTCACTGCGTTCACTCCCTTAATTGGAGATGCGCGACCACTCCTTTTAGGTAGAAACGGTCTCTTTAACAATGGATTTTAGTAGCTTTGGATTTATAGGCGAATAAAGGAAACTTCCAGATTACACGCGAGTGCTACACTTCCATGTTGCTGTCATTTTAGATTCAACTAACCAGTTTTACTTGTTTTAATTCTTACGCGACTTATCACAGAGCTAGATACTATTGCCGGCAATGCTCGAGCAAGGTTTTAGAAAGCCGCACTTCACTCACCGGCTTCTTTGACACTTGCTCTGTGGGTCGCAAAGCTTTCCCGACCTCTGCAAAGGTGTCTCCAGTCCGGACCCACACTCCTAAGACCCATGGCTTGAAAACTGATCCTGGCCTCGGTCTCCAGCACGGTCTCTGCATGGCAACCACAGCAGGCTCCCATGGAGAAAACTGGCTCTCCTGCATGTCTTCTGCTGCGCAGCCTCTGCACAGTTTGGGAGAGCTGGACTCTCAGAACACACAGGTGAAATCTGTTTACACGTTCCGGCATCCCTCTTGTGCCCCACTTCTGCTTGGTTTGCCAGCCACTTGCCGCCTTCTTTCTGCTACGGTTTGCACTCCCGTCACAGTTCCAGCTCCATTCACTCCTCTTTCAATTGCCTGCACCTGAGGAGGCCTTTTATGCCTCCCAGGTTCGTTCAGGTGTGGGATGTTGGGCTCGTTTGCCTGACTACTGCAATGGCGGTAAGGCTTAATTGCCAGACTACTACAACTGCATGCCTCTTCAGTCCTCTTCCTCATGTCAGTACTTCTTGAATTCTGGGACTTGTAGTCCATTTTTGCATGTTTCTTTTGACAGTTGAGTTACTTTTTAAGGGCAGATTAATTTTTCCTAAACTCATTAAGAGATGGACTAAGAGAAATGATTACAAAGGAAGATAATTTATTGAAGACCATGTTTCCATATTCCTTTACATTATACCCTTGGGAGCAAGGAAGGTGTTTAGATTGGGATACCCAAAAGGATCTTTCCATTGGTAAGGCTAGTTCAGATTTTACAATTTAAAATGAAAATAAGCCATTTCCTATTTTGGTACCTTGGGAAGATTCTTCCTTCCAGAGGAAATGTACCGTGCCTCATCCCATAGAATCTCCTCACCATCCAGGGCGTGGTCTACTCCACACCGTGCACCACCCCCAAGGTTAGGATCAGGAAGCGTCTGCCTTATCCTGGCCACCTGGGAGAAGACTTTAGGCAGGGTTTCAGTGAGGGAGCCATAGGATTATTCACAGCAGGCACCTAAGGTAAGCAGTCCTTCTCTGTCAAGTAAGTAGTTCCACAGAAGCCAAGTCGCAGGTGACTGAGTACCTAATGCGGGCAGGGAGTCTCAAAGTGCCCCTCCTCAGCCGGCAGGCTAAATGAAATTTTAAAGCAAACTAGTTTAAGAAGGAATTGGGTGTAGACTCCCAATTTCACCACATTCTGGGCTACCGATGGAGGAATCCCAAGCTTGGACTCCAACCCTTTCTCGGGAAAGGGTAGTTTTAGGGAGTAGACATTATACCTATGCCATCCCTGTGGCGAGCGTGGCAGCATAAGTGGTTCATGTACTTGTAATCCTAACTCTGATTATCCAAGCAACTACCCCAGGGTCCTCTTAATCGCTGGTGCACTTCTGTTATTGGCCTCCTGGTTGGAGAACCAGGGGTCGCAGTGACTAATATTGCGCTTGCCCCAGCAGAGTGTAATGGCAAAGATACCCTGCTCTGAGGGCAGCAGCAGAAAAGACTACTCTTTAGGATGGAGAGCAGCAAGTGCAGGCCACTATATTCTTGATCCACCCGATCAAGGCCTGTAGACCCCAAAGCTCCAACTTGAGTCGGCATCTGTTGCAACAGAGAGGCCTGGTCAGAGAATGGTCCATCCACATGTGTGCTAGGAGTTGATCTCACCAGTCTGAAAGTTTTCTCTGGTTCTAGGAGTCACCAGAGATTCCCTTGTAGATTGGTTGGGCAATGCTGGCTTACTTCTGCAGCAGACCGGAGTCTTCTCATCTTTGGCGTCTTGGCTACAATTTTCCTCCTCCAGATCCTCTCCTTGCAACTAAAATATAGGTTGGGGGATACCCCAACCCTTAATGGCCAAGTTCTGCACCATTCGAATAAGTAATTAAGGGCTCTTCAATTATTACCTACCGGATATCCCACATCTGCTCAACAGCGGACATTTGATCTGAGAAATGTGGATTAGGCCCAAAACATTCTTGTTTCAACCAGTTCAGTCACACAAAGACCTGAGTAGGACTCTACAAAACACAAACCGAGCTTAAACCACAAGGGGCAGCCATTTTGAGTATAAGGCACTCCATGTGCATTATCATTGTACCATGCACCAGAAAGTTATAAATGGGTGCATAAAAATGCAGGAGAACATAAGTTGGAGAAACCGCCTCCCTGCATCCTTTGTCATTGGTGCTGATCAGGCCCCCCAAATTCAATGAGTTAAGCCGGTATGTGACGCTAAGAAGGCTTAAGTTACCTGAAACGTCAGTGGATTACACATGCTGGAGCCCCATTTGAAATCGGTGGAGGGAAGTTGCAAAAGGAAACCAATATCAGAGAGGTAGCCTAGGTGCTCAGAGTTTGGTAAGAGCTTGAGCTTGAGATTGCAGAGTGAGAGGGTGTGGGGGGTATAGTTATATGGGTTAGGTGCTGCAAGGGAGGCATCACCAGGATAGATTGAAAAACAGTCTAAAACGCGAGAGATTGAACCTTGGACAGCCAACCCATATGGAGCCATCTGCATGGAACGCCAACCTGCATCTAGGCAATGCACATATGTTGGTCCCATCACCGGAATGTAAAGGGGAACCACTTCTAAAATTGACGCACCCCATGTGGGACGAAGGAGTGATCGAGTCCAAAAGGAGGCTACAACGGTATTGCAACCTGCTAATGACTAAGGGAAATTGGTCCTGGTATAGCTGAAGGTGAGCACACTACACTATGTATCCGTTTTCGTGCATAGTTTCTCAAAACCACACTTCCCATTGTAATTACTGGTTGCTTAATTAGTCATTTGCAAGCATCACACAGGCACAAAAGGCGCACAAAGCCTCTTGGTACTAGTTAGGTCAGAGGGCATAGAACACTGCCGTCCAAAGGTTTTTGGTAAGATTTAACGTCCTCAACCTGGTATATTGCCACTTCCTCAAAAGAAAAATGTTTTGATATTGTTTTTTTCCTTTCAGATGTTGGCTTTGCCTTCGACAGTGCCTTTCTCCTCGCATGTAACTCTGTCCCTGGAAGTGTCCCTTTGAACACCAAAACTATGTAGAAAGGATGTTCGTAATACTTTTTATTAAACAAAGCTCCACTACTGCACTCCATTTATCACAGAATCTTTCACACTACTGTTATTCTTTGAATGCTGGGTGCAGTTTCTAATATTCACAATTTTGTTATTGAAAACGAGCTAGTCCTTCTATTCTTGACTGAAGCATGTTGGTTCTGATTGAGCCTGGCTCAACCTCACTCAATCGGGTTATAGGCTCCTCCATGTTGCCGGATAAAATAAAGGGACCGCGGTTTAGCAGCGATTGCATGGACTGGTTGGATCTTTGAGCTCATGGCTTCCCCCTTCTCTTCCTGTGAAACATTACTTATAAAGTTAGTATTAAACAGATTATTTCATCCACCTTTTCATTTACTGTCCACCTGCTAATGATCCTCTCTTTCGGAGGCAATACGGGATGTGATGACTAATTGATCTACACACAGATCAATCGTTCTTGGAGATTTGAAGCTATATGCTTAAAGCCGTTCTAGTGATCTCTGATGTAATTTTACAGCCTAAGGCATACATTAGTTTTCAAAAATGGATTACAGTTGGCTAATTAAAAATGTCTTAGCAAACCTACATATTTTGATTGGCAATTTTGTACTAATATTGTTTGTCACCAGAAGGTATTTGTACCCAAGACCTAAAATGAGCAACAATACAGAATGTGTGTACTGCTGAAGTGAGACATTAGTGAGCTGAGTGTCTGTAAAATGTAAAGTTTACCTTCATGAATGGACAACAATAAATAGATCTGCTAAAAAGGATCTGGAAACATGTTTTCAGTGCCAGGCTATGTGCAGCTGTTCCAGTCTGTGTTGCACAGGGCAGTGTCTGAACATTGTATGATCCACATGCTTGACACATCATTTGCCCTGCAAGGAGAAGTGCAAATGTTTTATAAATCAAAAAGTTCACAATGTTAAAAGGAAAGTCCTAGCCTGAGACAAAGTATGTAGTAGTTTGGTGTTGCAGCAGGTAAGATAATTGTCAACCTCAGGTGGACAAGATGGTCCTTGCCGGTCATTGAGGCTTTTTGATATAGCATTAAATACTACTTAAGGGGGAGGGCAGGGCCACTAATAACCTCAACCCCAAGCAGACCATTTAAGCCCTGTACACCCCTGAAAGTGGTATTTATCACCATTAGTACTCAGTCACCATCTGTGGTGTGGTACTGATACTATCTTTAGGGCCTTTGGTACTAGAGTGGAGAGGATTATTGCTTTTGCAATCTTCTCCAGTAGCCCCTTTTGAATTTGCAGTGAACTAGGAACAGAGGGCGGAGAGGCTCTGGAGGGCGCAAGAGATGAATGCAGGTTGTGCTGTGCTTTCTTTGAATAGGCTCATTTAAATGGAAATCTGTGCTACACAAGTGTCAGTTTAATTAGTAAATCAACCGAATTTTAGAGCAAATTGCTTATTTTCATAAAGGCATTCAGACTGGGCCCAACCACGAACAAGGCCATATACTGTAGTGGATATTGGCCAAATATAAATTGGGTTTTTCTGGCGTCTACAACAAACTGGGATTTGACTGACCATTTGGTCATGCATTTCCTGATAATGGCCGATACGCAGTTGCTGAAAAAAAGTTTCTAAACGCCTGGCAAACCTTTTTTGAAGGCTGAACTGTTTTCCTAGCCTATTAAGCTGTATTTTTCAAACCTTTAATTGCCCAATAATATTGATTAACAAATTGCCTTTATTAATAAAACTTTAACTGACATCACAGACTTGATGGCGCCAGTGAACATGCTGGTACTCTCAACAAGATCTTTACATGAACCCTGGTATAACCCGGGAACTTTGAATCCATTTATTATTCTTAGGTCAAATCAAAGGAAGTGATGTAAGGATATATCTCAACAAATACAGAAAAGTTCAAGCGCGTACATGTTCAGTTGAAACCAACCTAACATCCCAAAAATATTTTTCTCAAGCGATTGAAGTATCAAACTTTTGAAGACCTTAAGACTACTTGAGAATAAATCTAAATCTTCTATCCCAAAACACATTTTATGAAAATGATTACAGGATATATTTCCTCCACGTTTAAGAAAATAAGCCCTATACGCTCAAGTATTGTCTGTTCTCCAATTATTTCAATATCATTTTGCCTGTTAGCAGTCCTGATCCTAAATTCAACTTCCATGAAGTTGCCCTGGATGAAATTTGAAATGTAGTTGTTAAATTGAACCCCGCTTTATGCCCAGCTAACCCATGTCCTTTGTTCATCGCCAAAGATTGTATTGATGGCTAACTCCCATTCCTTACTGCTTTTATAAATGATATGTTGAACAATTTTTTGATTACACCACTTCTGGAAAAGCCTTCATTGGACCCGGACTGACAGTGAATCGTAAGTCAATAGCAAAAACTCTTCCTTTCCTGCTACATATGGTGGTCCTGACTCGACTATGATAAGTTTGAGGTCACCAAGAAGTTTACTTGTACAATGATTTTAGACCAGGAGGAGGTGTCGAGATATATGCGCATGGTCCTTGATTCTTGAAAGAAATTTTTTATTATTTGCATTTATAAAGCACGCGCATACAGCCAGTTGGCATCGAGGTGCTGTTACAAGGTTATGTCTTAATTGCACACAGTTACAGTATACATATGGGCTCTTGGTTACATTAGCCCAGACCTAAAGGTATGAATTGTGATGCTTAGGTATGAGGCTGGGTTGCATAGGCCCCAACTAAATTTATCCGACAATGAGCGACGAGATACATGTATATTCCTTACAAATGGTTCTATGTAAGTAGGCAACTTGTGTTCGTCGTAGACCGATCAGGTGGCTATGTGTGGCCTTGTAAGGCATGTGTTTTAGGTGAACAGTATGGTTTTGATTGCTTTGCGGAAGATGAGATGAGAAGGTTCGGCTCTGAGGGTCTGTGGTAGGGAGTTCCAGTGCTTGGCGGCAACGAAGGGGAAGCTCTCGCCCCCTCCTCTGGCATGTTGGATTTTGGGAATGGATAGTAGGTTGGTATAAGGTGTTCTTGTAGGTCTTGATGTGTGGTGTAAGCTGACTGTGGAAGAGGTATAGGGGTGCTTTGTGGTGTATGCATTTGTGCGTGATTGCTAGTGTTTTGAAGAGGTTTTGCTGGCGAACGGGCAGCCTGTGCGCTTGTTGCCTGGCTGCTGTGATGATCCACTTTTGGGGATGCCCAGAGCTCGTTATTTTGTATAGTTTGTAGTTTGTCCACATTTTTAGCCGATGTTTCTGATAATGGGGCATTACAGTAATTCAGCCTAGAGCCCATTAATGATCTGGCAGTGGCTAGGCAATTTTGGGTGGAGAGGAGGGGCCTTGAGGCGTTTGGAATAGTATGCTGCCGATGTGGCCATTGCGCTAACTTGTCTGGCCATAGTTAGGTTGGCATCTAAATGGACTCCTAGGGTTTTGACTGATTGGGAGATGGGAATGATGGTGTTGTCTATGGTGAAGGATAGGTACTGGTCACCAAGTTTTAATGCGACAGTCAGTTGGGGCTATCAGTAGTAGTTCAGTCTTATCCCCGTTGAGGCAGAGCCAGTTTTCAGCCATCCATCTGTGGATTTTGTTGTAGCTGGAATTGATGGTTTTGGAGTCAGCCTCATAGATACTGGACAAGGGAAGGAGGACTTGTTGGTGTACATGATGCCGAGCTAGTCAAGTAGGTTGAAGAGGGAGATGGTGAATATGTTGTAGACAGTTGGGGAGAGGCAAGAGCCCTGCGGGACTCCAAATTGGATGGTGGCTGGGGTTGCGGTTGCTTGGACAGAGAACGTGCATAGCTCTTCCTTGGAGGAAGAATGTGATCCAAGTGATTGTCTTTATTGAGACTAGGTGGAGAGGTGTTGAAACAGTAGTTTGTGATCCACCAGATCAAATGCCGCCGAGAGGTCCAGGAGGAGGAGTGGGGCGGGTTTGCCTGTGTCTCTGATATCGTCAATTTGGTTTTTAAAGTCCAGTAGGGCCGTCTCGGTTATGTGCCCAGGCCGGAATCCGGATTGTCGAGAGCCCAGGATTTTGTTTACCTCAAGGAATTGCTGGACTTGCAGGTAAGCTGCTTGTCAAGGATTTTCAGTAAGAAGGGGACGGTGGTAATGGGTCTATAGTTATTGGGATTAGATGGGTTGAGAGAAGGTTTCTTTAGCAGTAAACCCATGCTTCTTCGAGAGGGGGGGGGGGATTCCTCCTGATGCACACCAGGTGTTGATAAAGGGACAAGCAGGTCCGAGCTCTCCTTAATGAGGGAGGCTGGTCAGATAACCACCTTGCACATGGATGGTTTGATATTCTTCATGATTCCGGCGACCTCAGTCTCTAACCTGAATGAAAAGTGTGTTGTGATGGGGGTCTCGTTAGTGTGGGTAGTTGGTTGGGCTGTAATGGAGGGGAGTGGGTGAAGTTGATTCGCTCAGATTTTGTTCTGGAGCGTGTCAAGCTTGTGGACCATCGCTGTTTGGATGTCCTCACTTTCCAGGTAGCTTGGCGGTGGGGGGGGGGGCAGTGGGCGCAGGAGTTTCTAGCTCCCTGAAGATAGTAAATAACTCCTTGCAGTTAGATTTAGCATTGGTGATTCTTGTATTGAAAGAGTTAAACTTGGCGCGAATGCTGGCCTTTTTGTATTTGTTGGATAGTTTGTTGAACTCCAGCTTATGAGGCAAGTTCGTTTGATTGCCACTCTGATAGGCATGCACGTTTGGGGTCATTTTCTTTCCTCCAATTAGGTGGATGGATAAGTGGCTTATGTATCTGTCCAAACCCTTTTTTTTTTCTTTTTTATTTTTTTTTTTCCTCTCAATTCCACCCTTTTGCAGGTCCTTCCCAATGTTGAAACTCTACGGTGCTTTTTGATTCTCACTTGTCATTCACTCCACACGTGAGCTTGGTAGTTAAGCAAAATCAACTATGTGCGCTTATTCAAAAGAAATCTGGCCTTATTGATGGCCCTGGCAAGAGTTTTAGGCAACTTTAATTGGAGGTAGCCTAAGTTACTGCAGTGCCGTTTGAGTGCAAACAAGAGGTTGAATAACCAGACTCCAGATTTTGCAGAAAAATGCAACAAGATCTGTCACCAAAGCTCCTTTTACCAGAGTGTCTCTTGTCTTTCTACAATTGCACTGAGTATCGGGCAGAAACAGTACCTCTTTATTTACAAGCTAAACTTGAGCATTATGCTCCAGTTCTTGCTTACCATTCTAAGATGTAGACTACAGTCAGCTGGAGAGAAGACCTTTGCTTTGCAAGGGTATAGAATTTAAACTAGCCTCCCACTTAACTTGCTTTGAGAGTTGAATCAATATGCAACATTTAAAAAAAAAAACAAAGTATTTTCTTGCATGGATGTTACTCTGCATAAAGTCCCATCAGGCAAAAGAAATGAATATTCAGCGTGCATATACCTCAAGATCTGTTAGTGCTTTATAAAAGCAGAGGCAGATTTTGCAGCTATTGCATTGAGGAGGCTGTAGTTTCTGTCAGAAGAACCCTACCCCTTTAATTTGCATGCCTTTCGGGGGGTGGGGTGGATGGTGTGAGAGGTTAATGGGGTGGGGGGGCTGTGAGGCTTTATAGGCTGGGAAGTAGATTTCCTTTGTTTTACGTGAATTAAGCATCGGACACCAATCTGGTGTCTGTCAGGCGGTGTAAGTGGAAAATCGGGGAGGAGTGGAAGGAGAAAAGGGATAACACCACGCAACCCCAAAATCTGTACAGCCTCATATGGAGTCCGGTACACATTGCCAGAACAGCCCAGTTATCCCGCACTCTGAACTATACTGTGCTGGCGGAAGCACTGTGCACCAAAATGAAGCGCTGGTGGAGTGTTCTGCCCATATCGTTGATGAGGAGGATAGCACTCATTAAAATGATAATACTGCCAAAGCTTTTTTACTTATTCAGTACAGTGCCAGTCTGGCCCGGCTGTGCATTGTTCTCCAAAATTAATAGTGCCTGCACATCATTTGTTTGGGGTGGACATCCTAGATTGAGCTGGAGGGTATTGACAGACACGTATCCCAGGGGTGGGTTGATGGCCTCTGACATGGACCTATACTACCTAGCCGCGCAGGCGCACTTTGCAGCCAGTTGGGCTTCCTGCTTCCTCAACCCCGGACCCCCTCCATCTTCGGCGGAGCGAGAAGCGACAGTGGCCCTACAAATGATAACTAGGCCGATTTCCCCCCCCCCCCCCCCCCCCACATTACAACACGATACACCAACCAAGGTTACGAGCAAGGCATGGTCCAAAAATGCTGATATTTCTGGTACTAGTAAATTATACGACCCGAGTATGCCAATCTGGGGTGACACCCACACCCTTCACCATTGAGAGCAAGATGGCGATGCATTGGAGTGCAAGAGGCATCACACAGTGGGGGCAGCTATTCTCGGAGAAGCACTTTCTACAATGGGAAGATATTAAGGACATAGTGGCACGGAGGCACATAAACAACAATACCATTGGTTAGCAACCGTCACAGCATATATATACCCTACTTTCCCGGATGAACCTGAAATAAACACAGGACTGGGCTACATTTACACTGGGGGACTCCGAAAATGATGGCCTCTACACTTTATAAAGTCATAGTACAGACACGCCCACCGGTGACCCACACGGCTAAGGGCAAATGGGAGCAGGACTTGGGGCAACTGATAGAGGACCAAGAATGGTCCCAGATCTGTGCTCTGACCGGAACGATATCATGCAACTCCAGATTCAAACTGATTCACTATAAAATAGTCCACAGGACACACTATACACCATTAAAACCCAAGCAAATATATCCCGCTTCATCAGGTGCCTGTCCAAGATGCAACACCGAAAACGCCAACATATTTAATATGTTGTGTGATTGCACAGTACTGAGAAACAATTGGGCAGGAGTTTGTGGAGCCTTAGATAAGATGGTAGACCACCCGGTGGAATGGACACCGCGGTTGTGCATGCTGGGAGCGGTCGGGGAAAATGGACCCGACGTGAAAAAAACTTTTAAACCTAAGCCTAGTAATAGCCAAAAGGGAAGAATGCACAACCACCGACTAAGGAGATCTTGAACAGAAATATGATGTGGGCCAATGACACTGAAGAATTATACATGGACTCTGTAATGCCCCAATCTAAACCCAGGAATGTATGGACAAGGTACAAACAAAATCTGGCAGACTTAACAGAACATGAAACCCTGAATGCAGTGGAAAGCTAATTTTGTATTTGTTGTATAACCACAAAGTTAATGGTATTAATGTATGGGCATAACCTGTGTGCAAAGATAAAGTTTAAACAAAAAAAAAAAAGTGATCTGAGAATCCAAAGGAGGGCATGAGTTTCCCAAGGATTGTGGTGTAGAGGCATCCCAACTGGTTGCTGGAGCAGCGACTAAATACATTGGAAGTAATGCAGCCAAGAGCAGGGACGAATGAAATCTCTATGAAAAAAACCAACCTGATTTTTGGATATCATTTTTAAGATCTATATTTTTTTATTGTTCTTGTTTGACAATATCGAGGCATAACTTGTGTAACTCCAGGGTGCCTGGGGGATCAAGGGTGGTTGTTTTTTAATATGTAAATTAAATGGTTTGGTATGAGATTGTTGCTTGAATTTTCTTTTTTGTTTATTTTTTTTCTCTTTTCGGAATGCCTCTCCTGTCACTTGACTTTGTTCATTTTGTCTGCCATGTTGCTCCCTCCGCTTAGATGAACCTCTTCCAAATGCACCTCCATGATTGATTCTCAGGCCAATAAATATCATCTGATGGGGTTATGCTGAAATTGATTGGTAATTTTCTCAGTGCTGTAGGGCCATTGAATATTGTGGACCAACATCTCACCCCCACTGTTAACCCTGTGTCAGACATTGAAGGAATCTCTTGTAAACAGTGTCTTTGTTTTTTTGCAGATGGCATTGAGCGATTTCAGAAGGACTTTATTTCCCGGGTCTGGCTCACCTACCGGCGGGAATTCCCGCCATTGGAAGGGACCATGTGGACGACAGACTGTGGCTGGGGTTGTATGCTGCGTAGTGGGCAAATGCTGTTAGCGCAGGGGCTGCTGGTGCACCTGCTCACTCGAGGTGAGATTTAGAGTGTTGATTGGTGAAAAATATAACTGCAACCCTCAATTGTATGCATTTCATACCACCAGGGGCCACTGTTTCTGTGATGGCGCGAGCGCCTTGTCTATAATGGGACCTCTTGATCAAGCTGCTTGTGTTGCCGGGGCTCATAGGTGCTCTATTCTGAATTTCAGAGATCCTCAATTTCCACTCTAATTTCTGGAATACATTTCTTAAAGGTAGCAGCCCCCATTCATGCTTCACTTCCCATTAAAACTGCACCAATCTTGATCAGCTCAGTGTTTCAAAATCTCATCTTGAAAAATCGAATTCTCACCCCTGCTTTTACAGGTGCCAATTATTTGGCCAGGAATCCATTTTGAGTCTTGCTGGTAGTCCCCTAGACCTTTTGTTGACTTGTTTGTGTGATGACATTTTTGTCAGAATTGAGAACTTTGCAAAAGTCTCACTGAAGACTGGAACTGTGTTTCTGTGCTTCCTGAAGTAGTACATATGTCTACCAATTCTATGAAGTGCCCCATTTTTGTCCTAGGATATTTCCCTCGCCCAGAAAGTAGTTCAGTCACAGATTGCTGGAAACTTGGTGTGTTTATTTTGGCTGCAGTGTAGGATTTTATTTTCACCATTGGTAGTTGCTCTCTGGAAAGGTGTAAACGACCACCAAATCTTTAACCTGGCTGTTTTCCTTTTGGCTCCACTTGTTGTGTTGGTATGGCCGTTTTCCCCCACGCAAGCTCTGAATCTGTGCTCGCACCTTTTTGGGAGGGATCTCTTTAGGCTGGATGAGGATCTACTCAGTGCTCCTGATCAGATTTTGAGGTGGGAGTATTTTACTGCCTATTTTTAAACTCAGAGTAAATGTGATTTTAAGAGTTAAAATGACTTTTCTCCTTTGCAAGAGAGTAAAATGTATGTGACATCCAGGCGACGTGTGCAGAAACAGTATGGAAATCCTTAGTATGCGGCTGCTTTCTGCACCTCTGCACAGAATACACCTTTCAATATTTCTCTAAGGTCTAGCTATTTGATCTCTCCTGTATATATTTAAATGTTGAAATCACAAAAACCTAGCCAATTACATAGTAAAGCAAACCTGAATTATATAGTGTTTTGAGGTTCGATAGCAGAATTGTCTTTTGAAGTTTAATGAAAGTCCTAATTTCCTAGAGTTTTTACTACCTAATGGTATTCCAATGTTATGATACAACAGTGCAGAGAGGCAAGGACTCATGCTAAATTCTGTATCTAATCTAATGGTCAAAAGTTTATTTATATAGTGCTTTTGGCAAAAGGCTCTACATAGAACATATTTATCACAATTATCACCAAACCAAAGTCGATACTCCTTTATCGACCTCAAAAGGCTGAGTTCGCCTTGCCAGGATTCGAACTTGCAACCTACAGGTCACGCACAGATTACAGCAACAAGTGCTCAACCAGCTGAGCTATCTTATTGGCTAACATCCTTCAGAGGTCGGTTAACTAAGTATCGACTGAGGTATAATAATTCCAGTACCTAGATGTTGGACGAACCATTTATGAAGCGCTACATAAAGCTAAATACCTATCTGGATTATCACAGGCACATGTTTTGCCGAGTTTCCTGGAGAGTCAGGTTTTGGATGTTTTAATTCTAGTCTTGAAGATTTGAGAGGCTACAACACCTGTGATTGGTGTAATGACAATCACTCACCCTTGAGCAAAGACTCTGCTGCCACTGACCATTTATATTAATCTACCCCATTGACTGCAAGGTTGAATGGATGTAAACTAGACTGTGCATAGTCGTCATTTTACACACTGTAAATTAAATAATAAGTGTAAAAATGATGTGCCTCCGAATGATTATGCACACAGCACCGGGACTCTGAAAAATACAATTGTGCAATATTGGTTTACTTTCACTGGAAAAGAGCATAATTTGCTACTAACTATTAATTGTAGCTTAGTTTTCCATTTTATTAATTATACAAACCTAAAATTCTAGGAAAATGTGCAGTGTTTCTGTTTGCTCCATGATCTTCAACACAGCAGAAGCTGAACGGAAAGAAACCATTCCTTTTTATAACAGTGTGCAGTTTTTTTCTCTTCAGAGAAATGCATTCTGTTTCAGAGGTGGCTTTCAATTACATCCATGTAGATAAAAATCAAAAGAAGCCTTCTAGTTTCTGTCAAGTAACCTGACCTTTGCACTGGCCTCTGCTCTAAACCTGTGTGTAAATGTACACAGGAAAATAATAAATCTGTCGTATTTACAAGAAAGGCCTTGTACGCACCTTATCTGGAGGCCTGGATCTACTACACTCCTCAGTCAACATTACCGTATGTTTCCGCAAGGTGAATTTTGCTGGCCTTGGGCGATAGTTAGGTTCCAGTTTAAAGCAACAAAACCACAAATTCGGTAGCTGCGAAAAGCTATATAAATCGTGTATTTCATGATCCATGAGAAACCTATTTGGTAGCTGTACATTTAGTTCAAGGCAAGATGGAGCTAATGCACAGTCATTATGTCATATCTTAAAAGTTGAATGTAGAAAAGTAATATACCATCGTATAAGAATGCTTCTGGGCAGCCTTTGAAAATATATTTATAAATGTCCTGCAATTTCACATCCTCGAAAAATAGAACCACTTCATGCAGTCGAGTGCATGTTCTTTCTTTGAAATGCTAGATCTTTTTACCACGAGATATGTACCAATGTTTCTAACACATTGACCAGGTAAACATTACTTTTAAACACGGATCAGCCCTGGCTTGATATGGTGACAGAAATATCCTGTGCAGAAGATAAGATTTTAAAGTGATAGTATTTTACTCCATATCTTATTATTTTTAACCCCAATTCTCAATGGGAGTATTTTATAAGCAAGTCATGTTTTAACTGAAATCAGAAGTGTTTTTGTAGTAATTATTTATTTCCACCTAGTTATTCATGCACATTAAAAGATGCATATTTTCCTCTTCGCATTAGGCAGTAATAATAATTGTTTCTTCCTGTGTAGTGGTCCATCTATCCATGGAGCTGTTTGGGTGAAGGCAGAGGCAGATGAACCTACGTGCCTGTTTTATTTTTGTGGTGTAGAGGCAACCCAAGTCCATCCATATTTACATTTCTTTAGGAGTATTTTCCGATTTTGTTTGGGAGTAAAGGTGGCCGATGCACCACTTATGTGTAGGGCTGATAATTGCTATTCTCTTATTCACTTTCCCATCCCTTCTAAGTTGCTACAAATTCATATTGTTTCCTACTTTTAATTACTTGATCACTATCTCTTGAAACACTACAGTGTGGCCTGTTCAACATATGTCTGGTTCCGTGTAGACTAGCTTTGTACATATGCTGTAGGCCAATGTTTCCACTGTACACAGAACTTAGTAGACCGGATTCAATCTTAAAGATACCATTTCCTGGAGAGGAATAGATCATAAATGTAATGGGATTGTTTTTTATTTTTTTTTTATTTTAACTATTCCCCGTAAATTGTCGGGCACGTGTAATGTATGAAAAATAGAAACTGAAGTGTAGTTTGGCTAAACTAATGCACTTGACGGTGTAACATTTCATTTGGAGAGTGCTGTAGTGCTTTAATAAAAAGCTTATCCTTTACTTTCAGATGTGATGTGAAGGAGGTGGGGAGAATGATGGGGCTCAGAGGCTAAGGATGCATATCCTTTATCTACTGAATTTCTAGGGTTTTGTTGAGTAAAACTAGAACCATATCCCCCTCCTCCCCACCCGACCCCCAAATCCGGATTTTGCTACGTTATAATGACCACAACCTCTAGTACTACAGATTTTTCTTCTAATATCCTCGGTGTAATCCTCTTCAACGTGACCGGGGAGTGTGTTAAGCTTTCACAAATTACTACGTTTCTTGGGGTTGAATGTATGAACATAGCTTAAATAACACGTAACTGATGCGTTTTACACGATTTGAAAAATTAATTTGCTGACTCACCCAAAGGACTCTTGATTCCAAACCACATTTTAACACTGTACCAACTCCAGCGATTCTCGTTTGTGCTCCAATCGCCAAGTACTGTGAACTAAGTGGTTTCTGCATTTGTCTGATTTTTGGAATGCGTCTAATTTTTCAATAAGCCCATCCAATACTTTGTGCCACTTGTGTACTGTGAAGATAGTCCACTTGGCCAATACTGGCAATTTCCTGTTCCTGAGCAATATTTGGTCAACATTGTAACACAATTCTACATGCACTGATGGGTCTTTAAGAACCAGCACTGATGTTGGGTTCTGGGAAGCCTACAACACTCTCCAAATGAAATGTTACACTGTCAAGTGCATTAGTTTAGCCAAACTGCACTTCAGTTTCTATTTTTCATACATTACACGTGCCCGACAATTTACGAGGAATAGTTAAAATTAAAAAAAAAAAAACAATCCCATTACATTTATGATCTCTTCCTCTCCGGGAATTGGTATCTTTAAGATTGAATCCCGGACCTGCACTTGTTTTAACACAAAGTCCACCCAATAGCTTATTCATTAACCATTCTGAGCAGTCAGAGTGAGTCTTAGGTCAAGGGTTGGGTGTGAGGTACACGAGAAATGGGCAGGCATTAGAATGTACATCCTACTGTATAATAAATACTGTCTATTAAGCGTGCCAATACATTAAATCGGGGGAACACATTTTAGGCTGCAAGCTACAAGCCAGTCACAAAAGGCCACTCGACACCTCAATGCTACACACATGGACCACAACCCACTTCCTACTTGCCAGGAAATGAAGGCAAGCGTCCCCAAACAGCACGATCCTCCCCGCAATGAGAGACAATGAAGGACTCTCCCAAAATGGGAATAAGGCCAAGACAGAGTGCGGGTGAGCGTAAATGGGAGTTTATCAATCAGAATAGGGCATGCAAAGAACTCTGCAAACTCCGAGAGCGCTCTGTCTGACAATAGCAAAGACAGGCGTATATATTTACAAAAAACGTCATAAGAACCTACACACTATAGGGGGCACAAATTCATGGGGATTGGGTGGCGACGACTAACTATAGGTGCTGCTGTGATGTGGTTGGCTTTGGCTGGAAGACGTCATTGGGCAGCCTCGTGGGTTGGGCTGGGCCTGGCCGGGTGGCGGAGTTCATCCAGGCGGTGTTGTGGGGCCATCGTGGCCAGTGGCAGAGATGAATGTCTCTTCCTGACTTATTAGCCCTATGCCATGCACACCGCAGTCATTCGAGCATTTTTAGTATTATCTTCTTCAGTAAATCTTACAATAGGTTCTACAACAGGTTAATGCAACACAGGAGGAATGCACCTTGTGAGGGGACTGGAGGCAATACGTCAGGGCATGGTTACCAGTGTCCTGTTGACCGGTACCATAGGTCGAGGGGCTAAGCTTCAGGGCCTGGCACGGGCGGTACATGTCTTTCTGCCTTGTTAGAAGTTGTTATGGATGTTCCGCTGTGTGTTGTCAAAGTGTTGGGTGTCTTTATTGCACAGGGCCATAAGTCTGAGGTGGTCCGGTGGGTTGTGAGGTTTACGAGGGGGCGCGTATGTTCAGGCAGAGGTTTACTGCTGTGCTGTAAATAATGCAGGTGGCGGGTGGTGGCCTTGGGTGCTACAGAGGGGGTTACAAATCTTTGAAGCGGCTCCAGTCTAGTTGGGGGAGGTAAAGCAGCGCGGCGCGGTCTCTGCTCTCATGCCTTTGGCAGCCTTCATAGGGTGGGAGGGGGAATGGCCTTGCAAGTATTTCACAAAGCTATCTCCCTCGTGTGTTGCTGAGTTAGGTAAAAACATCAAACATTTGAACATTCTATAATACTTATTCAAATCCTTTTAAAACATGCATTTCAACTTTGCTGGATGTGTCTCGATTATACCCAGTCTGAACACCGTATTCGTACACTATGTTTTAACAACTACAGTATTTAATTATATGCATATATATTTGCAGTAAGTGAGGTAGTAGTCGGGTTGGTGGAATACATAGGAAATGACCCGCCACTGTACGTGACGGTGGTGGCACATAAGAAGCTTAGACATACACACATAACAAGTGCATTTCTTGCGCATCCTTCACATGAGTTCCACAGTCTGGTTACATTCGTTTTCTCGTGTATTCTAGCAGCATTAGTTCAGTTATGGCGCGAGCCCATGGGGTGTAAGTTTCTCAGTAATACACGTAACAAATAGATTCTTGGTGCGTTCCGTTATTACTAGCATCCAACTGCAATGGTGTATGCTCATCATTGCTTATATCATGGGGGCATGATCTCTTTTAATTATACATCTTACAGGCTTTTATAATATAAGGGATTTTATGAGAGGAAAGCATCCTTTGCAAGTAGTTTAAACATTAATATACGAGGATTGTCAGGCCTGTGACGACCATTTTACTGTTCATTTTATTTTGCCTAGGCCTGCTGGCCGGGTCATGCTGGGAGCGATGATACGATACACTGCGGAAGGTGACTGTTACAATGTTAGTGCATTACACTGGCTCATGTCCTTCTGGTTCGTGGGAACGGGCTCGCAGCGGATCTACCAGGGTGCTGCGGCAACAAGGATGACTGAAACCCTCCAAGGGTGGGGGCCGCGCTACAGCGCGCTGAGCTCACACCATCTTTACCAGACAAAAATGGTGTCTAGGCCTAGCTAAATTTTAATACGTGTGGGCAATTAATACGTGCGGGCAATGTCTCCAGTGGGTGAGCCCTCCACCACCTGGGCCCGGGTGGCATGAGGAGACGCCCAAGAGAGCCATAGTCCTCACCTGGGGAGAAAGTGCAGGCGAGGGGGGTCGTCTTGGACCAGTCCTCCCCTACATTTCCCCCCTTTCGTTACTAAAGTAACGAATTCTTTAAATCTTCTATCCTCCTACATTCTGCCTCGTCCATCACTGCCTCCTCCCACGCCGGAGTTCCTTTGATGGGCATCCATGCCCTGCACACTGCTCTTAAGCTCTCACCTCTCCGGGCATATTCATCTGGAGTACACGTTAGATATATGCACCCACCATCTGCTTCTAAATCTACCCAAACTTCCTCATACCATTCTAGTATACGGGGCTCTTTGATGGTGGTGTGCCACAACTTATCTACAATATCTTTATCGTGGTATATGGGCACCAGTTGGTACCTGGGCGAATTATCTATCCCTGTTTGTACTTGTGCTTCTTGCATTGTTTTTATTGTACCGTGTGAGTTGCCCATTGTCACCATCATCATTGCACCATTTGGTACTGCGTTAGCACAGACTCGAAGACCCACCTGGCACAGGCAAAAAAGTAGAAGGAGGAACACAACAGCTGGTATTAAAAATTTCACAGTTGTTCCAAGCCATGAGGGAACCCAGGAGAAGATGTTGTCGAACCAGGTACTCGCTTCTGCTCCACCTTCCATTTTCATTTTTTCTCCTAGGTTGTGGACTGCTTCGATCACATGGGACAGGGAGCCATTCTCTGCGTCTTCGGAAGGTACGAAAGTGCAGCAGGCACTTCCTATTTTTCGGCAAACACCACCGTCCATCGCTGTCAACAGGTCCAGGACATACCTGTTTTGCATGGTCATTAGTGGTAAAGCTCTTAGTTCGACTCTGATGATATTGAATCCTTCTTCAGTGTCGTTCGCCAGCTGAATCAGTTCCCAGCGTGTTATCTGGAGCCATTTTGCATTTGCCCTTGCTTGGACACTTGAGACTAGTGAGGCAAAAAATGTTTCTGCTGAGCTGAATAATCGATACTTGTCTGGGATCTGAGACAATAGTTCTGATGATGCCTTTGATATGTAATTTGATGCTCGTCTTTTACGGGTCAGCACTTCCCCCTTGCTTCCAGAAGACAGGACATATATTTGTGACTCTGCAGTGGGTTGAGCCACACTCTGCATGCGTTCCTGTGTCCTTTTGCTCCCATCGATGTGGCTTTCTGGTATCACCATTAGTGCCGAGTGCAGAGTGGCCATTGAGCAGCTGCCACTCCATGACTGGGGGAGGTGTAGGTATGCCTGTTTGCCGCACACCCAGTACGTGTCCATGAGGGCCGCAGTCCCTTTCTTTAGGTCTGGGATGGTGAGGGTCTTGTTGCAGTTCTTGTTTGTTCCCATGGGGGTTCTCCCTTCTCCTTTAAAGCACAGTTTATAGTCCATTTCGCTCTGTAGTTTGAACGGCTTTTCAATGGCAGTTACCCAAGTTAGCTTTGAAATGTGTTCTCTCCATACTGGTGTACATGTTTCCTCTATCCACTGTAATTTATCCGGCGCCACACCTCTTAGTGCTTCCGCTTTGCACAGCACTTCTTCATCCTTCCGCTTGTTGTCAGAAAAAAGTGTCCCTCCTATCACAACAAATGGTTCTTTCAAACATACTACTCCTGCCGTTTTTGGGTAACAGGTTTTCTCGTTCTGCAGCATTTGAAAAGTCACTTCGTGTGCCTGGAAGGTGTTCTTAATCCTGCACAGCGTGAGATGAAGGAGACATTGGGCATCCACAATGGGCAACTCTTTGGGTAACAATACTTTGGGTGTACCTGATGCATGGGGGATGAGGGAACAGACATAACAGCTTTCGTTTGTTGTCTGTTTAGCTGTGGCACTCATGTCTGCATACCACTTATTTGTTTGATGGGGGTGTCGTGGGTCTTCCATCTTATCTAGACCTAGCCCATAGTACTCATCATACTTCTTCCTCCCTGTTTCTCTCTTTCGTCTGGTGTTCTTGTTACTCATGTACTTCCCAACCCCCTGAGCAGTGGGCAAACTAGACCCCCCTTTCTCATTCCCGCCCCCCTTGGCCCATTCATCATATAGTATTTCGTGCATTTCTAGTAGTTTCTCGTTTTCTTTCCTGACGCTATCTGGCAGATTGTTTTTTTGGAATGTGGGCAAGCTTGCTGGTGGGGGCGTCATACAACCATGATATGGCAGACGGGTTTCGATCGTTGAGACTATGGGCATTGTAACTGGATACCCCTGGTGGAGACACTGTGTTGCTCTGCATTTCACCATGTGGCTTTTCTCTTTGTGCGGTCACAACACTTGATGGTGTGGTATGATACCCCCAGACAAGTTTAGTTCCGTCCCATATCAAAAAATCACCTTCCCTGGTATTGACATCTGCAGTTGTATTGGGCCCGGTGGTACTGTTAATTGGTCCAGTAGTGTTATTACTCCCTCCCCCCTCGTACATCTCGATAGAGATGAACGCTATAAACCAATATGTAACCAAGCCAAACATTATCATAAAAAACAATGTGATGCATACTGATAATCCACACTCATACGAATATCTACATCTTTCATATACTAATTCTCTCATTCTACTAATTCTATCCGTTGCAGGCTGCCCGTTAGATGCCATGGAAGCTCCTGTTTGAGATATAAAAGTGCATTAAGTGCATGCATGTAAACGTTTTGCTGGCACCATCTGTGCCAATACATTTGACGGGGAATGGAAGCGGGTGGGGGTGCGGGGGAGGGGTATTCACAGACAAGGGTATATACAAGATATAATATTATTATTTCACTAATTATACATCACTCACCTAGATAAAAAAAAAGAAATCCCACACACACACCCTTTTTTTTTTTTTTTTTTTTTTTTTTTTTTTTTTTGTAATATCCTTGTCAGGCATTATTTCACTCAATTCCAGTGCTGACATTATTCCATTCAGGTCCAGTGTTGACACACACACTCACGCAAGTCGATATTTAGACATCCTACTCATTTGCATCGTTTGCTGTTGTCTGTGCCTCCTCGTCTATCTCCTCGTGTACATTGCTGTATGCTTTTCGTACGTCGGTTAAGTGCACCCAGTATCTCAAACCCTTCACCTTTACTGCCGTGGGCGTGCAAAATATTACTTCGTATGGGCCATGAAATCGTGGTGCATTCCACCGACGCACGAAGCTTCTGACATAAATTGAGTCGCCTGGCATTAACTGTAGCTGTTGCTCTGGCTCCGTGACAGATCCTGTTACATTTCCCTCTTCTCTAGTGAAGGGTGGGGAGAGTTGCTTCGATATTGCGCGCGCTGCCCTTGTTAATTTTCTTAGGTAGTCTGTGAACTCATCTCCCAATATTGCGGCGCTTCTGTGAGCATCTGAGTGTTCACGCAGTGGAGAGTGTGCTGTGTTCATTCGTCTCCCAGTCACGATCTCGTGTGGGGACAAGTGGTGGTCTTTACTTGGTTGATTTCTCAACTCAAATAGAGCCAGGGGTAGACAGTAAATCCAATTTTTCTTTAATGAGAAGCATAGTTTTGATAATCTGCCCTTTAACAGGCCGTTCATCTTTTCCACTACGCCATTACTTTGTGGATGATAAATCGAACATAATTTATGCTTTATACCCAATAACGTGGTAACTTCCTTGAAAAGTTCATTCACAAAGTGAGAGCCGTTGTCTGAGCGTATTACGTCACAAATTCCCCAGCGCGGGAACACTTCCCTTACTAGGAACTTGGCGGCGCTTTTGGCATCAGGTCGCGCACATGGTCCCGCTTCCACCCACCTTGAAAATGGGCACACCACCACTATCATGTACCGCGAGCCATTACACCTTTCCCCCATGTCTGCATAATCTATATGCAGTTCTCTGAAGGGGCCAATGGGTTTGGGAATTGTTCCCCGGAGTGTGCGTAATGTCATTCCTGAGTTGTATATTTGGCATGTTGTACATTCCATTGTCAATCGAGACACATGTTCCTGGAGACAGGGCACAAACCATTCTTCCTGTATCTCTGCTGCGATGTGCTGCTTGGTGTTGTGTGCGGGGAAGTGTAACTGTTGAAATGCAACTTCTAGTAACTGCAGTGGCATTACCACTTTCCCTGAGTTATTTTGCCGCCATAGTAGATCTGTCCCTGATTGGCTGCATCCCCGTTTCGTCCATGTTAGTTTTTCTTCTGCACTAGCTCCTTCCTGTAATTCTAGTATTTGTGATAAGGACATCATGTTATACCCTTCTGACAGTTCTTTGGTTGTTGTGTTCTTGATCATGAACTCACCGGTGTCGTATTTCTGAAAATAGGAAGCCTCCTTGGCGGCAGCGTCTGCTGCCGCGTTCCCTAAAGACACAACGTCTGAGTTGGAGGTATGGGCCTGGCACTTCACTATTGCTACGGCAGTAGGGTTTTGTAGGGCCTCAATTAATTCTTTTAACAATTCTGCATGCTGCACTGGTGTTCCATCTGCCCTTCTGAAACCCCTACGGCCCCATCTTGCTAGACCTCCATGTACGGTCGTTGTCATGTAAGCTGAGTCTGTGTATATTGTAACTGCACAGCCCTTTGCTGCGTGTAGTGCTTCTATGAGCGCAACCAGTTCTGCTGCCTGTGCAGAGTAATGCGACGGGAGGCGGTACTGTACTAATGTTTCAAACTCACCTTCCTCTAATCTCACTACCGCCATGCCAACGTGTTTTTCTCCCGTGTCCATATCAATTGATGCGGACCCATCCACAAAGTACACTTCCCCCTCGCTGAGAGCGTTTTCACACACCACTGTGCCCTCCCCTCCTTCTCCTGTGTGGGTTGCGCAATCGTGATTTTGCATGTCTTCTACTGTGCATGCTTCTGTAATGAATGTGGCGGGGTTCACTGTTTTACATCTCACTATGTGAATGTTGGCGCTGGACAATATAATCTCGTATGCTGTTGCCCGCTGTGTGGTCAGTGTGCTTTTTGATCTTTCAAGTATTGCAAATAATGAGTGCTCCACAAACAATGTCACAGGGCATCCCATTACTATTGTGGCACTTTTTTCAATCGCGAATGCGGCTGCTGCGAGCGATTGTTCGCACGCGAAATGACCCTGCATCACGGCATCTAAAGTACCACTATAGTAAGCTAGGGGCTTGTGTCCTAAGGATGTCTTTTGTGTCAGCACCGCTGTCATAAGTGTTCCTTTGCAATGGGAAAATAGGTAAAATTCGTGTCCATAATCAGGGTTTGCTAGTACTGGAGCGCTTGAAATTAGCTCTTTCAGTGATTTGAACGATATGCTCATTTCTTCTGACCATTTTATTTTTACATTCTCCTGTTGTGCTTCTTTGAGTGCTTGTAGGAGGGGCCTGGTGTATGCTGCATAGTCTAGTATCCATGCTCGGCAATAATTGCACATCCCCAAAAATTTCTGCATATCTTTCACTGTTGTGGGTTCTCCTACCGATCTTATTGCCTCTACCCTGTCGGGAATTATTCTTTTTCCATCTTTCGATATGAGCTGTCCCAGGTATAGGACCTCAGGCAGACAATACTGTAGCTTCTCCTTGTCTACCTTGTATCCTTTGTTGGCCAGTAAAGTCAGGAGCGTTGTTGAATCTTTTCTACACGTTTCTTTGTCTTGTGCACACACCAATAAATCGTCCACGTACTGAATAATCGTACTCTCTACTGATAGGTTCCCCAAGTCTTCATGCAATATGCGGTTGAATATGCTCGGGCTTTCACAGTATCCCTGTGGCAGTCTGCAGTGTTCATATCTTTTTCCCCCCAGTGTGAACGCTGTAAGGTATCTACTCTCTTCAGCCAGAGGTATTGAGAAAAATGCGTTTTTCAAGTCCACTACTGTAAAATGTGATGCTGTTTTTGGGATACTGCATAGTATGGATGCAGGGTTCGGGACTAGAGGGAACTCTTTTTGTATTACATCATTGAGGGGGCGTAAATCCTGTATCATCCGCCAAGATCCCCCCTTTGCTTTTTTGATTGGATAAATACATGTGTTACATGGGGAGTTTGAAGGCACTATTATTCCTTGTACTAGTAGTGCATTTATCGTCTCTTTTATCCCTTCTTCAGCTTCACGGGACAATGGATACTGTTTAACTCTTGGTAAGATAGCTCCTTGTTTTAGGTTTATTCTCACAGGTTGTACTCCATGCAACAGCCCTACATCATGTGGGCCTGTTGTCCATAAATTGTTTGGTACTAGCCTCATGTCGTCATCAAAAAATGACGGTGGTGTTCCTACCACTGCCATCAATTGGACGGGGATCTCTCTGGCTTGGATCAAAATGTCACAGGGCATCGCTATTTCCATTACTATCTCACCATCTACTTCTGTGTCTGAAAAGAGATCCTCATCTGTTACCTCGCGTAGGGCAAGGTTGGCGTTTGTACACAGTACGGTGCGCCACTCACATCCTTCTTTGTCCATTCCAATCACAGCGATCCGCTTCGTTGATACCTGCACAGCGTGCAAATCCAACGACACCACTGATCCTGGTGTTGCATTCGGACACACTATGGGGCGGAAGAGGAATTCTGCTGGAATCCTCCAATCCATGTTTTTTAGCTCTGGGACTATAAGGGCCAAAGTCTTTAGCCCTGCAATAAACATCTCTTCCTTTTGTGGCAGCCCTCGTATTTCCTGTGTGGTTGTGTAGGCTTGCACTACCAACATTGCACGCAAGGGACATATCCCGGGTGTAGAACACACTATTCCTCCTTCGGTAAATGATATGGTCATGTTAAGTTTACTCATAAGATCCCTCCCCAGCAAATTTATCGGGGACTGTTCATAATACAGTAAGGGTGCTTTTACGGTCTTGCCCCCTATGGTTACATCCAAAGCTTCTGTGTAAGGAACTTCAATTACAGCCCCAGAGAACCCCTGCGTCTCTAACTTCCTGTTAGATAACGGGAATCGGCCCTCTCTGACACATGATTTCTCCGCTCCCGAATCAACCATGAATATAAATTGCCTGTCTCCTATCTGCGCCCCCACCAATGGTTCCTCTGCTGCACTGTGGGTGGTAGATAGAACTGGACACGCAAGTGTTCTCTGTGGGCTGTCCTATGCGGGGTGTCTCATGGCCCCCCCTTCATTAAATACGTTACCTGAGACCACTGACATGCCGTTATAAGGTGCTGGTGCGGGGGCCCCGTTAGCTGCTGTCGCGAAAGGGTTGCCTGGTGTATATTGCATGCTGTCGTTGTTAGGCATGTTTTGTGGGTGGTTCTGTGTTCTATATTGGGGTCCCTGTTGCTGGCTCGTGTTACCCTGGCTTGGGTCTCTCAGTTGCTGTTGTCCCATCGGAAGGCCATATGGGCTTCCCGGGTGGGGATGGAACCTCCTGGAACCCGTTGTTTTGTCTACTTCTGCACTCCCTGGAGTAATGTCCCCATCGCCCACAGTTCCAGCAACTCCCCTGAGGGCCCCTGGGACCCTGCCATCCACTTCCTCCCATTCCTCCGTACCCCTGTGGTCCACCTCCTCTTCGGCTCCTGTACCCACCTCGTCCCCCTCGAGGGGTCCACTCTTGCCACTGCGGACCTCCACCCTGCTCCTGCTCGTTCCACTGCCGCTGTCCTGTTCCCGCCCAATTAGTTGCCATCCTTCCTTGTATTGCTATCAGCCCCTCCTCCTCATCTTCCCCCTCCCTGCTGTGTGGGAGCGCGGCTACTGCTGCTGCAACCTTCACTAACTTTGTCTGCACCAACTTCGCCTCGTCTGCCAATCTTTTCTGCGCCACCTCCTTCTCCCTCTCCTTTATTCGCTTACAATGGTGTACTATTATGCTCTGAATTTCCGGCCACCCCTTTGCTTCTATACCTGCTATTTTGTCAAGCGCCTTCTGCACTTCCTTTGGGAGCCCCCTTTTTATAATGAAGTAAAATAAAGATGTCGATTGATACCAGGGCGTGCCCGTTTCCGCTCTCCACATCTCTTGGACCCGAAAAATGTAATCCATAGCCTCCTCCCCGTCATTCATGGCACACTGCATCATGGACTGTAAGTCAGGTGTGTCTGGAAATGTTTCGCGTAAGGCGTCCCACACCCTAGCACGCACTGTGTTAAAGGAGGCCCCATCATGGCGGTCGCAGTCCAATGTTACTCCCGGGAAACCGGCTTTAACCCATACTCTTTCAGCCTGGTCGCCCACCGCTGATACGAGCAGACTTTTCACATCTCCTACAGCTAGGGGTACCCCAGCTGTATGTTTTTCGAAGGCGTATATCCACTTGCTAGCCCCTCCTGATAACGGGGGCAATAGCTTTAATAAATTAGCTTTATCCATCTGTGCCCATGGGATATAGCTAGGCCTTCCTCCTCCCCTATGTATCAACAGGAGCTGTAGCTTTCCTTTCGTTGTTGCATCCGGACCCGTTTTGGCTGCTGATGTTCCCATTGATGCCATTTTCCCCACTCTGTTCCTTAGTCGTCCCGACCACTCATCATCTAGGGTTCTCATAGAACATGCACCTTCCTCCCCCTCGCTTCCCCCTCCTATTGCCATACTCAATCTGTCGCTTTCGTCTAGCTCTTCTCTAATATCACATAGTAATTCCTCTCTAAGTCCCCCAAGCCTTTCTTCGTTACCACCATCTTCCTCTCGGGTCCCTACTTCTATTATTCGCGTTGGTTCTTCCTCAATCCTAAACAGGATCTCGCCCTTCTTCCACCCCTCTTCGGGCCTTCTGCTTTCATCCGATGCTCTAGACGTACGTCCAGCTCTAGTTGTATCCAGTGCTGTCCGTTCGCATATGTTTTTTATCCTCGAGAGCTCATCTTTTGCTATCGACAGTCTTGATTCTAAATCATCTGTGAGTTTCTCTATGTCCACCCTTTGTGTACCCGCCTGGCCTCGCTCCCTTGTACTTTCATAAGGTGGGGGTGCAGTGGGCCGGTGGGGTGTGGTAGTTGTCAGGGGAGGTACATACGTTGGATCACTGTATCCTTCTGCGGGTACAGGTTTCTTTAATATCGGGTATAAACTTATTACCTCTACTGGTGGTGTTACACCTGGCAATTCTTTGATATCTTTCTGTAACACCAGTGGATTGTCTGTAGTAGATGGGAGATCAGGATTTGGTGCTGGCGCTTTAGGCGGTGGTACCTCTTCTAATAACCGCCAAAGATCTAATATTTCCCTCCTATTCTGCAGCTGTTTCCCTCGGTACTTCAAGAAAATGCATGTCATCACCATATCTAGAACGCTTTTGTCAAATGACCCTCCCTCTGGCCATATCTGGGGTAGCCCCTCTCCTTTCAACTCGGTTACCCATTGGTCGTGGTATTTCTTAATCCGCTCCGCGTGCCCTGGAAGGCTTTTACAAATATGTGATAATGGTGTTTCAGGCCCCATCTCTGTGTGCCCTCCTAGTGCTTATGTATCTCTGTATGTCTGCAACTCCAATGTTACTGTAGTATCGATATTGTTTTTTCGTATTCTACTTCACATCCAGTGTTATGCTCGGTTGGGCTCTCCCTCCCTTAATTGCCCAATACAAAAACTGTCTGTACACAATTTCTACTTTGTTCTCTTCGGGGGACACATACAAGAGCAATCCATCATTTATTTTGACACTATCAACCCGGAAATCAAAAGGTACCCACTCACGTCACTGTCTCAGCGTTGCTTCAAAAGAGTTTTTATCCGGTCACACTTACCATGACCATTTGACAATTATACATTTATAGCCGTTTTACACATTCGCAACATCAAAGTCGTCCCTTGACACATACGAGGTGCACACACCTCTTGGTAACACTCAGTACACCATTCACGCTGCCCTCCCTTTCCTCCCTAGCCGGCTGTCCCTGTCTATCTTACTTAGCGCATATGCATATATTTATAGGTTTTAACCTTCTCTCCCCCCTCTAGTAGGACCCTTGTTCTCTTAATTTTCTCCCAAGTTTGTGCTAATTCCGTTTTTATTCTCCCCCTACCCCTAAAGAAAAAAGAAAAAAGTAGTAGCGATCACTAATATATTCTCAGTGCCCCCTTTTGCTGAACACTTTTATCTTGTATTTCACTTCGTCATATATTTCCAGCACTAGTCAATATAGCACTATGCGGCGCCGCCTTCCACCCCCTTTCGGAGCTAGGTTCCCGTCACTTCTATCTCTTTATTCACCTCGTAATCCTAATAGCCATATGCAAAGAAAAAGAAAGGAAATTTTAGAGTAATCTTTAGTATATCTTCGTACCCCCTTCTCGTTCCCTGTCCTACCCTTCTCTCCCCGCTCCCTTTACAATCGCTCACACTCAGTACTCACGTGCCCGTCTTGAACCGATAATCTCCGAAACTGGGTCCGTCCAGGCAGTGTCGCCGTTAACTCAACAGTCGGCCCCGGCTCCGTCGAGCGGTACTCAAAGGGGATTTTTTTCCAATCGGGATCCCGTACCCTTTCTCTATTGAGTGCGCACTTCTTAGTGTACCGGTCGCCGTTGGCGGGCAGCCTCCCGGAGCCGGCTCACCGTGCGTATCCCTTTTCGACCGGAGATTCTCGTGCCAAAAGGGGACGGTTATAATGGGTTTAGGAAGAAATAAAATCACGCTATCGGGGTCACCACTGAAGGCAAGCGTCCCCAAACAGCACGATCCTCCCCGCAATGAGAGACAATGAAGGACTCTCCCAAAATGGGAATAAGGCCAAGACAGAGTGCGGGTGAGCGTAAATGGGAGTTTATCAATCAGAATAGGGCATGCAAAGAACTCTGCAAACTCCGAGAGCGCTCTGTCTGACAATAGCAAAGACAGGCGTATATATTTACAAAAAACGTCATAAGAACCTACACACTATAGGGGGCACAAATTCATGGGGATTGGGTGGCGACGACTAACTATAGGTGCTGCTGTGATGTGGTTGGCTTTGGCTGGAAGACGTCATTGGGCAGCCTCGTGGGTTGGGCTGGGCCTGGCCGGGTGGCGGAGTTCATCCAGGCGGTGTTGTGGGGCCATCGTGGCCAGTGGCAGAGATGAGTGTCTCTTCCTGACTTATTAGCCCTATGCCATGCACACCGCAGTCATTCGAGTATTTTTAGTATTATCTTCTTCAGTAAATCTTACAATAGGTTATACAACAGGTTAATGCAACACAGGAGGAATGCACCTTGTGAGGGGACTGGAGGCAATACGTCAGGGCATGGTTACCAGTGTCCTGTTGACCGGGACCATAGGTCGAGGGGCTAAGCTTCAGGGCCTGGCACGGGCGGTACATGTCTTTCTGCCTTGTTAGAAGTTGTTATGGATGTTCCGCTGTGTGTTGTCAAAGTGTTGGGTGTCTTTATTGCACAGGGCCATAAGTCTGAGGTGGTCCGGTGGGTTGTGAGGTTTACGAGGGGGCGCGTATGTTCAGGCAGAGGTTTACTGCTGTGCTGTAAATAATGCAGGTGGCGGGTGGTGGCCTTGGGTGCTACAGAGGGGGTTACAAATCTTTGAAGCGGCTCCAGTCTAGTTGGGGGAGGTAAAGCAGCGCGGCGCGGTCTCTGCTCTCATGCCTTTGGCAGCCATCATAGGGTGGGAGGGGGAATGGCCTTGCAAGTATTTCACAAAGGTATCTCCCTCGTGTGTTGCTGAGTTAGGTAAAAACATCAAACATTTGAACATTCTATAATACTTATTCAAATCCTTTTAAAACATGCATTTCAACTTTGCTGGATGTGTCTCGATTATACCCAGTCTGAACACCGTATTCGTACACTATGTTTTAACAACTACAGTATTTAATTATATGCATATATATTTGCAGTAAGTGAGGTAGTAGTCGGGTTGGTGGAATACATAGGAAATGACCCGCCACTGTACGTGACGGTGGTGGCACATAAGAAGCTTAGACATACACACATAACAAGTGCATTTCTTGCGCATCCTTCACATGAGTTCCACAGTCTGGTTACATTCGTTTTCTCGTGTATTCTAGCAGCATTAGTTCAGTTATGGCGCGAGCCCATGGGGTGTAAGTTTCTCAGTAATACACGTAACAAATAGATTCTTGGTGCGTTCCGTTATTACTAGCATCCAACTGCAATGGTATATGCTCATCATTGCTTATATCATGGGGGCATGATCTCTTTTAATTATACATCTTACAGGCTTTTATAATATAAGGGATTTTATGAGAGGAAAGCATCCTTTGCAAGTAGTTTAAACATTAATATACGAGGATTGTCAGGCCTGTGACGACCATTTTACTGTTCATTTTATTTTGCCTAGGCCTGCTGGCCGGGTCATGCTGGGAGCGATGATACGATACACTGCGGAAGGTGACTGTTACAATGTTAGTGCATTACACTGGCTCATGTCCTTCTGGTTCGTGGGAACGGGCTCGCAGCGGATCTACCAGGGTGCTGCGGCAACAAGGATGACTGAAACCCTCCAAGGGTGGGGGCCGCGCTACAGCGCGCTGAGCTCACACCATCTTTACCAGACAAAAATGGTGTCTAGGCCTAGCTAAATTTTAATACGTGTGGGCAATTAATACGTGCGGGCAATGTCTCCAGTGGGTGAGCCCTCCACCACCTGGGCCCGGGTGGCATGAGGAGACGCCCAAGAGAGCCATAGTCCTCACCTGGGGAGAAAGTGCAGGCGAGGGGGGTCGTCTTGGACCAGTCCTCCCCTACAGAAATCACTAGCAAATGGCTAGTGATGAGTGCAAGCTTTCAAACCTGATTATAAGTAAACTAGTATCTACATATAGGCAATGGTTATTAACCTTAAATGTGTTGCACATCACTTAAGGCATTAAAGCTATATGGCAAAACATTTGGACTGTAACCAGGTGGGAATTACTGGCCTTCTAATAATATAGGCATCACAAAGTTCAATGATTAACCTCAAGGAGTCGAAGCCTTGTCCCAGACCATCGAGTCTGGTGTTGCACATAAATAACCCCTTTCTTAGGATTAAACTGTGGTCCAACTTGCACAATTATGGTAGTCAGTGGGTTCGTAGTGGCTTAAAGTTTGACAGTTTTTCCAAGTTGGTGAAAATGTCCCATACCACACGTTTAAGACAGTTTTCATGTGATGGAAAATGTAGTCCACTGGCCCTCATGTTCCGTGGAACATTAGAAAGGAGCTCAGCCCAGGCCTTGTACAAGGTTTCTACTTCTTCAAATGGCTATTATATCATGCTCTGGCAGACACCATTGGGTGCGGTGAATCCTATTGGATCAGTGGACAAAGACTTGTGACCTGGTCGGCAGCATTGGATTTTGGCTCCAGTCAGGCCCTTCCTTGTGGCAAGACTGCCTCAAAGGATGGGCTGCAGCAGACTAGAATGATGCCGCTAGCTTTTAGCCCTCAATCTACATAGTAATGCCGTTCAGATTGAGGAGAATACATGCCGTGTGCAGAACATCTGACTCTTCTGATTTAGCGACTTAGTAGAGGTTAGGACAACAGTGCAGGACTTCACACTGATTAGTCCCTCCATCAGGACCGGTTTGTGATCAAAGGGGACAAAGTTCCCCTGGGTGTGGGTTTAGGAGTACCCTAAACAAAGTATTGCCATTGAGCCATATTTCTCAGATTCGTGATCCAGTAAAAAAAAGCTCTTGCCAGATTTAGAAAAATCCATCCGCATCACTTATTTGGTTTAGTCTGTTAGACTGCTTTTAAAGGGTGCAGTTAGCTAGGACCATGGGTGACCCATTTACTCCACAAGACCTCTGGAATGTCTGATAAAGATTCTTGTTAAGATTTCACTCTGTGAAAAATGTAAGGCAAAGGGATTCTTGTGCATGACTGACAGGTGGCCCTGGGTATGGCTGTCATGAGTGCAACAAATGGTATTTTTATTTTAAGCTGTTTTTTTCTGCTGTTGGAGTTCAGTCAGACTGCTTATAGCGATTTTGCTATCGTGCAAAATGCAGCGACAATGGGCATTTTTTTAAAAGAAGCGCATGTGTTTTTGCAAATAAACTGTGAAAACTACATTTTAAAAAATGTGCCTCCAGTAATTAAATGCACTAGCAACTCTCATAACTTGCACCAAAACAAGGAGCAACCCAATCTATAAGTGACATCTGCATGGGCGTATCTTGCATGCACCCATTCAGATGGCCTTTTTCTACACATTTGCACAAATCCTGGGGAATTTATGCACATTTAAAAGAACAGGATGCGCTTTCAAGTGCACAGAGAACCAGGCAAACCCATACACCTACTTGGAAAAAGGGCCTGGGGGTGCGTTTATTGCTCCAGTCATGCAAAAAAAAAATGCTTGTTTGTGGTTTTTATTTATTTTGTCTCCCATTCTACAGCAACTGGCCCTTTTTAGGGCCTGTCACAGTGAAATGTACTGGGAGCCTGTAGAACATTACTGACCAGCACATAATATGCGCTACAGCTCAGCCCCATTGGAAATGTGCAGGCCACAGTTACATTCTATATGATCTCACCTGGGGGAAAAAGTTGTCGGCGATCTTATTTGTGTGTTTTTTCCTGCACCCGTCAAATTCCGACCCCCTCCCCCCACACCCCAACATATTTTAGCACTGGAATATTTAGCAATATAACCTAATGTTTGGGGAGTGCTTGATTTTCTTGGTGCACTTTTGGGGAAATGTTGCACCAGTGACCTTTTTACTCTGCAACTTTATCACTGAATACGACCTTTGAGAACAAGGTGATCGGCTCATCTCCAAAAAATGGGGCATCTAAAAACCGCACATTCTCTGCTCTGTTTTGGAGGCTCCATTTTTGTCCCAAATCAAAATTTTGAAAAAATTATAAAATAGTCACAATACGGGGGGTGGAGGGGAGAGGAGGAGCAGCAATGTGCAAGAAACCAGAGGGAGAGCAGTGGGCCAGATGGGGAGGTGTTGTCCGAGCAAGTAGAGATGGCGGGGAGGGGGGCTGATGTTGGATGATGGATGGTCCAGAATGGGAGTGGAGGTCGAGAAAGCCGAGGGAGAGCTGGGCTACAGAGGGAGCACCAGAAAGCAGAGGGGGAGCAATTGGCCAGAGAGAGGCCGCGAGAGGCAGATTGGAAGAAAGGATGGGGGAAAGAGTGCAATAGAATGGGAGAAAGGATGCAAGATGCAGAAGAATGGATACATGAAATGGACTGTAAACGGGCTGCAGCAGGAACTTGAGAGTATACGATGACAGTTGAGTTGTCACAAATATGTGGTTTGGTGTTGAATACCTAAATAAATCTGTATAAAATAGAGGAGTATTTTATTTCTAATTGGAATAACGGCGCAAGGACAACATAAAACAGGATCAGCGGGCAGGACAACATCCGAGAAGTGAGTGGTTTAGCTTATAAGAATGGTCTTGATTATATTTAAATTTCCCATAGCTAGTGCAGGCTCTCAAATCCAGTCAGATCATTCCAGAGCCTTGACACTGTTTGGGCAAAAGTGCGACAACCAGTTTTGCCTTGAGGATGAGTAAAAGATTGGCATTGTTAGATCGAAGGACTCTCCTCTCCGGCAACCAGACCCATTTCTCTGCGGGATCTCTATGCAGGCATTGATGAGTGATGTGGTGTGGCCGAAATATTACTCTCTTCTCCACTGGGAGCCAGTGGAGATTTTGTCTTGCGATGGGGACTTGGTCAGATGACTTAAAAAAATGCACAAGTCACATGATGCACCATCCTGGTAATATATTCATTGTAGAAACGTGTTGATGAAAAAGAGTAAGGGGTACATTTGTTTCGTTTGTTTTTAATCTTAAATTATATGGAGAAGACCACTTGTGTTTGCACTTTTTCACAAAAGGGCCCCTCCAGGCAATTTGTAATGTGTCCACCAAGTAGTGGAAAAGTAAATGGTAACACACAGGCAAATTACTTGTTCTCTTCGCTTTCTTCTACACATTTCCACTGTGTCTGGAAAACCATTATTGAGGGCGCCATCTACAATGGATTCCTTTGGAATCTGCCTGCTACAATCATAGGGTGTCATGTTCCAAGTCCAGAGGAGTGGAAAAGAGTGGTGGCAAAATGCTTTTACTACCACTTGTAGCTTTATTTTCCCCATCCTGAATGCAAGCCTACAAACTCCAGCATACAAATGAATGAGAACTTACAAAAACATCCCATACATACACAAAGTTAAATGAAACGCATGGTAAGGTCCTTTTTTTCACAGCTTGTTCTGTACCCACATAATTTCTAATCTCTCAATAATCGCACTTAAATGGTTTATTAAATCCGTAGGTAATTTAAAGAAAACTGTGCCACTGCAATGGTCACTGCTAGTCACTTTTTCCCATCTCTAATCACTCCCTGTTGTAAATAATGTGCAGCTGAGACATGTTAAAAAGAGAGAGCCTCCCTGGGGAGGGCCTGTGCAGGCTTATCTGACATTGGGTATTTGTCCAACTGGTAAATCCACCTCTGATTGCAGTCTGTAGGAATTATTTAAATACAGCTTTAGGTTTCAAAAGAGTTCACCTTTTTATACTTTGCCAGCTACACAGGAAACACTATTATTTCATGGTTTTCATAATCAAGAAAGGCAAATGTTTATTGGGGTGGGAGCAATCATCAGTCCTGCTCCCCCCTCTGTCACTGGTGGGATCCCACAGTAAACAAATTCGGTTTCCGGCATTGCCTAAACACACAGCAGTTAAATCCTAATTTCCAGACAAGACCCACAATACACCCGATTAATTCTGTTTGCATACAAACACTGTTAATATTTAATGAAACGGCAAGAAGTTATCAAACTTGTACTTTTCAGTTCAAATCAACGTTCTCGCCGGGGTGGTTAGGCTTCCACACAAAGAAATATTCTGTTTTGCTCGGAACCCCACTGGTAAATACTTTTGAGAAGAAAATGGAAACCATGGAAACATTGGTCCATACCTGCCATCCTAGCCATGTCCTTTTCAGGTTCTGCCTTGTTGGACCAATTCTGTGAGGTGCAACTTGATTGCCTAGCCGTAGCAAGCAAGTCACCTGCATCTGGGCATTTACACTTTCACTTAGAGAAACAAACTGAAAATAACACTCATTGGCAAAGCCATCGGTTTGGGCTTTTGAGTGGGTATCGTATAGGCATTTTCTAGGCAATGCCATACACCCGACCACAAGATGGACATATGCGAGTATCTGGGCATATTGATGTAGTCTGGCAAATCTCTGATACCTGTAAACAAGCCAAAACTGTTGGCTTTGTAAATGCTTGTTTTAGACAGGACTCCAGTGCAAGTAACAGCACATAGGAGAGGATTTGTCGTAGGGAAGGCCTGAAGACAGACCTTGTCTGAAATGCATTGGCAAACTCATGTTACATGGACATTGGCCTCCGCATTTCTGAAAATTAAACTTTTGTGCACCTTTTACAATTGGTTACTTGTGTGAATTTTATGTAGTAGCATGTGAATAGTTTGTGATTTACAGTGGTGTCTCATTCTGAGCAGATTGTGAGCACACAGATTCTAGGAGACATTCATCACCTGCCATGTATTGTTTGATACAGTTGACCATCTTATTAAGCATGATGGGAGCAAGTTATATTTCACCACAAAATAAACCTACTTAAATTACAGAAATCCACTTGATGGGCTGGAAGAAAATAGCTGCCTTGTAACAGAGATGTTGAAGTGTAAGATGAACAGTGCAGTTAACAAGATCTTGATAGATGGATGTAGGCAGGTCCTACCTCGCCTAGAGGTATGAATGGCCCTCCATCTCCCTGGTCATTTGTGTGTTCATGGCTGTGGGTCATAGCACCTTGTCCAGGCCAAGCAAACAAATACCTGTCTGGGCTTCCTGCGGTGCTGCCCCTCAGAATGCTAATCGCAATGAGTTGCCGTGCACGCTTAGCGCAAACTTTGCCTACTGGGTCCCAGGGGTGTGTAACACCGTGTGAAGATTTATGTGGATCCCTCACTAAAACCTTGCCTAGATTCTCCTCCCGGGTGGCCAGGGGAGGGCAGACGCTTCCTGATCCCAACCCTGGGGGTGGTGTACTGCGGGAGGATCACCTGGGTGGAGACTGGGCCCAGGGTATGTAGGAGATTCCATGGGTTGAGACACAGTATTTCTCCTCTGAAGGGGATATTCTTATCACTATGCCAGAAGAGGTTATGGTTTGTCATTGTAATCTCTCTCAACATCCTGTTAAATCGAAGCTGGCAACCCCACAACATATTATTATACCAAAAGCACAAATCTTTTTTTATCCCTATAATCTAATGCCCTCCTTGGTGCCAAAGGTAAAAGTATTGCCTTCTCTACACCTTCTTCCTCTAATACGGTTGAAACCTACAATCCCCCTTTTAAAATGACTAAGGGAATTAAAGCTACCCTTTTAAAAAGATACAGGAAGTAGTAAAACGTAACTTTGATAAAGTGAACTACCTGTCAGAGAATCCCATAGGGACTTCAAGTGTAAGGCATTTGACAGTAATGGTCTGCACCTGAAATCAATTGCCCCACTTGAGAGACATAAAAGGCGGCAGCAGGAGAGGGAAGAAGAAAGGAGCTAAAGCAGGAAGGCTGGTAATAGTAGCAGAAGGAGAAGAGCGCAAGGCTGCTTCATGAGGGCGCCGGGACGTGGAGAAAGCAGATTTGACCTGCAAGTTCGGAGAGGGTCCTGTGTTCACAAACCCTGCCTTGCCGTGGCTGCACGGAGAGAGATGTGCTGAGAGGGAAGGCCTTCTCAGGTGCGCCTAGTGTCTGTAATTGCAGAGCCGTGACTGTGCTGAAGCCTGAGGCCCATTGCAAGAAGCAAGCCGAGGGACTAGAGTGAAGGAGACTCCCAGTTGGTGTGGCCGGACAGGGGACACCTGTGCTGCAGAGGGGTATGGGTCCCAGGTGTCCCTAAAGCCGTAGTAGAAGAGGAAGAAGCCGGGAAGTTGAAGCAGCCCGTAACTGCAGTGTTCCTGGAGCCGTTGATTGAAGCTTGGCGTTCAGGTTCACTCAGAAACCTTTGCCAGTAACTGTTGCCAGATCTAAAGTGGCTCTTGTAAGAGTAGAAAAGAGTAAAAACTGTTCATTGTTGTGAAAGCTAGTCTTTACAATGGAAATGTATCACGTGCACTTCTAGTGAAAGTTATAGTGCTCGCGTATTAAGAGAAGTATTTAATTTTCCATTGTTGAACTCTTAATGTTGCCGGAGTGGTTGCTTGTAGCTAATAAAAGTGGGAACTTTTCTCTAAATTACTCAAACGCTGACGTTGACTTTTACAACTATTACAAGATCTTACGGCATCAAAGGAAAGTCGCATGTGGCCAATTGTGATTTCCGACCGGATTTGGAATGTGTCTGTGTTAATACGTGGGAATACAAACCATTACAAATATTTAAGGTTAAAGATCTACCTTGAGTGGGCATGTGTGCCTAAATCTGTTTTTCTTTTGTCAACTGAACCTTGTAACACTAAGAACAAGTATTCTTTAAACCCAGAAGTTGGTTATTAACAAGCATTACCCAAGCCAAGAGGCTAACACTTTCTATATTGAAGCAAGCCTTGTTTAAATCAGTCCACCTGATTAGTGAAGTTGTTAAAGGTCCAGTGTCCTCTGATACAAGTGTGACATTGTTATCTGAAGTTGGAATTGTGGCAATACAGCTTCAACGTAGCTACTGGATCCAAGAAGGTGTGAACAAAGCTGGGGAAGGGAGCTGTGTGCTTGTAAGAAGATTACGCAAATAACCTGTAATGCTGAGACTGTTGACGTTGAGAAAGTCAGTCTAGTAGCAGAGGTAAGTTATTCTTGTGTCAGTAAGGCAGACGGAAGAGGTAAAGAGGCTACACTCTTCTTGTAGCATTGGAAGGAAGAGTGCATTGCCTACCTGCAGAGGTCGAAGTGTCTTGTCTTTATACTTCAGGATAGTTAGGCATTTTAAAGTTGAAGCAGGAATACCAGAACTGTGGTTGTGTATAATGCTGTCGGTGGATGTTGCGTTTAAGTAGTGGCATACTGTGGAACCATGGTAACGGCAGTAGAAGGATGGTTGTCGAGAGGAAAGCAACAACCCATGAAGCATCCTGACAATTATACCAAATGTACTGCAGAGGTTATAAACACTTGCAGAGTTGTAGAACGAGAAGTTGCTAATCTGTTCTTTGAACTGTGGCAAAACAATCTTAGGTGGAAAACATTCAGGATTACCATTGGTGCTATTTTTATTGGCTGGAATTGGAACTGTTACCAGTGGATTAGTGTTTGAACTTTTGTAGTTTACAAGAACTGGTTCAAGAATTTATTTATCTGTTTGAACATTTGGGGAAATTGACTTTGAATAATCCTGAGGAAGAGATTTACCCAGGACAGGTGAAGGTCATACAAATTACTGGTTATAATTCATTCTTTTATGTTTCTAATTCACTTTAATGTTTTGTTTAGTGTGAGGGCCAGTTTGCTTGTTAGGGGTCATTCCCTTAGCTTTAGACTAGGTAGTGAATTCCCTGATGTAGGTTTCGGGAGGATTTATTTGAACGTTTTTTTTTTTCTTTAATAAAATATTTAATTCTAAGAAACAGTCCACTGACATTACTGACACCTCACAACTGGCAAGGCCTACTTTCTGGGGGTCTGTCAGGGGGTGACTTGAGGGGTCCCTGTTGAAGCTGGCCCTGCCCAGTCTCATTTTATTTTATTGTTTAAAGCGTGAACATAGCACGAGAGCAGTGGAGCGCTGATGGGTAGCCAGCATTTGGGCTGGCATCTTCGAACATCACAGTATTTAGTGGTCTGTGCAGTTATCTGCAATCCTTTGGGATAAGTCCTTGGTCAGTTTTTGAAAAGCCATGTTTTGAGAGATTTACTACTTGTGGAGGCATTCCAATACTGGAATTGAGTTCCAGAGGTTTAAGGTTGAGGTAGGCAGTCTGCATCCAGGACTGCATGTGATGACCGGTTAAGTTACGCTCCTGTACAACTGAGGATCGTCCGCATATTGGTGGATGGCTATATTGAGATGTTTACTTGGAGCCTCATGGCACTCTATGGATTTGGATTGGTGAGAGGATGGGAGCCTTGGGCGGGACGGGGGGGGAGGCTGAAGGGGGGAACTGCAGAGACCTAGTAGGTTAGAATGCAACAAGTTCATCTGGACCGCCTGATTTCTGCCCAAGAGGTAGAAGGTAAACCAATTCCGGACAGTGCCAGAGAATCCCATCCTGTCAGCGAGAAGGGAGAGGAGGATTCAGTGGCTGAATGTGCTGAATGCAGCAGAGAGGTCCAGGACAACTAGGATGCAGGAGTCCCCCTTATCTATGATTTCGGGGCATCATGCACCCCCTTGCTGGCTGTCTCGATTCTTTGTTTGGGGGCAGAACCCAGATTGATAGTCTCGTAGGGGGTGTAGTTGTTCGATTCTGCCGAGTAGTTGTGTAGCGACTACTTTTTCGGAGACATTGCCAGTAAAAGGCACATTCGTAATGGCTGGTAGCTTTCCAGGTCGTCTGGATATCTGGTTTGTTTTTTCAAAAAGGTTGTACAAGACCAGTCTGGGAATGACCCTTCTATGAGGGAGGCATTAATGATGCTAAGGAATGC
This sequence comes from Ambystoma mexicanum, assembly GCF_040938575.1. NCBI lineage: Eukaryota > Metazoa > Chordata > Amphibia > Caudata > Ambystomatidae > Ambystoma > Ambystoma mexicanum. Next base: position 1,205,043,784 of record NC_090926.1, on the reverse strand, counting down.
GTTGAGTGCTGGGCCCATCAATTGTTAATTGATGGAGGCCGGGATGATCTTGTCATAGTGGGAAGGAGGTTTGAGAGAGTCAATCGTTTTTATTAGATCGGGAGAGTGAGGAGAATTTAGTACACAGGGGCAGTGCGCATGATGGGACGCTAATGCTTTGGGAGGTTGATTCAATGATCTCTCGGTTTTATATATTTATTTTTAATCTGTTTTTCCGATAAAGTTGCATTTTTCCTGAGTTGATGGTACTTTTGGGTTGGGTGAGAGTTTGGTACAATGCTTTACTACTTCAGTAGGGTTTTCTCCTGTTAGAGGCTGCCACAATGGTGGTGGAGTAGTAAGCCGCTTTGGCCTCGTTAATCCGAATCCTATGGTTTGTGCTGAGATATTTGAGGTTGGCGGGGTCTCCATGGTTATGGTTTTTGCGCAACCATTTCTCTAGGGATATACCGTTGGTTGGCGAGCTCGTGGGTGTTCCAAGGGGTGGATGGTGTGGAGGAAGGATCCCGGTTCAGGTCTCCCCAGTCGATAGAAGCCAGAGCTTCATGGAACGGTTGTTGGTTATGCCAGTCCTGCGAGCTGGAACAGTCTCAGCGGTTACTCTGTGGTTCCCTCACCTTCAGATACTTTGGACCCATGGTCCACATTGAGAAATGGTGCCGGATCTCCTCCTCTTATACCAAATCCAGGCTTTGGTTGTACCCCAGCCCTCCAGTAGTAAGCATCTGTACCCTTGAAAGGGCTGTGGGCTGTCCAATAGTGCCAGCTACCTAATCTGCCCCAACAGCAAGACCTTCACCTGCTGGAAAGTGGAGGGGAGGCTGGGTTGTGACCTCCACCTTTCCTGCTTACAAAGGCACTACCGGATACTAGAGGCACACTACTGAGCTTGCAAGAATCCCAAAAGATGACTGTCTTAATAAAGCTGTATCTGAGCTGAGGCTACAAAGTAAGCGAAAAAAGAAGCATGAACGAAAAAAGTGCTTAAACTGCAATACCCAGTTATTTGAAATCTTTACGTTACTCAAAAAGGTACTATTGAGGTTAAAAAAAAAAGGTGGTGTAACCGTCAAAGGAGTAAACATGGTAGGTTCATTGCCACCAGACTGTTGCAACACATTTAAAAAGTAACAAAGTTCCTTGGAGCATAGAAAATTGTACCCAATGTGTCCCTGCACCACTCCACGTAAAATGGTTTGTGCTTACCAGTGAAATGGGAGAGTTCTCCCTGGTACGGTTTCACAGGGACTACCCAGTGCACCCTAAACAGGACCTCACTCACCCTAAAATTTGGATGTGAAATGCATAGTGATATGCTGACGATCCCATTAAAGGGAAGTTGCAGAAAACATCTTTCCAAACGCACTGATACAACACAACACTGCAAACAACCAGTCTTTTTCGGGGCTCTCTACCAAATGTGCACTCTCCACTAGCCATTGGCTCTTGACTTTTTATAGCTGGCCAATAGCTTGCAGCTTGAAATGCTGACCCCTTGTAAACGGTGTTTATTTTTAATTTTTTTGTTTTAAATATTTTTTTAAAGAAAAATCTGACTCGATCACACAACCTTTTGTAAATCTCTGAAGTCCATGCACCCCAGTCAATCATAGTTAATGTTAACTTTAGGGCGCTTTGCATGTCCGTGACCACCTTTGCAAAATGTGTCGTCTTGATGTGAGAAAATTCAATTACAATCAAAACCAAGCCTACACATTCAAAGTGCCAGAAGCACTCACATTGCACACTCCTATTAAACTGGTTTGTTTAAATGTCTGGCCCAGTTTTTTCTTTTAAATACACCCTCCACCCCAAAGAAATACTGCCCTACGATGAAACGCAAATAATTTTGTACGCAAATTTACTACACAATCTACCCAATCTTTTTTCAGCATGTTCCATGCTAAGGATTGTGTTGTAAATTTCACTTAACCTATTGGGGGTTTGCAAATGTTTTATTTGATTTGTGTATACTTTTGCTTCTTGATAATTGAAAATGTCTTCAATTTAAAGAACGTGTAAAATGTTGCAAAGTTTAGGAAAAAAGATTGATATGTATATATATATATTCGTTAAAACATGGAGGAAAGAAAAAAACGCACTCCAAGCATGAGGTCTGCAGATCCCAATGGAAAAAGTAACAAACTCGAATCCAATTAGCAAAAACGAGTTTAATAGATGGTAAAAGTAGTAGGCAAAAACACACAGCAAACAAAACGGGACGCCAGGGCAGTGTCCTTAACGACGCATTTCGCGCTTCCTAGAGCGCTTGATCACGTTAGGGAGACATGAAAACAATGAGAATAGATATTGCAAATGGGTCCTTCTTCCATGTTGCCTACCAGCACAAGCTAACAACTTTTCGCAATAACATGGCGGCCGTTTTAGAGTGTAGCAGAAGACTGCATTAGCCATAAGAAGAACAGGTTAAAAATAGCAGTATAAGCAATAGCACATTAGAATTCAGCACCAAACATGTAGAAATATAATATTCATAAATAAAAGGGACATGCAGTGAGATAGATGTCAGCAAATTTCACTCAAAGCAAAAATTGGCACAGATTAGCAAAAATTAGCAGTCCACAGCTGTGACATAAAGTGCAAGTCTATTCCTATGTAAGCTTATAAAATAATGCAGCCAATAGCTAAAAAATATATATAAAAAATGCAAGTGCATATCTAGCTCAACATGACAATATGGTTATAATACATGGTGAAAACACAGCTTGGACAAGATAATGCTGTCTAATATAAACACTCCGTTGACAGTTTGAGGACAGTCAATATATGCGACCTTCAAGATAAAAACATGTTACCGGCTACAATGTAAAGTGCAAGTGCATTAGATCGTAAACTTATCACTGTAGCAGCATTGGATGGGCAGAAAAGTTTGGTAATCATAAAGTGGTAATGCAAAATACAATATTGGAACTTGTGGAAAAAGTAAAGGCAATTTACAATGAAAAAAGCAATATCAAAAACCACAAATTTCAGAGTACAGATACAATCGTGTACTCCCAAAATTCAAACCCCCTAAACATCAAAAAAAGTGCAAGACAGCCACCATAGACCAACTGAACAATAATATATATATTTTTCAATTTTTTCCAGGTCTCCTAGGAACTTTCACAAATCCTACTCCTCGACACACCCTTCCACTGGTCAAACATACACTTGCCATTTTGGCAGTACTTTAATTGATGAATTGAAGCAAAATGCACAATTCTGAGGACCTACTCGCCCTTAAGCCCTTCCGCTCAAACATACCGGGACCGGTTTATTGAAACCAATGAATGCTACCTTCCTACTCCTTTGACAGGAGACCCTAGCAAAGCCTACTTGTCCAACACTCAAACACTGCGCAAACCCCTCATCAAACCCAGACATGCCAGTCTTTTAAGAAATGCAGTGCCATCAATGATGTGTTCATTAGCAAAGTAGTTCTACTTTGACATCCCATCAATGCCCCCAAATAGACTGCGCCGGCGCCGTCTATTCTACCCCTGTTAATTATCCTAACTGCATTGCTCTAAACATCTTGGAATACTTTGTTACCTTCTGTGCTATTAAAACTATGTCAACAAATTCGGAATGGTTGCGTCAGCTGAACGGTTATGTAGCTAGGCCATAGTCTATTATTTAACCATCATGCAGGTGGGGTTTACTGCACCATCTTTTTGGAGTCAGGGGTTCAAAGTGTTAGAAGCCTTTGCACCTTATTATTTTCACAATTTGTGTGAAGCGCCCACCCCATTCCCCCCACCCCCCTTATAGGAATGCACAACCTTAGTGAGACAGCATTGCTGTGGGGGAGGTGGTGCATTGATTCTAGCTCTTTAACAATGCACCATCTTCAGGGCGATGAAACATTCAGTGGAGTTAGGCAGTCGCAACAGCATCTTTTCGAATCTGGCACTTTTACTTCTCAAGTGAGGATGTAGGCCATGAATGAGACACTTTCTCCACCTGCAGTGTTATATTTCTTTTTGTGAAACTGGTCTGGGGTTCATTTATTTCCTTTGCAAATCAGGACGGAAAAATGCTGCACTGTCGGCACTTAAGTTAAAAATGCAAGAGTTGCATGAAAAAAACTTGCAAGAGATAGTGTTCATGCTACACAATGTCACAGTTCTTGGAACATTTGCAAAGTGTGTAACAATTGTGCAAGCCAGATTTCTCCAGTTTCAAGCTTCCTTTGTTCTTTTTGCTTTTTGCAATACTGACATATTCTCTAACTGTTTTGCCTTTGAGATGCCCTGAGGGCTTTTTCTTTCAGAGCCCCACCTGCTGCTCACATGAAATACCAACTAAAGTGTATGCTCCTGCGTTAGTTCTTCCTGGCGACAAAAAAGGTGCATGAGCTGGAACTGAAGGGCATCTGGAAAGGCTAACCTGAGCCCTAAGCATTAGGGAGCCCAGACTCTTACCATTTGACTCTGTATTTCATTTTTTTTTTTTTAAAGGGTTCTTGTATTTTGCTTCGTGCTCAGACTCCATTCTCTAAGTGCGGGATGGGTTTCCTACCCATGTTGATCAGTGCTATATTGCTTCCAAGCAGAGGTGATAAGGGTTTCCCGGGGAGCTATAGCGCTGGGTTTTTTGGTTGTAACCCCGGAAAGAAGCTCGAGGTCTACAACCATAAGGCTAGCTAGCCCAGAGTCCTGACATTGGTATGGCCCCGGACCTTTTCCAGACATAGGAACACCCCTGCTTCCAAGACAAGCACGCTGTCCCTGAGCTGTTCTCCTGTCCCAAGAAAATACATATATGCATACCGAGTTTTGAATGATGCATAGTTTTGAATTCCGATGTTCAACAAGGGATTGGTGGTTACCTAATGGGAGGAGGGATCTGGGTCGTGTTTGAGGTGGCATGGCTTAGCTTTATTTTTATTTTTTTATTTGGACATAAAGTACGAAGTGTGCTTTTCTAGCGATAATGTGGCAAATCTCCCAAACTGGTATTTATTTGCCTTGCAATGTGCACAGCTCCATTTGTTTTATTTGAAAGACTGACTCTCCTGTGCTGTACATTCTAGCTGACTACTGAAAGTCTGGGACAGACGGTACATCTTGTGGGAGTAGGCCATGCCTCTTGTGCTTTATAAACATGAAGGAAAACCATCTTCAAAGATTGTATTTTACTTTGAGACCTTTTACAAATTGGTTTGGTTGTTTGCTGTAGGGTACCGGTAATGGGGACTCTTAGATTTGACCAATTATTCTATGCACCCCCAATTCTTTATTCCACCTCCACCCCCAATCCGCTTCTCCTTCCATGTGACTCCATCCAGAGCCTCAATGGCCATGAAAAAGTATTTGTCCCTGGGATTCCTAAATACTACAGGGTCTGCTCCTTGTCTGTATGCAGTAATGGCTTGGGGAATCAAGACAACTTGAAATGGAGTTCTAGTGCTGTATATCAAGTCCTCATAGTGCTAACTGTTTCAGTAGGAATGTTCAAAGAGGAGCATGAAAACATAGTCCTCAGCCTTTGTAGGGAGCCATTGTCCCTTTCATGCTTTTGGCTCTTGCCTCTGTTAGGAATATTATCCTTTGGCACCATTACCAGTGCCCAGGTTCATACAACCCCCTTAGCGGTTCATAGGTTTTCCTTTTGAGCATACCAGGCTCTAAAAGGGGTACAGCGGTAGTGTTAGTCAAGAATTGATGTAGTAGCACTGTGTGAGACTACACAACCCTTGACCTCTTGGTATTATGTAACACACCTTTTGGTATAGGCCTGTACTACACAAGTTGGTAGTGTGACTGAGCAGCCAGGCATATGTCAAGAGGGGTAAATGTGAGCTGTAGCAATGAAAATCACAAATACCAGTAGCCAAGTAACACTTAAAAACTGATGTTAAATAACTATTTATAACTAAAACCTTGAGTTTAAGTGAGCATTCTTTAAAAAGGGGCAATATGTGTAGCAATCAAATATACTTTTCCAGAATCAGCATATGTTTAGTAGATACTCCTTTCGAGATGCTTTTTACACACTTCCTACACCCAGAGGTGACTTCATTCACAAGGACCGTAAGGGCATTTATATTTCACTAGTAAACTTTGCAGATGCTGAGGTTGCAGAAAGGAAAGGCTAGAGTAAGGAAACATGTTAAACAGATTCTCGGGCATGTGAGTATACTTAAATCTTCCAACGAAGTTTAGACAAAACCTTAAACCAAGTTATCATTTCTGAGGGACAGAAAATATCAGTCGATGGAGTCTGCAGGGAGCCAGGACAGCCAAAGTCAATTGGAGCACAGTCTATGGAGCTGAGGCACTGTGTAGTTCATATAAGTCTTGCACAAAGTTACTTTGCTGTAGAAAATCACTGTAGGGTCACACGCTGTTACACTTGTGGAGGGTAGATCTGAATTCAACTCTAACAAAAGTAGCTACTGCAAGTCTCAACTTAGAAGAGCAAAGCAAAAGACACTGAGGTAAGTACCCCAAGTCTAAACAGTAACTCTGGTTTGAAGAACAGTGGTCCAGCTGGCTTCTGTTCTGTTGCAGTGCTGCAGATCCTGAGTTCATGAGCGTCAGTCATGGGAACAAGCAGTATGTCTGGAGGACTCCTGCGGCAGTAATCTGGAGGTTGGCGGCAGCTGCAGGCTCTTTTCGGATCAACGGCACTTTGGTTCCAGTGTGCAGTAAACTGCACCACTGACTTTCTCAGATACCAGTTGGGCTTCCTTTGCTCCTTGAGTCCTGCACTCGGGTGAGGGGACTCAAGCTCTGGTCGTCCTGCTTCTGGAGGGTCCTTGGGAGACTCCTGGAGCTTTTGGCCGGATTGCAGACGTAGCACATGACTTTCTCGACCCCTGGCACTCGGTACTTGTAGCAGCGAAGAAGTATTTAGCCAGTCAGGGAAGATGGTCCAGTGGAGTTTGTGTTGGGGTTTGTTGGTCCCGCTAACCAAGTCATACCTTCCAGAGGTTCTCTTGTCGATCCAAAAAAAGTTTCAGCACAGCAGCAGGGCTTCACTGGGCAATTCAAAGGTCCAGGAGGAAGCAGCATGCTTCGGTCATGGTTTCTTCGTCGGGTGTTCTTCCCAGTGGTGGACTCTGCCTCTAGTCCCAAAACCCTCACCTTTTTTAAGTAAGCAGGTTTCTCCCATTCATGCACAGCCTAGGCTGTCACTCAAACAGTATTGGCATAATTGACCTAAAAACATTTGGCCTAAAACATTTGATTGTTTTCTTTCTTTCTTTTCTTTTTCTTTCGTGTTTTGTGTTATTTTGTTTGTTTTTTTTGGGTCAAATCTATTTAAATATATATTTTGGGTTGGGTAAGGGTATAGATTAGGTTGAGGGGGGATTTGCGGGAGGTTTCATGGGTAAACCCCCCCCTCCCCCATCCCCATCCCTCCACATACGATGGGGTGTGCTGGACCTACAGACAGAAAAGTTAAGTAAAGTCATTTTCACTTTACTATTCTTGTACAGTAGTTCACACAAAAAAAGGAAGTTTAACCTTATGAGAAATCTGAAGGAATTCGGTGACACTGCACTGAAGGTGCTGTGTCACTATAACAAAAAGATGCCTGTAGAGTTTGTCAAACTCCAAAAACAAAGGAAACATGTAATCCAAATCGGGTCAAAACACATGATTGATTTTATTTATTTTAATTTTTGTAACGCGCCAACATGCCTGCGGGCCTCGGGGCGCACACAGAACAAAACAAGGAGGAACACAACAGGCATAAAACGGAAGAATAGAAGTCAGAGGATTATTCCAAGTTGAAGAAGTGAGTCTTTATAGCACGTTTGAACACAGTATAGCTTTGGATCTGCCGTATCCTAGCTCGAAGTGTGTTCCACAGAAGGGGACCCTGAACATCAAGGTTAGTACCTCCAAATTTGGCTGTCCTGAATTTAGGATATTTGAGAATGATCGCAGAGGAAGAGCGAAGGTTCTTCACATTGGATTTGGTGCTAATGCGGGATGACCGATAAGTGGGACCGCTACAACTGAGGCATTTGAGAGTCGTGGTAAGCATCTTATGTGTTATGCTGTGTTTGACGGGAAGCCGGTGGAGTTTTTTCTTAAATGTAGAATTGTGTGTACGACGAGACTGATTGAAAATGTTGCGCACAGCATTATTCTGCGCCACTTGTAGAGATTGGATATTAGAGGCTGAGGTGCCCGCCAAGAGACTGTTACAATAATCCAGTCTTGAATTAACCAGGGCAGTGGACAAAAGAGCACAGTTCTCCTCTGAGATGAATGGTCTAATTTATCTTATTCTCTTGTTTTATGAGACCACAGCTGGATTTAATGCTGGAAACATGAGATTTCATGGAGTTCTTCATCAAGAACTACTCCTAATGTCTTAACTTTCTTTTGAACGATAATGGTATTGTTGGCTATGTGGAAACTCATAATTGGAATCAAGTTTCGCCTGAGTGTTTTTAGATGCCACGATAAGGAGTTTGGTCTTTTTATCGTTCAGGGCAAGAGAATTGCAGGCCATCCAGTCCTGTATGGCTTTGTATATTTTGTCGATGGTTTCTGTGTCACTGCTATATGAGCCACTCAACTGTATAACAACCTGAGCCATCGGCGTAATTTGTATATTGCACTCCTAGTTTGTTCAGGAGGTCAAGAAGGGGCCGGATGTAAAGATTGAAGAGCAGCGGGACGGACAGAAGCCCTGAGGAACTCCGCAGGTCTGAGAGATAGGAGAAGATTGATTATCACCAATGCAAACCCTTACCATTCTGGGACCCAGAAAGGAAACAATCCATTTGGATGCAATCGCAGAGCAGTTGGCGACCTCTCCTAGCCTTGACACCAGTAAGCTGTGATCAACCAGGTCAAAGGCTGCGGAGAGGTCCAATAGCATGAGCAAAGCCGCTTGGTTTTTATCAGCTATGCTGGCTAGTGTAGATTTGAGATCCAGCATAGCTGTCTCAGTCCCGTGACAAGCTCTATATCCCGACTGACAGGTACCCAAGATGTTGTGCTTTTCAACATGGGCCTGTAGCTGTAAGTAGGCAAGTTTGTCAAGTATCTGGAGCACATAGGGCACATTAGTTATGGGCCTGTAGTTGTCAAAGTTGGCTGGATCAAGGTTTTTCTTTTTCAGTAGAGGAGTGATCCATGCCGACTTTAGCATGTCCGCCACCAGACCCTCCTCAAAGGAAAGGTTAACCAGTTTGGCGAGTGAGAAAGTGTCACTCACTCGAAGGTTAAAATTAAAGTCCTAAAGTCCAGCAAAGAGTTGGGGGAAGGGGGGGTGTCTCTAAGGTTGAAGGGGGAATTGGCACAGAAATGAGAATTCTCCTTAACAGGTAGACTAGGTATAACTCTTAGGAGGTGGGCTTGGTGATCAGATGGTACAGTGCATCCTTTGATAGATGATAAAAGATGTTCTTCTGTCTATTCTTCAAAATATCTGCTCTTTATACAGATGAAGTAGAGGCGGAAAATCTCTATTGTTACAGGTAAGTAAAGACGTAGTAATATCCTGACCGTTTGGCAACACTTCACAGAGGATGTAGGTAACTAAAATGTAATTTAACAGTTTCCTTTTTTTAGAAAGGGAAGGAAAGGCCACCCAATGGAAGCCAAAGGCTTGTGGAAAAGACTTTCTTCATGAGAAAGAGATCGCCTTTTCAGCAAATAGAGTAGAGGTTGCAGACCCAATATTCCAGTAGGATCTGAAGGGTGGCAGACTCGTGCATCCGAAGATGGGGCCCTCGCACTATGGTAAAGACAGAGGCACCCTCAAGCAATGCCTGAGAGAAGAAATGTGCATGAGCCAGGCCTAGTGTGATGCATGGTCCCAAGGGTATTCCAGAGGTAGCTTACCAGAGACTTCTAAAGGCTACAGTGATGGTGCACTGGGCATCAGCAGTCCCTTGGGGAGGATTGATTGTTCAATATTCTCTACCGAGACTGCCAGAGTTCTGAGCCTGCAGCACTTGGGAGTAGGACTTCGAATGTGCTGTTGGGGCTCACAAGGAGATGACTGGTTTCCACTGTGGCCGTGATCTCTGGAGCAGATTGCAGCCATGGGGTTGGTGTCAAGACACCATGAAAGCAGGATAATTGAAGATGTGTCCTTTGGACTACACCAGTGAGGAGCCAGTGTCATCTGGGTATTTGAGATACAGGTTCAGAGTTGTGGTAGACAGGCTGTTGAGCTCCTGTAGTTTCCCAGATGGGGGTGATGCGACTGGGATGCTTGGCAGCAGTCACTAGTTGAGAAGAATCTGGTCCGGCAGTCACCGATCAGTGCTGGATCATCTGCCACAAAAGAGCTACTGCAACAGGTGCCGAAGGCACAGCTATGAGCTTCAGGGGAGTTAGGCGCTTTGGCATGTGAGGTGTTGGGGAGAATTCTCATGTGCTAATTCCCTTCACCTTAGACCCATAGCAACTTTGCTGGATTTTGAGGACTGATTTATTTACCTGGAGAGCGTGAGCCTTTTTTCTCACTCTCTCATGTATGTTGATGTGTGTTTTACTCTTGTGTTCTTTGATTATGCGGTTTGGGGTTTAGGCATCATCTTTTAATTCGTGTCACAGAGCACCCTAAAGTGCAGTGACACAGGGAAGCCTTTAAGGCTGTCACAAGGTTTAAATACCGTCTCTGGAATAAAATACTGTTTCCCAGAGAAAGTAAAGTGAAATTGACTTTACTAGTCTTTTCAAATTCCTAGACCCAGCACATCCTATCTTAAAATAGAGTGCTGGAGGGGTTACTTAGTATCCCTTAGGTCTAAAAACTCATCTAGCAGTCAAAGGCTACCCTTTCCTCGCGAAATGGCTGGTGGCAGTGGTTTTACAACAAACTACCATGGTTTTTCCCGATCGCGTACACCAGTAATGAAAAATCACGGGCGCCATGTTTTTCAAGATGGCGTCTGAGCTTTCTTTGTTTAAACTGGTCCCGGTCTTCTTTCACCATCTCTTTTTGGAAAGGTCCTTCTAGAGTTTGTCTCTGCGCACCAAACCAGGTTTGTTCCCTTTGTTCCTACGCCTTTGGCGGGCTTCAGGACTGAAGACTGCCTCTGGTGCCGAGAGTCTGGCGTGGGCAGGAAGTGAGGGAGGTGTCCGACACTCCCTGTGCTTACTCTCCTAGGAGACCCAAATACACTCTGGCGTGATTGGCTGACTGTCCGGCAAAGACAGCCACCCTGCTGGGTATGTGACAGCTAGGTTGGAATGAATGGGAGGGAACTGGATAAAAGGCGAGTCTCTTTGCTTGGAAGGCAGAGTCGACCACTGGAACGAAAGAACCGAAGACAAGCTTGAAGAGGACAGCTGCTGCAACTCCTGGACCGTTGGTTTGCCCGGTGAATCCCTGCTGCAGGTCCGAATCGGCAAGTTCACCTCGACAGAGAAGCCACTGCAAGGACGACTTCTCCCTTTTGAGTTGATGGGACCAATCAACTCAACCCTAAGCCACCTGGATACCATTCGCGGAGCTGGTTGTATGTTACTTGGAGTGCTGCAGGAAACCGAATAACTAGGGAGAGGTACACAGATTGTGTGCTACCGGAATTGAAGATTTGCCATTTGCCAGCTTTTTGACCAGTTCCAGTGCAGTGCAGGAGTCCCCTGACATCCTCCCTCTTGTCTCCACGACTAATGGCGCAAGAACAGCGCGATCTGCAGGAACTGCCAGGAACAGAAGTCTAAGCTGCATCTTTTTCTTCATTAGAAGGTACTGTGAAAACCCGATTGAGAGAACTTGCCTCACTGCGAAGTGCGTAAAACTTTGCAACTTGCAGGCCTGATCAGCTTGTGACCCAACATATGATTCTTCTTTTTCGCAAACTACTTCTGAGAACTTTTACAGAGACTTTACCGTTTTACTTACCAGAACCTTTTTTATCCCATCTAAGACTTTAGCACATTGACTTTGGCCTAACCTATTCAATTTTATTGACTCTTCTGGTGAACTCAAAAGTATCTGCACTGTCTAAGAGTACTTGTGAACTTTCTTTGTGATGTTCTAACAAACTATGCCTTTTTGCTCCTACTTCAAATTAGTTTAAATGCCTCAAACTTAGTTTAGTACTGAAGTATTTTTGTGTATATTTAGTTGCCTCTTCTTGTGAATGTTTTATAACTGACTGTGAAATAAATTAATATGTGTTTTACCAAGAAACCTTGAGTATAAGAGTTTATTGGAATACTTGTGATTGTAGACCTCTATGTAACATCATTACAGCTCACATTCCCTCTTGAGAAGCCTGGCTGCTCAGCAACGCTACCAAAACTGTGTAGTGCAGACTTATACAAAGGTTGGTTTTGCTTACACCTCTAGTCCTAGTTGTGTGTAGTGGGCCCCAAGGGAACTGCATACAAACGTTGCCTATCATGAGGTAATTGGTTGTCTAGGCACTGAAATGCTGGTGCTGAGTTGCAGCCCCCTTTATTCGAGCAGGTGTGCAAGTTTCTGTTCCAACAGCAAGCTGTGGGAGGGGGTGGGAGGAGGTTAACAGGGAAAGGGGATGGTGGAGGGGTTTCTGTATTTGGCAAGTGCTGTGAGTTACTCCACACTGGAAGCACAGAAACCTTAACTGTAGTTCCTTTCCTGCGTGTGTCTGTGGACCCCCCCCCGACCTATAGCTTCATATTGGGGTGCCTTCTTGTGTAGATTCTTGCTTCAGCAATCATGACCCTGCACCTTTGCACCCTACTCCAGGATAAATTTCTCTGACCACACTTGTATTTTCTCTCTGGCGGCTTGCAAACATCTGGGAAGGGCCGTTGGGGTGCACGCATGATGCACAGAGAGTCTCTTTGCAAACCAGGTATTCGCTGGATGGTTGAGTCCACTGGCGTCCGCAGTAGCAGCCTTGTTGGCAGATGTCGTGGCCTGCGGCTAAACAATATTTTCCTTGATTGTACCAGTCTGCTGTGGTGGACCACAGTGGAGCAGTAGACCTTGCCACACAACCTTGTTCCCAGAAGCTGTGCATTTCTCCTTGTTATATCCAGAGCACCACATACGTTTTTGAATTGTGATTATTACACTCCCTATTTTTTTGTTAATTTGCAGGTAAAATGATTTTTTAAGGAGTAAAAAAGTAATTCCCATTTTCAATTAGTATTTTGTGGGCGCGTATACAAATTATATAGTTGTAATCTTTTTGTAATCCATGCTCTTTGCACCTAATACATGCAAATTTACTTTTATGAAGTGCAGCATTGAGCAGTGTTTAAAATGATTTCTTGTGTAATTCAGGACAAACCTCTATTCCCATAACCAATAGGCTCTTAAATGTCCACTTTTTTTCAGCCTTTGAGGGGAGTATTTGCTCACTTTTAGTGACTGATCATAGCCAACTTCTCACATTATCTGGGTTTCTATTCTCTGCGAGGGGGATGAGGAATGCTTGGTGGCTAAGACTAATTCCAGCTCTGAGAGCCATGAAAGGCCCTCAGTCTGTCCTTTTTCCAGGGGCCAAACTGCTGTTTGGGCCCTTCCCATGTCCTCCACCCATTTCTTTGCTAGGTGACCCCACTCTAGCTGTAGTCTTTATTTGGGGCATGGTAATACTTTAGCAGGATGTTTTCTTCCTCCTGGCGATACATCCCAGAGTGCACGGTGGTACCATGCCCTCGAGTGTCGCCACAATCCCATCACCCAGCCTCCAACTTGAGACGTAGTCCGACCTCACTGGCTGGTAACAACTGTTTAATAATTGGTGAGCTCCATGCTGTTGCAGCCATTTTATTGCTTGATTTGTTGATTAGAAAGCACCCCAAATGATCTGCTTCAGGGTGCCAAATATTGTCATGTGATCTGCTTATAAAGGCTTGTTACGTGCAGGTTAAAATGACAACCTGAGTTTAAATGCCTGGTGAGATTCCACAGCGGGCTAGTTATGATCTTATAACACTCCAGGTTGGGAGCTCCTGGCAGCCATTACCAAATCTGTTTGGATGTATGAATGGGTGTCTGAGATTCACTCTGAATCCACATCTTGAGTGCTGGCCCGGGAAGATTCTAATGTGGGAACCAGCCTAGTGTCCACCGAATGTTTGAATGCCTCATTGGGCCTGACTTGTTAGAGTTCCCCAAGATCTGTATAAAGATGGGGGTAACCGCATATTTCATTAACAGTAAGCCAGTATTGAAGGCTGAGCTGCATATCAAATATTTTTCAGATGGATCCCCTAGCCAAAGAGCATAGGGAAAATTCCAAGGAGAGAAGTTGGACAAGAGATGAGTGACCAGCAGATATACGATTTGGTGCAACTTACTATCTGGGGATCTTACTACAGCCTTACAACTAAGCTGCCTACAGAGTTATAAATGCGTGCTTGATCTAGGATACAACATATACCTTTTGCCAAATGTTGGGGCTCATTGCACAGCATTTGGAAGACTAATTGAGCAAGGAATATAAATGCTGTGCTCCTGCATTCAACAATGCAATGGCAAAGTACTGATGGACCATTCATGCTCTGGACACTACCAGTGCCTCCTTCCAATGAGTCTGGTTACTCAAACTGGGGCTCTGAGCCTCGGCTGAATAGCACTTGATGGCTGCTTACCTTGTGGCCTGGGTCCGCAACTTTCTTGCTGTGGACTGGCATTGGTAGTGTTGCTGACTTGAAGCTTACAAATCATCCCCTGGTGGCACCAGTGGTTTTTTGTTTAGTCCTTGCACCATCCTTCTTGCTGTCCACACACCCTGCACCTTCAAAGCTGGGCCAAAACTTTTAACTGCTTCATTTTACTCTAGCTGGGGCGTCCCTCTTGTCTTTTCTTCCTTGAATATCTTTTTCCCCTTAAAGCATTGGGTGGAAGTTAAGCACAGTCACAACTTGTGCTGACTATGTCCACAGTTTGACAGCAGATCTTTACTAAAACTATGGCACTATACTGTTGACTTAATTCCATTGGGTTTTGCCTTGGTCTAGACCTACATAAAACACTATTTCTAATATTGTGTTGTCTGTCTGATACCCTGTAACTTTTCTCCACGCTGCTGCTTTCTTAACATTTGTATAGTCTTGACTGCTCCCTGGGTCTACCTCTGGGAGAGTTGGGCTTATAGAGACATACCTTTCAACCTAGGTGTGCCTTGATCTTTCTGAACCCTGCTAGAAGTCTAGGGCATGCCTTCCAAAACATTAGCCTTGTTCCTACTTTAAGTTAAGTTGTTTTTGTTTTAACTCTGATGTACTATGAGTGAATGTGTTGTGGCAAGGCCACCGTTTGGAAAGGGGTGTGTGACACATGGTGGCAGAGCCACGAGTTGACTAAGGGGAAGCCAGAGGAGCCCAAGAGCACACCCTAAGCCCAGAGGTGAGTTTCCAGTAAAGGTGACCTGGGGCACAGGAGCAAGTTCCAAGGAAACCTGTTTGAGACATTGAAGTCTTTGTTAAGGGAACCCTGAGAGTTAGCGGCCTATATGCGTGGGAATGGAGTGTCAAGACCCGTTTTGTTTGGATTGTGTAATTTGAAACTTGGGGAAGGGAATCCCAGGATTGGTTCTGAAGTATATTGCCTTGAACTGGAGAAAGGTCCACTTTTTTTATGGAACTTTCCTATGATTGTGGAAGTGAAGTTTAACACTGACTTTGACATCCCTACACATTTGTTTGTTCTAGTTGTGAGGGAAAGAGTTGGTTTTGGACATAGACATATTGTTCAGTCAAACTCTTAGACTCAGACTTTCCTTAGTTTCGTTCAAGAAGGGAAATCCCACTTTAGCATAGGACAATTAAGGCCTTCAACCATCCTGACATTTAAGTTAATAAATATATTTTGTTTGCACTTGAAGTCTGTCTGTTGTATTTCATGATGCCATCACCAATGGTGTTAGAGGTGGGATGCTGCTCACCTGATGCAAGTTGGGGAGACCCTACAGTTTTAGAAACGTGCCAGAGCATCAGACCCCTCAGTAGCCACAAAAGGCTCTATCGGGTTTGATAACTGTAGTAATGTTAGGGATGAGACATACCTCCCAGGTGAAGGAAAAATCCCTCCGGATTCCAACCCGGATACACGCATCAGACTAGCTCCCAAATCGGGGTTAGCATTGAGATTTGGGATCGATGTTTTAGCAGGGGTAATAGACCCGGACATCAGGGGGGATGGTAAAGTATTGTTACAAAATCACCGAAAAGACCGCTTCGATATTCACCAAGGGGATAAGGTGGCTCTCGGTATACTTGAAAAGGCCATGTTACCTAGGTTTAAGGAGGAATCTGGAAGGGGAGTACAGATAGGAGAACTAAGGTTTTGGGGAGGCTGATGAGGAAACGATGACCCTCCCAGAATTGAACTGAGAAAACCTGCAGAGGAAGAACCTGAGGCACTGCTCAATGCAGCTTTTTCTCCGATAAATTACCCTTTGTTGGCTGAAGCATTCTTGCAGTTGGTGTCGGAGCCAGAGGGTTGTGACGAGGGGGGGGTGGTGGGGGTGGGCCTCCCTTCTGTTTTTTGGAATTCTGGACTTCTATATATATATAGAGGAGATGCCACTTCAGATGGTCTAGTAGAAACTCAGTTGTTGATCCCTAAGAGTCTTAAGCGGATGGTATTCGAGATGGCTCATTTACATGTGAAGGGAGGTCATCTGGGACAGTACAAGACTCAAGCACATATAGCAAATACATTTTATTGGCCTGGAATTTATGCTAACATTAAAACCGTTACTCAAGCATGTGCAGGCTGCCAGAAAACTAGCACTTATATATCTCACCAGCTCCCTTGAGATCTGTTACCAATAATTGAGTTTCAGTTTTCCAGGATTGGTATGGATGTTGTGTGACCCCTGGAGACTTCTAAACTGGGGAATAAATACATTTTAGTCATTGTAGATTACGCCACACGTTATCCGGAGGGCCCTAAATGAGAACCAATGTGACGCCACAGATTTTGAAACGCCTACTCCCTTTCTTTTCCCGGGCAGGGTTTCCAAAGGGAAATAGTAACGGATCAGGGCTTGATTTTCATGAGCAAGCTTATGGGGGATGTTAAAGAACTATTGCACATTGGTACCCTGAGAACATCGTTGTATCATCCCTAGATGGCCTAGTGGAAGGATTTAACAAGACCTAAGAACATAATCCGAAAGTTAGACTAACAAGAATGGGGGGTGGAGGGGAATTGGGATCAGATGATACTCTGGGCCTTGTTTGCTGTTCGTAAACACTTCAGCCCTCAACACCATTTTCTCAGTTTGAACATCTTTATGGACAAGAGCCATGGGATGTCCTGGATATGTTGAGGGGAAACTTGGGAGGAGAAAGGCAGCTCCTATTACTCTCTCAAACTGCGAGCAGGTTAAAAGGGCACATGAAGGTTGTAAGATCCTTTGTACAGACTCGCATGGTTGAAGCACAAGAACAACAAAAGAGCAATTGCAATAAAAAGGCTTTACTCTGGTCGTTCTTGATAGGTCAAAGGTACTCGTGTTGCCTACTTCAGAAAATAAACCTGTGTGAAAGTGGCATGGACTATATGAAGTAATAGAACAAACGGGTACTTGTAATTATAAAATCTCACATCCTGATCGCTGCCCGAAAACACAAATTTAATCATATATTTAGGAGTGGAAAGAAAATCCCACAATCTCCAGCCATAATATTATCTTGTCCCTTGCCCGACGACACAAAATAAGGCCCTCATTTTATCTGACCTCCAATAATAATCAGAAATCGGATCTGTATGAACTTATAAGACAGTGTACTGATGTGTTTCGGCGAGAGTGAAGGGTATTTATCATCACATTCGCACTCCTGACAGTTGTACATCTAAAACCGTATCGTTACCTGAGTCTAGGGAAGAAACTATTATGCAGGAGGTTAAAAACCAACCATGCTAAAGGCTAATGCCATCGAAACGTCTGATAGCCCATGGTCCTCCTGTTTGTGGCCAAACCTGATGGAAGTTAGAGATTCTGTATAGGCTTTTGCAAATTGAATGCCATCTCTGCTTTCAATGCTTTTCCGTTACCCTGTATCGATGCTCTGTTAGATCGGCTGGGTCATGCTGAATACCCGTCAGCACTTGATCTTACAAAAGGATATTGGCAAGTTTGTTTACATGAGCCTGAAGAGGAAAAAACTGCTTTTGCCACTCATATAGGGTTGTTTGAATTCAAAGTCACCTTTTTGGTTACATGGTTCTCCTGCAACATTTCAGAGACTCATGGATCCAATTTTACAACCATACTCACAATTTTGCATAGCCAAATGAGATGATGTAATACACAAGTCCTAGGAAGATCATTGTACCATCTCTATACTATCGTGAGAGTATTAAGAAAAGCAGGGTTAACTGCTAACCCAAAAGTGCAAGCTTGCCCATCAGCAGTAAAGTAACTGATTTTTTTTTTTACAGAAGGCGTGGGCTGTCCTGGACACACCCCCTTCAAAAGCAAGATCTAAGGGCCTTTTATGGGACTAATCTGGTATTTCTGCCGATTGTATTCCAGATTTTTCTAGTGAAGCATCTAGACTGACACACAAGCTGGAAAATGCTGAGCCCCAAAAGATCAGGTGGGATGTAGAGTATGAAATCTGTTGTACGACCTTGAAATGGGCCTTATGCCAGAGCCCCGTTTTAGGTGTAGCTGAATTTTCCAAAGAATGTATTATTCAGACTGATGCTTCCTTGATGGGACTAGGAGCTGTTCTGTCACAAAACTGATAGGTTTGAACATCCCATCTTATATCTAAATATGTTCAGTCATTCAGTTAGAGGCTCTGGAGATCAAATGGGTCATAATTCACCTAAAGTATTACCTTTCGCTTATTGACAGATAATTCTGCTCTATTTTGGATTAGTCAGAGAAAGGAGTCGAACTCTTGGGTAAGGCAGTTTTTCTTGGACCTTCAGCTGTATTGATTCACAGTGGAACACCGGAAAGACTGAGAGCAAGATATAATGTGGACTTCCTCTCCCAGTTTCCCTGTGAAGCATATAGGTTCAGCCTGCATTGGGGGGAAGGGTTTGTGAGAAACCTGAGGGTATTCTCACTCCTACTCCCCTTGGATCCTCGTAAATGCCGTTGCTCTTGTCTCCTGACCCTGGGAGTGGAGAAGCGAGGGAGGATCACCTGGGTGGAGGGTCCTTGGGAGTTGGGAACTCTGGGGCGAGACATGGTACCCCCCCTTTTCCTATTGAAGACAAACTTAACCCCAGAACCTTTATGGGCTATTATAAGCCATCTCCCCCCTTTTCCCCTCCTGTGACAGTACTGGGACGAGGAAGAGACGATTAAGAGTTATGCGCAGAACCATGCAGTTCTACCACTTTGTTACTGAGACGAGGAAGAGGGCCTCGGAGGAGTACCATTGCAAAGACCAGGCATGTCTTACGAATAAGCCTAACTATAGTCTGGGAATTAAAACAAAGGCGACACACCTGCAACCCTTTTACACAACACAGGTGTATAAAAGGGGTGTGGAAAGGAAGGCAAAGGGAGAGAGGCGAGACGCTGATGGGAGCCATGGTGAGCCGTCCTGCAGCCAGATATGGGGTTGTCCTTCATCCCATCGAAGGAAATGCTCATTCTCCCGTTGCGCTGCAAGAGCGCACAAGTTTCTGAGGTGTGCAGAAAGAACCCCTGGAAGGAAGCCGGCAAGTTTGTGGTCCGTGCTATACGGAAGAGGACTTAAAAGTGAGCTGTTGAGTTTCCAAGAAATCCAGTGTTACTTTAACCACGAGTCACAAGATGTGAACCAATATTGTTAAAAGAAACCAGAGACTTGTACAATGTATTCGAGTGGTCATGTCTTATTAAAGAAACTGGCATGTTTTGGAAAAGTGTCTGAAGGTTATGAATCCTTCCTTCTTAAGCAATGAACGTGTTGAAGCGGTTTCGTACCTTGGGGGATTGGGGGTGGGGGGAGAAGAAACATTGTCTAAAGTCTTCAACTACGGAATGAAAACATTTAAAGAAAGCCAATCCATATTGGATACTAAATTTAAAGGGAAATTTAGCATTGAAGCAAACAAATAAACTTTGAACACTGAATATAATTAACATAAGACTGCATCAAACTCTGAACGCATGTTGCACAACGAATGATCTTAAACCTTAGTTGTATACAAACCTTCAAGTTGAATACATAAAAGGCTGAAGGAAGCTCAAACGGCAAACTTTAATGAGTGAATGCAGTGTGGCAAGTCTACCATTTGGAAAGGGGGGGTGTAACCCATAGTGGCAGATCCACAAGGTGACTAAGGGGAAGCTAGAGGAGCCCAAGACCACACCCTAAGCCCAGAGGCCAACAAAAGGAATCCAGTAAAGGTGACCTGGCGCATATGAGCAAGAGTACCAAGGAACCCGAGTGAGACATTGAAATCTTGGGTCAGGTAACCCTGAGACTCTGCGTCATATATGTGCTGCCTTGGGTATGGAGTCTCAGGACCACTTTTTTAGTTTGGCTTGCGTTGCGTTATTTGAAACTTGGGGGAAGGGAACCCCTGGATTGGTTCTGAACTATACTGTCTTGGTTCTGAACTATGCTGTCTTGAACTGGAGAAAGGTAAACTTTATGGAACCTCTTATGCTTGGGGAATGGAGCTGAACGAAAGCTGTGAGCTGGAAGAAGCTCAGAACTTAAACACTGTTTCTTTAGACTTTGACATCCCTAAACGTTCTAGTTGTGATGGCAAGACTATGTTTTGGACACAGACGGACTATTAAGTTGAACTTTTAGACTTGGACTTTCCTTAGTTGTGTTCAAGTAGGGAAATCCCACCTTAGCATAGGACAAGTTAGGCCTTCAACCATCCTGACATTTTAAGATAATAATTATCTTTTGTTTGAACTTAGTTTGTTGTCTGTGTCGTACTTCATGATGCCGTCACAGCATGTGTGGATAAGGTGACTTGGACAGCATCACACAATTTGGTGAAGTGGTGTGGAATTGGAGATTTTGTCAGCCACATCGACTCATAAACCCAGGCCCACACACTAAAGGGTGCTTCCTGTTTAGTACTTTAAACTAGGAAGTTTCGGCAGTTTGGTGCTCTATTAAGTGTAAGGGATCAAGATTAAGACTCTGACACAGTAATAGGTTTCAAGGTGACTTGTAACTTTTATTTTCAAAATAACAAGAGGGTTGCAGCAAATCCTATCTTTCCCTAATCCCAAGAGGGCTTTCCCAGCATCCACAAACCTGAGGAACGTCCACGTCAGGATGTTAAACAAGAACGTCCTCAGTCCTGTTTCCAAAAAGCCTGATCTGACCCTTACACTCTAAACTGTGCACACAGGAATGTCAATAGACTATGCATTTGTAGCCTTCTTTCAGAGTTCCAAAAATGTAAAGTTTTGGGTGCAGAAAAGAAAGAAATAAAGTTCCACCAGGAGAAGGGATCCTCCCTTCCCCTATGTTTCTTCTCATCCTTCTGTCCATGTCCGGTGCCCCCGGATAAAGTCCACAAAGTTTCACTATTTAACCAGAGGGGCTCTTTAACATGTTTCTCTTCCCTTTTTGAAAACTTTACTTTACAAGTTCAAAGAGAACGACTTCTCCCTTGAGGTTCCCTATCTTTCGTTAGGCATTCATGCTTTTAAGGAACAATTCCTCCTTTCCCTTGTATTCCTTCAACCTTGACTGATTTACTTAAATTCACAATCTTAAATGATTTGAATCTTCCCATGAGTTTCTTTTACTTATAGTGTGGAATCATAAAAAATACAATATTACGGCTGTTACACCGAGCAAAGGAAAATACACCGACACGGGCTTATAAAGATTCCCAGAATCTTTATGACAAAACTGAACGTATTCAACAAAGTACACAAATAGCTATTTGGCCGTCAATACATCACAGAAACCACCAGCTGGGTTCAATAAGAGCAGTGAGGGGCTTTCCTAGCTGGACATCGGCGCTTTTATACAATTTGTAAAATGATTTGATTGCAAGTAACTCCATGTGTCATCGTCCAGACACCCCGAATCATTGTCGGACATATCTATTGCCATTCGGTCTGATACCAGAGTTTCCTTCAACACATACTCTTTAGAGAGCTCCTTTGGGGCGTATATTTTATTCCCTAATACACTTGTTGCTTGCGCGCAACATCCCCCTAATACTGAGCATATACCAGGGAGACACTGTATACAACAACAAAGAAACAGAAAACTTTTCAAGATAATCAGTAGGGCCGAGAACAACTTCCATCCCCATGACCGTAGGAGGTCACAAAACCATGTACCAATTTCCCTCAGGAACATGTACTTCTGAACTAAGGATCGCCCTAAAGATCGTTGGAGAGGAGTCTGGAACGTAAACGCAGCAAGCGGACCCCACTAATTTACATACTCCTCGCTCTGCCAGGATGACATCTAATGCCATCCGGTTCTGAAGAGCCACTAATCTTATCGCTCTCTGCTCTAGCGTCATATTATAGAGTATGTCAGTGGTCCGATTGATGGTTCTCTCCAATACTCTCGCTAGTCCCCCAATATCTTCTGAATTCGTAATTTGCCCAAAAAATGGTACAAAACATTTCATAATATCTCCTAAAGTTTGCGCTGGAGTATCCCCTTTTACACCTCGTCGTGGACGTGTCTTTGAAATTTTTGTAGTGCTGGCAATAAATACCCCAGGTAATAGAATCCCTAAATAACAGGTTCCTTGCCAATCCCTGGGCAACCATGGAAATGCCACGTTACCGAAAACAAAATAGACAGGTGCGCCTACGTACAGAGATCTGTTTTCACTAGTCAAATTCGCAACGTTGGCGCACTTTCTAAAATTACCCATTGACCGTGTTCCATTCCTCTGTATGCAGAAGGATACTGAATCGGGGCTGTGATTAACAGAATAAGATGGAGGCGTGGCATCCTTATTGCCTATAGGAGCCATTTTGAAAGAGATTAAAGACTGAAAAGGACGAGACAATCTATCGGAGGACCTAACAGAAGCAACGTTTGGCTTGCTTCTATTTGCAAAAAGCGAGCATCCCAGGGGCATCAAAACCTTCTTTTCAAAACTATTTAAATTTGTACCATCAACGTTCCCTGAAATTATGTCATTCAATCGACCAAAAAATAGTGCTCCAAGAGAAGCGTAACAGGCAGTTGTCAGAGGCAGAGGGTAAATATACCAACCTAGCCCTTTATCCCCATGTTGCGTTAAATGTGTACAGATCCAGCAACTGGTCTTATTAAAAATTGCATGAGTGGCATTCATGATTAATAAAAGGGTATTATTCTGATATTTCTGTCTATGCAAAACATCTCTAGGCGACAAAGTATGCAATTGTACAGAAGGAGTGGGAATCACAGATACATTTTCAATAGGTAGAAAGTCCTCTAACGGATATGCTTCTTCCAGATACCATAACCCAAACCCAAAAATTCATTACAAATCCAGTAATTAGTACGAGAAGGCAACAATACACTTTGGGGGTCCCGTTACATACTTGATCATTGTCTCTGCTAGTCATATTTTTATCTAAAAGTTCAGTATGAGTGGTAGCGGGTGGAGGCATCGTAGTCTTCAATGGAAAAAACACCAATTGTTCATTTGCTGGCGACTCCAGTCGCGCGTCTTCTTAATGTCTTTCCCACAACCCTTAGCCGACAGAATCTTTCCGTATAATCGGGCCAAAAAGACAAGCCCTTAAATGATTTTTTTTCCAGTCGCACAGTCAGACCATGCTGTACATTATTTCCTTGGGCGCAAATTATATTTTGCCGTTTCTGGTGAGAACAAAGTGTCGTCACTTCCTCCTGGAAGTGGTGAACGGATGGAAATGGGATCAAGAAAAGATTGATCCGGAAGTTCCACTGTTGGGGAGTGCGGAGACAAGATGGCCGTTTTGTCCGGCCCTGCGGATTCTGAAGCGGTCTCTGATTCTCCCTTGTTGGTTGTTGCTGTTTCAGGCACGCGAGTTACAGCAGTCGGAAGAGATTCTGTGTCTTCTGTATCATATGGCACGGGCTGTGGGATCCGTTTGGTGTGCGTCGCATAGATCCAGTGTTTTCGACCCGCTACCCGCACGGCAGTCTGGGTGACTAGCAGGACTTGGTAGGGACCCCTCCAGTGAGGTGCAAGGCAAGATGACCTCTCAAAAACCTTCTTGAGGATCCAGTCCCCCGGTCGTAGACTGTGACCGGGGCTCTCGTAGTGTACAGGTAATGCCTCTCGCACCTGGTGATAAATTGAAAACATATTTTTTGTCAACTGGTTACAGTAGTCTGAAAGAAGCACATTTTCTAGATCCCGTAATGAGCGACTTTTTGGCATACCCCAAATATCTGCAGGTCTCCCCATTACCACCTCAAAGGGAGAGAGCCCAGTCTTAGTTTGAGGGGTCGTTCTCATCGATAGTAACACGATCGGTAAGGTGTCTGGTCATTTTAGCTTAGTGCCAGCACACGTCTTAGCGAGTTTGTTCTTTACAATGCCATTGTGCCTTTCCACCAATCCGGCACTCTGGGCATGTCTAGCTGAATGGAACCGCTTGTCAATCTGTAGTCCTTTGTAAATTTGCAGGACTACAGTGGCAATAAAGTGTGGCCCATTATCAGACCAGATGACTCTCGGCAGCCCAAGCCTAGGAAAAAACTCTTTCAACAGAGTTTTTGCCATGGTTATGGCCGTTGCATCTTTAGCCGGGTAGGCCTCAACCCACTTACTAAAAGCGCAAATAACAACCAATACATATTTAAGATTGTTACACCGTTCCATTTCAATAAAATCAAAGTGAATAACCTCAAACGGGACACAAGGTGGAGCGAAACTGTCGAGGTACCTTTCCCTACATTGTGCTGCAAGCAAACCATGCAGTTCTGGACAAAACGCTCCGCAATTTTGAAAATCTTATCATTGGCCCATACACTGTGTAGCATTTTTGTTAGTTTCCTCGCACACGCATGTCAGACCATGAGCCATAATAACCATCATTGTAATGTAGGCGTCAGGGAGTATCCGTTTCCCTTCAACATTGTCTACCCAACACCCATCATCATCCAATCTTCCTGCACCCTCGATCCATCTCTGTTTCCTCTATGGTAGCATCTGCTTGAATATCTTTTACAACATCAATACTTTCTCCCAAAGTGCAAACATTTGCAACTTCTTTTACAGCGTACATTTCTGAACTGAAATCAGTGGCAGTCTGTTTAGCTATCTGAGCGGCGAAGGCATTCCCTTTTCCTACATCATCTGTAACTTTTTGATGTGCTGAACATTTTATGATAGCTAACTGAACAGGGAGTGCAAGTGCTGAAAGCAATCGCACTATTAAAGTGCTGTGCTGGATTTTCGTTCCGTGCGAGGTCAAGAAACCTTGTTCTTTCCAAAGTCTACCGAGAATTGTGGGCTACCCCAAAGGCATACTGACTGTCAGTATATATATTTACTGTACGCCTTCAGAAAGCTCACAAGCTCGCGTTAACGCTATAATTTCTGGGGCCTGCACAGAGTTATGCATAATTCTTTTGGTTTCCACAACCGTGCTTAAAGTAGCGACAGCATAAGCAGCCGTGGATGTACCGTCTGGAAGTTTAAAACAAGAGCCATCACAAAATGGCTCTCCTTGAGGGCTATTCAAAGGCGTGTCTTCCAAATCGATTCTGCCTTTAGTCTCTTGTTCTGTCCTATAAAGGCAATTGTGTGACGTATCGTCATTATCAACAATATTTTGTGAGACCGGTAAAAGTTCAGCCGGATTTAATACGCAACACCTCTGAATTTGAATGTGGGGAGCAAACAAGATCAGTTCATATCGTGTCAATCGTGCAGAAGTGAGGTGTTGCGTTTGAGTTCTATTCAATAGAATATCTACAGAGTGAGGTACCATTAGGGTTAATGCATGACCCAGGACCATTCCCTCACTCTGTTTTACAGACGGAGCAGCAGCAGCAACAGCGTGCAAACATCTTGGCAAAGCGCATGCTACAGGAACAAGGGAGGAGGAATAGTAGCCGCACGGCCTATTCTTCCCTCCATGTTCCTGCGTTAACACAGCCAAAGCACATCCATCACGTTCTTGCACAAACAATACAAAGGCCTTATCATAATTCAGAGTTCCTAAAACCGGCGCCGAACACAGTGCGGATTTGAGCAAATCGAATGCTGTCTGGTGTTCCAAGGTGCATGGCAATGGCAAAGAAATGCCCTTTTTTGTCAAAGCCAACATTGGTTTAATCGTTAACGAAAAATTTGGGATCTACAATAAGAAGCCATACCTATCAAGGCTCTAACTTCCTTTTACGTATTTGGGACAGGCATACGAGAAATGGTCTTTATTCGTTCAGGTGTCAACCGTCTTGCCTCCTTTGACAGGAGATGGCCTATATAGGCGACCTCCTGGCAACAATATTGGAATTTCTTAAGTGAAGCTTTCTGGCCATGTTTTGCTAGATGACAAAGCAACAACACGGTGCCTTCTTTACAGGCACTCTCAGAATCAGCAGCCAAGAGGAGGTCATCTACGTACTGTAGTAACGTGCAAGTAGTAGGCAACTCGAGGGTATCAAGCTGCTCTTTCAATGCCCTACTATAAATACTTGGACTCTGTGTACCCTTGTGGTGCACGAGTGAATGTGAACGAGCGTCCACCTAGGGTAAACGGAAACAAATACCTACTATCCTTGTGTATAGGAATACTGAAAAAAGCGTTTTTAAGATCAACAACGCTTAAGTGGGTGGCAGAAGCCGGAATCATGGTTAATATCGTTGTAACATCAGGTACAATAGGAAATTGAGGAGCCACAATTTTGTTAATAGCGCGTAAATCAATTATAAAACGAAAGGGAATCGCATTATCACCTTTTGTATACTGGCAAAATGGGGCTCTTACATATGCTACCCGTAATCTCCTCAATTACTCCACGATGTACAAAATCAGAAACTATACATTTCAAAGCCTGGTCGCCTTCAACTGAGATCTTATATTGCGGGATGCGAGGCAATTGTACTCCATGTTTCAAAATAATTTTAACAGGTTCAATTTGGAGAATGCCCACATCATTATCATCGATTGCCCATAAGCATTCTGGAACATTACTAAATTCTGACGGTAAAGGTCGAGTCAAAAACTGAGAGGCGAGTGATTGATGGGGTGAAATTGTTAGCCGAATCCCATCCGGAGAACAATGAATTACTGCGTGTAATGCCTTCAACAAATTTAGCCCCAGCAAGTTCTCCCCACAGTTTGTGGTAAGTAAAAATGGACACACTTCCGTGAAGGGACCCAGTGTTATCGGTACCGGCAAAGAGACCGAACAAACTACAGGTGTGCCTGAAAACCCTACGGAAACGTTGGATTGCCCTGACAGGGGAATATTTGGAACCCGTGAATGGTCAATGGAACATTTCTGTGCTTCCGTATCTACTAAAAATAGATGCTTCCTATTTCCCACCGCCATCTCAACGTAGGGGACTTTCTGATGAACAGGAATAGGTGTCGGTTCCAAATCCTGCTTCGGGCAATCCTAGCGGAACAAAATATTATCAAAAGGAAGTTCTTCGGAGAGGTATGCGGCAGAAGGGTGATCAAAAATGTTTCTATTATCCACATTCGAAACGTGCTTATCTTGTGAAGGAGATTGCTGTGATTCTGGTGCAAACTGACCTCTACCAGGGCCCCCTGCACCTGGGCGACCTCTGGATCGTCTACCCATGTTCTCAAATGACCTTTGCTGTAAGGTCGGACTTTGTGCGCGCCAGTGGCCTTCCTGACGGCAATAGGCACACTGGTTAATGGTTACCGGAGCCAAGGGCGCACTTCCCTGTGGAATGTACTGACCTCTAAATTGATTACCCCCTCTAGGGTTTCTAACGATTGCTGCAATAAAACGTTAGTTTTCAAGTCGCCCTTTTTTTCTCAAGCTTCTCTTTTTCAGTGTTTACACGATTTTCATAATACTGAGCCATATGCAATACTTCTGATTGGGACTTCGCCTGCCAAGTGCTTTCAGAGGACATAATCTGTAACTGGATGTCAGGCAGCAATCCACGTACAAATTTGTCGACAAACAACCTTTTCCCTGACTCTGTGCCCAAATCTTGTCCACTGAAATCCGAGAATACCTGCTCGAACTGGTTGAAAAAATCGGTAGCACCCTCAGACTTTCCTTGGACACAGGCCGTAAGCTTGTCCCATATCATTCTTTTTTCTGGAACCATAGTTTTCAATTTTACAATAATTCTATCAGGCAAGGTTAATATTACTTGAGGTGGTCGTTCGCCAGCTGGTCTTTCTCTGTCCAGCCTAGTCATGTTACCCCATGTATCTCCCAACCCAGGTATGTCATCTATAGTCCTAATCTGCTTCCACAAATCAACTGGCAGGAGTACGGGAAATAATCAATATCACTTAGAGTGAATACTGACGACTGTAAGACCGACTGTATTTCTTTATAGAATCCGGACTGATTTTTTCGTATATCAGGAATAGATTGCTTTATGGTGTTCACTTCCTGTCTTGAAAACGGGACGTGAACAAACTGTTATACGTAATGTGCAGGAATTTCTCCGGCTACTAAACCTCTTGCAGCTTGAGCCGCAATCTCCACTTTTGGGACAAATGTCGGAGGGACCTCTCTCATAGGCAACTGAGAAGTAGGCAGCTCCGAATGCTTACTAAGCAACAGAGCCAAGTCAAGCGCTAAGGCAGTCGGAGAAGTATCAATCGAAAAAACTCTCTTATAAACACTCAACAATTCTGCGGGACAACAAATCTTTCTTCTTACACACTCATTCTGCAGGTGCTCTACCATCACCTGTATTACTTTCTTTTGCATTTCTAACGTATATTGACTGTATGTGTCATATACTTCTTCTGGAGTGATCGACCTATCCGAAATCCATCTTATCACGTCCTTTGTACAAATTCGTGCTTCCTCACCTTTTAATTCTCGACGAGGAGAAAAACGTTTCTGTGAGTACATAATACCTAATCTATCACCATCTACTTCCTCGTTCTGTAACTCTTCCAACTCCTTCCTATACTCAGAAATCCTCTCGACATGCTCATATACCTTCTCCGCAGTATCTCTGGACAATGCTAAGGCGTTCAAATCCCGTAACCCTTGTGGGAAATCTACATCATCTAGTCTATTCCACATTATACTTAAATGAGTCCCTAATCCTTCGATAAAAACATTTTTCTCAGGAATATCTTTAAATTTTCGAGTGTGGAAAAAACATCAGCTAGTTCACCCTTCTCCATACAATGTTTAGCCCAAGCAGTCCATTCATTCCTCTTGTCTGGCGACACAGTATTACGAGTCACAACCCTTGGTCTTGCTCCCTGGTCTACTACAAGCAATGCAGGATCACTTGGAAGAGTAAGAGTAGGCACATTCTGAATAACAGGAAAAGGCAAGGGGGCAGGCAAAGGGGTGACGGCTGGAAGAACAGGAAGAACAGGGTGGACCGGAGAAACTATGGGAGGGGAAACTACAACAGGAAGGGGCAAAGCGCCAGGAGGAGGGACCTATGGAGGTGGCGCAGAGGCATCGGGCCTTCATTCATGCAAAAGTTTATTAATCAATTCATTTGACGTATGAAAATCTTTTGAAGGATAGATTTTCTGAATGCCTAATTGAAATGCCCTGTCCGTGTTCCTAACTGACTCCAATTGCTTATTTTGATCATATAACCGTGCCTTTTCGACACTCGTCATATGTCGACGCAAATGTTTCTCTCTACTCTTTTGTTGCTGCAAAGCTTCTATTTTCCAACTATGCAACGCTTCAAATGCTGCAGGCCTAGCCTTCTTTATTAATACAGACTCTAAATATTCTATACGAGGGATTTCAAAACTACCATTGGTTGGCCACCGAAGATTAGAATTATGTCTTGTTTGTCTGTGCCAAATGTCATTAAATGCTATACTACCAAAGCCTTTCTTACAGTACATAGTACATGCCGGCGACCCCTCCTGTGGTGCGGGACGGCTATCTTCCAAAGATTGTCTGTCACGGCGGAAAAATGCCCTAAAGCAGGCAGACAATTTCCCAGGCATATCAACGTTCTGGTGTTACCTGGTTAAATAATTGTGCTCGCGAGTACAATGCTCCAAATTCAAATTTGTCAGGGTTAAATTAAGAATCGGGACACGATTCACCTGACCAAAGGACTGGGAGCCCGATCGGGTTACTAAGGACAATGCAAAGGACCCACGTGTCTGGTGATTTTTCGGCAAATTTAACCATCTCAAATATATGGACCCTCGTCAAGACTTCGTCTCGGGCTATAGCTCACCGTCCAGGGATCGGATTGTGCAGTTTCGTCGAGGAATTCACTTCTCGATTGGCCGGTTCTGTTGACAACGTGCGATCACGGACCGATAGACGAGCCAACCTTCAACGAGACGAAGTCAATCTTGAGGGTCCCTATTCGTGCGCCATCTGTGGAATCATAAAAAATACAATATTACGGCTGTTACACCGAGCAAAGGATAATACCCCGACACGGGCTTATTAAGATTCCCAGAATCTTTATTACAAAACTGAACAGTATTCAACAAAGTACACACATAGCTATTTGGCCGTCAATACATCACAGAAACCACCAGCAGGGTTCAATATGAGCAGTGAGGGGCTTTCCTAGCTGGACATCGGCGCTTTTATACAATTTGTAAAATTATGTCCAGCCCCCTTACAGGTTAATCATGCACTGGGCTAGGGTCGCGCCAGGTTCACTTTCCTAATTTACATATCTCGTGCATGCGGTTTACTTTTCAATACATTTACTAGTACACTCCATTATTCTTCAATTTAACATTTATACTCTTTATATATTGCTTTAATACAGACCAAACAATGTTTTGCATATTATATTTGGATAGCATTACTGTTCTTGTATACTTGTAGTTTAATATTGGAATTTCAAGTAATCCCCTGCTCCGAGGTCAACAAAGGACAAGGTCTACATGACCGTAACTTGTAGCCTGAAGGCTGGTTGGACATTAACTTCCCTACAGCGGTTGGAGAGGTTAAGGCAAGAACAAGGACCCATGAGACGGCCATTTTAGATTACAGGGTGACTTTGTATAAAACCCCAAAATGGCGGTTTCTAACCTAAAATGGAGGCTTTATTCAAGATGGCGGCTTGCATCAATTTCTAAGGTCAAGACCTTGCCGCAGAGAGTTATTCGCGTACAATTTTCAAGCAACTTGGCGTAGGCCAATATAGATACAAATCGTTTGTAATAAGAGGCATAATTTAATATCTGGTTTGACAATATGGTGCTCGTTACTTCACAATTACAAGGGGATTGGACTTCCCTCAAATCTCCCTTTTTTAAATACACAATTCCTTTTAATTATTCCATTTCATCACATTCTGTATTTTCCACTTGCTTTCTGGGGTATCGCTCCACCCTGCTCTGCTGATTGCTCCTGTCTCCTGCCAGGGTATTTTACTCCTTTCTCACGGATTCCAAAACGAGGTATAATTCTTCACTTTTATGTATTGGTTTGACACAGGTTCACTTCCCTTCCCAGTCCTAATTTACTCTCCTGCCAAGATGTCGCACTGTTTCATAAAGTTCACTACTCCTGGTTTACTCTGTTGCCAAGATGTCCCACCGTTTCACAAAGTTCTATTCTCCTGGGGGTTTTAGCCCCAGCCTCACTAGTTCCCTGCTTCACTAACCTGCAAGGACTTTTCTATTCTCCAACTACTTTGTTATCCACAAAACAATCTTTTCTAAATGTTGAGTCA
Source organism: Ambystoma mexicanum (assembly GCF_040938575.1). Classification (NCBI taxonomy): domain Eukaryota; kingdom Metazoa; phylum Chordata; class Amphibia; order Caudata; family Ambystomatidae; genus Ambystoma; species Ambystoma mexicanum. The sequence goes on along the minus strand of NC_090926.1, from coordinate 1,205,012,149 downwards.
CCGACCCTTTCCCATTAGTTTGTTTCTGCTGTCCCTTTTTCCTTCAAATATGGTGTCTTCGACCCTTTTCCAGCACTGTTCACACTCCCACAAATTCCTGTTTTGAAACATTGGGTAACCGACCCTTTTTTAATATTGCTTGCATCCGCATCAACTTCTTCAATGGTGTTGGTTAACACGACACAGCATTCACCTACGCGGGCTCCACCAGTTGCTTTCACTGGGTTTACTGGATGGCTTTGGTGTGCCTCGCGTCTTCCCTTCTCCGGTTCTCTGACTCCATGTGCTTTCTGTGAGCTGGTATGCTTTTGCTTTCCCTTCCTATGTTTCGCACGGCTCTCGCTGCTTCGAGGCCTCAAGAGGGAAACTTTCTTCATTTAGCCTCTCCTGCATGCTTTTAGTGTCAGCCTCTGCGCTGCTTCTGGTGGTTCAATTGTCCTCTGCCTATTGACCGAGTCAGCCTCTGCCTCTCTTCTATCTGGTGTTCTCTCAGCTGTGTCAACTTTAAACTTCCAGGCACAGTGTAACTCCTTCCGAAGACTAGAACGCAGCGTTGGCTTACCGCTTTTGGTCCTTTGTTACTCCATTTCTCCACCTTGTCTTAGTACTGAAAGGGGTTTGGGGGAGGCACATGGTTTTAGAATGCAGTAAGGTGGGACTTCTTCACCTATACCACAATAAGCCATGTATGTATGTATGTATGTATGTTGCAGAGACATTTCTGATGCTTATTAATCTGCTTAGAATCACATGCTGTCGATATGGTCCGGCATCCAGTGGTAACCGCAAAGTATTGAATCTTGTCTTTCGGGAACCGAAAGGGGATGTCGGCATAGGCATGTCTGTAACACTATCCCTATCGTGACGTGTAGTGTACCCAAAATCCCTCACGCACTGAGGTCCCTCAGATTGTTTTTTTCCGCCCAGATAACTGGTCGCCCTATAGCAGAGCTCTTCATAAGGGACTTTGTCGGTTATTTCCTCATAAGTCACTTCGACGGCGATTCAAGCTACTTTGGCAAAGACTGCGGGAAGTTTCGACGGCGGTGGATTTCGGCGCCTAAGATCCGGCGGCTGAGCCATCCACGTGGCTGGGCCCTCTGGCCGGCCTATACAGTAGGGAGAGTGGGGTCGGGGTGGTCATATCTTTCGTTATGTCTCTCCTCTTTCCCCTTCTTCGCCCTCTAGGTCTGCTCATTTTTGTCTATACTTTTCGCTATGGAAAGGACACCATTTTAGGTACTGCTACTGCCCCAAGTGTAGGGTCAGGTACCTATGGAAAGACTGGCACAATACGTGTAATTCTTGTATACCCCTAGATCACAACTAGAAGCGGTGTGCGGCCTGTAAGCTCCTTCGGCCTAAGACCCTTAAGGAGCGCCGTGTAAAGCGGTGGGCCGCGTACAGTATGTTGCGGGCTGAACCCTCCCCCGCCACCACCACCCCCTCCCACCTCCAGGCCCCAAACAAGATACTGCCCACCCCTCCACTGCCACACTCGCCGAAAGTGACGGGGGCACTGATGTCTGGACCAGACATCAGTGTCGGATGTCATCGACCTTGTGTCTGACACTTCTAGGTCTGCCAAGCCCGTCCCCGAACCCTTTAGGCCTGACGTAAGCCTCGCTTTGGGGACAACACCCGACGACAAGGGCGTACAGAAACCGCACACACCATCACTGATTTCAACGGTTCCGCCGAACAGGACCGCCGATTATTGCGATGGAATCCTCTGATCTGGTAGATCAGCAGCGTCTTGCGACTGGGCACTCCAAAATTAAGGGCGCTACCTCTACATCGGGTTTGGATGCCGAAGCGCAATCATCCGGCGCCTCAGAAGGCCCCAGTAGGCCCGAAACCTACTCCTAGGCCTACTAGCCTTTCCGCAGGTGAAAAACCTACAGCTAGGCCCTCTGGCGCCACGGTAGGCGGTAAATCTACCGCTGACCCGTTGACGCACGCCGATTCAGCAGAGATATTGAGGAAAGTCTTGCAAGGATTACTTCGGCGATTGCGCTGGCGCCTAAGAAACCATTGAAACGCATGGAGCGTACCGCGGACAGGTCTAAAGACACGCCATGGCACCCTAGTACTCGCTAAACCTACGAGGACAGTTGGGAGCCTCTGTCCAACACCCTTGGGGACAAATCTCGACACCAACGAGAGGAAGGTGATGTTGTTCCACCATTTTGCCCCTGCTGGTTCGCCTAAGTGGACCAGGGAAAAGTTTGAAGGGTGCATGGACCGCTTAGAAGGGATTGTCTCGCGTTCAGAGCATGCTTTCTCTGAGAGCTCGTGAAGACACTCTTTTGGTGTCTGCTTCACGTTTCCCTGAAAATCCTGGCTCTCAAGACCCTTTGGCTTCTGTCCACCATGAAGATGTGGTCCAGATGGAAACTTACCAAGACATTTGATGAGGAAGAAGACCTTCCTTCCTACAAGACTACCATGATGACCAGGCGGATGCTATGGGCAACTGGGAGGAGATCCAGAAAGTGGAGACGAAGCCATGGGCGCTTCCCTACGCAAGATCAGGACACTGATGTCCTATGCCTCGATACACCTCCTTCCACTCCGGCCCGCCAGGCCTCGCCTGTGGACGATCAAATGGCTTTCAATGCCATCTTAAGGAAGGCAGCAGAGCACTTTAAGATCACCACCCAGGAGGCGGTACCCCGAACAAGTTTTTGTGGAGGACATTCTCAAAGAGAAACTCCCCTCAAGCCAAGCCATTCCTCTGCTCAACACTGTTAAAAGGTTGGCCCCCCTCCCTAGTCACACCAGCACAGACCCGGGCAGTAAATCCCAGAGTGAAAAAACTAGTTTGGCCATCTCCTACTGACCCTCAAAATAAAGGCCATGCCACCCCCGACTCCTTGGTAGTCACTACCACCAGGAAACGGGCAGGGGTAACCCTTGCTATAAAAGGGGAGGCACCTCCGGATAAGGAATCTAAAAGGGTGTACGCCTTAGGTAAATGTGTTACCTCGGCAGCTGCATTCACCACACGCATAGCAAATTACACTACGTTGCTTGCCAGTTATGCAGATGCACAATGGAACCTTGTACAAGAAGGTCTCCAGGAGGTTCCTGAACCTGCTAGGTCCAGACTACTCACCATCATGGCCGAGGACAGGCAAGTAAATCTAAATATAATTAAAAACACTCTGGACACTGCGGAGAAGGCAGGCAGGTTCCTGACCCAGGGCACACGACTCAAGCAGCACGCTTGGCTCCGCAACTCGGGGTTCAAGTCTGAAACACAGGCCACTCTTATTAACAAACCCATAGATCCCAATCTCTTCGTTAAAGCGGTCGACGATGCTCTGGAGACGGCCAAGAAAGAGCACGAGACTCTTAAATCCTTACAACTAATAACACAGAAACCCCCCCACCCTCCCAGAGGGGAGGCGGTTCTCGTCGGTCCTTTCAAGGCCAATCCCGTTCAGGTCAGAATAACTACAATACGAGAAACTGGAACTCTGGACAAGCATCCGGAAGCCCAGCCAACTACCCACCTAGGGGTCAATGACGTGGCAGAGGCCACAACCCCAGAGGAGCCACAGCCTCTGGTCAGAAATGACTGACGGATCCAGGTCCCCTCCCACGTCACCCCGGTCGGGGGGCGCTTAACATCTTTCCTTGCGGCATGGGAGGGGATAACTTCACACCAGTGGGTCATAAAGAAGGTCGCCTTGTAGCCAAAAAGGACCTCACCATGCGCCCTGTTCTAGACTTGCGCCCAGTGAACATATTTTTAAAACCTCAAAAGTTTCATATGGTAACGCAACAGGAAGTGATCCCACTGTTGAAACGGGGGGACCACATGGCAACACTGGACATGAAAGATGCATACTTTCATATTTCAATGTTGCCAGCACACAGGAAATATCTAAGGTTCATTACAGGACAGACACTTCCAATTGAAGGTGCTCTCCTTCGGCATTGCCTCAGCGCCATGGGTGTTTACAAAGGTCCTGGCAGTAGTGGTTGCACACCTGCGCAAACTGTCCGTTCCGGTTTACCCTTACCTTGACTGGCTCGTAACAGGGGACTCTTACGACACATGCTTTTTGAACACCCAGAAGACCGTAGACCTGTTCAATCTGGGATTCTCGATCAACGAGAAGAAGTCCAGTCTAGTCCCCAGTCAAGTAAAACAATTTCTGGGGGCTCTAATCCGGATGAAGGACGGCCTTGTCTTCCCCTCCAACGAGAGGGTTCAGAACCTGCTTTTTCAGATCCCTCAATATGTGGACAGTCGAGGGGTGACTGTACGCAAGGCCATGCGGCTGCTAGGTATATTGGCGTCTTGCATATACTTGGTTCCCCACGCGAGCCTGCACATGCGTTCGATGCAAGAGTGGCTCAACAGCCAGTGGTGGCAAGCCAGCGACAATGGGAAGATCTGGTAGTTGTCTTGCCAGCCCTTGTTCTCTCTCTGCAGTGGTGGTCGAGGGAAAACCTCTTGAAGATTCAGTCCTTCACCACCCCCACAGTGGAAGCCACTCTCACGACCTACACATCTCTCACGGGGTGGGAGGCTCACGTGCTTCAGCAGACAACGCATGGAGTGTGGTCCGGTCCCCACAAGTAGCATCCAACCATATAAATTAGCTAGAGCTATTAGCAGTGTTCAAGGCACTAAAAGCCTTTCAGACTCCGCTACAAGGGAAGACTGTTCTGGTTCTGACACAGCACCACGGCCATGTATTACCTAAACAAACAAGGGGCCATACACTCTCCAGGGCTGTCCCAAAACATTTGGATGTGGGCTCTCAAACACAAGATGTTTCTGTTGTCCCAACACTTTCCAGGGGAACTCAATCTTCTGTCAGACGTGCTCAGCAGAGATTTCCCACTGCCCGTAGAATACGAATGACGTCTGCACGAAGACATTGTCTCCAACGTCTTCGCAGGATGGGCCTCCCAGAGATCGACCTGTTTGCAGCTCAGGGGAATGCCTAATGCCAAGACTACGCCTCCAGCTACCCCCAGAAACGCTCCAAGGGGAACGGACTCGGGATAACATGGTCAGGGGTCAGGGAAATGTCTACGCTCCCCCCTCCCGACTCCCCTACTCAACAAGATGGTGCACAAGATGCACCACGAACACGTCACCATGATTCTGGTGGCCCCCATGCACTCATCTAATGGAAATGTCCCGCTCCCCACCAGTTAAACTATCCTGCCCGTACAACATGTCTCAGGACAGGGGGGAGACCCTATACCCATGACCACAAACTCTGAATTTAGCAGCCTAGCTCCTGAGGTCATAGTTTGGACACCTACAGCTCCCTCAGAAATGCATGGACATACTCGAGGGGATGGGGGGGGCCCTAGGAAAGCTAACACGCGCTATTGTTATTCCAGTAAATGGAAACGCTTTGTCATCTGGTGTAATACCAAGGGCGTCCATCCCATCGATTGCTCACCTGCACACATTGTGCTGTACCGAACACATTTGTTAGACGCAGGACTGTTCTTCAATTCCCTAAAGGTTCAGCTTGCTGCTCTCTCAGCCTACACATTGTCACAACAGAAAGTGTCATGGTGGAAAATACCAGTTATTAAGGCCTTTATGGAAGGGGTTAAGAGAATCCACCCCCCCATTTCTCACCCAGCTCCTGGATGGGATCTAAATGTGGTTTTAACCAGACTCGTGGGATCTCCCTTTGAGCCAATGCATAAAGCAAGTCTAAAAGACCTTACTTACAAGACAGCCTTCCTAGGGGCTATCACTTCTATTATAAGGGTTGGCGAAGTACAGGGCCTTTCTGTTCTAGACCCTTTTGTTACAGTCCACAGGGACACATGGATAAGGTGGTTCTGCTCACTCATCCCACATTTGCGCCTGAATTCATCTCGAAGTTCCATGTGAACCAATCGATTGAACTACCCACTTTCTTTCAGAATCCCAATAGTATGGCCGTAAAAAGCCTACACACACTAGATGTGCTGGGCAGTCATGTTCTACCTGGAAAGAACGAAACCACTAAGGAAAACAAACCAGTTTTCCGTTTCAGTGGCAGCTGGCAGAGAAGGGGAATCCTGTCTGTAAATCGGCTATCTCAAGGTGGATTGTCAAATGTATCACACTGTGTTTCTCTTGGTAAGAGAGAACTGCCCTTCAAGCCTAGAGCGAACTCTACTCTGGACACTGGGGCTTCCATAGCATTCATTGCAAATGTTCCCCTCGCGTCCATTTACAAAGCGGCAACCTGGATTTCTGTACACACCTTTACAAAACACTATTGCCTAGACACTCATTCTAGATCTGACTCTCAGGTGGGACAAGCAGTATTAAGGCATCTTTTCTCTACTGTTTCTTCTCATAACCCACCTCCAACTCTGGATACCCGCTACTCTATGCACAGCATGTGATTCTAAGCAGATTAACAAGCATCAGAAGGCATGCATTACTCACTGTAATAGCATTTCTGATGATTGTATCTGCTTAGATTCACATGCGCCCTCCCTGCCTCCCCCGCTCGGGGTGGAAGGAACAAAGACGTCTTACTACTTTCTCTCTTCATGTACTCACAATAGTCTGGGGCTCCCTCATGGCAGAAAAAATACAATCGGAGGGACCTCGGCACGTGAGGGATTTTGGGTACACTACACGTCACGATGGGGATAGTGTTGCAGACACGCCTATGCCGACGTCCCCTTATGGTCCCCAAAAGACAAGATGCAGTACTCTGCGGTTACCACTGGATGTCAGACCATATGCACAGCATGTGAATCTAAGCAGAAACAATCATCAGAAATGCTATTACGGTGAGTAATGCATGTCATGTGTCACTGGGAATTGTGACTGCAAGAATATTTTGATCTAGTATTTTTCTGTCCCTCTGGAGTGTCTTCCCTACATGGTCCTCCCACAGGGTAGCTTCTGCTTTTCCCTGGCCACATAGGAGAAGCTTCCTTCCAGGGAATCAGTAACGGTCTTGATAGATTTGTCACAAAAGTAATACATCCGTTTTGTATTCAACAGGTGGACACAATGCTACACTCCCTCGCCTATCTGCTGAATCAGTTTTTCTATTGGTATGTCTCGGGGCTTGCAAAAGCCACTTGACCACTAGCCTAGTTGAGTACTGTTTTTTTTAATAGTACTTCACCCTGTCGTCGAGTTTGTCTTGTTTATATGCACTTATTCCCCCTGCAGTATACCGGGTCAATCCCAATTACCCAGAAGTCAATCTGTGGCAGTCTGCCATTCAAGCCAGTTGGTGAATGCGGGGAGAGGGGAGGTTTGAGCTGGTGCGGCTTGGATTTGTACTGAATCATGGAGTCTGCCTTTTATAGAAGAGCTCTCACAGACTCTCAAACTTTTCCACAAGTTGGTAATTCGTAAGCGACTTGCCAGCAGGAAGCCATTAGCCAGTTTGATTTACACATACCCATAGCACGCCAGCACGCCATATCTTACTCACCGGGAATCCATTATCACTAGCAAATGGCTAGTGGCAAGTGTGAATTTTAAGCCCTGGATTAATGAGCGAGTTGTGTTTATTTGGATTTTTCAAACTTGAACACGAGTATGCAGGCTTGGTAGCCCAGGTTCCAGAGTTCAGGTTGCAAGAGTTTTAACAAATGTACATATTTTCCATAACTAGCTTGTTTAAACACCTTCTGACATGGGGGCTTGGAACTGGAAGAGGCTGAAGCGGAGGACGAAACTTTGCAGTGAGGTGGACAAAGCTGTCCGCAACAGTGTAGGTGGTACCCGCCAGACCATGAGCGAGGCGGAGTGACCATTTCAAACCCCTAGGCTCCAAGCTCATCCGCTTCAGCAGCCAGCACCGGGTGGGTTGGAGGGGCAGGTGTATTGGGACCTAGTGCCTGTGGTATTCCTTGCTGTCGTGGCCAAATGTCAGATGAGTTAACCAATGATAAGCCTCAAGATGGATATACAAATTGTTGCCCTTCAAGTATAGTCCGCTTTGAGACGGCTGATTTATATTAATGAATGGCACTGCCCATTAATACATGTATATTGAGCCAACTGTAGGCAGCGTCTGTAGCCCCTTCTCCACGCCTACACTGCAATGCAACAAGACCCTGATCGTTAGTGAGTGGCTGCATTGTAGGTACAAAGGAAAGACTCTTACACATGCACTGTTACTCCTATTCATAGCATTCTGCATTAGTTTGCGTCTAGCCATCTTCTTACTGCTCCTTTTTGTTAAAAAAAAAAAAGTCCTCACTAGCGCTCTCCTGATCCTTGGCTGATGGTCCATTGTGTATGGAATCCTCATTAATCATTACCCTAAGAGGCCAAATTTGTAAACTTATTCTAACCCTGACTCCAAACAAAATGCTATTCACTGTAAACTGGCCACCCAAATGTATGGTCGCTCTCATGTTAGCCTTGTCTAATGGCACTTCACACGTGCAGGATTGCGTGCTCTCTTGGCGGTAGATGGATCAGAGAGTAGGAGAATTTTGAAAAGGCACATTAACATTGCTGGTTATATTTCTTCATGTCACCATGTTTAAGTCAATACAACAAATGTTATCCCCTCAAGTTCATCCGGCGAGTTAATTTCTTTTGGGTTCAGTAGATAGACCTGCAGGTCGAGTAACTCCGTTTATCACAATTCTAAAGATTTTTCGTGGCTTGTCTGGCGAAATGGGCCTGTTTAGATATTGTGGTGTTGGTGAAAGAAAATCTGTACGTTTTGCCAATATAATCAAATATTTATGTGGACCCTTTTCTTTCTCTTTGCTTAGCCTGGACATGGCCCGATGCTCAGTTTATGAACCTGGTAGACATGGAGCCACTGCGTACCGGCTCCCCCTCCAGATCCTCAGCCCTGACCTGGACCATTGGAAACACCATCCCGACTGACCAGAGCCGGGGCCCCTGGGATATTATAGCATCCTTGCAGGAGGCACGCCCACAGGACTCTGAGAAGGAGACGCTGCATCGGAAGATTCTGGCCAGTTTTAGTGATCACCCCAGAGCTCCGTTTGGGGTTCATCGCTTAATTGATTTAGGACGAAGCTCGGGGAAAAAGGCTGGTGATTGGTATGGGCCCTCCATCGTTGCTCATATTATCAGGTGAGATTAGAGTAAATTTGAAAAGTGTTTATGTAGGACACTTCATGCTTCTCCCCACAACAGGTCTCACAATGTCCTTCCAGGCCACACCCTGCTGCCAACTGTGTTCTCTGCCCAAACTCCACCCTGACAGCTGCAGCCTGGTCCTCCGCTAAGACGGCACCAGCAGCCACCTGTGCCTCCTAACCTGTTCCTAGGCCCCTCTCTACCAGTCTACCAGCTGCTACCAGTGCCCCCTTCCTAGGCCCCTCTCTACCAGCTGCCACCTGAGATATATGAGATATATGATAGGTTATTTATAACGCGCTTAATACCCAGAGGTTTCTAAGCCCGGACCCAGGGATCGAACCTATGTTGCTTCGTGTCATCTTGTTTCCAAGTCGAGCACGCTGCCACTGAGCTATCCTCCTGGGACCTGTGCCCCCTTCCGAGGCCCCTCTCTACCAGCTGCCACCTGTGCCCCCTTCCTAGGCCCCTCTCCACCAGCTGCCACCTGAGTTGTTCTCCCAAGCCACGCTGCCAATCCAGCCAGCTGCCACCTGTGCCCACCACCCAACAAACTGTGCCCTCCTTACAGGCCTATTGTGCCCTCGTCCTTGGACGAACCACCCCAGGCTCCCGCATGTGTACACCATGCACCATAGCCACCCCACACTTGCCATCCTCCCTAGTCCCCCTCTGCATGCTGTCCACCACCAGCTCTATTACCCAGCCATTCCCCCAGGGATAATGTTCTCTAGTATTCCCTTCCTTATTGCTGTCTAATCTTGGGACGTTGTCTCCGTCATTTTCACACTTAAATGTATATACCAAAAAATGGTTTGTGCTGGACCCATCAATATCGATTACATATGGCTTACTAACATTTACATTCCCTTCCCTACTAATTTCCCCGAACCCAAGCCATATATTTATTGCAGCTTCTTCTAGGGTCGGCCCCCCTTGTCTATTCCCTTTCCGCCACTCCTACTTCCCATCTCCTCTCTCGTGCACAATCTGGTTGTCATATCTGAGCCCCCCACCCGCCTCATTTTCATTCCAGGTACAAAGGGTGACTGTGATGCGCTCTGGTTGCTTATGATTTATTTTAATTTTTTTTGTTGCCTTTCTTCCCTTCTGTTCTAGTTTACATTCTACAGTTTTTCTGTCTGCCCCCTCCTTATGTTTCCCCTGGTTACCTGTTCAGCAGCGTGGGAAATTCCGCTTTCTCTAATTAGTTTTCAAATGTGTCCATGTAGCAGATCTTTTCCTGTTTGGTTTCCTCCCAACCATCCTTCTGCTTCTCAGTTTCGTCTTTATCCTTGTGCCACTTCTCGCTCCTATCAACTCCTTGCTCCTAAACTCTGGAATTTACCTCTTAATATTCGTTCCTGTCCTCTTACATAGTTCAAAAAAGCATTGGCAATGCCAACAGTTCGGGTTTTTGTGTTGCCATGGAAAAGGTACTTCCCAGGCACCGTGGTATTAACTGGCTATTGCTGGTGAAAGTACATGGGCATCTTAATAGCAATGCCTAGCAAGGGCCTAATGCTTGTACACAAGCCAAAACGTTTGGAAATGCCAATGCTTGCTTTTAACAGGACTTCAGTGAAGGACAAACGGTGCTTATAAATCAAGTGGCCTCGTTAAGACCTTTTTTATTACACCAGTAGCGTGTTTACAACAACTGGAATGAAGTCATTGACTCTCACAAAACTGCTTTGAAAAAACACTGGCAGGCACTACGGCTTAAGAACCACACTGCTCCTTCATCCAGGCATATTAAACTCACCCAACAACCCCAAACCCTTTCCCCTGCCTCATTTCTTCTTCTGCAACCCTCCCTTGTGGCCAATAACCCCTTGGCTTTTATTTGCCTCGTGTTCTCACACCCCATTTTTCTCACACCCCGTATTTAACGATCTTCAGCCATCTCCACTCTTTAGGTTCTTGAGCACGAGACTCTCCTATTCATGCCCCTTAAGTGATTAAGCTGGCTAACCGTTGAAATTCCCAGGGACCCTCTACCCCAGACCAGTGCCCTAGCTTCCTGGCATGTCAATATGACCCCTGCCATTCCAAACATGCGAGTCGGGATCCAACAGAGCAAATGCCACCACTACAGCGTAATTCTAGTTGGTTCCCTTTTTTAATGCAGGCCTAGCATAAGGTTTTCTTCCCTGCCTTTTGATTCTTTGAACCTTACCAAATCATGAGCGCACTTTCTTCCCTTTGTAGCCCTCTTAACTCTTAATTTGCCCTACCTTTGACTTATTCCTCCTGGCTACCGAGCCTGTTACCTAGAGTGGAAAGTATTGCTGTGATCGATCCTTGAGCCGGCTCCATGTTCCTAGCCCAGAGTGTTGCCCTACTATTGTAACCTTTTTGGAATTCCCAACACTGGTATTTTTAAGTCCCTTCCCTGCTTGGCCTGTATCGTTCCCCTTTCCACCTTGCTATTCTCTATAATGTTGTGCATATGTCTTGTACTAGCCCTATTGTCGTAAGATCCCCTTAGAGATCTTACTAAAATACCCCTCCCCCATAGCCCTCTTACAACTGGTAGCAGCGTGACACATTAACAGTATCACTTGTATGATGTTCAGAAACCTATACCTCATCTTGCCCCAACTTCCACTGCAACAAATACAAATTTTCTCCCATCACCCCACTTTATTTTTCTCAATTATGACTTTTGTTACCTCCTCCCTTTTTCTCTCTCCTTCCTACCCCACATCGTCCCCATCTTACTGTTCTATAAACCTTTTCTCCACAAAACTTGCTTTCCCCATAGTCGACTTTGCCCACCTTGTGATTCCGTATTAGGAACTCTGCCCACTTTTTTTAGTCCCTGTCCACAGAGGCCCGGCTGCTCATTTCCTTCTAAATGTGTGGCCGTTAATCGCACTTGCTCACCCTGAAAATAAAGCCCAACTGCAACTCAGCATTAAATTAATTAAACCAATCCATAAATGACCTTCGTCCAGCAGCGTGTTTAGGAGAGAACGTGCTGCTCCTCCCTGTTTAACCTGCAGGCGGTGCACTTCAGCTGCAATCTGCATATCGGTGTAGTTGCTAAAACAACTAATTATCCATTTTTACTTTTGAGACCTGATCTGCCTCTGATTGCTGGATCAGATCCTTGATCCTGGTAAACTCAATATTGGACTCCCATAATGCCCTGTTATTGGGCATCCCAACTGGCCAGTTACATCGCCTCCAGGTCGTGGAGAACGTGACTGTTCGACTTCTCTACAGTCTTCCAAGATCTGCTCCGATCTCGCTGTTTCACAGAAACCTTCATTGGCTCCCAGGTCAGTGTATTCATGGAACTGCCCCTAGCTATCTTGCTTTAAAAATCTCTTCATTGCCCATCCCGTCAATGTTTCTTGACCCTTCCCTCTTCTCACTTTGTGTACTGCAGTGAGGGAAGCCGGTCCCTGGGCCTGGAGCTTGTTGGCTGATGATCTCAGGAAATTAAATGTCATTCAGGAAGAAGCTGAAACCTATCTTTTTCAGTAATTGCTCCTTTCTCCGATTGGCTGTACTGCTTTCATCTTTATTGTGCCTGTTTTTTTTTACATTTCGCCTAGATTCCGTTTCTGCTTGGTTCCTTATGAGTATGCGCACTATAAATCACAAAACCAAATCGGACTTGCAAGAGCAGTGGTCCCTCCTGCCGTGGGCCGTTGTCTAGTTGTCCCCCTCCTTTCCCCTTAGAGGGAGAAGTATGTAAGAATCTAAAAGGACCACTCCAGACCTCCTTCCGCTTTGTAACATACTAGTCCCCATTCCTGTCCACTACCCAACTCACAACCTGTTTGAAACCTTGCCATCAAGGGGCAGTTTAATCTTACCCCGCCCATGTTTGCCCTTTCACCTTTACTCGCTGGTAAAAGTACACACTACGCTTGGCATGGCATTTATTTCCCCCTATTCGCTCATCCACTGGTGCTCTATTTATATTTTCCGTCTTCCCTCTCAACCCACGTTACTTTGCAAACTGAATGGTAGCCCTACCTCAAAGCCAAGGTCGGATTTTTTTCTGTTTCTTTTGTTTTTCTTTCTTGATCTTCGAGGGAGGGTCCAACGCACTAGAATCCGTCACTCGCCCCCCTGACAGTCTTGAACTAACCTCTGACTCGGATTTCATCTCACTTCCATAACTGAACACATTCTTTTTCCCATCCGTGCCCTCCCTTCCAGCAGCTGAGCAACCTTCAGACATTTTTTTAAAAAACCTGCACTTCTTTTGTGCCGCTGCCCAGCAATAGTAAATATCACTTCTCCTGGCCAACCTGTAGCTTTGTACAGCCAGGTGTCAACGAAGAAATCCGAAAATGGAGGAGGCACTCCGATAACCCGGGCGGTGTCCTCCTCCTAAATCTTCCTCCCCCTCCTCAAAGGAGGGGAGGAAAGGCCGAGCGCGGGGAAAGCCCGCGGAAGGGGGACAATGGAAAGGGGCGGAGTTACCCCCCTTTAAAGCGGGTGGGTTCCCACTGCAGGCATCATCCAGCCTTGGCAGTGGGGCGCCCGTCTGCCACCGAGGACTTCGTTTTTCCACCCACCCACCCTACAAATCAGGACAAGCAGGAGGCCTGATCGTCGACGTCGCAGGACGGCAGGCGGTGTGGCGGTGTTTGGGCAACCAAACACAAGAGACAGATTCCGGATGAGCCAGGAGAATGCGGGAAGGGTCTTCGCCCTTTCCAGACCAGCGCCCCTTGGGAGCCTAAACGGCAGGGGCGTCTGGGGGGGAACAACAAGGGCTCAGCTTCCCCCAAGGAAACGGCACTCTCCCCGCCCACAGATACCTGCAGGGGCAGGCGAGGCTCAGACGCAAAGGGTTGGGAGAGTTGGGCCTATGATGGACTTTTGGAAAGCAAGGGGGAAGCAGGTTTTGGACACGGAGCGATCGCCGCATCTTCCAAAGTATTTCCACTAATGTGTGCAGTATGTTTTATGATTTTGTGGAAAATAAATCTGCGGCCTTTTATGCCAAAAAACTAAGCAAGGCTCATGTCCCGTTTTTCTGGGGGGAAAAGGAGGAATGAGCTATTGCTATGTAATCGGTCCAAAATGGACGGATGCACGGTTATAGGGGTCGCGTTTCTCGGTCCAAGTCACCGAGTCTCCTGTTCTCCCAGAGCCCTTTACTTTTGAATCCACCCCCTCCATGAGGTCGCAGAGCGGGCAGGCAATAACCCTCCCTTTCTCACTGAGGCCGCCCCCGAGGCACCCTGATTACAGTCCCTATTTTAGTACGGGCTGAGCTGTGCAAGCACTTGCATAATCCACATTTGACTCGGCGTTCTTGTGCAGTAATTGCAGTTTATTAAGCCAGGTGTATATGTCCCAGAATGCAATGTCATGAAAAGAGCTGGTTTCGCATCTCAGTCTGATAGGGGCTCATTTGAGGTGTCATTGACGCTGGATTATAAATGTCTGATAGTTACCTGGTCACCGCTTGATAGCTTGTTATGGATGATGTATTTGCATGCAAGAGACGACATCGCACATAGCTCACCCACCTAATGGTACGCACTGAGCAAGAGACGGGCTGTTTTTAACCAACTGACTTCCCTCCCAGCTCTGCTTCAAATAATATGTAGTCCAAGGCAGTGCGCACAGGGGAGCAAACTAGCAACGTCCCACTTCTACTTTTGGCAACAGGGGCAGGAACATCACTTTGCTACCGTCGTGATATTTACAGGTTTCATTTTCTGACATTCGAAGTGAATCGAGTTCTGTGTGGCTGAAGAGGAATTGACTTTAAAGTAATGTACGTGAACTGCACTGTAGGTAATGCAGTGATTTTTAGCACAATCCGGCACCTACATCTGAAGTTGAATTTTTGGGAAGTATAGTTCCGCTTCTTAAAGTAGAACACAACTAATGTTCCTGAGATTAAAGCGCATCTAAAACCTATGGCTTTTTGCTGCTGCTTCTAAAAAAAAAAATGTGCTGTAAAATGCACTGTTGACCAGTGTTGGGGAGAATTCTCATTTCTGTTCCAATTCCCTTCAACCTTAGAGAACCCCAGCACCTTTGCTGGACTTTAGGACTTTTTAATTTTTACCAATGAATGAGACCTCATGTTTTTTGACCTAATTTTGATTGTTTCCTTTGTTTTCAGAGTCTGACAAACTCCATAGGCATCTACTTTTTGTATCGTGACACACTGCACCATCAGTGCAGTGTCGAGTGGAAATCCTTTAGATTTCTCCTAAGGTTTAAATAACTTTTTGGTGAACTACTGTTCCCAAGAATAGGAAAGTTAAATTGACTTTACTTAACTTGTCTCTTTGTAGGTCCAGCACACCCCATCTTATGTGGAGGGCTGGAGCTGTTACATTGTTCATGTTACCCTCACTACTTTAAATGGCTGGTGGCAGTTGTTTAATTATCCTCCCAATGTGCTTTTCTACCGCAGGCTAAATTCTTAGCTACAGTATAGCACCTATGGGTGACCATTTGTGTCAAAGGGGCCTTGTCTTTTTTTCGCCATTTTCTCTTTGTATGCTCTTCCTAGGATTTTACTCTGCGCGCCACACCAGGTTTCAGCCCTTTGTTCATTTTGCCTTTGGCGGACTTCAGTCCTGAAACCCGCCTCTGGCTCCAGTGTGTCTGGAAAGGCAGGATGTGAGGGAGGTTCCCGAAACTCCCCTGTCCTTTGTCTGTAGGAGTGCATGAATGCAACCACTCCTGATTGACGGGCTGGCTGTACTTGAAGTACAGCCACCCTGCTGTGTGTTTGACAGCCTAGGCTGTGCCTGAATGGGAGAATCCTGATTAAAAAGCGAGGGTTTTGGGACTAGAGGCAGTTGTCCACTGGGAGACGCACTATGAAGACACCATAAACGAAGCTTCCTGTATCCTCCTGGAAATTTCAATTGGCTGGTGAAGCCCTGCTGCTGTTCTGAAACCTCTTTCTGATCGACAAACGATGCTCCGGAAGGGACGACATCTTCCCTTGGGTTAGTGGGACCAACTAACCCAGAGACTTACTCCACTGGACCATCTTCCCCGACTTGCTATACTACTTTGCTGCTGCAGGAACCGAGTGCCAGGGATCGAGAAATCCGTAGCCGAGTGAAACGGCTGAAATCTGACCGGAAGTTGCAGGAATCTCCTAAGGACCCTCCAGAAGCAAGTCAACTAGAGCTAGAGTCCCCTCAACCAAGTGCAGGACTCAAGGAGCGAATGAAACCCAACTTTTATCTGTGAATCTCAGTGTTGCTGTTTACCGCACGCTGAAACCGCAAAGTGCTGCTAATATGAAAAGAGCCAGTAGCTGCCAACTACCTCCACATTGCTGCGACAGGAGTCCTCCCGACGTCCTCCTTGTCCCCACGACTGAAGCTCAGGAACCTAGGATCTGCATCACTGCAACAGGACAGAATCAAGCTGGACCACTCTTCTTCAAACCATAGATACTGTTTAGACTTGGGGTACTTACCTCAGTGTCTTTAGCTGTGCTCTTCTCAGTTGAGACTTGCAGTGGCTTACCCTTAGAGTTGATTCCAACCCTGCTTTTCACAAGTGTAACAGCTTGTGACTTTAAAAGTGATTTCTACAAAACTCTCTAACTTTGCAAGACATTTACTAAGGTGCTCCTTAGTGTGCTCTAATTGACTCTGGCTGTCCTGGCTCCCTGCAGACTCTTATAGTCCATTGACTTTGATATTTCTGTCCCTCATAGGTGCTAAATCGTTTTAAACTGTTATTGCTGGGAAAGGCTTGTCTAGATTTCATTAGAAAGTTTAAGTATACTAACATGCCCTGAGAACCTGTTTAACCTTTTTCCTTCCTTCAACCTTTCCTTTCTGCAAAGTATAACTATTGATATATGAATACCGTTACTGTCCTCGTGAATGAAGTCCGCTCAGGGTGTAGGACTTGTGTAATAAGCATATCCAAAGAGTATCCACTAACTTGTGTTGATTCTGGAAAAGTATTTTAAAGTATACTTTAGTGTTACATATCTTGTCCTTATTTAATGAACACTTATTCAAAAATTGATGTTAAATAACTATTTATAACAACCTTGAGTATAAGGGTTACTTGTATTTGTGAATTCCATTGCTACAGCTCACATTTACCCCTCTTGAACTGGACCTGGCTTCTCAGTCACACTACCATCTTGTGTAGTACATACCTACACCAAGCAGATAAGTGTTGTGTAGTCTCAGTGTTACTATACCAATTCTTAAATAACACTGGTGGCAGGCAGTGGGATTGGCGTAGAGGGGTTACAACCAGGGGAAGGAGTGGCCTGGTCACTTCCACTTTGAGGGTAGGGGTGCGGTCATTTCTACCTCCATTGTGAAAAGTAACGTTGTCACTCAACCTACAGCTCAATTTCCTAGTAACTGCTGTGAGCAGAAGGGAAGCTTTTAATTTTCAATTGAACATTTTGACAAGCCAGTAAACACTCTAAAAGCATACTCTTGGATGACCTACTCAAAGCAAGGGACCACAGAATGGCAATAAATAAACCCATTTAAAGGAGTCAACATATGGCTTTAGAACGTGTTTCAATTTGAAAATGCATTTTTTGTTTCATATTAAATTGTAAGCAGCACTTTTACCAAAGTGTGTGGGCAGTATGTAGGAAGCTTGCTTTTAAAGTAGAGGGACCCCCACCCCAAAGATATTCCTGGCCCATCTATTCCAGTGGTGTCTGCATGGGTTTCTTTTGGCCTAAAGCAAACTAGGGGGCTATTTCTGGCTGGTCGAAAGAGCACTTCTAAGTTGTCTGGTAGGGATTCACCACTAGATCTGGGGGCCATTAAAGCCTTTCAGTGGGCGATCTTATCCCAGGGCTGTACCTTGACTTGGCTCAGTTGAGAGAAGGGAGCTGTGTTGTGCTCTGACAAAACCCTGGAGAAAAGGGTAATACCCTCCTACTTATTTCTTTGATCCTTAACGACCAGGTTCTTTAGTTGGTGTAGAGTAACCTCTCGACAGCCAGACCAAAACATTGCACTCCTCTAGGGGAATAAAGGCTCAGTGCACCCTTTTGTGTGAAGAACAAGAGCTTTAATTTGTTACACATGAAAAAGGCACATCAGGCTATTATAAATCCATTGCCGTAGAGATCTCTCCCTTCTTCTAGGCAAACCCGTTATAACTGAGTGTTCGCTATACAGTATTCATCCCCCACCCTCATTGGCTACCACCTATTTACATGCTAATGATCACATATAGTCCCCAAGTTTATTGGTCGCATCTTCTCTGGCTCCAACATCTTTGCCACACGTGGGTGACTATCTTCACCTTGGTTCACTGTAAAAAGATACATTTCTAAAAATACTGCCCTGAGGCTTAATCACGTGATGTGCACCTGGTCAGCAACAAACTCAGTGGTGAATTTCGACCTCCGTCTTGAACTTGTGAATAAAGCATCCCTTTTCTCATCCCAGACACATAGGCCCTCCCATCATAATCTTAAAAGCGTTGGCATCATCCTTTCCTCTCCCTGGTACAAATCAGACTTTGTTGTCCTCTATTTCCTCCCCCCCACCCCCTTATCAGATACCCCACCCGTTGGACAGACCTGGATGTCCCAATAATCAGTCTAAATAGTGAAGGATTTCTGGTAATTCAAATTGGATGGTCCTTATCCGAGTGGCCGCTAGTGTTCTAAATCTCTACTCTTGTTTTGGCAGCTTGAGACCTCTGCCCTGGCTTCCATGATATGATGTATGATCAGGCATTTATAACATGCCTATACACAAGTGTTTCAAGGTGCGGCAAGGGAGGGGGAACAGAGGGAAGACTGAGAACAATCTTACCAGGCCAGGTGACATTGAGATGAGATTGTGCAGGGGAGGGTGGAAAGTGCGGGGGAAAGAGGGAGGTGCAGTACGTAGGATAACAGTAAAAATAAATCAAACAATAAATAAAGGGTGCGGCCAGCTGATGGCAAGTTTTGTTATGTTATAAGACTTCTACAGCGCCCAAGGCATCCGCTAACTTCAGGGAACAAGAAGAATAGACCTATAATCAGATACTTTACATGAATGTGTTTTTTTGGGGGGATTTTTTTTCCCCTCTCCAATACTTGGGGCAACTTGTTCCATGCGTACGCCACCAGGACTGGAAACTAACGACCCATCCCACGTGCTCTCTTGGCACGTTCTCTGTCAAGAGATGGGTGGTAGTAGATGGAAGGTCTCGGGTTGGCTTGTATATAGAGACCTTTTCCTTGAGGTAACTAGGGGCAGATCATATATGCACTTATGGCATAGGGTCAACAATTTAAATGAAATCCTGGCTGATATAGGCCACCAGTGCAATTCCTTCCTGGCAAGGGTGGTGGGTTTGTTTCGCTTCATACCATACGAACAGCCGCATTTTGGATTTTTCGAAACTTGAAGATGTCTTCCTTACTAGCGCAAGTGTAAGGGTAAGTGCAGACATCAGGTGTCAAGTGCTGGAAGGGGGCTAAAGGGATGCAGAAACAGCCCCTCAGTTCAAGGGTTGCCAGGGCGGCAGTGCAGGTGTGCAACTGGAAGGGGGGGGTTGCCTGGGCCCGAGACCAGAGGGTAGTCCGGTAACCAGTGCAGTTTCAGCCAGGCGATCAGCAGGGGAGAGGAGGAGAGAAATTGGAGGCAAAGAGTAGGGTCTTGAGGTGCTTCCAGAACCGTAGATTGTTCTCCTCGTTTCAGAGAGGCTGTTCCAGAGAAAGGCCCATCCGAAAAAAAGAAGAGATCTACCACCAACTCGTTGCTTGGAGAAGCGACTGACCCTGAGGGAGTTGGAGGCAGATGAGCGAAGAGCTCGAAGGAAAATTTTAGGAAGAGAGAGTTGAAGGTATTGCGGCCTCAGGCCCCAGGCCCCAGAAGGCCTTGTGGACAATGCAGAGGGTTTTGAACTTAATCCTCACAGCCACTGAGAGCCATTGCAGAGATTTCAGTCCTAGAGGGATACAATCCCTGGGCTTGAGGAAAAGGACCAGTCTCGCAGTCCTGTTCTGGATGAGTTGCAGAGGGCAGAGAGTAGAAGCAGGCAGATTTAGAAAGATCCTGTTGCAGTAGCCCAGCCTGGAGAGAACCAGCGCTCTAGAGACTGTGAGCTTCTTGCGGGAAAGGAAGAATACCTCTGAGGCGGTGCAGCTGTAGTGTGACTTCTGAGACGTCCGAGATGTGACGAGGGAAGGAATCGAAGATGACTGAGGTGTTTAGCCTCACAGGTGGGAGCAGGAAGAGGGCCTATAGATGCCGGCCAGAGTGATTGGAAAGGAGAGAGCAGGTGTGCCGATGAGTAGAATCTGTCTTGCTGGCATTAAGGCAGAGATCATTGGCGGCAGCCCACTCCTGGATAGCAGACAGTTGGAGATGAGATGAGATGAGAGGAGAGGAGAGGAGAAGAGGTGGCGGAAAGGAGCCTGAAAATGGGGTCGGTAAGAAGTGCCAAGTATTGCTTGAACAGCCAAGGAGAGAGGTTAGACCCCTGGGGAACACCCCAGGTAGAGATTGAGAAGAGGAAGGACCCAAGTTGCACCTGGGAGGGTCGATCAATGAGGAAAGCAGTCAGCCAAGCCAGGACCTGATCAGTGATACCCAGGTTATCACGGAGACGGTTGAGCAGGGTTGCATGGTTGACCGTGCCATGGGTTTGTCCTTCACAACTGGCCACAGCCCTTACTCGTAGCGGTCCACTCACATTCCTTTCCAATTTCACAAAGTTCTAACAAAGTGTGTCTGTGTGTGTGTTTATGTTCCCCATCTTGCCATGGGTGGATGCGCAATATTCAACCGCAAGGGCTTGTTTCGTGCACTCAACAGTCTGCAAGGATTCAGGTCTACCTCTGGATATGGTGTCAAAGAGCTCTTCTGTATGTATGTCGTGCACGTGCAATATGCCCACCTGAAATTCTATGCAGCTTGTTGACAATTTCCTATGAGAAGCGTGCCCTGTGTCATGGACCTGTAACCGTAAGTCCTCCGCATCACCCCCCCATACCCGCATATGTGTGCATATTGGTTCACTTTCTGCAATTAAAATCGTCTTGGAGGGGTTGGGATCTGAGCGTGCATCTCAACATAAGAAAAATAGGACAAGCTATCAGGCCCCTTTTAATTAAGGCTGGGCTGTGACTCCTGGGAGTCTTTTTCTCCCCTTCTGTCTGGTCGGCCGTTACCTGCTATTATGTGGCCCGCAGAGTATTCTTTGGTCACACAGATGTATACAGTATGCTACCCAGAAAGGGCGAGGGGGTGGTGGGCTGCTGTATTCTGATTAACTTCTGAAAAGCACGTAGGTGACTTAAAGTTGTTTTTTTGTGTCCCCCTTCCACGTACTGTGCCCGCACCCCATACGTGTGCGTGGGGGTCATTTCCCTTGGGCGGGGGGGGGGTGCCGAGTAACATTGAGTACTTGGACATATTAACACGGAGTTTGGTTTTTGAAGACCACCTGCTGTATGCCCTTTCTCTTCGATTGTACCCCTCCTAGTGCTCTGGAGTTGTCTATCGCTCTACAAATTCCTGAAGTACTTTCAGTTTCCATGCAGGTTCTACCATTGGCACCAATGCTGCTATATGGGATTTGTTAAGTACATGAATTGTGAGTTGCACACATCTTAACCAGAAGGAAAGTTGGGGAAACAAGCTGTAAACAATTGGCAGATTCTCCTTTATGTACAAGCTGTAAACAATTGGCAGCAAGGTTGTAGATTGATCAAGGACACTGAACACCTGCTACGCAGTCCCTCCGAAAGAGATGTCTGTTCATTAATAAGTACAGTAAATTATGCAGTGTTTCCATTTTCCAATCCTTCTGCATTCCTATTCCCAATTCATGATTGGTTCCGGCCAGTAGGTGTCTCTTGCAACACCTATACACCTAAACTATTGCATTGGAGTACAGCTAGGGAAAAATGGCATGGGAGGATGGACACAGCTTGTCTTGACTTCCCATGGCCATGCTAATGCCTATGACCATTCTCACGCAGTTCCTGCCCAAAACAATACCTTATGGGAACTATTTGGCCTCACTTTATTCCAGCCTTACCATCAAACCTTGCACTCGAATGGCCTGCCACTGTTTTAAATTAGTCTTCTGAGAGTTAATGCCTTAATTGGAGTTGTAAAAAAATGACTGAACCAGGCCTGCCTTCAACCACTCGATTTATAAGCAATCTGTGTGTCCACTGAAGTCCCGTAAAGACCAGCATTGACAAAGCCAACAGTTTTGGCTTGTGTACAGGTTAGACATTTGCCAGGCACTGCTATTAGATGCCCCAGCATCTGCTACCATGAATGACCGTTTAATACCAGTACAGCAGTGACTGGCTTGTGTCTTTCCCACTTTCCCATGCTTACACAAAAGCCCAAAGTGTTGGCATTGCCAATGCTTGTTTTTGTATGCTTTCTGGGCCCGTACAGTGAATGGGTTATACATTGGGGTAGACATAAAATGTCTTATTTATGGTACTTTTTGTAACCTTTAGTCCATTTCATGTGGATACATTTACTTGGCAGGTGATGTTGCCTGTGTTTGCATTAACTGTGGAATACCAAAATTGGAGTTTGAACGTGTGGAACATCATGATGACAAAACTAAACCTATAAATAAAGTTAGAAATTCTGCTCTATATCCATAATTTGTGTATAGATATGGTTGAGGGGGAATTTGCACTGTTAACAATAACTCTTTTGGGTCTCTTTGTCTAGAAAAGCAGTACGAAGCTCGTCCGAAGTTTCCAACCTTACTGTGTATGTATCTCAGGACTGTACTGGTAAGTGCAACATATGCATGAAGACTGTTCAAAATAATTTCAAGCAATGTATTGTAGGAATTGCGTAGGGGTGAACCAGAAATTTAGCACACTGCACCTTTCTGTGACGCAGTGTGTGTTTGTTCCACAAACTTCTTTTGTCATTTGGCCTAAAAGAAAGCCTCATCGTCTTCTGACCATGCTTACACAAGGTTTAATGAGGGATTCATGCCCACGTATATCTGACACATATTAACATCCTATTAAATACAGGAAATGTGCAGGAGGTAGTTGTGGAGTGTTTGAGTAACCTGAGGCAGTACTCACTTTTTTCCCTCCCATGTATCTTCCTCTCGCATGGCCAGAGAAAGGCCATCGCTCTTGGATCCTGAGCCTTGGCGTGGATATGCAAGGGAGGATCATCGGGGTGCAAGAGACTTGGGAAGGAGACGTCCTTGGGTGAGACATGGTTGCCCCGATTTCCCTTTCATAATGAGTCCTCTGTCCCTCAATCCTTTATAGGTGCCTCTTTTGCCCAGACCCCTGCGCCTCTCTTGCCCAGACCCCTGCGCCTCTCTTGCCCAGACCCCTGCGCCTCTCTTGCCCAGACCCCTGCGCCTCTCTTGCCCAGACCCCTGCGCCTCTCTTGCCCAGACCCCTGCGCCTCTCTTGCCCAGACCCCTGCGCCTCTCTTGCCCAGACCCCTGCGCCTCTCTTGCCCAGACCCCTGCGCCTCTCTTGCCCAGACCCCTGCGCCTCTCTTGCCCAGACCCCTGCGCCTCTCTTGCCCAGACCCCTGCGCCTCTCTTGCCCAGACCCCTGCGCCTCTCTTGCCCAGACCCCTGCGCCTCTCTTGCCCAGACCCCTGCGCCTCTCTTGCCCAGACCCCCCTGCGCCTCTCTTGCCCAGACCCCCCTGCGCCTCTCTTGCCCAGACCCCCCTGCGCCTCTCTTGCCCAGACCCCCCTGCGCCTCTCTTGCCCAGACCCCCCTGCGCCTCTCTTGCCCAGACCCCCCTGCGCCTCTCTTGCCCAGACCCCCCTGCGCCTCTCTTGCCCAGACCCCCCTGCGCCTCTCTTGCCCAGACCCCCCTGCGCCTCTCTTGCCCAGACCCCCCTGCGCCTCTCCCACTCTACTGGTGAAAAAGCATTGACCGGAGCCAAGTGAATTCAAGGAACTGTATGATATGAGGAAACTAGCATTGGCAAGAGCCAGGAGAAAATAAAGTGCAATAAGGGCATGGTGGCCCACCAAGCCATGATACAATGTCAAGAGGATGTGATGTATGTGAATGAATCAAACACTGTCCAGATGAATGAAAAGAAGAAAGTAAGGTGTCTGTTGCGTGACCTACAATGAGTGGACTGTGTTGTCTGACAAACCGCGCCTAGACGGAGTGCAGCCCTATATGGAAAAGCCACTGCACGCACCTACAAAGAAGCTTGTGTTTGAATTGCAAACACTTGAAACACCTTTGTATAGGCGCGTTATAAATTCCATATCATAAAGTAACTTTTATGTGATTTGAAGTTAAGAAACTGAACTACATATGTGAACTGGTGCAGTTAACCATATCGTTTGTGCTGGGAAATTGTTGTTTTTGGAAAGTTGAAACATTTGCGTTGTGAACTATTTTGGACTTTGGGAAGGGAAAGCTGATCATAAGCCAGGAGCGAGAAGAAGCTCTGAACTCTTACTTGAACACGTATCTATTTGGATGCTGTCATCCCTTACACATTGTATATATTTAGACATTTTCTTTGGACTTCCTGACAAACTATTCTTAGTTTTCTTTAGGTAGGGAAATCCCACCTTCGCATAGGAAAAGTTGGACCATATCCCATCCTACATCGTTTAGTTAATACGTTTTTGTCAAACTTTAATCTGTTGCCTGTGTCTCATTCGTGAAGCCCTTGCAGGTGCTCCGATAAGGCATTTCAGACCTGCTTCACCAGGAAAAGGGCGCAAAGGGAAGGGGTGTCACCATTTTTGCACTAAAACATTAAATACGGAATCCTTGCAAAGGAGGGAGGGGGAGACATGAGAAGTGGCACTTTGCTTGGGGTGCATAAATCCCTGCAACAACTGTGAGGACTTTTGGTTAGAGCCACTTGTACATTGTGCTTTTTCCTTGGGGGGCTGGTGGTTGTACTGAACTCTTCTCCAGAAAAGCCCAAGAACTAATCGGGAATTTGACTCTGTTGTGCCAAACTACAGTATATCCAAAGAACAAGCCAAAGATCTCATGGCAAGGCCGTCTTTGGGTAGTAGGCATGCACAATAAATGTGAAAGTGCACAAGTAAAATGTTAAACTGTGAAAATATTGCTGCTGCCACCAGCTTGTCTTGGGCAAATAGAATAAGTAACCAAAAAGGTGATAAGTTATAAGGATACCAAGTATCCTAATTGTACTGGAACGTGGTGTGCAGTTGTAAAAATAGAAGAATTTCATAAAGAGCTAGTTTCTCAGTATTGACAGACTTGGGGACTAGACAGTTTCTTTGTAATAGGCAAAAGGCAAGTTTAGTAAAGGGCTTTACTTCACTTTGAAAAGTTAAGACCAGTTCAAAACCTAAGCAAAAAGAAGGGATTTCTTTTGAAAATCTATGGCGGAAAAGGTGCCAGAAAATCTCTCCAAACAAGGAGCAAAACCAATGATCGCTTTGGAGATTACAAGGCACTTGAAAAGACAGCGGATGTGCATGGAGAGCAAGCTAGCATGTTGTCAGTAGGTTGAAGTGGGGAGCGTCTGGTGAGGTTGTAGAGTGTGGGCAGCAAAGTTGAGGACTCTTGTGTAGAGCGAGAAAGGTCAACGTGTAGACTTATTAATAGTCCAGTTTGCTGAGCACAAGAGGCGATATTCAAGTATTTGTAGAGTGAATAGTAACAAAAGGACACATTTTCCCAAATATTCAGGTTAATGCGAGCAACAGTGGTAGTGATGAATTGTTGCTGTCGTAGCTTGCTATCAAAGAGGATCCCATGAATCTGAGCCTTGAGTGCAGTAGCAAGAAGGTCAGGCAGGAAGGAGATGGGGATGACATTGGAAGCTTGGATAACATTACTTCTGTTTGAAGAGTTCAGCATGAGGTAGCAGAGAGCCACCGGGGGGTGGGGGGGGCAATTGCAGCTGTACAGTTTGTTCCAAGATGGCTGGGATGAAGAAGGGGGGGGGGAAGGAGAAGAATATTTGAGTCCTCAGCAGAAAGGTGATTGCAAAGGATGAGAGATCTTCCTAGAGCCGTGGCATAGAGGGTGAAGAGCAGGGGTGGTCGAAGGACTGATCCTTGGAGGCAGACAGGGAAAGGGTGGATCAGAGATTCCAAGAGATTTTAAATTAGCTACTTTCCAGGTAAGGTCCAGAGTGAGGAGGAGAGGGGAGCTGTTGACATTGTTAAAAGCAGCAGAAATGATAAAATGGATGGGTTGAATAGACTTTTGGGTGGTGAGCATTAGAGAGAAAGTTGGAGACCTTCATTAGTGCAGTCTCGGTGGAGTGTTTACTACAGAAGTCAGATTGAAGTGGCTTTTCAGAGCCATTATCCTCCAGGTACTTGGTGATCTGGTTGGAGACCACCAGCTTATGGACTTTTGAATAATGGCGAAGCCGAGACACTGGGCGATAGTTTGCTGGGAATGTGTCAGCCAAGGGTTTCTTCAATAGGGGTAAGAAAGTTACAGATTGTGGCAGGGAAGAGTCCAGCGGGGAGAGGTTAAAGGGCTCAGACATGGGCAGGTAATTAAGACTAATTTTTTACCATTTGGGGAGCAAAAGGGTCGATAAGAGCGTATAATGGGTTGGCACTGCAAAGGATGGGTGGTAATTCAATAGGCGAGGTAGAAGAGAGTAAGTTGAGAGTAGAAGAGGTGGGGGAGAGTTGGTGGACAGAATGGCTGAGCCAAAGTGCTGAGCAAAGTCATTAGCAGGAAGGGAGGAGGCAATGGATTGGCTTGGGAGGTGTGAGCAAAGATTGGTGGGTAGAAGATTTTGTAAGGGGGGTTGCAAATTAGGTGTGAAGTAGGAGGAATTGACAGTGCAGGGGTTAGGGCAGCGAGGGGTTTATTTTTTTTTTTCTTCTTTTTTTTCAGACTAGGAATAGGGTAGATGTCCAGAATTTGCACCAGTGGCGTAGGTCACTGCACATGTTTGTTTTGTGGGTCTGAATGTCACTTGGTCCAAGGCTGAGGATGGGAAGTTGTGAATGTGCGAGCAGGATAGATGTGGTGAAATTGGGTCATAAATGCATAGTGTAGAGAAAGCGCAGTCAATGGAAGAAGCATGAATAGGGGAAGGAAATGGCGTGTGATCTCGCATCAACAATGTAAGGGGCAAGAACGTCCTGCCTGGCTTTCCAGAGTGGGGAAGGCTGGCCATCGATGGAGTTGGTGCGGAAGATTAAAGGAAATGCTGCAATGTATGCTTACTAAAGGACATCTTGTGCACGTTTCATTGAACTAGCATTCTGTGCCAATCTGAAGCAGTTAAAATGTCCCAATGTGCAGCCCGGCTTCCTGTGCAATTGAGGTTAGAACTGTAGCAAGGAGAGCTTCCTGTTTAGCCACAAGCTTATAACTTTCTCAGGAAGCAGTGAAGCACTGTTCGTGTAATTTGGGGTTAATAGAGGTTGTGGGACAGGCAGGTTACAGGTACCTTGGATATCCTATTGTACTGGGTGGTGTATACTTCATAATAGCAGGTCCTAAGTGACCCGTGGGTATTTCCTGAAGAGTACGGTCTTGAGTTCCTTCCTGAACTGAAGGACTGGAATGCTGCTCCAGTAGTCTTGTGCATTTCGAGAGAACTCCCATTTTCTTTTATTTTTGCGGCCGAGTTCTGCTACTTGGCAATGGCAGATGCAGATCAGATAGATTGTCATTTCAATAGAGATACAAGTATTCTTCCCACAATAATGATGAACACCCCGAGCCCCCCTTTACTGGAGGAATGTTATAACCCTTCCTTTCTGAAAAGCAAGCTATTGACTTCCCCATATTCCTTGAAACAGAATATTGTCCTACAAACCCCAAAAGCCCAGAAAAAAAATTCAACTATACATTTTAATATGTAGGAGTTATATTGTGCAAGTGGTAATCTGTGTGGTAGTTCTGCACACAAGTTGCATTACTAAATGTGTTCATTAAGATCAATTACGTACTGTGAGCAGGCGCAGAAAGCATAGCCAAATACCTAAAATAATTGTCACCTCCACAATCCAATGCAGAAAGCGTCATGAAAGCTGCTGCAGCTCAGTTCATCACTGAGAAAATGATCAATCTTGTTAGGCTACAGTACAGAAGGATCCGCAAAAGTGATGGTACAAACCAAGAAGAGGTTGACTAGGAGCTGTTATTACTTTAGATTCCCCTCCACCAAACTGCTCTGTGTGCTTAAGTACAAAGGGAAAAAGGAGAGGCAAATGATCAAGGAGTGTGGGCGAGCAAGGAAGAGAAAAAGGGAGCACAGTGGACATGGTAACATGGAGGGAATAGAGTGGGAAGGCAGGGGGATGCGGACCAGCCCCATTACTCCGGTGCCGGGTGAAGAGAAGCGTTTGAATGGGGAGCGGCAATAGGTAAGTAAAGGAGGGTGATGGGGGACCCTGCATGGACTGTGCTCCATTACACAGCAGGATATTTCTGAAAAAGTCCTGGGCTTCACAAAGTAAGGCATTCTGCCCTAAACCATTGCAAATACATAAAATGTGCCAGTTTGACAGGGCACAACAGAGAAATTGGGTGCCTTTCTAGAGTAAGCTGCTGGACAAAATGGACCATAGAGCGACCATATGCAATCTCTCATTTAAATGTTTGAAAGTCAATCAGTAGGAAACCTCTCTTGCAATTCAGGTGCACAGTCTTGTGGCTAGATATTTAGACTTCGAACATGCGATACAGGTTAGTAACTTTATGGAACTGGCATTGCCTTTAATGTGTGACACCACCAGTGTATTTTATGGTCGACCGGGTTCATCCTGGGAAAACTGTTGGTGTACTCTGCTCGAGGAATACCACCGGAACAGGATTCATCTGTTGCATAGATTCTCCTCTGCCCATGTGTGAGAGGGGTACGATGACACTAGCCAGCAGGGGTTCTCCTAAATCCAACTGACTATCTCCTAGTGAACAAAGTGAAGGAGGAAGGCAATACTCTGAGGGGAGCAGAGTGGTTAAAGGTGCAGTAGGTCAGGGGGGGGTGGGTTGGAGAGGGTAGGGGTGTGGAGGACGGAGGAGAAAGTGGGGGGTGGGGAGGACGGAGGAGCAAAGGGGTGGCGGGGAGGGGTGGGGAAAGAGGGCAGGGGTAAAGGGGGCTGCCGCACAGTTCATACCACTACCGCAGTCAATTCAGAGGCGTTTTCAGCCTTCTTTGCTTAACCTCAATCTTACAAGGGAAGTTCACCCTCGTATTGAAAAGCAGTTCAGACCAGCCTCTTCCGACCCATTGTACATCAGGGGTCAATTAAAGCCTGACCTCTCGTCTTGACAACCACAAGAAATAGAGTGTGCACTCCCTTAGCCTCTGCTGAAGCCCCTCCTGAAAAGGAGAGCAAGAAAATATGTACCCTGGGCAATGATGTAGCTTCATCGACTGCATACCAAATGAGGATAGCCAATAACACCACGCTCTTGGCAAGTTGTAATTTCCACAAATGGGACGAAATCGCACAACAAATCGACTCTGTCCCAGAGACCCTTAAAACACAGCTTTTAAAAACAGTAGCTGAGGGTAAGCAGGTGGCAAATTGCATCCTGAAGAATAATCTGGACGCTGCCGATAATGCAGGCCGTATAGTAGCTCAGTGTACCCACATTAAGCGCCATGCATGGCTGCGACAATCCGGCTTCAAACTAGAAACTCGGGCTACCCTGATAATTATGCCGCTCAAACCCAATGCCTTAATTGGGAAAGCAGTCGAGGAGGCACTGAAAAGTGCTAAAGAGGAGTATGACACCCTCAAGTCCCTGGGACAGCAGAAGAATAACCCTTTGTGCAGAGAGGTGCATTTAATACATGCCACTTTCGAGGACAAAACTCCCAGCGTTCCGCTAACTACAACCAGGTCGGACAAGCTCCATCTTGGTGTTCCTCGCATGGTCAATTCTCCCAGTAAAATGTTCAGAGGGACAAAATGTCAAGAAGTAGAGTTAGATCCTCCTCCACCAGAGGCTCCACCTCACCAAAGCAATGACCACCTGCTCCAGGTCCCCTCCCATGCTTCTCCAGTAGGAGGTTGCATTTGTCGTTTTACCCATGCATGTGGGGGGGGAGGTTTTATCACATCAGACAAGTGGGTACTTTCCACCGTAGCAGGAGGCTATTGCATAAAACTCAAACATTGCCTGACCACCCACAAAGACAGACCACGCAGGAGGAACAGTGCATTTTGCTAGAAGAGGTCAAAGCACTGCTAGAAAAGGAGGCCATAGAGATCGTCCCGGCAAACCAGGTAAATAATAAATAATAAAAATTAAGCATATATATATATAGCGCTACAAACCCTCAGGTATCTGAGCGCTGCTTATTACCCACGGTGTGTGGTGCTCGGCTAAACAAGTGTATCTATTCAATGTACTACTTTGAGTCAAAGAAAGACTTTAAAATGCGCCAAGTGCTAGACCTCAAGCCACAGAAGTTTCGCTTGACCACGCTACAAGAAGTAATCCCATTAAAACAAGGGGACTACATGGCAACATTGGACATGGAAGATGCATACTTTCATATTTCAATGTTCCCAGCACACAGAAAATGCCTGTGCTTCAAGATGGCAAATCAGCACTATCCATTCAAGGTGCTTTACCTTTTGGCATAGCCTCTGCTCCAAGGGTATTCACAAAGGTATTGGCGGTAGTGGCGGCGCACTTACGCAGACACTCATTCCCCGTGTACCCTTATCTGGATGACTGGCTGATAACAGGGGATTCCCCCCCCCCCCAAATTTGCAAGCAAAATACCCGAAGAACAATCAACCTTCTGTGCCAGTTGGGGTTCTCAAATCAACGAGAAAAATAGTTGAGCCTCGTTGCAAGTCTCACCAAACAGATCTTAGGAGCTATCATAAAAACAGAAGTGTGGCTAATCTTCCTCTCAAACGAAAGGGTACAAAACATACTGCTGCAAATACCTCATTATCTGGCTGGTCGCCAAATAACCGTATGCAAAGTTATGCACCTGCTCGGGATGATGGCTTCATGCATTGATTTGGTTCCACACCTACGATTGCGCATACGCCCAATGCAAGAGTGGTTAGCGAATCAGTGGTCTCAGGCAAGCGGTCAGTGGGACGATCTAATGAATGTTTCGCTATCACTAGTACAAGCACTCCACTGGTGATCGAAATCAGTTAAAAGGGAAAGCCTTTCACAATCCTCCGATACAAGCGATTGTTAAAACAGACACCTCAATCTCTGGATGGGAGGCCACTACCTGCACCAAACTGCACATGGCCTGTGGACACAGATCACAGCCCAAAACCACATCAACTTTATAGAACGACTGGCAGTACTCAAATCCCTGCAAGCTTTCTAGGTGCATCTGACAGGCCAAACAGTGCAAGTCCACACAGACCGCATCACTTCCATGTTCTACATAAACATGCAGGGAGGCACACACTCTCCAGGTCTGTCTAGACTCTCACAGAAAATGTGGAAGTGGGCACTCAAGCAGTTCCTAGTGTCAACACAATACAGGGAACTCAATTCTCTAGCAGACTCTCTAAGCAGAGATCCTCTAACCATGGAAAACGAGTCGAAACTCAACAGGGGAATTCTAGAAAATGTCTTCTCTCTCTGGGGTTATCCTCCTTTAGACTTGTTCACCACAAGTCTAAACGCACAATGGCCAGACTTCACATCCAGATTTCCCCAACTCAAATCCCATGTGAACGTCCCGTGGATGAGTTTGTCAGGGAAATTTGCTTGTGCCTTTCCACCAACACCACACCTGAGCAGTGTGGGCGAGACAACCTTTGTTTCCACCTCTGCTCAAACTGGCGATGTGCGAACCAATCAAGCTCCTGTGTCCCTACAACCTGCTATCCCAGCACAGGGGGACAATGTTCCACCCACATCCGCAGTCTGTGAACTTGGCAGCTTGGCCCCTGATGTCATAGTTTGGACATTTTAAAATGACCTCAAAGGTCTATGGAAACCATCAAGGAGGCATGAAAACCTAACACCAGGCACTGTTACTTAAACAAACGGTAAAGAAATGTAATATTGTGCCGATCAAAGGATGTACATCCTATTGAATGTACTCCTTCACACATTCTTCACTACATGCTCCACTTACTAGAGACTGGCCTAGTATTTAGCTCCATCGTTCACGAAGCGGCTCTGTGCGCGTACACCACTTCACAAAGCAAGGTGTCCTAGTGAGAAGTCCCTGTTAAGGCTTTCATGGAGGGAGTAAAGAGACTTTAACCCCATCACACCCCACATCTCCAACCTGCCTCTAGGTTGGGATCTCAATGTGGTGCTCTCAAGGCTCATGGGTCCTTTCTTCTAGCCTATGCACAAATCCAGCCTCAAACACCTAACGTACAAGGCAGCTTTTCTAGTAGCCATCACCTCCATAAGAAGGGTTAGTGAGCTACAAGCTTTGTCAGTGCAAAACCCTTTCTTTGTTATCCACAAGGAAGTTGGTTCTAAGAGCACACCCTAGGTTTTCACTAAAATTCATATCCAAGTTCCATGTTAACCAATCGATTGAATTACCCGCTTTCTTTAAAAATCCTCCAAACTCGGCTGAGAAAAACCTCCATACAATGGATTTAAGAAGGGCGGTTCTGTACTATGTAAACCAAGCAAAGCCGCGAAGAAAAACATATCAATTGTTTGTCTCCATAGCACCTGGCAGGGAACGTGATAAAGTTTCAAAGAACACCATCTCCAAATGGATAGTGAAATGCATACATGCCTACCTATCAAAGATAACTTTGCCTTTCACACCAAGAGCTCACTCTACCAGAGGTACAGCAGCTACTTTGCCTTTTATTGCAAACATCCCTCTAGACGCCATTTGCAAAGCAGCTTCATGGAGCTCCGTACATGCCTTTACTCAGCGTTACTGCATTGACTTGCATTCTAAAGCAGATTCCCGGGTGGGACAAGCCATGCTAAAACATCTATTTGCTACCGTACCTTCTCACAACCAATCTTCTCCTGATACTGCTCACTAGTCTATGCATAGCATGTGATCTAAGCAGATCCACAAGCCTCAGAAGGGATACTGTGATCATATTTCTGATGCTTGTATCTGCCTAGATTCACATGTGCCCACCCTTCCTCCCCTTGGAGTAGTAGGTGCATAGATGTTCTCTGGCTTTATCAACTCTTATTTGCTTTATTACATCTATACTCGTGCTACACTTAATGCTACCTCATTTCAGAAACAAAACAATATCGACCTAGACGCATGAAGGACCATTAATCCAGGGGACGTCACATTAGGGATAGTATTGCTGGCACGCCCTGTCGACGAAAAAACCGCCATGGAGATGGACAGTTCAACCTGCACTCCAAGTCATGTAAAGAAGCAGCAAGGTCCCGTTCGTACATAAAGAGCCAGAAACTTGAAACAAATTACTTTCAGGTTTATTAAAAGATACAAAAAGTGCATCATGTTTAAAAAAACCACCATAGTCCCCAAAACAGAGGCAGGACACCCAAAGAGCAGTCCTGTATGGACGTGTTCGCGCTATACACAGCGCTTGTTCACCAATGGGGGGAGGGGCTCAGCATAGTATAAATAGCAGGGTAAGTCCCTTCATGGTTTCTACTCCTCGGCAAGTGGATACCTGTAAAGATAAAATAAAGGCAGACATCTTGTAACGTAATGGGAAAGTGTTTGTGCCTAAAAACAAATGCATGCCATTAGGACACAACCCAATCACAAAAACACAGAGGTAACTGAATAAGTAAAATTACCCGAGCTAAAATTTGTAAAAGAGTCACAATTGTTCATACAGTTGCATAGGTTATAAAACATACAGTGCAAAATCAAACCAAATAGTGCAAATGCTGAATGGCAATGAAATAATGGCAGAATGCAACAGCTTCAATATGACATTGTTAAAAATGTTACAATGAGCTAAAATCATCTATCAATTGTGTCGATCACAGTATAAACAGCACAAGATAAAAGTAAAGTGCAAGTGCATATAAATGACAGAAAAATTCTTCAGTCAAGATAGCAACCTGAAACAGTTAATATACATTTACTACCTCGTCCCATTATTTTAATTTTGGCTGACGCCATTTGCTTATAAGTTTAAATGTAGTTACTCTTTCTGTCCTTGTCCTTCCGACATCGACCAATTCATTGACGCGGTGGAAAAGACCTCTTACAGTAAGAGTGTGGGGCGGTCATTGTATAATGCATTTTCCCACCCTTTACCTTTTATTGCCTGGCTGCCTTTCCCAGATATGGATAAAACACCCTTTAAATTCTTCCCCACGGGTAATAAAAAATGTCTGTGGATCGCCAAACAGAGTGTGCAACCTGTGTCTGAACCGCGACACGACAAAGTCCACTGTCGAGCTTGCAAAATCTTTAAACCTAAGACCGTTAAAGATCACAGGACCAATCGCTGGGCCTATCGCGACCTCGCCCTGCATGGCGTCATGGACGATGAGGGAGCTTCCAGTGACTGTAGCATCGCAGTCTTTTTGGATGGAGAGGGCGATGGGGAACAGCCAAGCTCCAAGTGCAAGACCCTGGAAGACAGGCCGGCGGCTCTGTTACGGGGACGACACCCGGCGGCAAGAGCACT
Organism: Ambystoma mexicanum; assembly: GCF_040938575.1. Lineage (NCBI taxonomy): Eukaryota > Metazoa > Chordata > Amphibia > Caudata > Ambystomatidae > Ambystoma > Ambystoma mexicanum. The sequence goes on along the minus strand of NC_090926.1, from coordinate 1,204,977,606 downwards.
TGCACTTCACACGCCACTAAGCATACACCCTGCAGCAATCTAGGGGGAGATCTGTAGATTCCCTGTCCTGGGCACTTGAGGTCCCGATCGCCCCATGACAGACCCCATAAACCGAAAGACGCTGCCCATAAAAGCACATCAACCGAACGTCGGCAGACGGGGCGGAGGTCCTTTCCAAAACCGAAAGTCGACACATTTCTTTGCAATCGACTGTAAAGTCTGAAAACACTGTCACATCTGGTTAAACATGTCCCTTGAAAGGCTACACGTCCAAGAAGTCTTTGTCCAAGAGTTCTAATCACAAGTCTCATAGGGACCAAGACTAGTCTTGTAGGGACAAGTCTATCGCTTCTAAGGAAACTACCTGTCCCACAAGAAGAGGGTTCTTTGGCTGAGGCCTTACAGAATAAGGGCCTACCCATACCTACACCTTTAGCTAAACATTCAGCACAAGTCCCTGCCATACCTTGCCCTGGGGTCATCCCCAGTTCAGCCCTATGGACGGCAGAGTTCGAAAAAAAACTTCAGGCTGTCGAACATTTTCAGATTACACCTACTGCTCCGGCTTCCAGCTCTCAGCCACTGTCTTCATCCCAGCCACCAGCAAAAAGGTGTTGTACTACTGCCGACCTTTATGACATTCATACAGACACTCAAGGGGATAATGAGGACTACCAACACTCTGATCAATACTATGATGATGATGGTGATGATGATAGTGATGATGAAGAGGCAGAGGTGTATACTATGTCTTCACCAATTCAACAGGATTCCCCAGTGCCTGATTCTGAAAAGGTATGTAATCGGCCCCAATTCAACGACATATTAATCGAAGCAGCTGAGCACTTCGGTATTCAAACACAGGAGACTGAGCAAGGCAAAGATTTTATCGAAGATATCCTGGGAGACAAGAAGGCTGCCACACAGTTCATCACCATCTTAAAGTCTGTCCAGAGAAGAATCCAACCTTCACTGGAACAACCCAATCAAACACTGGCAGTAAACCCGCGGTTAGAAAAAAACGTTTCCGCCCAGTGCCATCTGAACCTTTATGTATCTGGGGACTGCGTAAACCGGATTCGCTTGTTATAACTACCCGAAAGAGGGCAGGTACACCACTAGCCTCTTCAGAGGCTCCCCCAGATGAGAGCAAGAAGCTCTATACCATGGGAAGGAAAGTTGTGACTTCGGCAGCGTTTCAAACTAGGATCACCAACAATTCTACACTGTTGGCGGGCTATGATTGCCATATATGGGATGAGATTATTGCCCTCAGTGACTCTGCTCCAGAGCCTTTAAAGTCTAGACTTGCCCGAGTAGCAGCAGAAGGCAAAGCCACTGCCAGCTGCATTCTAAAGAACAACCTCGACGCTGCAGATGAGGCGGGCTGTATTATTGTGGAAGGACCCATTATCAAGCGCCACGCTTGGCTACTCCAGTCCGGCTTTAAGCTTGACTCTGGCAACATTACTTAACATGCCAGTGGAACCGACCGGGTTAATCGACAAAGCGGTAGAGGACAAAGAGGAATATGATGCTCTCAAATTCCTTGGGGAACTGACTAATAAACAACCTGCCCATAGGGGCGGGAACAATTTTCAGTTCTCTTGGGCAAAATTCCCAAAGGGGCTCCGGATACGAACAAAGATTTATCATGGAACAACCAGGGTCAAGCGTCCCAGGGTTACCCAAGAGGCCAGCGCAGATCCCGCAGCCGGGGGAGAGCCTCCACATCTAGAAGTGAACACCTCCCAAACAATGACAGCCCGTTACAGGTCCCCTCCCATGCCACCCCAGTAGGGGGACGGATTTCACACTTCACCCACGCATGGGAGGGAATAACCACAGACAAGTGGGTGCTATCAACAGTAGCGGGAGTTTATTGTGTGGAGCTCCCCCAAAAAATCATTAAACCATCAGCTCATCCTGATGAAAGGTCCACGCATTGCTTCTCAAGGACGCCATCAAGACTGTGCCATCCAACGAGGTAAACAAGGGTATTTATTCAACATACTTCCTTGTGCCAAAAATAAATCGAACTATGCGCCCAGTGTTAGGCTTGCGCCATGCAAATACTTATGTAAAGCCACAAAAATTCTACAAGACAACGCTACAAGAGGTAGTCCCCCTGCTAAAGCGGGCGGATTAGATGGCAAAGCTGGATATGAAAGATGCCTATTTTCATATTTCGATGTTCCCAGCGCGCAGAAAACTTTTGGGGTTCAAAGTAGCAAACCAGACCTACCAATTCAAGGTGCTTCCCTTTTGAAAAGCTTCAGCTCCAAGGGTATTCACCAAGGTACTGGCGGTGGTGGCGACGCACCTGCGCAGGGAGGCAATACGAGTGTACTCCTACCTGAACGACTGGCTGATCACAGGAGAAACACCCCATCTTTGCAAACAAAACATGCAAAGAACCATAAACCTTCCAATTGAGATTCTCAATAAACAAGAAAAAGTAAAGTCTTGTAGTAAACACAACAAAACAGTTCCTAGGAGCTGCATTAGATACAAGAACAGGCTTAGCCTTTCCATCCATGTAAAGAGTGCAGAACATGCTTCAGAAAATCCCCCAGTATCAAGCCGGTCTCCAGATAAGCGTACGCAAAGCAATGCGTTTGCTAGGCATGATGGCATTGTGCATATATCTAGTCCCACACGCACGTCTGTGCATGCGACTGATGCAGGAGTGGTTGGCGAAACAGTGGTCTCAGGCAATCGGTCAGTGGGACGATCAAGTGGTCGTTTCGCTAACATTAGTTCAGAACCTATCTAGTGAAAAAGAGAGAACCTGCTAAAGGGGAAAACCCTTCCACGATCCGGAAGTGCAAGTGATCGCTACAACAGAGGCATCACTCTGGGTGTGGGGCTCATTACCTTGACCACACAGCACATGGTCTGTGGACTCTCATCATGGCACAGAACCAGTATCAACCTGCTGGAAATACTAGCAGTATTCTAAACACTTCAAGCTGTCAGGTGTCTTGCCCCACGTGTGAATCATTATTATGCTACAACATTTGGTGCTGTGGGCTTAGAAAATCCAAGATGGTGAAAAGCCCACATTTGCGCCAGAATCCCGGAAAACCGCGCAGTTTTGCGCACACCAAAATGGTCGCCTGACCTGCCACCCACCAGTGCGAACGTGATGGGCCAGTAGCACCATGAGTGAAACGTGGTGCCAAAGGAAACACAGCAGTGACGGTTAGCTCAAAAAGCGCTTTGAAATCTCCTTTGTTTCTCGGAAATGCAAGCTCAAAATGCCTATTCCAAACATTGCAAGATATTCAAAAATCTCACTGAACACCAGCAGACATTTGGCAGAATGTAGTCTTGTGTGCATACAAAATCTGGAAAGATGAAGAGCCTAAAATAATGTTGATAACACAACTGGCTGAGCTGTGGATGTCAAAAGCTCAAGTGAAATTGGACTTAAAGCCACTAAAATCGAAATGTTTAAAATAAATGAGTGATTTACTTTGGAGTGTCACATAGGTTGCAACTGTTTTAATGTCATAGTTTTGAACTTAGAATCAGCGTTCTAGCTGCATGTGTCAAAATTGTAAGTTTGATTTGCATGAAAGAAACTGGAACAAAAGTTTAGCTGAAGCCTGGCTTAAAGAGATTGAATTCTGCCTGACAACTACCCCCGACAGGAGTGGAAACTTGCCCAGCAACTGCATTCCCAGGCCTGGCCTCCCTTCTGCTGCACCACCAAAAGGAGATCACACCTCTCTGATTGAATTAGGGGTGGGGTACCTGGGGCTGCAGGAAACAGAACAGTGAGCTTTCCTTGGCTCAGGCAACTGTTAAATTAGGGGGGGGTCGTAAATGGCTTCCTCTTGGAAGAAACTGGGAGGAGCAGTGCTTCTGGGAGCCACCTGAGCTGGAGGCGGGGACAGACAGAAATCCCCCTATGTGCTTTGGAACCACACCCATCTGGGCCAGAGCATAATTTTAAAAAGATGGATAATTCATAGTACGAAATTGTCAAAATTATATAATATCATTTATTCTTGTGATTTTTCTGTGCACATTTTAAGAGGTGTTAGGACTCAGTGGTATGTTCTGGGGGGTAGTAGCGGAAAATAAGGTATTACGCCAAATGTCTGTATGTTAAAAATCTGACACTTTATCATCTGATGCCCATTCTCCTTGCGCATGTGTGTACATTCTGGAAAGGTGTAGAGGTTGTGTTCTTGATGAAAAGGGCAAAATTCTGTCAGAAGTGGACACGACATCTTACAAAGGCAGGGATCGGATGATTTGGTGCTACAGAAAATGTTAACTGGACATATAATATTAGAAAGATTGTACATAGATAAATATGTATTTGTATGCAAATTGACAAGGGGAGGATCCTCTGATCCATAAACTTACCTCATCACGATGACACTCCATTTCCTTCCCCCAATCAAGGGAGAGAGGAGAGCTTGGCCAGTGATAGGTTGTGAGGGGCAGGCTTAGTTATGGCCACACACACACCCATTTTCTAAAGACCTAACAGGAGCCACTGGGACCCAGTTAGGGACATTCACTTTCAACTTCAAACTGATTTCTTGCGAAGCATTTTGCCGGACCAGACAATATCCAGAAGACTCCAGAACTTAGAAAACCAGACTCCAGATTTCAGAACTTGCAGCAGAGAGTCCTAGTCCAAAAGCTGAATCCTTCTCGGCAGGCCTCAGTATCCAGCAACCTAACCAAACTATTCAACAGCCGGGCGAGCTGTTTGATTCTGGCATAGAACCTTGTGCCAGAAACACCCAGAAAGCAGAGCTGTATGCAGTGCCAAGGACTTTTGCCAGAACCAGAGCTGACCCAGATCGCTGTGAGCAGAACCGGTACCAGAGACCGCCTGTGGCGAGAGAACCGCAGCTAAACCTGTTGACCAGATCGGTGACGGAGGCCCATTCCTTCCAAGACTAGGAGTGAGTATCCTGAAAACTGTGCCAGAACCATCTTAGTCTAAAATAATCTGATTCAAACCATTTTAACCTGTCCAGAAATGCATCATAGAATCGTGTGTCCATTCTCCGATTTTAAACCTGGAAAAGTGTCATTTTGTCATTCTGAATCATTATTTCATTTCTGAAAAACTACCTTCACAAAATCGTCCGTATCTTGGAACCGCATGTACTAGGAAGTTTGAAAACTAGGACCCTCAGCTTTCCAACAAAACTTTATATTCCTTATAGTTTTTCCGTAATCGCGCTCGACGCACTCGGAAAAAGTGCCGCGAATTGAAAACTAGTTCAAACTTCTTCACCTGTCAAAAATACCTGTCATTTGCTTTGCATTGCTGAAATTCGGTTTCAACCTGATAATCCCTCAGGAATCATTGCTAGTGTTGACCTGAACTAATTCAAAGTAGCTGTCACCTACCCTGAATCTCCTATAGGGAATTAAAATCATTTTTAGCATATTTTCACTTCTTTGCAAATCACATTTAAAGTATTTTTGCCTGTGTTTTAAAATCATCCCTGTGCTCTAAGCTTGCTACGGGGGGACTGAATTGGTATTGCATTTGATGGTATTCCTGAAAATTGTGCTCCCCTTCCATCTCTTTATACTGCATAGGGGGGGGGAGTGAATTGCCACAAGGGGAAAAGTGATTAGATTCTCTCTTGTTGAAACCATATCAGTTTATTTCTGTGCTGCATTCTTTTCCACCATTGCATTTCCTTGAATCCATAAAAGCATTCTCAGCTACCTTACCCTCTCTATACCAACTCATAAGTAATTAAATAAGCATGCAATTGTAATATTATCCATTGTTGATCACTGTCATATTCTTAAGTGTGATATCAAATATTAATTTATTAGAACTGTGGTATATATATATATATATATATATTGTTTAATTTTTCAATAAATCTGTTAATCTGCAAAACAAACCTACTTCTTTGCTCAGTGAGGTCAGGGGGATTCAAAGAGGGGTGTTGTATAAGGGTTTATCATCCAGATTATAACTTGTCATAAAAAAAATATATAAATAAGGGCTTCCCTTGGGCATCCCAGACCAGGCATTGACTTAGTTGAAGGGCTAAATTGAAGTCCCTTAACAAAGCATTCGAAGTGCAACTGATGAACCAGTCGGTTCAAATTCTAGCGGACAGCACCACTGCAATGTTCTATGTCAACAAACCGGGGGGCACACACTCTCCAAGTCAGTCCAAGTTGGCACAGGAAATATGGAAATGGGCACTCGGACGGGAGATATTCCTATCCTTCCAACACGTTCCAGGGGTACTCTACACTCTAGCAGACTCTCTGAGCAGGGATCCCCTACCAGAGGAGCACGAGTGGCAACTAGACCACATCTTCCCTCCTTGGGGTTATCCCACACAAGACTTGTTTGATACAAGAGAAAACGAGCAATGCCCAGGCTTCGTGTCTATGTTCCCCCAGCCAGACCCAAAGGGGAACGCCCTATGGATGAATTGGTCAGGGAAATTTGCTTGCGCTTTTCCTCCACAAATCCATTAATGAGCAGGATAGTGAACAAGATGCACAGAGAACAGATGACGCTCATTCTAGTTGCTCCCATGTGGGCGAGACAGCTGTGGTATCCAGATCTGTGCAAACTGGCGATGTGCGATCACATCAAACTCCCGTGTCAAACCAACCTGTTAACTCAATATGGGGGAACAGTGCTCCCTCAACCACACTCCATGAAATTAGCAGCATGGCACCTGAAGTTATATAGTTCGGACACCTTTATCTACCAAAGCGGTGTATGGATATCCTCAAGGAGGCTAGAAAACCAAACACCAGACACTGTTATTTTGACAAGTGGAGATTTGTAATTTGGTGCTAGTCTAACCAAATTTATGCTCCACTTGTTAGATTTGGGGTAAGTATTCAACTCCATAATGGTCCACCTGGCGGCTTTATCAGCATATATCACCTCTCAAAGTAAAGTATTGTGGTGGAAAATTCTAGTCATTAAGGCATTCATGGAGGGAGTAAAAAGACTCCACCCTCCAATTTCGAAACCACCACCAGGATGGGAACTCAATGTAGTACTTGCAAAGCCCCATTTGAGCCTATGCATAAGTCAAGTCTTAAACACCTGACATACAAGACTGCCTTCTTAGTGGCTATTACTTCCATAAGAAGAGTTGGTGAATTGCAATTTTTGTCAGTGCAGGACCCATTCTTTATCATCTTTAAAGATAAATTGGTTTTACGTACTCTTCTAGGTACTCCCCTAAATTAATTTCCAAATTCCACTTGAACCAATCCATTGAGCATCCAGCTTTCTTTCAGAATCCAACTAGCTCGGCTGAGGAAAAACTCCACACACTGGATGTGAGGAGGGCGGTCCTTTACTATGTAAACAAGACCCGGCCACTTAGGAAAACAGACCAACTGCTTATCTCCGTAGCACCAGGCAGAGGAGACGGCATTTCCAAGAATGCCATCTCCAGATGGATAGTCGGATGTATACAATTATGCTATTCATTATCAAACAAGATACTGCCTTTTACACCAAGAGCTCACTCCACACAGAACAGGAGCTACTCTGGCTTTTATCGCAAATGTCCCCTTAGGCAGCATTTGCAAAGCAGCTACATGGAGCTCAGTACACTTTCACTCGGCACTACTGCATTGACACCCATTTCAAATCAGATACACAGGTGGCACAAGCGGTTCTAAAACATCTATTTGCTGCTGCTACTTCTCACGACCCACCACCTTCTCTTAACACTGCTCGCTAATTTATGCATAGCATGTGATACACTTGGGTATAGGTGCGTTATAAATGCCATATATCATATCTAAGCAGGTTCCACAAGCCTCAGAAGGGATACATTACTCATCGTAATTGTATTTCTGATGCTTGTATCTGCTTAGTCACATGCGCCTACCCATCCTCCCCTGTAACAAGGTGCATAGATGTTATGAGCTTTTCTGTTATCGATCTGCTTGGATACACCTGTACTCGTGCTACACTTCATGCAACCTCATGTCGGAACAAAACAATCTGAGGGACCGCAACACGTGAAGGACCATGGGTACAATGGACATCACACTAGGGATAGTATTACTGGCCCGCTCTGTCGACGCCCCTTTTCGATATTTGCAATGAATGCTTAAGTGTAATACGTACTGTGCTTTTTAATTGTGAAGTGTTTAAGGCCTAAACTTATTTTTATTTCTATGCATTCTGCCTAAGTTATGTTAAGAGTGCTGTGTGTGCTTAACTGAACCCTTCACTGCTGTCACGCTTCCTAAACCTTGCTGCTCAGTCACACTAACCACATAGTTTGGCTATACAGTAATGTCTTATTTCTTTGTTCACCAATACAGGGAGGCATCTCAATCTCTCCACAGGGCTGATTTGGAAAGTCTTAACCCACCTCCCTATTGGCCAATTTCCAGGCCTTGCCAACCAATATGACACAAATTCCGGATGGCATAGACATCCAATTGGGAGGGGGTCGGGGGAGTCGTTTCTTTCCACCAGTGTCGCTCAGGGCTCTCAGCGCGCTGTTCCCTCATTACAGCGGTGTCCTGACGCCAGCGCCACTCCCCTCCTTGCCTGGGGTGTACCTGACGGATGCCGCCTGGCACTGCCCTGCCCCCGCCCCCCTTCTTAGCTTACTCAAATAGGGCACAATGGCTCTGCCCCTGGTACATAAACTTTGCTAGGCCACTCCTTGCAGACACAGCCGGGCTGGGATTTGTAGCCCGTTCCCAGCAACCACTCAAGGCAGATTGCCTTTCATCTTGCCGCCCCTCCCCAGACCCTCCTCAATTGCTTCTGGCACAAAATAGCTTTATAGACCACACCCTTAGGATGCACCTGTTATGGGCCCTAAAGACATTGTTAAACACTGTCGCTGCTTTCAGGTCTTTAACTTGGTCTTCAGGGATCATAACTCAAAGTTCGTCCCTCCGGCTAGCCCTGTGGGGCCATCAATGTCGTATATACAGGCTGATGCCGCAACAGGTTCATTTCTCTGAAGGTGGTTCTTTAAGTGTATTTGAGTCTGTACTTGATTGTGAGTACCCCCACTAGTTCTGATTAGTATTCGGGTTCACTCTTTCATGGGTTGCAGAGCCTTTCAGTAGGATGAAAGTAAAATTCCTTTCTTTTAGGAATAATGGGATTTTTTTATTTAGTCCCACTGTATTCACTTAAGACTTTCTGCATATTCATCTGGTTTGTTCTATGTTTAATTCCTCCAGTGTACAAGTCAGATGTGCAGAGACTACTGGAAGGTGAAGGGACCTCTCAGCTGGGACCTAGTGCTGGATGTCGTTCAGTAATAATCCTAGTTCCTGTTCGTCTGGGTGGAGAGATTCTGAATCCGGTCTATATTAACTGTGTTAAGGTGAGGCTTCCTCTTCTGATTACTAAGTTCTGTAGTGCAACTGTCCGTCCTTACAGCACTTTCTTTTTAGTTCTTTTAAAAAAGTCACAGCTAATGCTTTGTTTAGGCACACTTCTGCTATTAGGGAGATTTTGGGCACATATGAATCAGTCTACTTGGTTTACATGGTGCTTTCCTCCAATAGGTACTAGGGCTGGGCCACTAAGGGTAACTCCTTGGAAGTAGAATGATGATGTAAAGGTACAATAAACTCCTTCAGAATAGACTATAAGGGAAAGTCCACACAACATATTTGTACAATATATTCTTTATGGAAAAGGTATGCAAAGAAAATGTATACAATTTGCAGGTAAATACTTTTCAGATGTAGAAAAAACGGGACCACGTGGTTTTAAAAATGTAGTCTAGCGAAGTCCAACATGACCTTTGGTGAGAAACCGATTTCTTAAAGACCACATCCCATCAACCACCATGCAAACGTTATTGCTTTAGAATGGAACTTGAATCTGATTGGTTGAGTGTTTCTGTTGCAATTCTATCAGCGAAGATACCTAGTCTGCACACGGAGCTCCATGGAATGGTGAAACCCAGAGACCTAGAATTTAATGAGGGAAACTTAATGAAGCAGTCCAATTATCAGACTATTCACCACCAAGCCACCTTAGTGGTTGCAGAGTGGTCCTTTGTCAGCAAATGGAGTCCCGGTTCAGAGCCTGATGGACTTGGGTTTTCATTGAATCGCCTTAATACCGGATTGACAGAAACAAGGTTCCTGGAGCAACAGCTTGAAAAGTTGAAATTGGCTAGCCGGCAGCATAGGGCTACGTTCTTAACTTAAGCGTTCAACTTCAACTGCTTGCTTACATGGTATTCCTTCCCCTAGAACCCGAGCCCTCATGCTCTTCTGCGTGTGCCTCATAACCTAGAATTGTACCACAATGGTTTCCCATCCAGAGCTAGCAAACTGCTCTACGTTCACCTTCTCACCCTGCATCTTTCACAAAAATATCATTCTTTCTGTCAATCCGGATTGCCCTATATGGATCTACATGCAGAACCATTTGCAACAAAAAACTATTCATATACATCCTTGACATTCCGCACGCCACATACACGTTCTCACATCTGGCTAATATACTTAAACCTCTCCGAACTCACGCTTCATGCTGCCGCCAGTTGGTCCACACTATACAACTTGCAAACTCTCAGGAAACCTATACAATTCTGGAACCATAATGTTTTAAGCCAACCAGTACCCACTGTTCTTTATATGTCATACCCAGATTAACTCGCACCCATTTCAATTACATTCCTTCCCGCCCCCTCTGCTTTCTCTACCCTCTTTGCCTCTCCCCACCCCCCTCCAGTGACCTCAACCCCTCAGTCTTGACTGAGCATCCTCCCAATAGCCTGAGGTGCATCTGCTTTCACTAACTCGACTGCTGATCTGCTACCAAGCACACAGCCAACATCACCTTCTTAATATCAGATTTTGACATCCACATTCTTGCCGTGTTGGAAATCTGGTTCTTGGACCACTGCACTACTGTCATCTCAACTGTGGGCCCTTTGCAATTGGCTATATTCACTGTCATCTGTTTGGAAAGATTTCTATGGACTCTGTTTTTCTTTGTTTTTGAACCTTTCCTGACATTTTACTGAGCCGTGAAGCCTTCAGCCTCGCTCTCCTGGCCATTTGCTCATTTTGTTGGGAGAAACTGGTCAGTCCTTCAGACTGTCAGTACTGGGTCTTTTACATTTTTTAAACTTATCATTGCACACAGCATCTTACAAAAGTATCCCCATTGCACTGCATCACCCTAGCTTTTTACACTTGGAATGTTTGGTTACTTTAATATGTGCTTAAAGACAAACTGGTGGCAGCAGATGTATTTTGTACCACTTTTGCATTTATTTCTAGTGTGCACATTTGCGTTCACTTATTATTTTGCATTTTTTAAAGCGTTCCCAGCCCGCGGGCATCGAGGCGCTGTTACAGGAATTGTTTTTTTTGTTTGTCTTAGTTGCAAACGCGCTTAAATACCCAGAGGTTTCTAAGCGCGGACCCGGGGCTCGAACCTGTGTTGCTTCGTGTCATCTTGCTTCCAAAGCGAGAACGTTGCCACTGAGCTATCCTCAGAAACGTGGCTAATGCCCTTAAATGGCTACATCATTAGTTTATTTCGCCTTTTCTTTGGACATATTGTTAGGCCTTCTTCCTGCCTTGCCAGGTAAGGAAATCCCATAAAAGATTGAGCACTTGCTGCTGCTTTCACAGGTTGGTGCTGTGTCTGTGTCCGGCCCAGGAAGTGGGTGGGACTGGGGTCCCACTCCACATCTGTGGTGCAAAAGGTTCTAGGTGTGGGGCGCGAGTGAGCCCAATAGATGTCTCTGACTGGACAAGTATTGGCTGTTTGAACGGTGCAGATCCTTTGCATTGGTGGGCTCAGGCTTGCTTCCAGGCTTGATTTTTAGATAAAAAGAGGACTACAGCCTTTTCTTCAGATCAGAATTGGCGTCAAGAATCCCTCGTAGACCAACAGCCAACTGAAGATCCGAAGATGACATCCCTTCCTGTGTCTGGCCCAGTGAAGCCCTGAGCAGTGCTTCAGCCCTTGGACTAGCAGGTTTTGAGGATACAGCCATCCTGATAACTTCGGAATTGTTCCTGGACATCCGGTGGACTGACCAGCTCTCTCATGGGCAACGTCACCAGAAGCATCACCGTTCTGCCTTTGCAACTGGAACTTTGGTGGTCGCCAGCATGTGATACAAGTGGCTGCCCCAGCAAATGTGAGCATCCCAGTCTCTGGAGATCCTGTCCTGGAAAAACATCTTCAACCACGACTGGAAGGACGCCTGCAGTCATCGGTGGGCATGGCTGTGGCTAGAAGTCGCATTCTACCATCCTGTGAACTATCCTGCATTGCATCACCAGGGGTTGCATATTACATCTGGACCTGAACGTAAGTATTCTTGCACCTCTCACCGGAACAAACCAGGGGAAATCCAACCTGCGGTGACCCATGTGATTCAGTCCTAGAATAAATATTGTATTTTTTTTATACATTCCTGTCTAAATTGAATTTCTGTGTGTGGATATATTGTGGGCCACTGACTCAACTCATTCTCTCCTGAGAATAGCTCTCCACGTTTACTTTGCTTGGGCTTTGGCTTACCTCCGAGTTACCTGTTCACTATAACTAGGGTGACATCCTTAAATATATCCACCCTGCAGAAGCGAACATCAACCACCTGAGTATAATGGGTGGGGGGGGGGGGGGGGGGGCGTAGCACTTGCTTTTCTCAAAATTCACCATTAATCTTTTCCAAACCTCCTCCTTCTTGCCTACTACTTTGAAAAACATGGCACTGAAAGTCCCTACTCAGAGTAATGTGGCAAGGTTCCTTTGCCTGGCATCGAGCAACGGGTCCAGCAGCAGTGACGGCCACGCCTGTCCTCTGGAAAGAACATTGTTCCCATTTCCGGGACAGGCAACGTAGGCAGGTCCAAGAGGCTGAGGTGCATAAAAACACCTTGCTCAGGAGCTGATCTAACTGACCCGGCATATTGAGGGGAACAGAGTTGCAAAGGGTTCCTTCAGGACACACAAGGCAGAGGTTTTTCTTCAGGTTTTTCGAGATTCTGAGATGCTGGTGTAGAGCCTTTCTCGCCATCTTCGGATGAGTCCTTTGTCCTGGTGCTTTGTGATCAAATCCTACTATTTGATGGTGTGGGGTGCAACTTGTACACTATTCTGGAGTCTTGGTGTTGTCTGCATCCTACATTCGTGCACCATTTATGCAAATATTTACATGGCCAAACTCCGGGGCTGTCCCACACATCCCACACGAGGCACACCTTTTTAAACTCCTGTCCAGAGCTTATATGGGCAATAACACTCTGATTGTTAGAAAGATTTTCTTTTTGCACCTTTCCCGCCATAGGTGTCTAGGGGACCCTAGTCTCTTTGCTTGTTTTCGAACCATGCCCTTACCTTTGGCAGTCACTAAAGCCTTCTGCTTCTTTTGCTCATGGGGAAACTGACAAGTCCCTAAGACTGTCAGCACTGGGAGACTGCCGCTCTTTATGAATTCTTATATTTTATTTACTTGCACACATCACCTTACTGTAAAGTGCAGTTGTGATACTTTGTATCCTGAATGCTTCATATTATAGCTTTTTGGTTACTTGAACATTATTCCTAAAACAAGCTGGTGGGGGCTGTAATTTTGACATTTTTCACTCATTCTTTTGCTGTGTTCTCGGGTCAGGAAATGCCTTGTATGGGAAAACTTTGACCTTTGGGGGCTAAGGGCTTTTGGGTGTGTGAGCCAAAGGAGGAGGCTCGGACTGTCTAGTTCCAATCCACAAACTCGGGATCCTGAAAGTCTGTTGCTGGGCAGATGTGGTGATCAGTGGTTGTCCATGATTGGGAAATCACTGGCTGTTTGAATGATGCAGATCCTTACCATTGGTGGGCTTGCTACCAGCCTGAATCTTGGATAAAAAGGGCGACTCCTGCAACTGTTCTTCAGATCTCTGTTGCAGCCAACACTTCCATAAAGACTAGAGGCGCTTGCTGACAACCAGAGGACAACTCCTGCAGCTGACCCGCATCAACTCCAGTGATCGGCCCAGTGAAGCCCTGCTCTTCTGCCTGATCTCCAGAAGAGCTTCATTGGTGCTTCAACCATGGGATCAACCAGTCCCCCTCCAATCCCCTCCCCCAACTCCCTGCTCGAAGAGCCTTGCCTTCAGAATTGTCACTAGCTCTCTGGACGATCTTGCAGCCGTCGTCCAAGTAAAGCCTTGGAATTTAGCAGATCTTCACCTAATGTCACAAGTTGCCTGCTCCTTACCCCAAGGGATGCTGTGCTGGGGCTGCTTCTGTGCTCCCCGATGGATGATCTCCTGTCACCGCCTGACCGTGGTGACGTTTGTTGGAACACTCCCTCGGTCCCATGAGGTGTCTCACCACAGAAGTCTCCCATCTTTCATCGCTTTGGGCCTTCAACTGGAAGCTGATAGATTACCGTGCATCGCGACAGACTAAAACTAAATCTTTTGCACCCACGACCAATGGGCCTTCCACGACAGGACCATGCTCAGAAGATGTTTCTCCAACAAATTCCGGAACAACTATAGTGGTCTGTGGAAGAATTGGAGCCGGGGGTGGGTGGGGGGTGTTAACATGCCAGCTTCTTTCTCCCCCTGTTTGCCATAGGGTTGCATTGGGTGTAAAGTCTTGACCCTAACTCACTCGGACCTATCCCCTGGTGGTGAAACCTGGGTTAAAGATCCTTTCCTAGGCCTACCCTAGTGAGTAGGATTCAGTTGAGTACTGAACTGATCTATATTAAAAACATGCAACTTTGAAAACTTTCTAAAAGCACCACCACAGCCTACTGCTTCATTTCTGAATAACCTTACTTGAAGAAGCTCTACCATGGGCCTTTGGGCACAGGGACCCATATCCTCTCAGGGTTGGACTTGAGCTTGAGGGAAATGTTCTTGTGTTGGTTTGCCTGTTTTCCCACCTGTATTGCACTGGCATTTGATGCATATGCAGCTCTATTCTCCTAATGGCAAATGTGTTTACATATTTTGTGTGACTATACTTGTGATTTTTAAATGCTTGGTGTGTAATTTAAAGGCCCAATAAGTGTATTTTTATATACTTACTGACTAACTTGAATTACTGGTGTTGCTCTATGTGAACTCTTTGTATCCCTAGACCACTCGCACCCTTTCCGAGACTAAGCCCTGCCGCTCTGCTACCTCACCTTGATTGGATTTTGGCCAACTTCTCGGGGTCTTCCCTGTTCACCATTATAGGGTGGCCTCACAAGATCTGTCTTAGTGATCATTCCCAGTCATCACACACAAAGGACCAGCAAATACAGTTCTAGGTTACTTGATTACAAACTAACTCGACTCCACAATCGTTTTTTTTTTCTGAGAGCAAGAAATGCACACTGTGGCTGAAATGAACACAATTTGTGCAGTCCCAAATTAAAGGACTCACCAATCAAAACCTGAGCACACTGTTGCCAAGGATAGTTATCCAGGTAAACCTCTGGGCACTTTTATGATTGCAAACACTTTGGAGGCCATAAGGGATTGTTATGCCCCCTCTCCCACCCCCGTACATAAGGGTCGTTTTGGGCCGTGCACATTAGACACAAATTAGAATTATCCTCAGTGAAACCTAAATGGGATTCGCTAATGTTAAAGGGTATCACAAAAAATAGGAAAACATTCAAGGGGACTCTCATGGGCAGAAAGTATTTTTCTAATTAACACCCACATGCCCCCAAATCTAAAATGGTCTGTGCCAGACTAAAATCGTGCTCCATCCAGTTGTTGTCTCTCAGTACTGAAGGAGCAGATCTGTTCTGCTGTCAGGATTGAAGTGCATAGGGATTATCCAGTGCAGCTCCCAGTAATTGAGCCTAGAGTGTGGTACAGCTGATAGTCTGTGAGCACTGATCGCTAACAGAAATAGCGGGTTCACAAGTCTGAATTGGGGTGCGTTAGTAGTTGCATATGCTGGGGAGTGGGCACCTTTTTCCAAATGTTGTCAGGTGTTGCTGTTCAGGTTAGTTAACAGTGCTCTGTAAGGGTTCTTGAATAGCATTAAACAAAAGCACACGAGGTCCAAGCCGAGCCATACACATGACTGCTTGATTAACAGGAACTGCTCCTAGGTCCGGGTGCTAATGCTTGTAAAGTGGTTCTATAGATGGAGGCTTCTTTCATTCGCTCTCTATATATCACCGACTCTATCCATTGCTTTGTGTACTCCCGATTCCATCAGTGTAATATTCCTGTAACATGTTCTCTACAAAATTTTTAAACCTTTGTTTCAGGTGGTATTATTGCCTCTAACAATTCTAAACTACTGCAGAGGCCTGGCTGCGCCCTCGTGTAATCCCCTGGTTGTCCGTATTTTTATTCATTATTATTTTTTTTTTTAATAGAATTAAAACCTTTGGTTTCTGTTTAATAGAATAAAAACCCTTTGGTCACTGTTTCTTTTTTTTTTTTGGCGTTGGGCATCAATTGGTTTCTTTGTTCCTATATTAGTTTA
Source organism: Ambystoma mexicanum (assembly GCF_040938575.1). Classification (NCBI taxonomy): domain Eukaryota; kingdom Metazoa; phylum Chordata; class Amphibia; order Caudata; family Ambystomatidae; genus Ambystoma; species Ambystoma mexicanum. Next base: position 1,204,961,168 of record NC_090926.1, on the reverse strand, counting down.
TTCTGGTTGATGCAACCTCTTAGTTTCTTGGCACAGCTAGCTGGTGATCTGATGGATGAACCTTACCTGGTCTTTCTCATTCTCCTGGGGTTGCTGCACCACAGCATATCATCCTTGGGATTTCTTTTCTTTGGATTGCCCTCGGGGCCACGTAAAGATATGGCACACATGTCGGGTGCCTTTTTTAGACTATGGTACAAACAATTTGCGGGTCTGCATGTTTTACCTAGAACCTTCAAAATCCATCTGCATCAGTAGCTCCAACAGCTATTCACCGTCCAATCTCTGGGACTTTTATTTGAGGAAGCAAAGTGCAAGTCCATCTCTGGAAAATATGTTGTGGCAATTCTGATCGAAGTCCTTCAGCAAGCAGGTTGTTTTATCTGCTTGGAATTGTAATCCACGTTGATGCAAGAAAATAAAGCCACAGGTTAATAATCCCCTTCAGCTCCTGATGAAAGAACTTGCCTTGATCCTGGTTTGCTTGAACCAAAGCCATCTAGAGCCTGCTAGTGTTTCATGTGTTCTTGAATTGTCTTACTGCAATAGACAATGATGCGTGTGGGCCTAGGCAGCATCAGTTTCCTATAAAGTTTCTTTTGACATAATCGTTCATGTGGGCTACACTGCACACCTTCTGTAAAAAAAAATATTCACAGCACAATTGGACAATGGGTTTTTATCAGGCTTTACTCTGAGATCTGCTCTGATCTTCTTTCTCCCCCACAAGTGATCAGGAAATCTTTTTATGGAGGAAGTGGGAAAGACTGTACAAGTAAGTGGAAATGATCACTGTGTGGGCGAGTTTAGTAATGATCTGTAGCCCGCCCCCATACAACTTATCTGTCAGACTGGTGACTAATCCTTCCAACTTGGTTATGACTACACCTCCCAGTAGAAGTTGGTTAAATGGTAGCTGGCCATTGAACCTTTTTGTCAGTGGCATTGAGTGGGCAGCACCACCCCTGGCTTGAGAAAGTAATCAACCTTCTGTTTTTCTTGCACATCGTGTGAGGTTTTAACCCCACACAAGTTCCTACAAAGCCTTTGGGTTTTTGTGTAGTTCAAACTTGTTTTTATTTTTCATTCTTGTAGTCTATCCAACATCTGTCTTTCAAACCAAGGTGTATCCAGTTTTCAAGCCCAAATCTCCTTGCCCCTAGACAGAAAGCCAAGTGTCTGCCTGTGCTCTTGTGGAGGTTCAAGGTTGCTCTTGGTCTAGGGACACACGTCCTCAGAAGGAATTCCCGCAGTCAGCAGGCCCTCAAAACTATGATTTTTGTGGGACTCTAAATTTGTTGAGAATGGCAGTTCCCTTTAGACTTTACTCAATCCCTTTTCTTGATAACATCAAAGCAAATGCCACAATATGCTGTAAAACAAATGTATATCCAGTTGTGACTGCTTTACATTGAGAACATATTTAGGTTCGCCCTATAGGGGTTGGTCCATACTTGCATATACATTTTGTGACGATTGCCTTTGTCTGCAAGTTCCGGTGCATGGTACTTGCTTTGGTCAACCTGACACTCCTCTGCTCACCTTAACTTTCTTATGTCTGGTGATCCGTTTCCCAAAGCTTTACATTTGATGGAGCTGGATGCAAGGGTAAAGAAACGTTATTCCTGTTGTGATTCTCATGGTGTGTAGACTCCTTACACACAAATACTCCCATGCTGAGTTTCTTTACAGATGAGGGTCTTCTGATAACTCTGTTTAGAGCTGTATAAACCAAGGCAAACTTAGTTTTAGTCTCTGATACAAACCTAATCTTTTCCATTGCTTTTGTGACTTCAGATTCAAAATATCGAAAGCCAATCACCTCAAAGTAGCACTTCTTTTTTTTTTTTTTTTAGTATAAGGCCCAACTCAAAATAGCTCAAATCTCTGTGGCTGTACATTTGTTGCATATAGTGTTTGCTAACCATAGGGAAGTTGCACACATCAACCCTCCACCTTATGGCCCCCAAACTCCCTTCATCCCTTGCTCTCCTCCACTTAACCGCACAAAATTGCTCTTGAAATGCGATTCATCCTTATCGGCGTCTTGGTGTCCTGTGATGCTCAATGTTCAATTTTATCACCCTATGATACTGACAGGCTTTCTGATACCTGTTGTGTGCCATTATCTTGACCCCTACTGTAAAACATAAGTCCTAATGGTAGGCTGATTGCAGTGCCTGTGAGCCTCACCTTCACGTTCATCTGCTCCCAAGAAATGACAAAACTGCTTAACCTATTTGTGGCTAGTTTGTTTGTTTGTTTATTTATTTATTGTGCGCACCAGACCCTAGGGTAGCAGGGCGCAAGAGAACAAGGAGGTTTACAGCTTAGTTAACGTTTACAGGTTACAGATTAGTTAACGTTTACAGGTTACAGGCATAGTGGACATTTCGAATCTGCAGGGTAGGGCAAGTGCAAGTGCAGATAAGGCGTAGCTAAACAGTCAAATCTATGGCGATCAAACAATAAAAGCAGGTTAGTACAAACATTATAAGAAGACGTTACGTATAAAGTGACATACGCTATGTCGCATTCTCAATAAGCCATTTTATGGTGTTCTTTCTGAAGTTATTGAAGGTTTGGTCAGATCTGAGTGCAAGGGGTAGGGAGTTCCATAACTGTGCTGCCTTAACTGGGAAGCTGGAACCTCCAATGGAGGCTAGTTGACAAGTTGGCAGGCCAGAAAGGGGAAGAGTGCTGCACTGGAAATGCCTGCCAGCGTGCCGAGATTATTTGGAAGTCCTTGCGGGTATGTGTGTTTTTTTTCTTTTCTAGCTGTCCCGCTGTGCTACGCTATCTTGAGTATGTGCTTGGAGTGTCCACATTTTGAAAGCACCATCAACCAATACAATATAACATTTCTGATGTTTGTTAATCTGCTTAGAATCACATGCTGTGCATAGTCCGACATCCAGTGGTCACTGCGGAGTATTGCATTTTGTTTTTCGTAGTCGAAAAGGGGACGTTGACAAGGCGTGTCTGTCACTATCCCTATAGTGACGTGCAGTGTACCCACAACCCCTCACGCGTCGAGGTCCCTCAGATTGTTTTTCTTCCACCCAGTTATTGGTCGCCTTTATGCGGAGCTCCTAGAGAGACATTGCAAAATCATTTCCTCGACCCTTGGTCGTTTATTATTAACTATCACATAGATCCCTCACTCGACGTAGCTGCCAAGCTGTTCTCCGCCGAGCAAGATCTTCGACGGAGGGACGAGCGGAGGAGATCCTTCGGCGCTGCCGAACATGTGGCCTGGCCTCGCCGGCCTAACACAGTAGGGAGAGTGGGGTTGTTGGTCATTTCTTTGTTTCACTCTGAGAATGCCTTTCTCTTTCCCCTCCCTCTCTTTCGAGGTCGTAATCACATTTCATGCCCTCAGCTATGCAGAGGACGCCCTTTAGGGTTTGCCCGCGTTGCAAGGGCAAGTTTACCTGGAAGGACAAGCACAAACGGTGTAACCGTTGCTTGCCCCTCGATCACAGAGGACGGCTGTGCGGCCTGTAAAGTTACTCAAAACTTTAAAGGACCGCAGGGTCAAAAGGTGGGCAGCCTATGCGATGTCTAGGTCTGACTCCTCGCCAGCTGCCGCCGCCGAATGTGATGAGGACAGTGATTACACGGCCTCCGCAATGGAGGTTGTAGACCTCCCGAAGGAGCGTTCCCGCTCCTCGTCCGTCCCCGGCCCCGACAAGCCCGGCTCACGCCCCGCTTATGGGGATGAACACCCCGGCGACAAGGCCGAACACAGAAAAACACATAAGCGCATACCCCACGGCATGCATTTGTCGAAGACGAAGGCAGCCATAGCGTCAACGGAGGCGTCGGGGTCCACCGGCGTCTTCCGCTAACCGTAAGGGTCGCAAGCCCTCCCCGCCTCCGCGACCGGCGACTGGGGTTTGTGTAAATAAGGGCGCTAACCCCAAATCCTCGGGCGACGCGCCTCGCAAGAGTGCGTACGTTGCCAGTAAAGACTCGGCACTGCCTAGCGCGACGGCAAGCGATCCCTCGACGGAGAAGCTGATCGCCGAAAGCCTCGCACGTATAGCTTCTAAAGACAGCCAGCGACGGACGGCGGGTGACACGTCGAAAACCGCTCACCAGGCCAAAGAAACGCCGAGGACGCCGGAGGTTAGGCTGGGACAGCTCCCACTGTCGACAGAAGACCCTAGTCAGCAAGAAGGTTTCTCAGAAGGCGAAGGATCTTCGAGAGGAAATTCCCTTTTCACTCCCAGACCGCTCTGGCCTACCTTGCTGGACTGTAGAGAGGTTCCAGTCATGTATGGACAAGCTAGACAGGTGCATGGCCATCCCAGAAAATAGGATACCCAAGAGGCCAAGGGAGGTACTCCAGGAGGGGCCATGGGCTAAATACCCAAAGCTCTTTAACCCCCTACAGGAAGACATGAACTCTTCCGACCTCACTGAAGAGGACTCTCACTTCCAGGAAGAGGATGAGTTTGTGAATAATGAAGACCAACAAGAGGGAGAATGATGATGAGACTAACCCAGGTAAGGAGGGCTACGAGGAGGACCCAGGTGAAGGTGGCTCACAGCCCTGGCAGTCGCCATCAGGGTCCACAGACCCCGACATTATAGACATTTCTTCTCCTCAGACCACACCGGTCAGGAACCCATCTCCAGTAGACGATCAGCCCTCCTTCAATGCGCTACTGAGGAAGGCAGCAGCGCATTTTGAAGTTGAAACTGGGGAGGTCACCCCAGATACTGATTTCGTCGAAAGGATTATTAAAGAAAAACCTCCCACTAGTTAAACTATTCCTATCCTATCGTCGGTTAAGAGACAACTCACCCCATCGCTGTCCATCCCTGCGCTGGTAAGAGGGGTCGATCCAAGAATCGAGAAATTGTTCTCACCCTCTCAGTCAGACCCATTATATATCAGGGGTCACTCAGTCCCGGACTCCTTAGTGGTGACTAACACAAGGAAGAGGGCTGGGGTTCCACTGTCAACCAGCGAGGCACCCCCAGATAAAGAAGGGAAAAAGCTTTATGCCTTGGGCAAAAGAATGTCCGCCTCGGCAGCGTTTTCAATTAGGATTGCCAATAATAATACATTGTTGGCAAGCTATGCTGATGCTCAATGGGGAAAGCAGGACATCGAAGAAGCCCCTGAACCTCTAAGAACTCGCTTATTGGCTAGTTACAGAAGGAGCTCTGGTCAACCAGAGCATCATTAAGAACACTCTTGATGCGGCAGAAACTGCTGGCCGTTCTTTGGTGCAGGGAATTCTGCTGAAGAGTCACATCTGGCTTCGCAATTCCGGTTTCAAGGCAGAAACGCAGGCGTCACTCATTAATAAGCCAATAGAAGAGTCTAATCTCTTTGGAAGGGCAGTGGACGACGCACTGGAAAATGCAAAGAAAGAATTCGACACCATAAAGACCAAATCTCAAAGCCTCCAAACAGGCGGGGAATTGGGAACAAACGCTTTTTTTCGTGGCCAGCAGCAGCATTACACTGCGGGCAACTGGCCCTCTAATCAGGGTACCAGTAACCAGTATAACCAAAGAGGACGACGTGGCAAGGGCAGAGGCCGGGCCTCCAGCCCCAGAGGCACCCCGGCAAGTAACACCAAATGACCCCTCCCATGCGTCTCCGGTTGGGGGCCGTATAACATCGTTCCTTTCAGCATGGGAGGGAATAACATCAAACCGGTGGGTATTGTCAACCGTAGCCCACGGGTACTGTATAGAGTTCAGTCGGTCCCCCACCTACAGACCTCCAAGGGGACGACGCCTGTCACCAGAACACCTAGTCATCCTCCTGCAAGAAGTAGAACAGCTGCTACAGAAAGGAGCAATAGAGGCCGTGCCCCTATCTCAGGTAATGGAAGGTATTTATTCAGTGTACTTCCTTGTACCCAAAAAGGACCTAACCATGCGCCCTGTACTAGATCTGCACCCAGCGAACAAATTTGTAAAACCACAAAAATTTCGTATGGTAACATTACAGGAGGTAATTCCCCTGCTATCTCAGGGGGACTACATGACAACACTAGACATGAAAGTTGCATACTTTCCTATTTTGATGTTGCCAGCGCACAGAAAATACCTCAGGTTCATGATAGGGGGCAAACACTACCAGTTCAGAGTGCTACCCTCCGGCATAGCGTCTGCACCGAGGGTATTCACAAAGGTACTCGCAGTGGCAGCGGCCCACCTGCGCAGGTTGTCCATACCGGTATACCCTTACCTCGACGATTGGCTCATAACAGGGGAGTCCTGCGAGACATTCTTCTCAAACACCCAGACAGACCTTTTGTTCCAACTGGGCTTCTCCATCAACGAGAAGAAGTCCAGCTTAAACCCCAGCCAAATCAAACAATTCCTAGGGGCTCTAATTCGAACAAAAGATGGCCTTGTCTTCCCCTCCAACGAGAGGGTCCAAAATATGCTGTTTCAGATCCCTCAATATGTGGCTGGTCGAGAGGTGACGGTACGCAAAGCAATGCGCTTGCTAGGAATGATGGCGTCATGTATTTATTTGGTACCTCGCCTGCGCCCAATGCAAGAGTGGCTCAACTGCCAGTGGTGTCAGGCCAGCGGACAATGGGACGATCTAGTGGTGGTCTCGCAGGCCTTGGTTCTCTCGCTACGGTGGTGGTCGAAGGAAAACCTGGTAATGGGGAAACCATTTGCCACACCCGCAGTGGAAGCCACTCTAGCCACAGACGCATCCCTCACAGGATGGGGGGCTCACCTAGCCAATCAGACTGCTCACGGAGTCTGGACTCCGAGCGTAGCTTCCAAGCACATAAACTTATTAGAGCTACTTGCGGTGTTCAAGGCACTGAAAGCCTTCCAGACACACCTACAAGGGAAGGCAGTGATGGTCCTCACGGACAGCACCACAGCCATGTACTACCTCAACAAGCAAGGGGGCATTCGCTCTCCAGGACTGTCCAAGCTGTCCCAGAACATCCGGAAGTGGGCTCTCAGACACATGTTCCTATTGTCACAACATGTACCAGGGGAACTCAATCTGCTAGCAGACGAACTCCGTAGAGACTTCCCTCTGCCCTCGGAGTACGAATGGCGATTACACGAAGACATCGTCTTCACACAATGGGGCTTCCCAGAAATAGACCTGTTCACAACTCAGGAGAACTCACAATCCCTAGATTTACGCCTCCAGATACCCGCAGAACCGCTCCAAGGGGAACGGTCTCTGGATACCATGGTCAGGGAATTTTGTTTACGCTTACCCCCCCCCCCCCCCCCGACTCCTCTGCTGAACAAGATAGTGCACAAGATGCACCAGGAACCAGTTAATTCTGATACTGATAGCCCCGATGTGGGCCCGGCAACCATGGTCTGCGCACCTGATGGAGATGTCCCTGTCCCCACCAGTGAAACTGCCCTGCCCGTACAACTTGCTGTCACAGGACAAGGGCAAGACACTACACCCATGCCCACAGAACATGAATTTAGCAGCCTGGCTCCCGAGGTCATAGAATTTGGCCATTTACAACTCCCTCAGAGATGCATGGACATTCTCAGAGAAGCTAGAAAACCCAACACTCGCCACTGCTATTCTAGCAAGTGGAAGAGATTTGTCATTTGGTGTAGAGGTAAGAGCATCAACCCAGTCCACTGCTCTCCCACACAAATTGTCCTTTACCTGACCCATTTACTGGACTCAGGTCTAGTGTTCAATTCTATTAAAATCCATCTAGCGGCACTTTCTGCATACACCACCTCTCAACTTAAGCTGTCATGGTGGAAAGTCCCAGTTATCAAAGCCTTCATGGAGGAGGTAAAGAGAATACACCCTCCGATAGCAAACCCAGCTCCCGGCTGGGACCTTAATGTGGTACTAACCAGGCTCATGGGGGTCACCCTTTGAACCCATGCACAAGGCAACTCTTAAGGACCTCACTCTTAAGACTTTCATCGCTATCCTCTCCATTAGGAGAGTAAGTGAACTACAGGCTCTTTCTTCACAAAGATAAGGTGCTTCTACGCACACACCCAAGGTTTGCTTCGAAATTCATATCGAAATTCCATGTCAACCAGTCAATAGAACTACCAACTTTCTTTCAAAACCCTTCCAATTTGGAAGAAAAGAGCCTGCATACACTCGATGTGTGCGGAGCTGTCGTGTTTTATATGGAAAGAACTAGGCCACTGAGAAAGACTAATCAGTTCTTTGTCTCGGTGGCAGCAGGAAGAGAAGGAGATGCAGTCTCAAAGTCCACTATTTCTAGATGGATTGTTCAATGCATCACTCTGTTACACTCTTGCTAAGAGAGAACTACCCTTCAAGCCAAGAGCGCACACTACTCGAGGCACTGGGGCATCCATAGCATTCATTGCAAACGTTCCCCTGAGTCCATTGCAAAGCGGCAACCTGGAGTTCTGTACACACCTTTACAAAACACTGTCTAGATGCTCACTCTAGATCTGATTCCCAGGTGGGACCAGCAGTATTAAGACCTCTTTTCTCTACTGTTCCTTCTCACAACCCACCTCCAATTCCGGGTACTGCTCGCTAGTCTATGCACAGCATGTGATCCTAAGCAGATTAACAAACATCAGAAGACAATGCATTACTTACCGTAAAAGCATTTATAAGTTGTATCTGCTTAGATTCACATGCGCCCAATCCGTGCTCGGATGGAAGGAACATAGACATCTTTCTACATCTCTCTCTCTTTTCTGCACTCACGTATAGAAGGCTCCCTCAGGGCAGAGAAAATACAGAGGGACCTCGACGCGTGAGGGTTTGTGGGTACACTGCACGTCACTATAGGGATAGTGTTACAGACACGCCTTGTCAACGTCCCCTTTTCGACTACGAAAAACAAAATGCAATACTCTGCAGTGACCACTGGATGTCGGACTATGCACAGCATGTGAATCTAAGCAGATACAACCATCAGAAATGCTTTTACGGTAACTAATGCATTGTCATATTAAGGTAGCGATCTCCTGTGGTGCTCAAACATCTACCTTGACTGCGCAGGCTAAGTCTTTGGGTCTTATTGTTGACCCACTAAGGGTTGAAAATGTTAGAATCCTATTCTTAAAATCAGCAGATTTCCAACCTCGTATAGTTCTCCCCAAACGTTAATTTTGTTTATTTGTGTTAGCATTCTTGAAGGACATGGCAGAATTTACTAAGGCATTTATTTGGTGGAAGACTTTTTTTTTTTTTTTTGCATTGGCAGTAAATCAGCTGTCATGTTGGGGAGAGAGAGAATGTTGATAAAATGTACTTTTCAGCTCTGGCATGTATCTCTTCAACATCGGAGGCTCTCCTGATTTATTTATTTTTTGGGGGGACTGCAACTTCCATAGGCTTTAGCCAGCACAGTCCATGATCTGGTATCATGGGAGTCGTAGTTCTAAACATCTAGTGAGATGCAGTTTAGAGGCTCCTGGCCTATATTAATAATTCCAAAACAGACTTTAAGGCGTCTGCTTTTGAATTGATTGCATTCTCCCATAGATATCTCATTTTGATAGATATCCCACCCAACGGAAAATTTGACTGGGGGCATAGTGCTGTGCTACCTCTGTGTTCCCCCGACAGTGCCACTTTCGACCCCAGACGTGGCGTCAGTCGCCGTACTTAAGGAATGCACTATGCCTCCTTACCTCAGCTTCTTTATTTTGTATGCTCCACACACAGTTTAAGAAACACTTCTCAAAACATTTTAATGTAATTTAACTAGCATCAGAATGTCTGGGCCCAAACCATTGGGGTTCAAATGCTGCAAGGGCTGCAACTCCAATGTCCCTCACGGACATGCACAATATCTTTGTGCAGTCTCTGGGAGTGCAGCATGTCACTGAGCAATGCGGTTCTTATCCATCCATGAACCTGAAAGCAGTAAGGGACTGCTCAGTGACATTGGCACTCAGAAGACCCTGTTGGAAATCGCCAGCTATGCCTGCTGCAAAGTCCTCTGTTCCAGACAATGAGGTACCTACCCCAGAGAAGGAAAGTGGGTAGACGTCATTAAAATATCAAAGCAGTCATAATCTTGTTGTGACTTCTGACAATCTTACTCTTCTTCCTCGCACAAGAGGAAGGCGCGGACAGGCAGAACTCTGACACTTCATGTGGGGGTTGGTGGGCGGGGGGCTTAAGTCCTGTCCTTCAATGGGGTCTACAAAGGGGAAATGGGAGGACTTGAAGCAGATGATGCAGGGCTTGAAGGCAGCGGCTGGTAAGGCTTCAGCACTGACCGTGCCTGCTTCGTCAGGCACGAAAGTGGCCAAGGGAGGTCCAACACCCTCGACCTCAGTCCAAAGGAAGCCTGCATTGGTACTGCCAAAGGGCTATGTCAATTCCGCTCTCGCCGGTTCAGCCAGGGGATGGAGGCAACATGCCAGAGTCCAGATTGAAATTCTACATTTCCATGCAGTATATTATAGCTGAGAAAGGAGACCCTGAACTATTTAGATGAACCCCTTGATTAGGGGGGGGGACCAGTGCTTGCGGAAAAGTCTGCATGACGCAAGTGGGCTGGATACGTCCCCCGACATGGTAACAGCAGTTATCTCCATACATGCACCCAAATGCTTAGTACCGCAAGACGGTCGAGGAGGTGGTCGTCGCTCTGTTTCTGTGCTCCATCAGAGTTGCTACAGCAGTACGTAATCATCTGTGCTTGTTTCCGGTTATCGACTCAGATTGTATGAGAACGTATAAGCCGGCAAGCAATCTCATTTTTGAAGGTGCTCAGAGTCCAGGAGGGCTAGCAGTGGACACTGCAACGATGAGTACGAGGCCTTCAACCTCAATGTCCAATCTTCTGACTGATGGGGAGTCTAAGAAGGTTGATGCCTTAGCTAAGGTGTTCGCCTCGGCGAGCATGGCATTGAAGGCTATTAATGCATTTGCCAAATATTTACGCATTCCGGGGTTGGACTATTATAGAATCCGCTGACCTTTTCCTAGAGGGTTTTATCATGGATGGTTTTCTGGCCATGGTGAAGGATGGTAAGGAGATGGCGTGACGAGCATTTCAGGCCAGACTTGATGCCACAGATTGTGTGGGTCAATCGATGGGAAACATAGACTGTGCTGCGCAGAACCTCAGAACCCCTCACATCTGAGGTTCTGGCTTCTAGGTGAATGTCCAGGTGAAACTCTTCTACTTCGTCGTTCGATGGGGAACACTTGTTTGGCCAATAACAGAAAATGCATTCACACATTCTCTCGGTCTGGCAGGCCAGAGGTGCATCAAACTGCCAATCGGCCACAGCACCCACAATGATGGAAGGCGATAACCGTCCGACTCTTCCTTTAGTTGGTGGAACTGTGATTCTGATTGCCATTTCTCAGGCGAACCCCAGACAGGCCACCGACACCCTCAACATCCGGAGCTTCAGGAGGAACTGCAAGCTCTCTTGTTGAAGGGGACAGTGGAAGATGTACAAGCCATGGAGAGGATTGGACTGGTACTCCTGCTACTTCCTGGTCACAAAGAAAGGGGTGGGGGGTCTCTGTCACATCCTCTACCTCCAGAACATGAACCAAAGGACACTTTCAGGATGGTGATGTTAAATTCTCCAGGGTCTACAATACCAGGACTGGCTGGGGTCACTACCTTCAGACCTTTATTTCCACATGCCAATCCACCTGAAGCACGTCAGTTCCTGAGGTTTGTCATTGGGGTCACCCATTCAGTTCAAGGTCTGCTTTGGCATGACCTCCACATCCAGGGCGTTCACCATGCTGATGGCGGCCCACCTCATAAATTCCAGTGTCTTCATATTCCTGTACTTGGGCGACTGGCTGAACCGAGGTTTGTCCTCGGAGTGGGTTTAAAGGCACCTCAAGGCTACCTGCTGCACAGCCTGGGCTTCTCCCTGAATTTCTAGAACTCACAGGTTAACCCTTAAAGTGCCATGGGTATTCCCCCCCTCCCCCCAGTGCCAAGGCCTTTTTTGGGGATTTCGTTATGTGGCCATTCAATGGCTTGTAACTTTTTTGTTACATGAGATATCTCGGCCAAATTTGGCTCCTTGTTTCCCACATGTAGGCGGTCGTAACGCCACACAGGAATCCTAGGTTGCTGTAGGGGCGGGTGAGAGAAAATGAGCAAAAAAGGGCAAAAATGTTGGGGTTTTTCAAAAAATGCCAACAAAATGATGTACAAAGAAGCCTGTGTTTTTTTCCTTGTAAGAGCTAGGAACAAGTGGTTTGCTGTGCTGAATTCCCCACTTTCCTGGCTTTTAAGAACAGGTTGTGTGGAAACAAAAAAACATTTAACTGTTGAGAGGTAGGCGATTTTGCCCATTTTTGCCAATTGGATGTGCATGGACGGAATGGAAGAAAAGGGTAGGAAAGCCGAATTGGAAGACAGAAAGGCATATATTTCTGAAAAGTAGCCAGAATTCCAAGTTTAAGAAGGGGTGATTTGCATACGTTGGGCAAGAACTAGGTAGGGGAAAATGATTTGGGGGGGGGGGCAGGAAAATGACCGAAAAAAAGGTATGTGTTGGACATGGTTGGCTTGGTTCAGCAATGGCTTCTATGAATTTTGAGAAAAGCAGTGCTCTGCTTCATTCCCCCGACTCTTGCAGTTAGGAAAGCACACATTTTTTGTAGTGTTTTACAAAACAAGCAATACCACAAGCCAAACACTGAGCCATGGTACACAGGAGTTTTATGCTCACGGCCTGAATAGACACACTTAGCATGTGTAAATCGGGAAAACCAATGTGGTAAGGAACGTCAAGCATAGATTTTTTTGAAAGAGCAAAGGCAGACCTTTTCGAGTGTAGGTGACTTGTTCAGGTTACAAACGTGTATGGTGCCTAAAGCAGCGACTAAATGTAGGTCACATTTGGGAAATGAAAGGGTTGTGTGACAAAGGGCACCAGCAAATGGGTCAAAACGTTATGAAAACCACACAAACGCAACAAATGTTATACCTTCCCGCGTTCCCACAGGTGTCCCGATGAAAACGGTACCTCACATGAGTGGGTGCACTTACCTGGGCGCCAAGGGGAAAGCCTAAAACACAAGTAACCCCAAGTCTGTTTTTACACCTTAATTTCACTCTGCAGACGGGCACACCATACAGATATGGGCCTCGGGGTGTCCAAGCCACCAAGGAAAACGGGGAACCCCATGCATTTCCGAAAAGAGGACACCCGTGGGAATCCGCAGAGGTATGATTTGCGCACTTTGTCGTGGGTTCTGGGTAAAACATTCTAGTCCGCTTTGCAAGTTGGACCTCTGTGGATTCCTACTGGTGCCCTCTTTTCAGAAATGCATGGGGTTCCCAGTTTTCCTTGGTGGCTTGGACACCCTATGCCCAAATCTGTATTTTATCTCCCCAAACCCTTTTGTGGTTACCAGTGGGTTAGCCTCTTCCCTTTGCGGCTAGATTGGTGAACCCACACATGTGAGGTACCGTTTTCGTTGGGACACCTGTGGGAACGCGGGAAGGTATGACATCTGTTGTTGGCTGCGTGTTTCGGTGGTTGAGCAGAGTGAAATGTCTGGAAATTGTGTTTTTACCCCCAAATTTGGACTTTGCCGGGGGTGGTCTGGGTAGTAGATTCTGGGCCGATTTGCGCAAATCAGACCTCTGTGGATTCCCACAGGTGTCCTCTTTTCAGAAATGCATGGGGTTCCCTGTTTTCCTTTGTGGCTTTGACACCCTAGGCCTAAATCTGTAGGTTGCCCACATGAACAAAATGGTCAGTGGCGAAAGGCTTAGGGTTACCAGTGGGTTACCCTGTTCCTTTTGCGCACCTGGTAGGTGCACCCACACATGTGAGGTACCTTTTTCATCGGGACGCATGTGGGGACGCGGGAAGGTAGGCCATGTGGTGTTGGCGAAGTGTTTCGGTGAGTGGACACAGGGAAATGTCTCTGAAATTGGCTGGAAATGAAGACAATTCTCGACATTTCGCTTTGGCCACCCTCTGAGACACACAGCCAACAACACATGGCCTACCTTCCCGCGTCCCCACACGTGTCCCAATGAGAGGCAGACCTCTTGTGTGCAGGTGTCATACCTGAGTGACAATGGGTACATCATTTGTATAGTAACTTCTCTGTAGTGCGCTCAGGAAACAGTAAAGTACTGGTAGTAAGCCATTTCACATGCACCTTTCCTCACACTTCCCATACATACCACTGACACTGCAGCCACAGTTTCTCCCACCACAGTAACCCTCCCCCCCAACATAACCAAGTAATATATGTAGTACTTGCATAAGGCGGCAAAAGCTTTTCAGTAGCCGCAACTGCAAAGGAAACATAAAAGAATTGCATTCAGTGCTTTGCCTACCAATAACACATCCAAACTGTCTGGCAGATATCTGGACATTTTTCAGCTCCTTCCACCACATACATGACACTTCTCAGTCATCTACCACCACGGAGGGCTGGACTGCACAATGATAGGAAATTGGAATAAGACCAAAGGGCGTATGGCAACCCCCAACACAAAAAAAAACATTGCACAGATGGCTAAGTGGCAAACTTCCCTCCCAGGGAAACAGCACTGTTCAGCTGGACTGGAGGGCATTTTAGGCGCTACCCCGGCAAGTGTGTTCCTGGCCACCCCAATACCTCCCCAGAGCACCCACTTACCTTCACAACACCAACACTACAGGCCCAGTTACCACCCATCCCAATAGCAATGTGCCCTCCACCCACTATACAATGTTGAAATAACCAAAATTTCATACGTACATAACAAGGGAGAAGCTTGAACTGCTCAAGACCTGTAAAGGGGAAAAACAAAACATAAATTATCTGTGTCAGCCAACCCAAATACCAAACCACCCATACTGGGCCCCCCCTATTGCATTGCCCAGTACGTTTTGGGCACCCCGGCGCCAGATTGGCACCAATGTGCCCCTCTGCGCCAAGGCAGGTATAGTAAACAAAGAAAACAAATTCAAAATGGCAGACTGCCCTTTAGTGGGTGCGGGGCCCCTACACCACTGTGGAATTTTCTAATGTGAAGGGGGAGCAGAGGGGTGGCCCATCTCATGTAGCCCTCCCCAGGTGCAGATAAGGGGGGGGGGGGGCTGTCCTGCACTCTTCACTGGGCTCTGCCTCCGTTCCTAGGAGCAGATATCTGGTCCCAGGGAGGGCTGCATGACATGGCGCCCACTCCATTGCGGGTGGGGGAGGAGGGGGTCAACACCCCATCCCATTAGAAAATTCCCCGACCCTTTGGGGTGCCCCACAGCCCCCCTAAAAAGCGTTCCACCATTTTCACTTTTTTCCTTTGGTAACCCAACTCCCCTTAGCGCAGAGGGTCACATTGGTGTGCCAATCTGGCCCCGGGGTGCCCACACCTTACTGCCCCACCCACTGGGAGGCCTGTCCAACATTTTTGGGGGCCCTCTCCCCCCTCACCCCAAATGGGTGGCCGGGGCACCTCATGCAGGCCTCCCCGGGCCTCCTACAAACGGCTGAGTGAGGTACACCCCCTCTCCATTTGGGGTGGGGAGGGAGGACCCCATAAATTGTGGGACAGGCCCCCCAGTGGGTGGGGCAGTAAGGTTTGGGCCCCCCGGGGCCAGATGGCACACCAATGTGACCCTCTGCGCCAAGGCACTTTCCGTAAACAAAGAAAAAAAATTGAAAAGGTACACTACACTTTAGGGCGGGCTCAGGGGCACCCTAAACCGCCAGGTAATTAGGTGACCCTCTACCCCCCCCACACAAAATGCAGGGGGGGTGTCTCATTCAGCCCTCACTGGGGTCAGATGTCCCTTCCTAGGAGCAGATATCTGCCCCCAGTGAGGTCTACAAGGGGTGCCCCCATTTCCCCTTGGAGTGAGGGGGAGACGGCCACCCTGGTGGCTAGTCGCCCCCGCCCCCACTCCCACCCAAAATTATTTTTTTTCCTTTCTTTTTATTTTAATTTTGCACCCTTCCCTGGGGGGCAGATGATCAGCCATCTGCCTTCAGGGGGGGCCCTAACATGCAGGCCCCATCCTTTGGGGGGCATGCACACTTATTCCTGGTGGCCCTCCCCACCCCCCAATTGGATGGGGGGGCCACCTCATGTACTCCTGCCTGGGGGCATAAATCTACCCCCAGGGAGGGCTACAAGGGGTGCCCCCACTTTCCACTTGGTGTGGGAGGGGGAGGGCCACCACCCTTTCGGGGGGGGGGGGGCAAAAAAAATCCCTGGAGTCCAGGGCCTCACCCCCCATACCAGTTTATTTTTTATTTTGCCCGATTATCAGTCATCTGCCCCCAGGGTTCAGCACATATGTGCCCCGATGCTTTGCGGGCCGGGGGGAGAGGGCTGCTTACTGTAACCAGCCCCCTGCCCCCCACGTCACAAACTTATCCCTGGTGGTCCAGTGGGCATTGCTGGGCGCAAATCGAGCGCTCTGCGCCCTCTCCGCACCCAACAATGCTGTCACACAGGGTGTCGTTGGAAAGGGGAGAATCTCCCCTTCCAACGACACCTCCCTCGATCTCCGGCTTGAAATACAGCCGGAGATTGAGGGGGGAGAAAGGTGAAGACTCGCCTTCTATTTTCATCGCAGCAGCCTGAAATGGCTGCTGCGGTGAAACTTACTTTCAGTTTCACGCCGACGTGCATTACGCACGCAGCCTCCTAGCAGTGAGGGGGGACCCCCCCCCCCCTCACATAGCCCGGGGGTGGGATTACTGTTTTGTGTGATCCCTGCTTTATAGGGATCACACAAAATTTGCGTATGCAATTTCAAGGACGAGATCCCTCGTCCTTGGCACTTAAGGGGTTAAACTTGAGCAAAAACTCCAGTTTATCGGAGCAGTCTGGAACACTAGTGTGGGGTGGATGGGGGAGGATCCCCTACCGCCCCCTCACCCTTCATTTCAACCCAAGTGAGGAGCGGGGTCACCAGCGTTGCACAAACTTTTCCAGCAGTCTCCTGGCATTTGCCTTCCTCCCTCTCGGGCCTCATGGCCTCCTGCATTTTTCTAGTGCCAGAGATCAGGCTCTGTATGAGATCCCGGAGTTGCTGGTCGCAGTATTCAGGCAAGATGTCGGATGTCCTCCATATGTTAGTTGGTTGCTGACGACATTTCCTGGTGGAACAGGGCCGACATGTTGGCAGGAATGCCCTTTTGGACACCATGGCCGGACATCCAAGTGGACACAGAAGCCTCTTTTAGGGGCTACAATGAGCACTGCGTGGACCTTCATGTGAGTGTTTGTGAGCAGCTGTGAGCGATAAGACTGGCACCGACTACTTTCCATCCTTCTCTAGAAGGAAACATGTACTGGTTATAACTGACATCAGTGACGATGCACTACCTCAACAAGCAAGGAGGTGTGCGTTCTTTGCCCCTTTGAATGGGGGTCATGCAGCTATGGTTCTGCTTACAGGAGCACGGTAGTTCTGCTTAGGCAGTACATCTGGTGGGGTTGGAGTACGGGTTGGTAAACGCTATGAGCAGGCAGAGCACCATTTCCCATGAGTTGGGGCGGTGGGGGGTGTACATTTGCACAGAGGTAGTTTCGGAAATCTTCTCCTAGTGGGGAACCTCATCAATAGACTTGTTACAATGGACAATGCAAAACACAAACTTTGAGGAATGTGTTTCATGTGGGGTGGTTCTTCAACCTCCATTATGTGTACCCGCTGATACCAGTCATCCCATGGGTTCCCAGGAGGTTTCTGGCTCTTCGAGACTTGAAGTGAAGCTTCTCCCAATACGTTTCCCCAGTGGCCGCCCTCCTTACCCACTCTCGGTCTTTCTAAATGATTTATTTCAGCTTTTTTGTTGGGTCTCTTGACCCAATACCAAATCTTATAAGGGAGATCCCATCAGTATTGCATGTGTTGCTTATAACTAAGATGTGACTGGTTACATGCTGTTTAGAAACCTGTGTGGGGTTGAATTTCTGAAGGATATGCATTCATTATGGTTGCACATTTTTGCCAGCATTTTTTCACTCATCTGTAGAAAATGAACCCTAGTCTAAAAACAGCAGAATTAAGCCTGTCCATTGTTGAAAGTTCGAGGAGACTCGGGAGTATGCGCTACAGTTAGGTTAGAACCGTCTTATAGTCCCAAGAAACCTTTGAAAAAAGTGCTTGGATATACCCTTTCAGGCCCACATTGGTAACGTTTTTGAGATGCCACTAATTCTGAAATGGTACACAATGTTCTTGGTCTTCTAGCTTGTCTGTTCTCACAGCCTGATGTCCTTGACACTGCCAAACCTTGGGCCTCGGCTCACCCTCGGGTATTCGGTTTCTTGATTCTTCTCCTCTAGCTACTCCAGTGTTGCATTCTCGGCTCCTCTTCAGTGGGATGCTGTCTACAGACACGGGCAGCATAGAGTCTGTGGTATTCCCTTCTCTGGTGGTCTCGGTGTCGTTAGCTGGGCCGCTCGCCCACCACAATGCAGCTGCAGTCACACCCCACCTTGCACGGGTCTTACATTCCCATTCCGGCAACACTTCTCCCGTTACGGGATTAGTTGGCTCCCCGGCATCTCACTCTGGCATTCCTCACCTGTCCAAAAGTCACTGGTTCTGTGGCCTCGTTCTGCTCAGCCTCCAACGCGTGATCATTTCAAGGGATTGCCCTGCATACTATGCTTTCTCTCCTTACAAGAGCTTCTTATCTCAATTATATCCATGTCTCTTTTTGGAGACATTTCCTTTTCTTTGTTATGGCTGGTTTGTTCCCACATTGCCTGAATCCAAATAGAAGGGTGTCGTCTTAATCCGAATATAAGGATGTCAGATTAATCTTCATTGGTGGCAGTCTCATATAGGCGGATATGGTATTTGCTCTAAGGAATTCTTCATCAGAACAAGTGTCTTTGTCCCCTAAAGGGGAGTGACTCAACATTGAGGTCCCATTTGCCCAGACCCCTTAGGAGGGTCTTGCGAGCGGGCTGTTGGGTAAGAATTTGTGTAGTCCAACTGGCGTGGAACTTTACAAGACTTATCTCTTGGTATTGGGGAACCCTTTTAATATAGGCCTGTCCTACACAAGTTGGCAGAGTGACTGAGCAGCCAGGCTTGCCTTAAGAGGGGCAATGTGAGCTGTAGAGCTGTGCAATGAAATCCGTAAATATAGGTATCCGAGTAAACACTTACACACTTAAAATTATAGTATAAATATGTACTTATAAATACATAAGGATAAATAGACAAGCTTTAAAAAGCAGAAACAAATAGTAACATGAATCCCAAAGTTAGGATTCAATTCAACAAGAGCAATAAAGTAGGTGAGTAAAATGTTCTTATGCTAAACCTATTCCAGCACACAGTGATGTCATTTATGGTCAGTATTGGCACTTATTTGTTATCACCATTAATAATAATAATTTAGCTTTTATATAGTGCTATGAACCATCTGAGCACTGCTTATTGTTACCTACGGTGTGTGGTGGTAATTTATTGACCTTGTAATGATGAAGGGCTGAGTTTGGCCCTGCCAGGATTCGAACCTGTGTCGGTGGGCTCTGCACGGATGTCAAAGCGAGCGCTCTACTTGCTGTGCTATCTTGACCATTACAATATTGAGTTTCAAGGAGGGCAAAGTTAAAGACCGATCAGAACATACTTTTTAAGTAGAAAAACAGAAAATCTCCCAGAGAGATGTAGGCCGTCTTTTATCCCAGCAATGAACCAGCACTACCAAAGCCAATAAGCCTAGAAGGGAGCCTTTAGGGAGCCAGGACGGCCAAAGTCAATTGGCTACTTTAAACTTCTGATGCCCTCTTCTTAGAAAATGTTTTTAAAATAGTAGTTCAGTAGAAAATCACAGAAGCTCAAGAGGAGCCACCTTGTAGAAGCACAAGCTGGGAGGCCAGTGCAGGTGAGTTGAGGTCCACTCAAAAGGGTTTAAAATGGTACTCCCCAAGCTAGGAAGTGCCACAAATGGCAAAAGGTAGAGAGGGAGAGAGACTCTTGATTCAGTGGCCGCTCATTTTATTTTTCTCCACTGCCAAAGAATGAACACCTGCGGTTGGAAGGTTTGTGATCCCTCGGTCCTGGACTGCGGTGAGGGGACTCTGGATGAACATTTCCTTCTTCTGTAGGGTCCTCTGAATGCCCACGAAGTTTTGGCCACATTTACACTTCCAAAGGCAATGTACATGATTATGGCCAGGGGTTCCCAGCCATTGGGTTTCTGCAGCCTTGGAAAGTCACAGCAATTTGGGGTTTGCTCCAAAATGAAGCTTGTCTTAAGGCTAGTTGGTCCTACCAGCCCAAGGGAGGAAGTTGTCCCTTGCGGGTCTTCCCAATCTAAACGAAAACTGGGACAGTACAGCTGCTGGGCGTCACCGGGCACTTCGCGGTCCAGGAGGTTGCTGTTATTGTCTCGTCAGATGTCCTCCAGTGGTCGATTCTGCCTCAAGTCCAATAAACCTTGCCTTTTTAGCAAGTTACCATTCATTCACCGCCCTAGGCTATCAATACCCCAGCAAGGGTGGCTGTCCATCCCGTCAGCCAGCCGGCCATTCAGAACTGGTTTCACCCGGGCACACCTGGGAAGTTTCGGGACTCTCCCTCACTTCCTGCCTTTTCAGACCGACTGGAGTCTGGGCGGGCTTTAGGGTTTAAGCCCCCCAAAGGCAAAATGCACAAAGGACTCAAAACCAATTCAAACAGAGTAAAAGCCCAGAAAGAAATGGCAAAAAAAAGAGAAAAAATGGTTACCCTTTGGTGCTGTACTGCAGCAGAGGAATCTGCCTGCAGATACATGGCACAAAGGTAGTAAAAAAGAACCCACTGCCACCAGCCTTTAAAGTTAGTGTAACAAAATGTTGCATGAGAAGTGGGATAACCCCCGAGCACTCCACATAGGGTGCTGTGTTCTGGACCCACTAAACAAAAGCTATGCAAGATAGTCCTCTGAATCTTCTTGGGAACAGTTTTTCACTCAAGTAAATGTATTTAAATATTGGCACTACACAGAAGTTGCTGTGTGGCACCATGCAAAATGTAGTGTCGCCCCGTTCATGTTTTTTATGGTACAATGTACATGAAACACTAACTGCAACTGGTAACGAGGGGTATAAATGTATCGGAAGGTGTATATTGCTGACAAGTTAATTGAGCCTTGGAAGTTTACTATGGTTCCATCCTCTGTGGCCTCAGTGTATTTTGGGTAACTGACCATTAATACTGTTCTAATACCCTAGGAGGTCTAAATTAACGGTAGGTTGTGTTTTTGGCCAATGATTTGCCTCGCTTTTTAATTCCATACCCTGCCATGTGTGTTGGGCCTCCATACCTAGAGCCTTACACATCAACTGGATTTATGTGATTGTTAAAATAACATTTCTTTTTGTGTTTACTGACTTTTACCACATATATATGCGGAGGAGACTCAACGCAGCCCGCACCAATCACTGTTTTTTATTAACTTGGGCCCACTTATTTCAGTGGGTAGTCGCGTGATTGGATGGAGGGGGCTGTACATTGGCTGGGCGTGGCTTGCAGTATCTGGGTTTTCTTTTTGGTCCCGGGGCACGTTGTGAAACTGATGCGAGACCTAGGGAGGCCGGGATGCTTCGTTAATGATTTAATGGCAAACTATTTGAGTACATGCACTCACCTGTGAGATAGTTTTTCCCAAAAATTGTAAGTATTTTTTTTTTAATCTTCATGTCTACGTTCTGACCAATAGATGTGCCAATATAAGCTTTAATTCGGTCCTCACAAATCCGTATTGGACCTTCTTAAAAAGATTAAGCATGACCAATGTGCAGACAGGGCAGATTTGCTTTCACATGGATTCGACTCCCCACACATGGTACAGCATAAAACCTGCTGCCGAGAGTCCTCAATTACCCATATTACTTCCAAACCTGTGGCAAACCCAATTCAATTAGAACGCTAAGACGCTTTGGCGGCACACTGCATCAGTGAATTGCAGTGCAACGCCCTAGGGAAGATTTCAAATGAAGAGCCAGCTCGATGAGTGCAAGCGGTTTCTGATACAGAGGCACTTGCTGCAATCTAGGCATGTATCGGTTGCTGCGAGTCTAGTGAGGGTGTCCGCCTGGAACACCACGTCGAGCCACAGAGGTGCAGTGCTGAAGGGGAGTACACAAGAGCTATGAGCAGTCGCGAATGCCTCCGGCTGCAGAGTAATTGTCTCATCATCAACACAGGAAATTCTTCACACTGAGGTTTGGAATGGTGAGAAGGCTATGGAGGTGACCGAATTAGGTGCAAGCATGGCTCCCCGATTGAAAAGTAAACTAAGTTGGTTTAAGCGACCACTATTTAGTATGATGGACACGTTACAACACTCAATTTGTGGGCAATATTGGTAACCTTTTAAGATGCTTAGCGGTTTTGTTATATTTTTGTTTAACTTTTGCAGCGTTTCTCCATTGACTGCACTGGACTGCCCCAACATATCGTCTGTTTGTCTGGATCCTTGCTGATTCTTGGGGAGAGCAAGGCTCTTCTCACTCAATTCCTTCAGGGCACAGTGGCCAGACCCTACGGCTCACTGTGCTGGGCATATCTCCCATTGCTTTCCACCTTTATTGTTGCATTCTTGCCCAGGTCACCTTTAGTGGAGATCAACGAGGACAGTGTCCCTTTTTCATTTCTAACTAATATCTGAGTTCTGTTTCAGTGGAGGGAAAGCAGTATGGTGGGGGCCAAGTTAAATATAATCAGTACTTAGTCGATGCAGTTGTATGCCATGCTTTTGAAACAAAAACTTAAAATGTTTTTGATAAATTAAGTACGCCTTCATCAAGTTTGGTGGATGGTGCTGCTAAATTCAATCCTAACGCTCCTGATCCCGGGAGACTCCCCTGGAGACATGAATGCACTTCTAAGGTGCCATGTTTAGGGGTTAAGAGAAATCGATTGAGACGCTTCTTCTATCGGGTAGCTCTGCTACCCACAGAATTGAGGTCATGGTTGGATGTTTTCAGTCTTCATGAGTCTTTATGTTCATCTATGCATTGAATCTCTTATCTTTTACGGAGCCCTTTTTACTGAATTCTCATGGCGATTTTTCTGTTATTGCAGCTCTTTAAAATGTGTCAGTCTTTGAGACTTTCTTCACTATTTCTTTCCCTCCTATTTTAAACTTTGTTTCTAGCATAAAATGACTACTCGGGTTGCTTGAGCTGGCATCGTTTCCTCCATGCTGAAGCGTCCTTTTCTCTAACCTAATCTGTTTGTATCCTTCGCAGGAGATTCTTAAACTTGAATTTTGTATCGGTATAATTGGCGGGAAACCGAAGCATTCCCTCTACTTCATTGGCTACCAAGGTAAGATCTGCGTCCAGGATTCCCCTGGCGACCTCTATAGCATGTGCATATCTGGATTGTCCTTAATGCTCCCCTCATCTTTGGCTGTAGTAGGGGGTCTTGATATGTCAGTCTGAACCTCTAGAAGCATGATAATATGTTTAGAATTGTTCAAATAAATGGAAATAGCTTGATTTGGGAGACTTTGTAGGGATGAATTTTTGCTAATGCATAAAGAATTGCAGCTCTGGCCTCTTATCCATCATGTGTAATTGTTTCCTCCTCCCATATGGGTTGTGTGCATCATTCTCTATCCCTCGTTTAATATGGCATTCTCAAGAGTATGCTGTTCATCTGCCCACCCTATACAATCCTGGTCTTTTCACTGCTTTCTGCTAGGCCATTGTGTGTTGGAAGCAGCACGTGACTGGTCAGTGTATGGTGTCCCGTTTTCTTTCGCTTCACATTTGGAGATGGACAAACTAACCAAGTGTAGGAGTTTGTGGTTAGTAGTCCTGGGTGGCTACTTTCAGAACTATTTGGTGGACTGGGTGGGGAAGAAGTTGGATGAGCAGCTAATGTTGATCAACCTATTCCTAAGATAATGGGATCTGTTAACTGCCAGCTGGGCAACATTCTGTATTCCAGATGTAGACCTCGTGCCTGCTCTTAAGAGCTTCGTCTCGGGCCTTGATGAGGGCACACTGTAAAGCAGCCGTTTCAAACCCGCAGCAAAAGGGCAATGATTGACTTAGCTTTACTTTTTGGATATGGTTTCATTGTCCAAAGTTGCCTGATAAACTGCTTTGCAAGGTCCAGTTGAGAACTGTGATCTGCATTTGCCACCTGTGCCTACACCCTTACCCTCCTTTCTTCGCCAGCTGTGGATATTTGCATTTCTGGCAGAATGAGCAGTCTAAGAAGCTGTAACGGTTTTAGATTCTTCTGGATATAGTGTAGGCTGCCTTTCACCATGGCACACCAAGGTAAATACAAGCCATCCCAATTACCAGCAATTCAGGACAGACCGGTTGACATATTTGTAACTGGTTTGCTGATTTAACTGGTAGGAGGAGTTGTGATTTTTATCCTTCTGTATTTCATTTAATCGAATGTGAATTTGATTCCCTTCTGTGATGCTTTGATAAATGTGGCCCTCAATTTAAAGAGTGCATGTTTGACGCCCCTGCTCAGCACAGGAATTCCTCTAATTCTCCTCTATTGGCCTGACTTTTCAGATGACTTCCTGCTGTACCTGGATCCACACTACTGCCAGCCTTTTGTAGATGCAGCGAAGGAGAACTTCCCCTTGGAGGTCAGTCAGTAAAGGTGTGACTGGGCAGTGCGAAAGTTGAAATAGCTGCATAAATGTGATATATCCACCCACTCCAGTAAACAAGCGCTCTGTTTGTGCTTTCATAGAGTAGACCATTGGAATTGATGTAACCCATGTTTCTTTCAGACTGAATGAGGTGCAGGAATTCAACATTGCTTTTTCTATCCTTTAACACTGAGGTGTTCTAAGCGCTACCCGTTTTACATGCTTGGGTTTTGAGAAGTGGCAAAGGGGTAATTTTCCCAGAACCTTAGGCTTTTTTAAGTTCAAGAATGTAATGCTTTATTTCTGTTCAGGTCTTCTGGAGTCCAACTCATCCACTCCTTGGGCAGGGTAGGATCACGGGAACATGTCCTTAAAGGATAGTTCCGGGAATTTTTTTTATTGTCCCTACGTCTCGGCCATGTGTTTTTAAGCATAAATCGGTAGATCGTAGAAAACTTTCCTATGGACCTTATCCGACTTTCCGTCCATTAACGCACTCGAAATCATCCGCCATTTTGTGATAATCCTATCATTTCCCCCCATCGACCTGGCTCACCTGCTTTTGCGGCACTAAATCAAATCCCCCGCCCCTGAAACAGACTTTATCAAAACATTCATATTCCCCACCTCTCTCCCTGACGTGACTGTGCTGCGTAGGCAAACGTGCCCAGGCGTCTTCTACGCGACTCCACACAGAACCCGGAAACCAACACAGATCAGCTCACAACACAGCGCGCCACAATTCGGAATATGAAACTGTACTTTTAAATCAAACCGCAAGATTGTAAATTTGGTAAAGTACATTTATTGGACATCAAATGTTTAGAGAATATTCAGCAATTTGCATTTTTCTTTGCTCTCGATCCAAAATAGTTCGTCTTGAGGCAAGCGATGTTCGTGTGCAGTACACAGGGTGTTGGTTTACGATAAAATAAGCTCTTCGGCCGCACTGATAATCGCATGGCTGTTCCAACAACGAGGCACTATGCCACCACAACGGTCTGTATGTTGCATCTAGCCGTTAGTACCGCGTAAGGGCATACTTGTACTTGGCGATCGTCCCATAAAATGGTCAGGGTGGTAACGTTGTTCACGCGGAGAAGCAACTGGCGGTTGTAGAAGCCATCCGCCGGTGTCTGGTACTCGTGACACATACAATAATGAAGGATGTACCTGTTTTAAAAACATAAAAAATGAAATTAGTCTCACCATCAGATCTTTATTAAAATTATTCATTTTATATATTAGGTCGGGAAATTATTTCATAGCTAGGACAGTGCAACTGGGTATTATAAGTCAAGGGGGGCTGTAGGATACTGAGACAGTCCCCCAGTGCAGGAGTTGACAGGGAGGCAGTGCAGGTGGAGAGTGGAAGGGCCCAGGACCAAGGTCGCAGACAGTGGACAAGTTGTAGCAGGGGAGAGGGAGAGAGAAAGCAGAAGCAAAGAGGAAGGTTTTGAGGTGCTTCCGTAAAAGGAGATGGTTCTCCTCAAGATAGTGCGCGGTACAAAACAATATGCCACATAGAACGAACAAGTACAACTTAACCCGTCTTTAAAGCTACTGCATAGTAATTAAATTGCGGTATAAACTCATCTAAAGAGTTACTTACATTATATTTGCATTTTCCATTGTGTCTGTGCGTAGGGCAGCCCCGAAATACCACTCCTTCTATGCCGACGTTATTTCTTCTAATGAACGAACATTAAATGGCTTTCGTTTCTGAAATTATATTCATTATCGTTTATTTTATTGCACCAGACCCCCAAAAAGAAGTCTTTTGGGATGGTCCCGGCCTGTCAAGGTCAAATAACAATAGAACCTTATACTGAGTCGTGGGCCATTCCGGCACCCAGCAAAAAATCAAAGCAGCTGACCTTCACTTTGAACGAGCACACATTCCTAGTTAGCTACATTCAGTGTAAGGCCATCTCACAGGACTTGAAATTTACACTCCATCTTTGCATTTTGTCTGCGTGCATTTGCAGCCCCAGAGAACCATAAATACGGAGACATTCTATATTTTTTGAAAAATGATTTATATTACTGTTTGGTTTAATTTAATGCGCAAATGAACAAGGTTGGATAGACACATTGCATGTACACTGAGCAATCACTTTTATTTACACATTACATAGATACACATATTCAATGGGCCTGCAACATGAGGAGACTCGAGAGAACAGACAATCAAATTACAATCATTTAAACCGTGATGTGTATTTCTCAATGAGCTCTGCTTTAGGTGGACATGGAACAGAGGCAATGTTGGGTGGCAATGCAGTTGTCCCCTGCACAGGTTCGTTCACAACTCCATGTATGTGCCTATCTAGGACATCAACGATAAGTCTCTCAATAAACTCATATTGCATATCCTGAAACACTGGTTTGATCACCCATTGTTTACTTCTTTTAGTGAAGGCCTTATTGTAGCGAAGCGTCCCTAAAGTTCCGGTCGTCCTACTTTGTTGACGGCCAACATTATGGTTATGTGCCAAGACCGCTAGAAGAGTCCGATTTATCATGCCCTCCAGGCCAAAATGCAATCGTTTTGGCCTGTACTTTAGGCACATATTGTGGAACACCTCCAAATCTCCTGTGTGGCAGAATTCCGTGAGTCCCCTCAAATCTCTTGTTATAGTTTTATCAAATACAATCTTTTCAATGGCTTTGTGAGTGGGTGATGAAGGAATCAACCACTTCTTCTTCCGTGCCTCCTCTGTGGACAAATGGCCATGTTCACAATTGTGGAAATGTTGGTTTGTGGTCCAGCGGTGAACGTTGCTACAGTGTAGCATTACTGACCGCCATTTTTCCAGTACAATTTCCAACGACCCTCAACGTGTTTTTGAGCTCCACCAAAGATGGTTGCTGATTGACTTGGACCACTGTGAAATACCTTGCATATCTTTTTTTTTTTAACCTGCAGCCGACATTTTTTTATTGATTGTTTTTGCAAGATGCCAAACGTCAAATTGGTGATTTATATTTTTGTACTCTTCCCTCATTGTCTTGGCAATTGAAACGTGTCTGTCCGTGGCTATCAGGTCGATCACCATTCCCCGCGATTGTAGTTCTTGCAATGATGCTACAAAGCCAACTTTCTCCATGGCCACTGAGGATGTACTTTGTGACACCTGCACGACCACCGAACTCACAATTTTCTTACTTTCCATGTCCTGAAAGTGGTAGGTGCAGTACTTGGCTGAAAATCCTGGGCTGTCGCACTGTCCATCACCGGCTAGCCTGAACCGTTTACCCGCGAATGTACTATCAATAGACATTTTTTCCATTCTCCAAGCTTCGCTAATGGCTGGAAATAGATAATCTGTTTGGTATTTGTAGAACTGAGTTTTCGCAATGAAATGGATTCACACAAACTGAAAGAAAGACTATAACTTTTTAAAACTTGAACCACTAAAAAGTGCAGCCGCTGCACAAAGTAGATTGCCTGCTGGCAGTTGCCCCAGCATGGGTTGTGCAGACCATGAGAAAGGATGATATTTTGTACAGGTGGCATGTATTTTAAGGTTAGTGCCTCGAATAGCACGAGTCACATTAATCAATGGCTCCCCACATACTTCCCCACCAACCGAATGCCCACATTTCATCCGAATAATATCAATCAAACAACTATCGAATACAATGAATTTGGCCTCTTTCCTTATACTGTCACTCTGCATCCCAGCTGGTTCGGCCTGTAACGTTGAGGACATGTCACTCACATGAAAGGTAGAATCTCTGATATCGTCTTCCGCTATGTTCAGTGATATTGATGGTGTTTCATTGTCGTCCACTTCATTCTCTTCCATTGCAACATCTGTTCCTTCTCCGGCGATGGGTGAATGAAACAATTTCTTCAACTTTCTCGCGGTCTTAGTTTTTGCGGGTGTGGATTCTGTGAATTGATCTCCGACTGCATCCGAACTACCAGGAGGACATTCACTATCAATGGCTGGTGGTGGTATAGCTCCGTTGTCAATCACTTCATATTCTTCCGATTGGCACGATGCATCTCCAGTCTCAAGTCCCTGCCAAAAGGTTTGACAAGCAACATCTCTCGTTCGCTTCACTGTCTGTGTAGATCTAGTTCGTACACCCACTCGCAACTAGAGGACAGATTGGAAAAGGGATGTTCAGTTTAAACACAACTTACAGTATTGAACTATTAACAGTGAAAAACAACATAATATAGTGACCAGGACACTAACCTTCTTTTGCTTTCTTTTCTTTGAAACTTTCTTGCCTCGAACTTCAACATCAGGACGCTGTTGCTCCGACTCGTGTGTGCATGTCTCCACTTCCTCTTGCGCTGCAACGACTATATTTTCATGATAAGCACATCCATCACGCACTGACGCTCCATCGACTCCCTGAAACATAGAACTTTCATTAGTATGTATAATAATATTGAAAACACAAAATGTACTTGGGGACCAATACCCACGTACATCTCAATAGCAAAACACGAATGAACGCTTTGTGTAGAACATTCAAATGACAATTATTCACGCATTGTTGATCTAGTTAGATGGAACTGTCAAGATCCATACCTCGGGCTCCGCATAGACTTCCATTGATGATATTATTGAAGATGACGCTTCAGCAACTCCCTGAAACACAGTGATTGCATTAGTATGGTTTTCTATTTTGTTAAAAAGAACATAAACTTTGTGCAGGCGTCAACGGCTCATCTAAATAGACCTGCACAAATGATCAGTTGTCTAAAATAAATAATGGATATCTAAATATGATTCGATTTGCTCGATCGTTGGAAGTGTCACCACCCAGAGATCTGCATCAACTACTAGGGGTGATGTTCTTGTAGAAGAAGCTCCGTCATCTCCCTGAAACATAGTACTTGCGTTAATAAAGAAGGAAGTATAGCGGATGTAATCACGTCATATGATTTCGCTTGATCGAACTGTCAGTATCCATACCTCGAAATGCATAAGAACATCAAGGGACGATGTAACTGCGGTGCACACTTCTGCAAGCTGTTGTGCCGACCCGTAACTGCATGCTCCCCCTTCTTCTTGGACTAATGCTCCATCGACTCCCTGAAACATAGTAATGAACACAATATTGAAAAAAGAAGACACATAGGAGGGCGACGACAGAAGGACATATCAATGGCTAAAAACGAAAGAAACATTGTGTGTAACAATCACGCTACAAGAATGCAAGATCTGATGATCTCCATCGATGGAACTGTCCGGAAACGTACCTCGAGCATCTGAGTGACATCAACGGTTGTCGTCAATGTGTTGGACTCCTCAGCATCTCCCTGAAAGACAGTACTTGCATTATTTTGGATAACAATAATTATAACTGAAAACAAAGACTAGAGGACGAGTACAAGGGTGTACCATTAGGTAAAATAATCACACGATAAATTAAAACTATTGATTTACATGCCTAAAACAAGTCAGTGGCAGAATAGCTAAGTAAGATTACCCGATAGGCGCTTGAAGTGGCTGATGACTGCAATAACGACACAGATGGAGAATCTTCCGCCTTCATATTGAGTGGATACATAAATGGGGAAATTATTGTTAGCTAATGCTACACACTACCGCAAGGCCGAGAGATAAATCCGTAAACTTGACTCACCAGTGGAGGGATGTGGACGAATAGAGTGGGAATAGCGGTTGAGAGCAATTTTCGCTTCGCTCGCGGTGTGTTCTTCTTTATTAGCAATGATGTGGAGTACATGTCTGAGCTAAAGTGCCTGCTGCAGATGCGGTATCGATCACCCCTCTTGTCCGCAAAGACTTCTAGGACTCTACTTTCAAGCTCAGACGGTGGATATCCGCAATATCGGACCCATTCTCTTATCTGATCTATTGTCTTAGGGAAAACATGCATTATAGTACCTTCAGATTTGTTATGGGTCTTCGAAGGGCAACCGCCAATGGAACAGGCAGGCATTGTGGAAAGTTCTGAAAAGTAAAGATCAATAATTCTCTATGAATACCAATGTGTTAAAAAATTAAATGACACATAAAAGGTTCAATGCAAGGTTCGTTTTGGTTGTTGGAACTATACACGTTATTCACATGCGGATAAGTATTTGAATAACTTTAAAAAAAATAGAAAAATAATTTGACTAAACTCAGAACATGTGACTAGTTCCTTGCATGTACTGTCTTGAACGAAAAGAAAACATGGATGCAATTTGATGACTACTAGCAAATAGATATAATTTAAAAAAAATGGACGCAAAATGATTATGGTACATGGCCTTACCTTGACGAACAAACAGTTAGATGCAGGGATCAGAGTAGTTTCTTGTCACAGGTTGCAAACTGACGAGTTTGCTCGAAGTGGTTCACAGAGAGGAAGAGCAGATAACCAGCACCTTCACGGGTTGACTAGCAAAGCGCAAAGAAGTTCTCATTAGATATATGAAGTGGGTTATAAAGAATTCGAAACAGGGGTGTGTTTGTGAATGAATGACGTGAATATGTCGTGGCATTATGCGGTTTGCAGGGGGGCGTCCAGCGTGAGGGGGGATGCTTGGCAGGAGACACGGGGTCTGGAGGTAGACATGGGAACAACAACCCATGCTCTATAGACCACTTTGAAGTGTACATGGTCTTTGGCACCTCTTGGCCTTTATCGCTCCCTGACAGCTCCACTTGCCAGCGCAAGTACCCCGGTGCGAACTGCCTTTGATAGGGCGGGGGGGTGGATTGGGGTGGTGGTCGCGCAGACAAGACTCGTTTGCCGCAGGGCCTCACCAAGGAGAGGCCATCTAACTGCATGTAAGAGGCAGGCTGCAGGATCTAGTACATGGAAGGCAGGGTGGTGAGTTTATAAATACCTCAACCTTCCTGGAGAATATATGGGTGCAGTTCACCCTGGATGCCTAGGCAGTTAGTCAGCAGCAGGCTGGCCTGTGGTGGCTAGGCGGCACGGGCCAGAGGGGGTCATCTCTGTACCCGGTGCCCAAAAGGATGATTTATTATGATCAACCATATTGATTATTTACCTATAACCATGTTTTGTATCAATAAAATCCAACAGCCTTTTATTGCCAACGCTTGAACAAAGTGATGTGGTAACAACCATTGTTAAAATATATGTTGGGTTTTATTTTAGATCTTAATTTCAATTGAACATAAATAATAAACATTACACATTGTAAAGTTCCGGTTGCAGCACATCCAGGGAAAATCCGCGGTATTGTCCACTGTCGCTGGGGAAATGTTGTCTAATGGCAAGTACCGCACAGGCAGGTATTACTCTCCGAACGCGGTGTCCGAGCCTCCCGTGAAGCCACCAAGTGAAGCAACGATAGGCCACCAGCCTGTACCACCTGTGAAAAAGAAAGATGCAAACTGTATTAAAATGACAAAACATTCTTATCAATGTCGATTCAGGTAAAATAATGTCATTCTGCTTTGAAAAAAATTCTATCTAGAAAATGCACAATATGGAACCAAGTGGCATCACTGACATCACAACCAGAGTATACTTACTTGGATTACGCGGACGAACAATGCCGCGAAGTTCATGCATAAGCACCATCATCATCCTCAACACGGTCCGTGAGAGGCAGGCTTCCCTGAACTCTGGCAGCTCGGTGATGCATTGCGGACTTGGCTCGCCTTCCGAAATGTAGGCCAAGCACTCGGAATTTTCACGGCAGCAGCAGTTCTCCTCCTCAGTTGGCATTAGCTCGCACCGATTGCATGTGCACCAGGTGGAGACGCCGTCCATGCGACATGGTCCAGGCTCTTCATCCGTTGACTGGTCCTCCCAACTGCCGTCCGAATCCCCATCGTTTTCGCGTGCTTGCCTTTCCAGTATTTCCTCCTCGGTGTACTCGGGCTCGTACATATACTGCATTATTGTAGCCATTGTGTGGTAAAGAAAGTAAAATAATTTACAGAGATGGTACAGGTGTTCACAAGGCCTAGAAGCGGCGAAGGTAGCTGACCAGAGCACAGAAACGAGTCACAGAATACTCAAAATAACACAGAGAGAGTAATGGAATCGAAAATCTGCTGCTGTGTTGTGAAACGGTGTGTTTATACTTATTGAGGAAAGAGGCGTCCTGCCATTTCCATGGCGACACTTCATTATCTGAGGCGCAGCGATTGTTGACACGAGACGTGCTTTGGCGTTGGGAAATGGGCGGTTGATTTAGTGCCGCAGAAGCAGGTCAGCCAGGGCGATGCGGCAAGTGATAGGATTATCACAAAATGGCGGCTGATTTCGAGTGCGTTAATGGACGAAAAGTCGGGTAAGGTCCATAGGAAAGTTTTCTACGATCTACCGATTTATGCTTAAAAACACATGGCCGAACCGTAGGGACAATAAAAAAAAAAGTCCCGGAACATCCCTTTAAGTTTTAAATGAACAGTTCAAGTGAAAGTGTGCAGAGGCCATTCCAAAAAAATGGCAATTCTTCAGTAGCAGTTTAGAATTCTTGTACTCCTCGCCCTCTTTTGGTTGTCCCTTTGAGGGTGCAATCTGCATTTAATAATTAAAGACCACTGTTGGCGCCAGTAAGTCAAATTAGACAGCGGAGATCAGCCAGGCTGCCCCCAGTAGCTCACTCAGAAGTGTGGGGACGCTACTGGGATCTAAATGCCGCTCCATGCTTTCACCACCTTTTAGAAATCGTTGCGAACTTCATTTCATGTTAAGAAGCTTTGGGGTCCACAGGAGGTGTGCGTATAACCGTAATGGCTCTTTATTTGATCATCGCTAACATACGCTAAAGCAATCGGTTGACTATCTTGAAGTAGTAGGGTGGATGCCTTATCTTGTGGTGCGAATTGGAGGCGTGAGTGTGATACTGGTTTTGTTAGTATCCATTTTTCTATAGTTGGAGGGGGCTGAGGTTATTAGTTACTGACCTTTTGTATTTTTAAACAGTGTGTATTCAATCCTTGAAGTTTCTCATAACTCATGGATGTGAGCATGTATCAGCTGGATGGACCAAAACAGAATTGTTCTGGTTAGCGTTAGTATTTTACTGATAGTTAGCATTAGCTCTCCGGAAGAGGGTGCTGGCCCATCGGGGAAACGCGGAACGTGGGCTGAATTCTCTGGTATAAGCCTTTGTGTTGTGCCAAGCAGCCAGAGTGCTGCTGGCCCACGCCCCTTCCTTTCCCTGAACCCCTAACTCACCCCTTAGCACCCATGTAGTGCATACAAATGTTACAAATAAGAGACCAACTTACCTCTCGGGCTGAGGCACGTTGCATTGTGCAGCCCGTTTCCTTGTTGATTACGTCACGGTCAGCAAACCAGAAAGCTGGCACTGAAAACAGTGCAGTGCGCACCTCAACTTTTCCTTTTAAGATATGCACACCCTTCTAACCCGCGTAAAAACGAATGCTAATGGCGCTATAACCCTGAGGGGGCGCTGACCACCAGCAGTAACAGCTCGCTGCTTTTCTCAGGCTCTTAACTTTGAGTGGTTGGCTATTACTGGCTGCGTCGGCCTGCCCCTGAGTGTTATATCGCCTCATTGTTAAAAAGATGCTTCCACAGCCGTGTGGCAAGGTTTTTCCAGAGCAGTCCTCCTAAAGGAAAGACCTGGTTCCAACCAAAGAACAGACCAACTTGTTTTGGGTAGCTTTGGTGAAGTTCAGCTTCTCTCACAGGACGAAGGTACTCTGGCGGTTAACAACGGAGGCCCAAACGTCACCCCAAGAGAATGCCCTGCCCAGATAGTCAGACGCATCAGTCTGTAAAATGAATACGACTGTAATTGAGAGCCTTCAGTACAAGTGGCGTGCACAAGGTTTCTTTCAAGCGATTAAGGGCCTCCTCTGACATTCACCTGTCCAGTTCACTTTTTGGGGGATTTATTTGATGTCTGATGGCTTTTGCAGTGCTAGATATAGTAAGCCCTGAAGTTCCTATACAAGCCAGCAAGGCCCACAAAGGCTTTGACCGGAGTCTGAGTTGTTTGGGTTTGCCAGTGCTGGCAGCCTGGACTTCACTGGGAAGAGGCTGAATTTCGCCACCTCCTGACCAAGGTAGGCCACTGTAATCTGACCTATCTGGTACTTGGAAGTCTTGATAGTCAGGTGGACCTCCTATGTGGGCCTGAAACATCTGACTGAGGTGGCTCGTATGGTCTTCACGGGAGTAGCTGAAGACCGCTATGTCATGGAGCTAATGACAGGCGTGTTCAAGACCACCGAGGGCATAATTCCCCAGCCTCTGTAAAGGGGCAGTTGCATTCTTTAGTCCAGAAGGCAGAACACTGCAATGCCCCCATAATCTACTAGTCCACTCGTATTGGCAAGGAGATTTTATGAAGAATGAGTGAATGGTAATCTGCCCTGCTTGTTAGTATGGGGATGTATAAAACGTCTATTTGACATTTCTTTGGAGTAAATGGCAAATGGGTATCACTGTGCACGGCTGGCCTTCAGGTGGCAGCATTGTACTAAATATGAAGCGTGCATCTGATGACGTGCAATTTTACAAAAGTCAATTTCTCTTATGGTAGAGTAAGTTACACTAAGTAACTCTCTCTGCATGCCTGGAATTTTTAAGAACGTGGAAGTCCTGCCCTGAATTGATCCAAGCCTTCTCTAGTGACCAATACTGCTTTCATTTTGGCACACCTTGAGTTTATTCGCCAGTAGGAGGTGAAAGTTGCTCAAGAATTGGGCATCGTATTGTTTATCTACCAGATCATCTCTTGGTTGAGGGTATGTATCCGTCTGTGCGACTGCAATGAGAGCCCTGTAATCCACACGGAACCTATTCTCGTTCGTCCTTGCTTTTGGTTCATGCACAACTGAATTGTACACTGTTAAAATGCTCTGTTCTACCCAAGACCAAAATATTGGCGGCCAAGCTTCCTGTTTGTACTTACCTTTTTTCATACCCTGCATTTCTCATATGACAAATGTACTTTCAACACTATGACCATTTCTGACAACGATATGTATATATTTCACTGAAATGTTTATGGAAGATACCTTTTGCTAAAATGTTCTATTGATTCGTATATGCCTTTTGGCTATAGTTTACCACAGTTTCATTTTCTCTGTGGCAATTCTGTATTATATGCGACTGTGCATTAGTACTTATATAATGCCCTGGAAGTCCAAATGATTCGGGAGTAATGATATACGCCTTCAGGACTTTTATTATATTTCTCCTGTTGGGCAAATTCTGTATTTCTGCTTTTAATCTCATACCATGCTATATGGGTTGGGTGCTGACCGTCGATTCTAGGGCCTTCTACAAATATACACAGGTCATCGTGTACTTTTTGGTCAGTGTACTTATTGTGCAGGCCAATGGGTTACTTACCTGCTTGTTCGGTTTTATGTTGCCCTGGTTGTCCCCACACCTCTGTAATGTTATGTTTGGTGCTAACCTCTGTTAAAGGGCTTGCATATAGATTTTGGGGTGCGGAGAGTCCTTGAATAGACATTATGGTTTTCATAATATGCTATCTTTTTAATACTGTATCGATACCAAAATAACTTATTTGAACTGATAGTTCTATGTGTGTTTATTAAAGGGTATATTTTTCAGTAGAGCAGTAGTTTTATTTTCTAGCGTTGTGGGTGGGCTAATTATGTCAAGCTACTATTCCTTTCTGAGAGTTGGGCCTTGTTGCTCTGGCCACTTTTTGCGTTAAGAGGTTTAGCGTCCCTTTGTCATCAGGGGCGTTAAGTTATTGTTTGTAACCTCCAACAGTCGTACAAAAACTGCCTTAAGACTAGCTTTGTATGCTCTTAACTTCTCAGGGGATTTTCACAACCAGTTTATTTTTCATACATGCAGAAGTCTTTTTCAGTTTCATCCAGTTGCAGTAGTGCTTCTAAGACACCTTGAACAGAGCCTCTGCTTGATGGGGATGCTGCCTCTGAGTCCTTAAAGCCAGCCATTTCACAAGCAGTCTCAAACTGAGTCAGCCCTACTTGATCTGAAAATACAGCTTGCTGACACTATGGATAAAGGCAAACCGGCACTCCTTCTCCTACTGGATCTATCTGCCGCCTTTGACCTTGTCAACCACGATATCCTAGGCATGCACCTAAAAAATGAAGCACACTTCTCCCCGGAAGCCATTGCATGGGTGGCCTCATTCCTAAATGGCAGACTCATGAAAGTCTTCTCAGACACTGCCTCGGCAACCCCTACCACCATCCACTGCGGCGTCCCACAAGGCTCCTGCACCGCCCCCACTCTCTACAATATATTCACCCTTCCTCTCTTCAATGACCTCGACTGTCGTAACATAGCGTATACCAACTACGCAGACGATACGCAGGTACTACTCCCTCTAACTGGGACCTACGAAGAAGATGCGACAGCATTAACCAAAATCTACACAGCCATCCAAACCTGGATGGCGGCCAACGGCCTCTGCCTAAACGGTGACAAAACCGAAATCCTCATAGTAGGGACCAATGAAATTCTCAACAAACTCCCCCCCCAATACAAATCCTTCAACATCGACAACTCCACCATCTCAGTCTCCAAGACTGTTAAAACCTTAGGCGTTCACCTAGATGCCTCACTATCTATGTCTCGCCAGGTCAACGCCATAGCCTCTTCCTCGGCACTTACCACCAAGATGATAAATGCTGTCAAGCCTTTTCTCTCCGCCAAAAACTGCCTGTCCATCGCCAGAGCCACTATAGGTACAAAACTAGACTACTGTAATGCCCTGTTCCTAGGCACCTCCGCCCACAACCTAAAAAAACTCCAAATCACGCAAAACAATGCGCTCCGGGCAGCACTGTCCATTCCAAAAAGAGAACACATCTCGCAAGCAAGGAAAGATGCCCACTGGCTACCCGTAAAGGAACGCATACTTTTCAAAGCCATGACCATCACACATAGATGCCTATCCCTGGATGCCCCACCCTATCTCGCAGAAAGAATCACACCGAAAGCCTCCATCAGACCCACCAGAGCTCACCGCACCAACATGATTGACGTCCCCACGTTTCAAAGATCCAGGGCGGGAGGAACCAGCTTCCAACACCTCGCACCTAAAAACTGGAACTCCTTACCTACCTCACTAAGGAATGAAAAATCATACCATACCTTCCGTAAAAACCTCAAAACCCTCCTATTCCGCTAAAGTCTTCCACATGCACTCTCATGCTTGCATTGTAACCACAGCATAGCATAACCTCTAAGCTCAATGTTTATTACCAATGTGAAATGTACTCGGTAACTCGGTTTACATCTGTAAACACATTCCTATGCTTGTGTTCATGACTAAGTCTGCTGTAACAGCGCCACGATGCCCCAGGGCAGTTCTGTGCGCTTTATAAATGCAAATAAATAAATAAATAAATAAAAAGGACTATTTATCTCTGTTGGAGCATGGGCCGGGGCACGCTACTCTGCACCGCGTGGCTTCCCGGTCCTCTGCACTTTTCCCTGGACAGATCAAGTCCTCTGTTACACTGCTTTATTTCCTCTTCAACTAATTGGCAAGTGCTTGGACGGTGCCTAACTTTTCTAAGATGCATAATGTGTCAAGCTTGTAGGGCTGATGGTCACACTTCGTGTGTTTCCGCAGTTTTAAATGTGTGCAACATTCTCAAGATTGTGTACACCTTAATTGAAACACCTCCCAGTAACCACTTAAGAAATACCTTAGTCTCTGATCAAGGGGAAAAACCGAAGGACCCAAATGGAAAATACACACAAGCAGGGCTCCTAAACCAGCCACAACAGACTCACCAGAAAATGTCCCTAGCACCAATTTCGACCCCACCTCACCCCCAAACCTTAAGTCTTCTGCTGTACACAATCTACCCGCGATGGGACTAGAAACATTACTGGAAACCCATAGTCAACAGTTCAGAATAATAACATTATCAAACTGAACTATTTATTGAAATGTGCACTTTTTAATGTCGGATCCCTGTCTCGCCATGCTGATGAAAATGCAGACTTGACGAGAATCTACTCAACCTATATGCCATTACAGAAACCTGGGTGTACAAGACCATTCGGAGTCAGCTAGATCTACAGCCATTTCAGATGGGTTCTCTCTAGCCAATTCAAATATCGATGACGGCGGATGTGGAGGCGTTGCCATTATATACAAATCGTACCTGACCGTTTAAACCATGTCTATTCAATCCATCCAAGGTTGTGAGGTCTTAACAAAATCCACTCTTCCACATGTTTTGATCATTTCCTCCCCCAGCTTAAAAAAAAAATGGTTTTCCATCGAATTTCCTAGATGTTCCAATGACACTCTTGCGTCCATTAAGCCAATTTAGAAGTATGTGCGATCTCAACCTAGGCTTTAAAGATTTAATGGACACTGCAGCATCACGGCTGTGGTGTATGTTTTCGGCCTTGTTTGAAGAAGCCATTCAACACCGACTAATTTAAAAGGCTGAATACTTGATTGGATCCTTCACATGAATATCAACATAACAAGTGGAACACTCCCATCAAACAGTCTGATCACTTTTCCATTCGTTTCTCATCCCACCAATCGGGAAACTTACAAAAGTAATCTTATTTAGAAACTCGAATATTAAATGGCGATAATCTACTTACCCTGGTATAGCAGCGCATTGAAACTATTAATCGA
Organism: Ambystoma mexicanum; assembly: GCF_040938575.1. Classification (NCBI taxonomy): domain Eukaryota; kingdom Metazoa; phylum Chordata; class Amphibia; order Caudata; family Ambystomatidae; genus Ambystoma; species Ambystoma mexicanum. The sequence goes on along the minus strand of NC_090926.1, from coordinate 1,204,922,079 downwards.
CTTCGTTAGATGAGTTAACCAACTCTTATCGTTTAGATATTAACATTAACGCAACCATTAATGGTATAGCCCCACCCACCAACATGTCCAGAGCATCAACATTGTCTCTAGACAGAACAAATGGTATAACAATAACAATGGACAGTAACAAGAGATTAGAATGCACATTAGATCCCTAGATAGACGATGGAAAAAGATATTCAAATGGATTGTCCTCCCATGTATTCCTCATCTTATGATGTTCGTATCCGCCAGCTTCGCTGCTTCGGAAACATTTTTTCCCGGCAGAGGGCGCTGTGCACGAGATCGTGGCATCTATGTCCCTCAACGAGCTCCATACCGTGTCGACGTCCCCATCAGTATCAGTAGCTCGTGCCGCGCCCTTTTGTTTCAGTTCTGTTTTTCCGATTGCTTCGCTCTCAAGAACAGCGCGCTTCGAAATTTTCTTCCACCCCTTCTACTCCCAAGACGGTGTTCAAAAAAGGTAACGACTGCAGATCGAAAATGTCGATTACAGACCCTCACTGCATTTGTCTTGAGACCATCGAACCGGCGACTGTGGCACCTGTCCGTCGATGACGGAGAAGGCCTTTCGTGAGAGAAAAGGTAAACTGGCGGTGGGGCGGGAACCTTCCAAGGCCCCGTCAAAAAAATATAAAAAGTCGAGCAATTCGAAAGAATCGGATCGCTGTACACATTTTAAGAGCTCTCGATCACGCAGTAGATCGAGACGTTCATCTTCATCAAAGAAGGTTAAAAGGAGACGTAGATCTTCCTCCTCCTCCTTCCTCCGATACGTCTACCGAATTGGTAAGATGTCCGACTAAGTCGGATTCCCCAAGAAAATGGGATTAATTTAGAAGGAAGATGATGATCTTTGAGAATGCGGCCTCGACCCTCTCAAAGAAATCTCAAGAGCCAGACCCTGGTCGCTCCATTGGACAACACAGGGAAGTCGGGAACTACTGTGGTGAACATCGAAAATCTTGAGTTCATGTTAAATCGTTGAAGACTCATCGAAAATAGTTTCCCCGACACGACAAAAAACATAAATCGTCGAAGCACTCGACGACTTCGTCGACGCCATCAACTTCAACATCGAAGCCACAAGTGTTTTCGACACCTTTGTCGAAGAAGTCATCGGTGCCTTCGAGATTCCTTCGATACCATCGAAGATTCCTTCGACCCTCACTCAAGCACAGGAAAGGAGATTTTACTCCTTTATCTAAGTCAGACTTTAAGTCTGTCTTCTATATTTGAAGAAAGTGCTTCAGAAGAGGAAGAGGTTTCTCCTTTTGGAGTGCAATATGGTACCAGAATCGAAACAGAGAACTGTGTGATAGCCTTCACTCTGCTAGTGGCATTGATTGTCAAGAGCTAGAGTTTGCAAAACCTGACCCTGCAGAACATGCATATTCAGGGTACAGGAGTTTAATGAATAGGAATGTGGAATACATGGGCTGGGGTAGATCCCCCCCCCCACATTTGATCAGGATGATATGACTGATATACTTGACCAGGGCCCCCAGAAGGACCCAATTCTCCCCTTCAATAGGGCACTTCAGACGACAGTGGAAAAGCTGGGAGGTTCCTGATACTGTTTCTGCAGTCAACAGTAATTTTCTGAAGAAGTACAGAACTGCGAGTTCTGACCCAGATTACTTAAGGAGGCATCCCACTCTAGAAAGTCTGGTTATTCTGGCAGGAACTTCGTCAAGGCAAACAGCCTATCCATCTATTCCCCTTGGATAGAAGATAAGGTGGATGCTTGGGCCTGTAAGTTATTTACCTCAGTTAGCATGGCTCTCAAGTCTACAAATGTCACCTGGCCAGGTTCATCCATACCCTGTGGGACTGCATTTCGTCGGCGGCTGATCATATTCCGGAAGGCGAGGAAAGGGAAGGCTTCCTGAATATTGTCAAAGATGGAAAGGAGGCAATGGGGAATGTCTCCAGTCTGGACTGGATATTGCTGATAGTCTTTTCCTTTGTCCAACTAGAAGACTCCGCCGTTTCATTATTCTATTCAGACTGGAACAACTGCCTACCTTATCTAAAATAGGAGCAAGAGAAAATATACCTACAGCTGAGCGAACTTGCCGAATATGTAAATATTGTGTGCCTAGAGACCGCTAGACATGTACTAACGCAATGTAGAGCACTCAAGAAGACTATTGTCCATTTTTTGGGTGAATTTGTGCATGATCTGCTTTATATACCCAAATTTAGGTTTTGGCAGTACTGTACCAACACATCGAACATGCATTTATTCATAGCCCTGTATAATGTCTGGCAACAGATAGAACATGAAGTGGAAACTTGAGTGAACTTTAACATTGATTTTTACGTAGTGACTTGAGGGTGTTTGCAAACCCGCCAAAGCCGTTTAAAAATTATGTAATTAATAATCTGAAGGTCTTTAGTGACCATATCTATTTCTCTTCTATTTAGACTCTCATTTTCTCTTATTTTACTTGATTTGCATTTTGATTCAGATGTTATTTATAGTGATCTTTGATGTGTTGGTTTTATGCGTATGATTTCATATATATGTATGATTTTTATGTCTATTAATATATGTGTAAAGTTTGAATTTATTTTCATACTATATCACATTAAAGAATTTGATTTGATAGTGTAAGAGGATTCAATTCAACACTACAGCTAAGTCAACGCCTAGTCTATAATACTGAATGAAAACCCTTATTGATATATCTTTATGTCCAGTTCATGCGTTCTGGATGACTACCCCTATATAACACCCCTCTCTTGGAATCCTCCTGACCCCACTGAGCCAAGAAGTAGTTCTGTTTTGCAAGTTAAAAGGTTTATTTCATAATTTAAACAATAGATATAGATATCACGCTTTATAGTAAATTAATAATTGAATATCACACTTAATCTGATATGATAAATATTAACAACGGAGAATCTGGCACTAGCACACTTCTTTATAATCACTAATGAGTTGACATGAAATGGATAAGATAGCACACTGGTAAATAGGAACAAAAGAAGAAGGTGGTAAAGAATGCTTTATGTAAGCTCAGGTGGATGCACTATTCAATGAATGCAGTACAGAAAATACTCAATATGATTTCAACCAAACAATGTAATCACTTTTCTCTGGCTATTCACTCCCCCCCCCCCCTTTATGGGATGCAAGGAAATGGGAGGAAAGCATACAGTTCTCAGAAATGCAATCAATGTAATTCAGTTCAATCCCCCCCAAGCACGCTTAAAGAAAACAGATAGGAGTTTTGAAAACACAGGCCCAAATACTTTTATATGTGCTAGCAATGGATGAGAAATATGTTGGAAATGCTTTTAATTCCCTTTCAGAGGTTCAGGGTGAGTGATATCTAGTTAATATTAGCTCAGGCTCACTCTTGCAATGATTCAGGGATAGTTTTTATGAGGCAAACGATTTTCTGGCAAATGGAAGGCAAGCAGCAGCTGATTTTTACACGTGAAGAAATTTGCAAATCGCGGTAAAATTCGCGAATGCGTCTGGTGCGATTACTGAGGAACTACAAGGGCTAGCAATATCGTTGTGGGGTCCTAGGAAAGCCTAGGATCTCAGCTTCCAGATGAAAGTTACTGCAAGTCTCTAAGACAAACGGTCGCGGAGATATGAGCGATTTAGTAAAGGTCGTTTTTGGTTTTGCAAATTTTAAACGCAGCACTTTTTCAGTTTTAAAAATGATGGCAGGATAACACAATTGCTAAGCTGCAGTTCTACTTAGATTAAAAATGGATTGAATTATATGATTTTAACTAAGAGATGTGTGCTGAGTTTTGCTGAGTACTCACGAGAGATTTTAAACAGGAAAGCGACTTGGTCACGGACTTCAGTCTGGTCAGGTCTTCCCGAGTTCCGCTCACAGCGCCTGGCCTCTGGAACTGCTCACAGCATCGGGGTCAGCACTCTCTCTCTCTGGGTACAGCACTGCTTCTGGATTCTGGAGATTGAGGGATTTGAAATCTCTGGTTTATCTTGGAGTCTAAGTGTTGGCTCTTTGAAGGTTGATGGAGGTAAAGTATGGATTTTTCCGGCAGAGCTTCCAGCTGCAGATGGAAATGAAGGTCTCTACCTAAGTTTCAGTAGTCCATTTATATGTTCTGCAAGTGGGTGTGTGTGTTGGTCATAACTAAACCTGCCCCTCTCACTTGTCATTGGTCCAGCTTTCATTTCTCCCCTGATTGGGGGAGCTAAGTTGTGTCAGAGTGATGTCAGCCATTTATGATCTCTTAAAAAAAACTCCCCTGTCATCTGTGCACCCAAATCTATATATGATCAAAACACATATTTCACAGTTACACAGTTGTTTGAAATTACATACCCATGTCACATATCACATGAGGTATACTGTCCCAAATCTGCTGTTTCTAGGAGCTTGCATTCAGAAATGGCACATATTTCACTTTTTAACTGATTTTGCCATTTCTGACATTGACCCCACTTTACATACATGTGCGCAGGGAGTAGGGACATTAATTGATGAAGTTTCAGATTTTTAACATGCATACATTTAGAGTAATATCCACTTTTCCGCTAAAGCCCCCCTGAACATACCACCGGTTCTAAAAACCTCTTAAACTGTGGGCAGAAAAATCACAAGAATTATGGTATCATTTATAAAATTTTCACATGTCCGCTCTATGAATGATCCATCTTTTTAAAGTTATGTTCTGGCTCCAAAGGGGTGTGGTTTACCCTCAGCACAAGGTTGAATTTCTGGTTTTTCCAGTTCTGCCAAGCCAGCTTGCTCTCACAGGCAGTGCTCCTCCCCTTTCCTTCAGGAGGAAGCCACCTTTTACGACCATTTACGACTCCTGCCATAAACCATCTGCCTGGGTGAAGGTGGTTACATTGTTCAGAGCTCCTGTATTCTGTAGGGGGCTCCCCTTAATTCAATTATCAGAGAGATGGTATATCCTTAGTGTGGCCAGCAAAAGGCAGATAGGCCTGGGAACACAGTTGTGACTCAAGTTTCACTCCTGATGGGGGTAGCTGTCAAGCAAAATCAAGTTCCTTAAGCCAGACTTTCAGCTGTCATGTTTTTGTTGTTGCTTTTTAAATTAACTTGCAATTTTACACATGCAGCTAGAATGCTGATTCTAAGTGCAAAACTATGACATTTCAACAGTTACAAAGGCATGTGACACCAAACATAGGTCACTCATTTAATCTAAACATTTTCGATTTTAGTGTCTTTAAATCCAGTGCAACTTAAACTGCTGACTCCTTAGCAGTTTTGTTATAAGCATTGTTTTGGGCTCTTCATTTCCCAGATTTTGTAGGCACACAACACTCCATTCTACCAAATGTCTGCTGGTGTCCAGTGAGTTTTTAGATGTGTTGCAATGTTTAAAATAGACATTTTGAGCCTGCCTTCAGAGAAACACAGGGTGGTTTTAAAGCGCTTTGAAGCTAACCGGCGCTACTGTTTTTCCTTTGGCAACCCATTTCCCTCATGGCACCCCGGCCTATCATTCTCGCATTGGTGGGTGGCAAGTGAGGCAACCATTTTGGTGTGCGCACAAACTGCGCAGCTTTCCTGGATTTCGGCGCACATGTGGGTTTTCCGCCATCTTGAATTTTCTAAGCCCACAGCACCAATTGTTGTAGCATGATAGCTTGCACGTGGGTCAAGACACCCAACAATAGTATCAGCAGATCCATGGCTGCAAGCACTGTGCTATGCAGATTTGTGTGGTTGAGCAAGTCTGGGTTTGCACCAGATGTGCAGGCCAGACTACTAAACATGCCTTTTGATGTTATGAGGCTGTTTGGCAGTAATGCTGATGAAAACTTAGAAAAACTGCAGACCTCAAAAGCAGCGGCTAAATCTCTTAGCACCTCTATGCGACAGCCTCAGAAACCTTATTCGGGCTCATCTTCCTGGAGAGTTCGTTCTTTCCGGTACTACTCCTCTTTTGGTAGAGGAAGAGGACAGGACAGGAAATACAAAGAGGTAAAAGGAATGTCGCTCGTGGTGGACGAGGAAAAAGTGCAAAACCAGCCTCTGGAACGGCATCTTTGCCCTCCGCCGCTCCTACAGCCGCCTCCAAGTCACTCTGAGGCCTTATCACACAAAGCCCCAGTGGGAGGCAGACTCTCACAGCATCTGAAAGAATGGCAGGGCATTACTTCAGATGCTTGGGCACTGGAGACAGTAGCTCAAGGTTACTGCCTCCCCTTCCAAAAAGGGCCTCAGGACCATCCACTGGGAACCAACTCTGTCAAAATTCCAGATCCACTTCTTATGTAGGAAATGTTAACCCTGCTAGAGAAAGGTGCAATAGAACATGTACCTGTAGCAGAGAGGAACCAGGGCTGGTACTCTCCCTACTTTCTCATCCCAAAGAAGGGCAGAGGATTGAGACCCATCTTGGATTTAAGAAACTTGAACAAGTTCCTCAGGAAGGACAAGTTCAAGATGGTTACCCTTTCTCAGATCCTTCAGGCTTTTCAACTCCAAGACTGGTTGGTATCACTGGACCTACAGGATGCATGCTTGAATGTGCCGATCCATCCCAAGCACAGAGTACCTGAGGTTCGCGGTTGGCGGTGCTCACTAACTGTTTCGAGTTCTGCTATTCGGGCTGACCTCCGCCCCAAGGGTTTTCACCAAACTGATGGCGGTTGTGGCAGCGAGTCTCAGGAGAGGGGGGATTCAAGTCTATCCCTACCTGGACAATTGGTTGATCAGAGCGCATTCTCCCGAACAAGCTCAGGAACATCTGTCAATCACCTGTCACTTCCTTCACATCTGGGCTTCTCCCTCAATTTCAAGCAGTCCTACATGATACCATCCCAAAAGCTCCAGTTTATCGGGGCAGTCTTGGATACTTCCTCTGGCAAAGCCTCTCCTCCCGGGGTGAGGGCTCTCCACATTCTGCAGATGGTAACAAAGTTCCAGGATGCCCAACATCTGCCTGTCTTTGATTTTATGAGGTTGCTCGGCCTAATGGCATCCTGCGTTTTTCTGGTGCCACAGGCTCGACTGAGGATGAGATCTCTTCAATGGGCCCTCAGAACTCAGTGGTCCCAATTCTCTGGGAGTATGTCGGATCTTCTGCAAATCCCGAGCACATTTTCTCAGGATCTACAATGGTGGTTTTGCAACGATGACATCCTCAAGGGAGAATCTTTTTGGCAACCTTGGCCGGAGAGAACAGTAGTGACGGACGCCTCACTCACGGGGTGGGGAGCCCACACCAACGATCTGACAATCAGCGGTCGTTGGTCTACATCGGAGTCCAAACTATACATCAACCTTTTGGAGCTGAGGGCAATCAGACTAGCACTGAAGGCCTTCCTGCCCTCCGTTCAGGGAAAGAATGTCCTGATAATGACGGACAACATGGTGGCCATGTACTACCTCAACAGGAGAGGAGGCGTAGGGGTCACTACCACTGTGCAGAGAGGCAATGCAGCTCTGGTTCTGGGCGTTAAGAGAAGGAATCTCTCTAGTGGCAGTTCACCTCTGGAGGGCAGAACACTGCGTCAGACGCTCTGAGCAGGCAGAGCACAGTCTCCCATGAGTGGGAACTAGCTCAGGAAGTCCTTCTGGAGATCTTCGCCCTTTGGGGAACCCCTCAAGTGGATCTGTTCGCGACCACGATCAACCGGAAGTGCGAACAGTACTGCTCAAGGGAATTTCCTCCGAGGAGCTGTAAGACGGTTCGTGGTGGACTGGAAGTTTCCACTTCTGAAAGCGTTTCCTCCAGTCCCCGTGCTTCCTCGGGTAATCAGGAGGCTGAGAAAGTTTGGGAAAGCATGATCCTAATTGCCCCGGATTGGGCCAGGAGGACATGGTACCCGGACCTTCTGGACATATCCATCTGCCCTCCAATACATCTTCCGCAAAGAGAGGCTCTTCTCTCGCAAGAGGAAGGTAGAGTTCTCCATCCAGAGGTCAAATCACTCGACCTTCATGCATGGTTTCTGAGAGGTTGAGATACAAGGATTGGGATCTTCCGGATGACGTAATGGAGATTTTGCTTTCGGCCAGAAGGCCAGCCACTAAATCCCTGTACCGATGTCATTGGAATAAATTCAGTATCTAGTGCAGGGATAAGAATGTAGACCCTTTTCAATGCGGCACCCCAAATGTGCTCTTTCCTATTGCTTCTAGCCAATCTGGGGCTCCAGATTGGGACAATGAAAGGATATCTAGCTGTGCTGTCAATTTTTAAGCGCTCCTCGGAAGAGGTTTCCTACTTCAAAATTCCATTAATCATTCAATTCTTGAAAGGGCTTACTAATGTGTACCCTCCAGTCGTTTTTCATGTCCCAATTTGGGTTTTAAATCTGCTACTTCAGTTTCTAACTTGTATACCTTTTGAGCCTCTGCACTCTTGTCCCTTGAGGCTTCTAACATTAAAAACTGTCCTTCTTGAGGCCTTAACATCAGCCCGCAGGGTAGTGAGTTACAGGCTCTCTCATGCAACAAACCGCTTTAAACTACTTTTTACAATGACAGTGGTTCTTAAGGTTAAACTTTCTTACCAAAAGTAGTTTCTGACTTTCCCTTGTCACAAAAGATCATATTACCAACATTTTACCCTCCTCCTCATTTGGGCAAAGAGGAGAGATTGCATAGACTGGACCCTAAAAGGGCTCTCAGTTTTTACATTTCAAGAATGTCAAAATTGTGTCAGGATGTCCAACTTTTTGTAGGTTATACTGGGCATAAATTGGGACTAGCAGTGACAAAACAGACTATATCCCGCTGGATCATTTTGGCTATAATTGAGTGCTACAGATTAGCAGGAAAGGACCCACCGGATGGGCTTTGAGCCCATTCCACTAGGGGGGGATGGCTACTTCTGGGCCTCTTATGAGGGGAGTCCCTGCAGCAGATATTTGTTCAGCTACAACACGGGCATCAATTCATACCTTCATCAAGCATTATTGCTTAGATGCTTCTTCCAATGAAGGTTTATTTGCCAAAGCGGTACTGCATTCCGTCCATGACAAATAACTGGTACACCCACCTCCAAAATTCCCTCTGCTGTGGGAGTCTATCATAACATGAGGAATACATGGGAGGACACAATCCATTCGAAGAACAAGTTACTTACCAACTGTAAAGTTCTTTCCACTGGATGTTCCTCCCACGTGTTCCTCATTGAATCTTCCATCCTACCCCGCAGTACAGTTTGCGTTAGTTACACTTCTCACACATGAAGGGTCGTTCAGTCATGAGGCACGCCTGGGTGTTCCTCGAATATTTCCTCAAAATGAACTGGAGCCAACGGGCGCGCCACAAGCAACTTATACTGATGGTGAAGTCGGCACGGAGCTCGTCGGGACATCGACACTACGACCTCGTGCACAGCACCCTCTGCCGAGAATTTCTTTCCGAAGCAGCAAAGCTGGCGGATACGAATATCATAAGATGAGGAATACGTGGGAGAAACATCCAGTCGAAAGAACGCTACAGTTGGTAAATAACTTGTTCATCTCCCCAAACCCATTGTCGCCTTATAAAGAAGCCATTAACAAGCTAAATGCACCTTATTGGAAAGTCAAATTGAAGCAGTCATCCCCTAAAAATCTCTTCCAAGTTTTACATCAACTCAGTTCCCCCAAAAACAGGCATGAATTCAGTTTCTCCCACTCCTGAATAGTGTAATTCATATTAGTTAGCAGCTGAACTGGCTAACAGGCCCTCTGAATCCAACCATATTACAATCCATGATCAAATGGATAAAATAGATATTCCTGAATTTAATTTCTCTCCAATCACTTTGGAAGAACCAATATAATCCAATGTATGTAATCCACCACACCATGTGTAACTGCATTTGCTGATACCCTTCAAAGGATTGGTTAATTAGTATGTTCTGTCAAATCTCAAAAAGACGTGGGTTACTCCCTTACATAAGAAGAAATCACTGGACCCCCACGACAAAGGCAATTACTATCCTATTTGTAACGGTCCCGTTTCTCCTAAATACCTTACCAACCAAATTCCGGAACATCTTTAAGAAAAACTACTTCATGGTGACACCAATCCGGCTTCCATCCAGGTGGAAGCATGGAAACGGCCCTCATAGAAGTAAAAGATCGGCTCCTCAACTTCCTGGGCCAAGGCTAAAATGCTCAAAGTATGTTAATGGAGCTTTTGGCAGCCTTTAATACTCTGGTCCATTCCATGCTCTTAACAAGGTTGAAGCAAGTCTCCAAACATTTTGATAATTCCTCTAAATAGACACTGATTCCTAAAAGAAAGGATTGTCAGAGTGAAACTGGGAGTCTTTGAATTGGAAGAATTTAAAATCTAGTGGAGTAAAACAGGATGCAGCTTGTCCACAGTACTTTTGATTGTTTACACAAGAACCGCTCCAAGATTGGAAATTAACATTTTAGGATATTAACCAAAATTACGCTGATGGCACACAATTGATGGTCCATCTTCAAACAAAATGATTTTCAAAAACTTTGAACTGACTACAATGTTCAAGAACATAGAATACCAGTTGGCTGAGCTTGAATACTTAAAGAAAATATATAAATAATTTCTAATCACATCTGTAAGCCCATTATCCCCGAATTGTCTGGAAGAAATGTCCCTTGATAAAGTAAATATTAAAGTTCAAGCATCTGTTCGTAATTTGGCAGTTCATCTTGCTACCTAGCTCCCAATGACGCAACATGTTAATAAAGTCAGTAGCTCATCAAATCACCATTCTATGATACTTAAATAAGACCTTTTTTGTATTTCGGAGAGTCATGCAGCAATTATAACATGAGCTGTTATAAGCTCAATGATTGGTTACGATAAAGCACTGTTACTGGTCGTGTCTAAATATGCTCTATCACATTTCGAGAGTCCATAAACGGACAGCCAGAATTGTGACTCGTAACCTTGCATAAAACTGATTATCTCACCTGTCCTTAAGCTCCACTGGCTTCCTGTAAATGCACGCGTGAAGTTTAAAACGTACATGCTTGATTTAAAGCCCTTCATGGAATAGGTCCCAAGTGCCTACAGCGCACATTTCAGTACTTTTGCCTGGCTCGTAATCTCGGATCTGCTTATTCAGTCTTTAATTAGCATATGCTTCGATATGGTAAGAGTATTGGAAAGTTTGTTCAAGTCCCAGCCATTAAGCTATGAAACTCCCTTCCCAACCATCTGTTCTCTACATACACCAGCTCATGGATTTCACTTGAAACATATCTATTTTAATATCGTCCACAGTAATTCTATTTTTGGTCTCTGGTATTGGCACTTACATGCTTTTCATGCCCTAGGCGCTTTTCAAATAACAATTGATGGATAAAAGGGGATCATAGCAAGACGTCAATCCCTTCTTTATTCACTTGCCTTTTCCAGTCTCTCTTCCTCTTCTTTCCCTCGCTTCTTTGCTCCCCCTCTGCTTGCTCTCGCCACCTGCACGCTCGTTCTCGCCCCCATCTCTCCAGCACTGCACAGTGAAACTCAATTGCCATTTACTTTAAACAAAGTTTGTTTGCAGTAAATGGCAAATATATTTCAAACTCACCAGCAAGGTTGAATATCATAGAAACGGTACTCGCTCTTCATAAAGTCCTCGCCCGTGGGCTAGTAGATTTTGTGAGCCCTGCTTGTGTTAGAGAGACTTGTGGAGAGGGTCTTTAGGTGCATCCTCCTTACTGGTGGTCCTCAGCTGTGTGAATACTGATTTAAAGACACAGTTGGCACAAAGGAGATGAATAGCTGTGTGACGCACACAGTGTTTAAAAAAAGATTTACAGCTTGAAAGTAACCCTTGAAAAAAAATGGAGGTCTTCTATGGTGATGCCTTAAACTCGGAGAGAGGAACTTATGTGGAAACAAAAGGGAAGCAGGCTGCGTAACCAAATGTATAACCAATGAGACACTTGTCAACACACCACATATAACACACCTTCCCTTACTCCTACCTCCTTCCCTTACTCCACCAAAGTTCTCCATCTCCTTACTCAAAACTGCTGCTCTTTGCATCACTTCTCAGCATTGACCAACCGCAATGCGTTACCCAAAATCTTCTACTCTCAGCGGCCTCGATTACTTCATCAAACCCTTCTTCATTCTCCTTCCAAGCCTCACCTTCACTAATGTCCCTTTCAGCATTGCCCTCACTGACACAATTTTAGATGCTCATCTCTCCTTGGCTCTGACTTGACCATCCATAACTCTTCTCTCTAGGTCTCCTCCACAAAGATCGCAAAATGCGACACGGAGTATGATGCATTGCCAACCTGTACGGTACAACACTCTCTATCACTACATGCACCAAATCCTCTGCTGTTGCAACAGCAATCCTTATCACATCCATTAATGTTCTATTAAATCTTTCCACTACGGCATTCCCCTTAAGTTTATATAGAGCTGTTGTGGCATGCTGCACACAATTTTCCTCCAAAAATGCAACCATTTCCTTAGCAATAAATGCGTTCCATTGTCCGACACTATTTTACACGCAAAAACTTCCCTCCCAAATATCAATTCCAGAAATTGCACCACCCTGCGTACACTGATGTCCTTAACCACACACCCCCCTCTGGTCTTTTCGATAACATCCACTGCCTTGACACCCCGCACGGAAATGGGTCCTAGGACAGACCCCAACCTACACCAAATTTGTGGCTCCACCACACTCTGCACTTTGTTGCTGTTGCTACATCCTTCACAATCTTTCAACAGTCCCTCAGTATCATCATCTATTCCTGGCCACCAGTATTCCTGTTTAATCATCCCATTCGTCTTACAAATTCCCAGGTGTCCTTCATGCAATATCTTCATTACTTTCCCTCAATCCTTCAGGCACCACGATCGGATCACTTCTCATCACCATTCCTCTATCCATGCTCAACTTGTTCTTTTATCCTCCTATATACTTTCAACGCATCATATAGCTCCTCCACTGGCCATCCTTTTTGTACAAACTTCAACACTGTCTGGTAGACCCAAGTCTTCAGCTCATCGTGCCTGCCAATTCTCTTCATCGCCAAACCGGCAATTTGCAAATACCTATCCTTCCAATACTTCAGCACCTCCTTCATCATCCTCAATTGCATTACCTGATAAAGAATCTGCAACCATATTTGTTCTCCCTTGATGTGGCATACCTCAACAGCCTACCCCTGCATGGCTGTTATCCATCTAATTAGCCTTCTAGATACGCTGTCCAAACCTTTCCCATTGAAGATGCCTACCAAAGGCGTGTGGCCTGTAACTATGAAGAACGTCCTCCCCCATATAAAGTTCTTACATTTTTCCACTCCCCAGACAAGTGCAAGAGCCTCCCTTTCCACCACAGAATATCTTTGTTCTGCTTAAAACACCTGCAAGGCAAATTTAATTCCCCTTCTGCTCCATAAGGACAGAGCCCAACCCGTTTTCACTTGGATCCGTATACAAATCCCAATCCTCCTTGAACCCCTTTAACACCGGGCCACTTGCCAAACTCACCTTTTTATATCCTCCAAATTCCTTTTCACAGCTTGCTCCTCAGAAATCTTGCACCCTGTTTCATTCTCATGCCCTTAGTTCTCTCTGCCAAATTTCTTAGTTTTGGTGGAATTTTATGGAAAATTGAAGACCATTCTGCATTGTCCTTCTGTGGTCTTGTTTGCTCAATAGCCTGCACGATAGTGACTGTAGGGCTGATACCTTGAGCCGGGTGAAAAAGCAACACTATCACCACCAGCTACCTACCTCAACCACACATCGGGTGTAGATGGGCTACTCGCATCACAGGGGGATATTTAGTCTCACCAAGTAATGTGTCCTACCAAAGGCATAATGTCAAAAGATATTTTAATCCGTATATAACAATACATATCAAAAAATGTGAAAACAAATACATTAAAACACTTATCAACTCAAGCGTGTATAGAAATACAGGAAATACACAAAAGATTGCAACAGTCACTTCCACAGATTTTCTGATGTTCAATGCATAATTTGATGTGCATATAGTTACGTGATGTTGGTAACAAAAATAGTTACGCTGTTTACCCATATCTAATAGAAATATATACATGGTTCAAGTCACTATTTTTGTTACTAACAAGGGAGGGAGGGGTCAACCTTGAGCACTTTGAGTTTAGTAAAGCCTGTGTTGCAGACTGCAGTAATCTGTGCTTCTCTCAACCCTCATGAAAGAAGCTTCACACCCAGACGTTTTACCGATGTACTGAGGGCCTGGCAGAGGCAGAGAGAGTCTGGCCAGTACTCTGCATCCCTGGCTTTGTGTCTGAGAAACGACTTCCAAAACCTCAGTATTTAGCCCATTTAACTTGAGCCAGTTGTTTGACATTCAACTCCTGATAGCCGAGAGGTAGTCTCACAAGTTATGTGTCGTCCACATTTGTATAGAAAAGGACCCCATGTTTAGAGACAAGGTCTGCCAAAAGGACGTAAGTAGAGATGAAATAGTAATCGCGAAGGGGTAGAGCCCGGAGGCACCCCACAGGAAAGTGCAAAGGGTGCAGAGTGGCAGGAGCGAAAGGAGACAGTCCGGGTTTTCTCTGCAAGGATGGACACATACCATGCCATTGAATGCCGGAGATCCCTACCTTTTCTAGAGCACGTAGAAGAGTGTCATGGTCCACTGTATCGAAAGTGGCAGAGATGTCGAGAATAGTAGTCACCCAAAGCCCCCCATCACCCCTTCCACCACCCGCCCCCCTGTGGTCCTGGTGCATTGCTAAGTGGTCCAGGAGTGAAATCAGGACAAACTCTGTACCCATCGTAGGTTAAAAAACCTGATTGAAATGAGTTTCCAGACAACGGGAAATAGCAGGGATTCCAATCACTTCCATAAGTTTCATAAGCAGTGGGAGTAAAGATATTGGACCATAGTTAGTCACCTCTGAGTTAATGTTTGGCTTTTTCAGAAGGGGGGGGGGATTGGAGACGCTGACCTGAGCTTGCTTAAGGCCTTGAAATACAGTAGTATCATTAATTTGTTCAAATTGAAAGGCTTCAATAAGAGTACTGAGGATCACCTCATTCTTATCAGGGATGGCTTGAGTTCTGCTCTTTGTTGGTGATTGACTGATGGATCAGACATATCTTTTCAGTTAAAAAAGCTGCTAATGGCATCACATCGAGTCTGAGGGGATGAAAAATTGCCCTCCGGAGTGGGAGCGGAGGAGAGTTATTTTGCAACTATAAATAGTTTGCGTGCAGAACAAGCTGCCGACAATATTTGACCATGCTCCTTTGAACAAACTTTGAATCTTTCAATCGGATTTGCAATTGGCCCGGTTGGCCTCGCTGCTTCAGCTAACCTAATAAAAATGTCAGCGTATTCTACCATTTTTGCAATTTCTACTGCTCTCTCCAAGGAAATGACTACACCGCTACCACCTTCACGCCACAACACTTCTGTCCACTTGTAATTACTACACTGTATCATCAGTTGATCTCTTAAGTGTTCATCCCTGCAGTGGTGAAAATAACATTTGATAGCTAAACCCCAGAGGGCAGTTATGCATTCCTCCATGGGCTCATTCTGTCTCTGGTCCTGAACGGCGAAGTGTTATCTGCCTAGGAATTTGTTCTCTTTACAGTGAAGAGTTTATCCAACTTGCCTATGCTTATTTCGAAAGCATTTAAGCCCTCTGGGTTGGCGGCTGGCAGATCGGGCAACTTTCTATATATGGCTTGGCCCTCCTGGCCTAAAAAAAAAATGGTAAAGCAAGGAGCCTTTTTTTGTCTGCAACGAATTTGCTCCCATACACACTATGCAGGTATTTTAAAAAAAAAACTTCCTTCCAATCACATTTTATTAGTGACTTGCCTGCTGTAGGTAAGAAAAGCCCTGGTCCTGGAATGTTCATGATTTCTTAAAGTAGTTGTTAATCCCAGAAGTTAATTCTCCACAACTTGTATGCAGTGTCCCCAGTACAGTTAACTTGCTCCCAAACGGTCACGCTTATTCACCATGCCATCTCCTTTCGGCAGTGCCTGACCCTGAAATGGCCTCGGCTAAACACAAAATATCAATTGTCAGAGCAAAGCCTGACTTGAAGATGGCCACTGCCAGGCCCAATAGGCAGCCTGGTCCCAAGATAGCCGCCCTGTACGCACAGTGCAAAGAATGTCCCACGTCTCGCCGGAACCTAAGATGGCTGCCGGACGTCTGCAACGTCCATTGTGCGTTAATCCAATCGCCGATCCGTGGTCACCAAACCGTTCTAGAAACGGCACGTCCTCCCTCAACACACCAGGATCCAGATCGGAAACAGTCTCACTACGGTCAACGCAGCGAGACAGAGCAGCCCTTCCAGGCACGTCACAGCGATCTCGGGTCCAGTGGCAGGGAGGCACTGGCTGGGGCTACTGATTACCAGGATCCACGTCGCCAATAATGAGTATGAGGCACAAGGTAATGCAGCATTAGAACTTCTTTACTTTCTCTTCTTAAGCAGATTCATCACAGCAGCATCAGGCCATTCTGTCCACTCCAACCTCTCTCTGCCACCTTCAAGTAAAAACATTCTAAACCATTCAGCCTGTGAATCTGCAACTTGTGTACAAACCAAATGGAAGCAGGCTTCACGTTTGCACAACCAAATATATAACTACAAATGGCGCGTGTCAACAAGCTATATATATAACTCTAGCCGCGCCACTTGTACGGCCTTTTCTTAAGTCCAAGAGAAGGTGCTCGATTTACCTTACAATGACATAACCTTTTTTTGCTCCAATATCAATTATCTGCTGCAACAATTAATTTTTTCAACGTGAGTATCTTGAATATCTCGACCATTGTCATCCTGTTAAAGGTCTGTCTCCAGGATACCTGTGGCTGCTGTTTCTGTGGGTATCTTCAAAACACTAATGGACATCACTCCGGGGTTAGTTTCTCATAGTCCTATTAGTTGAGGAGCTTAATCCTTACCACAGGTGTGGCAGGAATGGGCAGTTTTTGTTTGTTTTGTTTTAAACAAATCAATTGTAAGATTATAAAGGGCATTTGTGCCTCCATCATTGCCGAGGAGAGTTGCATTGTCGGGTGTGCCATAAGGTGAGGGAAAAAACTCTTATACACAGAACTGGTGTCCCAATCGTATTTATTTGGAAACCAAATGACGCTGGATAAGGCCAGTAGTATACAGGGGATGCAGACCCATTTCTCTCCTAGACGATACTGGCAAGCTGTTAGAGGAAAATATTATCCAGCTACACCTCTGGATTGACAACAATAATGTGGTTCATCAGGCCGTGTTCCAAAATGGCCGTGGAACAGTGGACCAACGCTTTATGCTTTTCCTTATAATCCAGAAGTACACTGTACTAAGGAAAATGCATTTGTACGTGCGATTTGAGGATAGCTTTTGATTGTGTCCTGCACAATGCTGTGGCGGGTACTGGCAGTGCGAAAGGTCCCCCAGTACCTGATGTCCATACTAGCACTAATTTACTCAGACACAGAGGCATGTCTCACCACGGTTTGGGAAGCGAAAAAAACGCCCGTTTCTTTGGGGTAGGCTCGGGTGTTAGACAAGGTTGTGTCCTGCCTCACTTTTATTTAACTTCTCCAGCATGGGGTCTGGCATGGATTCACATGCTCATGAATATTCCCCGTCGTCAGGCTGGGAATCCTCGGTAAAGAAAAATCAGTATCAGTTTCGTTTCTGATCTCTTTCGTAGTAGTAAGCAATCACTGATCTCTGCGTCATACTGACCACAGCCAATGACTGCCATCTCCCTTTGCCCCGCCTCTGGCAGCCATCTTCAGATTTTTACCGCACGTTCAAGTGTTGGGAGTCCTCGTGCTTAGCGCTCGAGCTTTTGCTGCGTGTTTCTCGCTTTTTTCAGGTGAATTTTCACATTTTCACATTTTTTCGGTTAATAGAGCCTCAAGCTCCACCGTTTCTACTCCCGTTAACGGGTACCCGTTTCGTCGAATCAACCTCTTGGAGGATTCCAGAAGATTCGCGGCCTACTTCGAGATGGCCCAGGACGCAAGTTCGTCACCCGGACCCAAGCTGTTTCGCAGTTGCCCTGGATGCGGGCTGCTCGTTTGGCGGATCTGCAGAGTGCCTGGGGCCCAACTCCGTTGGTGACGGTGCGCAGTACAAATACCTTTAACATTAATGAGTAAGCAGCCATCATGGTCACTGCCTCAAGATTAGTCATTTCAGAAGCCTAGCAGCTACCTCCAAAATCGACTGTCTACCTCATCAGATCTCACTAGGCAATCTCCATAGAATGATCTGCCCTCTCAATACCTCGCCTCTTTCCCAATGTGATATTTAAAAATGGCTGAAACAGGTGCTCATACTCAGTACTACACCAAGAAGGTAGGTAGATGAGCGGTGTAGGCGGGTAGTCCGGAAGCCTGTAGTGTGCACAATTCGAAAATATTGAATATCAAACACCCATCAAAGCACCATGGTCTCTATTGGCAAAAATAAGAAAAATGCTTTAAATGGATTTGGTGTCAATTTGAATTGTCATGGTGTCCGCAATAGTCAATTAAGATCTGTTCATAGGTTATGAGCCGTTTTGCTATGGGTAAAAAACTGATACAGCTCAGTAAAAAATAGTATTTCATCTCAAAAGCAAAGTAAAAAGTCCTCTTGCTACCCAAATATCCATAAAATCTAATTTCATTTCAAAAGTCCGGCAGAAATAGGAGAGACTTCACCCCTCTCCTCTTAATAGAGTTTGCATGGAGAGCATCTCAAGCCAATTTCTGGGCGTCCTCCAGCTGTCTCCTGTTCGTCTGCCTCCTGTCTTCTTCCAACCCCGGTCAGAACCACCTTTCTCCCTCCCGGAGCAAACCTATTTTCTAAGCCTATTTTATAGTCTCAACCCACTATCGGAGCGAGAAGCTTCTCTGGTCGTTTTCTACCTACCAGCATCAGGAGCAGGACGCTGCTTAGCTCATTTTTTACCTGTTCGCGTAAGGTCAGCCCTTAATATCAGTATTTAGCATGAGCGTTATACAGCTGAGGTCATGGCTTGTGTATTAAATCCAGGCCAACCGTGAATTGCTTGAACCTTTCACCTAGCTTTACGATCTGCTGTCTTATCGCATCTACAGCATCTGGCTTTGCAGGAGGCATAGTTCGTTGTACTATACACTATTTCAGTTTTGTTTGCTATAGCAGAGGCAATTGGAACACTTCCCAGAGTCTGGAGTGCATCCTAGAAGATGTTCTCGCAGAGTTTCATAACAGAGATGGGTAACGGCGCTCAACCCAAGAAATTGTAACTAAAACTTAATACTCACTGAATTGTGAATATTCTCATATGGGTGAACACATTTCAAAATGCAGTTCACTATGTACTCCATTAACATTCCCTAAGCATGGCTGAAGCATACATGTCATTTTGATCATTTGCTTTGTTGACTAGTTTAGGCTCTATTGCATACAGCTTTCCGAGACCTTTAGTCTAGCCTCCTGTGACCTGCCTTCACATCTGACCTAAGGGGATTGGAACCCGACGGGTATGTTCAGCACCGTCTCTGTAGCACGCACATTCACCTCTTGAGCTGTCTCACTGTGTTGGGGAGCTGTAGCCTAAGGGAAGGCAGCATCAGCTGACCTATCAAGGTCACAGAGCTTTTCAAATTCTGAAACAATAATTGTCAAACCCTTTCGCAATATTTAGTTTTTACTGTCACTGTTGGGGTGCTTTCCTTGCTTGGCGAATACGATTTTACATGGTTAATACCTTCAACTGGGCAGGATGTCACCAGTTTAAGAGTGTTGAATTGTGCAATTTTTATAAAATTGGGAAGTATGTATGTAATGGTTTATAGTCATAATGTAGGAAAAAAAATGTCGACTTACAAAAATGTAGAAAAAAAATGTAGAAAACAATAATGTCAAACCTATACATATAATGAAAAGTCAATTTTTAGAAAAAAAAATGTCGGAAAAAAATGTCAATTAGCACTATCAATAAATAAACAAGAAGAGTATCATTTACTAGGGGGGGTCCCCCACCCCCTCACCCCTCATACTCAACACATTTTAATTATATATATTTATTTATAAATAAACAAGAAGAGTATCATTTACTACGGGGGGTCCCCCCAACCCCCCACACCCAACACCTCCCGGCCACCCCCCACCGCAACCACCCTCTCACCCCTCATACTCAACACATTTTAATTATATATATATATATTTATTTTTTCAGAAAAATTCTAAAAATGGTGAAAAAATGCGACATTGTTTTTCGACATTATTTTCAAAAAAATTTTTTCGACATTTTGACTTTCTACATTATTGCATTCTACATTATGACTGACCACCGTATGTAATGTGTTAAAACAGTGTTCTATAGGGCATTCTGTACTGGCCAGGAAACGAAAACCACAATGCAATTCCCCAACCATGTGTTCCACTGTATTTCACTGACTGATTAGCTGGTGGGTAGCATTGTACTTTATTTCCAATTGATTACCATGTATACAGTAGCTGGAAGTCTGCCGATTCTTTGAAGTATCCTCTTGCAAGTAGACCTCAAAAAACCATTGTGTTCCTATATCTAGCCTCTCCTACCAGATCTGACCTGAAGTTACCCTGTGAATGCAGTGGTAGTGTCGATAGGGTTGGTGGTCACATTATTTGGGCAGTCGTGGTGTGTGGCAAGGATAATGGGTGGCAGCACTGGTGGAAGCTAGCGATGCCAGTGATGACTCAATGGCTTAGCAGCACCTACGTTGATAGGGGGAGGAAGTCTCATGATCAACGTATTTTGACAAATTAAGGTTTGGTCGCATTGCATGTTGTACTTTTTTTTTTTTAGCGACAAGTTGGGGAAATGGATTGATGGATGGTGAGAGACCAGGGGAGTGGGAAGGGACCACACTGTAGATGGTTTTCATGATCACAATTGTTAATGAAAATGTGCCATTTCTTTCAGACTTTCCACTGCACCTCTCCGAGAAAACTCCCCTTCAGTAAAATGGACCCCAGCTGCACACTGGGCTTCTATGCTCGAAACCGGAAGGAGTTTGATGCACTGTGTTTGGAACTAACCAGGGTAAGTGGACCTTCTATCCAGATTTCCATCTGTTCTCCTATATTTAGCGCTGTTAAAGTACCGAACACAACAGGCACACACCTCAAACAAAATATGTAAGGGAATGCACCCAGTTCTGTCAAGACACTGACATCTGAGTCTTTCAATTAAATTGACAGCATTAATGAGCAATTGCAAAGAAATAACGTTCACCTCCCAGGAAATGATGGCAGAAACCTTGAAAGGAGGGAATCTGAGCTGGATGGGTATTCAGCCACGGTTGCCATTTATCACTGTATATACATGCTATCGTTAAAGTGACATCTATAGACCAATTCTAGTTTTAGAAGAGTCATCCAAGCACTGCCCTTCGCCATTCTTAGAAGGGCTTCATCACAGTCCTAATAAAATTAAATTGCACCCATCCTCGAAGAGATGCAGTGGTTGCTGTTAGGAACGATCTTTTACCACTTTGCCTCCATAGTTTCCTAGGAGCCTCATTCGTTTAGCTCTTCTTTTTTTAAATGTATTTCTTTTTTATATCCTATCCTGCCATTTTGCTTGCATGTTATGGGGGGGAAACTGATCAGTTCTTTGGAATATCAGTGCTGGGAAACTTTTCTTTCCCTTTTTTAATTCTCGTATTGTACAGTTGCACACATTGTACAAATGTATCCCCATTGCACTGCACTGTACCACACTACCTTTTGACAAGATTTTTGGTTACTTTTATATGTACCTAAGAAAAGCTGGGGGCAGCAGTTACATTATTACCACTTTTACTTCAATTTTGATGTGCACATTCCAGTTTACCACTACACGTGGCTAGTGCCCTAAAATGGGCGTTTTCCCAAGACATGTTCTTGCGCTTTGCCATATTGTAGTTTGGCCACCTTCCCGCCTTCTCAGCTCATGAAAGTCCTTACAAGGTCCTACACTTGCCAGGGAAAACTGTTGCTTTCACAGGAGTGTGTGTGCTTCCCAGGAAGGGGGCTGGGACTATCTAGCCCCAGTCCACATCCTTGCTGCTAGAATGTCCGCTTCTTGGGCGGATGTGAAACATTAGTTGACCCTCATTGGACAACTCCTGGCTGTTTGAATGGTGCAGATCCATACCATTAGTAGGCTTTGACTTGCAGCCAGCTCGAATTTTGGATAATCGGACCCCTGCAACTATTCTTGAGATCTACATTGGAGCAAAGATTCCCTCGAAGAGCAGCCCGATGAAGATCCAAAGAAGGCTCCTCAGTATCCCTTCCAGTGACCAGCCCTGTGAAGCTCTGCTCCTCTGCCGGATCCCAGAAGACCCCGAGTGGTGCTTCAGCCGTTGGACTAGTGGAACCAACTAGCCTTGATGCCTTCTCGAGGATCCAGCCTTTCGGAAGTGTCCCTAGATTGCCTGGTGGACTGACAAGCTCTTTTGTGGGCTACCTCGGCAGAACCATGGCAGTTACACGTTGAGTCCGGAACTTTGGTTGTCGCCAGCGTCTGCCACAAGTTGCCTTTTCCCCGAATTACAGCTTCCCATTTTAAGGGGCCCTCTCCTGGAGCATCTGCTGTGACCACGACTGAAAGGATGCCTGTCGTCGCATGTAGACGGTGATTGTCGCTGGAACTAGTCTAGCTCTATCCCGTGAAGTGTCTTAAGGAGGCCTGCATTGTTGAATATAGCATCTCCTTACCAACAGGGATTGCATCTTGAATTTCCATTCAACTGGAAGAATTCTCGAACCTGCAACTCCTGGGTATCTATCATTGGAACAAATTGAAGATGGAGCCCCCAGAGACGCCCAGACGATCCGCAAAGACCTCTGTGAAAATCAGTCAGGGAGAACGGTAAGCCACAGTGTCTCTTCTATTTTCCCTACACTCGTAGTATGTATAGCGCCTTTATCCCATTAGTATGGCCTCAACACACTTTTGGTGGGAACGTCCTTGGGGGGACCAAAGTCCAAGGTGTGCGAAGTTGTGTGAAGGCTAGAATTTGTGTGTACATTTGGCCAAGAGGAGTTATGATGGCTGACCGTGCTCCAAGAAGGCTACCCATGAAGACTGGCACATGGATGGGTGCTCAGTGGGGTGTGGGTGAGAAATGTGTGACAGAGTTGAAGGTAGTCACTGCATTCTGATATAAACGAGGTGTTGTGAGCACTTTTTAAGCCTGTTAGAGTGTTGTGACCAGCAAGACTGCATTTTTGTTGTAGTAGTAATGCAATTCTACTGCGTGCGGGCGGGTAGCCGTACCTGTGGCCGAAGTTCAATGCAGAGGTGCGTGCATATGTACCTTGAGACTCAACTGAGCCTTGTAGTTGGGTGCTAGTTGGGTGTGCTAGGTCATCTGTACAGGCTGCGTTCTCTCTAGTTGGAACATAACCTAATACATACTCTAATCGTAATAGACAGGTTGTGGACCTGGAACTTATGATTCCAATTTCAAGTACCTTCGGAGTGAATTTATCAGCAATCCCCATAAATCCTTTGACAGCATATAGGCTAACAGTATGGGTACTCTAGGTTTGTAGCCAAGGCTGGGTATAGTGGACGGGAACACTACTTATTTTGTGTCCTGGGCAGCTATCCCAATACATTCCTTTGGTAATGTACCGGCTACCCTCAGTCTGTCGGCAGCTATTTACAGGAAGCATGTGCGCACCAGGCTGAGAGAAGGCCAAGTGGGCTGTTGTGTGTTAGTGTGCGGTATAAATATCCTTCAATATTAACACTATCACCACTGGTGTGGTCCCTGGTGCTCTGGCGGATCTGAGAGGTAAGAGGATGGGATAGGTTAGTAGGGCATTGCGGGAAAAGGTAGAGCGAGAATTGTGATGTCCTGTTGACAGCTTCAGTTAACACTGTTCGCTGGGCATGGGTGCGATTTACAGATCAGTAGACTCCCATGTGCTGTTGCGCAGGGCTATGTGAGGTTTATTTGTTTTGGCAGTGTAGCGTAGTGAAGTGCATGCGTACTGCTGCACAAAGATGTGGTTGTTTAGCATTTGAGATGTTGATGCAGAAATTTGAAGTTGTAGCAGTTGGATTAGTGTTTTTTTTTTTCTTACCTCATTGCTTCGTACATTGTGTTAGGTGTCTCTGCCCGTGCTATATACTTGGGTTTTTCGTGGTGGGTCACTTGCCGGGTTCTGCGCATAGTGGTGGCTTTTCTCTGTAACAGTCTAGTAGTGGTCTGTGGAGCCGGAAGTTGGAGAAAGCCTTGTCCCCGTACCCACCCGCCCCTGTGCATGGAGATGGGTATGTTTGTAAGGTTTGCTCTTAAGTTTGGCAAAGGGGTGTGCCTGCCAACGCCACCCTTAGTTCCTTTGGCTGAGTCCCCCCTCCCTCCGGAATCTAGGTGCTGCATGGCCTCCTGGGGTGCCAGTTATTGGTTAATGCTCCCTCGTCTGTAGCTAACGTGCCTTTCTTTTACGCAATGCCTAACGTATGGGTTTGGCTTGGGAGTGGGTATAATCCCTGTTTTTTTCTTGTGTATGGTTTTGGTTCCAGGCGGATGTGATTGCTTGATCCGAGTGCTTTTGTTGGTAGGTAAATGGTTATTTTCGTTTATAGGAATTCTGCTCCTTGGCCATGGATCGCTCTGTGCGTTATGCAGTTTTGAACGTGATTTGTTGTTTGATTATGATCACTGAGTGGTGACTGGTTTGATTGTGTTGGGCGGGCCGCCACAACGAAAGATTATCCTTGGGTCTGGTAAATTGTTGAATAACTTTTTTAATGGTTTGAAAATAATCGCCACCACAAGCCTTTTGCACCCTTTCTAACGAGAACTCCCACTGATGAGAAAAACTGTGGTGAAATCTGGCACAAGGTTCCATTCATTTTAGGGATTGGCCTTCTCAAATTTGGATATTCTTGTGATTGATTACCATCATTTTATTGTTATTTCATCAACATTACTTTTGATTTAGTTATTTGTCTATTTAGTGAATCCAATGGTGGTTGTATATATTTGTATAATGGATTATTGTGTGATAGTACTACCTGCTCGTTCTATATTTCATTGTGTTTTAAAGGCCTAAAATAAATAACTGTATATTTTAAACTGATTGTCTAAATTTAAATATTGTGTGCTATTCTGTGAGGACTCATTGAGGGCCACTGACCCCACTCACTCTCCTAAGACTAAGCATTGACGGCTCATCCACCTACCTTGATTGGGTTTTGCTTACGTAACCTCTGAGTTCCCTGTTCATAATAGCTAGTGTGGCCTCCTAAAATCTGTCAACCATGCCAGACCCTAGATCTTAACAGCTGCCTCTTTAACCAACCATCCCGTTGAAGACTGTCTGCTTCCACCTACAAAGCAGTCACAACCCAAACACTACTTAGCCTGGCAGAGTATCTCGCCATCACTGTGAGCCAACACACCAACAGGAGCAATGGTATCACCAGATTGGAAACCAGGAACTACAAAAGGACCAAACAAGTAGGAAATTGGCCTTTTCCTGCTAGACAGTGTCTGGAGCAAGTAAAAAAATCACAGCCCACTGGCTGTCGTCTTCCTACATTTCAGGAAAGACCCGAAGAGACAGTCCTCATGAAACCTCTCACTAATCGCTCCTCACATCCATTCTTCTCCCTGTACAGAGCTTCCATTCTTCTGCTCTATCTATCCATCCATGAAACCCTGTGCTACCCATATCTGTAACCCCCGCAATGCCCCCCCAACTTACCCCCCCCCCACCCCCACTCAGGTCTGTCCACTTTTTACAGTGCTTGGTTGCCTATAAGTTGGGTTTCTGCCCAATAAATCACGTACATAAAGGCATCTAAATGAAATTGCAATGCTACTGATATGTCGGGAGCAGACTGACAGCATGGGGCTAGAAGCACTTGACAACGCTAGGAAGGTGTTAAGCAGACACCAGTTGGCTGCCCATCCAAAATGCAACATTGGGTCTGATAAATCTGCAAATACATAGGTCATAGTTTGGTTTGTCTAACGAGTTTGACTTAAAATATCCAAAGTTTCACCAGACCTTAAATGCATTCAGTGTTTCAGAAGGTGAAGTTCAAATATCCCAGTCAATGTTTCAGCACAGTGCAAACCGACTGAATGTTACCAGAGATGCACCCTGGAAGAGTCATAACTTTGACTTATTTATTTTGCCCGTCTGTGCCATTTGCATTTCAACCTGCGTCTCCACTAAAGGTGCTGGTGAGCTGCAAATGCTGGATGATTGATGATCTTGAGATCACTTTCCGGCATCAGTATTCTATTGCGATGCACAGCAAACTGTTCCAGACAACTAACAGATGACCCAAAGTGATGAAAGGTGAAGACTTGCGGTGCATACCTCCTCAGGGACACTTCACTGGATTGAAAGAGTGTTCCAATGAAAGTCCCCACGGTCAGCGGCGTCGGTGAACATGGATGCCGCCCCAGCAGAGCTTCTCTTGGAGTGAGACAGCTGAAAATGCAGGAGCAGGAAACTGGTGGGATAAGCTCAAGATCAGGAAATGTTAAGTCTCTATTTGGAAAGACTGCTGCAGTGAGGTGGCCCAGGAGAGAGCTGGTCAGTCCGCCGGTTGGTGCAGAGACCTTTCCAAAGTCACGGATCCTCGAGCAGGGGTTGAGACTGGTTATCCCTACTGGTCTAGGGTTTGAAGCAGCAACTACTACCTTCTTGGGAGCATGCAGAGGAGCAGGGTTTCAACGGGTCAATTGGAGTCCATGCTGATCAGCTGCAGGGGTTCTCCTCAGCGGGTTGCTCTACTTCATAGAAGTCTTGGCTCAAACAGTGATCTGAAAAACAGATACAGGAGTCATCCTTTTATCTAAGATTCAGCTGAGAGCAAACTCAAACCCAAGCCCACCAACAGTAAGGATCTGCACTATCCAAACAGCCAGTGCTTGTCAAATCCTGGACAATTGATCGCCACATCTGTTCTGCACCAGACTTTCATGACCTAGCATTTATGGATTGGGACTAGATGGGACCAGCCCCCTTCTCTTGGCTAACACCCACCCCACCTCCAACCCACTATTCCCCGGGAGAGGGATTGATATAGAAGGCATTTCCTGACCTGAGAATACAGGAAGTCAAATACCATCCTAGGGTGCTAGCCACCTTTTTTATAGCCATTTGCAGTAAATGCAAAAGTGCACAAGAAAAATAACACAAACAGTAAATTTCACACAGCTACTATCTGCTTGTCTTGGGCACTTTAGAGTAACCAAAAAGCAATTCTATAAAAGGTTAGTATTCAAAGTATCCTAACTGCTCTTCGTTGTGAGGTGTAGAATTGTAAAAATACAAGAATTCTTTTAGAGGGACATAGTCTCTCAGTATTGACAATCTTGGGCTAGTTAGTTTTCCCACAGGAATGGGCAAAACTGGCAAGGGAAGTCTAGCAGAAGGCTTTACTGACCTCCAAAGGTCAGGACACTGTTCAAAACAAGCAAAATGAAATGGAGTCATCTGTGATGATTCACTGGATCTCGTCACTTCTCCACAGATGGGAGTCCTTCCCTTTGAGGCTAGGGAGGTGAGGCCGCTACCCAGTAGTCCCACTAGGTGTAGTAAAAAGTGGGAGGACCTAATAGGCAGAGTCAGACTCCCATCCTGTGAAAGATCTCCCTAAATAAACCCTTGTTCCCAGAAGTCATGACCTTATTGACTTCTTATCCCTCCCAACCTGAAACTACTACTGTGTGAAGTCTCTACTATCTCATCTGTAAGACTAGATAGGACTGAGACAAAGAAGAATCAAAGAAACCTACAGAATAATAGTAGAACGGATTATCAAAGAATTGTGACGAGGTGGCCACTAGGAGAACTTCAGAGGCATTGACAACAAACATTGACACTAAGCTGGGGCAGGCCCAGCAATTTAAAGTAAAGACTGACGAAGGACGGGAGCAGGCAAAGCAGCGAGAGAAGCTGGCTTCCATTCTGCAGGGCCCGAGAAATTCCAAAACACGCTGCCTGAAGTATTGAGAGACAGTTGGTCTCGGAAGAAGAACCTGAAAGGAACCACGGGAGCTGGATAATTACCTTGACTTGCTGCAGAATCTAGCAGTGTTGTGGCCTCTCCGATGTGGACCATGTGGTACATAAAACATGGCAAGATTTCCGCAGCAATTGCTCTGTGGAGCTGCACCGACCAAAGCAGAAATACGTGCTGAACCGGAGTGGATCCGACCGCGACCTAAGACCAGGTAGCGCTCCCCACGAAAGACAGAGGTGACAGGAGTTGCAGGAAGGCCGTGTGGGGTCCACGCAGTCCAAAGAGTCCAGGATTCCTTGTGAGTGATCTCCCTCATCCCAGTAGTGATAGCCAGAGAATCCAGGTATTCCTCGATAGTGAATTTCCTCGTCACATTGGAAAGATACCAAAAGGACCAAGAAGTGTTGGGGGGGGGGGGGTGTTTGTCATCTCCCCAATAGTCCAGATACAAAAACTCTACCCCATAGGTGCTGATTTGGCTGCAAAAACCCCAGAGAGGACCAGTGGAGACCCCCCATGAAAAACACCAAGGAGCTGGTTCGAGAACCAGCAGCCCTAGTAGATGCGACACAGCAAGATGAGCATCAATGGAAACCAATGGGATAATGTGCTTAACATCTGCCTGTGAAAAGTCTAGAACATGGCGACTTCGAGGGGGACTGATCGTGAATATCCCACCACCGTAGTACTTGGCCACAATGTTGGTTCCTAGGAAATCTGCTCACGGGAGCCGAAACAACCTGGTGAGTACAAGACTTGCTTTCCCAGTATGGTTTACAGAATCTGCACAGCCAGGAACTTGAATCCTGGACCAACACTACCCAGACAACGAAAAAGACGTGGCGTTCCTAGGAGTGGGTTTCAAGATGGAAGTAAATGCAGTGGAGTCAACAAGGGCTGCCCAGCTAATCCCATGACAAACGCCTCGTGTGATGACCAAGGACAGTCCTGAAGATTTCATGAGGCATGTGTTGGTGTCTAAGCACCTTATTGGGTGACTGCAAGATGGGATAACCACAGCAGTTAGGCAGTAAGATGT
This sequence comes from Ambystoma mexicanum, assembly GCF_040938575.1. Taxonomy (NCBI): domain Eukaryota; kingdom Metazoa; phylum Chordata; class Amphibia; order Caudata; family Ambystomatidae; genus Ambystoma; species Ambystoma mexicanum. The sequence continues at coordinate 1,204,893,093 of NC_090926.1, read as the reverse complement.
CAGTCAAACAGCCTGGAGACTGTTCCTGTACCTGTACAGAAGGCCTGGCCCAGCACATGAGATATGCCAGCAGGCGGACAGCTGAGGTATAGGAAGGATATCCAGCAGCCATATATCCCAACCCTAGATCACCCCCAGAACACAAGTGTCTATCCAGTATGGCTAGATGTGGTCATAAAATGCATCACCTGCGGCAAGTCCTGCAGCAGGATCTGTAAACCTTGTACCAAAAATTATAGCAGAAAGTAGTGTAGTCACAGGTTCTCCCTTAGTTATACAAGCACACAGAGGCAGATTGGGCCACTAACACTTTGGGGGCGAAATCTAGTAGGCCACTAAATCCACCCCTCAGCCCCCTTTTATGTGATACGGCATGCCCAGGATTAGGACTGGGTCTACACCAGTTTAAACTAGCATTGCAAGACATGTCTCACAATTGCCATTCCAAGCCTGCCTCGTGGTTTAAACAAAATGCTGAGAGTAGGATTCATTGGCACCCCGAAGCCAAAACTAAATTACATCTGCCACCAGCCTTCTCCATAAAATCAATGAAGAGTGAATGTCACCATAGGGCACAAATTGGGTGTTTAAGAAGCAGCCCTGAGTACCTTATGCGTGACCAAAGAGCATAAACGCTTAATGAGTCCAAAAAGAATTAGGGAGACTGGAGTTTAATTTCTTCTAACAATTAAACTTCACAGCAAGTGACCCACAAATGAAAATTAGGGCAAAGCAAAGTGGACCCAAAAAAGGATCAACACAATTTCCAAAAATGAACACCTGGTAATAGCCATCATCTGACTTCTGTGAAAAGAACAGGCAGTAAACTAGAGTAAATCGTGCAAGTCATTGCTTGATGTGGAGAAATTGGCTTGTAGCATACACCATCACAAATACGGTACCAAACCACCATATAGAAGTTACAAAAAAAAGGTAGGTCCTCTGTTATTTTGCATTTAGAAGGACATCGCAAACAGAGAGGGCCCCAAGCAACCTGAATCAATACCAGGTATATGCTGGACTGCAGCTCACTTCCCCAAAAATGTACTTGACCCCCATCTGGAATCTCGGACCATGTCTACTTCTGGTGTCCCAGATATACCCTTCATCTTTAACACTTTCCACTTGATATCTAGCGACAAAATCCTCAATATTGCTAGTAAACTTAATTTTTCAAAATCTTTTTTCTCAGGCTTCGACAATTCCATAATGACACTGCAGTCATTGTGGGGAAGACCGCAATCTTTTTTTTTTTGTACATTGTTTTTTAAAAATGTTATTTATTGAGGTTCATGTTCATTGGCACTTACAGTGGAAAGTAATAACAATGCAAAGAAAGATCACCCATCCAGCAAGGCTTCATATACAATAAGAAAAGAGTTGTAAACCTCCATCACGGCCACTCCTCCCAATGACGACCGAGCCAGTGCCACAGTTTTCATTGTGCCGCATGCCCCTGTGCACAGTAACATTCGCTACACCCTCCTCTACAGTTCTTCAATATACAGCATTTTGCCAATATCATGCAGATAGGTAAGCACACAGCCCCCCACCATTCGTCGTCCCCCCACCCCTCCTCCTGGCCCCGGGGCACCCGTTAGCCATCCAAACAAACAGCTGAGTATGCTCACCGGAATCATGCATTTTATCAACGTCCCTGTTATTTCTGTAACCTGTTGCCAAAAGGTAGTCCATTTACATCTATAGCATTGCCCATCACAGGATTTATCAAACTTCCTCTGCATTATCTGAGCCATATGAGCGCTGTGAAGTATTTTGAATTTGAAAATTTTTAAATGGGAGCCAATGCCTACAATGCCTCTACTGCCTGCACCCGTACCATAAAAAGGTTGAGTGCGAGATATGCCTGTGTTTTGTCCAAGAAGACGACGGGCAGGCACAGTAGAAGGGCAGCGTGGCGTACCGCTAAGGCCCGTGCCCCGAGCAGGGTTATGTCTCAACCAGGACTGGCCAGTCCGAGGAACGGTCTTCAAAGTCCTTTGAGGGCGCGTCATCCATGGGGGGGCCCAAGACCAGGCCAAGAACCCCAAGTCCAGCATGGTCGCTGCGGAAGCGGGTCCAAAGGTGGATAGGGCGCAATCGACTTCACCCTCCGCCTCCATTGCCAGCCGGCAATCAATCTCCTCTTCATAAAAGAAATAATCTACCCTTGCTTAACTGTGGGAGAATTCTGAGGGGTCGCGGACGAAAGAGGAGGAGGCCGAACTGCCCAAGTAGGTCAAATCGGTGCGGGCTAAGACTTTCTCGGCAATGGAGTTGGTGGCAGCTGCTCGAACAGTGGCTAAAGGTGCTGACCCTGTGAAGGTAGACCCCGCAGCACAGAGTATCCTTGCCCCCTAGTCGTGACACCGCCGCAATGACTTTGGCAAAGTCTGCTGGCACACCAGAAGGGAGGGAAACCGGCTCAGGCCCCGGTTCAAGCCCCACAGTTTTGGGGCGGGGGGGGTCGGATGGTTTGAGGAGGCCCTGAAGCAGTCCTCCCAGGCCGTGGCACACGCCATGGAGGTCTTGTCAATAGACGACGAGGACCGGGAGTCCTTGCACACATTCCACAAGGACGTGGAAGAGGACAACTGAGGCGAAGACGGTGCGTGTCCTTGTTTTCCTATCTCGCCTGCTCAGCCGAGGGATATGTCTTGTCATTCTGTCGACCCTTCACACTTTAGTATCAGAGATCCAGAAGAGGATGCAACTGGCCCCGGTCCCTGTGGTCTCCGAGGCACCCGTTCAGCCTTCAACAGAAGAGGAAGAGTCATCTGACTTCCACATCGGGTCCCCTCTGCCCCAGCAGACCCTGGTACAGGGACGGACACAACCACAGATGGCAATATTGTTGCAGCAGGCGGCGTGTCTCCGCATTTGGATGCTCCTCCTAGGGCGTCCCTATTGGACGAGGTGGGGCCGTTCCATTCCATGATCACCAAACTTTTTCCGCTTGTGCCTGAAGAAACCAGGAAGGAGGGTTTTTTGTACCAAGGCACGAGTCCAGGAGGAAGACTAGCATGGCACTGCCCATTGTGGACGACGTGTGGGATAAGGGCCTGGCCTTCATGAAGAACCCTTGCACGTCTCCAGCCAAACAAGTTCGGCTGGAGAAGAGGTGCCTGACTCTGCACCCAAGTGCCTAAGGTCGCACCCATAGCCGGATTCGGTGGTGTGGGCGGGCACAAGGAAAGTGTCGGCTGACTGGTCCTCGTCGTCTTCGGTACCTCCGGACAGTGAGGGTGAAGAAGCTGGACACCATGGGAAGGAAGGTGATTTACACTGTAGCGTCTACTATCAACGTGGCCAATGCACTGGCGATCCTAGCCAGGTACGACGGGTAGCTGTGGTACAAGGTGGGCCATATTCTGGAGTTCCTCCCTAACGAAAAGAGGATGGAGGCAATCTCTCTTCCAGGAGGGGGACGTTGTCTGATCACGCCACTACAGTGGCGTTGGGCGTCGCAGACTTGGGGTTCTGCCAGATGGGTAACAGTGTCTGCCTTTGTTGACAAGGCTGGATGAAGGGCATACATTTCCAGCAGGAAGTCCAGACAAAGGTGTTGGACAGGCCCTTCAACTGAGAACTTGTTTGGGAAGGTCGTAGAGTCCCTCCAGGCCATCAAGGCGAATACAGAGACGGTCCGTTCCTTGGGCACTCTCCAGCAGGGGAAAGTCGAGCAGGTCTTCCAAGCGTTTCTACTCTTCTTACCGCCAGCCTTCCCGATTTACGACCCTGGAAGCCTAAAGAGGCCGTTCCCAGGCCTACATAGCAGAGGACAGCGTCGCTGTCAACCTGCAGAGCAGGACGCCAGCTCCAAAACAGGCCTGATCCGGCCAGGAGGTCAGGCTCCCACGCGTGCACACCAGTGGGTGGCCGGCTGACTAAGTTCATCAGCGAGTGGAAGATCACCACCGATAGATGGGTGCTTGACGCTCTCGGCCAGGGACACATCCTGGCGTTTCAACACAGGTATCCGCGGATCCCTCCGGTTGTCCGTTGCAGCACATTCCTCCGCTTCTGGAAGAGGTATGGGCAATGCTGCAGAAAGGGGTGATGGAGCTAGTTCCCCAAACTCTCTGGGGCTTGGAAGTCTATTCCAGATACTTTCTGGTCAGAAAGAAGACTGGGGGCTGGAGACACTTCTTTGACATGCGATATCTCTACAAGTCCCAAAAGTTCAGGCTGGTTGCGTTGCAGCACGTGCTCGGCCAACTGGAGGAATGAGACTTCTTGACGTTGATGGACCTGGAGGATGCCTATTTCCTGGTCCCAAGCCATATCGAAGGTTTCTGCATTTTGTAGTGCAGGGCCACTACTACCAGTTCAAGACCCTACCTTTCGGATTGAAGTCGGCCCCCAGAGTGTTCATGAAGTGCCTGCCACCGGTGGCGGCCCATCTACATCTACAGGGTATACACGTATACCTGCACCTTGACAGCTGGCTCATCTGAGCCCACTCACAAGAGTTGGCCATCAGAGACACGGCGGCGACTGTCCAGCTGCTGACGATCCGGGATTCTCCATCAACTCTCCAAGTCAAGCTTGACCGCATCGCAGAACGTGCTGTTCTCAGGAGCCAGACTCCATACGGTGTCCTGCCTGCTGTCCCCCTATGAGGAGAGGGTAGTGGCCATGCAAGGGAAGGTGCAGCGGCTGTTGTCGATGAACGAACCATGAAGTCGTCCTGCATCTACCTCATCAGGTTATAGATGCAACATCTTCAGGAGTCCTTGAGGCTTGCTGTATACCGGTGTCCGGAAGCCTCGCGGACAAGATCCTGCTCGACGAGGAGTTCCGTTGGGCGATAGTGTGTTGGGGCGTCCGCTCCAGCAATGCCCGGGGCACAGGACTTCAAAATCCTCCCTATCAGGAGACTGTCACCACGGACGCTTCCCTGGAAGGCTGGGTAGCCCACACTGCACGCCAGAGGCCTGTGGCTGCAGGACCCATATCGACATCCTGGAGCTACAGCAGTGTTCTGGGCCCTGAAGTCGGTCCTTCCAGCACGGTGGTGAGGATCTTCACGGACCATACCACCACAATGTTTTACATCAGGAAACATGGGGGCACTCGATCCCCAGTGCTCTCCAAGAGAGCGCAGGACTTGTGGCGCTGTGCCATCCGTCAAGAGATGTTCCTCTTCACCTAGAGGGAGTCAAGAACACCATCGCAGACTCCCTCAGCAAGGACTTGCGCTCCTGCCATGAGTGGGTACTTTGTCAAATGAGGCAAGCCCCAGATCGATCTGTTAGCGACTGCGACAAACTCCAAATGCTAGTAGTTTGCCAGCAACCAAGGAGCATGGGGGACGCGTTCTACTTACAGTGCGAAGGCCTGTTGCTATACGTGTTTTTCCTCTGTTGCCGCTTCTGCTACGAGTCATCGGCACACTCAAACAGTGCCAATGCAGGATGATTCTTATCGCCCCGGCATGGCCGAGGCAGATTCGGTACCCGGACCATCTCAGCCTGATGGCGTCACCTCAGGTCAAGCTGCCGGCAGTGCGGATCTTCTTGCCAGAGAAGGAGGCGCAATCCTGCATCACGTCCCAGGATTGCTGAACCTCAAGGCTTGGCTCCTGCAGCCCTAAAGTTTGGTGGATACGAGTTGCCTGCGGACTGCAGAGAGATTATTGCCAAGCCAAGACGTTGTTGAATTTGAAGTGCTACGATCAAAAGTGGAAGTGTTTGCTACGCTGTGCCATTCGCATAAGATGAGGGTCACGGCCCCACAAATTCTTCCATACTTGCTCTCCTTGGTCAAGGCCAGCCTGGCACACGCTTATATCGAGGTGCATCAACCGGCTATCTCCCGATACACCAGGTTTCCAGAAAGATCTTCACTGTGGTCTCACCGACTCGTCAAGGTGTTCCTCTAAGGACTTTTCCGCCGATGAGACCTCCTGCCCCGGCACGGGGACTAAACGTGGTTCTCACAAGGCTCCTGGAGGTGCCCCCTTCGAGCCGATGCATCAGGCCACTCCAGTTTCTCTCGTGGAAAAGGGCTTTCCTGGTGGCCATCACCTCTGCCAGGAGGGTGGGTGAGATCCAGGCCCTATCCTGCAAGCAACCATACCTGACTTTCCACGAAGCGAGGGTGGTGTTGTGTTGCAGACGCACGCATCAACAAGTCTTTGGTCGGTCATGATTTTTTTTTTCGTTTTCTTCCCGAAACCCTGGCTGCACGTTGCTTGTGCCTTGTGACACGCACTAAAGGTTTTTGGAAAACTTCACAGCTGTTTGAACTTTGGTTCTGTAAACTATGGGAAGGCCTTGTCCAGGTGGCTCTCAGGCTGCCGAACTCACTGCTGCACGTCTATCCGAGAGCCCACTCCACTGAAGCAATCGCTGCAACGATGACGTTCCTGTCTGGTGTGCCCCTGCTGGACATCTGGGCTTCTATGTGGAGGTCCAGGCACACCTTCACAAGGTACTACTGCATTGACGGGGATTCCAAGGAAGAGTCTAGAGTCGGCCAAGCAGTGCTACGCAACCTGTTCGCTTGAGGTGGGTCTGTTCCAGAGTTAATTGCTTCTGTTGGGCCTTGCCACCTCCTGTGGTTGTGTAATGTTGTACTGCTATATATTAGTTATTCATGAGCATGGGTATGGCATGGATTCACATGCACAAACAAAAACCCAGTCTTCCCCCCCCCCCCCCTACCCCCCCCCTGAACCCTCTTGGGCTCTTCCTGGTCATACTGCCAGAGGAGGGGCTTAGGTAGAGGGCTGTCATTGGATGGGGGCAGTATGACCCAGAGGACAGTGATTGGTTTAAAGGAGAAATACAGTGTGAAAGTGAAACTTCTTTTACAGAGGATTCCCAGCCTGACGACGAGGAATATTCATGAGCATGTGAATCCATGCCAAACCCATGCTGGAGAACAATAGTTACAGGTAAGTAACTTGTTCCTGCCTCATCCAGGTCTGCCTCGCATCCCTGCCTACTAATCTGCTCCTCCCTGGGGGCCACGCCCAGGGCCATTCTGTAAATTGTAGCAACCACTCTTCTCGAATTTTCAGAGTTAGCCAGGAATCTCAAGAGGGTAACCGTGGCAGGCTCTTCTGTGAATGTCTGTGACCACACCCTAAATGCCTCCCTTATTCTGTGAGACTGGAATGCAAGCCCAAAAGCGTCGCCCAGTTTAGACTCTTATTACCAGGAAACTAATTACCCTTCAGAATACAAATGGCATGCGAACCGAGTCAGATATCTTAACCACTCCGCCTTAATTCTGTTGTCACACGTTGGCTCCAAACTCTGAACATTCCAAACTTCAAGCTCTGAGGCATAAGGAAAGGCCACCGACATTTTTTCGACAGCCTCCGCCATCCATGAACAGTAAATGCTGCCGGGTCATACTGACACTTCTTCAATGAAAGCAGGAAACTTTGCAAAGAGTATGGGGACGTGGACCTACTTTCCAACATAACATGTAGGAATTGCTGGGAGTCACTCATCCAGTAAGACCCTAAATAGACCTGCACAGCCATATAATACAACTCCAGGTCAGGCAGACATGCCAGACTCTGCTCCCATGCCACAGTCAGCGTTTCCCATCTTATCCAAGGTCCTTTCAGGCTCCAGAGCTACCTAACCATCACTGATTTCATCTCTGCAAGGACTGAGCACCCGGCCACACCGGGACATTAAAGAAATAAATACAGTAGTTTACAGAGAGAACAATCATCTTTACGATCACCACTCTTCCCAGTAGGGAGATTGGGAGTTGCATCCAGCGGTTGACCCTGCTCCAACTTCCCTCCAGATACACCCCATAGTTGTCCTTAAATAGCTGAGCCGTGTCCAGCCAACGCGGATACCCAAATGCCTTGCTGAGACCTGCTAACACCTAAACCATTCCGCCCCGGTAGGGGGCAAAGTACTACATTCAACGGCAAAAGGATCGACTTAGACCAGTTTACGTGCAGGCCTGATATTCTGCTGAAGGCCTCAATTTCCCGAGAGGGGCTTTAAGTTACTACCAGGATCCCTGAATAATATCTGCGTACAACCAAATCAGTTTGCGAGTGCCCCAATTGCCAAGCCCCGATGTATATGAAACTTCCTCAATCGTACATCCAGTGGCTCCATTGCTAAAGCGAGGACAATGGACACCCTTGCTGCGTCCCTCGCCCAAGTACAAAAGTCTGAGTGCCTGCCAAACAGCCCGATTCTCGCAGTGACCCCTGAATACAATAGTTTTACGCAAGACATGAAATAAGGCAGGACGCAACTCTTTCAAGAACCGCCACCAGATAGTACCATACAACCGAGTCAAACGCCTTTTCCATGTCCTACAACGCCCCAATTGTCTGAACCGAAGGGTCAACCTGCGACAATACTCCAAACAGCCTTCTCAAATTAAGAGCCGTACCTCTTCCAGGGATAAAACTGGCCTGGTCCACATGTATAATGGAGGGAAGAAACTGAAACAGTCTATCAGCTAGTATCTTAGAAAGGATTTTCGCGTCCACGTTGATTAGGGATATTGGCCTATAGAAAGCACACTCAAGCGGGTTTTTATCTGGTTTCAGTATTAAAGTAATTATTCCCTCCCGCATTGTGGGGGGGAAGACCCCCATCAAGACTTCCCACCAAACCTGCAGTAAATACTCTTGCCACGCGGGGGCCGAATTCCTTAAACTCTGAAGTCACCCTGTCAGGATCAGGACCCGAGGCTGTAGCCGTCGGGAGGTCTCTAATAGCCTTCATAATATCCTCAACAGTAATAGGGGTGCTCAGTGCCTCCACTGCTTGATCACCTAGAACCTTCAGAGTAGCTGTCGCCCAAAAAGCTCTTCAAAAAAGGTTGTGTGCTGTCCCTAGTAGCATACAAATTCATATAAAAATCACGAAATTCCACCAGTATGCCGGCCGGTTCTGTAACCAAAGAGCCATCCACCTGACAGATTGCAGTTATATCAGTCTGGTCTCTAGCGCTGTGCAACACTCTCGCCAGGTACCTCCCCGGCTGACTTTCTTCCCCATATCTACGTGTTAGCTGTGGGGCTGCCAAAAAAAATGTACTTCTCTATCCGCCTCGTCTCTAAACATATTTAGGGCAGTGCGAGCCTCTGACAAAGATTCAGGAGAGTTGCGCTTTCTATTCCAACTTCCAACCCAGCCTCCTACGAATTCCCATTCAGCACACCACTCTCGATCGAGATGCAGCAACCACGAAGATTCACCTTAAACTCCTCCCAGAGGGTGCGTGCTGATGCCTCTGACCCCACATTAGTAGTGAAAAACAATATTCTATCTAGCACCTCACAATGATATACCAGGTCCAGTAGTGCTTGACCCTTAAACCGCCAGTGCAGCCAAGCAACCATTAAATTAGTTAATCCAAACCGCCACACCTTCCGATAACGTCCTTGAAAGCATAACGCAATATTCATTGCTACGGTCCAGTGCTGGACCAGTTAATATTTAGTCATGGGCAGAGGAATAGAAGGAATAAAAACTCTCCTCTGGATGCAATGTCCTCCAGAGATCCACCAACCACTGACTCCGCCATTCCCCCCCCCCCCCCCCTCTTTGAATTGGCTTAGCCACGACCGACCCAGGTTTCACACTCCCAGACACTATATAAGAAACCTCCCGTCCAGATCCCATAACTGGTCTATAACCTTAAACCCTAGCTTTTTTTTTTGTATAACTAGACACTCCTTGCAAATACGATGGGAAAATTACGTATAATATCTAGCATCCCCCACAACCTTGCTAAGCTAACATTCGAATTCCCCATCGGGTGCGTTTCCTGAAGAAACAATATCTTGGCACCATGGCGTTCCACGTATGCCATGACCTTTTGCATTTTAGTGTTTTTTGAGGCCCCTCACATTCAAGCTGAGCAGTGTGCAACAATCTAAACCCATCGCTCCTGCCATTCACCCCTTTGTCGTATCTATGGGCTCTCACAGTGGCCTCGCCATGCCACAATCCTCCAGTGCACTTAATACTTGTCACGCTAAAGACATGAGCCTTCAAAACAACCCTCAGCCCTGCCTTCCCAAACAGGCCCCCCAGTCCCCACCCCCTGTTCCCACCTGGGAACACCCACTGCCAAACACCAACCGACCCTCCCGCCCCCCAGTGTGTTTCCCACTTTAGGGTGCCTATCCAGGGGCACCGGACACAACCACGCCCATCCCACTCTCTCAAGCCCTTCCATAGGAGGAGAAGACCTGTCTCGTTATATTTCAAGTGAATTCAAATATAGCAGATTACTACACCACCACCCACAGCGGCACAATTATAAACATGCCTGAGTACGTCCAGCCATCAAGTGGGTCCATCTCCCTCAGGATGAAGGCAAGGATGCCACGAAGGAGGACTCCTCGGCTGGATTAGTGAAGAAAAGTCTCATTAGCATGGATAACTCACAATTTGGAAGGGTACAGCATTGCATATTTTATTTCCTTATCTCGTAGCAAGCGTTTTGCTGCGAAGACAGCTGTACCCTCTGAACAGACTGTGTAAAGTCTTAGTAGAAGACACCCTTGCCTCCTTATACTGTAGATGTCCCTGTGCCCATGCTTGCTGCAAAATGGTGTCACTAACGCGGTTGTTTAGCAGCCTCACAATATCCGTGCGCTAGTTTTGACCTGGTCTTGGTGCCTATCCTGAAATCCTATGAGCCCTCTCCACGATGAACTGGAAAAATAGCGGTGGATCCTTCAAGACCTCCTTAAAGGACTCCATAAACTGTTCCATATTGCGTGCTGGCACTGATTCCGGGATCCCCACCACTCTTGACGTTATTGCTTCTCAGAGTCTGCTGCTCTTTCTCTATTCTGTCCATTTTATACTCCATGCCATCGAGTTTTGTATTAATTGCTGCAGATCCATTCATCATTTCAGCTAGTGCTAAACTCGGTTCAGAGGGCTGCTCCGTCGCATTCTCAGACAATTTTGTTGAGGCCAGGCGCCAACTTCTCCACGCTTCCGATGGTCCCAAGCAAAGCCATGGTGCGCTTATACAGCGCCAGCCCTGCCTTCTGCGTGAAAGGAATGCGTCCCTGCTTCTTATTTCCTTTTGCCATTGGTATTGTCACTGCTACCTGGCCCACCTCTGGCTCGAACAACAGTGCTTCGTCATCCTTAAGATACCAGCCACCTCGAGGCCACCCATTGCCTGCACGGTGGCACGTTCTCTGCTGCCCAAGCGCCCCTCCACTCTCGGGTATGCTGGTATGATCAGGTCAGCCAGCCCAGAATCTTCCCACTGGTCCTACTCACTTGGCTGGCAGCAGCATAAATGGTGTGGGCCGTGACAACATTCCTTTGTGGTAGACCCCAACCACACCGACACGCTACCACTCCCAGTGCCAAAGCTGCACCCCCACTAACCCCCACCCCCCCTTGATTCCGAAACCCAGGGCCAGCAAGCCGCCGGTTGGGAGGCTCAGAGCCACTACTCTCCTCCAGCGTCCATGTGGGGGGGGGGTAGAGTGGTCACCGATCTGTGCCCATTCACTGCCGGGTTACATGGATAACAGCCGCTCAGGAGCCCTGCCTGATTCTCTTCTCCCCCCCCACTACCACCCCCCACAGGAACCCTCTATCACAGCATTGCTGCCTCTCCAATGGGCTCCAACCTGCCCCTGCATTGCAACTGTTCCGACCTCAGATTGCAGCCATGCGTGCAGCAGCATTTCATGCGGGTCCGCTGCCCATTAACTACTCTGCAGCAGCGTCTCAGCGGGCATGAGCCGCCTCCTCACATTCACCTCCGGAGCTCAAAGCGGCCGTCACCTTGGTTGCTGTCTCTCGAGCGCCCCAAGCCAAGCAATCTTATCAGACTCCTTCACCTCTTGTCTCCCGCAAGCATACTCAAATGCAGTTAACAAATCCATTTAATTTTTCGAATCATAAACATTCAACAGATCCTTCGGTAATCTTGGCTTAGAGGAGGGCCCAGAGCCATTCCCAGACTTTCTTGAGGAACCTGAAGGCCCATTGAGGCTTGCCCACTTCAGCTGGAATGCTCTGTCCTTGTTTCTCAGCCTTCTCTGATTCCATCTATGCTATGTTGTATTTGGTCTCCATTTTCTTGAGCCTACGCTCTTCGTTATATTAGTTATTTATAACGTGCTTAATATCCAGAGGTTTCTAATCGCTGACCCGGGGATCGAACCTGTGTTGCTCCGTGTCGTCTTGATTCCAAGGCAAGCACTTTGCCCCTGTGCCATCCTCCCGAGAACGTTATGATATGATTGGTTAAGTCTAAATAAACCATGTTTGCTTCAAATGTAGTGATAGAGGATTGATAAGACCTCTCAATTTTCACTTGTGCCATCTGTGGTATCCCAAACAGGATCATTACTACTTATGGCCCTGTCCCTGCATCTTCAACATCACATGCAACAGGTAAAGCATGTTTCCTAGCTTCCTAGAGATCTATGCTAGAGGTAGGTAGACCGTTATGTGCACACAATTGTTTCTATTTTGAGAAATTCAACTTTGTGCATTGTAAGGATAGTACTAGTCTGTCTCCATACTGTAGTATAGGGTATGTAACTTTATAGCCCTAAAACCTTTAAATCTTAAGAAGTATGGGATCACTCCAGTGGGTCTACACTCGGTTCCAACAACCTTATCCCAGTGTTGCACACCAGTTTTCTTAAGATGGTTTTCCAAAATCGGACCTGGGGCCAGGATTGCGGGAGGCCACCCTATTATGTGATCAGGGAGACCTAGTTTAGCCAAACCCAAATAAGGTAGGTAGCAGAGCGGCAAGGCTTCATCTCGGGACGAGTGCGATAGTGGTCTAGGACTACAATGATTCCACAAAGAGCAACATCAATAATTTCAGTTACACTGGTAAGTATGCACATTTCTGATGTGTGTTAATCTGCTTAGAATCACATGCTGTGCATAGGTCCGACATCCAGTGGTCACTGCGGAGTATTGCATTTTGTTTTTCGTAGTCGAAAAGGGGACGTCGACAAGGCGTGTCTGTAACACTATCCCTATAGTGACGTGCGTTGTACCCACAATCCCTCACGCGTCGAGGTCCCTCAGATTGTTTTTTTCCGCCCAGTTTCTGGTCGCCTTTCGCGGAGCTCCTAGAGAGACATTGCTATACTTGCCACGGACCTCGGTCCTTTTGTCATAACTTAATATACTGATAACGATCCCTCCCCCTCGACGTTAGCTGTGAAGCTGTTTCTCCGCCGAACTGATTTTCGACGGAGAGGAAGAGCGGAGGAGATCCTTCGGCGCTGCCGAACACGTGGCCTGGCCTCGACGGCCAACTTACAGTAGGGAGAGTGGGGGTTAGAACTTTGTCTCTTCTCTTTGAGAATGTCTTTCTTTCTCCCCTTTCTTTCCCTTGGGGTTGTTATCGCCAGCTATTATTGCCTCAGCTATGGAGAGGACACCATTTAAGTTTTGCCCATGCTGCAGGGGCAAATATACTTGGAAAGATAAGCACAAGCTCTGTAATCGTTGCTTACCCCTCGATCACATAGAGAACAGCTGCGCAGCCTGCAAGCTCTTAAAACCCAGGACTCTTAAAGAACGTAGGGTTAAGAGGTGGGCGGACTACGCGATGTCGAAGTCAGTTTCCTCACCCGCTGCCGCTGTTACTGAAAGTGACGAGGAGTGCGATAACTCGACGTCCGTTACGGAAGTCATGAACCCCCAGAAGGAGCGCTCCCGCTCCTCGTCCGTCCCCGACGGGCTCGGCTCACGCCCTGCTTATGGGGATGAACACCCCGGCGACAAGGACGCACACAAACCCCATAAGGCTAAACACACTACCCACGGCTCTTCTTCGTCGAGAACGAAGGATCCATTAGCGCCGAAGGGGACGCAGGGCACTCCGGCGTCTACCGCAGACCGTAAAGGTCACAAGCCCCACCCGCAAACGCAGCCGCGACCAGCGATTGGGCTTCCATCTAACACGGGCGCTACCCCAAAAACATCCGACGCAACGCTCCATAGAGCGACCGTCGAGGTACAACGCGCAACGCACACAACGTCGACTCCAGAGCCCTCGACGGACAAAATCGTGGTCGAGAGCCTAGCGAGAATTGTCGCCGAAGACAAACGTACGCGGACGACGAAACAAACGTCGAATACCGCGTCGAAAATACATAAAAGTAGCCAGGAACTCCCCCTTTCTCCAAAGGACGCTTCCGAACTACCTGAAGGCTTTTCAGAAGGAGACGGGAACCTCTCGTCGACGTTGTGGGAGCGTTCGAAACGATTCGAAGGCGAAAACACTAATTTCCCCCCTCTAGACTATTCAGGGGTACCCCATGAGACCCTTGAAAGACTCCATTCTTGCATGGAGAAAATGGAAAGGTTTCTAGGAAACCAAGACCCACCCACTCACAAAAGACAAAGAGAATGGCCACAGGATGACCCTAGAGTCAAGATTCCTAGGCTGGTTGACCTCACTGAGGAGGAGCAATACCTCCAAGAAGATGAGGAGTGTTTGGGTGGAGAAGAAGAGGTAGAACTTGAGGAAGAGGGGTTCGAAGAAGATCCTTACACCACTGCTACAGGGTTTGAAGAGGATACAGCTACCTCGCAGCCCTGGCATTCACCGTCAGTGCAGCCTTGGCAATCCCCATCAGTACATTCAGACCCTGATGCCTTTCTCCCTTCTCCTCTCAAGGATTCACATGGGAACTCCTCTCCCATAGATGACCAACCTTCCCTCAATGCACTATTGCGCAAGGCAGCAGCGCATTTTGAGATTGATACAGGGGAAACTCTTCCAGACATTGACTTTGTAGAAAAAGTCATCAAAGAAAAAGCCCCTGTTAGCCAATCTATTCCACTTCTGGCTTCTATTAAAAGAAGAATTTCTCCTTCCCTTACTAACCCAGCTTTAGTAAGAGGGGTCAACCCTAGAATAGAAAAGCTCTTCAGCCCTTCATCCTCTGACCCTTTATACATCAGAGGACACTCTATTCCGGACTCCCTTGTGGTTACCAACACAAGAAAAAGAGCAGGGGTGCCACTATCCACTAGTGAAGCACCTCCAGACAAAGAAGGCAAAAAACTCTACGCACTGGGGAAGAGAATCACGACCTCCGCCGCCTTCTCTACTAGAATTGCTAATAACAACTCACTTTTAGCTAGCTACGCAGATGCACAGTGGAACAAGCTGCGCAGCGAAGCAGAGGAAGCACCTGAACCTCTGCGTTCTCGCCTGCTAGCTATAATATCAGAGGGCACACTGGTAAACCAGGGCATCGTTAAAAACTCCCTAGATGCCGCTGAGACGGCTGGCCGCTCCCTAGTGCAGGGAATACTTCTCAAGCGCCACGTTTGGCTACGCAATTCAGGTTTTAAGCCCGAAACCCAAGCCTCCCTCATAAATAAACCCATTGAACAGACGCATCTGTTTGGGAAAGCAGTAGATGAGGCCCTAGAACATGCTAAAAAAGAGTTTGATACCATCAAGACTCTTGATCAAATTTCTAGGCCCCCTAACAGGCGAGGCTATGGTAATAAACGCTCCTTTCGTGGCCAAAGACAGCAGCAGAACCAACAACAACAATATTACTCTGGCTCCAACTGGCCCACTAACCAGGGTAACACCCAGTTCAGTCAAAGAGGCCAACGCCGTGGCAAAGGAAGAGGTCGTGGCTCCAGCCCCAGAGGTTCCACGCCCAATACCAGCAAATGACCCGAAAATTCGGGTCCCCTCCCATGCATCACCGGTCGGGGGCCGGCTAACATCGTTCCTTTCAGCATGGGAGGGAATCACGTCAGACCGTTGGGTATTATCCACCATAGCCCACGGATACTGCATCGAGTTCAACGGTTCCCCGAAGTACAAACCCCCACGGAACCGACGCATGACACCGCAACACCTCTCCATTCTTCTTCAAGAGGTGGAAGAACTACTGAAGAAAGAAGCTATAGAGCCCGTCCCCCTTTCACAGGTAACAGAAGGTATTTATTCAGTGTACTTCCTTGTACCCAAAAAGGACTTAACCATGCGCCCTGTATTAGATCTGCGCCCAGCAAACATATTTGTCAAACCCCAAAAGTTTCGTATGGTGACCTTACAGGAGGTAATCCCACTGTTATCACAAGGGGATTACATGACAACACTGGACATGAAAGATGCATACTTTCATATTTTAATGTTGACATCGCACAGAAAATACCTCAGGTTCAAAATAGAGGACAAACACTACCAGTTCAGAGTACTACCCTTCGGGATAGCATCTGCACCAAGGGTATTCACGAAAGTACTGGCAGTGGCAGCGGCCCACCTGCGCAGATTATCCATCCCGGTATACCCTTACCTCGACGACTGGCTCATAACAGGGGATTCTTACGAAACATGCTTCTCCAATACCCAAAAGACCGTAGACCTTTTGTCCCAACTGGGCTTCTCCATCAACGAAAAGAAGTCCAGCTTAGACCCCAGCCAAACCAAACAATTCCTAGGGGCTCTAATTCGAACAAAGGACGGCCTCGTATTCCCCTCCAACGAGAGGGTCCAAAACATGCTGTTTCAAATTCCCCATTATGTAGCAGGCCGAGAGGTGACGGTACGCAAAGCAATGCGCTTGCTAGGGATGATGGCGTCATGTATTTATTTGGTACCTCACGCGCGCCTGCGCATGCGCCCAATGCAAGAGTGGCTCTACAGCCAGTGGTGTCAGGCCAGCGGACAATGGGACGATCTAGTGGTGGTCTCGCAGGCCTTGGTTCTCTCGCTACGGTGGTGGACAAAAGAAAACCTGTTATTAGGGAAAACTTTTGCCACACCCGCAGTGGAAGCCACTCTAACCACAGACGCATCCCTTACAGGATGTGGGGCTCACCTATCCCATCAGACGGCCCACGGAGTTTGGACTCCGAGCTTAGCATCCAAGCATATAAACCTGCTGGAACTACTAGCGGTGTTCAAAGCACTGAAAGCCTTTCAGAAACAGCTACAAGAAAAGACAGTGATGGTCCTCACAGACAGCACCACAGCCATGTACTACCTCAACAAGCAAGGAGGCACTCACTCTCCAGGACTGTCCAAACTGTCCCAGAATATATGGAAGTGGGCTCTCAGACACAACATGTTCCTACTGTCACAACATGTACCAGGGGAACTCAATCTTCTAGCAGACAAACTCAGCAGAGACTTCCCCCTGCCCGGAGAGTACGAATGGCAATTACACAAAGACATCGTCTTAGACGTCTTCACTCAATGGGGTTTCCCGGAAATAGACCTGTTCGCAACTCTGGAAAACTCACAATGCCAAAGTTACGCCTCCAGGTACCCCCAGAACCAGTCCAAGGGGAACGGTCTGTCGATTCTATGGTCAGGGAAATTTGTTTACGCCTTTCCCCCGACTCCCCTTCTCAACAAAGTGGTGCACAAGATGCATCAGGAGCAGGTTACAATGATACTAGTGGCCCCAATGTGGGCCCGGCAGCCATGGTTCGCTCACTTGATGGAGATGTCCCTATCTCCCCCAGTGAAACTTCCCTGCCCGTACAACATGCTGTCACAAGACAAGGGCAGAACACTGCATCCATGCCCTCAGACCATGAACTTAGCAGCCTGGCTCCTGAGATCATAGAATTTGGACATTTACAACTCCCACAGAGATGTATGGACATCCTCAGGGAAGCCAGAAAACCTAATACTCGACACTGCTATTCTAGCAAATGGAAAAGATTCGTTATCTGGTGTAGAGGTACTAGCATCAACCCAGTTGACTGCTCTCCTACTGACATTATTCTATACTTGACCCATTTACTGGATTCAGGTTTAGTGTTCAATTCCATTAAAGTCCACCTAGCGGCACTTTCTGCATACACCACTTCCCAACTTAAAGTGTCGTGGTGGAAGATACCAGTTATCAAAGCCTTCATGGAGGGGGTAAAGAGGATACACCCTCCGATAGCTAACCCAGCTCCCGGATGGGACTTAAATGTGGTACTTTCCAGACTCATGGGCCCTCCCTTCGAACCCATGCACAAGGCAACTCTTAAAGATATCACCCTTAAGACTGCTTTCCTAATAGCTATCACCTCCATTAGGAGAGTAAGTGAACTACAGGCTCTTTCTGTACTAGACCCCTTCGTAACAGTTCACAAAGATAAGGTGGTTCTACGCACACACCCAAGGTTTGCACCTAAATTCATCTCGAAATTTCATGTAAACCAAACTATAGAACTACCAACGTTCTTTCAAAACCCTTCCAGCTCGGGAGAAAAAAGTCTGCATACACTAGATGTACGCAGAGCTGTCATGTTCTACATGGAAAGAACCAGACCACTGAGAAAGACTAATCAGTTCTTTGTCTCGGTGGCAGCAGGAAGAGAAGGAGATGCGGTCTCAAAATCCACTATATCTAGATGGATTGTTCAATGCATCACTCTCTGTTACACTCTTGCTAAGAGAGAACTACCCTTCAAGCCAAGAGCACATTCCACTCGAGGCACGGGGGCTTCCATAGCATTCATTGCAAATGTTCCCCTTGAGTCCATCTGCAAAGCGGCAACCTGGAGTGCTGTGCACACATTTACAAAACACTACTGTCTAGATGCACACTCTAGATCTGATTCCCAGGTTGGGCAGGCAGTATTAAGACATCTTTTCTCTACTGTTCCTTCTCATAACCCACCGCCAACTCCGGGTACTGCTCGCTAGTCTATGCACAGCATGTGATTCTAAGCAGATTAACAAACATCAGAAGACAATGCATTACTTACCGTAAAAGCATTTCTGATGGTTGTATCTGCTTAGATTCACACGCGCCCACCCTTTCTCCCCGCTCGGATGGAAGGAACATAGACATCCTTTTATATATATTTCTCTCTTTTCTGTACTCACTCACGGCTAAAAGGCTCCCTCAGGGCAGAAAAATACAAACAGAGGGACCTCGACGCGTGAGGGATTGTGGGTACAACGCACGTCACTATAGGGATAGTGTTACAGACACGCCTTGTCGACGTCCCCTTTTCGACTACGAAAAACAAAATGCAATACTCCGCAGTGACCACTGGATGTCGGACCTATGCACAGCATGTGAATCTAAGCAGATACAACCATCAGAAATGCTTTTACGGTAAGTAATGCATTGTCATATCATTCCAACACATGACGGCAAAATACTGCCTGATTTACCATCTTGCCAATGAAGCTAAAATCTTACACAAATTAGAAACTATATAAACCCAACGCTACACAAAAAAAAGCTGATCACTTCTGATGTCCGAGAAAATATACTCCCAAATCTTGATATAACTGCCCCGATTCTCTAAAACTTTTTGACCACCTATAGTTGAGCGATATCTTACTCTCCACTTCCTCAAAATGTTTTCCAATTGGAGGCCTTGATTTTGGATTGCTTGATTCTGTCCTATGAGACGACCTCTCCTATGTGAAATGGGCCACTACCTGTCTGAACCCACCACTTTAACTCCCCTTCCAAATGAACACCAACATAAGCTAACATGATCACTCAATTTATGAACTAGATTTGTGTGTGGATGTCCTGGAGTTACTTTAGAATTTGGGCCCGAAGAAATCTGTGCAGTCCTATCTCCATGCGCCTCAACCTGAGCTCTGGGACAACCTAATGCCCCCGTCCCCTATTAGCCCCCAATGGCATCTACCACTCCACCAAAAAACCTAAGCATTATCTTTTTTCCTCTCTGCCCTTTTGAAGCCCACGTCCATGATACTAGTTTTAAATTCATCTGCTTAAAAATCTCTCCCCTCTTCTTGAGTAGTAAAGAGTTGGTAGAAGCTCTAATCCTAACCCACTTAAATTATTACAATAGTCTGCGTTTAGATACCACTCACTTGTCTCAACGAAAACTCCAACTGATCAGATTTCTCTGTAAGAAAACATGACCAGCCTGAAATACTTGAATTGTTCACTTGTTACGCAGAGAATGTTATAGTAGGCCTTGCGTCCTACCCGTAGGGCCTTGCATGCCCCAATCCCCTTTGTTTCTGCACTCAAAGTGCTGTATCTAGCATGAAATTCAACAAGACCTGCCCTGAAGGAAAGGCTCCTCACTAAAGGCCCAGGACTTTGGAATAATCTTCCCTTAGCAGCACAATCCTAAAAGGCTAAGCAGAGTACTTTTAATTTTTGTATCGTAGGAAAGCCCCATGTCTGCTGTAAGTGTCGTTTACCTGCTCACACCACCGCCACAGTAGACTACTCTCTGCTGCTTTTTTATTAACCAGCACTGTAACCATTGTGTAAGGTATTCCTGGAGATCACCTGTGGGTGACTTATGGTCAGACTAGTGTTCGCACGCACGCGCACACAAATTAAATGAGACCTCTGAGAAATGGCCGCAGAATAATGATAATGCAAGAGTCAGACCTCTGCTCATAGCACGGGCCCGTCTCCTAGTATGTTTCATGAATTCAAAATGTTAAGCGCTTTGTGAAATGGACAAACAGACATGATCTTAGCACTTGAGGGGATTTAATCTTCGTTTTTTTCTGCATTCCATTGCTGTAGTTTGTCTATTTTGTTCCTTTTTGATATTTGTGCCTTGTCCAACAGTTTCATGTTTTCGTTTGTCTGCCCATTGTATAGTTGTACAATGCAGGTTTCTCTCTCTCTGTAAGGACATCAGGGCAGATGGCACCGGACTCGATAGTAGAAACACATCAGTATTCACATATGTACAGTGGACATTGTCTTCTTCCTATATTTAGGTATCAATGGGCACACCCACTGGCCATCCTCTGCCATACTAGCTCGGTCTCAACTGACTCATTCGGAACACTTGCGCTTCATCATTCATCCACCATTCACTGAGCTGTCAATCTCCCACAGTCACCAACATTCCGACAACAAGCAAGGATGACCAGCAGGGCAATATAACACATTCACACAAAAGACGCGACCCAACACACCTCCTTGCCTTTTATATAGAACAAAGGAGGACCTGGCACATCCACACACTATCACAAAAGACATGTCCCCGCACATAAGATGTGGGTTTATGCATCTGCTGCCAAAATCTTTTTTGAACCTATAGGTTCAGATCAGTTTGTTAGCTTCTAGTGTGCAACCTTCTGAGGTTATATGTGGGTTGAGTAATAATATTTAGTGCTACCTCGCTACAAGCCTGTTAGCCAATGCTATATAAGACAGTGGCAGAAATTGGATACAGGACAAACTAGTATTCTACAACGCCACTGTGATTACCAGTGTGATGAATAAAACATTGCTAATCTACCTATCACTTTTTCCCAGGTGCTGACAATGTCTTCTTCAAGGGAGAATTATCCTGTCTTCAGCTTCGTGGACGGACATGCTCAGGATTTCGCACTGGATGACAACAGCTCTCAAATCTCTGAACAAACTGTGCACATCTCTCGGACAGAGACCAGTGGGAAAGTCAAGCGTCTCAGCACAGATGAATTTGTATTTTTATAATCTTCACCTTTGCTCAGGGGGCCTCATGGTAGGGTGAAGACCAATAGGGTGGGGCAGGGGCAGAATCTAGCACATGCCTTCCTGCTCAACTGAGCTTTACTGCTGAAACCATGTCGCCTTTCGGCGTAAAGAATTTGGCAACAAGAAGTGAGACCTTCAAATTATTGTGTGGTCGTCCATTCTGCAGTGAGCTGTCCAAGTGGGCATTTGCCAGCGTTTTTTCATTGTAGTTTGTCCTCTGGCCAGCATTAATGGCCATACAACGTAACCAGGTCAAGTTGACTGGGATAATTAGTTCGATGTTCAGCCTAATCATTACCTTTTGCAGGAACAGGTTTCACTTTGGTTTTCCTGCTGGCACAATCGATCTCCAGTGATGAACAGACCACAGTCGCAACTGCACAATCAAAGGACTTCATGAAGAGTATTGTGTGCAGAAGGGGGACCTTCTTGCCTTTTTGGGTGATCACTTGCTATTGCTCAGCACTACTTAAGGAAGGCCGAAGGCAGAATGACCCTGCATTTGCAATTGTGAGTGAGTTGCAGAGATTCTTTTGCAACTCCAGTGGCAATCTAACTGGATCTGTTTGTCAAATTTGATGCATGAAAGAGAAGGAGGGTGTTTAATGTGTATGATGGTGGTAAGACATAGGTTTTAACTGTCCGTGAGGGATCTTGCAAAAATCACTTGATCTTTGTCCGGCAAATGGTCAAGACCACACAGCAAAGGTCAAGCCATGTCCACCTAGCTATAAAGTTGCTCTCGCTTCTCGAAGCACACGTTTTCCTTGTAACAAAGGTACTCATACCTCCTGGGAAAGATGGAAGTTACTTGACAGAGGACGGATGCCCCATCCTCTACATGGCTTCTAGAGCTTGCTCTTTTGGCGAGGGAATATGCTACTTGGGCATACGTCTGCACCTACAGCGCACAGACCTCACTGACTTTACTGGGCATTTAAACTGGAAACTGCTATTTTTTTTTTTTAAAAACCCTTTTCCTTAATGCACATTATTTTATATTTTAAATATGCTGATGGGTCCTGAGAAACAGCCACCTTCTGTGTTTATAAGAGGCTGGTCCTTAAAATGAAACGGATGCATTTGAATCAGCTGTCGAAGATCGTACAGCGTTGCAACGTCTCAGAGTTCTGAGTAGTCCCTTTTGTTCTCTCATGCCCCTGCTATCATCCCCTTAGAATGTCTCCTTGTGGCTGGCTGCACTGCTGGGACTTTATTCCCTGAAAAATGATCCGGCTAAATGGAGTGTTGTCGTTTGTACAAGTCTCAATAAATGTTGTTGTTTTTCGTGTTTTTGTAAACCATGCCGTTCATCAGCCATCCTGTGCACTGACCAACCACATTAGTTGGAATAGATCAGGGGCAAGCGCATACAGCTGAACCCTCGTATTGTGAAAATTGGAACCTCACTACTCGGTACGCTTGTTGCCTTGTTGAAGGTACAATTTTTGGCTGCAATGGTATAGTCTATGGAATTCCACTAAGCAAATTTTAGTATTGAACCTTCTGCACATCTTCTGGAACAAACCACTTGTAAGCAGCTCCATTTGATTTTACTTGTGGTCGTCCGGCTCATAAAAAAAAGCTATAATCGTTTGAAGCCCACAAATCATTGAATGGGGAATTTAAGTGAAGAAACCTACATACTGCTAACCCAGTTTGAGGTGGTGTAGAAGGTACCACCACCAGCTGCTGTGACAGGGTTTGTGCTCCTTGCTGACAATGAGACCCTTTCTCTTTGCAGATTACATCCCTGCCTTGCCTATCCCAAGAGGCACTTCTAAGGACATGGTGGGCTTTGTCATGGCTTCCCCTCCTCTACCCACCCTCACTCATTCTACTTTGCACAGCCTTTTATGCAAAATGGTATGTTTGGCTTGTGAGATTTTGAAAAATTGTGAACCTTTTTTTTTTCTTCTACAGGCACATTATTGGCTATCATAGAAGTTTTAATTATACAGTGTTTGCGGATGGGGGGATTATTATTAGTTTTGTTTTATCCAGTTTGGTTTTAATTATTAATTTAAAGTTTTGTTTTGGCAGCTACTTTAATTAAGCAATTATCCTTACTAGTTTCTTTTACTTGCACTCTAGGATTTCTTTTTCAAAACCAATACCGGGTGAAGATAGATGGGGAATTTGGGGACCTTCCAGTCGTTGGTTGATGGTTGTCAATTGCTTTGGAGTGTTCAATGTCTAAATCTTGAATTTGCCCAAATGACCCTTTTTTTGACTACCTGTGGTTTGTTTTGACAAATTGCCCTCTCCTTCCCCCCCCCCCCGTTTTTAAAAAAATATATAAATGGGCATAGCCCCATTGACCTTGTAACCTACTCCTGTTTCCAACCTGTCTTTCTGTTACCTGTTTTCTTTGGGTAGCCCTCATTTGTGCTGACCTTTGCCTAACCTTAATTTCATTATTTTTAACCCCTTCCGTTGGTGTTTAATCAGCTACTCTGGATGCGCAGTGTGTCTTAGCTCCTTGAGAATTCACTTCAAACGGCACAGTTCCCGAACCCTCCACTTTGTACCAGAAAGTTATCTGCTATCCCTTTTATCCTTGCCCACCTTTTCAGATGCTACTTTACCCAAGGAAATGTAGAATGCTACCGTTTGAGTTGTACAATTGTGGTGAGGCCACTGTATTCAAGGCAGTCTTCGTCTTGGACCTGGACACGCATTAGCTATTCATGCCCAGTGTGTCCCATTGGTCATGACTTGTTCCAACCTTTATAAGTTATACATTATGGGAAAAACCCTTGGCCTATTGTGTATTGTTTGTTCAGATTTAGACATTGGAGGTTGTCTTTTTGTCAGATATTTATCCCCTTTCCTGTTTGAATGAGTTTCCTTTCTTTTTCTTCACATTTTATAAATACTTGACCCAATATTTAAAAATGTTCCACATTGCATTCAAGTGAATGTGACATTGCTTTTTAGGTGGGAACTTGAACAACTGCACTATCGTTTGTAATGGAGTTACCAACCAGTTCTTCGTTTGCCTTCGAATTGTGGTAACTGTTTGGTAATCAAGATAAAAACTGTTCCACATTGCAGTAACTACTGATTTGATAGCTATATGTATTTGTTAGTCACTGTTGTGTTCTTGTGTGTACTTGACTTTGTTCATATTGTCTTTGTTTTTCTGTGTAAATAAATGTCCTACATTCTGGGTTTCATGCCCTTTCTGAATCTTAAACCAGTGTTGCCCTTGATGCAGCTTCAGAACTTTAATGATCAAAGGTTTCTACAGACTACTTGAAAAATAAGGCCATGGATTGCTCTGTTATCTGTATACTGCTAGTAGAATACTTTTTTTGTATATTTGTGGTTGTACTTTATACTTAATTAAAAAAAAGAGATCTGTCTCGCTTAATGTAACTTTTTTTTTTGTTCTGTGAATGAACTGCAGTGCACCTTGATGTTTTGTAACACTACTCTTCCAGTGCAACTCTCTCCTTGCTAGTTTGCACAAATATATATTATGAATGGATTGTGTCCGCCACCGTATTCCTCATCTTTGACATGTAATGTCCAGCTACGGCTGCTTCAGAAACTTTTTTTTTCGGCAGAGGGTGCCCTGGGTTGATTGCGTCGATTGATGTCCCTCGAGGGCCTCCATCGAGGATGATGTCATTGGATGGTATAAAGAGCATGCACAGCACCAGTTGGCCTCAGATCCGTTTTTCCAAAGTGTTTGCTTCGCAACTCGGCGTGCCTCGTTGAAATTCGATTGTGTAGTTTATCCAATTGTGCAGTTACCCTGGATAATAGGCCTTCGTCCTTCACTCCGACAACCCCTCATTCCAGATTCAAGTAGTGCAAGGAGTGTGGCTCCAAGGTGTCCATCACGGATCCGCATCGTTCTTGTCTGTGGTGCTTGGTTGAAGGCCATGGCACAGATTCCTGTTCAAATAGTCAAGCTATGACCGGAAAGGCCTTGCGTTAACGAAAGGTGAAGTTACAGTTGGGGAAGATATCCAAACCCTGTAAGATCCGACCTAATCGGTCTTCGACCGCAGAGTCGAAACCCCTCTCCTCGGTGTAAGAAGGATAAAAGATTATCAAGATCCTGCAGTGGCTCACGCCATTCTTTGTCCTCGATGAATGGATCAAAGAGGAGACACCATCGTTCACCTTTGTCCTCATCAGGCAGCTGCCACGAGAGGGTAAGATGCCCCATCAAGAGTAAACGCTGCAGACCGGGAAGCATTCCGTGTCGAAATGCTAAAATATTTTGAGAGACAGGGTAAGGCTCCATCCGTGCCTTCTCATGAAGCCGCCAAGGAGCGGTCTCGACCTGAAACTTGCATGCCTTCAAGCCCGGGTGGATGGTGTGATTTGCATCGAAAGCCCTCGAGGTCACGATTGGACAATAATCAGTTGAGACACGGCGAGTGTTCGAGATCAATACCTTCAAAGCTGGAAAAACGCTTGACGCCAAAACCGTCGAAGGAGCCTGTCGAGTCGTCGACTCAATATAGGCTCTTGATGCCATCAACGCCATTGTCGAAACAGTTGACACCAACGGTACCGTTTGTGATGGTTCAACCCTCAGGGCCGGGGGAACCTCATAAGAAGGCTAAAGTGAAATCTACGTGGACTCCTTCGAAGCCAGTGAGTACTCATGAAAAAAATCTCTGCCAAGGAAAGATTCTTAAAAAATCCCCTGCCTCCATTTTTGAGGAGGAAGAACAATCATATGGGGGAGGATGCCCCTTTTTGGGCTTCAATGTAGAACTCCCAATGTCCCTGAATGCCTGATATCAGAAGAGAGCAAGATCTCGGACACATTGCAGCATTGACGCCTCTCCTGAATTGGAGTTCGGCAGGCCAGAGCAAAGGGAGCATGCTGACTCCTCATACCGGCAACTGATGTCCACAGTGGTGGGGTACCTGGGCTGGGCCTGCAGTACAAAAATCATGATGAGCTGACCGACATTTTAGACTATGGTCCTCCTACAGATCCTATATTACCCATCCATTTGGCTCTGCAGAAAAGGGTGGCCGAGAATTGGGAGACCACGGAAGCCAATTCGGCGGTGGTAAAGTCCCTTACAAGAAAATACCACCCTTCCATTAGCGTCCCTGGCTATCTGTCCAAACACCCTACTCCGGAGAGTTTGGTCCAGGAGCCACGGCTACCTCGAACAAGGCAGCGTACCCTACCATCCCTCCTGATACGGACGACAAGTGCGTGGATGGATGGGCATGGAAGGTATTTCAGCTGGGAGTATGTCAGTGAAGTCGGCCAACTCCACATGTGCCTTAGCAAAATTCTCGTACACTGTGGGAGTGCATATCCATGGCGGCGTTATATTGTTAAGGACGGCAAGGAAGCCATGTGCAAGTCCCTTCAGTTGGTATTGGGCATGGCGGTTAGCATTAGCAGGACCATGGCCACGAGCACCATGATGTGCAGATTTGCTTGGTTGCAGAAGTCTGGTTTTGCACCGCATGTGTGTGCTTGTCTTCTCAACATGCCATTTGACAGGTCTCACCTTTTTGGCAGCAAGGCTGACGAGAGCCTTCAGAGGTTGCAGACCTCCAAGGCGACTGCCAAATCTTTAGAGGCCGCTTTTAGGCAACCTCAGCTTTGTAGGGGGTGATCTTTTAGCTACTACTCCTCATTTGGAAAGGCGAGAGAAATGGCCAGTCAAAGAGGCCAACAGAGGTTCCCTTGTGGTGGATGAGGTAAAGGTGCCATGCCAACTCTAGCTGCAGCCACTTTGCCATCCGCGTCGGCAGCATCCGCTACAAAATCTCTGAGAGCTTGCGTCACGTGTCACCGGTGGGTGGTGAGGGGGGGACACTGTCTCTGCCAGGGCAGACTGGTGAGCCATTACTTCAGATGCGTGGGTTCTGGAACCAATAGCCCACGGTTACTGCCTGCCATTCATAGCGCAGACTCGCACCAATCTACCGGGGAAACTCTCTTTGAGAATTCAAGATCCGCTCCATGTGCAGGAAATTTTAACCCTGCTAGAGAAAGGTGCTATAGAACCAGTGCCTGTAGCGGAGAGGAACAAGGGTTGGTATTCCCCATATTTTTTGATCACAATGAAAGCCTGAGGACTGGGTCCCATCTTGGGCTTGATACTTAAGTTCCTCGGGAAGGACAAATTCAAGATAGTCACACTTTCTCATATCCTTCAGGCCCTCCAATTACAGGATTGGTTGGTGTCATTGGACCTTCAGGATGCTTACTTTCATGTGCCAATCCATCTCAGGCGCAGGAAATACTGGAGGTTCACCGTTGGCGGCACTCACCATCAGTTTTGAGACCTGCCATTCGGGTTGACCTCTGCCATGAGGGTCTTCACCAAACTGGTGGTGGCAGTGTATCTCAGGAGAGGGGGGGATTCATGTCTACCCCTACGATTGGCTGATCGGGGTGCGTTCTCCCGGACAAGCCTTGTATTATCTGTCACCTGCCACTCCCTACATTTTAAGAAGTCATGGATGACACTTTCCCAGCAGCTCCAGTTCATTGGGGCTGTATTGGACACATCCTTGGGAAAGAGCTTGCAACCCAAGGTGAGGGCTCAAGACATTCTTCAGATGGTTACCAAATTTCAGAATGCCCAGAATCTTACGGCCTTCAGTGTCTTGAGGTTGCTTGGCCTCATTGCATCCTGCATTTTTCTGGTGCCAGAAAACCGCCTGAGAATGAGATCCCTTGAATGGTCTCTAAGAACACAATGTTCCCAGCACAGTATTCGAAGGGAGAACGCTTTTGGCAACCATGTCCGGAGATTAAAGTAGTGACGGCCACCTCACTTGTGGGGTGGGTAGCCCATGCCAACGATCTGACAGTCAGCGGTCATTGGTCTTGTAAGTGATTTCAACCCAGCACTCCACCTAAATCAATGCCTAGCATGTGATGCCCAGCTGGAACCCTTAATTATATATTGTATGTCTAAAGTTTTTATTTCTGAATGATGTACCCTTATATCACGCCCCTCTCTTTGAATCCCCCCGGTCTCACTGAACCAAGAAGTAGGTGTTTTGCAAACTTGAGATTTATTTGATGGATTTGAACAAGATATATATCACACTTTTATGCATTTGAACAATATCTAGATATAACACTTTTTAATATTTGTACAATGATCACCACTGGGTGATATTACAATCAACAATCTCTTTAATCAGTAGGAATATGAATGAGAAGAATCCTGTAGCATAGAAGAAAACTTAGTGTGGGTTTAGTCAAATGCAATGATAGGAAATTAATGCAGCACAGAAATTAAAACTTGATATAAATTCAATCAAATGCAATGTAATCACTCTTTCCCCCTGATACTACTCAATCCCCCCTAATATGCAATATAGAGATGGAAGGAGAGAAATAAACGCTCTACAAATGCAGTTTCAATCCCAATTCCCCCAGCAAGCTTAGAGAGAAACAGGATTGATTTCAAAACAGGTCAATTGCTTTTGAATGTGATTTTTTAAATGAATGGGGAAAAATGCAAAAAATAAATGTAATTCTCTAAATAGGATTCAAACCTAGTGGCAGCCGTTTTGGAAAGCTTCAGGTAAACACTAGCAATGATGCTTGAATGACTGGCAGATAGGAAACTGAATTTAGAGGTTGAATGCAAGAAATAGCTATTTTACATGTGATGAAATTGAGCCAAATGCAGATTCACTGCAAACTTTCAGCGAGCGAGAAACGCGATTACAGAAAAACTGTAAGGAGTTGGAATGCGGTTCTAGGTTCGTTTGAAAGCTGAGGATGTTAACTTCAATTTGCATGCACGGTTCAGAAGTTATGAAGGTTTTAGTAGAGGTTGATATTTTTTTTTTTTTAAATTTTTTTAGAAAGAGTCAAGGTTTTCAAATGAAAGATGCGCTTTTGAATATTACAAACAATTTTCTTGGCACTAAGGAGACTATGAAGATGCAAGATACCCAACGGTAGAGCCACCAGAATAGGGCGCCTCCGCTCTGACTTTTGTCCGCCGAGACACTTGTCTGTCTTCAGCAAATATATTAGCGCAAAGATATTATCACTACAATTAACAAAGGACTATATGGATGAGGGAAAGATTCAGAACAGACAAAAGAGATTCTACAATGCAGTCTGGCTATGTTGGATGGGATTACTTAAGGATAAGAGATTGGCTATGGACAATAATATGCTAAATACTCACAACTATGGTTTTGAATAGGCCCGTCAGGATCTGGCCAAAGGTTTTGTACTGGAATTCTGCTAGCCCACCAGACAGGATTCAGGCACCCGGGTCTGCACTCCGCACGGCACTCTGGTCACTGCACGGCACTCTGAACGGGATCTGACGGGTTGGTTCTGGAGTTTACAGCTATCTGGTTTCAGCTCTGCACTACTGGTTTGGATCTCTGGGTTCTGGCAAGAGTTCTTGGCAAGAAGCGGAAAACAGCTAGGCTGTTCAATTTTGGTGTGCCCCTTGGAAATCTGGGGGTAAAATCAGGTTGCAAGATTTTAAAGGCCAGCTGAGAAGGGTTCAGCTTTGGAATTGGGCCTTCTGCCATCGGAGTTCTGGAGTCTTGGATCTGGGTTCTCCTGCAGAGCGCTTCGCCAGTAAATCAGTTGATGGGTGAATGTGCGTGTGTCTCTAGGTCCTAAAACCGTCCCAATTTATGTATTTCCCAAAGGGGTGGGGAGCTGATTATACTAAGCCCACCCTCTCGGAATCCAATTGGTCAAAGTATTCCCCCTCCTGATTTGAGAAGGAAACCTAGTGTCAGTGATGCTGCAATTTACAATCCATGGAAAAACCTCCCCTTTGTTTCTACACAGAAAATCTCTTTCCAGAGGATTGGGTCCTCTGACGTATTCTATATCTATGACAGTAATCACCACAGCTGTGCTGCTTCGGAAAATGTTTCTGCGTCAATGATGTCGATACGCTGCCCTCGGGGACCTCCTCCTCGACGGCTGACGTCACTGGATGTTCTAAGTAGGACGCACGACCCCCGTAGCCTCAGTTCCGTTTTTTCCAGGAACGTGTTCGCTTCGGAGATCTCGGTGCGCCTCGACTCTTTGGAGTTTGTTATTTTGGTTCTTCGAACCTGTTCGTTTGTGAAAGTAAAAGTCCTTCGAGATGTCTACCACTTCTTCCACCCCGCGTCCGGGCTTCAAGAAGTGCGTGGACTGCGGGTCCAAGATGTCGGTGACAGACTCGCACGACGCCTGCCTCTGGTGTCTCGGGGAGGCCCATGACACGGATGATTGTGTCGACTGCCAATCGCTTACGTCCAAAGCCTTGCGGGAACGCAAAAAGAAACTGTCGCTCGGTAAGGTGTCAAAGCCCCGGACGTCAAGGTCCGCGGGGCTTTCGACGGACGATTCGAGGGGCGACTCTCTTCATGGTTGTCAGAAGTCCAGTGTGTCTCGGTCCCGGAGTGGGTCCCGCCACTCCTCTGCCTCTTCGAGGCACTCCCGGAAGCGCCGTCATCGGTCGCCTTCCCTGTCCTCATCTGAGGACTCCACCCGTCGGCTGGTTGCTTATCCCACCAAGCATGCAATGCCGGAGGAATGGGCTTCCTTCGGTAAGAAAATGCTAGCGATTCTCGAATCGCAGGGCACTGGTCCGTCCGTGCCTCCAGGTGGGGTCGGTCGTGATCGGACTAGAGGCGCCGCTTGTATGCCTTCGGGCTCGACTGGTCGGCACGATTCGTGGGAGCGGTCCCACTCGGACAAGGGGAATCCTAGTCATGCCCGTTCCAGGTCCCGGTCCTCGACGCGCTCGAGACAGTGTGAGCCTGTGATGTCTTTGAGGAAGACGTCGACGCCTGTGGCGCCGAGGTCGTCGAGGGACTCTCGAGGTTCCGCCTCTGAGGAAGTCGTTCAGGCCATCGGTGCTCAGGTTGTTGAGGGACACGCTCTGGGCTCTGCCCTCGAGGGCTGTGTGGACACCTTCGATGCTGTCGGCGCCGCGTTTGGCGTCGACACCCATTCACTCGACACCTTTGGAGGCTATTTCGACGGGGGTACCCCGGGGCAGGGTGGAACCCCCTAGAAAGGCTCTGGCCAAGGTCAAGCGTGGCTTTGTTCCCCATTCTGTGCCCACTTTCCGCCATCTTGAGTACATTTCGGAGGTGGATGAGGGCCCTGATGATTGCATGGTTCCTGATACGGTGCCAGATTAGATTCTCTCGGGCCATAGCCAGATTGAGGACCTGCGTCAGTCCCTGCACGACGCCAGTGGTCTGGACACCTCTCCGGAGGTGGAGTTTTGTAGGCCTGAGCCTGGCACCCATGCCGACTCCTCGTACCAGCGCCTTATGTCTAGGGTCACCGAGTACTTGGGGTGGTCTGCTCCCCCCAGGGGATTTTCTTCAGGATGACCTCACGGATATCCTCGACCAAGGTCCGCCAACTGACCCTTTAATACCGTTACATATGGCTCTACAGAGGAGGGTGGCAGCGGCTTGGACTGCTTTGGAGAGTCTCCCGGCAGTGGGCAAGACTTTGCCGCGAAAATGCCGCCCAGCCAGTAGCGACCCATGCTACTTGACCAAGCACCCCACTCCGGAGAGTTTGGTGGTGCAGGCGTTGTATCCTACCATCCCTCCTGATAGGGACTACAAGCGTTTTGATGGTTGGGCGAAGAAAGTGTTTTCTTCAGGGGGTTATGGCTCTTCAGGCGGCTAACTCCGTATGTGCCTTGTCACATTTCATGCACACTCTGTGGAACTGTGTTTCCTTAGCGGCTGAACATATTCCCGAAGGGGATGAACGGGATGTTTTTTTTGCTATGGTCCAGGATGGCAAGGATGCCATGTGTGAGGCCGTTCAGTTAGGTTTGGACATGGCAGATCGCGTCAGCCGGTCCATGGCGGCGAGCACCGTAATATGCAGGTTTGCGTGGTTGCGGAATTCGGGGTTTGCTTCTGATGTACAGGCCCGGCACCTCAACATGCCCTTTGACGGTGAACATCTTTTTGGCAGCAAGGCTGACGAGAGCCTTGAGAGGTTGCAGGCCTCCAAAGCTGCAGCGAAGTCGTTGGGCGCTGCAGTTCGCCAACCTCCGCCTTTTCGTCCGAGGGGACAGCAATGGAGGGGAGGTTCCTTTCGTTATTACTCATCCTTTGGTAAAGTGAGAGGAGCTGCCAGTTAAAGGGGCCACCGTAGGAGTGCCAGAGGTGCCAAGGCCGCTCGGGCTGTTGCCTCTTTGCCTTCAGGCAACGCCGCAGCTGATTTAGCTCAGTCATGAAGCCATGTCCCATGCTTCGCCGGTTGGGGGAAGGCTGGCAGAGCATCTTGTCAAATGGCGTGCCATTACTTCAGATGTGTGGGTTCTGGAGATCATAGCCCACGGCTACTGTCTTCCCTTTCGGCAGAGGCCTCACGACAATCCACTGGGGAATCTCTCGTTGCAGAGTCTGGATCCGCTCCTTGTGCAGGAGGTTTAAGCCCTGCTGGAGAAAGGCGCCATAGAACTGGTGCCTGTAGCGGAGAGGAACCAGGGATGGTATTCCCCTTATTTTTTGATTTCCAAGAAAGACGGCGGATTGAGACCCATCATGGACTTGCACGGTTTGAACAAACTCCTCAGGAAGGACAAGTTCAAGATGGTTACTCTTTCTCAAGTCCTCCAGGCCCTTCAACTTCAGAACTGGTTGGTGTCTCTCGACCTCAAGGACGCTTATTTTCATGTGCTGATCCATCCAAAGCACAAGAAGTACCTGAGGTTCGCGGTTGGCGACTCACACTTTCAGTTTCGGGTCCTGCCGTTCGGATTGACCTCCGCCCAAAGGGTCTTCACCAAGCTCATGGTAGTGGTGGCAGCGCATCTCAGGAAAGGGGGATTCACGTCTACCCCTACCTGGACGTTTGGTTGACCAGGGCGCGCTCTCCCGAGCAAGTCCTGGATCATCTGTCTGTCACCTGCCACTCCCTCCACAAGCTGGGCTTCTCCCTCAACTTGAAGTCCCATTTGACACCAACTCAAAGGCTCCAGTACATCAGAGTAGTGCTCGACATATCCCTGGGGCAGTGTTTTCCTCCCCAGGTGAGGGCTCATCACATTCAGCAGATGGTGCACAAGTTTCAGCATGCCCAGAGTCTCCCAGCGTTCGAGTTCTTGAGATTGCTCGGCCTCATGGCATCTTGCATTCTTCTGGTGCCAGAGGCCAGGTTGCAGATGAGATCTTTGCAATGGGCACTGAAGCTCCAGTGGTCTCAGTCCTCCGTATTGTGGTAGATCAGGACATTTTGTTGGAAATTGCCCTTGGTGTCCAAAAAACTCTTCATCTACTAACAGTTCCAGAAATCAATAAGTGGCTAATACTATTCAAGCTGCGGTGCCACATATTATAATGAAAGAATCCTT
This sequence comes from Ambystoma mexicanum, assembly GCF_040938575.1. Lineage (NCBI taxonomy): Eukaryota > Metazoa > Chordata > Amphibia > Caudata > Ambystomatidae > Ambystoma > Ambystoma mexicanum. Next base: position 1,204,859,349 of record NC_090926.1, on the reverse strand, counting down.
ATATATTAAAGAGGAATTACAGGGAAGTGGTCCAGTAGTAATAGATTCTGGAGCCACAGGTAACTTCATGGATTGTGGTAAAAGATATCAATCTGCCTTACATAGTAAAAAATATACCAGAGCAAGTGAGAGTGGTGGATGGGTCTCAACTTACATCAGGTGGAATTACACATGAAACAATTCCATTGGGGATGGAAATTGGAGGACACTGGGAGGAAATGGTGTTTGAATTAATGCACTCCACAGTTGAAGATAATATTAGGGATGCCTTGGTTGACTTATCATAACCCTCAGATTGATTGGGGAAGAAGAGTAGTAAAATTGGGTTCTTCTTTTTGTATTACTAATTGTTTTAAGGAAAAAGTTCTGGAAGATGTTTCTGGTAGTTGTTCAGAAGTTGTGGAAGGTTTGGTAACATTGGGTGCCATAGTACATTCTATTGGGACAGTAATTGGAGAATTACCAAAGAGTTATCAACATTTTAATGATGTGTTTAGTAAAAAGGAAGCTAACGAATTACCACCTCATCGAGAATACGATTGTAAAATTGATTTAGAACCAGGAGCCCACATTCCTTGCAGTCGCATCTATGCCCTGACTGAGAAAGAGAATCAACATTTGAAAGATTACATTCAAGAAAATCTGGCTACGGGGTTCATCAGGCACTCACTCGCCAGCAGCTTCTCCACTATTTTTTGTTCCAAAAAAGGAAGGTACTTTACGGACATGTATAGATTGTAGGGCATTGAATAAAATTACAGTTAAACATAGATATCCTATGCCCTTAATCTCAGTGATGTTGGACCAGATTCAAGGAGCTTCAGTGTTTACCAAATTGGATCTTCGTGGTGCATACCATTTGATGTGGGTACGTCAAGGTGATGAATGGAAAACAGCATTTAGAACAAAATGTGGTCTTTTCGAATATCAAGTAATGCCATTCAGACTGTGCAACGCCCTGGCGGCTGTTCAATTTTTTTTTATAAATGAAGTGTTGAGAGATTTTATTGACATTTTTGTAGTAGTATACATTGATGACATTCTCATTTATTCTAAGGATCTATTGCAACATGAAGAACATGTTGAGAAAGTTCTACAGCGACTAAGGGAAAATTTAAATTATTTGCTAAGTTAGAAAAGAGCCAATTTCATACCCAAGAAGTGGAATTTTTGGGTTTTAGTATTTCACCCAAAGGTTTGGAAATGGACATGAAGAAAATTAAAGCAGTAGAACAGTGGCCCATTCCAACTTGTGTAAAAGATATTCAAAGCTTTCTGGGTTTCGCGAATTTTTACAGATTTCTCTCATTGTTTCTCCCATCACCAAATTGTTGAAGAAAGGAATGACATTTGAGTGGAAGGATGAAGCGGATCAGGCCTTTAAAAAATTGAAGAACTGTTTTACATCAGGACCAATTTTAGTACATCCCGATCCTTCCCAACCATTTTTGTTGAAGCAGATGCTTCCAATAATGCAATTGGAGCAGTACTTTCTCAAAGGTATCCTGAAACTGGGCAACTGCATCCTGTGGCCTATCTATCCAAGAAGTTGCTTCCTGCTGAGATGAACTACACGAATATTGATAGAGAACTCCTTGCAATCAAGAAGGCATTTGAAGAATGGAGGCATTATCTGTTAGGAGCAAGATTCACAATAACAGTTTTAACTGATCATAGGAATCTTCTGTTTTTGAAATCTGCTCGAACATTATCACCAAGACAACTTAGATGGTCACTTTTCTTTTCAGAATATTATTTTGTGATAACATTCAAGCCAGGGCGGTTAAACGGTAAAGCAGATGCTTTATCTCAACAAAAGTTCTTCAGATGAGGTAGAAAATCAGTTATTACCTGAGCCAGTGATTGCAGAAGATAGATTTATTCTAAGTACTACGAAAGAAGAGAATCTGCTTCTTGAAAAAATTTGAAGGGAATTACCGGAGAAGGCGATTCATTCTTGGCTTGCGGAGGATTCTGGAAGACATTTAATTGATGGATTTCCATGTGTCCATTCTAAAATTTACCTCCCAAGTAAAGAACTGCAAAAGGAAATTATGCAAGAATGTCATGAATCAGAGTTGGTGGGTCATCCTGGAATTTGTAAGACAATTGAATTAGTGGAAAGAAAGTTCTAGTCGAAAGAGATGAAAAAAGATATTGAAGACTATGTGAAAACTTGTGAAGTCTGTGCTCGAGTGAAATCAGGAGGAGGGAAACCATCTGGATTACTTAACCCGTTACCAGTACCCCCTAGTCCATGGTTTACAATCTCTATGGATTATATTGTAGATCTTCCTAAAGATCAAGGTTACACTACAGTATTGCTGGGCATTTCATTCCCATGAAAGGAGAGGCCTCTGCAAGGAATCTGGCAAAGAGTTTTTTGCAAGAAGTGGTGCGACTCCATGGATTACCAACACAAATTATATCAGATCGAGGGTCTCAATTCATTTCTAAGTTTTGGCGAGCTTTCTGTAAGGAGTTGGGGATTGAGATAAAGCTTTCTTTAGGTTATCATCCACAAACCAATGGCCAAACAGAACGAGTAAATCAGGAGTTAGAAAAATATATCAGAACTTATTGGCAGGAGAAAGGGAGCTGGGTGGATCTTCTTTGGTTGGCAGAATTTAGCTATAACAATTCTGTCAAAGATTCTACTAATTCGCCTTTTTTTCAGTAATTACGGTTTTCATCCACGATTTTTGAAAGAAGTGTTACCATCTGAGTATCCAATCCAGAGGTTGAGCATCATTTGACTAGTATTAGGGATGGTTTAGAAAAAGTAAAGAAAACTTTGGAGAAAAGTAAATTAAGGTGTAAGGCCTTTGCTGATAGAAAACGTCAAAATGCACCACATTATCAGGTGGGCCAAAAAGTTTGGTTGTCCACAAAAAAATCTACGTTTAAAGGGAAGAACTAAATTTAGTCCGAAATGTATTGGTCCATTTGAAATTGAAAAGATAATAATAAATCCAGTGGCAATCAGGCTGAAATTACCTCCCAGTATCAAGTCATCCTAAGTTTCATGTCAGTTTAGTTAAACCTTGTGAGTTAGGAACTAGATTGGGAAAACCCCCACCAACAGTTTTTACAGAGGAGAATGAAGAAGAGTTTGAAGTTTAGAACATTTTAGATTCCAGGTTTGTTAGAGGTGCTTAGCAGTATCTTATTGATTAGAGGGGATATGGGCCTGAAGAAAGATCTTGGGAGGATCAGACTGATGTACGTGCCCCTCAATTAATAAGACAGTTTCATAGAAAGTTCCCTGCTAAGCCAGGCCCTGGGACAGGGCTTTGAAGAGGGGGTACTGTCCGGTCTGGCTGGAGTAGTAATCAGAAAGAGTATGTACATAGAATTAACATTGTGGTTGCCCAAGTCAAGACGGAGAGAAAAAAAACTTAATCTGATTGGTTTAAGGAACAATAGTATGTTTGGTTTGTCTGATTGGTGGATAGAATAATGGGTTGGATTCTTGGGAGGTGAGTAAGATTCTAAACTGCCTTCCATCCAAAGTAATTCAGTGGCTGGTTGTACATTAGTTAAGCTCCTTAAGTGAGGCCTTTCATCGTTCAGAAGATTTTCTAAAGAAGTGAGAAAATCGTTGCTGAGCTAGAGTGATCAAGAAGACATCAGGTGGGATTGTTCCTTTTAAAAGCTTAAAGATTCGCACAGTGAACTTCCATTTTTATATCAGAAACTTAAGAGTTTAGAAGTTTAAAGTTTACTATAAGAAGAGAAAACGTTTACAGTTTATATACAATATGGAAAATAATTGAAAAGACTGCGCGCAAGTTTTAAAGTTGTTAATAGCGTGAAGTGTTTCAAGACTACGTGCGCACAAGTCTTCGTGTCTTCAGCAACGTCGTTGGGAGCGCGTGCGTATGAGAGCGCGTGTTGGATTGCGATAGAGCGCGAGTCCATACTAACTGAGCGCGGGTAATTTTTAGTAAGTGTACATTTTTCACGTGAGTGACGTTACGTATGAGAGCGCGTGTTGGATTGCGATAGAGTGCGAGTCCATTTTTATTGAGCGCAAGTTTTTGGCGTGTGAACTATTTTCACGTAAGAGACGTTGCAAGGAATAGCGCATTGTTAGGACGCATAGTTTTTCGGTGCGAGTGTGTGTTTCACATACACGTGAATTTGTTAATTTGTGCGCATATTTGTTAAGGTGCGCGTGTTTCACATGCGTGTGTATTTATAAGGTGCGTGTGTCATTTTTTAGCGCAAGGACAATTTCTCACGTCTTGTGATTTCGCATGTTAATCGCATGGTTGCAGAGAGTGAATAAGTTATTCAAGAAAGTAACTATATATTCATTTGTGTAACAAAGAAAAGATTGACACGCAGAAGAAGCTGTAGCATTCAAGAATGTTCGAGTTTCTACTTAATGCAATTTTCACACAAGAGAATTCAATACTTCAAGAAAGACTGCATTTCTCAAGAGTATTCGAAAATTGGAACTTACTGGAGTTAAATGAACTTAAGTCAAAGAAGAATATCTAAGGTTGTAAGGTGTTTTCAAGAGTCATTTTTCTTTAGGATATTAAAGAAACTGGAATGGCTAGTGACAATATGCACTAAAACATTACAACAGTTTACAAGATATTCCATAAAGATAATTAACCTCGAAGTCTTAAACAGAGGTATAAGAGGTAAAGAAGTGAGGTTGTTTTAAAAATAATTTAGAGAAAAAGGTTTACACTAATGTATAAGTAACCAAGTGTATTTGTTACTATAGATACCAGAGCCTACCAGAAGGTTGCAGGGCTGCAGTGTCTTCGTTATTTTATCCAAATTCCCCTTTCTTGGGGTTCTCAGCTCAGCTTTTACTTTAGGGTTGAGAGGTGAACTCCTGGTGAGGGTCTGTGGGGCCAGCATCAGCTCCTGTGGAATTCAGTCAAGCCGTATCCTGACAGTCGGACCCTGTTCAGGTGCCGTCCTTGGTCGCCCAGGACCTTCTGTGGTGGAAGGAAATCTGATGAAGGGGGCTCCATTTTGGCTACCCTGGCCGGAGGTGACGATCGTGACGGACGCATCCTTCACGGGATGGGGAGCTCATGCCAACGAGTTGACAGTGAGCAGTCGTTGGTCTCCGTCGGAGTCCAGACTCCATATCAATCTTTTGGAGCTGAGGGCCGTCAGGCTTGCCCTGAAGGCTTTTCTGCCGACTGTGCGAGGAAAGAATGCCCTGATCCTGACGGGCAACACAGTGGCCATAGACTACCTCAACAAATAAATAGGGGGTGGGGGGCAGGCTCACCTGTGCAGGGAGGCGATGCAGCTCTGGTTCTGGGCAATCCAGCTGGAAGTTTCGATCTCAGCAGTTCATCTGGCCGGAGACGAAAACAAGACGACGGACGCTCTGAGCAGGCAGAGCGCGATCTCTCACGAGTGGGAGTTGGCTGGAGATTCTCCTGGAGATCTTCTCCCTTTGGGGGACCCCTCAAGTGGATCTCTTTGCCTCCAGTGTCAACCGGAAGTGCGAAAGGTTCTGCTCGTGGGAATTTCCTCCAAGAGGAGCCTTAGGAGACACGTTTGTGGTGGAGTGGTCATTCCCACTGCTGTATGCGTTCCCTCCAGTCCCCGTCATCCCGCAAGTGCTGCGGAGGTTACGAAAGTTCGGTTCCCGGATGATCCTCATTGCTCCGGCATGGGCCCGGAGGACGTGGTATCCGGACCTTCTCGACTTGTCCATCTGCCCTCCATGTCATCTTCCCTTCCGAGACGATCTGCTCTCACGGGAGGCGGGGAGTCAGGTTCTCCATCAAAAGGTCAGATCCCTCAACCTTTACACTTGGTTTCTGAAAGGTTGAGGTATAAGGATTGGGACCTCCCTGAAGATGTGATGGAGGTGTCGCTTTCGGCCAGAAGGCCCGCAACAAAGTCCCTGTACCGTTGCCGTTGGAGAAAGTTCTGCGACTGGTGCAGGGTTAAGAATGTGGATCTGTTTTCATGTGACATTCCTGTGGTTCTTTTTTTTTTTTTTTTGCTTTCTTTAGCCCACAGGGGCTTGCAAGTGGGTACCGTTAAAGGTTACCTGGCGGCGCTGTCCATATTTAAGTGCTCGTCTGAAGAATGTTCTTATTTTAAAATCCCTTTAATTTCTCAGTTTCTAACTGCTATCCAACAGTTGATGTTGGATAGCAGTGAGGATGGCTTGATGCACAGCCATCACCTTTGCCACTTGCCAATCTTGTACCCAGCGGAGGGTTCTGGGGTCTCATTCAACCATGCATTCCCTACGCGGGCCACAAGTTCTTTTTCCCTGTTGTTGTCAACATGGTAAGAGCATCCATCCACATAGACAGTGGGCATTCCCTTACACTTGTCTTCTTCAAAGACTTTGTGTGGGGAATTGAGGTATGCCTCCATGTTGTCCTTAATTTTTAGACTCTCGTCCTCGAGACAGTTTTCTCTGGCACAATCATGCAAGTCATCCAGACCTTGCGTGAGGGGACTCCTCTTGTTTTGGCCATATCTGACCTCCACAGGAAAGCCTTGCTTTGACAGAATCCAAGAAGTGATTCGGGAATTAATCACATTTCCGGCCCGGATTCTGTCACTTTGGAGATATTGCAGAGGCTGGTGTGGAGTCTCCACTATGATGTGTTCCCCCTGGATAAACGGGCGGTAATTCTTCAATGCCCACACCGTTGCCTGGAGTGCCTTCTCACAATTGTTGAATTTTTCCTCCACATAGGATACATGTTTACTCACATAGGAGATTACTTTATTGACCTTGTCATGCTTTTGGTATAATACTGCAGTCAAGCATGTATTAGAGAACCCTGTCTACAAGAATAACTCCTTGTTTTTGACAGGGTAAGCTAGGCAAGGCGCTTGTGAAAGGCTTCTTTTGAGTTGTCTTATTGCCTCGGCTTGTTCTGTACCCCACTCTCACTTGACCCCCCCCCCTTCAAAAGATGGATCAGGGGTCTTGTGATCTCTGCGTAGTCCTCAATGAACTTTCTACTGTAATTAGTCAGTCCAAGGAGGCTCCTTAGTTCCCGCAGAGTTGTGGGGTCTTTCAATTTCTGAAGTGCTTCCACTTTCTTTTTCTGGGGACAGAGACCCTGAGGAGTAATCTCATGCCCCAAGAAATTGACGCAGGTTCTACACCACTGTCCCTTTTAAAGGAAAGTTTTGCTCCGGAAGCCCTCAACTGGGTCAGAACATAACCGATCTCTGCTATGTGTTTCTCCACAGTTGAGCTTTTGATAAGAACATCATCTACATAGGCCAGGTTACCCCTTTCACCCAGGTCGGGCATGGCCTTATGTAGAAAAATGTTAAATTCATTGCTGGAGTTGATGTATCCGAAGGGAGCCCGGGTCCATGTGTTCTACTGCCCCCCAAAGCTGAAGGCCAGCTTGTATTGGTCCTCCCTACTGACAGGTACAGTCCAGTACCCATTGGTCAGGTCTATTGCAGTGAATACCTGTGACCCTTGGATCTGGGCCAGCCCTTGGTCAATGTAGGGAAGAGGCCATCGGGAAGTATGGACCTGTTTGTTGAGCTCGCTAAGGTCGGCGCAGAGTCTCCACTGGCTGTTTGGCTTCAATATCCCCAGCACCATATTATTGAAGGTGCTGTTCGACTGGACGGATTATCCCACGGGACTCGAGGTTCTTAATTATTTCAGTAAGGGACTCCATTGATGCGAGAGGCTGGCGATATTGCTTCACAAACACTGGAGTCATGCCGGGGTCCGTGGGAATTGTTGTCTGGATGTGGATGTCGGTGCGACCACAGTAATGAGTCCACCGCAAAGAGATCTTGAAAATCCAAGAAAACTTGTTTCAATTTTTGCCTTTGCTCCAAAGTCTCACAGGCATCAGCTAGGTTGACTCTATCTTCACCCATCTGCCAGAAGCCTGGAAAGACTTCTGGTTTTGCTATCTCAGCGGACTCCTCCAGGAGAAGTCCCAGGTCAAAGTGCTGATTTGGACTGGTGGCTTCAGGTGGGGAAGGCAGGACTTGGAAAAATCACCTTATCCCTCCTGAAGTCGCAAGTCACATCTTCCTTACCATAAGGGGAGGAAGTAACCCACCCCCCCCATGCCAGGTAAAGAGCCTGTCTGGTGTTGTGTTGTCATCACTATCGCTGTCAAGACAGTCCTTGGGGATTGGTCCTAACAGTTAATTGCCTAAATCTATGGAAAAATGTCGGTCATCAACCACCATTCCAATAATGGTGCCTGCAGCTAGAGTGATATTCTTTAAGTCGCTGTTATCCACCTCTATTGGAATGGTGTCATGTTCTATATTGACTAGTGGTGTTGGGTTTACCCCCAACCCTTGCTGTTGAGGGTAAACAGCATTTACCCCCAACAGCAAGGGTAAATGCTGTTTAGCATTTACCCTTGCTGTTTAGCATTTACGCCTATGTTCATCTAAATGCAAAAAGCATTTAGATGAACATAGGCGTCGGGGGGGGTTTTCAGTTTCTGTCCTCTTTTCACTTTCACTTCCAGGGAGAATTGTCGGGTCCTTTCTGGGATGGTTACTTCCTCTCCAATCTGAATTTCAACTGCATAAGGCAGCAATTGAGCTGACCTAAATGCTTTCTCTGGGTCATCAAAGCCCATGGGATTATCCGCTAATCGGGACCAAGCTTTGAAGTTTATTAGGTCCAAACTAATGGCAAAGCGATTGAGAATGTCACTGCCTCAGTAAAAGGCGGCACTGACGTCTTGCACGACCCAACAATTATGGACTATGCTCTTGTTGCCTTGTTGCCTACGGAGATTTTGAGCATACACCTGCTTGGCAGGAGATGTTTGGAATTGGGTGTTTCCGGAACCATTTCCCATTTGTCTGAGTCTAAATGTGGGAATGGCTGGATCTTTTGGGAGTTTGCGGAACATGGCTTTGCCCTTCATTTAACTGCACAGGGATGAACCACTGCTCTCAAATTTGCTGAATATCAGCCAGGCTCTGAGCTGATTTCTCATCTTTCTCGACTATAGGAGTGGTAATGTCTGATTGTGGATTGTTAAAGAATTTGTGTGTTTCCTTCCAGTGTGGAATGCCACCGTAGACTGGAAGGCAGGTTGATTTTCAGAAATAGAGAGGACCCCCCATCACCAGTGTGTTGTCCTACTGCTATTACTGTCACGTCTGGGATTTAGTTGTTCTCGAAGTGAAATTCTACTTGGTCAGATTTTTGTTCAACCATGTGGCAGGTGCTGTTTAAACTAACATGGTTGACACTCTGTTTTTATTTTATTGGTCGGCTAGTCTGGGTCTAGAGGACCTTGTTTACGCAATCTATTAGGGGTGACAACCTTCGCAGGAGGTCATTCCCTAGTAAACAAGGGGTGCCCTCTGGAGTTACAACTATGACCGGGTGTTTCACCTTGTGATGCCCAATTTTAATATCCAAATCCGCAGTCCCCTCAATGGGAATTTCCTTCCCATCAAAGTCCTGCAGTTGTCCAGGAAGAACGGTGAGAGGAATTTGGTAATTCTCCCCCCTTCCTGAATTCAGTTTATCAAAGGCCTTTTTGGACAGAAGGGTAGATTGGGATCCAGTGTCCACCAGTGCCAAAATTGTAGCCTGCCCCTGTATTTGGACCGGGGCATAGAATCTTCCCTCCTTCTCCGCAAGGGGGCACCGATCATGTACATTTTTGGACAACTGGTGGGTTAGTTTTCTAGTTTTGGACACTGATAGAGAAGAGATTTGGGCAGAATTCTGTGGGGAGTCTTGGGAATCTGAAAAGAAAAGGTGGCAACTAGATATGGGAGAAGTTATGGGTTCCCCTGGTTCTGGGCTGCCCCCTCCCCCTTTTTGGAGGCAGTAGAGCGGATGGGTTTGAACCAGGGGATTTTCATGTTGGTTCTGGGGTTGGATGACGGGCGGCGCTAGCTTAGTCTCCACATCTACCTGGTCCAGATTTTAATCCTTTGGGACCCATTTTTCTTTGGGAGGAGTTCCCCCATCTCTGAAGGAGAAGATCCTTTTCCCAGGATCCTATGAGGATCCCTCTACTTCAAATTGGAAGATTTGTACCTCCTTCTCAAAATGGGTCTGTTTGGGTTCTTTGTTTCATCTACCCCGGCGTCTGCTCCTTGGGTGGCAGACTTTCAGGGGCAGGACATTTTGGTTCCGGTTCCTGGGTTTCCTGGGGCTTTTTACAAGTGGGGAAGGAAGCTTCCTCCAAGGCTTTACACCCCCCTTCCCCTTGTGCCTCCTCCCTGGGAAGCAGTGGGCTGTCGGGGTGCTGCCCCCGTCATTGCTCTGGAGCACCAGGTCCGGAGTTTGGGGCATTCTGCGCCGGCATGCTCATCTGAGGGTTCTGTTGAACCCTCAGCATGCGACCCAGATCCTGTGCCATGCTTTGGACCTGATGCTCTACCCGTGACACCCGCTCAGGCTGATACGGGATTCTGTTGTCTCCCCTGGGCTGATCCCGGGAAGCGTAGCTATCCCTTCTCTGAAAATACCCCGGGTTTGGAAAATGTGGGTACCCCTCTACCTCCCCTGTTACGGATTAGGTTGTCTGGGCTCAGGAAAGTGGGGAAAGAAGGATGGATTGTTCTGGGGTTGAAAGTTTTATGGGTACCTGGGGGAAAAAGTTCTGTCCAGGATTTGGGGAATTTCTGCCCTCCTGGGGGAAGTGAGGAGGGAAGTTCCCTGGGTTAGCTGGTGCTTGGTTGGATCCCTCCCTTGGGCTGGAGGAGTCCACACATAACCCAAGATGGGTCGGGTCCCCTTGTAGCAGGGGTTATGTAGTCAGGGGAGTGAGGGATCCCATTTGTGGGACTAGCTCTTTGGCTCCCTGTCTGTGACTGGCCCGAGGGCCTTCTGGGCTTGGGATTATTCTGCTGTGCAGGCAGGTTTTTAGGCCCCCCATCTCCAAATCCAAAATGGGGGCAACCTTCATCTCTGCCACCTTTGCAGCAGCAGGGGTGTTGGTTGTTTTGGGGCTTTTAGCCGTATTCTTGTTTTCTATGGGCTTTTGCACCGCATAAATTCGTGTGGCCTGTTCAATGACCCAGTCTAGTGATCTTTTCTCATGAAAATCTCTGACTAGCTGGGTCATGATGTACTTTGGTAGAGCGTGGAAAAAAGTATTGACAAATTCTTTGCTGTCCGTGTGCATCCTTTTAGTGGTCTGCGCAAAGGCACGCTTTAATTCAGTTGTAGGCTGCTTTGCGAGCCTCCTGAGGATTTCTATGCACAGAAAAATGCTTCAAGATGGCCGCCCTATAGGTGGACCACCTAGAATGATTTTGGTCCTCCAACCCCGCAAAGAAGCTGGAGTATTCTGGTGAGAAGGTCCATTTCACATATTGAATACAGCTCTGGATGTCCTTCAAATGGGAAGTTTCCATCATCTGCTCAAAGTGCTCCCAAACAGAATATTTAGCGTTCTTATGATAAGGCGTGATGACGCTCCTTATCGCCTTGATTGCTTTAAGGGGTCCTTAAGCAAGGCCCTTTTTTTTGCCTTATTGGCCTTCTTAGTTCAAGTAACCCTGGTCCATTCCTCCTCTGACTCAGAGGCACTGCTCCCAGAGGTGTCCATCTGGTCTAGGCTGGATTCTGTAAGCCTGGGAATGGCTGTCAGAATGTGGGGACCTAGTCTCCTGTGTCCTGGGGCGCTCAGAGGAGTCATCGGATTCCTCCTTGCTCCCAGTATTTGATGGGTACCCCCCCCCACACTGTCCTAACTGGGAAGAGGTTTTCAGGATGCCCTTAGTGGGCCTACTCTCATGGAATTCCCCACGAAATTTCACAGTACTTGGGTACCCATACCCAGATGCCCGCCCATCCATTCCTGGGAGGTGCTGGTCTATGAGCCCCATATTTCTGATTGGATTGAAATCTGCCATCCCTGTGGCCCTTGGCCCATGTGTGTCAGTGGACATGGGGGTGGCAGAGTCCAGGGACTGGAAGAGGTGAAGACCTCAGGTACTAGGGTTCCTGAGGTTATGCTCAGGTGTTTCCCTTTCCCAGCAAACCTCATCTCTATCAGCCCCTGCTCATTGTTGCCATGCAAGAACCTGAGCTTTCTGTTCCTCAATTAAGGCCTTATTAGTCTCTATCAATCTCTCTTGCATGGCTACCTGTCTGTGGAGCCTGTCATTGTTCTCACAGAGAGCCTCATTTTCTCTCTGTGCTTCCTGGGTTGTTTTTGAGTACTGGGCCAGTCTTTGCTGCAGGAGGGTTACCTCCTGAGTCCTGTCCATACTGGCCTGGTCCTTCCTTGCTAGAGCCTCTTCCACCTTCCTGGTGTGCTCTAACAATTTTTGATGGTCTTTTTGGAGGTCACCCTGTCCCTGGAGGGCCAGGTGATTTTCTTCTACTTTTTCTTTTAAATGAGACTTCCTGGCCTATGGTGTCCCTTTCCTGAGCAAGAGCCTGCCTCTGTACCGCCAGGTTGTCCCTCTGTCTTTGAAGCGCACCAGCTTTCTGGCGCTCTTCATCAAATTCTGCCTGGGTGTCCAGGTCGTTCAGGATTAATTCATTTCTCTCCTCTTTCTCTCTGTCTAGTTGGCTTTGCAGGGTGGCTACCTGCTCTGTGCATGCCCTGTTGAAATGTATCTGTTGCTCCAGCTTTTTCTGACTCTGCAGTAGAGAGTCCAAACTTTCTTGGTACTGCTTCTGCAAGTCCAGAATTCTGGCATCCTGTTCTGCCTTTTCCTGCGGCAGGATACCCATGTCCTCTTTTTTGTCTTGATTATGTACTGCCTACTTTCATTTTGGAACTCCTGGCTCCTCTGTAGCCTCTGCTCAGCAGAGTCCAGATCAGTTTGGGCCTTTCCTAATGCCTGCAGTTGCTTACTTGCCAGATCTTGGCCTTCAGCATATTTATCCTGTATGGCTCCAATAGATGGGTATAGATATGCCGCTATTTTGGCAATCTTGTTTTGCTCATCCTTTGCCTTAGGCACCATATATAGTTCACTCAGGACCCTATGTAATGGACCCTGATCTTGCCATATATCTAACCCTGTTGCAATGATATGTTCTGCGATTGCCTGCAACCACACATTCTGATCCTGCTCTGTCCATTCACCTCTCGCAAATAACTTATGCATTAGGTGTTCTCTAGCCATATTGATCTCTACCAATGTCGCCATTCTGGAAATATTGATTTCCTTCCTGACTTACAGAAGTTTTCTTTTATTTTTGCAAAACAGACCGTTTCCTTAGAGCGTTCCCTTTTGAGGGGTGCTTTTCACAGTGTAACACAGCGTGGTAGCCCAACAGAATTTATGTACCCTGTCAGTTAGCACACTGTATTAAGCTGTCACAAGTGGTATATCTAATTCAGAAATCCCTTGACGAGCCCTCAATCTGTGTGATTTCAACCCAGCACTCCACCTAAGTCAATGCCTAGCGTGTGATGCCCAGCTGGAACCCTTAATTATATATTTGTATGTCTAAAGTTCTTTTATTTCTGAATGATGTACCCTTATATCACGCTCCTCTCTTTGAATCCCCCCCGGTCTCACTGAACCAAGAAGTAGGTGTTTTGAAAAGTTAAGATTTATTTGATGGATTTGAACAAGATATATATCACACTTTTATGAATTTAAACAATATCTAGATATCGCACTTATTAATATGTATACAATGATCACCACTGGGTGATATTACAATCAACAATCTCTTTAATCAGTAGGAGTATGAATGAGAAGAATACTGTAGCATAGACTAAAACTTGATATGAATTCAATCAAATGCAATGTAATCACTCTTCCCCCTGATACTACTCAATCCCCCCTAATATGCAATAGAGATATGGAAGGAGAGAAAACCGGTTTCAGGAATAAACACTCTACAAATGCAGTTTCAATCCCAATTCCCCCAGCAATCTTAGAGAGAAACAGGAATGATTTCAAAACAGGTCAATTGCTTCTGAATGTGATTTTAAATGAATGGGAAAAATTCTAAAAATAAATTTAATTCTCTAAATGGGATTCAAAACTAGTGGGAGCGGTTTTGGATAGTTTTAGGTAAACACTAGCAATGATGGCTGAATGACTGGCAGATAGGAAACTGAATTCAGAGGTTGAATGCAAGAAATAGCTATTTTACATGTGATGATATTGAGCCAAAAATCAGATTTGCGGCAAACTTTCAGTGTGCGAGAAACGCAATTACAGAAAAACTATAAGGAATGCGGTGCTAGGTTGGTTTGAAAGCTGGGGATGTTAACTTCAATTTGACACTTAAATTCCGTTTCTAGCATGTACGGTTCAGGAGTTATGAAGGTTTTAGTGGAGGTCATTTTAAAAAAAAATATATAAAGAGTCCAGGTTTTCAAATGAAAGATGCGCTTTTGAATATTACAAACAATAATTTTCTTGGCACTAAGGAGACTATGAAGATGCAAGATACCCAACGGTAGAGCCACCAGAACAGGGCGCCTCCACTCTGACTTTTGTCTGCCGAGACACTTGTCTTTCTCCAGCAAATATATTAGCGCTAAGATGATATTATCACTACATTTAACAAAGGACTATATGGATGAGGGAAAGATTCAGAACAGACAAAAGAGATTCTACATTGGAGTCTGGATATGTTGGAATGGGTTGGATAGGATTACTTAAGGATAAGAGATTGGCTATGGACAATTCTATGCTAAATACTCACAACTATGGTTTGGAATAGGCCAGTAAGGATCTGGTCAAAGGTTTTGGACTGGAATTCTGCTAGCCCACCAGACAGGATTCAGGAACCTGGGTCTGCACTCAGCACGGCACTCTGGTCACTGAACGGCACTCTGGACTGGATCTGACGGGTTGGTTCTGGAGTTTACAGCGATCTGGTTTCAGCTCTGCTCTTCTGGTTTGGATCTCTGGGTTCTGGCAAGAGTTCTTGGCAAGAAGCGGAAAACAGCACAGCCATGCTGTTCCATTTTGGTGTGCCCCTTGGAAGTCTTGGGGTAAAATCAGTTTGCAAGATTTTAAAGGCCAGCCGAGAAGAGTTTAGCTTTGGAATTGGGCCTTCTGCTATCAGAGTTCTGGAGTCTTGGATCTGGGTTCTCCTGCAGAGCGCTTCGCCAGTAAATCAGTTGATGGGTTAATCTGTGTGTCTCTAGGTCCTAAAACAGTCCCTATTTAAGTATTTCCCAAAGGGGTGTGGAGGCTGATTATATAAGCCCACCCTCTGGGAATCCTATTGGTCACAGTATTCCACCTCGACTGATTTGAGAAGGAAACCTACTGTCATAGTGATGCTGCAATTTACAATCCAGGGAAAAACCTCCCCTTTGTTTCTACATAGAAAATCTATTTTTCATAGACAGCATATCTAAAATATCACCAACTGGCTAATAATGCATATTCACATCACATATTTAATAAAGCACGTATCTGTCCGAGTCCCATCTTCTTGAGAGTTTCGGTTCAAAACTGACAGTTTTTCGTGCTTTTGGTTGGTTACCCGGTGTCAGATCTGTACACATTTTTCCACATACATGCGCATGACATCTGGGCATATTCCTGTAAACTTTCATATTCCTATCATGATCACAATTGCTAAAATATCAACATTTTAGTAGTCCGGTCTCTGAATATCGCACAGGGTTCAGAGTAGTTTCAAACTGTGAGCAGCATATTCATATTAACAACCTATAAAATACAGATTCTTCCAAATTGTTCTCAGTTTTCTATGAGTCTTTTTCCTGAAAGATATTTCCCTGGAGTTCCAGATACACATCAGTCTAGCTCCGCCTCCAAGGTTTGGCTGGGCCAGAGCAACCTGAGCCACTCTTCCTTTGGCAGTTGGTTTCTGTTGACGCCCGAATTTGCATTTCCTTTCAGTCAAGGGAGTCTTTTGTCTTCACTCAGTGCAACAGGCCAAAATATCCTCCCTCTTCCATTAACAACTCAATGCCAGTTCCTAAGCAGAGCAGGAGGAAGATTCCTTTGTTTGGGAGCAGCTGTTGAATGTCTTTGAAATCCAGTGTGGCTGACATTAGTTCACTTTAAGACACTGTTTAAAAATGAGCTTTTTTAAAACACTGTTTAAAAATGAGCTTTTCTAAAATACAATTTACATTTTCTACAAATATACACACAAATCTCTTCATTCCAGTCTTTTTAAAACACAGAAATTGAATTGTAGCAACCCATATTGCTTTTGATGGCAAGTGTCTTCTTTTCTACAATTTGATTTTAAGACACAAGTTTTAAACTGACAGTATAAGTAATGAGAGCTTCTGACACAGGCGAGCGACGGTACAGCGCCCATATCTGACATATTTCTCCCAGGCAAGTACCTTTTGAATGTGGATTTTTTATGATGAAAGGTGTTTCTCCTGACTTTGTGCTTATGGGGATTCCTGGCAATGCAGCACTGCCTTTAAGCAGTTCTATTTTACTCTGTGGGCAGCCCAATGATAGGTTTTGGCAGTGTGGTCTCCTGTTTCACCAATGACATAGGCAAAATGGATTGGCGGCCTGTTTTTCAGGTTTCCTTGCATACTTCTCACAGATTTTTAGCGCGCATAAGGCTTTCCGACGGCCACTCTGTTGTTTTTGATGGAAGCAACACACAGTGATGTTGCAGGGCAGAGCCAGTGGGTCAGAACCTACCACAATCTCCATCGGAGTCCAAACTACACATCAAACTTTTGGAGCAGAGGGCAATCGGACTAGCACAGAAGGCCTTCTGCCCTCTGTACGGGGAAAGAATGTCCTAATAACGATGGACATCATAGTGGCCATGCATTACCTGAATAAGAGAGGTGTAGGGTCACTACCATTGTGCAGAGAGGCAATGCAGCTCTGGTACTGGGCAATTCAAGAAGGATCTCCCAGGCAGAGCACAGTCTCCCACGAGTGGGAACTAGCTCAGGAAGTCCTTCAAGAGATGTTCGCCCTTTGGGGAACCCCTCAGGTAGATCTGTTCACGACGTAGGTCATCCAGGAAGTGCGAAAGATACTGCTCAAGGGAATTTCCTCCAAGAGGAGCTCTAGGAGACGCATTCCTGGTGGATTGGGATTTCCCGCTGCTATACGCGTTTCCGCCGATCCCCATCATTCCCCAAGTAATCGGGAGGTTAAGATGGTTTGGAAGCCACATGATCCTAATTGCCCCGGATTGGGCCAGGAGGACGTGGTACTCGGACCCTCTGGACATGTGCTACTATCCTCCGGTATGTCTTCCACAAAGGGAGGATCTTCTCTCACAAAGGGAGGGTCAGGTTCTCCAACCAGAGGTCAAGATTCTCAGCCCTCACGCGTGGTTCTGAAAGGCTGAGATACAAGATTGGGACCACCTGGATGGCGTGATGGAGGTGTTGCTTTCTGCAAGAAGACTAGCAACAAAAGCTCTGTACCATTGCCGTTGCAATATGTTTTGTGACTGGTGCAGAGAAAAGAATGTTGATCCTTTTCTATGTTCGACTCCGGATGTGCTATCCTTTCTGCTTTCATTAGCACATAAAGGTCTTCACATTGGGACCATTAAGGGTTACCTAGCAGCGCTCTCAATATTCAAGCGCTCATCGGAAGAGTGTTCCTACTTCAAAATGCCTTTGATAATTTGATTTCTGAAAGGGCTCCCAAATGCCTTCTACTTTTCAGGTTCCAGTTTAGGACCTTCACTTGGTTCTAAAATTCCTAATGTGTGCACCATTCGAACCATTGCACACAAATCCATTGAGGTTGTTAACCTTAAACTATACTGTTGGTTGCTATAACATCTGCAAGTAGAGTGAGCGAGTTGCAGGCACTCTCTTCCAAGCCATCCTTTACCGTATTCCACAAGGACAGGGTTATGTTGAGGGTTAAACCCTCCTTCCTCCCTAAAGTTGTATCGGATTTCCATTTAAATCAAAACATTGTTCTGCCAGCGTTTAATCCTCCACTGCATCCCAGTAAAGAGGAAGAAAGACTCCATAGATTGGACCATAGAAGAGCTAGAGTGGACGACTAGCTCTTTATAGGATATACTGGACGAAAATTGGGGCAAGCTGTTTCTAAACAAACTTTGTCAAGGTGGATCATCCTTGGGATCTCAGAATGTTCCAGATTGGCAGGCAAAGACCCACCAGAGGGTCTGCAGGCACATTCCACCAGGGGCATGGCCTCTTCCGCAGCCCTGCAAAGGGGAGTACCCATTCAAAACATCTGTGATGCAGCAACATGGTCATTGTTGCACACGTTCACTAAGCTTTATTGCTTGGATACGTCCCACGATCAAGACGTTGCTTTTGGTAAGGTGGTACTTTATTCTGCCCCGTGAAAATTGGCAATTCTAAATTCTCCACCCTCCTCCAGTCTTGGATACTGCTTTGGGAGTCTGTCAAAGATGAGTAATACGTTGGAGGACACAATCCATTCGAAGAACAAATTTCTTACCAACTGGTATCGTTCTTTAGACTGGATGTTCCTCCAACGTATTTCTCCTCGCCCTCCCATCCCTCTGTATAATTTCCTATGCGATTGCAGCTGTCGTTCTTACAAGGCTGACTACTGCCGGCCTGTACTAACAGCTAACATGAAGAGGGGAAAAACAGAACTGAGGCCAACGGGCTCCGTGAGTGCTACTTATACCAGAGGCCTTCTGGGACATCGAATTGACACTGATCGCTCTGTCGAAAAAAGTTACCGAAGCTGGAAATTACATGTCAAAAATGAGGAATACATTGGAGTTGAAAGAACGTTACCAGTTGGTAAGTAACTTGTTCTTCTGAGGCTTGTGGATCTGCTTAGATCACATGCTCTGCATAGCTCGACACTAGTGGTAGTCGCACTGTGCATAGTTTGACACTAGTGGTAGTCGCAGAGTATTACAAGATTTGTTTTTGAAACTCGGAAACGTACGTCGACCAGGCATGTTAATAAAACTATCCCTAGTGTGACATGTACTCTACCCATGGTCATTCACTCGTCGAGGTCCCTCAGTTGTGGAGTTTCTTTCCAGGCTGATGCCTTTGATTGTTAGTTTATTCGTAGACTTCTGTTTCTTTCTTTTACTGTCCGCTTATTGCGCAGCATCATCCAACTGCTCGAAGGCCCTCGGCGAACAGCTCCATCATTGATGATGCCTGACTGACTCGATGACCAGACACAGCCTTTACAGGCCTCTTGGGCCTCTGCACTTACAGTAGGGAGAGCGGGGGGCGGTCTCGTATAGCTACTCCTTTTAGAGAATGCATATTCTGCCACCCCTTTTTCCCTTTTGTCACCAAACTGCCCGTTCCATTTATTATGAAAAAGTCACCTTTTAAATGTTGCCCTACCTGCCATAGGAATTTCCCAAGGAAGGACATGCACCCAGTGTGCAATTACTGTCTCCCTAGGGACCACCCACAAAATCTGTGCAAGTCATGCCTCCATCGACGTAACTGGGGATTCCAGCGAGGGCAGGATCCGTGTCCCTAGTGATGCCGAAGGCGACTGAGGTACTGCGGTTCATCAGAACCCCATGTGTGGGCCCCTGACTCCACTAAGCGGGCCTGTGGCTCTCTGACGGAGACGACACCCGTGGCCATAGTGCACACACTACCAAACACACCAAGCACATAGCCCACAGCCGACCTTCGAAGCCGTCAATGCCCACGCAGTGTCTGCGGAAAAAGCCTCTAGATCTTCCCTGTCCTCTGGGCTATTGCTTAAGCCTTCGCCTCTGGGCCATCTCATCGCTTACGCATTCACCTCATGACAGGACTCTGAAACTGACCTCAAAAGTAGGTTTGGACACTGCGCATAAAGAAAGCACTCCTTTCGCATGCCGAAAAACAGGCGACAAAATGGCACATCGGCGTCCCCCAAACGTATGCCGAAAATGCAGGAACTCGTTATAAAACATCTCCTTGCTACCCTTTTAAAGACAAAATCACTGATAAAAAGCAAACTCCTTGATGCCTTTGTCTCTAAAGACATCATGCTCCCAGGATATGCGTTCCTAGTCCCCTGCAGATACTCACATGGGCAATGCAACACCCTCCCATAGCACCTTTACCCCTTCAGGTTTCCCAACCTCCTATGAGTGGACCCCTGAACAATTCAACAAAATTATGAAAAGGTTGTCCTGCTTTGACTTAATGGATAGGCACCCATAAGAACTTGCATCCCTTACAGACGCCTCCCAGTCAGAGGCTGCAAAACATCAACCCCCTTCCAAAAAACCACATCTTGACCCACAGCCAAACACTTCCTGCCTAGACTGGAAGGAAGGCCGCATCCTCAGCGGCATATCAGGCTAGAATTGCATATAATTCTGCCCTCCTAGTTGGAACACCAGTTTGAAGCGGTTCCAGAACCCCTAAAATCGCAACTACTAAGCTCCATCTCAGAAGGCAAGCAGTTATCGAATTGCATCCTTACGAACAACCTCGATGCAGCAGGCCCTGTTGGCCGCATCATTGCAGAGAGCACACTTCTCAAGTACCATGCCTGGCTTAGACTGTCTGGATTTAAATTGGAGACACAGGCCACCCTCCTTAACATGCTGGTGGAACCTAATGTCCTCTTTGGCAAGGCCTTGGAAGGGCGCGAAGGAAGAGTATGATGCTCAGAAGTCCCTCGGCCAACTAACTGTACTAACAAATCCTATGTCCAGCTGGGTTCCTCAAACTCCAGGAGGTTTCAGGGACAGGGCGTGCAACGCTCTTCCGGATACAATCAGGGCAGACAGTCTTCAGCATGGGGCCCCTCGCAAGGACAATCTTCCTCTTCTAATTTTCAAACAGCACATAAAATATCCAGAGGAAGGCAGAACCTCACTTGGGAGAGGCTCCACCCCTCCCAAGCAATGACTCACCGCTACAGGTCCCCTTCCCATGCCACTCCAGTAAGGTTGCATCTCCCACTTCATCCACGCACGGGAGGGGATAACGTCAGACAAGTGGGTGTTGTCCACCGTTTCAGGCGGGTATTGCATCAAACCTTTGCAAAAACCACCCAACCACCCGCCAAGACACAGAAAGATGATGCCAGAAGAGTGGCATATACTATTGGAGGAATAAAGTCCCTGCTCGAAGAAAATGCTTTATAGACCATCCCAGAAAATCAGGTAAACAATGGTATTTACTAAAGAAAGACCTAACAATGCGTCCGATACTAGACCTGCGTCAAGAAAACGTGTATGTCAAGCCACACAAATTGAGCATGACAACACTTCATGGCACCAAAGATGCATACTTTCATATTTCAATGTTCCCAGCGCACAAAAAATACCTGCGCTTCCAGATAGCGGGAGAAATTGAAGGTACTCCCCTTCGGCATAGCATCGCTCCAAGGGTGTTCACAAAAGTGCTCGCAGTAGTGGCGGCGGACCCACACAGAGTCCATCTCAGTGTACCCTTATCTAGACAACTGTCTGATATCAAAACCCAGAAAACAATCAACCTTCTGTTCCAATTGGGTTTCTCCATCAACAAGAAAAGTCTCATACCCAGTTAAAAAAAACAATTCCTGGGTGCAATTATAAAGACAAGGGAAGGTCTGGTCTTCCTCTCAAATGAAAGAATTCAGAACATGCTGCGCAAATACCTCACTATCTAGCCGGTCACCAGATAACTGTACGCAAAGCAATGTGCCTGCTCGGGATGATGGCTTCATGCATCCACCTAGTTGCGCCCAATGCAAGAGTGGGGAGCAAAACAATGGTCTCAGGCTAGCGGACAATGGGACGACCTAGTGGTTGTTTCGCTAACCCTAGTACAAGCTCTTTGATGGTGGTCCAAACACAATTTATTGAAGGGAAAACCCTTTTCCACAGTTGCAAGCTATACTAATGACTGTCGCCTCGCTCTGCAAATGGAGAGTCCATTTCCTTCACCACACAGCTCATGGGTAGTAGACACACCTCACAGCCCAAAACCCCATCAACCTTCTAGAATTGCAAGTAGTTCCAAGGGGCTGCAATTTTTTCAGCAGCATCTACTAGGTGAGACAGTACAAGTCATCATGGACAGCACCACTGTCTGCCTAAACAAACAGGGGTGGCACACACTCTCCAGGTTTGTCCAGACTGTCCCAAAAGATTTGGAAGAGGGCACTCAAGCGGAACATGCTCCTAGTCTCTCAAAACGTTCCAGTGGAACTCCATTCTCTAAGCAGAACACGAACTGCAGCGCAACAAATCTGTATATTCTGGACAATCTTTTCCCTGTGGGGATATCCACCTTCAGGCTTGTTTGACACAACAAACGATGCCCAGACTCTGCATCCAGGTTTCCCCAACCAAAGTCCAAGGGGGATGCCCTGTGGATGGGTTGGTCAGGGAAATGTGCTTACGCTCCCTCCCCACCCCCACACCACTCGACAGCAGAATAGTGCACAAGATGCACCAGGAACAAGCAACGCTAATTCTGATTGTGCCAATGTGGGCAAGACAACCATGGTTTCCACATCTGCTAAAACTCGCAATGTGCAGACCAATGAAACTCCCACGCACCTACAACATGCTGTCCCAGCACTGCGGTGACATCCTTGTTCTATGAACTTCGCAGCCTAGCTCCTGAGGTCATAGGGCAATTGAAACTTCCCCAAAGGTGTATGGATATCCTAAGGGAGGCACGGACACCCAACACAAGACACGTACTTCAACAAATGGAAACGGTTTGATGTCTCTAAAAAGTCAAACTTCCGACTGCACCTCCTCAGAGGTATTCTGCTTTTCCTCTCCTTCCCCCAGAAGCTCATGGTATCCCAAGTTCTGGTTCTCTCTAGCTTGGACTATTGTAACAGCCTCTTTCTAAATCTACCTGCCTCTATTCTCCACCCTCTACAACTTATCCAGAACAGGACTGCGAGACTTGTCCTTGGCCTCAAGCCCTGGGATTGTTTCTCTCCAGCTTTGAAATCTCTCCATCGGCTCCAAGTGGATGCAAGGATTAAATTCAAAACCCTCTGCATTGTCCACAAGGCTTTCTGGGGCCTGGGTCCAAAATACCTTCAGCTATCCCTCTGCAAATACCTCCCCTCTCGAGCTCTTCGCTCCTCTACCTCCAACTCCCTCAGGGTCAGTCGTTTTTCAAAGAAACGAGCTGGGAGTAGATCTCTATCTTCAGCTGGGGCCTCCCTCTGGAACAGCCTCCCTGCCACTCTAAAACTTGAGGAGAACAGTCTCCGGTTCCGGAAGCACCTCAAAACCTTCCTCTTTGCTTCTGCCTTTGCTCCCCTTCTCCCCTGCTGATCTGCTCTCTTGGAACTGTGCACCTGGCCACCCTCTGTCCTCCGGGCCCAGGTACCTGCTCACCCTGCAACCCTCCCGCAATGCCTCCGGGCCACCCCTTGAACCGGGGTCTGTATCTGTAACCATACACCCCCCCTAAACACCACCCTTTTTTTTTTCTTCCTGCACTTATCAGACCTACCCTGTCTGCTGCCTTAAACCCAGCACTTGCCAATTGCAAGATGCACTACCACTGTTTGTTGCCTTTATTATTTATTATTATTTTTCTGTTTCTTCTTTGCTCCGCACTTTAACTTCTCCCCCTTCCATGCACTTTTCCCCTCCCCCCTACCCTACACTTGAGCATTCTCAATGTCACTGGGCATAGTAAGATAGTTGTTTTGTTCTCCCCTGTTCCTCTCCCATCCCTTTCCTCGTCGCACTCTGAAACACTTGTGTACGAGCGCAATAGAAATAAAATATCAATCCACAAGGACCCTTAGTACACATCCAAGGTTTACACCTAAATTCATATCCACGTTCCATGTCAACCAATCCATTGAACTACCTACTTTTTCCAAAATCCATCTAACTCAGCAGAAAGGAACCTCCATACACTAGATATAAGGAGGGCCGTCTTGTACTACGTAAATAAAACCATGCCTATAAGGAAAACAGACCAATGCTTTGTTGCCATAGCAACTGGCAAGTGGCGGGGGGGTTCACATTTCAAAGAATGCGCTCTCCAGATGGATAGTTAAGTGTATACAACTATGTTATTCATTATCTAAAAAGACCGTGCCTTTCACACCAAGAGCTCACTCTACCAGAGGTACAGGAGCTACTTTAGCATTTATTGCAAACGACCCCCTAGGTCCCATTTGCAAAACAGCTACTTGGAGTTCCCTGCACACCTTTACTCGGCACTACTGCATTGGCACACGTTCTAAAGCAGATTCACAGGTGAGACAAGCAGTGCTAAAACATCTATTTGCTGCTGTACCTTCTCAGAACCCACCTTCTCACTAATCTATGCATAGCATGTAAGCTAAGCAGATCCACAAGCCTCAGAAGGGATACATTACTCATCGTAATTGTATTGCTGATGCTTGTATCTGCTTAGATTCACCGGCGCCCACCCTTCCTCCCCTCCTGGAGTCGAAGGTACATAGATGTTACTTGCCCTATCCCCATTTTCTGCTTTAATAATATGTACTCGTGCTACCTCATGTCAGAAGCAAAACAATCTGAGGGACCTTGACATGTGATGGACCATGGGTACAATGGATGAATAACTAGGGATAGTATTGCTGACCCGCCCAGTCGACATCCCTTTTTGAGTTTAGAAAACAAATCATGTAATACTCTGCAACTACCACTAGATGTCGGACTATGCATAGCATGTGAATCTAAGCAGATACAAGCATCAGAAATAAGATTACGGTGAGTGATGCATC
The DNA here is from genome assembly GCF_040938575.1 of Ambystoma mexicanum. Lineage (NCBI taxonomy): Eukaryota > Metazoa > Chordata > Amphibia > Caudata > Ambystomatidae > Ambystoma > Ambystoma mexicanum. Next base: position 1,204,834,797 of record NC_090926.1, on the reverse strand, counting down.
CCATATACGGCTTGTGAATCTGGATTCACTTGCTCTCCATAGGCCGCCATTTAGTGCTTGGTGCAGAGTATTATATGTTGTTTTTTAATTCAAAAATGGGTGTTGTGAGGGGCATACCTGCGACACTATCCCTAACATATGCAGGCCTCGCAAATTCATTGAAATTCCACTAGACCTTACTTTATCTACTCTACCTAACATAAATACACTGGACTCATGAGATCAACACTTTTTTTATTTGAAAGAACATTGCGAGGGGTGACTGCGCTGTTAAAGTTTATTGATGTGCCTTTCCATAACCGTAAATGTAGCAGCTTACTTTTTAAACATCACAACTATTTAACATTTAATTGCAGAGAAGGGATGTCTTTATCTCTCCCTTCCCTGTATGCAAGGTCCAGGAGAGGTGCAGGAGCACTCTGAACTGAATGGACCCTAGCCGGCCCATAAGACTGGGGGTCTCCAAACAGCCCTTTAAGATGAGTAGCAGCACCCTCGAGATAGATGGGGATGCAGATTCGTACTCTTGCATCAGATAATAATGGCAACTCAATAGTTTGGCAAAGGGAGTCCGTTTAATGACAAGTACAGAAAATGGGGAGTTCAAAGAACATCAGCAACCGCTCGATCTTCCTTCTCGCTTAAACTCTGCTTAATTTCAGAAAAACTACAACATTTATACCAAAAACTCATCATTGACGTGTAATCGCAAAAACCTAACATTCAACTTGATTGGTTATAGGAAGGTAACTTTCATATAGGTACTATATCTGTATATGGTAACTGGGAGAGGGGATTGGATAATACTGTCAGGTGGGGCAACTAAGCCCTTCCTTCGAACTGGCTACTGGCATACAAAAAGTATGAGGTCCCATTGGCTCGACTCTCTATAGGACCCTAGATTACATGGTCCACTATGATTGGGTTGGCATTGATCATACACATTCTTTTCCACTTGCGCTTAGCAGCATGCAGAATAATTAGCCAGGTGCAGGGAGTAAGCCTGCACCCCAGATTCCCCTGAATGTATGGTACAACCATTCATCACCTCAGTGGCCGTGTGTCATTGTAGTTTGGCCTTGAGGCTGCCTCTTGGTCTGAGAAAGTTTGTTGGAACGACAAGGCTCCATGCGTAGGTGTGAAAGTCTCATCTCCTTCTGCCGCATTGCCACGTGACTAGGACATCGTGAAATCGGCCTCTTCTTCATGCAATTTTGTGTATTTGATTTAGTCCGGTCAGTCGTATACCATCTGCGGCTTATCTCGACCTTGCTGAACAGGAGACTCTGTTATTCTTCTCTTTTAACTGTGGGCATTGATAGCCTGTTCCAGCCTGATACGACTTTGGCCTGTTTGCAGGGTTATCGTCAGTGGGGTTTCTCTCCTTCTTTCCTTCTTGATTTGTGGCTGCGGCCCTCTCCTCTTGAGGCCTTTAGAAACCTCTATTCAATTCCGCTCATGTGTGCAATGGATTTTTGCTCATCTAAAGGTGCTTTTGAGGTAGCTGGGTACAGTTGACGCTTGCCGCAATCTATTTTACTATTAAAGCATAAGTAAGGTGAACAATTTCTTTGCTTGCGGTTTCTTGCATATGTACACGTTTAAACTGGCTTAATGTCTTCATTGTGCATATGGCATATGTTTCTTCATCTTGAAATCAACTGTTTCACTATAGGCCCAAGATGTCACTTATCCATGGCATTTCGTCTCTTTATCAGCATTCTTAGGTCATTATATTATATATTTGGGTCAGTTCGATTTCTCATGACGTCAACAGTCGTCTTCGCTTAGTATCTTCTTGGCTTCTTTGGGTCTTCCATTCTGACAACCGTTCCTTTGTCTTATCTGTAGGTATGGATTTCTCAGTGGGGACCTTGCTGTCCAAGTTTTCTTAGGTGCCGGTACTTCAATAGGTGCTGTTTTTTCGATAGGAACTGGGCAGAGCCCAACTGTGGATTTCTGCTGGTTTAACTGTTCTCCATATGTCACATATTTTGACGCGAAAGTTCCTGGCACTTCGAAGGGGGTGGCTGGGGTGCGGCTGATACTTGCCACTTTCTCTTCACCCCCCCTACCCCCTCTGGGCGATTCATCGACCACTCTTCTTTCTATGTATTTCCTTTTCTGTCATCCTCTGGAACTAGACATCTAGGTCTGCAGAACTGTTCCTTTTGGAGTCCATATCTTTATCACTCCCTTTAAACATCCTGCTGTTCTTACGTGCTCAACTTTGTTCCATGTCATAAATTGACATTCTCCACTTGAATTGCAATAGATCCATTTTCCCACATATTTTGTATGTTTCTTCGGATGCCAAAACTTTATTCCTTCTGGTGCATAAATGCTGGGCTTCACGAAGTCTCTTATTTCTTCGTCAGTCAGGTCCTTAGGTTTCCATCCTGACTCGACATCGATAATGATTTTCATTCCTATGTCCTTTTTTTGCAGTTTTCTGGCACCAAGAGATTATTACTTTGATAACACAGAATCCAAGCAATATCATCACCAACAGGGCTCCTAGGATCTTGAATGTGTCTGCCATCCATTGAGGAACCCACTAATACAGTGATCCAAACCAACTGTCATCATCAACTTCGTCGACTTCAACAATCATCTAATTCTGTAGCTTTGTCAGCATACCTATGGCTTCTGTTAAGGTTCCATTTTCGTCATCGTGAGATGGTATAAATGTGCAACATGATTCTCTGATTTTTGCACAAACACCTCCATCCATAGCTGTGATCATATCTAGGAAATATCCGTTCTGGAGAGTCATTAGTCGGATCGCTCTCAATTCTTCTTTGATTGCATTGAATCCCTTTATTGTGGTGTAGATGGTCTGCAGTAACTCCCATCTGGTTATCTGCAACCACTCTTGGCATCAGGATTGCCGTGAACACTGATGAGGTCAAGCTGAACAGCCTGTGTTCGTATGGGATTGCATGAAAGGCTTCTTCTGATTTGGCAGAGAAGTAATTCTCTCTCTTCATTCAGCTCATCAGTTCCACATATCGCTTCTTCCTTGTGTGAGAATCTGCTTTCGGGAAACTGTCGATGCTCAGGTCACCTTCTGGGATCACCAATGCTGGAACATGGCCATTTACCAATGTGCAGATTCCTCTCCAATCTTTAGGCAGTGTGATGTAGGCTTTTGATCCACAAGCCCAATAATGATCCATGGTCACTGCAGTACCATGTGCCATTCCTGTGGTATCGAAGATTTGTTCACAGTTCTGACTTTCTCCCATTTTTCTTGTACCATTGTTTCTGAAGCACAGTTTGGCATTCTCCGATGGCACTTTCTGTAGGAGTCCTCCTCTGTCTTCGACCCATTTTAGCAGTTTTTCCAGTCTCTGCCATAATAGTTTTCATACCTTCTGTGCATTTTGGACTGTTTCCTTATAGTGTCCAATGATCATCCATGCTCTGCAAATCAATACTCCCATTGGTCTGGTGAAAGCACTGTTCCCCAGATTTGCATCTGACCTGGTTTTCCATTTTCACTCTTCTTCTGGAGATTTCCCTTCGACGTTCAGTTTTTTTGTTTGTTTCTCTTCTGATTTCTGCCCCTTTAACTCCAGGCTTTTCGTATCTTATCACAATGTTCTTTGTTTTGCTGTTTCTTGTCTTTATGGCTTGTTCCTAACCAGCTTCATTTTGACCTGTCGCTTCAGTTGCCCATTTCAGTGAAGCGTCATTACCCATGAACTGACCTCTGGTCTTGCACATTGCTATATGTGACAGACGGTGTGCAGTCTGCACGTCTACTTCAACAGCTATGAAGATTTTTGACTTCCACATACTGTAAGGAAGGAGTGCACACACAAAGCATTCTTCCTCTAAAGTTTGTCTTCCAACTTCCTTCATGTGTTGGTACCATATGTTGTTTGCCAAGTGTACTGTGCTGTCCAAGTAATCGTTCAATTCATTATTATCTTCTTGTATGCTCCTAATTCTTAGTCTTTTTTTAGTTTGTTATAACCACATCCTTACACACATCTGTATAGCTTCTTCTTGCTGGAGGATTCTCGTGTATCTTCATCAATGGTCCAGGCCTTTTCGTCGATATTACTTGAGTAGGAGAAAGTCCGGTAAGTCTTTCTTTATCCCTCTGGTTCTGTCTGGCTCTGTCTATAATCATCCATATTGATTCTGGCAGTATCTCAGCACGTGATCGTCTTGCAGGATTTAAGCTTGACCTCTTCATCATTGGATCAGGCGTGCTTGTCGGTGCTGTCTCTGTTGGTTCATTCTCTCAAGTCTTTTGTCTCTTTAAAAGTTCAGCTTTCTCCATCTGTCTCTCAACCTCTCTTGGTGTGGAACTTCTCATTGTTGTTTGTCTGAGCTTTCCCCATTCTCTGGAGTGATTCTGAACTTCTTGACACTAGACCAGGTGTCTATGTGCTCATTATTTGTGTATGTGTACCTTCTCTCAACCCCTTCGCGGGTTTCCCTTGCCGACCATGTCTCTGGTGTTGCAATTCTTTTGTTATCCCAAGTTTCTTGTGTGTCATTATTTATCACATCCATCTCAATTTCAGCCACTCTGTCATTCTTTCTGGGAACTGGAATGACTACGTAAGGTCTGGGTACCTTGGTAGGTTGCATGCGTACATCATTAGGTGGGTGCACGGGAACCTGAACGCTCTGCGCACCAATAAAAAATGCAGTTCTAATCATCAATTACATTAATATGATAATGAATACTATGCATATGTAAGCAATACATTTGTAAGTAAGTTTGCAGGATTTGTTCCTTTTCCAATATGAACGTCTCTCCTCATGAGGGAGGACAACGCTACTGTTCTGGTTTCCCATCTCGATCATTTAAGGAAGCAAAACTAACTTTTAATACATTCTACACATTTGCCAATTTTATCTGGATTTTGCTGCCTCTGGTTGCAGGTTACAGATGCTCCCTGTTATCCTTTTTGTCTGAATAATAGACAGTCTCTTTTCTCTGGAAACAGTTCCTTCTCTAGAAACGAAAGTTCCAAATGAGGCAATAAGTTAATCAAGTCTTTTAATTTGCGTGTTCAAAATAGACCAATTCCCGGTCAATGTCTCTTATCAGTTTCGCTCCGGATGACATGTCGTTCCTTGTCAGCATAAACAAAACAAAGGCCTTTGCAACACCTCATGATCTGTCCCTCGAAGGAAAGTTTTGCGATCTTCTCTGGTGATTCTGCTGTTGATTATAAAGTTTGACATGTGTTATAATACCATGCAGGAGCATGTTCATCTGCTCAGAGTTCGCTGGGTCTCTAATAAACGTGAGGACACCAACACTGGCATGTCTCCCCACCAGTTCTGGAAAGTCTTCAATTAATCGGAAAAATATGATGCTTGCTAGTGCGCTATCTTCTCATGACAGGGACATTTGTCTTGTCCTCGCTGTTTTCTGGAAGCAAAAGGAACTGCTCTGTAATCACTGTAACCAGCTGTAACGCTCACCTGATTCCCGTAGAGGCGCCGGTCTTGACTGGGTGTATACCGTATCTTCAAAGGTGATGTGTAACACACGGCTGGCTCTTTGGGCTGGACCTCTGTGCACTGTATGTCTGACTCGAAGGGTAAGATGTCTGCAGATAGAAAATATGGGATTAAGGAACTGGGTTATTGAATGTCTCTCTCTTCTTCCCTTTCTCTTCTCCTGTAGAACCCCAAAGGTTAACGCTCTCACCTTAGGTAAGTGAAAGCCGTGCTCTCCATCTGCCTCGGGGCAGGGTGCTGTAACCAGTTTCTTCACTGGATAAGGGGAGCAGGCCTCTTGACTTCAGAGGACTGCTGTCCGTCGTTTACTGCACGAACGGTAAGTTTTGAGTAATTCTAATGTCTTTAAAGTCTTTAGTAATGATGTTTCTTGTTTTGCAGGGTTCCGGCGATGGCGGATGACGGGCTGAAGTGAGTTGAAGATGGAGCCCGTGTGATGAATAGAAGCGCCTGGAAGCACGTAAGTAAGCGCTTGTTGCCTGCTTCACGATGCGCTCTGTCTTTTTATTTTGCAGGTACAAGTTCGGAGCGGCTGCAGGGTGCCGGAATACCCACTGGGTTAGATATGGAAAGGAGTAATGGCACGTGAGTATTAAAGTTCCCCAATGTCTTTAAACGCACCTTGTTTTGTCTTTCAGATGCGGGATGCAGCGCCGAAGGCCTCCGGAGCGTGCAAAGAGTTGGTAAGCTTTTGTCTTTCAGATGCCGGAATGCAGTGTGAAGACCTCCGGAGCGCACGAAGAGTAGGTAAGCCTTTGTCTTTCAGATGCCGGAATGCAGCTCGAGGCGTTGGTGACAGCCGATGGACCAGGTAAGTGAAGAGCTGTCACTGAAGACCGTAATGCTAACCTGTTCTTTCTTGTCTTTATAGGTGATGCTGAAGACTGGATTCAGGATGGTAAGCCTTTTTCCTTAGGCCCAGGATCCGATTCAGAAGACACGATGAGCGTTCTGCTGCAGAGGATGCAGAATAACGCAAAGCAAGATTCATCCATCGGGTGTGGTTTAAATAGCCTCCTGTAGTGCTTAGGTGTCTCCTTCCACAGCCACGCCTAGGTAAGAAAAGAGTTCCTGCTTTCCAGAAGAGTTCCAGTGTTCTGAATCTAGGGAGTGGCTCCTGCCCCACCCAACAGGAAAAGTAGTTCCAAACAGAAGAGGATCAGAGGCTCAACTGGCAGGCAAGTAAGCAGCATGGTCTGCTGCAGGTAAGTCCACCCAAGCATTATGAGCCCGGCGCTTCCAGCGCTGGGACTGGGCATATTTATGAGCCTGGTGCCACTGGCGCCAGGACTGGGTCCAAAAGGTCCCAATTGGGACTGGTTGGCACTCGGAACCTGGGTTATGGATCTGCTTCCAAGGGAGTTGGGAAAACCCTGACCTTTTGGAAGCAGAGATCATGACAGTACCCCCCCCCTCAAGGCCCCTCCCAAACCGGGCTTCTCCGGGGGTTTTGGCTTGTCAGGAAATGTTCGGTGAAATCTACTGATTAGGCGAGGAGCGTGGACATATTCAGCAGGTTCCCAGGATCTCTCTTGGGGGCCGTAGCCTTTCCAGTCAATTAGGTAAAATAGTTTAGATTTGGAGATCTTGGAGTCCAGAATGCTTTTGACTTCAAACTCGAGTTCTCCATCAACTAGGATAGGTTTTGGAGATTTAGTTAGTCGGGTTTGAGGTTGCACGGGTTTTAATAAAGAGACGTGGAAGACCGGATGTATCTTCATGTGCGGGGGCAAGTCCAACTTGACCGCTACTGGGTTTACTATGGTAGTGATGGAATAGGGACCAAGGTATCTTGGGTTGAATGTGTGTGGCCCTTTTAGAGGTAGATATTTGGTGGATAACCAGACTTGATCCCCTACTTGATATTGAGGGGCTTCCTTCCGATGTTGATCTGCTCCTTTCTTGTATTGTTCTTTAGCCCTTTGAAGGTGAGAAACAGCTTCCTTAAAGGCTTGGGTGATTGTAGAATGCAGGTAGTCTACTGCTGGTGTTTCAAGATCTTGGAGGGGATCCAACTCCGAGGTTCGAGGGTGACTGCCGTACAAAAGAAAAAACGGGGTTTTCCCAGTTCCCGAATGGACAGAGTTATTGTAGGCATATTCGGCTATCCAAAGGATGTCTTTCCAAGTTTTTTCAGTTTGTTGCAGCATGCAGCGTAAATACTGTTCCAGAGTTTGATTGGTCCTCTCGGTTTGTCCGTCGGTCTGAGGGTGGTGACTGGTCGATAGTCTCACATCAATTTGAGCCGACCGACAGCAACTTCGCCAAAAATGAGAAATAAATTGACTACCTCGATCCGAAATTAGAACCGAAGGAAAACCGTGCAGTCGGACGATGTTTTCGAGAAATTCTCGGGCCAGAGTTGCTGCTGTTGGCAAGCCTTTGAGCGGAATGAAATGCGCCATCTTGGAGAATAAGTCCACGATTACTAGAATCGTATTGTACCCGGAGCATGGAGGTAGATCGGTGATGAAGTCCATAGAAAGCGTATGCCAAGGGCGAGGTGGGATGTCAATAGGGCGTAAGAGGCCTGCTGGTCTTTCCTTTCGACTCTTGTTTTGGGCGCATACTCCACAGGACATTATAAAGTCTCTGATATCTTTTTTCCAAGACGGCCACCAGAAGTAGCGCTTGATCTTTTCTGAGGTCTTGGCCATACCGGGATGTCCTTCCATTAAAGAATCGTGATAACAAGAGATTACTTTTTTCTGTAAATCTGTGCTGGGTAGGTATAATCGTTCTTGGAAATACAATAAGTTGTCTTTTACTGCAAAGTCCTTTCCCTGCAGATGCCAATTCTGTATGTCTGCTGGAGTTACAAGTTGCCTGGCTTTATCCTTAACTTCCTCTATGGATTCTGTGGCGATTACACCCAGAATTCTTTGTTCGGGAATGATTGGTACAGGTTTAGGGTTGATCAAGTGTTCTTCCACTCCCATCCGAGAAAGGGCATCAGCTTTACCGTTCTTTGTACCAGGTCGATAGGTACTTATGAAGTCAAACTCGGCAAAGAATAATGCCCAACGGAGTTGTCTAGAGGATTGGGCTTTTGCGGTTTTCAAATATTGCAGGTTTCGGTGATCCGTAATCACAGTAACGGTGTGTCGGGCCCCCAGCAGATAATGCCGCCAAGCCTTAAAGGCAGACTTGATAGCCAGAATTTCCTTGTCAGTAATCGTGTAATTGATTTCAGGAGGTGAGAATTTGCGGGACCAAAATGCCACGGGATGCAACTGATTGGTTACCGGGTCCTTTTGTGATAGAACTGCCCCCATGGCAAGGCTTGAAGCATCAGTTTCCACGATGTAGGGGAGTTCGGGGCGAGGGTGTTTTAAGATTGGTGCAGAGATAAATTTAGTCTTCAAATCCTGGAAAGCTTGTTCCGCCTCGGTAGACCATTCAAAACGTTTGTTTTTCTTTAACAAGGCAGTGATGGGCTGGACTATTCGAGAGAATTCGGGGATAAACCTGCGGTAAAAGTTAGCGAAGCCTAACATGCTTTGCACACCTTTTACGTGGATGGTGATGGCCATTTGAGAACTGCATCGACCTTCTTTGAATCCATACGCACTCCGCCAGGTGATAATATGAATCCCAAGAATTCAACTTCAGTCACGTTGAAAACACATTTTTCCAACTTAGCGAAAAGTTTGTGTTGACGCAATCTTTCGAGGACCATTTTCACGTGTTTCCGATGTTCAGATTCCGATGAAGAATAAACGAGGATGTCGTCAATGTAAACAACAACACACACATCTATGAGCTCTCTGAGGACATCGTTCATAAAATATTGAAAGGCGGCCGGGGCATTGCAAAGTCCGAAGGGCATGACCTGATATTCAAATAGCCCATACTTGGTGCGGAAGGCCGTCTTCCATTCATCGCCCTCTTTTACTCGTACCAAGTGGTAAGCTCCTCTAAGATCCAGCTTTGTATATATGCATGCTTTTCTGACTTGGTCCAGGAGTTCAGGGATCAAAGGTAACGGATATCTATTCTTAACGGTGATCTGGTTCAGGGAGCGATAATCTATACAAGTTCTAAGGTCTCCTTCCTTTTTTGGAACGAAGAACAAAGCTGAAGAAGCAGGGGACTTGGAAGGACGAATAAACCCATTTGCCAGGTATTGATCCAGGTATTGTCGAAGGTGAAGGTTCTCAGGCTCGGTGAGGGCATAAATTCTACTACAAGGAGGAGTAGATCCAGGTATCAGGTCTATCTGGCAGTCATAAGACCTATGAGGAGGTAGAGAGTTAGCCTGATCCTTCCGGAAAACATCTTGGTATTCTAGGTATTCGGGAGGTAACTGGGGAGTCTCTGAAGAAATTGCTGCCAGTGCAACACCAGGTGGAGGGTGACAAGTAGAGACACATTCTGGAAACTGGACCGTTCTTGCTCGCCAATCGATCAGAGGATTGTGTTTCTCTAACCAAGGTATTCCTAGAATAATCTGAAACTGAGGGGCCTTGATCACATCGAACACGATCTTCTCATGGTGTCCATCTTGACTTACTAGCGTCACCTCTTGAGTGGTATGCGTTACTGGCCCGGAGGCTATCTCCGTACCATCCACCGTAGTAATGACGTCCTTTACAGCCTTGGGACAAAGAGTTAGATTCATCCTCAAAACCATTTCATGATCCACATAATTGCCGATGGCACCGCTGTCGACGTAAGCTTCAATTGCATGTATTCGATCCGGATTATCAGGGCTAATGAGGACCATAGGTATCACGAAATGCGAGGTCACGGAACTGGTTTTCACGCTCGGCAAGAGGACCTCTATTCTTGTCGGGCGAGGTCGTTTCCCTGCTCAGAGTTTGTAACTTTGGTAACTGCAGCTCCTACTGCCTTCTTGGCAGGTTTCACCGGACAGTCTCGAAGAAAGTGCCCTGAGTTTCCGCAATAGAGGCATAATTGCAACTGTTTTCTCCTTTCCCGCTCCTTTTGTGTTAGAGGACCTTTCAGACCCCCTATTTGCATGCGTTCCCCGGAGTCTACTCCTTTGGAAGGAGTTGGCGGTTTGGAAAATACTCGAGCATCAAACTTGGAACGATCGGCCTTCCTGTTCTGCAGTCTGTGATCTATTTGAACGACTAAGTCTATATAGTCCGAACAATCTTGTGGGGGATTCACTACTTGGGCTAACACATCTTTGAGCTCTCCACATAGACCTCTATAAAACAGCGTAATCCTTTTGTCCTCAGGCCATTGAGTTTCCACTATCAGTCTGTTGAAAGACGCAATATAAGCCAAAAGGTCTTGATTACCTTGTCGCAACGAAAGAAGCTCATTGTCCAAGGCCTGCCCCTGTGAATGTCTTGCGAACAGTTTTTCCATACTGAGCTGAAAAGCTTGAAAATCATGGAGGACCGGATCATCTTGATTTACTAGAGGGATCGACCAGTCTGCCGCATTGCCACTAAGGTACGAAAGCACGAAAGCTACTTTAGCTTGATCAGTTGGAAAGGCTGCTGGCCGGCATAAGAAATGCAACCGGCACTGATTGATAAATACTGCAAACCTCTTTGGGTCACCAGAAAATCGTTCGGGCGGAGCCAGAGGTACATTCCCAGGTAGGTTGATCTGCACTGGATTCATAGAGGATGTAGAAGGAAGATTTCCCCCAGATGCGGGTAACGGGGTCTGTCCGGCTTGTGACTGTAGCAATTGTCTAGCGAGATCATCTGTTCGCTCCTTGGAAATAATCAGTTCCCTTCTTAAAGCGTTCGTTTCCTGACGGGCTGCATGCACTTCTGCCCTTAGTTCCCCAAGTAACTGGGCTAGCTGGTCGGTATCCGAGGTTTCCATAGCGCCTGGACGGGAGTTTTGTGGTAGGCTTTGCATTCTGTAACGCTCACCTGATTCCCGTAGAGGCGCCGGTCTTGACTGGGCGTATACCGTATCTTCAAAGGTGATGTGTAACACACGGCTGGCTCTTTGGGCTGGACCTCTGTGCACTGTATGTCTGACTCGAAGGGTAAGATGTCTGCAGATAGAAAATATGGGATTAAGGAACTGGGTTATTGAATGTCTCTCTCTTCTTCCCTTTCTCTTCTCCTGTAGAACCCCAAAGGTTAACGCTCTCACCTTAGGTAAGTGAACGCCGTGCTCTCCATCTGCCTCGGGGCAGGGTGCTGTAACCAGTTTCTTCACTGGATAAGGGGAGCAGGCCTCTTGGCTTCAGAGGACTGCTGTCCGTCGTTTACTGCACGAACGGTAAGTTTCGAGTAATTCTAATGTCTTTAAAGTCTTTAGTAATGATGTTTCTTGTTTTGCAGGGTTCCGGCGATGGCGGATGACGGGCTGAAGTGAGTTGAAGATGGAGCCCGTGTGATGAATAGAAGCGCCTGGAAGCACGTAAGTAAGCGCTTATTGCCTGCTTCACGATGCGCTCTAACTGTCTTTTTATTTTGCAGGTACAAGTTCGGAGCGGCTGCAGGGTGCCGGAATACCCACTGGGTTAGATGTGGAAAGGAGTAATGGCACGTGAGTATTAAAGTTCCCCAATGTCTTTAAACGCACCTTGTTTTGTCTTTCAGATGCGGGATGCAGCGCCGAAGGCCTCCGGAGCGTGCGAAGAGTTGGTAAGCTTTTGTCTTTCAGATGCCGGAATGCAGTGTGAAGACCTCCGGAGCGCACGAAGAGTAGGTAAGCCTTTGTCTTTCAGATGCTGGAATGCAGCGCGAGGCGTTGGTGACAGCCGATGGACCAGGTAAGTGAAGAGCTGTCACTGAAGACTGTAATGCTAACCTGTTCTTTCTTGTCTTTATAGGTGATGCTGAAGACTAGATTCAGGATGGTAAGCCTTTTTCCTTAGGCCCAGGATCAGATTCAGAAGACACGATGAGCGTTCTGCTGCAGAGGATGCAGAATAACGCAAAGCAAGATTCATCCATCGGGTGTGGTTTAAATAGCCTCCTGTAGTGCTTAGGTGTCTCCTTCCACAGCCACGCCTAGGTAAGAAAAGAGTTCCTGCTTTCCAGAAGAGTTCCAGTGTTCTGAATCTAGGGAGTGGCTCCTGCCCCACCCAACAGGAAAAGTAGTTCCAAACAGAAGAGGATCAGAGTCTCAACTGGCAGGCAAGTAAGCAGCATGGTCTGCTGCAGGTAAGTCCACCCAAGCATTATGAGCCCGGCGCTTCCAGCGCTGGGACTGGGCATATTTATGAGCCTGGTGCCACTGGCGCCAGGACTGGGTCCAAAAGGTCCCAATTGGGACTGGTTGGCACTCGGAACCTGGGTTATGGATCTGCTTCCAAGGGAGTTGGGAAAACCCTGACCTTTTGGAAGCAGAGATCATGACACCAGCCTCCTGGTTGTCTTTTCGTTTTCAGGATCTTGAAGAAACTATGTTATGCTTGTGATTCTTCCCACCAGCGATGGGTATGACCTCAATACTAACTCGAAATAGATCAGAACATTTTTGATGAGGTCACTATTGTGTGACACCATGAGTAAGTCCAAGCAAGGCTTCTGTATAGAAAGAGTCAGGATACTGTATTATTTTCCAATATACATGTCCTTGATCAAAATCTGGCATATCTTTTCTTTTTAAGGCTTTATTGTGCCTCAGTCCAAAGTCAAATGCAACAAGCTACTGTTGTGGCTTACGTGCAAGTCTTCTTCACCCTGCAACTAGGATGCAGAGAGTGTCTGTTTTATGTCCCTTTTTTGCTTTATTTTGCTCAAAGGAAGTGTCCACAACTACGCCACACTTTGCACAAACATGTTCTTTGTCTTTGCTTTGCTGCTCATGCGTCCTTCTTCCTTGTCATGGATCTCATCTGCACGTGCTGTGGTTCTTCCCTGTCGCCTATAGTCTCTACGCGGTGGAGTGCGGGCAGAGGGTTTTCTCTGATATATGGCTTGATGTTGCCCAAAAAGATCCAAGCTCTTCTTCCATGTAGTTTGACTGCATAGGGTGTCACAGCCTCTACTTTAAAGGGACTGTTGAACCTTGGCTCGTACCACTTTTTTCTTGTGTGGTTTCTTACCAGGACTGTGTCCCCAGGGAATATGGGAAATATATGTAATTTCAGAAGTGAGTCTGTTGTAGCATCTCCTTCTGTGTTCTTTGCTGCTCTGCACCCTGCTTGTCGTAGCTGCAGCTGTCCTGAAATGACAGTAGGGCAAGATGTCATGCAGTTCAAGTAGTTTAGCATTTCCAATCCTAACACTTCTGTTGGCTGGGCATCACATCTAGCTCTATTCTGAGGTGTCAATGGTGTGCGCATCCTTCTACCTGTCACAATTTTGTGCGGAGTGAGATGATGGTCAGAACCAGGCTGGTTTCTGAGTGCATACAGTGCCTGTGGAAGACAGTGTAGCCATCCCTTCTTTAGAGTAAGCTTCAACTTGGCCATCCTTTCCTTTAACAAGCTGTTGAGCTTATTGCATATGCCATTCCCTTGAGGATGATATGCCGAAGAGAACTTGTGCTTTATATCAAGCAACAGGCTAATTTGTTCAAATACTGCATTAACAAATTGAGGACCATTGTTACCAAGAATTTGGCCGCACAGGTAGAGTCTGGATGTGTACATGGACCTACTTCTATCCATCTAGAGAATGGACACACCACAACAACCTGTACCCGTTACATACTTGAATCATGTCGCTGTAGTCGATATGCAAGTGCTGAAAAGGCCCATTAGGCCTTGGGATAACTTCACCATAAAAAATGCCACGTGTTCTGCCAAGTTCGGTATGAACCAGTCTTCAGCAATCGTTGCTGCTAGATTCTCCGTAGTCATATGCGTTGAATAGTGTAACTGTTCCAGTGCTATCTTCAATAAGGCTATAGGCATCACTGGATTACCAGTGCTGTCTTGTCACCACAAGTTCTCTGAGGGGTTTATAGAACACCCTTGTTGCTTCCATAGGTTCTTTTCCTCCTGCAGATCCTCCCCCTGGAGCTCCACTAACTGGGTCCTGGCAGGTTGCTATAGCCTTCAGGCTCGCTTCGTGCAACTGTCATTCTCTCATGCACATCAGTTATTTCCACACTCATGATTGTTTCTTCTTTAGATGCCACACGCTTGGCTTCAGTGTCTGCTGCTTGATTTCCACGTGAGATAAAATCTGTCCCTTTCGTGTGGGCGGCGCATTTCACGACCGCTATGCCCACTGGAAGTTGTAGTGCCTTAATAAGCCTGTCCAATAGGGCTGCGTGCTGCACTGGTGTGCTGTCCACTCGGAGGTTGCCCCTCCTTTTGCGTGCACTGTTGATGTCACATAGGCGTAGTCACTGTACACTCTCACTTCCTGGGCTGCGTGATTCTCTAGCGCAAGTATCAATGCCACTAATTCTGCAGCTTGTGCTGAGACAATAGTGTGAGGTTAATTGTGCACTAATGAGTACTCGAAATTCCCAATTTGCTGTGTGCTTCATCACAGCGGCGACTGTATATCTTTGTCCATCATTTTGATCAATCCTCGAAGAACCATCAACGAAGACGATTTCTCCTCCTGCCAATGCATTTTCTTTTACTCTGGAAATCTCATCATAGAATTCTTCATAGTTGTATTGGCTCACCATCATTGACTGGCTCTGCTATAAACATAGCTGGGTTCACTATTTTACATCAAACTATTTTGATCGTTGGATTTGATATGATCACTTCATAAGCAGAAGCTCTCTGAGATGTCAACGTGCCTTTAGGTTTCTCTAAAATGGCAAATAATGCGTGCTCTACAAATAATGTCATTGGGCATCCCATCACAATGGTTGTAGCCTTCTCTATGGCGAACACTGCGGCAGCCAAACCTTATTCGCACGGGAAGTGACCCCTCATCACTTGATCTAAATTCCCACTGTAGTATGCAAGGGGCTTGTACCCCAGCGTGGTTCTCTGTGTGAGTACTGCTGTCATAACACTGCCATTTGTGTGTGGTTTGTCTCTCTTTTGAAATGGCTTGAGGTCTTTTCAGAGGTAACTCTTTTCCACTCGTGTGAGATTAGCTGGCCTATATACAGCACTTCTTGTTGACAATATTGTAACTTCACCTTGTCAACTTTATATCCCTTCTCAGCCAGTATAGTCACTAGCTGAATAGAATCGTGCCTGCCCTTTTCCATTGTCGTGCTGCAAATTAGGATGTTGTCCACGTATTGTACGACAACACTCTGTACCGCGATATTGCTCAAGTCCATCTGCAGGACTCTGCTCAAAATCGAAGGAGGCTCACAGTACCCTTGAAGCAGCCTTTGCTTTTCAGACGAACTTGCCTGAACGTAAACGATGTTCAATCTTGCGAGTCCTTGTGTAATGGGATTGAGAAAAATGCTTTTTTCAAGTCGATCACTGTGAAATACCTTTCTTTAACTGGTATATTACATAAGATCGTGGATGGTTTAGGGACTAGAGGAAACTCTGCCTCAACTCTCTGGTTCAATGGTCTTAATCTTGGATTAAATGCCAAGACCCTCCATTTGATTTTTTAACAGGGTACACTGACGTATTACAGGGTGACTCTGACATCACTAATATGCTCTGCTCCATCATGGCAGAAATTGTCCTAAAAATCCTTTCATCTGCTTCCCTAGACATGGGATACTGTCATGCTTTTGGTAAAATTGCTCCTGGTTTCAATTTAATCTTCACTTCTCCAACTCCTTTCATTAAGCCTAAGTCATAGGGGCCTGTAGTCCATACTGAGACGGGCACCTTTGCCATGTCGTCCTCAAAATATTCAGGACGTTTTTGTGCCAGCATCATTCTCTGAGGCACTTCTCGTTCTATCATATTTACCAAATAGATGAAATTAACCTCAACTGTTATCTAATCTTCACTTGTCTGTTCTTCAAACAGATCGTCATCAATGACGTCAATCAATCTGTAACCCTCCCCAGTGGCGATTAATGCACACCATTGTCTGCCTTCATCATCACAACCGTCAAGCTGAGCAATTTCTCTTTGCACTATGGCCGCTTGTACTGTCAAGGGAAACACTCATCCCTTTTCCTCATGCATAGGTATCCTTGGTCTAAATAAAAACTCATCTGGGTTCTCATGGTTTTGTCTGCAAGGCCTGGTAGCCATGCCATTAATATGTGCACCCCACGAGCGTATATTTCTGGTTCCAATGGAATAGCTCTCATTACCTTTTGTCCTGCGTATGCTCTAATCATTTCGCAGACGTTCAAATAATGCAATAATTGTCATCAAATCTCGTCCAAATATATTCACTGGGGCTTGCCTTGAATACAGCAGTGGCACAGTCATATCACATTCTCCTATGGAGACTGGAAGTTCTGTTGTGAAAGGAACACGATTTTTTTGCTCCTGTGAAGCCCTAAGTATTTATGGCATCGCCAGACAAGGAAAACTTGCCTTCACGTATACACGAGCGTGTTGCCCCTGTGTCAACTAAGAAAGAATACTCTTTATCCCCTATAAGGACCTCTACCCTTGGCTCCTGGTGAGGGTCTGGTGTCACTGATAGGATAGAACACATCAGGTCTCCCAGTGAGCTGTCCTAATCTATATATAATCTTGTCCCATTTTGAGTGAACGGATGTCGTCCATCACCTGTGGCATTTCTCATTCCTGAATTCAGTATCTGTCCTGTACCTGTTGTTTGTGACAGTTGTATTGGTGCATGTTGAGACTGTCCCTGTGGAAAATTTGGCAGACTCTGGGGTTGCAGACTTGGCTGTATTCTCGGCACTTGCTGCTGCACCGTGTGATTCTGCGCAGCTCCATTTCCACCATGCTGTAACGCAGATGGATTCACCATCCCTTCTCTTATGATTTGGTCATTTTGCACCATGCCTTGACTTCTGCATGTGTTTGCTAGATGCCCTGCCATTCCACACGTCCAACATATTGACGGTGGTCTGATCATTTGCCCATTCTGCATACCCTGGTTTCCAGTTTGCATATTTTGAAACCACCCTGATTACTCTACCATCCTCTTCCACAAAAGCCTCTTCCCCCTGGGTAAAGCTTGTTATTGGTTTGCTCAAACTGTCTTTGGGTATTGGCCTGCTGCATGTTTGATCCATCTGTGTTAGTTATCATTGCCTGCTCAATGGCATACTTTGAAAAAAATGTCTGTACCAATTTAGCCTCTTCACCTTTTTGTGCAGCTTCCTTTTTGCGATTCTTTTCTTGCAGCAGCCTACAATAGTGCGAGATGGTTAACTGTATTTCAGACCATGGCTTTGCCTCAATCCCTACCAGTTTCTTGAGCTGCTTCTGTACCTGTTCTGGCAGCCCTTGGCATAGTATATGGTAAAACACAGGTATAGATTTTTCACTAGATTCATGAGTTTCCAGCACCCAGGCGTCTTGAAAATTCTGAATGTAAAGCAAAGGATCCTCTGACTCCTTCATCTTGCGTGACATTAAAACTCCCATATCAAAAGTGTCCGGGTATAGCACTCGGAGCGCTTTCCATACTGCGGTTCTGCAATTGTTAACAGCTCTCCGTCATGCGCGGTATTAACTGTAGTCACTACAGGGTAACCTGCTCGTTCCCACACATCGTCGGCTCTATCACCAAGTATGGCGATTAAAAGACCATTAATATCCACTATAGCGAACATATTCCCTACTGTCATTTTTTTCTAACTCATGTATCCATTTTCCTGCTCCCGATGTCAACATTTAGGGCTTATTTTTCAGGTTTCCTCTGTCCATGTGAGTCCAGGGTATATATTGTGGCCTCGCAACTCCTTTTTTTAGTAAAGGGAACTGACACATGACACTCATTTTCCTCTCTCATCATTTTTCTGTCTACCGCAGGGGTAATATTCCTGCATCGCCCTCTACCCGGCAATGTCCTTAGTCTGCTCACATAGGGCGGTGGAGACAACCCCCTCTGACCATATGATACTCCTTCATGCCAATCTGCTGGTGTGACTGACTCTGATGTCTTAGGTGCAGACCCACTAGAATCTGACCATTTACTCCCTTTCCTCTAGAGAAATGTTTTTCGTATCTTCTCTCGTCTTCTCTTTCATCACATTCTTCTTTTTCTGCATCTGATGTTGTTCATGCCCAACTCGTGCTACTCCTCTCATCCTCCTCATTTCTGGTTAGGGTCAGCCTATCTAATGACAGCTCTCTGTTTCTGCTACTTCGTGAGGCATCCTCAGTATCATACAACTGAGTGCTCTCCAGACGCTCATCCTCTTCTTCCTTTTAAGGTACTCCTTCTAGTCCCATATCATCATATATTCTATCTATCGTCTCTCCAATGCTTCTGGTGTCGAAGTCATCTTCGATATTTGCCCTAGCCGTGCCTTGTACTGAATCGTATTCAGGGAAGAATTCTTCTAAATCTTCCCAGCCTACTACTGGATCGGGTTTTCTAACCTCTCTTTCCAGATATTCAAGATCATGGGCTCTCTGTCTTCGCTTACGTTCTATGTCGTCGTCAAACTCTCTATGCTTCCTTGCTTCCTCTCTGACCCTATCTTCTTGCTTCCTCACATCTTTGTTCATTTGCCCTTCGCATTTCCTCATCCCTTTGTCTTTTTATTCTCTTCTCCTGCATCTTTTGCTCTTCTCCTATTCTCCTTCGTTCTATTCTATCTCGATCATCAGCTGTTCTCTGCTTGTAATCGTGGTTTCTCGGTTCTTCTGCCTTTTCCTGTTTTCTGACCTGTTCATCATGATACAGCGGCTCTCGTTCTGTCTATCCTTTTCTTAGCCCCCTCCTCTCTTGATCGATATTCCTTTTCCCTTTTCTCTAATTTATCCCCTTTCTCCCTTTTGTCTCATATCCTCAATGCCTTTACCGTCAAGTTTCAATAAATTCTGACCTCCCATCTATTCGTTCTGTGTGAATTCCATCTCATCAGTCCTATCCTCATCTCCCTTCCTCTCTTGCCATATCTAGAGATGTACTTGCTTGTGCTTGGTCTCCTTTTTCCTTCTCGCGCCTCTCCTTGTCCCTTGGGACTTTGGAGTTAATATCTCTGTCTTTCTCTGGGCTTTTGTGACTCATACGCTGGATTGCTATATCCCGTGGCTGCTTTAAGTTCCCTCAATGGGTATAATCCTTCGTCTTTACTAGTTTCGCTCTTTTTTTCAGACGGGGTGGGTGGCGCAGAAGGCTCTTTACCCCTCCCACCCCGCTCTGTGCATACATTCAATATCCAATATCCAATGCAATGGTGGCTCCTCCTCCTTTTCTTGTTGGTACATTTTCCAAAGCTCTAAACTAGCTAGGCATTTGTCTAAAGTTTTGCCCGTGTATGTGGCGTGCAAATATGTTGTCATGTGCTGCAGGACCGTTTTCGATAGTAATCCTCCCTGTGGCCATGACATAAAAATGTTGCCTGCGGTTCCTTTCACCCATTCTGCACTGTACTGTTTAAGCTTAGGTGCATGTTTCGGCAGCTGTTTGCACATGTGTACCAATGGGGCAACGTCTTCCATGCTTAACCTGTTTATTTTATCCTTGTATAACACTTTATTATGCTTTACGTTTCACAAACAAGATCAATAATATGAGCGATCACCAATCGTCGCAAGCTCCAATCCCGTTCTTTCAACAACAAATTTCACTTTTACTTTTGTCAACTACAGCCATCAATACATGCCATGCAACATCACATTACCATAATCGTGCAATTTTCGTTCTACTTTTTAAAAGTTTGTACCTTCTAACGTTACAGACAAACACATGAAACAGACAAGA
Organism: Ambystoma mexicanum; assembly: GCF_040938575.1. Classification (NCBI taxonomy): domain Eukaryota; kingdom Metazoa; phylum Chordata; class Amphibia; order Caudata; family Ambystomatidae; genus Ambystoma; species Ambystoma mexicanum. The sequence goes on along the minus strand of NC_090926.1, from coordinate 1,204,814,650 downwards.
CAGACTCCGGCCGGCTACACAAATCTCATGCCATCTGCTTCCTCAGATGCATCCTGCCCCTAATTGTATTCCAACATTGAATGTAAGCTCATTTCTTTCAGATCGTCTTTAATCGATTCTGGTCATCTACGTCGTCCTATTAATTCAGGACTTTAAATGAAAGCTTCTAGCGCTCTTTAAAACTCTAGGAAACTGGGCGTATACTCTCTTCTACCTCGGTTACTCCTGGTATCTCTATTGCTCGGCCACCCTCGAGTCAATATTTTCCCCTTATATTCATTATACTTTTACTCTGATGTTATTTTTGTTTTCCCACCTCCCTCCGTTACCTTCCCTTTACTTGTTTAAAGGCATGCACTTTTTGCCAAAGCATTCAGTCTTTTTCACTCACCGTTTGCAAAGGGTGTCTTATCTAATCTAACCATCCAATCTCTACTACCATGTGAACTGAATGGACCCTAGCCGGCCCATAAGACTGGGGGTCTCCAAAAGCCCTTTAAGATAAGTAGCAGCACCCTCGGAATAGATGGGGATGCAGATTTGTACTCTTGCATCAAATAATAATGGCATCACAATAGTTTGGCAAAGGGAGTCAGTTTAATGACAAGTACAGAAAACGGCGAGTTCAAAGAACATCAGCAACCGCTCGATCTTCCTTCTCGCCTAAACTGTGCTCAATTTCAGAAAAACTACATTTATACCAAAAACTCGTCATCATTGATGTGTAATCTCAAAAACCTAATATTCAACTTGATTGGTTATAGGAAAGTAACTTTAATATAGGTACTATATCTGTATATGGTAACAGGGAGAGGGGATTGGATAATACTGTCAGGTGGGGCAACTAAGCCCTTCCATCGAACTGGCTACTGTAAACGTCACAAAAAGTATGATGTCCCATTGGCTCTACTCTCTATAGGACCCTGATTAAATGGTCCACTATGATTGGGTTGGCATTGATCCCACACATTCTTTTCCACTTGTGCTTAGCAGCATGCAGAATAATTAGCCATGTGCAGGGAGTAAGCCTGCACCCCAGCTTCCCCTCAATTTATGATACAACCATTCATCACCTCAGTGGCCGTGTGTCAATTACTGCTTTGTAGTTTGGCCTTGAGGCTGCCTCTTGGTCTGAGAAAGTTTAAGGAGTGTTGGAACAACAAGGCTCCATGCGTAGGTGGGAAAGTCTCATCTCCTTCTGCCGCCTTGCCACGTGACTAGGACACTGTGAAATTGGCCTCTTCTTCATGCAATTTTGTGTATTAGTCCTGTCAGTCGTATACCATCTGCGGCTTATCTCGGCCTTGCTGAACAGGAGACTCTGTTATGCTTCTCTTCTAACTGTGGGCATTGCTAGCCTGTTCCAGCCTGATACGACTTTGGCCTCTTTGCAGGGTTATCGTCAGTGGGGTTTCTCTCCGTCTTTCCTTTTTGATTTGTGGCTGTATGTGATGCTGGAAATGCATCGGAGGGACAGGGCCTCCGTATCCTTGTCCTTTACTGCTTTTTATCGTGTGTTCTGTCGTGTTTTCTGCGCAGGAGTTCATGTGGGACTCCTGGCGGTGCAGTTCTCTTTCTTTTGGTTTGGTGGGTGGGGGTACAACCCTGTGCCCCTAGTGTATGTTTTTGGGCACCTGTGGGTGGCCCACAGAGCAGGGTATGGGCTGGTGGCAGCTCCATGCTGAATTTGACAGGTGCGCGGAGTATCCTCCATTTTTGGATTCCCCGGCCCTGCCTTTGGGATCAGTTGATTCCTGATGGAAAACAAGATGGCCCCAGTGGCCTTGTGCTTTCTATTACCCATTACCTTGTTTTCCCAAAGTCCTGGGAAGCCCTGACTCTGTCCCTTCCCCCTGACTGGCTGTTGGATGGAAGTGCCATATATGGTGGTGTTGTGAAGGCCCAGTAAGACTAGCTGGAGCCTTCCCGGTGATGTATGTTGTGGGTTCCTCCTGTGGGTGGGACCTGGGTGAATAGAGTGTGTGGCGAATATACATTCTGTGTTGTGGGTGTCTAGTATCTAGTGGTTGACACAATGACTGAGACAACCCTGCCTGAAACCGGTATGAATGCAGCTTGGAGTGTTGAATGGCTCGGTACTTGTCCCAATACACATAACTTGTTGTGAGTGTCTGGAGAGAAGTGAATGGCCTGAATACCTCGTGTGCCTGATTGGCTGCCTGCCTGCATGAATGCCTGTAGTCGTGATTGGATGCTTGAGTGTGACCGAGCGGAATGAATGGGAGATCAACAGTATATCTGGGGACCTCTCACTGCTAGGAATCGTGTTCAGAAGCTGAAGTCCACTACGACGAGTAACTGGATTAACTGACACTTGACCTTGAAGCCCTGCTAGACAAGAAGAATTGCTGTTGCTCTCCTTCACAATCTGAAAGCTGCTGTGCCTCCAAGGACTGACCCAGAGAGGACCTGGTAAGGCGCCCTCTTCCCGAGCTACGAGGGACCATTGTGCACAGCTGATCTTTGCCAACGCTCCCTGGTAGACAGACCTTCGACAGGCTGCCGACCCGATACGGGGACTGCTGCGGAACTCAAAGGAGAAGCACTCGGACTGTTGTCCACCACTGTCGACGACCGCCGTCGCCGACCGGAGCCGCCGTGCTCCCGTTTGCCTAAGCACTTTCCTTGATCATCGGACGCTCTCGTCTGCATCATCATCCGCTTGTCTCCCGCTGGAGAAGGCCCGACCGTCGACACGCCGAGGAGTATCCACCGGTGGGTTTCCTGCCACCTACAGACCACAGAGACGCCGACGACTCGACGCCCTTGCTGGGCCACAGTTCTTCATCATCTCTTTGCGGTCCAGAACTATTGTCATTGCAGGAAGCCAACGCTCTGTCGTCGACGAGCACCGTTAGGAACGAAGCTGCCACTTCCCTGCCATAGTTCACCCGGTTCACCGTCGGACGTTCGACGACCCGTGACTCCTGCCTTAAAGGGAGGGCACTCAAGAAGGGCTGTCGATTCCCCGACACCGAACGCCAAGTTCCCCGACACCTCTCGACGATCCGTGGCTCCCGCCTGAAAGGGAGGCACTCAAGAAGGACGGTCGGTGCATCGTCGGAGAACTCTACTCCACCAGGTACATTGGGGGGGTAAAACCTTAACAGGAAGAAGTAAGACTATTGAACATTTGGACTGGGCTTGTGCTATATATCTTTATTTACAGGTTGCCCAGGTGGGGGGGGGATCTCCAAACAGAACTGTGCCTAGTGGTAGGGGTCAGCATTCTGCCTATTGTTCTAATCATCTTACGTTCCTTCCTATCTCTATTGCCGGTTTACTCGTTATTGATCTGTGTGACATTTTAACCGTACAGTTGATGCACTTTATTGAGATTTGATAACATTAGTGGTACCACTCTAGACGTGTATATATTTATCATTATTGACGTCCAAGTACAAAGTGCGTTATTGTGATCGTGTACATACCTTTGAATATTAATTATATAAAGACTGTGTTTTCAGTAATACAGTGTGTGGACATTCCTTTGTGGGGGTTCGGGGACTACACTACTTAAGAACCAGCCCGCATCACCTCCTGAGAAGCTAGGCCTTGATTGCTCGTCCATTGCTACCGTAATAGAGAATCTTGGCTGGGGTCCTCTGTGCCTCTCCTCTGCCATATAGAGAGCGGAAGTACAGACACCCCCTACCGGTCTTTACACTGTAGCCCTCTCCTTTTGAGGCCTTTAGAAACCTCTATTCAATTTTGCTCATGTGCGCAGTGCATTTTCGCTCATCTAAAGGTGCTTTTGAAGTAGATAGGTATAGTTGGTGCTTGCCGCAATCTATTTTACTATTAAAGCATAAGCAAGCTGAATGATTTCTTTGCTTCTTGCGTATGTACACGTTTAAACTGGCTTAATGTCTTCATCGTGCATAGGGCATACGTTTCTTCGTCTTGAAATCAACTGTTTCACCTCAGGCCCAAGATGTCAGTTATCCATGTCTCTATCAGCATTCTTAGGTCATTATATTCTATATGTGCGTCAGTTCGATTTCTCATGACATCACCAGTCTTCTCTTAGTATCTTCTTGGCTTCTTCGGGTATTCCAGTTTGACAACTGTCCCTTTGTTGTGCCTGTAGGGATGGATTTCTCAGTGGGTACCTTGCTGTCCAAGTTTGCTTAGGTGCCGGTACTTCAATAGGTTCTGTTCTTCCGATCGGCACTGGGCCTTCCCCAACTGTGGCTCTCTGCTGGTTTAACTGTTCTCTATACGTCACATATTTTGGTGCGAAAGTTCCTGGTACTTGGAAGGGGGTGGCTGGGGAGCGGCTGATACTTGCCACTTACTCTTCAACTCAGTTTGTTTTAAGTATAAGTATGTATCACCTCAGAATGATTCCATAGGGCTAGAGGAGTGGGTAACAAGCCATACTATTTACAATGTGCTTTGTGAAATGAAATGATATTTTATTTATATTGCGCTTGTATACAAGTGTTTCAGAGAGTGACCGGGCAAAGGGAGGGGAACAAGGGAGCAAAAAAAAGTACTATCTTACTAGGCCCAGAGACAATGAGAACACGCAAGTGCATGAAAAGGAAGAAGGGGGAAAGTGCATGGAAGGGGAGAGAATTGGAGAGTGCAGAACACAGGAGAGAACCGAATAAATAATAATTAACATAAATTAAGGTGATAAACAGTGGTAGTGCAGCCACGAAGTGGCAAGTGCTAGATTAGTCATATAGGGTATATCTGATAAGTGCAGAAGAAAAGTGGGAGGGGTCTGTATGGGTACAGATACAGACCCTAGTGCAAGGGGTGGCCAGGAGGCAGTGCAGGAGGGTGTAAGGGTGAGCAGGTACCTGGGCCTGAAGGACAGAGGGTGGCCAGGTGCACGGTGCCGAGAGAGAACAGATCAGCAGGGGAGAACAGGGGCAAAGGCAGAAGCGAACAGGAAAGTCCAGTCAAGAACATCAAGGGGGCGCCGAGAGGCAGCGGCTGGGACAGGCGGTAGCTCGCCTTGCAGCGTTAACTGTTGGGATAACATAAAAAATTCAGGCGCCACCCGATCACCCACAGTACACAGGAGCATTTTGCAACACATTTTAATGCTAAATGTACCAGGTGTGCACGAATGTAATGGCTGCTGTAGAACACATGTTCATGCCTTTTGTTGCCCCAGTTTTGCTGCAGCGCACAGTGGGCCTCATTACGACCCAGGCGGATTTCGCGGTGCTAAATGCACCGCGAAGCACGGCGGAAAGCCGTCGATAGCGCCATGGGGGTTGGCGGATTTACCGCCCCATTCCGACCTTGGCGGAGCGGTAAATCCCCAATCCCCATTCTGCCCTTCCCCATTCCCATTCTTGCCCCATAGGGTATAATGGGAGTGGGGAAGGAGTTAATTACGCCACCGTAAAATACGGTGGCGTAATTAACAACGAGGTCCCGTAGCGCCATGGTTTTCTCCGCCTGGTAAAACCAGGCGGAGAACGGCGCCATGGCGCTGAGGGAACTCGTAGTACGGCGGACGGGTCCGCCGCGATTAGCGCTGGCGGAAACCCACTCCGCCAGGGTCCTAATGAGGCCCAGTGTGTAAAATGGAAAGGGTGAAGTAGGTAGGGGGTCGGGACAGGGCAGACAGAGAGAAGGATATTCCAGGAGGAGGGGGGAAGATGTGATGTAGCAGGAGAGAGTGACGTAGAAGTGGACAGTGAGAGAATTAGGGCTGCATGAGATGTGTATATGGGCAGTTGTAATGCTTCTGGGGCACCAGGCACATATTTTAACTGAGTACATTGTTTAACTTGAAGGCTAGCTCAGCAAGTTAATCTTCCGTCACAAACAGGGGCCCAAGTTCAACCTACTTTGCATGTTAGAATACCAGCAATGCTGACTCAGCTGGTTAGTAGTAATTTGGGTACCATTACACTGTGTAATAATATCACCTATTATACAGGCATGAGAGGTGTTAGGAATCCAGCATTAACAAACGATATATCAAAAAACCCTGATATTAATAATGTGTTTAAATGGGTAACACTGCATGGCATAGTTGAAAGTAATATGGGCAATTTCTACCAGCAATGCGAATCTTGCGTGGTCTTTCTGGGAGCGAGGTGAAATGGGCATGACCGCAGTTGTCTGGAGGCAGTGTGCTTTGTCATGCGCTTTTTGTTTTATTAACTCCACTACAGCAAAACTAGCATGACCCTGCTGGTGTAATGGCATGATCGTTGTGTAGGCGGCTATGCAGAAACTAACATGAGAATGTGCTGTTCCTGGCAGGAACAAAGCTAGGATGCCAGGCAGTAGTACACCAATCGCTGATTATTTATGAAATCTGTACCTCCATTGTTCCCTCTGATATCGGATTTAACCATCTCTACTAAAACCCCAGTTAACTTTGTCTGCCCGCACCCCCCTTCCCACTGCTTATCTTGGGAATGTAACGGAGAAATGTGTTACGTGCTCCTAAATACATACAGAAAAATATGCACAAACATCCAACGGACTTAAAAGCATGCAGATATAACAGCTGCATACACCAACATAAGGCACAAAGACAATGCACAAATATATACACACAGTGGTGCAACACCATTGAGCTGATCTGGCTCTAGTCCCCCCCCCCCCCCCCCCCCGAGATTTTGGGCTCTGTTCACGCGAACTGGCTGACCTACAGATCCCGGACAGAACAGGACACAGCCATTAAATGGCGCCTGGGTTTCCCTGTTAACAAAGGCCCTGCAATTAAACCATTTCATTTTTAGCACCTGCATTCACATGCATACTTTTTAGGCAATTCAAATCGTGATGTGTGATTAGTACTTGTGTGCCAGGTGAATGATTAGAATTGGGGGTGTGGGAGCAGGGCGAACGCTCATTTTCACAGCAGCTCTTGAGTATGTGGTTTCGGATGTGAAGGAGAGAATTAACTGCTTGTAACATTGAAGCTGCACTAGAATAGTCTCGATAGAATGCGCAAGAAGTTAGATGCCCCCACACAAGTAAGTTTGCCTCTTCCCCCAAAGTCTCTGAAGTTAGTGGCTCTCCCAACATTTGAAGAGTTTGCGCCCCCTGAAATTTCAGCGTAGCTGCTTCGCTGTAGGGACCTTATTTGCGCAATACTCTTTGTTAAGCGGAGAGGTGAGGGAAGACTTCCCTGAAACTTGCAGCGTTCAGGTTTTACTATGTTCGGGCAGAAACATGTATGTGTACAAATGCAGCGATACTTTAAAGGCTTACATTACATCTGTGACTAACAAACATCAAATGCACCTCAGTGAGCTCCTTCCCCACGAATGTGAGCCAACAAATAAGATATGTTATATGATGTGCGCACATCAGCCCCCACATCCAAGGGGAGGGGGCTGATGTGCGCACATCCAGGCGAGGGAAGCGTTTCATTATGTATGATTGTGTGCAAGGAGTGCATACATGTGTTACGTAATGTGTGTGTGAAGGAGTTTTTGATGAATGGGGGTCTGGGTGCACGTGTGAATGACTGTATGATGAATGGGGATGTGAGTGAACAGAGGGGGGCAGTAGCTTTAAGTGTGCCTGCCCAGTTTCTAAATTGGTCCCTGCCATCACCAGTCAGCCCCACTACCCCCAATGTAGGTTTAGTTGCACCTCTGTATACACATATACACATTCTCAAACACACAGGACTAGGAGAGATGTGAAAGGTGGTGGGGTTTTCACTGCTGTGCTGTGGAGGCAGCTGGCAAGGAACATGTCTATGTTACAAGTTAATCAGTGTGGTGCATTGTAGATAACAGGTGAAATAACACACATCTCTGTTATACTCTGCAAAGCTCTCCTGGCTTGAAAGCTATTTGATCGAGCATATCATGTACACTTGCGAGGTGTGAGGGGGTAGGAGGGCAGGCTTTGTAGAGGGAATCGGTCCCGCTTATAGGAAATGCAAATGTGTAAGTAGTAACTGCTGGTCCCACCTATCCAGGCCTGTTAAGGATCCCTGCAGGTGTCCCACCCTTCCAAAGGAGGACCGCTTTGGTGGTTTTGAGTAGTGGGGGTTGGGGTGACAACAAACCAAATAAATCAATGCTTCACCTATTAGAAGGCTACCATGCCTACTTGTCTTATTTATTTTAATTCTTATAATGCGCCACGTGCCTCAGAGTGCACATAAAACGAGACAGGACAAGACAACAAAAGCATACAGAAGGGGCATATCAGATAGTCAACAGTAAAAAAGCAAAAGACATTAGTCTGGACTAAGATTAAAAAGATATGTTTTAATGGCTTTTTTAAATGAACTAAGATGTCTTTCAAGGCGCATAGAGGCTGGAAGGGAATTCCGAGAAGAGGTGCCTGAATGTCAAAACTGGACCAGCCAACGTGGGCCAGTTTGAATCTAGGTTGAACGAAGGAGGGTGCCAGAGAAGAACTAAGGCATCTAGTATGGATGATAAGCTTGGCACGATCAGACAGGTAAGCTGGACATGAATAAGAGAGGCCTTTAAAAGCTAGTGTGAAGATTTTGTGTGTAATCCTTTGTTTAATAGAAAGCCAATGTAGAGCCTTCCTTAAGATGGAGACATGTGAGCGACGAGAGAGTCCCATGGTCGCTCGAACCGCATTATTTTGAGTAATTTGCAAGGCTCAAATGTTAAGAGCAGAGGTGCACGCCAACAAGCTGTTACAATAATCGAGTCTGTAGTTGACAAGAGCAGTAGACAGCAGGGCACAATTTCCGACAGTAATAAAGGGGCGAATGTAGTGTATGCGTTTCGTAATGAGACCACATGTGGACCGGATGTAAGACACATAAGGCTTCATGGATAGTTCTTCATCCAGCACTAGTCCCAGGGTTTAAGAATAGAATGGCCCGCAATTTGAAAACTAGAGCACTCTGATGCTTGCTTGCTCAGACCCACTTTAGTAGCTACAATCATGAGTTCAGTCTTTTTGCTGTTGAGCGCAAGTGAATTACGAGCCATCCGATCCTGGATGGCATTATAAATTGAATGGAGGGCACAAAGATCTTGCTCATAGTTTCCACTGAGCTGAAGAACAACCTGGGTGTTCTCAGCGTAGTTGGTATATCGGACACCCAGGGTGTTTCAACAGGTCAAGCAGGGGCCAGATATATATATACATACATTTTAAATAAGAGCGGGACAAGCAAGAGCCCTGGGGGACACCACATGTTTGGATGACAGGAGAGGAGTGCTCATCCCCAGCCCACAGTCTGAGGTCCCAAGAAGGAAGCTATCCATTTAGATGCTAGAGTGGAGCAGTGGGCAACCTCTCTGATCCTAGTCACCAGCAGTGTGTGATCAACAAGATCTAAGGCTGCAGAGATTTCAAGGATCATCAGCAGGGCAGGATCACCTTTGTCCGCCATGCCAGCCAAGGTGGACTTAAGGTCAAGCATGGCGGCCTCGGCCCCATGCGGTGCTCTGTAGCCAGACTGCCGCAGGCCCAAGATGATGTGTTCCTCAATATGTTTTTGAAGTTGAAAATCATGCTGTTTTATCTAGGATTTTAAGTCTAAATGGCACGTTAGTTATGGGCCTGTAATTCTCAGCAATTGATGGATCTAAATTGGCCTTTTTCAGCAAAGGAGTGACCCAAGAGACCTTAAGGGAAGAAGAGACAACACCCTCATGCAATGATAGATTAATAAATTTAGTAAGCCAGGGCACCAATAATTGGAGCGAGTCCTTGAAGATGTCAGTAGGATAGTCATCTCCCGGGCAAGAGGTGGATTTAAGGACCTGAATGATCTTACACACCTGCTCCGCCAAATAGTGACAAGATGAAAAATGTGGAATGTTATTAGACTTATCTGCAGATATATTAGGAGTTTTTTTCCCCCAAGGAACCAGATTCCTTAGAGAAATTATGAATAATCCTAATAGGTTCTTTATGAGATGCTATTTTTTTTACATAAAACCATTGCAGATCTCTTGGCACCAGGCAGAGTTTTTACGAGGTGCTGTTGGTGGAAGGAGAATCTTGGATTTCTGCCAGAACTTTGAAGAGTTTGCTTATATTCGACTTGGCATTTATAATTCTTATGTAAATGGGAGACTTTTTTTTTAACCAAAATATATATCTTTCCTTACCATTTTGCGTTCTTCCTAAAAAAGGAGAGTCAACAGAAAAATCATGCGCTGCCTTAATGTGGCAATAGTTTGCTAACACAAACATTACTAATGGGCTGCCCAACAGAGACAATAGAAGTGTGTTTTGGGGATGCTCCATAAGATCCTAGCGCATTGGAAAAGTCATAGGAAAGAAAGCCTCTTCTTTGCATATCTCAAAATGCTGATTAAAGGACACATGCAGTACAATTTGCTAAGAGTGCAAAAGTGTCATGAATACTAACAACAATAGTGCAGCGCCTGGTCAAGTGCAAAATGCTCTTGAACTAAATGTCTACATTCCTAGTGGCATAAGTGCAGGGCTAGAAACAGAACTTTGAAAATCTTGATTAAAAAGAATTGTTTTTTTTCTGTACTAAACACATGCACGTAGCACAGAGGACTTCAAACTGTGGTGCGCAGCCCGGCTAGATTGTGGGTGGGGGGGGGGTATGGCAACATTTTAACCCATTATTTAAAAAAAATTCACATGGGGGAAAATCCTCGAACCACTCTGGATTGGGAAATATTTATGCCCCTCCACTTAAAAAATTCACCAGCTCCCACTGGCCCTTTGACTGTGTTGGGAACGGGGTGGGGGAGCCCAGGGACTGTGGTGGGAGCAGGATGGGCGGGAGCCATGGGATAGTGGTGGGAGCAGGATGGGCGGGAGCACCATGGGATAGTGGTGGGAGCAGGGTGGGGAGAGCCCAGGGACTGTGGTGGGAGCAGGATGGGCGGGAGCCCAGGGACTGTGGTGGGAGCAGGATGGGCGGGAGCCATGGGATAGTGGTGGGAGCAGGGTGGGGAGAGCCCAGGGTCTGTGATCGGGTGGGGAGAGCCCAGGGACTGCGTAGGAGTGGGATGAGGGAGCCCAGGGACTGTGCTGGGGGCACGGTGGGGGAGCCCAGGGACTGTGGTGGGAGCAGGATGGGCGGGAGCACCATGGGATAGTGGTGGGAGCAGGGTGGGGAGAGCCCAGGGTCTGTGATCGGGTGGGGAGAGCCCAGGGACTGCGTAGGAGTGGGATGAGGGAGCCCAGGGACTGTGCTGGGGGCAGGATTGGCGGGAGCCATGGGATAGTGGTGGGAGCAGGATGGGGCGAGCCCAGGGTCTGTGATCGGGTGGGGAGAGCCCAGGGACTGCGTAGGAGTGGGATGAGGGAGCCCATGGACTATACTGGGAGTATAGTGCCGTGATGGCACGCTATAATTCAAAGCCATTTGTGCATACTGTCCATTTGGCATTTTTGGGGGGGCCCCGGCCTGCCCACAGTTGTATCAGGGGGCCGCCCAGGCCAAAAAAATTTGAAGACCACTGATGTAGCAGCAAAAATGGGGAAGTCGCTCTGCATTGTGCTTTAATTGCAGCCTCCTAGCGTCCATGTGACGTTAGCGAAATGAAAAGTGATTTCTCGATGCATACTTATTTATTCTACTAACAAAAATAGTGTGAAAGCAGTGTGGATTATTATTTAATTTGTTTTGAAGTTTAACTGATGAAAAGTGCCCAGATTTTGAATTAGTGGCTGCACGAATTTCACATGGGCCTTGTGACTGGCTGGTAGAAATCATCATTTTGGATTTCCTTTGAAAGGCAAGCAAGTTTGCCCAAAGGCTTTGCAATGACACTGGTAAACTGTAAAGAAGCCGCTCGCACAGCTATTGTCCCCATTCTAGGAATTCTGCTGACTAAGGTCACATTGGCGGGCACTGAGCCACCCCCTCAAGTCCCTGGGTATACCACCTCTCAGGCCTCCCACTGCATTAGCACATCAAAGGTATTAACTGAACTTTGGGGAAGGAGGCTGAGGTTTCCCTGGCACAGGTTGGCATCTCAGAGCAGTGCACTGCACAATGCCCCATGTATGGAGGGCCAGCTAACGTGTTTTGGGGGCGTGAAGGGAAGTTTGATCTCCAAGCACATGGTCATTCCCTCAAAACTAAGTAAAAATGATAAATAAATTAAAAAACACCCGGAAAATGAATATGTATATGCGAAAAAGTGACAAAAAGCTATTTAACACAACAGCAACCTCTGACATCATGCCAGTAGACCAGTGAAGGGGTGGGAGGAGGGCAAGGGGCACTGCCTCGTTAAACACAAGTTAGCAAAGAACGGTCAATTTATGAGCAAGCAGCCATTTAATCTACAGAGTCATTGACAATGAGAACAGAACTGAGGAAAGACAGTCACAGACCGACCTGAAACACCTGCCCCTGTACTCCGAGAAGACAGCGCAACAACCGCCGCTTAGCGCCAGGCTGCAGTCTTTCCGCTGATTGAAGCATCCGCTCCCCTGCAACACGAGCCATCATGATCCGGAGCCCAGAGTTCACTGGCGCCAGCATGTTGGGCTGACTCTCTTCTTACAGTCATTTATTGATGTTATGTATCGATGTACCTCACTTCCAACCCCAGCACTGGCCCCATGATCCTGAAATGGTTTATGGTCTTTGGATCGAGGGACATTGCCAGCAACATTTTTTTGCAACGAAAAAATGACCATCAAATACATTTTTTAACGTTTTTTTTATGTGGGGGTTTCCCCCCCCAACTCCCGGTTTTTTAGCCTTTAAAACCCACCATATAAAATGTGCCCTTAACCAGTGCTTAATTTGTAAAAAAAATAAGTGCCAGTGCCCAAAAAATATTTGCCCCATAATGCCAGGCGTGGCGCCGGTTTCAGCGCGGATGCAGCGCCACCTTCTGCGTAGGCGCGCCGGCCGCGCCAGTTCAGTGCTAGACCTACCTAGATCGGCCCACCACCAGCCCATCACACTGCTGCTGCTCCATGTCACATGTTTGGCGCTGCAGCAACTGTTGGCACAGGCTAGTAGTAAATAAGCAACTAAGACATGCTCCTCCTGTAACTGCGCCTCGATGCCCCCAGGCTGTGTGAGCGCTTTAAAAATGCAAATAAATAAAAAAGCATTCTGTTTCAGTCACTGTTGCACTTTATTTGTCTCTACCCCTTCTGCCCCATCTGACAGTCTGTTAAAGTACACCAAGTATTGTTAATCGGTTACCTCCAGGAATAGCACCCTCCCCTCACCCAGTTCTTCAGTCACCTCATCCAGGTGTTTTGTTTAATCAATTTACTCTCAAGCCCTTATCAGTCATCACATCTCATAAATGCATCCCCCTTCACCCTTCCTTCATGGTGTTGTATAACTTGGAAAAAGTCATTTCTGCAAGACATTGAGCCTCATTACGAGTTTGGAGGTAGCCATGGTGCTTTTAGCACCATGGCTACCTCCAAACCGGGCTCCATTACCGGGTTCCTTCAATGAGGAATAACCGGGTCATTCCAACATTGGAGGACCCGGTTATTCCTCCTTGAAGGAACTATTCCCCATTCCCATTTGAGCCCCCATAGGGAGGAAGGTAACTATGGGCACATTCCGACTGGCCCGTTATTACCTCCCTCTTCCTCTCGCGGGACCCAGAAAAGATGTCTGATTTTACCAGACGTCTGGTCCGGGTCCCGCAAAGGGAACCTCGTAATTGCGCATCCCGTAATGAAGGGTGCCGGTCCCGTACCGGCACCCTTCAATACGGGAGCTCAAGCCTCGTAATGAGGCCCATTGTTGTGAAATCAACGGCCTGTGCTACTTCTGCTTTAGGGCCTCTTTCCACCTTAACACATATTAAAAAACTAAATATGTTTTGTCACCCAATATTCAGGAGCCAGAGGAGAATGCATATTCGGATATCTCCTTCCCACTGACATGTTCTTGACATACTTCACTAAACTGCGGGGTGTAACAGACACCCACCTCCCTATCTGAGGATTCCTATCTGAGGATTGCATGTGCTCTCATTCGGAGCACATGCTCGGAGCGTATTGTACCCAGGTTAAGGGGCCACATCTGGTGTATAAACCACACATCAGGATAGAAAACATACGCTGGAATTATGTAAAAAAATGACAGCAAAAGACGGTTGAGAATTATACATGAATACTCAACTAGTGCTTTTATTTATGACGACAGATTAGTGGGCACGTGCACCATGTTTATCCCTGTCTAGTTTCCATGTATGTATCTTTAAGCCTGAAATGGCATTTCAGAAGTTCTTCTTTGCATGGGGTTTTCTCGCGAAGTACAGCCGGTTCGGTTTCGGCCCAATATGTGCACCGTTGCAGGTCCCTTAGCTGAAGCTTGTTTGTGAACTAATGAGGCCGATAACATTAAAAGGAAGAACATGCAAATAAACAAATAAACACCCAGGCACAAATTCACAGTTCATGTTTCGCTTAGATGAATGCTATCCAGGGTCGGACTGGGGCATACAATTGTCTCGAGTCGGGCTCAGCACCAATGAAAAAGTGGCCAAAGTTGCAAATGACAATTCATTCCTTTTGTGACAGACACTAGTGGGAGCACGTAGAGCCCGTGCCCCGCCCAGTCCTGGGCTTTGCCCTGCCTTGCCTCAATCAAAGAAAAAAACATATATTTGGGCGGCTGGGGCCCATCACTTTCCAAGTGATGGGCCACAGCCGCCACTCAAAATAAGTTATTTCTTTTAAAACCTACCTTCCGTGGGGCGGGGCCCCGGCCACCAGCCACAGGGAAGGTCAGGTTTTCAAAGAAAAAAGTAAAAAACATACTTTTGGGCACAATCCATGGGCCCGGCCGCCCGCGGCAGAGTCATCCGGCTCAGTCTGCGGCAGCGCCAGCCCCTGGTCACAGAAATGCACTGGCACTGACTGCAGTCAGCAGCGCACTGCACACAGGTCACACAGACAGAAGACCGGGCGCGGACGGGCCACTGGTGGGGTCCTGACTCCTGGGCACTCAGGACACCAACAGGGGACTGTGCCGCCACCTGGGCCCCGACCTGGGCCTTCCTTGCCTGATCACTTGACTGTGACAGGCTCAGGCTGCACCACACGCAACAACAAGTGACTTACCTGCTTTGCCGGCTGGAACTTGGTCTCCAGTCGGGCCTCAGGGTGGGGGAGGCCGGGTGCGCATACTTTCACCCGCACATATGAAAAAGCAGGCAGAGGGGTCCCCAGGAAACAACTAGGCTGCACCACGCAGTGCAGCAGGGCAGGCTGTCTCTCTCACAAGTCAGGACCGACGACGCCATGCCTCGACACCTTCACTTCACAGTAACTCGTGAAATGAAGGTGGCACCGCGCTGCCTCCTGTGGCAACAACAACACATCACCATGTAATTTCACTGGCTCAGAAGAACAGCCAATGAAAACTGCACATTCTGTGTTACTATACAGAATGTATCAAATACTGCATAGTAACAACAGAATGGTAGTTTTCATTGGCTGTTGTTTGTAACAGTTTGTTGTTCATTGCTATTGCTGTCCTCTCCCAGGACCAGCCAGCCATGGCCTGCAACCTGCAAGCACGAGCGAGATCGAGATCAGAATGACAAATCCCAATGATTTATAATCGAAGCAAAGCGAAGTGGAAGAACAAACAAAGCAATTGCACATGCGCTGGCCCCGCATGAGTTCCGGTGTCAAAATAAGAGTGCTGGTGTTGGGCACTGGCAACCACCCCCACAAATTAAGCACTGCCCTAAACCCCCTCAAAAACGTGCCTTCGGTGCATATTTTTCTGTTGCAAACCCCTCAAATTCCATGCAACCAATAGCCTCTTGTTATGTTTCAAAATGCACACGCGACTGCAGGAATGATAGCGGTGGAGTCACACCCTGCATGTGCAGGACTCAAAGCAGGCACACTTCGCGGGGATTCTCGGGAGGATAGCTCGGGGCTCCACAGGTTCGATCCCTGCGGCGGCGCTTAGAAACCTCTGGGTATTAAGCGCTTTATAAATAACATACATCATATTATCATTCTGGGAGAGCAAGTTGCTGAAGAGCCTCCATACACAGCCTCACAGAACTCATCACCACTGTGGGGCTTGCAAAAGAAGCCAATAACTTTATTAAGAAAACATGAACTCTGATCATGCACTGCCATCCGGTTGGGCAAAGCACTCTGCAAGCAAGCCACGGATTTCTCACTCATCTTCCTCTGCATGCTCGTTCCACACTTCCAGGGCTTCACGCATCTTCCTCTGCATGCTCGTTCCACACTTCCAGGGCTTCACTCATCTTCCTCTGCATGCTCATCTTCCTCTGCATGCTGGTTCCACGCTTCCAGGGCTTCACTCATCTTCCTCTGCATGCTCGTTCCTCACTTCCAGGGCTTCACTCATCTTCCTCTGCGTGCTGGTTCCACACTGCCAGGGCTTCACTCATCTTCCTCTGCATGCTGGTTCCACACTTCCAGGGCTTCACTCATCTTCCTCTGCATGCTGGTTCCACACTTCCAGGGCTTCACTCATCTTCCGCTGCATGCTGGTTCCACACTTCCAGGGCTTCACTCATCTTCCTCTGCATGCTGGTTCCACACTTCCAGGGCTTCACTCATCTTCCTCTGCATGCTGGTTCCACACTTCCAGGGCTTCACTCATCTTTCTCTGCATGCTGGTTCCACACCACTTCCAGGGCTTCACTCATCTTCCTCTGCATGCTGGTTCCACACCACTTCCAGGGCTTCACTCATCTTCCTCTGCATGCTGGTTCCACACCACTTCAAGGGTTTCACTCATCTTCCTCTGCATGCTGGTTCCACACTTCCAGGGCTTCACTCATCTTCCTCTGCATGCTGGTTCCACACTTCCAGGGCTTCACTCATCTTCCTCTGCATGCTGGTTCCACACTTCCAGGGCTTCACTCATCTTCTTCTGCATGCTGGTTCCACACTTGCAGGGCTTCACTCATCTTCCTCTGCATGCTGGTTCCACACTTCCAGGGCTGGACTGGAAAACAAACGTTGTCCTGGAAATTGTTTTCAAAGTGTCCCCATATTTGGCAAAAGGAGCAAGCCCAGCCCTTCTATAGGGAAATTAGTAGTATCCCACAAGAAAATGTTGAATACAATTAGTCAACATGAGTGCATTTAAAGCATGATTTAAACATATATGGATTAAAAAGTGATGTTTTATATCAGTTCATGATCTTGTAAATTAGATCTGCAATGATAGAGGGACACACGAAAGTTAAATATCAGTCTGAATAACAGTAAGAAACATCGAATAACAAAGCATGGATTGCAGCTAATGTTTCTATTGAGTAACAGAAATCTTGAGGATTGATCTTGGAATCTTGAGGATTGAACTTGGAATTTTGAGGCTTGATCTTGGAATCTTGAGGATTGATCTTGGAATCTTGAGGATTGAACTTGGAATATTAAGGATTGATCGTGGAGTCTTGAGGATTGATCGTGGAGTCTTGAGGATTGATCTCGAAATCTTGAGGATTGAACTTGGAATCTTGAGGATTGAATTTGGATTATTGAGGATTGATCTTGGAATCTTGATGATTGCTAAAAGCATTGGATTGTTGGCCAGCGCCCCCAGTAGATCCCCCTGTTTGAGATTGTGAAATTATCATGGGTACACGCACATTGCTCCTATCCACATTACATATGCACAAAATACAATTATTGCTTATTTTCTAACATTTTCAGTGGCATCGTGCAGCATGAACTTGTGTGAGAATGAGCAACTGTGTGCAATTGCGTGCAACGGTGGAAATGGGTGTAATGTAAAGGCGGATCCCACAAGGGCCGAGGGGGGGGCAGAGTTTGGAGGAGGGCCTGAGTTCTGAGGGGGCAAAGCTGCCAGTTGAACTCCGCTCAAAGGACATTTTCAAAATAGTTTTTAAATGGTGCAATTTCTTTCATGCTGTTTGATTCCAGAAGAATAGCCAGATTGTCTAATAAGTCAGGCCTGAGGCTAATATATTTGGACCCACTGCATTGAAATTAACATCTGTAAATACCCACACACCACTGCTGAGTAGTTACAGATTTTTGGTGGGCCTTGCCCACTCAGGCCCTACCCTGTCCATGCCTCTGCTTGATTGCAAACTTACAAACTCGCCACTGATGAATTCCACTTTAAATCACTTCCATGGCAGTGGTGCTCCCAAAATACTGTTGGTAATGCAGTGATTCTGAGTAAATTAAGGGACCCATAGATGTGCTCTACAGTTGAAGGCTACCAGGGTAGCTCTGCAGGTTGAGAGACGGTTGCTGGGATGTTATATATTAAAAACCGGTTGTTAATTGTATGACTGTTTACAATTCTTATAAAATATGACAAGTGCTATAAAATGTGTTTGGCCAGGGCATGGATTGGGCTGGTCGCTTGCTTATATTCGGGGTGGACGTGGGAGTATATCTGCCCCTGTAGTGAATATCAATAGCTGACACCCATGAACCTCCAGTTTAATTTCCTAATACCTGCTGTCAGCACAACAGAAGCATTTATTTGTGATTAAGCAGTTTGATGAGCAGATAACATCTTTATAAATATAACCTGTGATAAAACACAAAGGAAGGAGCACACCATTTACAGGGTATGTGTGTGGTAGTCTGACAAAACAAAGAAAACGAGTGAATGCAAGTTTCCGAAGCATTTGTGAGTTTGCAAATTACTTTTTTTTCGTTGAAAGTGTAAGATGCACATTTGGAAAACAATACTGTGCCCAGCATGTAGAAGGCCTACTTTTAAAAATGATGGGCCTTGCTTACACATCTTGTATTCAAGTTACAGATAAGAGCTGGGGAGGTCAGCCTCAGTGGTGGGGCCCTCCCCGCTACACTCTCAACCCCAGGGCAACGGGCAGAATGGAACAGAATCGGATTCCTTCCGACATATGTTTTTGCCAGAATGCCAGAGTAAACAGTCCGGGGGGAGGGAAAAAAATTAAACTAAGAGGAAGAAGGGGTGGAAAAAAGTATTTGCAATTTTATGACATTACAGCTCTCAGTTTAGGGGATCTAGGCCAGCGTGCTCCGAGGTGAAAATGGAAGGGGATGACGTGCACCTCTGTACTACTGCATAGGTTTTACTCTAGTTTCAAGCCAAGGATTTCAGATGCAGATGGCCGGGGGGTCTTCATCGTGAGCCCTCTTCACCTTTAGATGTAATCCAGTATGAGCTTTCTCAGCTCTTTTCACCTGGAGCAGGGCCTATTATCCTGTGACTGCATGTAGATATCTTAACACTATTCAGGAGTCTTTAGATATGAACTCTACCTTGAACACACCAAATACTTTGTGAAAGGCCACCTGCCACCTGCGCCAAGGAGGACACCCTCCTCCATTCCGCAGCCAACCATATCCGTTCACTCTGGATGGCCACTTACAAAATGTCCCAATTGGTAGCCTCACTAGTGTTTATGGGTTTATTAATTGTGAAAGAAATCAGTGAATTTTGATATGCGCTCTGCTTTCCGCAGGTTTCCCCCGAGCTCCAGCAGGCCTTAGTAACACCCCCACCCAGGTCCTTTTGTAACGCTCACCTGGTTCCCACGGAGGCGCAGCGTCGAAGGCGCAGAACTCTGAAGATGGACAGGAAGGGCCCCTCTATTCTGGCTTCCCTGGCTCGTTGGATACCCTCCTGTGCGTGAAAAGGGAGTATTACCAACTGTGGAACAATGCTCAAGCCTCCCACTCCCTTCCAACCCTCCACGATACCTCCTCCACGATTCCCCGTGAAGCCTCACCTTAGGGTTTGGAAGGATGAGCTCTCCATCCTGCTTCTGATGCAGGGGCGCGTTGAAACCCAGTTACTTCACTGGATTGAGGATTGATGGGAGTTCAGGTAAGCTTGACTGTTCAGGTAAGGCGCTGTAAAAGTTCTGTTCAAAAGTTCAAGCTTAATAATAATGTTCGTTGTCTAATTGCAGCAAGCGCTAATGCTTATGTCTTTTTCCCCTTAGGGGCCGGGGTTCGGAGTGCCGGAGATATGGCGCCGACCCGAAGTGAAACAGTTCTGGATGAGCGCTCAGGTAATGTCTTTGCATTCGCTCATTCAATGTCTTTGTCTTTTTTCCCCATAGGGGCCGGGGTCCGGAGATGCCAGGAAGCGGCAGGACCCGAAATGCAGTGGGAATAATCCAACAGGTAAGACTTAAAAGGAAACTGAGCTTTCCTTATTCCTTTTCTCCCTCTCACCTTTGTTCTTGTCTTTTTTCCTCTAGGCGCCGGGGCGTAGCTGAATCCGGAAGATCGCTGCTGAAGATGGAAGCGCCTTGCAAAGGTGAGTAAAATGCAGCGCTGCAGCGATCGAAACGAAATGCCTTTAAAATGATGTCTTCCTTTTCAGGGCCGTTGGAGAAATGACTCCGGGATGCAGATTTAGCAGGTAAGGGCTTTTCTTCTCCTATTCTCTTCCTTTCTCCCCTTGCAGGTGTTCCAGGGTGCTGGCAGGCGTGGCTGAAGTCAGGATGCAGGAGCTGACACGGTGAGCGTCCAGCTGCTAGGTGCAGAACAACGCGAAGCATGTGTGGCTGTTCGGGTGCGGTTTAAATAGCCTTGGAAGAAGTTCCTGGTATGTATCCTTCCACCAATCAGGTATGTATCCTTCCCCGACCACACCCGGGTGGTGAAGTAGTCCTACAGGTTAAGTAGTCCCATTCAGGCCTCAAGAGGGCCTGGATGAAGCAGCAAGGTCTGCATCAGGTAAGTGTGCACCCAAGCACTTAAACACATATCCTCTTCTATGAGCCTGGCGCCTAAGGCGCCAGGACTGGGGTCCGCTATGAGCCTGGCGCCTAAGGCGCCAGGACTGAGTCCAAAGGGCCCCGACTTGGGCCCGCTGAGACTTCCCTGGGGAAAATGATGTCTGCCTCTGGGGTTGCTGGGCCCCGCCTGGCTC
This sequence comes from Ambystoma mexicanum, assembly GCF_040938575.1. NCBI lineage: Eukaryota > Metazoa > Chordata > Amphibia > Caudata > Ambystomatidae > Ambystoma > Ambystoma mexicanum. The sequence goes on along the minus strand of NC_090926.1, from coordinate 1,204,793,856 downwards.
CTTAGAGGTAGGCATCATGACAGTACCCCCCCTCAAGGCCCCTCCCAAGGTCTTTTCCTCCGGGGGTTTTGGTTTGTGCGGGAATCTTCGATGGAATCTTTGAATTAATCGTGGTGCGTGAACATAGTTACTGGGTTCCCAAGATCTTTCCTGAGGTCCATATCCTTTCCAATCAACAAGATAGAAGAGTTTCGACTTAACTATCTTGGAATCTAAAATGTCTTTCACTTCGAATTCTAATTCTCCATCAATTTGGACAGGGCCTGGGGGCTCAGACAGTCTGGTTCCAGGTTGTACTGGTTTTAGAAGAGATGCATGAAAAACGGGATGAATCCGCATGTTGGATGGTAAATCGAGTTTAAAGGCCACTAGGTTGATAATAGCTTTGATGGAGTAAGGCCCAATGAATCTGGGATTAAAAGTTTGCTGACCCTTGAGGGGTAGATGTTTAGTTGCTAGCCATACCTGATCTCCTACTTGGTAAGGAGGAGTTTTACTTCGGTGCAAATCAGCGTTTTCTTTATACTTTTTCTTGGCTTGCTGTAAGTGGGTTGTAGCTTCTTTGAAGGCTTGGGTTATTGTGGAATGTAGGTGATTTACTGCAGGCATCTCCAGGGTCAGGGGTGGATCTAGGTCAGAGGTCCGAGGATGGTGACCATACAGGGTATAAAAAGGAGTCTGTCCGGTTCCAGAATGCACTGAATTGTTGTATGCATATTCTGCAATCCAAAGGATGTCCTTCCAATTCAACTCGGATTGGTGTAACATGCACCGCAGATATTGCTCGAGAGTCTGATTGGTTCTCTCGGTTTGTCCGTCGGTCTGGGGGTGGTGGCTGGTGGATAACCACACGTCTATTTGTGCTAGTTGGCAACATTTCTTCCAAAAGTGGGAGATAAATTGACTTCCACGGTCTGATACTAATATGGAAGGGAAACCATGTAACCGCACTATATTTTCCATAAATTCCTTGGCCAAGGTGGAAGCTGACGGCAATCCTTTTAAAGGGATAAAATGGGCCATTTTGGAGAATAGATCCACTATTACGAGAATCGTGTTGTAACCACCACAAGGAGGCAGGTCAGTTATAAAGTCCATTGACAAGGTGTGCCAAGGTGCTGGTGGAATGTCCAAAGGTTGAAGTAGGCTGGCTGGCCTTTTCTTTTGACTCTTATTTTGGGCACAGATTCCGCAAGACAACACAAATGACTTTATGTCTTTTCTCCAAGAAGGCCACCAGAAGTGGCGTTTGATCTTTTCTTCTGTTTTCGCGATACCGGGGTGTCCTTCCATTAATGATTCATGATGACGGGTAATGACAAGTTCCTGCAATTCTTTACTTGGCAGAAATAACCGCTCTTGGAAGTAGGGTAAATCATCCTTAACGGTGTAGTGAGGACCCTTTTGACTCCATTCCAGTAAGGCAGAAGAGTCAAAAAGCTGTTTTACTTGAGCTTGGATGTCCTCAATGGTTTGCAATGAAGTCAAGCCCAGAATTCTTTGTTCCGGTATGATTGGCACAGGTTCTAAACTCGAATTGGGTTCTTCCATGCCTATCCGGGATAAGGCATCTGCCTTACCATTCTTGCAGCCAGGGCGATAGGTAATTACAAAATCAAATTCCGCAAAGAATAAAGCCCATCGGAGTTGTCGCGAAGATTGAGCTTTGGCCGTCTTTAAATACTGCAAATTTCTGTGGTCCGTAATTACGGTGATGGTGTGTCTTGCACCGAGAAGATAGTGACGCCAAGCCTTGAAAGCTGATTTAATAGCCAGTAGTTCTCTGTCGGTAATTGCGTAATTGAGTTCAGGTGGAGAGAATTTTCTGGACCAAAAGGCTACAGGGTGTAGTTGGTTAGTTTCTGGGTCTCTTTGCGACAGGACAGCTCCCATGGCCGAACTGGATGCATCGGTTTCCACGATGTAAGGGAGATCGGGCGCGGGTGCTTCAATACAGGTGCAGAGGTGAATTTGGTTTTCAGGTCCTGAAAGGCTTGTTCAGCCTCAAGAGTCCATTCAAAGCGTTTATTTTTCTTTAGGAGAGCTGTGATGGGTTGAACAGTTCGAGAAAATTCCGGGATGAACCTCCGATAGAAATTGGCAAAGCCAAGCATGCTTTGCACTCCCTTCACAGAGCTAGGAGATGGCCATTTGAGAATGGCGTCCACTTTCCGCGAGTCCATTCGGATTCCTTGAGGTGTCAGGATGAATCCGAGAAACTCCACTTCTGTGGTATGAAAAACGCATTTTTCGAGCTTGGCAAATAATTTGTGCTGGCGCAATTTCTCAAGAACTGCCCTAACATGGTTTCTGTGATCAGATTCTGAGGAGGAATACACCAGGATGTCGTCAATATAAACGATGACACAAACATCGATAAGTTCCCGAAGAACATCATTCATGAAGTACTGAAAGGCGGCAGGTGCGTTGCACAAACCGAAGGGCATTACTTGATATTCGAAGAGCCCAAATTTGGTGCGGAATGCACTCTTCCACTAGTCCCCCTCTTTTATACGTACCAGGTGGTAAGCTCCTCGGAGATCTAGCTTGGTGTACACACGAGCATCTTTTACTTGGTCGATAAGCTCAGGTATCAGGGGCAAAGGGTAACGATTCTTAATCGTTATCTGATTTAGGGCGCGGTAGTCAATACAGGCCCTAAGGTCTCCTTCCTTTTTAGGTACGAAGAACAAAGCGGAAGAGACTGGTGACTTTGATGGGCGAATGAAACCATTGGCCAGGTATTGATCCAAATACTGGCGCAAATGCAGGTTCTCAGGTTCAGTAAGAGCATAAATCCTACTACAAGGTAGTTGTGCATTGGGTACCAAGTCGATTTGGCAATCGTAAGAAAGATGCTCTTTCTGAAAAACGTCTTGGAATTCTTGGTATTCAGATGGTAGCTGTACAGGGGTGGAAGTTACAGAGGCTAGACCCATAGCTGGATTCCTTGGGTAACAGGTTGGTTCACAATCAGGAAAAGTTATCTTCTTTGCTCGCCAGTCTATTCTCGGATTATGTGTTTCTAACCAAGGGATTCCAAGAAGTACTTGAAATTGTGGGGCCTTGATCACATCAAACACGATTGCTTCCCGATGTCCGTCCTGACCCACCAGAGTGATTTCAACTGTGGAATGCGTTACAGGCCCTGAGGCTATTTCGGTTCCATCAACTGTAGTAATTACATCTTGGGTTACTTTCGGGCGGAGAGGAAGCTTAATCCTGGAAGCCAATTCACGGTCTATGTAATTTCCAATAGCTCCTCTGTCTATGTATGCTTTTATAGCATGCAACTGCTGAGGCTGTTTTGGGTTCACAAGCACCATTGGCATGACAAAATGCGAGGTCAAAGAGTTTGTTTTCAAGCTCGGCAAGCGGACCCCTACGCTTGTCGGGCTAGGTCGTTTCCCGAACCAGGTGTCAATAACTCGTTATCAGTGGCTCCAACCACCTTCTTGGGTGGTTTAACTGGACAACTTTGAAGAAAGTGACCGGAAGTTCCGCAATACAGACAAAGTTGCATTTGTCGCCTTCTCTCTCTCGTTCCTTCTGCGTTAATGGTCCTTTAACACTGCCAATTTGCATAGGTTCGGAAACGTCAGTACTCTTGGAGTTAACGTGGGTCTTGATAGGTACTCTGGTTTCATACTTGAGCCGATCTGCTTTTCTATTTTGAAGTCTGTGATCAAGTTGAACCACTAAGTCTATGTAGTCTGCGCAGGCCTGGGGTGGATCTACTATCTGAGCTATAACATCTTTAAGCTCTCCGCGCAGGCCTCGATGAAACAATGTGATCCTTTTATTTTCAGGCCATCCGGTTTCCACAACTAGTCTATTAAAGGTGGCGATATAGGACAAAAGATCCTGATTACCTTGTCGTAAGGATAGCAGTTCGTTGTCAAGGGCCTGTCCCTGCGAGTGTCGAGCAAACAATCTTTCCATGCTGGCCTGGAAGCCCTGGAAATCCCGGAGAATGGGATCATCCTGATTTACCAATGGAATAGACCAATCGGCAGCACAGCCACTGAGGTAAGATAGTACAAAGGCTACTTTGGTCTGGTCGTTGGGAAAGGCCCCGGGCCTGCATAAAAAGTGTAAACGGCATTGGTTCATAAAAACGGCATATTTCTTGGGATCCCCCGCAAAACGTTCCGGCGGGGCCAAAGGCATGTGTCCAGGTAGATTGATTTGTACCGGGTTATTCAAACCCATTGTTGTAGAAATATCTCCGGAAACAGGTAAAGGAGTGTGCTCTGCCTGGCCCTGCAATAACATTTTGGCCAGATCATCAGTTCTTTCCTTGGATAGGATTAGTTCCCTTCTGAGAGCATTAGTCTCCTGGCGGGCTGAGTGCACTTCTGTCCGTAATTCCCCTAAAAGATGGGCCAGCTGATCTGTCTCGGAAGTCTCCATAGCGCCCAGGTGGGAAATTGTGGTAAGGCTTCGCGTTCTGTAACGCTCACCTGGTTCCCACGGAGGCGCAGCGTCGAAGGCGCAGAACTCTGAAGATGGACAGGAAGGGCCCCTCTATTCTGGCTTCCCTGGCTCGTTGGATACCCTCCTGTGCGTGAAAAGGGAGTATTACCAACTGTGGAACAATGCTCAAGCCTCCCACTCCCTTCCAACCCTCCACGATACCTCCTCCACGATTCCCCGTGAAGCCTCACCTTAGGGTTTGGAAGGATGAGCTCTCCATCCTGCTTCTGATGCAGGGGCGCGTTGAAACCCAGTTACTTCACTGGATTGAGGATTGATGGGAGTTCAGGTAAGCTTGACTGTTCAGGTAAGGCGCTGTAAAAGTTCTGTTCAAAAGTTCAAGCTTAATAATAATGTTCGTTGTCTAATTGCAGCAAGCGCTAATGCTTATGTCTTTTTCCCCTTAGGGGCCGGGGTTCGGAGTGCCGGAGATATAGCGCCGACCCGAAGTGAAACAGTTCTGGATGAGCGCTCAGGTAATGTCTTTGCATTCGCTCATTCAATGTCTTTGTCTTTTTTCCCCATAGGGGCCGGGGTCCGGAGATGCCAGGAAGCGGCAGGACCCGAAATGCAGTGGGAATAATCCAACAGGTAAGACTTAAAAGGAAACTGAGCTTTCCTTATTCCTTTTCTCCCTCTCACCTTTGTTCTTGTCTTTTTTCCTCTAGGCGCCGGGGCGTAGCTGAATCCGGAAGATCGCTGCTGAAGATGGAAGCGCCTTGCAAAGGTGAGTAAAATGCAGCGCTGCAGCGATCGAAACGAAATGCCTTTAAAATGATGTCTTCCTTTTCAGGGCCGTTGGAGAAATGACTCCGGGATGCAGATTTAGCAGGTAAGGGCTTTTCTTCTCCTATTCTCTTCCTTTCTCCCCTTGCAGGTGTTCCAGGGTGCTGGCAGGCGTGGCTGAAGTCAGGATGCAGGAGCTGACACGGTGAGCGTCCAGCTGCTAGGTGCAGAACAATGCGAAGCATGTGTGGCTGTTCGGGTGGGGTTTAAATAGCCTTGGAAGAAGTTCCTGGTATGTATCCTTCCACCAATCAGGTATGTATCCTTCCCCGACCACACCCGGGTGGTGAAGTAGTCCTACAGGTTAAGTAGTCCCATTCAGGCCTCAAGAGGGCCTGGATGAAGCAGCAAGGTCTGCATCAGGTAAGTGTGCACCCAAGCACTTAAACACATATCCTCTTCTATGAGCCTGGCGCCTAAGGCGCCAGGACTGGGGTCCGCTATGAGCCTGGCGCCTAAGGCGCCAGGACTGAGTCCAAAGGGCCCCGACTTGGGCCCGCTGAGACTTCCCTGGGGAAAATGATGTCTGCCTCTGGGGTTGCTGGGCCCCGCCTGGCTCCTTAGAGGTAGGCATCATGACACCTTTAAGATGTCCAAAGGAGAGGGCTATCCTGCACCACTTCTCGGAGGAGTGGTTAACTTGAACACTAATTGCAGCATGACTCAAAATAATAGTATGGCCTATGCTTGAGTGTAAGGAATATTCAATCAACACTACAGCTAAGTCAATGCCTAGTCTGGGATGCTGAGGAAAACCCTTATTGATGTATTTTTATATTCAGTTCAGTACTCTGGATGACAACCCTTGTATAACACCCCCCTCTTAGAATCCCGCTGACCCCACTGAGCCAAGAAGTAGGTTTGTTTTGCAAATTAAAAGGTTTATTTGAAAAATTAAACAATATATATATATCACACTTCTATAAATAAATTGATAATGGATATTACACTTGTGAATATGAGCAGTAGTCAGCAAGAGGTAACTTATGAATAGGAACAGAAGAATAAGGTGGGAAAGAATGCTTTATGTGGTTGAAGGAAACGCAAGGTGGAATAAAATGCAGTACAGAAATAACTAATGATTTTAGCAAAAGGTAATATGATCACTTTTTCTTTTGACAATTCACTCCCCCCCTATGCAATACAAGAAATGGAAGGAGAGCACACAGTCTTCAAGAATCCTAACAAATCACACTTTCTAATGCAATACACAGTTCCAGTTCCCCCAGCAAGCTTAGAGAAAACAGGGATGAGTTTTAAACACAGGCAAATTACTTTAATGTGGTTTGCAAGGAAGTGAAAAGGTGCTAAAATTGCTTTTAATTCCCTCTAGAGGTTCAGGGTAGGTGATGGCTACTTTATATTAGTTCAGGCTCACTTTAACAATGCTCTATGAGTTATTACCAAGTTGCAAACGGATTTTAACAAAAGAAAGAATGGAGCTGCTATTTTGACAAGTGGAGAAATTGAGCCAAAATCGCAAATCGCGGTAAATTTCGCGAGTGCGTGAATCGTGATTGCGGAAAAAGTATAAGGAGTAGGAAGTCGGTTCTAGGCTTGTTGGAAAGAATCACAGCTTTAAAATGAAAGTTAAACCACGTTCCTAGCCCAAACGGTTCCAGAGATACGAACGATTTAATAAAGGTAGATTTTCGGATTTAAAGTAAAACTCAAAATGACAGGTGACAGTTGTGCAGCTGCAGAATTGACAGGTGACAGTTGTGCAGCTTTAAAAATGACAGATGACACGATTTCTAGGAGGCTGTTCTACTTAGGTTAAAATAGTTTGGATTAGATTATTTTAACTAAGAGATTGGTTCTGCACAGTTCTGCTAGGTACTCACAATATCAATTTGAAATAGGCATCGTCACGGTCTGGTCAGGTTGGACGGGACTTCCGGCGGGTGGTTCTGAAGTTCCGGCTATCTGGGTCAGCTCTGCTCTCTGGGTCTGTTAAGCACCGGATCTGCTCACAACGGTCTGGGTCAAGTGGCATCTGGATGTAACACTGCTTTCTGGGTACTGGCAAAAGTTCTTGGCAAAAGTTCAAACAGCTCGCCCGGCTGTTGAATAGTTTGGTTGGTTTTGAGGCCTGCTGAAGAGGATTCAGCTGGTGGATTCGGGCCTCTCTGCTACAAATTCTGGAGTTAATTTCTGCTACAGGTTCTGGAGATTGATGGATTTGAAGTCTGGATCTCTGGATGTGAAGTCGTCGGTCAGCATGCTCCGCAGCAAATGGAATTCAATGTCCCTACCTGTCCCAGCAGTCTCTTTTTATGTGTTTTAAAAAGTGGGTGGAGAGGCTAGCATCCCTAAGCCTGCCCCTCTCTTGATTTGATAGGTCAATAGATTCTTTTGTCCCTGATTTGGGAAGGGATAGTGTGTCAGAGTGATGTCATTTTTATGACCTGCAGAAATGACACTCCCCTGGTCAATGTGCACACAAACCTATCCCTGATCCAAATACATATTTCCCAGGTACACAGTTGTTTGACATCACATACACACATCATATATTACTAAAGATAGTCCCTGTCCCGACTCTGGCGTTTCTAGGAGCTTGCATTCAAAAATGGCAACTTATTTTCGATTTTAGTGGGTTTTGCCACATGGGATTTTCATCAAAAATTATACAAAGGTACATTTCCCTTCCACATATATCCCAGTATTTTTCCATGTCTCTAGCTTAAACACATTGTCTACAATAATCATAATTAGCAGGGTTTTGCCCCAGAACATGGTACAAATTGGAGTTTGGACTCAAATCGTGAGGGCATTTTTCAAACTAAGACTCTCAAAGTTGTACATTCCTGTCATTTGGTTACAATAAATTATCACTGTTTCTATAAAATATATATTTGTTGCAATTCAACCCCCCAAGTGTTTGGGTCCGCCTCCAGGAGTCTGGGTGGGTCAGTGATCACATGTCTCTCCTTGCTGGCAGAGGGCTGTTGACAGGAAACACTCAAAATTAGCATACCCCATTCAACAGAAAGAGCCTTTTGTGTGGGCTCCAGCAGGCTGCCTGGAAGTCTCTCCTCAATCAATCAACAGGGTCATGTGATATCCTGCCTCCTAGTGTGGAATCTCTGAGGTGTTACGGTTTCCCAGCCTCTTGGCCTCTGGGAACAGCAGGTGGCTAAGATCTCCAATTAACTAACAAGCTTTGAAGTCCCTGCCCCTCTTGCAACTCCTAAATACAGTTTCCCTGTCAGAGTTTAGACCGCTAGCGCCACCTTGGGGAATTTGGTGGTACTGCATCCATTTTTGAGTTGTCTTGAATTACTGCATTTCAATAGAGTGGTCTTTTGCTTGATAGTATAGGACCCTTGCTTAACATTGTTTTGATGGCATCCTTACAGTAGAGTGGTGATGTGGAACCCCCCACAAGAAGGTTGTATCTTTGGAGTGGTCTCGTGCCAACTGCGCAGTTCTCCTGGATACTGGCGTGAATGTGGGCGGCGACAGCTCATCCCCACATCTACCCACTCTATTGATTTAGTTTGTTCTGGGATAGAATAATGGGCGGCGACAGCTCATCCCCACATCTACCCAGTCTATTGATTCAACATGGGTCAAAACCCTTGACATGAGTAAGCTGTTTCACCCATGTCAAGCACTGACGAGGAAGTCACCTTTTCGTGAGTGTGAGCAGTGTACATTTGAAAAAAGGAGCTGTCTATTTTGTGTGTGTGGGTTTCCCTACAAGCGTCCACCAGTTTTGGGAAATTTTAAGTGTAATGGAAGCAGTGTCAAAACATGGTTGGGAACAATGTGATCTATCCAGGACTGGGTCCTAAACAAACTTATAAATCACTAAAAACGAATCTCCCCAGCAGCAAAAGCCAATTAGATTGCTAAGGGCAGCGTGTAAGAAGCTGAGCATATACATGTTAGCAAAAGAGAAAAGATTAGCCCCGCCCCTGCCTCTTGATCATCATGTATCTACCGTCCTTACCAACCAATCATGCAAAATGGCAAGCCTTGTGAGGGCCTGCCATTTTCCCCACGGCGAGACTACGGGAGTCTGTGTGACAAGTACAAGTTGACAACAGTCAGCAAACACCCACATTTCACACCAAGACTCCCAAGAGGCAGATTTCTCTGAGCTCCAGCAGGCCCTAGTAACCCCCCCCCCGCCCATATCCACACCTCACCGCCCATAATCTATTCTACTCCGACCTCCACCGCAGCCTCTCCGAGCCCCTCTGCAGGCACCACCGCCCACCAACCCGCTATCTATTCGCACCTAAAATCATGACTGAGTGAACTCCCTGCTTGCCTCGTCAGTAGTTGCTAGTCGCCCCTACTCACCTGCTGGCCCGGTCATAATCGTAGGACAGGGCACTCGCTGCGCAACCTGCACCTGTGCAATGTGTGCATCATGGGATGCAAGCACACTAGTCAGCAGGACTGCGGCAGACAGTCTAGGGCTGCAGTGCACATGCGGTTCCCCGGGTGGTGCCCCTCAAAATGCACAGGCGCACTCGCGAGCCTGAGCCCGCCCTGTCGGCCCCGGGCAAAAAATAATGGGATCAGCCAATTCGATGCAAACCACCCAGGCTGGCCTGGATGTTCATTTATGATTTATGTATCCTTCCGCCAAAACTCCAAAGAGGCCCTAAGCCCTGAAGCCTACCGGGGAAAATGACGCTGTCCCGGTGGGCCAGTCCAGCACTGCTAGACACTTCACGTCTGCCACCGGTGTCCCTGACAGGAAGCAGCACAGTACTGGTCTGAGCACTCTTAAAGGGCAATTCAACATCCTGCCCATTTCAGAGCGAATCCTCGCCACTTGCCTCAATACATATCAGAACCTAGCCGGAGCTCCTAGGAATACGTTCCCGGCACAAATCTGGACAGCCGTGGAATCCAGAGTCTGCTTAATGCCCAAGTGCAGAATATCCTTTTTCAACGCCACTGCTTGTCTGTGGCTTCCTAGAATCCCCATGGCAACAACAGAACTAGACAAATCACCCTTCAAAACATTAGTGAGCCTAATGTACCAAGATTATTCCAACGAGCAGCTAATGGTCAATTTAGCGTCCTCTGATGAAAGGGCTGACTTATTACTGTATTTGGAGCTAAGGAAGTCTACCCCCAAATACATGGAAAGCTTCATCGGCAAGGCGCTTGATTGGGACTACCTTAAGATTAAATGACATGCTGTCAGAACATGGGACTTGGAGGGGAAATGGGCTGGCCGAACGCCTGAAGTGAGAGCCTGCTGCCTCCGTGGGGAAGACCAACCGGAAAGGACTAAACACCTATTGTCGCTATGTGCACCTCGGAGCCCCCTACGGTCCCAGGCTCTTATAGCTGCAGGATTACCCAATAATACTACAGCAGAGGAGCTCTGGGCCCGGTACCTAAGCAGCAATCACGAAGCATGTACCATATACTTGACCATTATGTGTGGGAAAGTCTGAAAGATTTTGCCTGTCCTGACGTAGCTATTGTATGGGGTATGGACCCCCCTTAGCCTACTACTTACACAGTGAAAATGGGGTTGGCAGCCTCACGTAGCTTCGTTCAATACCTTTCTTTAGAAGGATGATGTTTTACTATGTCGGCAGGAAATTGAATGCAATTTTCTCTTTGTTCCCTTTTAAATGTACCTGTGAAAGTTTGTATAAACTGTAACACAGTAAATAAAAAAATAAAAAAGAGGGGAAGATCCTAAAAGCCCCTGTCCCTTTCAGGAACAATGTGCTGCCTTTGCACTGTAAAGGAACTAAATGGATGCGTGTTTGGCTGGGCAGTACCTTACCATGTCCTGCTATGTCACGGCGGTTGCTCAACACCCGGCACATGTGATGGCTCTTAGGCTTCTGTGGGCAGCGCAGTGTCCCCTGGGGAGGTGAGTCCACAGTCCTTGCATATCTGGTACCCAAAACATCTGTGTTGCTTGTTTTATGTTCAGAGTACTCGTATAATGTTTGTGTGAGAAAGTACCACTCGAAATACTGATTATCCTGTTCGCGGAAAGATGGAAAGTGAACGCGGTCCCCTTGACTAGAATCGAGCAGGTAGTGGGAAAAGCAGAAATTGCACGCAACAGGATGAACTCCTTTGTAGGGAAATAGACCTCTAGAGTTACAGTGATTGCCTTTACATCAGCTGCCACCAGTCACCTGCGATGTCGCCCATCGCTCTTGCCTATTGAGGTTACTTTTCAACGTATGTCATCCCCGGCCCGATCTTCTGACAGACACAGTCTCATTCCCCAACTACACAGACAACATCCATGTCATCTTTAGACAAGGGGTGGTACCCCGCAGGAAACAGACAGCTACATATTTGACACCTTTCAATTATGGCTGCAGCGTGGGTGCTTGGGGCTGAACCAATTGGAGAGAGAAATACTGCTGCTCGCTTCGCACGAGGATAGCTCAGGGGCAACTTGCTGGCCGTGGAAGAAAGATGAGGCAGAGAAACTTAAGTTCGATCCCTGTGTCCAAGCTTAGAAACCTCTCTGTATTAAGCGCATTATAAATAACCAATTACAGGTCCCCTGCCAATAATTTACGGTGAGAAGCTGCCCTGCAGCCCGGAGCAGATCAGGCCTTAGCACAAAAGCTTGCTGCTGCCACCTGGAGGTCATCCAGGTGAAGGCCATGTATCTCAGCTTTATGTCAAAGAATAGCATTGATTCTTGCCAGTAAAGTCGAGTAACAAGGAAAAAGGACTCGTCCTTTGTAGAAATTACTCGCTTATGCTAGTGGGCGAGTTGATTTTGCAAGGCCCGATGCGTGTACCCATGATCCTTCACGCGCCGAGGTCCTCAAATCGTTTTTTCCCGCCCTTTACGGTTGGATGCTAAAGTTGGAGTGTCCGTAATCTCTATTAAAGCAGTCGAAACTGTTGAGGTAGAGGTTTCGCCGAAAGGTTCAACCCACCGAAAGACGATGCGGTAGGGAGATTGGGGAAGGGCCAAGACACATATTTCTCACGTTGTTTAGAGAGGGCCTTCAACCCCATTCATCATGTCTCCTACGTTTAGAATGCTAGACGACTGGCCAGCTTTCTACCTACCCTGTGGAGGAAACTACTTTTAGGTTTTGCCCACCGTGGAATATTGCCATGGTCAGAGTGTGCAATCGTTGTCTCCCGAGGGATTACGATGACTCTTGATGCAATGTTTGCAAGCTTTTTAAAGTGAAGACTTTAAAAGGGCATTGGGCAAATCATTGGGCAGCCTACACAATGCAGGTGGAAAAGAAGTCTGGCGAATCTACCCCTGCAGCGGAAGATTTTGAGGGAGATAAAATCGGCATCCGTTTCGAGAGCGACGCTGAAGAGCAGTTTTTAGAGGAAACGTTGAATATTTACTAGCAGCGGGCCTCCAGCCCCATAGGACCGACAACCGGTTGTGTTGTGATGTCCACCAGGCTGCACAAGACAAACCAAAGCCATGGTTTGCCACCTGAAGAGCATCCTCCACCTGGCCCTCCCCTGCCGCGGCATGCCTGGTTGGAGGAAAGGACCTCCTGCCACCGCCAATCCACTATGGCCCTTCACGTGACCCAGACTGCTCCTGGACTCCCGCCACCACCCCCCAGCACCCCCCCAAGACTCCCCTCATCACCTCTTCATAGCTCCCATCTACATGGTGTCCTTGCCTGGGGAATCTGCACTGAGGGGCGTTGAATTCAAGGGCTATTCGCACCCTGTTTGTGCAGATGGCACCCTTCCATCCCATCCACCTATGGCTGCGTCATATATTCCCTGCTCTTATTCATGACCAGAATGATGCCTACTCTATCCTATTCTCGCCCCCTACACCTATCCTTTTTATTTTATTCTCCCTTCTTATGTCTTTCTCTATCCCTTTTCGTTCTACTGCACTTCCCATCCCGTCTTCTCTCATCCTCGACCGCCCTCCCATATCCCCCCCACACCTACCTTCTCTATTCTCCTGTTTCTCTTTCCTGTTCTCCTATTCTCGTGGCCAGGCTCTGGAATGCCTGCTTCATGTGTGGTAAGTCACACTCCGTCCTTAGCCAAGTTTCTGTCAGGCAAAGAAATTGTAAGTTAAGATGAAAGAACAGGTCGACTGCTCGCAGTACCTCTACTCATGCTTCCCTCTCCACGCTTGCCACTAAATTCTCCCACTCGATGCATTTCACTGGTCGTGGTGGCGGCACAGGCATCCTGTACCACTCTTCATGGACTGCTTCTTGTCCTTCTAACCTCTCGATAGTCTTCCTTTTGAATACAACTTTTCTTCCTTCTGGAAGCCATATACAATGTATCTTGCTTACTATTTAGCGACCCACCCCCTGTTACTTCCAACACTTCTAATGATGATCAGAACTCTACTCCCCTCTCTGCTTCCCTTCCTCCTATTAGGTGACTTCAATCTCGTCATCCCCATTTATCCCTCTTCTCGAATCTTAGTTTCTTCACCAGTGCCCTACCCAACCTTCCCACATCTCTGGTTGATCTCCTGACCTAATTTACTCTTTTATTCCATTCAATCGTTCTGTCTCTTTCAAACCAATTTATTCTTCTGACCTGACCATCACCTACTATGCATCTCCTTTTCTGCCCCCACCCACTCTCCCTACTTCCTCTACCATCAGTGTCACCTCAACTCACTTTCCTCGCCCTCCTTTCTCTCTTGCCTTTTGTCTCCCTTCCTTCTCCCTCTACTTTTGCCACCCTCCCAGTTGACCTTGCGTCTACAACTCTTCATAACTCCCTTTCTTCTACTGTCAACACGCTCTACCCTTTTGAATCTTTTCTTCCTTCTCGCAAAAAGCCACAACCATGGTTGACACCTGGCCTTCGCTCTCTCTGTTCTGCACTACGAAAGGCAGAGCTTCACTGGGGGGAAAAGTCTTCCTCTGATCTCTCCCTCTCTCAATCTGTACTCCATTCTTCCTACTCTCCCTGATGCTAGCGGAAAACACTACTTCTCTTCTCTTACCTCATCCATCTAATGCCACCCTTATCACCTCTTTCAGGTCCTCCACAAAATGCTCGGTCCTCCTGTGTCCGACCCCTTAGCCTCTTCGCCTCTATCCTCATCTGACTTTTTGCCTTTTTCTCTCTAAAGTCGCTACCCTATGGGCTTCACTATCCCACTCTCCTCTGTTCCTCCACCTGTGGCCTCCCACTTATCTTCCTCTTCTTCTCTCATATTATTCCTGCCTCTCACTGACCTGCATTCTGCCTCATTCCTTGCTCGTGCTCATCCGACAGCTTCCCCGCTTGATCCTCTTCTAATACACGCTATCTACCCTTTGATTATTTCTTTTCTGATGTCCTCCTTCAACCTCTTGCTGTCCTCTTGGACTTTCCTTCTCTGTTTTAAAACACTGTGATTGTCCCCATTCTAAATAAGCCTTCTCTTAACCCGTCTTCACTATCCAACTACTGCCCCATCGCCCTTCTCCCCTTTCTCTCTAAACCTCTGGATGAAGTTGTGTACTCGCAAATCTCCTCCTTTCTTACAGTCCACTCTCTTCTTCCCCCTATTCAATTGCATTTCCATCCTGCACAATCGACAGAACTAGCCCTTCTCGATGTCACCAACTCGCTTCTTTCTCCACGGCACAGCAAATCCTCCTCTATTCTTATTGTCCTTGATCCATCTGCTGCGCTTGACATGGTTGATCAATCCACTTTGCTATCTACTCTCGAATCACTTGGGTTCTCCAGCTCGATCACTGATTTCTTCTGTCCCTATCTTTCTAATCGCTCCCGTGTGTCCTGGGCTGGTCACACCTCCCCATCTCAACATCTTATATATGGGGTCCCCCTAGGCTCTGTCCTGGGCTCCCTACTCTTCTCTATACTATTCCTGTATTTTCTATCGTGGAATTGTTCAACCTTTCTTCTCACTTCAACGCAGACGATTCTCAGATCTTCTTTTCCATCGCTACGTTCTGACTCTCTTAATGCCTCCATGTCATCAAGTCTCTCTGATGACCAGGACAGCATGTGGTTCGACTTCCTTCGCCTTAACCTGTAATAAATTGAGATTCTTTACTTTCCACCCACTTCTACACCTTCTTCTGCCCCTTCTGGCAGCCTCTTTCCTTTAACAGTTCTTCCCTTTTCCTCTTTTGGTCGCAATCTTGGAATCACCCTTGATCCTTCCCTATCCTTTTACTCCCACATCTCAATGGCTGCTTGCACCGGCCGATTTTCTTTAGTTCAATATTTGTAAAATTTGTCCTTACTTATTCCTTCATGTGGTGAAACCTCTCTTCCCCATTGCTACCCTTTCTCGTCTTGACTACTGCTCTGTGCTTCTTATCAGAATCCCCTCTTCTCATCTTACGCCTTTGCGTTCTGTATTCAACTCAGCTATGTCTTCTCTTCTCGCTCTGCCATCTCCCCCTTGCTTCTTTCCTTTTCTCCTCTCCCTTATGACTCTAGACTTTTCCACTTCCTTTGTATTGTCTTCATGTGCAACCAGCGCCTTGCTCCTTAACTTGCTTTCCTTGTCTCGCTCTACTCTCCTTCACGTACCCTCCCCTCCCAGTATCTTCGTCCTTGTACTCCTAAACCTCCCTCTGCCCCCTTCCGTTTTAGCTCTTTTTATCTCCTTACCCTGAAATTGTGGAATGCCCTTCCACTCGCTATTTGCGCCTCCCCCTCACTCCATATTTTCTGTTCCGCCTTAATCCACACCCTTTGACCTCTCTTGCCTCCTCTTAACTCTCTCTAACTACCGCTTGAGGTATCCATCCACATCATTCCAGAGTATCTACGTTAAAAAAAAAAGCTTGAATTACAAAATTGCCAACCCCACTTTCCGCATTTTGTAATTTGGCCTTTCTGTATTTCAGTTGTTTGTCCCCCGCTGGGCATCTGATGTATGCGGCGGACACCCCTGCAGCCCATAGTGCCGAACTAAGAGAGTGGGGACACCCCCGCAGCCCATAGTACCGAACTAAGAGAGTGGGGGCACCCATGCAACCGCTGCTCCACTTATTCAGTATTATGGGATTCGATTTATTATACCAATAATTGTGCATTCAGTCTCTTTTCTCAATTTTGGGGGGTAACACCTAATTTCAGATATTGAACCGTTTTGCTTTTGCATTGATGTGCAACGCTTTGGCAAAAGCGCTTGATAAGTTACAATAAAATAAAAAAAATTTAACAACCCCCTCTCCCACCCCAAAACAGAAAGCATCAAGGCACAGTTTGGAAGTGAGGTCCTGGGCTGAAGATTAGAAGTGGGCAGGCCAGGCTCTAACGGGGGAGCCAGACTGACAATCCTTTCGGGTCGGTAAACCCAGATGCCACAGGCCTGCCACGGTCCCCACCATGGCTGCCCAGCGTACAGCACAAAAAAAAGAATGGGCATTTCTTTCCATTTTGCGTGCGGTGCATGGCAAAATGGAAAGAAATGCCCATATATGAAGAAGAAAAAAACGCCACCCTGATGCCGAGAGGGCACCAAGTCCGCATTTTATTTTTTCACAGTTGACCATTTCTTTCCATTTTGCCTGCGATGCACGAGCAAAATGTAAAGAAATGGCCATATTTCCAAAAAATAAATGCAGCCCTGAAGGTGACTCGCCAGGGCCACGTTTCATTTTATTCCTTTTTCTGGGGGAGCAAAGGATTTCATGGGCTCGGACCATGGTGGGCTCCTGGAGCCAGGCCTGACCCCCTCCAGGCTCGGCCCTATCCTTGAAATCCCTGCCCCCCCCCAACTCTACTGACAACTGAAACAGACTGAGGGCACACATAAACATAAAAGTACAGCAGCGCACTCAACAATTGCATAGAAGTCAAAGCAAAAGGCATCCGAACAGCACTCAAGACGAGTGGGGGTAAACTCACTTCAGACATTAGACCTTAAAATCCTGTCCTGTCTCCCCTTCCTCCCTCTACTCCCTGCTCTTCCTCTGACCTTTCTTCGGCCACCTCTCCTCCCTCATTCTCTGCCTTTCCCCTGTTCTCCTTAGACAAGGTTTCTAGACAAGTCTGATCTATGAAAGTCTCGTCAAAACAGGTTCACCCCTGTTCCTCCAAAACCATCAAGGACCACATCGACACCTTGGCACCTGCTCTGGCTGACTTCTGCAACCACTCCTTCACCACTGGAGTCTTCCCTTCCCCCATGAAGCACTCCCTTATGCACCCACTTCTTCAGAAACCCTCTGCCGACCCGTCCTGCCCGGCTAACTATCACCCAATCTCCATCACTCCTTTACTGTGCAAACTCATGGAAAAGCTGGCCATCTCCCAGCTTAAACGTCACACTGAATCTGTTGGTTGTCTCCATGACCATCAGTCTGGCTTCAGAGCTGCCAGAAGCACAGAAACTCCTCTCCTGAACACCCTTGAAGACCTGCTGTCCAACCTTGATTGCAATACCCCTGTGTCCTCATCTTACTTGATCTCTCTTCTGCCTTTGACACGGTCCACCATGCCATCCTGCTCAACAGTCTCCGTGATAACCTGGGTGTCACTGATCAGGCTCTGACTTGGCTGACTTCTTTCCTCTCTGATCGAGCCTCCGAGCTCCAACTTGGGTCCTTCCTCTCCTCTATCTCCATCTCTACCTGTGGTATTCCCCAGGGGTCTAACCTCTCTACCTGGCTGTTCAACCAATACCTGGCACTCTTGGCCCACCGCATCGCCGCTCTCTGTCCCAACTTTTAGTGCTATGCGGATGATACCCAGCTCATTTTCATGCTCCCCTCTGCCACCTCCTCTCCTTCTCTCATCTCAGACTGTGCGTCTGCTATCCAGGAGTGGTGTGCCGCCAACGACCTCTGCCTTAATGCCAGTGAGACTGTGATTCTCCTCATCAGCACACCTGGTCCCTCCTTTCCTGCCACTCTCTGGCCGGCCTCTCTTGGCCCTCTTCCTGCTCCCACCTGTGAGGCTAGAAACCTCAGGGGCATCTTCGACTCCACACTCTCCTTCTCTCCTCACATCTCTGGCGTCTCTAAGAAGTCACACTACCAGCTGCACCTCCTCAGAGGTATTCTTTCTTTCCTCTCCTTTCCCCAGAAGCTCACTGTCTCCAGACCTCTGGTTCTCTCTAGGCTGGATTATTACAACAGCCTCTTTCTAAATCTGCCTGCCTCTAAGAGACTGACCTCTGCAACTCATCCAGAACAGGACTGCGAGACTTATCCTTGGCCTCAAGCCCAGGGTTCGTATCTCTCCAGGACTGAAATCTCTGCACTGGCTTCTAGTGGCTGGGAGGATTAAGTTCAAAAACCTTTGCATTGTCCACAATGCTGTCTGTGGCCTCAATACCTTCAACTCTCTTTTCCTAAATATCATCATTCTCGAGCTCTTTGCTCATCTACCTCAAACTCCCCCAGGGTCAGTCTCTTCTCCAAGCAACGAGTTGGTGGTAGATCTCTTTCTTTGGCTGGGGCCTCCCTCTGGAACAGCCTCCCTGCCTCCCTGAAACGTGAGGAGAACCATCTCCGGTACCGGATGCACTGCAAAACCTTCCTCTTTGCTTCTGCTTTCTCTCCTCCTCTCCCCTGCTGAGTTCCCGGCTGAAACTGGAACTGCACTGGTCACCTGGCTACCCTCTGATCTTGAGCCCAGGTCCCCTTCCCCGCCAGTTGCACACCTGAACTACCTCCCTGGCAACCCCCGCACTCAGGAACTGTTTGCTGTATCCCTACAGTCCTCTACCAGCACTTGCCACCAGCTGGCTGCACTTTTTCTTATCACTTAATTATTCTTTTTATTTTACTTTCAATCCCATGTACTGCACTTCCCCCTCTCTCTTCCCCCTCAAGCACTTTTCCCCTTCCCCCGTCCCCTGCACTTGCGCAATCTCAGTGTCACCTGGCCTAGTAGGATCGTTGTCTCTGTCCTCCCTCTGTTCCCCCCTTGCCTCGTCGCGCCTTTAAACACTTGTGTAAAGGCGCGTTATAAATGCCATACCATATCATAAAGTAGCTCAATCGCTTATAGAGGACAAATGTGCACTCGTTTCGATATCTGTAGAAGGGAAAGGTGCTTGGCACTCTTCTTCTGCACAGCAGATGATAATCTCACCTGTTTTGGGACGATAGCTCGGGGGCAACGTGCTCGCCTTGGAAGCAAGAAGACATGGATCACCACAGGTTCGATCCCAGGGTCTGCGCTTAGGACCCTCTGGGTATTAAGCGTGTTTTAAATAACCCATTACAATCTGAAAATGACCCGGGGAAAAAGGTCAAGTTGACTTGGTGTTATGAGTGGGGAGCGTTAATAACATATTTCTCGTGGGCATTTGGCACGATTGGGTAAGGTTTGTGGTCCCGTTTTTTGTATGAAACTCGATATGCGCTACTTCCGTTTAAAATGAGCTTCTGGTCGAGTTTAATGTGAACAGCAGTGTGTCTTTGCTGAACTCTCCGGGGCAAGGAATGCTATGGGCCTGTTTGATGCCTCAGTCCTCTCCCCATTAATGTTGTTAACGCATTGCTCCGTTCGGGAGGGTTGCTTACCACAGCTTTGGCATTTATCTGGTGTATAATGTTCTATTGGTTAATGCAGCAGCACGTTAGCGTTTCAGCGGACACGCCCTTGGAATTATCTTCTGAAAAGGTCACACGTGCACGGGCTGCGTGGAGCACAGTACCTGTGAACGTGTGCCATCTGCAATCGATAGTCCAAATCGCCGTCGGTCATCAGGTGCCGGGGTCATGTAGAATTCTGCTGCAAAGTCAGCTGCTAAATGCTGACAGCAGCCGTGCCAAATTACCGGCGCCAAGTTGGCTGCCGCGCCGCAAGGGGCTCTGCGGCCAGAGTGGTGTGGCAAAATGGCCCGCGCCGAAACGTGGCGTACCGCTCCTGCAGAGCTCTGCCTTGCCACACTTCTACTCTAGTGCCCCCTAGTGTTTGCAGTAACCCCTTCTAGGCTTGCACCCTTTTACACGTGCTGTGGCAGTGACAATGGAATTAGAAGCAATGTCGCAGAGCAAATCTGGTCTGATCCCATAATCGCGTCTGAAGGGTTTCTATTTACACTTCCAGGCGAAAATAGCCCCTGATCTAATATGGTGATGTCCGTGTGGGGGCATTTGCGACACACCCCGGGTGATGGCAAATCCCAAGGAGGATGGAAGAGCAGTGTTAAATATACACGCATGCATTTCCTTATTTCTTTATTCCAAGTTTTGTAATGTGCTACCTTGCATCCAAAGTCGCTTCAAGGCATACTGTTGCTTATCGCTAAGCCAAAGTAGGACGCACACACACGGAGATGTTTCTCACACGTCTTTATTATCTTTCCACCAACCGTTAACTGGCGCTTTTCGCTCCTTACCCATAACTCCCCCATTCCCAACAACAACGTCACTGGCTCCGCCTCTCCAACGGCGGGGGCCAAACATTAACCCTGGAGTGGCCGGTAACACCACCCCCGGACAATATATCCGAACATCAACTCAACACTCTTCAACTAGTCACGTCGGTTTCTTGATTGTCCGACGCGGTCTTCCATATTGGGCCACTGACCCGGATGCGTTCTGGGTTTCTATATCAGGGTCTGTCCCTCCTGGATCTCCCTCAGGCGGGGTCCAGGTCATCTCGTGGAGTCCGCGGTTCCAGGGTAACCGGTCTTTGAGGTATAGAAATCCATGGCTACTCGCTCCCATGGGTGATCAGGTATTTGCGTGTGCTGTAACGGGGCAGGGTTTTCAGATGGTGACGTGCACTGACAGGCGTGACAGTTCTTCACCCACTCATCGACTGCTGCATCTTGGAAGGGGTACCATACATGGCACCTCAGCTGTTTCTTTAGTGTTTTCAGCCCCTCTGTGCCCTTCATGGGCTGTGTGAACAACCTCACTCCTTAGTGTGGCTGGGATGACTATCCGGCATCCCCGGAGTAGGATGTTGTTGTCTTTTACAGCCAGTTCATTGTGCACTCTAGCTAGTCTCTCGATTTCCTGCTTGCTCACTCCCGAGTGGGCTAGCATTGCTCTCTGGTAGTCTCTCCATTTGCTGGTCATCGTGAGGCTGATGGCGAGAGCGGTTGTGGGGTCTGCGCCCTAACCGGCAGTGACCATCTCCAGTGACAAAGCTGGTGGTAGTGAGTTGGAAGCGATGTAATGCACGTATGCGACATCCCCTTTCCGAGTTATTGGGGCTCCGACTGGGTGTCGCGACAAATGGTCAGCGGGGTTAAGTTTGCCCCCAGGTCGGTGGATGATGTAATTGTATTCTTGTAGGCGAATGCCCCACCGCTCGATCCTTGGGGGCATCTTGGTGTGTGGGTTCCCAAACAGGGAGAGAAGTGCCTGTTGGTCTATAATCAGAGTGAATTTTTTCCAATTAAGAAGTTGTGGAAATGTTCACACGCCCAGACTGCGGCTAGGCTCTCTTTTTCTGCCTGGGAGTAGGCCATTTCCGGGGTTGACAGGGCCGTGCTTTCATAGGCAACCACATGTCTAGGGTTGACATCTGTGCCGCTGGTTTGGGCCAGGATGGCTCCAAGGCCAACTGAGCTTGCGTCCACCACCACCTCCGTGTGCCACGACTGGTTAAAGTAGGTGAGGCAGGGAGCTTCGGTGAGGGCTTGCTTGATGTTAGTGAAGGCCTGTTGACATGCGGGAGTCCATTCAAATACTGCCTCTTTTTGTAATAGTCTCCTGAGTGGTTCAGTGAGGGAAGCATAGTGAGGTATGTATCTTGAACAGTACCCCGCCATGCCCAAGAAGGAGCGGACATCTGCAACCTGCTTAGGCTCACTTAAGAGTTGGTGATCATGTCGACTTTGTCGGGGTCCGGCATCATCCCCTCACTGGAGAAGATGTGTCCAAAGATTTGAAGCTTCGTCTTGCTGAAATGCCATTTGGTGATGTTGAGTGTGAGGCCAGCCGCTTGTAACGCTTCACAGATGGCATACAGTGCTCTGTCATGGGATTCCTTTGACGATCCAAACACAAGAATGTCGTCGCTATATTTCAGAGCACCCCGTATGGGTCTTATGATTTGGCGGATGGCTTCCTGGAAAATCTCGGCAGCGGACGAGATTCCGAAGTTTAGTCTCCGGTACCTGAAGAGTCCATCGTGCGTTGCGAACGTCGTTATCGCTCTAGAGTCCGGATGCAACTCCAACTGATGGTAACCCTGGATCAGGTCGAGTTTAGAGAACATCTGAGCGTTATTTAGCTGTACAATCATGTCTTCGATGCATGGACCTGGATGCCTCTCACGTTGGATGGCCGTGTTGGCTACCCTCATGTCCACACACAAACGTAGCTTGCCTCCTTCCTTAGGTACAACCACGAGGGGGGACACCCATGGTGTCGGTCCCGTTGCTGGTTCAATGATCCCGTCAGAGAGAAGTTGTTGGAGTGCACTTGACACTGCCTCTTGGAGGTGGAAGCCTACTCTTCTGGGGTGTTGTGGCACCGGTCTCACCGAAGGATCAATGTGGAGTTTTATGGGGGGGCCCTTAAGTTTCCCCAGACCTGAGCATAACTTTGGGAATCTCCTTGTAATATCTCCTTGCGTGCTGAGGTTCTGGGATTGATAGCCCGCGATCGTGCCGATGAGCTTCTTCGAGTCCTGTTTGTTCGAAGTTGCAGTTATGGTGTCTCCCGCCTTCACGTGAATTTCAATCAAAGCTAGGCGAGATGCCGTGTGGTAGCTGAGCAGGCATCGGCTTCTGGCAAGTGAGCGAATGACATGGATGGTAGTGTCCACTTGGCGGCCGTTCAGGAAGAAACATTGCGCGAAATGTCCATCGGACTGCAGGGGTGTGGCAGCTCCCCACTGAAAGATTCGCAAGTGTGATGGGTTGAGCGCTGGCGGGTTCGGTATCCTGGCATAGTCCTGCTCACCCATGATATTTACGGTTGCACCCGAGTCCACCATATGTTGGAATTGGCAGTTTGCCATCTTGATCGGAATCTTGAGGGCTTCTCTGGCCTCTTCGTTGTCGAGTGTGAGGTTGACAAACTCGTCCTGGTTGTATGGATCATAGGGAGCATTGTAGGCGGTCGCTGGATCGTCCTGATAGAATTCTTCAGCCCTGAATTCTGCCGGCGGGTTGTCATATTCATCCATGAAGTATCTAGCCTGATCCGCTTGGTCAGGTATTGGCGGATATCCTGGTTCTTGATATTCGTCAATGGCTCTGACATATCGTCGTTGATTTTGTTGATAGTATCTTGGTTGTCTATATTGTGGTGATGGTGGACTGAATGGTGTCCTGGTAGGTGCTTGTGGGCGCGTCGGGGGGAACGGTATGCCTTCTCTGCACACTGAATGAAAGTGTCCCTCTCTCCCGCAGTTTGTGCATCGTTGTGATATAGGCATGACCCTGAATGTGGAAAAGTTATACCACAGCGATAGCATTGTCTCTGTTGATGCGGGACTTGTGAGACTTGTGTTCGGTACGGGTACGATCCTCTGTCACCCTGGTGAGGTAGCTGTATGGCTGCGATGAGTTTGTTGGTGTCTTGTTTGGGGTTGCTGGTGCCGCCCATGGATGAGGCTTGGGCATCAACCCTCTCATATATGCGAGCGAGCTCACTGACGACAGGAATGGTGAGGGCTTCTTCAATAATTGTTTTTTGAGTGCAGTGGAGAGACAACCTTCCTTGACCCTCAGTCGTATCGCCTCCTCAAGGGAAAACACATCGAACTGGCAGTGTGCTCCCTTCACTCTTAGGCGAGTTATAAATTCGTCCACTGTCTCTTGTGGCAATTGCGTACATTGGTTAAATAGGTATCTCTCGTAGTCTCGATTTACTTCAATGATGAGGAGTTTGGCTAGTGCTTTGATCAGGTCTGCAAAGTTGTTCTGTTCAGCTGAGGGGATTGTTTTTACGATAGTCTTTATTTCTCCACCTACCAGAGTGAGGAAAATGTCTCTGATGTTGGGGGAATCACCATCTCCTGACCCCCTCACAAAGTGCTGAAAGTCCTCCATCCAATCAGTCCATCTGGGCCCTTTAGTGGCCTGGGGCGTCATGGTGAAAGGCAGAGGCATCCGCAGTTGTATGGATTTCATTGCGCGGGCAGTCTGGGGGGGCGCAAGGTTGCTCATAGTTTGGGTTGATTGAGAGGCCCTAGTTGCCCCCCCGTCTGGATGTGGAGTTGGGCTGCCTGAATTATAGCGTTTCGGCGGGATGGTCTGGCTCCTCGGGTTTGGGATAAACGTCCACTCACCAGTGCGTGCGTGGGCTGCAGCAGACAGCTGTGAGGTCCTTGAAGCTCGTGTTGCTCAGGAGGAAGTATATGTGCTAGGAGGCTGGTAGGGGGCTGGTAGTCCCTGCAGCAGCACGCCGTTCGTGTGAGGAGGAGGAAATGCCAACATAATGCAGGCGGGCCCGTGTGCAGGATCACTCACAGGCGTATCCTGGGGCGGCTTGGCGGACTGCCAGTGCTTGACGCGCGCTCCCAGCTTTCTTGACTTTGTGCGTGGAGGAGGAGTTGGAGCCCCAGTCAGATTCAGCGCCTGGGCGTCTGCGACTTCACCTCGCATGAGTGTGTCGAAGGAGGAGGAGACCTGGCAACTTGCCCAGGTAGGCACACCTCCGTTCCGATCGTCTGTTGCTGTGGTATAGGAGGAGGAGGCTCGGTGGGCAGTCCAATGCCCGAGCTAGCGCGGCAGATTGCTGTTGCCTGCGTTGAAGGAGGAGGAGGAGGCTCGGCGGGCTGTCCAACGCCCGAGCGAGCGCAGCGGATTGCCGTTGCCTGCGGTGAAGGAGGAGGAGGAGGCTCGGCGGGCTGTCCGATGCCTGAGCAAGCGCGGCGGATTGCCGAAAGGAGGACTCCGGTGCATGCAGGGAATGGCCTTGGCGCATGCAGGGAATGGCCTTGGCGCCAGTGTTGCTTATCGCTAAGCCAAAGGAGGACGCACACACACAGAGATGTTTCCCACACTTCTTTATTATCTTTCCACCAACCGTTAACTGACGCTTTTCGCGCCTTAACCATAACTCCCCCATTCCCAACAACAACGTCACTGGCTCCGCCTCTCCAATGGCGGGGGCCAAACATTAACCCTGGAGTGGCTGGTAACAGACACCACCACAAACCTGGCTATGCTGTACTTGTACCAGTTCGAGAGGAAAATGTGCGGTGACCTTGTACGTGGTGTACCCGCACCAGGGTGTGAGCGAAGCTTGCACTGGTCCCGTTTGCGTTATACCTGCACCCGTTTATGAAAGAAGTTTGAACAGGCATTGCTCTGCCAATGCCGGACTTTTGCACATTTGTAAGGGAAACTTACACTGTCCCCGGCATGCTATGCCACTACATGGCTCCACGTGTTTGTGTGGCAAGCTTCCACTTGCACCACCCACATCATTCTGATAGGTTTTGAGAGAAACTTGCACTACCCTGATCCAGGTTGTACTTGTCTAAGGCAAGCTTGAATTGGCCATGCCTACAGTGTGCCTGTAAGCGTTATATTTCTGTGGGAGCCTTGTCCTTTGGCAACTGAGTGTGCTGGATTTGGAAGGAACGCTCATACTTTTGGAAACTTTGCATCCGCGATGCCTACGGTGTGACTGCACAGGGCTCTTGGGAGTGAAGTTGGCCCTGCTGCTACCCACGCTGTACCAGTAGCTGGTAGTGTTGCTGCCTACCTGGCCCCAGTGTGTGATGGAAGTGTTCCTTGTGCTGTACCAGTTCTTTGTGTGTGGGGGCCACTTGCCCTGATGTGGGCTGCATTGGACCTTTCCTTTATGCCTGGAAAGGTCAGTACTGTCCCTGTTTAGTGAGTTAAAGAAGCGCCAAGATACCCCCGGGTGATCGTGTGCTGAATACATTTCATTAACATAACATAACAAAAAGCAGCAGTGTGGCCCACACTCACGAAACACAATTAATGGCATCACCCAAGAGAGTAGCACCAGGGGTTCTTTTTGGGCAGTTTAATGGAAATTATACATTTGAAAGAACATTGGTCAAAACTCCCAGCTGCCCAGTTCACTGAAGCCCCTATTTGGGACAGCTGGCCGAAGCAGAGTTACTGCCCCATGTCTGTAACCTGTGCTAAGGGTGACTCATTGGTGGTTAGCAGCCTGGGCAAATAACCTTTTCCAGGTGGATACCCGCAATACATACAATGCTTGGAGTAGCTCACTACTTGCTTGGTGCTGGCTGGCACAGCCACACTCCTATTCCCCTCCCAGATCTCAGATGAATTCTCTCCTCTCAGCAGCAAATGCATGGCATTTCTTTGCCATCACTGGTACCCGGAAGAGGCACCACAGAGATCTACCATCAACCCGAGCCTCCTACCACCCTCTGACTTCCACAGCGGTTACTGTCACTTTAGTAAAGGTAGAATGAATGTGGGCGGAGGCAGGCAGGACACAAGCAGTAATACCTTAAGCAAAGTCAGCAGTAGCTCAATCTACACATTGGGGGGTGTTGGAGCAGAGCCAGAGGATTTGGTGGGTGTAAGGAAGAGGCTCCTTGCAACAACATTTGAGCAGATGTCTACATTATGTCATTACAGTGGCCCATAATGGCCCTCAAAACTACAACACATAGGTGTGTGTTTGTTTGTGTGTGTTGAGATGGGGATGCTTCAAGGCTATTCTTTACAATTCCACATAAAGCTGCTTTATAATCCTGCCTGATATTTGCACTTCTAATATTGCCTGATCTGGTTACTGTTTCTAATCCTGCCTTTGCGTTAAACATTTTGCATGTAAGAGAAGGGTTGTCCAACTCCAGGCCTGGAGGGCCGGGTCCGAGTCGGGTTTTCAGGATACCCCTCATTAATATTAGTGAGATAAATCTGCACACAATGATTGTAAATGTATGCACTTTTTTCATCATGAATATTAATGCGGGATATCCTGAAAACTCGTCTGGATCATGGCCTCCAAGGCCTGGAGTTGGACAATCCAAGCTGAAGCATGATGGCAAAAGGTAAAATGATAGCGTGTGAACGCTGTGGGTAATAAATGCATGTGAAGAGATGAGGACCCATCTAGCATAAGGGGATGCTATAGTCAGGACACATGGGGTTGGTAGCAGTAACTGCTGCATGAACCTTCGCCTAGGGTGCCAACATTTCTTGCACCAACCCTCCTTGTTCCCAGGGGGCACCGCCTCTTGTATTCCCTGTTAGTCAGTGAATGGTGCCGCTTACAGCATGTCCCTCTTATGTCTACGGAAGTCAGCAAGCAGGGCCTCCTATCACTGAGGGTCAACAGTGAGACATATTTCCTCTCTGTGTGATTGCCTACAAGAGGTTCCATTCATCAGTGGCAGTCGCTGGGAGTAGGGAAAAGGCTACCTCTCTCAGATTGATGGGTTTTCACCAATTCTTTGACTTATTCTGACACCACATGTCTCTAGGACCAGCATGAAGACCAGGACTCTACAACTGACCAACAATAAACAGAGAGGAACATCTCTAGTACCAACCAAAAGGTCACATGATGGTCACCCAGTGATGACATCATCTGTTCCTCTGCATTACTGCACCTCGATCACATGGATCTTGACGGCTGTGGGAAGGCATGTTTTGCATGGAGCTCAATGCGGGGCCTTTGGCATGAATTCTCGCTCTTCAAGATAGTGTGCGGTTAAGTCGGGGAACTAGACCTGGGGAAGGGTCTTCATGTCTCTGCCGTATTGACGTTGATATAGAAATGCATGATAGGGGAGTTCAGGCAAGACCAGTCGAAAGCATTGGTCATATTCAGATGAGGTAAGGTTTCTCTGGAGGTTGTACCCTAGGATCCTGGTGGTGCCCGGCTGCCATGGCCTGAGGTTGTCTGCCATCTTTTCTGGTCCCACTGGCCCTCCGTCAAGGCACAACCTCCTGGTCTCCCGCACCAGGGTCTCTAAAGCCTCCAGCTCCCGCTTCATTCTTGAGGGCCCGTAGCACTGGATCTTCTTCCACAAGGTCTTGTTGAAGTGGTCATAGAGGTCAACATCTAGTTGGTTCCAGAGGATGATCTGCCGGGATGTGTCTTCATTGATGTGAATTCTGTCTCCCCTGGTTCTGGCATTCAGTTGGACGTAGACAAGGTCTTTAAGGTCCAAACCCAGAAGATCTTTGACCAGAATTAGGGACTCGTCAAAGTATTCTGCGATCATTACCAGGTGAAAATCAAGCTCAAGTTTTTGTAGTTCTTTTTGCCAGGCATCATTCACCAGGTTCCTTGTGCTGTTCAACCCTAGGTCGAAGGTCATTGGATTTTTGGCCAGACCATTTGTGATGTACCTAGGGTCGTAATAGAGATGTGTGGCGGAAAGAAAAGTTGCAAGTAAATCCCCAGACACGTTTGACACTTGCTCGAAAGCCGGGACCGTGTTTCTGTAGTAGGTGAACACGGATTCAAAGGTTCTCACTGGGTCCCGGAGGATGGTGATGTAGAGGGTGCCGCTTGGCATGACCTCCCGCAACTCCAGCATGTCCAGCCGCATGTGGCTGCAGAGAATGTTGAACTCTACGGCGTGGCTAGGCAGATCTTCCACAAAGCCCTTGGCAAATTTCTCAGGGTAGGCAAATTGATAGGTGTAAACTGGAAATGCAAAAGTTAGACCCTTCCTCTCCCCCAGGCGGAAGAGAATGTTCTGGAAGGTGCTGCTCCCGGTTTTGTGCGTTTTCAAGAACACAACGTTTTGGCTTCTCTCTTCATTGGCCGCGATACACTCCTTCACAGTGGGTTGCTTCTCACCAAGCCTGCTGCTGACCGCAAAGAGTTTGGTTTCTCCATTTATGTTTACTCGAGAGATCTTCCTGCAATGAAAAAGATACTGCAGAATTAGGCTAGCATCCAGTATAAGAAGTGCAATATGAACGAATTTACAAGCCTGCAAGTTTTGGCAACTTCTGATAACATATTCCCATAATTTTTGTATTATGTTCAACCAAAGAACGAAAGGCCAGTTGTGTATTCAGGATATTTCCTGATTTGTATTTATTTATTGTGCATTTGTAAGGCGCTTATACATCAAGTAAATTGTATTCCAAAGCACCCACAGGGGAACAGGGAGGGAACATGGGAATGAAAGGCAAATGTAATAACAAGGAAGAAAGAGCGAGGCGGTCCTACTAGGCCTTGTGAGCATTCAGAGCTGGCAAGTGCAGAGAGAAGGGATGAGGGAGGGGGGTTAGTGCTATGAGTACCATGGAGGGAAGTGCTAGCAGCTGTTAAGTGCCTGGCAGAGATCACTTGGTAAGAGTGCTCAACTGGCAATACAATATGTGCAGGCCTGTGAGATAAGTGCTGGGAGTTGGAGGAGGCTGAAGGCTATTGCGGTGGGGGGGACAGGACCCAGAAGGACACAATAACGGCCCTGGTCACCAATCTCAGCTACTGTGGGGTTTAGCAAGGGAGGGAGAGGGGGAAGGAGGAGGTGAAAAGGAAAGCTAGCTTCTGGAATTTGAGAAGATCTGGCTCAAGAGAGAGAGGAAAGGGGAGGCTGTTCCAGAGGAGGGAGCCAGCCGAGGAAAGAGATCGGCCACCAGTTCACTGTTTAGAGAACATGCAGAGGAGCGTAAATACCTGGAGGGAGAGTATTTAGTGAGAGCCAGTGGTAGTTAGCGTGGTCCCTGGCCCCAGACGGCCTTTTGGATGATGCAGAGGGATTTTAATTTGATCCTTGCAGCAACCAGGAGGCAGTGGAGAGATTTCAGGGCTGGAGAGATGCGGTCCCTGGGCTTGAGGCCAAGGAAAGGTCTTGCAGCCCTATTCTTTATAGATTGGAGGGGACATAGAGAGGTAGAGGGTAGATTAAGGACAAGGCTGTTGCAATAGTCGAGCCTAGAGAGTGCCAGAGCTCTATGTGCCTGTTCTTCTAGAGGGCCAGTTTGGAGGTGGCGGAATCACACGCCAAGTAGATCTGACGCCCTGCTTTGGATGAATATGTACTTTGAAAGTGCTACCACTTTGCAGCAGGTAAGATAGCACAGTAAGTTAAGCACTTCCCTTTGATATTTGTTTGAAGCCTGCCGATTCATTTCTTCATTCTTCTGAGGTCGAATCATTGAGTACTGTTGAGTTGGTTAGCAATAACACACTATCAGATGCCACAAAACAATTCAGTTTGTGCTATGCATTATATAATTGGTGAATATTATCATCATCATCATCATTATTATTATTATTATTTACATCTGACTCTTTTTTAAAAAAAAATACCTGCATCTATAGCTCTGACATTATTCTACGATTACAATTGTTAAATAGTGTACACAGGAATACATTTGTTTTGCACTCTTCCAGTGAGGGTGCATCTCTATTTGTCATTACCCACCAATATATTTAGGTGATTTGATAAATATATATGTAGATTTAGAGGAATAGGAACATTCCTTTTACATTGTCAAACTCTGTGGTGACTTGAAATTTCCTATAGGAGTATATTATTCCTTTTGGTACACAGCCATTCTTTCCTCTCTTTTAATACATATGTATTTTTTGTATTTTTATTGGACTTTATATAGCGCCTTTGTCCAAAGTGCTTTACATAGATAAAACAAATGGTACAGAGTAATGATCAAAAGTACATGTCAACATTCAGACACTTCCGGTAACAGGCAATCAAGGGCAATGAAGCAGGTGAGCTTTAAGGTAACAACGGAACAGAGAATAAGTAGTAATGGAGCGGAGAGACAGGGGGAGCATGTTCCAATGAAGAGGAGCAAGGAGCTGAAAAGAATGAAAATGGGATTGAGCACAGGGTCGGCGGGGGATATCCAACCGGAAAAGACAGGAAGAGCGAAGAGAGCGAGAAGGAGTGTAGAAAGAAAGAAGAGAAGCAAGATAGTCAGGGGCGAGCCCATAAAGAGATTTAAAAACTAAACAAAGAAAGCGATATTTAAGTTGGGAATTAAAGGGTAGACAACCAAGAGAGACAAGAGATGGAGAGGACAAGTCCTGATAGGAAAGAAGACAAAGTAAACGAATAGAAGAGTGATAGATTGATTCAAAAGGGGCAAGATGTGAGCAAGGAAGGCCAAAAAGCTTGACAGAACAATAAAATAAGAGAGAAAAAATTAGTGAAGAGATGAGAAGTTTCGTGGCATGAAAAGTGAGAAAGGGACAAACTCCGCGATAGAATAGTCATGCAATGGTTTGCTTTCTTCGTCTCAAACAGAGAAAAACTCGTCCATTATGGCCCCAATAAATCTGAGTGCCACCCAATAACCTGAAGAATTCCAATAGTTTCCATCCTGTGCACAGTCATCTTCAACCTCTACATGAAACCAAGGATGGGACAGTCTTTGCCAACACAGACATCGAGAAATACCAATTGACACACAGCTTTAAAGATCAAGAGCATCAGACGTATTCTTCGACTCAAGCACTGCCTGTCCCTCATTCATGTCCGGATGCAAATTGCGTACCTAAAGCACAACCCAATAAAGATCAAATTAATTCTCCTAGCTAACCCCACCAACCCTGCTCAGGGCCAGAATTTGCTGACTAACATGAAGCTCAACAGATTAACGCTTCAATTCTCAACCAATGCAAATGCTCTCTGCTTTAACATTAGCTGTCACTTCTGATTCAAAACACACATCACTAAGAAGACCCAAACAGCATGCTACCCTCTATCGTTCCTCCACAAAGTCAAGGCGTTCATCCCTGCCACCAGTTTCAGAACAACCATCCAAGCCCTAGTAGTCCCCTACTGGGTAGTGACAAAGCCCTCCTCTTAGAAGTGCCAAATGCCACCTTCCCTGTTTGACAGCCAGTCAGCATGCAGCAGTACGGCTCATCATAGGACAAATAAAATGTGACCACATCACTCCCTCCTCAAGTATCTGTACTGGTTGGCCCTTCAAGCATGCATGTTCAAGACTTCCTACCAAGCAGTCAAAACAAAAACACCACTAGACCTGGCAGAGAACCTCACCAGCTCTGTACGCCACTATACCAACAGAAGCCACTACGTAGCCAGACTGTAAACAAAGAGCTGCATGAGAGAAGACTATGAACCAGGCCTTTTCCTGCTTTGCACCATGTCACAGTTTATTGGACGGTCACTCAACTCAGGGAGTTCCTGTCGCACAGCAATGCACTTAGTTGATTCAAATTTGGTTAGGCCTCCAACCTGTATAACGACAATCAGCAGATACCATCTGTATCACCAATAAGCTAAAACCAGGCATAGTAATAATATATATTTATTCAAATTTTACTACAATGAATACTAAATCAATAACGAGGACAGCCACTAACTCTGTGGCCCAACACAATAATCAAAAAATGCAAATTACTGGCATCAATTGCCTGACATGTATCTCTTGATAGACTTTCAGTTACCAGTTGATAGACTTCACAACAAACACAGGTTGAAATTGAAGATTTGGAATCAAAACACACATAGGATTTTTTTTGCACATTAACGGATTGGAAATGTAAATACACAGTGATGGCTTGGGTTATCACAATGCTCTTCTCTGCCAGGAACCCTCCACCCCTAGGTATTAGATATATATGACCCATTAGTTTGAAGGGAAGGTACATGGAGTGAGATTATAATGGGAAATTCGTTTGAGCTTTTATTTGAAAGGCAAGATTTGGGAAATGAACTCAATGGGAAAATTGTTTGGGGAACACATATTCAAATGAAATGCAGGGTTTGGGGAATTTTGAATGAATGGAAAAATTTGTTTGGGAACAATTCGTTTTCACAGGGAAAGCAGGGTGTTGAGATTTTAGTTGTTGGGGACAGTAGTACATTCAAATGAACATCAGGGTTACCCAATTACATTAAAGACTACAGTCATTTACTATGCACTGGGATAATATTGGTCAATTTCGAATTTTGACAAAAACATCACCCTGTGGTAGCTGACCCTATGGGAATTAATTAATTTATATTTTTAGTTAAATAAGAATAGGGGAATAACGCTTAAAACGTATATGGTGTTTTTCTCTAGGGGAATTAATTAAGTGATATATTTAGTCAAATGTGGTCACGGTCTACACAGATTGTACACCCACCCACCCATCCACTAATTGAAAGGTATTAAGGCAGGTTGCCTCCCACACAATTGATAGCTTTGGGATATAGCTACTTACATGGGAGATCTTTGTTCTTAGCTCAGGAAGCCACCCAGGTTTTAGACCCTCTTTCATGAATAGGTGAGCAACTCACACCTCTGATCTCTACTCTATTCACAGCAAGGTCCCACCAGCCAGATTTTAGACCTCTCTCTCAGAAAGGACTCCCAGCTTTCAGGCAAAAGTCCCCAGCAAGTATCCCAGGATCTCCTGTCTATCTGCTCTCCTGGGTGTCAGCCTTCCTTTTGGCAGCTCTCAGTTGCTGTTAGTCTGCTCAACCCCTTTTTCCCATCTGTCACTTTTAAATTGAAAACTGATATTATATAGCGTTGATGACACTTACATATTATGAATATTACCACGCTAGGGATTGGACATCTCTCTTTCTCCTCCCCCACTAATCTGCCAGCTGATAGGACAAGGAGTTTAGAGGTCTGTATTATGGATAATGGGGGAGGAGGAAGGTGCATCATTTCAAAATGACATGATTTTGCATTTGGTTTTTTACACACAATCTCACTACATGGCAACTACCTTCTCTTTTCAG
Source organism: Ambystoma mexicanum (assembly GCF_040938575.1). Taxonomy (NCBI): domain Eukaryota; kingdom Metazoa; phylum Chordata; class Amphibia; order Caudata; family Ambystomatidae; genus Ambystoma; species Ambystoma mexicanum. The sequence continues at coordinate 1,204,760,109 of NC_090926.1, read as the reverse complement.
ATAACTGCATAAACATATATATATATTGAATTCTACATTTTATGGCGAATCAGGGAATACTCAATTTATTTTGGCACATGTGCCGAAATAGTGAAAAATATGCCACTTCACAATTCAAACATTAATGTCACAATCTATCACCTCACCAACTTTCGAATTCCTCCAAATTATGAGGTCAGGATCATGGTTTTCTTCTTAACTCAAATTCTATACATCACACATGGTTAATATCCGCAGGGAACTGACGGCTTTGCATGGCCTTTAATATGAGACCTGAATGAGCTCAAATGGATGCACAATTCTCTTTTTATTCTACAAAAGGAGGCCCGATGTTAATAGCAGTGCATTACTATGGAAGGTCGTAGTTTCATACTCCCAACAAAGCCCCTCATGAGTTTCATTTCCCGCTATTGACATGTGTCCTGAACATCTGCTTATCAGTAGATGCCTGTTTCTACACAGTGTTTGAAGATCCATTAAGGCACTGAGATGCCATTTATTCGGGTCGAGTCAGCTCTAAAAGGTCATTTCTGTTGGCCGGCTTATCTACACCTCACAATTCTGATCTAATTCTTTATATTTCTTTGTATTTTAAACTAAAAACCAGGCCTGTTTCCCTAGTGTGCCTCAGCCAAAGTCCTGGAGGCCAAAGTTCTAGATTCACAGCCGTTCAGTGGGGGGGAAATAGCAGCTGCCAGATACATGCATCATTCTGAGAAAGATAGCATTTTAAATCAAAAAGATGTGTTTTAACATGTAACATATGGTATTCCACCTGGGCCTGTCCTCCAGGAATTAACTATTTCCTTAATACCATAATTAAAAAGATACAAGCCTCACTTTCAGTATTATTCACACATAGGCCACTGTTAACACAGGAAACTACTGTTCACTTCTACAAAAAGTTGGCCTTTCCATTTAAGTGGCAGTTCATTTGCGGAAAAGTGTCTTTCTCTATGTCAAATGAAATATGCCACTTATCTTCACTTTTTGAATCTAAGGCACAATCCTCCTTTTTATTTTTCATATGCACAGCATTTCATTGTATCTTTTCATATGTGCACTGCTGCAGTTTTGAATCTGTCAAAACTTGCCTTTGCCAGTTTACACAAAGTCAGCATCTGTAGCACCACATGTCTTTTTGGAATCCATTGCACACATTTAGCAATATTACAGTTCTGAGGGGCACACTCCTTCAGCAGAGTGCCTTTCCATTTTGACAAAGTTGAGGGAGCCCCATTTTCGTTCACTCACTCGGCCTCATGTTGGAAAAGAAGTGTTTTGGACTGGCCTGCATATTCCAATAGGTATCAACATCACCCAGCTTCATTCTTATAATGGGGCCTTGCATGGCCTCTCGATCTCTGTCACTCTGGGGCTGTATTTTGACCCTACAACCCTGTCTCTGGAAAAAGTAACCTGCAGAGATCAGACTAGCCACATCCACCATAAATTCCAATAAGGACCTGAAGTCACTACTCTTCCAATAATATTTCACCAATCACTGATTGCTATGTATCCTCCACATAGCCCCTTACCCATCCTGGCAAACTCTACCTGGAATGCCTGGGATGTGTACACCATGGAAGCGCTCAAGTGCCTCGCTGCTAGTTTGTGCCTGATAATGTCATGCACACAAACACGCATACATACAAGTGGTAGCATGCAGTGGTCTTCCTATGTTCCTGTACTCGAGTACAGCAGTACCTAAATTAAACATTCTATCATAATAATAAATAAATGTCCCCTTTTCATCAAACAACTAAACTGTCAGAGAACTAAAGCTTAGAAGAAAGGACTCGGAAAAGCTAGTCAATGCTTTATTTAAGTGTTTAAGAGGCAGCTGAGATTGTAAGCTCCCTTTTAAATCCTGTACAGGCTCTTGCTTCAAGGAGTATGCTGTCATAACTTAAGTGTAATTTATGGGAAAAGGTACCTCCTACTGTACGTTGCAAGTGAAAGAAGAGCTATCTCATTTAAAACCTGACCTCTGGCTTAATTTAATGGGCAGAGAAGTGGTGTGGAAAAGTGGTCTGCAGTGGTCAGCGGTGGACACAGCCCGGGTTTTCTGATACCCACCCGCCTTCCGTTCTTCAAACGCGTAAGTTTGGGTGCCTGTCCTTCGTTATCCTTGTCCTTTATTTCTTGGTTTTCACTCCATTTGATGGTTTGTTTACTGCTATTGTTGTGTATGCATATGGTGGCTCCCTCTACTTTCAATTATTTCCTTCAAAGCAATATCGACATGGATGCCAGTACTAATCTTGTCATGATTTCTAAGAAATCTTCCAGTGATGTTGCTAATTCACAGCAGTCAAACTCCTCGGACCCCTGGGGTGTTCCGCCCAAGACCAGATAAGTCAAGATTACTGACTTTTTTTCTCAATGTAGATATGTATCGTGATGCCCCATGACAAACACTTGCAGCACCAAGGCTCACACTTTAACAGCATTAGCTGAGTGTGCCAATTCAATCATATTGGAAAAGTTATTTCTGAGACTGTGTGGCGATCTGGGAAACGATTCTCAATCTGGTACCAATTTACCAATGGAGGGCAATTCTGTATGTTCTCCGGGTTCCATTGAATAATTTGATTACTTTACAATCTTTATCTCATGAGTCTGCCCCTCCCAAGCCCATACTGCAAGATTCCCAGAAATATTCACCTGCAACGAGATTCAAATATTTTACCAAATCTGGATATGCTGGGCTCTTCCTTTATATCTGCTTTGCAGTAAGTGCTGGAATCTATTTTAAGGCTCTATGATAATATCAAGGACCTTATTAAATAAAATGCACATAAAATACATTTGGGGGGCGCAGGCATGATGGCTGCCTGAGCCGTTAGCTCCACAATCAGCCCTGGGAAAACGGCAGAGAAATAGCGGAGAACGGGCCCCATCTCACCAATGGAGGCAAGATAAGGCTCTAGGAACCGATAACCCACCACATGCAACAATCCCCGGGCTGAGAGGTGCCCCCAACGTGGAGAAATACTGCCGAAACTCTGGAGCTCCCCTCCCCCAGGATCACGCTCCTCACAGCGGCGCCTGGAGTGGACCTGAGAAGCCCAGCAAGACCGGGCGCCATTACGCCCATACCAGTGAAATGCGGGGTGAGGAGACCGCTTGGTGAAGGGCAGGAAGGGGGACAACCTGCGGCTTGGGAGGCCACTCCGGTCTGGGAGAAGCTCCTCCTCCTTGGGCCGTGGGCGGCAGGGCCCGCAAGATCGTGGTCGTGCAGGGAATGGCTGGGAGGACCTACGGGCCACAGGGAGGGGGGGCATAATGCCAGAGGCGCCCCGCCGCCCCACATCACCGAGGTGGGTCCGTGAGGGCTGCCCCCACCCGTCGGGTGCCCCCCCCCCTCCTCTCCATGGGAGCAGGTGCCACAGCCTGGGCCGACGCGGGAGCGCGCCCACATGGCCCTACACAGTGATCAACACACATAAGGTGAACCTGGAAACCTGAGGCCCCCACCACACGTGGGGGCCACTCGGACCATAGAGGTGCTGTCCCGCTGACACTGGCACAATAAAACAGCTGTGTGCCCATACAGGAACCCATTGAACGTATACTGAGACTTGGGCCTCTGTCCTTGGGGACCCCCTCCACACATACCCTACTGACGCGGGGCAGCTGCTGGGGCCCAGCACCACCCCCAGCAGGCCCCACACCTCTGATGGTGTCCCCCCCAACCTGGCCCATTGCAGGAGCATGCCCCTTCCACCGCTGAATGGGGAGAAACATTTAGGGCCACACTGCGGAGAAGTAGCTCAGCGAGTGGAACCTTCTGTCGGGTCAACACTTGGCAAAATCCATAGAACCAGCCCCGCCAGGGTGCGTCGCTTGGACTGAGGTCAGTGCTACCCCCAGGTATACTGCAAGCAGCACCCCCGCACGTACTGGTCGGTGCCCCCGCACCCACATCTGAGACCCTGCCTGCCCAGGAGCGCACTGTGCCTTCGCCAGCTATCCCAGAAAAAGACTCGGACTCCCATCTGTTGACCCAAACACGGGCACCATAAGAGTACTCAGTGACCCTCTTGGGGGGCCGTCCTGCCCTTGAGGCTGCCCCCTGCAGGCGTGGTGTCTCCACCTCTGACACCACTGAAACTTCATTGAGGAGACACCCACGGATCCGCAGCCGGCACTCTTGTCATCATGCGCGTGAGATAGGGCGGCGGCCCCACTTGATTCAGGCACGACTCCCATGAGCTGGAAGGAAGCCCTTTCCAAGTACCAATTCCACGCAGCTGAGGGCTGGATGGCCTCCGGAGGCCCGGCCACGGACCTTGGGGCCATCCAAAACAATATCCAGATGATTCTGGAATAAATTAGGGGAATAAGAACTGGCATTGGAGCCAAGCTGGCGGACCTTACAACCAAAGTGACCTCTCTAGAAGACCGCAGGGAAGGGGTCGAAAATAACCAACTCTCCACTGCCCTCCTGGAAACTCAGATGGAAGCAAGATACATAGAGGTGCAAAGCCGCGAGGAAGAACTAAGATTCAAAGTCGACGACATGGAAAATAGGGAGAGGAGAAACAACTTACATATCTTTGGCCTGGTGGAGACAGACGGCGAGAGCCCGTCCGGCCTTGAAGGCAAGGTGCACAACATTATACGTATTGTGCTGGGGGCAGAAGCAGGGGAGGACATCAAGCTGGACAGAGTTCACCGAGCCGTAGGGGGAGGTAGAGGCCCTCGTTCGGTGCTGGCACAGTTACACTACTACAGGGACAAGGCCAAAATCCTGGAGAAGGCTAAGAGCCTGGGAGAGCATACAATATGGTGACTCTAAGGTAGCCATTTTCCAGGATCTCTCAGCCCTCACTCTATTGATGAGGAAAAAATGTGGCAATCTTACTAGTTGGCTCCAGGAGGGGGGAGTCAAGTATCGTTGGGGCCACCCCTTCTGTCTGGCCTTCGAATGGAACGGGGAGAAACACCATCTTGTGTCTAAAGAAGATATCCAGAGAGTCACAGAGGACCTACTAGGAGATTGAGACGGTTCCTTGGGAGGACATGGGGGAGACGCCCGGGACCCTCCCCAGGGCCCGAGTGGCCCAGACCCACCCAGAGGCAAAGCAAGGGTGAAAGGGACCTGCAAGTTCCAAAAAAAACAGACACCCCTTCTTGGCCTCCGAGGGACACCCAAAGTGACTCTTCAATCACTATGCAGCCACGGGGGTGGGTTGTTTGTATTCGGAGGGCCCCAGGTGGGGCTGCTGGGTGGGCGATAGCTGAAAGCCCCAAAGCATTGGGGGCTAGCGCCTCTCCAATGATAAAGGTGCCAGTTGTTGATTTCAAAATGGTTTTTGGAGAGTTGAAGGGCCTGTTGCCCTGTTTGAACTTTAATTGATTGGGGTCAAGGGAGCAGGAGGGGCCCATGAGATCCCGTCTTGGGGCTCCTCTGACATATTCAGAGTGGGAAGGATCCTGATGTGAAGACAGAGATGGATGCCCCGGTAACTGAATTACCCAGGGCTGGGGGGGAGATTCCCTGGTGGTTCGTTGAATACCCTGACGGAAACCGGGGGGATGAAGACGAACGCCTGGAAAAGAGGGGAGGGTGGGAGGGAACAAGCGAGGGGGAGGGTTGGGTAGGGGTAGGCGAGATATTGGGTGGGTGGGGGGAGGGAAACAGCCGGATCGAGCCAGGGTCCCACAAAACACAATGGGCTCTGGGTGGGAAACACAGAGATCTCCAAAGAGAACGAAATCAATGACGACAAGGGTTGAAGGAAAGATAGGCACACTGAATGCCAAGGGCTTAAACTCTCAGAAAAAGAGATCTTTGACTAGCAACATGTTCCGCAAACAACAGTTAATGGTCCTTTTTCTAAAAGAAACCCATTACAAACAGGGGAAAGAATCAGTGATAAAGGGGAAGGAAATTGGAAGTAATTACTGGGCCTCACATAAAAGTTCTAAGAAGTAAGAGATGGGTATTCTCTTGGGCAGAGCTCTCCATCTCACAGACGTGGAGACCAAGATAGGCTTTGGGGGGAGATTTCTGGCAGTTAAGGGCACATGCGAGGGTAAACAAATCACACTAGCCACTCTATACGCACCCAACTCTGGCCAGATAAGGTTTTTCAGCCAGATTTTCGGGGTGATGGATGAGTGGGCGGGGGGGGGCCATGATACTGGGTGGAGATTTCAACCTCATTCTAGACCCTCAGTTGGATTGGTGGTCGGCAAAAAGCACAGGGAAAAAGGGAGGCGCCAAGGATAACATATCCCTACAGTCTCTCCTAAGGAAACACTATTGGGTGGATGTATGGCGCAAAAAATGGCCAGGACTGGGGGGTACACCTTTTTCCCCCCGCACTACATGTACACTAGGATAGACCTGCTACTGACATTGGAGGAAGGGGGGGTGGCCGAATCCCCAATGGTGGACTTCCAGTGTCTCCGATATCCTCCCGATGGCGCTGTAATGACACCCACCTGAGGGGCCCGGGTTTCAAGAACTTCCTAAGGAAGGAAATGATAGCCTACTTTCAAACAAACGATAACGGGGAAACAGACCTGGTGATGGTATGGGAAGCCACAAAAGCCACATTCCGGCGTCTCGTGATAGCTGAGGGCTCTAGACGTAAACGGGAAAGGTGTCTCATCGAGAATAGGAACCGAGAAGAACTGAGGACCCTACGGGCTAGACTCAATTCAGAGGGGGAGGATCGAAACGCCCTCTTGGTAGAGATGCAAGCAAAAAGACAGGCACTGCACACGATCTTCATAGTGGAAGTGGTTAAGAAACTGAGGTATACGCGACAAAGATACTATGAACGGGGGGACAGAGTGGGGACCCTTCTGGCACGCAGGCCACGGGGGTGCAGAGCAGAGAGGGGGGTGAGGTCCATCAGAGATAAAAGGGGCATTGAATGCAAAAAGAGAGAGCAAATCGTGGAACGCTTTGCGGACTTCTACAAGGAACTATACACCTAACCAGGGGACGAGTTGTTATAAAATATCCAGGCATACCTGGCCAACAACCCCCTACCCCGACTGACTGATCCAGAGCTTGAGAGCCTCGAAGGGGAAATAACGGAGGAAGAAGTGAATTCTGCTATCAAACAGCTGAAGGCAGGTAAAGCCCCGGGGGGGGGCGGGTACACAGCGGATTTCTATAAACAATGCCAACCCATTTTGACGAAACCACTAACCAAATTATTCAACCAAATCATAAACCAAAACTCAATCCTGCAAACTTTCCTGCAGGCCCTAATTTCTGTGATACCTAAACCTGGCAAAGACCAGACGGATTGCGCCTCATATAGGCCTATCTCCCTCCTGAACCTGGATGCTAAGATCTTCACCAGAATCCTGGCGACAAGGCTCGAGAGGTGCCTCCCCCGCCTGGGTCATCCGGACCAGGCGGGATTTATACTAAATAGGCAAGGCTCTGACAATATGCGAAAGGCCCTCCACGTATTAAATTCAAGAGTTGTCCGTGAGGAAGGGGTCCTCCTGCTGGCCCTTGACGCGAAAAAGGCCTTCAACAGGGTCAGTTGGGCCTCATGGGGGAGGTTTTCCCATCTCTGGGAATGGGACCGAGGTGGCTGGGTTGGATGTCAGCACTATATTCCACTCCCACGGCCAAGGTTGTGGTTAACGGGACAGAATCAGGGTCGTTCTCCCTGGAGAGAGGTACACGACAGGGGTGTCCCCTTTCCCCCCTAATATACGCACTGGTCATGGAACCCTGGGCAATCTTTGTCCGGAAAGATGAAGAAATTGGTGGTGTGCGGATAGGTGACTTGCACTGTAAGTTAAGCCTGTTCGCTGACAACGCACTACTTTACCTCACAAAACCATCCCAATCAGCCCCCCAATTGCTCCAAGGTCTAACAAGTTATGGAGATCTCTCCAGATTCAAGGTAAATTTTGGGAAATCGGTGGCCTTTATGGGGGGGTAAACTATCAGACACAGAGGAGAAATAAGTGGGGGTGCTCCACTTCTGGCTGCAGAGGGACGGGTTCCGGTACCTGGGCGTCCAAGTGACACTCAACCCTGGCAATCGTTTTTCGGAGAACTTTCTCCCGCTCTGGTCAGAGGTCAAAAGGGACATAGAGAGGTGGGCAAGATCGGGACTCTCATGGATGGCACGCTTGAACCCGGTAAAAATGGTGATTCTCCCCAAATTCCTATTCCTTTTTCAAATGCTCCCAGTGCAGGTACCCAAGACATTCCTAACAGAACTTAAACGCGTCCTCTTGCGGTTCCTTTGGGCGGGCAAAAAACACAGGATTGCCCATGAGGTGCTCATCACGCACAAAGAAGAGGGTGGGGTAGGGTTCCCCGAATTTGAGAGGTATTATAAGACCTCTCAGCTAAGGGTGCTGATAGATCACTTCACCCCGGGAACGGAAAAACAATGGGTAGCGATAGACAACAAAGTTCTCGCCCCGGTCACGGTGGATGAATGGTTATGGGTCCCTAGATCACGCATCCCTAGAAGGGTCCTGCACCATCCTGTACGGGGGTCTTGTGGTCGGTGTGGAGGGAGGGGGGTTATTATAGATGGCTCACAACCTGGCCATCTCTGCTGAGTTGCACCTGGGCCCCGCCATTCATAGACAAGATAGCTGAACCAGCAGCATTCCAAAAGTGGTACGAGTCCGGCCTTAGCAGGGCAGGCCATCTCTGAGTGGAGTGCTCCTTTTTACCCCGGAGAGATCTGGAGGAGGCCCTGGGGTTGGGAAGCCTATCACCATTCCGCTACCTCCAGCTCAAAGGAGTACTTGCTGAGCCCTCATGGAGAGACACTCTCAGGAGGGACCTGACAGACTTTGAGAAAATGCTTATTTCAACCCGAGGCACCAGGGGGGTGATTTCCCGTTTCTAAAAATGTCTCCTACTCTCTGCTCCAGAGGATCCCCCGTCAGCCCGGATACAATGGGAAAAGGACCTAGGGGAGTCAATTGATGAAAAAAGGTGGTCCAAAATGTGCATGCGAGCTAGCTGCTCCACGGCCTCACTCCAGTATCGACACCAGGCCCTAAAGGTGCTACATAGGTGGCACTATCCCCTGCAGAGGATTGCCAGAAAGAGGGCGGAATATGACCCCCACTGTTGGAAATGCCCGAAGGTGAAAGGGGACTATATACATATGTGGTGGCGTTGCCCAATGGTTCAGACGAACTGGGAGGAAGTTCTGTCCTGGATAAAAGGGGTTGATGGAGTGGAGAGAACCCTTTGCCCTTGGCTCCTCCTCTTTGGCATTCAAGTGGGGGATAACCGTGGGCAAGCACAGGGACATATGTTGCAGATCATGTTGGTGGCAGCTAGGTGTTGTCTGGCCCAGAAGTGGAAGAGCCCACTCATGCCAGGAGTAAAAGAATGGGTCACTAAAGTCCGGGCCATCTATGATATGGAGTTCCTAACATACTTGATCGATGAATCCAAAGTGAACATTTAGGAACTATGGCTCCCCTTCTTTGAAAGATACGAACGCCTGGGCTGAACTGACAGCACCACACATAGGGCATCACCCAAACATAAAATCCCATCAGGAACGGTACTATCCACAACTGATATGACATACAACATAGGTCCCACAGGACTAATGAACTCGAGCCCAAAACTCCAAAGTGCTGATAATTGATTGATCATTCCACAAACTGTTTCCCGAGAGCACGCCAGACAAAGCAGCCAATTGAGCTAGATACACGGCACGAGGGGGGATGAGGGGCGAGGGGTGAATGTTATAATTGTGTGAGGAAGAATGAAGTTGATTTGTGATGTTTTATGTTATAACCTAAAAACCAATAAACTATGATTTTCAAAAAAAAAATGTGATAGATCAGCAGGTCAACAACCTTTTGAGGAGTCTAACGCAGCCTTACAGAACCACCCTTTGCGGGGGAGGGCTATATTTGGACAAATCCCAGATTAAAGGGGATTAAGGTGGAGCCCCAAACAGTCCCACCTGCCTTCTAGACTGCCATTGGAGTCTGAGTCATTCCCCACTTTTATTTGTTTACCAGATCAAGTTTGAAATTACCCAGACCAAGGATGACGATACCAGGGCTTGTCCGGAACAAGTACAAGACTGTATAGCGCGGCCAGGTTCCTCTAGCAGTCACCAGAATTATTTTGCAAAGAACACTTGGGTACCTCAGAAACTCCCAGCCACAAGAACGGAGGACTCAGTCATGGAGAAACGCTACTTTTATTTATTAGCATATAAACATAACAGGGATCCCACCAGATGAATTTGAAAGGTTGGATTGGGCAGAACGTGAGCAGCAATCCATCATAGTCTACTTCTTTGTGTCTGAGAACATACATAACATTTTTTTATCTTTACTGGTGATCCCTATGATTCATAGCGATCATGAGATGGTGACGCTGACATTATCAACATCCGTTGATGCAAACCATACAACATGGAGATGCCCCATCATGATGGAATCAAACAGGGTAAGGCTAAAGCTTCAGGAAGCTGTTGTGAGTCAAATCGCTAGAGCATACATTCACGATCAAGAAGAGGTCGAATATAACCACTTATTAACACAATTTGTCGAAAAAAACATGGGCCAAGAAAAAGAGCATTTGTCGCCAAACACAAATTTGATGTGTTGAAGAAAAAACGAGAAATCCAAGCGCAAATCAGACAAATACCAAAAAGTGATATTAAACTTTATACACTAGCTAAACGTTCAGCAAAACAAAAATACAAAAATTGGATTCGATCACATAAAGTGCTTATGCTCCAAACAGACTCAGAGCTAATAATGGAAAAAATTGAAAACAAAAACTCGTCTGAATTTTGGAAAATAATAAACAACGAGGGAGCACCTCGAACGGCACTGCTGACAAACATGGTATCCGAAACAGCATGGACAAAGCACTACACTGAACTCTATGGCAAAAAAGGGAATATGGAAGGAGCCCGTCACACCAAAACTCGAGAATTGGGATCTAAAGTTTGATAGGGATGACATTTTAAAATATAATTAAAAAGGTTAGCACTTCACGGGCCCCTGGTCCAAACAGCCTAACCTACTACACCCTAAAGAAAAATCCTGAGAAATGGGCCGACATATGTACTGAGCTGTTTAGCAGAATATCTAACAACTGCTTAACCCAAAATCATGGAAAAGTGCTATTATTGTTCCCATATTCAAGAAAGGGAACCACGCAAATCCAAAGGACTATCGTCCAATAGCTCTTCTGGACATTTTGGGGAAAGTGTATGCAACGCTCCTTCAACAAAAACTTCTGAAATGGGCAGTGGAAAGTAATCACACGGACCCGAGACAGGCCGGCTTCATGAAGGGCATTGGTTGTGGCTTGAATCTCCTACTAATAAATCTCCTCAAAATGGAAGCAATAAGAACTGGGAAAAAGGTGTACTTTAGCGTTCATCGATTTCTCGCATGCCTTCGACAGTATAGACCGGGAACTACTCTGGGCTAAAATGAAGAAGTGGAACTGTCCGCCAAACCTCACTACAGCAATTAAAGACCTGCACACCGCGACAAACATCAAGATACGCTTAGATCAGGTTGGTACTTTAACGGAGGTGATCAACACGTTTTGCGGTGTAAAACAAGGATGCCCCCTTGCTTCCATCATATTCAATCTATTCCTTTCAGACATTGGCGGAGCAATTGAAGGCGTCCGCTCATTTTCTCCAAAAATGCATGGGTCCTTGATAAGCTGGTTGCTATGTGCTGATGACCTGATCCTGTTGGATACCACCCCGATTGGACTACAGCGGAAAATGGATGCAGTGGAAAGTTATGTGAGAAGTAATGGCCTACACAGAGAAGAGTGAGGTATTAACACTGCAAAACCTAAAGGCTTCCAAAAACAAAATCTTCAAATGGCGTCTGGGAAAGGAGACACTAAGTACCGTAATGAACACAAGATACTTGGGCATGCTAAAATATGATCCAACCAAAAGGGTAAAAACAGGCATATACAATTTGATACAAGAATGGTACGCCAAGGGGCATCTCACAGACGATGAGAAAACATTTTTGCTGATCAAAAATCCCACGATGGCCACACTTTATTTTTTGCCAAAAATTCATAAACCCTTTGAGAAGTTGCCCCATGTGAGACCAATCATGAGTGGGATTGGTTGGCTTACAGAAGGCTCGTCCGAATATCTCGATGAGGCCCTTAAACCACATGTGCTGACAGTGAGATCACACATTAGAGACAGCACACAAGTTTTGCAGTTTCTGAAGACTGAATGGGAAACAGCCTACCTACTTGCTACACTTGATGTTACATCACTGTAAACTAGTATAAGTCATGAACTAGCATTAAGAACTATAGACTATACTTTTCGCAGTGCTTCATGTTCTTTATTTGACAAACATTGAGATGCTTAAACGTTTTTTGCAATTCACTTTAACAAACAGCATATGCATTTTCAATGATCATTATTACATGCAAGTGAAGGGAGTTGCCATGGGGGCCACATTTGCACCAACACTAGCAAACCTTTTTATGGCTCAGTATGAGGAAACTCATATTTATGAACAAGAACCATTCACAAATAATTTGATTTCTTGGAAAAGGTTCATTGATGATATTTTGATTGTATGGAAGGATTCACAGGAATCTTTTGACAATTTTGTATCACATGCCAACAAGAACTCATTTGGAATTCAACTAACTGGACAGTCCAATCGTACACAAATTGACTTTTTAGACCTTAATATTTTCATTGAGAACAATGTTTTACAGACCAAAACATTTAGAAAACCCACATAGGTGAACTCTGTTTTACATGCACATAGCAGTCATCAGAGGAGTACTATCAATAATATACCTAGTGGGGAATTCCACAGAGCCAGGAGTAACTGTAGTCTAGACAATGACTATGCTAATGAATGTGATATTCTCACTCAGAGATTTGGTAATAGAGGATACTGCCCGTCAAACATTGAGAAAGCCCGCAATAGATATGCCAATACAGATCAACTGCAACTTGTCAAGCCAAATAGGCAAGAAACTGTACATCCCCAGCATATTGCTATTATCACGCAATATTCCAATGACTCATCTGTATTATACCAATTGGCTCTGAAACACTGGCACTTATTAAAACTGGACAAAGATATAGCTCCCTGTGTATCTGGAAACCCTAAATTTATGTTCACTAAAGCTCCAACCATTAAACAAATGGTAAATCCGTCTTTTCTAAGCAATGCTCAACAGGCAACAAGGAATTGGCTGAGTACTTCCAAGGGCTTCTTCAAGTGTGGGAGCTGTAACTTTTGCAAATATGCACACGATAATTACCAGTTTTTCACAGACAAACATGGTCTGACGGGGAATATTAAGGCCTTCATCAACTGCAAAACTTCTTTTGTCGTTTACGCCATCATTTGTGTTTGTGGCAAACTTTATGTGGGCAGCACGATCAGGCACTGGAGGGTCCGGATAAGGGAACATTTAGCGAGCCTGAAACGTGCTGATCCCAAATTACTACTTGATTTACATTGGCAACAAGAACACCAGTTGGCCAACAAAGAAGATTAATTGGATTAATGAAAACTAAGAGGGGCAAGAGATGGGGGGAAACTGAACCTAAATTGAGACAGCTGGAATGCAAACTTATTTGTTTTCTTAGAAGCACACTCAAGGGTCTTAACACTGACCATGAAATGAACCTGTTTCTATGAGTAGCTCATACACCCAATGTTCTTGACAAATTACATTTTTTAGTATTATCAGTATCATGCCACGAGAATGCTGAAACCTGGTCAGTACTTACCTAATTTATCCAGGCATGTTACGTTGCAACTATGGCCTGGTTGGATTGGTGCTCTAGTGACAGTGAGTTCTCATTCAACATGAGAGCATTGCTCTTACATACTACACTATTGACCAGTGGGGTACATGTTATGGGTCATTCTCTGGTGATACCACACAGTACACTATAGTGATAATATTGCTATTTTATGGCTAGTGATATAACACAGTGCATTATCGTGACAATATTGCTATCTGATAGCTATACCATTGAAATGGTACTGATGTATGATGGGTATCTTAACCATTTATTGAACACATTGGTAATTTCAATGTTCATTCACGTATATAGCCTGTTATGAAATTTATTTCACCTGGCGGATTTTATTCCAATCAATACCTGCCAACAGATTCGTTTTGACATTTACTCACATCAGTTAAAGATAATGGTAGAACATGGCGAATCGTTGTGCAGGACCGGATTTATATGATTCCACAAAGAAACTGTGATGTTTCTTTGTTTACATATGGCGTCACACATTGTATGTATTATGTGTGATGTCATCAGGCACACTTGACGGAAACGGCCCATTGCGCGCTCAAATTGGCTCCATTCATGTCTCTCCTTTGTGCGACTGTGGGTTCAGTGACTAACTACCTAATATATTATCCACAATGGAAGCCAACCTAATATAGGTAAGATCGCTTGTCACTTTCAATCACACGTTATATTGGTGATATACATGTTATACTGGTCACTTATTTATTAGACGAGCAGGGCTCATCACTCTGCGACTTCTTTGTCAGAAGAACATTGGTGACATTTCATTTTTACATCTCTTGGGCTTGCAGGTACATATTTTGTGGCGCAGGCATCTATGCAATTTATTGGAATTATATCGCTTTGACACAAGTGCAAAACTATCTTCTGGGAGAACAAGTAGTAACGAATCCCAGGTATGTGCTTGAGTGCAGTTAAACTCCTCTCCAAACTTATGATTATCCATGGATTGTTCACATATGTATTGCCAAGTATTGAGCTATAACCCTGGTCATTTTACAGGTTCATATGAATATTTAAACACGAATTGTGTTATTTGCTTGAAAGATATCAATGGAGTCAACGACCCACAATTGGACATACGTTTTTTCAAAGGTACAGTGTTTCTTTCACTAGCTGAACTTAGCAAATACATTCTGAGTGAACTAGTTTACCGATTTTAGGTCTAGTATGGCTATTTTTAAAGTATTTGCATCCATTTTCAGGTGATTTAGACCGTGAATACGAAATAGGGTAAGCTTAACCATGATCATTTTGTTATGGGTTTTTTGGTCACACTAACACTATCCATTCACTGCATGCATACAGATAAGATTTTCACCCGCACTGATTGGAGAGCATGTTCAACTCATCAGTTTCTAATATCGCCAATATGACATACACATGATGTACTTGGGAATAGAATCTGGATCACACCATTGGGTGTTTATTTCCAATAGATTTATAAACAGGAATTCACATCCTCATGGCATGATATAATGTACATCATGGGATGTCCCTACATTGATAATAATTGTCGGACATTAAATTGGCCGTAATGTTCATTCTCTGCTTTACTTTTTTCTCTTTGAAATTACACATCGGAATCCAATTACCATCTCTGTCCTGTAATGTGGTATGTGTTTGTTTGTTCTTTTACAATTGATTTTTGCACTTTAATTCTGAATGTATATCATTGTCGCATGATATTGTATATGATTTTCTTTTGTTTTTCACTTATGGATCCTGTTTATTCATGTCAATTTGTCATTTGATTTTGGACCATAATCTATATTTACTGTGGATCGATATTTTGACATCATGGATAGAACCCCATTTTTTGTTCTAATTACTGTTTTGTCATCACATTGTTAATAATTTGGTTGAATTGATTGTCATCCACTAATGATCAGCCTTGAGAACGGCCAGGTGGTCGAAACACGTGTCGACTGTACCATTGCATTTACGACGTGGAATAAACCACACTATCTGCCAATATTGTTATTGTTGTTTAGTGTTTAATTTTGAGTCAAGGCGCAGCAAGCCCTCCCTAACTGTTAATAATTTCAGTACATTGTGTAAGTCACAGTGGGTGATTTACTGGGAGTGAGGCTCTTGCTGCCGACATCTGAACTCTAATTAGAGAGTGGTAAATAGCGCACAACTAAACATATCGATCCCACTACCTTAATCCAGTAACATCCAATTCTCTCCCAAATTTCCTCCATTGGCGATTCCCGTTGTTGACCATTAATGGTTAGAACAAGAGACATGAGCGGTTCTGAGCCTTCGAAGCCTGGACAGTTTCTAGGCCCCCTTTATGCATGCACATCGGTTAGGGGCTGGCGGCAGCCTTTTGACAGGTGGTGCACGTGCACACCAGAGAATGTAAGCGGTGCACACCAGTGGCAGCCGGGAGATTACCGGCTGGCCTCTTTGCATTGGCAGTTTGACAGGTGTTGAAAAGACACACAGAGCACCTCTTAAGCCAGTGGCCAGTGCTAAGCTTTTCAGTAATCATTTGAATACCACACCTCCCCTAATGCCCGCACTGTGCTGCAGTTCCCCTATTGTATTTCAGGGTAGATGCAGGGTGACCGGGTCACCGTGACCTGGCCCCTGGTGTGGCATCGGGCCAGGGTGGGTTATGGTACGAGTACGACTGTTCTCCTTTCAGGCAGCTGACCCGATCCGTCACCCCACCCATAAGCATAGGGGCATGAGAACAATAGGCAGGATAGATGAAAACTGGGACAGAGAAGGCCGGGAGACACATAGGCAAATGTGGAAGAAAGAAAAAGCAGTTTCTATATTTTTAAAGGTGGATCCAAATTAAAAACATGTCCACCTATCCAATGAACAACCACTGACCCCTGCCCACACCAGAACCCCTTCTGGAGGATACCTCTGTCCACACCAGAATCCCCGCTGCAGAGCTACCGCTCCCCACACCAGATTCTCTGCTGCAGCCCTACCTCTGTCCACACCAGATTCCCTGCTGCAGACATACCTCTGTCCCCACCAGAATACCTGCTGCAGTGTTTACGTCTGTCAAAATCAGAATCCCTGCTGGAGGCCTACCTCTGCCGACATAAGAATCCCTGCTGCAGGCCTACATCTGCCCCTATTGACCAGCCTAGAACCGCCAGGCCTAACTCTTCCCATATCTGTTCAGCCTACAACCTACACAGCCTAGCTTCGACTGAATGCCATATTTCCAGTCATCTAGGGCACCTTGCTCCCCACCTACCCATTTCTGAGTATCCATTTGTCCACCTTGCACAACACTTGCCATTGCATGCCTGAGGCCCCTGCCCTCCTGTCTCTTTTCGCATGCTACCTGCCCATTCCTGAAAGACAACCATGGCAACCTCCATGCTCCTGTCTCCACGGGCCCGTCCATTCCTGGCAACAGTTCAAGCTCACCTGGGAAACATTCTGGCCAACATCTGCGAGCACCCCCCCCCCGCAGTCAAGTCACACACTACGAGTCCATACCTGGGACCCACCCCTGCCCCCTCTCACCTAAAACATTATCGGCAATACAAGGAACTACCTCAACACACCTGGCACATTGCTTATATATATATGTATAAAATCAATTTCTCGGGATCATCTTACATGCTACCCCGCCCAAACCTGAGATTTCCCAGGAATTGCTCTCTCCTTCTAGTGCTCCTAGTGCTGTCCATGTCTACGTCTCGGGTTGTCATGGCACATTACACAGATTGACAGCCCTTATCGTAGAGCCCTTATCATAGAGCTCTCAAGAAGACCTCTGCAATCTCACAGCATTAAAGTTCTATGTCCAGGCACACCTTAGATCTATCATCTTACACTGCCAGCTATTGCGGCGAATCAAAGCCTCTGCCTCCAGCCTGGTCATGTATGACCAGTCCACCCTCAATAGTACCCTTGTGTCCTTTGCATGTATTCTTCTCTCCTTGCCCTTGGCTTTGTCAGCATGTGTTTTTAAATGCAGCTGAGCATGCTGGAAGGAACATGGATTTGAAGACTCCACAATGAAGAGGAAACGCTAGATAAATGCAGCAAGAGACTCCACATAGAAAGGGCTGTCTCACCGTACAAATAAAAATGATATCAGCAAAGACTTGATTCTTACACAACACCCTCTGCCATCCCACCGCACCCTTCCAAGAAGGCATGAGGTGAGGCACATCGGCTTTAAATCTAATGTTGCACTGTTAGATGATGGGAGGATGAGTGTACAGATGTGCAGGATGTGCAGGTTGGGGATGGGTGCATGTGTGTCTGGATGCCTATTCAGTGTTTTCATTGTCCCCGTTGCAACCAGCATGCATACTCACCCTGTGCCCCTTAAAATAATATATTCGTTATATCTAGGCTATCAAACATCAAACATGCCACCAGCAGGCAGCAGCCAGCTATCAATAACCCTGTAAGTATATTAAGGAGGTAATTAATTTAAGATGCAACGACAATATTCCTGACACGTGACAGAACCCCACTGCGGTGAAAACAGGCCATTTCTGAAAATAACTGAACTATTTCATTCAAGGCATGATGATGGTGTAGAAAGTTTATTGCTACATTAGTGGGCCACACACAGATTGACACACAGACACACTACCTTAAGGTTAGCAGCAAACTCTTGGTTTCAGACCGTCACGGTAATCGATTCTCAAACGCACGAACGGATTGATCAGATGCAGGCAGGCTGGCAGACAGCCCAGCAAGCAGCAAGTGAGACTGCAACCACTTGAATTTCCCTGGTCGCTGCTGCAAAAGCAAATAGGATATGACCGTCCCTGCCCAGCCTGAGACTCAGTATGCGGCATCGCTGCCTCAGTCAGCCAGCTCGCTCATGCTCCGAGCTCGCTTCAACGACAGTAGTCAGCAGCACTGTGACTGGACTCCAGAGGTTGCGCAGTTGTGCACTGCATAGGGCACGTGCAGTTTGTTTCTCGCCCGGGCAGTGCCACAAGCAGAACTTTCGTCTTTGCATGCAAGTGAAGTTGCAAGCAACTACCCGGCCAGGGCTGTCACAAGGTGTGGTGAGGCCCGGGGCAAAAAAATTGGGTGAGGCCCCCTTACCATTTTTGCACTGGGCCAGCGGCAGCACCACCGCAAACAGGAGACGCGAGAAATCTCCCCTTGAGTTTATGTGGAGGAACCCAAATATGGGTAATGATTACAACTGCAAATCAACTACAGCAAAGTTAGATTTCTGTACTGAAGAAAGGTTATGCCAGACTAACATTTGTATCATATGCATGAAGATACAAGGATGGTATGACGGTGTGTGGTGCGTCACACCAGCATTAAGGAGCATGCTGCCCCTGTGTGCACATTAAAACACACATCATAAACAGTGACAGGTAGATCATGTAAAGTGGCAGCTGGTGAATTTCTGGACTGAAGAGGCTTAAATGTTTGCATCAATTATGTGGGATCGACAAAGCACAGTGAGGGAGACTAAATCAAACAAGCAAAGTTTGAGGGGTGTCTCACTCCCAAGAAAATTTTTGAAACATTGGGTTAAGATGATGCATTTTGCTGCACTTTCTTTGCAAAATTGGGTAGAAATCTATACAGTTTGCAATTGGTTTTGTACGGAAGCACATGAAAAAACCCAATAGTTGCAAGTCACAAACCATGCGCAGGAACATTTTCTAATGCATGTCATGCCGTTTTTGCACACAACATATGCTAATATAAAAATATGTTTGTGCTGGCTGTTCCCATGTATGTCCATTCAGGCTGCACCAATATTGCAATTATTACCATATAAGGACTCCCAGCCAGTAAAAGAAACTATGTCCAGGCTGACTATGCACCATACATTTTATTACTGACTACACCGGCCTATATTCAATGTGGTTCAGTTTAGCCAAGTATTATATTTGTTTTACCCTTGATGCATGGTCCTGTAAATCAAGGGCAAAGCAAAACAAGCATTGGCAATTCTAACAGTTTTGGTATTAACTGGCCGTTGATGGTAGCAGGTGCAAAATGGTTTGAGTACCTGATCATCTAATAGCAGTGCTTGGCAAATGCCTAATACTTATGCACAAGCCAAAACTGTTGGCTTTGCCATTGCTTGTTTTTAAAAGGACTTCAGTGAAAGACACGTGGTGCTTTAAAATGAAGTGGCTGCTGGCAGACCTTGTCAAGACATTTTTATTACAACAGTAGTGTGTTTACAACTTCAATTAATCATTACCTCTCAGAAGACTTGTTTGAGAAAGCACTCGCAGACGCTTTGAGGGCAAAGTTTGATGGTAAGGCTTGATTGAGGTTAGCTCAAAGAGTTACAATGAGGATGTGTTTTGGGTGGGGGTAGGCAGGAACTGGGTGGGAATTGCCATAGGGATTAGCATGGCCAGGGGAAGACTTCTGCACTGTGGAGCCCAGTGTGGGGGCAAGCTGGCTCCCCCCCTGCTGGACACATTAGGGCATTTATAAAAGGGTTTGTGCCTCTGGGAGGTCAGCAGGGTTGGGATAGACTCTGCCAGTCTCACATCAGGCTCTGATTGATCACTGACAGACTCTGCAACAGCCCTGTAAGTCTTTCAGATGTATTGGGCTGTCAATATATATTGATTCTGAGGCCAGTACATGTTTGATTGTTCTCAGAGTGGATCACAGGCTGAGATGCCTAGGAGGTTTGAAGTAGGCACATTTTACATTTTTAGATTTGCTGCAAAGGGTCAGGGCTATAGCTAATTACATTATCAGTGTTTTTTTTTATTTGTTTTTTATTAAGTTTTTCAGAGGAAAAAAAAGACATTAATAGTACATGTTCAATTCACAGTACTTTTTCATGGCATCTTGCGGTGAAAAAACAACTCAGTCAATGCATTGAAAGTGCCAAATTTCAGTCTCCTTGACGATGGGGTGTTCTTTTACGTGTTGCGTCATTGCAGATTGTGGAACCCATAACCATTCTCCTAACGTAACTGGAGCGAATATATAATTTTCTATTGCTACCCACTTTTTTTCGGGGTTTTCCCAAAAGAGGTCCGGAAGTATGCGGAGTTGGGATGCTTTATAGTACTTTTCTAGGTCTGGATATCCCATTCCTCCCCCTTCTTTAGGTAGTATTAATGTGGAATATTGTACCCTCGGTCTTTTGTCGGCCCATAGGAATCTAAGTAGTATACGTTTTACTTCTGCTAAAAAGGATTCCGGAATGATAATTGAGAGGGATTGAAACAAAAACAGAAATCTTGATAATATATTAATTTTTATGGTGGTGAAACATGGGATGGGCAGTGTGAGCCATCTCTTAATGTCTTTTTGGATGGTATTCCACAGGGGCGTGTAGTTGGCTTCAAAGAGGTCTGAGAGGTAGACTGTAATGTTTACCCCCAAGTACCTCACCAAGGCCGTTTGTACCTGGAAGTTCCAATTTGTATGTAAGAGTGTCAGTAGATCGTCGTTCTTTTTTAAAGGGACTGCTATTGTTTTTTGCAGGTTGGCCCAAAAGCCTGATAGGGCGCCACAGTGCGCTAATTCTTGTACAAATGCATTATCAGTGTTTTTAATGCAATATGTGGAGTCTTCCCTCTGTTTCAGAGTGGTAGGAGGCACCCCTAATTAGTTTAGTTATTCGGTGGTGCGTAAGCACCACCTATGAGCCAAAACTATTACACTGGATAACATATCGGCAATATATAGGATATCAGGAGAGGCACTGAGGGTGTTGTTTGGTTATTGACTCACCCATTGACTACCCCATGCGAATAATCCCTATCGCCATACAAACCCACTACCTGCATCTTCCCAACCAAAACATATCCTCGTGAGAACTCTTTGAGCAATCTCTGTCAAAACAGTAACACCACACTTTGTGCAGTAGATGGTCTTACAGTGTTATTTCTAAGCAGTCTTCTGAGAGTTATTGGCTCAACTCCCCACCTATCCTGAGACTGGGGGAATCTTCTCCCTCCTCTTTCCTCCCCTGTTTGCATATACATTGCTGCTAAACTGCCTAACCTCTCCCACCCTCATTCTTCGCTCCCCGATCCGTTGAATCTCTGCTTTCCTCAGTGTGTACTTTCTCCTAAGACTTGTAAAGCGCTTAGTTGCTTGCCGAAGCACGGTCTGTGCTCAATAAATACTCTAATAATAATAATAGAAAAACACATATTAATTGCAGCTGTAATTGTGCTACTGGTGTAATAGAACATGTCTTCACCAAGTGTGCCTTTAGCCACTTGATTTATAAGTAGTCTGTGTGTCCTTGCATCTCTTTCTTGCACCGAAGTCATAAGAAAAACAAGCATTCTCAAAGACAACAGTTTTGGATTGTGTGTATGTATCATTGGCGTTTGCCAAGCACTGGTATAATTTGCCCAGGTGTTCACACCATTTTGCAGCCATTGTCATATCATGGTCAAGTATCACCATTCCATTATCAATGCTCGTTTGTATTGGTTTCATGCAGTACATATCACTCTTCCGTGTTATTGTGGGTTCATGCAGAACATATCATTTTTATATGTTATAGTGCATTCGAAGATGGAAAGTTGATATTTTACCCATTTCAAGTGTGCTTTATAAGAGGAGAACTGCGCCTTAAACCTGAGTGTGGTTTGGAAGGTTGGCAAGAGTACATCCCACCCTGTTAGAATTTTGGAAGGTCAGCAACACTCATTCTGAGCGTGGTGTGGGAGGCCAGCAGCAGGTACGTTTTTTTTCTGGTTCTTTAGCTTAATAGAAGTAACTGCTCCTTCTGAAAATGATGTTCCGTAATTGATTAGTAAAATCTACGCCATCCTGCGGGTCTAACTCCCACAGCGCGTGCGTGTCTATGTGTTTGTGTCACCTCAGTCACATCTCTTGGAGTCTTTGACTTGCTACTGCCCTAGTTATTAGGGATATAAAGCTGTCAAGCCAAAAGATAGACCACTGTCCAACAGCGGCTAAGCTCGCTCAGCATTGTCATAGCTCCATGAGACAGCGTTCCCTGGGCCTTAATAGGTGTGGAATGACGGTCAGTCGTTGAATGCGCCGCGAGGCCCCCGCAAGTGCGAGGCCTGGGTCAGTGTGCCCCTCCTGCACCCCTCTCGTGATGGCCCTGTGCCCGGCACTGGCAGCTATTCCTGGCTGAGCCAGGAATTATGTGCAGCAGAAGGCAGTGGCAGTGCACTGTCAGTGCACAACAAGAGATTCTGGGGGGGACATATGCCATTATATCCCACCCACTTAAAATAGTGGGGGGATTTGTTTCCCCCAAAACCCCCCATGTCCTATGTCCATGTCTAAACCTTCCCTTGTCACTGTTGGATTTAGGATTCATTTCTTCCTTTTACATTCAATCAATGCTGTGTACTATTCATCTCTTCAATGCTCTTATCATTGAGTCTGTGCAAACTCTGACCACCCATTCATTTGTTCTGTATAAACGCTAACCCATCAGTTTTGTCTTTTCTTCTTCTTACCATCCCTTTATGTCCCACCCTTCATCTAGAGATATTCT
Source organism: Ambystoma mexicanum (assembly GCF_040938575.1). Taxonomy (NCBI): domain Eukaryota; kingdom Metazoa; phylum Chordata; class Amphibia; order Caudata; family Ambystomatidae; genus Ambystoma; species Ambystoma mexicanum. The sequence goes on along the minus strand of NC_090926.1, from coordinate 1,204,736,874 downwards.
CAGTAGTTTGCTATTATTCTTGTGGCGTCTCTCATTGTCCCTTGGGACCTTTGAGATGACGTTTCTCTCCGTATTTTCTTTTCTGAGCCTTTGTCCCTGTTTTGCACAGGCGATTCATTACTACTATATCCTATTGCTGCCTTGAGCTCCCTTAATGGGTACATCCCATCATCTTTCTTGCTATCGCCATCTGCTTCAGGCGTGGCGCAGAAGGCTCCTCACCCCCTCTGTGCATACATTAAATATTTTGATCGCTAGGAGGTGACTCATTGCTCTCCTCCTGATATATTAGACTAGATCGCTAGCCACAAATATGTCATCATATGCTGCAGAACTGCCTTCAAAGGGCGATCCCTCTTGCGGTCATGACATGTACTCTTTGTCAGTGGTTCCTTTACCCCATTCCTTATTGTATTTTCTAAGCTTAGGTGTGCGTTTACATCGAGGTATAAGCAGAGTAGTATCCTCCATTTTTGACACGTCACTCTTTGACTGTCTATACTCACTGTATACACATTACTTATTCAAATGAAAAATAACATAATATGAACATGCACCAATCGTCGCAGGCTCCAACCCTTTATTCAAATGTTTTACTTTACTTTAATCTGCTAAAAAACACCATCAATACAAATTCATTTGAAATACACGCTTAGTTCCTCAAACTCTTGCGTTTCTCCTCTTTATTGTTTACTATTTTGTCATCAATACACAATCACATAAAACAAACAGACAAACAAACATACTCGGCCGGCCACATGCATCTTTGTCTTCTCTCTTAAGGCTCATTGCGCCCCTAAAAATACCCCATACAAAGTGTAAACAGCCCTGCTTGGTTTCGTCTTCAATCAAACCTGTCTCCTACGTCATCCCTACCTCCCTCCATTACTTATTTTTCCCTTATCGTTCTCCTTACCCACTGCCTATTCATTTGTTTGCCAGTTGGCTCAATTTTTACTCACCAATCGTGTTTTTTCAACTTATGATTCTCAGGTTTGCATGCCTCCTCAGTAGTTTCTTCCAACCTTTCATTCGTTCAGCTTTCTGTAGACGCCGGGAGTGGTTTTTATGGAAACCGGGGAACCCAACTCACCCTATCTTGTCCAAGTCTTACTTTCCTCTAAAACCACTATCTACAGGGAGCTTCACGTCCTTTCAGCCGAATGGCAGAGGTCGTGTGATATTGCCAGAACCCCAAAGCTTACTTCTCTCGATGGGTTTATCTAACCATCCTCTCTCAGCTACCACATGCACTGGGGGTTCTCCCAGCCTTTTAAGATGGGTTAGCAATACCTTAGAGATGGAAGGTGGTTGCAGAGTTTACTCAAATATCAATAATCAGGTAGTTGGCAAAAGATACTGTTTTAATATTAATTATCTAAACCAGGGAGTACAATGGACATCAGCAGACATCCGTCATTACGATCTCTCTTGAGACTTCGCAAAGCATTTAGAAAAAACGTACATTCTTACAGTAAAAAAACGGCATAGGTGACGTTTAACCTACGTATCATTAACGTCATCCTACATGGCAAAATACAAAAAGCTAATGGTGAGTGTGATAGGTTCTACAAGGATCATCTAGGTAAACAATCCATACTTATTTTGGGAAGTGAAACAATGTAGTAGGTGTCATGAGCACTGCTCCCGAGAAGCCAAGTCAAGCCCAGCATCCCCGGAAGCAGGCTCACGACCCTCGTCCCCGGCTCCAGCAAACCCCTATTGGGGCCCTTTCGACCATGTCCTGGCGCCTCTGGCGCCAGGCTCATAAGGAACCTCAGTCCCGGCGCCAGGGGCGCCGGGCTCATAATTCTTGCAAAGGTGCTTGGGTGGACCTACCTGTAGCAGACCATGCTGCATACTCACCTTTGCAAATGCTGGCAGGATGAAGTCCCCAGCCTTCTGCTGGGAGGAACTATTCCCTGAACTGGGACTACTTTCTTACCTGGGTGGGGCTGGTGCCACTCCTTAGCTCTGGAACACAGGAACTCTTTTACCTGGGCGAGGCTGAGGAAGAAGACACCCAATCACTCCAACACTATTCAAACCACACCTGATTGGGAAAACGTGCTTCGCGTTATTCTGCATCTGCAGCAGGATGCTCACCGAGTCAGCTCCAGCATTCCAGTGACATCTCCAGCTTCAGCTCAGCAACCTGTGGAAGAAAGACACGAGAACTATACTTACCATCCAGGAATCCAGACACCGGCAGAACCTGCAAGCAAAAGAAACATAAGGTTAGCAAGCTGCAACACGTTCGCAGCCGCGCTCGCTTACCTGATCCATCTGTGCTTTCACGGATTATTCGCGGCCTTCTTTTCAGCAGCCTAACGGCACCTGTAAAGACAAAGAACATTGTTAAGTAGGAATCGGGTGAAGGCGGCCGCATTTACTTTTCTTACCTGCTTTTGTGCGCGGATTACGATCTCTTCAACCGCAGCAGCCCGGCACCGGAAAACAAGAAAAGATATTATTTAAGTGCCATTAAAGACTGCAAGAAAGCCTAACACTTACGAGCATCCCCGACTGGGAAACAGCCCTCAAGGTCCCGACACCTGCAAATAAGAAAAGAACATTGTTAGAGGTGCTATAATAAGGTCACAGATCATTATACTCACGTACTTCGCACGTGCAACGGCAACGGACGAACAACGCCCGCAACATCTCAAGACCTGAAAACAGAAAACAAGGGACATTATTGAGATGTCATTGAAATTCCCATACCTACGTACAACCGCACATGTTGTGCTCTCAGTGACCACGCCCTCAGCATCCAGGCACCTGAAAAAGACAATGCAAAGACTTCATTAAAGGTGCCCATCTCTTCAAGACTATAAACTCTTTATACCTACTGGCATCCGCTCGTGCAGTAACGGCGGCATCGCCTTTTGGCATCTCAGCACCTGTGCCACTTCTAAGGCCACAAAAGACTTTGAGGACCTCCAGTGACGTAACTGGAACCCACGCACCCCTGCATAAGTCGCAGGATGGAGAGCCCAGCATTTATACGCCTAAGGTGAGAGCTCACCAGGACATTGCACTTTCGGAGAGCTGGCGATTAGTGAGGAGGAAGTCCAGCCAAACGATCATTAACCCTTTTTTCTTCCGCCTGCAGAAACCTTACTCTGCAAGCCAGACGGTCAATAAGAGGAAGCCCAGTCCAGAGAGTCATCCGAGCTCTACGCTTCTCAATTGAAGAGACTATAACAGTTCAGCCGGGACCAGCGCCTCTTTGGGAATCAGGTGAGCATTACAATAGGCTTCTTAACAACAGGTGGGGCAACTAAGCCCTTCCCCAAAATATGTCACTATGAACATCACTAAATATGACGTTTAATTGGCTATACAACTATAGGACCCTTGATCATGCGGTCCTCTATCATTGGTTACTTTCTAACCTCTGTCAGTACCTTCCCACCTACGTTAGCAGCACGCAGGCCGAGAGTCCAGGTGCTGATGAGCTAGTCTTAACCATAGCTTCCCACCAATTAACATGACCATCCATCATCACCTCAGTGGTCCACTGTCAATTGGGACTTTGAACTCAGCCTTGAACATGTTTCTTTCTCTAGGGAATTCAGGGGAGTGAAGGCACACTCTGCCCTCGTGCGTAGGTGTGACATCATGCTCCTCCAACTTCTTCTCCCCATGTGACTGAAGACCACGAAGTTGAGCTTTCAGTGTATTAAAAGACTATTCTTTAATAGACCTCGGACGTCTTCTTGTTTTTGTGCGTGCCTTCTGAACAGAAGCTTCATTCTTTTACACGATTTGTATCCAATGACAGCTCATCCCAGTCTGATATGGCCATGGCTTCTTGGCTCATCCAACCTTGCCTTTCTGAGTTTTGCCTGTAATTCAATTGTTTTCTAACTGTGCCACACTTAGAAAATGGAAAAAGCAACCTTCCTCCTTTTGCTCAGCACTGTTATCGTACGTAGTGAGAACAGCCATCTGTTACTGACTCCAATATATATATATATATATACATATATATATATATATATATATATATATATATATATATATATATATATATATATATATGCAAAAAAGATAGGTTAAGGTACAAGAAAGGTGATTTGATCAACTATAAACGCCGTGTAATATATCAAAACAGGTTTCTGGCCAATAAATTGTGCTCTGCCTCATTACTGAGCTGGTGCTACTGGGCTAGAGCAGGCTATACTGAATATGTGCAAAAAGGATAGGTTAAGGTTCAAGAAAGATGATTTGATCAACTATAAACACCTACCAAGAAATGCCCGAACACTCAAAAACTGTGTCCTACAATTTCATTTTATTTATCAAAAAGGTGCAAATTCATAAAAAGCATACATTACAGTTCCTGGACGGACCTGTTGGCGCATGCCGCACTCTAGTCACTATAAAGTTAGCCTTAAGGATACTTTGTCTGCTTGCGTTTCTCTGCATGTGTACACGTATGAAATAGCTTGATCTCTTCATTATTTCTGTAGCATAAGCTTCTTCATCTTGATCCCAAGATGTCATTTATCTCGATACTTTCTTGATGCCTTATAGAATGGTGTGCATTCTCTAGTCTCTGCATCTCTTCTCTACACATCAGCTTTGCTCTGTATGACATCACTATTCTTCTTCATCATTCATTTGCTCTATTTCTTCAGGGATTTTATTCAAATGGCCATTGTATCGTCTTGTATGCAAATATGGTTTTCTCAATGGGAATCTTGCTTCTCCTACGTATTGGTATCTTCACTGGTACCGCACATGTCTCACACTCTGGCATCCAACATATAAAGGCCCTATGGGCGAGATGGTTGAGGTGGGGATAATTAGCTCCTTCTCTACACTAGAAAATCTTTACGTACTGCTTCGCTCACTACAATGACCTGTATTTTAGTACAGAAAAACTCATTAATAAATGCACTATTCTCTCATTAAATGCACATCCTTAAAAGCAGGTAAATCACCTTCACTTTGCCCCGCTTCTCTAGCTTAACTAAATTGCAACAGACCTCCTGCAACTTTGGCCTAATGCTGCATAACGTATTAGTCACCCTACAGTACCTCTCAAACTTGCTGTAGGCTAGGCAAAGGTCGGATAATAAAGATTACCCCTGCTAACTGTATTCTAATAAAGACTACGAGGCGAGCATTATGCTTCAACTTCTTTATTTTACTACTCCTCAGCAGTTTCAACAAACTAATAAAACCAACAACAACACTGAAAAATGTCCCAACAGACTTTTCTTCCTCTGAACTACAATCCCCAAAGTCTCTGTAGTCCATCTCACTCCAAGCTCAGCTATGACCACATCCTGTCCCTGAGCTCCTCCTCTCTTTTACTCGCTCTGAAAAAAGTCACTCTTTAAATCCACATTAAGTCCTGCAACTGGCGAAGACTCGAAACACTTCAACCGCATGTCGAGCTTTCTTGACTCCAGGCGATTACGTCTGCTAGTCCCCCACATGAATTGTTCTTCTGCTCTTCCCCTAAGGATAATAGAAAGCAGAGAAATCAGGGTGGCGTCCATGTATTGATGATCTCATAACATTCTTATCACATGCCAACATCAACATTTCCTGTGCAATACATGTCCGGGTGGGAATTTAATACTCACCTACTAGTCTTTAATAGAATTAATACTCCCTGCGCAGTTAGTAGGGGTAATCTTCATTCTATGACAAGACTGGAGGCGAGCATTATGCTTGTTCAAAGCTTTCCATCACTGTGACCGCTAAACTCTCAGTCGGCTTGAAATAAAACTCTTTGAATGTTCGATCATTCGACCAGTCTGCTGTTAGCATAATATCTCTAAGGGATACCGTTGTCTTAAAAGCTTTAGATGCCATGGCACCATGTACTGAGTGGGCCCCGTACTTCCCCACATCTATCCCAGCTGCCTGCATGATTTCTTTCACCCATGTGGCAATAGTGGCTGTGGATATGCCCTGGAAAGGCTTTCTACACGCTATCAGCAATTGTGTGGTATTCGCAGCTCTGTGTTCCACTGTTCTGCTTTCATATTCTCTGATGCAGCTTGCAACACACCAATTAGGTCTATTCGGAAAATATGGGTAGTGTACTGTAGAAGTACCTGTCTTAGTTCTCTTGACTATCGTGAACGTTACTCCTTCTGGCCCAAATGACCTCCTATCTATCTCTAACGCTCTCAAGTCTGACACGCGTTTACAAGATACTAGACACAACAGCATTGCCAATTTCCCTGACAACTGTTTTAGGGATAAATATCTGTTTCCGGGCCAGCTCTCCAATAGCGTAAAGACGACCAGCACGTTCCAGACTGTCTTATATCGAGGCTCCAGAGGCGCTTTAAATCTGGCCCTTCTAATGAGTCGACCTACCGCTGGGTGCTCGCCAGCTGGTAAACCCTCAATAGATAGGTGACCCACTGAAATTGCGGACCTGTACACTTCTATGGTACGAAACGCTCTTCCACCTTGTTATAACTGTGCTAAAAAATTTAAAATCATCACTACTGGTGCAGAAATGGGATGAACACCTCTCCCCTTGCACCAGCTAGTCCACTTAGCCCAAGCCGCGTCGTAGCTCCTTCTCGTGGACGGAGCCCAGGATTCTGTGATGAGCTGAGCAGCTTGTGCCGCAATGCCCGGCAAAGCCCAGCGTCTCCTGATATCCTGCACGCGATGAGCGGGAGTGTCCCTCTCACTTCCAGAGGATGAAACGACCCAAATGGGTCCGTGAGCAGGTGTTTTACTTCTGGAAGTATTCTCAGGAGGTCCACTACCAGTTCCATGAGAGTTGGGAACAACACTTGAGATTTCCAGAGTGGCGTCACTAACAGCAGCTCTGCCTTCTCCCTCTGACGCTTCGCTAGAACTCTACTCAGCATCATGAATGGGGGAAAAGCGTAAAGAGGACCTCTGTTCCATTCTTGCAGGAATGCATCTGTCTATCGAGCACCCGGGTCCAGCCTCCAGCTGAAGTACGCTGCTGTTTGGGTGTTCAACCGGGATGCAAAGAGGTCTTGTTCATCCTCTGAAACACTGTCGGATCCAGTCTCCAATCGCTGGAGTCCGTGAGGTAGCGTGAGTTCCAATCCGCTATCACATTCATCATTCCGGGGAGGTACACTACCGTGACTGAGGTTTCTGATTGCAGGCAAAAATGCCAGAAATCATTCACCAGCTCGGCTAGCATTCTGGATCTGGTGCCGCCTAGATGGTTTATATATCACACTGCTGATATGTTGTCCATCTTTAGTAACGCACAATCTCATTTTCCCCTTCGTGAAGGCTCTGATCGCAAAGGACCCTGCTAGCAGCTCTAGGCAGTTTATGTTGAGGTGGAGTTCCTCTTCGCTCCATTTCCCTCCTGTATGCAGGTTCCCGCATCCTGCCTAGTCGGCTGGCGTCAGATTCTGTGATCAGATCCGGGCGGTCTGCGAAAATGGCTCGCCCATTCCAGGCGTCCATATTCTTCAACCACCATTCCAGCTCCGTCTTGGATTCTAGATCCAATGGTACTGATTGATGATATCTCAAGCCCTGCTGGAGGTGTCTGATCTTTAGCCTCTGTAAGGCTCAATAATGTAATGGTCCGGGAAATATGGCTTGAATGGAAGCCCCACTATTCTCGCCAGGGTTCTGAGCGACACTACCTGTCTCTGTAAACACCCTCTCAGTTCCCTCTTGATGGCGCAAATTTTTAGTGCTGGCAGCTGGAGGGTCGCTTTCCTGGTATCCAGGACGAAGCCAAGAAAGTCCAGTCTTTGCACGGGTTCTGTGTCTGACTTCTCTATATTTACTAGGAATCCCAGCAAAGCCAGCAGGTCTTGGACCCATCTCGTCTGATATATGAGTGCCTCTCGGTCCTCGGCTAATAACAGGAGATCGTCTAGGTAGATGATCAATCTTATTCCCTTCTCCCTTATAGCTGCTGCTATAGGCTTCGTCAGTTTGGTAAAGGCCCAGCAAGCTGAGGCAAGCCCGAAGGGCATGGTCTTGAATTGCCAGGGCTGTCCTTTCCAGCAAAAAGCTAGGAAGGTCCAGAACTCCTCCACTATCGATCGTTAGGTAGGCATCCTTCAAATCCAACCTCGTCAGCCAATCTTTCTCTCTGAGAGAGTCTTGTAGCTGGTGGATGCCCTCCATCTTGAAGTGACGGTAGACTACCCAACTGTTTAGCTCCTTCATAACTTATAACTGGTCGCACTTTCTACTTCCGGTGCACCAGAATCATATTGCTTATGAATTTGGGGTCCTTCGGACACCTCTCTATGGCATTCTTCTGTGCTAGGAGGTAAAGTTCCTGGATCTAGGAGCTCCTGCTCTGCGCACTCTAAACACTGATGGTGAGGCCTGCGCTCTTGCATGGGTGGGCTCACGAATTCTAGATGCATACCTAGAACTGTTTGCAGTACCCAGGCATTACTGGAAAGCTTGCGCCAGTTTCTCCAGAACATACCAGTTCTCCCCCCTACTGGGGGGTAATGCGCAACTCTCACCTTGTGTGGACCCCTGTCCACGGCCGGATCCTCTTCCTCTGTGCCCTCTGTGGAAACACCCTCTAGTCGGGAAGAAGGAGTCCTGCTGCCTGTTATCCCAGTATTGTGCTCTGGGATTAGGGGGTCTTCTTCCTCCTTGGTTACGGCCAGTCGAACGACCCCTGTGGCGACTGGCCCCACCAAAAACTCGGTTGGGAAAGATCTTACGGATTGAAGCCTGTGCCTTCTCCAGCGATGTGTACGTGCCCACGAAACGGCCCATTTCTTTGCCGGAGGTTTCTCCGAATAGGAGCCCTTGTGCTGCTTCACCGGCCTCATAGGAGGCGAGATCACTGAGCTTTGCATCGATCTTCAATAGCAGTCCTCTCCGGAGTTCCAAGGCAATGACGCAGTTCGCATTTCCCAGGAGGAATACTGCTCTCTGCGCCCAGCCTGCTAGGGCGTCGGGGTCCACTTCTTCCCCCGTATCTCTGGCCCTTTCTGCTAGGTCCATGATTTTAGCTAGCGGACCGGCTAGGTCAAGTACTTTCTCCTGGCAACTTCTCCAGGATCTATCGATACCCTTGCAGGGATATATGGCCATCTTTGACATGAATGTCAGCATCTTGGGGTCTAATTCTGGTGTTTCGGCTACCTTCCCTGGAAGATCCGGTCTAGGGTACTACGCTCGAAGGCGCTGCCGGACTTCTTTGTCCAATGCTTTTCTCAGTCTTTTGGTCATATACTGCGCCACTCTTGGTGGCGGCTGCCAATCGGTCGACCTCGGATTCCGGATGCTGTCCGGATCAAACATATCCTCCACCACCTCTTCGAGGTGCTTCTCCTTCCGGATTCTCTTCCCTCCGCTGGGTTTATCTTCCTCCTCTTCCCTTGATTCCTCCTCATCTTGGGAGGGAGGTTCACCTTCTTCCGGCTCCTCTTCCGAGTCTGGGTTCTCCTCTCCATCATCATCCTCCCCTGGAACGGGGGTCGTGAGGTCTGGCACTGTCTGACGCCGCAAATACACTTCACAGAGCTTTGAGAAGGCGTCGACGACCTCCGGGGCCTTCTCTTTTGCCCCATCCGAAGGGCCCTGGGGGTCGAGAGGGGCTTTCCTCTTACGGGCCTTAGTACTCTCCTTTGACCCTGACTCAGAGGGTTCTGTGGGTGTGCGTTCTGTCCGCTTGGTGCTGTCTATTGGCTGATGTAATAAAGCCTCTAAGGACTCCAGCCTGTCTTGCAGGGGTTTAACCCCTTGAGCCACTGCATCTATGAGTGAACTTCCCAGCACCACTTTGAAGCTGGCAGCTAAGTCCGATGACTGCTCCTCTTCACTCCACTCAAATTCCGACATATTGTGAGGATGCTGTGTGCCTAGTATACCTTTTTTTAATTTATTTTTTATGATTGTGGCTGCACCGGACTTAATTACTTCTTGTGTGTGCCTGGGATGGGCGTTTCGCTCTTTGAGCCCTCTGGTTGTGAAGGGCACCGTGTGCTGCGCAGGCTATGTGCCTGTTGGGGGCTTTTTGCACTATTCGTGTGCTGCTGGCTCTGATACGAGCTTGAGGCGAGCGTGTTCCCTGAAGCGCTCTGCTTTGATGTTACGAGCAGTTCTGCTCAAAGGAAGAGCTAAGACATAGCTTCTATCAAAATCACCGCCGGGCCTGGCTTTTACTGACCGCTCTGCTCCGTGTCGCCGAAAACATCGACGCGGAAGCAAGCTCTGCGGTGGGGCCCCTCCCTTCCAAGGGAGGGGGCCAAGGGACTGCGCTGTCTCTGAGCGTGGCCGGCTCCGCGAAGGAGGGGGCTGCCGTGCGGGCATCTCTGGGTCTCCCGCGCCTCCGCCTCCACGCAGGAGGGGGCCGGGGACTCCTTGCGTACGCGGCTCTTCTGGCTGCCCAAACACCCACGGCGCCGGCCAGCCACCCCTAAGGTGCCAGGCATACGGCATGGGGTGGTCGCGCCTGTGGCTAACGCTCACCTGAACGGCAGTAGACTAACCTATAAAACTCAAGATGAAAGTGAAACTACTCGTGAATCACGGTCACCGCTGCGTATGACGTAAAGGTCTGAGGTTAAGATAAAGCTCAACGCTGCTGCGTATTCTATTACGATCTAAGGTTAAGATTACGCATAATACTATACATCTCAGACACAAATCTATGACTCACTAAACAATGTTGTACCAAATAGCTAATATTAAACAGGGAGATGACCAGAAATAGTACTTATCTGCTTGAAGAGCAGTAAAAGAAGAGGAGGAGCTCAGGGACAGGATGTAGTCATAGCTGAGCTTGGAGTGAGATGGACTACAGAGACTATGGGGATTGTAGTTCAGAGGAAGAAAAGTCTGTTGGGGCATTTTTCAGTGTTGTTGTTGGTTTTATTGGTTTGTTGAAACTGCTGAGGAGTAGTAAAATAAAGGAGTCGAAGCATAATGCTCGCCTCCAGTCTTGCCATAGAATTGCTAAAATTGCGAGAGAAAACCCCCGCTGTTCTGCCTCAATGCACACTGCAGTCATGTGAAAGTCCAATGTAGCTGCTCGCAATTGTACATACCTTTTGTATGTGCTGAAATAGCACAAAAATGTGGTAACCCAGGAGTGCAAAACACCTTGCGTAGTTTACTTAGTTGAAAAATGAATTCCTTCAATTGAAAGTACACGGCGGCTGTACTGTAATAACTCGTGCCCCATATTAAAAATGCAAGCAGTGCGCAGTGTGCAAGGAAAAGTGCATTGATCTGTAGGTTTACAACTATTTATGATCTGAAGGCCACGCCATTACGTGCTGGTAGTTACCACAAAGTGGTAAATAGTAAAACAGAAGTGCAGCACGGAGGCCACTGTTCACCAACCCATTCCATTCACCAAAACATGCTCAAACGTGCTTGGGGAAAAGGAGTTGTTGGTAGAAAACACCGGCTGGTCAACTGATGCCATAATCGAAAACAAATGAAGCTGATAAGATTGCAAACACGGTCAATTGAAAAAGATGCCTCGCCGCGGTATATTAATTCCACAATTACCTTTTGAATAAACTTGTGGTGATCCCCCGAGCAACGGACAAGACAATACTGAAATAAGTGAAAACTGACATTTTGAATAAAAACTTGTGGCACTAAACCAACGATCCACTTGTATAAGAGGCGCTTGAAATGCACCGATGCGCAGTGATTGACGAAATTACATACTTTCCAAAAATGTTTGCATCCAACAAAGTAGCTAAACGTTAGGCGCGGTGGCCATGGCAAAATACACTGAAATGAAACGCGTTGCGCTGAGGCATGGTCAATCGGCCCCTTAGTGTATATCATTTAAGCACTTCCAAAATGTAGTCCCATTCAACCGGAAATCCACGTGCCTACAGCCAAATAAAACCCTACATCGCGATAACACGACTTGGAAAAATAGCGATCCTCACAAGCCGTAATGGCCAACAAATGCACGTTTTCTCCCTGGAAATCCATAACAGTAACTCTGAATGTTTAAACCCGTTGAATTTAAAAAGAAACATAGCGATCTTCACAAGCCAATTTTACATTTGTATTAAAAACACGTGGTAATCCACGTTGGAATGTCGAGAGAAATATCTGGTATACAAAATGCTGCCCGGCGGCCTAGATTCCTCTATCGGCTAGTAAGTTACCAAAAGACACGTGTTTTAAAATAGTTGTCCCTGTTGTGTGTTGGTCTAGTGGTCTTCCTGCGTGAGCGTCACGACTGTGTCATGACGTTCCTTGAATAAAAGGGGCTCTTGGCATGCAGACGGCAGTGCAGCAGAGCCCCTCGTGTCTGTGTGTTCATACTGACTGTGGGCCTTGCCACGTGATCTTGGCCTGGGTGCCCCCACGCCAAGGTTGATCCGAGCTGGGTGCCCCCCAGGTAGGGTCGCTGGAGCCAGTGATCCGAACTGGGCAGGGTGATCCCTGCCCCTCACACGCTGCATGCACGCAGCGTCCTGGTGCCGTGTCGGGTGCCCCGACACCATCTGTGGCCCGCTCCGGTGACCGGAGGTGGGCCACCACATTGGCGACGAGGAGGTCTGGGTCCCGTGTACCCTGCGCTGCACGGGTCACCAGGCACCTCTGCCGGAGGCGAGTAAAGAGCCCACGTGGACGGAGACGGTGTGTCCTGCCGAGGAATGCCCAGGGCATGCTCCGCGCCTGGTGCCCGTGGTGGTGAGCGGCCCTGTGTTAGCCTGTGTCGCGGCATTGGCCGCGTGTGGAAGGTGCGGCGGGCGGAGCATGGTGTGCACGCGCCCCCCTGTGTCATCAGGGACCCACCAGCGCCCGGCCCCAGTGGGGTGCACCAAGAAGGCACGGTAGGGGCTCGAAGGCCGGCGAGGCTGCACAAAGGAAAGGGGCGTGGCCCCAGCAGGCCCAGCAGCGGGCCGACGAAGGAAAGAGGCGTAGGCCCAGCGGCGTGCCGACTAAGAAAGGGGGAGGGCCTCAGCAACCCCAGGAACAAAGAAAGGGGGCAGGGCCATCTCTCCGCCTCACTCACAGAGAAGTGAGGTCGCAGCGGTGAACAGCCTGGGCAGGCCCGGGGCCACCAGGAAGGAAGGCCCATTAATACCCGGGCCTAGAAGGAAAGAAAAGAAAAGAATTTTTTTTTCTCTCAAAAGTGGATCTCGAGGCTGGCCAAGTGGCCCCGAAAAGGGTCATAGCCTACCACACCCGGCAGCAGCCGTATACAAGTTAAAGGAGAAAGCTGTCTGTTGGGGGGAGGGGCGAGGAAACGAAACATCAACCCCTCCCGCAGGCCACATCTGTGCCAAACCCGAGGGTAGCAGCTCCACCCAGAGTGCTTGTGTGCCCTCGGAAGAACTCTACCTTGGGTGGCACTGCTGAGGTACATCACCAGTGAGTGCCAGGGGTATGGTCTACAGGGGCAGGGACTCGTAGGCCCAGTCCAGGGAGTGCTACAACGGGATGGACCCATCCTGACACCTCTGCTCCCATCCACATCCCCAAAGGTAGCGCCTGCCCGGGGAGCACGTGGGCGCCTTCACAAGACCTCCCCATAAGGGGTCCAGCCACCTGAGGCCCAGTAACTGCGAGCACTCCCCAACACTTAACACCAGTGGCCACATCCGGCATCCTGCACAGCATTAAGCATGTCAGACGATGAAGGGACATGATGAGGACAACTGGCACCGATACCCACTTTTGATGTTGTGGGTGCGCCTGCCAGTCTGGGTCCCCGGTGGACAGCCTGGGTTGAGACCCTAGAACTATACTTTGAGGCAGTGGAGATGAAGGACAAGGCCAAACGTCCAACCCTCCTGTACTCCGCCGGACTGGCAGTCCAGAGGCTTTTCAAGACACTAAAGCCTGTGGATCAGTCCTATGACGCGACCATCGCAGCCCTGAATGAGTATTTCCGACCCATGGTCAACAGGGACTACAAACGGTTCAGGATAAGGTGCGCAAGGCAGGAGGAAGGGGAGAGCCTCGATGCATTCCACGGGAAGCTGCGTGGCATTGCACTGCCTGTCCCCTGGGAAATTACGAGGAGGACGAGATCAGGGCACAGATCATCTACGGCTGTAGTTCCTCCAAACTGTGCAAGCAAGTCCTGAGGGACCCAGCGCTGACCCTCGACCGGATACTAGACCTTGGCCATGCCCAAGAACTGGCAGAGGTGCGGGCCTCAGTCATGGACTCATCTAGACAACACCTCAAGCTGGAGGCCCCCATGCTGTGGGTCAAGCTGGAGGAGGTGGCATCTGTCGGCAAGTGGCAAGGAGGAAAGCCGGTGAGGAGGGGAGACTGGCCAAGGAGAGACCCCAATGCCACACTATGCCATCAGTGCGGGTGGGATCTTCCACACCCGCAGGACTGCCCGGCGAAAGGACACATCTGTGGGAGGTGCGGGAAGGTGGATCACTTTGCACGGGTGTGCCTCACCCCAAAACCAGCCAGCATTGCGGGGACATCGCAGGGGAGTGAGTCGAAGGGGAAAAGGATCCCCAGAGTGGCTGCGGTCCAAGCGGCGGAAGATCAAGGGAGAAGGCAGTATAATGCGGGAGAGGAGGCCGATGAAGAAAATATATTCTTTCTGTCCTGCAGCAGCGCCACAGGCCAATTCGATCTCGGAATCTTCTGAACTCCAACTGCCCGCTGTTGGGCCCGTGGTGTGCGGATTGGAACACACCTGTTTGTTTTGTAGTACCAAAAGTTGAAGTTCCTGAGTAGCTATTAGGTGGTCCGCAGACTGGAATGCACCCTATGTTTGCAGTGATGATGTTGGAGCCCAATGGGTGCACGGACTAGAATGCACCAAGGTAGACCCTGCCGAGGGTCGTTGTTTGTTTGCAGTGGGTGATTTTTTCTTTGTTATAATAAAGGAGGGATGTTGTGTGTTGGTCTAGTGGTCTTCCTGCGTGAGCGTAACGACTGTGTCATGATGCTCCTTGAATAAAAGGGGCTATGCTGGCACGCAGACGGCAGTGCAGCAGAGCCCCAGGAAGCGGCAACTTGTGGCTGTGTGTTCTTACTGACAGTGGGCCATGCCACGTGATCGTGGCCTAGGCTGGGTGCCCACACGGCAAGGCTGATCCAAGCTGGGTGCCCCCAGCTAGGATCGCTGGAGCGAGCCGGTGATCCGGACTGGGCAGGGTGATCCCTGTCCCTCACACACTGCGTGCACGCAGTGTCCTGGTGCCGTGTCGGGCACCCTGACACCATCTCCGGACCACCCGGTGACCGGAGGCGGGCCACCACAGTCCCCGACAATCGAAATGCATCATGCGGCATGGAGGCCATCCTACATGCAATTCACAGCTGCGACCCGTCCTTGGAGGTCATTACCCAATTCTAAATCCAAATACAAAAAGTGGTAATCCACGGAGCGTTGGGCGAACAAAACAGTCATAAAGATATCAAGGTAGCAGGGCCCGAGGGCTGGACAGAGAATGCACAGCGCGACACGGCTACTAAAAAGCATAACATGCAGCAAACCCACTTGTTCATGGGCGGCTTTTAAATTTTAGGAACCACATTGCGTGAGCGTCCGACCAATCCCTCAAAAGAGCGGCTCGTGGCCGAATCCACTGCAACCATCCCGCTCCAGGGACATGTGTTGCACAGTAATAATACAAGCCAAGAGTTACAGCAGTACATAAAAAACAATTACAACCGACGCGGCAGCCAGCAAAGTGAAAAGGCCCCCATTCGGGTGGGCATAACCACCCACGGCAATCGGACATCCGGCGTCCCAAGGCCGCCTTCATACTTACCAATCTGAGATGATGGGTCCCAACAGAATGATGGCCAGGAACTCTGCGAGCTCAAAAGGCGTGGTGGGGGGCTGCTGGAAAAGAGACTGACCCGCAGCAGCCCCTGCCTTGTAAGCGTCCCCCAAGTGCCTGCCATGGAAGGTCAGGCCCTGACGGCGCCTCTTTCGCCTCACAGGGGGAGGAAGAGTGGAGGGTGACCACCCAAAGAAAGCAGCAGCCACAGGGTACAGCCCGCTATGTAGGCTGTCCCTCTAGTGCCCGCTGCGGGGGCAGGTCAGCCTCTGAGACTCCGGCCAATCCCTGAGGTCAGTAAATCCGGCAGTCCGCCGGTGAGCGAGTCTATTTATTGAGTCAGTACTTCAGTTATTCCTTCAGTCTTTCAGTAGATCAGTCAGCCAGTCCACCAGTCTGTTTGTCTGTCAGTCCTTTATTCAGTCAGTCCTTCAGTCAATCGGCCAGTCATGGGCGTAATTATAGGGGGGGACAGGAGGGACAAGTCCCCCCCAACTTTTGTGGCCTGCCAAATTGTCCCCCATCCCATCTTTTGGCAGGGGTAGGAGGGGGGCCACATTGTAGCTGCTCCATCAATTAAGTAATTGGACAGTGCAATCCATTACAGTGAAGCGAGCGGCAGGGATACCCTGTGCGGCTCAGTCCCTCACCTGGCTGGTGGCCTGACTCAAAGTCAGCAGCCACTGCCAGGGTGCTGGACTGGGTGGTATTCATAGTATTCATCCATGTTCACATTTAGTGTGTTAAATAAAAAAACAATTTTGCGGGGCAGAATGTCACATTTCACTCGCACCATATAAAGCATACCTTTGTCATACGATGCAAAAGGTTACCATATCGCCTTATCTTTTGTTATGATTAAGTCTTCAAAGACAGCCTACAAGCCATTCTTTATAATTTTGTGGAATTGCATTCAGGTATTTGTAGTCTTCGAGATGTGGTGAAAATAACAAAACATTTGTACTCTTATTGTTTGACATATTTCAAAAAGGATTCCTATATTGCTGGAAAGGGGTGTTGCTAGGTCTGGAAAAGATCTGGGGTTACGCTAATGTCAGGACTCAGGGCTAGCTAGCCTTTTGGTTGTAGCACCTGAGCTTCTATCCAGGGCTACTACCAAAAGACCCGGGGCTCTAGCCCCCTTAGCCCCCCCCAAGCAACGCCTCTGTTGCTGGAGTACTTTAATTATGATGGGTTTACTTTTCAGGTCCGATTTATGAAACAGAGTATTGTTGAAAGCCAAACGTCGCGGTGAGGCGGGGAAAGGATCAGAGGGCACATTTGTTGTTGTGATGATCTACCAGGTCCATGCATGTCGGAAGAGATGTTCTCCCTGGTCCTGTGCTGATTTTCAGGGTACAAGTTGAGATTATATGTGTGTTGGTAGCATCCGCTCACTTTTTTCACAGTGCCGACTCTATCGCCGTTGGGTGTTTTTGAGGCCAGCATACAAAAAAGCTTGTTTGCTCAAGCTTTTCGCCCACCAGGATTCGAAACCCAAAATACCACATGAAAGTGTCTTCAAAGCACATGTCTTGTACGGGTATTTTGCTTTCCATAAAATATTTCAATATAGATTTTTGGGTTAAAAGGGTGCACACCTTTTATACTTTGCATTCTGGGAAAATCTCCTCTAGCTGTTTTTTTTACTTCGGGTATTGATTCATTTTGTGAACGACAATGCTCATTTCTATTTGGAATTTTCTTCTATTAGGAAAGGCCAGTTGAATTCAATGTGCGTATTTCACGTTAGGATACGTTCAGTCCTTGTGCGTATGTTAAAGATCCCCCTCACTTTTTTCTGGACTCGAGCCCTATTGATGACATTTGAAGACCTGCAGAATTGCTTACTCTGACTAGCCTCAGTACCTTTCCGGTAAATAGGCTTTGCTACGATTGCACTATCCTGCAGCACAAGCACGTTGCCCTGTCTGGCCACGGGCCAATCCCTGCCCTTACATCCTTGGAACGTGCAGTCACATGTTTGGATTACTTACCGGTGAGCTTCATTTCTCTACCTCATCACTGTATTTTATTGTGAGGCCCCCATCTCTACGAATGATTCAGCTACTCCAAAATAAGCCTCACTCCTTATATTGCTACAACCGTAATATTAACAGTTATAATTCAGATATTGAAGGACAGTTTATTTGATCCCTACGGATATTAATAACACATTTTTTTACATCATTTTCTGCAACGGGCCACACACAACTTTTGCCAGGGCCCCGCAAATCCTAGGGCCGGCCCTGACTGAGGGCTAACACTGTAGTAAGGGACTAACTTTTAGAGACTGCAGGAGTCGCCGGGAGAGGGGCAAACTTTGGGGGTGCATCTGCATATTCTAATGAGACTATTCTAGTGCAGCCTCAAGGTTAAAAGCTGTTGTCTGTCTGTGTCAGAAACACACACTTAAGAACTGTGAGAATGAGCTGCCTTCTGTCTCCCATGCCCTGCTCACTCCCCTGACATGCAAGTACAAAATCACCTATCATGATTTCAATTGCCTAAAAATGTATACATACAAACTCAGTTGCTAACAATGAAATATGTTCCATTATTACTAAATGCCAGGCCTTGTTAAAAGTGCACTTCCCCCCACCCCCAAGCACTGTTTTTCAGGTTGTGTCCTGCCATGGCAATGTAGTTCAGCTAGGTTAAGTCAGTGTAGCCCAACATTTCGGGTGTGTTGACTTTTGTGTCTGAACGAATGATAAATAATGCATTGTTTGTATGTTCCTGGTGGAATGAAGTTTGTGAATGTTATGTAGTTGTGTCACTGGGTGGGTGGCTGGCAGGCATGAAGGAATCAAGATGTGTGTGGGCCCATTTTCAACATGATGGTTGGGTGGCCCCCCGCTTAGAGAGGAAACAGTCTGAGGCACCAGTAGTTCTACCTTAAACTAATGCCGTTTCCCTGACGCGCTGGTCCTTCCTATGCTTTTGTCCTGAGCCTTTACGTTTGTCCAATGTGTTTTTGTTCGCGCGCCCTGATGCCTGGGGGCTTCGGCGCCCTATAAATAAATAATAATTACAATGGTGACAGAGATAAGGTTAATAGCCGCCAATTATATCGAGGCGGCCAGCCAGCAGGGAGCTTAAACACTAAATTCCCACTGAAGAGCTCTAAACCCTTCTTTGTCAGCAAGTGGCTGATGTGGAGGGACCAGTGCTAGAAGGCAGTGCGGTGATAACACATCAGTGTGTCCTGTGGGATTAGAAAATGCAATTTGTAATGCAATCGCTGCAAAGTGCACATTTTGAGCCCCAGAACGAAAATAGAGAGAAATTAATATATTGCTGTGTTACAAGGCCACTGAGTGCCGACTGGCAACATGGGGGCAGGTGCTGGAGGCCACCCCTGAGGTTCGAGGCCTCTTCTATTTGAAAAGGTTGAAAGGCCCTGATGCGTATGAATAATTTTGAGTGTGTGCGTATGTGTGTATACATGTGCTCGAGAGGTGCTTGGCAAGTGCAGCATTTGTTTATGGGCATCGAGAAGACAAATATGAAATATTGCATGGCTAGACTCGGACTGGCATTTTGGGGCAGCCAGTCCAGCCCTTTCTTACTGTGACATGACTTTATTCTGGGCATCTTGATGAAGCAAGTATGGTATGTGTTAATTGGCTAGACTGGCATTTTTTACTGTTGTCAATGCAGTGAATTCTAAAGACACACTGTGGTGTTATAACTTTCAGAAGACTGGCGTGTCTTTAGAATTTAACTTTAAAGATATGCCACCAGTCTTATGCAAGTTTTGACTCTTGTGGTGTTGTAGTTTAGCGTTATCCCTCTGAGCCACCACCCGCCCTTCTTCCACCCCGCCCCTTTCCTTCAGTTGTCATGTCCCCTCCCCCCCAACATTTTCATATGCCTATATGGCCAGTCCATCGGTCAATCCTCGTCAGTATGACAGTCAGTCCTTCAGCTAGTCCGTCCCTCAATCGATCTGTCCCTCAGTCAGACCGCCCACCCCCCACCCAGCATTAAAGTGTCCCTGCGTTGGGCGAGGCACTTACCACGCGTTCCGCTTCTGTAGCAGGAGCAGGGCCAGTAGCAGGGCGCCGGCGAGCAGGGCTGGGCGATGCTTCCGAACCCCGAGGGACCGTGGCGTCATTGCTCATTGCCCGCTCAAGCACTCTCTGCGGGGCTGTGCTAACTCGTGGCAGGCCTTCCTGGGGGTCGCCACACAGATCTGTCCTGCTGGTGCTGTAGAGACACTCTGCCCTTTTGCTAAAGTGACCTCCTTTAAGCCTGCAGATTTTCACAGAAGCAGGCCCATTGTCACCCCTCTTAAGAAGGGGTTTACCCTGCGTTGCCCCCCAGACATATGGCCAGCGTTAAGAAAACGCATGGGAGATGTCAGCAAGAGATCACGGCAGGGCGTGCTGAAGTGGGAAGCGCTGGGATCCAGGCGATTACACGGATCTCCAGGAATAGGACATAAAGTCCATGCACCCCGCAGAGGACGTGAACGGGAAGAAAGCGGGGCAGTCGGTGGGGTTTCCACCCTGGAGAAACGCTAATGTTGTGCTTTGCACGAGTCTCACTAGTTCCCTGTGCTTCTCATAACAGAACACAATGATGCTTCGCTGGCGTGAGTCATTGAAATCACAAATATCGCCAAAGCTCTTCACAATTACTAGGGCAGCATGTGACCCTAGTAATTCACCAATAGAAGGCCACTTAAGGAGTAATGGTGGCCCCCCTGAGGGAACCACTTTCAGGAGAGGGGTTTGGGGGCACCGGTAAATGACTGTGGGTTACGCCTGCAGTTTGGTTTCATTGAATGCATTTGTGGTACGCGAATGGTAGTGTTGCCTAGTCAGGGGCGCCAGGCTGTGCCTTCAAAGCCTCTGAGAAATCTATTTATACACCTAGCGCCCAGATGCCCGAGGGTTAGGCGCGCTTTACAAAGGCGTAAATAAATAAATAAATAGCTGAAGCTCATGCACTCTGGTGCAGCTACCATCCCCTCGGCATGGTAGGTGGGCTGGAGGCACATCTTAAGGTAACTTGATCTATAATAACACAGCCATATTGCTGGTTGCCTGCATCCTATATTAGCTTTGCATGACCTCTGGAGACTTTGTTGTGCCCCTCCACTGGACACACTAAACGGTAGCGCCCACTAAGCCCTCGTCCCCAGGAGGGAGCTTTATTTATACCAACGTGAAAAGAGGCGACACACAGGGCACCTCTTTGCACAGGATGGCCTGCTCATTTTGTTATTCTGCGCAACTGCATTGCCCAAAATGTGTGCCACCCAGAACTGAACAGGAGTTTGTAATGCGTCCCCCTCATTTCATCACCCCTCCCTACTTGGATTATTCCTTTCACCCCAGAGGTGTGTAGTTGTTATCTATTGATCTCCATTGCTAGGAAGAATACACTTTTCCACTTTACAGCATGAGGCATGTTTGCACACGGTCACACAGTGTGCAAGAATGCTGAACGGCCAGCCGATGAGCTGCCTATTGCAATGCACGTGACCCCTGCGCCTTAAAGGCACGGTCTAGTAAAAACTTTTATTGTCCCTATGGGTCGGCCATGTTTTTTTAAGCCTAAGTGGCTCAATTTTAGAAAACTTTCCTATGGACCTTACCCGAGTTTTCGTCCATTAAACGCACGCGAAAACAAGCACCAGGGAGCCGCCATTTTCTGATAATCCTATCTTTTCCCCCATCGCCCTGGCTGACCTGCTTTTGCGGCACTAAATCAATTCCCCCGCCCCTGAGCCTGACATTATCAAAACATTCATATTCCCCGCCTCTCTACGTGACGTTACTGTGCTGCGTAGGCAAACGCGCCCAGTCGTCTTCTACGCGACTCCACACAGAACCCGGAAACCAACACAGACCATCTCGCAACACAGCGGGCCACAATTCGGAATATGAAACTGTAGTTTAAAATCAACCAGCAACACGGTACATTTGGTCAAATACATTTATTTTACATTAAATGTTTAGAGAATATTCAGCAATTGCCATATGAACTTCGAAAGCCATTTATTTTATTTTATCTGTATCCGCCATGGTACACAGGGTGTTGCTTTTCGTTAAAAGAAGCACTTTGGAAGCACGGTGTACCGCAAGGCTGTTCCATCAACTAGGCACTAGTCCATCGTAAAGGTTGATATGTTGCTTCTAGCCACTAGTACAGCGTAAGGGCATGTGGGCCCTTGGCGATCGTCCCATAAAATTGTCAGTGTGCTCCAGTTGTTCACACAAAGCTGCAGGTGTCTACTGTAAAAGCCATGTGCTGGTGTCTCAAACCGATGGCAGTAGCAGAAGGGGAGCAAATACCTGTTATGAAAACAAAAAAATTATAATTAGTCTCGCCAGCCGATCTTCATTAATATTACTTATTTTATTTATTACAGCCGATCAGAAACTATTTGCTTGCAAGGATAGTTCAATGGAGTATGTGCGGCTCTAAAATCAATGCGAAAAGTAACGAAATAAATCGAGGCCAACACACAATGATAAACGACAGTTAGTCTACATGCGTGAGGAATGATATGATATATGATAAGGCATTTGTAACGCGCCTATACTCAAGTGTTTCTAGGCGTGACGAGGCAGGTGGGGAACAAGGGCAGACAGACAACGATCCTACTAGGCCAGGTGTCTTTCTGATCGCGCATGGGGAAGGGCTGTACATGGTTAGTTGAATACAAATTAAATAATAGGGCCAGCTGGTGGCAAGTGCAAGGTAAATGCCGGGAGAAGGGGCTGAAGGATATAGAGACAGTCCCCTAGTGCAGGTAGGCAGTGCAGGGAAAAGTGGCTGGGCCAAGGACCGATATTGGTGAGACCAGTGGACCTGCATGCCCATGTGCCCACTATGAACACGTTTTACTTGCTTTTCCTAGCTCTTCATTCATTCATTTATTCATGCATCCATTCATTAAATCTTCATTCCGGTATAAAAGCGTGTAAAGATTTACTTATATTATATTTGAAATTTCCATTGTGTCTCTTCGTAATGCAGTCTGTAAAACGGACCGTGCTCTTGACAACGATTTTTCGTATACTGAACTAAAATGAAACTCGGTCTAGTTTCTGAATTTTCTGCCTTATCGTCTCTTACGTTATTGCGCACCCCCTTCAAATGTAGTTCTTTCGGCATGGTCCCTGTCTCAAGGGCAAAAAAAATAGACCCTTATACTTCCAGTGCGACTTGTGGGCCTCATCTGGGCGCTGTCCTTCGCATTCTTTATTTGCAACATCACGTAGTATAGGCATCTGTGAGAACTTGAAGTTTATAATCCGTCTATGTAGTGCGCCTCAATGTGCAAATGCGAACTGGCTTCTCTCCCAAATGCCACGGGCCGCTTGGCTGGCGCGTTCTAAGTGCCCCAATTTTGTCCCCGTTGTCTGCAAGCTTTGCAGCCCAAATTGAGACATTTAAGTTTTGGCAGAAGGTCAGGGAAAGTATAAAGTACCACAGGAGTTGAGTTAAAAGTGAGATTTATTGTTTGTTTGTTTGTTTTATTATTTGCAATATGCAAGCCTTCCCTCTGTTAACAGTGCGCAGCATTTACATTTACATGAGATGAGACATGAGAAAAATATATACATACACATATGTGAGGTGAATAGAGAGAATTCAAAGATGACACCCAGCTTGTTCGCCACCCAGGATGGTGAAGGTAGGGGTTAGATTTACAGGTACACTGTACAATAACATGTATTTACAAAAAGACAATCGTATCGCAATTATTTAAACCGGGATTTGTACTTCAAAATCAGCTGTGCTTCGGGTGGGCATGGCACAGTCGCAATGTTCGGTGGCAATGGATCACTGCTCTGCACAGAAACGTCCAAAATTCCATATCTGTGCTTCTCTAACACAGCAACAAAAGGCCTTTCACAAAGTCGAACTGCATTTCATCATAGACTGGTTTGATCACCCATTGCTTACTTCGTTTTGAAAACACCTTAGTGTAGCGAGGCATATTTACTTTACCCCTAATCCTAGATTGTTGACGTCCGACATTGCTGTTATGGGCCAAGACCGCTAGTAGAGTGCGATGTTTCATGCCCCGAAAGCTAAAATGCAAGCGCTTTGGCCTGTACTTTAGGCACATATTGTGGAACACCTCCAAATCTCCTGTGTGACAGAATTCTGTCAGTCCTCTCAAATCTCTTGATAGAGTTTTGTCGAAAACAATCTTCTCAATGGCTTTGTGTGTCAGTGAATATGGAATCAACCACTTCTTCTTCCGTGCCTCCTCTGGGGGACAAAGGGCCATGTTCACATTGGTGGAAATGTTCATTTGCTGTTCAGCGGTGAACGTTGGTACAGTGGTGCATCAGTGACCGCCATTTTTCAAGTAGTATTTCCACTGACCCCTCACAAGTTTTTGAGCTCCACCAAAGATGGTTGGTGATAGAATGTGACCACTGCAAAATACTTTCAAAACCTTTTTTTTTCCCCTGCAGCCGAGATTTTCTTATTGATTGATTTAGCAAGATGCCATACGTCAAATTGATGTTTAATATGTGGGAACTGCTCTCTCATTGTCTTGGCAATTGAAACGTGTCTATCCGTGAGGTCGATGTGCATTCCCCTTGATTGTAGATATTCCACTGATTTTTATAAATCCTAGTTTCTCCATGGCCACTGACGATGTACATTGTGTTACCTGCACGACCACCGAACTCACAATTTTCTTGCTATCCATGTCCTGAAAGTGGTAGGTGCAGTACTTGGCAGAAAATCCAGGGCTGTCGCACTGTCCATCGCCGACTAGCCTGAATCGTTTGCCTTCGAATGTACTTGCTAGAGACAATTGTTCAATTTTCCAAGCATCGCTAATGGCCGGAAACAGATAATCACGTTGGTATATGTAGTAAAGCGCTTTAGAAATGAAATGGAGTCCCACAAACTGAAAGAAAGCCTCTAACTTTCTAAAACTGGAGGCACTAAAAAGTGATGCAGCTGCACACAGTAGATTGCCTGCTGGCAGTTTCTTCAGCATCGGTTGTGCAGACCACGAGAACCTATGATTTAATCTACAGGCGGCATTTATTTTGACGTTACTGCCTTTTATTTGACGAGTCACATTAATCAATGGCTTCCCACATACTTTCCCTCTAATGGAATGCACACTTTTCAGCATACTTATAATTTCCATCAAACAACTGTTGAATACAATGTATTTGCTCTCTTTCATTAGACTGTCATCCTGCGTCAACGTTGTTTCGGTCTGTGACGTTGTGGAGATTTCAACACATTGGAAAGTAATATCGCTGATATCAAGTTCTGATGCGTCTATGGATGCTGAGGCTGGTTCATTCTCTGTCATTTCGACATCTATTACTTCAACATTGATGGGAGAACACAACAATGTCGACAGGTTTTTTGGTGGCAAATTTTTGGCGGGTGTAGATTGTGTAAATTGATCTGCAACTACTTCAGAGCTATCTTCAATACATTCAATAACATCTTCTTGTGGTGGTGCGGTCGCACTGTAGCTATGGTCCAATGCAACTTTGCTGTAGTCTCCAAACACAGTTAATTCATGTTCTGGCCATTGGACATGAGCATCACGAGCCTGAACACGCCTCGCCTCAATTAATAGTTCCTCCATAGTGTACACGGTCTGGCAAGCCACATCTCTCATTCGCTTCACTGTCTGTGTGTGTATAGTTCTGACACCCACGGGTAACTGGAGGAGAGATTGGAAAAGGGATGTTCAGTTTAAACACAAGATGGAGTGTAGTAGAATTGACTGGAAAAAAACATAAAATAGTCCCCAGCACAAACATTTTTTTAAAGTTATGAACTGTTTGTAACTAACCTTTTTTTGTTTTTTTTCTTTGCAACTTTTTTGACTCGACCTTCAACATCTGCACGCTGTAGCTCCGATTTGTTTCCGCATGTCCTCCCTTCCTCTTGCGCTGCAACGACTATATTTTCTGTATCTGCATAGACAGCACGGAATGAGGCTCCATCGTCTCCCTGAAACATAGTACTTTCATTACTATGTATCAAAATATTGTTAGCATAAAACACACGTGAGGACGAACACACAGGTACATCTCAATAGCCAAACACGATTTAAACATTGTGTGCAACAATCAAACGACAAGTATTCGACCAGTGATGATCTATTTCGATGGAACTGTCAGTATCCATACCTCTGGCTCTGCATGGACTGCCATGAATGGTTGTATTGGAGAGGAGGCATCCGCATCTCCCTGAAACGCAGTACTTGCATTAGTATGCTTTTCAATATTGGAAACACAACACACACTTGGGGTCGACGGCACAAATACATATAAAGAGATAACCACAAATGATGCATTGTCCAAAAGAATCAAGGAAAATCCAAATATGATCACATTTCATCGACTTATTTCAACGATTCCTTTACATCTGCATCATCTAAATGAGATGTTGTGGTTGTGGTGGAAGCTCCGTCGTCTCCCTGAAACACAGTACTTGGATTAGTATGGTTTTCAATATTGGAAAAATAACACACACTTGGGGTCGAATGCACAGGTACATATAAAGAGATAACCGCAAATGATGCATTGTCCAAAAGAATCAAGGAAAATCTAAATATGATCACATTTCATCGACTTATTTCTCCGATTTATTTACATCTGCATCATCTAAATTGGATGTTGTGATTGTAGTGGAAGCTTCGTCGTCTCCCTGAAACACAGCACTTGCGTTAATAGGGAAGAAAGTATAGCAAATGGAATCACGTTATATGATCACGCATGATGGAGCTGTCATTATCCATACCTCGTGCTGCTGAAGAATATCTATGGATGTTGCAAATGTAGTGCGCACTTCCGAAAGCTGTTGCGCCGATTCGTATACGCATGGTCCCGCTTCCACTTCCCCTGGAATTACTTGAATGTCAGGCTCTGCATCAAGTGCAGGGGTTGACGCTCCATCAACTGCCTGAAACATAGTACTTGCATTAGTGAGGATTACAATAGTGAAAACATAACACAGACCTGGGGTCGACAGCACAGGTACATATCAACGGCTAACCACGAATGAAACATTGTGTAGAACAA
Source organism: Ambystoma mexicanum (assembly GCF_040938575.1). Classification (NCBI taxonomy): domain Eukaryota; kingdom Metazoa; phylum Chordata; class Amphibia; order Caudata; family Ambystomatidae; genus Ambystoma; species Ambystoma mexicanum. Next base: position 1,204,710,122 of record NC_090926.1, on the reverse strand, counting down.
TCAAACGACAAGAATTCCAGCTCTGATGATGACGCTCGATGGAGCTGTCAGTATCCATACCTCCTGCTGTTGAAGAACATCTAGAAATGTTGTAGATGTGGCGGACGCTTCAGCATCTCCCTGAAAGACAGTACTTGCATTAGTATGGATAACACTAATTATAACTGAAAACAAACACCAGTGGACGATAACTAAGGTGTATATCAATTGGAAAGCACTAACCAAACATTCGGTAAAATAATTACACGATAGAATAAAACTATTACTTGACATGCATAAAAGAAGTCTGTAGCGGATTAGCCTAGTAATATTACCTGATACGCGCTAGAAGTGGTTGATAACTGCGACCACGTCAAGGATGTAGAATGTTCTTGCTTCAGATTCAAGGGATAGTCAAGAAGTTGTAAAGGTAAATTAATGATTGATAATGAAATGCCAATATTAAAAATAGCCATGTAAGGCGACAGAATACTTGAAAAATGCTCAATAAAGCACAGTTCCCTGCTCCCATATATATACATTGCGTTTGTGGGTATGAAATCGAAAAAGAATATATTGATAAATGTCATTATTCAAAAAACTATACACTCATATCAATATCGAAATTATTACAAGAGATAGAACACCTACAATATCAATTAATCCATTCGGCTATCTACACACTACCGCAAGGCCTAAAGCTAAATCCGGACACTTGACTTACCGGTGGCGGAATGTGGACGAATAGAGTGGGAATAGCGTTTTCGAGCAATTTCCGTGTCGTTCGCCGTTTATTCTTCTTTGTTACCCAAGATGTTGTGTACATGTCCAAGGAAAAGTGCCGGCTGCAGATGCGGTATCGATCACCCCTCTTGTCCTGTAAGACTTGTTGGACTCTACTTTCCAGCTCATCCAGTGGATATCTGCAACGTCTGACCCATTCTCTTATTCGATCAACAGTTTTCGGGAATACATGCATTGTAGTGCCTTCAGATTTCGCATGGGTCTTCGAAGGGCAACCGCTAATCGAACAGGCAGGCATTGTTGATAAATCTGAAAAGTAAATATCGACATTATTATACAATCTTCAAGAATAAAGATTTGATATAAAAGTAAATGAATCATACAATGATCAATGCAAGGTTTGTTTTGGTCGCAGGAACTATACCAGTTCATTATGTGCGGCTTAGTATTTGCATAAGTTGCAGAAATGTATAAATGATGTGACTAAAATCTGACCATGTGACTCGTCCCTTGGATGTTCTGTCTTGCACGAGAAGGAAACATGCTTACATTATAGACTGGACCCCCGAAGGATGCAATTCGATGACAATAGACACAGATGAAAATAAATAGATCTATTGATAGCATAGCAATGGAAACTCAAGTCAATAGCAATGAGACCAATGAACATAGCACTATTGTGTACTCTACTCGCAAATAGATAGAAATTTAAAAATCTGCGAAATATGACTAGGATACATGGCCTTACCTTGACCAACAAACAGTTGGATTCAGCAAGCAGAGCAGTATGTTGCAGGAGAATAGGTGGGTGGCCACAGGTAGCACACTGATGGGTTTGCTCTAAGCGGTCACAGAAGTTCACGGATAGCACGACGACGAGCAGATTAGCGTAGATCTCAGTGGTTGCCAGGTAACACGTTCAGGAGGTGACTTGCAAAGCACAAAGATGTTCTCATGAGACAAATCAAGTGGTTAATAAAGTATTAGAAACAGGGGTGTGTTTGTGAATGACTGACGTATGTATGTCGTGGTCTTAGGGGGGCGGCCTGCTTGAAGGGGAGGCCTGGCTGGAGACACAGCGTCTGAGGAGGCCATGTGAGCGATGGCCCCTGGGCGTGGGATACCTTTTGAAGTGTACATGCTGTTTGGCACCTTGGCCGTTTGCGCCTGCCACAGCCCCCCATGCCAGCGCTCATCCCCGGGTGCGACCCGCCTTTGATAGAGGTGGGTGGGATGGATGGGCCTGGGGCATGCAGATAAGGCACAGGAAGACTGCTGAATGGAGACACACTTATGTGGATTGCAGGGGGGCGGCCTGCTTCAAGGGGAGGCCTGGCTGGAGACACGGGGTCTGAGGAGTCCATGTGACCAATGGCCCCTTGGCGTGGGATACCTTTTGAAGTGTACATGCAGTTTGGCACCTTGGCCTTTCGCGCCCCTGACAGCCCCCCATGCCAGCGCTCATCCACTGGCGCGAACCGCCTTTGATAGTATATCGTTGCTTATCAATAACAAATGCCACATACCGGAGATTCTTGTGAGCACAGACCTACACTTTAACGGGTGTATTATAGTGGTCAAGACCCTAAGGCCTGTATAATCCAATGGTAATTGTTAGTATAGATATATGTGTGACTTATACAGAGACATAACCTACTGAAAGACTTTGAACAAGTGTTATTTAGTGCATGCATTATCGAGAATATGTTATGTTAGCTTAGATAGATAGTGACCACCCTGCTTCACAGCGACCAGACCTTCACCCATTCGGAGCACAGATGTCTGACGTCCATCCTTAAATGGAGACACACTTGATTCATTTAAAAAATCGAAACAACCGTTGTTAAAATATATGTGGTGTTTTATTTTGTATCTTATTTTGATGACACAAAAATACAAGACTTTAAACATTGTACAGTTCAGGTTGCAGCACAGCGAGAGAAAATCCCCTGTACTGACCGCTGTCACTCGGGAAGGTTTCTCTAATGGCACCGACGGCACAGGCGGGTATCATTCTTCGAACGCGGTGTCCAAGCCTCCCGTGTAGCCGTGTAAAGGAACGATAGGCCACCAGCCTGTAGCACCTGTGAAAAGGAATGAAACAAACTGTTTTTAAATGACCAAGATAAGTTTAATAAACGTTTGTTGTCAATGACAATTCTTGTAACTAATGGCATTCTGCACGGACAAATGCTATCTAGACAATGCACACTATTGAATGACTTACATGCGTTACAATGATATGTCGATGTAATTTTGGATATAGTAGAAGAACATGAAATAGGAGTGGCATGACAAGCAGAGTATACTTACTCGTTACTCGGATTACGAGGACGAACAGTTGCGCGAAGTTCGTGCATAAGCACCATCATTATTCTCAACACGGCCCGTGTGAGGCAGGCTGCCCTGAAGTCTGGCAGCTCGGTGATGCATTGCGGTCGTGGCTCGCCTTCCGAAATGTAGGCCAGGCATCCCGAGTTTTCTCGGCAGCAGCAGTTCTCGTCCTCAGTTAGCATTAGCTCGCACCGATTGCATGTGCACCAGGTGGAGACGCCGTCCATTCGACTAGGCCCAGGCTCTTCATCTGTTGATTCGTCCTGCCAACTGCCGTCCGAATCCCCATCGTTTTCGCGTGCTTCCCTTTCCAGTAGTTCCTCCTCGGTGTACTCGGGCTCGTACATGTAGGGCATTATTGTAGCCATTGTGTGTTAAACAAACTAAAATAATTTATAGCGGTGGTACTGGTATCTGTTCACACGGGCTACAAGCGGCGAAGGTAGCTGACCAGAGCACTGAAACGAGTCACAGAATACTCAAAGTAACACAGAGAGAGGAATGGAATCGAAAATCTGCTGCTGTGTGTTGTGAAACGGTCTGTTTATACTTATTGAGGAAAGAGGCGTCCTGCCATTTCCATGGCGACACGTCATTAGCTGAAGCGTAGCGAATGTTTACACAAGAAAAGATAGGATTATCAGAAAATGGCGGCTCCCTGGTGCTTGTTTTCGCGTGCGTTTAATGGATGAAAACTCGGGTAAGGTCCATAGGAAAGTTTTCTAAAATCGAGCCACTTAGGCTTAAAAAAACATGACCGACCCGTAGGGACAATAATATTTTTTACTAGACCATGCCTTTAATCCCTGTGAGGTGACAATCACAGAAACCTGGTGTAAAATACAAATACACATGATTGGATAAGTGAGGACTACCACTAACACTGCAACCTAAGGTAGGGCTCCACGTACTCAGTAATGCTGAATGGTGAATATGCATAGGACAGCACAGAATGGCCGGTGTGTGCTGTCTCCCCTATGCATGCACACAGTTTCAGAGATATATAGGCCGAGAGCATTTCGTGACACGTGACTCTTTATCAACAGAACCCGGTTCCCTACAAGAAGTAATGTTACTTGGCCCTGATGAAGGCAGAGGTTCCATGAACATGTATTAACCTCCAAGCCGAAACTCGAGTTTTCCTGTGTTTTAAGGATTTATCAATTTTGCCTACTACATCTTGTTATTGTTAACTGAATTACCCAATAGACAGATTTAGTCACCACAGACGGGTTCATAAACCTCATTGGTGCTGACATTTTGGTCTTGGGCCAGGACCAGACAGGAACGGTTGCTGTCTTCTTTTTGCTTGTTAATTGTTCTATTTACACATGATTGTTGTTTGCGTTTGTTTATATATGTGTAGGAATGTTTAGGTTTGGTTGAAGTATGGGTGATGCGCATAGGGAGATGGTCTTGATTTGAATGTCATGTACTAGTTATGATATGATATTTTATTTATATCGTGCTCATACACAAGTGTTTCAGAGCGCGACCAAGCAAGGGGAGGGGAACAAAGGGGAACAAATAAAAAAATATCTACGATCTTACTAGGCCCAGTGTCATTAAGAACGCGCAAGTGCATGGAAAAGGGAAGTGCGTGGAGGGGGGAAGTGGAAAGCGCAGAACAGAGGAGAGAACAGAATAAATAATAAATAAATAAATGCAGTGAGAATGGTAGTGCAGCCAGACAAGTGGCAAGTGCATGATTAGACAGATAGGGTATATCTGATAAGTGCAGAGGAAGAGTGGGGGACATTATGGGTACAAATACAGATCCCAGCGCTGAAGGTGGGCCCGAGGCAGTGCAGGAGGGAGGCAAGGTGAGCAGCTACCTGGGCCTGAAGGACAGAGGGTGGCCAGGAGCATGGCGTTGAGAAAGAGAAACAGATCAGCAGGGGAGGAGAGCGGCAAAGGCAGAAGCGAAGAGGAGGGTCTTGAGGTGCTTCCGGAACCGGAGAGGGTTCTCATCAAGTTTCAGGGTGGTCGGAAGGCTGTTCCAAAGGGAGGCCCCAGCCGAAGACAGAGATCTGCCCCCAGCTCGTTTCTAAGTACATTGGCATGAACTACATGCAGCCCAGCACTATTTAATTGAACAAATGCATGGGACCAACATTATGCATGTTGACTTTTGGGTGTCATGACTAGCAGAGCATCTGAGTATTTCGGGGCCAGTTTGGGATCCCAGAAGCACCAGGGTCAGCTTTGTGCCTAGAGGCATCAGTGTCCTTGTGTCACTCGGTGTTTGAGGCCTTAGCGACAAGAGGCATCAGCATCCGCATAATGGCATGACGTCACAGCATTGTATTATTAAGGCAGTTGGGTTTTGTGGATGCTTGCAAGGACTTCTTTGCCTAATGATGTCTTTGGACTATGCTTACATTCCTCTTCCATGATGGTTGATATGGCGGATGTTCTTTTGTGTTTTCCTGTTCCAGCATTAATGACTGAATGACTCACGCCCTCATACCATCCGATCCCAGAACTGAATACATAAATACCCATTGAAGGGATAGAAGGCTTCCATGTGTTAATATCCCCGCAAATATATTGCCATACAAGAATTGCACCGTTTTCTTTGCTGCAATATTAACCCATGGTTATAGCAAAGGGGGTTTGAAATGCCAGGAGTGACAGGTAGCAGGAACGGGCAACTATAAGAACAGTGATCAGAAAGAGAAGTACTGCTACCAGAGACTGATAGCACCAAGGCTTATTATTCAAAGCCTAATATGGTCACCCATTGTTGATCAAAAAATAATAATGATCAAATCATAGATATTGAATGCCAGAAGGAAATACGCAGCAGGCCAAACAGGTATAGTCAATTGTAATTAACCCTATTGACTAAATGCTGAACATATTATAGCAAACTGAGCAAAACCATCTCAAACAATATTGGCTTAGTTAGAAAGCTGGTATTAAGCAAAACAATCTCAAACAGTACATGAAAGAATAACAAATGTAAACAGTGACAGTGATAAAGTAAAAGAACAAAAAACAAATACGGTTTTCTGCTTAAAATTATCGTTTGAGACGGAGTCAATCAATAAATACGAAGAAAGAAGAAACATGAATGACATCAAAGGAAACATTTACATTGTGTAACCAGTAGCACTATATCTAACAGCTTTTTTATATTTCCATTTCTCTAAGGACGCGGCACAAATAGTCAGTTACGTAATCCTCTAAATAGCTATCGAAGGGATAGAAGGGTGCCATGCGTTAATATCCCCGCAAATATATTGCTATACAAGAATGGTGCCGTTTCTTTTGCTGCAATATTAACCCATGGAACCTGTGGGGGACCCCCCCAAAGCCCCCATATTTTTGTAATGTGAGCGGGGGAACCCCCGCAACCTCCAGTACCATTTACTCCATAAATTATGCCCATAAATAATATTGCCTATGGCCATATATATATGGTGATATTATTTATGGGGATAATATTACCTGATACCGATGGAAGGGCAAGTCAACTCTTCGACCCCTATGGCTGATGCTAGTGCTTAGTATCATAAATTGTCTGCACCTCATACTATTCCTGTGCTTCCACTAACACCAGGGAAGGGGCATCACTGATCCTCATTTCTGGATTGAGTAACATCAACTGACACACATGGAACAATGGGTGAAGCATAACATTTCCCAGTAACCTTAATATTAGTCTGACAAGATTGATACTGTAACTTTCTCAATTTCAAAAGGACCTATGAAACAAGGACTGACTTTAGTCTTCCCACTGAGAGATAATTTGTTTGTAAAGAACCAGACTCTATCCCCAACTGTGTATTTTATTGCCTACTTTCATTTCCTACATGCACAACTCTTATACCCATTCTTACATATCATGCTCTCTCTAACATCTTCCTTATGCTTTGCAGAAGGCTATCCACATCCGTGTTGTTTGATGCATCAAATCATTTTCTATAGAAAATGTGGGTTTATCCCCAGGTTCCAATACAAGAAGGACATTGTAGTGGAATTCGTAAAGGTAGCATTATAGCTAGTTTCTGCTAACCTAACCAAATCCACCCAATGTATTCCTCAGTTCACTGAGCAACTCAAATACTTTTCCTAATTCTGGGTGGATCTGCTCTGTCTGCCTATCAGTCTGAGGATAATAGCTGGATAACAATTTTATACACACACCATAATTATTTCATTGGGCCTGCTACCATTTGATATATTACAATCTCCTATCAGAAACTATCCTGTAAGGAAGGCAGTGAATTAGAATTATATTTTTCAGAAATGTTTGTACAAATTTCTCGTGGATGCATTTCACTAAATGGGAACAAAATGCATGCCTGCATATTCACTATCACCAGAGTCGATCGCCAGCACTTGGCACATCTCCTTGCTAATTTTCAGTGCAAATCCAGTGTTATACAAATTGACAATTAAATGTTCAGCTGGCAACACAGGTCCAGGGTCAAGGGGCCTGTCGCAACTGGGGATTTGCTATTCCATTCTGCCTAATTGATTTAAGGGTGATTGTGATCCCATAATGATGTGTTCTAGAGCTCAACCCACTGAGCTATCTTAGCAGATATATCATAATATGCAAACCGTAATGATGACCTCAGCTTTCTAGGTGATAAAGCTTTTTCAGAATATAGATATTTTAAGTTTTGATCACCCGTACATATAACAAAACCATATGTACCTTTCCCCTCAGGTAATGCTGCCTGTATGAGACCCAGCCCGAATAATCTGACATAGTGTACTACATCACTGCTTGGGACAATTGTGACAAAACGTGCACCACTGGATGTAATTAGCCTGTGTCACTGTGCCTTTGAGACATTATGGACAGCAACGCTAAGTTAGATGCATTGACTACCACAAAGAAGGGTTGCTGGGCATTGGGATGTCAAATAAATCCAAAAAGAATTGCTCTATCACAAACACAAATGCCTGTTCCTCCTCTAGTGTCCAGATGAACTTGACACACACTATGAGTAGCCTTTGGATCAGAGCCAGCTGTGGAAAAGTCTTTGATGAACCTCCTATAGAAAGTGGTGAATACCAAGAACTGGTAAACTGGTAGAGGTGGCCCAGTCCCTCACTACCTTAACCATCTGGATGGCTATCTGTAAGCAATGAAGGGTAATCGCAAAAACCCAAACGCACTACTCAGTGCTCCAGATAAGATTTTGAGGTGGGAGTATTTTACGCCCTATTTTTAAACTTAGAGAGTAAATGCAATTTCAAAGGAGAACATTTAGTTTTCTCCTTCGCAAAAGAGTCATAATTATGTGACATCCAGCCGACGCGTGCAAAAAAGTTAACTGTATAAATGAATGTCATGCGTCAGCAGTTCACATTGTGACAGAAAAGCATGTTTCTCTCACAATTAACAGATAAAGCACAGAGTGCAGTAGCTCCCTCCCACCAATGGAACAGATATGCACTAACACTCTAAGTTTCCCTCACATGCAAGTAATCTCATTGTCAAATGTTGACCAGACAGTTAGTCGTACATCTGTCAGAAGTCAGCAATCTATTGACTGAAGCAATAATATTTACATTGCTTAGAAGTTGAAGCGAGCCTGCATTCACCACTACATAAAATAAATACTGGATTACCTCTACGGTGACATGTCTAGCTTGGTTTCTATTTCAGTTACAAATGAAACAATTTTACACCATTATTAGAATTAGTTTTCATTAAATTGTAAGAGTACACAAAAGGTGTAAAATGTATGCGACAGGCAACCAAAACATGACTAAACTTGAAAAGGGACAGAACACAATAGCAACAAAACAGAGATGTGTAGCAAAGATGTCTGGCTTCAAACCATGTATTACTTCTGTAGAAATCCTTCTCCTAAACATTAATATGAATGAACACATCACATATATGTATCTTGATGATAAGTGCACACAACGCAGGAACTCCTAAAAATACTTTTGTGTAATCCAACCATGCATTCACTTAGAAAAGGATAATTTGCATGTCACAAAGGATACTTCCTGATGGTAACTAACTAAGTTTTCCATCTTACTGCTGATAGGACCCTAACATGCTAGCAAAATAATATGCATGCATAATTCTCTTCTCTGTGCATCTGCAGACATAAAACAAAGCAGAAGTTGAACAAACAAAACCATTCATTATCGCACTGTGTGCTTATTCTTTCTGAAATGCTAAGTGCATGCAGTTCAGTGAGATTTCAGACTGCTTCTGTATGACAAGCAACTTCATTTAGGCAGATAAAAATCAAGATGCTCTGGTTTATGTCAAGTGACCAGACCGTTGCACTGCCCTATGCTCTCAACTAATGCGTAAATGATACGCACAGAAAAATAAACTAGGTCATATTTGCAGCATTTCAATGTGTAAAAAGGCCTGGTATTACCCGTGTATGGAGGCCTGGCTCTACATTTTGCATATGAGGTTGACATGGCATGTACTCTGTTTTCTCTCAAATATTCAAAGGTGCACTTACATGTTCCTGATCTTGTTTGCTATGCTGAGAGAAGATTAAAATGTCATCAACATAAACTACAACAAATACATCTATGAAACGCACCAAGAATCTCATTGACCAAATATTGAAAAGCTGCAGGGTTGTTACATTACATAATCTGAATAGAATCACTTGATATTGAAAAGCCCAAACTTTGTTCAGAAATCTGTCTTCCATTCTCCCACCTTGATGATTCTAACCAAAATGTTATGTCCTCCTGATATCCAGTTTGGTGTAAACTTTGCTCCCCTAAATCTGACCCAACTGAATGGCGATCCAGATGTTCAGAAGGAAATGTACCTATCCCGCCCCCCTCGTCACTTTATGGTGAGACGAATCCCATGAAGAGACCTGTGATGTGCCTCTGGGGAAGGGGCGTGCTAAGAGACCCTGCACAGACATAATATTACACAAACTGTAGATCTTTAGACTAACTGCCTCAGCGCGAGTTTGGTGGTAACTCTTAAAAGCGGCGGTCACGCTATTACCACCGCATTTAAGGGTCTGCCAAATCATGGGCTTGGCGGATTTACCCCCAGCTCTGAGCTGGGGCAAATTAGCTGCGATTTCGCTGATTCTTGGTGCTATCACCGCTGGCGGTAATAGTGCCGAACATTCCCCATTGGGCCCAATAGGGAATTCCCGAATGAGACCAATGGGGAATGCAAATTTACTGTTCCACCAAACCCGTGATCTGGCTCATAGGGCCATAGGGTTTGGTGGTAACACTAAAAGCCCTGGCGGTAATACCACCGGGGTTACCGCCCAACTCGTGATGAGGCCCTAAGTGCATATAAACAGATGCCATTTTGTAGCTATGGCAGAAACATTGTGCCTGCATGGCAGCGCGGTAGACACAGGCCGCAAACCTGATGAAGAAACCTGAATAGGCCCTAGCACTGACGAAAGAGAGAGACCTGTGCTGTTAATTTCCACAGCAAACCCTCCTTTGTTCTACAACTGTTGACAATACTTTTTATCCCGAGAAAGAATGTGCCTTGTAAGACCTTGAGATGGTGCTAAGCGCCTCGGTGCATGTGTTATCACAACCAGACCAGAACAAGCTTCCAAACCCAACCCAGCCAACTAAGAGTGATAGCCCCTACAACTGTCCGAATCCCAAGACCCCTGAATTGCAAGATACCAGCTGACCCTAAGCCACCAACCATAAAACAGACAACCATAAAGATCTAAAAGAATGGTCCCCATATTAGTACTTTGCAATGACATGATTTGTAATGCGAGGTGCAGAGAGGGATACATTATAGTTCAGAAGCGAGGGCGGAAGCCTTGGACACTGGACAACGTAGCTGGGACGAGTGAAATGTGTGCAGCTCACAGTGACCTTGAGCCTCCCCCTGTACCAGCCCACGATCATATCATATTATGTCATGATCATGCCAGGTGCCATGTGTAGTAAGAGAGTAACATAGCTATGGGGCGAAATAAAAAATTCTGATGGTACTCGCCACTCTTGGTGTGTTTTCTCGGGTACCACCCTTGCCAGTACCTGTATCCCTTGCAGGAACATATCTGGGCCAACGGATATCCCACGTGTTTTCAGTTCATTAGCCTGTGCGTGTATAAGCATCATGGCCCTCATGGCACATATCCCTGGTGTTGAACAGACTATGCCCCTTTCCGTAAAAGATATTGTCATATTAAGCTTGCTGAGGAGGTCCCCTCCTAACAAATTTATGGGCGAGTCTTTGTAATACAACAGGGGTGCTCGCACTGTCTTTCCCCCCACCATTACATCTAAATCTTCTGTGTATGGAACCTCGACCACCGCCCCAGACAATCCCTGCGTCTCCATTTTTCTATTCAAAAGTGGAAACCAGGCTTCTTTTAGACACAATTGTTCTGCTCCCGAATCCACCATTAAGATGAATTGTTTGTTTCCTATCCCCGCCCCCACCAGTGGTTCCTCTTCTGCGCAAAGGGTTGTTGATAGTAGTGGACACGCAAATGCTTTCTGTGGGCTGTCCTATGCTGGGTGTCTCATTGTATCATTGTTGTTGAAAACATTCTCTCCCACTACTGCTGTCCCCCTAAAGGGTGCCGGCGCTCCGTTCCCAGTGGTGGCAAATCGGTTACCGCGTGTATGTGTGATGTGGTTCTGTGATTGGGGGTGTTGCTGCACGCTTTGTGGGAGTGTTTTTTGTTCATATGGGTACCAGGGATCTGCTTGTTCTTCTCTTCTAAATCCACCCATAGGCAGGCCATAGGGGCTGCCGGGGTGGGGGTGGCCACACTGGTGCTCGTTCTGGTAGGGTGCCATAGGGCGACTACGACATTCTCTCGGAAAGTGACCCCACCTCCCACAATTCCAACATGTTCCTTGCCCTCCTCCTCTGGGTCCTTGTCCTCCGTATCCCCATCTTTACCCCCTGTACCCACATCTTCCTCCTCTTCCGCCCCTTCCTTGCCATTGTGGCCCTCCATACTGTTCCTCGCCGGCCCATTGCTCCTGTCCATTTGCTGCCCAATTTGCTGCCATTCATGCCTGCCTTGCTACTGGCCCCTCCTCCCCGTCTCCGCAGGGAGGGCGGCAGCTACTGCTGCAAAGTTCACCAATTTTGTTTGTACTCATTTGGCTTTGTTCGCCAACCTTTTCTGCACTATCTCTCTTTCTCTATCTAAGATCCTTCTACAGTGTTGTACTATGATGCTCTGTATCTCGGGCCAGCCCTTGGCATCTATCCCAGCTATTTTATGCAGTGCCTTCTGTACTTCCTTTGGGAGGCCTCTCTTAATTATGAAGTAGAAAAGGGAGGTGGATTGGTCCCAAGCCGTGCCAGTCTCTGCTCTCCACATATCCTGCACCCGAAGAATGTAAGCTGACGCATCCTCGTTCTCGCCCATAGTACACTGCATTACTGATTGTAAATCGGGAGTATCCGGGAATGTGTCCCTCAGTGCATCCCATACTCAGGCCCATACTGTGTCGAATGATGCCCCATCTTGGTGGACGCAATCTAACGTGACCCCAGGGAATCCTGCCTTCACCCACACCCTATTTGCTTGGTCATCTACTGCAGAGACCAGCAAACTCTTAACATCTCCAATGGCTAGGGGGACCCTGGCAGTATTTTTCTCAAATGCACATATCCACTTGCTCGTCCCCCCCAGAAAGCAGAGGCAATGTCTTCAATAAGTTTGCCTTATCCATTTGTGCCCCCTGGACCTAATGTGGTCTTCCCACACCTTTGTGTATCAAAGGCATCTGTAACTTGCTCTTCCCTCTTCTCATACCCACCTTTCCTCCTTTCTTTCCTGTGTCTGGCCCCTTTCCTGTTCCATTTCTTTTTTTTTTATAACTCTTTTTATTAAGTTTTACTCAAACACAACACCAAGATAATTTGAATACATGTTAGCAGTATAGGCAGCGGGGTCCTGAGAGCAGTATATAATAGGACGGAATCTCCAAGATCAGATCTGGGGCTTTCAAAGTCACTGGCTGCGTATAAGGTGAATGAAGAGGGAAGGAGGGGGAGTGGAACGCTCACCTGATTCCCGTAGAGGCGCCGGTCTTGACTGGGCGTATGCCGTATCTTCAAAGGTGATGTGCAACACACGGCTGGCTCTTTGGGCTGGACCTCTGTGCACTGTATGTCTGACTTGAAGGGTGAGATGTCTTAGGTAAGTGAACGCCGTGCTCTCCATCTGCCTCGGGGCAGGGTGCTGTAACCAGTTTCTTCACTGGATAAGGGGAGCAGGCCTCTTGACTTCAGAGGACTGCTGTCCGTCGTTTACTGCACGAACGGTAAGTTTCGAGTAATCCTAATGTCTTTAAAGTCTTTAGTAATGATGTTTCTTGTTTTGCAGGGTTCCGGCGATGGCGGATGACGGGCTGAAGTGAGTTGAAGATGGAGCCCGTGTGATGAATAGAAGCGCCTGGAAGCACGTAAGTAAGCGCTTGTTGCCTGCTTCACGATGCGCTCTAACCGTCTCTTTATTTTGCAGGTACAAGTTCGGAGTGGCTGCAGGGTGCCGGAATACCCACTGGGTTAGATGTGGAAAGGAGTAATGGCACGTGAGTATTAAAGTTCCCCAATGTCTTTAAACGCACCTTGTTTTGTCTTTCAGATGCGGGATGCAGCGCCGAAGGCCTCCGGAGCGTGCGAAGAGTTGGTAAGCTTTTGTCTTTCAGATGCCGGAATGCAGTGTGAAGACCTCCGGAGCGCACGAAGAGTAGGTAAGCCTTTGTCCTTCAGATGCCGGAATGCACCGCGAGGCGTTGGTGACAGCCGATGGACCAGGTAAGTGAAGAGCTGTCACTGAAGACCGTAATGCTAACCTGTTCTTTCTTGTCTTTATAGGTGTTGCTGAAGACTGGATTCAGGATGGTAAGCCTTTTTCCTTAGGCCCAGGATCAGATGCAGAAGACACGATGAGCGTTCTGCTGCAGAGGATGCAGAATAACGCAAAGCAAGATTCATCCATCGGGTGTGGTTTAAATAGCCTCCTGTAGTGCTTAGGTGTCTCCTTCCACAGCCACGCCTAGGTAAGAAAAGAGTTCCTGCTTTCCAGAAGAGTTCCAGTGTTCTGAATCTAGGGAGTGGCTCCTGCCCCACCCAACAGGAAAAGTAGCTCCAAACAGAAGAGGATCAGAGGCTCAACTGGCAGGCAAGTAAGCAGCATGGTCTGCTGCAGGTAAGTCCACCCAAGCATTATGAGCCCGGCGCTTCCAGCGCTGGGACTGGGCATATTTATGAGCCTGGTGCCACTGGCGCCAGGACTGGGTCCAAAAGGTCCCAATTGGGACTGGTTGGCACTCGGAACCTGGGTTATGGATCTGCTTCCAAGGGAGTTGGGAAAACCCTGACCTTTTGGAAGCAGAGATCATGACAGTACCCCCCCTCAAGGCCCCTCCCAAACCGGGCTTCTCCGGGGGTTTTGGCTTGCCAGGAAATGTTCGGTGAAATATTTTAATTAGGCGAGGAGCGTGGACATATTCAGCAGGTTCCCAGGATCTCTCTTGGGGGCCGTTGCCTTTCCAGTCAATTAGGTAAAATAGTTTAGATTTGGAGATCTTGGAGTCCAGAATGCTTCTGACTTCAAACTCGAGTTCTCCATCAACTAGGATAGGTTTTGGAGATTTAGTTAGTCGGGTTTGAGGTTGCACGGGTTTTAATAGAGAGACGTGGAAGACCGGATGTATCTTCATCTGCGGGGGCAAGTCCAACTTGACCGCTACTGGGTTTACTATGGTAGTGATGGAATAGGGACCAAGGTATCTTGGGTTGAATGTGCGTGGCCCTTTTAGAGGTAGATATTTGGTGGATAACCAGACTTGATCCCCTACTTGATATTGAGGGGCTTCCTTCCGATGTTGATCTGCTCCTTTCTTGTATTGTTCTTTAGCCCTTTGAAGGTGAGAAACAGCTTCCTTAAAGGCTTGGGTGATTGTAGAATGCAGGTAGTCTACTGCTGGTGTTTCAAGATCTTGGAGGGGATCCAACTCCGAGGTTCGAGGGTGACTGCCGTACAAAAGAAAAAACGGGGTTTTCCCAGTTCCCGAATGGACAGAGTTATTGTAGGCATATTCGGCTATCCAAAGGATGTCTTTCCAAGTTTTTTCAGTTTGTTGCAGCATGCAGCGTAAATACTGTTCCAGAGTTTGATTGGTCCTCTCCGTTTGTCCGTCGGTCTGAGGGTGGTGACTGGTCGATAGTCTCACATCAATTTGAGCCGACCGACAGCAACTTTGCCAAAAAGGAGAAATAAATTGACTACCTCGATCCGAAATTAGAACCGAAGGAAAACCGTGCAGTCGGACGATGTTTTCGAGAAATTCTCAGGCCAGAGTTGCTGCTGTTGGCAAGCCTTTGAGCGGAATGAAATGCGCCATCTTGGAGAATAAGTCCACGATTACTAGAATCGTATTGTATCCGGACCATGGAGGTAGATCGGTGATGAAGTCCATAGAAAGCGTATGCCAAGGGCGAGGTGGGATGTCAATAGGGCGTAAGAGGCCTGCTGGTCTTTCCTTTTGACTCTTGTTTTGGGCGCATACTCCACAGGACATTATAAAGTCTCTGATATCTTTTTTCCAAGACGGCCACCAGAAGTAGCGCTTGATCTTTTCTGAGGTCTTGGCCATACCGGGATGTCCTTCCATTAAAGAATCGTGATAACAAGAGATTACTTTTTTCTGTAAATCTGTGCTGGGTAGGTATAATCGTTCTTGGAAATACAATAAGTTGTCCTTTACTGCAAAGTCCTTTCCCTGCAGATGCCAATTCTGTATGTCTGCTGGAGTTACAAGTTGCCTGGCTTTATCCTTAACTTCCTCTATGGATTCTGTGGCGATTACACCCAGAATTCTTTGTTCGGGAATGATTGGTACAGGTTTAGGGTTGATCAAGTGTTCTTCCACTCCCATCCGAGAAAGGGCATCAGCTTTACCGTTCTTTGTACCAGGTCGATAGGTAATTATGAAGTCAAACTCGGCAAAGAATAATGCCCAACGGAGTTGTCTAGAGGATTGGGCTTTTGCAGTTTTCAAATATTGCAGGTTTCGGTGATCCGTAATCACAGTAACGGTGTGTCGGGCCCCCAGTAGATAATGCCGCCAAGCCTTAAAGGCAGACTTGATAGCCAGAAGTTCCTTGTCAGTAATCGTGTAATTGATTTCAGGAGGCGAGAATTTGCGGGACCAAAATGCCACGGGATGCAACTGATTGGTTACCGGGTCCTTTTGTGATAGAACTGCCCCCATGGCAAGGCTTGAAGCATCAGTTTCCACGATGTAGGGGAGTTCGGGGCGAGGGTGTTTTAAGATTGGTGCAGAGATAAATTTAGTCTTCAAATCCTGGAAAGCTTGTTCCGCCTCGGTAGACCACTCAAAACGTTTGTTTTTCTTTAACAAGGCAGTGATGGGCTGGACTATTCGAGAGAATTCGGGGATAAACCTGCGGTAAAAGTTAGCGAAGCCTAACATGCTTTGCACACCTTTTACGGAGGATGGTGATGGCCATTTGAGAACTGCATCGACCTTCTTTGAATCCATACGCACTCCGCCAGGTGATAATATGAATCCCAAGAATTCAACTTCAGTCACGTTGAAAACACATTTTTCCAACTTAGCGAAAAGTTTGTGTTGCCGCAATCTTTCGAGGACCATTTTCACGTGTTTCCGATGTTCAGATTCCGATGAAGATTAAACAAGGATGTCGTCAATGTAAACAACAACACACACATCTATAAGCTCTCTGAGGACATCGTTCATAAAATATTGAAAGGCGGCCGGGGCATTGCAAAGTCCGAAGGGCATGACCTGATATTCAAATAGCCCATACTTGGTGCGGAAGGCCGTCTTCCATTCATCGCCCTCTTTTACTCGTACCAAGTGGTAAGCTCCTCTAAGATCCAGCTTTGTATATATGCATGCTTTTCTGACTTGGTCCAGGAGTTCAGGGATCAAAGGTAACGGATATCTATTCTTAACGGTGATCTGGTTCAGGGAGCGATAATCTATACAAGTTCTAAGGTCTCCTTCCTTTTTTGGAACGAAGAACAAAGCTGAAGAAGCAGGGGACTTGGAAGGACGAATAAACCCATTTGCCAGGTATTGATCCAGGTATTGTCGAAGGTGAAGGTTCTCAGGCTCGGTGAGGGCATACATTCTACTACAAGGAGGAGTAGATCCAGGTATCAGGTCTATCTGGCAGTCATAAGACCTATGAGGAGGTAGAGAGTTAGCCTGATCCTTCCGGAAAACATCTTGGTATTCTAGGTATTCGGGAGGTAACTGGGGAGTCTCTGAAGAAATTGCTGCCAGTGCAACACCAGGTGGAGGGTGACAAGTAGAGACACATTCTGGAAACTGGACCGTTCTTGCTCGCCAATCGATCAGAGGATTGTGTTTCTCTAACCAAGGTATTTCTAGAATAATCTGAAACTGAGGGGCCTTGATCACATCGAACACGATCTTTTCATGGTGTCTATCTTGACTTACTAGCGTCACCTCTTGAGTGGTATGCGTTACTGGCCCGGAGGCTATCTCCGTACCATCCACCGTAGTAATGACGTCCTTTACAGCCTTGGGACAAAGAGTTAGATTCATCCTCAAAACCATTTCATGATCCACATAATTGCCGATGGCACCGCTGTCGACGTAAGCTTCAATTGCATGTAATCAATCGGGATTATCAGGGCTAATGAGAACCATAGGTATCACGAAATGCGAGGTCACGGAACTGGTTTTCACGCTCGGCAAGAGGACCTCTATTCTTGTCGGGCGAGGTCGTTTCCCTGCTCAGAGTTTGTAACTTTGGTAACTGCAGCTCCTACTGCCTTCTTGGCAGGTTTCACCGGACAGTCTCGAAGAAAGTGCCCTGAGTTTCCGCAATAGAGGCATAATTGCAATTGTTTTCTCCTTTCCCGCTCCTTTTGTGTTAGAGGACCTTTCAGACCCCCCATTTGCATGGGTTCCCCGGAGTCTACTCCTTTGGAAGGAGTTGGCGGTTTGGAAAATACTCGAGCATCAAACTTGGAACAATCGGCCTTCCTGTTCTGCAGTCTGTGATCTATTTGAACGACTAAGTCTATATAGTCCGAACAATCTTGTGGGGGATTCACTACTTGGGCTAACACATCTTTGAGCTCTCCACGTAGACCTCTATAAAACAGCGTAATCCTTTTGTTCTCAGGCCATTGAGTTTCCACTATCAGACTGTTGAAAGACGCAATATAAGCCAAAAGGTCTTGATTACCTTGTCGCAACGAAAGAAGCTCATTGTCCAAGGCCTGCCCCTGTGAATGTCTTGCGAACAGTTTTTCCATACTGAGCTGAAAAGCTTGAAAATCATGGAGGACCGGATCATCTTGATTTACTAGAGGGATCGACCAGTCTGCCGCATTGCCACTAAGGTACGAAAGCACGAAAGCTACTTTAGCTTGATCAGTTGGAAAGGCTGCTGGCCGGCATAAGAAATGCAACCGGCACTGATTGATAAATACTGCAAACCTCTTTGGGTCACCAGAAAATCGTTCGGGCAGAGCCAGAGGTACATTCCCAGGTAGGTTGATCTGCACTGGATTCATAGAGGATGTAGAAGGAAGATTTCCCCCAGATGCGGGTAACGGGGTCTGTCCGGCTTGTGACTGTAGCAATTGTCTAGCGAGATCATCTGTTCGCTCCTTGGAAATAATCAGTTCCCTTCTTAGAGCGTTCATTTCCTGACGGGCTGCATGCACTTCTGCCCTTAGTTCCCCAAGTAACTGGGCTAGCTGGTCGGTATCCGAGGTTTCCATAGCGCCTGGACGGGAGTTTTGTGGTAGGCTTTGCATTCTGTAACGCTCACCTGATTCCCGTAGAGGCGCCGGTCTTGACTGGGCGTATACCGTATCTTCAGAGGTGATGTGTAACACACGGCTGGCTCTTTGGGCTGGACCTCTGTGCACTGTATGTCTGACTCGAAGGGTAAGATGTCTGCAGATAGAAAATATGGGATTAAGGAACTGGGTTATTGAATGTCTCTCTCTTCTTCCCTTTCTCTTCTCCTGTAGAACCCCAAAGGTTAACGCTCTCACCTTAGGTAAGTGAACGCCGTGCTCTCCATCTGCCTCGGGGCAGGGTGCTGTAACCAGTTTCTTCACTGGATAAGGGGAGCAGGCCTCTTGACTTCAGAGGACTGCTGTCCGTCGTTTACTGCACGAACGGTAAGTTTCGAGTAATTCTAATGTCTTTAAAGTCTTTAGTAATGATGTTTCTTGCTTTGCAGGGTTCCGGCGATGGCGGATGACGGGCTGAAGTGAGTTGAAGATGGAGCCCGTGTGATGAATAGAAGCGCCTGGAAGCACGTAAGTAAGCGCTTGTTGCCTGCTTCACGATGCGCTCTAACTGTCTTTTTATTTTGCAGGTACAAGTTCGGAGTGGCTGCAGGGTGCCGGAATACCCACTGGGTTAGATGTGGAAAGGAGTAATGGCACGTGAGTATTTAAGTTCCCCAATGTCTTTAAACGCACCTTGTTTTGTCTTTCAGATGCTGGAATGCAGTGTGAAGACCTCCGGAGCGCACGAAGAGTAGGTAAGCCTTTGTCTTTCAGATGCCGGAATGCAGCGCGAGTCGTTGGTGACAGCCGATGGACCAGGTAAGTGAAGAGCTGTCACTGAAGACCGTAATGCTAACCTGTTTTTTCTTGTCTTTATAGGTGTTGCTGAAGACTGGATTCAGGATGGTAAGCCTTTTTCCTCAGGCCCAGGATCAGATGCAGAAGACACAATGAGCGTTCTGCTGCAGAGGATGCAGAATATCGCAAAGCAAGATTCATCCATCGGGTGTGGTTTAAATAGCCTCCTGTAGTGCTTAGGTGTCTCCTTCCACAGCCACGCCTAGGTAAGAAAAGAGTTCCTGCTTTCCAGAAGAGTTCCAGTGTTCTAAATCTAGGTAGTGGCTCCTGCCCCACCCAACAGGAAAAGTAGTTCCAAACAGAAGAGGATCAGAGGCTCAACTGGCAGGCAAGTAAGCAGCATGGTCTGCTGCAGGTAAGTCCACCCAAGCATTATGAGCCCGGCGCTTCCAGCGCTGGGACTGGGCATATTTATGAGCCTGGTGCCACTGGCGCCAGGACTGGGTCCAGAAGGTCCCAATTGGGACTGGTTGGCACTCGGAACCTGGGTTATGGATCTGCTTCCAAGGGAGTTGGGAAAACCCTGACCTTTTGGAATCAGAGATCATGACAATGACCTGATATTCAAATAGCCCATACTTGGTGCGGAAGGCCTTCTTCCATTCATCGCCCTCTTTTACTCGTACCAAGTGGTAAGCTCCTCTAAGATCCAGCTTTGTATATATGCATGCTTTTCTGACTTGGTCCAGGAGTTCAGGGATCAAAGGTAACGGATATCTATTCTTAACGGTGATCTGGTTCAGGGAGCGATAATCTATACAAGTTCTAAGGTCTCCTTCCTTTTTTGGAACGAAGAACAAAGCTGAAGAAGCAGGGGACTTGGAAGGACGAATAAACCCATTTGCCAGGTATTGATCCAGATATTGTCGAAGGTGAAGGTTCTCAGGCTCAGTGAGGGCATAAATTCTACTACAAGGAGGAGTAGATCCAGGTATCAGGTCTATCTGGCAGTCATAAGACCTATGAGGAGGTAGAGAGTTAGCCTGATCCTTCCGGAAAACATCTTGGTATTCTAGGTATTCGGGAGGTAACTGGGGAGTCTCTGAAGAAATTGCTGCCAGTGCCACACCAGGTGGAGGGTGACAAGTAGAGACACATTCTGGAAACTGGACCGTTCTTGCTCGCCAATCGATCAGAGGATTGTGTTTCTCTAACCAAGGTATTCCTAGAATAATCTGAAACTGAGGGGCCTTGATCACATCGAACACGATCTTCTCATGGTGTCCATCTTGACTTACTAGCGTCACCTCTTGAGTGGTATGAGTTACTGGCCCGGAGGCTATCTCCGTACCATCCACCGTAGTAATGACGTCCTTTACAGCCTTGGGACAAAGAGTTAGATTCATCCTCAAAACCATTTCGTGATCCACATAATTGCCGATGGCACCGCTGTCGACGTAAGCTTCAATTGCATGTAATCGATCCGGATTATCAGGGCTAATGAGGACCATAGGTATCACGAAATGCGAGGTCACGGAACTGGTTTTCACGCTCGGCAAGAGGACCTCTATTCTTGTCGGGCGAGGTCGTTTCCCTCCTCAGAGTTTGTAACTTTGGTAACTGCAGCTCCTACTGCCTTCTTGGCAGGTTTCACCGGACAGTCTCGAAGAAAGTGCCCTGAGTTTCCGCAATAGAGGCATAATTGCAACTGTTTTCTCCTTTCTCGCTCCTTTTGTGTTAGAGGACCTTTCAGACCCCCTATTTGCATGGGTTCCCCGGAGTCTACTCCTTTGGAAGGAGTTGGCGGTTTGGAAAATACTCGAGCATCAAACTTGGAACGATCGGCCTTCCTGTTCTGCAGTCTGTGATCTATTTGAACGACTAAGTCTATATAGTCCGAACAATCTTGTGGGGGATTCACTACTTGGGCTAACACATCTTTGAGCTCTCCACGTAGACCTCTATAAAACAGCGTAATCCTTTTGTCCTTAGGCCATTGAGTTTCCACTATCAGTCTGTTGAAAGACGCAATATAAGCCAAAAGGTCTTGATTACCTTGTCGCAACGAAAGAAGCTCATTGTCCAAGGCCTGCCCCTGTGAATGTCTTGCGAACAGTTTTTCCATACTGAGCTGAAAAGCTTGAAAATCATGGAGGACCGGATCATCTTGATTTACTAGAGGGATCGACCAGTCTGCCGCATTGCCACTAAGGTACGAAAGCACGAAAGCTACTTTAGCTTGATCAGTTGGAAAGGCTGCTGGCCGGCATAAGAAATGCAACCGGCACTGATTGATAAATACTGCAAACCTCTTTGGGTCACCAGAAAATCGTTCGGGCGGAGCCAGAGGTACATTCCCAGGTAGGTTGATCTGCACTGGATTCATAGAGGATGTAGAAGGAAGATTTCCCCCAGATGCGGGTAACAGGGTCTGTCCGGCTTGTGACTGTAGCAATTGTCTAGCGAGATCATCTGTTAGCTCCTTGGAAATAATCAGTTCCCTTCTTAGAGCGTTCATTTCCTGACGGGCTGCATGCACTTCTGCCCTTAGTTCCCCAAGTAACTGGGCTAGCTGGTCGGTATCCGAGGCTTCCATAGCGCCTGGACGGGAGTTTTGTGGTAGGCTTTGCGTTCTGTAACGCTCACCTGATTCCCGTAGAGGCGCCGGTCTTGACTGGGCGTATACCGTATCTTCAAAGGTGATGTGCAACACACGGCTGGCTCTTTGGGCTGGACCTCTGTGCACTGTATGTCTGACTTGAAGGGTGAGATGTCTTAGGTAAGTGAACGCCGTGCTCTCCATCTGCCTCGGGGCAGGGTGCTGTAACCAGTTTCTTCACTGGATAAGGGGAGCAGGCCTCTTGACTTCAGAGGACTGCTGTCCGTCGTTTACTGCACGAACGGTAAGTTTCGAGTAACTCTAATGTCTTTAAAGTCTTTAGTAATGATGTTTCTTGTTTTGCAGGGTTCCGGCGATGGCGGATGACGGGCTGAAGTGAGTTGAAGATGGAGCCCGTGTGATGAATAGAAGCGCCTGGAAGCACGTAAGTAAGCGCTTGTTGCCTGCTTCACGATGCGCTCTAACTGTCTTTTTATTTTGCAGGTACAAGTTCGGAGCGGCTGCCGGGTGCCGGAATACCCACTGGATTAGATGTGGAAAGGAGTAATGGCACGTGAGTATTAAAGTTCCCCAATGTCTTTAAACGCCCCTTGTTTTGTCTTTCAGATGCGGGATGCAGCGCCGAAGGCCTCCGGAGCGTGCAAAGAGTTGGTAAGCTTTTGTCTTTCAGATGCCGGAATGCAGTGTGAAGACCTCCGGAGCGCACGAAGAGTAGGTAAGCCTTTGTCCTTCAGATGCCGGAATGCACCGCGAGGCGTTGGTGACAGCCGATGGACCAGGTAAGTGAAGAGCTGTCACTGAAGACCGTAATGCTAACCTGTTCTTTCTTGTCTTTATAGGTGTTGCTGAAGACTGGATTCAGGATGGTAAGCCTTTTTCCTTAGGCCCAGGATCAGATGCAGAAGACACGAGGAGCGTTCTGCTGCAGAGGATGCAGAATAACGCAAAGCAAGATTCATCCATCGGGTGTGGTTTAAATAGCCCCCTGTAGTGCTTAGGTGTCTCCTTCCACAGCCACGCCTAGTAAGAAAAGAGTTCCTGCTTTCCAGAAGAGTTCCAGTGTTCTGAATCTAGGGAGTGGCTCCTGCCTCACCCAACAGGAAAAGTAGTTCCAAACAGAAGAGGATCAGAGGCTCAACTGGCAGTCAAGTAAGCAGCATGGTCTGCTGCAGGTAAGTCCACCCAAGCATTATGAGCCCGGCGCTTCCAGCGCTGGGACTGGGCATATTTATGAGCCTGGTGCCACTGGCGCCAGGACTGGGTCCAAAAGGTCCCAATTGGGACTGGTTGGCACTCGGAACCTGGGTTATGGATCTGCTTCCAAGGGAGTTGGGAAAACCCTGTCCTTTTGGAAGCAGAGATCATGACAGGGAGGTGCTCCTTAGTTAGTGAGCTCTGTGTCTATTCGTCCCATTTCCCCCATATTTTCTGAAATTTTTGGGGCAACCCCTGGCTGTGTATATGCGCCGTTCTAGGGAGGCACATCTGTTAATTTTGTTGGTCCAACGGTTTATGCATATTTTGTCTGCGGAGCCCCAGGTGGCGGCCATTAGTCTCTTACCAGTCCCCAGCGCTACTCTCAGGAATGCTTTTCCGTATTTGGTGAAGTCTGTTTCTCCCCACACCCCCAGCAGTATCCATTTGGCGCCCTTAGGTACTGGGGATGCCATTATTCTGGTGAGTTTATTAACACACGTTTCCCAAAAGTCTTGTATGACATCACACTCCCAGACCATATGAAAAAAGGTGCCTTCTGCTCTTTTACATCTAAGGCAGTCACCGTCTTCTCCCCTTCCCCCCATCTAGCCATAATTGTTCTGGAGCAGTATGACCTGTGAAGTATTCTGAGCTGTATCAGTCTCAAGTTAGCGTCGGTGCCTATTTCCTGAGGAAACATCAACGCCTCCACCCATTCTTCAGCCTCTAAAGTGCTGAGGTCTCGTTCCCATTTTCCTTTGAGTACTGTGAGTTCCTTGTTGCCGAAGGAGTTGAGTGCCTGGTAAAGGGTGGAGGTGACCTTAGTAAGTATGCGGTCCGGGAGGACGTTTGTTTCCAAGGGGGAACAGGCGGGTATGTCAGTGAGATCCGGGAATTGGGCGGCAATAGTGTGTGAGAGTTGAGCATATCTGAAGCGGTCCATGGGTTGCAACCCATGATGCGTGTTTAATGTCTCAAAGTGTACCAGTCGTCCTTCCTGAATAATATCAGCCAGTGTAGATACCCCTTTCCACACCCAAGTTCTGAAACATCCCATCTTCTGGATTTCGGGGCGATGTGTGTTATGCCACAGGGGTTGGATCAGTGTAGGTCTACCGCCCCATCCAATGTGTCTGTGTGCCTCTCGCCAGATGCGGCAGATGTGGAGTGACCCTCTTGGTACTGCGCTCAGGTTCTTGCTATTGTCGTATAGTATCCAAAGGGGGTAGGGGGAGCTGTCAGCACTCCTTTCTACCCGGATGTGTGGGAGCCTTGGGTCCCCATGTATCCATTTGTTTACTACCCCTGTTTGAGAAACCCAGTAGTAGATACGGATGTTTGGTAGTCCTATTCCACCTTCCCACACTGATCGTTGGAACATCTTGAGCGCAATGCAGGGTTGTTTCCCGCCCCACAGTAATGTCCGTAAGGTCCTTTCAATGGTTGCAAAGGTGTCGTTGGGGATGGGCAGTGGAGCATTTTGGAGGACATATAAAAGCCTTGGGAGCGTCATCATCTTAAACAATGCAGCCTTCCCCAATAATGATAATGGGAGAGTCTGTCAGTGCGTAACATTGTTCATGAACCTTTGCACCACCGGTTGTATGTTAAGTCTGGAGAAGTCATCCAGTGTCGTGCTGACCCGTATGCCCAGATACTTGAAGTCCTGTATCGAGACGGGGAATGGGCAGGGTTCTGGGATAGCTTCGTCCCCCCCTTGGATAGGGAAGTATGTTGTTTTTGTGTATTTACCTGGAGTCCCCCAAAGTGTTGATACTCCGCTAGAATTTGTGACACAATCGGGCAGGAGATTACTGGATTGCCGAGGTATATGAGGAGATTGTCGGCATATAGCAATACGCTCTTCTCCTCCCTTTGGCCATGTGAACCCGGACCATTGTGTGTCTGTTCTGAGTCTGATTGCTAGAGGTTCGATTGCGAGAAGGAATAATAGATGCGAGAAGGGGCAGCCTTGCCTGGTCCCCCGGCTCAATGGAAACATCCTGGATGACTTCCCATTTACCCTTACAAATGCTTCGGGGAGAGTGTCCCATTCTATTTCTTAATCTTCCCTGCCATCCCTCCTCTATTCCATCCTTGCCGGGTGATGAGGCCATGAACAGGGATGCTCCCCCTGACACCCCACCTACTGCTTCAACTGCTTTATTTCCTTCCTCATCCTCCTCTAGATCAATCCAATATTCTTCCTCTCTGTGTCAGGTGCTAGGGGTGACTGAGTTCTCTCACCCCCCTGGGTACGTGAATTTTGTTCACATAGACCTCTGAGTCTCAGTAATTCTGTTTGCGTCATGCTTAATCGTGTTTCCAAATCATTGGTTAGCTGTCCTATCTCTATTGGAGGGGTGCATGCCTTTTGGGTCATACAGGGGTGGGGCTGGGGCTGTTGCTTGCGGCGCGGGGGTGTTTTTGTTTTTGCCATATACGTGGGGTCACTGTATCCTTCTGCAGGCTTTGTCAGCATTGGGTATAGTCGCACATGTTCTATTGATTTTTCCTTATTCACCCATTCACTCTCATTGTCATTTGTTGCCTGGGGACCTGGAGATCCTTACTCTTACTTTGGGGAACTTCTTAAAAAAGTCTCCACAAGTCCAATATCTCCCTTCTGTTTTGGAGCTGTCTGCCTTTATACTTAATAATTCTTCACTAAACTGCACTGATCCTGCAACTGGACCACTCTAAACGGCCTTCGGTCCTGGGCCCAGCCACTGATCCCCTGCAACCCCTCTGCACTGCGGGACTGTCTCTGTATCCCTACAGCCCCCCCCTTCCCCAGCACTTGTTCTGCACTTACCTTGCACTTGCCACCAGCTGGCCCTTTTTTTTCTTATTTATTACTTTACGCCACTTACCTAACTGCACTTCCCCCCCTCCCCTTCCCCTTGCTCTTTTTCCCCTTCCCCCACCCCTGCACTTGCGCGATCTGAATGACACCTGGCCTAGTAGGATCGTTTTGTTATGTCTCCCCTTGTTCCTCCCCTCCCTGCCTCGTCGCGCCTTGAAACACCTGTGTATAGGCGCGTTACAAATACCATATCATATCATATCATATCAATAAAAAAGTATGTCACTACCATATCTAATATTGATTTATCAAAAGGACCCACCTTCAGGTGGCGTAAGAAAGTGTTTGTGTTGGAAAGGGGGAGGGGGTAGAGTGTCTGAGTATCCTACATGGTAGGATGGGGAAAAGGTGTTATAAGAAGGGGGATACCATGTCTCACCCATCAGTGTCCGACCTCCACTCCCCGAGGACCCTCATCCAGGTAATCCTACTGCACTCGTCCACCCCCAGGAACTGGATCCAATAGTGATGGCCGTGTCTTGGCCACCTGGATGACAGATCCCCGGGGACTAGTCAGGGAGGCACCTTCAGGTTTCTCACAGTGCCCTTCCACTTCAACAACAGCTATCATTTTAACATACAGAATGAGCACGGTTCTATGTGGTCACCTTAACCTTCCACTATCACAATCATTTGGAATAATTTCAAGTTACTTCTTTCCACTGCCACTTCTCTTCACACAGGGCACATCGGTTCCAGTGTCAATGAACAGTTAATTACTGGCTCAACATTTCAGTCTCTAAAGAGCAAAACGCTGTAGGACGAATCCCTACTCATGAGCTAAAACTGAAAGTAGGTGCTGTAGTTATGCTACTACGCAATCTCATGCCGTTACAGGGACTATGCAATGGAACATGATTGACGATTATGAGTCTACAAAAAGACATCATAGAGGCCTTTGTAATCGATTGATTGACCCTAGATACTGTTCTTAGACCATCCATACTGTCATTCCATCTGATACAAATATGCCTTACAAATTCAAATGTAGACAGTTTCCTATTTGTGTAGCCCTTATAATGACCATTAATAAGTCACAGGACCAACAAAAGTACCTATTACCATAAACTGCACTCCAGGGACTCCATGAAAAAAGGCTCAGTAGCCGGAATCAGGCATTATCCTTTATTCTTACATCCTCATTAAAAAAGAGAAGCAGAAAATGAGCATGTCCATGCGACGTGCTTCGCAACACACTGGTTGCTTGTTCACATACAATTGTGCATTTAAAAAAAATCTCTATTGCAGTACAAAACTGAATAGTCCCTTGTTGATGTTTCCTGATATCCAAGGATGTTGATATTCCCTGTATGCGCTGGCAGTCATCTTGGAAGCAAGCATATCAGCAGCAAAAGAATCAGACAGTTAGACATTACTGTGGTTTCTGTATTGATATGAATGTAGTATACCAAAACATCTTATTTAATTCAAACATAAATGTGCGTGTGAACATTAGTCAAGGCTGTCAGCTCGTGCCCTACCAATGCCTTGATGTTACACATACCCCCATTATGCTGGGGATAGCTAAGCAACCAATAAGGAACTTAAATGTCATGAAATTTTACTTACGCTAATACTTGTATAATATACAATGAACAGTGACCTGGGAACATTCAAATATAAAAGTATGCATCTTTCAAATCTAATGTGGTCATGCAGGTTCTGTTCATTGGGAGGAGTATAAACTCTTGCAAAGGGGTTGTCCAGAACTTTTGGGGTTTTGCATATTTGTTTTCTGGCCCTTTGGTTTTTCTGGGTCCACGAAAATATACAGAGTGAATTACTGTGTTTACCTGATTGAGTAGAACTGGATCTATAGCTCCTAGCTCCCTTAAAATGTGTGCTTGGATCTCCTCTTGTAGCTGAGCCAGAGGTTCCCATGAGGGCACTCTTCTTGATGTCGGTGGGAGATTGCACAGTTTTGTTAGCAGCTTGATGCAGTAACCCTCTTTGGCTGAGTGATCACCTCCCATGCGTGTGCGTATGATGTAATGCAACCCCCTATCTGGGGTAAGCTGGGAAGGCAATAACACAGTCATTCGTCTGCAGCCGTGGCTGCCTCTGCATGCTTGACAAAGGGCTGTAAATATCCATGGGTACAATTTGTAAAACCTTTATTGAAATGGTTGGGGTTGGAAAAACTCCTAATCTGGCCTATAACTAAAATGGGAGTAGTCTCGACCATCAAATAATAAATAATGCAGTCCTAGTGGAGTCTGTCAAAACAAAATGGCCTATGTTAACAAAACCTAATGCCTGCCCTATCTCTTGCACAAAAAGTGTAAAGAGCAGAAATGTATGCAAAAGGAAAAACCAGCGTTCAAAAAAATAAATGTGGTTGAACCAACTCTCCTCCCCACGTTAGACCTCACAGGGTAAGGCTGTCCCTTTAGGTATGATGATGATTGTAACGCTCACCTGGTATCCACGGGGACGTCACTCAGCCTGTTCTGACCTCTTACAACTTCGAACCCTTCCCTGGAGGCTATTCGACTGGAGACTGGGCCTGAAACACAGGATTGGTAGAGTTTAACTCCCTATTCTCTTTGTGTGCTTGAGCCCCTTCTTCCCCAAGGTCCAAACCTTCCCTTTGATCCACAGCTCACCTTGTTTTCTTGGATAGTGTGCTCTCCATCCTGCCTTCAGCGCAGGGGCGCGTTGATTGATGCGGGCTCGTTGCTGCCTAGTTACTTCACTGGCAAGAGTCCGACAGGTAAGTATAATGAGTCTTTTGAACAGTTCTCTAACTTTGTTCCTTTCCTTCTTTAGATGATGGCTGGCGTCCGGGGATGGCGGCGTGCTGCTGAGATGAGTATCGCTGAAGGTGAGTGAGAGAGCGATGTGCGATGTACCCCTTTCGTATTTGCATTGAACGGAGTTCTTTTTCTGTGTCATTTAGGTGCCACAACATTTTCAGCGTGGATGCCGGTTATGAAGAACAAATGTGGTGGGTAAGCGCGGTATGCGCCTCTAGATGTTTCCACGCTAACCTGGAGTGTCTTTTCCCTCTTACAGATGGATGAGAAGTTCCGGAGACAGAGTTCCCCCAGAGCGGCTGGGATTCAGGTAAGCGTTTGAAGCTTGCACAGTATTTAAAAACAAGCAAAGATTTGCAGAATGCTTACTAATGCCTTTTTTCTGTTCTATTCCCTTTTCCTTAGGAAACGGCGTGCCGGGATGGGAATGACACCGCCGAAGATGCCCGCAGAACAGAAGGAGCAATGACTGATGGGCAGAAGCGCCGCAAGGTCAGGCTGTTCCTTACGGTGTTCTTGTTCTTGCAGGAGCTGAGCGCAGAAGAAAGATGCAGGCCTACTGGAGACCGATCCGAACACGGTGAGTGTCACGCTGCAGGTGCAGAAAATTCAAAGCATGTTTCTCAGCCTGGGTGTGGCTTAAATAGTCTCTGAGTATCGCAGGTGCCTCTGACTGAACCACACCCAAAAGACTAGACCACACATGCAGTTATTGTCCCCATCAATGCACTACAAGTCCAATCCCCAATGTTATCCTATGGGAGTGAGTGAGTCTGGTGCCACAAGCGCCAAGTCTGACTCCAAGTGGGTCTTTGGAGGGATGGAGGGGCCCTTGCGGGCAGTGTAGGTGATCGTGGCCTGGCTCCAGCCTGACATCTTGGAGGGCTGGGGACATGAGGGGCAGGAATCATGACAGCGACACACTCTGGTTCAGCTTCTGACACAAAAGCAGTTCAACACGTGGATTGAGACCCACCTGGCCTTCCACGTTTTAAGTCTCTTTTCTTGGACTTTAAAAAACAATGTTCCATCAAAACAGTTCGCAAAGGTCCCCCTCTCTCATGCTCCAACCTTGTACAAAATAATTCTCGTAGGTCCTCAAACAAACAAACAAGGGGCTCCCTATCCCAAGCCTATCTCACTTTGGGTCTCCCTCTGTCGGGCTCGGACCCCTTTTGGTTTCAAATCCCCATAAACAAGGAAGGGGGGTTCCCTTCCCCAAGCTTATCTCACTTCGGGGCTCCCTCTGCCGGGCTCGGACCCCTTTCGGAATACAGAGACTTTTGAATGAGCGCTCAATTTTACAAAGACCTTCGCAGGGCCACTTCGACTAAATGTTCACAGATCAACTTTTGCTTTCCCCCTTCTCTGGGAGTTAATCTCTTTTCTTCACCTTCACTGTTCATACACCTCATCGCTTTAAACAATTTACTTTTCACAAAGACTTTCGAATGTGCTACTTCCTTTCACTGGACCACTTTGTTACTTATTATCGCTGCCTTTTACTTCAAAGCTTATTCCGAGGTCTGCCTTTCCTCACGTTTCATTCACACATGCAAAGCCTCCACTTGTCCTATCTCTTGTACAAAAAGTATAAAAAGGTGAAATGTACGCAAAAGGAAAAGCCAGTGTTCAAATTAATAAATGGGGTTGAACCAGCTCTCCTCCCCACGTTAGACCTCATGGGGTAAGGCTGACTGTGTAGTCAGGATGACACACTCTGGCTCAGCTTCTGACACAAAAAAACTGTTCAATACGTGGATTGAGGCCCGCCTGGCTTTCCACATTTTAAGTCTCTTTTCTTGGACTTCAAAAAACAATGTTCTATCAAAACAGTTTGCAAAGGTCCCCTTCTCTCTGGCTCCGACCTTATACCACAAAGTTCTTGTAGGTCCCCCTCTGCCGGGCTCATACCTCTCATAAATAAAGTTGAAACACAAACAACCAAGGACCTCCCTTCCCCAAGGTTATCTCACTTCAGATCTCCCTCTGTCAGGCTTGGCCCCTTTCGGTTTAATTCCCCATAAACAAGCAAGGGAGGGTTTCCTTCCCCAAGCTTATCTCACTTTGGGTCTCCCTCTGCCGGGCTCATACCCCTTTCAGATGTCTAAGACTTTCGAATGTGCACTGGTTTTTACAAAGACCGTTGCAGAACCACTTTGACTAAATGTTTACAGTTCAACTTGCGCTTTCCCCTTTCTCCGGGAGTTAATCTCTTTTCTTCACCTTTGCTGTTCATACACCTTATCACTTTAAACAATTTACTTTTCACTCTGACTTTCGAATGGGCTACTTCCTTTCACCAGACCACTCTGTTACTTATTATCGCTGTCTTCCCTGCTGCCTTTTACTTCAAAGCTTATTCCAAGGTCTGCCTTTCCTCGTGTTCATTCAGACATGGCAGCCTCCACTTGCAATATCTGTGGTTACTTTAAAAACTGTTCACACACACCGGGATTTCAGGTCGCTTCTCAACTCGCCGGCTGTGTGCGTCTCTTATTGCTTTCCACGATTTCACAGTTCACGAGTCAAGGTTATTACCACAGTCTTGACCTTGCCTCCCCAACTCAGCAGTTCACACGGGAGGGTCACTGGCATCCTTGGAACACAATGCAATCTTCACTTGTGGGATCTGACCTCCTCCACGTGTCTTTCATGGCCTGTCAGAGTCAATGACATCCAGTAAGGAACTCTTGGGGTTGCCAACCCGTTGCTCTCGTCCCTTGGTTCTTCGCTCTGCTCCACCAGTTTTAGCTTAATCCTGCAAACCCTACTCGTTCGTGTTTTCCACCAAGATCAGGGTGTGTATTTGGTTTCTGCCTTTTATTCATGTGAGGATAGCTAATTGGTATCAGGTCTGTGCACTTAAGAGTCAAGTGCCTGACTTAGCCCGACCCGATTAACGGGACATGTCCAGTACGATGGATCTAAGTGGATGTTGGTACTCTCAGTCACCCTCTTCCTCGGCCCAGTGTTAGTGTAAAAAGGGAGGGGGTGACCTTGGAGAATCCTAAAACAAAGGATGAGTGGGATAAACAAAATAAGGGGGAATACCGCGTCTCACCATCAGCAGCCTAACCCCCACTCCCAGAAGACCCTTCTCCCAGGTGATCCTCCCGCACTGGTCCACCCCCAGGGTCTGGATCCAAAGGCAATGGCCGTACCCTGGCCACCTGAGAAAGATATCCCTGAGGACTAGCGGGTGAGACACCTTCTGGTTTCTCACAGACCTCAAAGCATCGTTTTACCAATCTCTCCTGTGTTTCATTTTTTCTAAAGTGTCACAATGTAAGTACAACAAATTGTGACATAACTTTGGTGCCTGGGCAATGGGCCCGGGCCGGAGCAAGTACAAAGGTGTACTCTCATTTTCTTATTGGGGCGTGTGGCATGGCCGAAGCCGTAGGTTTAAATGGAAACAAATATTCTGCTTGCGGCTGCAGCCTAAAATGCTGTACTGGATTACAACAACCTCTGCGAGGAGCAGGGGAGTTGCTAGGTCTGGAAAAGACACGGGGCTAAGCTGATATCGGAACTGTTGGGACTGGGGGCTAGCTAGCCTTTTGGCTGTAGCTCCTGAGATTCTATCCGGGGTTACAACCAAAAGATCAGGGGCTATAGCCCCCTTAGCTCGCCCCCAGCAACGCCCCTGGCGAGGAGCATCAGCAAGGACCTTAAAGCATGCTTTTGCAAATCTGTCTTGTGTTTAATTTTTCCAAAGTGTCCAAATGTAAGTACAAAAAATAGCGATATAACTTTTGGTGCATGGACAGTGGGCCTGGCCGTCAGCAAGGACAAATGTCTTCTCTGATTTGCCTATTGGGGAAGACGGCAGGGCCGAAGCCCATTCCCCATGGATTGTGGAAACTGGCCATGCTTGCAGGCCATGAGCACTGGCCCTTGGTCACATTATGAGAGTATGGTGGACCCTGATCTAGGATACAGGGTAGGTGGAGTGGTTAATGGGGG
This sequence comes from Ambystoma mexicanum, assembly GCF_040938575.1. NCBI lineage: Eukaryota > Metazoa > Chordata > Amphibia > Caudata > Ambystomatidae > Ambystoma > Ambystoma mexicanum. The sequence continues at coordinate 1,204,677,101 of NC_090926.1, read as the reverse complement.
TTGTTTGGTGGGGCTGGGGTATTGGTTAAGTCTCATGCAATAGGCAACTCAATTATGATTTGAATCCCCAGCCTGCGCTGCTGATAACGACACACATAACTATGTGTTGAAAAAAATTTGTTTGTTAAAGGAGGTTTATAGTTCTTTCATATATGTTACAAGTGGAATTATTAATAACTTATATACAGTGATGTAACATTGTGAATCATTTTCACTTATAATAACCTATTAAATTTACAGAATTTTGTTGTTGCTAAAGGACCGTTACAGTTAAGATGCACCCCACCCTTGGGACTGCTGCGCCCCAGGAGTTACCCAGTGGCCTCCTGGCTTGTCATCCCTAGGCTTCCCTCCTGGGCTCCCATGAGCACTTGCCCATCCGTACTGTCCCTTCTATAGATGCACTTCTCTGACAGCATAATGCATATGTGCATTTATAGGAGCACTGTGTGCAATTATTTTGTATAAGTAAGGGAAATGCAGATGCAAAATATTTGTAGAACAGTGTTGAGTGGCAGTTGGTGTGTGGAAGTTTAATATGTTGATAGGGTTATACGTAGAGTTTTTGTAAGTGATTGGTGGATGGATGCGTGACTGTTCGAAAGCAGGCAATGAGGGAGTGTGACAAATATAAAAGTAAAAAGGGTAAAAGGGCTGTCCTGTGCAATGGTGTGCACGTGCCACCCAGTCCTTTTAATGATGCATGTCCTGGAAAGAGGACTGCGGAGACCACAGATAGTTATAAAGGTGCATGGATCATGGTCCTTATTGTATGCAAGAGAAAGGTATTTGGGACAGTAAATAGTTTCTGTCCTTTAATGTTTTTCTCTAGTATACAATTGTCCATTATTTCCATTAGCATAAAATAAAATGCTAATTGAAATGTTGGAGAATCTTATTGAGTCTAATTACTTTATTGAGAAATGTAAAGTAGATGGAGTCTATAAGATTATTTGTTTTAGTTCTATTTTTTAACTGTGAAAGGTTGTTTTTGGTGTTTATTGATTTAGTATTTTTGTTTGTTTTGTTGTAGGAGAGCCCAGGAAGTAAGGTGGGCAATGAAATGAAGGAAGGGGCAAAAGTGAAAGATATGGGGGAGGTGGACAGGGAAAGATGTTGTGTGTGCCTTAAATCTAAGGTAAGGGGCAGTGTTTCTAATGCTCCTTGATTGCAGCTTCAAAAGCACTTCGAAACTGCTCCCTCCTGCAGAGTGATGTCTTGCAGTATATACAGAGTACTGTTGTCTTGAAAGATATGGATCACCAGCTTCTTTTATGGCTTGCAAGGTAGATGGTGGGATCTTCTGCCCCACAGGGGTAGCCTGTATGGTGGCATTATTGGTTGAGGTAGATGAGGTAAGGGAAGACAGTCCACTGCTTCCTGAAAAAGCAACAGCCTTTCTCAGAGCATCCCGGTTTTAGGATTTGGTGTGGTGTCGCATGGAGGTGGTCCCGTAGGAGTACTGCCTAGGTTGTCCAGGACTGAGTACAATGTTGCACTCAGTGCATTTAAACTTTGTATCCTTGGCCTTCAGTAGACTCCCAACGGTGGTAAAGAACTGCCAGGCCCATGATTCTCTCTGGGTGCTGGAGGTAGGCATTTCCTCTATCTCATCTTCCTGGCCCTCTTGATTTTCTCTGCATCATTGTGCTTTTTCCGTTGTGGAGGCCCTTGAGGTGGTGGTGGTGGCTCTTGGGGAGGAGGGATGATATGATATGATATGGCATTTATAATGCACCTATACACAAGTGCTTCAAGGCACGACGAGGCAAGGGAGGAGGAACAAAGGGAGGACAGACAGCGATCCTACTAGGCCAGGTGTCATTCAGGTTGTGCAAGTGCATGGGATGGGGGAAGGGAAAGTGTGGCGTGGGAGGGGGAAGGGACAGTGCAGGACAAGGGAATAAATAATCACAAAGTAAGTAACGGCCAGCAGGTGGCAAGTGCAATGTAAGTGCAGAAATCAGGTGTCAAGTGCTGGTGGTGGGAATGTAGGGTTACAGAAACAGTCCCAAGTGTGGGGGTTGCCAGGAAGGCAGTGCAAGTGTGTATGACTGGCGGGGGAGGGACCAGGGCCTGAGATCAGAAGGTGGCCAGGTAGCCAGTGCAGTTTCAGCCAGGAGGTCAGCAGGGGAGAGGAGGAGAAAAAGCAGAAGCAAAGTGAAAGGTTTTGAGGTGCTTCGGAACCGGAAATGGCTCTCCTCAAATTTCAGGGAGACCGGGAGGCTGTTCCAGATGGAGGCCCTAGCCGAGGAAAGAGATCTTCCACCAACTCGTTGCTTGGAGAAGTGACTGACCGTGAGGGAGTTGGAGACGGTTGAGCGCAGAGCTCAAGAAGGAAGATATTTAAGAAGAGAGAGTTGAAAGTATTGAGGCCCAAGGCCCTAGAAGGCCTTGTGGACAATGCAGAGGGTTTTGAACTTAATCCTCGCAGCCACTTGGAGCCAGTGCAGAGATTTCAGTCCTGGAGAGGTACGATCCCTGGGCTTGAGGCCAAGGACAAGACTTGCAGTCCTGTTCTGGATGAGTTGCAGAGGGCGGAGAGAAGAGTTAGGCAGATTTAGAAAGAGGCAGTTGCAGAAGTCCAGCCCGAGAGAACCAGAGCTCTGGAGACAGTGAGCTTCTGGGGGAAGGAGAGGAAAGGAAGAATACCTCTGAGGAGCTGCAGCTGGTAGTGTGACTTCTTAGAGAGACGTCAGAGATGTGAGGAGAGAAGGAAAGTGTGGAGTTGAAGATGAACCAAGGTTTTTAGCCTCGCAGGTGGGAGCAAGAAGAGGGCCAAGAGAGGCTGGCCAGAGAGAGACAGGAAAGGAGGGAGTGAGTGTGCCGATGAGGAGGATCTCCGTTTTACTGGCATTAAGGTAGAGGTCATTGGCGCCACACCACTCCTGGATAGCAGACAGACAGTCAATGATGAGAGACGGAGATCAGGTGGCCGAAGGTAGCCTGAAAATGAGCTGAGTGTTATCCGCATAGCACTGAAAGTTGGGGCAGAGAGCGACAATGCAGTGGGAAAGGAGTGCTAGGTATTGGTTGAACAGCCAGGGAGAGAGGTTAGACCTCTGGGGGACACCACAAGTTGAGAAAAAGATAGCGGAGAGGAGGACCCAAGTTGGACCTGGGAGGTACGATCAGAGAGAAAAGAAGTGAGCCACGCCAGGGCCTGACCGGTGATACCCAGGTTATCACAGAGATATTTGAGCAAGATGGCATGCTTGACCATGTCAAAGCCGGAAGAGAGATCAAGCAAGATGAGGACACAGGGGGTGTTAGTATCAAGGTTGGAGAGCAGGTCTTCACGGATGTTCAGGAGAGCATTTTCCGTGCTTCTGTTCGCTCTGAAGCCAGACTGATGGTCATGAAGACAGCCAACAGATTCAATGTGGAGAGTAAGCTGGGAGATGGCAAGCTTTTCTAGGAGTTTGCCCAAGAAGGGAGTGATGGAGATTGGGCGATAGATAGCCGGGCAGGAGGGGTTTGCACAGGGAAAAAGAAGTAAGAATAGGTCGAAGAGCTGTTTAAGGGTACATTTTCAACTTGAAACTTCCTAGATCAGCTGAAAATGCAGTTTCAAACTGTTCACGAAGTACGGTCTGGTTTGCGAAGCGCAGACCCGCCCACGAACACGTCATGACACTGCGCATGTTCGAGTGGTCAAATGCACTATCTTTAAAGTCTGCCATGACATCAGATGTACGCAAACGTCGGTGAACAGGAAACGGTGCTAAAAAGTTGCAGAAAGTTCATAGAAGTTTTAAAAATGTTATTTGGAGGTGGCGAATGGCACAATTTTTACTTGAAACTTTTTAGATTGGCTGAAAATGCTGATATATTGGAGGTAAGTATGATATTAGGAATTTGTAGCATATTAGGGTGCACTGGTAAAAACCTATGAAATTAATTGAAAAACCTTTAAATGGACGTTATGGTTAAGTTGCACTAATAAAAACCTATGAAATTCAGTAAAGAAACATTGTTAAGGGCACGTTATCGTTACAAGTAAAACCGGCACCCCCCAGAAATTCGCTAGTTATGTAAAGCTAAGCAACCATAACTCATGCCACCACCGTGCACTGCTAACACTAACACCCGGGACATCAAAGATGACATCACACATGTCACTGATGACATGACATATCGGGGCCACTTGTTTGTGATCACTGACATATCTAGGCCAGGTGTTTTTGTTCACTGATTGTCAGAATATGAAAATTCAAAAGATGGTTTATATAGACATTAGCCTTGTCGTATGTCAAATGGGGTACGCTTTAAAATGCAAAGAAAACAAACACGTTCCACTGCGTCGGGATGCAATGGGATGCACAGTGCATGACAGGTTCATTTCCAATCTCTCAAGTGGGATCGAAAAAAAGTATAACCCGAACAGCGATAACAATTGTTTTCTTTTTGTTGATTTTTTTTTACAAAGACAGGTCCTTTATGAGCTTGTCACTGTGAAATGTGTGCTGGAAGCCTGCCATGCATTAACACCATGTACCCAGTGCATCATTTGCGTTGTCGGACAGCGATCTATAAATGAGCAGGTCACGCAATTAAAAAAAGCACATCCTCTGAAAATGTTTCATTTGCCCAACATTGGAGAATGTGGTAAAGAGTATCTCTGGGGACAGGAGGTTTAGAGTAGAGTGGAATCTCCCAGAAGCCTAGAGCACCAGCGTAGAGCCTGTCTCCGTACACACTGGGCCTCATTACGAGTCCGGCGGTAGCTGTGCCAGTAAAACCGGTTTTACCGGCGCCTGACTTGCATTAAAACCCCGGCGGTCCAGCAAGTCAGGCGCCGGTAATTGTATTTCCCCATTACCATTTGAGTCCCATAGAACTCAAGGGGAATGGGGACGACGGAAGCACTGGCAAAATCTGCTGGTGGGTGCCATACCGGTCGCCAGGGTCAGACCTGGCAGGCTCAGCGACACCCGCCAGCAGACTCGTAGTTTGCCAGTCCGGGAACAACGGTGCCAGTAAGCTTACCGTAACCGTTGTTTCCAGACTGGCAAACTTGTAATGAGGCCCAGTAATGGCAGTCTGCACACAACACTGCACCCTTTTCAAATTCAAACACACTAAAGCACCCCCACCCCAAGAAAAACGAAAATGATCTGGGCGTCTGTGGGGTTGCCAGCGAAGGAACCAAATTCTCTGCAGTTTTCAATGAACAACTCCTTCATGGCACTCTATCCTTTTACACAGGAAACGAGTAGAATTCCCTGTGAACCACAGAAATATTTCCTAAAACACAGAGTCTCCCCATCCCCCCGCACTATATCTGCCCTTGGCCCCGAGACCAGATTCACCAGAAGAAGCCATTTATGCAATAATTAAAATTTTAAAAAACACAGAACCGATTACGTTTAAGTCTCACAGTTCATGTACTCTGGACATATTTATTTCAATGAAGTACAACAATAACTTGATTTACTTTGGCTGAAAAGACGGAAGTATTTATTGTTTTAGTGTAAAAGGATTTTATCTTTGCAGTGATAAAAATCATAGGTAAATATCATTCGAATTACCTCAAAATGACCTATCATTTATTTCTACATTTACAGGAATTCTGGTGTATCGAAAAACAATCGTGTGATGTGTGCAAAGTGAGTAGTATCCATGCATTATGGCTAATAGAGCAAACAAGGGGCCTCATAAGCTTCCTATCCAACTAACTCAAACTCATGATGGACAATGCACAGCTGTTGTTTCACAAGAAACAGTTTCCCCCGAAATACCTGAACCAAATAACATGTGTCCAATGAAAGCCAGACTTGAGATTCATGTATTTATGTCTAAGGAAGTTGCTGTCTTTTGGTGGAGCCGGTCTTGTATTCTGAATTTATGGAAACATTCAAATCCTTTTCTGGGGAGGGTCTTGAAAGCAGCGAAAAGTTCAAGGAAATCAAAGACCACTGCACGGCCAGTGTAACTCTTGTCGAGCAACGGAACACCTTTGAGCTACAGGTTGAACACCCCTGTAAAAGGGAACACGCCTTTTGTCCAAGACCCTTGTAAGATCTCCTCCTATTGTGTGAATCAGCATTGACTTGCGTGAGCCCACACGTGGGATCTCTTTAGACATATTCAACCCTTGCAGAATGGTGTAACATACTAATCCACTGGTTTCACAACTAGTCACTACAGGTCCCTCCTTTGCAATCCTCAAGACTTGTGGCAACCTCGGCCCAGTCTAAAAACAGCATTCAGAATCCAAGAAAACCTACTCCATTGTTGTTTCATTTATATTTGACCCACTTGGCAAATAGGGCATTGAGGTGAAAATGAGAGGAAATGTTCTTTTCGTCCTTTTAAATAAATAGATAAAAGCTGGTGTTGACTTAGAAGCCATCGAAGTTCCTTTTTCTGAAATCATGTGGACGACGCTTATTGAAACAAGCAAACCAGGTGTAGGAGATACCATGTTTAAATGTCTGCTCAGTGCATTTCTTGCGATGAAACATTGTCAGAAACCTATTTTGGCTTCTACTCTGTCAGGCATTCCCTAGGTGTGAATAATAGGCACCTGTCCACGGTGGCTCCATTCAGGCATCACATATCTCAAACTGTGGCATCTTTACATAAGAGTTTGTTGGGTTTTCTGCATTTGGAGGCTCTTGGGCTTTCGATAACTGGTATTTTTGGGATATTTGAGCTCGGTGAAGAAGATACATCTTTGCAGATATACCGGCAACTGCCGCAAGCGCCGCGGCTCCCATGATGGCGCCAAGGAGAATTGGCAAAGTATCTAAAAGAGAGAAATATGTTTTTTTACAAAACAGTAAAAATAAGTAGCATACCAACTGGTAATTATGAGGAAAAAATACAGCATCACTCCCTTAGTCATAAAATCAATTCATAGGAACATTTTAACATAATTTCTGTGCAACAATAGAGAATTCATGAAAAAGAACTGCAAAACGTTCCACCCTTTTTAGAGCATGGTTATGATACTGTTAATATGCAAATGCAATGCCCTAAATATAAAGGGAAATACAGGCTGCGAGAATACTAAAAACGGGAGGGTTTCTGCCATTTTCATGTTGGTATGGGTGCCATGTTGTGTTAGTGTCTCTGCCATTTTGGCCTTGCTTCTGCCGCATCCAAGAGAACATTTCAAGTTGCTGCGTGCGTGGCTGGATAGCAAGGAAGTGCAAATATTAATCATATTAGTTATTGTTTCAGGGATGAGGTTGCTGTATCTTTTCTCATGAAGCTTTTCCCAGGGAATTTGAGCACATGGAATAATAACAAGTCATGTCTTTAGAATTAATAGATGAAAATGCAATAGTTACAAAAAGACGTGTTCTGGTGTGAAGTAGACCTCGAGGTGAGGCACTGCCAAAATACAGACTCAGGCTTTGTGACTACTGCCCTCTAGAGAAGTGTTAGGATTTCAGAGTTCTGGCGGAGTGGCTTGGTAGCACAAATAATACAAGAAATTACTTCTCCAGTGTGGGGCCTCGGTTACATTTTTTCACGTGAGATGAATGTCCTGCAAACTAACAGTTCCTGTCCTTGAGCTAGCTAGAAGGATGAGTAATGGGGACAGCAACATGTGTCAATGTGGTAGTTGCAAAGGTATGCTTCATGGCGAGGAAGCTGCAAGGTCTGGGAACGGCCTAGGATGCAGAATGTCCGGTGTCACGGGAAAGGATGTTAGTGTATGTACTATTGTTGTCATGAGGTGCTGATTTCACTTTTTTTACTAATTGCCCTATTAGGCCATCTGCAGGGGGTGGATTTGGAATATCGTGTGCAATGCACTAACTAATAGAGTAGGGTAATGTATGTTGTTCTTTAGGTTTGTAAATAGTGAGAGCCAGTAGGAAAATAGGGATTTGCATCTAATTCATTTCTGAAATATATTGTAATTTTGTGTTTTTTGTTTATAAATACTGTAGCCTGATGTAAGGGGGTCAAGGGTTCTCAGCCTTATAGTCACTTGAGACTGACTGACCTACCGGCCGATAATTGCATGCATTAAAGAGCTGTCTTTCTGAAATGTGTGCACCTCGTTATTGTTTCCTGGATTTATTGGAGTCAAAAAGCACTTCATCCTGAGGTTCTCATACAAGTGAAGAAGATATTTCCTTTATGAGGAGAAGAGTCAAATTTTCAATTGCATTTAAAGGAAGAGCAAGTGCAAAATAAAGCCGTCTCGCGTACAAGAAAGGTCACAAAATGTTTATTTCTGCGTGTTGTTGTTAGCTCCAAAACAACTTCATATTACCCGGCTGTGAACGCAGCTGGATAACAATGGCCATGCTACGGTACCCATTCTGTAGTTTGCAAGAATGTGCAAATGAAAATCGTAAACAATCTAAGTTGGGATTTGTGTGATAATATAGTATCTCACCTTTTTCCTTACAAAACAAAGAGTGTACAAATTTACCTAAGAAATAGCCTCTGTCTCTGATAGTCAAGTTTCAACAATAATTCTAGCATTCCTTACTAACATATCACTAAAATGAAAGGAACATAAATGAAAACATTGAACTTACTGATAAAAAAAAAGTTTCTTATATTGAGCTTCATGGCAGATTCCAGTCTGTGAGCACGAGAGCGGGTATTGAACCATGCTGCTTAGTGATGTTGTGCCTCCAAGACAAGAGTGTTGCACTTGAGCTATCCTCCTAGCATTAGTTATGTTGGGATGAATTCATACTGTCTTTTTCCTGCTCTGTTGTGCCCCTGTTTGGATCTATTGGACTCCTATATTATACTCCTACTATCACACTATGTTGTCTTCCTCCTTCTTCCATTCTCTGCTTTGTTCACATTCTTCCATAGCATATTTCCCCCTTTTCCTTCGCTTTTACACTTATCTTCAACTGCTTACTATTAGTAGTACTCCTTACTATTGCCTCTTGTGCTTCTAAGGAGCTTTTTCATGTAGCCAAAGAACTATCTACTCCGGTTCAGTCTCCTTCTACAGTCATTTGTATCCAAATCCATTACGACCATGTTGCTGCCTTCTTTCATGAAAAATTCCATGCTCTACGTGATAAGATATGTGCAGAAAGATCTACCCCCCTTAGTAGCACGGAGCCTCCATCCTGTCCAACCGAACAATGTATGAATAGATTTAACTTTGTGACAGACTCAGAGAGCATGGTTACTGCTGCTCTATCTAAACTGAAATCTGCTTCGCCAGCCAACCCCTATTCTTCAAGACCTCTCTGGGAGCCTGGCTCCCCTTTTCAGTGAGGCTTTTGAATACTCTTGCACCATAGGCTTTATTCCTAAGCCTCTTAAGCATGCCGTGATCTCTCAGCTGTTGAAGAAACCCCATCTCGATCCGGCAATGGCAGAAAACTATCGCCCCATCTCTCTTCTTCCTGCTACGGCAGAATTATTGGAAACTATTGTTACCCATCAGTTGTCGGCCTTTTTTATTGAGACCAATCATATTCTCCATCCCCTTCAGGCTGGATTTCGCCCAGGAATGGTCACTGAATCCATGATGGTTGCGCTTCATGATGATATCGCAATATTACAGGAACGCGGAGAGACGACTATTCTTATTTTGCTCGATCTCTCCACGCCGGTTGAAACGGTCAGCCATCAGAAACTCTTGAAGTGCCTTTCTGATGTTGGAGTTTCAGGTGCCCCTTTGAAATGGTTATCTTTTTTCTCTCTGATCACACACAGGTTGTGTCCCTTCCTCTGTTCACTTCTCCCTCTATGGCGATTGACTCTGGAGTTCCACAGGGCTCGGCTCTTTCTGCATTGCTTTTTTAAGTTATATATGGTCGCAGTGGCCAAACATATTTCTAGCTTTGGTGTGCTTTGTTTCATATAGGCCAATCTTCCGTTTAAATGCCCCTAAGGAAAATCCCCACCATCTACTGAGAGATTGCCTCTCAGCAGTTGGGACGTGGATGGCCAACAACTGGTTCAAGTTAAACGGAGAGAAGACTGAGGTATTAGTAGTGGGCCAGGCTGCTGGTCCTCAGAGTATTGGCCTGCATGTCTTGGGCACTGTCCTAAACCCTCTGGTCTACTCAAGAGCCTGGGCATAAAAGTCATGTCCTCAGGCTCTAGAGAGGCGCAGATATCTTCAATATGTCAGACTGGTTTTGCCAGACTGAAGGTTCTGAAGAAGGTTCTCCTCTTTCTTCCCAGCAAAGCCAGAGCTATAATTGTAACTGGCTCTATAATGGGGTTGGTAGACTACTGCAACAGAGTCTACCTTAGTCAGCCAGTGGTGCTACTCCAGCACCTTCAGATTTTTCAGAATGCAGCTGCCAGGCTTGCCCTAAATGCTCCTAGAATATCTCACACCTGCAATCTTCTTCAGCACCTTCACTGTGGCTGCCTGTTAAAAGTCGGGCGAATTTTAAGATTTTGTGCATTGTTCATTGCGCAATCCATTCTGCTGGGGCCAAATTTCTCCAATTGGAACTCTCTCTTTATCAACTCAAGAGATCTCTTCACTCAGCTAATTAGTTTTTGTTGTTTGTCCCCCGTTTTCAACGTGCTTGTGCAGGGGGCAGATCCTACTCTGTGCTGGCTCAATCCTTGTGGAATGCCCTTCCTTGCCATCTACAGGCCACTCCATGTTTTAGCTGTCTTTCATAATCAGCTCAACACAGTGTTAATAACTAGCTGCCTCCTTGCCCTCTCATGTTTCTTTGCACCTTGATACCACCAGGCCTTTTCTGCGTTTTACAAATAAGGTTACATTACATTACATTTCTATACCTGTTCTCACAACACCCTGCTCCTCTGTTCCCCATCTCATTTTACGCATGCACAATCCCAATAATCTTATTTCTGTTCCCTCCTCTAATTTCCCCATCTCTTTCCATTGTTTACTTAAATCATAGTCTGAATGTAACAAGACTCTCTTTATCCTCAATCTTTTTCCATCTTAATCTTCACTTTCTTGGTATCACTGAAACCTGGGTTACTTGTATTGATACCGCCATTCCTGCTTCCTTGTTTACTCCATCTACATCCGTTTCTCAATCCACCTGTCTGCACCTACCCAACAGCGGCACAGACATTCTGTTTCTGTAGTCATTTACTGCCCTTTCTCCTCCTGTTCCTCTATCATTTTCATGTTTAGAATACCATTTTCCTTCCTTCTCTACCTACCTAGTCCTACCCTTTCACTTTTCCTATTAATAATTGCCCTCATTGTCCCTTATCTTCATTCTGCTATTACTTAAAACACCCTCCTTTCTTTGATCGTTACCTCTCGTTTTCCCTTTTTTCCGATAGGAGACTTTAAATTCTACCACACCTTAACCTACGCCTCCTGCCCTCTTCTTCACATGGTCTTTTCTTACAATCTTCTTTTCTTTCCATCCCCTCCATTCCACATCTGGAGTTCCACACTTGACCTCATTTTCTCTTCCATTGACCCTACTTTCTCTCATTCTCCTTCTCTCCCCTTTCTATTCCATCAATTTCTGTCTTTCCTATAAATCAAACTTCATTTTGGAACAGCAATCTAAGGAACATTAACCCTCTTTCCATCCTACCTACTTTCACCTCTTTGTTACCTTCCTTGGCTAAGTTCTCCTGGTACACTCCTAACAAAGCTGTAGCCCTTTTTTCCTCTTTTCCTACTTCGTTAGACTCCATTCACACTTTGCACTCCTTTATTCCTACATAAAACAGCTTTCCTCTCTCTCTTCTCTTCATTCTTCCTATAATTCTGCCCTTCTTTAGGCTAACCATGCTATTTTCCTGATCTTATTCAACTCTACTCTGCCCACCCTTGTTGTCTTTTTCAGTCCCTGTCAGATTATCGTCTCTCTCTGCTCTATATTTTTTCAACAATTTCATCCAAGATTCCTTAGCTACGTGCCTCCCTATTCCCTCCTCTACTTTCCCTTCCTCTGTCTCATCTACATGGCCACTCCTAGGTTTATCCACCTTTACTGCTGTCTCTGTTAATAACCCTGCCAGTTTTCTTTCTAGAACTCATGCTTATGCTTCTCCTGGATGATCCCTTGTCCTCCCACCTATTATCCCCTATCTTTCTTCCTTAATTAACACTTTTCTCTCTTCCTCTATCTTCCCATTGAGTTTCAAAAACACATTATACTCCCTATCCTGAAAACAATGTCACTATATCCCTCTCTTCCCTCTATCACCTTATAACTCTTCTTTTCTTTTGGAACTTCTTCAGCATGTCATCCAGTCCCAAGTCTCTCACTGAAACACTTATGTACGAGCACCATATAAATAACATATAATTTCATTTCACTACCTTCATACACATTCTCTCCTTCACCTTCACCAATCTGATTTCCATCCCATGCATTAGATTGAAACAGCTTTAATTTATGCACTAACTCCTCACCGCTAGATACTTTAACACTCTTCTATATTCATCTTACTCGATCTTACCACTACATTTGACATAATCATACCAATTTTCTTTCCTCTTTTTCTTCTCTAGTTTTCATCTTATCTTTCCACGCTACCTTTACTGTTTCTTGGTCTGCCTCTCGTTCCGCTTCTCTACTACTGCAATATGGTGCCCACCGGGGTTCAGTTCTTGGTCCCTTACTTTTTCTCTCTACACTTCCCTCTTTCTCTGAATTTCTGTCTTTTATTTCTCTTTCCTCATGTCTGATCACAATTCAGTATTGGCTGCAATCTTGTTTCCTTCATCTTAACCCCCCAAAGGCCAACATTATATTTGTTCACTCTTCCTCGTCTGTACCCATTCCTTCGCCAGCTCTACCGCCCCCCCCACACCCCTCCCGCCCCCAAAATTCCCTTGTCCTGTTACCATGTTTAACCCTGCACATCATTCTGGGCATATTTCTTTAATTCTAATATCCCTTTTTGTCACCACATTAATACTACTGCCCATACCTGTCAGTTCCACTTATACAACACCTGCAAAATTTGTCATCGCTTGACCTTTTCTGCTGCAAATACCCTAATTCAGGCTTAATTTTTTCTTGTTACTGCTCTTCTCTGCTCTCTTCCCTCATGCTCATCTATTTTCTCAGCTCTCCTTTCTCTTTCCTGGCTCTCACTTGAAGTCTTTCTTCTCGTTAACGTTTAATGAATTGCAGTCAAATATTTAAATGATCTTTTCAACCCTATCTCCCATCTCTTATATCTTATATCTTTTATCGCTCTCTTTCTCCTTTCCAAGCCTAAGCCTCCCTGCTCCCCATCCCGCGTTCGTTGATTTGACCAGATTGTTCCAAAGTAATGGAATTTTCTTTCTCTAATAATTTGTTCTTCTTCTGCTCTGCCTGTCTTTCGCACTAGGCTGAAAACGTTCCTTCTCTCTCCACCACCGTAAGGTTGTCTGTAATAGATTTTACTTGTGTTCAATGCTCCGGCGTATGCGCTTTATAAATAAATACAAATACTAAATGAGGGCACATGGGTAACACAATTTAGATACATGGACTTTCCCACAGAAAATTATTCAAGGATTTGGGAACATTCATTTATATAAAGATTAACTTCATAACTATTTTTCACAAATACTTGAATTATTTTCTGCGGGACACTCACTATCTATAACTGTAAACTAGGTATACCAGAGGACTGAAGTTCATGCTACACAATCACTGTTCAGCAGAGTACCCAGGGCCCAACAAACCCTCCCCCTGTAAATGACGGAGGACTGTCCTTTATTTTCTAGAACAGACAGGCATCATACAGGAAAACAATTCTCCAGCAATCACAGCTCCTGAGCCCATGTCAGGAGTTTATGTTAGTAAATGTCGTCATTACTGAGAGCCCTTCCCCAAAAACCTAAGAGCTCACAGTATTGGGTGGCTTGGATGGTAGTGCCTATAGACGGCACGTATAGAGATTAGCTGACTGGTCCTTGCATGTCAAGTGATCTCGCCTGAGACTTCCCCAAAAACTATGACATTGTTGCAGGGCAGTAGGACAACCATTGGCCCTTATCCTTTGCCATCCCCCTGGATTTGTGTTATCAGATTGCTGGAGCGGGCTTCCTCAGGCCAGGGACCCTGCTCTGTTCTCAGCGCTCTGTGTACCTTCTCAAGGGATGAGAAAGACTATAAGTTTGCCGCTCCGGAAACAAGGGTGGCAGTAAGCTCACCGGCACCCTTGTTTCCGGACTGGTAAACTACATGTCTGCTTGCCGTGGCCGCTGTGCACGACAGGTCTGACCCTGCCGGGTGCAGTGGCCATGGTAGGAAGACCATTCACGGAAGCGCCAGCACCATTAAGAAAGGTGCGAGGCCCTCAAGTCCCACCTCCCATAGAGTCCAATGGGACTCTATGGGAATGGGGACTTACATTTTACCAGAGCCTGTCTTCCCAGGCCGCTGGACTTTGAATCTCTCGGTGGCACCGGGAAGTCAGGCGTTAGTGAAATATTACGAGTTTGGCAGCAACCCGCAGGTAGCACCGGCAGGGTTAACGCCGGACCCGTAATGAGGCCCTATGTGTACCCATTGTTGCCACTGGTATATCCACCTAGCTTGAGAGAGTGCCTGCAGATTGCAAGGTTGTTAGACAACACATGATCAGCTCTTGTCTTCTTTGCTGGGAACTGCTCCTCTTCCCACCGCAGGTAAATGGCTATTGTTCGCTCAGCCGCACCACGTGGGTGAGGACCGCTAAACTGAGCTTTTTGGTCTGCAATTAGTGAAGATTTATTCTTCTTTTTCGCAGGTGGCTCCCTGTCCCTGGAGCCAGGAATGATCTGCTCGCCTCTGACCTTGGCTGCCAGGAGCAATTCTGAGTGTGTGCTGTAAAATCTGCTTTCCTTCATCCATTATTATGAGACCTGCGGCTTCGTTTAACTCTACTATAGTTATGCTAGGATTTCTATATGTCCATATTGTACTTTTTTCCTTATGGGTTAGTGGTACTGGCTCTTCCAAGGGTTCCATGTGTTAATTCCGCCGCAAAAATATCGCGATGCAAAAATATCACCATATTTTATTGCAGCGATATTCACACATGGACCCTGCGGGAGACACCCCTGCAAGCCCCGCACAATTTTTTAATGTGCGGGGGACACCCCTGTAAACCCCCGCTCCCACATAATATCCACAACAAAAATATTGCCCATGGCGAACCAAACGGCCATGTCTACGGAAATATTTTTGTTGGGGATATTATGTGGCGATACCCTTCCAGGTTCCTTATCTGATCCTGTAGTTCCATATGGTTAGTGGTAATAAGCGGCTGCAAGCTTGCTCTGCATCTGTTGCTTTCTTGTGTTTCTGCATTTTGCTAATGAAAAGGAAAAGGCTTCTGACAGTATGCATATGTATCTGTCCTCTATCTACAGAACTGTGTAAGCATGTTCTTCATGTGTGTACGTGCGTGTCCGTGTAACTTTGTGCAGAGATGCGAGTTTGCTTCATGGCTAACGTTACTATGTCGTGGTGTCTCGAATGACGTCAGCACAGCTGGATAATTATTATTAGTCAACCAGGTCCAGTGTTAAGGCACCTGTATCCACGAAGATGTCAGCTGGATAAGGTTTGAACTGTTGTCTAAGAGAAAATCTGCTTATATACGTGGAAGTTACTGGCCCTCCTGGGGGTTGGCCAAACAGCGACTGGCATCTCTCGTTTCTTGGTCTTCGGGCTGTCATGCGTATATATGTCACGAGGGGCACTCTAGGGATCCTCTCTTCATTATGTTGCCCTGCCACTTCTAAGGTATTAATAGGTGGCTGGCAAGACTAAGAAAGCACTGCAAATTGCTTTAAATGTCTGACAATATGTCACATTATGTGACGCAATGTCGGTCGTGTCAAAAAGAAAAGGGTAATGTAATGAAATCTAATTGGTTGTTTATAGGTTTCTCAGCACAGAACCGGGGTTCGACCCTGTGTTGCGCCGCTGCGTCTTGCTTCCAAGGCGAGCGCGTTGCCCCTGAGCTATCCTCCTGAGACTATGTACGTTATTTTTGCAAAAGCATTCTAAACTAAACCCAAATACTGAAAATGATTTTATCCATATTTGATTATTGGGTAGTTTTGTGTTAATATCCACAAACAATAGTCATTTAATGTGTCCACATTTGTGAAATTTTTCGGGTATTGCATACTTTGCCAAACACATTACATATTAGAGAAACAAATTTAAAATGAACAAGGTCAAAAATCTTCCAGAATGTTTTTATCCAAATGGTGCAAAGCGGTGCATCCATAGCACACCTCTGGAGAGATCAGGAGAAAATAGTCTTGTGATATTCCATTCAGAGGGTTCATGAAATATCTGGCCATTTATTTATTTCATTTATGGAGCATTTCTACGCACAGTACAATAAAAAGTGTTTCTAGGCATCACAAGTCAATGGGGGGGGGGAGGTGGGGAGGTACAGGGGATATAAAACACCAGTAACGGTCTTACTCGGCCTTGTGTCATTCGGATTTTGCAAGTGCAGGACAGGAAGAAGTGCTTGGGATAGAGGAGTGGTGAAGGGGGAGGGGTTGGGAATAATGCAAAGGAATAGATGCAGTGGGTAGAGAAAGGGAGGGGATGGGCCTGGCCCAGGGACCAGGCAAGTGCTCAGGGGGAGGGGCGAGACCAGGGGCCAGACAAGGACAGGGGAGGGCCACCATCTAAGTGTGAGAGGGGGGTCAACCCACCAGGCTGGTCAGAGAAGAGACCAGGGGAGGGCAGTGCTGATTAGGGGGTGCTGGTGAGGACTGGTCAGGGAGGGCCTTGTTCACTGTGTAACTCATAAGTGCACCAGGCCACCAGTATCCGCGGCAGGTGGTGGAGGGGAAAGGAGGTAGAGAAGAGCAGAAACTTGAGAAGCTTCCGGAACTTACGGAGGTCCGGCTCAAGTCTGAGAAGGGCACGGAGGCCATTCCAGAGGGAAGCACCTGCCGAAGAGAGAGATCTATCCCCCACTCTTTGCTTGGAAAAACATCTGATCTGCCGAGAGTTGGAGCTAGAAGTCTGAAGGGCTCTAGCAGGGAGGTATTTAAGGAGAGATAGTTGGATGTAGTGGGGTCCCAGGCACCAGAAGGCCTTGTGGATGATGCACAGGGTCTTGAATTTGATCCTTGCATCCACAGGAATCCATGGAGAGATTTAAGGGCTGGAGTGATGTGGTCCCTGGGCTTTAGGCCAAGGATAAGTCTTGCAGTTCTATTCTGGATCAGTTGAAGGGGCCGAAGAGTGGAAAGAGGTAGATTGAGGAAGAGGCTATTGCAGTAGTCTAGAGAGAACCAGAACTCTGGAAACATTGAGTTTCTGGGGGAATGTAAGGAAGGGGAGAATCCCTCTGAGGGGTGAAGCTGAAAGTGTGCTTTCTTGGCAAGGTCCATAATGTGAGAGAAGAAAAAGAGAGCGGAGTCAAAGATGATACCAAGGTTTTTTGCCTCACTAGATGTTGAGGGGAGGGGACCCAAAGAAGGTGGCCAGAGAGAGGGAGGGAAGCAGGGAGCAGGGGACCCTGTTCAAATGAGAAGGATCTCAGTCTTACTGGCATTAGGACAGAGATCATTAGCTGATTACCATATATGAATAGCAGTCAGACAGTCAGGACTGAGAGAGGGGAAGAGGGTGTAGAAGGGGCACCTTGAAGGAGAACTGAGTGTCATCAGCATAACACTGGAAATTAGGAGAGAAGGAGGAAATCAATTGGGCCAAAGGGGCAAGGTAGATGTTGAAGAGCCACAGAGATAGGATAGTGCCCTGAGGGACGCTGCAGGTAGAGTGAGAGATGAAAAAAGGAAGGGGCACAGGATGGTCGATTAGAAAGGAAGGAGGTCAACCAATCCAGTGCAAGGTCCGTGATACCAAGGGTTTTGTGGAGCCACTTTAAGAGGGTGGCATGATTGACTGTGTCAAAGGCAGAGGAAAGATCAAGGAGGATGAGAACAGAGGGGTGGTTTGAGAGCAGGACTTCATAGGCGTTTAGGAGAGCCGTTTCCATGCCTCTGGATGCTCTGAAGCCAGACTGGTGGTCATGGAGGCAGCCAACAGATTCAGTGTGGAGGGTCAGTTGGGAGATTACCAACTTCTCCAAGGGTTTGTCCAGGAAGAAAGCCATCCACACATACAATGAAATTCATCTCACATCAAGGCAATGTTTTACACATAACACCATGAAATTGCAGCCATAGCAACTTAAAATTAGTCATGCAACTGAACATGTCTGAGTTATAAAATGGTCCTCCAATAAGTGAAACATTTTCCGCATAGCATCATAAAATGAACACGCGTAAGCATGAAATGACCTTCACACCACTTCCAAAATTACTACATCAGGAAATTGCCCACATATGGCGTGATATTTTGTTCACATGCATCTGCTTACTGCCTTATATACAATACAATTGAACCAATATACGCACCATTAAATTACCTCTTTGATCTTGGAATAGCCTTCACATTAATCATGAATAGATTCATAATTATTTAAGTTATATAACCTGAGGGGGTGGTATTACCGGTGAGACAGACCATCCTTCAGATTCCCTTGTATGGACAGTTATTTACAAACTGCAACAGAGCACTGATAAAGCTGATACTCCGAATCGCCTTTTAAGGAAAGAACAATCATTAATTTTCCTCACAAATAGCTATTTGGCCGGCCTCAATGAAGGGATCGAATGGCACAGATTATAATAGTGGTCTCCTTCCAATTGTTGGTCTGCTAACGTTACTGAAGAGACTTTTGATGTACCAGATAACTAAGCCTAGTACCTTTACCGCTCTTAACAGTTAACACGTTCAGGTATTGTTGAGGGAGAAACATGCTATAGGATGTGAAAATTGAAAAGACAGTCATAAGATAGGCTGCATGAGATTGTATATTGGTTAACAATATTGGCAAGATTGCAGTATCTTTTGCGCATCCTATGGAGTAATTGATGTGTGCCCTAAAACATAATTGAATGTCCTTTGTGCCAGTTTCTGTGCCTTTAATAATCGCCCTCTGTAACTTTAAGGATTGGAACTTATGACCTCTGTAGCACATAGTGTGAAATCGTCACATAAACATGTAAATAAGTGCCTGTATTGATAACGTAATTATCGTTTTGGTGGTACACAAATAAATGTAATAAGCTGATGCTGTATTTTAAAATTAAGGAAGATGTAGAGAATACACTATTTAATAAATTAGTCGAGATCTTCCTGAAGATCTTTATTGAAATGTGTGAACAATTATTGAGGCAGGCCTACATCCAGACATGGAAAACTTCCTTATTACATTTTTTTTTAAAGAATGGAATAATATAGAGAATTGGGATTGTATTCAAAACTCAACTTAAAACTCTAGAGAATATCAGAAAGTTTCATCTGGGTTTTCTGGGACATTGACCTATGTAATAACGTCCTCCTCACAATCCTTTCGTATGTGTCTTCTCAATTTTAGGTTGAACTGTATCCATACTTTAGAAGTGATTGGTCCCCGTATTGGTTTACAATCTGTAAAAAGGAAGTGATGGCTGTGTATAACAGATCAGATGGAAACACTACAACACTTAATGCTGGAATGTTCAAGCTTGGTACAATGCAACATATTTTATCTGGGTAAGTTTGTTCATGTTACTAGCACTGTGATTGGGAATGATTTGTAGTGCTGGTGCAGAAATTATCCTTATCAATTACACTTATTGAGTTTTTAAAGGAAATATTTATACTGTTGGGGAACATCCCTTCTCTTATAAGTAAGGTTTTTTAGTTTTGTAGATCACTGGTGTTAATGGTTTAAAATGTAAGGGATCACTGGTGTTAATGGTTTAAAATGTAAGAGATGAGGTTTTTTATAACTTGCGTATCTTACATTTATATTCGTAAGCTCCTGGTTCTAAGTATACCCCTGAAGAAGTTCTGACATCAGTTTAAGGGAACGAAATATGTAGGGCTTTCAACATAAAGAACATATTAGGTTTTGACCACCTCTTTTGACTTGTAAGTGTGTTTTTCTTTGAAGGATCCAGTTCACATTTTGTATTAATGTTGTTTGTCTTGATGGCACATTGTAAGTGAATGATTGCTGTTTTTAATGATTAATTTGCATTATTGATCATAAATAAAATGTCATATTTTTAAAAAAGTATCTTGTAATCTGAGAGTGTATTTTTTAAAGAATGTTGACAGTCTACAGGTTGTGCAGTACTGAGTGAGACTTTTTTGTTTAGTGTTGCTGATTTTTGGGGGGTGTCTCACTCATAGTACAATTTGTGAACCCATGTATAGACCTGGACAAGTCTAGGCTTGAGAAACAAAAGATAGTGCAGAATTTAATTAGATAGAAGTATATTTATGTGTAGTAGATTTAGTGAATGTGCCTGAATTGAACAGCCATTAAGGGAGATGGGCATAACGGTTGGTAAGGTGGGTGGGTGTGGACCACTCGAAGGAGTAGGGAGCGTAGCTCTCATATGTTAATATTTGTCATGCTGCACGGTCATTTCCTGCAAGATAGCTCAGTGATTTAAGCACTTACCCCAGATGTCTGTTTTATTTAACCCCGGCAGGGCTGGCTCACTTATAGAACAGAATGGGTGTAAAAATAGCTGTTTTCATTGGCCATTGTAATGGTACAAAATGTATCAACCACAGGAAGGCAATTCTCCTCTGAACAAAAGTACCACTAGCAACAACAGAGATCTGTTTCTGAGTTATTGGGCATCATCAGTGAGGTGCGACTGAGGTGCTGCTCCTTTTCAGACACATAGTAAGGCATCTATATCTGGAATTCCTTCACTAACTTAAAATGATACCCCAAGTGTGCCAAAATGTGCCCACATGTGACAGCCCCTCCACTGAGATTTAACAAGGCCAAATCACATATGCTATTTGATGGCGCCCACTCAAAAGTCTACAACCAGGTTTTATCTCCCTGCACCCTTCACGGAAGAGAAATATCAATTTGCATATCAGTCTGGTCGCACCCACAAAGGCGGTCCAGCACAAAATGTTAGGAAATTCTCCTCTGAGTAGTAGCAGCGATCCCAAATGCCTCTGTGCACCCTCCAGCTGCCCTGGTTTGTTGTCCCCCATCTCTTTGTGCAGTGCTCTTTTGCTCCCCTGCTAGATTTGTACTATTGGAAACTCTATAAATACATGCATATCTAAATACAGACTAATCGTTGACACCCAGGCTCTAGAACATCTCTCCATAAGGATTCCTCTGTCCCTCCACCACCAATTCCGTAAGGAACCCAAGACGGTGCTTGCCTCTCCCCAGTCAAGCTCAACTCCTCTCTGTGGCATCCTCTGACCAGCATTGATTTCTCTGTAAGCATCTCTTCCATTCCGCACTCCGCCAAATGTCTTCTTCTTGAGCCCTGACTGCTTACATTCTGCCCGACCGGGGCAAGTCTAATCTGTGATATGTAATTATGCTTGCATCTTGCGAAGCAACACCGGACTGTCTAGAACGCATGTATCAAAGGGTTTGTGATCAACTTACCCTGACACATTGTCTAGGGTTTATGTAAATTACCATGGTGGGACTATGGAACCTGAGTCTTGCTCACTCCCTTAGGCACCATATGTTAAATGCCTGCTTCGTCTGGTATGAAGACCCTGTTGGGATGTCACTGCTTCTTTACGGATTAGGATCAAATACACCAAATGACACAACATGAAATAACACTATGACCACCTGATCAGATTACCTTTTACATGAATCTCCACCCGCTGAGCATCACGTCCATGCTTGTTGGACACCTCACACTCGTAGAGCCCGCTGTGATGGAACTCTGTTTCTGAAATGGTAACTGTGCTGTTGTCCACAGAATAGGAGAGAGAGGAATGGTACGGGGTTCTCCATTGGTATGTGGGTGCTGGAAGCCCGTCGGCCTGGCATCTCAAGGTCACACTTTGCTTGTGGTAAATGCTTGTTGAAGGTTTAATTTCAATGTGCAAGACAGTTGGTTTAGCTGAAATGTAGAAAGAAGAACTTTTTTTTGTATGTGTTTTGGTTTTTACTCAAACCTTTCATAATACATAAAATACAACATGGAAAATACATTATATAAACATTTCTCACAGTAAGTCAAAATCCGTTGGTCATCTAAAATCTACTAAAATTGTATAGTTTCAAGTTTTTAAAACATCATCTATATAATTAATTGCTGCTATGCACAAAGATATCTGATTACCACTCATGTTTTCTAGACGTCCGAGACCACAATATTTTAAAACATTTCTTAGAAGCTTGTAAAGTGCAAGGCCAGCTCTGTCTCCACGAGCGTTGACACTCTCCTCCCTGATGGCTACAAGATCCTCTTTGCACCCAGATCCAATCGGCCAGGAGGGTGCGTAGCCCTAATCTTTCCTGAGTGGATTCCTGCCACTATCATTCCCACTCAGATGTATTCCTCTTTCAAATGCCTTGTCTGCAGACTCTCAATCTCTCCTAGCACTCTCTTACTGTTGCTTCTCTCTACTGGCCCCCTGGGTAAATCACCTCTTTTGTGACCACTGCAACCAGGACCCCGGAGGCGCAGGAGCCCTCCCGCTGCAGGAGCAGTGGGCCAGCCTCTCTGCACAGTCCCCCAGGATTAAGGTAGGCACTCTGTCTATTTATCGTCTAATTTCAGCATTCCGCGGATCGTCTTCCTCGGCAATGAAATCTGCTGACATTTCATCTACAATTACATGCGCTGCCTAGAAATGCCCCTCCGCCGCATTTACGAGCATTTTAGCGCCATCTAAGCCCCTCTTGGAGCCACCATTGGAACACACGAGGTGTTCTCTACCCAAGATGGCCGCCGGACCCAGCCCGACCTTCCTTCCTACCACATGACTCGCCCGCATGCTATTACTGGCTCTTTCCTACTTTTTGTAGCCAACCACGCACCGGCAGGCGAACGCCAGCCCTCTCCCAAAGGATCCTCTCCATAAGGATCAACACCTGTCCAGAGACTGTCACGAGACGTCCGAGGCCGGGGCCAGGACCCCTGCATGACTATGCACCTCTTTCAATGAGCAGCGTACTCTAATAACTACCGCTGATAACTTCGCTCTACAGCACCAGTCCAATACTTCTGTGATAAGCCACAACATGCCACAAACTCCCTGTGAATCCCAACACACTTATGATCAAGGTGGGCACAACTGCCTGTTTCAAGAATCTGCACTAATACCATTTGTTGACCCACTGAGCGTCCCTCCCCCAAGTAGGCCCCAATCTACTGTATACTTGCACCAAGTACCCATGCTGCACCCGCATCCCGAACTGTATGATGTCTAATCCTGGTACTTGATTGGCTGTAGTCTGCATATGCATTGCCTATAAATTGCAGCCGGGCTGGGTCTGCCCCGTATCTATATGATAGCACGCTGCGTTTTAATATGTATTTTTCCATAGTAGGTACTGCATCTAGACGCGACCACTTTTCACCTAGACCAAATGGCACTGTTTTGTTCTTAATTAGTATTGCACTGCGCCAGATGGCATTACTCTGCATTTAGACTGCATTGCCCAGCATCTCGCTGGTTATTGCTTTGTATGAAGTTAGTATTGCACCCAGTTGCTACTATCGTCCATTCAAACTGAATTGCTTTTTTTGTTCTTAATTAGTATTGCACTGCACCAGATAACACTACGCTGTATTAGACTGCACTGCCCTGCATGATCTTGCATTTGGTACCTCGACGTTTTGTAGCCCCAAGCCTTGATCCTGTATTAGCATTCTGACATTGCGCCTCCAAAGGATCTGGTGTCCTACCAGCCACAGCATTGCCACCTGGAACTACAGCTATGCTAACCTGGTCTATTATCATCATGTTTCCCTTCTGCCTGGTACCTCTCGACCTACCCTGCACAGGACTGCACTTCCTCTCCCACCCCAATGGCTTCAGCAGACCAGCATGTCCGAGACACCATCCTATCCCTTGTCCCACTCCATCCCTACCCAATATAAACCAATTTCAGCCTGTCCTCACTGAGTCTCACCCCACGACAGACACTTGCAGCATCCAGAAAGCAATGTGCGCCACTATCCCTTGCATTCCTACCCCTAAGAACAATACCATCAGGAACTCCTATCCCAGCACAGGCACAATGAGACACGACAACCTCAGATCCAGGACACACACCACCTCGACTCCTCCTAATATAGGCCCAAGAAATAGTAAAACTAAACCCAAACCAGCCACTCAAATCACACACCCAACAGTATCTCCCGACCAGCTCACTCCCCGCTTCAATACCTCCTCCCCTGCCCATTTAACAGAAAACCACACCAAGCCACCACCGAAACAATCAAAGGCGTACTTATCAATGCTAGATCCCTAGTCGCCCATGCCCTCGACATAGCCGACATCATCTCTCTCAATGAGCTAGACTTCATAGCTATTACCGAGACCTTGCTCCATGCAGCATCACTCCCCAACCTCGTGCTAGCCATCCCAAATGACTACACCATCTACCGCGCAGACAGACAAAACAGCCAAAGGCGGCGGTGTAGCCATTATTGCAAGAAGATCCCTCAACATACAAGAAATACAAAACCAATCACTCCCATCTGCGGAAGTACTCACCATCAAACTATCCACAACTAACACAAGCACAATCACCACCTATCTTATCTACAGACCGCCCGGCCCTGTATCCTCATTTAATTACGATATAGCTCTCCTGCTCTCTAACAACACCAAACCCAATTCATGATTACTTATTCTAGGTGACTTTAACCTTGGGTTCAATGACGAGAAAGATGACAAAGCAAGCACCATCGCTAACACTATCTCAGATACCAGACCTCAACTGCAACACCACCATCCTCTCCAACACACCATGCACCTGGACCGACCATCACCTCATCACTTTCACCATCAACAAAAACAAACAAGCACCTGTGCCCCCTCCC
Source organism: Ambystoma mexicanum (assembly GCF_040938575.1). Taxonomy (NCBI): domain Eukaryota; kingdom Metazoa; phylum Chordata; class Amphibia; order Caudata; family Ambystomatidae; genus Ambystoma; species Ambystoma mexicanum. Next base: position 1,204,652,326 of record NC_090926.1, on the reverse strand, counting down.
AACGCTCCACCCACACTCACAAGAAACAGCAAAAACATCACAGTCGAGAAACTTCTCGCTCTACTCCAACCCATCATCGACTTTTCACCCACCATTACCAACCCCACTGAATTAGTAGGCCTCTATAACACAACCATTCTCACAGGCCATAAATACTGTAGCACCACTCAAACTACGGAAAGCCAAACGTTGCGCGCATCTCAACTCCTGGTTCACTCCTGAACTAAAAACTCTCCGTAAAATCAAAAGACAAGCTGAATCAGTGTGGAAACAGTCTCCTTCCGCCAACAATAAAACATCCTACTCCCTAGCCTCCAATATATACAAGTCAGCAATCATCCAACAAAAAAAAAACATGTACAATGAGAGAATCTGCAACGCCAAATCCAACACCAAAGAGCTCTTTAATATCCTGAGAGATCTTGAGTCCCCATCTGCCATCTCAGACACATGTACCAAAGACTTCTCTTGGTGTACCAACATACATTAAGCACTCCTTGGCAAAATTGCTATGTTACAAGCCAAAATTGAGTCAAAGAAAGAAAGTCTCACCTTCACTGACAATCCCATCTCTCCCACCCACAACTCACCTATGGACGGAAACAACCTTTTCGAATTCTCCACCATCACCATCAAAGAGGTTGATGACATAATTAACTAATTGAAACCCTCCAAATGCCAAGGCAACAACTGCCCTGCGCCAGTTATCAAAGACGCAGCCAAACATCTTGCCCCTTCATCACATCTCTTATTAACTCATCCTTCACATCCAGTATAGTACCCAACAACCAAAAGGATTCCTGAGTTTTACCCCTACTCAAGAAACCCACGCTAGACCCAAGCGTCCCCGCGAATTACAGACCAATTACTACTGTGCCCTTCCTCCTAAAAATCCTTGACAGAGCTGCCTACCTGCAGATTCAGAACCACCTAGAGAAAAATAACTTACTAGGACTAAGACAATCGGGCTTCCGCCCCAAACACGGCACTGAGACAGCCTTGATCAATCTCAAGACACAAATGGACAACCTCAAAGACAACGGAAAACTAGCCCTTCTTCTCCTCCTCGACCTGTCAGCCGCCTTTGACTTGGCAAATCATTATATTCTCTGTAAACATTTAGCCTCAGCAGCCAAATTCTCCAACAAGGCCAATGCCTGGATTCTGTCCTTCCTGAACAACAGATCCATGAGGGTCTTTGCTCCGTCAGCCTCTGCCGAACCAGCCCCTGTTACATGTGCCGTCCCCCAGGGCACCTGTGTTTCCTCCACTCTATACAATGTGTTTACAAAACCCCTCTTCGACATACTGGACCATTTGGGTGTCACCTACACGAATTACGTAGATGACACTCAAATACTCATCCTATTAACAGGCGACTACTCCACCGACAACACAGTACTCAACAACATCTATTCCATTATCCAAGAATGGGTGGCCAAACACGGCCTGTTCCTCAACGATGACAAGACCGAGCTTCTGCTCCTAGGCTCCCAATCCAGACTCAAACTCGACAAACTTTACCAGACTTTCACCATTGACGGCAACAACATTTCCGTCTCCAACAGTGTCAAAACTCTTGGGATTTACCTTGACTCCTCCCTTACACTGACAAGACAAATCAACGCCATCTCATCCACCATCGCTTACACATGTAAGCTCATCAATGCCAGTAGACGTTACCCCTCGACCTCCAACTGCACCACCCTAGCCAGAGCACTAGTACTCTCCAAAGTCGACTACTGCAATGCCCTCTACCTGGGCACTAGCCAAAAGAACATCAACAAGCTGCAAGTTATCCAGAATAACGCACTAAGAGCAGCTTTACACATACCCAAACACGAGCACATCTCTGACACCAGCCGATCATGTCAATGGCTATCTATACCTCAGAGGATCGAATACAAAACACTCTCTCTCACTCACAAATGTTTATCCAACCAAGCACCGAGATACCTCTCGGACAACTTCATGCACCACACCCCATCCCGTCCAACTAGATCAGCCCAAACGCCCTGCCTAACTATCCCTAGATTTAAGCTCCAAAAAGCAGGCGGCACAAGCTTCCCTGTGCTCGCTGCTAAACTTTGGAACTCACTACCAGTCGATCTCAGATCCGAACCATCCTATCACCGATTCAGACACAGTGCAAAACTTGGCTACTGGCCAAAGAAGCCTAGAACGGCAACTTATTACTACACAAATGTACTTCCTGCCTGCATAATCTGTACAACTTCAAATCTTGTAAATATGTTATAATGTGTATATTATCAGCAACTGTTTTATAATGTCAAGACTACTTGTACTGTTTACCTACTGACCATGCAATATATTGGCTACTTAGTAACCATGCCAAGCGCCTGGATGCCCCAGGGCCAGGCGGCGCTATACAAATAATAAACTAAACTAAACTAAACTTCTCTCCGAGTGTGCAGACCTCTCCTCTTCCATGCTGGCCTCAACCACTCAAATCCTCCTCCTTGGTGACCTCAACAGCGACCTTGATTCTCCCTGTCCTTCATCTCTGCTCTTTCCCTACCTCTGCGATTCCCTCTCCCTCTCTATCCTCCCCTCTGGCCCGACGCACTCTGCAGCACTTACACTTGATGTCTTGATCTCCTCTGGCCTCCCTCTTTAGATACCTCTGACCACCCTTCTCTCCTGGAGTGACCACTGCCTTCTCTCCTCTCACCTCTAACTCTCTTCCCCCCCAGCCAAGCTCACCTCAACACTGTCACCTACCTTCTCGGACATCGACCTATGAAGCGTGTGTCAGTTGAGGCTTTCACTGCCACCTTCTCTCCCCCCATTTCTCCCCTCGATGCCTCACACCCTGACACAACCTTGTCCCTTCTCTACTCTTCTATTTCTGATACTCTTGATGCTCTTGCCCCTGTCATGAGGATTCGCCTGAAGTCCAAAGCCAAGTGCAACTCCTGGTATGACTCCAATTTAGCTACACTTAAACAAAAGTGTAGGGTGGCTGAGAGGAAATGGAGGGCTTCTTGTTCATCCTCTGACAAACTGACCTGTCACCTGCTCCAAAGGCAATACCGACTCTCTGTCTGTACCAAGAAGAGAGTCCACATTCAAGCCTGTGTCTCTGCGGCATCTACAACTCGGTCAAACTCTTTAAAATCTGTAAGAAGCTTGCCAACCCTGCTGCAGTCTCTCCCCCTCCTCTTGCCTCACAGGCTCTCTGCATTGCCCTTGCCTCTCACTTTATCTAAAAAACCCAGGACATCCTGTCCACCCTCTCCTCCCCTATCCCCTCCAATTCCCTCTCAGTTTGTATTTGCTGACCCCCCTTTAACCACCCCCCCACCCTCCTTCTCTTCCTTTCCTCTTTTCTCCGCTGATGAGGTTGCTAGACAAGTGCGATCTATGAAAGCCTCGTCAAAACAGGTTCATCCCTGTTGCTCTAAAACCATCTAAGGACCACATTGACACCCTTGCTCAGGCCCTTGCTGATTTTTGCAACCATTCCTTTGCCTCAGGGTCCTTCCCCTCCCCTCTGAAGCACTCCCTTGTGCATCCTCTTCTTAAGAAACCCACAGCTGATCCCTCCTGTCCGGCTAACTATCGCCCAATTCCCATTACTCCCTTTCTGGGCAAACGCCTGGAAAACCTTGCCATCTCTCAGCTTAACCTTCATTCCAATTCTGTTGCCTGTCTCCATGACCACCAGACTGGCTTCAGTGTGGCCAGAAGCACGGAAACTGCTCTCCTGAACACCTGTGAAGATCTGCTCTCCAACCTTGACTCAAACATTCCCTCTGTCCTCATCCTACTTGATCTCTCTTCTGCCTTCGACATGGTCAACCATACCACCCTGCCCAACCGTCTCCGTGATAATCTGGGCATCACTGATCAGGCTCTGGCCTGGCTAACCTCTTTCCTCTCTGATCGGTCCTACTGGGGTCCTTCCTCTCATCTATCTTCCTCTCTACCTGTGGTGTTCCCCAGGGGTCTAACCTCTCGCCCTGGCTTTTCAACCAATACCTGGCAACTCTCGCCCACTGCATTGCCATTTTCTGCTCAAAGTTCCAGTGCTACACTGACGACACTCAACTCCTTTTCAGGCTGCCCTCGGCAACCTCCTCTCCCTCTCCCATCTCTGCTTGCCTAACTGACATTCAAGATTGGCGTGTCTCCAATAATATCTGTCTCAATGCCAGCAAGACAGAGATCCTCCTCATCGGCACATCTTCACCATCCTTTCCCCTCACTCTCTGGCCAGCCTCCCTTGGCCCTCCTCCTACCCCCACCTGCGGGGCTAGGAACCTCGGGGTCATCTTTGACTCCACACTTTCCTTCTCTGCCCACATCTCTGAGGTCTCTAAAAATTCAAACTTCCTGCTGCACCTCCTCAGAGGTACTGTCTCCCAAGCTCTGGTTCTCTCTAGGTTGGACTATTGTAACAGTCTCTTTCTAAATCTACCTGCCTCTACTCTCCGCCCTCTGCAACTAATCCAGAACAGGACTGCAAGACTTGTCCTTGGCCTCAAGCCCTGGGATTGTATCTCTCCAGCTCTGAAATCTCTCCATTGGCTCCCAGTGGATGCAAGGATTACATTCAAAACCCTGTGCATTGTCCACAAGGCTTTGTGGGGCCTGGGTCCAAAATACCTTCAGCTATCCCTCTGCAAATACCTCCCCTCTCGAGCTCTTCACTCCTCTACCTCCAACTCCCTCAGGGTCAGTCATTTTTCAAAGAAATGAGCTGGGGGTAGATCTCTGTCTTCGGCTGGGCCTTCATCTGGAACAGCCTCCCTGCCACTCTAAGACTTGAGGAGAACCATCTCCGGTTCCGGAAGCACCTCAAGACCTTACTCTTTGCTTCTGTCTTCGCTCCCCCTCTCCCCTGCTGATCTGCTCTCTCTTGGCACTGTGCACCTGGCCACCCTCTGTCCCCTGGGCCAGGTACCCGCTCACTCTGCCACCCTCCTGCACTGTCCCCTGGCCACCCCTTGCATGGGTGACTGTATCTGTACCCATACAGTCCCCCACAGCCCCCCCCCCAATTTTCTTCTTTTTCTGCACTTATCAGACTTTCACAGTTCTGCTGCCATAAACACAGCACTTGCCACTTGCCGGTTGCACTACCACTGTTTATGGCCTCCATTATCTATTTATTTTATTTATTATTATTTATCTGTTCTCCGTTGCTCCGCACTTTCCACTCTCCCCCTTCCATGCACTTTTCCCCTTTCCCTTTCTCATGCACTTGCACGTTCTCAATGTCACTGGGCCTAGTAAGATCGCTGAGGTTTGGCGTCATAAATTTTGCATGGAAATTTCTTTATTTCATGGCTGAATTAATGCAACTACTTCTGACTCGATAGGTCATCCCGTTCCCAAGAAAATGTATCTTTTTGCTTTTTTGGCTTGATTGTTCGGCATTACGTTTTGTGGTGTTACTCCGCCATCTACAGGTCATTTGTAGAAAGAGATCATCATCGCGCATCAAAGCTGAAACAAGATCAACATTCTGAAGAAGGAAGATCTCAAGACCATGAAGCTGATAGAATTCAACATGCTTTGAGATAGAACAATGAGATAGAACAATTAAAGTGCAGAAGAACCTGAAGTAAGACTTACTAATCAGAGAATTTGTGCTGCTAAAAAACAAAGCAATGAAACTGCTGAAGAAACTGAAGTGACTTACCGATCAGAGATTTAAAAATTGTAGAATTTATGGCCAAAGCAAAACGAAACAACATGATCATTGGACTTTGGGATACGCAAGGTAGAACTCAATATGCAGAGCAAGACAAGTAACGCCTGGCAGCGGAGCATCTGAGACAGGTAATGACCGCCTCGCCATGAGACGTGAGTGAACAAAGGGAAAACCTACGAAAAGCAGCACTTTCCCGGATTCAACCCGAGACCTCCTGAACGCTCCAATCTCCACTAAAGAGGTAGATGAAGCCATTAAATCCCGGGCGCCAGGCTCAGATGGCTACACAACCAGGTTCTACAGGGTTTTCAAGCAACAGCTACTCGCCCCACTGGCACAACTATTTAACTCCGTTAGAGAAACTGGCGTCGTAACCTCCTCCATGCAAGAGTCAATCACAATCCTTCTCCCCAAACCTGGGGGGGATCTGAGATGCCCAGCCTCACACAGACCCATCGCTCTTCTCAACATTGATGCCAATATCTACTCTAAGATTCTGGCAACCCGCTTAGCTCACATCCTCCCAGACATAATCCAACCTGACCAAAGTGGTTTTCTGAAGAACCGATCTACGGCTGACAACATCCGCAGAGCCCTGAACCTGGTAGACCTGGCTTCCCGAGACGCACAAGGGATTGTACTCATGGCACTAGACGCAACCAAGGCATTTGACAAGGTGGATTGGACGTTTATGAAGCTTACCCTGGATGCATTTGGATTTGGGCCCGAATTCCGCACCATGATCCTGGCCAACTACAAAGCAACCAAAACCCTACTCAGAATCAATGGCAATCTCTCGGCCCCCATTACACTGACCTGTGGAACTAGACAGGGGTGCCCGCTGTCCCCGCTTTTATTCGACTTGATCATGGAGCCCTTCGCCCAATGGATTAGGCTGAACTACCTAATTAAGGGTCTCCAAGTGGTCCCCTTGCACCATAAACTGGCCCTCTACGCGGACGATGTCCTCCTAACGATCACAGACCCACGCAGCTCCTTGGCACACGCCTCGGCAGAACTAAACAGCTATGGAAGGGTCACAGGATTCACCATTAACTTTAACAAGTCGGCAGCGCTGGGAATAGGGATCTCTCAAGAGATCGAGAAGACCTGATCCCAATGTGCCCGATCCAATGGAAGACGAAGGCTATCAGCTACTTGGGGGTCCAGATCCCAGCCAAACCAACAGATGTCTACCGCATGAACTTCCCTCCGCTCTTCCAAGAACTGGAAACCGACCTGAAGCGCTGGGCGTCGAAAGAGATTTCCTTGATGGACTGGATTCAAAAATAAACATATTTAAAAAAAAAAAGAAAATTGTAGAATTTAAATCCCAGGTGAAGCCGGGTAGTTCAGCGAGTGTTGGTATAAAGCCCAAACTTTTCTCAAAAAGATGTGTGATACAAGATAACTTCAGTTTCATTGTAGCCTCCCTTGTCTCAATCCAGTTTCTTTGTTGAAGCTTCTTTTTGACTTGTGACGGAAATGTGGATATTTCATTCTCACATGACTCAATGTTCTTTAAAACCATCTGCATTTTTCCACCCATTTTTCTGATTTAACACCTTACATGACTGCTTCGCTATAGCCTCATGTAATTTAATGCATAGTGATCCTTGTGTGGGCGCTAGTATTTTACTATAAAAAATAAGCTGTTTCCATGTGCCACAGGTGTCTAAAGATTTGAGGCCCAATTCGTACCGCAACCATTTTAACCAAAACTCCTTTGGGTAGGTTCATAGCCATATCTTCCCTTCCAATTTTCCCCATTTTATTTTCATCAGTTGGAATTCCGAAACAGTGGGAATTATCTTGCCTTTGTAATATTGGAACAGTGGTAAAATAGACATTTTCCATATTTATTTCAATTTTCTTCACTATTTATCAACAGCTCTTTATTTATAACCTTTTGAAAACTGACTTGTTTGTAATTTGTTCCTAAATACTTCCAAGTACTAATTTGCTATAGCTTGATGTTTTCAATATACCAGGCAAAATTCCCTTGTTTGACCCTTTGTGGGTCGAAAGCCAATATTTTTGTTTTAGCTTTGTGTATTTCCAATTCTAGGTTTCTCATATAGTTATTAATGCATTCAAAGAACATTGGAGACCTATAGGTGTCTGTTCCATTATTATGTCATCGGCATTCGCCATATAATGGATATGTTGATGACCCAGCTTTGGGGTTTTTTGATACGCATGACTCTAAAATACTACAGAGGTCAGCTATATATACATTAAAAAGGTTGGGGGCTAAGACGCAACCATGACAAAGCCCCCTGTGAGACGGAAATGCTTCTGTCAATGTTACTTTAGAATCCATGCTGTATCAGTATGGAGTTGCCTTAGAATGTTAATCAGCGGCAAAGGACATCCCAAAGGACATAATATTTGCCAGAACATTTCCCTATTCACCTTATCAAATGCCTGAGTCAGATCTGGTGGATCCTGGCTTGCTGCAGAATAAGGAAAACTGTTAACACATTCAGGGGTATGTCTAAACCCCTTCTAAAGACAGATTTATGTATATTCACAATTTTGCTATCTTCCATCCGTTTCATGAGATTCACTAGAACAATTGCACAAAAAGTCTTGCTCGCCAAATCAAGGAGAGCAATAAGTCTGTAATTAAAAATACAGTTCCTATTGCCCCACTTGAAAATCGGAACCGAAATTGACCTTTTACATGATTCGGGTGTTTCTTTCGTTTTCAGTATGTAATGAAATAGTTTGTTTAAGATCTGAAACCGGAGCAAAGGATTTTGTTTTAAAAGTGCTAATGGAAGCCTTTCTGGTCCCAGAGCTCTTGAGGGATTTGCCATTTTTAACACCCTAATTATATCCTCTTTGTCGAAGTCCGAGAGCAAGTCTTGTTATTCACAGATATAATCATTTCCATTCAAACTGATGAGAATTGAGTAAATCGCAGAGAAATGTGAGTTCGAGGCAGACTCCCGAATACTGTTTAGTTGAATTTCTGCTTGTGAGGATTTGGCTTTATTAATCATGCCCCAGAAGGTTTTGGATTTCCTAGCCATGCCAGTATTTAACATTTCTTCAGAATCCCTTTGGTAAAGGATACTTTCTGGGGATTGTAGCCAATTTGTATCCATCTGCTTCAATTATTTCTGTTGGTCTAGGGAGTCAGCAGTGTACATACGTCTTAATTTACGTACATTCTTTTTCTAATAGCGACTTACTTATCAAAATAATGATAGCTCCGTACAGCTGAAAAAGAGGAATGAACGTTTCTCCTAAAGAAGGAACTCACTAACATATTCAGATTTTCAAATATTTCTATAGGCTCCTTTATCATATATTTATCGTTATTTTTCAGAACACAGAAATACATGAATTAAAATTGGTCAGTAACTCCGGGGACCACATTATTCTGATCTTATTTCTATTCACACTTAGGTTTGTGTGCATTACAGTGGTTCCTTTCATGAGCACCCAGATTTGTTTGGAAGTGTAAGCTAGCATGATCACTCACCTTTGAAGGACATACCTTAAATGACAGTTATCACACAATGTGAGAGACACAAACATATAATCAATGGTTGAATGAGACAAAGCCCTCTGGCAAAAGGGTTTCACTGGAATATCTTCCTACACAGAGACCCCAACAGCCTTTTACCCCTTAGCTTACATTTTGTCTTATGCTGATCGATTGCAAGTGTATGGGGAGAAATGCAATCAGCATTGAACTTGCCTGTCACCATTACTTCACCCGAGGACTCTCCGTATCATGAGTCTAAGATATCCGATAGTAACAAGCAGAACCCAGTAGAAGTACTTACCTAGGGTTTCCAATGTACATTAGCACCCTTGGTAGGGACGCTGGTTTATCAGGAGGTCCCAGAACGCAGGCTGTACTCTATGGTACAAGCTCGCCTTTCGAGCTGCCTGGGCAGCCATTGCCCTCTTCCCTTCGCCGCTCCCCCTTTACCATTTACCACCCGTGTAGTTTTCTACACAGTGCTAACAGTGTCTTTTTAAAAAACACCCTTTGCACATGGGGGAGCTACATGGGTGTCAATGGTGATATTAACCTCGGTAGCAGGCCGACACTCAGTAATGGCACTGCCACCCTTTTTAAGGGACCCTCGCTCTGCTCAGGCCCTTAACTTGCGTGGTGGGTCATTCCGTCAGCTCCTCATTGCTTTGGGTTACTGATCTTGTTTTGATAATGTAAAGCACGCGTTATCAAGGACTTGTCTCTCTCTTTACTTGAGTCACTGTTGTTACTTGTGAAGTTGGTTACTTTCCTACTGACAAATTAACCGCTTTGATGTATGTTTAGCTGCAGGGAGGTGTCTACATTTCTGGGGGAATGACTCATATTACTAATAGGAATGTTCATCCTGCAAGTCAATGGCCTATATAGATATCGTGACCCAGGGAAAGGAAAGATTGAGCTCAGTGCTCAGTCCTGAGAATAGATGTATGTAAACCACATCAGTGCGGTTCTCCATGATAAACTCCACCTATTTTATATCACTGGAGGATATTATTCGCAATCTGGGTATCTCCCTGAATAAGCATAGCATATTGTGCCTTTTCAATATTACCTTATTGTAGGTGTAAAACAGGCTTTCCAAGCACATGATTGCCAGATAATTATTTTCTTCCTTTGTTGGTGTTGGTGATCTTCTTAATCTTTGCTGTCATAGAGCCACTTACATGTTGTTATCCTCCAAGGTTAGACATTCCTCCTTATTAATGATGTGATCACTGCATTTCATTTGCCATTTTCATATTCATCACTTTCAATTTTTGGAAATAAATGTGGTAGATTCCTTACTTGGATTGTCTGCATTGATGGTAAAGCAGGTGGAAGCAGAGCCTGCCTTTTGTTTCGCATGTTTTCTGTCACCAGGCCCTTTTCCCAAATCTCGTCAGAATAAGTAGACAACAAACTCAAGGTCAGATTGTGCCCTTCTTCGTTTGAGTTGTTTACTGCAGGTAGGAGAAAAGTAAGCTGCTTACCTATAACTCCCGTTCTCCAGAATTGGTATTTTTCCTAGATTCACATGCCGTGAATTTTCCCCGGCGACAAGCTGGGAATCCTCGGTTAGATTATAGATATATTTTGTAGTAGAAATGTGGGTGCTATCCACCTCGTTGTGGGTGTACTACCCCATTCAATGGGACATCGAACGTGAGGCTCCTCCCACCAAGCCAGATTCTGACCAGTCAAAATGATTCTGTAGTAGGTCCTGAGGCCTTTTATCTGAAAGGGGTGGATGGAGGGCGCATGCGAATCTCTGAAAGATACCGATGCTGGAGAACAGGATACAGGTAAGCAACTTACTCCTTCTCCAGCATTGGATGAAGCAGTATGAAATCGGTAGACGTAGGCCGGTAAAACAGCCTTTTTTGTTACTGAAATAATCGCTGCAGAACCGCTCTTCCCGTTTGTACATCTGCTTTGTGCTGCTTCTACAAACAGTAATGTCTAGTAAAGGTATGTGTCACCTTCCAGGTAGCCGCCTGGAAAATGTCCCTGAGGGACACCTGCCCATAGCACGGCAGATGCTGCAGTGGCTCGTATAGAGTGTGCTCGTGGTGCACCCTGGAGCGGCCTTTCCACTTGTTCCTGCCACGTAGATATAGCCGACGTGATACATCTGGCCACACTTTGTTTAGATATTGCTTTCCCTTTGTTTGCTGGACTGAAAACCACAAAAAGCTGCGTTGACTTCCTAAACGGTCTTGTCCTGTGCAAATAGAACTTGAGGGCTCTCTTCACGTCCAAACAGTACAATGCACTTTTTGCTTGTGTAGTTGGCCTTGGAACAAATGCGGACAGCACTATGCTGGTATTTTAATGAAAATCTGTTGATACCTCAGGTGTGGAGTTTGGGATGGTCATTAATAGTACTTTATCTTTCCGGAACCATAGATACGATCATTGACTGCTAGTGCTTGCCGCTCTGAGATCCTTCTAGCCGATGCAATTGCCACTAAAAAGGCGACTTTCCAGGATACATATTTGATGCAGGCAGGGGCCAGCGGTTCAAACGGCTTCTTTATAAGTCCTGCAAGTACTGTATTTAGACTCCAGTCTGGGGGAGTCAGTTTTGTTGGCGGAAAAACCAGAAACAGTCCCTTTAGAAAATGATTATCTAGCCTGTCACTAAACAACAGCATTGTATTTCTTTTCCTTGTGTACCGGGAAATAGCTGCCACATGGACCTTCATGGATGTGCGGCTAAGGACATCTTTTGCTAGGAACAGTAATTACGGTAGCATTTGTTCTGTTGTTATGTGAAGTGGTTGTAATCCGCCTTGCTCCTGGCACCACTCGCAGAATATTTTCCACTTGAGCCGATATGACTTGTTTGTGGCCGATGCCCGTGCTGGCTCTAGGATTTTTCTGCATTCCTCTGGAATTGCTAGTTTTCCAAACTATGCAAAGTCAGGAGCCACGCTGTTAACTGCAGGGAGTGTTGTGTAAAATCTTCCAGTGATCTTGGGAGATGATGTACGGATGCCTGGGTAGTCATATTGGGCAATCCACCAGCAGCTGTTGAAGGTTGGAGTACCATGTGTGTCTTGGCCAATCCAGCACGAAGAGAATCACTTTGCACAGATGAGCCATGATATTCTGTATCGTCCGAAGTTTGATCGGAATGGGGGGAATGCGTAAGCGAACAGGCTGGACCATGGGAACTAGAATGCATCTCCACTGGAACCTTTCTGCTGAGCTCTGCTTGAGTACGTTCAGCACTTCCTGTTGCTAGCTGATGCGATTAAGTCTATGTCCGCCCCCACCGCTTGAATACTCTCTGCAGTTGCTGACGGTTGATATCCCATTCATCAGATTGAGCCGATTGTCTGCTCAGGCTGTCCGCTATGCTGTTCTGGACTCCTGGCAGGTGAAAGGCTTGAAGGCTCATCTGTTTGGTTATTGGCCCATTTCCAGAAGTGTTGGGCTTCTTGTGATAATGTTATGGATTTTGTACCCTCTTGATTTCTGATATAGAAAATGGTGGTTGTGTTGTCTGTTTGTATTTTGACCGTGCTGCCCTGTAGAACTGGCAGAAAGGACTTGAGAGCCCATCAAACAGCCCTTAGCTCCAGTAGATTGACGTGCATTTTGGTTTCTTCGGCTGTCCATAAGCCCTTGATGTACAGGTGACCGATGTGTGACCCCCATCCTGTCATCGATGCGTTCGTGATTATTGTTTTGTCGGGGCTGGTTCCTGGAACAAACTCCATTTGGTCATGTTGAGTTTGTTATTCCCCCATTGTAGCTTGCGTGCAATGTCGGGGGTGATGTAGACTTTGTCATCCCATGAGCCCAACATTTGTGACCAGTTTCTGGCTACGAATGCTAGCAGGGGCCGCATGTAGAGCCTGATAGTTGGGACCACGGGTATATACAACAACATCGTCCCTAGCAGACGCATGCACTTGCGTACAGAGATTAACGTTTTTGGCTTGAGCATTGGCCCTAGTGTGAGCAACACGCTTATCCTTTGTGAGGAGGGTCGCAATCTATCTTCCTTTGTAGCGAAGCATGCCATTAGGAAAACAAAATTCTTTGACGGCTGCAGTAAAGATTTTTCGTAGGTTATGGAAAAATCCAATTTCTGGAGTGTTTGTACCGTCTTTGATATGGAGTGGTGCGCCTTGTGGAATGATTGTGCTTTTATTAACCAATTGTCTAAATATGGTAAAAATGGTGGCCTTTCCTTCGGAGGGCTGCTGCAAAGGACACTAAGCATTTGGTAAATGTTCGTGGTGCCGACATTAGACCGAATGGTAGTACTTGGAATTGGTAATGTATTTTGTTGACCAGAAACCTTAGAAACGTTCTGTGTCTGGGATCTATTGGAATGTGGAAATAGGCATCCTGCAAGTCTATGGATCCCAGGAAGCCATCCCATTGAATGACGGTGATGGCTTTTTGCAGCGTTACCATTTGAAATTGTTGTCTTTTTATAAAGGTGTTGAGACTGCGCCAATCTAAAATCGGACGCCAAGTGCCGTCCAGTTTCTTGACCACAAAGTAACGTGAGCACACCCTGCAGCCCATTTGTCTGTTTGGCACCCGTTCAAAGGTTTTTTTCTGCTGGTGACTTTGCGCTTGTACAGTGTGTGGTATGTTGGGGGGGTTATGAATTCTAGGAGGTGTCCGTGTGTGATTGCTTGAAGGACCCACCTGTCTGTTGTTATGCAATGCCATTGGTGGACATGCTTTGATACATTCCCCCCCACTTGGCCCTGGGTGAGGGCATAGTTACGGTAATGGCTTTCCCTCCTTTACCCATGGGAGTAATATGTTCCCTTGGTATATGTTCGACCACCCTTGCTAGAGGAGGAAGCATAGTTCCTTCCAGATGCCCCTCTAAAGGGTTGAAAGGTTTTTCTGTTTTGCAAGCTGGTGAGTGAGCGGACTGTGCCTGTGTCCGTTTTGATTGCCTTAAGGGCTTGGTCGATCTTAGCACCAAAAAGGTAATCCCCTTCAAAGGGCTTATCTATTACCTTGTGCTGGACATCCTCTCTAAAGTCTGTTCACTTCAACCTGACCACACCGTTCCCGAGTTGCTTTAACCCTTCACTAGTTTGCCAACTCTTAAATTGGGGACATTTTCATAGTGCCAGAAACACATTTTAGCGTGCCATTACAATTCCCTAAGTCCCAAGTGCTTGTATTTTATTTCAACAAAATCACCTGGAAATTATATTAAAAATGACACATAAATAAATGCAGTACAACTTGTGGTTGCTGAGAAAAAATGCATCAGTTATGATAGTCCTTTTAAACTATTGGGAAATCTTCATATGTATGCACATCTGAGCTCTCCTTCCTCCAGGCCATTTGCCATTACTGGCCAGCATGTGACCTGTTATCTGAAGTTGACCACTTTTTCGATATGAAAACCTTTTATTTTCTAGTTCAGCTTCCCCTGATTGCACAGCTCATCCCCACATTCCAGTCATGCACTTGCCCTGCACAGAATAAGCCGTCAAAGACCACAGGTCCGGCCATTGGGGGAGTTTGTTTTCAGAACCCTTCAGGACAGGCCACACTTTATTGCAGTTGTAAAAATAGCTGGGATGCAATAGCTCCAAAAGAATGTTCTCTCCATATCCAGAGGACAACAGGCTTGCAGTGGGGAAGCCATTTGCAAATTCTGCCCAGAGACCCACAGATAGTCCATGGCTGAATGAACTCACAAGTTGCATTTCCTAACATCAGCCTTTATTCTTTGAATACTGTGTATTTCACTGATCAGGGTTCACTTTGCTTTTGCATCAGTGGATTTCTTCTTTCGTTTCATGCAGCATTGATATTTAAATAGGACAGCTGAGAATACCGGGCAGTTTATTTCAGTCATTGATAAAATATATTTTTAATTATCGGTGGTTCGTTTTTATGCTGAAAGGAGGGTGTCATAGCGCACCTCCTTTTGATGGGTGGCAGTTTCAGTGAAAATGATGCATTTTTCTCTCAGCCAGCAATGTGATGTGCTTTTCCACTCTGCACTCTGATTATATTTTTTTCTTCAGTTTTCTCTGGATTTCAACTGCGGAAAGACACCCATATAGTCTGGCTATGAGGCCCATTTCCAGTGTGAAGGTTTTTCAAGGGTGGCTGGTCATTTCTCCAGTGGGCCCTTCAGTTCTGTTGGTTTGGGGCCTTTTATTAAACTCCATACAGCAAACAAGGTTGCCCCAGGGGTACTGTAAATCTCTGAGTGTTTTTAAAAAGGGTGGTTCAAATGGATGTGGGGAATTTACATGTATCCAGTAAAGTAATCCAGTACGTGGACATTTTGCTAGTCTGTAGCACTTCAGAAGAGCAGTGTCAAGGAGATTCATTAACACTGCTTGTGGAGAAGGGGTACAAAGTGGACAAAGCCTCAGCCAGCCATGGTGAAACAAATGTAGCAGTTTTGTGGACTCTGTAACTATTATAGATCTTGGATCGTTGACTAGTCTAGTTATGTGAGGCCCTTACTGCAGGGATTTAAGGAAGCGCACAAGGTGTAGGGTCCAGTAAAATGGTCTGAAGAAATGGTGACTTGCTTCCAGGGAAACATAAGGCTGAGATCAGTAATGCTCCGGTCTTGGCGATTCCGAATTACAAGAAACCATTTTATCTGTTTTCTCACTCGCAGTCCACGAATATGCAACCTATGAGGGAGAAGAGGAAGAGGAAGAGAGCACGAGTGCTAGGAAGGATCCTTTGGAGGAAGGATCGGTACTTTTTGTTGATGTGTCCTCGACAATCAATCAGGCCACTGATGAGAGGCATACGGGTGCAGCCATTTTGAGCCTTTTAGATGGGGAATAACAGGTCACACTGAAGAAACGGTTGCCTTAGCATTACTCGCAAGCAGCAGAAATAGTGGCACTTATAGAGGGGCCAGAAATGAGTAAGGGGAAGGTGGTCACTATTTATTGTGACTATGCATATGTAACCTCCACTGTGCATTTAGGGTTATCAAGGTGACAGACAAGAGGGTTTAGGAGATCTGATGGGACCCCTGTCCAGCATGCTGCTAGCTATCCAGACTATTTGAAGCGTTATCTCTGTCTACAGAGGTAGGAATCGTAAAGTGCGCTGTGCAAACTAATCATACTAACTCAATAACACATGGAAATGATGCCGTAGACAGGGCAGAGTAAGATGCCGCAGAGTGGCCATTTACAGATTCCCATAAAATGGAAACCATGTCCCAGTAGGCACAGTTGCCAGCTCCATAAACTGCAGTCATGTTGCTTCAAATCATAGAAATGCAAGGAAAAGCACCTAAGGAGGAACAGGAACTTTGGGCAAAAAGAGGATGTGCCCTCTCGCACACTGATTTGCTGTGGAGATAGGAGCTGATGGGGAAGGTAGTAATGCCTGTAGAGCTGCTTCTTGTTGCTCTAGAGCAACTACATTACCCATCGCACACTTCTCCACGACAAATTGCAGCAGAGCTCCAGGAGGAATGGTTCATATCAAATGTGGGGAATTCAATCCTGGAAACACCATGAGGTCAGTAAGGGGAGTTTTGCCTAGGTCCTCTCAACCATTTCGGTAACTCCATATTAATCTTGAATAACTACCGAACATGGGGAGCGCGGGTAGTAGTGGTGTCCCTGAGGACTGAAGACAAGGGAAGAAAAAAAAAAAAGAGAAAAGCGGTCACTGCGGCATCGGATCCGACCTGCGTCAGAGGTATGGAACTGAGGCTGCAGGTTCAGAAGGAAACAGAGAAGCAAAAGGTAGGTGGGGGAGGGTGGGGTTGTATCAGGGGTATGGATTTGTGGATTTTGGCTGTGGCAAAATTGTTTTTACAGCGAAATTGACTACTGTCAATTCTGCCACAAACAATTCTGCCACGGCCAACTCACACAGATCCCCTTAGTCGTAGTTTGCCCATTTTCCTGATGGCTTGAGTTTGGTCCCTGCATACACCCTGATGTCTGCAGCAAAACCTCTGGTGAGAAAGGTATTTCCACATTGGGGAATTTGTGAGGTTTTGAAGTGCGACAATGGAACCCACTTTTTAATGCCTTGTTCTCAGAAATCACAGTCGCCTTCAAAATGGAAACTATTTAATCTCTGCACAGCTCCTTCTAAGAATGTTAAATTTTCTCAAGGACATAATGGACCAAATTACTCTGTAGACAGTGAACATATCCGTGTTCCTGGCAACTTGTAGAATTTCTCTCCATCTCAGGTGGCACCTGAGCTTTTGGACGATGCACCTGCTATTGTCAGAGACCCACAGTCCATGGGAAACCAGATGGCCTACAATTTTGGCAGAGCCAATGAGTTATCTGGAATAAAGGAGGAGATTTGGATTCATTTTGGAAGTCTATATAATTTCACATATCAATCTGCAGGCCGTCAAGTCCTTCTCTGCTATCTAAATCCTCTGCGAAGGATTTGGGGGCACAGCAGGTTAGTTGGTATGGAATAGGTTAATGCTAGGGTTCTGTCAATTGGTCACCGAAACGTAATAAACCCTTTTTTCTAAATTCATTGCTTGAAATAAAGATTATGGGGCTCATTACGAGTCTGCCGGTCCCGGTACAACAGCACCGGTAAGCTTGCTGGTACCGTTGCATCCGGACCAGCAGACTACGAGTTGTGCTCGCGGGTGCCTTTCTGCCCGACCAGGTCTGTCGTGGCGGGTAGACCGGTACCCGCAAGCACAGCATGTCGGATGCACCGGCACTGTTATGAACGGTGCCGGTGCATCCAACCTCCCCATGCCCATTGAGCCCTACGGGATGAAAACCATTCATACCCCGGGGTTTATTCATGGTGCAAATGGGTTCTTCCCCCCTCAGGAGATTGGCTGCATAAACGATGCCAAGCTCACAAGGAAAAACTAAATGAAAAAAAGATGGCTGCCGCCCTAGGAAAAAGGGACTCATTACCTTTTCCATTTCTATGGCGGTAGCCAGGAAATAGGAGGAGCGCCGGGACCAGAGCACAAAGCTCCATTCCAGAAGGTAAGTGGGGAGGGAGCAAGGGGGTGGAGAAGGTGGGGAGGCAAGAAGCAGAAGCTCCCTGTTGCCTCCGCACATTAAAAAACAAACAAATGGCACTAACCGGGGAATGGCCTCATGTGGCTGGAACAAGCGGGCGGAGAATGTGTAATATTGCTCGCTGTTCCAGCCACCTGATTGGCTAAGCACGCTTCCTCAGGTGTGTATAAACAAATACACATTTATTATTATAGTACTAAGCACTGTATCTCGTCTTTTCTAAGGAATACTAACATTGGTTTTATAAAGCAACTGAGGTGCAGTGGTAACACTATCTGCCTAAGACCAGAATTTAGATACATTTGGAAATGGAATAGAACTCCGAACCTCTGGTTTGTTAGTCGATAAGTTAACCACTAGACCAGGGATTCACGCAAGCCTTTGCTCCACTCCACCTGCAACGCTGTGTTTTACAACAGTGCTAGCAAAACTAAAGATACAACAGTGAAAGAAAATGCACTTAAATGAGCACCATTAGTTTTATTCATTGAACCCCCACAGCACAACGGATGTATACTAATTGACCTTTTCACAATTGATCAGGGGAGAATTGACCTTCTGCACAATTGATCGTGAAATGAAGGTCAACTAGGGCATATATGCAGGGGGGAACCCCCTGCAACTCCCCACTCAATCCAAAACCCACGCAACCCTCTACCCAATCCCATTATATTATTTATTACCCCAAACCCACCCCACACATATATATATATCAAAAGTAAAATAACAGTAAAGGTCAATTGTGCAGAAGGTGAATTAGGACCACTATTATTAGGTCAATTAGGACAAAAGGTCAATTGTATAAGGTCAATTTGGGTAATACCAGCACAACAGCATGCGGGTTTGTGCACCTTCCCCTTTCCAATAACCCACCCTTCACATCTCTGAAAGGACATGCCCCAGACTATAGCCAGGCACACACCTCCCAATGCCTACCTGCAGCAATTCAGGCTAAGTGGTAGAAGACAAACACCTGCTGAGCGAGGGTTTATGGTGGCGTGGGAAAGGGTGCCCAATCAGTCTATTCAAATCAAAGCAGCTCAGCAAGATGTGACACTGGCGTAATACCAGCATGCCCCAGTTTTGAATCGCCAGGAGGGGAGAAGTGAAACCAGAGGTGACCTTCCCTGCCATCCAGGAACAGGGTTACGGGTGACATCAAGGGAATGATGGCAGGGTAGGGGAACATCATACCTGCTAGTTCCCACACATTTCGACCTCCTTGTTCTTGTCTCAAAAACTCGGAAGGCAAGGGAATATTGCTGTTGACACTTCATTGCACTGATTTAACTGCCTTAATAAGCACAGAAGCCACAGCCTTTCTCAGTTTTCCTAGCGAATAACAAAAGCAGCACACATTCCTAGGAATCCTGGGTGCCGCTGGTTTCATCATTGCCCACAGACTACATTCTAGAGGGTGACAATCTGTCTGAGAGCCATGTAATGGGAAGTGCTGTGCTAGACCATCTCCTCCCAGACATGGGCAAAAACAGGAAAAGGTCATGAGGTACTTACATTCGACAGTTGCTCTTACGTCCTTGACGTCAGAACCATGCCGGTTGGTAGCAATACACCGATAAGTGCCAGATTCGTTTCTTCCAATTTTCTTCCAATCTCCAATTGCATTCTGGCCGCCATCTTTGCTGCACTCGACGCGTGCAATTGGATTTCCATTGGCTCTACAGGAGAAGGTGACAGGCGTACCCTCAATCCACGTTAGCGGGCTTGGGCAGAGAGAGCTGTTAAATTTTGGTCCATCTGTGATTGCATCAAGAGAGACCTAATGAGATCAAAGTGCTTTCTTTTCATTTCCTACCAAGGCACATTCATTTGAAGTAAAACAGCTGCTTTGTTGTTACCATGAAATCCTAAAATCATATACCCTGGAAGTGGCTATCCTTGACTCTATCACCATTGGTCTTCCACTTGACCTTCCGTCGTGGGTAAGAAGGTACTAACGCATCCTGACGTTTCTCACACACAAATGATCTGTGACCCACATCTTGTGTTACAGTTCACAATGCTGAACTGGGCTCCTTCTCTCCCTGTTCCATGGTGACTGGGGCTAGCACACACTTAATCTTACCAGATGCCTGCTCCCATCACACCACAACCTCCTTTGAGACCACAACATATCCACCTACTAAACCATACCTCTTCCTATGAGACCCCCTCTTCCTCTAAACTAGCAACTATACACCCCCTGCTAAAGTAAACATCCTTCCACTCACTATAGACCAACACGACTGTCAGTAAACCACAACTGCTCCTACCAGACTGTACTCCATTAAGTTAACCATACCACCTTCTACTAGATACCTGCTTCCACTAAAGCACGCCTAATAATAACCCTCCCCTGATCTCACCACACCTCACAATAGAAAACATCTCTTTCTGATAGGTCACATCACTACCCATTCAAACACTAAACACTATGATCCACTTGATACCCCCCCACTATACACAACTATTTCCAACTAGGTTACACACCTCTCAATGGACCACATCTACTTCCATTTCACCACATCTCTTCCTCCTGGACAAACAACTTTCTGATTCGGCCATACCACAATCCATTTGGCAACCTCTCCTCCAACTGGACCTCTCCTTTTCCTGCTAGATTACACACTCTTCTCCTAAACCGCGCCACCCAAAAACAGAGAGAGTCTATTGGTGAATGGTCCCTCCTTTTGAAACTCTCTGCTGCCGTCCCTTAGAATTGCCAATCATAATGATTCTTTTAGAAACCAGATAGAAAGACCCCACATGTTTGCATTCATCTTGCGGGCTTCTAGCATACCTTCATTAGATTTGCTTCAGCGCTAAGATACACTTGTTGTGTAAACAGTACACTTTGCAAAACACACACATATAAACCTCCCAATAACCCCTAAACGTTCATACACTAGAAAATAGCTCCCACTAGACCATACCTAACTTCATTAGGCACTGCATTTATTACCTCTTTATAAAAATAGTTTATATATAGGTTTGCCTTTCATACTTCTTAATAAACCACAATTCCTCCCAAGTATATCACACTTCCTCCCCTAGGGCACATCTCACTCTAGACTGCATCAAAACATCAAAAAACCTCTTCTGGGTAGACTACAAGTCCTCCTATTATCTCCCTCCTGCATCCACTAGACCATCACTTCTCCTACTAGAAAGTATCTCTTCAGATGAGATTGGTCCTCCTCCCAATAGGCTATTAAATGAAGCCCAACACAAAACCACACCTCATTTTATTAGACATATTCCACAATAAACTGTGCCATGGCTCCTCCTGCCAGACATTTCTCCCACTATACTATACCCTATCCCCTTCTACATATCTCTCCCAATAAGAAATACCATATCCTACTACACAACTCCCTCGCTTATCTAAATCAGACCACCTCTCACTAGACATCACTCCCTTGAGACAAGACCATGCCGCCTTCTATTAGAGATCTCCCCCACTAAACCATACCATGCTCCATCCTATCAGACATCTCTCACACTAAACTAGACCATGGCCCTCATTATAACTCTGGCGGTAGCCGTGCCCTTATGAAGGGCACGGCTGCCGCCGGAGTTGTTTTTTTTTGGCACCCCTGCATGGGCAATAACCGGGTCATGCCGAGTTTGGCGGACCCGGTAATTGCCCATTCGCGGGTGCCTTTATGGCTAGCCTCCCGATCCCCACGGCACCGTTTATAACGGTGCTGGTGCAATCATGTGTTCTGCTCGCGGGTGCTGGCTTGCACGCCTGGTCAGACCAGGCGTGCAGTCCGGCACCCGTGAGCAGAACTCGTAGTGTGGTGGAGAGGAAACAATGGCGCCGGTAGCACTGCTGGCGCCGTTGTTGCCTTTCCGCCACACTCATAATGAGGCCCCATGTCTCCTCTTATTAGACATCTCTCACACTAAACGATATCATGCCTATCCTACTAGATATCGCAATAAGAAAGACCATGCCTAATCCTACTAGACATATCCCCACTAAACACAATCACACCACCTCTTACTAGACTTCTGTAACCCCCTGGTTAGGGGAATGAAGGAATGAACCCAGGCACGTGAAGCCGCGCCGGGATTCCCGACATATTTTTACAAAAATAATAATCCGATCCCTGGCGAGAGAGCCGCACCGGGGACCAGAGGGAAAATATAGAGTAAGGGACCCTTGTGCGTGCGCATGCAAGGGTCCCCTTAGTCTGACATTTTTAAACAACAGTTGCCGGTGTGGGCAGAGCACCTGTCACAATGGACAAAACCTGCTAAAGGGTTAGAGGTGCTCTGCTCTGTACCGTTACACCGCCACAGGCTGGGCCTCTATGCTGGCGCTCCTCTTGCTAGGGGAGCACGGTGAACACTGCTGCTGCCACCCCCTACTGATTGCTGTGCCCCGGGCACCTTTGATGACTGGCACTCCCCATAGGTGAGGAGCACCCATTGTGTTTTTATCCCTCCTGTGGCTTATTTTAAATCAAGGGGCCACCGCCCCATTAACAAGTGGCCCACCTGGACTCGAGTGTAGTTGTGGAAGGGCCCCATGCTGGATATAAGTGCTGGGCTGCTGCTTGCTACGCAGCCGAGCCCAAACACAGACTTTGAGGGTATGCCACACTCTTGCTGCCTACTGCCACAACAGCCACCACTGAAGAGCGCAGGAGGAAAAGAGAAACCAAGAGCATCAGCAAGGACATTGAGACAGGTTGCCTTGCAAGTAAGGTCTTTATAAATAGTTTTTAATACAGTGCACTGTATAGACTTTGTATAATTTTTAAAGACACTTTTATATTTTTAGTACCACAGCTGTTTAGGAGAAAGTTAAGTTGTATATAGTGTCTTGTGTTCTTCCCCTTTTTGTGAAAAACTCACAAAACCCTGCTGGTGCACCGGAAAAGTATGTAAGTAAGCTTTTACCAACTAAAAAAGAACTGTACACCAGCATTCCTTTTGTCTGCCTCTCCTTTTGTGCTCCAGTTACTCTAACCTTGGGCCTCATTACGAGTTCGAACCGTAGCCGTGCCTGCATTACAGGCACGACTACCGCCGAACTCGCATCCGTCACTGTCACCCGCGAATGGGCACTTACCGGCCCATTATGAGTTGAATGGGCCGATAAGTGCCCATTCGCGGGTGGCGGTAATGCCGTGCTCCTCATCCCCATTCTGCCCGATAGGGCAGAATGTGGATGGGAGAGGGAGCCAACAACGGGCCATTACGAGATGGCCCGTTGTTTGCTCCCTCTTCCCCTCGCGGGACCCGGTAAGCACGCCTGGTTTTCCCAGGCGTGCTTACCGTGTCCCGCGAGGGGACCTCGTAATGTGGCGGAATGGGTTGAACGGCGCTGTCACCTTTTACGGCGCCGTTTAACCCGTTCCGCCAGGGTCGTAATGAGGCCCCTTTTGTTTTCTTCTTTGGGATATTTGGGGAACCTGCCTGCCATAACCTCTTGATCTTCCCTAACCTTACCTTCTTCCTAGCGAGGTACTCCAGGGTGATCTTGAACCCAGGAGAGCGGGTTTTGGAGACAGGTAAAAGGCAGGTCAAGTTATAAGTGAAGAGTTAAGCTATATAGTGTGTGCCCCCTACACCTGTCTCCCAATAAGGTGCATTGGAAGATCACACTGCCACACATCACACCCGCTACATGAGACCATGCCACCTTCTACTAGTCATCTCCCCCAAAACTATACCCTGCCCCTCCTACCAGACACCTCTCACAATAAGCTAGGCCATTGCTTCTCCTACTAAACATCTCCGCCACTAAACAATACCATGACTGCTCCTATGAGACACCTCTCCCACTAAACTAGACCATGCCTCCTCCTGCTAGGCATATCACCCACTAAACTAGACCATGAAACCTCCTACTAGACACATCTCACACTAAATTATACCATGCCTTCTCCCACTAAGCATATCCCCCACTAAACAATACCATGGCCCCCTCTATGTGACACCGCTACCTCACATCTAGACCATGCCTCCTCCTACTAGACATGTCACCCACTAAACTAGACCATGATCCCTCCTACTAGACATATCACCCACTAAATGATACCATGCCCCCTACCACAAGACACCTCTCACACTAAACTAGACCATACCTCCCCCTATTAGACATCTCCTTCACTAAAGCATACCATTACCCTCCTACTTGATATCCCTCTGAATAAGAAATATCAGGCTTAATGCTAGTAGACCTCTACCCCGTAAACTAAATCATACTACCTCTTACTAGACATCACTCCCGCTAACAGAGACCACGCATCTTTCTACTAGAGCTCTCTCCCATTAAAGTATACCATGCCCCTCCTACCAGACACCTCTCACACTAAACTAGACCATGCCTCCTCTTACTAGACATCTCTCTCACTAAACTATTCCATGCACCCTGCTACAAGATATATCTCCCAATAAAAAAGTTGAGGCCTAATCATATTAGACTTCTCCCCAACTAAATTAAATCATACCACCTCTTACTAAACAAGGCCATGGCTCCTTCTACTAGACATATCTCCCCCACTAAACTATCCCATGCCCACTCCTACCAGACACCTCTCACACTAAACTAGACCATGCCTCCTACTAGACATCTCCCACACTAAAGGACGCCATGCACCTTCCTACCAGACATCTCTCACTAAACTAGACCATGCCTCCTCCTACTAGACATCTCACCCACTAAACAATACCATGCGCCCTCCTACAAGACACCCCTCACACTAAACTAAACCCATACCACCTTCTCCTAGACATCCCCCTCCACTAAGTGATAGCATGCCCCCTCCTACCAGATACATCTCACACTAAATTAGACCATGCCTCCTCTTTCTCAACATCTCTCACACCAAACTGGACAATGCCTCTTCCTACTAAATATCTCCCCCAATAAGACAATGCCTCCTCGTACTGTGCATCTCTCCCATCAAATTATACAATGCCCCCTCGGTATCTTTCCCAGTAAAAATATGCTTTATCCTAGTAGACAGCTCCCCCACTAAACCAAACCATACCACCTCTTATTAGTCACCTTTCCCACTAAACGAGAGCATGCACCCTTCGACTAGACAACTCTCCCAGTAAACTAGACCATCATGTCTCCTCCTGCTATAAGGAAATGATTTTTCAGACACCAGGTGGCAATCATTGACTGTGGAGTAATTGGAACACCGGACTCAAGGGGAATCTGATTTCCAGCTTTGCTGCAGACCGCCCCAATTCCCCCCACCCCACATACCAGCATATCTGAAATAGGCGAATTTCAAGCTCCCTGTGCAGAAATGTATACGCTAGAGTTCCTGTTCATAATCTTCCCAGCTCTTTCCCAGATTCCAGGGGTGGTGGTTGCAGAAATAAATGTGCCATAATCCCTTTGTCAGAACCGTTCCAGTGCCAGGGTTCCGGTTTAGCCCACCTGAAGTTAAACACTGCTGCTTGCTCAACGGCTAGTCTCAGGGCGAGTCCCTGCAAGCACTACACAGTCCTGGTCTTGAAGCTGCTGTGTTTAGGATATGGTCCTGCTTAAACCGCAGCTTCGTCTCTCCTCTTCTATCCAAGATCGGGAGGTGTATCAGAGGCCCGCCAAAATATATAAAACAGCTGTTATTGCTGCAAAGAAATTATCCTTTGATGTTATGATTGACAAAGTTCAATCACAATCAAAATAATTATTTAAGATCCTTAAAGAATTAGAACATCCATGCTCCAATAAAGTAGACACCATTGCGAAAAGACATAGCTTGGTGTACTACCATTCAGGAAGCTATGTTAGGGAAGCTGAAGGGTGTCAAATATAACATAGAGCTCAGCCAGATGAGCAGTAAAAAAGCAACTTTGACAGCAGATGTCGATGGCTGTACACACAAGAGACTACCCTATCAATTCAACTTCAAACATATGCCAGAAACAGAACTCTCCGTAATCATTGAAAAGCTTAAACCAACTAGCTGTAAAGGGGATGCTTGTCCTCCCAGGGTTATTAAGATGTGCTCTGTCACACTGAGAGGCACCCTTTTGTTAATTCTTCATTTAGAGAGAATTATGTCCCGACCAATTTGAAAAAAACATGGATTACCCCACTGTTAAAAAAGCCAGGCCTATGTCCAGAGACACCTTCCAATTACTGACTGATTATAAACACCTTGCTTCTGCTAAAAATCTTAGATCGGGTTGCCTATGAGCAGGTCTCAAGGCATCTGAAGGACCATGGGGTTCTGAACAAATGGCAGTCTGAGTCCAGGCAGGAGCATGGGACGGAAACGGCCCTGCTCAACCTGAAGTCTAGACTGCTTCGAATCATGGACAGAGGGAAAGCCCCAATACTCATGCTCTTTGACTGCCATGGCTTTTGACCTGGTGGATCACAGACTATTGGTCACCAGGCTAAAGGAGGTGGCAGGATTCTCGGACAATGCCGACCTTTGGACATAATATGATAGTTTATTTATAACGCGATTAATACCCAGGGGTATCTGAGCACGGACCCGGGGATCGAACCTATGTTGCTCCGTGTCGTCTTGCTTCCAAGGTGAGAACATTGCCCTTGAGCTATCCTCCCGAGACTAGTTCTTTTTTGAACAACCGCTGGGGTAGAGAATGTAGCAAGGCAAAGGCGGAACCATCGCTCCCGGACTATGGGGTGCCACAAGGGGCTTGTTTATCCCCCGCCCTTTATAATATCTTCACGGTTCCCTTCTTCAACCTCCTGGAAGAAAACAAAATTGGCTTCACAAACTACGCGGATGACACACCGTGTGCCATCCCACTGTCTGGCCATCACCGAGAGGATGACGAGTTTGTTAACCGAATATATAATCTCACTCAAACCTGGATGGTGAGCAATGGATTGGAGCTAAATAAAGAGAAAACAGAACTGATGTTGATAGGCACAGAATCCAAACTACGAAGGATGGGTAAGGAATACTCCCATTTTATATTAGCAGGCTGTGACATTAAGATCAAAGATAAAGTGAAGACGCTGGGAGTTTATTTGGATAACAACCCGAATATGTGGGCAGCTTAAACTTGTCGACCGCCTATCACATTAAATTCTTAGCACAGGTTTGCCCTTATATCACCCAAACCAGTTGCGAGACACTAGCCAGAGCCATCATAGAGTCAGAAATTGACCACTGCAGTAAACTGCTTGTGAGCATTGCGAAATCAGACAGTGCCAGATTGCAAACTGTGCAAAATAGCGCTGTTTGAGTGGTCATGGGCCTCAGGAGGAGGGACCATGTGTCTGAAGCAAGACGTAGTCTGCACTGGCTTCCAATCCAGGCCAGAAATGAAATGACTGGGGTTAGTCCTGCATACTTGAGTGAAGTGCTGGTTAACAAGGTCATTACTAGGACCCTTAGATCCAACACCCTGAAACAACTTCAGATACCTGCATGTAAACCTATGCAGGTGCTTTTCCTTTCGCCGCTCCAAGAGCTTGGAATGCCATGCCGCCAGATCTTAGGGCAATCAGCGCCACTCCAATCTTTAGGAGAAAATTGAAGACTTGGCTGTTTAGGTGATGCGGATAGGAAGACTTGGCTGTTCAGGTGATGGTGATAGGAAGACTTGGCTGTTCAGGTGATGCTGATAGGAATACTTGGCTGTTTAGGTTATGCGGATAGGATGACTTGGCTGTTCAGGTGATGCTGATAGGAAGACTTGGCTGTTTAGGTTATGCGGATAGGAAGACTTGGCTGTTCAGGTGATGCTGATAGGAATACTTGGCTGTTTAGGTGATGCTGATAGGGAGACTTGGCTGTTCAGGTGATGCTGATAGGAATACTTGGCTGTTTAGGTGATGCTGATAGGGAGACTTGACTGTTTAGGTGATGCGGATAGGAATACTTGGCTGTTTAGGTGATGCTGATAGGAAGACTTGGCTGTTCAGGTGATGCTGATAGGAAGACTTGGCTGTTTAGGTTATGCGGATAGGAAGACTTGGCTGTTCAGGTGATGCTGATAGGAATACATGGCTGTTTAGGTGATGCTGATAGGGAGACTTGACTGTTTAGGTGATGCGGATAGGAAGACTTGGCTGTTTAGGTGATGCCTTTTGGAAGACTTGGCTGTTTAGGTGATGCTGATAGGAAGACTTGGCTGTTTAGGTGATGCTGATCAAAGGCTCCTAACGGGGAAGAGTTCTATGGTCCAGCTGCTGGTACTGGAGAACCCTCCGCCCCTTTCTTTGTTTTCTGGAAGAGGGGATAGGCATAAGGAGGCTATTAGCAGAGTGAATAGGATGGGAGGGCTTATTATACAGGAGCCTATTTTTGAGGAAAGAAGGGCATAGCCATTAAAGGCTCTAGTGACCAGGCAGGCCACATTAAAGGCTCTACATACCAGGTAGGCCACATTAAAGACTCTACATACCAGGTAGGCCACATTAGAGGCTCTACATACCAGGTAGGCCACATTAAAGGTTCTACAGACCAGGCAGGCCACATTAAAGGCTCCCCAGACCAGCAGGCCACATTAAAGGCTCCTCTAGAGACCAAGTAGACTACATTAAAGGCTCTACAGACCAGAAGGCCACATTAAAGGCTCCTCTACAGACCAAGTAGGCCACATTAAAGGCTCTACAGACCAGCATGTCACATTAAAGACCCCACAGACCAGACAGGCCACATTAAAAGCTCTACATACCAGCAGGCCACATTAAAGGCTCTACAGGCCAGGTATACCACAGTAAGGGCTCTACAGACCAGGCAGGCTTCATTAAAGGCTCTACAGACCAGGCAGGCCACATTAAAGTCCCCACCAGCCTTAACGGGGAGCCAGCGTAAGATATAAAGGCCCTGGGCTCATGGTTGTATTTTATATGATAAGAGTTGAGCCCCTGAATTTAGCATTCTTTAATATGCGCATAAGGAACATCGGGAGCCTAAGAGAAATACTAATAGTATAGATCATGTGTGATGGCACCATGGCAACTACAGCCCAGACTTTACTGAGAAATGTGAGAAATTGAAACAGCCTTTCCAGTGGCCTGAGGCTATAAGCATCCCTTTCTAACACAGAGCTGACGTGAGAGGTCATTGAGAGGTCTGCATCCATTAGAACACCAATATTGTTCACAGTGCTAGAGCGGCACAAAGGCCCAGTTAAGTAGGCCAGATATTTGATAGATCGATATGAATATGATCTGAAGGACAAGGTAACATAATTTTAGTTTTAAGCGGTATTACAGAAGAATCCCATGCTTGTGGTTCCCACTGACCAATGGCGGCCGGTGACGTTTTTAATTGGTGGGTTCCAAACATTTCCCATGATCACACAGTATAGCGAGGGAGTCAGGACCAAGCAAGAGGGATGTTCAGGGGGAGGTGGGGTTATCTCCGGAAACAATGTTTTAAATAATGAGTTGAAATGGTTCATATTACAGCACCCTTTCTGTGAACAATTGTGTAAAAAGCCTTACAGGTTATAATCAGTTCTGTTGGGCAATATTTAAAAACATGCATTAAATGTGAAGTCCCCAACAGTGCACATTTTCACGATGCCTGTACCTACATTATGCCAGTGTAAAGGAATATATTCATGCTGACTGTGTTAATGCAGAGTCAGCATTGGCACAGACTGTGCCCATGCATGTCTATGCTGGTTGCACCAATATATACCATGAGTGTATTCCAACAGATGAAAACACTCATTTTTACTTTGGCCACAATGCCTGCAATGATCCTATAAGAAACCATGTCATTGTCGGCTTTTGCCAATATATCCAGTTCTTCCCACATTAGAACATGCTCCTGTTGGCTTTGCCCTTAACGCCAGTAATAAATGCCATGCCATAGTGAGAAAAGATGTTCAGACTGGTTGCCCCAATGTAGACCAGTATGACCACAACAGAACACTCACCATGTTGGCTTTGCCCTTCATGCCAGTGCAAAATGCCATGTCATACTAAGAAACATGTCTTTCGTGTCTACACAAATGCCCTCCATATGTAAGAACAACCATCATGTTGGCCTTGTCCTCAAAGTCAGCATATAATGCCATGCTATTGCAAGAAAGCATGTCTGCTGGCTACACAAACACTCATTATGTTGCCCCTCTCCCAAATGTCAGAACACTAATTATGTTGAGTTTGTCTTTCACGCCATGCTAAAAAGCCATGCAACGGCAAGAAAATATGTCTCAGCTGCAGCTGGGTGCATACACCAACGCTCCCCCAGCCTAGCATGTACACGCACATTCAGGGCTGTCACAAGATGTGGTGAGGCCCGGGGAAAAACCTTTGGTGAGGCCCCCTTACAATATTTTGCACTGGGTCAGGAGCAGCACCTACGGAAACAGGAGCCTCGAGAAATCTCTTCTTGAGTTTGTGTGCAGGATCCAAATATGGTTTATTGCTACAACTGCAAATCAACAACAGCAAAGTTAGATTTCTCTAATGAAGAAAGGTTTATGCCAGACTAACTTTTGTATCATATGCATAAATATATATAGGATGGCATGAGCTCTCCACTCTGCCACCTCCAACTCAGGGTCAGTCACTTTTCCAAGCAACGATTTATGGGCACATCTCTTTTTTCGGCTGGGGTCTCCCTCTCTAACAGCCTCCCTGCCTCTCTGAAACTTGAGCAGTACCATCTCCGGTTCCGGAAGCAACTCAAGACCTTTCTCTTTGCTTCTGCCTTTTCTCTTCCTCTCCCTTGCTGATCACCTGCCTAATCCATGCACTGCTTACCCTCTAAATTCGTGCCCAGGTCCCTGCCTGCCGTGTTGCAATCCTTCACTGCCTCTTGGCTCCCCTGCACTTGTGGGCTGTATCTGTAACCCTACAGTCCCTCTCTTGCACTTATTCTCCACCCGTTGGCTGCACTTATGAGTACCCGCACTTGCCACCTGTTGGCTGCACTCTTGTTTCTCTACCGCACCCTCGGCGCTTCTCTCATCCCCCCTTCCCTGCTCTTGCACAATCTGAATGACACAAGGCCTAGTAAGATTGCTGTTTTGTCCTCAGTTTGTGTTTCGCTCTCCTTGCTTTGTTGCGCCTAGAAACACGTGTGCCATATCATATCATTAAGGAGCACCCTGCCCCTATGTGCGCATTAAAACACACATCATACACAGTGACAAAAGATGTACAGTGGAGGCTGGTACATTTCTGAACTTGAGGCTTAAATGTTTGTGCCAAATATGCAGGATCAACAGAGCATAGTGAGGGAGACCAAACTAAACAAGGGTTGCTTGAGGGGGGTTCTCACTCCCAAGAAAATGTTTGAAACATTGGGTTAAAGTTATGCATTTTACAGCACTTTCTTTGCAAAATTGGGTAGAAATACATACCGTTTGCAATTGGTTTTGTAAGGAAGCACATGGAAAATCCCAATAGTTGCAAATCACAAACTATGCAAAAAAACATTTTCCAATACATTTCATGCCACCTTTCCACACAACAAACGCTAGTATAAAAATATATCCATGCTGGTTGTTCTCATGTATGTCCATGCAGGCTGCATCAATATATGCCATTATTACCATGTACGGACTCCCAGCCAGTAAAAATGCCATGCCACAGAAAGTATATCCAGGCTGACTGTGCACCATTAGTGTTATTACTGACTAGATTGGCCTACATTCAATGTGGGCCAATTTAGCCAATTAGTATGTTTGTTTTAACCTTGATGCATAGTCAATGCTAACAGTTTGGGCTTTCGTGTAGGCATGGGAAAGGCACTTCTGCATTGGTATTAGCTGGCTGTTGATGGTGCCAAGCGCAAAATGGTTTGAGTACCTGAGCAGCTAATAGCAGTGCCTGGCAAATGCCTAATACTTATACACAAGCCAAAACTGTTGGCTTTGCCAATGCTTGTTTTTCACACGATTTCAGCTAAAGAATGCAGGGTGCTTTTAAATCGAGTGTCAGAAAGCAGACCTGATCAAGACATTTTTATTACACCAGTTCTGTGTTTACAACTGCAATTAAGTCATTAACTCACAGAAGACTCCTTTGAGGAAACACTTGCAGGCACGTTGAGGGCAAAGTTTGACGGCAAGGCTTGTTTAAACCTGATTCAGGGTTCCAATGAGGAAGTGTTTTGGGTGAGGAGGGCAGGAACTGGGTGAGAATTGCCATAGGGATTAGCATGGCTATGAGAAGTAAATGTGTGGGCAAATAACTAACCAACATCTACAAGCTTTGTGTCCCTCCTCATATGCCATTTCTTCCTATCTGTACTCAATCCCGTCATTGCGACGGATCTTCCCAGATCCAGGATCTGACAAAGAATTAATCACCAGATCTCAGATACAGCTCCATAATCTGGGAAATCTATGTGCACTATATGTTTATTTTAGAATGCTGTGGTGTGTTTGTGCTTAACTGTGTTGGGCAGGGATTTGAACCCTGGTCCCTAGGTTCCAAAGTGAGACACTTCCCCACAAGACTACTTGAGGGTCTGAGCAGGAGCCCTGTGAAATCACTTGTCAATGTTGCACTGTACTGGAAATATTGATGTGTATTTTTTTGTTTTAAAAGGGGTGTAGATTTTGAACTTTGCTGATGATAAATCCTCTGAGGGGAAGAGGCAAATGTTCATGGGGTGACTAAAATACCTGCCCTACACCCTCCTAAGCCTCCCATCGCTGGACCCTCTTTCACTGCAGTAGGAGGGATGCCTCAGAAAAAAAGTCTATTTCCACCTCTGTCTGTTCGCTAAAGCAATAGTTTTGGCTTATTGGTGGCACACCGAATAACCCAAACAAAAAGAATGCTGTGCAGTAGCGCAACACCATTGAGCAGATCGTTAAGGAGCGGCATCAGTTTCAAACATGCAGAGCAAGTCTTAACTTCTGGTCTCAGCTTTTAGATAGCCCACCTCTCCAGAGATTAGCATAGCATTATGAAAGTAAACAACCTCTGAATTGGGGTGAAAGGTACGACTAGTGGCCAAAGAGAAGGTGCAATAGCTATTTGGCTTCCTATCTGTGCTCAGGGAATTGGGAGGGAAGTGGGAGCAGGGCTGAGTAAGGATTTGTCAGGGCTGGTGGGGGCCCATTTCTTTTTGATGTTTGGGGTACTGCTGGCCTTACTGATTGGAAAAATAGTCCAAGTCACCTGTGGAGTGCTTAAATCAATAATGAAGTCAAAATAATGCAGCAAGGTGGTTAGAAGCTGCATTTTATCAGTAGGTTTCTGTGTCATAAGACTGCCAATGTGGGGGTAACTACTTGGGGGGGCATTTCAACTGTAAAAGCTGAAAGGACCAGATGCCATCCCTCAGTGGGGAGACAGACAACGCAATGGGTTTATTGGCCCCACTCACTATTCACTTTCAAAACTGTCATCCAGACCCTGCCGGGTTGACCAACAGAGCCGTGGCCAGACGGAACAGGACACAAACGTTAAACGGTGCCTGGGCTGAGCTGTTTAACAAAGGCCCTGCAATTACTAACATAAAACATTTCACTGTTAGCACCTGCATTCAAATGCATACATTTTTAGATAATTGAAATCGTCATGTGGGGTTAGCACTTGCATGCTAAGGAAGTGATTAGAAGGGAAGTGGTGACATAAGACATCTCATTCTCACAGCAGTCCTTAAGTGTGACGTTTCAGAAATGAGGGCGAGAGTTACATGCTTTTAACATTAAAGCTTCACCAGGATAGTCTAATTCCATTGAGGAAAGATGTTAGATGCCCCCACACAAGTAAGTTTGCCCCCCCTCACAGCCTCTGAAGTTAGTGCCTCTCCCAACATTTGAAGTGTTAGTCTCCCCACCCCAGCCATTTTAGCCTAGGTGCACCTCTGATGCCATGAACCCACCCCTTAATGAAGTGGCCCCCAGGGCGGCTACATTTAGGGATGGGGCTGAACACACACTCACATAAAAGACTTTCACCCATGAATTCATCCGCCAGTTACACAACTCCTTACATGCATGCATACATAAAACCAAACATAGCATTGACATAAACACCAACATGCACGCATGCGTTCATACACATATACATACTAAATTTAAATAAACATATATATATATATATAAATGTGTGTATATATATATATATATATATATATATATATATATATATATATATATATATATATATATATATTTAAAATAAAAAACACTTACCTTACCTGGATGCACCCTTCAAAAGCACCCGGGAAACCACGGCACTCCGACACATAGATATGCTGCCTGACAGGAGAGAACTCCTCTCCCATCAGTCAGCGTGATCACGCTGACAACATGAACACACTGATTGACAAGAGAGAACTCCTCTCCCATCAGTCAGCGTGGTCACGCTGAGCAACGTGAACACACTGACTGACAGGAGAGGAGTCCTCTCTTGTCATTCAGCATGTCCACGTTGTCAGCTGAATAACGGTAGGCAGCAGAGCTCACTTTTGAGCCCTGCTGCCTCCCATTATTTTGCTGTTTGTTGCGGAGCCCAACAGCTTCGCAAAAAACAGCAAAATCATTGCAGGGGCAGCACAGTCTCCCCGTGTGAATAAAAGGACATGGGTGGAGTGTGCTGACTTCTGCTTAGGAGAGAGTGCAGCGAGGCCCCCAGCAAGCGCGAGGTCCGGGGCAGTTTGCCTCCCCTGGACTTCCCTCGTGACGGCCCTGCGCACATTCATACCCATTCATTACACCACTAGTCTCATATTCACTCCACATTCAGCCATCATCTGCATACATTCACTCACACATTCACAAGCATTCACTCACTGTCACTTCCACCAGGCCCACCTAACCCTGTCTTGCATGCATGTACTGCACTCACAATCGTGCCCACACATTCACAAGCACATAATCAGTCACATACATGCACGAAACTATACATGCACACTTCGTTATTGGTTGTTCCATTGAATAAAATGCTGCTCCCGCGCTCTCCACAGTTCTTCCGGAGGTCCCGCCCACACGGC
Organism: Ambystoma mexicanum; assembly: GCF_040938575.1. NCBI lineage: Eukaryota > Metazoa > Chordata > Amphibia > Caudata > Ambystomatidae > Ambystoma > Ambystoma mexicanum. The sequence goes on along the minus strand of NC_090926.1, from coordinate 1,204,617,259 downwards.
ATCCAGGCCGGTAGCAGGGAACGGTGTTACTCTAACTCTAGGTACTATCAGAAGCAACACCATGCATATGCGTGAAGTGTAGCCTCTTGCATATAATATCTGGTTTAACTAACTCTACAGCACACTGAAAACAAGCATTGGCAAGGACAACAGTTTTGGTCTTTTTTGTAGGCATGGAAAAGGCATTTGCCAGGAACTGCCATCGTGCAAGTACCTGGGCATATATTAGCACTTCCCAGTAAACGCCTAGTACTTACACAAGCCAAAACTGTTGGCTTTGCCAATGCTTATTTTTAACAGGACTTCCATGAAGCAGATGCACAGTGCTTAGAAATCGAATAGCTGTAGGCAGACCTGGTAAGACATTTTTATTACACCAGTAGTGCATTTACAGCTCAAAATAAGTCATTACCTCTCAGAAGACTGCTTTGAAAAACACTGGCAAGCACTTTGAGCACAAAGACACTTTACCCTTTGGTCTTGGGAGGATAGCTCACGGGCAACGTTCTCGCCTTGGAAATACAACGACGTGGAGCAACATAGGTTTGATCCCCAGGTCTACGCTTAGAAACCTCTGGGTATTAAGCACATTACAAATAACCAATTACAATTACAAAGTTGTATGGTAAGGCTTGACAAAGCTAGCCCAAAGAGATTTCATGGGGATGTGTTTTGGGAGGTGTGGACACTGTGGCGCCTCTGCCAGAAGAAACAATTGCAGAGCCATTCGCATCATAGGGGCTGCACCAGGGACCTTCCTTCACCAAATTGCCTGGCGTCGCAATACCAAAGCAGACATAAGATTTTTTTAGATACCAACCACATTTTAAGAATAGAGCTGCCGTAATATGCCATGAAGAATAGACTTTCCCCTATCAGAGACACAGTGGCAAAGCTATGTAAGATGGCTAGCAGCATCATTTGTGAAGGCATGGTAGGTTGGGTCAGACCACCCGTCTACCCTGGCAGCACTTCATTGCATATGTCGAGCGACACCTTGGGTATACCCCGGAGAGCTCAAGGAATGAATACTCCTTCTGAAGCACTTAACCCCCTTGTTTGTTGCATTGCTGATGTTTTTACATGGCCACTCCATATTTCATCCAGTTTTTATTTATTTCGTTTGTTACTCGCCCAGACTCTGGGGTATCACGGCGAGGCTACAGACAGCTTATGAACATTTCTTGCACAGTGCTGCAGTAAGACAATTAGAACATAACATTAAAGAAGGTTTATAAAAACAATACGTTTGATAGTCGTTGGGTGGATCAGTCTTAGGAGTATGAGGTAAGGAAGGCAGAGTCAATCAGAATTTGTTGAATAACCAAGTTTTCAGTGATTTTTTGAAGCTGTTGATGGTTTCCTCATTTTTTATTCTGAGTGGTAGTGAGTTCCACAGGGTGGGAGCCAGGACTCTGAAGCTGCTCCCTCCTGCTTCGGTACTTTTGTGGCGCAGTATTTCTAGTAGTGCCTTATTATTCGATCTGAGTGCTCGATTGATGTGTTTTTTTATTTGTGGCATTGTTTAAGTAGCTAGGGGCTTTGCTAGAGAGGCATTTGTAAACCACACATAAAGTTTTGAAAATAATTCTAGCTTTGATGGGTAGCCAGTGATTTTCTCGCCTCACGTTGGTGATGTGGTCGGATTTCCTTATGCCTAAAGCTGCCCTAAGTGCTTTATTCTGAAGTAATTGTAGTTTACTTGTATTTGCGTTGGAGGTTCCGAGGAGGAGGACATTACAGTAATCGAGCTTGGTTCAGATCAATAGTCTGGCTAGTGTTATGCAATGTATTCTGTTCGCTCGGGTGGTCTGCACCCTCTTAGCACCTTTTGTGGTATATTTTGCCCTTTTGCTCATTTTATCTGCGCTTCCACACCTCGGGCCCGCGCACTGGTGGATCTAAGCTGCTCCGCCGTTTTGTGCAGGAGCGGGCTACACGTGCACATTTTCTGATATACACAATCTCATTTTTCACATGTGCTAAAATATGTTTTGTGACTCAGCATTAGGCCACTGAGATTGGTTTGCCCATCGAGAAGGCCTAAAATTCCCAGAATGCAAGTTCCTATTTACTAAATATTCAGGTTTGACTGAAGGTTTCAAACAGGACACGGGGCACGTGTCAGCTATGAAATGGAGTGCTTAAAAGTGTACCGTTTCTGTGTGCAGAGGCCCATCACTTCCAGGAAGCCTCGGTGGACTCCAACAGCCTGGTGACTGAGGGAGCCATGGTTCTCTTTATTTATTTATTTTTGTATTTTTTTTGCATTTTTAAAGCGCTCACAAAGCCCGTGGGCATCGAGGCGCTGTTACAGGAATTGTTTTTGTTTAGTTGCGTAATTGTCTTAGTTGCATATTTATAACGCGCTTAAACACCCAAAGGTTTCTAAGCGCGGACCCGGGGATCGAAACTCTTGGTCAATGTTTGTTGGAATCCTGATTTTGGCAGGAGATCCTCACCGTCAGGCCCAGAATAAATATCACATTGGGATGGGACTACAAGCAAAACGAAGCACTGCGGCAAAACCAGTAACATAAAGGGCCAGGACAGAACTATCAGCAAAAGAATGCACTTTATCAGTGCTAACCATTGTCCATGTCATTTAATGTTAGTTACTTGTATATGCGGAACTGCGTTGGGAGTTTGGCACCCTCCTTCCTGTCCCAATTCACCTTGCTTCTTAAGCTATATACCAGTGAAGTCTAAAACCACAAGTCCCAGAGTGCACTTTGCATGGACCTTTGCTCGTGAACTAGATCCTACTTGATTTTGCAGTAGGGTGCACTGGTGCAGGGTGGGAGCAAACTCTTCAATTCACATTCCCCAAGAGACATCGAGTGTTGCCATGTCAGGAGTCTGCAACTCATCCACCCCTGATGGCATTTCCAAAGAACTCTGGTACTTGTAGTTGCATACCAGGCTGAGCTATTCCTGGCGTCTCAGAATTCAATTGTTTTGGACAAAAGAATAACAAAATATATATATATATATTATAGCGGTCGCAGAGGCCAAGCAAAGAATCGCAGAGGGACCACTAGGGGCCTCCATCTATGCAGAGATGGAACAAAACATTAGCTTGCAAAGTCCCATAGACCTCTTCATCTGGTGTTGCAGCGCGAGATGATTTGCAAAGGAAAGCCAACGGCACGGATCATTCTCAAAATGAAAAAAAAAATGTCACTGGCTGGAGGAACAGAATGAATAGCATGTGGGCCTGGAATTGCTTTTGCATCTAAAAGTCCATAAACATTCCTGGAAGTAGGAGAGACAAGGGGTTGACAACAGTACACATTCTGAGAATTGCACCTCTGAATTACAAGTTTCTCAAACTGAAACTCATCACGTCATTTCTGTAATGTAATGCGTCTTCGGTTTTTGTGTTAATGGAACTTTTATTCACATCATGCATAATGAGGTATCAGACACGCCCTAACCAATCTTCCTAAATAGATGTTATTTTCCTTGACTAACGCCACTGGGATCACCGAAAAGTGCTGGGTGTGCACCACAAGATGCACATGGGTTATACACAAAGGTTGGACAAAACCTGCGAAATCGTGCACCTGGACCCTAAGCACCAAAATCTATAGGGTGAGAGCCGGGTGCGCATTTTCTCCCAGGAACCAGCGCTCATGCCCTGTGGCTAACCATACATTACTTGCAAGCAAGGACGCAGCCTAGTCTATAATATAAGGGGAGGTCTTATTGTGAGATTTCCAAACAAGCAAAGGGCGTACACAACTAGAATGGACGCACAAGGAGTCGGAAACCAAACTGAATATTAACTACGACCCCACAGCGATTGCTATGCCTTCATACCTGCCATTATATTGCTCTACATGTGCATGATTTATTTTTGATTTCATTTTTTAAATGTGTAAAGCGCACTAGCAGCCCATGGTTATCGAGGCGCTGTGAAGTTATCTCTTCTATAATTATTCATGCTTGAACCAGTTTGCGGGGAAAGTCACCTCACTCAAATATTTTATCTTTTACAGCAATTTATGGAGGAAAAACTTCAAGGGCTCAAATCAGGCAAAGGCTTAAAATAGAAATAGAAAAAATACTTTTTCTCCCCATGTGTGAGAGCAGGCCCTCTCACACTGGTCATCTGCTGATAAACAGAGAATAGCATCGGAAAGGGTGGGAAAAACCATTACCCTATGCGCTTAAATGAGCATAACATTTTCATTTTTTCGCATGTCAATCATTTGCAGTGCCAGTGCGGGGTGGGATAGTAATGCTCGCCTCCATTTCTTTAATAGAAGCAAGACTCCCTGTGCAGTAAGCAGGACAATCTTCATTCTATGTCAAGACCGGAGGCGAGCATTATGCTTGTTCTAAGCTTAGTACTACTGTACCCACTATCGAAACTAGTGGCTTGAAATAAAAGGTGTTAAATGAGCTGTCATTTGACCAGTCTGCTGCTTTTAATATGTCTACTAGGGCTACGCCTGCTGCAAACACCTTGGAAGCCACGGCCCCTCTAACTGAGTGCGCTCCTAACCACGTCAAATCTATGCCTGCTTGCTGCATTATCTCGTGCATCCATCTGGCGATGGTTGCCATTGCTACTGCCGTGAATGGCTTCTTGATTAATAATTGTGTCCCGCCAGCTGGACAGAATTCTAGTGTCCTGGATGCGTACTCTCGGATACACTCCGCTACATATAGCTTCGGTGCAGGTAGGGATATGATATGGAATACGAGTATGTCTTCGTCCTCCCAGTCAGTGTAAAAGTGACAACTTCTGGCCCGTAGACTTTTTGTTCACGTCCAACGCTCTAACGTCCGAGACACTTCTGCAAGACACTAAACACAATAAAATAGCTACTTTCCTAGATAATTGCGAAATGGATAGATACTTGTTCGCTGGTCAGGTGGTCAGGTACTGGAATATTACATTCACGTCCCATAACAATGAGTACTTAGATGCTGGAGGAGTTTGAAATTGCGCCCCTTTCATCAATTTAGACACCGCTGGATGAACTCCCTCGGTAAGCCATCAACGGGTGCGTGATCTGCTCAAAGAAAAAACAATCGATATACATGCATGGTCTTGAATGCTTTGCCCTCTAGTCGGAGCAAAGCTAGGAAATTAAGCCCCGATACTACAGGGGTAGACATGGGAGAAATATTCCTCCTTTGACACCTTGTCTCCCATCTGCTCCCTGCAGCGTCATAGCGTCTTCGTGTGGATGGGCCCCATGATTCCATGATGAGCTGCGCAGCTTGTCCTGAAATGCCTGGCATGTTCCATCTTCTCCTTATACCCTACACGCCATTAACGGGAGCGTGCCCTTCACTCTCATATGATGAAACGACCCAGCTGTGTCTGTGAGGAAGTGGGCGCCTGATGGGAGAATCCATGGGGAATCCGAGGAAAGTTCCATCAGAGCAGGAAACCAGACTTGTGACTTCCAAATGGGTGCTATTATCACATATCGCTTTCTCTCTGAGTATTTTCGCTAATACTCTGCTCTGCTCATCATTGTGAATGGGGGAAAGGCATAGTGCAACTCCTTGAACAGACTTGCAGGAACGCGTCTGTCCCTTGCGAGCTCGTGTCCAGACTTCAGCTGCTCAACCGACTCACTTTCGTGTTCAGTCGGGACGCAAACAGATCTGTGTGAATCGGTCCCCACAGTCGATATATCCGCTGGATATATCTTGTCGAGTTTCCAGTCGCTGGAATCTGTCAGGTGACGAGAATCCCAATCTGCCACTACGTTCAGTGTTCCGGGGAGGTATTCCGCCATTACAGCTCTCCCTGTCTACTGAAGGGGGGTATCTGTACTTCTGCCCTTTATATGGTAGGGTAAAGGCACAGAACAACCCAAGCAAGGCTCTCAATTGGGTAGCTTTGGATGAGAAGACAGGCTTAAGCTTTCAGGAGGTGATGCAGGCAGGTTCTTAAGTACAGTGTTTCCCCAAAGTCCCCACAACGGAATGTCCACAAACTATGTTAGGTGATAACACAGCTTCTTTATATAAAATAAGGTTTTCTACTATTACCAACAGTATATACACATAGATAATAACACTTTGTCCATCAAATACTAATTCAGGGAATGGCAAATATATACACTCTTTGTGGTACTGCACTAACTGCAGACAGTTTGAAATGGCTGGCAAATTCTTAAATAAGGTGTTACCTGCATAGAATAGGAAGGAAATGCAGGTTAGTTATGAACAGTGGCAGAATGCTTTCTTTAGACTAGACAAGTAATTCAGAGTGGGGATACCCCCAACTGGGCAACCTGTAATAGAAAAGGTAGGGAGTAACTTATGTTGTCTTTTACAGCCCCTTCCAATCTTATTTATTTATTTTTTATTTATTGCATTTGATACGCCCAAACCCTTAGGCATCACGACGTAGTTACATACATTTTAGGAGCTTGTGAAGTTGCATATATTTAGAACATCTTGAGCAGTTACATTCCTCATAGTGTTCTTGAGCAGTTACATGTATTTTGGGCAGTTACAGACAGTTGCATAGATCATGGGTGTAATGAGCATTTGCATAGGTAAAAACATGCTGTATTGGGCTTGCGCTATTAGAATTTATTAAACAGCCAGGTTTTGAGTAACTTCTTAAACTTCAGGAAGGATGCTTCATTAATAAGGTGTGTGGGGAGTGAGTTCCAGATGCGGGGAGCTGCTATGGGAAAGCTTGTGTTACCTGCTCTGGAGGTTATGAATCGTGGGATGTGGAGATGTGTGTTGGCACTGGATCTGAGCGTCCTTGCTGTGGCTTTGCGTGAGATGCTTTCGCTGAGGTAGATAGGGGCGTTGTTTGAGATGCATTTATGGGTGATGGTCAGGGTTTTGTGTAGAATTCTGGCATGTACCGGTAATCAGTGGGCATCCCTTCTGTGTTGATTAATGTGCTCTCTTGTGTTAAAGCCCAGAGCTGCTTTAAGGGCTTTGTTTTGAAGGAGTTGAAGTTTATTTAAGTTTTATTTGGAGGTGCCTAGCAGTAGGACGTTGCAGTAGTCTTTCTTAGTTAGGATCAGAGCTCTGGCGAGAGTGAGGCAGTTCTCAGTGGAGAGGAAAGGCCTGCTAAGTGAGATGAGTTTGGCTGTATATGCCGTGGAGGAGGACAGTGCGCCAATATGATTATTCATGGTGAGACTGGAGTCAATGTGAACTCCTACAGTTTTGACCCTATTGGAGATGGGGATAGGGGTGCCGTCTATCACTATGGATGCATCGTCCGGGTGGGGTTTACTGAGTCTGGCTGGGGAGCCGACTATGAGAATATGTTTTTTTTCTCCATTAAGACAAAGGCTGTTGTTGGCCATCCAGGTTTGGATTAGGGAGTAGATTGGGCCTCATTACGACCCTGGCGCTAATGGGTTAACGGCGCCGTAAAAGGCTGCGGTGCTGTTAACCCATTAGCGCCTTACTACGAGGTCCCTTTGCAGGACCCGACCTGAACGGCTGGTCTAGACCAGCCGTTAACGTAGGGACCCGCAAAGGGACCTTGGTGCTAAGTACGGTACCGCAATTTGCGGTACCGTACTTAGCGCCTTCCCCAGTCCCATTGAGCCCTATGGGGCAAAAATGGGAATGGGGAAGTGCCAATGTTCAATGGGGAATTACCGCCCCGCCAACCTTGGAATGGGGTGGTAATTCCCCATTGAACATTGGCGGACTTGTTACGATACCGGCACCAACCATGGTGCTAATAGCGCCATGGTTCAGCGCCAGTATCGTAATGAGGGCCATTGTGTTAATGGTTACTGTGTCCTGTTCAAGGTTACTTGTGATGAGAATAAGAATTTGTGTGTCATCAGCGAAGTTTATGTAAATGACTCCCATGGCGTCTAGTGCCGCAAAGAGTAGCTTTGTATAGGCGTTGTAAGGTGTGGGGGAGAGACAGGATCCTTGTGGTACTCTTAGTGGTACTATGATGGGGTCAGCTGTTTCATCCCCTAGGGTGACTCTTGAAGTACAATCGGAGAGGAAGGATGTTTATCCAAGTGGTGGCTTTCTTAGAGAAATGGAAGTTTGTGGTTGGAGTTTGGCATAGTTGTCATGATCGACTAAATCGAAAGGCCGCAGAAAGGTCTAGAAGTAGAAGGATGCACAGTTTGCCTGAGTCCCTATGGCGTCCATCTGTTTTTTTAGGTCAAGAAGGACGGTCTCAGTGCTATGTCTGGAGCGAAAACCTGATTGTCTGTCCCCTAGTAGTTGGTTCTGTTCTAAGTGGGTTTGTACTTGGGTGTATGCTATTTTGTCGATGATTTCTAGGAGAAATGGCACTGTTGTGATGGGCCTGTAATTTGTGGGGATTGTCGGGTCAAGAGTTGTTTTTTTAATAAAGGGTGTGACCCAAGCTACTTGGATGGATGCTGATATTTCACTGGGGTTGAACGATATGTTCACGAAATCGGTGATGATAGGTGCTAGGGTGGAGGCGCAGTCTTTGACTACTTTAGCAGGGATGCCATCGCCTTTGCAGTTTGATGGATTGAGGGCTGCTATTGTTTTGAGGACCTGGTCCTTCGTGACTTGAGTGAAGTGGAATTCGGGTACATCTGATCTGGTGGTAGTACATACAGGGTGAGGGGTGTTAGCTGAGAGCTCTAGGAGCTTTTTTTGCGAGGCTATTTTGCATTGTAGTGTGTTCACTTTGGAGGACAAAGCATCCTGAATGGTAGTGCGCCAGGCTTTGCTGGTGTTGATGGGGCAGGGAGGTGAGATAGGGGATTCTAGTTCTCTGAGAATCGTGAATAATTCTTTTGTGTTGGATGCTGCATTGGAGATAAGTTCATTAAGTGAAGCTGCTTTGTGGGTGAGAACACTAAATTTATAGACTTTGGATAGTTGTTGGAGTTTGTCTTGGAGTTCGGGAGAGTGATTCTTTCTGCGTAATCATGTTCAATAACGTTGTGCTTTTTTTAAAAAGGTTCTACGACCCCCAAAGTACCTGAGAGGCCACAGGAGAACAGGACCCATGATGAATCAGACACCCCTGGACGACTCCTGAGGCTATAAAATGCTCTTCCTCGTCACAGTACCTTTGGGTCCTGGGCAGGCGAAGTGGCAGAGTTTCTTGGCTTTACTCGACGATTCCCTCTGAGGATGAACCCCTTTTGGAAGATGGAGCCACTGGGATGCTGAGTACAAGAATAAAAAGGAACCAAAGTCTTACTGAATGGCAGCAGTTTGGCTCTTCGCAGTGCTCTCCTTTGGTTGACGATTATTCCGACTGTAGTAGTCTTGTGAAGAAGAAACTTGCTGTGGTCTCCTTAAAGGCTTGGTGGATGAAGATAAGACCCCTGGGGCCCTTTGATGACTTCTAGCGACGACGGGTGCATAAGTAACTTTTGGTGTCGGGTTTCGGAATATTGCGGTTTTCCGACTTTCGGTTCTTCGGTGCTGCAGCTGCAGCATGGACCTCTGGATGGCTTCTGGCAACATGGACTCAACCACTGGGGTGGACCTCAAACCCTCACCAAGTCTGAACCCTCGGGATGACTTCAATAGCTTCTGGTGGCAGGAAGCCCACCGGTGGACCTTTCACGTCACCCAAAGACTTTGGAATATTTGCAGCTCCAGGTGTCCAGCAGCACTATGCCAGGGTACCCCCCTCTTCTGGGCGGTCAAAAGCAATGGCTTCCAGCAGTCACAAAACACACCTCCGGACCCTGGGCAACACCAATGGATTTCTCTGGCTCGAGATGTCTGGCATTCCTCCTCTGGACCTCGAAGACCCCTTCTCTGGACGGCAGGCACACAGGACTCGATGAAGTGTAGCAGTTTTGCACAATGGTCCCTCATATCTCGGGAGTGGTCTCCTTTGCAGGTCCTCTATGGATTAGTCCTTGGGAGACACAACAGCTCTCGGATTGTTGAAGAAATGCAGCAGCAGACTTCTCTTCCAGATGGGCTTCAAGAGCAGCTTCTTCTTGCTAAGCTTCAACTTCAGCTACTGAACAAATTGTTAAGTGAGAGGTCCCCAGATATACACACCTGCCCCTCATTCTCTCTGCCTGAGCCAGGCTCAGTCAGCCAATCACACAGTAGGGCATTCATGCAGGCAGGCAGCCAATCTGGCTCACAGGCATTCAGGCCATTCACTCCACCCAGACACCCATATCAAATGATGTGGATTGGAGCAAGTAACCAGCCTTTCAGAACACTACACTGCATTCATGTCAGTTTCAGGCAGGGATGTCCCATTCATTGTGTCTCACACACACAGCAACCAGACGCCCACAACAGAGAATGTGAGTTCACTTCAGACTTCATTCACACAGATCCCACCCCAAGGGTGTACCCACAACACACAACAGCTGGGAAGGCTCCAGTCAGCCTGACAGGAGGCAACCCCAGAGCCATATATGGTTTTTCCACCCAACAGCCAGTCAGGTAGAAACGGAACAAGAGAGACATATATGATGTTTCCACCCAACAAACATTCTGGAGGAAGGGACAGAGTCAGGGCTTCCCAGGACTTTTGGAAAAAAGGTAAACGGCAATAGAAACCAAGAGGCCACAGGGGCCATCTTGCCTCCTAACAGGAATCCATTGATTCCTAAAACAGGGCCTGGGTGTCCGACAAATGGAGGACACTCAGAGCCAATGTCAAGTCAGCTTGTAGCTATCACCAGCCGATGCCCTGCTCTGTGGGCAACACACAGGTTCCCAAAACACACATAAGGGGTACCAGGATGTACCCCCACCCATGGGTGCCATAAGGGTATCCCATGGGTGATCTTCACCAAAAGATAAGAATGAAGAGCTGCACTTCCAGAGGTCCATGTGGGACCTCAGTGGCAGAGAACATAGAGAAAACACACACAGAGAAGTGGTAGGACAAGGTCAGGAGGCCCTGTCCCTCCAAAAGGCATTTCCAGCATCACATGCACCACCCCCCAGACTGAGGTTAGGGCAACTGATCTCCCACAAGATTGTTACCCTCATCCAGATGGTCAACATGCCTTCTGGAAAGGCCATCTGCATTATCATGACTCTACCCTGGCCTATGTTCAATGGTGAAGTCTAGCCCTTGCGGGCTAATGGACCACCTGATCAGTTTGAGGTTTTCGCCCTACATCTGCATAAACCATTTTAAGGGCTTATGGTCAGTTTGGACCTTAAAGGCAGGCCCTGTAAGGTAAGGTCTAAAATACCTAAACACTCCTTTTCAACTGTGGCCTACCTAGATTCCCTACCCTTATGTTGACTACTGATGAAAATAATGAAGTGTTCTCTCCTTTTGTCATCTAACTGAGACAAGACAGCTCAAATTCCAGTGTCACAGGCATCAGTTTGCACAATAAAGAGTTTGCTGTAGTCAGGGGCACACAATACGGTTGCCCTGCACTGACTTTCCTTCAAGCCATTAACGGCCCTTTGCTAGTCTTCACTTCAATGAGTCCTCCTAGGCTGTTTGGGTGATGTCAGAGATGTCAAAGGTGTAGCTACGGTGCCATAGTTTATGTTTAGGTAGTACCCAGTGAGGCCCAAAAAAGCTCTCACCTGGGTTTGAGTAGATGGAGTCTCCCAGTCCTGTACAGCTTGCACTTTACTAAGGATCGGTTGGATGTGACCCCCTCCTACGTCATGACCAAGGTAGGTAACCTTGCCCTGTGCTATTTGGCGCTTGGTTGCCTTGATAGTGATGTTGACCCTTTTCATGGGTTGTAACACCTTATCCAAATGTGTCAAATGCTCTTCCCCGGTGGCACTGTAGACAGCGATGTCGTCTAGATAGGCCACACAAAAGGCATCCAGCCCATTGAGAGCATGATTGACTAAGCTTTGGAAGGTGGCAGGTGCATTTTTTATCCCAAAGGGCAAAACCCTAACTGGTAGAGCCCTACTGGGGTTGAATAGGGTTGAAAGCCATTTCCTCCTTGGCTCAGTCAGTCAGAGCTATTTGCCAATAACCTGATGTGAGGTCAAAGGTGCTCACAACCCTGGCTGCACCCATTCTGTCCACTAGCTCATCAGCCCTGGGAAATGGGTGTGCATCAGTCTTGGTGACTGCATTGACTCCTCTGTAGTCCACACAGAACCTATCCTTGGGACCTCCCTTGGAACTTGCCTTGGGGACAAGGACCACAGGGGTTGGACCAGGGGCTGGTTGAGGGCTCAATGATACCCATGTCCAACATATTGGGAAGCTCTATCTGGATGTGGTTCATTACAGTGTCTGACATCCTGTAGCATCTGTTTTTGACAGATACACTGTCACCAGTGTCAATATCGTGCCTGGTGTCAGTGAGAACGGAGGGGCATACTGCTGGGGCAAAACCCTGCAGGTCCTCCGCTGCCCCGGTGTCAGATCTGGAGAGAGTTGCTGTAACGCTCACCTGATTCCCACGGAGGTGCGGGTCTTGGCAGGAAGCTGTCTGTGACTCGAAAAGTGATGTGCAGGACTCGATTGGCTTCTGGGGTCGAACCTCTTCGCACTGTGTGTCGGACTCGAAGAGTGAGGTTTCTGCAGGTGAAAGAATATGGGGGTTAATGGTCTGGGTAGTTGAATGTCCCTCTCTCTCTCTCTCTTCCCAGCTTTTTCGTAGAGCCCCCAGGTCAACGTGCTCACCTTATATAGGTGAATGCTGGGCTCTCCATCTGCGTCTGGTGCAGGGTGCCGTTGCCAGTTCCTTCACTGGTGAAACATAGGCCTCTTGAATTCAGAGGATGGTTACCGTCGTTATCTGCACGAGCGATGAGTTTCTGGACACCTTTTGTCTTTATAGTCTTTAAATGCGTGGCACGTTTATATGCAGACTCTATATAATGCTTTTCCCTTATGTATTGCAGGGCTCTTGAGATGGAAGATGAAGTGAAGCGCCTGGAAGTTCGTAAGTATGGCAAGCGCTCCTCTAACTGTCTCTTTCCTTGCAGCTTAGTTCGTGTTAAAGAGACGCCGGAGTATTTGCAGGCGTTTTATTGCGACGAGCGTGATGGATGTAAGTAAATACCTGCTTAATGTCTTTTCTTTTGCCTTTCAGATGTTGGTTTGCAGCGCCGGAGTCCGCGGAATGCCAGTAAGTTGTTAACGATACTTTGTCTTTGCAGGCGGCGATGCAGAACGAAGAAATCCGGAATTCACAGCGTGCCGGTAAGTATGGCAATGCTTTTGCCTTTGCAGGTGGAGATGCGGCGTGAAGAAGCGGCCGCAGCCGATGGATCAGGTGAGTAAGTACTGCGTGTAAAGTTCGCCTTGCTAACCTGTTGTTTCTGTTCTTTGCAGGTGCTGATGATGTCTGGATACTGAAATGGTAAGTAGGATTCTTGCAGGTCCAGGATCAGAAGAAGAAAAGCCGGAGCAGACTCGGTGAGCGTTCTGCTGCAGATGCAGAATAACGCGAAGCACGCTTCATCTGTCGGGTGTGGTTTAAATAGCCTTGGAGTGATGAGGCGTCTTCTTCCACGGCCCCGCCTAGGTAAGAAAAGAGTTCCAGTTTCCAGAAGAGTTCCAGTGCTGTATCCAGGGAGTGGAGCTGCCCCACCCAGGTAAGAAAGTAGTTCCTGTTCTTAGATAGCTTCTAAGTGGCTGGTAAGTAAGCAGCATGGTCTGCTGCAGGTAGTAAGTCCACCCAAGCATCCTCACACCTATTATGAGCCCGGCGCTTTCAGTACCGGGACCAATGGTTTTGATGAGCCTGGTGCCACCGGCGCCAGGACAAGGTCCAAAAGGTCCCAGTGGGGACCGGCTGGTGCCTAGGATTAGGGTTAGGGGCCTGCTTCCAAGGACGTTGGGCTGGTCCTGGCTCCTTGGAAGCAGTGATCATGACAGTTGCATCCCCTCCACTGAGCCATCCTGAGGGTTGCTATGCAGAAAATCAGGAAGGGGCTCACTCTCATCCTCTTGTTGCTCTGAAACTAGCAAGAGGCATGAGACTTCTCTCCTGTGGAAAGGTTTGAGGCTGTTGACATGGAATACCTGAGGGGCTACCCCAGGGATACCCATGTCCACCAGATAATTCACTTCACCCATCTTGGAGATTATCCTGAAGAGCCCAGTCCATTTATCTGACATAGCCAGAGGCTCAGTAGGCTCCATCACAAGGATCTACTGACCAGGAGTTCAATCCACTTGTGAGGCTTTAACGTCATGCCAGTACTTGTTTAATTCTTGGCTTGCCTTAAGATTTGCTGATGCTTGGCCCATCGCCTATGCCATCCTCCTCCTGTGGCCTAACACATTGTCCCCCACTTACTTGGCAGGACCTGGAGGGGTGGCTTCCAAAACTTCTCATACTAAGGCAAGGGGCCCCCTCACTAAATGTCCGAAGAGGAGCACAAACGGGCTGAAACCAACACCTTCTTGAGGCACCTCTAAGTAAGCAAACAGCAGGCATGGTAGGAGTAGATCCCGTTTCCTCCTTGGGGGTTCTTCCAAAGCACCCAACATGCCCTTGCAAGTTTTATAAAATCTCTCAACCAGACCATTGGTCTGAGGATGGTAGGAGATGGAGAATTTATAGGTTACACCACACTCCTTCCACATAGCTTGCATGTATCTAGACATGAAGTTGGTTCCTCTGTCAGAGATCACCTCTTTAGGAAATCCAACTCTGGGAAAGAGACCCAGCAGAGCCCTGGCAACCACTGTGGCTGTTACGGTCCAAAGGGGCATAGCCTCAGGTTACCTGTTGGCATGATATACCAGTACCAGGAGGAACCGGATAGAGTTTGCTTGGTGACTGACAGACTTAGTTTGTGTCCTGTATAACAAATGAAAAGTTGGTAGTGTTGTCGCAACTTTACCATTCTTGAAACATAAAAGCTTAGAGCTCTCCTCGGATCGAGTCTATGACATCTTTCCTCTTTGTTGCCAGGATGAGGTGGAGGATAAAAGGCCGGAATCACAATTTCCTGTGCTACATGGTAATCTGATACAATCTTAGGTAGAAAAGAGGGTTTGACCGTAAGGACCACCTTTTCCTTGTAAAAGGCGGTAAACAGAGGTTTATAGGATAATGCCTGCAACTCACTCACCCTGCGGGCTGATGTTATTGCTACGAACAAAGTCGTTTTTTAAGTTAGCAACCTTAAAAGTTCGGAATGGAGCGGCTCGAAAGCAGCACACATCAAAAACCTTTAAACCAAATTCAGGTCCCAAGTTGGTATTTGCACACCTGCACTGCTCCCCTGGCAACCCATGCACTCAGGGCTGTTTCTGTATCCCTTCGGCCCCCTACCAGCACTTGACACCTGATGTCTGCACTTACCCTTGCACTTGCCACCAGCTGGCCGCACTTTTTATTTATTGTTTTTATTTATTTTACTGTTTATCCTATGTACTGCACTTTCCCCTCCCCCTTTCCCCTTGCACTTTTCCCATTTCCCCCCTCCCATGCACTTGCACAATCTCAATGTCACCTGGCTTAGTAAGATTGTTGTTTCTGTCTTCCCTCTGTTCCCCCTCCCTTGCCTCGTCGCGGCTTGAAACACTTGTGTATAGGTACGCTATAAATCCCATATCATATCATATCGTGTTTGGAATGGTGTAGGAGGAAACACATTTGTTAGTCCTTTAAGAAATGGAGTTATTAAGGCTATTTTGAAGTCGGATGCTTCCTCCGATGTGCTCTTGAATATGGAAAGTGCTGCTAGATAACCTTCGACTGTTCCAATCTGGAGGCCCAGATTTGCCAGATGTAGCAGAAATGATAACACTGTAGGTGCATCGCATTGAAAAGGGTCCACATCTATCTCCCTACACCGGCTGCTGAACTTGTTCCAACAGCAGCGGTATAAGGATTTTGTTGCTGGCCTTCTGGCCGAAAGCAAAATTTCCATTGCGTTATATGGGAGGTCCCAATTCTTGTATATCAGCCTCCCAGAAACCATGCGTGAAGGTTGAGTGTCTTGACCTCTGGATGGGGAACTCAGTCCTCTCTTTGTGGAAGACGTATTGGAGGGCAGATGGACATGTCCAGGAGGTCCGGGTGCAACATTCTTCTGGCCCAATCCGCGGCAATTAGGATCATGGATTTCCTGTACTTTGTCAACCTCTTGATCACGTGAGGAATGATGGGCACTGGAGGAAACACGTACAGGAGTGGAAACTCCAAGTCCACTACGAACGCGTCACCTAGAGCTCCTTTTGTGTTGGGGGAAATTCCCTGGAGCAGAACAGTTTGCACTTCCGGTTGTCACTGGTTGCAAACAGGTCCACTTGAGGGGTTCCCCAAAGGATGAAGTTCTCTTGAAGGACTTCCTAAGCTAGTTCCTATTTGTGGGAGACTGTGCTCTTCCTGCTCAGAGCATCCGCTGCTGTGGTCTCCTCTCTGGCTAGTTGAACTGCTGATAGAGAGATTCCTTCTTGAATTGTCCAGAACCGGAGCTGCATTGCTTCTCTGCATAGCGGTAGTGACTCTACCCCCTTCTCTTGTTGAGTAGTACATGGCCACTGTGTTGTCTGTCATTATCAGGACATTCTTTCCCCGTACAGAGGGCAGAAAGGCCTTCAGCGCTAGTCTGATTGCCCTCAGCTCCAAAAGGTTGATGTGTAGTTTGGATTCAGATGGAGATCAACAACCGCTGATTGTTAGATCATTGGCGTGGGCTCCCCACCCCGTGAGTGAGGCATCCGTCATTACTGTTATCTGGAGCCATGGTTGCCAAAACGGTTCTCCTTTCAGAATGCTGTCCTCGCAGGGCCACCACAGAAGGTCCTGTGGGACTCTGCTCTGAACCTGAAGGAGGTCTGACATCCTGCCTTAGAAATGGGACCATTGGGTCCTGATGGCCTAGTGAAGCAATCTATTTCTCAGGCGGGCATCTGGCACCAGAAAAATGCAGGATGCCATGAGGCCAAGCAACCTCAAAAAGTCAAAGGGCAGAAGACGCTGGGCACTTGAAACTTGGTGACGATCTGCAAAATGTGTTTAGACCTCACCTTGGGTGGCAAAGCTTTTCCCAAGGATGCATCGAGGACCGCTCCAATGAACTGGAGTCTCTGAGATGGTATCATGTGGGACTTCTTATAATTGAGGGAGAAGCCCTGTCTTTGGAGGGAGTGGCAGGTGATACTGAGATGTTCCCGAGCCAGTTCGGGTGAACGGGCCCGGATCAGCCAATTGTCCAGGTAGGGGTCGAAGTGAAACCCCCTCTCCTGAGGCTTGCTTCCACCACAGCCATCAACTTGGTGAAAACTCTTGGGCGGAGGTCAGCCTGAATGGCAGAACTCAAAACTGATAATAAGAACCTTCAACGGCAAACCTCAGGTACTTCCTGGGCTTGTGATGGATTGACACATGAAAGTATGCATCCTGAAGGTCCAACGATACCATCCAATCCTGGATCTAGAGAGCCTGAACAATCTCAGAAAGTTTGACCATCTTGAACGTGTCCTTCCTGAGGAACTTGTTCAAGTATCTCAAGTCCAAGATAGGTCCTCCGTCCTTCTTGGGGATTAGGAAATAGGGTGAATACCATGCTATGTTTCTCTCCATCAAAGGTACAGGCTCTATAGCACCTTTCTCTAGCAGGGTCAACATTTCCTGCAACAGCTATGGATCTGGAACATTTAGCGAATGGCTTCCCGGTGTATGATCCCGAGGTCTGTGTATAAAGGGGATGCAGTGCCCCTGGACTCCTAGTGCCCATGCATCCGAAGTAATACCTCGCCATTCTTTCAGATGCTGTGACAGTCTGCCTCTCACCGGGGTGTTGTGAGTCAAGACCTCATAGTGGTTTTTAGGTGGCTGATGAAGCGGCTGATGGTAAAGACGCCGGTGCTTGGGTGGGCTTTTCCCTCATCCACCACAAGGGAATCTTCTGTGTCCTCTTTGACCGGCCGGACCTCTCGCTCTTCTAACTGAGGAATAGTAGCGAAAAGATCTACCCCTCCAAGGTGATCCGCTAGAGTGAAAAGGGTGTTGCTGCCTGATAGCGGAACCTAAGGACTTGGCTGCCGCGTTTGAGGTCTGCAGCTTTTCAATGCTTTCGTCAGCCTTATTACCAAATAAATGGGAGCCGTCAAAGGGCATGTTAAGGAGTCTGGATTGTGCATCGGGTGGAAATCCTGAGATCCTCAACCACGCAAATCTGCGTATGAGAGTGCTTGACACCCTGGCCTTGCTGATGCTGTCAGCAGTGTCCAGACCTAATTGCAGGGACTCACACACGGCCTCCTTGCCATCCCTTATCAAGTTCATGAAGCCATCTCTTTCCTCACCTTAAGGGATGTGATCAGCCGCCATTGCAATGCAGTCCCACAGGGTGAATGTGAACTTTGCAAGGGCACATATAGAATTAGCAGACTTTAAAGCCATGCTGCTAGCCAAAAAGACTTTCTTTGCCCATGAATCAACTCTCTTATCATCCCTATCAGCGGGTATGGTTGGGTATGCAGCTTAATTAGAGGCAGATGTAGCTGCTTGCACTACTAGACTTTCCGGAGTTGGATGTATTGACAGGTAGCCAGGGTCGCTACTGGATGGCCTGTATTCTTTTCTCCGCTTTTTATTTATTGCAGGTCTGGACTCTGGAGCTTCCCAGTTTGCTGCAACCCTTTTTTGGAGTTCCACATTAAATGGTAGTATGGGGTCATATTGAGGACCTTTGTCTAATATGTCTGTCCGGTCGTCTTGCTCAACGAAGGAGGTGGTCTATTCCATCCTAGGAATTCTACTACTCTGGACATTAGGCTTCTGTATGATGCATCCATATGATCAGCCGGGTCCGGTTTTCCAAAATCTAGCTCTGGGGAGGTGTCTATCCCACTAGCTGTCTGTAGGGTGTCATGTAGCTCCCTAACCCTGGTCTCTTCTTCTGAAATAGAACATTCAGGGACAATAGTTTTCTTATGAATACTAGGAATATCCAATTGAAGACCACATGGAGGGGTTTCATCTGATGTTTCATAGCCCTCATATATTGATGTCAAGGAACTGAAAAAAACCTTTTTTGGTAGAGGTTTAAAAAATTTTCCTGCCTTTTTTGAGGCAAAGGCATCGATGAATGTACAGTTGGAGTTGATGTTTTTTGTATCTGCGTTAATGGCGTCAACAGTGTCGATGTCAGTGGCGTCAATAGAATCGACGATTTCACCTTTGCCTTGTGCTTCGAGCGACTTTGCCCTCGACTCAATGGTTTCTTTGACGATTTCTCATCTCGTCCAGTACTCAAAGACTTAGGCTTATGACCTGGGCTCGAGAGTGCGCTGTGGTTAGTCTTGCCTTATGCTTGTCATCAACCGTAGCATGGCCACTTTTCTTATCTTTCGAGGAAGATGAGGCCTGTTTCTTGAAGATTTTAACCACTTTCTTCCTAAAGAGTTCCCACTCATCTTTGGAGGAGTATTTAGTCGGGCAGACTATGCTCCTTTCATCGGAGGAAGAAGAAGGTGATCAATGCCTTCTCTTTGATTTTTTTGATGATGACGAGTGTCTGTACCTCGAGTGGGATCGTTTTTTTAAGCTTTTTTTTTTAGGAGAAGAATTTCACGACTCATGGAATGGTCCAGAATTCAAAGGAGTGGACGGGGATTTGTACTCTACGATGACATCAGCCGAGATGAAATCCCTTGAGGGACATTGAGTCATCCGTCTCGACACACAGCGTCATCTGCCAAGAGACTTTTTTTTTTTCGAAGCAGCTGAAGCTGGACACAAGAATTTCATAAGATTAGGAATACGTTGGAGGACACAATCCATTCGAATGCACCTTTTTATTTTTGCGAAGTCTGCTCTGCCAGAAGATGCCGTAGTTTGGGCTGGTAAGTACTGATCTGATAACAGTTACTCATACAGTATGAGGTTAACAAAGTCTACACACAAAGAGAATCTATCATGTGTATTCTGGGAATTGCCTGGAAGCCTGTATGATCTTACTCCTGGGCATTTAGGCTACTCCTGCACTCAAAGGTAATTAGGCCCGCCTGATTGCAACCAACATTTTACCTTCTAAGATTATTTTACAACACCTGGAGATCTTTGGGTCTTTAACCCATTTTATAAATGCTTCTTGCACAATGACGTACCAGATTTGTTGAAAACCGTCACAGTCACACCGCTGTTGAAAAAAAACAATCTTGATCCTACAGCGTTTTCCAACTACAGGCCTATCTCTGATACACAATTTCTACTAAAGATAGTTGACAAGATTGCAGCTAGTCAGTTCCAACAGCATATTGATAAATCTAACATCTTACATCGTCGGCAGTCTGGTTTTAGGACCGCACATGGGACTGAAACCGCTATGGTAGACCTACAATCGGAAATGCTAGCGGTAGTAGTTGACAGTAAAGTTAGCTTACTGATGCTTTTTGATTTTTCTGCAGCCTTTGATCTTGTAGATCACGTAAAACTCCTAAAATGTATACAGGAAAATGGAAACTGCTCTCCTGACTCAGTAAAATGGTTCCAATCATTCCTAAGTAACAGGCACTCTAAAATTACTTGGCAAAATGTATCCTCTGGTTCAGAACAGACACTGCATGTGGAGTTCCACAGGGAGCTTGCTTATCCCCTGCATTGTTTAATGCTTTTTGGCGATCCCTATGCAACCTACTACAGTCCATGGGTTTATATTTTACTAACTACGCTGATGATACCCAGATTTTGTTTTGACTAAGCGGTAACTAAGAAAAATATGCTGGTATGATCATGTCCGCATACAAAAATATACGTATCTGGATGATGGACAATGGTCTCTGTTTAAGCGGTCAGAAGACAGAACTTCTGATTTTTGGCTCTGACAATGTAAGAGAAAAACTAGGAATAGCCTACAACAGATTATAAATTGACCAGCATGAAATTGAAGTAGTCAACAAAGTAACAACATTGGGGTTACTATTGAGGCATCACTTAAGGCAGATGCTCAGGTTGCTGATTTGACTAAGAGTGTTCCCTACTATCTCAGGCTAATACGCCTGATAAAACCTTTCATCTCTACAGTAAACGGTGCTACATTAGTAAGGGCATTGGTCCTATCAAGATTATACTACTGTAACGCACTACTTGGCGGAGCAAGTAAAGGCTGTATTAAGAGGCTACAGATCCTACAAAATGATGCTGTGAGAGTAGTAAAAAATGTGTCCAAATATTAGCATATCTCACAGCATAGGAGAGACCTCCACTGGCTTCTGGTGGAAACAAGAATAGAGTTTATAACAAACGTCTTGACACACAAATTTCTATTCGGTGATACACCCAGTTACCTCAAAACGCGCATCAATGTCCATACATCAATCCGGAACACTAGATCGAAAGACACTGGGCCTCCTTGCAACTCTGGCAGTAGCCGTGCCGTCAAAAAAGGCACGGCTGCCGCCGGAGTTGCATTTTTTCTGGCACCCGTGAATGGGCAAGAACCGGGTCATGCCGAGTTAGGCGGACCCGGTACTTGCCCATTTTCCAGTGCCGGAATCAAGGGCCTCCTCATCCCCATTCTGCCCCATAGGGCTGAATGAGATCGGGACGTCGGATGCAACGGCACAACTCTGCATGTGCCGGTGCATCCGACGTGCTCTGCTCATGGGTGCCATTACACCCGCCAGGAAAAACCTGGCAGGTGAAACGGTTCCTGCAAGCGGAGCCCGTAGTATGGCGGTCCGGGAAATACGGTACCGGCATGTTTATCGGTACCGTACTTCCCAGACTGCCAAGCTCGTAATGAGGGCCACTAAGGGGACGTACTAGCCCCTGCAAGGGGCGCTCGAGGGATGTCCCACATAGCGTGGGCGCCCCTCTGGCAGCCACCCCTCCCCGCAGGTGAGGTTCCTACCCCTTCCGCTGTGTAACGGTGTGGGGAGGGCGTCCCCAGGGCGGGCATTTCTGGCCGGACCCTGGGGACGGCCTACAAATGCAGAGGACTGCAAAAGCGACCTCTTGTTTGCAGTCCTCCTCCGTCGAATTACCCACCCACCCTCACCCAATGACAGGTTATGTAGCACAAGTGGATGGAACTGGGGTAGGAGGATTCAGGTAGGTGAGGACAGGCAGGTAGGAATTGGGGGAGGGGGTCAGAGGACCGGAGTGTAAGAAGTGGTGTGGTAATCAGTTTCAAGGGTTGGCTTTCTTCGTAGGGGTATTAGTGACCAATTTTAACCGACAGTGAGGGGCAAGTGGGGGTAAAGGAAATGGTTCCAAAGGATGTCATACTGCAGATGGTTTCTAATATTACATGTTCAGATTACAGTGAGGTGTAAGTTCAAAGGAAGGTGGGTTAAATTGCTTGCTGCATATGGTACAAATTTGAATACTTTTGAAGACTGTAGGGTGGGAGTAGCGACAGGGTGTTAAAAAAGACCTGCGGGCTTCAATTCGTATTCTATTTTCATTTTTTCAGCGGACATCGAGGTGTAAGTGGATAAAAAGGGCAGGTGTTTATGGTGCTGGTGGCAGGGGGTATGGTTGTTCCAATTTTATGCATTGACTAGGGGAATGTCGGGGGGAAAAGGTATAAAAATGTTTTTTCATTCTTCACTTTGTATTAATTTATCGTTTTCAGCGGAGTTCAAGGTGTAAGTGGGTGAAGGGATTCGTGTAATTTGCTGGCTTTATATTGTACTAATTAATCCTTTCTTGTCAGAGGCGGAGTTAGGGGCAGTCCTAGCCGGGGAGGAGTTTGCCACGGCTTGAACCGTGGGCAGTTTCCCGATGGCCGTACCCGAGCCAAAGTCGGATGACGGGCATTGGATCCTTATGGACACTGGAGACTCCTCACCTTCATGTGCAGTGGCCCGAGGGAGAAGCACTCTGTGCACCAATCTGGCGCGTATGTCCGGTGCCTTGCAACATGCGTGGAGGCGGCAAGGGGACACCGGAACAGTCAGAAGCTGCCCCACCCTTTTTGGGGGCTAGGCCTTTTTTGTGGTATAGATGGTCATGAACCATGGTGCTTTAGGGCTGGGACTGCCCCCCAATTTTGTATGTATGCCCCAATAAACTGTGATCAGTGTTTCCAAAATGTAAAAGGTTGTTGGACTCTTATTCACTGACTGCTCACGTTTTGGTTTCCAAGATAGGTCATCTGTACACGACAAGGGGGGGCGCCAATGGTGGCTGACACCGCTATGCATCTGCAATGCCCCAAATTGCGCAGAATCAAAGGGAAAGACACTTCCTACCCTGTGAGAGCACCTATCACATGGAATAAGCTGCCTGCAGCCTTAAGATACGAATGAAATCTATTCACCTTTAAAAAAACATGAAAACCATTCTCTTCTCCTAAGGTTAAATCAACCTATCCTTTCCTGATACAACGCTATGTACCCAGTACCTTTCTCCGCGCCCTGATGTCTGCGGGCTTTGGGGCGTTAGAAACAGATAAATAAAAATAAATAAATAACTGGAAAACAAAAGGAAAGGCAGACAAAAGGAAGGCTGGTGTACAGTTCTTAAGTTGTTTAAAGCTCACTTTTCCTCTTCCAGTACACCAGCAGGGTTTTGTGAGTTTTTTTTATATAAAAGGGTCTAACACAAGACACTATATACACCTGCAGTGAGGTTTCAGGCACTTCCCTGCCTGTCAGGGGAGTGCCAAATTAAAGGCACGGGCAGCAACGGTGGTCGGTGCTGAGCGGAGCACCTGGAACCTTCTAGCAGGGTTTTTCAACCGGCACTCCGCTCGTGCCAGAAGTGACTGTTTTTCACCCATTAAAGAGTAAAAGGAGCCTTACGTGCCCACACACAAGGGTCCCTTACTCTAGCTTTTTTTTGTAGGTCCCCAGTGCAGCTCTCATGCTGGGGTTCCGATTTTCTTTTTGTTCATTTTCCGGTTCCCCAGAGCGGCTTCACGCGCCAGGGATGCTTTCTTCCATTGCACTGACCGGGGGTTATATTTAGAAATCATTGGCACATTTTCAATCGCACCTTCGTGCACATTGTTCTAAGACTTCATAGTGTAAAGCATCCTATTACAAACCTGAGGTTTTCACTTTAATTGTTCGCCTGTTCGTCTATCACGTTTTAGTGTTTAAACAACACTGCTAAGCCGTGCCAATGAGAGCTGCGCGGCCCAACACTGTTGTCATCGAAATTCATTTTCATGGGCTACAGGTCAAGATGCCGTTGTCAGCACCCATATCTCTGATATTTCCTTCATCGTTTGTTTTCCAAAAAATGGTCCCATGGTCTTTAATGTTGCTGAGGTAGCTCATTGGTCGCTGCATAGATAGCTTCTAATCCCAGAAAACCCGGCTCAGCCTTACAAGTACCATTGTGTTTGGCTGATAGTAAAACCTGTTATTTACAGCGCACCAAAGCAGCAACTGGCAGGGTGAAAGCACTATAAGAAAAAAAAATAAAGAGCCTGAAAAGAAATGCTTCAATGCCGAAAGACCTTCCATGGCAGCCCTGCATCTAGTGATATGAGCAGTCAGGTCCCTAGTGACATCACCTGTCACTTCTTTATAATTTAGGTTTATAGACTCAGGGGGGGACTGTGAAGAGGACTCATGATCATAGGAAATTGCCCCGGTTAGGACAGAATTTCATTTTCGGATTTCAGGGCCCCTAACCTTTGTTTTAGTGGCTTCTTTGTTTTTTTTTTTACTTTTACTGAGTGGCTAGAGGAATTTCTGCTGGAGTCCCCCTGTCACTGCAATCCCTTTCCAGGTGCGCTGCCCTTAACAGCTCATAAACCTACCAGGGCATGGGTGTCTTTAAAGCAGAAGATTTTGGTTCAGATTCTACCACCCTGAAATTCTGTTGTGAAGTAGCTTGGTGTCAGCTGTGGTTTAGCTTTGGCTACCCCAGAGGTGTAGTCAATTTTACCATGTTACTGCACCTATATGGTAGCGATGTGGGTGCTAATGGATTTTTTAAGCACTGCCGCCAGCCATTTTGTTTTGGGCCATCTTTTTGCTTAAGAGGTCCATGAGGCACAGCCAAACTGGCAGTATTGCTGATGGAGGCTCATCCTGAGCCCACAAAGGCCAGCTGGGTTTTCGTTTTGACTGACGCAGACTGGTTTAAAGTCCTCTGGACTTCCCAAACTACATCCAGTGTGTGTGGGCAAGTGTTTGATTGCTTTTAGGACTGACTGTCTGATTGCCAAAGCCTTTGTGTGTTTGCCTGTGATGTGAATGTATTGTGGGAGACCTTGTGAAACCAGAACTATGCCACAGAATCACTGACTAATTCGCAGCCCCACGATCCGAAGCTGAAATCTAAATCTGTGCCTACTTTTCTCCTCAGCAACTTTGTTATGCGACCACCTCATACTTGCCAACCCTACTGATTTAGGCAGCAGGCTACTGCTTTTTAAGCAGTCCTACCGCCTACAGATTTGGGTGGCAGATTCTACTGCTTTTTACAGGGGCAGGTAATTTATGTGACTCTAAGGCAGGCTGCTTGAGACCGGCCCAGGACAAAGCATGCAACACATTAGTCTGTCTGTGCGGTGGGCGGGTAAGTGATTACTTTGAGTGATGGCCTCAGACCAATCCACTGACCTGACAGCTGCATGACTCTGCCCTACACTCTGGCCGGGACAGGCCTTAGGTGAACCGCCAGTGACGGCAAGTGGCAGAGCGTGCCACCATCACACAGCATCTGCCTATCAGAATGCGGGGGGTATCAGTCTCCATGTTGTTCAGTTATTCATCTTGCACTGCAGGAATACATATGTTTTACCCAGGCTGCTGCTACAGAGCAGTGGCAAACGTTGCCCACCGGCTCTGCGTGATTACCTTCTGTAAAGGTAGATCATTAAATTTGGTGTTAATTTACCATGCAGAATTATACATTTTGAACATTTTAATATCTTTCCATGTTGTGTTGTTTGATTGGTTGTGTATTTTAGAATGCTCAGTGGTGCCAACAATGTATGTTTTGTATTTTAATGAGATGTCTTTGTTATGCGCAGTATTATTTTAGAAAGTTGAAATGTACATGTTTTTGGTCACAGAATGTTGACAAGTATGCTACCTAAACATTGTTAGTGCATTCGTCTTACCAATAAACGTCGTCCTAAAATAAATCACTGCTTTCTGCGCCATTCGTTTCTCTAACATGGCCGCCAAGCCCCTAGGCATGCATTGCACTGCATGGATTGGTTACTCTGACCCACGTGAGCAAACCGCCATGTTAGTCCCCCCAACCAGTGTTGCCAATTTAGCGACTTTGTCGCTATATTTAGCGACAAACGGCAGTCCCCTAGCGACTTTCTTCATGGAAAGCGACTAGCGACCAATCTAGCTACTTTCATTGGTTTGAAGACGTACACTTTTTTCTATTGGTTTGGAGACTTGCAAGTTTCCAAACCAATAGAAAAGGGTGTATGTCAACAAAATAATAGCAGTACCCCCATCAATGCACCCGTCCTTGTAGCCAGGCTCCAGCACAAGTCACGTCATGTCACTGATGCCCCCGTCCGGCCGCGAGAGGCACGCGAATGCTGCGAGATTATGCAAATTAGGCAGTGATGTCATTTAGCTACTTTTAGGACAGCCTCTAGCTACTTTCCGGACTGAGGAGTTGGCAACACTGCCCCCAACATCGGATCGTTCTGCGCCTCAATAAAAAAGACTTCCAGGCGCGTTCGATGTCAGCATCCCATAAACCCCCATAGCTCCCAGGGATAGTAATAGCAATAAACACCTGCGTGGGCGGGCATTAACGGTCAGGGAATGGCGCAGTGCCATTACTTGACCGGCAATGCTCCCCACGTTGGGGGTTATTGGGTCACACGAGTCACGCACCGTTTGCGCAAGGCAGCGCTTCTCGGGCCGGGCAGCGATGGTGTCCAGCACCAGGTCACCTTGAGTTTAATAGTTGGCTGCTGTACGAAGTACAACAGATTAGGGCGAAATGCTTGTAACAGAAGAGTGGATCAAAGCCAATGGCTCAACCTTGAAATAAAAATCCTTGTGTGGGCGGGGGGTGGTTATAATGAAAAGCACAGATAGAGGCAACAATGAGTAACTTGGTAAAACGCCAATGAAAACATTCCCGTATAGTTTGTGCTTTATTTCGACTAATTTGCTTTCGGAATTGCGGAGGAGAGAGCACAGTGTTCCTGCAAAGGCCAGAAACAATCACTCAATGTTTTCAAAGAGGCCTGGGAGGGGAGGGCAGACTAGACATGGGTTATTATGAAGCCTTTAAAGTGAAGCAAATACTTGGTCTATGGAAGGACTCGCCAGCCCCTCTCAGATTTTTTAAAAACGTTATCGGTGCCCTGCTTTGTTAAAGGAAAGCGTAACAATTAAACACTAGGCTTTGCAGTGAAAAAATGATGGTTTGTCTGTAACCATCTCAGATTTGCACATGCTAACTCAGACCCCTGGGGCAGTGCCAGTTAGTGACATGGGACCTAAATGCAACAGGCCTGTGGTGGGAGTGCAGGGTAGCAGGTGGTTTTGCTTTGTAAAACCTATTCCCCATTCCACTGACTAACCGTGCCCCCTCTTAGGAGAGGCATAGACAGGGTAAGCCCTGAGCAGGAAAGGGCCACCCAAAATCTGTAATTGCCCACTTGGCTTCAACCAAGGGCCTTTATTACTTTTAAATTGTTCTTTTGATTTCATTGAATATTTCTTTAGGTAAGGTACATGTGATTGTGGTTTTATGCGCTCTGTCTTATTACTGTTTCAATAATATGTTAAAGACACATTATGAACTTTTCTGAATTGTAATGGTCAATATGATTATTGTTATGTTAATGTTAAAGCATATTTATACCACCCGCTATCACTACCGGAGTGGTCCCCTGGCGCTATGGCGACTCTGAAAAAAAAGGGAAGGGAGGGGACGAGTTAGTTGGAATAAGCAGGAAAAGTGCAAGAGAGCAGTGATGTGCTGTTGGCAGCCTCAGCCCTGTGGGTCAGTTGGCTGGGCTTGGGGTGTTTTACGATTGGTACTCATCGTGTGCTGTTGTGCAAGTCTATGTGTGGTTTGTTTTGTTGTTGCAATGTAGTGAAGTTTGTGCGGATTGCTGTTTGTTAGGATTGTGGTTGTGTTTGGTTAGTGTTTGAGAGGTGTATTCAGGGGGGTGTTATAATGAACACAGTTATTTAATTTCGTTCTTGTCTTTAAACACATGCTTTTCAAACACTCCTTAATAAGGCAAAATTCTTTTGTCACTTAATACTTTTTGGTCTGTTTCTTTAACACAAGTCTGCACATACCACACCCACTACGTCATCTAGACAAACCAATAAGGGAGTGTTTCTGGGAGTAGAATGGATATATATGAACTTATATTCTATGACCACCTCCACGCTCCACACCGCGGATCCGTGGCGGTTTCTCGCAATGCAATGATAGGAACCAGCGTTATCTCTCGAGATTTCGTCCCAGGGGCTGATCGCGTTAGACCCACCATCTTTGGTGCACTCCACCCGTGGAACTGGAATTCCATCGACTTCACAGGAGAACGTAGCCCGGTCACCTTCAATCCACGTAATTTGTCTTGGACAGAGGGAGTCCTCCAATCTGGGACCATATAGAAAGCAAATCAACAGTGGCAGTTATTTAACTTTTCATCTTGCGTCTATACCTGTGATGGAATTCTGGCTGCGTTCTGGACCCCAGCGTAAACGCCCCTAGCCATTGAGTGCATCTTGGGCACCATGTTGAAGTGGGAGAATGGGATAACACCCTCCCCCGATCACATCCACACCATGGCCTAGGGGATCATGGCACAGGCACCCCCCACGAGAGGATTTCGCTTATTTACCAGATGACAAAATACCGTGCTTCAAAAACATGCATATACGAAGACTATGCCCATTAGTACGCCCGGGTCAAGCCGACTCCTGCAACATGGATCAGCTCGACTAGAACAACAGCCACAAGTATTCACATCGTTAGAGATGCCATGACGACATAGCCAACAGAAAAGAACACACATGCCACCATGCACACTGGTCACTCACACACCAACCAACACGAAGAATATACTCAGTGCTAAGACGTAGCAGACTGACATACCCACGGACGCTTTTTGCTACCTATCACTATGAAGATGCCACCATGTATATCTAATGCTGCGTATGACACTCTGTCACGCTGCAACCCCCACTGTATGGATTATGTACCGCCACCCAGGGACTAGGCCCAAGTAGGCGCAAGCAAGAGTCCCCAGGCAGGAGCCTCGCAAACGAAAATCCTCTCAGAATGAAATACAAGTGCTGACCATGCAGAACGAGCCCCAACGAGAGCCACAGACAAGGCCACGATGTTGCAACCTGCATGCCGTGCGCCCAGCGCCAAGGTTATACCTACAGGTGCCAAGCCCTCAGAGACAAAATACAAAATGTAATGCTCATAATTCTACTCCAGCTACGGTCTCCCCACATTTGAGTAAGCCAAACTGACAAGGTGCCAAGCCTACGAGACAGAGAACCGCCAGGGTCCCACGTCTGGGACACAATCTGCAACAACAAAGCGGCAAGTTGGACACCTACAGCGATGGGAAAGACGTGCTCACCAGCCCGTAAGCAGACCTGTCCATTGTCCGCACAAACACATAGTTGCACATTGTTGCTAATGTCAGGTACACCGCGAGCTGGGAACGACGATAGTCCCAGGCTTGGGGGCTCGTGGGAGAACCAATCAGAATGCAGGGGGGGCTCATCACTGACGCTATTACTCTTAGCCAATCACCAAAGGTCCCCTTGTAACAATTCCAATGTAACAACTGTTAGGGACAACCCAAGTGTACAACCTGACCCGTCCTCATCCACTAACATTTCTTCCCATAGGGGATCTATACTAACCCTACCACCCGGGGAACCAACCCGAAGTGGCGATAGGTTTTGTGATGATTTTCCCAGGTGACGCAAGTAGCACGTCATACTGCTGTAAAAAGGGCCTGCGAGCCCCGCTAACGACGAGAGCCACTACGGATGCATACGGACTGAGCGTATCCCTGCCGTTACTCTAATAGAGAGCAGTAGTTGCCTTCCTCCTTGTGTGTGTCTCATACTCCTTTTGGGACGCAGGAGGAGTTTGGGCCTCCCCAGCCCCGGAGGTCCGCGGACAGCTCTGCCGGCCCCCGGGAGATCACCCTGACAAGTTGGAGGCACTGCTGAGATCTGTTTGAGGTCTATTACCCTGAGAGCACCGCTCCAAGACCTCTTGCAACAAGGAGACCTGGCAGCGCGGCCCCATCTGCCGTTGCCCCCTTTTGAGGACTACAGGACCATCGTGGAATTGCGAGAAGACCGGACAGCGCAAACCGGATATTGGCCCTCGGGAGCCGACTTGAGAAGTATCCCGCCCGCGGTTGGCGAGTGTCCAGACATGGCCCAGATGAGGGGAGGTAGCGAGCCGCTTTGGAGGGGTGCACACAGTCAGGCGGCCCCCGCCTCAAGAGGACTTGGTGAATATGACACACCCAACAAGCAATGCAATGATGTGCGGGAGGGGGGAGGAATTGTGAAAAGGGAGGAGGGAAGTGTTTACAGTATGCCACAAAAGATTTGATAAATGAGTGACGATAGACGAGTGAGCGATGGCTGGACAGGCACGAGGGACGCCTTCTACCACGGCACAGAGCGAATTGGGTGGAGCCGAAAGGTACCACGTGTGGTTGTCAGAAGGCACTGATTTGTTCAGATCGCGGGCACCTGTAGGGAAGGGGTGCGGCTTTCCTATGAATTGGCGTTATAGATCAATGAGTAGATGAGGATCCCTACTAATTGAGTGTTGAAGCTCATTAGGTAGATGAAGTTTCCCCGCAGGAGGTAGCTAATTTGGTTCCAAGTGCGGAAGATAATTGGCTGATTAAGCTCCCCTGGTGAGGGGTGTATCACAGGCGAGGCGACGCAGCGTGCGCAGTCCGATTATAAGAGTTGAGGGTCTGTGTTGGCTCTAGGAATGGAACCTGCCCGTGCTGAGCGCCACTTATGGGTTGGCGGGTTGTTTTGGTGTCGCAAGATCACAGGAGTGGTTTGGGGTTTTAGCCTGGACCCCAATTTGGTGCGTAGGAGAAGTGGGTTTGCTCCTGGTTATCTTGCTTCGATTTTCGGGATAAATAATCCTTCTAACACGGTAGTTAGTGCGATACAGGTTCGCTTTTATTAATGTTATTTTGAGCGATTCTACTTAATACAATGTTTAGTGTTTAGAACACTGTTCCGGCATTTGTGCCCTAGTTCGGTCAGCCGACACGTGTTTCAACCCTAAGGGTCTTTCTCAAGGCCGGTAAGTCATGCTGCGATCCCCAGGTGGGGTCCTTGTTGTGTTATTAGTGGCTGTCCTTAAGGTAGTCTGGCTCCTATTGGGCTCTGCGTACGGGTAATTTCCGTGTTGGGTTGCTCCCTGCGGCTTCAGTATTATAAGAGTTTATGTGAGTTACCTTGCTCCGGTTGAAGCGAGAGGACAGCTGTGGGGTTTACGGGGGACAAAAGGGTTCAATCATATCGCACGCTCTTCTTTCATCTTATAAAGGTTTCTTACCGGTAATAGTTGCAGAAGGTGGTGACGTTACCCGCAGAGTTTGTATAGGACACCGTGACCATCTCTGGTTGATCAAGGAGTGGCTAGGCGGATAGGAAAAGGGAAAGGGTGGGATAGAAGAGGTGAGAGGGCTGCGCACGGAGAACGCCGGCAACTCTCGATAAGGGAGGGGCGAAAAGCGCGAGGTGGCCGTGCACGGAAAATACCGGTCACGCTCAGCAAGGGGGTTGGAAAAGGGGAGGGAGAGGTTTGAAGAAGAAGGAAAGGTGGGGCGGCTGTAAAAGCATGCCACACCGGGCACGCAGCCGCAGGGGGCTTCATGCGCCACGGCCGTAGGGGGCCATACTGGTGACATCAAGGGGGATAAATAATAAAGGAAAATAAGTGTATATTTTGCAATTGTATTATTTTTCAGCGGACGGTCGGAAGCCCCCAGTTTACGGGGCCAGGTAAAAGAAGGTTGATATTGAGAAAACAAAAACTGTAACATGGCCACATATATTCGGTCGGGGTTTGGGGTGAGGGGAAAAACTTTAACTACACCCCTCCAACACATTTGCACGTCACTATCACCATACAATGAGAAAATTATCAAGTACAGTATTGACTGGACACAAGGAACAGACAACAAAATACTGACACCATGACCGCCTAACGGCAGTTTTGACTCGTACACACAAAACTCGTTGTTGACATATATACACAACACGTACAAGGGAAAGGAATTAGCTCACCATATAGAGATGTTTAACTTATGGAAGATGTTTCAGGGGGCCAGGGGCAATGGGGATGTTTACTATGGAAAGGCCAGCAGAGGAGAAAGGGAGCAAAGAAACAAAGGGAGGCAAAGAAGAGAAGGAGAACGGAGGGGGCATGGGCACGGCGAGCAGCAACGCACTATGCGTAGAAGATAGCAAGAAGGAAAAAGAAGGATCGGGTACAGTATCAGAAGAGAAGGTGAAGAAGGAAGGGACAGAAGATATGCCTCTGGCGAAGGTAGTAAAGTGAAGAAGCGGGTTGTACCCAGTAACGTAATTAAGAGGAGCCGCCAGACAACAACTGACAGCTGCTGAGGTGTATTCCAACCCCGCATACAGCCCTCCACCATATGCCCCTACAGATGGCTAACAGAGGGGGGAGGAGGTGACGAGCACGATGAACTTAAACTCCACACAGGCAGGAACGAATGGAGGAAAGGAAAGTGGGGAACACATCGCAACCATAGGACCAGACGAATGGGTAGCAGCACAGGTGCTCCTAAATCTCTGAGGGACATTAACAGGGGAAGAAGAGGACATAGTGAGGAGGATGGCAAAGGATGAAATGGGTATTACACAGACAGAGACCGAGGTGAGTAAGACAAGAGAAGGTCAACTGTCACAGGCAGAGGAAGAAATGTTGGAGGAAAGGTTGGCTGAATTAAGAGACGCACAAAGTGCACTGATCTGATCAGACAGTTCGAGCAAGGAACACGAGGAAGGAAGAAGGAAAGAAAAGAGAATAGGGACGAGCAGGAGAGGATGAAGGAACGAATGGAGGAAAGGAAGAAGGAAGCAGAACGGATGAAGGCAATAGCCGAGAGGATGTCACGAGGGAGGAAGAGAAAGACAGGGAAATGGAACTGTGGAAAAAGAAAATACTATCTGAAAGCTCCCGGAAATATGAAGAAGGTAAAGTAATAGAGAGAATATTAAAAAGGGAACGGGCAAAATGGGAAAGGAAGGAAGAGGAAGAGAGGATATTAGCAAAGGTAAGTGCGGAAGTATTGGAAGAACTACAAAGGAAGAGAGTGGAAATAGATGGTGAAATAATAGGATGAGGAGAGTGGAGATAGGAGGGTGGAGCACAGTGTAAGAACATACACACGCCAGGATTTAGAGGTGGCTACAACGTCAACACAAGGGGCAGCTGTTAAAGGAGGAGAACACAAGGAAGCAGACTTAAAAGATCTAAGGACGGTGACAGTGGGTGGAAAACGCACGGAGTGGGGCTTGTCTTTTCCTGATGGATTTTGCATCGAGGAGGAAGAATGTTTGGGAAAAAAGGGAAGAGATGGCAATAGGGAGAGTTTAGATAAACTGTACATTACACGCACCAACCACGAGTCACCATGGACATGCAGAAAAAGGGAAGAAGGAAATATAGGTGAAGAACAGGTAAGAGAGGTAGCAAGGAGAACGCCACAACCATTAACACTGACACCAACACTAACACCACGCCCACTGACACCCACCCCTGCACATACCCCTTATGTCGGCAGACTTAGGGACCTCCCAGGACGCAGACAGGAAGAACGGGCAGGCACACCCACAGTGAGACCAGAGGGTAACAGGAGAGGGAGGAAGAATGAAGGAGACGATAGAGCAATTAACTGTAATATTGATATGATTGATGAATTACCAGACACAGAGGAAGAGGAGGAAAACACTGAGATAACCCCACGGACACTGGGGGAAATGAGGGGACACAATTTAATGCCACTTCTGGAAAGGGGAGGGGCCAGACCACAATATGTCCCCTGGAAGCATGCCGATAAAGAGATTAAATGCAGACTCCCATCACTAAGTGGAGGGGCAGGGAAGTGGATATATGAGATGGAAAAACGCACTGCGGGGTAAATATTAGCAGTAGGGGACGTGAAGGGACTCCTAATATCAATATTGGGGGATGCTGCAGATGACATTTGGAAAAGGGCGGGCTTCCCAGGGGTCACTATAACTGACACATCACATGATGGAGCGCCATTTGCCAACTGCAGACATGCGCTGTGGCAGGCTCTAAGGGTCCAGTACCCAGACATGTCAGACATAGGAGTTATAACGTCACGCAAGATGCGTGAGAATGAAGATTCTGTTGATTACATCCAAGAGATTCAAGAGAAGTGGGATAAAACACTAGCAATTTTCTACCATATACAAGGGCTCCCGGAGCAAGTAAAGAGACAGCTGAAGAAAATAGTGGGGATGGAAGCTAAGGCCTGGCTGGAAATACAACTAACCATAGTACACCACTGCAGGATGTGGCAGGAAAAGATGAAACAAAAGGAGGAAGATAGAAAGGCAGAGGAGGCAAAATTGGTACAGAAAAAGTTATCTAAATATGCAATGGAAGGAGCACTAATAACAACACCCGCGGTAGCAACACCAACCCTCACACAAGTAACGGCTGCACAAGACAAAACACAACAACAGGTAGCACAATTACAGCAGCCAGCCCAAATTATAACACAGCAGATGCCCCTGCCCCGACCATACATGGCAAACGCAGGAGGAGGATATATGCCAATGGAAAATGGATACTATAACAACTACAGGGGGAGGGGAGGCATGATAAGAGGGAGGGGCTATTGCCAAACTGCACAACAGCAAGAGGGAGGGTTCCGGGATTACTACCCAAACGGACACCAAGGGTACCAGGACAACACGGGGAGTTCCCCTTGGCAAGCTAGGGAACCACCAATATGTTGGGTTTGCGGGATGGTGGGACACATGTCACGCACTTGCAGGATGAGGCCCACACCGACAGCCTGGGGGGAACAAGGGCAGCAAGGGCCTATGGGGGAACAACAAGCTTGCCAACAACAACAAGGAATAAAACAATGCCTACCACAACAACAAGCACCACTGCAACAACCACAGCAGCAGGTACAAACATACACACCACCACAGCAACAGGCGATAACGCAACAACATCAAGTACAACCGGCACAGCAGCTTACACAAATACAGGACAATGCAATATCAACAACTGCTGAACCACTACAGCAGACACAGCTGGCGAAGGTGACAATATTGGGTCACAACCCTTACACAGGAAGCGGTCAGTCACTATATCCACAATAGGACAGCCCACAGATGTCTTTGATGTGTCCCATTCTATCAGTAAAACCTAATACTGCGGAGGAACCACACATACAGGTAGCGATAGGTGACAAAAAATGTCCTTCCTAGTTGACACAGGGGCCACTAGGTCCTGCATAAGGGAGGGTACATTTAAGCTGTCAGGCGAAGCCATGCACATTCAAGGATTCTCTGGGGCTCGAGGGTTGGTTCCCTTCACTGATAACATCTCCTTATCTATAGGAGATCACAACATGTCTCTCCCACTCCTGTACTCTAAGCAGTCACCAGTAAACCTACTTGGGAGGGACATAATGAGCAGGTTGAATATGACCATCTCCTTCACGGAGAAGGGCACAATTTGCTCTACACCAGGAATTAACATACTCACAGCACGACAGATACTGCAGACTTACTGTGGCCAAACAGTGGCCCGGGCTGAGCCTGTAGATGCAGAGATCTTCGAATATGGGACAGACATGGCAATTGCATGGTTGCCCTGAATTGAGGGCAACATTTGGAGGAGGCCAGCAGCATACCTATTCAGACCAGAGACACCAGCAAGTGAAATTGAGGGGAAAATGATTTCAGTGAGCATTGAGAGCATTATGGCAACTGCTGACTACATCACAGTACATGCCCAAGACAGGGAGGGGAGAGCTTGGAGAGCTGTGATAGCACTGGCAGAGGGGTGCAGGCTCACACAGGTTTCTGATGAGGATCTCTTCTCAGATGACAATGGTGAAGGAGAGATGGTGTTTGGGATGAGCATTAACATTTGGTTGAAGGTAACAAGCAGGTGGCACAGAAAATGGACATGGCACTAGAGGCACCTGCCCCTACACCAGTGCCATTTTACGAGGAAGACATGGCAGCTGTACCAGCATCACTGTGGACCACCAGTCCATATGACGTTGGCTGCATCAAGAGCATTGGTGGCGTAAAAATAAAATTGAAAAAAGGAGCAAAGAAAAAAGGACTAAGAGTGAAACAATACCCACTATCAAAAGAGGCAGATGATGGCATAAATGAAACAATAACCGCCCTAATAAACAATGGTATACTAGTACCATCAGAATCACCTTGCAACACTGCTGTGTACCCTGTATGCTAAACGAAAGGAGGGTCTTGGTGTTTTATCCAGGACCTAAGGCCCTTGAAGCACATTGTAGAGGCAGAGTACCCCATAGCAGCTAACCCGGCTACCATACTATGTGGGATCCCAGTAGAGGCATCACGGTTTACCATGATTGACCTCAAAAATGCTTTTTTCTCGATACCTCTGCACCCAGACTCACAGGATCTGACAAGCTTCACATACCGGAACACAAAATGGAAACACACAAGGTTGCCCCAAGGGTACTGTGAGGCACCATACATCTTCAACAGAGTGATACAAATGGATTTGGGAAACATCGAGATGGAGAGCACGGTGCTGCAATACGTAGATGACATCATCATTTGCAGCACCACAGAAGAAAGGTGTAGAAAAGACTCAATTAAGATGCTCACAGTGTTAGCTGAGAAGGGGTACAAGGTAGACAAGGAAAAGCTACAGTACTGCCAAGAACAGGTGCTCTACATTGGTCAGCTCATCTCACAGAATGGAAGGAGCATTGCACCACAAAGGGCACAAGCAATAATGAACACACCACAACCACAGACAGTGAGAGAACTGCAGCAGTTTCTAGACCTATGCAACTACTGCAGGGCATGGGTTTTTGATTACACCTCATACATAGGACCCCTGCTCGAGGCCCTCAGGGAGGCACAGAAGGAGGACAAAAGGTTCGGGTGGACAAGAGAAATGAAAGAAGCATTTGACGAATTAAAACACGCCATCTCAACAGCACCAGTACTAGCCACTCCAAACATTGAGCATCCATTTTTTATCTTCTCACATTGCGACTCAGCAGTAATGAAGGCAGTACTGACACAAAAGACAAGCATGGGACACAAACCTGTGGCATTTTACAGCGGACACCTGGATCCTGTAATGTTAGGTCACTTCCCTTGCGAGCAGAGTTTGGCCACCGCAGCCTTTGTGCTGGAAAACTCATCCATAACGATGGGGGGCCCACCACACTATTTGTGGAATACGCCCTCTTTGCAATATTGAACAAGCCCAAATGAACATTGACCACACAGAGAGCATCAGGCTACGAAATACTTTTATCTAGAACAGAATTAACAATTGTAAGGTGCAGCAATGTAAACCCAGCCAGGTTTATAGCGGAGGTAGTTGAAGATGGTGACTACGCACATGATTGCACACAGGCCATCGAAATTTACTCCAGAACAAGAAAGGTCGAGGAAAATGCCCTAGAGGGGGGGAGATAATGTACATTGATGAGTCCTCAACAATTGACCAGAGTGATGGAGTTAGAAGGACAGGAGCAGCAGTGGTTAGGCTGACAGAGGATTGGATGTATGTCCCAGTAAAATTTGTACAGCTGCCAGAACATTACTCGGCCCAAGCGGCAGAACTAGTGGCCCTAATATTGGCACTAAAGGAGAGCTATGATAAAAGAGTGACAATATATTCAGACAGTGCATATGTCACATCAACGGTACACTCAGGATTAATAAAATGGCAATGAAGGGGGTTCAGAAGAGCTGATGGTACACAGTACAACATGCCCTACTATTTGCTGAACTGATTGAAGTAATTAATGCCCCTAGGGAAATAGCCCTGGTTTAGTGTCAAGCACACACTAACGGGGACGACCCTATCTCAAAAGGAAATGAAACAGCAGACACACATGCCAAGCATGCTGCATACTTTGGTGAGATGTGGACCCTCCCAGAAAAACAAGAACATAAAGGGAGGGCGGGAGCAAAACAGATGCTAATGAAGGAGGGATACACTCACATCCCTGAAACACAGATAATGGGATTACAGGCAGCAGCACCCATGGCGGAAAAGGAGCTATGGGTAAAAAGAGGGTGCACAATGTCTCCCACAGATGCATTATGGCACCTGAATAATACAGGCAAGGGAGTGATGCCCCTAGCCCTATTGAAAACAGCCCTGGCTCAGCTACACAAAAGGAACTGATTGCAGCACGAATAAAGGAGGCCTGGTTCTGTCCCGACTTAAATTCACATGTTGCAAACTTTATCAGCAAATGCCTAACATGTCAACAGTTCACAGCCGGTCACACGCTGCAAGTGATAAAAGGTACTATACCCCAGCCAGAAGGACCCTTCCTGCACATTGACTACGTTGACATGATCAATGTATGTCAAGGACACAGATACATGATTGTAGTGGTATGCCCATTTTCGAGGTGGATAGAGGCTGGGCCCTGCTCTCATGCAGATGCCTTCAGAGCAGCAAGATTTCTAGTGAGGGAAGTTTTCCCGAGGTGGGGAGTTTGCGAAGTGCTGCGGTCAGACAATGGCCCGGACTTTGCAAACGAAATGTTCGAACACATAACTGCACTACTTGGCATCAAACACAAGTTTGCATGCGCATATCACCCGCAGGCTAACGGTTTTTGTGTGCGCCTGAACGGCCTCCTGAAAGAAGAGATTGCAAAAATCCAACAGACAACTAAGAAAAACTGGTTGTACTGCCTCCCCTTGGCTCTGTTTGATTTAAGGAATAGGCCAGGGTCAGATCACCACCTCACACCCCATGAGGTGGTGACTGGACGTTAGATGCGCCTTCCACTAACGCCACCATCAAGGGCCTTGACCGATTATGACAGGTCTGCAAATGTTTTTAGTGATGACATGTATCAATATGTGTCTTCTTTGATTACTAGTGTCGCCTTTATCTCTCAACAGCTCGAGCGCACGCGGGGCGGTTCGAAAACCACTGGACAAGAAGAAACAAAAGAGGAGCAAGGACAACAAGCTAACTGGACTATTGTGGAAGGAGACCACGTTATCCTCCGCAACTTTAACCGCAAGTGGAACAGCCCCAGATTTACTGGGCCCCACCAGGTGGAAGAAGTAGCTCCTCGAGCTGTAAAGCTCCATGATAAAAAAGTGTGGAACCACTTACATGACGTCAAGCCCTACAAAGACCAGACCCGCCCGTGTGTTGATGACAGGGCCAACACCGCAACAACCACAACAAAGGGCAACACAGCAGCAGCGGCAACGAAAGATAATTGCGACACTGCCCCTGACCCCTCCCCAACCACAGATTATAAAAACTTTGGACATTCGTCCCACAGCCCACCACTTGGTCACGAGATCCCAGGTCAAACAAAACCCTGTCCCAGCAAGCCCACCACTGCCACTACCCAAATAAAGGACATTGCCTAACAAATTGTTACTGTCATGATCTCTGCTTCCAAAAGGTCAGGGTTTTCCCAACTCCCTTGGAAGCAGATTCATAGCCCAGGTTCCGAGTGCCAACCAGTCCCAATTGGGACCTTTTGGACCCAGTCCTGGCGCCAGTGGCACCAGGCTCATAAATATGCCCAGTCCCAGCGCTGGAAGCGCCGGGCTCATAATGCTTGGGTGGACTTACCTGCAGCAGACCATGCTGCTTACTTGCCTGCCAGTTGAGCCTCTGATCCTCTTCTGTTTGGAACTACTTTTCCTGTTGGGTGGGGCAGGAGCCACTCCCTAGGTTCAGAACACTGGAAATCTTCTGGAAAGCAGGAACTCTTTTCTTACCTAGGCGTGGCTGTGGAAGGAGACACCTAAGCACTACAGGAGGCTATTTAAACCACACCCGATGGATGAATCTTGCTTTGCGTTATTCTGCATCCTCTGCAGCAGAACGCTCATCGTGTCTTCTGCATCTGATCCTGGGCCTAAGGAAAAAGGCTTACCATCCTGAATCCAGTCTTCAGCAACACCTATAAAGACAAGAAAGAACAGGTTAGCATTACGGTCTTCAGTGACAGCTCTTCACTTACCTGGGCCATCAGCTGTCACCAACGCCTCGCGCTGCATTCTGAAAGACAAAGGCTTACCTACTCTTCGTGCCCCCCGGAGGTCTTCACACTGCATTCCGGCATCTGAAAGACAAAAGCTTACCAACTCTTCGCACGCTCCGGAGGCCTTCGGCGCTGCATCCCGCATCTGAAAGACAAAACAAGGTGCGTTTAAAGACATTGGGGAACTTTAATACTCACGTGCCATTACTCCTTTCCACATCTAACCCAGTGGGTATTCCGGCACCCTGCAGCCGCTTCGAACCTGTACCTGCAAAATAAAAGACAGTTAGAGTGCATCGTGAAGCAGGCAACAAGCGCTTACTTACGTGCTTCCAGGCGCTTCTATTCATCACACGGGCTCCATCTTCAACTCACTTCAGCCCGTCATCCACCATCGCCGGAACCCTGCAAAACAAGAGACATCATTACTAAAGACTTTAAAGACATTAGAATTACTCGAAACTTACCGTTCGTGCAGTAAACGACGGACAGCAGTCCTCTGAAGTCAAGAGGCCTGCTCCCCTTATCCAGTGAAGAAACTGGTTACAGCACCCTGCCCCGAGGCAGATGGAGAGCACGGCGTTCACTTACCTAAGGTGAGAGCGTTAACCTTCGGGGTTCTACAGGAGAAGAGAAAGGGAAGAGAGAGACATTCAATAACCCAGTTCATTAATCCCATATTTTCTATCTGCAGACATCTTACCCTTCGAGTCAAACATACAGTGCACAGAGGTCCAGCCCAAAGAGCCAGCCGAGTGTTATACTTCACCTTTGAAGATACGGTATACGCCCAGTCAAGACCGGCGCCTCTACGGGAATCAGTTGAGCGTTACAGAACGCAAAGCCTACCACAAAACTCCCGTCCAGGCGCTATGGAAACCTCGGATACCGACCAACTAGCCCAGTTACTTGGGGAACTAAGGGCAGAAGTGCATGCAGCCCGTCAGGAAACGAACGCTCTAAGAAGGGAACTGATTATTTCCAAGGAGCGAACAGATGATCTCGCTAGACAATTGCTACAGTCACAAGCCGGACATACCCCGTTACCCGCATCTGGGGGAAATCTTCCTTCTACATCCTCTATGAATCCAGTGCAGATCAACCTACCTGGGAATGTACCTCTGGCTCCGCCCGAACGATTTTCTGGTGACCCAAAGAGGTTTGCAGTATTTATCAATCAGTGCCAGTTGCATTTCTTATGCCGGCCAGCAGCCTTTCCAACTGATCAAGCTAAAGTAGCTTTTGTGCTTTCGTACCTTAGTGGCAATGCGGCAGTCTGGTCGATCCCTCTAGTAAATCAAGATGATCCGGTCCTCCATGATTTTCAAGCTTTTCAGCTCAGTATGGAAAAACTGTTCGCAAGACATTCACAGGGGCAGGCCTTGGACAATGAGCTTCTTTCGTTGCGACAAGATAATCAAGACCTTTTGGCTTATATTGTGTCTTTCAACAGACTGATAGTGGAAACTCAATGGCCTGAGGACAAAAGGATTACGCTGTTTTATAGAGGTCTACGTGGAGAGCTCAAAGATGTGTTAGCCCAAGTATTGAATCCCCCACAAGATTGTTCGGACTATATAGACTTAGTCGTTCAAATAGATCACAGACTGCAGAACAGGAAGGCCGATCGTTCCAAGTTTGATGCTCGAGTATTTTCCAAACCGCCAACTCCTTCCAAAGGAGTAGACTCCGGGGAACCCATGCAAATAGGGGGTCTGAAAGGTCCTCTAACACAAAAGGAGCGGGAAAGGAGAAAACAGTTTCAATTATGCCTCTATTGCGGAAACTCAGGGCACTTTCTTCGAGACTGTCCGGTGAAACCTGCTAAGAAGGCATTAGGATCTGCAGTTACCAAAGTTACAAACTCTGAGCAGGGAAACGACCTCGCCCGACAAGAATAGAGGTCCTCTTGCCGAGCGTGAAAACCAGTTCCGTGACCTCGCATTTCGTGATACCTATGGTCCTCATTAGCCCTGATAATCCGGATTGATTACATGCAATTGAAGCTTACGTCGACAGCGGTGCCATCGGCAATTATGTGTATCATGAAATGGTTTTGAGGATGAATCTAACTCTTTGTCCCAAGGCTGTAAAGGACGTCATTACTACGGTGGATGGTACGGAGATAGCCTCCGGGCCAGTAATGCATACCACTCAAGAAGTGACGCTAATAAGTC
Organism: Ambystoma mexicanum; assembly: GCF_040938575.1. NCBI lineage: Eukaryota > Metazoa > Chordata > Amphibia > Caudata > Ambystomatidae > Ambystoma > Ambystoma mexicanum. The sequence goes on along the minus strand of NC_090926.1, from coordinate 1,204,575,008 downwards.
AAGATGGACACCATGAGAAGATCGTGTTCGATGTGATCAAGGCCCCTCAGTTTCAGATTATTCTAGGAATACCTTGGTTAGAGAAACACAATACTCTGATCGATTGGCGAGCAAGAACGGTCCAGTTTCCAGAATGTGTCTCTACTTGTCACCCTCCACCTGGTGTTGCACTGGCAGCAATTTCTTCAGAGACTCCCCAGTTACCTCCCGAATACCTAGAATACCAAGATGTTTTCCGGAAGGATCAGGCTAACTCTCTACCTCCTCATAGGTCTTATGACTGCCAGATAGACCTGATACCTGGATCTACTCCTCCTTGTAGTAGAATTTATGCCCTCACCGAGCCTGAGAACCTTCACCTTCGACAATACCTGGATCAATACCTGGCAAATGGGTTTATTCGTCCTTCCAAGTCCCCTGCTTCTTCAGCTTTGTTGTTCGTTCCAAAAAAGGAAGGTGACCTTAGAACTTGTATAGATTATCGCTCCCTGAACCAGATCACCGTTAAGAATAGATATCCGTTACCTTTGATCCCTGAACTCCTGGACCAAGTCAGAAAAGCATGCATATATACAAAGCTGGATCTTAGAGGAGCTTACCACTTGGTACGAGTAAAAGAGGGCGATGAATGGAAGACGGCCTTCCGCACCAAGTATGGGCTATTTGAATATCAGGTCATGCCCTTCGGACTTTGCAATGCCCCGGCCGCCTTTCAATATTTTATGAACGATGTCCTCAGAGAGCTCAAAGATGTGTGTGTTGTTGTTTACATTGACGACATCCTCGTTTATTCTTCATCGGAATCTGAACATCGGAAACACGTGAAAATGGTCCTCGAAAGATTGCGTCAACACAAACTTTTCGCTAAGTTGGAAAAATGTGTTTTCAACGTGACTGAAGTTGAATTCTTGGGATTCATATTATCACCTGGCGGAGTGCGTATGGATTCAAAGAAGGTCGATGCAGTTCTCAAATGGCCATCACCATCCTCCGTAAAAGGTGTGCAAAGCATGTTAGGCTTCGCTAACTTTTACCGCAGGTTTATCCCCGAATTCTCTCGAATAGTCCAGCCCATCACTGCCTTGTTAAAGAAAAACAAATGTTTTGAATGGTCTACCGAGGCGGAACAAGCTTTCCAGGATTTGAAGACTAAATTTATCTCTGCACCAATCTTAAAACACCCTCGCCCCGAACTCCCCTACATCGTGGAAACTGATGCTTCAAGCCTTGCCATGGGGGCAGTTCTATCACAAAAGGACCCGGTAACCAATCAGTTGCATCCCGTGGCATTTTGGTCCCGCAAATTCTCGCCTCCTGAAATCAATTACACGATTACTGACAAGGAACTTCTGGCTATCAAGTCTGCCTTTAAGGCTTGGCGGCATTATCTGCTGGGGGCCCGACACACCGTTACTGTGATTACGGATCACCGAAACCTGCAATATTTGAAAACCGCAAAAGCCCAATCCTCTAGACAACTCCGTTGGGCATTATTCTTTGCCGAGTTTGACTTCATAATTACCTATCGACCTGGTACAAAAAACGGTAAAGCTGATGCCCTTTCTCGGATGGGAGTGGAAGAACACTTGATCAACCCTTAACCTGTACCAATCATTCCCGAACAAAGAATTCTGGGTGTAATCGCCACACAATCCATAGAGGAAGTTAAGGATAAAGCCAGGCAATTTGTAACTCCAGCAGACATACAGAATTGGCATCGGCAAGGAAAGGACTTTGCAGTAAAGGACAACTTGCTGTATTTCCAAGAACGATTATACCTACCCAGCACAGATTTACAGAAAGAAGTAATCTCTTGTTATCACGATTCTTTAATGGAAGGACATCCCGGTATAGCCAAGACCTCAGAAAAGATCAAGCGCTACTTCTGGTGGCCGTCTTGGAAAAAAGATATCAGAGACTTTATAATGTCCTGTGGAGTATGCGCCCAAAACAAGAGTCAAAAGGAAAGACCAGCAGGCCTCTTACGCCCTATTGACATCCCACCTCGCCCTTGGCATACGCTTTCTATGGAATTCATCACCGATCTACCTCCATGCTCCGGATACAATACGATTCTAGTAATCGTGGACTTATTCTCCAAGATGGCGCATTTCATTCCGCTCAAAGGCTTGCCAACAGCAGCAACTTTGGCCCGAGAATTTCTCGAAAACATCGTCCGACTGCACGGTTTTACTTCGGTTCTAATTTCGGATCGAGGTAGTCAATTTATTTCTCATTTTTGGCGAAGTTGCTGTCGGTCGGCTCAAATTGATGTGAGACTATCGACCAGTCACCACCCTCAGACCGACGGACAAACCGAGAGGACCAATCAAACTCTGGAACAGTATTTACGCTGCATGCTGCAACAAACTGAAAAAACTTGGAAAGACATCCTTTGGATAGCCGAATATGCCTACAATAACTCTGTCCATTCGGGAACTGGGAAAACCCCGTTTTTTCTTTTGTACGGCAGTCACCCTCGAACCTCGGAGTTAGATCCCCTCCAAGATCTTGAAACACCAGCAGTAGACTACATGCATTCTACAATCACCCAAGCCTTTAAGGAAGCTGTTTCTCACCTTCAAAGGGCTAAAGAACAATACAAGAAAGGAGCAGATCAACATCGGAAGGAAGCCCCTCAATATCGAGTAGGGGATCAAGTCTGGTTATCCACCAAATAACTACCTCTAAAAGGGCCACGCACATTCAACCCAAGATACCTTGGTCCCTATTCCATCACTACCATAGTAAACCCAGTAGCGGTCAAGTTGGACTTGCCCCCGCACATGAAGATACATCCGGTCTTCCACGTCTCTCTATTAAAACCCGTGCAACCTCAAACCCGACTAACTAAATCTCCAAAACCTATCCTAGTTGATGGGGAACTCGAGTTTGAAGTCAAAAGCATTCTGGACTCCAAGATCTCCAAATCTAAACTATTTTACCTAATTGACTGGAAAGGCTACGGCCCCCAAGAGAGATCCTGGGAACCTGCTGAATATGTCCACGCTCCTCGCCTAATCAAAAGATTTCACCGAACATTTCCTGACAAGCCAAAACCCCCGGAGAAGCCCGGTTTGGGAGGGGCCTTGAGGGGGGGTACTGTCATGATCTCTGCTTCCAAAAGGTCAGGGTTTTCCCAACTCCCTTGGAAGCAGATTCATAGCCCAGGTTCCGAGTGCCAACCAGTCCCAATTGGGACCTTTTGGACCCAGTCCTGGCGCCAGTGGCACCAGGCTCATAAATATGCCCAGTCCCAGCGCTGGAAGCGCCGGGCTCATAATGCTTGGGTGGACTTACCTGCAGCAGACCATGCTGCTTACTTGCCTGCCAGTTGAGCCTCTGATCCTCTTCTGTTTGGAGCTACTTTTCCTGTTGGGTGGGGCAGGGGCCACTCCCTAGGTTCAGAACACTGGAACTCTTCTGGAAAGCAGGAACTCTTTTCTTACCTAGGCGTGGCTGTGGAAGGAGACACCTAAGCACTACAGGAGGCTATTTAAACCACACCCGATGGATAAATCTTGCTTTGCGTTATTCTGCATCCTCTGCAGCAGAACGCTCATCGTGTCTTCTGCATCTGATCCTGGGCCTAAGGAAAAAGGCTTACCATCCTGAATCCAGTCTTCAGCAACACCTATAAAGACAAGAAAGAACAGGTTAGCATTACGGTCTTCAGTGACAGCTCTTCACTTACCTGGGCCATCGGCTGTCACCAACGCCTCGCGCTGCATTCTGAAAGACAAAGGCTTACCTACTCTTCGTGCGCTCCGGAGGTCTTCACACTGCATTCCGGCATCTGAAAGACAAAAGCTTACCAACTCTTCGCACGCTCCGGAGGCCTTCGGCGCTGCATCCCGCATCTGAAAGACAAAACAAGGTGCGTTTAAAGACATTGGGGAACTTTAATACTCACGTGCCATTACTCCTTTCCACATCTAACCCAGTGGGTATTCCGGCACCCTGCAGCCGCTCCGAACTTGTACCTGCAAAATAAAAGACAGTTAGAGCGCATCGTGAAGCAGGCAACAAGCGCTTACTTACGTGCTTCCAGGCGCTTCTATTCATCACACCGGCTCCATCTTCAACTCACTTCAGCCCGTCATCCACCATCGCCGGAACCCTGCAAAACAAGAGACATCATTACTAAAGACTTTAAAGACATTAGAATTACTCGAAACTTACCGTTCGTGCAGTAAACGACGGACAGCAGTCCTCTGAAGTCAAGAGGCCTGCTCCCCTTATCCAGTGAAGAAACTGGTTACAGCACCCTGCCCCGAGGCAGATGGAGAGCACGGCGTTCACTTACCTAAGGTGAGAGCGTTAACCTTCGGGGTTCTACAGGAGAAGAGAAAGGGAAGAAGAGAGAGACATTCAATAACCCAGTTCATTAATCCCATATTTTCTATCTGCAGACATCTTACCCTTCGAGTCAAACATACAGTGCACAGAGGTCCAGCCCAAAGAGCCAGCCGTGTGTTACACATCACCTTTGAAGATACGGTATACGCCCAGTCAAGACCGGCGCCTCTACGGGAATAAGGTGAGCGTTACAGTTACGTTGCACCACACTTGTAGGCACGTGCATGTTCTCTCTCTTTTTTTTGTTTCGCACATGCAGGTACTGCGCACAACTGTTTCTGTATAAGAAAAGTGAAGAAACTAACATTGCGTTTTGCCCAGGGGTAAATGCTACCCACAGACGATAACACCCCTGAAGCTTTGCCACACCAATTTGTATACGCTATAAAAAGACAAAAATATCTAAAGAAGAGAAGGATACGTGTATATTACAACATGGCACTAGAGGCACCTGCCCCTACGCCAGTGCCATTTTACGAGGAAGACATGGCAGCTATACCAGCATCACTGTGGACCACCAGTCCATATGACGTTGGCTGCATCAAGAGCATTGGTGGCGTAAAAATAAAATTGAAAAAAGGAGCAAAGAAAAAAGGACTAAGAGTGAAACAATACCCACTATCAAAAGAGGCAGATGAGGGCATATATGAAACAATAACCGCCCTAATAAACAATGGTATACTAGTACCATCAGAATCACCTTGCAACACTGCTGTGTACCCTGTATGCTAAACGAAAGGAGGGTCTTGGCTTTTTATCCAGGACCTAAGGCCCTTGAACCACATTGTAGAGGCAGAGTACCCCATAGCAGCTAACCCGGCTACCATACTATGTGGGATCCCAGTAGAGGCATCACGGTTTACCATGATTGACCTCAAAAATGCTTTTTTCTCGATACCTCTGCACCCAGACTCACAGGATCTGACAAGCTTCACATACCGCAACACAAAATGGAAACACACAAGGTTGCCCCAAGGGTACTGTGAGGCACCATACATCTTCAACAGAGTGATACAAATGGATTTGGGAAACATCGAGATGGAGAGCACGGTGCTGCAATACGTAGATGACATCATCATTTGCAGCACCACAGAAGAAAGGTGTAGAAAAGACTCAATTAAGATGCTCACAGTGTTAGCTGAGAAGGGGTACAAGGTAGACAAGGAAAAGCTACAGTACTGCTAAGAACAGGTGCTCTACATTGGTCAGCTCATCTCACAGAATGGAAGGAGCATTGCACCACAAAGGGCACAAGCAATAATGAACACACCACAACCACAGACAGTGAGAGAACTGCAGCAGTTTCTGGGCCTATGCAACTACTGCAGGGCATGGGTTTTTGATTACAGCTCATACATAGGACCCCTGCTCGAGGCCCTCAGGGAGGCACAGAAGGAGGACAAAAGGTTCGGGTGGACAAGAGAAATGAAAGAAGCACTTGACGAATTAAAACACGCCATCTCAACAGCACCGGTACTAGCCACTCCAAACATTGAGCATCCATTTTTTATCTTCTCACATTGCGACTCAGCAGTAATGAAGGCAGTACTGACACAAAAGACAAGCATGGGACACAAACCTGTGGCATTTTACAGCGGACACCTGGATCCTGTAATGTTAGGTCACTTCCCTTGCGAGCAGAGTTTGGCCGCCGCAGCCTTTGTGCTGGAAAACTCATCCATAACGATGGGGGGCCCACCACACTATTTGTGGAATACGCCCTCTTTGCAATATTGAACAAGCCCAAATCAACATTGACCACACAGAGAGCATCAGGCTACGAAATACTTTTATCTAGAACAGAATTACCAATTGTAAGGTGCAGCAATGTAAACCCAGCCAGGTTTATAGCGGAGGTAGTTGAAGATGGTGACTACGCACATGATTGCACACAGGCCATCGAAATTTACTCCAGAACAAGAAAGGTCGAGGAAAATGCCCTAGAGGGGGGGAGATAATGTACATTGATGGGTCCTCAACAATTGACCAGAGTGATGGAGTTAGAAGGACAGGAGCAGCAGTGGTTAGGCTGACAGAGGATTGGGTATATGTCCCAGTAAAATTTGTACAGCTGCCAGAACATTACTCGGCCCAAACGGCAGAACTAGTGGCCCTAATATTGGCACTAAAGGAGAGCTATGATAAAAGAGTGACAATATATTCAGACAGTGCATATGTCACATCAACGGTACACTCAGGATTAATAAAATGGCAATGAAGGGGGTTCAGAAGAGCTGATGGTACACCAGTACAACATGCCCTACTATTTGCTGAACTGATTGAAGTAATTAATGCCCCTAGGGAAATAGCCCTGGTTTAGTGTCAAGCACACACTAACGGGGACGACCCTATCTCAAAAGGAAATGAAACAGCAGACACACATGCCAAGCATGCTGCATACTTTGGTGAGATGTGGACCCTCCCAGAAAAACAAGAACATAAAGGGAGGGCGGGAGCAAAACAGATGCTAATGAAGGAGGGATACACTCACATCCCTGAAACACAGATAATGGGATTACAGGCAGCAGCACCCAATGCGGAAAAGGAGCTATGGGTAAAAAGAGGGTGCACAATGTCTCCCACAGATGCATTATGGCGCCTGAATAATACAGGCAAGGTAGTGATGCCCCTAGCCCTATTGAAAACAGCCCTGGCTCAGCTACACAAAAGGAACTGATTGCAGCACGAATAAAGGAGGCCTGGTTCTGTCCCGACTTAAATTCACATGTTGCAAACTTTATCAGCAAATGCCTAACATGTCAACAGTTCACAGCCGGTCACACGCTGCAAGTGATAAAAGGTACTATACCCCAGCCAGAAGGACCCTTCCTGCACATTGACTACGTTGACATGATCAATGTATGTCAAGGACACAGATACATGATTGTAGTGGTATGCCCATTTTCGAGGTGGATAGAGGCTGGGCCCTGCTCTCATGCAGATGCCTTCAGAGCAGCAAGATTTCTAGTGAGGGAAGTTTTCCCGAGGTGGGGAGTTTGCGAAGTGCTGCGGTCAGACAATGGCCCGGACTTTGCAAACGAAATGTTCGAACACATAACTGCACTACTTGGCATCAAACACAAGTTTGCATGCGCATATCACCCGCAGGCTAACGGTTTTTGTGAGCGCCTGAACGGCCTCCTGAAAGAAGAGATTGCAAAAATCCAACAGACAACTAAGAAAAGCTGGTTGTACTGCCTCCCCTTGGCTCTGTTTGATTTAAGGAATAGGCCAGGGTCAGATCACCACCTCACACCCCATGAGGTGGTGACTGGACGTCAGATGCGCCTTCCACTAACGCCACCATCAAGGGCCTTGACCGATTATGACAGGTCTGCAAATGTTTTTGGTGATGACATGTATCAATATGTGTCTTCCTTGATTACTAGTGTCGCCTTTATCTCTCAACAGCTCGAGCGCACGCGGGGCAGGTCGAAAACCACTGGACAAGAAGAAACAAAAGAGGAGCAAGGACAACAAGCTAACTGGACTATTGTGGAAGGAGACCACGTTATCCTCCGCAACTTTAACCGCAAGTGGAACAGCCCCAGATTTACTGGGCCCCACCAGGTGGAAGAAGTAGCTCCTCGAACTGTAAAGCTCCATGATAAAAAAGTGTGGAACCACTTACCTGACGTCAAGCCCTACAAAGACCAGACCCGCCCGTGTGTTGATGACAGGGCCAACACCGCAACAACCACAACAAAGGGCAACACAGCAGCAGCAGCAACGAAAGATAATTGCGACACTGCCCCTGACCCCTCCCCAACCACAGATTATAAAAACTTTGGACATTCGTCCCACAGCCCACCACTTGGTCACGAGATCCCAGGTCAAACAAAACCCTGTCCCAGCAAGCCCGCCCCTGCCACTACCCAAATAAAGGACATTGCCTAACAAATTGTTACGTTGCACCACACTTGTAGACACGTGCATGTTCTCTCTCTTTTTTTTTGTTTCGCACATGCAGGTACTGCGCACTACTGTTTCTGTATAAGAAAAGTGAAGAAACTAACATTGCGTTTTGCCCAGGGGTAAATGCTACCCACAGACGATAACACCCCTGAAGCTTTGCCACACCAATTTGTATACGCTATAAAAAGACAAAAATATCTAAAGAAGAGAAGGATACGTGTATATTATAACACGTTCATTTTGGCCATAGAACAATCATTACCACATCTCCACGAGCACTTACCAGCTCTGAGAGATAGGTCACTGAGATTAGCGTGGGAACAGCTTTTTGCCTGGGCATTAAACGACTACCTGATAGGGAGAGCTTAACAACTAACACATTAACGCCTATCTTTTAGAGATTTTGAGGCGGGCACCTTTAGCATCACAAAGAATTAGCTGCAGGACCGCAGCAAAGGTAAGAGCAAAATGCTGGTAATATTAGCTATTGTAATAACAATTGTAGGAGTGTTGGTCATCACTGGACTACTTGCTGCCTCTGTCTGGCAGACATACTATGCTTCTCGAATTATGGCTGCACCTAAAACTATTCTACCCCCTCCCACAGCTACAACAGGTACGGTGTCAGGTGGTACAAGTAATACAAGAGGTAATGGGAATAGGGTTAAACGTAGCACATATGGGGATAATAATGGAATTGACACATATCTCATAGATTCAGCACACGTCACGAACAACATGTGGTATCAGCACATGTGCAAAATTGGTAAGCAAACAACTAAGGACAACTGCTGTGTGTGCTCGTTGATCCCATACGCCATGAGCACGTCAAGGACGTTTGTAGCTACTGAAGTACCGGCAAGGACAGTTGAATGCTTGATATACATGGCACTGTTCCAAACAAATTTAAAGGGACAGTGGTATCATTGCAATGGAAGACAAGAGACTCATACCCATCTGCAAATAACTTAATCAAAACACTTAACATGTACAACAGCTACCGCCTACACACTCAAGAGTTCAGATATGTAACGGATGGCATTGACAAAGGAGAGACGAAGAAAGTAACGTTACAATACCTGCCGTGTGATTGGTATGCAAGGGAAATTGCTGGTGAACAAGGTTGCTGGGAAAGAGCTCTCATTGTAATATATGGGAAGATATACACAAATGAAGGATGGACAGATGGAGTGGTAGGGAGCAATATGGTAACAAACAAAAAAGCGAACTCAATAAACGAAACAAACCACAAGTGTTGGATGGAATGGGTAAAAAATTTACCACTGTTAACATGGTTGGAGAAAGATGACGATCCAATAGCTATACTACCGCTAACTGCACCTACATTGTGCTATCAACACAATGGCGCTGTTGATGTTGGAAATAACAACAACTGTAAAAGTACAATATTGATACCAGAGGGGGGTGCCGGCACAGCAGTTCTAATGGACCACTATTAGGCCTTGCGGCAATAGAGCATACCACACATTACCTATATCATGGAATGGCATATGCACTATGGTACACATCAACGTACCATCCCTGGTTGTGCCTCAGAAACATGTCAACATGGCCAAATTTCCCAAGATGGACGAAGGGGAGAAAAGGAGGAAAAGATCTGTGATGCTTAAAGAAAGTGACGAGAACGACGACACGAACATTTTGTCAAGAGTGAGAAGACAAGGAAAACCACTGACGGGAAACTACCTGTGGGGAAGATCAGAAACTGCTCTCACTGCCATTCCACCAGAACACAGATTATTTAGCAGAGCAGCAATGTTCTTCTCATCAATAATACACCCAGGACTGCAGGCATATGCAAATGCAAAGTGGCTCCAGATAACCCGATGGGAGCTAATGATGACAATTAATTCCACCATCAATGGATTTAATGCAATAAAAGAAGAACTGAGGGCGGTAAGTATGGTAGTCCTACAAAACAGATATGTGCTGGACCTCCTCACGGCAATGGACGGAGGAGTTTGTGCAAAAATTGGACAATCATGTTGCACATTTATCCCTGCTAATGACACCGACAATGGAACACTTACTGAAGCAGTATCACAACTTGCCCTTATGCACTCGAAAATGGTTGAAGAAAGTAAAGGAGTAAAGAAAGATGACAGCTGGATCTCCTTTTTATGGTCATGGATGCCCTCATAGCTGTCAGATGGACTGAAATTGATAGTTGGCTGTTTATTAGTAGGAATGGCCGTGTAAATTGGAATGAGGGTTTGGAAGGCCAGAAAAGAACGTACAACAGATGAGATGATGGAAATGGTTGGCATGCACGCCCTGCTACCAGCCGAAGACGAAAAGCATACTGTCATATCCCACAGAAGGAGATGGTCATTGTGGCGCCGTTGGTCCCAATCACGGCTGGCGGCCATTGTTTCTCCCAAGATGGCGGCGTCATCCGATAGCAGTATTCCAGCCTTGCAAGGGATGCTTGCAACTATGGCTCCACCCCCTCAGCAAGGATCCGGTTATCTTGCGGCAGGCACAACGCTCGAGTGCGTTGCTACTCTCCCCAGTCAGCGCTTCGTAAGTTCACCCCTAGGCTTATACTCTTACTAAATTTCTCATTGCACCTTGCTAATACCTTCCACTGTTTCTGTCTTCTAGAAGCTTTCTTGTCGTACTCCAAGGGCAGAAATTCCGCCTCCTAACCTCTGTTTTCGAGTGCCAGACCGGCTCGAAACAGATCCTTTTCATTTCACCTGTAACCGCTTCCAATCGCACCGGTCTGAACACTTCGTATACATTGACTCGATTCAGCCTCTTCACTCATTTCCCGACAGTGTAATTCAGAAGGCTTTTTCTTTGCATCACAATCCGAATCTGCTGTCAGGTACCCTTTTCTCCTTCTCATTTGTTCCTATGGCATTTCAGAAAGGTCAGCCTGTTCTAAATTCAGGTCTTTCATGTTTCCCTTACATATCATATTAGATTCCCGAAGTTACATCACGATATCCACGAGTTCTCACTCTATGTGTCTCACAGAAGGAATTCATATACATGCAATCCTGAGACATTATAGGGCACAATCTCCTTTATAAAGGGTAACTATTTGGCAACTGATATTCTGCTTCCACTCTGTCCTGCAGTGCAAACTTACCATTCTCTAATCTTTACTTTCGTTATTTTCTTTGTGGTATTTGCATTCAGTCACCTGGAACTGAGACTCGACCCAACCTGCTTAACAGAGAAGACGTCCAACAGCTGAGGCGGTCAGGGTTTTCTTCCCCAGAGGGTTTCCCTGGGGAGTTCCTTCCTTCCTGGTGCAATTTATCACGGGATAGGAAGAGATTCCCCCGGGGGAGCTTCTCATATTCAACACATTCGAGCTACTGGATCAGGTCAGTGGGTGCATGTTTACAGGGAATCATTATTATTCCTGGAGATTTTAAATGCAAGAACAATAGATTACACACACGGACATGATTATAGAAGAAAGAGAAAGGTTGCGCAAACAGATACTTGAAAATCACCTAGACCCGCCATCTGTGAAGGTGGAGAACCCGAGGAGCTATGTTGGAAGATGGGTATATTGTAAACCCGGTGGCGGATGCATTTATATGTACTGGTCATTTGAATATCATGTCAACCACTGTGGACACCTGGCTGGAATAACGAAAGTATGGAGAGTAAAAGGAGATAAGGAGAAGGATGATTTTGTGGTCGACAAGTCGAACAGAGGGGGGACTGAAGTGGGAGAATGGGATAACACCCTTCCCCCAATCACATCCATACCATGGCCTAGGGGATCATGGCCCAGGCACCCCCCACGAGAGGAGTTCGCTTATTTACCAGATGACAGAATATCTTGCTTCAAAAACATGCATGTACGAAGACTATGCCCACTAGTACGCCCGGGTCAAGCCGACGCCTGCAACATGGATCAGCCTGACTAGAACAACAGCCACAAGTATTCACATCGTTAGGGATGCCATGACGACATAGCCAACAGACAAGAACACACATGCCACCATGCACACTGGTCACTCACACACCAACCAACACGAAGAATATGCTCAGTGCTATGACGTAGTGGACTGACATACCCACGGACATGCATCATTGTTATTTTTCACATAGGCCTTCTACATCACCCCAGAAACGCAAGACGCCTGAAGAGCTCATGTATATGCTTGACGATACTTTTTGCTGCCTATCACTATGAAGATGCCACCATGTATATCTAATGCTGCGTATGACACTCTGTCACCCTGCAACCCCTACTGTATGGATTATGTACCGCCACCCACGGACTAGGCCCAAGTAGGCTGCAAGCAAGAGTCCCCAGGCAGGAGCCTCGCAAACGAAAATCCTCTCAGAACGAAATGCAAGTGCTGACCATGCAGAACGAGCCCCAACGAGAGCCACAGCCAAGGCCACGATTTTGCAACCTGCATGCCGTGCGCCCAGCGCCAAGGTTACACCTAGAGGTGCCAAGCCCTCAGAGACAAAATACAAAATCTAATGCTCATAATTCTACTCCAGCTATGGTATCTCCACACGTGACTAAGCCGAACTGACAAGGTGCCAAACCTACGAGACAGAGAACCGCCAGAGTCCCACGTCTGGGACACAATCTGCAACAAAGAAGCAGCAAGTTGGACACCTACAGCGATGGGAAAGACCTGCTCACCAGCCTGTAAGCAGACCTGTCCATTGTCCGCACAAACACATAGTTGCACATTGTTGCTAATGTCAGGTACACCGCGAGCTGGGAACGACGATGGTCCCAGGCTTGGGGGCTCGCGGGAGAACCAATCAGAATACAGGGGGGCTCATCACTGACGCTATTGCTCTTAGCCAATCAACAAAGGTCCCCTTGTAACAATTCCAATGTAACAACTGTTAGGGACAACCCAAGTGTACCACCTGACCCGTCCTCATCCACTAACATTTCTTCCCATAGGGGATCTATACTAACCCTACCACTCGGGGAACCAACCCGAAGTGGCGGTAGGTTTTGTGATGATTTTCCCAGGTGACGCAAGTAGCGCGTCATACTGCTGTAAAAAGGGCCTGCGAGCCCCCCTAACGACGAGAGCCACTTCAGATGCATACGGACTGAGCGTATCCCTGCCGTTACTCTAATAAACAGCAGTCTGCCGGCCACCGGGAGATCACCCCGACAATGTCAACTATTCAAGGGCTTCATATCAGGATTATCACAGATATGCAAACAAACACGCAGTGAAGGGATACGTTCTATTCGTTAGTTTACAGACAATGGCTTCCAGAGCAAGAAAATGGCGTCTCCTGCAAAGGACTCTGTTAACGAAAGCAATTATGTTTTCTCTCGCTGGCTTTCCACAATGAGAAGCAAGACATGACGACAACACCAACAGCTGATGCTTTCTGGATTTAGTGGTGGCCTAATGATCACAGGACACTGGCAGCTTGGTGTGGTGGGTTTTAATTATAGGGATGTTAAATAAAATGCCCATGTTAGCCTCTATGACCATTCCCACTAACAACTGCTCCTCCCCACCCACAGCACCACAGGCACTCTTCAAGCCATCCCTATCGTGCAGCAACATTAAGCGAGGGCCTGCAAGATCAATAAGAAATGGCTTATTTAGCAGCTATAATTCAGCTCTTGGTGTAAAAAATAAATGTGTTACCAAATTTGCCTTCGGCCACTTGATTTATAAGCAGCTTCTCACAACAACTCTAAGCTTCAAAAACATCAACTGTTCATATAATGGGATACACTGCTTACTGGTATAGTATTGATCATTTATAGCCAGCACTTGCTATTATCGTCCAGTTTATAACAGCTTTATTTCACATAGGCCTGTGCTGTTCGTTGAGCACATCTCACTGCATGACTTTAAGTTTCAAATCGCTACCAGAGGTGTAATGTGCTAATAGCATTCCTTTTGCCAAAATGTAAGTATTAAAGTAAAACTATATTACATGGCCTGCGGTAGCGGCCATGCTGTTATGTTTAAGTTGCTCAAACTTTGCAAAAAAAGTAGATGGCCCACTCTGAATTTTTTTGCAAGGTCAGTGATATCATCAATGATATTTGTGTTGTCATCTTTGATGTCCTGGGTGTTAGTCTTAGGAGTGCACGGTGGTGGCGCAAGTTTATGGTTGCTTAGCTTACCATAACTGGCGAATTTCAGGGGTTTTTCGATTTTACTTGTAACCATAACGTCCTTTTAACAACGTTTATTTACTGAATTTCATAGGTTTTTATTAGTGCAACTTAACCATAAAGTCCCTTTAACAAAGTTTTTTCATTGAATTTCATAGGTTTTTATAAGTCAAACTTAACCATAACATCCCTTTAACAAAGTTTTTTCATTGAATATATATATATCCACGTCTTTCTACGGGTTAGAAGCTGTAATTTATGGTCACCAGCGTTAACTACTTGTGAAATGTTCAAAGTCCACAGGTCTTATTTGTGCATGTTGCTTCTAGCTAAATTTGTGAGATTGCTCAAGTCCTGTTCAAGGTTATATTTTAACTGTAATGCTTCGGTGAGTTGTGTATGGATCTCACTGTGTTTCTCTCTAATATGTACAGTGGTCTAGATGTGTATGTGTGTCTAATTTTGCTACAACACAACAGCACCTAATTTTGTAGAGAAGGAATTCTTGACATGTGACAATCAAAGTTGCAAAGTGACCACCAATGGGCCAAACCTTGTTTTTCCATCAAACCCCCTTTACATTCTGTCTGTCCCTTGAAGATTAGTTATATTCATAAGAAGAGTGTACCTTGACACAGCATGTAAAGCCAGGGCTGGGTCAAGGTGACACATACATGGGACCAGTTCCCAGCCATAGACAATGTGAAGCACTGGCGTCTTTGAGTTGATAATACAGTATTAATCATAATTAGTACTTCATAGGAATGTGGAACTGTGACTTGTTTAATGAGGTCCTTCTGTAATATCATTTTTTAACAGAGTGTAACCTTTTTCCCTTGTGCACTACAGAACAGTCCTGGGTTTTTGTACCCGAGTAATCTGGCCTGTTTATTCAACACTGGGTGATCCAGTAAATCACTTTTCAAAGGAAATGGGATTCTCCTTCTGTTCCATTGTCTTACTGTGCTGTTTGGGTGCCCATAGATTGATTTTCAAAACCCTTTGACAGCCTTTTTTTCTGTAGCATGCACATTTGTCCCACTTGCACCCCTCCCTCTTTACCTCTGCCGCCTCCCATCTCCAGGTTCCAGCTTTCTACCTCTCCCACCTGAACTCCCGCCACCTCACTTTCCTCGCTACCTCCCACCGGTCCATTTGGGTTTGCCACTCATGGTTCTAATTGTCCAAAGAATATCAGGTTGGTAAACCATCTATAGGTTTAGCATATTTAGGTCTGGTAGGTTTCACTAGTAGGGTCATGCCGCCAAAGAAATGTATTGGATTGCGGGACATTAGTCCAATAAGAGAATATGGCATGGCCTTGATGTTTGATATAGAAAAACCAAAGAGGAAGGGGCAGTCCAGCCTGGACTACTTGGTCACTTCCCTTCTTCACGAGACCACCAGCATCCACAGACATGTTCAGCCTCACTGGGCATCATCAGTGGAAGCAGTTTGGTTCTATAGGTCCAGCAGGGACGATGCCCATGTCTGGGCACCCACGTCTGGGCACGCACATCCCACTCGGGGTGACTATAGTAAAGCAAAAGAGGTGATGGCTGGAAGGTTTAGAATTAATCATAACCTCTGGCATTGCTCCAGGCAAGAAAACACAAGAGGGAGCTGGATCTCCAAGTAAACAGGGTTTGCCTTGACTATTAAGTATGTTAATAACACAAGGGAGGGGAAAACACATGAGCATATTAAATGTATTGCAACAAGTTTCAGACTCATACAGTGGTGAGGGATGAGAAGAGCTCAGCGTATATCTACTAAAAGAGACACAAGGATAGCGTGATTTTCTCACTGATACTGCCTATTGTGATAATGCTAGGTCTCGCTGGTGTGCCGCTTATCTAAAAGTAGATAGAATAAGACAGGTATGCTATCTTCTGTGTGCTTCTAAAAGTCACTGTCTTGTGAATCCTTGCAGACTTCCCCTCTTCAACCGCTCTCTTTCATTCGTACTTAAAAAGAGCAAGACTATGGGCCTCATTAGGACCCAGGCGGTAAGGGGTTTACGGCAGCGTAAACAGCACCGACCCTTACCGCCTGATTCCGAGGTCCCTTAGCGCCATGGAAGATTTAACACCTGCTTTTAGCAGGTGTTAAAATCCATGGCGCTAAGGGACCTTGTTGTTAATTACGCCACCGTAATTTACGGTGGCGTAATTAATGCCTTCCCCACTCCCATTATGCCCTATGGGGCAAACATGGGAATGGGGAAGGGTAAATGGGGATTGGGGACTTACCGCCCCGCTAACCTCGGAATGGGGCGGTAAGTCCGCCAACCACCATGGCGTAAACATAGTTTACGCCATGGTGTAAAGGTACGACCCAGGCGGTAACTTACCGCCTGGGTCGTAATGAGGCCCTATGGCATAGTTCCACTGTCTATTGCAGGTACAAGCCAATTTAATCGCATATAGACATATACTGAACATTTCCCCAGAATCGCTGCATTCTAAAATAGTGTTTTATTGGACCGATGGCTTAGTTACGCTATAATGAAGACACAAGCTCTGGTCTCTCCCCGGAGCCTTTTGACTTGTTTTGTCCATGTGGGGATCAGAGCGAGAACAGTTTGCATGGATAAGAATACTAATACCCCTATTGCAGAGCCCGTGATTAAATTGGTTTGTACCTGTAATAGACAGCTGAACTATGCCACAGGAAAGAGAGTGGTTGAAGAGGGGACGTCTGCAAGAATTCACGAGACAGTACATTTTTTTAAGCACCCAGAAGAAAGCATTCCTTTCTTTCTTTCTTACTCTATCTACATTTAGATAAGCGGCACACCAGCGCGTCCTAGCATTTACCAATAATGTAAATAAATAAATAAATAACACAACAACTTGGCAATATTAGTGAGAAAATCACGCTATCCTTGTGTCTCCTTTAGTAGATATACGCAGAGCTGCTCTCCTCCTTCACCACCGTATGAGTGTGAAACTTGTTGCAATGCTTTAATATGCGCATTGCTCCAGGCGACCCTCCAGAGCATCGTTCTTCCCCAGCCAACCTATTACAAAAGGGGAAAGACCATCTTCAAATCAGGCTTGGTCCCACACCCAAAGAGGCAGTCATGCCCGAAGTGGTGCTAGGTTACATTCCTTCTTTACGACACCACAAGCTGCTTGTGTTTTCCATGCAGAGGGGACCTGGCCTAGCAGTTCGGGCTGGGCTGCTCCCATTGGTGGCAATATCTGTCTGATTTGCACATGGCTGGACCCCTTTTGCAATGGCGTAAACGGGCTAACAAACGGTGGTGTGGAAGGTTGCCCAGAGCAATGCCAGTGGTTCAGATTCATACAAAACCTTCCACCCATCACTTTTTTGGTTGTCGTCTGTCTCCTTATGTGAGAGAGGGTATGCCCAGACGTGGGTCCCTTGCTCGCTGAGCCATAGGGAACCAAGCAGCACCTGAGAAGGCCCAACAAGCCCGAAACATGCTTGGGGTTGCTTGTTGTTCCGAGAAGAGGGGACCTGGTCTAGCGGTTCGGGCTGGGCTGCTCCCATTGGTGGCAGTACCTGACTGCTTTGCATTTGGCCGGACCCCTTTTGCAATGGTGCAGACAGGCTAAAAAAGACAGTGGTGTGGAAGGTTGCCCAGAGCAATGCCAGTGGTTCAGATTGATTCAAAACCTGCCCCCGCACTTTATTAGTTATAGCCAGATGCTGGACATGTCACTCTTTTTTACACATACCACCAACTCTTGGCTCTGTGTGCCAATCATTATTCGACAAGATCGGCCACCGGATTCTGTGCATTTTTTAGTATGGCTCTATAGAATGTTCTGTATATTTCCTAATATATAAGTACATTTAATTTGGCACAATGCTAAGCCCCATATGTTTGGAGAGGAAATGCTTGACAAGTGACCATCAAAGTTGCTAAGTGGCCAGCCATGAGCCAGTAGTGCATTTATAGCAAAACCACTTTGCATTCTGAGACATGTAGTTTGGTTGTCCTCATTATAAGTAGCAGCCACCTACAGTGTCTTAATGCAGCTGTTCTAGAGATTTGTCTGCCACCGGGGTAATATATTTTATTCTGGTTTGTGCATACAAGAGTTGGACACAGTGAATTTGATTAGCTTGTCTAATAGTGAAACATGTACAAATGAGCTCTATAATACTCCAATCTGTAGATTTTCGGTGCTATTGGGCTACTTTTTGGGTGAGCGGCAATGTGTGTCCTCACATTTGTTCCTTGCATTGAATTTCAGCTAAAACAAGCATTTGCAAAGCCAACAGTTTTGCCTATTGTGAAGGCATTAGACAGACATTTTCCAGGCACTAGCATCATATGCCCTGGTACTAACCCCATTTATGCTATACCACCTTATTTATAGCCAGGCACTCACCTTAGGGCAGAGCCTGGCAAATGTATATCCCTTGCTAACACAAGGCCAAATCTGTTGGCTTTCCCAATGCTTTTTAGGGATGGTACTGTATATTTTCACCATGTTTTTTTTCCATTGGCTTCCCTTATGTGTGGGTATGGTTAACAAGGACTGTGCTGTTCCGGGTTAACTCCAATAGCACAGAGAACGTTCAGTTTACAGGTCTTCATAGGTCACATCTGTCTCTTCCCTCTCCCATCTCTCTGCCTCTCTCTCTCTCTCTCTCTCCCCCAGCCTGTCCTACTCTTCTCTTCTGCTTCATAGCTCTCCTTTTCTCTCTGCCTTTTTTTAATTTTAAGTTTTTGTTTTTACGTTTCTTCCGGCCACGTGCCCACCCTAAAATATGTTTGTTCTCATCTACCTCTATTTTACCCAATTGTCAGAATTGTCTCCCGTAATAAACTGTCCCTTACTGTATGTCTCTCATTTTCTTGCGTTCTGACTCTTTTCGTTACTCTTCCCATGTCACACACTGTCTCTTCCTGTGCCAGTTTCTGTCTGCCCCCTTCTGCTTGTCTCTGTTCCTCTGTCTCTTTCTCTCTACGTCTCCATTTGCTTTCGCCATTGTCTCCCTGGAACCCCCCTCTCTCTCTCTGTCTCTCTCTCTCTCTCTTTGTCGCTTTCTCTCTCTCTCTTTTCTCTTTTCTCTCTCGCTGTATCTCTTTCTCTCCTTCTCGCTCTTTCTCTCACTCTCTTTCCCTCTCTATTTCTCTCTCTGTCTCTCTCTCTGGATTGCAGGGTGTCTCCTGGCTTTCCCTTATTTGCTGTTTAATGGATGTAATAATAGAATGTCTTAAAGCTGTATGCAGAGTTTTTAGTAATTAAAGAGTGTAAGTAACTTGCCTAAAGCCATCAATGTATGCTTGGCGGTAATGGTAAAAAGAGGCACTATTTTAAATACCTACCGTTTTTGACACCGACCAATTTATACGCTATGAATTTTTTATATGAGGTAAATACCTCAATTCCTCTAATTTATACCATCTATACTCAATGCCATTGTTAGTATGGGATGACATTTTCTCAAAGTTTTTCTTGATTTAAAATCAGAAGAACACTTATTTACCCTGTGTCACGTGACTGATCACGTGACTTTTTCATGTGCATTAAAGGAGACTTGAACCACCCTTGCGGCGTTAAGCCCTCGGAGTCAAGCCCACTGGCTGTTGTGCGGCTGTTTGGGAGACTGCAGAGGTTTTTCCTCTTTGATCCCTTCCAAACGCTTATTTTACCTGTGGCTGGGGCCCGGGTTCATGGGTGAATCCTTTGTGTGTTCTCAGGTAATTCAGTTCTGTACTACAATAACTTACAAAGTATTAAGTCCTTTTACGTTCCTTGTTTAAGTCTGAATTTAGCTCAACGTCTGAGATGTTTTGTATAACTTAACTGCAGAAATGCCGTGTGTGCAGGAAGAAGTTATGTATGGTAATAATCCTTGCACAACGCCGACTGGTGCAATGTTAAAACATTCTCTGAACACTCCGGCAACCGATTTTATACTCAAATCCTGTGATAAGCCCAAGAGTCTCACTCGAACCTAAAAAAAAAACATTACCCTGACGCCGATTAAAAAAACTCCTGATTCTAATCGTGATATTCGTAACTTTTATGAGAAGATCACTAATGTTTCAAATCGAAGCGATGACACGAGCCTAATACCCAAATCTAATGAACTTATTACTCCTCAACTGCCTATTGATGTGTCACAGAACACTTATTTTGAAAGCACCTGCCCAAGGGCTAATCCCAATGAATGCAAAGACTACAGCTCACAGTACTGCGTTACTCTTAAAAGATGACAGCCCAAACTCTGGCACCCACACCCTGTACAGTGCTCCGCTGCTATCGAGCTAGGCTTGTGCTTTGAACAATAAGATGAAACAACAAAAAATATCTCAACCAGGATTTTTCAGAAAGTGCAATTGAATGGTAAATCTATTGATCATTCGTCCATCAAATTCTTTTTTATTTCAGGATCAAAATAAATAAGTGTAGTTCCTCTTTACATACAAATCCTCTTTTATTATAAATTAATTTGCTTCAATGTATTATATATGAGATAAAGGACCCCCTATCATAGGTTATAAGTCAGTGAGGAGTTATGTGACAAAACAGAAGAACGAGACCAAAGGTTATGGGTTTATAAGGTCATGGAATACTGAGATGTCTTGCAATAACCTTTTTACAAACGGTAGGGGGTATTTTATTCCTTATGATAAATGGTCACACACTTCGATACCCTTTAATATATACCTCGTCTCTTGTATAATCTTATGTAAAAGACCTTGCTGTTCCTGATACATATAATCAATATGTATCGGGAGGATAGCTTAGGGGCAACGTGCTCGCCTTGGAAGCAAGACGACTGCGAGAAACACAGGTTCAATTCCCGTGTCCGCGCTTAGACACCTCTGGGTATTAAGCGCATTATAAATATCATATCACATGTTTATGTTTATATACTTATAACGCGCCGAAAGCCTGCACAATATAGAAACAGTTTGGATTAAAAATTCCTAATTTGCATCTTCCAATCTAATGATGAAACAGTAATTGCTGGATGCGGAAATCCATGCGAAACCTCGTCTAAAGGCATCAAGGGCCAATTACGGTTCTGTAAATTAACCGTTTTCCAGGATCAGGAATGTCACCTGTTCCCAAAGAGGGATATCCCAATATACATTGCCTGTGGCTTTCCGTCACACGTTATGACCAACTTCTGCCACTGACAATGGGCCTCATTAAGGCCGTTACAGGACCGGCACCCTTCATTACGGGATGCCCTATTACGAGGTTCCCTTGCGGGACCCGGTATGGACGCCGTCCCACGAGGGGACCAGGGAGCTAATAACGGGCCCATTATTAATGGGCCCGTTATTAGCCCCCTCCCCATTCCCATTGAGCCCTATAGGGGCTCAAATGGGAATGGGGATGGGTTTTTCCAATGAGGACTTACCGGGCCCTCCATGGTTGGAATAGCCCTGTAAGTCCTCATTAGAGGAACCCGGTATGGAGGCAGCCATGCCCTTATTAAGGGCATGGCTGCCTCCATACTCGTAATACTCGTAATAACATTAGTAGAGGCCCTCCTCCGCACAGAGTAGGGTAATGAATATGTAATCATTACCGTCCTCCCAGTAAGGGCCCACTTCCATTGAAATATTCAGGTTCCTCAACAACGGGCACATTCTCAACCAAACCGCAAGCCATTGAAAGAAGCTTGAATCATGCATGAACTTAACTTACATTCAATGGCCACCGTGATATTCTTCACAGCGACCCCATGCGGATTGTTAGCATTGCATCGATAAAAACCAGAATCGCCTCTTGTGATGTTAGGCCATTGGCCAAACCCATTCATGTCTCCATCTTTGATGCATTCAACAAGTGGGGCCGGCTTTCCATCGGCTTTGCAGAAGAACTCTGCAGGAGCGTCTTGGACACCTTCCAACAATGTCAGAGAACTTGGGCAGAGCTGGTCAGTGAATTCAGGCAGATCTGAAAAGCAACAGAAAGAGAACTCAATGAATTATCCCATCATAGGCAAGCGTCATTGGTACTGCTTCTTCCCTGAAGTGGGGCCAGATTGCTGCGTGTAGGGTCAATCAGACGCTCCCTGGCAACATGAGCTGGTGGCATGCCATAATGGTCTTATTGTACAACCTCTTCTGTTTGTTCCTCTGATTATATTGTTGCTGACTTCATTAAGTGGTAAAGCATGCTTATTCAGTAAATATGTCCCCTTTGGGCCCGGAAGTCTGACTCATAGGCCAGAGCCACAATATATTTATTTATTTGTTTTTTATTTATTTGTTCATCTGTAAAGCGCACGAAACCCAAAGGCATCTAGGCATTGAGACTTAAGAAGATGGTTACAATTTTGGTAGCTTAAAGTAAGTACATTTACACTGTAGGAAGATAGTTACAGATTTTCAAGAACAGAGGTAAATACATTTACACAGTCGGAACACAAATACGTTATACATTAAAAGTGTGCATACTGACTAGGGAATAGCGGATAGCGACAAGTGCGATGGAAAGGCTAAATGTGCTTAGGGGTTGTCCCAGTGGTGCCAAATGCGGCACAATGAATGTTGCGAACTGAACGGCAAGTGGTCTGTGGTGTAAGGTCAGATCTGAATAATAGAGTTTTGAGGTTTTTCCTGAATAACCAGAGGGAGGAGTCATTTCTTAGAAAAGTAGGGAGGGAATTCCATAATTGTGCTGCTATCACAGGAAAGCTAGAGCCTCCCGCTTTCTGCTTTCTATATCTAGGTGTGATAAGCAAGTTGGTGTAGGATGACCAAGTAGGTCTGTTAGATTGAGTTTTGTTAATCAGGTTGCTGAGATAAACTGGTGCGTTACTCGAGATACATTTGTGTGTGAGCATCAGAATTTCAAATTTGATCCTGTCATGGACAGGGAGCCAGTGGATGTTTCGCCTGATGGGTGCGAAGTGCTTGTGGAGCGGAATGTTCAATACCGCTCTGTTGGCATTATTTTGTACAGTTTGAGGTTTTGTGATATTTCTGGTACTGGTTGCCGCAAATAGAGAGTTAGAATAATCAATCCTAGAGAGTATCAAGGCTCTGGCCATGGTGATAGAATTGTCTGTAGAGCGAAAAGGCTTGCCAGCCATTATCAATTTAGCCGCGTAGGCGGCCGAGGAGACTATAGCGTTGACCTGTCTGTTTAATGTGAGGGAAGAGTCAATGTAGACTGCAAGAGTTTTTATTTATCTGCAACTGTGATGGTATTGCCATCGATAAGGAATGATTTGTACTCTTGAGGGAGGTTGTAAATTTAGATGTATTGCCGATTAGGATTAACTCGGTTTTGTCGTCATTAAGGCATAGTTCGTTAAGGGCCATCCAACCCTGGATTGCCAGATAGATTTTGTTTAGGCATTTGGTATCAGTGTCATAACGGCCAGTGATCGGTATGAGTATTTGAGTATCATCTGAATAGTTTGCATACGTGATACCCATGTTATCTAGCTGGTCAAATAGGAGCTTAGTGAATGCATTGTAAAGGGTAGGCGACACGCAGGAACCTTGTGGTACGCCACAGGTTAACGGTGCAGGGGGGGGCTGCTGGCATGTAGGAAAAGACCCTCGTAGTTCGGTTGGAGAGAAAGTATTTAATCCATTTGATGTCTTCAGACGAGAAGTGGGCCGCAGTTTCAAGATGCTGGCATAGAATGTCGTGATTGACTAAGTCAAACGCCGCAGAGAGGTCTAACAGAAGCAGGATGCAGAGGTCGCCTTTATCTTTTAATATGATCCATTTGTGTTTTCAAGTCTAGAAGGGCAGTTTTAGTACCATGGCCTGGTCTGAATCCAGATTGTCTTAGGCTCAAACGGTTATTGCATTCCAAGAATTTCTGGATCTGCAGATAGGCTGCACGATCAATAATTTTTAGCAAAAAAGGGACTGTGGTGATGGGACGGAAGTTGGTGGGGATGCTAGGGTCTAAAGTGTTTTTTTTTATTAGCAATGGTAGGACCCAGGCTGCTTTTAGATCTTTTGGTACTGTATTGATGACAAATGAGCTATTGATTAGGCTAGAAATTAGGGGCACAAGTTCAGACGCACATTCTTTTATCGGGGTAGCAGGGCAGTTGTTGCCTTTGCATCTAGATGATTTTAGTCCTTCAATAATGTTAATGGTGTCTAAGATGGACAGTAGGGCGAGAGCAAATTTGTTGACCTTGAGGAGTTCCATAGAGGCAGGGGTTAGATGGGAGGGTCGAATTAAGGCTAAGTTTAGATTCTTTTAGTACTATTTTGTGTTGTGATAATGAGATTTTGTCTGCTAAGGCATTTTGTATATTAGAACACCATTGTTCGTCTTTGATAGTATGGTCTGGGGTAGTTGCTGGTGATTCCAATTTGCAGAGAATGGTAAATAGTTCTTTGGTATTAGACTGGGCGTTCAATGATTCTTTGATTATAGACTTCACTTTTTGCTTTAATGATTTATTTTTATAATTATTGGCTAGGGTCTGGAAGAGGGTTTTATTCTCCGTTGTTGGAGACTTGAGCCAGTTGTTTTCTGCTGACCGTTTAAGTTGCACGCATAGTATGGAGCCTGGGGTGAACCAGGGGTTTATATGTGCCATGGGTTTGGCTTTTTTGTTTTTTACTGGGGCTATTTTTTCAATAGCTGCGAGAATGCTTGTATTGTATTGACTGACTAGCGCCGATTGGTCGTTGTCAGAGTACGTTATGTCCAGTAGAGGTGTGAGGAAAGGTATCATGTTGTCTCAGGTGATATTTTTCATGCTTCTAGAAGGAGCCATTGGTACTATTCAGGGATGTTTCATGGTTTTAGTGATAATGGTGGTGGTGTAGATTATGGTGTTGCGATCTGACCACGGTATAGGAGTGTTAGAAAGGATGTCAGTGACGCAGTTGGTGTCAGCTATCCAGTCTAAGGTGCGTCCTTTTTTGTGGGTGGGGGAACACATTCTTTGAATGAAGACTTGAGCTTTCTTGGAGTTTGCCTGGAGGCCTGCATGAGTGTCCTGAGGGTCGTTCAAGCATAGGTTGAAGTCGCCTAGTATGATAGCTTTAGAGTGGGGTTTCATGTTATATGCCAGAAGAGAGGTGATGTGTTCTTCAAATGTGCCTATAGACGATGTGTAATGTGAGAGTGCAGGTGTGTGCAAGAGAGATTTTTAAGGTGATGACTTCACCTGCAGGGAATGTAGGTTCAGTGGATGTTCTTATATCCAGAGATTTTTTTGCTAGTAAGGCTACTCCGCCTCCTTTTGAGGTTGTTCGATCCTTCCTGAAGATGGAGTAGTCATCTGGAATGGCTAGGGAGAGTTGCGGGCCAGAGGCTGTATGGAGCCATGTTTCCGTGACTGCTTGGAAGTCATTAGCTTTGATAATGTCTGCAATGTCTAGGGCATGGGCAGTGATGGATCTGGCATTAATAAGTGCCCCTTTTAGTAGTCGGGTCTCATTGACGCTGGCTGGGGTCTTAGTAAGTAGAAAAGCATTTGCAAGATATTTAGGGTTGTCCACTGACTTGAGTGACTTAGGTTGAGTTGGGATGGGAGTGGTGGATCTTTTGTCGAGGCCTAGGTTATTACTGGGGTAGAGAACTGATGCTGCCATTAGATGATTATTATTCTTATGCTTTTGCGTATTGTGGATGTCTGGCATATGTGTCTTGGTGAGCCTTTAGGAATGGCTTTGGAGGGAATGCGAGGATAGTCTAAGTCTTCTGGTAAGTCCAACAATGGGACATGAAGGCAGTAAAGGGGCGGTAGTTTGTGAGTCATGTGGCAGTGGTTTCTGTGGCGAGAGGGCAGGTGTTGAGTAGACTGTGGGGGCGTGGGAATGTCTCTGGGCTATCCGTGCAGATAGGCAGTATAATCTGGAGGGTCCGTCTACTGCATGTGCGATTAAGGGGCGGGTATTGAGGTGAGGGTGTGGTCTCACTGTGTCCTGAGTAAGTGAGGATTTATTGGCCAGGGAGGGGGATGGCTGGAAGAGACGCGGTTGTGTTAAGGAAGGGGGTAGGGCAGGGGACAGGATAGTGGTGGGCACACTGTATGCGGGCTAGGCCCTTTCCTAACTGGATGTACGCGCCTGCAGTGCAAGGCAGATCTTTCATGGTTGAAGTATCCATGGAGGGGTTGGGATGTGTGAGTTTCTCCGGATACCAGTTGGTTTGGGCTATCCATTGCATTAATGGGAGCATCCTCACCGAGTGAGCCCTGACATAGCAGCAGTGCCGGTGGTTGCTACGGCACAGTGGAGCAGTTGAAGGCAGCAGGTAGGCAAAGCAGAGATGCAGATGTGAGCAAATTCAGAAAAGAATGTTTAGCATGTCAAGGATGGCTGCATGTATTTGCCATATAATTATGCAGTATTCAGTTGCCCTATAAAAATACAATATTCAGATGCTATTACAGTGAGGCTGGAATAGCTAGGTCAGACCAGCGGGTACGTCAGCATTCAAAGCCTATTACAATAAGGCTGGGGCAGCTGGGTGCAGTGAATGGTGGGTAGAGCATTGAATTGCATCATTAAGGTATTGCCTGAGTACATAAAGAGAAGTTGCAGAGTAGGAAGTGTATACAAATTCTTGGTCAGTGTAATGGGCTGGATCTGTGATCTACAGAGTGGAGACACTGTGAGTGCCGCAGAGATAGGGTATGGCTAGATTCGTAGTTCAAGGAGCATGCTTAATGGGTGGAGGGTGCCATTGTGTAAGCATATGGTATCAGACTGAATATGAATGCGGAACACTGTGGATATACAATGCTGAACAGGGACTGCACAAATAGGTTGACGGCGATGAACTCGGTTTGCCTCTGCTAGCGACTATGGTGCAATAATTGCTAGGATAAGGCTGCTGGTACATGAGGCGCTGCAGCATATGCTACGCAAGTAGAAGTACAGATACAGTACAAATGTCAACATTTAGCACATAAGAGCACAGGGAAGCATGGCCAAGATGGGGCTAAGCTCCGTATCCGATGGTGTTTAACAGGGATACAGTGTTACATATCATTTGAGATTTAGAAGCTAACAAATCTTCGGTGCGGGGAGCGTGATATTCGTAATAGTCACTAGGATTCGAGGATGAGCAGGTGTACTTACATAGTTGTTGGGGACCTGTGGCAAGTACTGCAGATGCTCTTGATGTTAGCGGAGTTGACTTGCAAAGTAGATGGGCCACAGCCACTTAGATCAAGACAGGCACAGACAGGCCTGGGCCTTAAGAAGAGGGCATTCGGAAGGAAGGCCGGTTCACGCCTTCTGGTGGAGTCAGGCCAGACAAAAGCAGAGCTGCAGCCAATTGGGCAAGCAGCTCGAGGACGTGGGTTGCTTAGCAACTAGTAAACATCAGCGCGGTGGCCATTTTCTAAGGCTGCATGCCGATTTTGCGGCAAAGTTAAATTAAAATGCTGCACAATATGGTAAGCATGGGTCCGTTGTGATGAAGGCCGTTTCTCAACGGGGAACAGACAGCTTGTAGCAGGCAGGTACCTCGGGTGGGCTCGGGCGGGATGGTCGATGAGGACTATGAGAGTCCCCAAGATAAGGGCCCATAATTGCAGGTAATTCCAGCTCTGCAGTTTTAGGACTATTAAACAACTGATATGGGTGCACCTGTTGTGCTTGGAAATTGGATTTCCTGTTAGTGCTCTTAGTGTTAAGTGTTCAGCACTCAAACAGGAAATTCATTGACCATACATCTAGTAGAATAAAAAAATCAAGATAGCTGCCATAACATTGGCTTGCAACAGCTACAGGGGAAAGGAAGTGCTCTTTTAATTTTTTATTTAATTGCACAGTGCAGGGGAGAGGAAGATGACTATGCGGAAGACTTGCACAAGTGAAGCAGGAAAGAAAGCAGCCCCAGCAGAAGAAAGGGGGGAGAAGGAGCAC
Source organism: Ambystoma mexicanum (assembly GCF_040938575.1). Classification (NCBI taxonomy): domain Eukaryota; kingdom Metazoa; phylum Chordata; class Amphibia; order Caudata; family Ambystomatidae; genus Ambystoma; species Ambystoma mexicanum. Next base: position 1,204,546,802 of record NC_090926.1, on the reverse strand, counting down.
TCGGAGTGTTGTATTTGTGCTAGAAAGCCAACAGGTTCCTTAGAATGCAAAACACTATGTGCAATAATTTTCTACATTCTAATGATCCTGATTGACTGATGGATACCAATGTACCCCTTGAGGTGCTAATGGAGGATGATCTACTGAGTTCATTCGGTATTCTCGAAGACATCCTATCCGCTGCCCCGGGTCAGAAATTACTGCTGTTGGCTGTGCTTTGAAACATCATACCATCCATTTAACTACTATGAAGGCATCATGAAGGAGGACACAGACAACAGATTCCAGTTTCAAAACAAATTATTTTATTAACTTAAATGTCAGTATGGAAAAAGGCCTAACTTGCCCTATGCTAAGGTGGGATTTCCCTACCGAAATAAAACTAATGAAAGTCTGAGTGAAAGAGTTCAATTTAGGAATCTGTCTGATTCCAAAACCTATGCTTGCCCTCACAACTAATTCTGTACAATGTGTAGGGATGTCAGTAACCAAAGGAAAACAGTGTTCAATACAAGAGCCTGAGCTTCTTCCAGCTCCCTTCCCCAAGTGTAAAGCAGTTCCACAAAAAGTCTTAAAGTTACTTTCTTTGGATTCAAGAACATATAGTTTTAACCAAGGCTCGGGGTTCCCTTCCCCAAGTTCCAAGACATAAAACACAAGGGAAGCTTGAGACTCCGTCTTCACTTCAGCAAATGTCTATAATTTGGTTAACCAACACAGTTCAAAAGGAAAGGTTCTTGCTTCCCTTTAATTTTCACAGTTTTGTTGTTTCCAATTTTCAAAGATTTCTTTTGGCAGCCTGTAGCATTCATAAATGTTGAAAATAATATCGCTTTCTGTAGTTTAAGTTTAAAGTTCCACTATTTAGTTTGGTATTCAATAATGGTGATTTCACTCGTAACTTAGTTTTATATTGTCTATTGTTCATGAAGTGTTGTTCCTTCTTGTTTAAAGGTTTCTTTAATTGTGTGATGTTTGTACATTCTGTGTTAAGTGTTTAAAGTTAGTTTGTTATGCTTTAAGGGGATTACCCAATGTCCGGAGACCTTCGAAATACCTCTTGACAATAAAGTTAATTCATTTGCGCACCGGGTTTACCAGCCACCAGAAACTCACTGGTCACTCTGACAGGTCTCGTTGCAGCCCAGATCACACAGTCTATGATTTTCAAGGCCTGCCCTCCTCCTTCTGTGCCTCAGGAACTCCTGTGTGGGCCTCTGCACACAAGGGAACGAGCAATGCGGACATGAGGGAAAGGGATAGCCTTTCCTCATGGCTATCACGGCTATCCTCTCTTCATTCCCTCTGCCCCACGGTGTGCCAGCTCCTCGACCATGCTTCCATGGACCTTTCTCCTCCACGGTCCCCTAGGAATGTTCTCTGCCGCTTGCCTCGATCTCCTTGCTGCTTTTGCTGTCTCCTTTGTTGTCTCTTTGAGCTCCTTTTATACACATGCAGCCTCTTGACAGGCTGAAGGTGTGAGCAGTCAATGAGCCCTGTCTGACCACAATTAATGGGACACGCCTGACCCTGACAGCTCTTAGCAGGCATCATACCAGTACCAGAGTGGAAAAAGAGCCTGTTCTTCATTACTCTGAGTTGCCTCTTCCTCGTCTCAGTACTGTCAAATGTCAATGATGGAGAAATGAGGGGAACTGGTTTATAACAGACTATGAAAATTGGGGAAAGGTTGGGTTGGCTGTCAATAGGGAAAGGGGGATACCATGTCTCGCCAGAGGGCACCACACTCTTTTTCACCTTCCTTCTAGGTCTTCAGGGTTTGCCTTTTCTCATGGTGTTACTCTGACAAAAGGGAATAGGGTGACACTATCCCACCAAGGCTTCTGGGACTAGGGATTCATCACGAAATGGAAAGGGGGAATGCCGCGTCTCACCTGAGGACATTTCATTCCCCTTTTCCACGAACCCTGCACATAGTTGATCCTCCCTCGCTGCTATGCCCCCAAGGTCAGGATCCAACAGCTATGGCCTTTTCCTGGGCACCAGTGCAGAGGATCCACGGGAAGTTAATGTGAGAACGTCCTCAGGTTTCTCACACTACACACGCAAACACAGCACTGGACTGAAGAATAGCCTGGTCACCGAGCCCAAGTTCAACCATCAAAGGGCACGGTGGTCCTGAGAAGTGCTTTATACAAGCCCATTCTGGACCTTTTAAGCACAGAAGAGGAAAGTTTACACAGATTCCAGTGGGTTTAAAATATGAATTCCTATTGTGAAGTCTCTGGCATATTCAAAGAGATGCTGGTGGTTATTTTTATGTTCCTTGAATGTTTAGTCGAGTCTCTGCCTCCAGTGACTCTTACCAGATTTATGTTTCACAAGTAAAACGGTTACCTTGTCTAGTGTGTTCTTCTCAGACTTCAAAATCATAGACAAAGGAATTCAACCCATCTCCGTAACGGCTTGCCATGGAGAACGTTTACTCCCACCGATTTAAACATGTAAGTATTGTGACTTCCACAAAAGACTGACTTAAAAATTATCAGGCATGATAGTGTATATCTTTATCTTTAATACAATAACTGAGGCACTGGTTGTGAAAAGTCTCTTTTGTTTCACACCAGACGTCTGCATGCACCACTTGCTAGCCAAGTGAGACTATGTGTCTCCACCATTGGGGTTTCCAAGCCCATCCTTTCTCACCCTGCAGTGATTTGCATCCATGAGCCATCCTACCTTTCTAAAATAGATATATGAAAAAAGTGATATTTTGTAAGACCTTAACTTACACTGAACGGTGACGGTCACATCCTTCACATCAGTGCCATGTCTATTGGTGGCCTTGCACTGATATGTGCCAGAATGGTGTCTGGTGAGGTTATAACAGATTAAGACCACTTTGAGGTCGCCATCTTTGTGGCATTCGATTCTTGGCATGGGGTTTCCATACGCTTTGCAGGAGGGTGTGGGCTGGATCCCTTGCAGCGCTTCCATGGATCTTAAGCATGAATGGTCACTGAATCCAGGCTCATCAGGAAAGCAAAAGAAATTAATTTTAGTGTAGTTGGTGCTTTGGATCAATGTGTATTTATTGGAGCACAAGCCTCTGTCCACAAAATGAGATCAGTGTAGCATCAGCATCTGTTCATCAGGTTCGATTATGGCAATCACCACCGTGGCGGGAGCGGACATGGGCGGTAATGGCTTGCCAGCCTGAATCTAGGCAAGCGCGAGCGAATCAAGGGACTCGGCGAGGGCCGTGGGCTGTTACTGGCCATGTCCTCCCCCCAACGATAGCCATTAGCACCACAGGGTTTATCCGGGGTGCAAATGGTTTCTTTCTCTTTGGGAGATGAGCTCTGCATGTAATTGTGTGTGCCCATTCTCCCGAAACAAAAACCTAGAAAAAAGAAAATTGGCCACCACCATCCATGTCTATGTCGGCAGCGGAAGGTGAGGGGGGAGGATGGCTTCCACATAATCAAGATGGCACCACCACAGGGAAGGGCCGCGGGTGGCTGGAAAATGCAAGCAGTACACTTTGCGCCCTTCCCCGAGTGCGAATCCTGAATTGCTAAACATTTTCACAAAGCACACTTGTTAAGAATAGTAGGGAGACTGGGAATCAGAAGAGTGTTCATTGAGTACCATAACTTTAATGAATCAATATCTACTCAACATCATGGAAAGGCCAACAGCACCCAGAGGAGATACCTCGCATGGATCAACCATGTCAACCGGCGTGTGGCCCTCTATGCCATGCGTGAGCAAGCAGTGATCACCAGGTCTTGTGGCCTCACATGCAGCTGACCACTGACTGGTCCCAGGACACCACCGTGCAAATTCAATGTGTTTTTGCCTTTCTATAGTAGCAGTAGTAGTAGTTTGACATTTATATAGTGCCTTTATCCCATTAGTATGTCCCCAACGCACTTGTAGTGGAAACGCCCTCGGGGGACCGAAGTCCAAAATATGGGAATGTTCACAAAGGATTATAATGCATGTGTGCATTAGGCCAAATTAGGAAGTAGGTGGGATGGCCGAGCCCCAGTAAGCTACCCATGATGGTCAGTCATGTGGTTGGATGCTGAGAGGTTGTCAGGAGAGTGCACTAGTGCAACCGTCTCATTATGTGTCCAGCTAGGCCGAATTATTTTCGTAGGAACAAGCTGCATTTTGATGGCAGAGGAGTTGTGCTCTATGTATGTCTGCAGTGTGGGAGTGCATGCGTGCGGGAGTGCGGCCGTGCCTGCAGCATGCAGCGTGGCAGGTTTAAATATAATGGCTATATTCAATGTACGATTCAGTTCCACCAGCATCCCTATGTATGTTGTTCTCTTTCTATCTTCTCCCCCCTGCCTCTCAGTCTCTCTCGCCCTACCCTATCTCTTGCTCTCTCCTTCACTCTCTCACCCTCTCTCTTTCTGTCCCTTTCACACTCCCCATCAACATTCCAGTTGATCTATCTTTTCCCCTATGAACTTAGTCTTCATTTTTTCCATTTCCTCATCTTTATTCTTTACTAACCAGCCTTATTCTTTCATTCTTATTCTCATTGTACAAGTATGTCCAATTGTAAATGAAACTCCTTCCAATGCATGCCGGCCTCCTACCGAATCACACCGAAGCTCTACCGCCTTCTTCAGCATTTAATCACTGTGATATCGTACAACGACATATGATGCTGATATAGACTATACTATTCTAATAAATCAACTATTTACATCTATTATTAAACTGCCTACCCTCTGCACTTTTAAATCTGAATAGTTCTCTTTACAGAGACCACTGACGCTCTGCACTCACATGGTGCTTTATGTGAGGGGTCAGAAATGCGAGACAGACAAGTAGATAGAGTTTTCTCACAAGTAGCCATCTTTATTTACATAGTAAGTGTGAGAAAAATTCCTCTTTCCCGAACCTAACAAGGATTTCCCTACCTATTAAACTAAGGCTAAAGGACAAAAGGTTTGTGTCCCTCACACTTATACACATAACAAAACATATAGGTATTAGATGGCAATTTAAACTCAACAATATAATAATTATTTGCAAATACAACTTTATAACCAAAGTTCTATGTAACCTGGGTCAGTTACCCCTTCCCCAGGATTAAAGCAGGATTCTTAGATCACAGTTCCAATCAAGAAAGTTAATTTCAATATCAAAAGTCTGTTCGAAAAATGCAACAAAAAGTTCAATCCATAACTCTTCCACTTGGCACTTGGATTAAACACAACACAAAATTCTCTTCCAATGCGTCTGTTCAAAGTTTTAACAAAGTTCTGCTTCAACAACCAAAAGAAGTTTCTCTTCCACCTCTTTGAATGTTTAATATGTTTCTTTTCATACACAATAGGAATTTGTCAGGATGAGTTTTTATCACAGTTCAAATAATCACCTTCTAGTGGCTTTGCCACTTTCCACCACAACCTTAAACCACAATGCAGTACTTCGATATCTTCTTCCTTGTCCACTAACCTGCTAGAACTAACCACTAAAAGGTCCCCTTCCTGGTATACTCGCCTGACAGGTGCTGTTTTGCACTCATATGCCCCCAAGCAAGGCAAACAAAAAAAGACATTCTTAAAGGCACACTTGGGGGTATTAGAGGGCTGGCCCTGTGCCTGTGGGCAAACCTCTGAAAAAATCCTCCAAAGGAGGGGCAGAATCTTGCTGCTTCCCTGGTGGCGGCAGAATTGAGGGTCTGACCCCATTTCTCCTCCCCAGGGATACAGCAAGGACCATTAGGCCACCAGGGATATGATCTTAGGGTGGGGGTACCCAGGCCAATCATCCCCCACCCCCACCCAGGCCAAACAGCCCCCACCCCCAGATGGCATAATGTTGTTTTGCCTTCTGTGGGAGCAAATTGCTGCAATTCTGCACTGATTTGCGCCCCAAGCAAGGCAAAACAACATTACACTCCAGATATAGTGGAACGCTTGGGGGTATCAGGGGCCATCCCTGTGGCCGAGCCCCCTTAGTATTCCCCCCAAAGGATGGGCAGACCCTTGCTGCTTCCCTGGGGAGCAGAATTGGGGTTCTGGCCACATTTTGCCACCCCTGGGAAGCAGCAAGGATCACAGTCTGGCCTCCACCCTCACCCCCCCAAAAATGATGGCATAATGCTGTTTTGCCTTCTTTGGGGCAAATTAGTGCAGTTTTGCCGGCATTTGCCCCAAGGAAGGCAAAACAACATAGGGCAATTTTGACAGAGGTACACTTTGGGGTATCAGGGGGCAGGCACTATGCCTGTAGGGCCAGCACCCTCAGGAATCCACCCATCGAGGGGCAAATCCTTTCTGCTTCCCTGGTAGGGGGAGCATGATCGAGGGTCTGGACCCATTTTGCCAACCCTGGGAAGCAGTAAGGAGCACTAAGCTACCAGGGAAAAGATTTTGGGGTTGGGGGCTGTTTCGCACATTGTCTTTCACCCACGGCCAGAGATCTATGGCCAGCCCACGTAAGAGCTTTTTCCTCTGAGGAAGGACGTGGGGAGGGACGGGAACCCTGGGAGCGCTCCCTGTGACAGCCGCTGGGTTATGGGGCAGTTGACCCACATGAGAGACTGACACCCAATGCCGGGGACAGCGCCCCCGGCATTTCAAGTACTCTGGCTGGGCTGCGTTACAGCTTTTTCCTCTGGGGAGGGATGGGGACCATGCCAGGGCTCCCTGGAACCACCGCTGGGCATTGGGACGGTCGTCCACATGGGAGACAGATGCATCCAAGACCAACGGCAGAACCCCCCGACCATCCTGGAGCTCTGGCCATGCCCCTTTAGAGCTTTTTCCTCTGGGGAGGAATGGGTACCCTGCTGGGACATCCCAGGACCGCTGCTGGGCTTCGGGGTGCTCGACCCTAGTGCGAGGCAGAGCCCCAAGGCCGGGGACAACACTCCTGGTCGTCCAAGAGCTCTGGCTGGGCTGCATTACAGATTTTCCCTCTCGGGAGGGATCGGGACACTGCCGGGGCTCCCTGGGAATACCGCTGGGCCTGGGGACATGCGACCCACATGGGATACAGGTGCCCAAGACCGAGAGCAGTACCCTCGCTGTACTGGAGCTCTGGCCATACCGCGTTACAACTTTTCCCTCTGGGGAGGAATGGGAACCCTGCGACCCACATGCGAGACAGGTGCCCAAAGGCTGGGGGCAGTACCCTAGGATGTCATGGCATGGGACGAACCCAGCCAGAATGTCCGATGCCCGGCACTGTGCATTGCAGATGTCCAAGGCCTTGAGCAGCACCCTCAGCTCTCCTATAGTTCTGGCTGGGCTGCATTAAAGCTTTTCTCTGTGGGGAGGGATGGAGACCCTGCCGGGGCTCCCTGGGACCACCGCTGGACTTGTGGACAGTCGACCCACACTACAGACATGCGCCCAAGGCTTGGGGCACCACCCCTGACAGTCCTGGAGCTTTTGCTGCACTGCATATCCTGCCAGGGCTCCCTGGGACAGCCGCTGGACTTGTGGACAGTCGACCCACATTGGAGACAGGCGCCCAAAGCTGGAGACATCACCCCAGACCGTCCTGGAGCTCTGAGTGTGGTGCATTACAGCTTTTCCCTCCAGGGAGGGATGGTGACCCTGCTGGGGCTCCCTGAGACTGCCTCTGGAATTGAGGACAGTCGTCTCACATGGGAGACAGGTGCCCAAGGACAAGCACATCACCCCGACTATCCTGGATCTCTGGCCTGGCTGCGTTACAGGTTTTCCATCCTGGGAGGGATGGAGACCCTGCCGGGGCTCCCTGGGACCATCGCTGGACTTGAGGTCGGTCCACCCAAATTGGAGACAGGCAACCAAGACCGGGGCCAGCACCCCTGGCCGTCCTGGGGCTCTGGCTGGGCTGTGTTACAGCTTTTCCCTCAGGGAGGGATGTGAACCTTGCAGTGGCTCCCTGGGACCCTCGTTGGGCTTGGGGATGGTCAACCCACATGAGAGACAGGCGCCCAAGGCCAGGGGCAGCACCCGCACCATCCAGGACCTCTGGCTGGGCTGTGTTAGAGCATTTCACTCCAGTGAGTGATGGGGACACTGCTAGGGCTCCCAGGGACCGTTGCCGGTCTTGGGGACGGCCGACACATATGGGATACAGGTTCCCAATGCCGGGGGATGCACCCCCTTTCCATCCTGGAACTCTGGCTGCGGTGCTTTACAGCTATTCCATCCAGGGTGGGATATGGACCTTGCCGGGACTCCCTGGGACTGCCGTTGGGCTCCTGGAGCTCTGGCCGTGCTGTGTTGCAGCTTTTCCCTCCTGGGAGGGACAGAGACCTCGCTGGGTCACCGCATGACTGCTACTTGTATTGAGGACGGTCGACCCACATGGGAGACAGGCCCCAAAAACCGGAGGCAGCACTCCTGCCCGTCCTGGAGCATTGGCCGTGTCGCGTTACAGGTTTTCCCTCAGGGGAGGAATGGTGACCCTTCCGTGGCTCCCAGGGACTGCCACTGGACTTGGAGGCCTTTGACCCACATGTGGGACAGGCGACCAAGGCCGGGGAGATCACCTCCAGTCGTCCTAGCACTCTGACTGGACTGCATTATAGCTTTTCCCTCCAGTGAGGGATGGTGACCCTGCCGGGAACGCCTTGGACCGCCGCTGGACTTGAGGACGGTCGACCCATATAAGAGACAGGCGACCATGGTGGGAACATCTCACCAAGGCCGTCCTAGAGCTCTGGCTGGGTTGTGTTACAGCTTTTCCCCCTGGGGTGGGATGGGCACCCTGCCTGGGCTCCCTGGGACAGCCGCTGCATATGTTGATGGTCGACCCACAATGGATACAGGAGGCTGTGGGATGCACCCCCTGGCCATCAAGGGACTCTGACTGTGGTGCGTTACAGCTATTCCATCCAGGGAGGGATGTGGACCTTGCCGGGACTGCCTGGGACTGCCGCTAGGCTTGGGGATGGTCAACCCACATGGGAGACAGGCGGCCAAGGCCAGGGGCTGAACACCCGGATGTCCTGGAACTCTGGCAGCACTGTGTTACAGCTTTTTCCTCCAGTGAGGGATGAGGAAACTAACAGGGCTCCATGGGACTGCCAGTGGATTTAGGGATGGTCGACCCACGTGGGCGACAGTTGCCCAAGCCTGGGGATATCTCCCCCAGTTGTCCTAGAGCTCTGGCTGTGCTGTGTTACAACTTTTCCCTCTGGGGAGGGATGGGGAACCTGCTGGGGCTCCCTGGGACCATCACTGGACTCAAGATCGGTCCACCTACATTGGAGACAGGCGACCAAGACTGAGGTCAGCACCCCCGGCCGTCCTGGAGCTCTGGCTTGGCTGTGTTACTGCTTTTCCCTGTGGGGAGGGATGGGGAACCTGCTGGGGCTCCCTGGGACCATCGTTGGATGGTCAACTCACATGGAAGACAGGCGCCCAAGACCAGGGGCAGCACCCCAGGCCGTCCTGGATCTATGGCTGTGCTGCGTTACAGCTTTCCCCTCCAGTGAGGGATGGGAACCCTGCGGGGGCTTCCTAGGACTGCCGCTGGACTTGGGGATGATCGACCCACATAAGAGACAGACACCCATGGCTGGAAACATCACCCCCATCCGTGCTGGAACTCTTGTTGTGCCGTTTTTACAGCTTTTCCCTCCAGTGAGCGATGTGGAACCTGCCAGGTACCGCCGCTGGGCTTGGGGATGGTCGACCCATATGGGAGACAGGTGCCCCATGCTGGGGGCAGCAGCCCTGGGCCGTTCTAGAACTCTGGCATGCCGCATTACAGCTTTTCGCTGCGGGGAGGGACGGTGACCACACCTGGTCGGTCCATGACTGCCGTTGGACTCAGGGACGGTTGAATCACATGGGAGACAGGCGCTCAATGTCGGAGGCAGAACCCCCGGCCGCCCTGGAGCACTTGCTGTTCCGCAATACAGCTTTTCCCTCCCAGTGAGCGATGGGGACCCTCCGGGACTCCCTGGGACTGCGCCTGGACTTGTGGATGGTCAACCCACATTGGAGACAGGCGTCAAAGACCAGGGGCAGCACCGCTGGCCGTCCTGGATATCTGGCTGTGCTGCATTACAGCTTTTCCCTTCAGTGAGAGATGGTGATGTGCCAGGACTCCATGGGGCTGCCGCTGGACTTGGGGATGGTTTCCCCACATGGAAGACAGGCACCCAGGGCCGGGTAAATCACCCCAGGCCATCCTAGAGCTCTGGCTGGGCAGCATTATAGCTTTTCCTTCCAGTGAGGGATGGGGACCCCCGCTGGACTTGGGGACGATCCACCCACATAAAACAGGCGCCCATGGCCAGGAACATGGGAACATCACCCCCAACCATCATGGAGCTCTTGCTGTGCTGTGTTACAGTGTTTCCTCCGTGGAGGGATGGTGGCACTGCCAGGGCTCCATGGGACTGCTGCAGGACTTGGGGATGGTCGACCCTCATGGGAGACAGGTGCCCAAAGCTGGGGACGTCACCCTCAGCCATCCTACACCTCTGGCTGGGTTGCGTTACATCTTTACCCTCCGGGGAGGCATGGGGACCCTGCCGGGGCTCCCTGGGACCGCCGCTGAACTTGTGGACGGTCGACCCACATTGGATACAGGCGGCTGGGGAATGCACGCTGGCTCTCAAGGAACTCTGGCTGCGGTGTGTTACAGCTATTCCATCCGGGGAGGGATGTGGACCTTGCTGGGACACTCTGGGACCACCTCTAGGCTTGGGGACGGTCAACCCACATGGGAGACAGTCGACCAAGGCCGGGGACATCTCCCCCAGCCATCCTAGACCTCTGGCTGGGCAGCGTTACAGCTTTTCCCTCTGTGAAGGGATGGGGAACCTGCTGGTGCTCCCTGGGACTATCGCTGGACTTGAGGTTGGTCCACCCACATTGGAGACACTCGACCAAGGCCAGAAGGCCAGGGGCAGCACTGCCTGCCTTCCTGGATCTCTGCCTGGGCTGCGTTACAGCTTTTCCCTCCAGTGAGCGATGAAACAGGTGCCGAAGGCCGGGAGCAGCACCCCCAGCCGTCCAGGATCTGTGTCTTCGCTGCATTACAGCTTTTCCCTCCAGTGAGGGATGGGGACCCTGCTGGGGCTCCCTGGGACCGCAGCTGGACTTGTAGACCATCAACCCACATTGTGGACAGGCGCCCCGAGGCTGGGAGCAGCACCCCCGGCCGTCCTGTTGGTCATGCCCTGCCGTGTTACAGATTTTTCCTCCAGGGAGGGATGGTGATCCACCTCTGGGCTTGGGGACGGTCAACCCACATGGGAGACAGTCGACCAAGGCCGGGGACATCTCCCCCAGCCATCCTAGACCTCTGGCTGGGCAGCGTTACAGCTTTTCCCTCTGTGAAGGGATGGGGAACCTGCTGGTGCTCCCTGGGACTATCGCTGGACTTGAGGTTGGTCCATCCACATTGGAGACAGGCGACCAAGGCCAGGGGCAGCACTGCCTGCATTCCTGGACCTCTGCCTGGGCTGCGTTACAGCTTTTCCCTCCAGTGAGCGATGAGGACCCTGCCAGGGCCCCCAGGGACTGTTGCTGGACTTGTGGACGGTCGACCCACATTGGAAACAGGTGCCGAAGGCCGGGAGCAGCACCCCCAGCCGTCCTGGATCTGTGTCTTCGCTGCATTACAGATTTTCCCTCCAGTGAGGGATGGGAACCCTGATGGGGCTCCCTGGGACCGCAGCTGGACTTGTAGACCGTCAACCCACATTGTGGACAGGCGCCCCGAGGCTGGGAGCAGCACCCCCGGCCGTCCTGTTGGTCATGCCCTGCCGTGTTACAGATTTTTCCTCCAGGGAGGGATGGTGATCATGGCAGGGATCCCTGGGTCACCACTTTGCTTGGGGACGGTCGACCCAAATGGGAGTAACCCATATGCCGGTGAAGCCAAAACCAGTCTTCCCAAGAGCGTTTGATGTACCAATGGTTTTGCCTTTTCCTTTTGCGCCCAGGTCAGTGCACCCACACATGTGAGGTACTGTTTTTGTCGGGACACAAGTGGGAACATGGGAAGGTAGGACATGTGTTGTTGCCGACATGTTTCGGTGGTTTCCTGGTGGCAAATGTCTGAAAATTGTGTTTTTCCCCCTACATTGTGGATTTTGCCGGGCCATGTGGGTAATACATTCTAATAATAATAATAATTTGGCATTTATATAGCGCTACGAACCCTCAGGTATCTGAGCGCTGCTTATTATTACCCACGGTGTGTGGTGCTCATTTATCGACTTCGGAAGGATGAAACGCTGAGTTTGGCGCTGCCGGGATTCGAACCTGCATTCGCAGGCTCTGCACTGATGTCAAAGCAAGCGCTCTACTCGCTGTGCCACTTGACCGGCTAAGAACGATTCTAGAACGATTTACCTCTTTAGATTCCCACAGGTGCCTTCTTTTCAGAAATACCTCGGGTACCTGTTTTGCATGGTGGCTCCAACACCCCAGGCCCAAATCTGTGGGTTGTCTACAAAGTCAGATCCAGCCTTCCCCAGGATGTGTGATGTACCTGTGGTTTAGCCTTTTCCTTTTGCGCCCAGGTCAGTGCACCCACACGTGGGAGGTACCAGTTTTGTCGGGACACCGGTAAGATATGTGTTGTTGCTGGCGTGTTTTGGTGGTTTCCTTGTGGCAAATGTCTGAAAATTTCCCATCATTTTGGACTTTGCTGGGCCTGGTGGGTGATAAAATCTAGGGTGATTTGCGCATGTCAGACCTCTTTAGATTCCCACGGGTGTCTTCTTTTCATAGATGCATGGGGTTCCATGATTTCCTTGCTGGGTGCGACACCAAAGGACACCAAGCCAAATACAGTCATCCCAAGGGCGTTTGATGTACCAGTGGTTTAACCTTTTCCCTTTGTGCCCAGTTCATTGCACACACACATGTGAGGTACCATTTTTATCGGGACACGTGTGCGAATGTGGGAAGGTACGACTTTTTTTTGTTTTATCTTGTTTTGATAACGTTTTCAAATAATGTTTTCAAATGAAAGGCCGTTATAGAACTTCAGGCAGAGTTCCATTCCACCTAGGAATTCCAACTCACTGTGGCTCATGGCTTCTCCCTTAATATTGATTTGGTCAGGCTGAAACTGCTTCATGCCCCTTTTTCAGGGAAAACACAATCATACATTATGCATTACAGCAGTCTGCCTGCTATGCCTGACAGCGTCTTTGTGACTTATCCACTGCAGCCCAAATTTGCTTTCCGATTGGTGCGTTGCCTCTTATCTTTCTGATTGGAGCAATGGGATGTTTCACAGTGTGTGTATGGATAAACAGAAATTCCACCCTTGTCTTTTAATTATCTGTATTACCTTTGCTTCTTTCTTATACTTTTTCTTCTTTTACTCCTTTACTTTTCTCTCTTGTCCCCACCTATAATTGGTTCCACACTTCTTCACAGAAGCAATTTGAGATTAAGGTCATGCAAACTAAACCAAAAGAACATAAGTAGGCCTTCTCATTACTTATACAAAGTCGCGGTGGTGGACATGAGCCTACGTAGACCACAAAGGCCTCGGCGAGGGTTGCGGACCATTACAGGCCATGTCCACCCCCACCGAGGGGGTGATAGACATTTGCATCTCAGGGCTCATCCGGGTACGAATAGATGATTATTTGTTTTCAGGATATTGGCTATGCGTATTGTGTGACGCCAATCTCCAGAGAAAAGTAAATAAATAATAAGATGGCCGCCGCCATAGGAATAGGGACTAAGTCCATTTTCTATTTCTATGGCAGTGGCCACGGGCCAGAGGAGCGCTGGGACCGGTTCACCAGTACAGCAGCTAAGTGGGGAGGAAAGGGTTGGGGAAAGGGTATGTTTTGTTTTGCAGGGGTGAGGGGTATGGAGGGGAGGCAACAGAGAGCCCTGTTGCCACCCCACAATTAAAAAAGATGGTACCATCACGGGAAGGGCCTTGGGTGACTGTAAAGAGCGGGTGGTATACAGTGTATTCTCGCCCGCTCTACCGGCCACCTGATTGGCTGAGCGCCCTTTCCGGGGTGCGGATATAGGTTTCACAGTGCAATAACGTACAAAAGTCAAATGCCAATTTGCTCTACAGACTGTAACAGTGCTGCTTAACTTACATTCCACTGTGACTGCTACATCCTTCAAGGCAATGCCATGTCTATTGCTCGCGTTGCACCGGTAGGTTCCAGAATTGTGCAATGTGATTACAGGCCTGCGTCCGATCTCGTTGTGGCCATCATCTTTGGTGCATACAATGTATGGTCGAGGATTTCCATCTGCCTCACAAAAGTGCCTGATATTGGTACCTTCCACCAACATCAACGTGCCTGGACAAAGTGAGTCGCTGAATTCAGGTCCATCTAAAATTTAAATAAAAATAACTTTTGTGATAAGAAATACATTTTCTCCTTATAACTCACTATCCAATCATGGTGGTGAAGGGATATCAGAGCGAGACGGCACGCTGTCATCGTGCAAATAGTAACCTGTTAGTTCTTGTTTTGGTTCAGTGAATCATCCTGTAATATATTGATGGAGAGAGAAGAAGTATGTGGTTCTTCTGTCTGATTGGCTGAATAAAAGTTGGCACCACACTAAGAATGATGAGCTGATTGGCCATGAAGATGAGTGATCCAGATTCGTTGTCAGCCCACTAGTGGATTCCCTGCTGGGAATGTCACTTCACCAGTTCTAAGTGGCTTTCACAGGATCTAGTTGCTCATTTGGTTTTTGAACATTGGAGTGGAACAGAAAAAACAACACTACTTGTTAAAGGAAAATATTAACGGGAATCAATAGACACCTGCAAAGACATATAACCAGCTCCAAGATGCAACACGTGTGAACTGGAATTTCCTCCATACCAGAAAACTAGTTTAGAGTAAACGACTATGTCTGTAAGTAGATCCATTAGACAATTTGTAGTTGGTTGTGTGGAGTTTCCACCTAGGGATTAAAGTCACTAATTGATGTAACATCATCACTCAGTAATGTAATATCTGGTGTTATTGGACTGGGTTTGTGATTGGCTGTTGTGTGTTTGGGAGTATCGGCATCGAGCCAATCAGCAGCAGAATTTAGGCTTACTTGATTAGTAGATATGTGCATTAATGGTGAGTCTTCTAAATCTCTTTCAGAGAGAATTCTATCCTGACGAGTTTGTCTGCTGGAAGGGGGCCTGGCACAGCCTCTTTTCCATGCTCCCCATGCCCCACCTCAGAATGGGACTGCCATGGCAACAGCCACTGCTGGAGAGAGGATCCCTAGGCGAGAGGTTGCTCTAGTGTATAGTGTCAGAGCAACTAGGCGAAGGCGTCGACTTCAACGAAAGACCACCTAGCAGCAATGATGCCTTTTGGCACCGCTGAGATGCATGTAGCTCACAGATGTCATTATTAAGACCTGCTATATTGAGCACGTACAAGCTGGCTTTTATATACAAATTGATGTTGAAGGCTTTTTTATTTTTACACAGATATCAGACTGGTGCACATATTTATAGCAAATTGCATGATTCAACTGACAAATGAGTGACCAAGTTGATTAGAGGTTAATCGGTGGGGGCGAGGATGGAGAGATAAAGCTTCAAACCTAACACCCCCAACACTGTGGTGGAAGTTTGACACTGCTCCTTTGAAGCATTCTAGACAGACTATGAATAACAGTATTTACACAGGACACAGCAATCCCTCTGGGACATATAGCTGGTTTACAAACTCATTTTTATGTTTTTTATATTTTTTTCTCCCTTCAATGTAGCTATGTTAACATCATCAACCAACCAGTTAGTACTTAGGGAGTCATATGATAGGATTCGGGCATTATCTGACAAGGTAATTCCACATCTGTTTAAATAGGCTGATGGGGATTGTAGTTCAAATCAAATCACAGGAGATCTAAAGGTTGCAGATTCCTGCAAGGGGCTGCTTGCTTCCAGGACCTTGCCAGGTAACCTAGTGCTCTCATAATACCACCAACACAAGATTCCAGGCACTACAGATAATTGGAATATTGTTAAACATAATTGTTGCGGCTGTAAGCGAAATTGAAATATCATCCACGACTTTGGACCTTTATTGTTAAATGTTAGACTGTGTTCAAAATCGACTTTCGATTTTTAGGGGGAGTTGAGAATCGCTGCTGTAGATGATATGGGGCCCGGTGCAATACATTCCCTGGTTAACTTTAAAAAATGAAGTTTGGATTTTCTAACAAGCGACAACGCATTTGAACTTCCCATACAGAATCTTTGTAGTTGCAGACATTAAGGTTCCGATGTACCTTTGCAGTAACTGTTCAAAAGAACACAATACCCCCCTCAATGTAAAATAGGCTTAGTGCTCCCAGCCATGTGGCGGTCCAGGGTTTCATAGCATATCACTGCATACAGAAGACAATGCTTTTTTTCCCATAGAAAGGGGTGAACTAAAGGAGTTTAGATTTGTTTAAAGTTTTCAAACCTTATTTTTTTGCCACCTTATTTAATTAAGGCCACTAACTTATTCAGCTGAACAGACGGTAACAGGATAATCACTGAGAATGCCAATACTGCAGTGGTGTGGCAGAGAATCTTTATTGTTAACCAGGGAGGAATTTTGGAGCAGGGTACGACTGCGCAGTAAAACACAGGCCCAACGAAGAAACCTGAACAGGCCCAAGCACTGAGGGTAGAGAGACCCATGCTGCTAACTCCCGTAGAAACTTCTCTTTGTTCTATAACTGTGGTGAATGCTTGTTATCCCAAGAAGGAATGCGCCCTGCAAGGCTGCGAGACAACACCAGGCGCCTCACCATGCACATTTATCACAGCCAGGCCAAAAGCAGACCTCCAACCCGCACCCAGCCCAAAAGGAGTTATGACACCCACAACTGTCCCAGTACAAGACCCCTCAATTCCACGATTGTAGGTGACCCCCAGACCACCAACCATAAACCCAGTGGTCATAAAAGAACTAGCGGGTTGTATTTTTTTCTGGCGTGGGCTTTCAGGGGCAAGCTTTCATTTGTCTTGCTTCCAAGACTAACGCTTTGTCCTTGAGCTATCCTCCCACCGTTATTTTGCACTGTTGCTAGTGCCTAGACAGTTCCCCTTACGATGGACTTGGAACTTTAGGTTTAGTGGTCACTGTGGAGGTTGATATAGCCAGTGCCTAGACAGGTCACTTTAGATGGACTGGGAATTTTATCTTTGGTGGTTACTGTGGAGGTTGATATAGCCAGTGCCTAGACAGTTCCCCTTTAAATGGACCGGGAGCTTTAACTTTGATCATTACTGGAGGTTATTGTTGCTAGTGCCTGGACATTCAGTTCCCCTACAAATGGACTGGGAGCTTTAGCTGTGGTTACTATGGTTGTCGATCTCGGTGGCTCTTAGATAGTGGCCCCTTTCACTGTAAGAAGTACTTATCATTGAATCGATAAAGCCTAGAGATATACAGGACAAATGGACAGGATCTTGCAAAGATGTTTCAGAACTTGGTGAGGTGATTTAATGAATAGACATGGGCAATCCCAGAAAGGCTCCAAGAGTCTCCCACATAAATAGCCCAAAAACTCTAATTCCAATGATTGAATTTGAAGCCCTACATTTATTCTCAGATAAGATGACAGAAGCAAACTTCTACCAAATCTGCTACAAGGGAACCCTCCGATAACTCAGTGCAAGGGAACATTGACAGCATAGACAGGGGTGTTAATGTTTTCTTGGTCAGTTTAATTCTGTTTTCACGCACTCCTCCCAGGATTGACACCCTGGAACCAAGAATACATTGATACTGGAGATAGTGTACATGTGAAAAGCAGGGACTAATGGTTGCCAGATAAATAAATGGTCTCCTTCAAATCTGATGTGAACAAGACGTTGGACCTTGGGGTAATTGAGCACTCCAACAGTCCTTGGAGTAAGAGTCGGTGTTCATTACTGGGCTCTGAATGTTGTCTTCAAGACAGGTGCTCCCTTATTGAGCAAAATGATGTGTTTTTGGAAATGCTAGGTGCTGCCAGGTACCTTAGCGCTCATGACCTCATGTCTGACTATTGGCAGATAGCCTTATATGGCCATGCCAAGAAGAAGGCAGTATTTTCAACTCCAAAAGCATCTACCAGTTTAGGGTGATGATTTTCACATACAAAAATGCTCCTGACACTTTTCAAAGGCTGTTGAATCATGTTTTGAATTGGCTAAAATGGCTTTGACATGGCTTGTAATGATGATAGTTGTGTCTTCAGCATGGTGTTGATGATGGATGTTGTTTCCCACCTAAAGGGAGTGCAGAAGACTCTTAAAAAACTTGACCATCCACGCATCCAAATGTTGGCTTGGTCAGGGCTCAGTGGTTTACCTTGGACAGGAGGTGTTGGTGAGAGGGGGTAGGGTTCAACTTTTTCCCAGTAAAGTACATCATATACAGGACTGGGAGACCCTCAGTACACAAACCCAGATGACAGCTATTTTGGGCATCACTGGGTACTACAGAAACTTCATGGTTTACCATGGGGCCATAGCAGCCCTCTTCCTGCTACTACTTCCAAACATCTGAAAAAGTAATTTGGACTGGAGAATGTCATAAGGCCTTTCAAAGACTTAAGAACGTTGTCAAGCTCCTATGAAACAGTTGTGTATAGGCGTGTTATAAATGCCATTCATATCATATCATATTCCTGGGACACCTGTTTATCAGACTTTTCATTGTTCAGAGGGATGCTTCTGACGCAGGTGCTGTGCAGTTCTATCTAAACTAGATGCAAAGGGCAGGGAGGACTGTATGTTTCATCAGCGGACAGCTGAAAGGTAGGACCATGAGGTGGGGCACTTTGGAAAAGGAATGTCTTGCCATAGTGTGGTCATTAGGGAGCATTTGACTCTGCTTATTGGCAAGTGGTCAGTAGTAGTACATAGAATTGGGAGGTATTTCACCCAGACAACGTAGTAGTGTGGAAATATTATATGAATCGCATTTTCCTTAATGAAGATTTTTCCAGGAATCCCAAGCCAAGATGGTGAAGCAGTAACAGAGGTTGATTGGCCGGGGGAACAATGAAAGGCAGTTTGGAACTTTCTCAAGATTCTTAAAGTACCTTTCATCATCGTTTAGTCACAGCCATGTCATGTTTACTTCACTTCCCCGTTTAGCCGGTCAGATAGCACAGCCAGCTAAGCGCTCTCCCCTAATATCTGTGTGCAGCCTGCTGTGGCAGGTTCAAATCCCAACAGGGTCAACTCAGCCTTTCATCCTTCTGAGGTCGATAAAATGAGTGCCACTCTGTGGGATAATAATGTCTTCTGTTATTTGAGGGCTCTGAGACCTACGGGTGTGTACCGCTAAATAAGAAATAAATTATGATTATTATTATGTGAAGGACCAAAGTACCACAGGAATCTTGAGAAGTTTAAAAAAGAAAGAAATAACGATTTCCGGAAGTAGTGGCAGAGTAATATGAGGTTTGCAGGTCGGAGTGCAGCATTGAAGAGAGTGACAGGGAACTATAGAAAGAAGAAGGGTACTCAATGTAAGCTTCTATTTAAACACGCATCATTATTGGAGTGAAATATTTACTCAAAGACTGAAGTTCATCTAACGCGTGTTTCATGTTTTGTGCACAATGTTGTTGCGATGACACTAGCGTAGCGTTCTGAACAGTAGAATGAAACGCGGAGGCATAGTGATGCGGGGAGACCGAGCGGCCGATTCAGAGGTGAATGCAAAAACACAGAAGTGTTCATCCATGAAGGTTGAACACTTTCTTTAGAAGCACCCTATTCTGATGAAGTGCTAATGTGGCGGTCTGGCATCAAAGCCACGCCTTTAGCCAGACAGCCTTAGCGACCATGTGAAATGCTGGGCTGGCACTGCAAGGGGATTCTGCTCTCAAGAGCACAGCTTTAGCACGGCAATAAGTGGAGTTAAAATAGAACACCTGTGAGGTGTCGTTAAAGGCTGCTTCACACTTTTTTCTTTGTTAAAATGTACACTACCTTGCCCCCTTTCATTTTTAGTGATTGATGCCGCTGGGTTAGGTGCGCTATATAAATGCAAAAATAAATAAATAAATAGCCATTTTACCCTATTGGGGATGGCTAAACCTCGTGTTTTTAAGTCCGTCTTTTGTGGCTCTGTCCTTTACTTTACTTTACTTTATGCTTGTTACGCGCCGAAAGCCCGCAGGCATCAGGGCGCTGCGGAGCGCAAAGAGAAACCACTTACAGTTTGTAACTTACAGTAATTTGCTGGGAGTAGGACTACGCAGGGTGAAAGAACCAGGCTACACTAATTATTGGAAAAGTCTGGTTTTCAGAGCTTTTCTGAAAGTGGAATAGTTTTCTTGTTGTCTTAAATTAGCAGGGAGCTCGTTCCAATATTTGGATGCCTGGAAAGGGATAGATTTGCCCCTTCCCGTTGCCCGTTTGGCTTCTGGGATATTTAGAAGGCCTGTATCTGCTGATCTTAAACCTCTACGGGGGGCATACCAGGAGAAGTGCTTTTTAAAGTAGGCTGGCGCCTTTCCGAAGAGGCATCTGTGGACAATCGTCAGTGCTGGAAACCTGACTCTGTCCTCTATTCTGAGCCAATGTAGTTCCCTCCTACTATCCGATATATCGTCCCTTTGTTTTTTCTTTTTAATGATGCGAACTGCATCGTTTTGCATGACTTGGCATTTTGCTAGCTCCTTTTTAGAGGCTCCCAGTCGCAAGGCATTTCCGTAGTCCAGGCGTGATAACAGGATCGCTCTGGCTACAGAGGCTGCATTGGTCTCATTGATATATGGTCTAATAGCTCTTAGGAGGCGCAGGTAGTACAGGTTGTTTTTATATAGGTAGCTGACCTGTGCTCCTGATCCCAGTGAGGCTTCAACCATCATACCCAAGGTTTTTACCTTGGGTACCACTGGTATGACAGCATCTTTGATAAGAAATGTCTTATATTGGGGCTCCAGCTTAGACCTGGCTTGGTTTGATCCGAAAATCATTAATTCCGTCTTAGTGTTGTTTAGGCACATCCAATGCCTCTGCATCCAGTTGCCAATGATATTGTATACTTTCTCGATCTTGGCGCTGTCCGCTGCATGGTCTCCTGTTAATCCAAAAATTAGCTGCGTATCATCAGCGTAATTGGTGAAAATCACGCCAATGTTTTCTAACAGCGAGCGGAGACTTCTTATGTAAAGGTTGAAAAGGAGAGGGGACAAACTAGCACCTTGGGGAACTCCAAACAATATCGGGGTTGCTTCGGAGAAATTTTCGCCCCAGTGTATTCTTGCCATTCTGTCCTTCAAGAAAGAGGCCAACCAGGCCTGTGCTTTTGCTGAACACCCTACAAGTTTATCCAGTGCTGATTGTAGCAGTTGGTGGTCTACTAAATCGAGAGCAGCGCTGAGGTCCAGCAGCATGAGTAACCCAGTCTTGGCTTTCTCTGTCAATTCTAACATGTGTATCTGTAGGTCTAGCATGGCAGACTCTGTGCTGTGAGCCGCTCTAAACCCAGATTGTTGGTCATGTAACACATCTGCAGTTTCCACATGTTTCTGCAGCTGGTTAGTGGCAATTTTGTCAAGAATTTTTAGGATAAAATTGGAGTTGGTAATCGGGCGGAGGTTGTTGGGGTCCTTGGGATCCAACCCTGCCTTTTTAACAAGTGGTGTGATAGTCACTTTTTTTAAGTCCTTAGGGACTACACCTTCTAGGAAGGAGGCATTGACTAGTCTTGTCAGTACCGGGGCAAAGAGTTCTTTGTTGTCCAGGATGATCTTAGTAGGGAGGATGTTTTCAGCGTAGGAGGTGGGTTTCATGCCTGACATTACCCTACATAGTTGTTCCTCTGAGACCTCTACAAAACTGAAACTTTCCCTTTCTATGGATAGAGGTTTTTCCCCAACGGGGGGCTCTATGCTGGTGGTATCTCTGGCCAGGATTATGTTGTTCCTGGCTTTAGTTATTTTGGCGGCAAAACCCTCTAGGACCCTTTCACAGTCCTCTTTAGTGGGGATATGAGGAGGGGAGAGGATTTTGGGCTTTTCCCTGTCTTTAAGAATATCGAAAAGTTTTTTAGTCGAATTTGGGGCTGCCTTGATTTCCTTATTGTAGTAATTGGACTTTGCCTCTCTGATTGCCTTCCGATACGCTTGATCGCCGCATTTCCAATTCTCTCTGTCCGCCTGAGAATGGGTCTTATCCCATATACGTTCTTTGGCGCGTTTAAGCTGTTTGAGGGCGTTTGTGTGTTCATTATACCATTTCGCTTTGCAGCTGTTTTCCCTTACCAGCTTGTTTTTAAGAGGTGCATATTTGTCGATCATCTCTTGCATAGATTTGGTATATTTAGCTAACATTTGTTCACAGTCATCATCTACTGAAAAAGATTCCCGAATCTGGAGCAGGCACGGTTTTAACTGTTCAGGTCCGATTCTTTTAAAGTTTCTGTTTGTGACTTTCACATGTGGGTTCTCTAACAGCTTGATTGGGGAGATTAAAGTTATTTCCAAAGTCACCAAACTGTGGTCCGACCAAATACATGGCTCCGTCTTTATCTGAGAGGAGAGTAAATTATTGGTACAGACCCAGTCTAACTGGTTCCCCTGTGGTGTGGTGGGTTCCTTATTTACTATTTGAAAGGCCAGATTATGCAAGGCATTTTCCAAGGCAATGGCCTCTTTGTCCTCAGGGTTTCCTCTCCATCTGTTCATGTCCCCTACTAACAGGGAGGATGAGTTATCAGAGACCAGCTTACTTAGCTGCAAACCTAATTCACTCTCAAAATCGGAGATCAGGGAGGTGGGTCTGTAAACCACAATATTGTTCAAGCAGTTGTTGGGTGTGTGGGTCAGCTTTAGTTGCATGGTATCGCATCCAATGCAGTCAAAATTGGCTTTGAAGAGATGCAACGCATCTTTTGCTATAACTGCTACACCGCCGCCATGCCCCAACTCTCTATTTTTGTTATATAGGATATATCCTCTGGCGTGGCATTGATGCCAGTTGGACCAATGGGATCTCTGAGCCACGTTTCCGTGATGCACATAATGTCCAAGTCCCTTTCTAGAATGAGATTGTGGACACTTTGTGCATGCTTGTTCAACGAGCGTGTGTTAAGTAGCCCTATTTTCAACATGGAAACCTCCCGAGAGTGGGTTACTTTCGATTTCAAACCACTGTCTGGCATAGTACTTTCCAAAATGACCAAGGTGGCCGAGTGCTGGATGTTACAGTATAGGGTTATCAAGTTCCACTATTCTGACCTGGAACAGAGCAAGAGGCACTTGTCTCTAGGGTTAATAGCACAGGAAATGACATTCTGACATTTGAGATTCTGCCTCCTTTCGACTGTCGGAAAAATGCCATATATGGTCATGAACTTCACAGGCGGCACCGGCTGGAACTGGAGGGTCTGCCAGGGCAGATTACACATCCAGCCATGTAAGATCCCAGTTGCTTGGTACTTGCTGGGGCTTCTGGTTGTCCACCAGTGAATATCTACCCCCTGCTCCAGTATTATAGGTCTTTGCATTGGTGTGCTAAGGTCATGTCCAGCCCTGAATCCTGGATATTAAGAGACGATCTGGAGCGATTCATCAGTTGACCACCAGAGCCAAGCTTCGAAGGAAGAAGCAACTGCAGAGGGATTCCAGTGGACTGGTGCTGGAACCTACACTGGCCAAGCCAAGCCGCTGCCCATATGAAGCTCTAGAGACCGGTCACTGATGTCCGTCTCTATTGGATTAGTGAGAACAATTAGTCTGAAGTCCTTCTTTGCTGTCGCTGCCTTCTGGATCTCTGCATTCAGCTTGCACCTTCAGGAAGGAGGGCTAATACTTTGCACTCGTCTCTTCTGGCTTTGTGGCTTGAAACTTCCGAGGGATCTTTGTTGTGGGACTGGAAGCTCATTATTCTACTGCCCTTTTTCCAAGAGGGGAGTCTTCCTGCAGCCAGAGCTCCCTGGTCCTGCTTCCTGCCTGCCTGATAAGCTTGCGCCTGCTCCATGCAACTAACCACTGAACCTCCAGTTTCCAGTGGGTCCCCAATGCAATGGAAGGTACTGCAGTCATCCTTCAAGCCCCTCAGTCCAGAAGATACTCATAGACCATCCAAGAATCTAGGGGAACCACTAACTAAAAAACGTGACGCATGCAGAGATCACGGCACCGGCAACTGCTGGACATCCTGCAATGGAAACAATGGCTTGAGTAAGTGTCCTGAAAACCTCCTCTAGGGGTACTGGTTTTTGCATATCAGAGTTATGGGACATTGCAATGCTTGGGCCTGAGCGTAAAGCCCACTCTTGCAGATAAAAGCTCCTGACCTTTGGTGGTGTAGCCTGTAGGTTTATCTCGCAGGGTGCCCCTGGAGCTTTGGAATGGGTAGCTGCCCCTTCCCTTCCCTTCATAGGAAAGCTAAATGTTCTATATTATCAAGGTTCACTATAGAAAGCGTTGACTATTGCCTTGAACCCGATATAACCCTACAAGGAAATCTAAAGCACTTTCTAAGTAGCCAATCCAAAGTAGCCCAGTCCTGGTGTACTTACCTGGAGCATATTACTAGAGGAACAATGGATCTCTTAGTCTGGTATAAGGTGATTGTGTATTTACATGTTTTCCTTCTAGTTTTCCCTCCACTCTAGGCTATGGTTCCATTTAGTATTTGAGGTGATACTCAACCATGTGAGTTCAAAGATGTACTGGGCCACCTAACTGTGATTGATTTCTTACCTTGTAGTGTCTCTTGTCTCACACATATGTGTTGTTAATAAAGATAAGTGTTGTTTTCTTTACCTTTGTAGACATTCTAATGCCTGTCCTGCTCTGGTGTGTTAATTGTACTGAACCACTGATCTATTAAGTGACAGCCTAACTGCTCATCCTCGTTACCATGAGAGAGATAAGATAAGACTTTTTTGTCAAACCATTGTGGGTCCACTAACTTTGGCATTCTATAACCCTACACTAGCAGTGGTTCTGAAAGAACCTCTTAACACAAAGCATCCTCCACACCGCAGCCCACCTCCTCACAAGTTCGACCACATAACACCCTCAAAGCCAGCCTGCCACCATGCAGGATCGCTCCTACCTGACAAAGCCACCATCTTTGGTGGGCGGCACATTGCTGACTAGAGAAGTAAAATTGCAAAAATGTAAGGGCCAAGAAGCTTGGGTATACAGTGTTTATATCGAACTTCTTATATTGAATTCCCATATATCAAATTTTTATTAATAAAGAATTAACTAAGCAGGATATGTAAGGAGGTACCACCTGAGGAGTGCACCAGAAGGTGAGTGTACTGAGGGTCTTGCTACTCTAAGTGGCAGGCCTGCTCCAATCTGGGAGATGCTGGTTGCTCCGGGGTACGGAGTGTAGGCTGAGGAGTGTACTAACACAACACACCCAGAGAGACAGGCAGATAGACCATTTCACCAACACAAACCTACAGACCTCCAGAAGGGATGCAAACAGTAGAAACACGGCTCAAGAGTCCTGTTGTGTGGTAGCAGTCTGGTAGCGGACTTACATTCAACAGTGACTTCCACATTCTTCACTGAAGTCCCATGCTTGTTGCTCGCTTTACACAGGTAGGTTCCAGAGTCTTGTCGAGTGATGTTAGGCCAATGTCCGATCGCGTTGGGGCCTCCGTCTTTGGCGCACTCGATATGTGGTGTTGGATTTCCATCGGCCTCACAAGAGAATGTGGCCCTGGTGCCTTCCAACCAAGCCAGAGAGCCCAGGCAGAGGGAGTCTATGAATTTTGGCTCATCTAAAAATCATAAAACAATAATGAGTGACATAACATGCACACCAAATTAACCTGTTTTTGTCCCGCCCCTTTACCCTTTAAAGTGTTGCAGAATAAATACTGATCGAGAACCGTCAGCACCAGCACTGATGCACCAACCAATTCTAAAAATGTGCCAATGCAATTAAAAAAAGGGAGTGGGGGGCCTATGACCTGGAGAGGGGAACCGACCCTGCCTGATTATATAAAGTATGGGAAAGGAGCCCCACAGTGGCAAGGACAGCACAGTTTCAGCTCACTCGGCCAAGGACTATTACTTGGGAGCACGGTTCAATCTTCCAGCTGCCTACCACGAGGGGTGGGGGGGTAGCCAGGGGTGTAGTACAAAATGTTGTCAATCTTATTGTTGAGAGAGCAAGTCCCTCATTTTGTCTTGTTTAAATACTTTAAGACCCTGATCAAATCTAATAAAAAAGACTAATTTACACAAAAAAAGGGAGTGTACAGCAAAAAGTAACGCCCCAAAAAATGGGTTGTCACAGACCGGCCAGTAGGCGGAAACACAGGTACTGGGCGTGGCGGTTGATAACGTGAGGGTGAAGGGTGAGACTAGCGCGCGCCTGGGCGTAGGCGCTTAAACAAGTCCTATAACTTCAATAAAGTTCTTCAAAGGGGCTGCTTTATCTTCGGAAGCCGGCTTTATCCGACCCGCCTGTGGATGCAGGCGATCCCAACCAGTTGGGAAGGAGGGAGAGCAGGAAGACAGAGAACAGAGGATTACTAACTATATCCTGAAATTGATAAACCAATCCCACCACAGAAAGCCCCAATCAGTTTGCAGGAACCTTTATTCCTCGGTGATCATTCTTGCACCCATAAGCTTATGCACAAATCCAGATATTATAAGAGTCAGAAAATGCCTGAAATATGGTCAGTAGTCGTGTATCACCCTACAGTAGCTCTCTGGGCTTAGGTGGTGATACCAAGCATATTTGCTCATTTATGTTCTGACCACAGAAAGATTAAAAAGCTGAGTCCAACCTACTGGGATTCAAATCTGAGATATAGGTTGCACACAGCTGACTGCAAATGCGGCACTAATCTAGTGAGCTAACCAACCTCCACAGCCACTATAGGGAACCGCTGCATAACTGCATCCAGTAGGTGTCATAAACAGCAGTGGGACCCATTAACCATCTACTTAACCCAGAATGTTTGATTGCAACTAGTTACGCTTCTGCTCCAACCTTCCCTGCTTTCATTTGAAGACACATTCTTGAACTGGGAGCAAACTAATTATTTGATCCCCCGGTCTGGTGCACCTCAACACAGGACACACACAGGATGGAATGTTGTGTGGACGAATAGTAATGTTGGAAGAGAGGTTGATAGCCTGCATGCCTCTATCACCACTTGTTACAGCTTGTGTCATGGTTGATAATATGTGTGTAACTTACATTCAACGTCCACTGTTACGTTCCAGTTACTGCTGCCATAGTAATTGCGAGCAAGGCACTGATATACACCAGATTGATTTTTCATGATTCCGGGCCAATCGCCGATAACATTGGCTCCACCGTCCTTTGTGCATTGAACATATGGGCCTGGGTTTCCATCGGCTTTGCAGGAGAACGTGGCTGTAGCACCTTCCAGCCATGTCCGAGTGATCGGACACAAGGAGAGACTGAATTCAGGTCCATCTAGAAATGATCAAAAAAGAGATGCAGTCAGGTTGCTAGTTGGGTCCAAGGGAGGGTACTCAAAGAGTCATAGATGGGAAAACCTGCGACACAGCAGAGTCCTGATGTTGGCTCGCTCCATATTCATGATTAGCACACTGAATGGAAAGTTCTGATTGGTGTAAACAACCAGGAACGAGAATTCAGAGCACATTCTGTGCACTATACCCTAGAGGCTTCTCAAACTTCTCTTTCCTTACTAACAGGGCTAACCAGAATGCTCCCTCGGAGCACAGCTGCGACAAATGGCCGACTTGGCACACCCTTCCATGTCCCTCAGCTCCTCAATGACGCCATACGCATCCACCGGATGACCGCTGGCACACACTTCCTTCCGCCATTCATGCGCTAGCTTCGTCTTCATTGGCCTGTTTCTTGCCTGGTTCAGTGCATGTTGTTTAGGGGTTGTTTAGGGCTCCATAAGAACTCCTTAATAGCCCTAATTTCATGAGGGACTATTAAGTTGGACTTCTGGGCACCTCATCACTGTGAATCATCCTACCCCTGCGGCTTCTATGGCTAATATAAATATTCACTACAATTGTAATTCTGTTTTATTATGTTTCAATCCTATTGTCTTGTAGTGTCTCATCTAGTTCATTATTTCTGCCATTATTTTGTCTTCTTTTTTTTAACCACTGTCCCGCCATCTATGTTTCTCGCACCATTTCTCTCATTTTCCTTCCTCTCCTCTTAGCCAACTCCTCAATAATGACTTGATTAGCTCTTCATTATTGAAAGGGTTCTTCATTCACTGAGTGGGAGGGGTTTCCAAATGTGGAAAAGGCCTCAAGAAGTGGGAGAATTCTCCAAGATCTGTAATGGTTCACCAAGGAGCAGGTGGCACCTTAAGGAAATGGGTCATATTTTACATGAATAAGTGAGGTCTTCAGTGAGTGAGTCAGCCCTTCAATGAATGAGTCAGGTTTTCAAGGTCTGGATCATCTATTCATGAGTGGATCAGGTCATCAAGAAGTGACTAAAGTATTTATTCAGTGAGGCACGACTTCAAGTAGCGGGTGACTGTGTCTTTGATGTAAACAGTGCTTCTTCGATGAAAGAACAATGGGCTCAATTACTTGAACAGGTATTCCCTGAGTGGGCCAGGTGTTCAAATATGAATGATGTCTTCAATGCGTAGGCCAGGGTCCAAGTTAGTGCGCATTGTCTTTAATGAAAGGACTGTTTGTTCAATGAGAAGTAGAGGTCTTTGTTAAGTGGACATATTTTACACGAGTGATCTCCCTCTTTAATATGTTGGTTGAGAGTTTACTGAGTAGAACAAATATTGAGAATGTACATTAGGTCTTCAAATAGTGATTCAACTATATATATATATATATATATATATATATATATATATATATATATATATATATATATATATATATATATATATATATATATATATATATGGGATACATTACTCACCGTAATCGTATTTCTGATGCTTGTATCTGCTTAGATTCACATGCTGTGCATAGGCCGACATCTAGTGGAAGCTGCGGAGTATTACAGTTTGTTTTTCGAAGTCGAAAAATGGGCGTCGACACAGGGCGTGCCAGTAATACTATCCCTAGTGTGACGTCCCCTGTACCCATGATCCCTCACGCGTCTAGGATCCCCAGATTGTGTTTTTCCTGACATGAGGTAGCATGAGGAGTAGCGTGAGTACAGATAGTCCAAGCAGATAGACAGAAAGGTAAGACTACAAGCAACCATGCGCCTTCTCTCGGAGGGGAGGAAGGGTGGGTCGCATGTGAATCTAAGCAGATACAAGCATCAGAAATACGATTACGGTGAGTAATGTATCCCTTCTGAGGCTTGTGGAATCTGCTTAGATCACATGCTGTGCATAGATTAGCGAGCAGTACCAGAAGAAGGAGGTGGGATGTGAGAAGGGTTATGAGCAAACAGGTGTCTTAGAACCGCTTGTCCCACTTGTGTATCTGCCTTGGAATGAGTGTCAATGCAGTAATGCTGAGTAAAAGTGTGAATAGAGCTCCAAGTAGCTGCTTTGCAAATGGTGTCAAGGGGAACATTTGCAATGAAAGCCAGAGTGGCCCCAATGCCTCTGGTAGAGTGGGCCCTTGGCGTAAAAGGCAGAGTTTTTTCAGAAAGAGAGTAACACAGCTGTATACAGTTGATAATCCACTTTGAGATAGCGCCCTTAGAGACGCGATCCCCCTCTCTGCCTGTAGCTACGGAGACAAACAGTTGATCTGTTTTCCTTAGCGGTCTGGTTTTATTTACATAGTATAAGACCGCCCTACGCACATCTAGGGTGTGTAGTTTCACCTCAGCTGAGCTTTGTGGGTTTTGGAAGAAAGCCGGAAGCTCGATGGACTGGTTTACATGGAACTTGGATATGAATTTTGGTGAGAATCTAGGGTGTGTGCGTAAAACCAGTTTGTCCTTGTGGATAGTAAAGAAAGGATCTTGCACTGACAGAGCCTGAATTTCACTGACCCTTCTTATGGAGGTAATGGCTACTAAGAAGGCCGTTTTATAAGTCAGGTGTTTGAGACTACTTTTATGCATGGGTTCGAAGGGGGGCCCCATGAGCTTAGATAGCACCACATTGAGATCCCATCCTGGCGGTGGGTTCGAGATAGGAGGGTGAAGTCTCTTTACTCCTTCCATGAAGGCTTTAACCACTGGTACTTTCCACCACGAAACCTTGTTATGGGATGTGGTGTAGGCTGAGAGGGCTGCCAGGTGTACTTTCAGAGAGTTAAAAAGCAACCCTGCATCCAGCAGGTGGAGCATGTATGTTACAACGTTGGAAGGAGTGCAATCAACCGGGTTGATTTGTTTACTCTGGCACCAGATAACGAATCTTTTCCACTTGTCAAAGTAACAGTGCCTTGTATTTGGTTTCCTGGACTCTTTTAGAATGTCCATACACCTCTGTGGTAATTTGAGATGTCCAAACTCTATGACTTCAGGAGCCATGCTGCTAGGTTCATAGAGTTGGGTTCCTGATGCACTGTTTGACCTTGTTGCTGGGACAGAAGGTTGTACCAGGCTGGGAGTCTGATGGGCTCGCATACCGCCATCCTGCGTAGGTGTGGAAACCATGGTTGTCTCGCCCACATGGGAGCAACTAGGATGAGCGTCATCGATTCCTTGTTCATCTTGTACACCACCTTCCTGATGAGAGGAGTTGGTGGGAAGGCGTACGCAAACATCCCTGACCAGTTCATCCACAGGGCATTCCCCTGGGAGTCCGGTTGTGGGAACCTGGATGCAAATCCTGGGCATTGTTTGTTTTCGCTTGTGGCGAATAGGTCTATAGTGGGGAAACCCCACTGAGAGAAGAGATCTTCTACTACGTCTTTGTGAAGGACCCATTCGTGTTCTTCTGGGAGGGAGTCTCTGCTTAGAGCATCCGCTAGGGAATTGAGCTCCCCTGGAACATGTTGCGATGACAGGAAGATGTTCCGTCTGAGTGCCCATATCCATATTTTCTGGGCAAGCTTGGACAGATTTGGCGAACGAGTCCCTCCTTGCTTGTTCAGATAGAACATGGCTGTCGTGCTGTCCGTCCTGATCTGCACCGACAAGTTTAGTAGATGGGGCTCGAACGCCTGCAGCGCTCGGAATACTGCCAGAAGCTCTAGCAGATTGATGTGGTTCTTGGCTACTGAGTGAGACCAGAGACCCTGAGCTGTGTGGTGGAGATGGTGAGCTCCCCACCCCGTCAGGCATGCATCTGTCGTCACCACTGCCTGTACTTCGGGATCGTAAAAGGGTTTCCCCTTTGCGAGATTCTCTCTTGTCCACCAGTGTAGGTTCTGTACGAATGTTGGCGAAACGACCACTAGATCGTCCCACTGACCACTTGCCTGAGACCACTGTTTCGCCAACCATTCCTGCATGGGACGCATGCGCAGACGCGCGTGGGGGACCAGGTAAATGCATGACGCCATCATGCCGAGTAACCGCATAGCTTTGCGTACTGTTATCTGTTGACCTGACTGATAATGCGGAATTTGCAGAAGTATGTTCCGAATTCTTTCTTCCGAAGGGAAGGTCAATCCTTTCTGAGTATCTAGGATAGCTCCTAGAAACTGTTTTGAGGTGCTTGGCACCAGACTTGACTTTTTCTCGTTGATGGAGAAGCCTAATTCGTGGAGGAGGTCGATGGTCCTCTGAATGTTTGACCTGCAGATTCCTGGGGTTTCCCCCGTTATGAGCCAGTCGTCCAGATAAGGGTACACTGGGATTGCCTCCCTGCGTAGGTGTGCAGCTGCCACCGCCAGTACCTTGGTGAATACCCTTGGTGCAGAAGCTATCCCGAAGGGCAGTACCTTGAATTGGTAGTGGCGACTGTCCACCTTGAAGCGCAAGTATTTTCTGTGCGCCGGGAGCATGGAAATATGAAAATAGGCATCTTTCATATCCAAGGTTGCCATGTAATCCCCCTTTTTTAGGAGTGGGATTACCTCTTGTAGTGTGGTCATACGGAATTTTTGGGGCTTGACATACTTGTTGGCAGGCCGTAAGTCCAAAACTGGACGCATTGTTAAATCTTTCTTTGGCACAAGGAAGTAAGATTAGATACCCTTGTTTACCTGGTGTCCCGGGACGAGTTCTATCGCGTCCTTTTCTAGCAGAATGGCGATCTCCTCGAGGAGGATCTTCTGATGTTGTAAAGAGTGGACTTTTTGTCTTGGAGGATGGTTTAGGGGACGTTGCAGTAGTTCTATGCAGTACCCATTGGATACTGTTGACAGCACCCATCTGTCGGATGTTATCCCTTCCCATGCCTGGGTGAAACTTGATATTCGTCCCCCTACTGGGGTTGCATGGGAAGGGACCCTGAACTGAGCGTCACTGCTTTGGTGGAGGCGTGCCTCCTCCTTTACTGGGGCTGCCTCTGCCTCTACCACGTCCTCTTTTACTACCCCTACCATACGCCTGGGTAGACTGTTGTGAGCTGGTGTTCCACTGTGTACCCTGGGTGTGGGAGTAGCTATTTCATCTATTGGAATTTTGGCCGCGGGGGCGACGAAAATTGCCATTCCCTCTTTGGTTAGGTGGTTTGGTAGTTAACTGGCCAAGGGATTTGAGGGTTTCGAATTCTTCCTTAGCGTTTTTTAGAGCGTCCTCGACTGCCTTCCCAAACAGGAGATCACTTTCCACTGGTTTGTCTAAGAGCGCAGCTTGTGTTTCTGCTTTGAATCCCGACTGCCTCAACCAAGCATGCCTTTTGATGACAGTCCCCTCTGCTATAAGTCTACCCGCATTGTCAGCGGCGTCCAGAGTTGCTTTTACAGTGCAGCCTGACACGTTCCTTCCTTCCGCACAAATGCGAGCTAGCTGGCTTTTAAGGGGTTCGGGAGCAGAGTCTATTAGTGCTGCCACTTCTTCCCACTGGTGACAGTTGTAGCTAGCCAACAGTGTGGTGGAATTCGCGATTCTGGCTTGGTAGGCTGCCGTGGAAGCTACTTTCCTGCCAAAACCATAAAGTTTTTTACTTTCTTTGTCGGGGGGAGCCTCAGAGGAAGATAATGGTGTACCAGCTCTTTTGCGGGTGTTGGTTACTACTAGAGAGTCTGGCTTAAGTTGACCTCTAATATATAGGGGGTCCGACTGGGCTGCTTTAAACAGCTTCTCCACTCTCGGATTTACAGGTCTTGTCAGGTTTGGGTTGACAAGGGATGGTGCTATTCTGCGTTGAACAGATTTTAGGATGGGAATGGTCTGGGCTACTGGCTTCCTTTCCCCTATTAGTTCTTCCGCAAAGTCCCTTTCTTCCTGGACACCTTGTGTGTCTATGTGGAAGTGGTTAGCTGCCCGAAAGAGCAGTTCATTCAGGAGGGGCTGATTATCTATTGGGGAGTCAGACACTGGGGCTTCCCTTTCGACTGGTGAGTCCATTCTGAAAATATCTGGGCTATTTTCTGGCTCATCCTCGTCTTCGTCTTCGCCGTAATAATCTGATCCTGCAGGATCTTCTGGCGTGTCAATTTCCTGACCTTCTATCAGGGAAGAGTTTCCTTGGTCTGTAGGGAAGAGGTAAGAATAGGGTTGGACCTCGATGGGGTCTAAAGGCCTAAATGGTGTCTCGACCCGGGGTCTTTTGTTTGAGGGGATAGGGTCCCCTGACCCTGAGGGAGAATCTTCCTGAGGGTTTAAAGCTAGGAGTTGTTCAGGGTGTCTTTCGAAAAAATTCGCCAAGGAAGACATCCTTGACATTACTCTGTCAATGTCCTCGCATGACCAGAGTTTTGAGCTTGGGGTGACCTTGCTGGGACTTTCTATGGATTGGCCCTGAGAAGACTTGGTCAGTTCTTTTGTAGTGGAGGACTGCAAGGGTTGTTTCCTTTGCTGTTTACCCCCTTCCCCGTGGGTGGAAGTGTGTTTCCCCTTTCCCTTATCTTTCGACGCCTGGCGCCGAGGATCGGAGGTGGAATCCCTGTCTTTCGAACTAGCCTTCGAAACTGGCCCCTCTTTACTCCCAAGTGATGTACCCTTTTCCTGGGGTGCAGGCTGGGGGTGGAAGTCGTGTTCGTCTCCGGACGATTGATCTTCCGGGATATTAATGGTCGAGGCACTCTGTGCAAGTGTGGAGGCTTGCCTGACGTCGTGCGGCGACCTCGACCGGGACCGCCCAGAGGACGTCCTTTCGGACCGCTCCTTCTGTGCCTCTTTCCGAGGTTTCGACGACGTCGAATCTCGGGTGGATTTTTTGTGTTTAGCGTGTGTATGTGTAACGCTTTTGTCGCCGGGGGACTTCCCCATAGTCGCCGGGACGGACGACCTTCCGAGGCCGGGGACGTGCGTTCGGCTGTCCTTCGACGCCTTGGTGCCCTCGCCGTCCGAAAGTTCGGCGTCGCTGCCGTCGCTGAAGGTACCCTCCGCCTCCATAGCTGCTAGCTTGGCGTGGTGGGCCCAACGCTTGGTGGAGCGGTCCTTAAGAGTTTTGGCCTTAAACCTATTACAGGCCCTGCAACCCGTCTCGGGGTGGTCTCTGGGTAGGCAAAGGTTGAACGTAGCGTGCTTATCTACCCAAGGGTATTTCTTATTACACTTGGGGCAAAACTGAAAGGGCGTACCCTCCATACGCGCCTGTGGGCAGCGGGCAAGTGTGTGTAGGTAATAAGGTGTCGAGTGTGGAAGTGTACCACCCCCACTCTCCCTACTTGTAGGGCCGAGGCCAGCGGCCCAGGCCCGAGCCGAGGCGGAAGCCTCAAGGCTCAATCCGTCGGGTATTCGACCTTGATCTCCTCCCCGGTTCGGCGTCGAGATGTTGATCGACGAAAGGTTGGCCAAACGGGGCAAATTAGAATTAGTTTAGAGTGAAAATATGGCAAAGCCAGGGAACTCCGATGAAGTGCTTCCGACCAGAATGGCGGAAAAAAACAATCTGGGGATCCTAGACGCGTGAGGGATCATGGGTACAGGGGACGTCACACTAGGGATAGTATTACTGGCACGCCCTGTGTCGACGGCCATTTTTCGACTTCGAAAAACAAACTGTAATACTCCGCAGCTTCCACTAGATGTCGGCCTATGCACAGCATGTGATCTAAGCAGATTCCACAAGCCTCAGAAATATATATATATATATATATATATATATATATATATATTTGGTTTAGTTGAGAAAATCAACTTTTCAAATACAGATTATTTATATTTCATAGACATAGATCCAACTATATATTGAGTGGATCGAAAGCAGTATTAGAGAAACTTTGGACCAGTGCAAGTGCAATTATTATTTGTTTTGCACTAGGACCATTGTTGCCCTATTTTATATTATTTCAAGGCAACGTTGCCCTAGTACTAGGGCAACATTTGCCCTGATGCAAAAATGCATTAAAGGAATATATATTTTTGCACATGGGCAATATTTCCTTTAGTGTCAATTACACTTTCAGCAATGCTAAGTTTCTGTAGTGTAGCCCAAGTCCTCAATTCGTAGTCCAGGAATAGGCAAGACTATTCATAAATGATCAGGCTGAATTTATTATTCATAAGTTGTTTCTAAAATAAGTGGGCTAGATGTGTATATATTTGGGTGGCTCTTTCTCAGGGTGATATATCTTCAATGAATGGGTAAAATTCTAATTGAGTAGATGAGGCTGTTAATGAGTTTGATATTCAACAAGCAGGTTTGATCTCCAATGAGCAGGACCAGGGTTCAGTGAGAAGGTCAGGTCTTTGATAGGTAGGTCTGGAATTAGCAGGTTATGCTTTATATGAGGAAGTGAGGGCTTCAATGATAGAGTTGGGCTTTTAATGATTGGGTGGGTCTCTTCAAAAAGCAGGTTAAGTCGTATATGACCAGAATATGGCTATAATGTGTGGGGAATGACTCTTGTCTTTATTTAGTGGGTCACATCTTCATTGAGGGGGTCAGTAGGTCAATGAGTGGGTCAGTTCTTTGAAAACGGTGGGTCAGACCTTCAAGGAATACAAGCTAGGTCGTCAAGGAGTTGGTCTTTCCTTCAAAGAGTCATCGTGGCTTACAAAAAGATGGTCTGAGCATAAACAAAGGCCATTTGTCTATGAATGAGCAGCACAGGTATATGAAAAGTGGCTCACAAATGCAGATGGGTGCAGGACTCTGTGTATTTAATTGAATACGTAGGGAGGGAATGATGCACACCAGAGCCCAGGATACATGTGGCATTGTCTCCAGAATGCAGGAGCATAAACGGGTGAATATCGAGCAAAGGGAGGTGTGGCGAAGTGCAATATATGCAGACTAAGAAGGCACTGCACCCAAGCAAAGATGCCCTGTCATTTCTACAGCCTATCTGAGACTAAAAGAAGACAGTGGAGGCTGCAAGGGAGAGAGGTGAATTAAGAATTATTTACAGTCGCAGATCACTAGAGGAGAAGGGACAAGGGCATTCCCATAAGTCAGACTATTTAGTACTTCTTCTAAAAAAAGAAAAATGCAAGAACTCCCTACTGACTGTAATGTTCTGACCAATCAGTCACTCACCCATACATACATGTACTTCAGTTAAGTTCCTGAAACTCTTTACAAAACATAGATACAAAATAAATAAACGTGTATGCTACACAGTTCACCCTTCTGGTGACGGCAATCACGTGATTCATGCCAGAAACCGGCCTCTAGGACCAGGCAACAAGCCATAAGAAATCATTCAGAAGAATTTTCTGTTTTTAATACTCATGGCTACCGACAAAAAGATCTCAAAACCCCAGCAGCCCCTAATGTCACAAACCATCATAATAAACAAGTAGGCAGAAAGCAGATCTGAAGAGCAAGCCTGCCCTTAGCTCATAAAACAGGTAATAGCAATGGTATCTTCAAGATCCTGGTCTGTATTCCCAGCACAATGCACTCTTAGAAAGAGGAAAAAAGGACCACCGGGGGGAAAGGAGTCTAAGGTCGTCAATGAATGGTTACCGGCTTCTTACTCACAGGTGACGTTTAGCGTGAGAAATGTGCTTTTTGTGATGTTCAGCGATCTCAGCCTGGCCTCACATTCAATGTTCATTGCATTATCTTCTTTTTGAGCCTTTAGGATGGAGTTGCATGTGATCTCAGAACTCCCTTCACATGTCTTCAATGTTGTGCTGCCTTTGATGGTTATCAGTGCTTCGCTTGGGTCCGTCTCTGGCAACGTACACGTGATATTAACGTCAACACCAACCAGCGTATTTGCTTCTTTTACATTCAGGACTGGTTCTGGGAAACCTACAAATTATAATTTAATAAAGAAGATTACCAGAATTGCAATTCAGCAAATATCCTCTCCACCTGCTGTATCCAGTATGTCTGTTTGTTTGTTTGTTTGTTTATTTAATTTATTTGTAGAGCGCTCCGGAACCGTGGGTAGAAGGGCGCTTAAGGATAAGGTTACAGTCATGAAATATGCATTAACATTTACAAGGTACATCAATTTACAAAGAAAGATTTACATAATACAAAAATTTACATATAATACAGGTATGGTTGCGGCTGTTAGATATTAGAGATGAGAGAAGAAGCTACTCTTTGTTCAGTAGCCAGCCAATAACCAGTTTCCTAAAGATCGGGAAGGACTCAGTGGTTTTCATTTTGAGTGGTAAGGTGTTCCAAAGTTGGGAGGCTAGCACAGTGAAGCTAGCGCCTCCTGCTCTTTTTAAGGCGAATCTGGGCACTAGCAGGCTTAAGGAGTTGGATGATCTGGTGGTTCTGGATGATGATTTTAGAGTCTGTAAAGTATGCTTTTTATATTTAGTAGTAAACAAATGATCCGCTGAATCATTCAACATCGTTGAACACAGATGACTTGAAAATGAAAGAGAAACCCTCGGAAGGGAGGCTGCTTGATAAACTGAGCGAAAAAGTGCAGTGCCCCGGAGTGGAGTGCTCACACCAATGCACCCCAAAACAACTATAAGGGTAGGGTGGGTGGTTCCAAGCTTTTGATGCAGCCACAGAGAAGGCACGTCCACCAACATAGGGGAGCTTTGTCCGGGAAAATGTGGTTGGCCAGAGACGTTTGTGAGCTGCGTGCTCTAGATGGAGTATAGGGGAGAAATTTAGCCTGAAGATATTCAGCCCCTGTTTGTAGTATGCACAATACAGAGAGACTTGAACAACACCCTCTTCATATGCTTCATTCATAGAAGCCTCTTTTTTCTGTTTGGAAAGAGCTATAAAAACAACAAGGACATCCAGGTTCTGTCCAGTGCAGCGCTACAAACCAAAATAAATCAAAAAGATATTTTTTAGGGCCATCCCAAACAATAACAGCAAAACTCACTTTCCACGGTCATCTGGCAGCTTGTTGTATGCGGCCGTTTTTTGAAGAACTTTCCTGCATGACCTAAGAAGGCATACATTCTTACAATCGATTTTGTTTTTTTTATTTTGGAAAGGTTCTTATTGTAAAGGGATTCATGAATAACCAACAGTTCTTTAAACTAAATTAGTACCCCAAGGAGTGACGGGGCAGTAGCTCATTGGCGAAACTCAGGGCTATATTTCCTGATATAGCCCAGAGTTTCCACCCTGCCACAATCCTCCCCTGGGCCTTCCTGTGAGCACGTCCTCTAGCTGCCATGTTCCGCTCCACCACCCACATTCAACCCCTCTCGTCCTCCAAACATGGCTCCTTCTCCGGCTCCATGGACTGCCTTCACCTCTTAACTTTCTCACGCTGCAACTGGCTCACCCCACACTTCTGCTTTCGGTCTTGTATAGGCATGCCGAGGCCACTACACAAAATGCCAGCCCCAGGCATGATAATACCTTTACAGCCCGTCAGCGTTCCCGGTTGCCTGTCCTCGCAAAGGACATGAGCCTGTATTAACGCCCAGCTTCTGGGCCATTACGAGCCAGGGTAGCTCAGGGGAGGGGGTGGGCGTGAAGCTTGATCAGCACATGGTGGATAGTCACTGTGGTAGGAGGTGGGGGAGGGAATAAAGCTTGATCAACACATGATGAATTGTCACTGTGGTAGGAGGTGTGGGAGGGAATAAAGCTTGATTACCACATGGTGGATATTCACTATCTGGCCAGTGAACAACTTCATAGCGTTTGATTGTGTGCCATAAACCTGTTCAGGTTTCATTGTTCTTGTTATTGTTTCTCAGTTCCCATGTTGGCTCTCCAAGCTGTTATTGTGTTATTTTAACCTCCTAATCTATTCCCAATTTAACTTTTTATGAATATAGTCTAGAACTCTTCCATTTTCTACAGTTTTAGCATATGATCATGCCGGATTAACACATTGTGCCCTCTTTTTTTCAGGCATATTTATCCCAAAGGTAGAGGAGCGGGGGTAGGGGGGGGATCATGTGGGGGAGTGCATGGAGTTCTCAGGTGAAGAGTAGTGGGAGGGTGATTTGGGTGCAGATGGGGACATGCAGAAGGATGGCAGAAACAGAGGGGTTCTATCTATCAGTGCTGATGAGGAGTAGAGCAGCAGGCAACGGGGGATGAGGCTCTGACCTTCATCCATGATGGTCTGCAGAACAAGACAGGCTTCAGATGTCCTGTGTGGGGGAAGGGGTTCTTGATCCTGGCCATTTCTGGCTCCTCCTTGCCCACACCGGATGTCACCCACTGAAGTCACCCGTTGCGGCTTTTGGCTCTTGACAGCAGACGCCCGAACTGGATACCCTGGGGAAATTGAGTAAGGAGGCAGTATTTCACATGAGGCCTTCTGGGAGCCAATCCAAATGCCCAAGATGGCTTCCAGTAGACCCAGGAACCTGCTGCAGGCTCCTTGGCCTTGCAGGGAGCTGGCAAATGTGTTTATGCTGCAGGACCCTAACGTTCTGATCAGAGTCCTCTGGAACTGAAGGATGTGGCAACAAAGAAATACCTTAAAACATAGCATTTCTGTTTACTTTTGTGATTTGGTCACATAGCCCTGTGGTAGCCAATCAGAATGCCCAAAGGTGCTTCTAGCAAGAGTAGAAGCAGTTCCAGTAATTCCTAGATGAAGTGCTGTCGGCAATCATGAGGTTGTCAGGCCCTGATGGAGAAGGTACTGCACTAGAGGAAAAGAATTACTCTTGCAGCTGGAGTACAGTCCCGCTGTTCTATTCGTTCCAGTCCAATTCCAGTACCTAAATGTGCAGCTGGGTGCCATCAGTAATTGTTCAAATGGTTTCCGTACTCTATAGAGTCCAAATACCTCTTGGAACGTTCTAGATTATGTAACGAGAGTCCTTGAGCTCTACCCAATACTAGTTCTTAGGCTGCCAGTACTCTTGGCCCTGTATGTCTGATATATGCTGGTATACGCAGAGAGGCTTCTTCTGGTAACAGGCAATCTCTGAGGCTTTCAAAGCAGCTTTGAACGCAGAGTTAGGGGAAAGGAGCACGGATTCATGTCTTTGGAAGGTGTCCACAGATCCTGGTATGACTTTGCCGCCAAAGCTCCTTCATGATGCTATTTAAGTTAGAAATGCCATTGCTTGCTTGGGAGACAAGGTAATAGGAAATTGGTACTTGCAAGTGCACATACCAATTAGGAAGGCGGATCCTTTCAAACATCTGGTGGTCACCCAATCACTGGTGGTTGCCACATTCAACTTCCGGGGCAAACAATTGAATGTGAATTGCACTCAAGATTTCTCAACATCATTCAAGTATCCAAACAGATCTGGTCTTGGCTCTCTTGCCGTCCCTTTTCTGAGGCAGGCAGGTGCCATGACCAAATATGTCTTCATCCCTGACCCTTCACACTAAGTGAATATTTTTAGCTGAGCTAGGGTCAGTGTATTTCTAACATAGGAGGGCCCTCTCTACGGCACCCATTGGCATGCAGCAAGCTATATCCCACAGGGTAATTCCGCCACCAACTAATGAAGTCATAATTAAAAGTGCATGATTACTTTGCTTCACAAAGGTAATAGGGTGCAGTTGGGGAACCCAAACCCTGAGAGGCCTGTGGTCTCTGATGGGGCACACTGAGTCGCTACTGGTCCTAGTTTACCAGTCCTGCGGAGGTTGATGTTGACCCCAAAAACCCTTATGGATTTGTCCGATCTGTGGTCGACTTCTCTAGTGACAACAGCAGTCTTGACGCTCACGAGGGAAAGGGAAAGTTGATAAAATAACAAACTTCGGTCACGACCCTTAACCAAAACCCCCACTGGCATGTCCACATGCCAGGTAAGGTCAGGGTTCGGGGTTCCATTAGGGCCTCGGTGGCCTTGCACCATCTTCCAAGACTCTCTTGGAGTCAGGCTCATATTCAGTTTGAGGAATATCTTTGAATGGGACTACTTTTCCTTGGGCCTGCAGTCAACATGGAGGCACTCACATAGTCTTGTTCCCTAGCACTAGACTATGCAGTATAGTGTTTTGGGTGTGGTTGCCTGGGACTACTTTACCTGGACTACTTTGCTGGGAGGCTATTTAAACCAAACCCAAGCAACAGAACATGCTTCACGTTATTCTGCAGCCTGCTGGTACCAGTGTCCTTGATACCGGCAATCATCGGAGCAACGAGCCTGCAGAGGAGAAAAAGAACATCATTAATAGACTCTTACCTGCAAACTCCATCCTGTATCTGCCCGACACTCGTCCCTGATTCTGCTTACTTGCGGTCGCCCATTCAGCAAACTGCATCTTCTGGACACAGCATACCCACCGGAACGAAACAACCTGAAAGGAGAGGGAGAAAGACAACATTAGAAAAGGTTTACTCATAGCATAAGCCATGAACATCACGAGAACCTTACCTGGCTGGTCACCACTTGGCCGGCATCGTTACGGAATACCACGCCCATCGGAGAGGACCATTGCGACCTGTAAGGAGAGAAGAAACACAGGTTAGCAAATACAAGGCAAAGCTGCACGTCGCAAAGCGCGTTACTTACTGAACTGCAGTGCGCTTCTTGCGCCATCCATTACCGTCAGGTGCTCAATCCAACCAGCACGACACACCGAATCTCCCGCTCACCTAGGGAGAAAGAAAGACATTAACCACAAAAGAAAGAAAGGCAAGAACAGTATCATACAAAGACTGCTGCAGTAAGACCTATCTTAAAGACACTTGAATGGGCTCGCACCAGTGAAGTAACTCGGTCGCCCAAGCACACTGGAGACTACGCACCCCTGCAAAGAAGGCAGGGCGGAGAGCATGCCGAATACTACAATAAGGCCCGACTTCTATCGAAGGCACCACCCGGGATCGGGAAGAGGGTTCCAGGTGCAAATCAACCAACCAGGGCTAAATGGCATCCCCGTGGATACCAGGTGAGCGTAACAACTTCCAGATTTTGGCTTCACTGGCACACTGTCTTCCGGTACTTGTCCTTTCCAGCAGCCTTGGATCTACAATAAATAAGGCCTTATGTATCTTCTGCCGTACTTCATGTATCTGTCTGCATCATATTAAGCTTATTCATTTGTAAAAATCTATATCTCATTGTAAATAATAAGGTCTATATTGTAACCTATGCTGAAAGTATACTTGCAATTCCTGTAAATGGGCCCAGATACCCCTGGGTTTGGCGCACCATATAAATCAATAAACCAAACAAACAAAACAAGCAATACAAATATTTAATACCTCTATCTGAACTACTTCCCCATGCTACTGCATTCACTCTTTTGCCCTCTCCCTTTAGTTGGTTGCCTCCTCTGAAAGCTGGAAGGTGTTGCTTA
Source organism: Ambystoma mexicanum (assembly GCF_040938575.1). NCBI lineage: Eukaryota > Metazoa > Chordata > Amphibia > Caudata > Ambystomatidae > Ambystoma > Ambystoma mexicanum. The sequence continues at coordinate 1,204,504,318 of NC_090926.1, read as the reverse complement.
AATGAGAACATTTGTTTTGCTCATGAAGTTGCTCTAAACACCACTCTCTGTATAAATGAAAAGTTCTTAGTTTCTTGAAGATGGTAATTCTTAGTATTTTTATTTTTTATTTGTTTATTTCTACAGCGCCATAGCCTGCAGGCATCAGGGCGCAAAACATACCACATAAATTGTTTGAAGGCTAAATAGCTGATTTATTCAAACAGAGTGGTTTTCAGATTTTTTCTGAAAGCAGCGTAATTTGCCTCTGCTCGCATAGATACAGGAAGTTTATTCCAGGAACTTGCAGCATTGGAGTGGAAAGATCTTCCTGACCCTCTAGCTATTTTGACATGTGGTGTAGTCAGAGGATGAGTGGCACTTGAGCGCAAATTCCTGTTTGGAGAGTATTTTCTTAGTGTTTGCTTTAGATATTGTGGAGCCTCTCAATATAGACATTCATGAGTAAGAGCCAACGTCTTAAATTGGATTCGTTTTTCTACGGGCAGCCAATGAAGCTCCCGTCTGTAATGTGAAATGTGAACCCTCCTATTTGCGTTGTAAATTATTCTAACAGCGTTGTTTTGAATTGTCTGTAACTTTTGGATGTTCTTTTTACTTGCTCCACCTAGTAGGGTGTTGCCAGCTGGGGCATGATTATGGCGCGAACTAAAGTTTTGCAATCTCTGCATGATACCAAAGGATTGATCTGTGTTAAGATTCTAAGATGGTATTGTGATTTTTTTGTCACATAGTTGACGTGTGCCTCCGCGTTGAGAGAAGTCTCAAATATTGTGCCTACGGTTTTCACTTTTTCAATCATCTTAATGGCAGAGGTGTCCATCGTAAAGCTTGTATGGGTTTGATCCAGTCTTTTTCTGGCCTGACTAGATCCAAAAACCATGAGCTCTGTCTTGGAACTATTTAGGCACATCCAGTTTTCAAGCATCCACTCCTGGATGGTCAAATAGATGTGGTTGACGGTTACTGTGTCTTTTGCGTGGTCACAAGATCCATGACAAGTTGGAAGTCATCGCATAGTTAGTGAAATGGAAACCCATCCTTTCCAATTTATCACACATGAGTCTTATGTAGATATTAAACAAGATGGAGGAGAAATAGGCCCCTGTGGTACACCATATTTGATGGCAATAGGGTCTGAACACTCAGTGCCCCAGCATATTTTAGATGTTCTCTGGCATAGAAAGGTGCGAATCCATTCCACCGCTTGGTTTGAACATTTTCCAGTATTCGCTAGTGTTTCCAATAGTCTGGCGTGATCAGCAGATCAAACGCCGCAGAGAGATCCCATAAAATAAGAAGTCCCGTTTTACCCTCATCCACGCATCTTAGCATTTGCGTCTGCAGATCTAATAACGCGCTTTCTGTTCCGTGATTTTGATGGAAACCAGATTGTTTGTGATGAAACACGGAGGCAGATTCACAGTGTGTCTGTAGTTGGTTGTAGCTGCCTTATCCAGAATCTGTAATAAGAAAGGGGTGTTTGTTATTGGACGTTAGTTGGAAGGGTCCTTTGCACTGTGCCCTGGTTTTTTAACAATAGGGGTAACTGCCTCTTCCTTTATAGAAATGGGTACATTTTGCAGGAAAAAGGAGGCATTTATGAAATGTGTGAAAAATGGTGCAAAGATGCTGGTGTGCTTGAGTATAATCCTAGATGGAAGGGGGTCCCCAGTACAAGTGGTGGGTCTGATATTTGCAAGCATAAGCAAGGTATCTGCATTGTTATTGCTTGAAAGCAAAAACTTGGCATGTGATCAGATTTTTCCTTGTTGGTTTCCATCCCTTGTTTTAAAGGTGTCCTTGTGGCATTTTGTGAGTTTTGAATTTTTTCACGGGCTAGTAGGACTTTATTTTGAAATGCTTTTTGTGCATTTTTGCAGTATTCCTTATTAGGGTTAATGCATTGAGTAAGGGTGCTAGGTTTTATACCTTCTAACAGTTGAGAGATTCAAAATGTGTACTTTTCTGCGAGTCTTTCATTCATGATAGCTTGCATACATACTTCTAAGTCTCCTGCTTTGATTTTATTATAGTTTCGATTTGAGATTTTCTTAGGTGGTTCACTAAGCAGTTCTGTGGATGTCGGCAGTAAGATAGTACATTCAATTTTACAATGGCCGGACCAGATACATGGGTTGGTGTTAAAATTACATGTATCGATATTTCGAGTTGCCACGCAATTTATGATGTGGCCTCCAGTATGGGTAGGTTTGTCGTTGTGAATGGTTAGTCCTGCATCAGTGAGAATTTGTTCTAGTTCAACGGCTTCTTTGTCCTTGATGTCTCCTTGCCAACGATTTAAATCTCCTAAGAGTATAGTGAAGGAGTTTGTGCGGTTTGAGGCATTACGTAGAGATATGAGATCTCCATTAAATGAGGGCATATCAGTAGGTGGCCTGTAAATTAAGCAGATATTAATGCAGGTGTTGGCGGTCGGGGTTATTTTGGCATAGAGGGCTTTGCAACCCAGGCATTCAATTTGGGATTCAAATATGCTGATTTCCTTTCTGCTAATAATTGCAACTCTACCCCCTTTTCCTTCCAAGCGGTTCTTGTTTATCATTTTGTAGCCTTCTGGGGTTGCTAAATCAATACTGGGGCCACGGCTTTCTTGCAGCTAGGTCTCCGTGAGACATAAGATGTCAGTCTAATTTTCAAGGATATAATCATGTATATCCAAAGAATGTTTAGGTAAGGACCTAGGTTTAAGTAGGGATAATTTTAGGTCGTCAGACGTTAGCTTTGTGTAAGCAGTGTGTGGTGCTGAGCGAAAAGCTCTTTTTAATCTCTTGTCTTCTTGAATTGTATTCTTATATTAGAAACTCTGTTACTTGACACTGTAGAAATATTCACTGTTCTCATGCGCTCTCTAGTCTCCAATTTTTTACCATGCTCCCTGCACCGCTATTCGCTGCTATGTCTTTACTTGTTTCCTTTTATCACTGCACTCTCCGTGCATCACCGCCCACGTACTGAGGGTGCTGTCAGAGACTCGCTTGTCTCCATTTGGAGTCCACGCTCCCCACGATTCCAAGGATGGTAGGTGACATGAACGCTGTTCCATATTCACTCTTAACGGAAACAAAATGGCCACAACACCTCCTTACGTCCATAGGTTCTTTCCTATAGTACTAGAGTTGAACACATGCTCACAGCGACTTACACAGCTGATCTCGCACTCCCCAAATCCTCAGAGATTGCCTTTGAATACTCATATCAGGGCCTGCAACACTGCCTTCTGCTCTCAAATGCACAATCGTATGGTGAGATTTCTGTGCATTTCTCTGCACTTTGTAATGTGATTTGAGTTGGTTGTGGAGGAATGACTGGATTGTGGTAATAGGCATACCTCTATGCTCTACCAATTTGCCTTTGAATGTTTAAAGTTTGGTATTGCACGTGTTTTGTGTATATATATGTATATATATTATAGGACAGTGATAGCCGCTCTATAGTTAAGGTGAGTCAGAGATGCATATGAATCTCTCAAACGTCTATTGTCAATAACTTTTGATTCGAGTAAAGGATTTGACAGAATTTCCAAAAGTGAATTAAAGTCTGTGGGCCCCCAGACCGCACAGTTTCGTAAAGATTAGTTAAAAAATCAGAAAGTTATTAAGTGTAAAAAAATGTTTTTCCAAAAGTGCAGCCTATTTCACATTCATTTTCCCATAGACAAAAACGTTAATTTTTGACAAAGCGCACAGCCGAAACCGCTGGACGTATTTGGGCCATGTCTGAAACAACTTGGGCATGAAGCGTTCAAAAGAGTGCTTTGCTTGGTTTGGGGTTATTCTGTGCAGTAGTTATATAAATATTTGACAAAGAAGGGGTGCCCCCTTACCCCCTAAAATAGAGCTATCTAACATGGTGCTTTGCAGGATCAAGGTTTTCAGAAATTAAACAACCACCATCTTGTTTTTCTCTCGATGCAAGAGATATTCGGGCTATAGTCGAGGTTATGGAAAAAATGAAACAGTAAAAAGCTATTTGCAGGTCAGAAAACATACAAATGCCATCAGGGTAGAGGTGGGAGATGGCTAGAGGGCACTGAGTGAAATTTGGGAGTTGGAGGGGGTCCAGGGACCGAGTGCGCAACACAATGTTTTCTGTAGCCTCGGCTATAGCTGTGAATAGCCGACATCTTAAATCACACTGCGTCATAGAAGCAGGGTGTGTTCTGGGGTGAAAGTGAGAGGGCAGGGGAGGTGAGGAGGCCATATGGGGTGTGTGGGAGCTGGCACAGAGGAGGGGGGTACTTGATGATGGCATGGCGGGGAAGGGAAGTATTTGTTTTCCAGACGTTTTGCTGATATTTGCAGCTATATCCGAGGTTACAAAGGACTACAGATACACGCGGGTAAGAGTAGTTCTGTTTTTGCAGCTATGTTTTGGAGCATCTGTGTTTTATTTATTTGTGAAAGTTATTTGTATACGTATAGTAACATTGGGGGTGAAAAATCCCTAGCCATCGCCAAAAGGCCATGGTTAGTGACTCAGAAGGTATTTTAGAGTCTTATGTATTTGGGTTGTGTGTTTCTAGATTTTTGTACATCTGGAGAAAAATATAAGACAATTGTTTTAAAAAATATTATTTAAAGGTTGTTTTCTACTGTAGTTTTAGGCACCCCATATACTGTAGTTTAGTCTGTGTATTGTTCCTCATGCTATCAAATCTTGTGCGTATTAGTTTTTTTGGTGCCTAGTTTATTGTCATGTATTATTTTTAGGTTTCTTTAGCTTTCTTTAACTCTAGGTATCATACATTACTGCTTGAGTTGTATTGTGGTTTATTGATGTTTTAAGTTTTGTTGTAGTTTTAAATCTGAAGTGAGCCCCTCTCTTCTCAAGCAAAGTTTTGTAATCGCGGCTATGATAAAAGTCAATGAACTGGAGCCGCGGGTATGAGAAAAAATATATTTTGCATATTTTATTGTATTTTTGTATTCAAATATGTAGTCCTTAAAAGGACAGTTTTGAGGTACACTGAGTGTAGTATATTAGCACATCCGGATTAGTGTTTTGATGTTATCAAGGAATACCGCATTTCCTTCATCGATTAGGTGTACTCCGTCATGTCTATAGAAATTAGCTATGTAGAACTGTATGTTGTTTTTTGATATCCATTATTGGGTGTGGTCTCTCATGAATGCTGAAACTGATTTGTTAACATTTCTTTGGGATTTCTCAATTTTACCATTGCATTTGGTGATCAATCTCCATTTTTGGTTCTGAGTCAAATTGGAAAAGATAAAGATGGTGTCAGGAAATAGTTCCATTAGTTTTGCGTTGTGTTGTTTAATCGTCAAAGTAAGGGACACACCCCACACATTCCCAAAATCATTGCCTCCACAATGAATTACTATGACGGCTGAGTGCCCTGTACTTCTTAGACTCAACAAATTTGGAAATAATTGGAACCAATGCATTCCCTGCAACCCAAACCATTTAATTGTAAAATCTCTCAAACCTAGGTCCATGTTAATATTTAGTTTCCCACAAAACAAAATGTATAAATATACATATCAAAGACAAAACTTTAGTTGCAGGGATGCTAAAGTGAGCAATACATTGTAAAAAAAAACCTTTGAAAATCAAGAAAAAATCTTTAGTTGCAGGGACGTTAAGGTGAGAACTTAACGCAACAAAACCCCTGAAATTCAGCTAACACCACCTTAACGCCCCCTGTTGTGCAGCCATTGACCACAACAATGACATCATACGCGACATCACTGATGATATCACTGGTGACAAACTGATTACATCAATAATGGAAAAGACATAACATCATTTATAAGTTAGCTCATGAAAAGTCTGAAGGCTAAAGGGGGTAGCTAGTGCCCTTTAATATGTTCAAATATATAGTCAGAACAGCCAAAGGATGTGGCCACTGGCTAGTATTGTGTTGAAGCCCATGACTAGTGGCTGGTTAGTATACATAATATACAGTGGGTACGGCCAAAGGACATTGCTTATTGCCTTTTAATTTTTTTAAATTTCCAGTGGACATGGCCAAAATATGTACAAACTGCTCAAGGTTAAAGGCCATGGCTAGTGGGCCATATATATGTCACAATATATAGTGGTCACAGCCAAAGATTGGGGCCACAGGCCAGTATTGTGCTAAAGTCCATGGCTAGTGCCTGACCAGTGTATATAATATACAGCAGACTCGGCCGAAGGCCATATCTAGTGGCTGGTTAGTGTTGAATAATACATAGTGGCCACGGCCAAAAGCCATTGCTTATTGCATTTCATTATTTGAAAATATACAGTGGACATTGCTGAAAGTTGTCCAAACTGCTCAAGTTCAAAGGCCATGGCTAGTGGTCCATTTGTATGTTACAATATATAGTGGGCGCAGTCAAAGATTAGGCCACTGGCCAGTATTGTGCGAAAGTCCATGGCTAGTGCCTGTTCAGTGGATATAATATACAGTGCATACGGTTGAAAGCTGTATCCACTGGTAAAGGCCAACATCTATGGTTGATAGCCTGTTAGTGTTTTACAATAATCAGTGCACACGGGTGACGGTTGTGACCACTGTCCATAACTGAAGCCCATAACTAGTAGCCATTAATGTGTTAAAATATATTTGCCTGCACTCAGACCATGGCTGAAGGCCATGTTTAATGCAAGTTACTATTCTAATATAATCAGTGATGTCATCAGTGATGTCATCATTGTGGTCATAGGCTGCGCAACAGGGGGAGTGAAGTTTAGGTGGCTTTAGCTGCATTTCAGGGGTTTTGTTGCATTAAGTTCTCACCTTAACGTCCCTGCAGCTAACATTTCTTCCTTGAAAATATATATATATATCACTAAAAAAAACTTTGTTAAGGGGACGTTAAGGTTAAGTTGCGTCTCCCATCAGTGATGTCATCAATGAGATGTGTGATGTCATCTTTGATGTTCTGGGTGTTAGTGTTAGCTGTGCACAGTGGTGCGGGCAGTTATGGTTGCTTAGCCTACCATAACTGGCGAATTTCAGGGGTTTTTCGGTTTTACTTCGAACCATAATGTCACCTTTATAACATTTTTTTTGTGAATTTCACAGGTTTTTAGTAGCGCAACTTAACCATAACATCCCCTTAAGAAAGTTCTTTTTACTGAATTTCATAGTTTTTTAGTAGGGCAACTTAATCATAACATCCCGTTAACAAAGTTTTTTTACTGAATATACACTTTCATCATGTGCATTTGGGAGATATGTACTATAATTCCCTTACTTTATATACATGTAACATAGAACATACTGAACGCCCTCACTAATGATATTTGAAAGGCACGGACTGAGCGCATGTCTGCGGACGGGCGCGTACGACATTAACACTACCCAAACAGTCAGGGGGTATCTGAAATTGTACTATTGTGCCATATGAAAAATGCACAAGTTTAAAAAAGAACACATAGACACATTATAAGTACTAATAAGTAACCAATTGAACCTTCACGACTCAAACATTACCCATGCATTTAATTACCATGTAGAATTAAATGGATTATACCATAACAAAAAAAGATATGCCTCCAAAGTAATTACCTCACAGAAACTGTACAGCCAGGAGCGACAGTAGAAGCAGACAGCACAACGAAGATAAATTACAAGAAAATAGTAAGTGAACATAATTTTTCTTATATGTGTGTGTACTTTTTTGTATGTGGTGCAGAAAAAATAATGTATTTCTGTTGTTTTGACACAGAAATGTGCAGTACTTTGGAGTGGCTGAAGGAGAATTTGCCGCATGCGGAAATGTCAGAAGATAGCGATAATAATGGTACACACTTCTCTGCATAAGCAAATTAATAGTCAGTATTTTATGGGCATTTAACATATATATATTTATTTTTAACACACCAGGTAAAAAAAGAAGAAAGTCCACCAAAGGACATAGAGCAAAACAGCCTGAAATGGATAGAAGAGAAAATGGACATACTAAATGAGAATTTTAACAGGTTAAGGCAATTTGTGGAGGAATACGTGAGGGTAAAAATAAAATATCACTGTCCCACCTGTACCTGTCCCCCTTCTCCATTTCCTAGTGAACCATCCCCAAACCCTCAAGAAGAACATAAATGTTTTGACGAAACATCCATCCCTTCATCCCCTCACAACCAGCCTGTGTTAAACACTAATTCCCCTATATTCGTTTCAGCATCTGCTTCCCCCTCTTTCTCTAGATTGATGTATGTGTGTATGAAAACATTTTTTATGTTAGTTGTAGTGGAATGGTTTGGATCAAAAAAATGTTTTTAAAAGAGTTAAAATGTCTGCGGATAGCGCGCCTGTTCGGGCTGGCCGTAATCAATATAATATGGATGTTCTAAGGGCAATACACCTACCCGTACCATTCGCAACCAAGATGGAACTAATATTAGAACGCACCAGCTGTCCAAGTTGTCCGTAAATGAACAGAATGGGGGCCTCCTAAGGACATTATTCCTCTCCATACTGGTCACAACCAAGATAAAACTCTTCTTAGAACACACCAGGTGTCTGGGATGTCTGTAAATGAATAAAATGGGATTGTCCTAAGGACACTATACCTGTCCGTACTGTCCGCAGCTAAGATGGAACTGTCCGTAGAACAGGCGCGGTGGCCGGCATGTCCGTAGTCAAACAAAATGGAGGTGTCCTAAGGACACTGTACCTGGCCGTACAGTCAGCAGAACATCTACGCACATGTGCTCCACACCCATAAGTACTGCGAACATTGCGCCTGTCCGTAACTGTCCGTCTCCCTTGTGTTGCACTTTTAATTAGTTTCAGGACCCGAACACTGTCCATAGAACACCCGCGCGCCTGTGCACGTCCGTTACTCTGCATTTGGTGTCCAGCAGGCACCCATTTCCTTCGCGGATGTGTTCACGACGTTATCATGTGACCGCACCCATGCTGAGTGTGTGGCCTAATTTGCGCAGTTTGTCTGCTTCCGCAACATTTCAAAAGAACTTATACAGACATGGGAATTTATTTTACAATATAAAATCACCATTTCACATGTACCATACAATGGCCGTACCTTTCAATGTATTGTTTAGAATTTTTGCAACGCTTTTGAGTGATCGATATGGTCACAAGGCGCACCCCTCCGCCCCTATATAAGGGCACACCCCCAAACTCATCTTCATTGTACTTCTGGCTATAGCAGATTGAGTTTTGCTGCCTTTACTACTGTAGCGAAGATTAGCCGACCAACCCTAATGTCATCCATGGCTGCTGTTGCTTTATTAGCCTCTTCATCACCCCCAAACCCTCCACCGCCCCCACCTCCCCAAGGGCCTGCAGAGGGAAATACGCGTGAGGATGTAGAGAGCGAGGAAGAAGAGGAAGAAGAGAATGAGGTGGAGGAACTCTGCACTACAAGCACTCGCCGGGAGTCGTTGGTGTGGCGGTTGTTTACCGTTTTTGGAAATGTACCAAAAGCATGTGCGAACCAGGTCATGTGTAATCATTGCAAGTTGGTGCTGAGTTGCGGGAGACCTGGTGCGTACAGCTTTGGAACGACAACCATGAAGCGACACCTAACTTCATTCCACAGTGCGGACATTCGCAAGGTGGTACCCTGTGAAGGACGTAGTAGGTTGAGTTCCTCCGCAGCATCCTCTGTGTCCGATCCTCTCACCACAAGAGACATTCCTGTGGGAGAGCGCATCCCTCCAGCTGCCTCACAGGCCATTTGCGATGCTGTTGACCCTTATCTTGCGAGGGTTACAATATTGTGTATGTACTGCGACGCAGTACTCTGCAGGGGGGAGAGTCTTTGAAGTGCTTTTGAGACTGCGGTCACGGAGCACCAGAAGAACTGCTGCCTACCTAAGTAAAGCCCACCCTACATCTTTCTCTCTCCACCTGCCCTTTCTTATCCCCGTGGTTAGTGTCCCATTGTGGAAAGAGGACATGCCAACATCTCTTAGAAAGGCACCAACAGCCTTATTGACATTGCGCCTCGCTTTCTCCATCTGTGGACCAAATGCAGAAGAACACATCCATATTTGTCTTTGAGCAATACGGGAAAAAACTACTTGTCCATGCCCTTCGCAAGTCCTTCCTTCATTGCAAATTGCAAAGAAATTCCAGAGACATGCCCTAAACTGTTTCCTCCACAATGAATGATAATTATATCAGGATGACGCTCTGTCTGTAAAGTAGCACAGAGAGGTACCAAGTTCAGCCTCTTCATTCCACGCACTCCATGCCAGTGCACTTCCACATGAGAAAATCCAAGATCTGCAGATATACAGAACTTTCTGCATGCACCTTCAACCAATGTATGCATGAGTCTCCCAAAATCCATATAATCTGTTTTCAAGCACACAGAGCCATAGCTGTCTGGTCTCCTGTCAGGAAAAAGACATTTTCACTAAATCTCTCCGTTCAGAACACACCCACTGAACTTTACTGACCAATCCCTAGCTTCGCTCATCCTCATTTGCAGGCGTCTCCACCCCAGAAACCCTGTTGGTAATACGCGCTGCCTGAAGACTACCGGCATGTCTGCGGACACGTGGAGGATCTGAGCGTGACGACTGTACATTTAAATAGTATTCCCCTTTTCCCCTTTAAGGTGGGCTCTGAAAAGAGCTGTATTTTATTTGTTTTTTTGGCAGATGCCTGACAGTCACCTGTTATTTTATATTTTTTTTATTTTCTTTTCTTCTTACTTTACTCCTACAATCATTACAGAACCTTCTCCAAAGCAAGCCTTACATTCCAAAAGAACATGGTATTTCCCAAAAAAGATAACGAAACACCATCTACTTCAAATTAAGCCGCATTACTGTAAACAATGTTCTCGTGGCTGCATGAAAAAATACTAGCTCGTAACATGAAAGCACACATACCGCGAATGATGGTACACCTCCCAATACTTTCATCAGGAAAAAAACAGAACTGTTGTCCCATTTTCCTCTAGGGAGTAAGCCAGAAAAAATTACTTTCACAGTTGGAAAGATGTTAATGACTGCTTGCCCCAACTGTTCCAAATCTTCCAACAAAGTAGGTGAACTCACGTAGCCCAAATGGCAAGCACCGTAGTGCAAAACTACCACATGGGGACTGGTCATCCTACACATATCTCTGCAAACTTTGAGAATTGCTGCAACATTGCAATCAGTCGCAGCGCTCCACACCACCTCCACTCCTCTGACATTGAAATTGTGTGCCACATGCCTACTTTCGGAATAGTGCTGTAAACCATGGACAAAAATATCCCAGAGCACCAACACCCTGACTGTCTCCACCTCTGCCATCTTCACTACACGCACTGTCTTTCGACACAAATGAACAATGTGAACATCTGATTGGCTGATGCCTACAGTCCCCTTTCCATGCTGGATTTGCTGTACAACCCCGTATGTGGTACGCCCTACCCGCGGACAAGCGCGGTGTCCGTGTGGCACGTAATTCTTAGCCAGTCCTTCTACCCTTTCCACATCACTCACAAATTAATTCCCTCATTGGACACAGCTAAGCAGTCACACAACCATCCACCAATCACAGTCAAGATCTCTACATCTAACTCCGTCATCAGTGTTCCGCACTTCAAATGTACTGTTGATCACTCTGAATGCAAGTCGCATATCATTGCAAAGCACCTACTTCAAAAATGACTGTGCAAGTGTCGAAGATTTCTACTCACAGCTCCATGCATACGCACATGCATGAGTACAAAGTACAGGTATGCATATTTTATTCAGAGAACATGTGCAACCCTTATGATTTCATTTAAACAAATTAATGCCACTAAATCTGCATAGCCAATACATACCAATGCTCCCCCTTTAAGTGCAAGACTTCCGATTTTTCATTGAGAAACCGCACTACTTCTTACTGTCTCCCGCATAATCTATACATACGTAACAACCCTCCCGATTTAGGTGCGAAACTCGATTTTCCATTAGAAAATGTCACAATTTCGTACTGTCTTCCGCCTAAATTAATGCTACTTCCAATGCGATCGTATGAGAAAAATAAACGTTCCTGATTGCTGTGGTGACATCTACCTCTGAGGTTCTCCCGATTTTTCGCATTCGTACTCATAATATGGAAGTAGTCAAATTGTTCCCATCTACTATAATGACCTATCACTTACAAACCTCTCTGCTATGGACAACACAGCTTAAAAAAAACAAGGGAATTTCATGAACTGAAAATTGTACTCATTTGCGAAGCAGGTTCAACTAACATACTGCAAATAACATACAAAGGCTGCACATAGTGAAATGAAATGCACACATGCGCTGTGTTGAGATATCAAAGATGAATACTCAGACGAAAGATGCAAAATGAACGTGTACATTAACATCACTGCTTTAAACACACAAAGTTAGTAACTTCTTCCTTTTACAATTGCAGTGAAGACTACTCTCCTGAAAATCAACAGCATCTAAACTGCAAACAACATATCCGAAGAAACCTGGTCATTCCGCAAAAAAAAGTAAGTACTGTACTACCTTTATATTCTTACTGTTCCTCAAAGAGACTGTGGTGGTTATTTATGTAATTTGCGTCCCAAAAAAAACATTGATTTCTGAACCATTCTACCCACAAATCCCCATTTATTAAACAAAGAATAACAGGCAGAATGGCACACAAATCCCTGTGTTTTTGGAACACAAATAACATACAGAAGCCTAAGAATGTTAGTGCTAGAAAACAAATAGCTGTTTTAATTTGATACCATTATGTTTACTATTAATGCTTCTCCTCACCACTAGCTCCCTTTGCACTCTCATCTGAAGCACAGTGTAGTAATAAACAAACAGAAAAATAGCCTTCCCAACTCATTGTAACTGCCCAATGCACATTCACACACCACCACAAACAGCTTCCCCATCAAACTCATGCACGCATGCACACAGCACACATACATTCCGTAGAAAGGAACACAGAAATAGAGCAAATTAAAATAAAAGTGTCCAAAGTAAGCATCCATCTCTAGCAGAGTTTGTACAGAACGTTGAAACAAAACAGCTAATACAGTCATTTAGCGAAAAAACAAAGGAAGCTTCAACTACCGAAACTTTGACTCCTCTATCAAAATGTGGCACAAAACAGAAAACGCTTTACAAAAAATCGGCTACCAGTACTGCTAGCAATGCTCCTATGAATCCTGATATACTAGCAAGAACCCATAGTAAAAAAAGTATTTTAGCAAAAATGTTTTGCCACAGAGTCCTTCAGAATCTAATAAGAAGAGGAGCAAAATCATCCTCAACCCTTAAAACCTACCATAGAAAATTAATCCTACAAGCTCTCGTAGACAGTGCAATCCTTCTCAAAAGGAAGTTATTTATTTTAGTGTTAAATAGGATGAAACCTATTTGTACTAAGCTACAAAAGAAACTTCTCAATAAACGGAATGTCAACAAAAATAACTACGTAAATATTTGTGGAGGTGAATGGAGTAACACAACAACCACAGAACCATATTTTTATGAAGAAGCATACAAACAAAATCAAACAAACACAATTGTTATCCATACCAGTGGAGGAGGGTATGAAAAAATCAATAATACTATCATGGAACAAGAAACACTGATTACAAAAGTATCCCCTGAAAACTCAGAATTACCTCTCCATTTGACTGAACCAGACCGTCCAGTATACAAATGGCTGTGCACGTCAATGTGTAACAGTCCTAACAAATCTTTCAAATCTTTACGTCAATTCCTCAATCAGTATGTGAAAGGTAAAGACAAAATCAAAATGAAAGTGCTGCAAAATATGGATATCTGTCCAGTGCGCAAATACACAGGACTACAAGGACATTCATTAGCCTGCATTTCAGGACCTATTTGCAAAAGCACCTTCCATGATATCAAAAGGATATCAATACATCATTCAAATGTAAGAAATCTAGTGTATAAACTGTACTATGCTAAAAGTCCAGTTTCAGAATTAGCTAATTTAAATAAAACTCTTCTGCATGGTACACCCAAATACCTATAAGAAGAAATCGACCGCATCCAGAGAAAATATTTTGGAAGTGAAAGCCACTTACAAAATGCAATAGTTTTAGAACAGACTAGCAACAATTCTGCACATAGCAACCTTCTATTACACACATACAAAAAAGAAATACTAAAATTTAAAAGTACATCGGCTGAAGTACCAAACCATGTGTGTGTGTGTTGCCGCAGAACGTTTTACAAAAGCAACACAAAAACTATAGACGTAACATACAAAATAGAAGACAAAGAAGATTCCAAATGGTTTGAATTAGCTCTCTACCTTTTACCAGAAAACAAATACCAAATAAGTGAGCCCCTAATATGTTGCAGTTACTGCACTACAAAACTGGACAACAACCAAACTCCTTCACGTGCTATCACAAAATATTTGGAATTATTCCCACTACCAAAACCCCTGCAACAACTCAATTTGTATGAGAGCATCATAATTCAAACAGTTCACCCATTTCAAGCAATAATACACCTTCAACCAAAAACAGCAAAATTACCTCCCTCTGCATTGGTAAAAGGCATTCGTGGCAAAGTAGTTTATTTGCCATTAGATCTGACAGAAAATGTGCACACTCTAGGAGTGCAACGTCCAATAGAGCATTCTGTAATTGTCTTAGTAAATGATGTACCAACAAAAGACAAAAAAATTTGGCAACAACTGGTGTACTTACATAAAGTTAGACAAGCCTTGCAATATATGAAAGACAATAACGAATGCTACAAAGAAATAAATATTGAAGAAAGCTTAAGGGAAACAACTGAAATAATTCAAGAGTCATCAGAAACTGGTCAATTTGAACTTCTGGATCCTGCTGCAGTATCCACTCTTTTGGACCATAACACAATTCATCCATTGCACTCTAATGAGAGCATAGATGATGCACTAGAAACTTACCAAATGCGACAAACCAAAGGGTCACCAATGAGCATATGGGAAAAAAGTATAGAAGCACGTGCTTTTCCACTGCTATTTCTTACTGGCAAAGGCAAAAGATATGATGATAGACCCACTCAGATTACGGCATCAGAATACCGCTCATTACAAATGTATTCTCAAGATCCCAGATTTAGACAAAATGTGGAATACATATTCCACCTACTCTTTGAAAGTGAACTAGCAATCCTATGTTATGGAGTTGCACAAATATTGAAATCTGGAACCCACTTTCAAAGTATGTCAGCTAAGCAATTAATACAAAAAGTGCAAGAAAAAGATGAGATTTTACAATCAAGTATAACAAATCTGTTTGCAAACATGTGTGGTACGAAAGAATACTGATTCCGATGGCACAGAGATGTACATTGTATGATCAGAAACCTTGGGCAGAGTATGCATGGGAAGATTTACATGATTTCCTACGCATATCAAACAACAAACATACATATACTAACATCTGGAGAACTTTGCTCTCTAGATCCTGTTAATGTGTCAAGATATTTCCATCATCGTTTCATTGCTATGCTACACTTTATTTGTAATAAAACTGTTCCTCCCCTCGGAGAAGTGCAACACTTCTTTTGGAGAAAAGAATACCAAGCCAGAGGAGCACCACATATTCACATGCTTTTATGGATCAAAGGTGCACCTAAATTTGGTCAGGACAGTGATGCCACTGTTTTGCAGTTCATCCAAAAATATGTCACTTGTGAAATCCCTTCACAACGGACACATAGTGACCTTCATAGACAGATTTAACAATTTCAAAGACACAAATGTGGCAAATATTGTCGTTGCAAATACAAAGGCAAAGGGAAATACTATACCAAATGCCGCTTTGGTTTCCCTAGACCAGTTACAGAAACAGGTGAAGTGAACAACTTCATGTCTTCAGTTCGACATAGTGTTAAAGGTAAATCACCTAAGAACACGTATTACATAAAAAGAACAGAAGAATCAAAATATATCAATGATTACAATGCAATCATTGCCCTCTTATGGAATGCAAACATATATGTGCAGTACATTTCAGACAATTCCACTGCAGTTGCACGATATGTTACAGCCTACTTAACAAAAGCAGAAAAAACAGAGCTTCAAGACCTCTGGAATGACCTATCATCAGACAAAACACTATCTCAGAAATTATACAGCCTAGGCATAAAAATGCTCTCTCATAGAGAATGTGGCGCCTATGAAGCTGCAGATCGTTTAACCGGTACTGCTTTGTATGGAAAATCAGAAAACATAGTATGGCTAAGTCTTGGTCCTGCTAAATCTAGAAAAAATGTTCTGAAATCATATGAGGACATAGAAACAATTGCCAAAAATGATCCCAACAGCCAAGACATTTTAAAAAATAATTTACTGGACACATACTATCCGAACAGGAGTACCACTTTGGAAACCATGTGTCTATACCACATAGCTCAAAGGTTTGCATACAAAAATAATATAAAACCCGATGAAAGCAAAGGTAGATATAGAGTGACAGATTGTGAAGGCAGCTTAGTGAAACTTACCAAACGAAGCTTAATTAATCATGTCAAATTGTCATTAAAAACTCCTCAACAGAAAGAACTATATTACATGTCCCTGCTACAACTTTTTAAACCGTGGAGAAAAGAGGAAGATATAATAGATGACTATGACTGCTATGAAGATGCTTTCAAAGCAAATGAAAGCACTATCACCGATGTGAACTTTACGCAGTACAAAACAATGTTGCACAATGAACAGCAACACGAAGAAGAACTTCAGGCCCAACTAGATAAGGACACTTCCGACAGTAGTCAACCTTCTGTAATAGGACGTCAAGAAACACTAGGACATCCACTAATAGCAAATGAGGCAGAATTAGCTATGACAGAAGTGGGAAACACCATGTGCCACTATGAAGAAGATATAGAAGACTTAACTGTACTTAAATCAAAACTAAACAAAGATCAGCGCACAATTTTTGAAGAAGAAACAAAAGAAATTGCACATGGTGTACAACACGAAAATAAAGAATGTACCTGCAAAATTACAAACCTATACTGCTGTACGTCAGTGGTGAAGCTGGGTCAGGAAAAACATTCTTAATCAAAATCATCAGCAAGTTCCTTCAACAATTGACAAACAACAAACTGTCAGCTGTTGTAACTGCCCCCACAGGTTTAGCTGCCTACAATATAGGCAGTGTCACTTTATACTGATTACTACTCCTTCCAGTAGAACACCAAAACAAATTAGACTATTACAAACTTTCTGCAGAAGCTGCAATGGAACTACGCAGAGTATTAAAACAAATGAAAATGCTACTAATAAATGAAGTGAGCATGGTCTCCAACCTAATGCTGGCTTTGATTCACCTCAGATTGCAAGAAGTACTTAAAACAAACTACAAAGAACTCTTTGCAGGGAAACACATTATCGTTTTCGGAGATCTTCTAGAATTGACACCAGTGAAAGGTGAACCTATTTTTAAAACCTTAGGACACAAACTCTGCTGTACAACTGTTGGCAGCATAGGAAATGTCAACTTTTGGCAACATTTCCAATACAGAGAATTAACAGAAAACATGCGTCAATCTGCAGATCTCACTTACGCCAACATTTTAAAAAGTATTAGAGTTGGTGTACTATCTCAAGAAGCACAAGCAATATTGGAAAAACCGGCACATTCATGCACTTTATGGCAATAACACATGTGCTACTGATGTTATGGAATAATTAGCGCACAAAAATGTCAATTGTATGGCCTTAATGCCAACTCTTGTAAGCTGTTTCAAATTCAATGAAACAATGTTAAAAAAGAAATGCAACCAATAATGGAAATGTGCTCCACAGACAAACTGGACGTACATGGTATGACACTACCCATGTGTCAGCAAGCTACAACAAGACTAAATACCTTAGAAAATTCAATCTCCAACACAGCTGAGTTGGAAAAAATATAAAAAATTATCTTTAAATTGTGGAGTAATGCTTAAACGTAACCTTGACGTGGAGCAAGGGCTAGTTAATGGGGCACTGGGTACAGTTGTTGGCTTTCAAACATACCCACGTGACAACAACATTCAGTTTGTCAATATTCACTTTGACAATGTTTCAGAAGTGAAAAGGATAGGGCGCTCAACAGCTCGATTCCTTCTCTTCAAAGACATGTATGGACGTAGAGAAAAATCTTCTCTAACTCTTGCATATGCAGTCACCATTCATAAATCCGAAGGTCTTACCTTAGACAAAGCATTGATAGATATAGGAAACACAGGGCCTCATTACGAGTTGGCTGGTAAAATCGGGATCATTAACGGCATGCCGGTAAGAGTGGGTCCGTGCACGTATGAACCCGCTAATAGCGGGTGATTATGATTGCGCGAGCACGCGCGAACCCCCATGCCAGTAATGGAAATACCGGCATGCCGCTAAAGCCCTCCAACCCCCCGATAGCGGCATCGCGGGACCCGCCGATACCGGCACCGCCTCAGAGCAACCCCTAAATACCGGCACGGTAATACCAGCATGTAAATACCGTGATTGCAAAAACGGACCCAGAAAGTACGTCATCGCGCAGGAACGGGAAATGGGCCGGCGGCCATCTTTAAAAACACAATCCATGTCCAAGGCAACAAGGAAGATGACCCCCCGGAAGCGGAAACAGCTATTCTCTGACGCTGAGCTCAATATATTGGCAGACACTCTGGCCCAGCATGCCGACATCATCAGGTCAAACGACATGAAGCATGCTGCCCAGATGAAAAAGAAGCAAATCTGGCAGGAGGTTGCCCAGAGGGTGTCGGCTGTGGGGACCACCCCACGTACAGTGCGCGACTGTCGCAAGCGGTGGGACGACCGCCGCCTGAGGGTGAGGAACATCCTGGCAGTCAACAGGAGTGCAGCCATGGCGACAGGCGGGGGGCCACACTCACCAGCAAAGCTGAAGCCATGGGAGGAGACTGCCAGCTCTTTCATTGATCCAGAGTCAATAGAGGGATTCGGAGGGATGGAGATGGGCGCTGCATCATCCACAGAAGGAGGTGAGTGACCCAGCACATCCCTGTAGGGGAAACCATGATGTGGCACAAGTGACGTGGAAGTGAGACTAGGCAAGGCAATGCATGTCCCAGACCCACATCTACATATCCAGTCAAAAATGCGTGCCACACCCTGCCACACACAAATGCATGCTGAGTGCCAATCCCAATACCAACACACAAGCAACAGAACTTGACTGTGCCCATGTAACCCAACACACAGGCACCATATCAATGGCATGCCACCTGCCATGCATTCATAGCCTACATGTCCCCTCAGAACACCAAATGCCACACCCCTGTAGTAAATGGAGGCATGAATGCATGGAGATTTCACAGCGCAATAGAATGTCGCTGGCATGTGACACCATCACTGATGACCTGCATCTCTTCTATCCCTCAGGCACCGATCAGGAAGATGCCAGGCAGGACAGGGGTGCAAAGGGCATCAACATCACGGCAAGGGAGAAGGGCCACCGTCACCACCACCCCCCAGCCTGAGAAACAGGCCAGACCAACAGGCACTGTGCCAGAGCGGGCTGAAACCCAGGAAAGTACACCTGCAGCCAGTGTGGGCCACACACATGGTTACCAGCAGCAGCCACCCACAACAGTGGGAGGTGTTCCCATACGTGCACCGCCAACCACCGCAGACGTTGCGGATGCTAATGTGGACACCCAGGGTGTCACAGTCGTGTCCACTACACTAACCCCAAGTCCCATGACCTCCTCCCCACCCCATTTGGAGGCCGACGGCAGTGACGATCCCTGCCTCCACGACTCCGACATGTGCACCTTCCAGGAGGACAGCACCCTGGATGTGGGTCCCACACAAGCACCATCAACCACCCCGGCTACCACCACCCCGGCTACAACCACCCCGGCCACCAGCACTCCCGCTACCAACGACACCTTTGAGGCTCGCCTGTCGAGGGTGGAGGCACGACAGGAGTCGATGCTAGATCTAATGCGGCAGTATATTGCCGATGGGAAGGACTCCAGGAGGGACATCGCTAATGCCATTGGGGAGACCACAGCAGCCATCGCTGCAAACACTGCGGCCGTTAACGCGTTCGCAACTCTCATAAGGGACTGTCTGGGGGCAGTGACGCAAGTCCTGATGTCCATCCTGCTCCAAATGCAACAGCCACGCCTTGGAGCAGGCGTGGGACCAGCCTCTGACACGTCCACTGCTATGACCCCTTCAACCTCTGCCCACTCAAGCCCCGTGCAGATGACCCGGAGGAGTGCACGGCACTCGGACATGCCACCCCCAGATGCCAAGAAGGCCAAGAAGTAGGGTGGCCAGACAAAAGCCGTTGGACACAAGGACTTTGGTGAAGGGAACCATCTTCAGAGTGCATTTGGGGACATCTGGGGTTTGTAGGCTGGGTTGGGGAGTTCGCTGGGGTTATTTGGGGTTTGTAGGGTGGGTTGGGGAGCCACTGAGGGTTGGGGGGGAGTGTTCACATTGTTGCCTGTTTGAAAAATACACCCGTTGTGTGCCAAAAATTCAATGGCTGGACATTCTTCATTTTGTGCATGTACTTTTAATGTGTGATGGTGTTCAGTGGCTAACTCCAAACAATACAAGTGTGCATGTACACATGGAGCCAGTGTGTCACTGACACATGTCTATCATAGTCCCTGTGTTTCAGAAGTATTTGTGAATTAGTGCTTGGCGTACAGCATGACCCTCCTGTGCATCACATACTGGCAGGGTGGCTACTTCACCTCTGTCTCCATCCTCATCATCCTCACCCGGCCCATGCATATCAATGTCAGGTGGCAGTGGTACATTTCTCCGGACGCACATGTTGTGCAGCATGACACAGGCAATGGTGATCTTTCCCACCTTCTCAGGCCTATATAGGAGTGCCCCCCCAGACCTGCTGAGGCAGCGGAACCGCGCCTTCAACAGGCCAAAGGTCTGCTCAATCACAACACAGGTACAGGTGTGCACACGATTGTACTCCTCTTCATGGCTGTTCTGCGGGTTCCGCATAGGGGTGAGTAGCCATGGCCTCAAGGGATATCCTCCATCACCTGCAAGCAAATACAAATAGATGTGTGTCACTCTGAACTGCCACCTTCAGGGAGCACAGTCATGGCGGCAGCTATTTGGTGTGGGCATGCACATGTCCCTGTACGCATGCAAAAATGTTACCTAGATGCAATCTATATTGTCATGAGGTGTGGTAGTCTGGATACCGTTCAATAGATGATGCAGGGTGTAATCATGCATGCTGAGGCAGATGTGCTGTGGTAGTGCAACAATGTGTAGCCTCCAATTCATTCTGTTCATCCCTCACTATGCATGGTCACACTGACCACATTGCCACAGTTGCCAACCTGTTCATTCATGCATTACTTGCCATCTACATTGTGGCCTGGTTGTGCCTCTTACTTGTTGTCATCGATATGCATTGATTGTGATATGTGGCCCAGTGATGTGTCATGTTCCGTTTGGCTGGATCAGGTCAGGAGTGTTTAGCTCTGCATGCATTCTCCAATCACCGGCTATTGGCACCCAGGTGCACTATGCCCCCCCTTATGCATCCCTACACATCAGCACCCCAAAGCACTGCCATAGGACAGTTGTGCTACTCACCAAGCAGCCAGGCACGTGGTTCAGCATGTCGCTCCATGTGACAGGGTAGCGTGGAGTTATGCAGTACCATGGCATCATGTGTTGATCCGAGATATCGGGCGCAGCAATGTGTGATGATCTTGCGGGAGTCACATACCATTTGCACATTGATGGAGTGGTATTGCTTGCGATTGCGGTACACCGCCTCTATGGCATGGGGGACTACCAATTCCACATGGGTGCAGTCGAGTGCACCAACACAATTGGGCATGCCTGCCAGTGCATGGAAGCCCACTTTGGTGTTGGCTATCTCCTGGTCAGTCCGTGGTAGGGATATGTGGCTGCTTGCGTGCTTCAGGAGGGCATCCAGCACTTGGTTCAACATGCGTGAAAATAGAGGCTGTGAAATGGCATGCAGCTGGCCCACTGTGTGTTGGCAGGTGCCTGTGGCCAGGAAGTGTAGCACAGACACCACCTTTAGTAGCGGGGGGATGGCAGTGCGTATTTCTGTGAGGCTTGCAATGTCGTTCTGTATCATGTCCACTATGGTGGTGATGGTGTCACGGTCCAACCAGTACAGGGTGTGGATCTGCTCAAGGGTTAGGTTAAAAGGGCTGGGTCTGGTGCGAGGGATTGGTGGTTGCCTACGAGGCACTGCTGCCTGTGCTGGTGGTAATTGCTGGCCCTGTCTCACCCTCCTTCTCCTCTTGCGTCTCCTCTGTGCTGCCTGTTGTTGCTGCTGTAGTTGTTGATGTTGTTGCTGTTGTTGCTGTAGTTGTAGCAGTATGGCCATGTCCTTCAGCGCCATGATTGCAACAGCTAGTGGTAGCATTTTGGTGTTGGAAGGTGTGTGGTGGGTGGGTGTGCTCAGTTTATACTGGCCCAGCCTCCATTGACTCCACCTGTGGGGATTGTGTGGCAGCTGCCTTGTATCCTGATTGCTGTTTGCGGGTGGTCGGCGATGCCTGTATGGCCGGCATCGTGCAGCCCGTGATTACCTGCTTCGCGATGCAGGTATTTACATGTCCACGTGGGTTGTGATGTCCCCCTATTACCGGCATGCCGGTATTTGCTCCACGAAGGGGCGTGTGTACGCGCCTATGCCGCTATTGGCGGCACCATTGTTTATACCGGGTTTGCGGGTCGGAATACACTGGAGCGGTAAACAATGCCAGTATTACTATACCGGCATCGTTTTTGCCTTACCGCCAACCTTGTAATGAGGCCCACAGTCTTTAAAGAAGGCATGAGCTACGTAGCACTATCACGCTTACGCACACTTGACGGTCTATTTCTAATCAACTTTGATGCAAGTAAAGTGAACGCTGATATTCCTTGCATTTTAGAATACATAGACTGCGTTCACTCTACACCCCCCATCTGAACTCATATCCTGTTCCAGAAAAAGGCAAACGTGGTAAAAGAAAACTAATTCAAACAGAAATGCAACAGAATCTGACAGCAAATCCTTCAAAGAAAACAAAAGAAGCTAAAACTTCATCAATTACCACAAGAAAATAAGAACCTATTAGGGAAAGTAAATCAGGTACTTCTTCAAAGAAGGAACAGAAACTCCGAAAAAATCACTCAGAGACAGAACTAGCTGGTCCATTCAAATTTTCAAATAAAACTGGTGTAAGTTGATACGCAAATGTAGCAATGAATATTCGATTTCAATTGCCACCAATTGTTAACAATATTTACTTACACAGTACAGACCAATTGTGTTTGCAAATGTTAGTCCTTCATAGAAACGCAACAAACAATCCTGACAACAAGTATAGTGTTCACGGAATAAGACAAGTATTGGACTACTGTGCTGGAATGGTGAGATTCACTATAAACTCACAAGAACATCCACAAGAATGTACTTACTACAAGTACTGGAAAACAAAAACATACCTATAAATGAAATCTTCCAGATTTCATACATGTGAAAACATACATGCACTCTCTGTAACAATGTGACACAGGAACAAATCCCAAATGAGCGATTTGTGTATGTATCCATACCTAATTGTGAATCAATTCCATTTCAGCAACATCTACAGAATGCAAACCATGGCAGATTATGTACTATCTGCAATTCAGATAATCGCTCCACCTTACTGATACAAAGACATAGTAACTACATAATATTAATGCTTCTACGTTACAATGCAGATGGTACCAAAAAGAACTGCAAGCTGACTGGATTCGCACACGGTCAAGTGTCACTTGGTAAGAAAACATTTACAGCAATAGGTATAATCTACCATGCAGGAGCCACAACCAATGCAGGTCACTACACTGCATATATTAAAAAGAAATGTGGATGGTTCGAATGTAATGATAGTACCATTACTCTGAAGCAGAGATTGCCAGCAAATCTTACAAACGCGCATTTAATCTTCTTAAAGCCAAAATTGAATAACTAATGTGTACTTCCACATTAACAAAAATTCAAGTAAAAGACTATAAACAGTTAGAATACGCCAACAGGTATCTAACTGCCCAAGAGTGTATAACAACCACACAGATAAATGAATACCACAGATCTGTAACAAAAAATACACAGTTAGAATACGCCAACAGGTATCTAACTGTTTAAAAAATCTGCAACAAGCCAACATACATAACATTAATCAGAAACAACAAGTAAACACTCAAAGGAAACAAAGAAATAGTTTTTTTTAATCCGACAAGGATTTTTTTTCCCCCTTTTTCCCCCAGACCCAAGGATTTGAAAAACAAACACAGAAACTTTGGCCACGCACCCAAGACTCTAGGTCCTGGCCACAACCACTGCAGCATATCACAACCATTGTGGCTTATAACTGCAGTTTGTTCCAAGACTCTAGGCCCTCCCCACAATTTATTTATTTACAAATAAATAAATTACAAATTACAACCACCTGATTGATGTTTGATACTACGGGTGTATCTATAGCTGTGATCTGCTGCAGTGGTTGTGGCCAGAGGCTAGAGTCTTGGGTGTATGTCCATAGATATTTGAATGCATGGGTGTGCAGTGGCTTATAACTCAAGTGCTTATAAATTTGTTTGTGGGTGCATGGCCTTCGACTGTATACCCTCCCCACAACCATCTGAACGATAAGCGATACTACGGGTGTATCCATTGCTGTGATATGCTGCAGTGGTTGTGGCCAGGGCCTAGAGTCTTGGGAGTACGGCCATGCACCCAAGACTCTAGGCCCTGGCCACAACCACTGCAGCA
The DNA here is from genome assembly GCF_040938575.1 of Ambystoma mexicanum. Lineage (NCBI taxonomy): Eukaryota > Metazoa > Chordata > Amphibia > Caudata > Ambystomatidae > Ambystoma > Ambystoma mexicanum. The sequence goes on along the minus strand of NC_090926.1, from coordinate 1,204,479,584 downwards.
TATTACACCCATGGTTGCTTATAAATCATTAGCACAGCCATGGAATGAAACATTTTAACTATAGCATGTACTCAATTTGCACCCAGGACTCTAGGCCCGGCCCACACCTACCAGATACATAATCGATTGTATGAGTGTGATGAATGAATGTGATATGCTGCAGTGGTTGTGGGCAGGGTCTACACTCTTGGGTGTATGGCCTACGGCCTGCAGCCATGCACCCAAAACTCTACGTCCTGCCCACAACCACTGCACTATATAAAACCCATGGTGCCTTATAACTGCAGTGCTTATAACTTTGGTCTTGGGTGCATGCCTTTGGCCATGCACCCAAGACTCTACGTACTGGCCACAACTACCACAGCATATCGCACCCATAGTGGCTCATAATTTCTCTACGTATAAATTTGATCTTGGGTGCATGGCATTTTGGCCATGCAACCAAGACTCTAGGCCCTCCCCACAACCACCTGATCGATATGCGATACTATGGGTGCATCTATAGCTGTGATATGCTGCAGTGGTTGTGGCCAGGGCCTAGCGTCTTGGGAGTATGGCCTACGGCCTACAGCCATGCACCCAAAACTCTAGGCCCTGGCCACAACCACCGCAGCATATCACACCCATGGCGGCGTATAAATCAGGAGCACACCCACGGCATGTACTCAATTTTAATATTCGCTAACACCACGCGTGTCCTTAGAACAGTTTCAAGTTGCCTGTGCACAGCACGGACTGAAGTACTATCCTTATGAGACACCTCATTTTCAGTACTTACAAACTGGACCGGACAAGGCGGGCATAGGGAATACATCATTAACAACTGCCGCCTAAACAAATACAGTATTTCACCCATCTCTTAGTCTCTGAACCTCCCCAAGTACTCTGACACACCAAAACAGTTTCCGAAACAGCATTTCTCCTCTGGACGCCGCCGCGCTGTCGGCGGATCCAAGATGTTGGGCGCATCCAAACAATCTGACGCACATCACGGCTCACTGCAGCCAATCGGTGGAGACGTCGCGTGTCCGCGGTCATGACGCCAGCCCCTTAGCCAATCAGTATCTTGTCCGCGGAGCGAACAGGGATGTGTGACCGCGAAGGGGACATAGATATCACACATTTTTTGAGACATACTTTTTGCTCGTTTTAAAGGAAACTACTGGACAGATTGTCACCAGATTTACAAGAGCATGCTTTCGGGACCAAGCCCCTGCCGCAAATTTGGTGAAAATCCGTCCAGCTGTGTGGCCTGTAGGCGTGCGCAAAGTTTTTCCCCCATTCAGTCTATGGGAAAAAAAGATGTTTTGGGACCCCCCCCTATAACTTTGGCCCCTCTGGACCAAACCTCACCAAACTTTGCAAAGAAGTAGACCATATACTTTGTTTGCAAAGTTTGATGAGGATTCGTCCAGGGGGAGCGGAGTTATAAGCCACCCAAAAAGTGGTCTTCCTATAGAAACAGCAACTTAACCATAACTATTTATTTATTTATTTATTTTTATTTATTTATTCACATTTGTTAAGCGCACAGCAGCCGGTGGGCATTGTGGCGCTGGTTACAGTGGATATTCATATCTTAGTTACAGTGGTCACGTAAAAACATACATACAGCATGAGATGGCATTGTGGCTTGTAGCGCATAGGAGCAGATATCATAGTAGTGCGCAAGTATGTACAGTGAGCTAGCAGCTAGTTGAAGAGTGTAGGTTTTAGATTTTTTCAGAAGGCCTGAAGAGAGGTTTCTTCTCTGAGGGCTGTGGGTAACGTGTTCCAGAGTTTAGGTGCCAGATAGGGGAATCCTAGGCCTCCTGCCTTGGCCCTGGTGATTTGTGGCACTGTGAGATGGTTGGTGTACTCGAGTCTAGTGGTTCTCGTGGATTGTGTTCTGACTGCAGTGTCAGATAAGTAGGAGGGTGCTGTTAGGTTGATGCATTTGTGTGCGGTGGAGAGAATCTTGAAGGAGATTCGGTCTTTAACTGGTAGCCAGTGAGCGTTTTTTCTTGCTTGGGAGATGTGCTATCTTTTGGGAATACTTAGGGCTGCTCTACGAGAGTTGTTTTGAGTGGTTTGGAGTCTGGCTAAGTTTTTATTTGATGTCCCCGCTAGGAGGGAATTGCAGTAATCCAATTTAGCTCCTATTGTAGCTCTTGCAATGGAGAGGCAGTTGTCTTTTGTTAGAAACGGCTTTATGGCATTGATTAGTTTGGTACTCAGAGCGGAGGCTGATACAATGGCGCTAACTTGTTTATCCATAGATGGTGTAGCATCAATGTGGACTCTGAGTGTTTTAACTGAGGATAGGACTGGGATGACACAGTTGTCAATGCAGAAGTTTGGATAAGTCGGATCCAGTTTGGCTAGCGTAGGTTTTTGACCGAGGATGAGGATTTCAGTTTTATCCCCGTTGAGGCATAATCCATTGGTGGCCATCCAAGCTTGGATTGTGGAGTAAATTTGTTGGAGGGTAGAAGCGTCTTTGATATAGCTCCCCGTGAGGGGAAGGAGCACCTGGGTATCATCAGCATAGTTTGTGTATGTGATCCCAAGTGCATCCAGTTTATCGAAGAGTGGCTTTGTAAATAGATTATATAGCATTGGGGCAGTACAGGATCCCTGGGGAACACCACAGTGTATGATAGTGGGTTCAACGTTTGCTAAATTGGAGAACACTTTCATGGCTCTGCCTTGTAGGAAGGACGTGATCCAAGTTGCTGCGTGATTGGAGAAGTGCGCAGCATGTGTGAGGTGGTTGGTGAGGGTGTTATGGTCAACGAGATCAAACGCTGCTGAGAGGTCTAGGAGCAGGAGTAATGCAGGCTTACCCATGTTAAGGATGGAAGTGATTTGGTCTTTCAGATCTAGTAATGCGGTTTCCATTCTGTGTCCTTTGCGGAACCCTGATTGTCTCTTACCAAGAATAGAGTTGGTTTCGAGGTACAGTTGGATTTGCCTGTGGGCAGCCTTATCTAATATTTTAAGAAGAAATGGGACGGTTGTAATTGGTCTATAATTATTTGGTTAGGAGGGGTCTAATGTAGGTTTTTTTAGGAGTGAACATACCCACGCCTCTTTGAGGCAGTTGGGGACTATACCTGTTTTGAATGAGGCATTTATGAAGGCGGTGATTAGTGGAGCGAGCTGCTCCGTGCATTCTTTGATAATTTTTGGGGGGCATACATCGCCCTTGCATAGCGATGGTTTGAGATGTTTTAGGATGTCTAAGACGTCTGTCTCAGATATTTCAGAGAAGGAGAAATTGGGATGGATGATGCCTGAGGGTTTGTGGTGCTTCTGTTGCTTCTGTTTAGGTAATGCTTTGTAATGGTCAGAGATTTTGTTCTGGAGGAGGTCTATTTTTTTTACCATGGCAACATGTATGCTGGAGCACCAGGCTGCATCTTTAACGATTTTGTCCATGCAAGTGTGAGGTACTGTTAATTCTTTAAAGATGGTAAATAGCTCTTTAGATTGTGAGTAGGCCGAAGAGATTCTGTTGTTGTAGGATTCTGATTTGGCTTTGAATATAGATTCTTTGTATTTTTTAGAGATGGTTCGGAAGATATTTTTAGTGGTGTCACAGGGGTTAGCCTGCCAGGTTTTTTAGCTCCTGCCGTTTGGAGTTGCGCAGGTTCAGGAGCTCTTCTGTGAACCACGAGTTGGAGTGGAAGGATTTCTTTTCTTTTTTGTTTTCTAGCGGGGCGACTGTGTTGATGAAGTTAGTCAATGTGTCACTGAATAATTCCGCTAGTATGACAGGGTCGGGAGAGAATGGTGGTGCTAGGCATGGGAGGTTGAGATATGCACTGATGTTCTCTGCAGTGATTTTTTTGCGCTTCTGGCTACTGTGGCCGGTGCTGGAGTGGTGGGCTTCGCGCATGGCGTTGTGGGGATGGGGAATAGCAGGCAGTTATGGTCTGTCCATGGGAGGGCAGTATTGGAAACCATGTTTGTGTCGCAGTTGTGGTCTATAATCCAATCTAAGATGCAACCTTTTACATGTGTGTGAGAAGTGACTTTCTGAGAGAAGCCAAGGTCACTAAGGTCCTTTGAGAAGGATGTGGCGGTTTTGTCATTGGTGTCATTGAAACCTAGATTGATGTCGCCTAGGAGAAGCGTTTTGGTGGATTTTTTTTAATTGTTTCCTATGTGGTGGATAACTTGTCCTATGAAGTCTGACGGAGTTCCTGGAGGGCGGTAAACCACATGTATATTTATTGTACTGTTAGGTGATCAGGCTATTTTAGCGGATAAAATGTCTACTTTTCCTTCTCCCTGGTGGGGTATGGATCTGATAGATATGCTCTCTTTGAATATTAGGGCTACTCCTCCTCCTGTTTTGGCTAGCCTGTCCTGCTGAGGATAGAGTAACCTTTGGGCAGTGCGATTGTGATGGCTGGGCCGGAGGCTTCGTGGAGCCAGGTTTCCGTGATGGCCAATATGTCTAAATCTTGGTTGGTGATAAGATCATTAACTTCTAGCGCATGGGCATTGAGCGAGCGAACATTGAGTAGGGCGTATTTGTAGCAACGGTGTTGGTGGTTAGTTTTGGTAGGTTCTTTGATTTCTGATTTAAGAGATGAAGAGGATTGTTTGGTATTCTTGTAGGAGGGAGTCTGGTGGTGCACCTTGGTGCTGTTTTGCTGGAATTAGTTGGGCAGAGGTGATTGTCGTTAGCTTTGCGGGTGGTCCTCGATCCTAGGTGCTTATTTCTGAGTGAGATAGAGGAGGGTATAGCGGCAAGGTTCATAGGCTGAGTGCGGTTTCTAAGTCTGAATATTCTGGAGTGCAGTGTAGTGGGGTGCATGGCTGCGATTGTGGTGTGTTGGGAGGGCCTATGCAGGAAGTCTATGGTGCTGGAATTAATACTGCTGTTGTACACGTGGGTGTCTTGACCTGATCTACGAACGCGTGTGAGCAAGGTGCCTAGCATGCATATGAGTAGCGGCAGAATGTGCATGTTGGAGTGGGGTGGCAGTCAGGACTAGTCAGTCTAACTGGTGTTTATTCCTTAGTGCAGTAATAACCTGGAGCGGCTGTTAGCACTAAGGGCAATATGCAATTACTAGAGAGTAGGATCAATACTAGCAGTGCAGTTAGTACAGCTGGAGACAATATAAGGCAGAATGCAATACAAGACTAGGGCTCAGTAATCAGGCAATGCAAGGCGAGGCACAGTGGTTTTGCAAGATGCAGATCAGGCAGAATGCAATACAAGACTAAGGCTCAGTATTCAGGCAGAAGGCAATACAAGGCTAAGGCTAATGCTCAGTAGTCAGGCAAAATGCAATGCAGGGCTAAGGCATGGTTATCAGGCAGGATGCGAGTCAGGGTTAAGGCACAGTGGTTATGCAAGATGCAAATCAGGCAGAATGCAATACAAGGCTAAGGAGCAAGAATCACATGCGTGGCAGTTTTAGCTAGGTAGTACATACATGCAGATGACTATTTATCAGTGTGTATATATATATGGAAGGAGGGCAGAAGTTATTTGATGTGATAGAATAGTACAGAGGGGTGTCTTTCAGAGTAAACACGAGGCTCAGTATTTCTAGCGCGTAACCCACGGAGGGTGGGGACAAGAGGCAACAGCATGGGTAGCTTGTTCCATGTGGCAGGCAATCATTTAGAGAAGCATACCATCAGGTGAGGGGTAGCATGCAGCGGCAGGTTAATCAGTGACAGGTGCTGCATGCAATTTAGTCATCAATGTAGGCGGGTGCACGTAGGTGGGAACTTTAAAAGTCTCATGTCTCAAGTTGTGAGAGTGATGTGGTGGTCACTTTCGTGCAAATTGTAAAATCAGTGTCATACCGTGTAAGCTGGACCCAGGCTTGCAGGCAGGAGGCAGAGCTTAGGGACCCGGAGCAGCCGCAGCTCGGCCAGCTCGGTCAGCTCAGTCAGGAGCCGAGCCTTTTCTACATGTCTTCTCTCGAGGGCCGGCTCACGCCTACCGGCAATCCTATTGGCTACTTGTGGAGTGGGTGAGCCAATCACGTCGGTCTGCTTGGTGCTCAAAGGGGTGAGGAAGTAGAGGCCCGGGAGTCGGCCATTTTGGAGTGGCTTGAAGCCTCGTGGCTTCCAATGGCGAAGATAGCGGCAGGTAGCTGGAAGGGGGGTCGGATCCTTCCTTCTGGCAGATGGCTGGGTGGGTCCAGATGACTTCCCAGTCACAGTGCAAAAATGAATTTAGTGCAAATTCTGACGATTTTCGGGTGCACTTGTGAGGGGCTGGGGGCAAGTGGATTGAGCAGCCCACTCTTACCTTTGCATCCAGGCAGGATGAAGGTGTGTAGGGTTGCTCCTGGACACAGGGAACAGGGCCAGAGCTCCTGCTCAGATGGCAACGTCCTGCAGCTGGAGGCTCAGTCAGGAGCCGAGCCTTTTCTACGTGCCTTCTCTCGAGGGCCGGCACTAACGTGGCTGTGTAATATATATATATATATATATATATATATATATATATATATATATATATATTCAGTGAAAAAACTTTGTTAAAGGGACGTTATGGTTAAGTTGCGCTACTAAAAACCTATGAAATTTAGTGAAAAAGCTTTTTTAAAGGGACGTTATGGTTCCAAGTAAAACCGAAAAACCCTTGAAATTCGCCAGTTATGGTAAGCTATGCAACCATAACTCGCGCCACCACCGTACACTGCTAAGACTAACACCCACAACATCAAAGATGACATCACAAATGTCATTGATGACATCACTGATGTACTTTTCATGAAATATGTGTACACGGGATTCTTATTATAATGTTGTGGAAAAAGTGCCAAGGATCATTGCAATAAAAATAATACCCTAATTAGTGCATTGAACGATGCATTGATATAAATAGCATTCTATTATGGGGTTCTATCTAGTATACTAAGCTACTCACGCAGAAACAACATTGTGTGCAGCGTACAGGATGAAGGTATAATATTCGTAATGTTAATATGTTGAATAATGAAATGATAATTGTTTTCTTAATAGATTTGTGTGTACTGTGAAATATGGAATAAGTAGCTAATAAAACACATGTATTACATAATTGCATTACTTTAGACAAAACACAAAGACACAAGAACACATACCAATATGGGCATATACAGGGAAAGTGAAGTTAGCAAAAAGGCACAAGTAGTAGCAGAAACAATTCATAATTTAACTGATTATTTTCATGCAAATAATTGATTTCTCTGTTTCAAAGCTGCTATTTACCCTAGGTATATGTATCACTTGATGTGATTGGACCCTAAGGAAAGTAGTGTGAGTACAATGTATACATATATGACCATATACAGGGAAAGTACAGCCATAAAAAAAAAAACAACAGAACTATCAGAAAGTGCTCATAAGTCCATTGATTATCTTTATGCACAAAAAGGATTGCTGTCTTTCAAGCTTGTGTCTTCCCGTATGTATATGTTTCATATGATCTGACTGGACTCTAAGGGAATTTCATTGAATTGAATTTCATAGGTTTTTATTAGTGTAACGTCACCATAACATCCTTTTCAATAGATGAAGACCACTAGCATCGTAGGTCCTCAAAGTGGGAACCCCGGGTGGGCATGAGCGGGGGGTGGGGGGAACAGGGGATACACGGGGCATGAGCGGTGGGTGGGGGGAAAAGGAGGGAGACACGGGGCATGAGCGGGGGGTGGAACAGGGGAGACACTGGGCATGAGCGGGGGGTGGGGGGAACACAAGGGAGACCGTCAATGACGGGCACGTTGTTAGTATGCTGGATCGCTCACGGGACCCGCTAAGGACGCCTGGTTTAACCAGGCGTCCTTAGCGGGTTCCACGAGCGGACCTCGTAATGAGGCGGTAGGGGGTTAACGGGTCGGCAGCTCTACCGGCCCCATTAACCCCCTACCGCCAAGGTTGTAATGACCCCCTAGGTGTATATAGGTGCATATATCAAAAATACAAATACATTTATTAAAGGCCTTTTAGGTCAAACACAAAGTAATACCATAGCAATATTAACAAAATGAACACAACTCTAACTATGAAACATACATACAGTAACCATTGGCCTAAAGTAACATTCGACAAGTAGAGATCCACAGCCTGCAACAGAAAGGGGTCATATAGAGCAAATATACTTTAGGCAGTCCTTCAACAACTCAAGCCCTAACTAATAGGAAGTCCAGTCCATAAGAAGTTTCTCTCCAAAGTACATTCAGTGCTGGACCACTCGATTGTGCGGTTAAGTACAAAACAGGTCTCTTCAAGGGACTGTAGTGGCTCAGAAAGGTGGATGAGGTGATGAAGAATAAGGTCCCACTATTCAAGGAGGGTCTCCACAAGAGGGCAGAGCGATTTCCAAGAATCGAGAATGGCTTGGTAGCACAGGCTACCTAAACAAAGATGAGTGGCCCTCAGGGGACACTCATGCGCAAAAGTCTATGGATGCGCCAGGGGCCACCGGTAAGTGTGTCAAGTACTTGGCGCACTCCAGACCAAACTTCACCAGTCAAGTCCAATTCATTTAGAGGTTCAAATCCTGCTGTTGCACGTCTCTCCGGCTTTCAGGGACTTGGACCTCAGTCTGTGGCGGGACAGTGGTGATTTCTCCACTTCTGGTGAAGGGATCAGGCCAGTTCCACTGCAGCTCATCCTAGGGCACAGAGGGGCACAGCAGCAAAGCACCCACGAAGATCGTCACCACAGAGGGGGCAACACAGGAACCACGTATGCTCAGGTTCAGGCCGACTCTCCTAATTACAGACCTATGAATGCTAGGTGTACGAAACTCAGTGGCAGAGTGCCTTCTACCAAGAGCTTACGGTTCCCCAACTCGAGATGGCAACGGTTCCAATGCAAAGGTCCCGTATGAGCTTAGGCAATCCTGTAATACTTCCGAAAAAGCTAGTTTGAAGGTTAAGCAGGAGGTGCCGAGAGTAGTTAGAACCACTACTCCAACAGGTCGAAGCACCCTTACAGGCCTTCTGTGATCGATGAGAAACAGGGGCTCCGACGGGACAGCAGCGGGGTCAGGGTGCCAAACCTTACAGCAGTTTCACTGCTTCTTCAGTTCAGGATATTTTGCTCCTTTACTAAGTTTGGTGGGAACTCAGAAGATCGACCTGGAATGGGTGTAAGGTGCCTTCTCTTATCCAAAATCTCCTTCGCGCCAAAACAAAGAGAAACCAATAAGAGATCTGCTTACATTCAGCCATCCCAGACGTGGACCAATCATGGACCACAGTGGTCCCAGTCATCCCAGCACACCAGACATCCTGGCATCCAGGATGTGTATTGCAACTAGACAGCTCCAGCCCACATCCTGGGCGCACACACAAGCTATGCAGAAGCCTGTGAAAGCTTCGGTTTGCGCGGGGGTCTGCATGACCACATAATGAAATTCCCGGATCTGCTTGACCTGGGGAAGGCAAAGAGACAAAATGGCCAAAGGTCAGAACAAAGGACATCGTGGCATTTTAGGCACTGGCCACTGTCCATAGAAAAGAGTAAAATATGCTTTAAAAGTAACTGCTGCCGCAAGCTCTGTCCTGGACAAACTTGTACATTCACCAAAAATCCTTTAAGGGTTTCTAGGGCCTACAAAATGAAAAGGGGACCCCAGCACACTGTACAGGAAAGTAGATTGTGCATTGATAAAATGTTGCTTAGAAATAGCAACAAAGTGAAAAACTAAGGAAACAAAGTCTCCCAGCACTGACAGTCTGAAGGGCATGTCCGTTTCCCCATAACAAAATGAGCTAAAGCCCAGTAGAGTGCAGCAGAAGGCTGAGCGCCACTGGTAAAAGTCAGGCTAGGCTGGTCACACAAAACAAAAAGTTGGTGGTTCACAACTGGAGGGAAAATTACCCATGAATGGAAATCTTTCCTAACAAGGTGTGATAGCATGTGGGTCCCGTAAAGACTTATTAGAATCTGTGGGGTTCAGCAGGCCGACAGAGGTACTGGTGAATGAGAAAGGGGGTGTACCAACACCATTAGAAACCTTTGGGATATGGTCTTTACTTTGCCTGGGCATGAAGACGACTCTCCTGTGGCTGGTGCCGGCAGACATGGCTGTGGTATAGCAGGGGCTTGCAGCAGCGTGGGGAGGGGTTGCCTTGCTGGAGCTTGTGGCATTTGGAAGATGAGGCCAGATGGCGGGGTATGTGTCTGAAGAGTCACCCTGTTGACTAGAGTATGCACGGCTTGTATTTGCATACACCGAGGGACTGTAGGATAGGTGGGGGATCGAGAGAGGGATATTCCTGGGAGCTGCTGTAGACCTTGCAGCGGCGCAAGTTGTGGACCAATTGAAGGGCTTGCTAGTTGGAATAAGGGGTGTAGTGGCTGCGGTGGAGTTGTGCAGATGGGGAGTCGAGGACAGTATGGGCTGAGTGAGTAGCCTTTGCACGTGGTTTCTGGCTGTGGTGTACCTGGGTAGGGAGGCATGGAATGCAGGGTGGGATCGGGCCTGCAGTGCTTTGTATCAGCATGCCGCGGACAGCGAGTGGAGAGTGGTGAGCTAAGAGCAGGGTATGCCTATGGAGGCTCTGGGCAGGGTGCTGCATGGGGTGTTGGCTGCCTTGATAGTGCCTGCTTTGTAGGGCTGTGAGTGCCTGCCGGAGGGAGAGAGCATGGCATGGCTGGGTGGTGCTGGCCTTGGATTCAGTAGGAGCCGCAGGGGCGGCATATTGGGCATCCTGGCCTCGTAGCTGATCAGGTTAGCGTGGTGTTGAGTAGGAGCGGGACAGGGCACCTGTTAGGAATATAGTCGGGCGTGGAAGAATCGGGGCTCGCTGCAGTATAGCGTGGAGGAACTGACTTCGAAGGCAGCAATGCGTTTCTTTCAACAATATTTACACAAATAAGTCTCTGGTACAACATAATTCCCTTTCTGCTACATCGCTTTACATTACTGTCCTGCAAATGCCTTTAGCTATTAATCAGAACCACATCTTGAAACTATATACATTTCAGACTTTCTTTAGCATGGCTTTCATTAGGAGACTATTGTTCCAAATTAAACTGCACTTATCTGATTTGTTATTCTTCAGATGACTGGGATCTTTCTCTAAATAGTTCAGCTTCCCTGTAATGTCTCTTTACTGTATTCTACTAAATAAAACGGTGGAGTTCTGGATGCTGTGACCTTCCTTGAGCTTGACAGGAATGAAAGGCAGTTTAGTTTCTTCTCAAAGATTACAAACTGCCTCTCAATGGTCTCTGAACCAATCATTGCTGTTCCTCATGTCCACCATCTTTAATTGGGACTATTCCTGAATCCTGCAAAAATACTGTTAAGGAAAATAAAAGTATTCTAGCCCCAAAATACTCACACTAGGCAAATGACTTAGAATCTAACAACTTTCTAGAGTAAACACACCTCTTCCATACCCTGAACTTCCTTCTAGCTGTGATACTTAATGGGAACCTGACAGATAAAGACGGTATTTACAAGAAATCTAATCGGTGTTCATAACTTGTTCTAACGGGTCTGTTAACCAGAAGAGAAGTTTGAACCTGTGTTGTTTGTAATTTTATCCACTTTCTCTTTCCCTTCGGGGCGGTCTGTACCCAGTAATATTCATATGTTGTGGGAGCAGAGCGCTACGACGGGAACAGTAGGGTCCAGCTGCTCCTAAGGAGAGAGTAAGGAACAGGCCTGAGTGTCTCACCTCACACCGAGGTCCCACGAGTACCTCACCAGACAGAGTGCTGAATGACCTCATCTAACACAGAGCACCTAGGGGCCCCACCTCACGCGGAACAGCCAAGAGTCCCTATTACAAAGCATATAATGTGTTTCCTCCCACCGATAGCACACAAAGGCCTAGGCAGGGCACCCAATATTTCACTTCACACCGAGCATCAAAGGGCCCTAATTCACATAAAGGTCTTGGGTGCACACTGCACAGCTCCTCCCCCCCCCCCAACGTCAGGAAGCACACCCAAGGGCCAACCCGACATACCTAAGGATCTCACCTTATACATGCATCAGGGGTCGTAGAGAGCAACAAAACACCTCCTGTCACGCTGAGCATCGAATAGTCCCACCTCACAAAGAGCACCAAAGAGTCTCACCTCACAGACAGCACAAAAATTCTCCCGCAGAATCGAAGAACACATTTCCCAGACCTACCGAGGAGCACCAGACACTGCAAGTATGAGACCCACCTCTCCATCCTAAGATTCAAGAAGGACATGTGCAGCGCTCTCTTCAAAGGACATCTCTTCAGAGGCTGATTACTCCATCAACCCTACTTCACTTACCCCCCACCCCTGCTCCACCTACTCATCTCAGCAACCAGTGCTACCAGTGTATCCCACCTGTATCCCCCTGGTGTATCCTACCTGTATCCCCCTGGTGTATTCTACCTGTATCCCCCTGGGTGTATCCTACCTGTATCCCCCTGGATGTATCCTACTTGTATCCCCCTGGTGTATCCTACCTGTATCCCCCTGGGTGTATCCTACCTGTATCCCCCTGGGTGTATCCTACCTGTATTCCCCAGGTGTATCGTTCCTGTATCCCCCTGGGTGTATCTTACCTGTATCCCCCTGGTGTATACTACCTGTATTCCCCTGGGTGTATCCTACCTGTATCCCCCTGGTGTATCTTACCTGTATCCCCCTAGGTGTATCCTACCTGTATCCCCCTGGTGTATTCTACCTGTATCCCCCTGGGTGTATCCTACCTGTATCCCCCTGGATGTATCCTACTTGTATCCCCCTGGTGTATCCTACCTGTATCACCCTGGGTGTATCCTACCTGTATCCCCCTGGGTGTATCCTACCTGTATTCCCCAGGTGTATCGTTCCTGTATCCCCCTGGGTGTATCCTACCTGTATCCCCCTGGTGTATACTACCTGTATCCCCCTGGGTGTATCCTACCTGTATCCCCCTGGTGTATCCTACCTGTATCCACCTGGTGTATCCTACCTGTATACCCCCTGGGTGTGAACCCTATGGACAGTGCTCTGTTACTTCCCTGCTAGGTTTGCACAGTATGAATTCCATAGTGCACACATCCATGTGGAAATTACTCACTGTGAACGTAAATGAACTGCTCCACTCTTCTAGTCACCACATCAAGGTCTGTGGTGACTCTACACTCCAGAGTGTGGTTCCCAGGCATGTCTGTCGGCACTATGGCCTCTGTAATCAATGTGTCGCCGTTGATTAATGTGGTACCACTCAGCGTTGTGGCATCAAGCAGCAGGTCGGCCTTCGCATCTGTTAGCGGGACGGCCCGGGCCACTTCACATATGGCAGTTGCATCTGCTCCCAACTCAATGTACCCCAAGGCATGGATAGTGGGGTCCAAAGGAAGATCTGTAGCCAAAATGAAAAGGGAGGAGACAGGTTAGAAAGTAGCTAGTTCATAAAATTAGGACTATGGGAAACAGGAAGTTGGTGCAGTGCCCACTTCCTGTTTTCTACGATCTATATTTAATAAAAGTCAACAACTTGTGTGATCCAAACTTAAACTGGTTGGTGCACTCTTTGGCTTATCTGTACTCAAAAAGGGGTCCTTTGAGTAGAAGCAGGTCCCAGACAATTGGAAACAGGAATTTGGTACAGGCCCAACTTTCTGTTACCAGATTACCTTGTCATAGAGGTGGACAGGCCTATTGAAAGATTGAGAGCTTTCCAGACACAGGGTTCCAAATTGATGGGTGCTATTTCGCTCCTGCTTGTAGCCTAGAAGTGCCTGGTTAGCTTGACACCAACAGGTTCCAGGAGCTCCTCTTGGCTTCCCTTGCCAACTGATGCCAAACAAATACAACTATGTGAATTTAACTCTGTGTTCGAGACAATCTATAAATAAACATTAGGACCCCTCTATATGATATTTAAAGCATAGGTGGTCATAAAAAATGGACAACATTATATGTTTCCATCTCATGCGGAGGTTAGATTTGCAGAGTACTGTGTACTAGCTCCTCGTTCCCCAGAAGTAGCTCCACAGACCATGGAGCTGCTTTTAGCTCCTTATGTTCACATCTTAATTTCGAGCCCTGCACACATGGTGTGGTCTCTAGAACGTCAGTAGGGCTGGAGTAGGGTCAGGCGCACAGCTCTAAATCATTACAGCTGACTAGAACCCCAGTAGGGCCGAGGCAGAGTCTGCAGGATGTCAGGCTCACGCTTGACACGTGACCGAGGCGACCCTGCGTTGCCCTTCCGGTTGAGCAATTTCTCTTTCCCAACCGGCCACTTCACCAGCACACGCAGTGCGGTGCCTGACCGAAAGTTTCTTTAGAATGAGAAATAACAGGTCATGTTTCTCGCATGATTTATTGAGTGTCAGTGATACCATTTCGGAATACCGTGCTGCCTCCGCATTGGCACACCATAATTCATTGGATAAGGCAAATTACAAAAGACATGCTCTGAGTCTGCCAGACTCTTACTCCGAGTTTGAATGGTTGTCTGGCTGTGGCCGTAAACCTCCCCCTCACATCCTTGTTCAAAAACGCTAGACAGCAAATCTGGCCCAGTTCCTGGTCATCCTGCCCTAATTTGACCCGGAATGAGTCCGCCTGCGGGTCGTCGCCGTTTCACTACTTTGCAGCTGGCAAACTCCTCGCTAGCTCCACCCCTGCCAGCCAGGGTTATGCAAACTAAAGGAAGAAGTGGAGGGGCTGACGCCTCACTGGTAGTGTTGCCACTTTTGTTTGAAGCCAGACCCATAATTGCGAGGCCACGCCCCTTTGATACATTTGAAATCTGCATACTTGCCAACATTCTGTGGCCGAAAAGATGTAGGATTTTTCAAGTTTCAAAAATAATACTTCGTATAACAATTACATCACAGGAACATACAAAACATACATTGTTGGCACCACTGGAGCATTCTGAAATACACAACCTATCAAACAGCACAACATGGGAAGATGTACAAATGTTTAAAATGTATAATTCTGAATGGTAAGTTAACACTGAATTCAATTCCCTAACTTCACAGAAGGTAATCACACAGAGCTGGTAGGCAACGTTTGACACTGCTCTGTAGCAGCAGCCCGCATCCTGCAGTGCAAGATGAATAACTGAACAACATGGAGACTGATACCCCCCGGATTCTGACAGGCAGATGCTGTGTGATGGTGGCACGCTCTGCCACTCGCCGTCACTGGTGGTTCACCTAAGTCCTGTCCCGGCCACAGTGCAAGACAGAGTCATGTAGCTGTCAGGTCAGTGGATTGGTCTGAGCCCATCACTCAAAGTAATCACTTACCCGCCCACCGCACAGACAGACTAACTAATGCGTCGCATGCTTTGTCCTGGGCCGGTCTCAACCAGCCTGCCTTAGAGTCACATAAATTACCTGCCCCTGTAAAAAGCAGTAGCATCTGTCCC
This sequence comes from Ambystoma mexicanum, assembly GCF_040938575.1. NCBI lineage: Eukaryota > Metazoa > Chordata > Amphibia > Caudata > Ambystomatidae > Ambystoma > Ambystoma mexicanum. The sequence goes on along the minus strand of NC_090926.1, from coordinate 1,204,464,256 downwards.
CCAAATCTGTAGGCGGTAGGACTGCTTAAAAAGCAGTAGCCTGCTGCCTAAATCAGTAGGGTTGGCAAGTATGAATCTGTAGTACAATAGCAAGGGGGGATTAAAATCATGCTTGACGTACAATATTTTTGTTTTTTTAAAAGAAAATGTATTAGTCAAATAATGAGGCTCAAAATGATATATTCACTAAATTATATAACACATTTTTTCACCATGGAGCAATAAAAAGCTGACATGATGCTGACAAAATTGGATATGATATCATATGGTATTTATAGCGCACATGTACACAGGTGTTTCTAGGCACTAGTGACTGTTCAGCTGCTCATATTTTTACAACACGTGAATTCAACTATTTGGCCTATCTTGCCAGATGAATACATTACACTGATCATTTGTTTTATTTATTTTTTTATTTTATTTTGAATTAGGTGTAAAATGCAGCCTTTCAAAATGATATACATTACAAAAATACATTACAGAATACAAAAATATATGTTATACACAAAAAATGAATTAAAATATACATGTTACTACATTAAGAAGAAGAAGTGCAGTTTGGCAAAAATGTAAAGGCCGAATTAGTTCATTTCATTTCACTGCATAAAAGCACTTATTTTAGGGTCAATTACTTAACTAATTATGTCACTTTAAAATCAAAATTATGTCACTTTGGTATTAAAATTAATAGTTTCAGTTTGATTCAACAGGGCTAATGATTCAATAAACACAACACTTGCGTTGTTCATTTTAGCAGATTGACTGTTAAACAGAATATTCCAGAAAGTGTCCTCGCTTAACCTGAGATTACTCTCAAACAGATGTTTAAACATTTTGCATCTTTGTTGTAATAGAGCAGGACATTCAGAGATTAGATGTTTTAGTGTCTCTATAGCTGTCGGTACAAGACAAAATCTACAGTTGCCATTAGATGTGTTATTTCTCATGAATCGCACTTCATTCGTTTGACAAATATTCAATCTTATTCTCATGTATGTATACCTAGATTTGGAATCAGGAAATTTTTGTTAGATAGTTTTCAATTACATGAAGTTTTTTGATTGCAAAAGCTTGTTGTTTAAACACTCGTAATTTTGTGCATGCCTCTCGAGTTTTTATCCAGTCATACAACTCATGTTTCATTTTTGCCCTCTTGGGATTGTTAGTGAGTAAATCATCATCAATACCGGACATTTACATCAATGCTTTCACCCATTTTCGCCATTTCAGGATTTTAGGGTTCAATGATTCCAACATGTATCTTCCCATTGTATACATTATACAATTTTCTCTGACAACCCTTAGATATTTTTGATATAACGTCAATACTTTCCATGTATAAATTGCATATAGTGAGACTAAACCCAATTCGTGTCGTATTAGGCACATGGATGTAGACATTGGGAGGCCACAAATTCTTTTCCAATAGCGACCCTCAAATCTTAGCAAGACACTCTCCAAGATGATCTCTCTAGTTTCTGCTCCATAAGTTATTATGGGTGTAACTTTTTGCTTATAGAAAGTAATACTTGGGAGTAGCGAGAATTTGCCAAATTTGGCTTGTATTATTTTTGACTGGGCTATACCAGTGTTAACCTTGGTTTCAATTTCACAGTAATATGGTTTATCCTGTTGGTTATTGCTAATTGTCACTCCCAAGTACTTGTATTCAGAGATGATTCCTATATTAACATTCTGGATTTGCCATTCTCTAATTTTAGAGATTTTGTTTTTCTTTGGCTCAAGTATCATAAGTTTACACTTATCTTGGTTGATTGTTAGTAAGTTTGCATCGACATAATTTCTTAAGCTACATAAGAGTGCTTGAAAGCCCCCTGGTGTCTTAGCTAATAGCACTAAATCATCAGCATAGAATAACCAGGGGGCTGCATGACCTCCCAAACGGGGAGAATCCAATATGATTTTCAGAAAATCTTGTTGCACCGCCGACATGAAGAAATTAAACAGGGTGCTTGCCAATATGCATCCTTGCTTTAGCCCCCGGAATGTTTCAATTGGGTCTGACAAGGTACCGTCTAGGGCCAATCTGATTTGTACTGTAGTTTTAGAATGTAATTCATTAATCCAGAATGTGATATAATTCGGGCACTTCGCTTCCTGCAGCTTCTTGATTAACAATTTTCTACATACTGAATCGAAAGCAGCCTGGAAGTCAATAAAGGCCATGTAGACAGCCTGCCCTTTCTGATGTTCCTGTTTCTTTAGGACCCCCAAAATATGAAGGTTGATAGCTGTCCCCATCCCTGGCATGAAGCCAGTTTGATTTGGGCCTCTAATTCCAGCACCATTTAGCCATTTGTTAATATCTCTTAATAATAATCAGGCAAAAATTTTGCCCGGTATATCCAAAAGAGATATAGGTCGATAATTCTTAGGATTTTGATTGTCCCCCTTCTTATGGATTGGTAGAGTGATGGATTTCCTCCAGGAATCAGGGATGGACCGAGTTAGCACAATTTGGCTAAAAATGGTAACTAGAATTTGTGCCCATGCAGTAGGATTTTTTTTTATCATAAAGTTGGACAGTCCATCAGGGCCCGGAACGCCAGATGTAGACAGTTTCGAGATGAACAGTAAGATGTCATCAATGTCAAAGACTAGATCCTCTATTTTACTTGATTTAGAGGTAACTTGTTGTCTGGTAGTCATGGTGTCAGCATACAAGGTTTTATAGTAGGCAGACCATACTTCGTGCGAAATTGGATTCATTTGGTTCACCATTTGAATTTTCGTTTGAGTCTGTTTTAGAAGCGACCATATTGTAGCTGAATTCTTCTCTTGGAGATGATTTAGCATGACCTCTGCATCTCGTTGATACATTAGGGCTTTCCTTGCTCTTAACCAATTCTTATGTTTACATTTTAATGTATTCAATTGGCGTATGCAGTTGAGAGAGTTTTCCTTTATGATTTTCCTTCTATCAGCTCTATACCGAGTTTTATAAGTAGCTACTTCATGGTCAAATGTATGCAGAGTTCTAAACTTTCTGCTATTGTGATCAATTCTCTTGGTCCTAAAGATCTGCATTTCTTTAACATAGGAAGAACAAGTTTTAGAACCATAATGTGTATCATCATGCTGGGAACGGTTTGGTGTTTTGCATAAAAGTTGTAGGAAGACAGGAGTCCAATAAAATCTATTTTGTGCCGAATTGGTCGTTAAATTACAAGCTAGAGATGAGTCATATGATTTGTCATCTACAAGCCAGGACCATTTTATGGATTGAATATCGTGGTCACTTATTTTCTGAGGTGTAATTCGGAATTCATTTATATGGTTGAACAGATCTCGGTTTACGAAAGTGTAGTCAATTGTAGCACTTTGTAAACCTCTATGCCAAGTGCTGTTAGATGGCATGTCACCTTTTTCTGCTCCATTTAACATTAAGAACTGACGTTCCAACATATAAGCATTCCATCTTTTAGCTATCGGCGTCAGAGGTTTCCCCACTTGGGTTAAGCATGTTAAATTCAAATCGCCAGTTATAATTACATGATTGCAGGTCGGATCTAGTATTGTTAGATTTAATGTTTCATCCATGGCATCAAAGAAATCAGAATCAGATATTGCAGAGTGATTCCAATAGACGTTTAACAACCCAATGTCAGATGACTTAAATTCTATCCTTACCAATTGCAGAAAGCTGTTGGGAGAGAACTAAGGCTCAATTTGCATGTTAGGGGATAATTTTATGGCCACCATTAAACCTGCCATGGGTCTACCTCTGACTGGCACAATAGCAGGAGTCAATATTATAACATGATTATCCCACACTGGAGCGATGGACAGCCCTATTTCCCGGAAAGCCAGAATGTCATATTTCGACAGTAAGCTATCTTTAGACTTAGTAAGATGCTTAAAGCCTCTTGTATTCCAGGAGGCTAACGCTAAAGTTTTTGGATTTTGGACTAGTTAGTTGTTATTCATTCTCAACTCTCTCTCCTCCAGCATTTGACCATTCAAACTTGGAACATTTATCTGTGAGTTATAGCTTTGACCTTTCTGATATACATTTAGTTTGGGCACACACTGGTTTCTGGAAATAGGTGGTTGTTGTTTATTCCACAGGGCTGGATTTATCAGGATAAAGCCCAATTCATAGAGATCATCTCTCGCCTCCCATACTGCATTTTTAACAAAGTTAGATTTCATCCATATCTTTATCATAGACAGGTCATTTCTGTGAGGGAATTCTATCTGGTCTATATCACTCGAACTTATTTCTTCAAGAGCATGTACCTCAGCAAATATGTTCATTACAGATTGCCTATTCAGGTCAAAACTTTGACAGGGCTGAGGTCGACACTGCATCATTAGGCAGTTTGTGTTAGCATGTCTCAATGGAATTCGGTACCCAGCTTTAGTTGTGTAGTGTGCTTTGGGCTGTGGTGGATTATTAGATTGTCTTATGGTGTTGCTCACCGGTGTATGTCCTCCCCCACTCATGTCATTTCCCATTGAATTCTCTTTCATATTTACTTGAGCAATATTTTTTTTAAGGATTGCTCTATTTCCGATTTCCATTCTGACATGTGCATAAATTTATCCTGATTCTGTTTTGTAGAGTCATAACATTCCTCCCTCTTATTGGCATGTTCGGCTTCCTCCCTTATTGGCTGGATCTCCGTACTGTTAGGGCCACCCTTTATTTGATTTGGTAGTCTAATTGTTGCATCAACTGCTTCACTGCTACTCACCCCACAGGGTTGCTCTTTTACACTATTGTCAATTTCAACTTCCTTTTGCTGATCAGCTAATTGAATTAAGTTGTTCAAGGGTTCATATTCTGAGGGCGTAATTTGCATCAGTCGTCCTTGGCTCGCTTTTTGGGATATCACTTTCCAATATTTATTTGCGATAGCCGTGCGAGCTACAGCTGCAGCTGTTTTGGGCAGTGTTAGAGTATGGATGAACTGTTTTGTTCCTGTGATTTTGGAGTTGGCAACAGTTGGAGCATTTTTTTATTTTTTTGTGGTAGCTTTAGCATTCGTATTTGGTTCTTTCTTTCTTGTGTCAAAGATGTTATAAATTGGGGCATTAACATTTTCTTATACCCCTGTAACAGTTTGGGGAACACTACTTTTATTCTGTATCAGAGGTTGCTTATCAGAGATTTCCAGGTTCTTTGTTTTGTCTTTTTTTTTTTTTAGAACAGGATTGCCCAGATATGCACTCTTCTTTTTTTTCTTGAATGCAACTTAAAGGAGAGCTTTCCTGACCTTCAGCATTAGGGGATTTAATAATAGTATTTTCCTGTGCAAGTTCTATTGAGCTTCCTCCCTTTTGTTTTTTTTTTGTTTTTGCCCCCAATTGTAATGCAGTCAGTTGATCTTGCGTGCAATCAATTAGCAATATATCATCAGCCTGTGATTTTGTTTCTTCAGTTCTTAGTTCTAGATTTTTAATTCGGCTATTATGTCTATCATTTTGTATTTCGCAGCATACACAGTAGGACTCATTAATTGAATTTTTTTGAAGTAATTTGATTAATAATGAGTGTTGATCATTAATTTTAGTATCCAGCGTGTCATAAAGACGTGTAAGTGAGAATAGAGCTGCATTCATAGTTTGAAGAGAGGTTTCTAGTCCTATTACAAAGCTTCCCGGCATTGCTTGTATTTTTTCATTTGGGGCAGAGTGATTCCGCCGCTGGGTCGGTTGAGCAAAGGAACAGGACAAAACTGATGAGGCATTATTCGTTGGGGAGAACATCATAGGTGACTGATATAGGTATTGTCTATCTATACTGTCATCCAAGTTCTGCTTCGAGTCAGCAGTCTGGTTTGTCTCGGGTGAACTGACTTTATTTCTATTCAAAGTGTCTTCCATTCTCACCTCCTCTACATTCTCGCTATCAGTGTTACCAACAGAGGCATCCTGTTCTTTTCCATTATCACTTAAGCCTGGATTCATTTGTATACTTGGCAGGATTTCTGTAGCCTTAATTTTTGGTTCCACCCTCCCATGTTCTTGGAATTCAATCACATTCAGTAATCCTGCCGCAATTAATGAGTCTGGTAGGGACGATTGAGTATCCACGCTACTCCCCTGCGTATCTGTACGTGTTAAATCCCGCTCAGTTGTAAACTCGACCAGCCCTGCGGTTTGAACCATTCCAATTGTTTTTCCACTTTTCTCCCCTATAGCACAAAGCACAAAATGTTCTGATATCAGCCATAGCCGAACAAGCTCTTATACTCGAGTCTAATTTGCTGACCCGTACAAGATTAATTGACCTTGAAGACGTTTTGGGCGTGGAAATGGCTTCACGCGCACACACAGTGATGACTTCTTTTGGCAGCATCCCGGTGCGCAGAGTCATCACCATTTTGGGTACAATAGCTTGGGGCAACCACTTAGTTATTACAAATGTTATTAACAGAAGATCGATTTCAGTCCTTACTTGCTTTTGAATTCAAAACAGAATTCAAAACAGACAATACTATGTGATTGGTGATTATTTAAATACGCTATCACTCTAGATCACTGTTGTTAGTGAGTGATGCTCATGTTTACCACAGTAGACAAACCTTTTAAATTTTCAACACAGAATTATCTGATGAAAAAAGAATATTACGTTTGCCTAGAGTCCTCAGACCCTCAGCCAGCAGACAGCCGACAGCACTTCTCAAAGCACTTCCTCCAAATGCGCGCGCGCCAAATGCACGCGGCTCGTTGTTTAAGAGGATTATAGGAGAAGGGGGCGGAGCTTAGGCTTGTTGTTCTAAAAATAAGTGGAATAAGAAGGTATATTATATAAATAATACTGCAAATGTTGTCCTTGATAAATACTATAAGAGTCTCTTTTTTTTCTCTGTATCTTTACCAAGTCAAATGTTGTAGTTCAGCATCCACAGAAAAACGGGCATTCGAACTCCTCCACAGCCGACAGCACTTCTCAAAGCACTTCCTCCAAATGCACGCGCATTTAACTTCTGAAAATTGTATTAGTTTTACAAACAGCTGTACAACCCTCATAGAAGCTTTATTGTAAGCCCTGAAAGCTAGTGTATCCTTGTAATAGCTCAGTGAGTTAAGAACCTGCAGGGTTGTCCATGATTTGTTCAAATCAGAAACGCCAGTGGGAGAAAAAAAAACGAAACCGCAGACATTTCTGGCAACCCGTATCCCCTCACCGCCTTACTTACCTTTTGGCGGCACACTTCCCTGTGTGCCCCCGACTCCTCCATTTCTCTGCAACGCCAGTTCCCTTCACTTACGTGCACACTTTATTGTGTAAGTCGTGGGGGACCCCGCCCTGCAACCTCTGCTCCCCTTGTTCACTATAATCAAACTGAATGGGATATTCATTCAAATGTTTTGGCTGTTCGTACTTGCGTTCAGCCGAAATTCACAGAAGGTAATCACAGAGCTGGTAGGCAACGTTTGCCAATGCTTCAGTCATTTCTACGGATTCCAATCTGCAGCACAGATCTAGCTTCAAGTTACACATACATCAATGCAGCAGGCACATTAACACACCAAGCAAACATTCCAATGCTAAAAGGTGAGAGGGATTCTCTGACCATTTTATAAAGCACACACCAATAACAGAATGGTCTGTTGCAATTTTTAGAGGCATAGACTTGTTCCTCCTAGCCTTTTGCAGAAACGGGCCCTTTGTTGTTGTACTTGTTAATCATGTCATAGAGTAATATTATAGACATCTCGCTCCTTAACACAACAGTGACATTTAAGTTTCCAATCTAATGCAGATCCACAAGTAGCAGGCTTGATGTTTGATGCAGGCAGAGGCCACGAATGACGGTACGATACCTAAGGCGGTTGAGCATTCGCTGTTGCAATCGCTGTCCAGTCACAAATGGTCTACGCAATTTGGTCGAAAGACAAATGGTCGATTTTTTTTTTATTTATATATGTATTTTTCTGGTTTTCGTTTAGGAAAAAAAAAGGCTTTTTTAGCAAAAAAAAGGGGGTTGAGGTCCCCCCCAAAAAACAAAAATAAAATTAAAATACAAACCAAAAAAAAAATTCGACCATTTGTCTTTCGACCAAATTCCGTCGACCATTTGGCCTGTCGACCATTTATTTTCGACCAAATGACCTGTAACCGTTGCGATCAGGTGTCAGGTTTGAATGCCTACAAAGCCGACTCAGCCGTTCATGCTTCCAAGGTTGATAAATGAGTGCCAACTTCAGTTGGGTGATATTGTATGTAAATATGTTTTATGTAAAGCGCTTTGGGGAAAGGGCTGTATAAATAACGCATTTCCTAGATGGCAACTGGGAAACTGAATAATATTGGTGTAACTCTCACTTGAGGTTTAATAGCTTTATACATCTACAGAGAGAGGACTACATTCAAAGACAGCCTAGAGCATAACGTGCCGGACCCCTCCCATCAAGCACTGCCTGTTCATCCAACAGCGGTTTGCATTATGGGACTTGTAGTTTCGCTTTTCTTAAATGTTTGTACCACAAATCAAATGCAAATTGGCCTTGGCTTAAAAGCAAACAATGACCACTTGTCTGTTTCTTTCCCTCCACTGCCTTCTTACTCTATATGGTGGTTGTGAAGCAGAGGGGTATAACAAACGTTGCTTGATTCTTGCATTACTGATAACAGGCGTCCAGCATATTGTCTTCAATATCTGATAATAAAATGTTGCTTTCAAACACGCCGGCAGCTTTGTAGATTTCTTTAAATATAAAGTGGACCTTTTCTTTCAGAAATGAACCAAATAACTTGGGAAACCAGTTATCTGGGCCTGCCTTTAATATACATATGAGCTATCAAAAATAACAGCCCCTACATTACGCTTTGCAGGAAGAGTTGGAGCTTTGCAGATGAAAGGGTCTCTTAGGGTGAATCTGCCCCGTGACCCATTTTACATTAATTGCTGCCCACTGGGCGGCACTTATCTGACAACAGAGCGGTAAATCACAGCTCATAGGAACATTGCAGGAAATCCATTCAGCTCCCACTGCCATCCCTTAAAACCCGAGCTGCATTCACTGGCTTCTGTGTCTTCAAACTCTGAATGCCGTCTCAGGTAGGACACAGCTACAATCCAGTTTTGTCAGATAAACGTACAAAGCTCTTAAAGTACAGTCAGTATTATATGAGTGATTTATTTAAAGGATAGTTCCGGGACTTTTTTTTTATTGTCCCTACGGGTCGGCCATGTGTTTGTAAGCATAAATCGGTAGATCGTAGGAAACTTTCCTATGGACCTTACCCGACTTTTCGCCCATTATCGCACTCGAAATCAGCCTCCATTTTGTGATAATCCTATCATTCCGCCGCATCGACCTGGCTCACCTGCCTTTGCGGCACTAAATCAAATCCCCCGCCCCTGAGCCTGACATCAGCAGACGCGTACTGCCCATTTCAAGCACGTCTCGTGTCAACAATCGCTGCGCCTCAGCTATTGACGTGTTGCCATGGAAATGGCAGGACGCCTCTTTCCCCAATAAGTATAAACAGACCGTTTCACAACACACAGCAGCAGATTTTCGATTCCATTCCTCTCTCTGTGTTACTTTGAGTATTCTGTGACTCGTTTCAGTGCTCTGGTCAGCTACCTTCGCCGCTTGTAGCCCGTGTGAACACCTGTACCATCTCTGTAAATTATTTTACTATCTTTACCGCACAATGGCCACAATAATGCCGTATATGTACGAGCCCGAGTACACCGAGGAAGAACTACTGGAAAGTCAAGCACGCGAAAACGATGGGGATTCGGACGGCAGTTGGGAGGACCAGTCAACGGATGAAGAGCCTGGACCATGTCGCATGGACGGCGTCTCCACCTGGTGCACGTGCAATCGGTGCGAGCTAATGCCAACTGAGGAGGAGAACTGCTGCTGCCGTGAAAATTCCGGGTGCTTGGCCTACATTTCGGAAAGCGAGCAAAGTCTGCAGGAAGGCGAGCAAAGTCCGCAATGCATCACCGAGCTGCCAGAGTTCAGGGAAGCCTGCCTCTCACGGACCGTGTTGAGGATGATGATGGTGCTTATGCACGAACTTCGCGGCACTGTTCGTCCGCGTAATCCGAGTAACGAGTAAGTATACTCTGTTTGTGATGTCAGTGATGCCACCACTATTTCATGGTCGTCTCCCACATATAAAATTACATTTACATATCATTCGAACGCATGTAAATTTGTTCCATATAGTGCATTTTCTAGATATAATTTTTTTCTAAGAAAAATGACATGTGTTACCTGAATCGACATTGATAAGAAAGTTTGGTCAGTTTAATACAGTTTGCATCTTTTTTTTTCACAGGTGGTACAGGCTGGTGGCCTATCGTTGCTTCACTTGGTGGCTTCACGGGAGGCTCGGACACCGCGTTCGGAGAGTAATACCTGCCTGTGCGGTACTTGCCATTAGACAACATTTCCCCAGTGACAGTGGACAATACCGCGGATTTTCCCTCGATGTGCTGCAACCTCAACTTTACAATGTGTAATGTTTATTATTTATGTTTAATTAAAATCTAAAATAAAGCCCAACATATATTTTAACAATGGTTGTTTTGATTTTTTAAATGAATCTAGTGTATATTCTCCTGGGAGGGTGAGGTATTTATAAACTCACCCCCCTGCATTCCATGTAGTAGATCCTGCAGCCATCCTCTTACATTCAGTTAGATGGCCTCTCCTTGGTGAGGCCCTGCGGCAAACGGGTCTTGTCTGCACGACCACCGCCCCGATCCACCCCCCCGCCCTATCAAAGGCAGTTCGCACCGGGGTACTTGTGCTGGCAAGTGGAGCTGTCAGGGAGCGATAAAGGCCAAGAGGTGCCAAAGACCATGTACACTTCAAAGTGGTCTATAGAGCATGGGTTGTTGTTCCCATGTCTACCTCCAGACCCCGTGTCTCCTGCCAAGCATCCCCCCTCACGCTGGACGGCCCCCTGCAATCCACATAAGTGTGTCTCCATTCACGAGTCTTCCTGTGTCTTGTCTGCACGACCACCGCCCCGATCCACCCCCCGCCCTATCAAAGGCAGTTCGCACCGGGGTACTTGTGCTGGCAAGTGGAGCTGTCAGGGAGCGATAAAGGCCAAGAGGTGCCAAAGACCATGTACACTTCAAAGTGGTCTATAGAGCATGGGTTGTTGTTCCCATGTCTACCTCCAGACCCCGTGTCTCCTGCCAAGCATCCCCCCTCACGCTGGACGGCCCCCTGCAATCCACATAAGTGTGTCTCCATTCACGAGTCTTCCTGTGTCTTGTCTGCACGACCACCGCCCCGATCCACCCCCCGCCCTATCAAAGGCAGTTCGCACCGGGGTACTTGTGCTGGCAAGTGGAGCTGTCAGGGAGCGATAAAGGCCAAGAGGTGCCAAAGACCATGTACACTTCAAAGTGGTCTATAGAGCATGGGTTGTTGTTCCCATGTCTACCTCCAGACCCTGTGTCTCCTGCCAAGCATCCCCCCTCACGCTGGACGGCCCCCTGCAGACCGCATAATGCCACGACATATACACGTCATTCATTCACAAACACACCCCTGTTTCGAATTCTTTATAACCCACTTCATATTTCTAATGAGAACTTCTTTGCGCTTTGCTAGTCAACCCGTGAAGGTGCTGGTTATCTGCTCTTCGTCTCTGTGAACTTCCGTGACCACTTTGAGCAAACTCGTCAGTTTTCAACCTGTGAACTGCTCCCTGTTCTACGACAAGAAACTACTCTGATCCCTGCATCTAACTGTTTGTTCGTCAAGGTAAGTCCATGTACCATAATCATTTTGCGTCCAATTTTTTAATTTATATCTATTTGCTAGTAGTCATCAAATTGCATCCATGTTTTCTTTCCGTTCACGACAGTACATGCAAGGAACTAGTCACATGTTCTGAGTTTAGTCAAATTACTTTTTCTATTTTTTGAAAGTTATTGAAATACTTATCCGCATGTGAATAACATGTATAGTTCCAAGAACCAAAACGGACCTTGCATTGAACCTTTTATGTGTCATTTAATGTTTTAACACATTGGTATTCATAGAGAATTGTTGATCTTTACTTTTCAGAACTTTCCATAATGCCTGCCTGTTCCATTGGCGGTTGCCCTTCGAAGACCCATAACAAATCTGAAGGTACTATAATGCATGTTTTCCCTAAGACAATAGATCAGATAAGAGAATGGGTCCGATATTGCGGATATCCAGTCTCCGAGATAGAAAGTAGAGTCCTAGAAGTCTTTGCGGACAAGAGGGGTGATCGATACCGCATCTGCAGCAGGCACTTTAGCCCAGACATGTACTCCACATCATTGCTAATAAGGACGAAAACACCGCGAGCGAGGCGAAAATTGCTCTCAACCGCTATTCCCACTCTATTCGTCCACATCCCTCCACTGGTGAGTCAAGTTTACGTATTTATCTCTCGGCATTGCGGTAGTGTGTAGCATTAGCTAACAATAATTTCCCCATTTATGTATCCACTCAATATGAAGGCTGAAGATTCTCCATCGGTGTCGTTATTGCAGTCATCAGCCACTTCAAGCGCCTATCGGGTAATCTTACTTAGCTATTCTGACACTGACTTGTTTTAGGCATGTAAATCAATAGTTTTAATTGATCGTGTAATTATTTTACCTAATGGTACACCACAGTACTCGTCCTCTAGTCTTTGTTTTCAGTTATAATTATTGTTATCCAAAATAATGCAAGTACTGTCTTTCAGGGAGATGCTGAGGAGTCCAACGCATTGACGACAACCGTAGATGTCACTCAGATGCTCGAGGTACGTTTCCGGACAGTTCCATCGATGGAGATCATCAGATCTTGCATTCTTGTAGCGTGATTGTTACACACAATGTTTCTTTCGTTTTTAGCCATTGGTATGTCCTTCTGTCGTCGCCCTCCTATGTGTCTTCTTTTTTCAATATTGTGTTCATTACTAATGAAAGTCCTATGTTTCAGGGAGTCGATGGAGCATTAGTCCAAGAGGAAGGGGGAGCATGCAGTTACGGGTCGGCGCAACAGCTTGCAGAAGTGTGCACCGCAGTTACAGCGTCCCTTGATGTTCTTATGCATTTCGAGGTATGGATACTGACAGATCAATCATGCGAGATCAAATGACGTGATTACATCCGCTATACTTCCTTCTTTATTAACGCAAGTACTATGTTTCAGGGAGCTGACGGAGCTTCTTCAACAAGAACATCACCCCTAGTAGTTGATGCAGATCTCTGGGTGGTGACACTTCCAACGATGGAGCAAATCGAATCATATTTGGATATCCATTATTTATTTTAGACAACTGATCATTTGTGCAGGTCTATTTAGATGAGCCGTTGACGCCTGCAGAAAGTTTATGTTCTTTTAAACAAAATAGAAAACCATACTAATGCAATTACTGTGTTTCAGGGAGTTGCTGAAGCGTCATCTTCAATAATATCATCAATGGAAGTCTATGCGGAGCCCGAGGTATGGATCTTGACAGTTCAATCTAACTAGATCAACAATGCGTGAACTATTGTCGTTTGAATGTTCTACACAATGCGTTCATTCGTGTTTTGCTATTGAGATGTACGTATGGGTATTGGTCCCCAAGTACATTTTGTGTTTTCAATATTATTATACATACTAATGAAAGTTCTATGTTTCAGCGAGTCGATGGAGCCTCAGTGAGTGATGGATGTGCTTATCATGAAAGTATAGTCGTTGCAGCGCGAGAGGAAGTGGAGACATGCACACACGAGTCGGAGCAACAGCGTCCAGATGTTGAAGTTCGAGGAAAGAAAGTTTCAAAGAAAAGAAAGCAAAAGAAGGTTAGTGTCCTGTTCACTATATTATGTTGTCTTTCACTGTCAATAGTTCAATACTGTAAATTGTGTTTAAACTGAACATCCCTTTTCTAATCTGTCCTCTAGTTGCGAGTGGGTGTAAGAACTAGATCTACACAGACAGTGAAGCGAACGAGAGATGTTGCTTGTCAAACCTTTTGGCAGGGACTTGAGACTGGAGATGCATCGTGCCAATGGGAAGAATATGAAGTGATTGACAACGGAGCTATACCACCACCAGCCATTGATAGTGAATGTCCTCCTGGTAGTTTGGATGCAGTCGTAGATCAATTCACAGAATCCACACCCGCAAAAAATAAGAGCACGCGAAAGTTGAAGACATTGTTTTTTTCTCCCATCTCCGGACAAGGAACAGATGTTGCAATGGAAGAGAATGAAGTGGACGACAATGAAACACCATCAATATCACTCAGCATAGCGGAAGACGATATCAGAGATTGTACCTTTCATGCGAGTGACATGTCCTCAACGTTACAGGCCGAACCAGCTGGGATGCAGAGTGACAGTATAAGGAAAGAGGCCAAATTCATTGTATTCGATAGCTGTTTGATGGATATTATTATGATGATGAAATGTGGGCATTGGGTTGGTGGGGAAGTATGTGGGGAGCCATTGATTAATGTGACTCGTGCAATTCGAGGCACTAACCTTAAAATACATGCCACCTGTACACAATATCATCCGTTCGCATGGTCTGCACAACCCATGCTGGGGCAACTGCCAGCAGGCAATCTACTTTGTGCAGCGGCCGCACTTTTTAGTGGTTCAAGTTTTAAAAAGTTACAGTATTTCTTTCAGTTTGTGGGAATCCATTTCATTGCGAAAAGTCAGTTCTACAAATACCAAACCGATTATCTATTTCCAGCCATCAGCGAAGCTTGGAGAATGGAAAAAATGTCAATGGAAAGTACATTCGCGGGCAAACGCTTCAGGCTAGCCGGTGATGGACAATGCGACAGTCCAGGATTTTCAGCCAAGTACTGCACCTACCACTTTCAGGACATGGAAAGTAAGAAAATTGTGAGTTCGGTGGTCGTGCAGGTGTCACAAAGTACATCCTCAGTGGCCATGGAGAAAGTTGGCTTTGTAGCATCATTGCAAGAACTACAATCGCGGGGAATGGTGATCGACCTGATAGCCACGGACAGACACGTTTCAATTGCCAAGACAATGAGAGAACAGTACAAAAATATAAATCACCAATTTGACGTATGGCATCTTGCAAAAACAATCAATAAAAAATTGTCGGCTGCAGGAAAAAAAAAAGATATGCAAGGTATTTCACAGTGGTCCAAGTCAATCAGCAACCATCTTTGGTGGAGCTCAAAAACATGTGAAGGGTCGTTGGAAATTCTACTGGAAAAATGGCGGTGAGTAATGTTGCACTGTAGCAACGTACATCAATGGTCGACAAATGAGCATTTCCACAAATGTGAACATGGCCATTTGTCCACAGAGGAGGCACGGAAGAAGAAGTGGTTGATTCCTTCATCACCCACTCACAAGGCCATTGAAAAGATTGTATTTGATAAAACTATAACAAGAGATTTGAGGGGACTCACGGAATTCTGCCACACAGGAGATTTGGAGGTGTTCCACAATATGTGCCTAAAGTACAGGCCCAAAAGATTGCATTTTGGCATGGAAGGCATGATAAATCGGACTCTTCTAGCGGTCTTGGCACATAACCATAATGTTGGCCGTCAACAAAGTAGGACGACCGGAACTTTAGGGACGCTTCGCTACAATAAGGCCTTCACTAAAAGAAGTAAACAATGGGTGATCAAACCAGTGTTTGAGGATATGCAATATGAGTTTATTGAGAGACTTATCGTAGATGTCCTCGATAGGCACATACATGGAGTGGTGAACGAACCTATGCAGGGGACAACTGCATTGCCACCCAACATTGCCTCTGTTCCATGTCCACCTAAAGCAGAGCTCATTGAGAAATACACATCACGGTTTAAATGATTGTAATTCGATTGTCTGTTCTCTCGAGTCTCCTCATGTTGCAGGCCCATTGCAATTAAACCAAACAGTAATATAAATCATTTTTACAAAAATTATAGAATGTTTCCGTATTACAAACACATGGCCGACCCATAGGGACAATAAAAAAAAAGGCACGCAGACAAGATGCCCTTACACTAACTGGAGCTAACTAGAAATGTGTGCTCGCTCAAAGTGAAGGTCAGCTGCTTTGATGTTTTGCTCGGGTGGCGGAAAGGCCCACGACCCAATATAAGGTTCTATTGTGATTTGACCTTGACAGGCCGGGACCATCCTGAAAGACTAAGAAAAGATAATGAATAAAATTTCAGAAACGAAACGATGAGCCACGTTCATTAGAAGAAGTAACGTCGGCAAAGAAGGAGTGGTGTTTCGGGTCTGCCCTACACAGAGACACAATGGAAAATGCAAATATAATGTA
The DNA here is from genome assembly GCF_040938575.1 of Ambystoma mexicanum. Lineage (NCBI taxonomy): Eukaryota > Metazoa > Chordata > Amphibia > Caudata > Ambystomatidae > Ambystoma > Ambystoma mexicanum. The sequence goes on along the minus strand of NC_090926.1, from coordinate 1,204,448,017 downwards.
AGTAACTTTTGATGAGTTTATACCGCAATTTCATTACTATACAGTGGCTTTAAAGACGGGTTCAGTTGTACTTGTTCGTTCTATGTGGCATAGTGTTTTCTACCGCGCACTATCTGGAGGAGAACCATCTTCTTTTACTGAAGCACCTCAAAACCTTCCTCTTTGCTTCTGCTTTCTCTCTCCCTCTCCCCTGCTACAACTGGTCCACTGTCTGCGACCTCGGTCCTGGGCCCTTCCACTCTCCACCTGCACTGCCTCCCTGTCAACCCCTGCACTGGGGGACTGTCTCAGTATCCTACAGCCCCCCCTTCCCAGCACTTGTTCTGCACTTACCTTGCACTTGCCACCAGCTGGCCCTATTTATTTATTATTTTATGCTACTTACCTTGTACTCCACTCCCCCCCCTCCATGCCTCGCCACGCCTTTAAACACTTGTGTACACCCAGTAGCGCTGTCCTCGCTATGAAATGAATAATTTTAATAAGGATCTGATGGTGAGACTAATTTCATTTTTTATGTTTTTAGGTACATCATTCACTACTGTCTGTGTCACGAGTACCAGACACCGGCGGACAGCTTCTACAGCCGCCAGTTGCTTCTCCGCGTGAACAACGTTACCACCCTGACCATTTTATGGGACGATCGCCAAGTACAAGTATGCCCTTACGCGGTACTAACGGTTAGATGCAACATACCTACCGTTGTGGTGGCCTAGTGCCTCGTTGTCGGAACAGCTATGCGATTATCAGTGCGACAGAAGAGCTTATTTTTATCGTAAACCAACACCCTGTGTACTGCACACGAACATCGCTTCCCTCAAGACGAACTAATTTGGATCGAGAGCAAAGAAAAATGCAAATCGCTGAATATTCTCTAAACATTTGATGTCCAATAAACGTACTTTGCCAAATGTACAATCTTGCCGTTTGCTTTTAAACCACGGTTTCACATTCCGAATTGTGGTGCTGTATTGTGAGATGCTCTAAGACCCTGTGTACAGCAAAGGACCATCGCGTTCCTCAATACGAACTTTTTGGAACATGAGCAAATAAAAATGCAAATCGCTGAATATTCTCTAAACATTTGATGTCAAATAAATGTACTTTACCACATTTACAATCTTGCGGTTTGATTTCAAAGTACAGTTTCATATTCCGAATTGTGGTGCGCTGTATTGTGAGCTGATCTGTGTTGATTTCCGGGGTCTGTGTGGAGTCGCGTAGAAGACGCCTGGGCGCGTTTGCCTACGCAGCACAGTCACGTCACGGATAGAGGCGGGGAATATGAATGTTTTGATAAAGTCTGTTTCAGGGGCGGGGGATTTGATTTAGTGCCGCAAAGGCAGGTGAGCCAGGTCGATGCGGCGGAATGATAGGATTATCACAAAATGGAGGCTGATTTCGAGTGCGATAATGGGCGAAAAGTCGGGTAAGGTCCATAGGAAAGTTTCCTACGATCTACCGATTTATGCTTACAAACACATGGCCGACCCGTAGGGACAATAAAAAAAAAGTCCCGGAACTATCCTTTAACTTTATTTATTTATTTTGTGTGTGTTATAATGGATTTGTCTTGTTAGTATTGTGAATGTCAATTGATTACATTTCCAATAGATATAACATGTGACTTCCACTAATATGATAAGACTATGTTTGCTTAAGATTATTATGATGATTTGTAATTTTTATTGGTTATTTGTAACACGCTTAATACCCAGAGGTTTCTAAACTGCAGACCCAGGGATCGGACCTGTGTTGCTCAGTGTCGTCTTGCTTCCAAGAAGAGCATGTTGCCCCTGAGCTATCCTCCCGAGACCTAAGAACTAATGGTAGTTTTTATTACTTATTATTACTGTATATTGTAATATTTTAATCCTTGTAGTTATGTGATGTTTAATATTCATATGTACTGAAAGCATAGTTTTTAATTAATACAATTATAAATAAAAAGTGGGAGAAAAAAGAATACAGTCAGTCCGGACTAAATCTGGGCAGGGGGTAACCCTACTCACATCTTAACAGAACAGGGGAGACACCGTTAGTCACTGAAATCTTGTTTTATTTTTTCTTTAATAGGTATTCATTTTATTCTTTGAATGTAAATATGCTTCCATGCCCATGACCATGCGACATGTTTCGGTACTGGGCCTTCTTCAGGTGTTACTGTGCTCCGGTGTCAATGGCAACAAATGTCGCTCGAGAACCATTTTCAACAGCTTATCTGCTGGTGTTATATAGGATTCCTGGTATTTGATTTAAAAAGTTCTTGCCTATTGGAGAAAATGTAATAAAGGAATCATGCCCATTTCAATAGGAAACAAAGGGTGCTTATTTGAAAAGACAGCACAGACACTATATTTCTTATCTACAGCTGGGTGAAATATTCAGGGAAATGAGACTTACCCTCCTCAATCAGAACAGTCCTAGCATCAGATCTGTCAGTAACCACTTTACAAATGAATATAAATGGCTTGAGTTTTACAGACATATATTGTTAGGGTGAGTGTTGTGACAAACGAACTGAGCAGAGAGCTGTTGTGGTCGTAAGAGTGACTCTGGGCCTCAGGATGGTTACAGATTTATTATCCTCGCTCTCGACAGGAAGCAGGTTAATCCCAGTTGCTTCACTGTGAATCCACTGTGAATCCAATCACCCCAAACATAAGGGGTTAAACTAAGCAAGGGGAACAACCCAGTCTCTAAGTGTCACTGGAGAAGCGTGTGCTTCATCCGCACAACCCGCTCTCTAAATACAGCAGCGTGGGTGGTCTATCGCCCAGCAGCCGTGAGATCCCGCGAGAGCCGGCGGTCCGGTCTCTCTCGAGACTGGTGCTCCACATACCTCCTTTTGTTGAGCAGCTTGGTACTACTCCATCACAAAGTCTGAAAACCTTGCAAGTCTTTTCCTCTCCCATTGAGGCCGGTTCTCTCTGCTCTCCTCCTCCCGCGGCACCATCTCCAATTCCTCTCCGTATTACACTTATTGCATTTTGCACCTCTCCATGTCCTCTAGTACTCTCATGAACGGCCACCTTCTCTTGTCCTAGACCATCACAACTCGACTAATTGGACCTCTACTGTTCTCCAGGTCTCTCTATTTCTTTGCGTCATTGTACTCTATCCCTGCCGGACTGAGGGCAGCAGGCCTCTTCTCGAACAGGACCACTCTCTCCGTGTTCCATTTCTTCCCATCTTGCGTGCATACATGTTTCGTGCCTCTTTGCATTACTCTGATGGGCCTGAATTTCTTAGACCTTGTTGCAGGATCCTTGTGGGGCAACTTAATTTTGACTAAATCAGCTTCTTGAACTTCTTTGGTTTGGACAGCCTACTTCTGGCGTTCCATTCCTTCATTTGCACCTTGCTTTTCCTGATCCGCCGTACCACTTCCTCCATGTCCACCCTTTCATCTTCCCTCACCCTTGACAACTAAGGAGGTACCAGTGTGGATGCTGCTCTTCTCCGTCTCAAGAAAAAGGGGACACATTGCTAGTCCCACTGGGTGTCAGTCGATGGACAGCTATGGCTTCCTTGACCGTTCTGTGCGGGTCCATTCCTGACGCCGTTGCTAGTTGTAACGCCCCTTTGATAAACCTGTTAGTTCTCTCCACAAGCGCACTGGCCTGGGCATGATATAATGACGCCTTTACTTGTGTGATATTGTTATGCCTCATGAATCTTTCCATTTCTCTGGACACTAACTGGACGCCATTGTCTGTTACTATTTTGTTGGGCAAGCCTTCTCTCTGGAATATTGCTGTGAGGACACCAACAATGATGGACGTTGTTATGTCGGGTACAAATTTAGCTTGGACCCATTTGGACAGATAGTCGATCAGGACCCCTCCGTATCTATGTTGCGGTGACATCACTTTGAGTGGACCAATTAAGTCAAACCCCAGCCCGTGCCATACACCTTCTCAGTTGGAATAAAAGGTGCTTGCCTCACCTTTGGCCTTTTATCACTATTTAATCACTTGTGACACCTCTCTGATGTGGCCCGTATCTCCTGGTAAATGCCAGGCCACCAATACGATTGCCTCCCGCGAGTTGCATCCCTGCTACCCTTCATGCACCCTGAACATAATGATGTACCTCATCCCCACGGATGGTATGACTTGATCGCCTCGCATCACTAAGCCATCCATCTAAAAAATGTTATCAGCCACCTTCCAGTATGGCCTCAGGCCTTCCGGGATCGGTCTGTCTTCAGGCCATGCTTTCCTGGGCCATTCAATTAGTTTCATAATGGTTGAGACCCTCGCCAATTCTTCTTTCCAATGCCCTCCACTCATTTCGAGAAACTTTTTGCTTCAGAAATCGATTATGAATGCCACTACACACTCATATTTGAGAAAGTCGATTGCTGAACCTCTCGATTCCAGTAATCTGGACATATGATATGACATTTGTAACGCACCTATACACAAGTGTTTGCAAGTGAGACGAAGCAAGGAAGGGGGAACAGAGGGAGGACAGAGACAATGATATTACTAAGCCACGTTACATTGAGATTCAGAGAGGCAGGGAGGCTGTTCCAGAGGGAGGCCCCAGCCGAAGAAAGAGATCTACCACCAACTAGTTTCTTGGAGAAGCGACTGACCCTGAGGGAGTTGGAGGCAGATGAGCAAAGAGCTTGAGAAGGAAGGTATTTACGAAGAGAGAGTTGCAGGTATTGAGGACCCAGGCCCCAGAAGACCCTGTGAACAATGCAGAGGGCCTTGAACGTAATCTTTGCAGCCACTGGGAGCCAATGCAGAGATTTCAGTGCTGGAGAGATATGATCCCTGGGCTTGAGGCCAAGGACAAGTCTCGCAGGTCCTGTTCTGGATGAGTTGCAGAGGGGGGAGAGTAGAAGCAGGCAGATTTAGAAAGAGGTTGTTGCAGTAGTCCAGCCTAGAGCACACCAGAGCTCTAGAGGCAGTGAGCTTCTGGGGGAAGGAGAGGAAAGGAAGAATACCTCTCAGGAGGCGCAGATGGTAGTTTGACTTCTTAGAGACATCAGAGATGTGAGGAGAAAAGGAGAGTGTGGAGTCAAAGATGACCTCGAGGTTCTTAGCCTCACAGGTGGGAGCAGGAAGGGGGCCCAGGGAGGCTGGCCAGAGAGTGACAGGAAAGCAGGGTGCAGGTCTGCCGATGAGGGGAATCTCGGTCTTAGTGGCATTAAGGCAGAGATCGTTGGCGGCACACCACTCCTGGATAGCAGACAGACATTCGGAGATGAGAGCAGGAGAAGAGGTGGCAGAGGGGAGCCTGAAAACGAGCTGAGTGTCATCCGCATAGCACTGAAAGTTGGAGCAGAGAGCAGCAATGCAGTGGGCGAGGGGAAAACCACAGGTAGAGAGTGAGATAGAAGAAAGGAAGGACCCAATTTGACCTGGGAGGGTCGATCAGAGAAGAACGAGGTCAGCCAGGCCAGGGCCTGATTGGTGATACCCAGGTTATCACGGAGACAACTAAGTAGGATGTCATGGTTGACCATCTCAAAGGCACAAGAGAGATCGAGTAAGATGAGGAGAGAGGGGAGATTAGAATCAAGGTTAGAGAGCAGGTCTTCACGGATGTTCAGGAGAGTCTGCTTGGGCATTTATCCATCCCAAAATGTGTATAATTTCAAAGGTGTACTGCTGTAGTTTGACAGCAATGCGGGCCAGCTGGGGTGTGGATGTTTTCACTGTTGCGAGACATAGCATGTGATTTAATGGCTTATGGTGTGTTACCAACTGATATTTTGTGCCCCACACATATGTTCTGAAATATTCAACTGCCCAGTGTGAGGAACCTGAGGGCGTCCTCAATTCTTTTTTCCCTGGATCCTCCTCTCAGGTGGCCAGGGAAAGGCCATCGCTTTTGGATCCTGACTCTGGGGGTGGATATGCATCTGAGTGGAGGGAACTTGGGGAAGTGGGGAGAGGATGCCCTTATGTGAAACATGGTATCCCCTTTCCCTTTTCACAATGAACTCTCTATCCCTCAAGCCTTTGTATACTACTAACCCTCTATACCATTGTTCTTCGCCTGCCAAACCATTACAGAAAGGAGAAAGACCATATGCAAATAAGGCTTGGTCCCACCCCAAAAGGGTCAGTCCTGCCCGAACTGATAGGTGACATGTTTCTGCATGAAATCCCAAGCAAACCCAGACATGTTTTGGCCTCATTGGTCATCGTCAGTGAGGTATAACTTGGTTCTCTAGGCCCAGAAAGGTCAGGCCCATATCTTGGTATACCCGTCCTAGTCGTTGTGACTCGAGCAAAACCAGAAAGTGATGGCTGGAAGGTTTTGAATCAATCATAACCACAGACACAGCTCTTGGCAACCATCCAGACGATCGCTTTTCATCCTGCCAAGCCATTACAAAAGGGGAAAGAATGTATGCAAATTAGGATTGGTCCCACCCCAACATAATTAAAGTGAGTGATACAATAGAGCTCCTTTTAAAAATTAATTATATCAATGATATCGACTAGCTTGACATGCAAAAAGAGGATTTGCTTTTATGTAGATAGTCCAATGTTCGTAACGTCATGCCTTACAGCAAGCTGGAAGTTTATGACAAACAATCTTTAAACCCATGTGTCCTTACTACACCAGTTCTTCTACTTTGTGTTTTAAAGTGCGAAAGGTACAGTTGTATTATTTTGCTTTCTGGAACGTGTATTTTCCATTCAGGATGTGCAAACTGATGCATACAGATTATTATGAGGCTATGTTATGCAGGATTACTATTATGCTATGTTATGTAGGGTTCTTATTATGCTATGTTATGCAATGTTATATTATGGTATGCTACATTGGGCTCTCCCATATAGCTATGCCTCAGACCCGCGATGTGACCTCCCTCTGCCTCCATTTGTCTCCCTCTATACGCAGCACCCTCGACAGGCCCAAACTCCTCCTAGGGCAGAGGACACGTCTGACCTTCGCTTCCGCTTATTCTCTACAAGTATAGCATTAGCCCCATAAATGGGTGATAACCATAGGGTTTCTGCGAATTACACTTATTCATAAAGCAACACAATGTCCCTGCAGGGCTGCGTCTCAAGGTCACAAGTGAGATGTCGACACTTCTTGCCAATGTCTGCAATATCGTGCCAAGTAATACCCCCATTGTGAAAGTACTGGAACATATTAGTGTTTGCCTATTGTGAGAAACATGAAGGTGTCTCCATGACTAGTCCCTGGGGGTCTGTCATCCACGTGGCCAGGACATGGCCATTGCTATTGGATCCAGTTGCTGGGGGTGGACTAGTGAGGGAGGATCACCTGGATGGGGGGTCCTTGGGGAGTGGAAGTGGGACACCAATGGGTGAGATGCAGTATCCCCCTTCTTGTAACACCTTTTTCCCAACCTTCCATGTTGGATACTCAAACACTCAACCCCCCACCCCTTTTCTGACACGAACACTTTCGCACACCACAAAAGACGACGGACAAACGCCAAAGCCGTTTACCTGACATGTCCCAACACAAGGGTCAGGCAATTGACCAAGATCACACACACCTGACAGCCCTTTCTCTTCCCCACAGCGATAAAAAGTGGAGCATGAGACAACAATATAAGCAAGGCAGACCGCAAGACGAGAGAGCTATCCTGGCACGGCAGTTCAAGAGGAGGAGAAGGTGGCGAGAATCGAGAGGGTAACAAGGAGAGAAGCGACCTTGTCCTTTTCGACACAGACCCGCAAAGTCTCTGTGTAAGGAATCGGAAGACCGCAAAAAATAGCCAGAGTGTGTTGCAGCAGATGTCAACAGTACATGGAGCATGCCTATGCTGATAAGCAGGACAGAGAAAGACGCCTGCTACCGTGGTACCGTCCTTGACTCCAGATACGAGGAAAGCCAAGCGGTTCATCCCAGCCGGTGAGTCGAGGGGAAAACCGATAAGAAACCGAACTGTGTTGAATGAAAGTGGCACATTGAGAAAAGTTCAAAGAACTGTAAACTGTTAAGGGGAAAACCAGCTGCAGAGGGATCCGGGACCACGTGGGTGCTCATTCAAGAGACTCTGGATTATCCTGCGTTGCATGAAACTACTGATACAAGAAGACCCTAGGAGAGCATAGAGGAAAAGGTCAAAGTGGTCTTACAAGGGTCTAACAAAGTCCTCTGTACAGTTGAAATTATTTGACCGACAGATGATTGTGAAGATAAGGGAAGTGAATCCCACAATCTAAGAAAGTAGAAGGAATTGTATGATTGATCGAATTTGGCAAGAGTGGGATACCGATGGAACGGGGCAAACCCTAAAATCCTGATGAACAGTGTGTTGTCAAAAGTGAACCTGACAGAGGGATGTCCACAGTGAACTGTTTACAAAGACAATGAGATTTGTGAAACGTGATTTAAAAAGACATTAAGATTCCTGAACATAACAGGGGAAAGTATTTGTGAAAAAACTTAGTGAACGAGACGGTGGGAGACAAAAATTTGAGAAGGTCTGAGCCAGGAAGTGGGGGATCCAAGGGTGAAAAATCATCACCACATCGACACATGAACGCAACCGAGAAATCTTTTTGATTGTAAGCCAAAGTGAACCCGACAGAGGGAGGCTGATATTCGAAAAGGGTTTGAGCCCAGAAGAGGGGCCCCCAGGGTTGAAGAATCACCTCAAGTGCAATTTGAAAATAACTTTTGTTGTTTGTTATTTTAAACCTATCAAGCCATCAGAAACAATAGAGTTAACCACCGAAGGGCCTGATATCACTGAGAACTGTTTGCAGATCTAAGCCTGGAAGAGGGGAACCCAGGGGTGAAAAGTCATCACCCGACGTACAAGTTGAAAGGAACTTTTGTTAGTTATTTTTGAACCCATCAGGTCCTCAGAGGCAAGAGACTTTTTGTAGAAAAGAGACTTAACCACCGAAGATCCTGATACTTGATAACAGAACTGTCGTCTCGTGCTGGGAAAGCTCGAGATTGTGCTGTGCTCATGAGTCCCACCTTGTCCTGTGTTCAAAACGTGGGCAAGGGAGACTCCCGGCTACCACATCATGACTTATCATTTGTGAACACTTCTTTCTTTCTTGTGAACCTAATCCCACACTTGCATTTAGCGAAAGGATTGGCAATAGGTTTTGATAAATAGGCCCTTTTATTTGACAAGACACCACTAGGACTACTTTAGTTTTTATTTACTGGTTGTAGCTTGCTTCCATCTTAGTTTTAGGTTTAGATTAGGAGTTTTTCCAACCTGCATATCCAGTTTTATAAACACCCTTGAACTGTGATCACTTGTGTCTGTCTTTACTGTTGCCACCATGAGTTCCTTACACTGTGATATGTTATATACCAGCACGTTAGGGGGGCCTAGAAAACTCCTTGTGCCGACTGTCTGACCACTTGCATGCTGTGTTCCCTGCTGATCACTCTGTATGCTGTGTATTTGCTATATAATACAAGAAGCTTGATTTACCACCAGTCTGTCTGATCTCCTTATTTGCTGCAACTAAGGCTGGCTGAGGGGGTTGGGGGGGCCTTATCATGGCCACCACAAAACAAAGCCAGAATTGTATTATTTTGGCTTAACATGTTTCTAGAAGTATTTACATATTTCAGGATGCTTGTGATGATTTCTGTATTTTGATAGTAATCACTTTAAGATATTTTTTTGTTGTCCATGAACGCAAAAACTTAAATATTTTTAACTTGTTTTAACTTGAAGGAGACTTTTGTTTTACTCACCAGACCTTTTGGAGCTGCAGAGCTGCAGAGCGACCCACAGCACTGCGAGTCAGCTACGACTCTTGCTGGTCGTTGCTTCATTCCCTGGAGGGGGCGGAGCCTGCTGGAGCCCACGTGATCCATCACGTGATCGGAATTGTCCTCATAACGTACCCGCGTTCAGTCGAGCGGTGCGTTTTAACTTGAAGGAGACTTTTGTTTTACTCACCAGACCTTTTGGAGCTGCAGAGCTGCAGAGCGACCCACAGCACTGCGAGTCAGCTACGACTCTTGCTGGTTGTTGCTTCGTTCCCTGGAGGGGGCAGAGCCTGCTGGAGCCCACGTGATCCATCACGTGATCGGAAATGTCCTCATAACGCACCCGCGTTCAGTCGAGCGGTGCGTTTTAACTTGAAGGAGACTTTTGTTTTACTCACCAGACCTTTGGGAGCTGCAGAGCTGCAGAGCGACCCACAGCACTGCGAGTCAGCTACGACTCTTGCTGGTCGTTGCTTCGTTCCCTGGAGGTGGCGGAGCCTGCTGGAGCCCACGTGATCCATCACGTGATCGGAATTGTCCTCATAACGCACCCGTGTTCACCCTCGCGGCGTTGAGCCCGGCAGGGGTGGAGAGCGTTGGCTGTTGTGCGGCTGTTTGGCACTGGTGGCACTATTATTGGACGGGAGACTGCAGAGGTTTATCCTCTTTGATCCCCTCCGGTCGCTCTGCGTACCAGCGACAACTGATAAGGATTTCCAGTGAGCACCTATTAGATACAGGTGATACAGTATAATAGTGTGTTGTTATCAGCATTTGTTAAGTTCACGTGATCTTCATAGAAGTGGTTGTATCGCAGTGCCCATCCAACATAATGACAAAAACAAAGTCTGTGAAATCCTGATATGACCTGCGTAAAGGCAAAGTCGGGAACACGGATAACCCATCATCCAAAGGGACAAAGAATGGAACCCCAAATGGGGCTGGTGGTTCTACAGATAAAGGCACTATTCCAGCAATGTTTGGGAAAATTCCACCAAAAGTAATTCCTTCCATCGATAACACAGCTACTGAGGATATTAATTTTGCACCCTCGCCACCTCATAATATCAGCGATGCCCTTGAATCCACCAATTTCAACGATATTGATAATAATTCACTTCTCGACCTGTGTCTATCAATTCAAAAATCGATGGCATCTCTGAATAAACCCCTCACACCACGAAAGAACGGATCAATAATGGTAGAAGCACAAGTTCTGAACGCTGCTCAGAATGACCAGCAGAGCTCCAGGGAATCAACTAGCCCCAAACAAACAGGAAACCCAACCTCAAACCTGTCTGGCATTCATCCTATTCACCCCACCCCGATTTCACCAGCTGGACAATTATCGGCTTCTCCAAACCTTTATATTGTGCCTGATGAATTGGAGCACACCGATAGGGGAGTGAGTTGTGACAGAGAGGGCTCAAACTATGCGGCAATTTCTGAATTGCAAGCCTCAAAGACTTCGGTTCAATTTGCCTTGAAAATTCTATTAAAACTGTGTGGGAGGATCCATACCAACTCTATAATACAGCTAGGGCTTCCTAACCCTATAGAGGACATGGACGAAGCGCCGCAAATACCGATGGCCCCTAAGGGGGATCGAGATATAGTAGCCCCGTTGGCTACGGGTAACTTGGAGGATCCTGAGGGGACCGGTAAGAAAGCACCTTTGACTAAGAAACAACGCCGGCAATTAAGACGTGAGGCTACCAAAAATGTGGCGGTTGAAATTGCTTCCCCGTTACCAGCCACCAATGTTCCGGCCGGTCGATCTAAAAAAGCAAAAAAAAGGGGCCGGAAAACAAAGAAGCGCACTAAAAAGGGAGCAGGAACTCTAACAAGTTGGATAATACCAGATATAAAGCAGGAAGCCACTAGCACGATCCTGGAAGATTAGGAATCTGTTCTCTCATCTAGTACGAATGATGAATACACAAAATACTCAACCCAATGTGGGGAGGGGAGATTTGAGGAAGAGGAGCAGTTTAATTCCCTGGAGGCAGTAAAATCTGCATTATTAAAAACTTAAACCAGAAGAAAAGGGACAAGTGGTTGACAAGATCGGAGGTCTTGAATAAATTACATCTGATTCCACAGCTCTGTGTTATACGAACGGAAGATTTCTAATTTGTGGAACCACTTAATGTATGTAACCCCAATGTCACTGCCCTCCATTGCTGTGTCATGGCATCAGCCCAACTGATTCGTACTCATAAAAAATGTCTTATGCAAGTGGGTATAGAGGTAGATGCCTGTAAAGAGAAAGAGGACCCCTCTCTCCCGAGTGCTGACTACGCTGCATCCCAGAATAAGGGTGGCAGGCCTGACCAACCATTGGGAGAGCAAGTACAGTTGGCGGATATCCAAAACACTCTGAAATGGTTGGCGGACTCGCTACCCAGGGTTTTACGACAACCATGAGATTATTCTTTGTTAAGCTGGAATACTCATGGCCATCATCATTTTCTCACAGATAAGGGCTCCCTTGCACTTATTAACAAATATCCAATTTTTCTACTACAAGACACCTGGCTGTTGCATCCGACGGTCATGGATGGTTATACCATCTACCATACCTTGGCTAAGAAAGGAGAGAGAGGACGTCCCTATGGGGGTTTAGCCATCGAAGTGTCGAATAAGATCAATAGTAAAGTGATCCCAGTGGAGAGTAATTATATATGTGCGGCTGCTATGGCCTTCATAGTAAATGCTGTATGGGAAGAAATGCTGTTAATTAATATATATAATCCTCCTGGTGCAACGCACAGAGACTATATACAAGATGCCCTGCATGATCTCATGAGCAATTGGAAGTTAACTAATGATAAATACTATGTCATTGTGGCTGGGGATCTAAATTGCCGGATTAATTGTGGGGGGGTACTAGTAATAATCAGCTTCTGTCTAATAATAGTCTCTGGAAACAAGCATTCACAGATAGCGAGGGGGAGTGCTGGAGGGGCTTTTTTGATTGCTGGGACCTCAAAATAATTAATGGGCGTACAAGAAGCGATATGCCTGGAAAGCATACGTGGAAAAATGGGAGAAGTGGGAGTACTCTCGATTATATCTTTACCAGTGCTGAGATTACAACTATTGTCCATGACATGGAGGTGCGGGAATGTGAATGGAGTGACCATGACCCCTTGATACTGAAGCTGGGGTCATGTACCCCCAGGGTGAATGTGGCCAATTTGGGCGATCTCATAACTAACCACTCTTTAAATCGTATCTCCTGGTCGGAGAAAAATGTGTTGAAGGCCTCCAAAGCTTCTGGCGAATGGGGGATCGAACAGTTAAATTTGTTTATGCAGATGTCACCCGATGAAATCGAGAGATGGATTAGCAATTTCTCTGGTTTACACGGTTCTTGTAAAGTACGATCAATGGTGGGGAAGGAGCCTCATGAGGTAATATATGATTGCGCAATTAGAGATAGGAAGCGTAAGCTCAGAGGTGACATTTGTTTTGTTAGAATGGGGGTGCACTCCAGAGAGGTTACAGCCTCCAAAACAAGAAAGTTGAAGGCAGATTATCAAAAATGGCTAAAAACACATGAAAAGGAAATTGGAGAGATGGCAGCATACGGTCAGAACATTATGTAGTAAAAACACCCGCAACATTTGGTCTGTAATAGGGGAGGTGAAAGGGAAGAAGATTTCTAATATGGTGAACCCTATAGGCAGTGCTGAATGGATTGCCCATATGGAATAACAGAATGTGGGGATTAACAATAAGACCTACATCCCGACCTGCTCTAAACCCCTTTACCCCACGTTCTATGTTTCCACTGCGGACCTTCAAGACAGAATTAAGGAATTAAACACCTCTCGAGCTCCAGGCCCGAATGGCCTATCTAATGTAGTGATGAAAAATAACCCTCCGTTCTGGGCCATTCTCCTCAAAATTCTGTTTGACAAAATACTGTACGAGGGGCGTATTCCTTTATCTTGGCAGGCCGCCATCATTATACCAATATTTAAAAAGGGGAACATAACTGAACCAGAGAATTATCAGCTCTTATCTATGTTGGTTTGCTGCTCTCATCCTCAAGGAATTACAAAAATGGACTGAGGGGGCGGTTATACTAGATCAATTCCAAGGGGGCTTCAGAGCCGGTTATTCTACCTCACATAATCTGTTAGTTATGAATGCGTTGAGAAGCAAGGCTCTGGTCCATGCCAACCCGCCACTATATGCTCTTTATGTAGATTTCAGGGCAGCCTTTGACTCTGTAAATCGCTCTCTTTTATGGAACAAACTGAGGAAATTGGGCTGCCCGGAACCTTTGCTATTTTACCTTGAGTTTCTTCACACCAATGATACCGTACAAGTAATGTTAGACAACCAAGGTGCTGTAACTGAACCAATCCCTCAGATGCGAGGGGTAAAGCAGGGATGTGTGACGGCCCCCACTCTTTACAACTTGTTTGTGTCCGACATACCCAAATGTCTGGTTGGAATTAACAACTGTCCCCCTAAGATAGGCACCTGCCATTGTCCCATATTGGCCTATGCGGACGATTTGGTGATCTTGGATCACACTTTCAGTGGGATCAGAAGGTCTGCTAATCAGCTAAGGCGATATGCAGAGAAAAATGAACTGATCATTAACAACAATAAAACCAACCTATTATTATATATCGCTGGTAAAGTAGCTAGGCCTCGCATGACGGTGGGTCTGATTGAAATTGAATATACTTTTACATACAAATACCTAGGTGTTGAATTTGACCACAAAGGAAATTACCTCAAATGTATCCAGGAGCGCAGAACAAAAGATGCCCAACTTACAGCACTAATTGAACAATGTGGTTTTTCAATATGGGCAGCACGTCAGTTGTATATTCAATGCTTGGCATCTATGGTCACATATAGTTTAGACCCCCTGATTAATATGAATCTAGGATGGCTACAACTTGTGGAGGGTAAGTTCTGGAGAAAAATTCTCGGCCTTCCTAAATGTATCCCTATGGCCATAATTAGGTTAGAGCTAGGTATTTCATCCCTTAAGGCCATGGTCTTAAAGAAAAGGATGGAATTTTACATCAGGTTTAACAACAGACCTACAAACAGGCTCCTCATGACCATCAAAGAGGATACTGAGGCGGGTAGACAGGTAAAACTAGAAACCCAGATTAACACTGTGTTCGAAGAAATCAATTGGTCACCTGAGTGGGGCAGGGATAATGAATATCTGTTTACCAGCAGCCTCAATTGGTCCGATGGGCAGTTGCTTCACCACTAATGGGGCAATCGCCTATTCTGAATTTTGAGATTCACCACTACCAGCAGAAGTAATTAGACCACACACCAAGGGGTGTCAGTCATTAGCCCTGAAGAAAGTGGTCCCAATTACCTCAATACCACTGAAACCGGTCGGCTTCCTTGTGACTAGATTTGAACAATAACGGATCAGAGAAATCCTTCACTCAAGTCATATTTTTTGATCCCAACACGGAAAGGGATCGTATAAATTTTACTAAAACAGTAGATTCGGAGTCTTCACCAAGAAATACATCTCCGAATCGAAAGAAATAGGAGTTGTTTTTGACTACCTCTGGTCCACACACTCCAAATGATGTTTTTTAACAAATATGACTTATGAAACAGTTTCATGAAGTCTACCTCTCGACTTATATGATTTTCTTAGTAGCTGAGAGATATTAGATCAACACCTCTAATTTTTTAATAAAGGTTGCATTCCAAAGAAGCAAAATAAAATTGTTAAGTTTTATTTGGGAAACAACATATTATGAGAAAATTCTAGAAGGATAAAGAAAAAACAGGAACTCAATACTGTGGAGTGAATCACCCACAAGAAAAAGCAATACTCGAATAGAATGTACTCAAACTAATTTGTGATATGATGATAGGGAAGATTTGAGCTACAGATCCCCCAACCAGCTTCCAATATTGTGGATACTTTTTAAACATCCATAACCAGCCGTGGCGCAGAGTGGTGCAGCAACCTTGCAGCAGCACCAGTTACGCCCCCCAACCCGCCCTGTGCACCAAAAACATCTGCACAAATCCCCTACATGGCGCAAAGGCCAGTGGACCAGTATACAGCCCTTCAACAATGAAATCATGCTAAAAATCCCACTCAGCCCTCACGCGACAACCCAATTGCGTGTAAAACTCCCTGCGAACCCCTCGGAATATGCATACCCCGCTTGCGTAAGCCCAATCACATGTAAAACTCCCTGCTCACCCCTCGGAATACACGTACCACGCTGGCACCAGCCCAATCTCATGTAAAACTCCCAGCGCACCCCTCGGAATACACGTACCCCGCTTGCGCCAGCCCAGTCGCGTGTAAAACTCCCTGCGCACCCCTCGGAATATGCATACCCCACTAACGCCAGCCCAATCGCGTGTAAAACTCCCCGCGCACCCCTCGGCATACACGTACCCCACTCATGCCAGCCCAATCGCATGTAAAACTCCCCGCACCACTCGGAATAGGCTTCCCCCCGCTGACGCCAGCCCAATCGCGTGTAAAACTCCAAGCGCACCCCTCGGAATACGCGTAACTCGCTTTCGCCAGCTCAATTGCGTTTGAAACTCCCTGCGCACCCCTAGTAAAACTCCCTGCGCACCCCTTGGAATATGAATACCCCACTCGCGCCAGCCCAATCACGTGTAAAACTCCCTGCGCACCCCTCGGAATACGCGTACCCCGCTCACGCCAGCCCAATCGCATGTAAAACTCCCTGCACAACCCTCAGAATGCATGTACCCTGCTCGCGCCAGCCCAATCGCGTGTAAAACTCCCTGCGCACCCCTCGGAATACGCGTAACCCGCTCGCAACAGCCCAATTCCGTGTGAAACTCCCAGCGCAGCCCTCAGAATACGCGTAACCCGCTCGTACCAGCGCAATTGCGTGTAAAACTCCCCGCACACCCCTCGAAATATGCGTACCGCGCTCAAGCCAGCCCAATCGTATGTAAAAGTCCCTGCGCACCCCTCGGAATATGCGTATCCCGCTCGCGCCAGCCCAATCGCGTGGAAAATGTCCCCCCTTTGGTGTGGGCTGGCTGCGGGTCATGTCAAGGGTGTTGGGTGGTCCCCTGTGGTGTGGGCTGCCTGCAGGGAGTGCACGTGGCTCCTCACCATGCGGGTGCACGATTCAGGGGGTACGCAAGTGCGCTTTTCACACGATTTGGCTGGCGCGAGTGCGGTACATGTATTCCGGGGTACGCAAGTGCGCTTTTCATGCGATTTGGCTCTGGGGTGGACCCTCTCCCCCTCCCCAGGCCCCACAGGCCACCCATCACCCCTGACCATGCCCTGCAGGCAGCCCATCACCCCTGACCATGACCCGCAGGCAGCTCATCACCCCTGACTATGCCCGCAGGCAGCCCACACCATATGGTACCACCCAACACCCCTGGCCATGCCCCGCAGGCAGCCCATCACCCCTGACTATGCCCTGCAGGCAGCCCATCACCCCTGACCATGACCCGCAGGCAGCCCATCACCCCTGACTATGCCCGCAGGCAGCCCACACCATAGGGGACCACCCAACACCCCTGGCCATGCCCCGCAGGCAGCCCATCACCCCTGGCTATGCCCCCCAGGCATGCCAACACCACAGGGAACCACCCAACACCCCTGGCCATGCCCCGCAGGCAGCCCATCACCCCTGACCAGGCCCGGCAGGCATCCCACACCACAGGGGACCACCCAACACCCCTGGCCATGCCCCACAGGCAGCCCATTACCCCGGACCATGCCCCGCAGGCAGCCCATCACCCCTGACCATGTTCCGCAGGCAGCCCATTACCCCTGACCATGACCCGCAGGCAGCCCACATGGCACCATGCACATGCAAGCCCCGACTCATATCCTTGCAACGCTATCTCGTGGCCTATTTCTCTAGTGGGTTGTCTTTATTTTGGAGTGTGTGTAAAAGGGACTTGCCTTCACATCTATACCATACCATTTAACAAATTCACCAGATAAAACTGCTGCACTCTGTAGTGATTTTGTCTGAATCGGGCATGGAACTCATTAGGATGGCTTGTTAGGTCTTGCTACCTACTTAGGCTACACATTTGGAGAACCCGGTTTCTCCTGATCAAAACATAAAAGGACTTTTTCCATAGTTTTCCACTGCACTCCTGCCACGCTGTATACCCCCTACCCCACAAGGGACAGATAACACCAGAGTGCCCTGAAGATGAAGTAGGACGTGTATGACAAAGGACAAGGGGCTATCGGGCGATGGAGTGGGACTACAAAAAGAGGGGTGAAATGTACCCGCAGTTCTCTGCATTCATACGTATGTGAGCATTTAAATGGGAACCTGGCCAGCTAAATTCTAAAGACAGCACAGCCTTCCGAGCAAGGGGTTTGTACACATAGGCAGTATATCCAGGACACTTACTGGCCTTATGAGTAATCTGCCAATTCGTTTACCTAAATACTCTTATTTTAATCTAATTTTCCCCAATTGACCAATATTCCAGTGGTCTCTAAATCCAATCCTTGAGTACCGCCCAGGAGATTTTCAGAATAACCAATCACTATGTAAATAACTTCAATTTAGATACACCTTTATTTAAATATATTTTGTGTGGATATCCTGAAAACATGGAGTGGATTTGGTTCTTCGAGACTAAACTTGGAAACCCTCTAACCACAGTCTGGATCCTTCGAAAATCACTCTTCCATGTGCCTCATTTAATTTATAGGTCTGATAAAATAGGAAGCTACAGGGCATGGGGACTGTACGAAATTACACTGAAAGCAGAACTGTTAGTTATACAAATTAAGCGAACCAGAATAAAGTCTGTCAAAAGGGATTCCAAAATGATAACATTTTTTAATGCTTTTCAGAATTTGTGTGTATTTGAAGGAAACCTCACAACCAGAAGGGCTTGGTGTACAGGAAATGTGTAAGATTTCCCAAAAGACTGGAAGGGTTGAGTCAAAGGGCCTCATTACGAGGTGGGCGGAATGGGTTTAACGGCACCGGTAATGGTCAGATCAGACGTCCTTTGCGGGTCCCGCAAGGGGACCAGGGAGCTAATAACGGGCCAATTATTAACTGGCCCGTTATTAGCTCCCTCCCCATTCCTATTGAGCCCTATGGGGGCTCGAATGGGAATGGGGATGGGTATTTTGAATGAGGAATTACCGGGTCCTCCAAGATTGGAATAGCCCAGTAATTCCTCATTCAAGGAACCCAGACCCGGTTTTGGAGGCAGCCATGGCGCTAATAGCACCACAGCTACCTCCAAACTCGTAATGAGTCCCAAGGTCAGCTGCATGTCAGGTGGGAAATGTACAGGTAGAATGGGGAAAGATGCCAACCTACCAAAAGCACGGACATGAATGCTGGAGGATTTCTCGAAGACGCCTGCGTTGGGTCTCAGGTCGAGGCGGGCCAGGCAGGTGTACTCCGCTCTATGGTCCTCGCGTTGTGCAGTGATGCTGCGGGTCATGGTGACGGGGCCATTACCAGTGATGGGGCTGTTGTAGGATTCTGTGTAGAGTATGTCGTTCCCTCTTCTGATGAGTAGGGTGAGATACTTCTTGGGAGCGATGTTCCGTACTCCACAGGTGATGTTGTAGGCACGCCCCACCTCCATCACCTTGGACAAGTCAATACTCACATAGTCAGGGGGCTCTGGAAGACAACCAGAAGAGTTCATTAGGGCATTGTGACTGAATCCTCCTAAAAACCGACCTAAACTCCAATTCCCAGATTCTACATGCCATAATGTACGGTCTAGTGCCTAATCTTTAGGTTCACTACCTTATGTGTTTTTGCGCAAATGAACACATAACAAAATATCAAATAATATCAAAGAATGAGAAACAGTGGTTAGCAGGATAAACTAATGATCATTTTGCACCCTTAGTAGAACGTTCTGTTTCTCTTTGCCAATCCAGAACTAGGATTCCAGACAAATTCAGGCAATATTAACCACTAGGTTCTCGGAATCCTTGTTCCGCACCGGCTGGGTAAAGAGAATAGGGTGACCCGATTGCCAAAATGTAAAATCGTGACCGGCTGCAAAACATAAAAGTAGGATTCTCTATAGGAATCTGACAGTAAACACTTTCCATTTCCAGTCCTGCTGCTGGATATAAACTGTGCACATTTGACTGTGATTGCAAACCTGTTAAAAACGAATGTAGCCCGTGGCCCCATGGTGACCGGCTATTGTGGCTACATGCTTGTCCTCTGAGGGAATACCTAGAAATAAAGACACAGACATCGGGGTAATAAAGGTTTTAATAAATGTGTAGTGTGTTTATTTCTTTATGTGTCCTGTGTGCGCATGTGTTTCTTGGCGTAAACCATCCAGTCTACCTGGAGCTGGATGGAATACTGAAAGAAAAGAAAAAGAAAGGAAAAATAGAAAAGAACTCCCCTGCCCAAGATTGGGCTGGGCAGGGGAGAGAAAAAAAGAATCCAGTGGGATTTGACAAAAAAGACAACTGGAAAGGACAGTTTCAGAACAGAGAAACAGAGAAAGCCTAACCTGGTGGAAACGGGGGGTCGCTGCCTTGAGCACCCACTATGACCCAAATCCATCTTATAGTGAAGGTGTCATGTGTGGAGCATCCCAGATATTGATCCCAGATGGACCGAGCTGATATGCCAGCGGCCTGTCAACCTGCCTGGGGCCAGAACGGACCAGTGATATTCAGGGCCCAGGCAGCGTGTCAGGGTCTGCCTGGGCCTATAAAGAACAGTCCGGCCGGGACTGCGTCTGGGAGCGGCCCAGACCAGAATGCCCGGCCGTGCCCCCAAAAGGCCGCTTCGTGTCCAGTGAGACAGGCCCGTCATTTAAGTTCTCCCGGTCTGCGTATGCAAGGAGCATCCCAGGAGCTGAAGTGGAGAGAGTGCAGTAAAGTCCGCTCCACCCAGGAGGTTGGAGTGGTGAATAATAAGTTTTGGGTTGGCCTCGACGCCCAACCTGGGTGAAGAGGTGGCAGAAGCCCCAGTTTGCTCCGTTGAGTGACCCGGGTGAAGAACAACCTGGGCTGCCCAGCAGATGTCGGGTTCCCACTAAGTATCTTAGCTAGGAGGAAGGTCCGGGTACAGAAGGATTGTGTGAGGCGTAGGAGAGGTGCTGGGTTCAAAGCCTATTGTTGAGTTTGGGATGTTGGACAAGTATTCCTTTTCCTTAACATTCCCTTTGCCAATTCAAGATGATCATGGCCATGCCAGTCAGCAATGATTGGATCAGAAGTTATTGTGAGGTACTTTGGAATCTTGAATAAAATTCTAAACTGCCTTTCATTCCAGCTTTGAGTCAAGAAGGTCACAGCAACCAGAGTTCCTGAGTAAAGTTGAGATAAGCAGAGGAAAAGACTTCTAGAGACTTTAAAAACTGAGGGGGGGTCATTACAAATACTGCGTTCCGGAAATAAGGGTGCCGGAAGGAACGTACGGCACCCTTTCGGGACTGCCGTACTACAACTGTGCCTGCTGGCGCGCTCGCGCACCGCAGGTCTGACCTGCCAGGCGCGTAGGCCCGATAGGCACAGTTGTCATCGAAGCACCGGCACCGTTACTAACGGTGCCGGTGCTTCCAAGTCCCCCTGCCCATGGAGTCCAATCGGACTCCATGGGAATGGGAACTAACATGTTTAGCCTGATATCCCAGGACGCCGAGACTTGTAATGTACCAGTGGCACCGGGATCTCAGGTGGCAGAAAGGGTGTTAGTGTCCGACGGCAATCCCCCGGTAGCACCAGCGGTTACTGCCGGACTTGTAATGGCCCCCTGAGAAGCAAGATTTACCAGACTTCCACTCATGCCAGTAAATTCAGATTAGAGCTGTTTTTCATGTTTGAACAATTTCTTAAAACAATATAGATGTTAAATTGTTGAAAGTTTAAGATTTATTAACCAGTTCATGATAAGAGAAAATGATACTTCGGAAGGTGTTTAATGGAACAGCTTGGTTAAAGTGAATACAAGCAGTAATAAAGTGTGGGGCTGCGCGCCTGAAAAAGAACTGTGTGCAAGGTCCATGTAGTAATAATAATGAAGCTGGAGTACAAGAGTGTGGAGCCCGTTGCGGGCCAGCTAGAAAAAACAGAACCTGTCAAGGTGAGCGCGCGTCCCCAGGAAGTGTTTTTTTCCTTTCAGCTACACGTTTTGTGGACGCTAGTGAGCGCGCTCTCGTGAGCTGTGCATCGCTTTCTCGACCGCAGCCTCTTCAGGAGACGACACGCCGCAGATGCTATAGTGCGCAGATTAACTGAAGCATCGGTTTCAGAGGCGCTCTTCAGCGGAGCGAAGATAATGCGGGTGAGGACGGGGTAGCAGTGCTGGTAGCTTTCCAATCTGACGCCATCAATAAAGTGAGAACATAGCTCTCAACCATTTCTGTTGCAAAGGCGGGTGAAAACACATGATTTTATTTTTGGCGGGTGAGACGCCCATTGAAATGAATGGGCGTGCAGGAGGATTGGCGGGTGAGTCAGCTCTTTACAAGGTGGGTGACACCGGAAAAAGCGTGTGAGTTCAGGGCTATGCGAGAAAAGAACCAGCGTACCATGCATTTGGTAATAGATGTTATGTTCTGGCCGGACAGTGTTGCCCGGCGGACCCGGCGTGGGGCCCTGCAGGGCAGGCCCTCAGCCAGCTAAACAGCGCCAGCATGGCACTGGTAATAAGGCACAGAATACCGGATTCAGTTACTTCCAGGCCTAATGAGCGGGAGGCTGTCCATTCTTTTTATTGATGCAAGTCACGTGGTCAGTGCCACGAGACACAAGCACGAGTCCTGGGAGATACCATGCTCCCAGGGGGGTGACACACCGCACTCCTCTTTTTCCATGGCGAACCAACAAATGACAGACTTCCCTGGACATCAACACTAATTACATTACTAACCTCAACACTTATGATTATAGGTGCGAACAAGAATCACCTACATCTACATTTAGATTATAATATACCCATAGTCAAGGTTGGTGGCACATTGGGGATTTTACCACATTATCAAAGGGCCCTTTATTTACCTGGGTGAGTGTGAAACCTAAAACCACTGAAAAACACCAGTGAGAACTCCTGGCCCCACATAAAGCATGTCCACGCATACGAATGTTCACAGTTTCACATTGCCCATTGACTGGGCCATTTTAAGCAAGTCCATATTTGCAGGCTTCCAGCCTTCATGGGATGTCTACCGAGTCCATTTTACGCACTAGTGGTGTTGCGGGAAACCAATTCATACCTTCACCAGTCTCCGTTCAGGATGGTCACCACAGTTCAGGGGCCGACAAAGCCACTCCTGGTGGAGGCCCAGGAGTCACATCGGCCTAGTCCATATCCAGCGGAGGCAACCAGTGGTAAGATGCTGGTGGCGGAACGACAGGCCACTCCTTACACTTCCCTTTCCACCTGGGGGCTGCTGGCAGGTAGATACAGATGGCATGGTGTCTGTGCCACAGGCCTAGGCGGTCGCACAAGCATTAATGCGAGCTGCAGCCCCCCTTTCCATTCTTCCTTGTTTTTTTCTCCCTTGTAGACAGTCACCACAACTGGGCCCGGGAACTTCAACAAGCCATAAGGCCATTTGCCCACACAGATTGCTTCCCCATACACTGCTGATGCTGCAGTGGCGTTGTTTTCACTTTTGGCCACCTGATCATGTCCTTCCAACTCCACGCGGATGGCCCCAGGTCTACAGAGGGCTTTGCACACTCCCTCCTTCATGCCCAGCGTGGAGCGCTGTTGTGAAGCGCTTCACTTTCCATTTTGCTCCGGAGCCCATCAGCGTTCCATGCCCAGCAGCGCGGGATCAGGATTGCACTGCGGGGCCTCTCTTATGAGAGCTCCGATGTCCACCTTTCCAGCTCACCGCCGGCTTGGCCTGGGATCTACAGGGGGCCAATCGCATGGCACACTTAGGACGCTCACCGCATTCATAGCCCGGGTCTTATCCTTACTCCGACGATGAGCTCATCAGCAGTTCCTTTTTTTTCCTCCAAACTCTGACTCGGAGCACTGCCATAGTCACCGCCTGGTGGCCCGGGTTGTTTGGAGGGTATTTATCCTTTCCTCCACAAGATGGGAGTGCTGCAGCGCAGCTCTCCATAACGCAGCTCAGGCCGCTTAGCTTTCTTCTCCTTCAGGCCGCGGATGCACCGCCAGGCGGCCCGAACCTCCTCGGGCCACCCTCACTCTATTTGCGGGTGACGACACTGCTTCCTCATATTCCTAGCCAACGCTGCTACCTTGCACTGGAGCGGCCACTCGGCAGCCTGCACCATGAGAGGCACGGGGGCCCAGGCCACCTTCATTGTCGTGTGGCGGACACCACACTCCTTCTTTCCTCACAGTGAACACATCGCAACTCAGCATGGGGGCTCTCACTCCTCGTCGCCATTCTTATGTCCTGGCCTGGGGAAACCCAAGCCATGCAAACCAAGACTGGGGACACCCAGCAGACATGGAGACTGCGATCATGTAGTCAGGTTCCAGGTAGGGGTCACCCTGCCTATGTCGGGATCACCCGACATGACATCAATGCTGGGGGCACCCAGCTGACGGCTCCAGTCCGCGAGCACACAGGCTCCTCCATGGCCTGGGTGCACCCAGGCCTACCTTAGAAGACCACGCCGGCATTGCCCAGCAGGGGCACCGGCTCCCATAAGCAGAGTGGTCCAGCAGGGGCTCTACAGGCATGGCAAACAGCAATGAGGGACAGCGTTTGCCCATCAGGCACACTGTCTTGGTGGAGGGCCCTGTAGGGCAGGGATATATTTCCTTTATCTATTTGGTTGTCCATTTGTGTCTTCAGGTCTATTAAGGCAGTTTCTGTAACATGTCTGGGTCTAAACCCTGATTGCCATAGGCCTAGACGATTGTCAGCTTCTAGGTGAGCCTGAATCGGAAGATATGCAGTTTGGTCTAGAATTTTCAGCAAAAAAGGTACAGTAGTAATGGGACGGTAGTTAGTGGCAATGTTTTGGGCCAGGTTGGGTTTTTTCAGTAGATGAAGTACCCTTGCGTCTTTTAGATTAGTTGGGACCGTACAGGTTCTGAAAGAGTTGTTAATGGAGGTGGTTATGAAAAGGGCCAAATCTCTCGCTGCCTCCTGAATGATATTAGGCGGGCAGATGTCTCCCTTGCATCTGGAGGGTTTGAGGCTGGTGATTAGATTTTAAACCTCATTAACCGAGAGGGGAGTGAATTAGAATTGGCTGCAAGGATTTGCTGAGGAGGGCTGAGTTTGGTGTTCTAATGGTTCAGTAGAGATATTAACTTTTTTATTTTCTATTTTGGCTTGGAGCATGAATATTTTTTTGAGAAGGGCGTCTTGTATTTTGGTGCAGCAGATTTTGTCTTTAGTGCAAGTTTCGATGGGTGGTACATGGGTGGTACATGTGATTCATGCTCCCTAAGGATAGTGAATAGTTCCCTAGAGCCGGAATTGGCGTTGGAGATTTTGTTGTTGTAGGTCTCACTTTTGGAATGGAGGTTAGCTTTTAGGAAGGCGTCTTTATTTGAGCTTGTAGGATGGTTTTTCCATGAGGTTTCTGCATGTCTTTTGGAGTCTCGTAGTGATTTTAGACTAGCTGTGAACCACGAGTTCAGGCGCGCCCGAGGCTTGGCTTTGCACATCTTCAAAGGTGCTATTGATTCAGTGGTGTGGCTGAGAGTTCAGTTATATAAATCAACTAGTGTTGATGGGTCGGTGCTAGTGTTACTGTAGTTCAAGATGGGTTTTATTAGAGGCAGTAGATTTTCTACTGTGATATTTTCATTATTTCTGGAAAGGGTGGGTGATGCCAGAACTCTGGTGAGGTTAGGTAGGGTGCTGGCCTGCAGGTTGAATGAGATAAAATGATGGTCCAACCAGGCACATGGAGTGTTAGCGAGAATCGAGGTCTAGGATTCTACCTATGATGTGAGTAGGTATAGAGCTACGGTGGGAGAAACCAAGTTCTGAAATTGAGTTGGCTACAGAAGTGGCGGCCTTATCAGTAGTATCTTGGAAGCCTAGGTTGATGTCCCCCAGCAGCAGGATTTGGGATCCAGGTTTGGTGTCGGCAGAGAGGAGTAATGAGATATCTTCCTCAAATCTGGCTACAGGGCCTGGGGGTCTATACAACAGGTAGATTTTTAGAGTATGTGTATCAGAGAGAGGGAGCTTCATGGATAGAAGTTCAGCTCATGGGAAATGTCCTTTAGACACGGCTCTAAGGCCAAGATGATTTTTAGAGATAACAGCGACTCCTCCGCCTTTGTAGGGTTCTCTGTCTTCTTTGCTAATGGTGTAATTCTCTGGAATGGCTAAGGAGAGAGACGAGCCTCCAGCAGCATGGAGCCAAGTCTCCGTAATGGCTAAGAAGTCTAGGTCGTTAGATGTAATGAGGTCGGCAATGTCTAAGGCATGTGCTGTTAGGGACCTTGCATTGATAAGGGTTCCCTTGATATTCTTGGGCTTGTTGGATGGTGGTACGGTATTGGTTTGGAGGGTCGAGGTGGTAGTAGGTATGATGCGAGGAGATTGTGCGGTCTTAGTCTTATTACGTAGAGGTTTAGAGTATGATTTCTCCCTAGGTAAGTGGAATAGTGGGTGCGGCTGTTGGATTCTAGGTCCTAGTCTCAGGTTCCTTGTTATTGTAGAGCAAGGTTGGTTGGGCACAGATGGTGAGGGGTATCTCTGGATCCATTGGATGGGGCTAAGTGTGTTAGCCAGGTTAGTTTAGGTGGAGACTAGGGTGTTTGGTATAGTACGGTGAACTAGCCATGGAGGCAGAAATTTAATCGGTGCTATAGTGTCCTGATGGGATAGTGACGTGGACATCCTAAGGGAGATGCTCCACTTGCTAGGTGCAGAGAAGCAGGTTGTAGGGTCATAGGTTTCTCAATTCTAGTTAAATTACTTGGGTCAGGAGGGAACATGGTGAATAATAAGGCTGTTCTGATTGTGATCCAATAGTGCATAGGAATGGTCTTCTTTATAGGCATGGCTAGCAGGCAGTAAATGGAAGGCTAACGGTTGTTATTAGAGATGGGTCATAAGGCAGCAGTGCCTCCATTATACTAAGAGCATCAGATAATACAATGATACAATGGTCAAAGGTGTGTACTGTTAATATTGGGTAGCCCAGTGACACCTGCGACAAGATACGACAATCAGGCAAATGCTGTGATTCGAGTGGGGTCAATGAGGGCACATGGTGCAGAATGCAACATACAGGTGGCAATATTACACTAGGCATGGCAAATATTACCTTAGGTTCATCAAAAGGGGCATAGGGCAAATAGCATTGAGTGAAAGGTGGTTTGGAGTGATGGTTGGCACCTGAGGCAACAATTAGTAGATATAATCATAATAAATAATAATTTTGCATTTACATAGCATTACGAACCCTCGGGCATCTGAGCACTGCTTATTATTTCCCACGGTGTGTGGTGCTTATTTAATGACCTTGGAAGGATGAATGGCTGAGCTTGGGATTCGAACCTGTGTCAACAGGCTCTGCACAGATGTTAAAGCGCGTTCTACTCGCTGTGCTATGTATAGGTACTGGGGCAGTTGCGTGATAAAGGTGCATAGAGTAGGCGGGCGCCGATCTCAGACGGGTCCACTGGCTGGTCGGGCCGAACGTGCGAAGATTCCAAGTCTCAATAGGTCGGTGCTCAGGTCTGAGTGGGTGGTAGGCTCAATATGATCGGACTGGTGGTATATTGGAAGGAGGTAGTGGTAGGAGATAGTCAATTGTGGCAGGGGAATGAACGTATGCACACCAATGATAAAAGTGGACTTGGCGCTAGTGGCGAAAGGTCAGGTTTCCATCTATTATGGGGCGATACCCATAGGTATGGCAGAGGCAGTTAGGGATACTATGTATATTTCAGTGGGAGATAGACAAGGTGCAGAAGTTTTCCAACTTCCGTTTGGATGAAAGGGACGTGGCCCATGAACCCGTGGTCACCACGGACAGCCACAGGCATGGCCTTGTGTGTGGGCCTTCGGTGGGGGGCCGGCGTTCACCTGCCGGCTCCCAATTGAGTGAAATAAACAGTAACTTGTGGCCAATCACGGCTGTTACCACAGACAAAGGGAAGTAGGCACTTGGATGTGTAGAGGCAGTGCAGCCATTTTGGAATAATCTTTTACCATTGCAGCAATGTGGGCATGGAGGTAGAGCAGTCGATGTACAGCGGTACTGCTTGTTTAGTATAATTTGCAATAAAGCGACGGCCAGCAGCATAAAAGTAGAGCTTGCTGAACGCGACTCCAATCGTGTAAATATTTTGCTAGTATATCTTCTCAATCAAGCGGATGCTCTGTGAGTAGCCCCGGTGGGCTTACCTTTCAGGCAGATGATGCTGGGGGCCATCTGAGGGTCTCACTGGAGGCAGCGAATCGGTGCCCACAGCTTCCATGTGGGGTGTATTCAGTTGGGAGGAATTCAACTATCCGCAGGGGGAAGGTGCACTCGCCTGAGCTTTTTTTGAAGTTTCATAATGAAAATAAACAATGGGAGATCAACCACCATAAATGTGTGGGGCTAATCCGCACACATTTTCTTCTGCTCACCGCACAACAAACACAAAGTCATGTATACTACGGAGGGACACAGGCTACAAGCACAGTCCTCCATGTCATATTTAGCTGGAATGTGACAGCCACGGTTACATCAAAGCATCTCAGGAAGGGGGAAGGCAACACCGCCCTCCGGCCATGGCTAGCCTAATTAAAATATCAAAGGCTCCATGGATCCGCCCTCTCTATTGTCTTGGTTCTGCTGGTGGCACCGCTTTACCCCAGCTCGAGTAGTCATGCCAATAAACAGCAGATTAATGCAACACAAATTACTCGTACCCACACTGGCAATATTAATTGCACTATTAATGATAGCTCTATCACCAACTACAAATAGCCATCAGTATATCCACTACGGCAAAAAGATGACAACAGCTTCTCACCTCCCTAAACCCTCCAAAATCTGCTCCCAGGGCTCATTTATCCAGCTAGGACCAGGCCTATCACGCCTATTCTGCCCTAGACATTACCCCTTACCTTGCCCTATACCACTCCTTCCCACAACTCCAGCATTCACCTCAACAGCATTAACCACCCACACAACACGCACGTCCAAGCCCGTACTAGGCATAGCCCACCGCCTCCGACTCACCTCCAGAACTCATACCTCAAACCCTCACACTAAATCTATACTAGGAACACCAAGAACCATCAGGCTATCCTCCCGCACCTTCAAGAACACCACCTCTCACAATACCTCCAGAGATACCCTCAGTCACCAACTGGTGAATGCCCAAATAATTAACAGGCCGAGTGATCAGATACAGGCCAAATCCACACCTAGTACCAAACACCAAACCACCCACAACCACACACTTTATCAACCCCCCATTCCCTACCACTACAGACTACTCCTCCCAGCTGCCCACCACCTAACCCCAAACTACTAAAAGGTGCCCTACTCAACGTTAGATCACTAGGCGCACACGCCATAGACACCCATGACCTGATCCTCAAACACAAATTAGACTTTATCGCAATAGTTGAAACCTGGCTCCATGCAGCATCAGGCCCATTGTTCACATTAGCTATACCTTCCGAATACTAGATACTCAGAGCAGATCGACAGGAAACTAGCGGTGGCGGAGTCGCTATCATTTTCAAAACATCTCTCAAATTCAGAGAATGTAAGACAGAAACATTACCCTAATAGTGTATAGAACTCCCAGTATCAGCAACAACCCAGACATTGTACTGCCCCACTCATCAAACCCAGCACTAAATGCATCCTTCTAGGAGATATCAATTTGGGTTTTAATGACCAACTCGATTACAGAGCTACATCCTTCCATAATGCTTTTCTAGAAACGCAATTCAAGCAAATTGTCAATGCCCCAACCCACATAAAAGGACGTATCCTTGATTGGATCCTAACACTCAACATTACAGCCCTCCTGCAAGACATCATGGAACTCTCTTGGACAGATCACTCCCTCATCAGATTTGAAATCATCACAATGAAGGACCCCACTCACCTCCACACTTCCCACCATTATGAGAAATGCTAGGAAACCCACCCCAGAAAACCTTACGCCACTACTAAACAAACTATTAAACACCCAACCATCCTCCCTGCATAACCCAGATGAAATCTTGGCACATTACAACTCC
Organism: Ambystoma mexicanum; assembly: GCF_040938575.1. Lineage (NCBI taxonomy): Eukaryota > Metazoa > Chordata > Amphibia > Caudata > Ambystomatidae > Ambystoma > Ambystoma mexicanum. The sequence continues at coordinate 1,204,418,155 of NC_090926.1, read as the reverse complement.
TGCCTCAAGCTATCCATTGATGAAATAGCACCACTCAGATCCAAATGCCCGTAAACACAAGCACAACAATTCCTGGTTCAACAATGACCATATTGAATTAAGAAGGAAAAAAAGAGCCCTAGAACACTTATTTAGAAAAAATTCCCACCATGAAACAAAAAAAGATTTACAACGAATCTCCAAACTATACAAGAAGGAAGTATATATAAAGCGAACTCCCTTAATACACGTATCGCTAATGCCTCCTCGGACAGTAGGGAACTATTCGCCATTATTAAAGAACTGGAAACTCCCCTCCAACCTCCCAGTACATGGTAGTAAATAAAGCATGGTACTCTACCATCCAAGACGCATTAGCCGCCAAAATTAGCACACTGCAAAACAAAATTGAATCACAAAGGAAAATACTAGGTACCTCCACTAAGATAACTCCACCGGCACCTACCATCCCCACTAATAATCCACCTGAATTCCATTTCGCACCAGTAACTACATGTCACTCGCCGTCCTGTTTGGCGTTTTTATCCGCGTTGGCGGTTACGCGCTGGTAGGACGTGCGGAGGTTCCGCTACGTGATTTTCTGTTACGCACCCTGCGGTCTAGTGGTTTTTCAACATGGCGCCGCTGGCGAGTATTTCTTTCTTTCTCTCCCAGCGATCGCCGCGTTGCAACCCCACTTCATTGCGCTAGCTCGCTTCCTTTGGGTTAACACGCTAGTTTTCCAGCCTCGACCGCTTCGGTCTCTTCTCTCTACCTTCGGTCCGCCTGCCTTGGACTGCCTCTCCGCCTCTCTACTTTCCTGCCTTACCTCCTCTCCCTACCCTCTTGTTTTGTTTCTCTCTCTCGGATTGCCGTCCTCCGCGTCCATTCCGCCCTTTCTGCCTTACCTTCGGCTGCACTTTCTATCTGCGGCCCTAGTTTACAGTTGGAGTTTCTCTCCCGGCTGGTTCTCCAGTGCCTTCCTTCCACTCCGGGTTCTTCTCTACGTTGGAGCTCCGTCTTCACCTGTTTTCAGCAGCTTCCTGCCACAAGAACGCCATTACCACTCCTGGCTCCGGATCCCCTCCAGCCGCCACACTCCTTGAAGGGTTTTTTCTGCCTTAATTGGCTTTTTCCCTTCGCTTTGTCTGGACTCGGGAAGGGGGCCCCAGGTTTGCTATACTTTAGCGTTCACTGTGGCTTCCTCTCGAGACAGATACATTCTACATAAAAAGGAGAAGGATTATCTATCTCACCGACAACTGCAACTGGAGGATTTTGAATCAGGTGAGGAGAGTGGGGAGGAACGGGAATTAGCGGAATCTTCCATTTCGGACAGATTGCAACGCCAACCAGAAGAAATGTCGGCAGAAGATCAAATACAAGAACTATGGAAGGCTGTCCAGGGATTATCCCAAGAGTTACAAAATGTGAAGGCAGAGAATGTGGTCTTGAAACAGATGATTACTGCCCGTGAACCTCAATCCCCAGAACTCCCCGTTATGGCTCTTTCGGCTGGGAAGTTCGATGGAACTCCTAAAAAAGTAAAGGAATTTTTGGAGGCCTGTTTAGTATATTTCACTTTCAGGCCCCGGCTTTTTGCTACCGACCAGACTAAGATCGGATTCATGATATCTAACATGACCGGCAATGCCCTGGCATGGGCTACTCCGCTGGTTACCGGATCTAATCCCATCCTACATGATTTTGCGGGTTTTCAGACCCTGTTGCAGCAAACCTTTGAGAGACCCGAACTGACCTACACTGCCTGCGAAGACCTGCTGGATATCCGTCAAGGGTCATCGGATGTTCTATCGTACATTTCAGAATTCAAGAGATTGGCTTCGGGTGCTGGGTGGTCTGAACAGGCACAATTTGCCATATTCCGGCGAGGCCTCAAGGAAGAAATCAAAGACGAACTCGCCAGATCTACCAGACAACCTTCTTTTTCTGATTTACTTTCCGCAGCCTTACAGATTGAATATAGACTGCAGGAGCGACGGTCAGAACGCCGTAAACAACGAACTACTGATCATATTTCTGATTCCGCCCCGTCCTCTATCTCCTCCTCTCCTTCCCACACCTCAGATGAACCCATGCAGATTGGATCTACAAGAGGACCTCTTTCTACTGCAGAAAGAAGAAGAAGGAAGGAAAAGGGTCTATGTGCCTATTGTGGGTCGGATCAACATCTCCTGAAGGAATGTTCTGTTCTTCCTCAGAAACGTCAGGGAAACGGTTTCCCTCGGCGCCAGTAGGGACCTGGTTCCGAGGGGCTTCGGACTCATTCACCAGTCCCTATGTTTCTCTCTCAATTTCGGCTCCTTACATCCCCGAGGATTCCAGGCTTATGGTTCTACCCGTTACTATCAAGTTCAACGGCAGAGCGGTTGAGTGCCTCGCGCTTCTGGACTGCGGGGCCGCCGGAAATTTTGTCGACGTCATCTGGACAAAAAGAATGGGTCTTCGCACCTTACCTCGTAAAGAAGATCAAAAGGTTGAAGGGGTCGATGGTTCTCCTCTTTCTTCAGGACCCATAACTCACACCACTGAAGATCTATCGGTGACCATATTTCAACATACCGAGACTATCCGGTTCGACATTATTCGAGCTGCCCATTTTCCGGTTATTCTTGGCATCACATGGCTCAGGAAGCATAATCCCCATGTCAATTGGGCGGATAACCAACTACAGTTTTGTTCCTCCTATTGCAAACTCAACTGTTTTTCTGACGACGGTCTTCCTCAGGTTGTTACGGGGTCTACTACACAGCTGTCTGGGGTTCATGCTCTACCCCTATACTGTTCCCCATACTTGGAGGTGTTTGTCGAGAAAAAACCAGCGACTTTACCTCCCCATAGACCAGAAGATTGTACCATAGACTTAGAACCAAATGCATTGGTTCCCTTCTGTAGGATGTTCTCTTTAACTCAAGCAGAAAGAAAGGTTCTAAGAGATTATCTTGATGCCAATGTTCAGAATGGGCTCATTCAATCTTCTAAATCTCCTGCCGGAGCTTCTTTGTTCTTTGTTAAAAAGAGGGACTCTACTGACTTGCGTCCTTGTATCGATTACCGGGGTCTCAACAAGGTTACCATCCGGGATCGGTATCCTATGCCTTTAATTCATGAGATCATCGAAGCTGTTCAAGGCGCACATTGGTTCACTAAATTAGACCTCAGAAACGCTTATCATCTGTTACGCATCGCCAAAGGAGACGAATGGAAGACCGCTTTTCGCACTCCTTTTGGCTTATTTGAGTACCGCGTCATGCCTTTTGGTTTGGTTAATGCTCCTGCTGTTTTTCAACGGTTTATGGATCGGATGTTTTCAGACTTATTGTCTGTCTCCATGATCATATACCTGGACGACATTCTGATATTTTCCGGCACTCTAGAGGATCACAAAATTCATGTACAAAGGGTTCTGGGAAGACTTAAAGACAACCAACTTCTTGTCAAACCAGAGAAATGTATTTTTGCGGCTACCTCAGTGCCCTATTTAGGGTATCACCTTTCTGAAAGAGGTATCGCCATGGATCCCAGCAAAGTATCAGCTATTCTGGACTGGCCTTCTCCTACTTCGATCAAGGAGGTCCAAAGGTTTCTAGGACTCTCTAATTTCTATCGCTCATTCATCTCAAACTTTTCTGAAGTTGTTCTCCCTATTACTTCTTTACTCAAGAAGACCAACAATCCCTTTAGCTGGACTTCGGAAGCAGAACAGAGCTTTCACAATCTCAAGAACCTCTTTTGTACTGCTCCCATTTTGCGCCATCCCGACCAGAATAGACAGTTCCTTGTCGAAACTGATGCCTCGGCCATGGCCATTGGAGCGGTGCTGCTACAAGTTTTCGAGGAACGAGAGCACCCCATTTGCTACCTATCCAAGACGTTGAATCCCAGCCAACTCAACTACTCCGTACTGGAAAAAGAATTGCTGGCCATAAAACAAGCTTGTGAGACCTGGCGACATCTATTGATGGGAGCAAGGCAGACCGTTATCATCAGAACGGACCATAAGAATCTCAAGGTCCTTCAGAATATGGAATGTGTCAACTCCAGGCAGGCTCGCTGGGCATATTTCTTTGCTCAATACGATCTGCAAATTACCTACTTGCCTGGTTCAAACAATACTCTTGCGGATGCTCTCTCTCGGAAGGGTCCCATAGGCGAAGAAAAAAGACATACCCCAGAGCCGATGTTCCACAGGAATAGGATCTTAACAGTTGCTAAAACCTTTTTGGAAGAGGTTCGTGCTGGTGTTGCTTCGGAAGGGATTGTTCCACTACTCAGAGGAGAGAGATCCTACAGCAAGAAGGAGGGTCTGCTATTCCTCCACCACCGCTTATACATACCTTCCGGTCCACTACGTCTGAAGATCATAAACTGGTGTCATGATTCACTCACTGCAGGTCATCGAGGGAAGCTTAATACTACTGAATCTGTCGCTCGTTCTTTTTTTTGGCCGGAACTCAAAAAGGATGTAGAGGATTACATACTCAGTTGTCCGGTTTGTGCCATGACGAAGTCCATCACTGGCAAACCCTTGGGTCTTCTCACCCAACCTGAGGTACCCTCTCGCCCTTGGGGCTTGCTTTCTACGGATTTCATTGTGGAACTTCCTGTTTCCAACTCCTGCTCATGTATTATGGTTACAGTTGACACCATGACTAAATTGGCTCACTTTTCCCCATTGCCTGGTCTTCCCACCGCTACCGAGATGGCTGAGGTTTTCGCCCAGGATATCTTCCGTCTCCATGGTCTTCCTGACAAGATCATCTCGGATCGTGGCAGCCAATTCATTTCTAAGTTTTGGAAGGCTCTTTGTTCTCGTCTTGGTATGGAACGTGCTCTGTCGTCTGGGTTCCACCCTCAGACCAACGGTCAAACTGAGCGTCTTAACGCCACATTGGAACAGTACCTTAGGTGCTACAGCAATCGTCTTCAGGACAATTGGGTATCTTTGCTCCCTACGGCAGAGTTTACTTATAATAACTCATTTCATACAGCCATTGGACTCTCTCCTTTCTTTTGCACCTATGGAGTACACCCAAGATCTCTTCTTCCCTACATTCCGTCGCCCACCAATTCCCCGACGGCTGAAGAGGTACTGCAGTCTATTTCTGATGCACACGTCACTGCCAAAAGATGTTTGGAAAAGAGTCGTCAATACAACAAAACCCAAGCGGACAAACATCGTAGGCCTTGCCCTGAATGGAAGGAAGGGGACAAGGTCTGGTTGTCCACCAGGTTCTTGCCGCGATGGGTTCACCCTTCCAAACTCTCTCCTCGCTTTTTGGGTCCTTTTCCCATACTTTCCAAAATAAATCCTGTTTCCTTTCGACTTAAACTACCTTCTTACCTCCACCGCATTCATCCTGTCTTCCATGCCTCTCTTCTCAAGCCTTTCATTCCGGACGTCCACCAGAGAGCTGTTCCCGATCAGCCCTTTCCTCAGGTGGATTCCTCCATGGAATATGAAGTATCTGCTTTACGCGACTCCCGCCACTACCGTGGTCAGTTGGAGTATTTGGTGTCCTGGAAGGGTTACCCTAGGTCGGAGGACTCGTGGGAACCAGCTTCCAACATTCATGCCCCTCGGTTGTTGGCTCAATTTCATGCCCGTTTCCCCTTTAAGCCGGGGGTCCTACGCTCTAGGAGGGGGCATACTGTCACTCGCCGTCCTGTTTGGCGTTTGTATCCGCGTTGGCGGTTACGCGCTGGTAGGACGTGCGGAGGTTCCGCTACGTGATTTTCTGTTACGCACCCTGCGGTCTAGTGGTTTTTCAACATGGCGCCGCTGGCGAGTATTTCTTTCTTTCTCTCCCAGCGATCGCCGCGTTGCAACCCCACTTCATTGCGCTAGCTCGCTTCCTTTGGGTTAACACGCTAGTTTTCCAGCCTCGACCGCTTCGGTCTCTTCTCTCTACCTTCGGTCCGCCTGCCTTGGACTGCCTCTCCGCCTCTCTACTTTCCTGCCTTACCTCCTCTCCCTACCCTCTTGTTTTGTTTCTCTCTCTCGGATTGCCGTCCTCCGCGTCCATTCCGCCCTTTCTGCCTTACCTTCGGCTGCACTTTCTATCTGCGGCCCTAGTTTACAGTTGGAGTTTCTCTCCCGGCTGGTTCTCCAGTGCCTTCCTTCCACTCCGGGTTCTTCTCTACGTTGGAGCTCCGTCTTCACCTGTTTTCAGCAGCTTCCTGCCACAAGAACGCCATTACCACTCCTGGCTCCGGATCCCCTCCAGCCGCCACACTCCTTGAAGGGTTTTTTCTGCCTTAATTGGCTTTTTCCCTTCGCTTTGTCTGGACTCGGGAAGGGGGCCCCAGGTTTGCTATACTTTAGCGTTCACTGTGGCTTCCTCTCGAGACAGATACATTCTACATAAAAAGGAGAAGGATTATCTATCTCACCGACAACTGCAACTGGAGGATTTTGAATCAGGTGAGGAGAGTGGGGAGGAACGGGAATTAGCGGAATCTTCCATTTCGGACACTACAGAACAAGTACAAAAAACTATAGCGTCACTCAAACCTTCAAACTGCAAAGGAGATAACTTCCCTGCCAAACTAGTCAAGGACTGCGCCCCCTCATTTAATGCCAACTCCATCATTTCCAACATCAAAGAAGTGTGGGTTACCCCACTAGACCACACTAGACCCACCATTCATACAAACTATAGTCCCATCACCACAGTCCCTTTCCTCATGAAAATTATAGATAAAATTGCATACACTCAAGTCCAAGCCCATCTTGAAAGCAAACATCTACTAGGAGAGAGACGGTCAGGATTCCGCCCTGGACATAGCACCGAAACAGCACTGCTGGAGCTAAAAAACAAAATGGATGCGGTCAGGGATTCACAAAAATGATGTTTCTTGTTACTTCTTGACCTGTTCACGGCATTTGATTTAGTAGGTCATAATAAACTATGCCAAACACTAGAAAACAATTTTCACTTCTCCAAGGAAGCCACCACCTGGATCAAATGATTTCTGTCAGCTCGCACCTCCAGGGAAGCCATAGGTGACACAGCAGCTGATCCTATTCCAGTACCACTAGGAGTTCCCCTTGGATCCTGCCCCTCCCCAACGCTTTACAACGTATATAGCAAATTACTCTTTGCAGCCCTAGATGCAATAGGAGTAATCTATACCAACTTCGCCGACGATACACAAATACTTATCCCCATCTCAGGCAATCTAGAACAAGACACTATCAATGTGAATAAAATCTACACCATCATCCAGAACTGGATGGCAGCCAACAGCCTATGCCTAAATGGAGAAAAAACAGAGATCCTTATAGTAGGTTCTCCTAACCGACTAGCTAATATTCACCCTCATTATAAAAACATTGTCATTGACAATACCCCGATCCCTATCCTAAACCAATTGAAAACCCTAGGGGTCTACCTAGGTTCCAGTCTCACTATGAACAAACACATCACCGCCCTTGCCTCATACACTGCATATACCACTAACCTTATATCGCTGAGCCGCCCATTTTTCACGCATCAAAATTGCATCACATTAGCAAGAGCCCTTATCCTAACCAAAATAGACTACTGCAATATACTTCTATTAGGCACCTCCAAGAAAAAATCAATAAAATGCAACTACTGCAGAACAAAGCCCTACGATCAGCTCTACGCATAAAAAAGGAGCATATATCGCACCCAGGAGAGAGGCACACTGGCTACCCATCCAAGCGAGGATACTTCACAAAACGCTTATACTCACACACAAATGTGTTACAGGACACGCCCCCACCTACCTTAACAAATGCCTAAACTGTAAAGATACAACCAGGAGCTTGAGATCCACTGCCAATGTACTTCTTCACATACCGCATTTCAAAAACACTAGAACTGGTAACTCTAGCTTCCCTATAGCAGCCCCCAGAATCTGGAACTCATTGCCAGCCAAGATCATCAATGAGCCATCCCTGTCCAAGTTAAAGGAACTACTCAAAACATGGCTCTTCAATAAATACTAACCTCCTTGCCTCCTCGACCTTGAAAATATTCCATACAGATATCAACTCTTGTAAATTCCTATTTATACAACAACTAAGTCTAAGTATTTGTGTCATTGCTCTATAACTGTTTAAGATCAAGTACCCATGTAAACACTCTTGCCTCTTCTACCTTGTAAATACTCTATAAAGAAAGATGTAAATTCATGCAAATCTCTGTACATGCAACAACTAAGTCTAAGTATTCTTATCATTGCTCTGTAACTGTTTAAGATCAAGTAATCATGTATATACACTGTGGTACCCCCGGGTTTGGGAGTACAACAAATGTAATAAATAAATAAATAAAAGGGATTTTATGAGGACCTGCTCTCTCAGATAATCAATGAAATTGCCATTAGCCTTGGCTTGGGAGAAGAAAGGCTGATAGTTTTACTCCAGCCTTAAGTCAACAATGAGGCAGCAGAGCCTGGAACAGATGCTCAAACAAGAACAGAAACCTGAATTGTGAAATGAAACTCAGAATCTTATGTCTGTATACATGTGACCATATGTTTACATTAGGAATTACATTTTCCCCATTCACCTTTGAACCGTGATACTTACAGAATGGGACATATATCATTTTAAAGATTATCCCAAGGTGTTTCTGTTGATTCAACTTCCATAAAAATCGGACTTTTGGAAACCCTGTCACTATCTAAAATGTATTTCTAGCGCCTCTGAAAATGTCACAACACCGAAACTCGGGAGGTGGTCACTTAGTGAATCATGTAACTGTCTATATAATTTGGTGTTAGTGATACTAACATTTATTATTTATGAGCAAAGTGTGAAAAAACGCTAGTCGCACATGCAACATCCTGCCGAGACAGGAGTCATATTAATAAGATCGCCATGAATACCAAAATATATATTTTGTTATGTTTATTTGGAAAACTAAATCTTTTCTCATGTAGGACTTTTTCAGTGCAAAACTACATGTGTAAAAAACTGTCAAATGAAAACTCTGGTGGGTGGGTTCCTCCTTCCCATCAATTCAACTTCATAACACAACAAAGGGAGAATATCAGACTGGGTGGTTGACTACAACTGCCATGCTAATATCACCTCCATCTCCCCTCAAGTTTGGACGGACCATTCCCTTGTTTCATTGACACTTACCACCACTAGACCTCTCCCCTCCACCATACCCACCACCCCTCCCACCTTAACCAGAAACAAAAAGAATATCACTGTGGATAGACTTATCCCGGCTATTCTCCCCACCCTCAACTCCCTTCCAGACAATACCGATCCAGGAACACTGGTCAACAAGTATAATAAAATGATGGCAACATCGCTAGATATAATTGCCCCACTTAAACTAAGAGCAAGCAAGCCCAAAACCAATCTGAATAAATGGTTCACCCCATTTTTAAAAGACCTAAGGCAAAAAGAAAGAATCTGCGAGACCGCCTGGCGACTATCAAACTCACAGATCGCCTCCCTCTATAAAAAATAAATTTGCCTGGCCAAAAAAGAATGCTATAACAACCCGATCTTGCAAGCTAACTCTAGTATGAAGGAATTATTCACAATCCTAAAAGAAGTAGAAACCCCCTGCCCCACGCCAGATACCTGTACCAAAGACAAAATCTGGTGCTCTGGTATCCAGCATGGGCTTTCCAACAAAATTGCTACTCTCCAAAACAAAATAGCCCAAAAAAAGCATCCTTGAATTCACCGCCTCCTAACGCTCCTCCAACCTACGTCCCACGCTCCCGTCTCAAGACTCTCATCACACCTAACTTCCCACCCACTCGCTTCAACTTCTCTAAAACCTCCATCCTTGAGGTTGAAAAAATCATACTTTCACTTAAACCATCCAACTGCCATAGCGATCTCTGCCCAGCACAGCTTATCAAGTATGCAGCAAGGGATTTAGCTCCCTTTATCTCCAAGCTTATCAACGCCTCTTTCGCATCTGGTACCATCCCTACCATCCTCAAAGAATCATGGGTGCTCCCATTACTAAAAAAACAAACACTCGACCCATTGATACCAACTAATTACCGGCCTATCACGACTGTACCCTTTCTCTTAAAATGTTTAGACAAGGTTGCCTACATAAAAATTCAGATGTACCTGGAACTACACCACTTCCTTGGAGCGCGCCAATCTGGTTTCCGTCCACAACACGGAACAGAAACTGCCCTTATTGATTTGAAGACCCAAGTTGACGAGCTAAGAGACAAAGGGAAATCAGCCCTTCTTCTCCTCCTTGACCTCTCAGCTGCCTTCGACCTTGTGGACCACAGGGTCTTATGTAGTCATCTATTCTCAGCTGCTCACTTCTCCAAGGAGGCTATAGTATGGATTGAGTCATTTCTAAGTGATAGGACTAAGCGGGTATTCTCTCCCACAGCAGCTGCAGAACAAATCCCTATCACCTGTGGTGTACCCCAGGGATCTTGTGTCTCTCCCATGCTTTATAACATATTAACCAAGCCCCTCTTCGACGATCTGGACTGTCTTGGTATCACCTACACAAATTATGCGGATGATACACAGATTCTCTTGCCACTTTCAGGGCATTATGTAGAAGATTTGGCCTTTGTGAATAGAGTTTATCTCATCATCCAGGCATGGATGGCAACTCATGGTCTATGCCTGAATGATGTCAAAACAGAGATTATCATTTTGGGTACTCCCACTAAGCTTAAAAAACTAGGGCACAAATATTCTTCATTCATAATTGATGGTAAACCCTAGGATTTTACCTCGACTCAACCTTTTCCTTCAATAAACAAGTTAATACCCTGGCATCCACTACTGCCTACACTTGTAAACTTATCAGAATCGGCAAACACTTTCTCTCTGACAACAGCTGTATCATCCTGGCCAGAGCCCTCATTCTGTCCAGGCTTCATTATTCTAACGCCCTCTACATTGGCTCCAACAAAGTAATCATCAGGAAAATCCAAACCCTCCAAAACAATGCCCTTAGAGCGGCCCTCGGAGTGGCTAGGAGAGACCATGGCCTCATTATGACTTTGGAGGTAGCCATGGCTGCCTCCAAAATCGTGTCCGGGTTCCCTGACTGGGGAAATACTGGGCCATTCCGAGTATGGAGGGCCCGGTATTTCCTCCTTCAGGGAACCCAGGCCCGGTCCTTCCCCATTCCCATTCGAGCCCTCATAGGGCTCAATGGGAATGGGGAGGGAGCTAACAACGGGCCCATTACGAACGGGCCCGTTGTTAGCTCCCTGGTCCCCTCGCAGGACCCGCTATGGACGTCTGGAAAAACCAGACGTCCAGAGCGGGTCCCGCGAGGGGTCCTCGTAATAGTGCAGAGTGGGTTTAATGGCGCCGGCACCTTTACCGGCGCCGTTAAACCCATTCCGCACATGCTATAATGAGGCCCCATATCTCTGAGATCAGGCGACAAAACAGTTGGCTATCCACCAACGATAAAATTAAGCTGAAAACTGTATCACTCGCTCATAAATCCTTGAATAACGCCGCTCCCAGCTACCTATCAGAGAGATTCCACAGAAGAACCTCCAGTAGACCCACTAGACTAGTCAACACCAATTGCCTCCACATCCCCAGATTTAAACTATCTAAGGTGAGAGGTAGCAGCTTTCCAATTTAAGCGCCCCAGGTTTGGAACTCTCTGCCGCCCTCAATCAGAGAAGACCAATCATACCAGAACTTCAGATCCATTTGCATTAAATGGCTGAAGTCTACTGATCACTGAGCCTAGCCTATCCCTGCTCTTGGTCCACCCAATGGGTCACCATACTCTAACATATTACACCTTATGGGTGCTACCTCTCTTTGCCTACTAATTCTGTTACCTTCACCTTCGACCTAGCTTAACTCCATCTGTGTTTACCATATGTATGTATCTGCAAAGTATATTTTACTGCCCTGTGCTCATCTGATATATGTATGTGTAATGTATAATTTATTTACTTGTGTAACCAAGCTGAGAAATTCCCTGTAACCTCTGCACCCTGATACCTTCGGGTCTGGAGCGCAATACAAATAAATAAACAAACAAACACACTCTAAGGGGCCTATCCTTAGAAAGGAGCTGGGCCTTTAGAGAGGAGAAGGGGATACATCTCCAATGAAAAGTCAGAACCAATAAACTTGCACCTCCCAATTTGAATATTTCAGAGGTGTGTCTTAGAGGGTAAAAAGGCCTCGCACAATGGGGAAGGGGAGACTTGCCTGAGAACCATCTGGGTGAATCATGAGACAGCTGCCTGAAATCCTCTGGGAAGACTGCTGATAGTACCTGGGTTGGAATTATTGAAGACTGCTGCAGGACTAACGTTGCCTGGCAGACAGCAATTCAGAAAGTTTAAAGGCTGACTGAGCCCTATGGCCAAGGAGAGCCAAATAGAGAGATGAATGCTTGTGGCTATCTTTGACTGAAGTACCTGACCAGATCCCTGTGCTTCCACAAGAGAGGATCCTAAAACACTACTAACTTTCATGCGCACCAAACCCAGAGACATTCAATGTAAGTAGCTTGTCCAACAGAATCACTTGCTGCCAAATTGCCTGCCCTTGCCCTCGCCTGTTGTAAGCTCCCCCGTCCCTGTATTTATCCCTTGCAACCTGCTTCCCTCACACTTACCCCTATGACTTGTAAAACAGTGTGTTGCTTCGCAAAGCTAGATCCACGCTCAATAAATACGCTAATAATAATACAAATAATGTCATCTTTTTAAAACAGGCCAAAAGTTCCCTCACTGCGTATCCAATACCAGCTCAAAGAAATAAAATGAAACTAAAATGTTTCCAAAAGTTGAGCAATATGAGAAATTGGCACCTTCCACCCAGCACTATCATAGCGATCACTCCAGCATGCATATCCATGGGAGACTTCTGATGGAAAAAGCAAAACTACAAGTGCCAGAATGCAAAGCACTACTAGCTAGCTGCCAAGCATGGCATAGTGACTTACAATGGCAGGGCGGGCAAGGAGCAGGATGATCATGCCTGTCGGCCCATGTCAAGTACACTAAACAGAGTAGGACCACGAAGGACATTTATCTCCACTGGAAATTATGGGACAAGTGGAGGGTTGGACCACAAAGATAGTGCAGCCAGGATGCTATCAGGCAAACCAATTGAGCGGTATATAGTTTCTCACTTTAAGATGGCCTCCACCCGCGATGTTTCAGTTAGAACGTTATCCAGGAAGTAGATATATAATCTTCCAGGGCAGTGTAGATGCTACTGATACAGCTTGCGAAGGGGATGTGTTGCCTAACATCGTCTCTGCAGGTTCTGTCTGTTTGGTCTCGTAAGCCATTCCTCGCTGGTTAGGTTAAGGGACCTTTTTTTACATTTTATGTCCACTTCCTATTTATTTGTAGGTCCTCTTTCCCTCACGATCTCCTTTTCACTTTCCCCCTCTTCCTGTGTTCTTATTATTAAAAGGGCATTTATTGAATGCAAACATAGCTTCAGGAAGCAACAGAGCCCTTTACGAGTCACACAGGGAAGTACACGGCGCGGCAAGCAGATCGCAAGGGATCGTTAAGAGACCAGGGAGTTAACAATGGGCATAGGGGTGGCCGAGCATTTCTGGGGTGTTCTGTGGTTGTTTCATCACACACACACACACTTCACTCCACCTACCCTTCTCTGTGCAAACAACGCACATTCACCCTACATTCACGCACACCCATGCACTCGTTTTCTTTTTAAACTGACCTATTGATTGTCAAGATTGGTCCCAGACCTTTCCCCTCAAGCTCGGAGTCGATGTTTCTTCTCGACATGGATAGCAGTCGGAAGCAGGGCTGGATGTAGATTGAAAATCCCATGGAGCCTCTCGGCCCACAAAGTTCCATTGGAGGTGTGATTGTACAACTAAATCCTATGGAAATAAGGTTTCCCACATCCACAGGATGGGACGGTATCACTACATATTATCCCCAGCAAAAATATCGCCATATATATGGTCTTCTGGAACGGCAATAGGCGATATTTCTGGGGGGGATCATTTTGGGGTTTTTTGGGAGCAGTGGTTGCAGGGGTGTCCCCCACTCCTTTAAAAATAATGCAGGGGGTTGCTGGGGTGTCCCTCGCAGGTTCCATGCCTTAATATTGCCGCATAAATATGGCAATATTTTTGTATGCCGATATTTTGGCGCGGATATTAACACATGGAACCGATGGGACGAGCGTGGGTCACAATATCAATGGAAACGTGTCAGAGAGTGGCGTGCTCGTTATGTGACGGGGAGTGATGCCTCCCTAAAACTTTTCCCCTTTGACCAGTTGTCACTTAACTTTGCTCAATCACTCATAATTGGCCAAACCTTTTTTTCCGGAAGGGCCCATGTAGATTTCTAGGGGAACATTTGTGCTATGGAGGGAGTTGTTTCCAGTCACCTGCCAGTAAAATCAAGTGCGAAAAATAGTACCAGAATCCTCAGAGTCAATTAATTTGCCACACCTGAAAAAGAAATGAAGACATGCCTGAAACAGCAAAGAAACTCAACCTCCCTGAAGATTGATGGAGTCATGAAAACGTGCGTTTGGAGGAGAAGCTAATGACTGGTAACAGAGCGCCTGCCTTACTAATTTGTAAGCATTGTTCCAGGAGTCCCGGGCTCAAAGGCAGTGCAGCAGGGCCATCATGCCTTACAGTGGAGAGCCACAACCATGGCTTTCCCCCTCCCCCCATCAGGGGGAACATTTGTGCTATGGAGGGAGTTGTTTCCAGTCACCTGCCAGTAAAATCAATTGCGTAAAATACAAGTACCAGAATCCTCAGTCAATTAACTTGCCACACCTGAAAAAGAAATGTAGACACGCCTGAAACAGCAAAGAAACTCAACCTCCCTGAAGATTGATGGAGTCATGAAAACGTGCGTTTGGAAGAGAAGCTAATGACTGGTAACAGAGCGCCTGCCTTACTAATTTTTTAACCATGTAGATTTCTAAAAGGGAGGTAATGGATTAACCCACCTCACATGTGCAACTGATGAGCACTTCCTTATCAAATGCTTTCAATGAAGTGGAGTGGACCCCTCCACCCCCACCTATACTACGAGGGAGCAGAGAAATTCCAGCAGATTACCCTATGCCGCTTTATGAGGCATGGTAAGTCTAGGCTGCTGAAGGTAGCAATCAACAGCTTGGACATGACATTAGGAAGACTTCTCAATGGGATGAGGCCTCCAAAGGGTTTCCAGCTGATGGAATGGAGCCACAACCCCGTCAGGCTGTTCTGTAATGTGGGCAGCTTTGGCCCAGACCCTACTGTGCAGCACTCATTTTTTTTTAACACACTTAATAATGGTGACCAGTCTCCAAGCGTGGGGCAGGGATTCGAACCTGTGCAGGTCTACTTTGTCATGATTCCAAGACAACTCATTGCCCGGGGCTATCCTCCCTGCCTCCCAGTAAGAGGTACTACCAGCATGTTCATGGCTTTTCAGTGGATAGACCAATCAACAGGGGAATGAGCTTCTGCTGTACCACGATCCCACCAATAACTCACCATAGGCTACAATAGTGGTGTTGGTTATTGAGTGACCTCCGGGGTAGATGGCGTAACATTTTGGGTAGGTGATCCACTCTCCGACGACCACGGATGTCCAGGTCCAGAAGAGGTCGTGCCTTCTTTCGCTCTTCCTCAGGGAGGTCTCCCAGCCTTTAGAGGCGGCCGGACATTTCATGGTGCAGTTTAAGGAGATGGACCTTCCATGCTCGGCGAAAACTGGGACTGGTCCCAAGATTCTGAGGTCACACGGATCGTTCGCCAACACTGAAATTACACAGAAATAGACATGTAAACATGAATGCCATGATATGGTGTTAGTAATCTGCCTTTGTTTGAGGATGACATGGAACTCTAGGCCTCTATTACTGGAGAACATTATGATGATTAAATTATTAGTAACAAAATTCAAATGAGAGCCTATTTTCTGGCAAGTGGCTAATGGTGGGCACAATTATTGGTGGAGAATTAATGAGGCATGGCAATTGGCGAAGTATGGACAGGGGAAATGATCCATGACACAATGGGCCTCATTTAGAGTATGGCGGATGCTCAAATATGCTGGTTTGCTGCTGGCAGAATAAAGGCAATTTAAAGTTACCCCTCCACCAGCTTTACACTGTTTTTTTGCCGGTGGGAAGCTGGCGGAGAATCCGCTAACCCCCACCAGATTTCTGCCAGCGGTAAAGCAGGTTGAGAGTGAACTTTAAATAGCCTTAATTAAACCCCCTTGCTCGGAAGGCAGTCCATTCTTTAGAATTTAGCTCCCCAGGTTTCCATTTAAATGTTCACATACCTGTGAATGCAGAAAACTGCAGGTACATTCCACCCCTCTTTCTGTAGTTCCACTCCACTCGGCCTATGCTTTCCCGCATCCCGAAAACTGACTACATGCGAAACTCGCGGACGCATTGTTCAGGAATCGCTAACCTTGCTCATTTCTAAATCTTTGCTAACCTGGCTCATTGCTAACTAATTGCTAATTTGGCTCAGCTAGAAACACTTGTGTACAGGCACGTTATAAATGCCACATCATATATCATATATTATATATATCATATATTACTAACCTGGCATATTGACTTTTGTTAACCTGGAGCATTGCTAATCTAGCTCATTGCTAACTGGCTCATTGCTAACTAATTGTTAACCTGGAGCATTGCTACTCTGGCTCATTGCTAAAATGGCTCTTTGCTATCCTGAATCATTGCTAACTAACTGTTAACCTGGCGCATTGCTAACCTGGCTCATTGCTAACCTGGAGCATTGCTAATCTGGCTCATTGCTAACATGGCTCTTGCCAACCTGGCTCATTGCTAACTAATTGTTAACATGGCACATTGTTAACCTGGCTCATTGCTAACCTGGAGCATTTCTAATCTGGCTCATTGCTAACCTGACTCATTGCTAACTAATTGTTAACCTAGAGCATTGCTAATCTGGCTCATTGCTAACATGGCTCATTGCTAACCTGAATCATTGCTAACTAATTGTTAACCTGGAGTATTGCTAATCTGGCTCATTGCTAACATGGCTCATTGATAACCTGGCCCATTGCTAACCTGGATCATTGCTAAACTGACTCATTGCTAGCTTCATTCCATCAGTGCAATACAAGCGGATTTGAGCATCTGACATACTCCAAATGAATCCCAATACCTATATGATGTGAATATCACTATGGGAAAAAGTAATTCACAGGTAATTGCTTGCAAAATGGCAGGGTGAGTATGGCCTCTGTTCAGTAATGAATCGGAGCATAAATACTGCAAAATAAGACAATGTGTGCATGAATAAGTGGGAGCCTCTTTATTTGCAGAAGTGTGGGGGGTGGACGGAAATCCACAAACTATCTACCGGGGGTAAGGTCACTGGCAAAATTAGAGATAGTCTCAACTATTTGCGGGTATTCCATTACAACGCAGACACCTGGGAAATCCTCATGAAGAAGAAAAAACTACAAGAGTGGTGTCTCGTGAAACAAATACTTAGAAAGTTATTTCCTATACTAAGGAGTGCCTCAGACAGAGGTAGAAATTCAGAACAGGAGGTTCCACAACATTAACATTTTTTATTCTTATAGAAACATAGTTTAAAATACACAAATAGAAATGTAGAAAAATAGAAAAGTACCAACAATCAAGAATGGGGCGGCCATTTTGTTCACACTTAATTTGACATAAACAACGAATAGAGATACAATGGAGAAATTCCACTGCCAAAAATGCAATTCCGTTAACTACTCTGTACCTACAATGGTACTACATTGTATGCTTGTATCTACCTTAGCCTGTTTATGAGGTAAATTATCTCTATAGTATTGTTGTATTTACTTGATTTGCATTTTATGGCATTTGTAACCTAAGCTGAAAGTCTTCTTATATCTTCTGCGCCCTGATACCCTCGGGTCTGGCGTGCATTATAAATAATAAAAAAACAAACAAACAAGTTGATAATAAGGTTTCTATCCCTTTATACTGCACAAATCCCTATCCACGGCATTAATGCCTTAAAAAGCCGGTAAGTGTTTCCAAATTCATACAGTACTTTGCTATATAAATATTATAAGAAGTTCATCATTTTGCATGCAATCATTTATCACAAAAGACATGCAACACAGTCTGGAAGTTGACAGGTGACTGTGTTGTATGTCTTTTGTGCAATCTTGCGGCCTCGCGCATTCATTCATAATCCAACATGTGCCCCCTGAAGCCTAGCGGCAGGTGGCGCTTTATAAGAATTAAATAATTATAATAACATGCTTGGTCTGATTGGGGGAGGCAGTTGAGGCGGTGGACTAATGACAGCTGATCCAATGCTATTGGGAGTTGCTTGGCCCATCTCAATGCTTGTGATGGAAGATCAAGGGGAGGGCGCACACAATGGAGCTTTAGTAAACAGTTCGATTCCTTTCGGAGTTGAAGTGTTCCAGACTATAACATCCAGGAAAACAACTACTTCCCTATGCCAAAAAAAAACCTCAGAAAAGGCAATCATTGTGCCTTGTCCACTGGCATTGCCCTGGCATCCGCAGTTGCCAGCTAATGCCATCACATGCTCACATCATTCAGCAGATATTGCCAAGCTGGTGTTGAAAGCGGAAATATGGCTCCACAGCTTTCTGCGTTGTGTCAACACCTTTGCAGGGCACTAGTTTGCAGGTGGAAGGATACACATATCATGGAATGTTTGGGTGCACTGTACTTAGTCCAGCGAGTCTCCTCAGCCCTCCGCCCTGTTCCTGACAACTGTTGTCTGAGAGCAGTTGTTGTCTGTGCCACTAATCACCCAAAACTAAACCCGTGGAGGATTTAGATAGCCTGTCTATTCATGTGGAATACATGGACTGCTCTATTCTAGCTCGGACCACTAGAGACATTGGGGTCATTTTCTCAAAAAAATGCAAATTACATGCAGTGGAGTCCCAAGGTTAGCACATACATGCTGCTGGTCCCATGCATGCAATTTTCTGGGGAATGGGGAGTAACATTTAGCACCCATCCTGTGATCTGACAGACAGATGGGCGCTAACGCAAATAAAGTTGGGCAGTAACCCAGTAGGGATACCGCCCAACACGTGATGAGGCCTAGTGTGTTTTATTTAATAGAAGTGGGGCATGGTGCTTGTTAATCTGCAGTCTAGAGTGCAGGATTTGGCAAGTGCAAGCCAAGGAAAGAGGATTCCAGGTAGGAATGAAAATAGGCCGAGGTCAGAAAAAGCAAGGCAGGGATTGCACAGTAGAGGACGGTTCTACTCAACTGGCAGGATTGATACACCCCGAAATGCAGGTCTCCCCCTCAAACTGCCCATCAAGCACAGCAAGATTTCAGGATCCTTATTCACAGATCCTCACTGCATCGGAGCAGGCAGGTGGACAAATTCAGAGGACGTAATGTCATGCAATGTGACCGTGTATAGTTCATCTGCTCCCATGTAGGTGGCATGCTGGTCTAGGTTCTGTCAGAGAAGTAGGCAGGGGAAGATAGTGGGAGGCGAGGGAGAGGAAAGATGCAACACCTACAGGGTTGTCGAGTATATATATCAGTTATGTCTTGCTTATTGCCGCGTTTCTTGGTGGGTCGCAGTGAGGTCACTTGGATCATGTGAAGCTAGAGGGGTGGCCAGGTGCAGATGGGTATACTACTCAGCTTGCTACTACCGAGATCTAGCCTGAGAGGAAGGGTGGGTAGTAGGGGTATGGGAGGGCTGTAGGAAGAGGTGTGGCGGTTCGGTGCTCTTGTTATGACTGAGGGGAGTACTAGGAAACGTTCGGCCGCATGTTGGGGGTCAGCTCCTGTTTGCAATGTAATATGCAGCGCGCAGTGAGCAGGTAAGAGTGGGAATGGCACAGCCAAACACAGGTCTTGTGCTGAGGGAGCTTTCTAGACCAGAGGACCCCAGCTCTGTCATCAGGCCCTAGCCAGGGACGCCAATTCACCAACATGTCACGTGTACCCGAAGTGGCATCCCATGCCTGATGACACCAAAGGAAGTGATGGCACATGACCTTTGGCCCTCAGAAGAAAGAGAAATGCATGCTCCATGCCGCACGAGCCGGAGGTTGTCACATGAATAAGAATACAATGTGCAGTTCTAAAAATGAACTCATGTGTGAAGTCTTAACTCATTGGAGGTGGGGGCAGGGGGTTTACCTAAGAAAGGTGATTCTGCGTCCCCGTTGAAGTGCACAGTATTTGCTTTGAACGGTTTCAGTGGGCCCTGTATACAGAATAAGCCCTGTGTCATTGAACTGCCTAGATTCATTCCGCCAGCATAATAGGCAACTTGATATAAAACGTTCCCATTGAACGGTAATATTAAGTTCATATCACCTCGCCCATGTCAGAGTAAGCTGCTATTCCTCTGCATTATGCTGTATCCTTAGCATTTAGTTGGCATTTCATTCCACCAAGTTCTGACTGGCCTCCCAGGTGTAACTAGTCATTGGGGGTCATTAAAACCTTGGAGGGAACCAAGCAATTTGCGGCATGGTTACCCCATTACCGGGTACCAGTTCCGGGTTCCTTAAATGAGGAATTACCGGGCCATTCCAACCTTGGAGGACCCAGTAATTTCTCATTCGAGGAACCCGGACCTAGTACATCCCCATTCCCATTCGAGTCCCCATAGGGCTCAATGGGAATGGGGAGGGAGCTAACAACAGGCCCGTTGTTAGCTCCCTGGTCTGCTAGCGGGACCCGCTATGGGTGCCTGGTTTTACCAGGCGCCCTTTGCGGGTCCCGTGAGCAGACTCGTAATGGGGCGGTAAGATGTTGACGGCTCCGGCACCATTACCGGCTCCGTTAGCCCCTTACCGCCAAGGTCGTAATGGCCCATTGCTTTGGGTGTGTATGAATTCTCCCATTGGGCCTCATTATGAGTGTGGCGGAAAGGCAACAACGCCGTTGTTACCTCTCCACCACACTATGAGTTCTGCTCGCCGGTGCCGGACTGCACACCTGACCAGGCATGCATACCGGCACCCGCGAGCAGAACTCATGATTGCACCAGCACCGTTATAAAAGGCCGGCCATAACGGCACCCGCGAATTGGCAATTACCACGTCGGCCAAACTCGGCATGACCCGGTTACTGCCCATTCGGGGGTTGCCGGAAAAAAACAACTCTGGCGGTAGCCGTGCCCTTAACAAGGGCACGGCTACCGCCAGAGTTATAGTGAGGCCCATTGTCTTGTTTTTATGCAAATGCGTTTCTTTAGCAGGATTTATACCTCATAGGTCGTACATTGCCCATTTGATTACCCATTGTGAACCAAGAAAACCAAATCACACAGTCCACACGTGCCACTCTCCCAGGAATCCCACTGGTGAGGTCCTCACAGTAGATAAACCATTTGCCCTGTTTGAGTCATTCCTCAGGTTACCTCTTTTTCATTCAATGCTAATTCTGTGGAGGAACTCACCAATCAGAAGCCTGGTTGGTCCAGGCCTACATCGCTTACATAACCTTGGATTACACTGGAGGCGCGGCCAAGATCTTTTAGCTCGGCAAGCCTACCTGCTGTTTGCAGCCATGCCTAGAGTTTGCATTTCTTACACACTCCCCGTTGTTCTACACTTTCTACAAATCCTGCTGCTCTTTTTGTATTCTTCACCAAATAGGACGCTCCTTTTTCCCCCAGTGTTCCTTGATATCCCCACCATTATTTTGTTACCACGTTGTTATTTGCATATTGTGTTTACCACGTCATCAGTGTGTCTCAGCAGAAAAGCAGAAAGACTTCAAGATCCATAATTCCACGCGTGAAAGTTATTTTTCTTGTTTTGCAATAAACATGGTGCCTGAGAACAAATGTGCACAGGCACATTGTCAGTTAATGATTTATTTGCTCTGCTTTCACTGCCATGTTGCTTGACTCTTGTACAAGTACAGCCATATTGTGTGCAGCTGAAATAAATATTATGCAGCATTATGGTTTCCTCTTGTTCTGCTATTATCTGATGTTGACTGTTAAAGATATTACCCGCACCCACCATCAGGGATACATTACAAGCTATCTGGGCTATATGGCTGGAGGGGGACGTGTTGAGGTTCGGGCCTGTTATGGGGTAAGCGAGGTCCCCTGAGACACGCCCGCAGTGACACTACTGCTATTCACCACACCCTTAGAGAGCACCCTAGGGAGTGCAAGCTGATTGGGGCAACATTTCCAGTGTTATGCAGATGACACGCAGCTTTCCTTCAAACTTTCCTCTACCACTTCCTCTTCCTCCTCTCTCATTACCGATTGCCTGTCCGATATCCAAGCATGGTGTGCGGCTAATGACCTCTGTCTTAATGCCAGCTAGATGGAGATCCTTCCTATTGGGACTCCTTCGCCCTGTTTCCATCCTACCCTCTCCCTTCTCTCTCCCTTCTCTCTCTCTTTCTTTCTTTTTCTTTCTTTCTTTCTTTCTTTCTTTCTTTCTTTCTTTCTTTCTTTCTTTCTTTCTTTCTTTCTTTCTTTCTTTCTTTCTTTCTTTCTTTCTCTCTCTCCCTCTATTACCCCTATCTCAGCTCTAGCCACTCTCCCCCCTTCCTGCCTATGATCTCTCTTCCTACTATGTAATTTACTCCCTAATCTCTCTCCCTCACCCTTCCTTCCCCATCCGCCTCCCCTTCTCCTCCTTCTCACATGCAAATTGTTCTACATACTGTTTTTTGGTCTAATTCATGTATATTGTTTGCTTCTACTGTTCTGTTTTGTGTATTCTTGTTGTTAAACTGTAAAGCGCCTTGGAGTAAGGCTCTTTATAAATAAAAATAAATACAAATTCAAATACCCCCCTGGCTGCCTTCCTTGGGCCCTCTACCTTCACCTGCTCTCGAGCCTCCTCTCTCTCCTTCACCCCTCACAGCTTGGACCTTGCCAAAAAGGCCCATTTACAGCTTCACCTCCTCAGAGGCATTCTTCCTTTCCTTTCCCCAGAAGCTCAATGTCTCCAGAGCTCTGGCCTTCTCCAGCTGTACTATTGCAACAGCCTCTTCCTCAATCTCCCCCTTTCCTCCTTATCCTTTGCCTCAAACCCAGTGACCATATCTCTCCAGCACAAAGATCTCTCCACTGGCTCACGGTGGCTGAAAGGATCAAATGTAAGACCCTCTGAATCAACCACAAGGCTTTCTGGGGCCTGGGGCCACACTATCTCCAACTCTCTCTCCCTAAATTCTCCCCTGCCAGAGCACTCTGCTCCTCTAACTCCAACTCTTTCATTGGTAAACGCTTCTCCAAGCAGAGAGTGGGGGCAGGTCTCTCTCTCTTCGGCTGGTGCCTCCCTGCCCCTCTCAGACTTGAGCCTGACCTCCTTAAATTCTGGAAACATCTCAAAACTCTTCTCTTCTCTACCTCGTTTCTCTTTCCCTTCCCTGCTAACTCTCCGCCCCCCTCCACCACTGAGACTGGCAGTCTGGTGCCTTTATGCAGGTGTTAAAAACCATCTCAAAACTCTTCTCTTCTCTACCTCGTTTCTCTTTCCCTTCCCTGCTAACTCTCCGCCCCCCTCCACCACTGAGACTGGCAGTCTGGTGCCTTTTTGCAGGTGTTAAAAACCATCTCAAAACTCTTCTCTTCTCTACCTCGTTTCTCTTTCCCTTCCCTGCTAACTCTCCGCCCCCCTCCACCACTGAGACTGGCAGTCTGGTGCCTTTTTGCAGGTGTTAAAAACCAACCCGCTAATGGACCTTGGTGCTAATTATGGCACCGCAAATTTGCGGTACCGTAATTAGCACCTTCCCTATTCCCATTATGCCCTATGGGGCAAAAATGGGAATGGGGAAGGGCAATGGGGGAAGGGGGAATTACCGCCCCACCAACCTTGGAATAGGGCAGTAATTCCCCTTTCCACCAAGGCGGTGCCGGTATTTTACCGGCATGGACCAAGGTGCTATTAGCACCTTGGTCTACCGCCTACCGTGTAATGAGGCCCATGTACATTACTGGCTCTAAACAAGGAAGGGCATTGAGGCTGCTCAGTTGGACAGGTATTAGCATAACTGACCTAAAAACATTTGACCTAAAACATTTGGTTGAATTCTTTTGACCTTTTTTTCGTCAAATTTAATTAAATATATATATGGGGATGGGTAAGGATATAGATTAGGTTAAGAGGAAGTGGGGGGTGTTGCAGGGAGCGTACCCCTCATTTTAGACCGAAAAAAGGTCAAGGAAAGACGACCAAATGTGACCAGGTCAAACGTTTTAGGTCAAATAGACCCAAACCGTTGGACATTGCCAGAATCAAACAAGTGCTACGAAGCACTATCATTGTGCCACTCATCCTCCTCCTACTAAGACTGAAAGTCAGGCCTTTGTTCCCCCCTAACCTTCCAGGAGCTGATATGAGGGTACGCACCCTGGAGGGAGTACTGGTATGCACCCCTCATTGTACCTCTGGGCAAAGGGTCACCTATCACAGCCCATATTTACAAGTTGCCAGGCCCCCTCCTAAGTCTCAGTGCAACTACACCTGCACCCTATAATGCAAGGTCCCTCCCCCTGTCATCCAAGGAAGGGGTGATCAGCATCACCCACATGCCGATGTGCCTGTCCTCTTAAACCCTGGGACTGTTGCCACTGGTGCAGAGTAGAAGCACAATCCTTTCGGCCTTGGAATGGCCATGAGACGCATGTCTGGGTAGCTGAAATGGTTGCCGCCCTCAAGCTCAGAGAGGGCCGGCAGACATCAGGGAGGTGCTGCACCAGGACTGACCCATGCCTCAGTACATTTCAGCTGCCTGTGCATGGAGCCCCATTCGTACAATTGTTGAAATCTTTACACCAACAGTTGGGGCGATGCCGTGCACTGAGGCAATGCCTACAGCTGCCCGGTACTGCCTGCTCCACCATCGGTACCACCGAAGACTGTTACCTCGCCGATGTTACCCCGGAGGAACTCTGTTCCAGCAGCCCTCTCAACCAATCCAGCAACTGAAAACCCTTTGCACGCAACCCAGGTCTTTACCCCAGCTGTCCCCTTTGACACCATAGGGACTACCTCAGGGGCACCTGCTAAAGACTTTGCCACTCCACCCCCAATGCCATGTCAGAGGCTGTGCCACCTATATATGTAAAGGATTTTGATGGTGACTGTGAAAGCTGTGCACCATATAGACTCTGTGTCCTCAGTCGCCACTGCCTTCTTACGGGTCAGACCAGACCAGGCAAGCAGAATGCCTGGACAGCTCAACCACATCTGTGACCACTCTGGCGGAGAAGGTGTCAAAGATCAGCAATACAGAGACGTTTACTACTACCTCGAGGCGCACATATGCAGAAGCGGGTACATTTTCAATGGCCGCAGACACACTGGGCCTCATCACGAGTTTGGCGGTAGCCCTTAAAAGCGGCGGTAGCGCTGTTACTGCCGCATTTAAGGGTCCGCCAAATCATGGCTTCGGCTGATTTCCCCCCAGCTCCGAGCTGGGGGGGAAACCCGCTGAAAATTTGCCGATTTTCGGCCCGTTTACTGCCACCGGGAAATCCACTGTGGGTAAAAGCGTGAAATTTCCCCATTGAGCCCAATGGGGAATGGGGAATTCCCGAAATGGGCTCAAAGGGGAATGGGCAATACCCATTCCGCAAAAACCATGATCCAGCGCCGGTGGGTTTGGCGGTAGGGCTAATAACACCAGTGCTATTATTACCGCCCGACTCGTGATGAGGCCCACAGACTGTACTTCATATCTGCCCTGCAGCCTGAGCACCAGGCTTGCAAAAATATTACTTTATCATCAAAAAAGACTTTCCCCAGCCACACAGCTAGAGAACGCATCTACAACGGGATACATACGCCAAGGGCTGGAACCTGTAGCCATGGTAAGCTTATCCAGCTACTCAGCACACCAGCTTGTCACCCTCCCTTGGCAGCCAAGTACAGGAACATAAAGTAATACCAGCGTGTGGAAGTTGGCTGACCCAAGGTAATCCCTGAAATACTCATGGGGCACCAAACAACGTGCCCATAATCAGTGAGGGAAGGGCAACTCGAGGATTGTGGATCACAGGTGTCTGTTGTCTATGAGCTCTATTGCCTGCAACTCCTACGCGTCAGGAAACAGAGCGGCTGGGTCTGGAACGCAGTCACCTTGCATGGGGTGAGATGGATGCGTTACTCCCAGCTCAATTGTAGGAGGTGATGGGGACGGACCAGTCTATAATGGATTTTGCACAGACTATATTACGCAGCATTCAATGCATCTGTGCGACACAAGCAAAGAGGCGTTGCTAAGGTGGGGGTTTGAGGGGGCTATTGCCCAGGTCTTTTGGTTGTTGCCCCAGATAGAAGCTCAGGGGTTACAACCAAAAGGCTAGCTAGCACCCAGTCCCGACAGTCCCAAACTTAGTGTAGCCACGGATCTTTTCCAGACCTAGCAACACCCCTGCACAAACATAAGCATATCTAGGATCCCAGAGGTTTCACTGTGCTCCTCAATTGTGTTCAGACTCTTGAGCTCTGCTCCAGTTAATCTGTACGTCATTGGCATGGCGTGGTGTGTTTTTGCTTCATGGCTGTTTTCTGTTTCTGCCTTCCCTTAGATCCTCCGTCAAATGTCCAGATTATTTTTTCAGTTTTGGATGCAACGTCAGTTACTAGTACATCCAACATAATCCAGCAGATTCCCATCTGATCCAAATGATGTTCCCTCCCTAAATGTTTCCTGGTTTCTGTCTACTATCTACAATGCTCTATTCCTAAATACTCTCCTTCCAGAGCCCTCCGTTCAGCCTCCTCCACTCTGTTCGGTGAGCTGTTTTTCCAAACAGAGATTTGGGGGTAGATCCTTATCCTTTGTAGGTGCCTCTCTCTGGAACAGCCTAACTGCCTCTCTCCATCTTGAGCCGGACCTCCTTACGTTCCGGAAACACCCTAAAACCTTCCTCTTCTCCTCCTCTATCTCTCTCCCTTGCTAACCTCCCTCCTCCTATCTCCTGTTTCCCTCCTTTGTTCTCATCCCCAAGTTGACTGGTCCCCTGGTGCACCTCCGGAGCCTCACAGGTCCCAGGCTCCCCCGCCGGTCCTGCACTTGCCTCCGGGCCTCCGGGCCTCCGCACTCTTCCTTGCACTACTGCACTCGGAATACGTTCCATGAGAGTGGCACCCACTCTGTACTTAATTCTGGCCCCTGCTGGACTGGGAAAACTTGTCCCCTCGCCTCCTCCGCACTTCTGTCTGTGCACAGCACAACCTTGAATGTACTAGGCTTACCATGTCTGTCTTTCATGTCCCCTCCTAGCTTGCTGTGCCTGCATACATAGGCACATTGTTGACCAACCTTTTGTCATGTATGTTCCTTTTTCCCATATGCTATTTATTGCTGTAAGATCATTCAGAATCTTCAAGGCATTCAGAATGACGACGATATTCTCTTCCTGCTTTGAAGTGCTTTGATGCAGTTTACTTGTGTATAGGCACGTTACAAATAATCAATTACAATATCTAATGATATATATTTATTTTATTTGTGTGTTTGTAATGTGGCGAAAGCCCGCAGGCTCAGGGCACAGAGACATAAAACAAGGCACAGTACACAAACAACAGGGGTGCTGGAAGAACGTCTGCGATATATATGGAGATTTACTTGAAAAGGTGAGTCTTAAGGTGCTTCCTGAAGATTCTGTAATTAGGTTCTAGGCGAATATCCAGAGGAAGTCTGTTCCAGTGCTGAGCCGCCTGAACAGGGAATGATTTCCCGGCACCCGTCACTCGATTAGCCAGTGGCACCTCCAGCCTACCATGTCCTTCCGATCTCATGGTCCTGTTAGGGATGTATTTTATGAATTTAGACCTGAGGTACGTTGGAGCCGCCCCATGCAAGCATCTGTGCACTAGCGTCATGGCTTTGAAAAAGATTCTGTCCTCAATCCTGAGCCAGTGAAGTGCTCTTCACATGGTCTCTTCTATAAATCCCTTTTACCACACGTAGCGCGTTGTTCTCCATTATCTGACATTTCTCAATGCATTTTTTAGTTGCCCCCAGCAACAATGAGTTGCCATAATCCAGGCGCGACAGGAAGATGGCCCTAGCAATAGTGGCTGAGTTCTTTTCATTTAGAAGGGGGCGGATATCTCTCAAGAGTCGAATGTAGTATAGAGGTGAGATTGCATGTCCTTTGACGTCTGAATTTCTCTTTTGCAGCACTCAGGGGACTGTGCATTACCATTTTGATCCTCCCCACCTTTTGAAGTCTGTATTTGATGGTAAATAGCCCCTATCTGGCTCTGGTTTTACGTGACTAATAAAGGTCTATGGGGAAAAGCAGCAGCCCTTTGGGAAGTCCACAGCACTACATCCTCTTCCATTGGAACCCCTGCTAAAATTCAACTTGACTAGCCTAGAAGATTGCTTTGGCCAATAAGCGCGGTACATGCAGATCAGTCTGAACCTGCCGAAGGACATTGCTGACATCGCTGCGAAATTCAATACTTTGGCATTGGTGTGCACCAATCGAAACCTAGTTCTGAAGCCACTAGTGATCATAGGTACAAACGCCTCAATGTTCAGCGGCTCGGAAACCATGTACCGGTAAATGGCCGGACCTTACTACCTAACCCACCTGACTTTGCCTCCCATGTGCGGAGAAGCGTAAATATACGAAGAACTGCCATCCAGGTCACCAGCTGAGTCCCATGGGGGCTGTCCGCACAATCCCATATAGACAAACAAGTGCGTCACCCAAGACCACCATCATGGTATCCAGATGGGTCAGACTTGCCACCTGCCCCATCCATGCCAGCTGGTGCTGCATGCAACCGAGACGAAGTCGCTTCCAGGAGGATACCTGTTCCGTTGCATCATCATGCTCCTCACCCAGTTCCACCTGATTGCCACAGCAACCCAGGCACACACTGCTCAGCGAGCTGTACTAGCATTTAATGTCAGGAATATACACTTTGGTGACTCTCCGCCTTCAGGCTGTGATAAAAACCGATTGCGGGGGCAGTTGGCCCAGAAAGCTGGCATCTTCTCAACATGCAACTGGGAATTCAGACAGGCACATGGTATGGAGCACTACATCCAAACAGTCCTGCATGTCCGCAACTGGAGACATCGAGGAAGTCAAATCCCACATCGGTGAATTGCTACACGCAAGGATAATACAGGACCTGGAGCCCTCATGTGCATTGACAATCACAGATTAAACATCCAGACAGTGCCTGGCCAATTCACCACACCCCCATGTGGACGAGGATCTTGACTTCTTTGCCAGGAGCCAGGGGTCAAGTTTGTTGGATTTAGGGAGTGGGCACTATGAGATACCAATGCACCATGATGACTGGGAGAAGACAGCTTTATGTTCCCCCTGGGGCTCTATGAATTCATCCGAATGCCCCAAGGTATCTCAGGAGCCCCTGTCATAGTCCATGGAGAAGACTGGTGGGGACATAAAACACCTTCAGGTGTTGGTATAGCTTGTTGTTGAAATCATCATCTGCGGGTGCACCCTGGAAGAGCATAACCAGGATTCTAAAGGTTTTGAACTGACCATGGGAGCAAGGGCCGAAAATGTCCTTAGACTAATGTAAATTGTGCGCAAAATTGTAAGTACATTAGACACATTGGGTTTCATTCCGAGTGTGGTGGAGCAGTAAAAAAGTGGCGGTAGTTACGTTATTGCCACTTTTCCCACTTCAGTAAGATGCTGGAGATAAATCCTCTACCGATGAAAAATCGGCAAATCGGTGAAATGACCGCCAGCAGTAATTCCGCCGAAATCCCCATCAAGTCCTATGGACTCATAAAAATTGGGATTTACACTACCTACCACCACTTGTAATCGCATGGGACCAAGTGGCAGTAGCTGTAATTCCGTTATGTGGTAATCCCACCAAACTACCGCCAAACTCAGAATGAGGCCCATTGTTTCTGAGAACACTATTGCCGTCGATCCAGTGAAGATCCAATCTCTGCGTACCTGGCCACATCCCGAGACCATGATGTGATGCTGGAAATGCATCGGAGGGACAGGGCCTCCGTATCCTTGTCCTTTACTGTTCTTATCGTGTGTTCTGTCGTGTTTTCCGCGCAGAAGTCCATGTGGGACTCCTGGCGGTGCAGCTCTCTCTTTGTGGTTTGGTGAACAGACCCATGGGATACCCTGATGGCACCCGTGGGTAGGGGTACAACCCTGTGCCCCTAGTGTATGTTTTTGGGCACCCGTGGGTGGCCCACAGAGCAGGGTATGGGCTGGTGGCAGCTCCATGCTGAGTTTGACAGGTGCGCTGGGTATCCTCCATTTTGGGATACCCCGGCCCTGCCATTGGGATCAGTTGATTCCTGATAGGAAACAAGATGGCCCCTGTGGCCTCTTGCTTTCTATTGCCTGATACCTTGTTTTCCCAAAGTCCCGGGAAGCCCTGACTCTGTCCCTTCCCCCTGACTGGCTGTTGGGTGGAAGTTCCATATATGGTGTTGTTGTGAAGGCCCAGCTAGACTGACTGGAGCCTTCCCGCTGACTGTATGATGTGGGTACCTCCTGTGGGTGGGACCTGGGTGAATGGAGAGTGTGACCAATATGCACTCCTTGTTGTGGCTGTCTGGTTTCTGTCATGAGGGACAAAGACTGAGACAGCCCTGCCCGAAACTGGCCTGAATGCAGTGTGTAGTGTTGAATGGCTGAGTACTTGTCTCAATCCACATTCATTGTTGTGAGTGTCTGAGCGGGAGAAGAGTGGCCTGAATGCCCTGCGTGCCTGATTGGTTGATCGACTGCATGAATGCCCTTCTGTAGGATTGGCTGCTGAGTGTGTGCCAGCAGTATGGATGAGAGACTGGATAGTATATCTGGGGACCTCTCACCATTTGAAATTGTTCAGAAGCTGAAGTCCACTACGACGAGTAACTGGAGTAATTGACGCTTGACCCTGAGGCCCTGCTGGAGGAGAAGGATTGCTGCTGCTCTCCTTCACGATCTGAAAGCTGCTGTGTCGCCAAGGACTGACCCAGAGAGGACCTGGTAAGGCGCCCTCTTCCCGAGCTACGAGGGACCATCGTGCACAGCTGATCTTTGCCAACGCTCCCTGGTAGACAGACCTACGACAGGCTGCCGACCGGAGACGGGGACTGCTGCGGAATCCCAAAGAGAAGCGCCCGGACTGTTGTCCGCCACTGTCGATGACCGTTGTCGCCGACCGGAGCCGCCATGCTCCCGTTTGCCTAAGAACTTTCTCTTGATCAACGGACGCTCTCGTCTGCATCGCCGTGTCCGTCTCCTGCTGGAGAAGGCCTGACCGTCGACGCGCCGAGGAGTATCCGCCGGTGGGTTTCCCGCCACCCAAAGACCGCAGAGACGCCGACGACTCGACGCCCTTGCTGGGCCACAGTTCCTCCTCATCTCTTTGCGGTCCAGAACTATCGTCACCGAGGTGCCCCGCACGCCTCTTCCTTGCAGGACGCCAACGCTCTGTCGTCGACGAGCACCGCTTGGATCGAAGCCTGCTGCCTCATCGACGGCGTTCTACCCGGTTCACGGTCGGACGTTCGACGCCCCGTGCCTCCCGCTTGAAAGGGAAGGCATTCAAGAAGGGCCGTCGATTCCCCGACACCGAACCCCGAGTCCGCGACGCCTCTCGACGATCCGTGGCTCCTGCCTTAAAGGGAGTCACTCAAGAAGGATCTGTCGACGCCTCGCCAACGAACTCTACTCCACCAGGTACATTGGGGGGGTAAAAACATTGTAGGAGAGAACGAGACTCTTGAACAATATATGGACTGGGCTGTTCTATATATCTTATTTTATTTTACAGGTTGCCCAGGTGGGGGGATCTCCAATCAGAACTGCGTCCGGTGGTAAGGGCCAGTCTTCTGCCTATTGTTTCATCCGTCTGCTTTCTCTCCTCTCTCTATTGCGGGTTTCCTTGCTATTGATCTGTGTGGCATTCTGACAGTCTTGTTGATGCACTCTAATCGAATATTAGTGGTACCACTTTAGAATTGTAGATATTTACCATTGTTGATCTTCCGGAGCACAAAGTGCGTTATTGTGATAAGTGTACATAACCTTTGAATATTAATTATATAAAGACTGTGTTTTCAGTAATACAGTGTGTGGACATTCCTTGTGGGGGCTTGGGGACTACACTGTACTTAAGAACCAGCCTGCATCACCTCCCGAGAAGCTAGGCCTTGATTGCTCGTCCATTGCTACCGTATTGGAGAATCTTGGCTGGGGTCCTCTGTGCCTCCCCTCTACCATATAGAGAGCAGAAATACAGACACCCCCCATCGGTCCTGACAAGCTGGTGGCAGCGGTGGGATGCTTATGGTTTTAAGACTCAGTGTATAACCGTGCCACTTACAAAATATCTGCACTTTATTAAATTAAGGTTTAGGTGTGTTCCAAATAACTGCATTACAAGCAATGGAGTCCATTGCGAATGGTAAATTGACTAGGATGAGCTTAGAGGCTCTCCAGAGTGCTTGTGAAGCCAGGGAGTTAGACTTTGTGGATAAGTCTAGGGCTGAGCTGATAGCTGCCCTGGTGGACTACCAGACTGATGGTGAAACTCTTGATGAAGGCGGGGATGCAACCAGTGAGGACTCTGCCCCTGGGGTTGTCGCTGAATCTGTTTCTGGGAATGCCGCCATTCCTGCTGCCTCTGTTCCAAACCCAAGCAATTCCATGGAACTTGAGTTATTAAGGATGAAGTTGGCCTTTGAATATCGCAAGTTGGAAATAGAAGCTGAGCTTAAGAAAGAGGAGCTGGCACAGCAAGTAGAACTCAAGAATAGGGATCTTGCGCTCAAAGACAAGGACACTGAATGTCAGAGAATCCAGTTAGAGAAAGCTCGAGTGGAGACTTCAGCTAGACCAATTGAGAGTGGCAGGTCCCCAGCCACCAAGTTTATGAAAGATTTGGTTGGTGTGTTTTTGGAGGGTTCAGATATCCTCCAATGGATTGAAGCGTTTGAAATGGCTTGTGCAATTCATGATGTTGAGAAAAGAGATTGGGCTAAGTGTTTATTAAGCAGAGTGCCTCAAACGGGATATGACTGTATTCTGAAGCTGAGTGTGGAAGAAAGGGGTCAGTACGAGTGTATGAAGTCTGCTTTGATTGCCAAATTTGGCAAGACACCTACCCAATACCTTAAAAGGTTCAGGGATTTTAAGAAAGGAGAGAATGTGTCTTGGGTTGACTGGGTGAGTGCTGCGCACATGAACATGATGGGGTGGATCGATGGATACAAGGTGAAAACTTTTGCTGAATTATCCCACCTGTTGTTTTTTGAGCATTTTTCTGAAGCCTGTTCACCAGAGCTGCGTCAGTATGTTGCTGACCAGAACATTTTGGACCCCTTTAAGCTGGCTAGGTTGGCTGACAAGTGGGTCTCCCACCGGGTGTCCCCTAAGGACTCCAGCGGGAAGGACAAGGATAAAGAGAAGGGGGCCTCTCAGAAAGCTGAGGAGTCCCCCAAGCAATCACAGTCGAGTAAACCAAAACCTTCCTCTCCTAAGAACCAAAAATCTAGTGGGGATAAGTCCTCTGTGGGTGGGAATAAGAGTAGTGGTCCCCCTGCTGCAAAGCAGGCTCCCAGTGGTTCCAGTACCGTACCTCGCACTCCTAGCACTTGTTGGGATTGTGGGGCTCTGGATCACCAAAGGGGTGACTCCAAGTGTAAAGGTAAGGCACTTGGAGTACAGGCTGTCAGCCTGACCTACCCTTACCCCGTGTCTGAGGTGGAGGCCACCGTCCGCCCCTCCTCTACCGGGATCACCTTTGGTGCTCCGGTAGAAATTTCCTTAGTGTCCCTTGGGGCCTGGGACCAGTACGCAGAAGTACTGGCGACGATCCCGCAGAACACCCTTAGGTTTTTGAGAAGTGTCCTCTTGAATGGCCAGCCTTCTACTGGTTTGAGAGACACTGGGGCAAGCATGACAGTGGTGGACAGGACCCTGCTCAAGCCAGAGGACTATATAAGTGCTCCTCTGAGAACCTCCAGGTTAGCTGGTGGGCCTCCCAAATTATCGCCTATAGCCTTAGTCACACTCATGATTGGAGACAAGACAGCAAAGCTTCCTGTCCTGGTTCAGGACAATGTCCCTGCTAACATTCTGTTAGGAAATGATCTAGTAGAGTTGGGGTTGATGTCGGATGGTCTTCCCATGACTGCCGCTGCGGTCACTAGGTCACAGGTGACACCGGGTCTGGCTGTGAGTCAGGTACCCGAGCCAAAGGCGCGGCCTAAGGCAAGAAGAAGGAAGACCAAGAAGGCCACCTCTGTGGAGGGAGCACCTTCTCTTCCTGCTGTTCCGACAGCACCCATTGGGATCCATGCTCCGGACGGGCTGGGTCCAGTGGAAAACCCAAACTCAACTCCTTTGGGAGAAGAGACAGAAGACTCTCCTGTGGGAGAGGTTCTCAACCCGGAGGATCATCCCGACCTTCAATGCTTGTTAGCTGAAGGGGGACCCTCCCGGGCAGACTTCTGTAAAGGACAGAGAGAGTGTCCCTCTCTCGAGGGTCTGCGGACACAGGCCCTGTCCCAGGCACAAGGTGAAGTGCCTAGGACATTCAAGATTTATTGGGAGGGTGAGCTCCTTGTTAGTGAGCCCACTAAGCCTGAACCTGGTGCCCTCAAGAGGTTGGTGGTACCCCAGGTTTACAGGCCCTTCCTGTTGCAGTTGGCGCATGAGGTGCCCTTGGCTGGTCATCTTGGTACCAAGAAGACTAAGCAGAGGCTCTCTGCCCACTTCTACTGGCCCCGGATGGGAGTGGAAGTGGAGTCCCACTGCCGGACCTGCCCAACTTGTCAGTTGTCTGGCAAGACTGGAGGCAGGGTCATTGCCCCACTGCAACCCTTGCCAGTGGTTGGCACACCATTTGAGAGGGTGGGCATCGACATCGTCGGTCCCCTTGACCCTCCCACTTCAGGTGGACATCGGTTCATCCTGGTATTGGTAGATCATGCCACCAGGTACCCTGAGGCGATACCCCTTCGGACGATTACGGCCAAGGTGGTTGCCCGGGCTCTCCTGGGCATTTTTACCCGTGTTGGATTCCCCAAGGAGGTTGTCTCTGACAGAGGATCCAACTTCATGTCGAGTTACATGAAGACCATGTGGAAAGAGTGCGGGGTAACCTACAAGTTCTCCACCTCTTACCACCCCCAGACCAATGGTCTGGTTGAGAGATTTAATAAAACTCTCAAAGGCATGCTAGGTGCTTTGGAAGAGCCCCTAAGGAGGAAATGGGATCTCCTCCTGCCATGCCTGCTGTTTGCTTAAAGGGAGGTACCTCAAGAGGGTGTTGGTTTCAGCCCCTTTGAGTTACTCTTTGGACATCCCGTGAGGGGGCCCCTCGCCTTGATCCGAGAAGGCTTGGAAGCCACCCCTCCCGGTCCCGCCAAGCAAGTGGGGGACTATGTGTTAGGCCTCAGACGGAGGATGACAAAGATGATGGGTCAGGCAACAGCAAATCTCAAGGCCAGCCAGGAATTGAACAAGTACTGGCATGACCTTAAAGCCTCGCAAGTGGATTGGACTCCGGGACAGGAAATCCTTGTGATGGAGCCTACCAAGCCTAGGGCTTTGGCAGACAAGTGGACTGGACCCTTCCGGATCATCTCCAAGGTGGGCAAAGTCAACTATCTGGTTGACATGGGAGCCCCTGGGGTAGCCCCCCAGCTATTCCATGTCAACAGGCTCAAGCCTTTCCACCGGCGAGCGGAAGTCTCATGTCTCTTGCTAGCTTCAGGGCAAGAAGAGGATGAGAGTGAGCCCCTTCCTGATTTGCTGCATAGCAACCCTCGGGATGGCTCAGTGGAGGGAGTACATCTCTCTCCAGATTTGACAACAGAGCAGCAGAGGGCCTGCCGGGCTTTGCTCCAGCAGTATGCCTCTCTGTTTTCGCTGACACCGGGCCTTACACCTTGGTGTAGGCACGAGATTGACACTGGTGACAGCGTGCCTGTCAAAAGCAGGTGCTACCGTATGTCAGATACCGTTAAGAACCACATCCAGGCTGAGGTCGCCAAGATGTTGGATCTGGGTGTAATTGAACCCTCAACCAGTCCATGGTCCAGTCCCGTGGTCCTTGTCCCCAAGGCAAGTTCCCAGGCCGGCACCAAGGATTGGAGGTTCTGTGTAGACTACAGAGGAGTCAATGCCGTCACCAAAACTGACGCGCACCCACTGCCCAGGGCTGATGAGCTCGTGGACACCATAGGTGCGGCCAAATTTGTGAGCACCTTTGACCTCACCTCAGGCTATTGGCAAATAGCTCTGACGGACCATGCCAAGGAAAAGACGGCATTCTCAACACCAGAGGGACTCTACCAGTTTAGGGCATGCCTTTTGGGTTGAAGAATGCCCCTGCCACTTTCCAGCGGTTGGTCAATCATGCGCTTAGTGGGCTGGAGGCCTTTTGTGTGGCCTACCTGGACGACATTGCCGTCTACAGTTCCACTTGGGAAGCGCATTTGACACACCTGGATAAAGTGTTGCAGGCATTGAAAAGGGCTAACCTCACTATCAAGGCCACCAAGTGCCAGATAGCTCAGGGGAAAGTTACCTATCTTGGACATGAGGTAGGCGGGGGTCAAATCCAGCCTCTCTCCAGTAAGGTACAGGATGTATATGACTGGGAGACCCCCACTACTCAAACCCAGGTGAGAGCCTTTTTGGGCCTCACTGGGTATTATCGCAATTTCATGGCGGACTATGGGACCATAGCTGCACCACTGACAGCTTTGACTTCACCCAAACAACCTAGGAAGGTTAATTGGACTGAAGACTGTCAGAGGGCCTTTGATGGCTTGAAAGAAAGTCTGTGCAGGGCACCCGTGTTGTGTGCGCCTGACTACAGCCGACCCTTTATCGTCCAGACGGATGCCTGCGACACCGGAATTGGAGCTGTCTTGTCCCAGTTAGATGACAAAGGGAGAGAACATCCTATCATATTCATCAGTAGACAACTCAAGGGTAGAGAACTTAGGTGGGCTACTGTTGAAAAGGAATGTTTTAGTATAGTTTGGAGCCTTAGGCGTTTTAGGCCCTACCTTACGGGGTCCATCTTCAAGGTCCAAACAGATCATAAGCCCCTGAAGTGGCTTATGCAGATGAAGGGTGAGAATCCGAAATTGCTCAGGTGGTCCATTAGCCTGCAAGGGCTAGACTTCACCATAGAGCACAGACCAGGGAAGAGTCACGATAATGCAAATGGCCTTTCCAGAAGGTATGTTGACTATCTGG
Organism: Ambystoma mexicanum; assembly: GCF_040938575.1. Classification (NCBI taxonomy): domain Eukaryota; kingdom Metazoa; phylum Chordata; class Amphibia; order Caudata; family Ambystomatidae; genus Ambystoma; species Ambystoma mexicanum. The sequence continues at coordinate 1,204,380,994 of NC_090926.1, read as the reverse complement.
ATGAGGGTGTCTATCCCGTGGGAGATTAGGCACCCTAACCTCAGTCTGGGGGGGCGACTGTGATGCTGGAAATGCATCGGAGGGACAGGGCCTCCGTATCCTTGTCCTTTACTGTTCTTATTGTGTGTTCTGTTGTGTTTTCCGCGCAGAAGTCCATGTGGGACTCCTGGCGGTGCAGCTCTCTCTTTTTGTTTTGGTGAACAGACCCATGGGATACCCTTATGGCACCCGTGGGTAGGGGTACAACCCTGTGCCCCTAGTGTATGTTTTTGGGCACCCGTGGGTGGCCCACAGAGCAGGGTATGGGCTGGTGGCAGCTCCATGCTGAGTTTGACAGGTGCGCTGGGTATCCTCCATTTTGGGATACCCCGGCCCTGCCATTGGGATCAGTTGATTCCTGATAGGAAACAAGATGGCCCCTGTGGCCTCTTGCTTTCTATTGACTGATACCTTGTTTTTCCAAAGTCCCGGGAAGCCCTGACTCTGTCCCTTCCCCCTGACTGGCTGTTGGGTGGAAGTTCCATATATGGTGTTGTTGTGAAGGCCCAGCTAGACTGACTGGAGCCTTCCCGCTGACTGTATGATGTGGGTACCTCCTGTGGGTGGGACCTGGGTGAATGGAGAGTGTGACCAATATGCACTCCTTGTTGTGGCTGTCTGGTTTCTGTCATGAGGGACAAAGACTGAGACAGCCCTGCCCGAAACTGGCCTGAATGCAGTGTGTAGTGTTGAATGGCTGAGTACTTGTCTCAATCCACATTCCTTGTTGTGAGTGTCTGAGCGGGAGAAGAGTGGCCTGAATGCCCTGCGTGCCTGATTGGTTGATCGACTGCATGAATGCCCTTCTGTACGATTGGCTGCTGAGTGTGTGCCAGCAGTATGGATGAGAGACTGGATAGTATATCTGGGGACCTCTCACCATTTGAAATTGTTCAGAAGCTGAAGTCCACTACGACGAGTAACTGACGCTTGACCTTGAGGCCCTGCTGGAGGAGAAGGATTGCTGCTGCTCTCCTTCACGATCTGAAAGCTGCTGTGTCGCCAAGGACTGACCCAGAGAGGACCTGGTAAGGCACCCTCTTCCCGAGCTACGAGGGACCATCGTGCACAGCTGATCTTTGCCAACGCTCCCTGGTAGACAGACCTACGACAGGCTGCCGACCGGAGACGGGGACTGCTGCGGAATCCCAAAGAGAAGCGCCCGGACTGTTGTCCGCCACTGTCGACGACCGCTGTCGCCGACCGGAGCCGCCGTGCTCCCGTTTGCCTAAGAACTTTCTCTTGATCAACGGACGCTCTCGTCTGCATCGCCGTGTCCGTCTCCTGCTGGAGAAGGCCTGACCGTCGACGCGCCGAGGAGTATCCGCCGGTGGGTTTCCCGCCACCCAAAGACCGCAGAGACGCCGACGACTCGACGCCCTTGCTGGGCCACAGTTCCTCCTCATCTCTTTGCGGTCCAGAACTATCGTCACCGAGGTGCCCCGCATGCCTCTTCCTTGCAGGACGCCAACGCTCTGTCGTCGACGAGCACCGCTTGGATCGAAGCCTGCTGCCTCATCGACGGCGTTCTACCCGGTTCACGGTCGGACGTTCGACGCCCCGTGCCTCCCGCTTGAAAGGGAAGGCATTCAAGAAGGGCCGTCGATTCCCCGACACCGAACCCCGAGTCCGCGACGCCTCTCGACGATCCGTGGCTCCTGCCTTAAAGGGAGTCACTCAAGAAGGATCTGTCGACGCCTCGCCGACGAACTCTACTCCACCAGGTACATTGGGGGGGTAAAAACATTGTAGGAGAGAACGAGACTCTTGAACAATATATGGACTGGGCTGTTCTATATATCTTATTTTACAGGTTGCCCAGGTGGGGGGATCTCCAATCAGAACTGCGTCCGGTGGTAAGGGCCAGTCTTCTGCCTATTGTTTCATCTGTCTGCTTTCTCTCCTCTCTCTATTGCGGGTTTCCTTGCTATTGATCTGTGTGGCATTCTGACAGTCTTGTTGATGCACTCTAATCGAATATTAGTGGTACCACTTTAGAATTGTAGATATTTACCATTGTTGATCTTCCGGAGCACAAAGTGCGTTATTGTGATAAGTGTACATAACCTTTGAATATTAATTATATAAAGACTGTGTTTTCAGTAATACAGTGTGTGGACATTCCTTGTGGGGGCTTGGGGACTACACTGTACTTAAGAACCAGCCTGCATCACCTCCCGAGAAGCTAGGCCTTGATTGCTCGTCCATTGCTACCGTATTGGAGAATCTTGGCTGGGGTCCTCTGTGCCTCCCCTCTACCATATAGAGAGCGGAAATACAGACACCCCCCATCGGTCCTGACACATGAAGACTCACAGAGCTCTCTGGGGTTCTGTTACTGTTACAGACTCTTCGTGATGAACTTGGCCGGGACTAGAACGGCCACTTGTGGAGTAAGGCCACTCTACCGGTTACCGGATCCCTTTGGTGAACGCTGGACGAGGGCATGCCAACAAGTCTTTGACACCCTGATTAAGACTTTGACCGAGGCACCAGTGCTGGGTTCCACAGAAGTTATATACACTTTGTGTCGAGAGTAAGGATGGCACTGAGGCTGTCCTCTACCAAGAGGAGAATGGAGGCATGAGACCAGTCAGGCCCGTCGTGGATTGCACCAGTCAGGGAGGTATTACCTAGACAACAAGCTGGAATTCCTTGCGCTGAAGTGGGCGGTAACTGAGAAATTTCATGACTATCTGTATGGTGTTCAGTTCTCTATAATGACAGACACTAACCCTAACCCTATGTCCTGAAATCAGCGAAAGTGGATGCCACCGGCCTTCGTTGGCTAGCCTCCCCCTCTACATATCAGTTCCAGCTCCAATATTGGCAAGGCAGAACCAACATCGATGCCAATGCCTTGTCCCGTTGCACCCATCTACCATCTTCAGAATCATCTGGAGGGCTTCCACAAGTCTTTAACCATGCCAGCTTGGAGGCTTGCAAGCGTCCGCAGTTAACCAGGAAGGTACTGAAAGTTACCCGTTAGGCTGACTTGGGTATTATCCCCTTCCTCTATGCCAAAATGGAAGGGCACAGTGAACTGGTGAATTTAGGGGGTGACTTGGGGCATGCCATTCTTCTGCGGGAATGGAAGATACTTGTAGTGAAGGGAGGAGTGGTGTATAAATTGACCTCCAATGCCTGGTTTTGCTCAGCTGTTTCAGAACTGTTGTCCTCACATTTGAGCTTCTTGATTCTGTCTGGCAGCTGACGAAGAGAACTACTGCCATCTGGATCCCCATTGCCTGGTCAGCTCGGCCTGCCGCATACCTTCAACATCTTCAGAGCTATAGCCCCGCGGACCTGATGGGCATTTACTTTGTGTGCCTAAAATCTGTGACTGTGGCAAGAGTTTTGTAGGAGAAGTTCTTTGTCCATTTGGGTTGGCCAGCATAGATTCTTTCCGATCAGGGCCCAGACTTTGAATCCCACCTGATCAAACAGATGTTGGAGCTAGGGGGCGCCCGAAAGGCCTGCTCCGATACCTACCACACTCAGGGAGATGCGCAAGTAAATCGCTTTACCAGAACTCTGCTCAACGTGCGCGGCACCCTGCGGATAGAAACACATCCTGTTGGAGCCACTATGGAGCATCACTAACTCATGCCTACAACTGTACAAGGAATGAAGCAACTGCCTTCTCTCAGTACGCTGTACTGTTTGGCAGGGAGACACGGTTATGAGTAGATCTGTGTTTTGGAGTAATTTCTGAGGGTCCGGTAGCCGAGAGCATCTGAGCTATGTAAAATATCACCAAAACCAACTAGAGTGGGCCCACAAGCTTCCTAAAGCTGCTGCGGACTGGAAAACTGGTAATAACCAAAAAAGATATGATGCCAAGGTACGGTATCAGAATCTTCAGTCCGGTGACCGTGTCCTCATCCGCAGTTTGGGCCAGTGATGAAGGAACACGCTTGGGCAGGTGCAAGTCCCAATCCTACCTGGTGCCACTTGAAAGTCTGCCCATCTATCGCTTCTGAGAAGAACAGAACCCACGGAGAGACTTCACTGTAACCACAACCTCTTGCTGGGTGTTTAGGAGGACCTCGCTGGCCTGGCATCAGAAGAATCAGAGCCGGCAACAAGAGCTGCCCCCTGGTGGTGCCCGGACCTCAGGCCCCTGACCCTGGACTGGAGCTCTCTGCCCCTGTTTGTGTTTGTCCCCAACACTTAGCAGAATGAGAATCGCCTTGGTACCTTTGAACAGCCTTCCCCATCAAACGCGTATCCCGAGAGCCAGGAAGCTGGCCCTTCATCCTTAAATCCTGTACTTGCCCCTGTGCTACCTCAGCCACAAAGCTCAGTCCCTGCATGCTATCCTGTGAACACCTCTGTGTCTGCCCCTTCCATGTGGTCAATCCTGTACCCATGCTACTTGTGCTTTTACAACCTCTGCTCCTTGAGTTTGCTGTCTCATCCGTACCTGCACCAGGTGATGTTCTTGAACTGCAAGCCCTAGCCTACTGATTGGACGTTTCTGGAGCTGAGCGGCAGGCTTGTGCTCAGCTGTATCCGATCCCTGAAATTGACACTGACTCTCCCATGGCATAATGAAGAAACTGAAAGTTCTTTTTTTTGTTTTTGTTTAATCAATAAATGTTTTTTTATAAAAATGAAGTTGTCGACATAATTATTCATTAGATTTAGAAAGACGGTTATGAAGCTGAGCTATAGCCCCTAGCGTGTCTTGCAATACCCCCATTTCCGGTCCCTCCCAATCCTTGTCTTGTCAATTCAAAAACATTCATTCTGTGTTCCTTTCGGAATGCCCCTTTGTAACAGCACCAATCACGACCCATCCCAAAGATAGACAATCAGGTGCTTAACCAGTATGCTGAATTCTATGACAAGACAGGAGGCTCATATTATGCATTACAATCTTTACTCTGAAACCACAGCAGCAAAGAAAAAACTTTTACAAACAAAAAAGTTGTAAAGAACAGAACTAAATAGAGTTCAATGGCAATGTATGGGAGCTCCCCAATCCATCATGGAGGACAGGTCATGCCCTGCAGGCGACCAATGAGCAGGGACCCTTCCCCATATAAGTCCATTACTCCAATCCCAACTCCTCTTTCTTTGCTGCTGACACCACAGTTAAGTACACTCCTTTCAGTTTGTGTCTTACATGTTGTCAGTAGAAGTTAAACCTTAATTGGTTATATTATGGGAAAAATATTGTATGCTTGTAGCATTTCTTTGTGATACATTTAAGATATATATTAGTCCTTTATATTTTAAAGTACTGTTTGTTCAACTTCCAACGCTCACTGCGCTGGTTTGCCTCTGGGCATTATGTTTAAGTGTGTACTGTTTTCTTTATCCCGTGCGCACTGGTCTGAATGGAAGCTTTCTTTATGTAAAGATTTATTGGCTAACAGAAGCTAATGCTTTGTGCAGGTGTGCGTGCGCGCGAGCAGTCTTGTGTTTATTTATGGTTTACGGCCGGACTGAAGCTGATAAGCTTCAAGGCCAGCGCACAGAAGCCTCTCTTTTGTTTGTTTAAGCCCTCCGTGTTTGTTACATTAGCTTATTCAGGGCCTGCACTGCTGGCGACCTGTGTACAAAGCCCTTTGGTGGGCTCCAGTGTTCCTTCGGATAACACAGTCTCCAGTGGCTCAACAGCTAAGTGCTTGGTGTTGGGAGGCTGGGTGCCAGGGTTCTAATACAATGTCTGGAACATCATGGATATTTTAAAAAATGTATGTATGGTTAATTTCCGCCTCTTTTTTTCTTTGAATTACACCTGGGACTGCCAGGTGCTGCGGGCGTGCTTGGTCCTATATATTTCCTATGTTTCCTTCTTTTCTATTATTTTGAAGCCAGTCTCTGTAGCACAGGCGGTAGGGGTTGTCACTGGTAACTGGAAGGTTCCAGGTTCGAACCAATCCTCCAACTTTTAAATTCGGAACGTGTTGGGGTAAATAATTACAATTTTATTTTCCATACCGCCCAACCATGCAAATCCCAGAGGGGTTTCTCAAATGGAATCCGGGTTGCCTGTTCACCCTAGTTATGCGAGACCACTTGAGACAGCCCAGTCCGCATTTTTCCACTTTAACAAGATTATATGTAATTTTAATTACTTTTGAATATGAATGTTTATGTATATATATATATTTAAAAATTGATATTTTATTTTGTGTTTATATTGATATTTCAACTTATATCAACACTGGTTCGCCTACTGCAGAGCCTCATACACTGCCAATTCTGCAGTTTTTATTTTGTTGTTTATTTATTTACTTATTTCTTAAGTTAGGTGATTTGCCTTCACTGAGGTGCCATCTGTTCAGTTTCAGGTTCAGCCTGAATTCTATTGCAAGGTTACCCCCTCGTGTACTGCAGATTATCACGCCCTGCTCGGGCGAGCAGTTGGAGGTGCACTTGCTCAGTGTTTCCTACCTTAAACTTGACAGTTTTCTTTTGTTTGGGGGCTGCTGGTGGCAGATGTCATTATCTTCCCTGGAAAGGTGCGTCACCTGCTCGGTGGCAAGGTTGCCTGTGTTTTCTGCGAGGGGTCCCCTCGCATACTGCTGGGTCCACGCCCTGCTAGGGTGAGCAGTTTGAGGTACACTTGCTCAGTGTTTCCTCCCTTAAAGTCAGTAACTTGGGTAATTACCTTAACTGGCATGCACCATAACCTGCTCGGTTTCAGGCTCTGCCTGAGTTCTAATGCAAGGTTACCCCCTCGTATACTGCTGATTATCACGCCCTGCTCGGGCGAGCAGTTGGAGATGCACTTGCTCAGTGCATTACTCCCTTAAGGTCGGCAGCTTTGTTTAAGTGCTGCATATGGCTAACGCCATTGTTTGTTCTGGTAGGCGTGCAGTAACCGTCGGTTTCAGGCTTCGCCTGGTTTATACTGCGAGGTGCTCCCTCGTGTACTATTAGTTGCCACACCCTGCTGCGGTGAGCAGTTGAGGTGCACTTGCTCAGTGTACGCTTTTGATAAACAATATGTTTAAGTGTTGACTGAAGCACATTTGCGTTTTTCAGAATTGTCAGTGGCCCGGATAGCTCAGTGAGTATCAGCTTATATAAGGGCCTGGGGTTCGGACCCCTGTGAGGGCGTAACCCCTCTTCGTTGGATATATTATATATTTTATATATTATTTATTTATTAAGTACTTTGAAGAAAAGTGAGTGTGGAAGTGGTGGTAAACAGACCCATATGGAGGGGTTGTACCTTCGTCTCTAACCATCTCTCTGGTATTATCCTTCGTCTTTTAGTTACAAATTCTGTCGCCCTTTACCTTAGTTAGTTCAGGACAACTCAGTCCTTTCCTTAGGTTTGCTTCCCCGACCTCAATTGCTCCACCCAATACCCGTGCTGATTAAGCTACAGTATTTTCTCTCAACATGAGGAGAAAAAAGAGTGTCTCTAGTGAGGTCTGCAGGGCTTAAGGCTCTTTAGTGGGGACATGTTTTTCTCCCCTACTTTTGTTCCATTGGACATTCATTATTCTATTGGATTTTGGTGGAGACAGGGTCAGCTCGAGGGTAACTGTTCAGTTTTTGTTGAGCAACCATGTTTTACTTGGATGGAATTTTTGGAAACACTTGATGGAAACACTTGATGGTATCTGATAGATGAGTTGCCAAGTAATAACTTTATGGCGCCTGCCCCATGGTTTTCCTCCCAAAGCTTGGTCTATGGTTCAGCTTGCTGTCTAATAGTATATTGCAACTTCTCCTCTGCTCGAGGAGTACAAGTAGGCTTCTGTACCCTCATGAGCGTTGCTTAACCTCTTTATACATATATATTTTTCTATAGTGCACCAAATAGAGTGCTGTTTTCATATCTGTGCTGACCCTTCTGATGCAGGTTCCTAAATTTGGAAAGGTCTAAATCTGTCTTTTATCCTGCTGAGATCGATAAGTAAACACCTCTCGTATACCTGAGGGTTCGTCGTACTGTATAAGTACTGGTTTGCTATGGACAATGTGCTTAGTTTTTCATTCCCTGATTCCTTTAGTGGCCAGTCAGCCTCACATGAATACAGTGATTCAGTCCTCAGGGTTTGAGGGGACAGTGGTCCCAGTTTCTTTCTCAACCTTACATTTACGGGGCATTGATAATTATCCAGAGTCCTTTCCCCCTCATTCCCTTCCCGCCATCCTTGGGGGAGATTGCATCATATTATTACACCTATGGGGGTAACACCTGATGGTTTTCCGTTTTCCTTTTTTACAGGAGTTCTGACGCGTGACCAGTGCAGACTCGCACTGAGCATTTCCCTCCCGTCAGTTACTTTCCTTTCTGCTAATATCTGCTATTTCAAGAAGTTAAGCTGATCCTGTCCACGGTCAGGGGTTGGTTAGAGGTGCTATAGTGTATTTATTTCTCTTAAGGGTGTAAAGAGGTGCTTTAATGGGGTCCTCAGGGTAGCTTTCTTCTGGGTTGCAAGGTTTCCCTTGGATAAGTGGGGGAGGTTTCTCCTCTTTTGGGAGGACTCAATATCCTTTGGTGGGATAGAGGGGTCTGGGAGTGATACTAATTCCCCATCCACATTCTCATGACCCTCTATTGATGTGTTCTAGCGTCTATACATTCACTATCAGAAGGTGTCTGCCGCTATGATTCCCAGAGGGCTGGGATATTTATATTTAGTTACTGACGTGGTTCTCATAGTCGCCTGCATGGCAGGTGGTCCTTTGGGTTCTTTCACAAGAGTTTGTTTTTACAGTAAGGTGCCAGCTCAAGGTGCTGTGAGCTTCAAGGATCTGCAAGTTGGCTGAAATATTTGCTGGACCTATTCTGGTGTGCAACTTCAGTTTAACTGTTTAGTGATTAGTTCTTTGCAGTTTAGAGTCTTGCTAAGACTTTGGAATTTTGGTGTCCTCCTTCGGTTAGTTTTGATCCTCTAGGGGGTTTATCTCCAGGGAGGAGGGTTCAAGGTTCAAACACCGGGCATATCTACAAGGGGGTTTACATATCACTATCATGGTGGCGATTGGATGTCAGATACATTTTTTCTCCTTGCCAAGTTTGCCCTCTTAAGGATCAGGTTTGTTAATATCTGCCTTTTGTCATGTAGCAGAGTCCTTCTGCAAGAGTTAGGGAGGTCTGAAGGTCTCCGTGTTGACGGTTTGATGGGTTTAGCTTCTCGGGTGGGGCTCCTCTCTTCCATTCTGTTTCTGCCTCCGGAAGACATCCCTCCTTAGTATACATATATGTCTGAAGACAATTGTGGGTTAATTCTATTGCTTTTCCGCTCTGCTCAGGATGGGTTGTCCTATTACAAAATGTACTCCCATTTTACCTTTTGAAGATTTGTCTTTCCCTCTTGGTTCCCAGTGTAGTTCTGCGACATGCCCTATTCTAATGTGATATCTTCCTTTAATGCATGGGATGGAACCTACAAGACTTTCACACCTATGGGGTACTTTTCTTTTCTTTATCTCCAGGAGAGGTAGGTGCTTATTTTCTTTGGTTTGCTTTCTAGGTTCCCAAAAAGGGTATGAATTTAAGTGTTTTAAATGTTTGATTGGACAACAGAGGTGTTTATTTCAGATGAGTTTTGTCCTAACCTATAGGAGAACTTTGTTCAATGTGTTCCCCTCTTTTAACCAGTTGGTTTTGGTGGCTGGTAAGGAACACAGGAATTGACACAGTTTCCTGTTTTCTTGCAGTGGATTTGTCTATGCCTTATAAGACAGTTTTTTGGGGATCCCAGTCTTGGGCAATTCTCTTGCGGTCAGCTGATTATTTAATGAAAACATTTAAGGTTTCCTTTCCTATTGTTTTATTATTCATTATATTGGCTCTATTATGGATCATGTTGTACTAATGAGATGCAAGGGCTTTGAACTTGCATAATATGAGCCTCCTGTCTTGTCATAGAATGACTAATCCCCCACACTAACGTGAGATGGGGGTTTAGATTCTATTAAAGACAAGGAGGCGATTATTATCCCACCGTCCCACCCTGGATATGATATGATGTCAATTGTGATATGCATGTGCATAGGTGGTTCAAGTGAAAACATTCTTTGGTTTGTTGTTCTGCCCAACCACCCACCCTTCTTGCTTGTTGTTTTTTACAGCTATGGTTTAAGGTCCTGATCAGGAGTGTGGCTCGCAGTTACAAGTTATGGAGTGCGTGGTACGAGAGCTTCATTGGATTGGCATTCATCGTTTATCGTCTGATCTGTGCAGTGGACGTCTGGTTCAAGACAGCTACAGAAAGAGGGGTTGGGATTGGAGTAATGGACTTATATGGGGAAGGGTCCCTGCTCATTGGTCGCCTGCAGGGCATGACCTGTCCTCCATGATGGATTGGGGAGCTCCCATACATTGCCATTGAACTCTATTTAGTTCTGTTCTTTACAACTTTTTTGTTTGTAAAAGTTTTTTCTTTGCTGCTGTGGTTTCAGAGTAAAGATTGTAATGCATAATAATCGCCTCCTTGTCTTTAATAGAATCTAAACCCCCATCTCACGTTAGTGTGGGGGATTGGTCATTCTCACCCAAGACGAGGCAAAGGATTTCCAAAGGGGGGTTAGAGGGGTGTAGCCTCCTGCGAAACACACGTGACACGGACAGTTCACCTGCAAGACAGAGGCGGTGGCTAGTGAGCCTCCAGACCCCGATAGGCCGGACATACTGGGGTGTGATAGAACAGAAAGTGTGACGTTTCAGTCTGCAAGGCCTGCCCTAAGAGCAGGTGACAAAAGAGCCATTTATGTAATATGATAGGTTATTTATAACGCGCTTAATACCCAGAGGTTTCTAAGCGCGACCCGGGGATCGAACCTGTGTTGCACAGTAACAGCTGTGTTTTTACATTAGAAGAATGATAATAAATAGTGTGCTTTAAATTTACATTGAACCACGAGGATAGCAATATCTGTAAATGGACAGAAATGTGTTTCCATGGGTCTCCTCTGCCAATGAGCTTTTCCCTGTGTTTGCTTGTTTGTCAGCTGACATAGAATCCTCGTGTGTCAAAGCAATCTTCCTGCCACCTACTGTTCTCCTACACTATACCTTAAGTTGTTTGTCAGAGATCCTGGCACCAGAAGCATGAGGAGAGGGTATCCGCTCCTTTGACCTAATAGATACTGTCATGGAAGTGCACCTCGAGAGTGTGGATGTTTTAATTAATGTATTCACTTTATTTTTTCATTAAACATTCTGTAACGCTTTTATCCATGTGTGGGTTACATCATTTGAATCCCAGTGTCTGTGTAAGTAACCGTGGTGAGTTACACTTCTCCACCTTCCGCAGAGATGCAAACTGTCTGCTGATGGATATTTTTTTAATTTATGGAGAAAAGTAGAATTTTGCTGGGAATGTCGCCCTTTTGCGAGTTGGGGGCTGGATGATGCAGGCAGTGTCACTGCTATCGTTCCTGCCTCCCTCGTCCCCTATGATGCGTCCGTCCAATTTGTGCATGAGGGGGCTAAGTGCGCTCTACAAATATCAAAACAAATAAATAAATAAATATCAAACCGGATCCAACAGAGATCTAACGAAACAGATCATCTTTTGTAAAAGATTATGAAAAGGTGCCGTGGGGGGTTAGGGGGGCTAACCCGGGTGAGGTGTGATGCAAGTGGCTCAGTTGCAAACAAGCCCATCCCCTTCCCCTTCATCTTCTGCAATGGGCCAGTCCAATCTGTGCGTGCTGGAGCTCCACATGTGGTGACGCACGCGGTGCAGTTGCTTGTGTCATCGCCGCCCTCATCGCCCGCAACGGGTTCATTCATTCCCCGCACAGGAGCTATGATGGCACGAGAGGCATGGATGGTCTCGTTCGTACCCTCCTCCCTGGTCAATGCATATGTGTATATGCAATGCCCGCCCGACAAAGGCTCAGGGATTCATGCGGATGTTCCTGTTTGGATGCAATGCCAATTGTTTTGGTGTTTCCTTTCGTTCTTTGCATTTTGCATTTATAGGCACCAGGGTGCAAGGAGAGTGCAAAGTTTGAAAGGAGGATGCAATAAGGGGAGCAGGTTTGCAATATATTGAGAAGGGGAATAGAGCAAGGCATAAAGCCATTGATAGAGTGTAACATTGAGGGTGTGCAAGAGGAAATATGAGCGATAAAGGGTGAGAGTGAGAGGGTAACAAATAACGCAAGTGTGTGAGAGGAAGGAGGAGAGGGGATAACGAGAGTGGGTAAGATGGGTGGGTGGGGAATAGAGGAGGTAGGATGAGGTAGTGTGGGTGGGTGGGGGCATAAATGGTGTAGGGTGGTTGGTGGAGGTAAAGAGAGAGGTGGTAGTGTTGAGTAAAGAAAAAGGGGGTGGGATCAGTGGTGGTAGAGAGAGGGGGTAGGGTGGGTGGAGATAGAGAGGGTGAGGGCAGGGTGGGTGCGGGTAGAGAAGGTTGGTAGTCTGGGTGAATGGGGATTGTGAGAGTTGGTAGGCTGGGTGGATGGGGATTGTCAGAGTTGGTAGGCTGGGTGGATGGGGGTTGTGAGAGTTGGTAGGCTGGGTGGAAGGGGTAGATAGAGTGGGGGTTGGGTTGGTGGGGGTAGAAATGGTAGGGGTAGTGTGGGTGGGGGTATACAGAGTGGGAGTAGGGTGGGTGGGTGTTGATAGACAGAGTGGGAGTAGGGTTGCTGGGTGGGGGTATACAGAGCAGAAATATGATGGGTGGGGGTAGGGTTGGTGGGTGGGTGATTGTAGGGAGAGTGGTGGTTTGGAGAGAGAGTGGGGGTACGGTGGGTAGGGGTATGGTTGCTGGGTGGGGGTAGGAGTGGGAGTAGGGTAGGTGGGGGTAGCGAGAGTGGGGGTAGGGTGGGTGTATGGGTGGTGGTAGAGAGATTGGGGCTAGCGTGGTGGGTGGGGGTAGAGAGAGTGTGCGTAGGGTTGGTGGGTGAGGTAGAGAGAGTGGGTGTTGGCGGGAATAGAGAGAGTGGGGGAACGGTGGGTGGGAGTAGAGAGAGTGGGATTAGGGTGGGTAGGAGTAGAGAGAATGGGGGTAGGGTGGGTGGGGGTTGAGAGAGTGGGGTAGGGTGGGTATTGGTGTAGAGAGAGTCAGGGTAGGGGGGTGTAGAGAGAGTGGGGATATGGTGGGTTGGGTTAGAGGGAGTAGGGGTAGGGTGGGTGGGTGTAGAGAGACAGAGAAAGAAAGAGAGAGTGTGGGTATGGAGAGAGAGAGTGGGTAGGGTGGGTGGGTGGGGTTAGAGAGAATATGGGTAGGGTGGGTGGGGGTAGAGAGAGTGTGGGTAGGGTGGCTGGGTGTGGGTAGGGTGGGTGTGGGTCGAGAGAATGGGGGTAGGGTGGGTGTTTGGGGGTCGAGAGAGTCGGGTTAGGGTGGGTGGGTTCTGTATAGAGAGAGTGTGGGTAGGGTGGGTGGGTGGGGGTAGAGAGAGTAGGGGTAGGTGGGTGGCTGTAGAGAGAGTGGGGGTAGGCTGGGTGGTTGGGGGTAGAGAGAGTGGGGTTAGGGTAGGTGGGTGGGGAGAGAGAGTGTCGATAGGGTGAGCGGGGGAGAGAGAGTGGGTGGGTGGGCGTAGAGAGAGTCGGGGTAGGGTGGGTGGGTTCTGGGTAGAGAGAGTGGGTTAGGGTGGGTGGGGGTAGCGAGAGTGGGGGAGTCCAGTAGTCTGTAACACATTTGAACGCTCATTTGGACCCCCAGGTACACATGAATCAGGTCTCTTCTAGAAGCCGGTGCTTCATCTCCCTACCTTTCAGTATATCTTCTAGAATCTCCTCTGTGAGTCACTGACATTCCAGCGGCAGAGGAGGGACCTCTCTCCCCACAGGCGGCTGCCTTCTCCTGCGGCGCCTCAGAACTTTAAATGGAAAGCACGGGTGCAGGCAAGTACAGTGCCTGTGGTCTGTCCATCAGCACCGGCTTCACACAGGGAAGTGCTGGCAGGCTGGCAGTGCCAGGCCCCGCGAAGGGAGACATGCCTCAGTCTGCTCGAAAACAGATCACTCCGCGTTAAAAGACACACAGACACGTGACATGTGACAGTACTCCTGATTGGGGCAAAATACGTTAAACAAGCCACTATTGGATTACATCCTCGTAGTAGAACAGAAATATACACTTAGTGTGTCGGTCATTGTATGGCAAAGCATTTCCTGTTGGCATGCCGACCACAAACACTGCTTCTTGGCACCCTTCTTTACTGTAGCAATGGTGTTGGTGATATTTTGGCTTACGCCAAAAAGCACCAAAACCAAAAATGGGTTTTAAAAATGACCAGGGCCAACACTTGCTCTGGAATGTATTCCAAAGACGTTTGATTGCCAGCCACTCTTTTTCACTTTCTCTCCGCTTTCTTTTTCTTTATACTACTTTCTTCTGAAGCCCCATTCACGTTCTGTTTGGTTGGTACCACTCAGGGGTGTTGCTAGGTCTGGAAAAGACCCGGGGCTACACTGATGTCAGAACTGTTGGGACTGGGGGCTGGCTAGCCTTTTGGCTGTAGCTCCTGAGATTCTATCCGGGGCTACAACCAAAACATCAGGGGCTATAGCCCCCTTAGCCACCCCCCTAGCAACGCCTCTGGCACTCGCCCCACTCTCTACTCTACTTTGGCTGAATCATTTTTTTGCCCCACTTTTTTTTCTCTTACAGGAAGGCCCTGTAGGATAGAGTTGGTGGGATCCACATCAGCGGCCGCAGCGCCCCGCCCCGTGACAAGGCGTGCCTGGTTCAGCGGCAGCAGCTATCAGTGATGACACCAGCGGACAGCGGTGCAATTACATCAATGCTGTCCACCACCGACTTTCGCTTGGACTTCTACATGACACAGATTAGTGACAGCAAGTTTGGAACACCTCTACTGCCACCACTGTCTGACTCTGCAGGAAGGGGATGTGTGTGTTGCCACACCCTCGAGGTCGCTTTTAACGGGAGCAGGCATCAACACCGACTCTGATGGGGATGACCTAATACACCTACCAGCAAAGCTCAGGAGACAAGGAGGGAAGCAAGCACCACCAGCGAAGGGAGTTCCGTCAGCAGCAGCATTGATTGGAACAAAAGGAGCCCCCACACAAGCACCACCATCAAACCAGGTCAGACTGGACCAGAGAGAGCACCAGTGTCAGCACCATTAGCAGGCCAGCCCACGCAAGAGAGACCGCCATCACCAGTCGAGCGTGGACAAGAGGTAGCACCAGTGCCAGCACCACCACCACAATATCGTCTTGGCCACATGGAATGCAAGGTAGGTCCAGACAGATGACTTTCCTGACAGGTGGTTACTAGCTGCTGGCTGTGAGGAATCAACTTGTGTGGTAGTGGTGAGAACCTGTCTTTGCAGAACATTCCTGGCAAAAAGTCAACAAACAGTATTATGTCTCTTCTGGGCAGGCTGAAGGGTGGTCACTAGAGCCATTGATGGGGGATAGAGTATACTCCCCTCGGGCTAAGGGCCAATCACGGTTTCCTGCTCCAAGAGTTGTCCGAAGAAGCCATGTTGCCATCGCTGAAGGCCAACCTTACCTCCTCCAGTCTTCGCTTACTAGCTGATACTGGTGGCAGTGAACACCTACTCCACTTTGCTGGTGAGCTTGGACTGCAAGACTCTGGCACCAAGCCTCATGCTGTACGTGCTCGTTTCCATAAAGTATTGAACCTGGGATGAGGAGGTCAGCAAGAGCAATGGTGGCAGACATACGGCACCTGGGATAACCCTGCACTCGAAACGAAGGCTGACACCTGTGTAACAGAAGAGATTCACTGTGGTCTGTCTTCTTCTTGCTGATAGATTTGATCCATCAGCTGTGATTTTTGGATACCGAGGCTTGAGCCGCATTACTCCATCTTCTCGGGTTGAGTGTGTAGTCGTGGGTTAGGATTCATCTTGGTCTGTGTGGACTTGTAGCCCAACCTCCCACATTTATAGTACCGAGGACAACTCTTACCTGCATCTTGACAGTGACTGGGCCTTGCAAAACACATATGGCCCTCAGGTTATCCACGAATGTTGGGGAATGCCTGGAATCTCCTGCCCAAAGCACTGTGCTTTTGTATTTGATAATGCAAGAACAGGGAAGAGAGTAAAGGCAGGTAGAGCCGACGTGGCATGTAGATAGAGATAAGAATGAGGAGAGAAGAAAGAGAGAGCATGAACAGAAACATCATATCTAGCAGGGTGTCTGCAAGGCACAAATCCCCCACCCTTTCAGACCATTAACAACTGGTTAGAGGAGGGAAAGCTAGGAAATCCCTGAGGGAGTTTAGAGAGATAAGGCCAGAGGCCTTTAGGTTACAATCTCAGCTCATTAAGCAATTAGCATATTGAGGGAGAAAGATATGCTATATACTAACCTTGGGTTAAGGATGCCTGGGCTAAGGAGGTGCTGCTTTGGGACAAGAGAGAGGGAAAGCCTTGGGGGCCATTGAATTTTCAATAAAGACCCATAAAGCACCTTTGAGAGTTGGAATTGACATAGGTTACTCCTTTTCCATTCAGCACTAATTTAGTGAATGCACTCACTAATCTGGTTGGTCGAGGTCATCAACCCTGTGAGGGACCTTGGAGTGATCTGTATCCCTTACATAAACTTCTGTTACACAAAGTATGGCTTTAGAGACACAGTTTTTGCCATTATGTACCAAGTGTGGCCTCCAATACTCCATAAATGCCATCGAATACCCGTTGATGCCTCATGTGCATGGTATAGTTTTTAGATATAGGGTGGACCATTTCAAGTGCAGGTTCTGCCATCGTATGATATTGAAATCCTATCTCCTCATTAACGCCTCCCGCCTGATCCACAGGTTCTCGCACAAAAGCATAAACAAGCATTTCACCAGATTTCTGATGGACCCTCCTTATAGGATATCTGCCCCTTCTATTCACCCCACTCTTCTAGCCCTCCAAATGCCCCTTTACTCCCCTACAAGCCAACCTAGGTGTGGGCACTATAGGAAATCTGGACCATCTTGGACCTGTGGGATCAATATGGTGGTCGTGGGTGCAATAGAAATGACTATTGTATCACATTACATCCTAACATGCCTCACGCATGTTATATAATGCCAATGAATTCCTCATATCCATGGTGGGGGTCACCAGATGCAATGGGAAGACTCGCATGTGCTGGGGCTGACATAATATGCCATGCATGGCCTCAAATGCTCAACTTATCCATGTCAATGGGAGGTAAAGCCTTACGTAAACGGCTTAGTCAGCATTTCTCAGGTGCAGCCCCTCTGCCATGGTCTGACTATGACCACCAGCATGCTTGCGCTTGCCTCACCACATCTATCCTCTTCTTTGGTTCCAAGTGCTGGTTTGGAACTGGCGCCATCAAACATGGACATCTTTAGCATGTCACCATGCCGTCCTACAGATGCGGTGTGCGCCTAGAACCAGAAGTGCATGACCAGCACATGAGGTAGCAAGAAAGCCGCCTGGAGTACCCCTTGTGGCCCCCAAATGACTTACATGTACACACAGGGAAACATTGCTGAAAGTTCAAGGCGATCAATTGTTGGCCTGGAAGGATGGATGCACTGTACGATGCTACTTGACCGTGTTTGGGAACGGGTGGAAGTGGATGAGGGTGCTGTAGTAATATGGTTGGTTGCATTGAGCTTGTGAACGAGGTGGTCTATGTTGTTCTGAACTCTTGTGAGCCTACAGATGTGGAAGGAAAGAAGGAGCAGATAGACACTGCTGCCATTGTACAATCCCAATGAGCAATGTTGGCTATGAAGCAAGGGCTAGCAAAAAGGGGAGACTTAGGATATGTGTCAAGGGATTCAAATAGCTGAGAAAGGTGATACTTAGAATCGATGCAGGGGATTCACATAGCCGCGAAAGGGGAGTCTTAGGATCTATGGCAAGGGATTCACATAGCAGAGAAAGTAGAGACTTAAGATCTATGGCAAAGGATTCACATAGAAAAGGCGAAAGGGGAGACTTAGGATCTATGCCAGGGATTCACATGGCCGGGAAAGGGGAGACTTAGGATCTATGGCAAGGGATTCACATAGCCAAGAAAGGAGAGAATTAGGATCTATGGCAAGGGATTCACATAACTGAGTGAAGTGGGAGAATGGGAAAATACCCTCCCCCCAGTCTCATCCAGACCATGGCCTAGGGGATCACGGCCTAAGCACCCCCCGCAAGAGGAGTTCGACCAAACCTCTTCCTTACCAGATGACAAAGTATCCTGTTTCAAAGGCATACACGTATGAGGAGCATGCCAACTTGTACACCCTGGTCAAGCTGACGCCTGCGCCATGGACTAGCTCGATTAGACACCAACCACGAAAATCATCATCGTTAGAGATGCCATGACGACATAGCCAACAGACAAGAACACTCGTGCCACCATGCACACTGGTCACTCACACACCAACCCACATGAAGAACATACTCAGTGCTATGACATAATGGACTGACATACCCACGGACATGCATCGTTGTTATTTTTCACATAGGCCTTCTACAGCAGAAATGCAAGACGCCTGAAGAGCTTGTGTATATGCTTGCTGATGCTTTGCTGCTACCTATCCCTATGAAGACGACACCATGTATACCTAATGCTGCTTGTGACACTCTGTCGCCCCGTGACCCCCATATTATGGGTTATGTACCGCCACCTAGAAACTAGGCCCAAGGCCCTACAGCGATGGGAAAGACATGAGCACCAGACCTTAAGCAGACCTGTCCATTGTCCACCACAAACACATAGTTGCACATTGTTGCCAACGCCAGGCACACCGCGAGCTGGGAACGGCGATGGTCCCAGGCTTGGGGCCTCGTGGGAGAACCAAACAGAATACAAGGGGCTCATCACCGACGCCATTACCGTTAGCCAATCACCAAGTGTCCCCTTGTAACAATTTAGGTGTAGCAACTGTTAGGGACAGCCCAAGTGTACCACCTGACCCGTCCTTATCCACTAATATTTCCTTCCATAGGCACCTATACTAACCCTACCACTCGGGGGACCAACCCGAAGTGGCGTTAGGTTTTGTGATGATTCTTCCCAGGTGATGCAAGTAGCGCATCATACTGCTGTAAAAAGGGCCTGCGAGCCCCTCTAACGACGAGAGCCTCTCCGGATGCATACGGTCTGAGCGTATCCCTGCCGTTACTCTAATAAACAGCAGTTATTACCTTTCTCTTGGGTGTGTCTCATACTCCATTTGGGACGCGGGAAGAGTTGGGGCCTCCCCAGACCCGGAGGTCCGCGGACGGCTCTGTCGGCCCCCGGGAAAATCACCCCGACACGAGAAAGGAGAGACTTAGGATCTATGGCAAGGGATTTACATAGCAAAGAAAGGAGAGACTTGGGATCTATGGCAAGGGATTCACATAGCCGAGAATGGAGAGACTTAGGATCTATGTCAAGGGATTCACATAGAGAAGAAAGGAGAGAGTTAGGATCTATGGCAAGGGATTCACATAGCCGAGAAAGGAGAGATTTAGGATCTATGCATGGGATTCACATAGCTGAGAACAGGGAGACTTGTGATCTATGGCAAGGGATTCACTTAGCCGAGAATGGAGAGACTTAGGATCTATGTCAAGGGATTCACATAGAGAAGAAAGGAGAGAGTTAGGATCTATGGCAAGGGATTCACATAGAAAAAGGGAAAGGGGAGACTTAGGATTTATGCCGGGGATTTACATGACCAAGAAAGGGGAGACTTAGGATGTATTCAGGGGATTCACATAACCGTGAAAGGGGAGACCTAGGCTCTATGGCAAGGGGTTCACATAGAAAAGGGAAAAGGGTAGACATGGGATCTATGGCAGGGGATTCACATAGCTGAGAAAGGGGAGACATAGGAGCTATGGCAGTGGATTCACATAGCCGAGTAAGCTCGCAGGGTCAACACATGTACTTCTGGTGGTGACCAATTGTTGGCCTAGAAGGATGGATGCACTGTATGATGCGACTTGACCGTGTTTGGGGATGGGTAGAAGTGGATGGAGGGTGCTGGCATAATCTGGTTGGTTGCATTGAGCCTGTGAATGAGGTGGGCTATGTTGTTCTGAACTCTTCTAAGCATATGGATGTGGAAGAAAAGAAGGAGCAGATTGACACTGCTGCCATTATACAATCCCAATGAGCACTGTTGGTTATGAAGCTAAGGCTAGCAAAAAGTGGGAGACTTAGGATCTATGGCAAGGAATTCACCTAGCAGAGAAAGGGGAGACTTAGAATCTATGGCAAGGGATTCACATAGCCAAAAAAGAAGAGACTAATTCACAAAGCCAAGAAAGGGAAGACTTAGGATCTATGGGAGGGGATTCACAAAGCCAAGAAAGGGAAGACTTAGGATCTATGCAGGGGACAAACATAGCTGAGAAAGGAGAGACTTTGGATCTATGCAGGGGATTCACATTGCCGAGAAAGGGAAGACTTGGGATCGATGGAAAGGGATTCACATAGCCGAGAAAGGGGAGATTTAGGAGCTATGGCAGTGGATTCACTTAGCTGAGTAAGTTCTCAGGATCAACACATGCGCTTTGAACCACATCTCTGCAGATGATCTTAAACACTACAAATCATTGAAATCGAATGCTTTAGTCCACTTTGTGCAGTTGAAGTGCACACAACTAAAGGTCCAAGAATGTTATAGATGTGTTAGGTGTTTAGTACATGAAAGACCAGGAGTGAGGAAATGGCGACTGTGTGTACCTAAGTGTGCCAGGTCCACACTCGCCACACACCATTTCCTGACATTATACCATAGAAGAAATTAGGAGGTTGTTTTGCCAAAGATGCTAGCGCTGCCATTGAGGCATAGTGGCCCGACGCCTTCGCCTTCGCCCGACGCCTTCATCCATTTCTGGCTTTACAACCAACAGTACTCAACCTACTGGGACTTGTACTTTCCCTTATGCATTGGGCCTACAAGTCATAGCCTGCAACTCATTGTGATGCTATTGGGAGACATGGCAACAATATTGCATCCCTTTCTTCCAAATCCCCTTTGTCATAGAAAATATCTAATGGGGCGGATAAAGATGAGTAGTGGTCAAGCCCACGCTGGTGCACTCTTTCAAATGTACCACTTTTTGAGCTCGCTTTAATCAAACCTTACACCATCAACCAATGCAGTCGAAGTGCCTGCCAGTGTTTTTTCCAAGCAGTCTTCGCAGAGGTAATGATTTAATTGGAGCAGTTAACCTGCCCTAGGTCTGCCTTCAGCCACCAATGTATAAGCACTATGAGTGTCCTTCACTGAACTCCTGTTAAAAATGCGCACTGGCCAAACCAACAGTTTTGGTTTAGTTTATTAGGCATTTGCCGAGCACCGTTATTAGATGTCGCGGCACTCGCACCATTTTGCACCTGCTACCATCAATGGGCAGTTAATACCACTACGGCGGTGCCTGGCAAGTGCCTTTCCCATGCCTACACAAACGCCCAAACTGTTGGCATTGCCAATGCTTGTTTTTCCTACCGATCACATGGTTTGAACATCAACCTTGCTGAAATGCAAGTCTACCTGCTGAGGATCTACCTCACTGGCTCCCGGCAGAGGTGCCAGGATGAGTCCCCTGAATGCCACCAGGTAGTCTGCACCCACTTTCTATGGTTGTATGTCAGAAATGTGAAGTATCCATTTACGCGACTCTATGAAAAGATTTTTTAAAACCTTTTGCAAATTTTACTTTTGCCCTTACTCCTCTAACATCCTCTACCTTTCACTTCCCCAATTATTTTTACCACTTTCGGTTCTTTTTTCCCCTTATTTTACCATTACTTTCCATACCAACTATCTATAGATATGGGCAGTGTTATGGCAGAATTACATTTTTTGGGTTCTCTTTGCCCGTTTTTGGGATCCCCTAAACTTTGTATTTGTTCTGGTAGTGTTCCTAATTTTGCCTGATGACTTTTGTGGGGTGAATTAGGACTTTTTTAGCCTCCCTCACCTGCTTAACACTCATGTTTTGGGGGCACTGGTCAGTCCCTAGGGATGCCCGTGCAGAGAGACCCGTTTACCCATTTACAGTTGTACGTGTTTTTACTTTGTAGCACATTTTGTGTCTCGTTTTGTTTTCGACTGGCAACATCTTTTTTTGCCTTTGTGATGTGCCTAGGAAGGGCTTGGGACAGTAAACTGCATTCTATAAATGTCCAAGTGGGTGGAACCCTTCTCCTAGGTTCCCTTTCTGCACCCCTCTCCCTCACCTTTTGATTTTCTCCGGCACTACCAGAAATGTCGTCAGGCCTAGTATGGTAGTCGCCTGTCTGTTTCCATTTCCTTCCCACCCTCCCCCTCCCTTCCTTATCTATTTCTTAGCTCTTGCACTATCTGAAATGTCGTCAGGCCGTGTACGATACTTAATTTCACATCCTTACTGTTCATGGCCTGTAAGAATGTCATTGTATTAACCTTGTTCCCTACCTTGCCTTGAAGCGCTTTGAAACACATTGTGTATAGGCACTATATAAATAAACTATCATATCATATCATAACTCGTCTTCTGGGTGACGCTTAACTTCTGCCTCTCTCTGTCTGCTTTAAATCAAAGATACTCCAGGCATTACCCCGCCCTGGAGTGATATCCTTATTGTGCTGCAGAGCTCCCCTTCAAAGATGGCCGCCCCTGAGAAAGTGCTAATGCTTCACAGACAGAAGAAAGGGATAAACCCAAACAAGGCTCCACAGTCAGTGGGAGTGAAGCCCCAGCCCCAGACAGCAATACACAAAGGTGCTGCCATTCACAGTAATCGCAGGAACCCAGTTTAACAAAAAGACATCAACTGGGATTCAGCAATGTATTACTGCATCTCCTAACAGGCCACTGTATTATATAAACCAGATATAGCCTATGTTAATGTTAACTGTAGGAGATATTTATGTGGCAACAATTAATTTGGCAAGTTCATTATGCCCCCAAACAAGAGTGCCACACCAATTGAGAACATTTGGATTCTTGTCCAGCCCTGTTCTTGACTCGTATAGCACCAGCGTGGAGCCCCACACTTCCAGAGTATAGAAGCCAAGAACCAGGCCGATGTACAGAAAGAGTATAGATTTATTAATAAGGAAACAAAATCAGAATCAGACTATAGTTATCAAAATGCACACCACCTCACTCCGTGGCAAAACATCTTTCATTCTTGGTAAAGCTTGACACTATCAAATCAAAAACCAAGTTTGATTCTTTTTATACCAAAATCACAGAATCTCTAAAACAACATGTACATTTTCCATCTGACTTTCTATTAACTGTTCACAAAAGAATACACAGTTCTAAATACTTCATCGACTTGGGTCCCTCATGAGGATATCCACAATACAAGTATGATTAATGCAGCAACCTAGAACCTGACAGTGCAATAGTGTTTTACAATGTACTTTGTATGGGGTCTCATTCAAATAAAAGATAGAACACTTCTATTGAGCAAACCTTTTATACAAACTCTTCTCTACAAATGATGAATCCCTTTCTTTTAACACTACTCAGTGGGAAAAGTCTACCTTCAATTTTGAGTATCTTTCTCGCTCTCAGTAGAGAGTGTGCTTTTAAGTCTGATATATTTCACTTGGCTTCTCTTTGAAGACACTTTTCTGAACAGCATAAACCCAGGTATTTGGTTTACCATTTGGAAGCCCTCTGCTTTAAGATAAAGTCCAGGGAATAGCCAATAGTTAGAAAGTTCGTTTTTTAATGAACCCCTGCGCTTCAGGAAACTATGGGGTTTGCAAGAATAATGTACGGATACCCAATTCCTTAATGGACTATGGGCCTTATTATGAGTGTAGTTCCGGCTCTGCCTTTCTTCCCGGATTGGTACACTTCAAATTCCCTGTGGGGGCCACAGATCTCCCGGCAGGCCTGACGTGCTGGGAGTTCAGGCCCCTACCAGCAAACAAATGCCTGAATCACTGGTACTTTACTCAGGAAATCCCATCCCCATGGAGTCCTGTGTGACTCCATGGGAATGGGAATTTACTGACTGACACTCCCGTAATATCCTGGTAATAAAGGGATATTGGGCGGCGGTGACGATACGTGAAGTTTGACAGTATTACTGTAATCAGGAGCATATCTTTATCATCACTTGGATGAATATTGGGAATTTCAAAGATTCACAAAATCAGTTGTGTCCGTTGACTTAATTAAATTATTAATTAATTATAAAATGCGAGGGTCTACTTTGGTATATCCACCCAATCAATAAAGGGAATTCAAACATAACCCCATCAATAGTTTGTCTTATGTACTTAATTTAATCACTCTGGGTCTATGCTCAGGACAAGTCATTAAGACTAGAGGGTCATCTCATGGAAGCATAGGAACTTGGCCAGACAGCCCAGTTATGGATAACCTCCAGCAACAATCCCTCCATCTTGGATCCCTCTAGATTTTATTCTTTCTACTGGTCCCATCCACCTCCTTCTGTCTCCCTTCCAATCGTTGTATAGAGCTCCCGTCACCTTAGATGATTTAGATCATTTAAGACAGTTCTCCTCTTTCTAGTCAGCTCATCATTCTGGACAGACAATTCTCATTTTGGAAAGAAAGAGCCCCCTTAAACATTGTGCATCTTCTTGTAATCCCCTAATCAACTCCCCCCCCCCTCCAAACCTCTTAATTATGAAGTGCCAGCTTATTGGTTCATGATTTGTTTTGGACATCTATTTTCCTCCTCCTAAGACCAGACCTAGCCCCTTTCCTCTAATTGTGCCTGAGGTTTTTTAGGCTCCATTACTGGGAATTATGGCTCCACCCATTTGAAATGGCATTTCTGAACAACTTCAGTTATGAACTTAAAATCTTCAACATGATACTTTTTTTAATTTACAGGTATGTATCACAAACTATATATTTCTGAATTGATCTGCTCATGCTGACCGCAATGCACTGTCTCATGTCGACATGTGGTTGTAGGTGCGAATAGCAGGTTTTTGTGATTTATTCAAACAGGATAAACATTTGAATCATGAGATTTTACAGCCAAGTATCCGGTTCCATTAGCTACAAAGTACCTGGTTCTTTGATCTATAATTTATTCTGGGGAGCCGCAATAACATTTTAGCTTATAATTCTGGTACCCATTTTGAGGGGAGTGGTATCATCAGATGGGGCCTTTCATAGGCTTTCCAGGAATATGTGAACCATGTATGTAGGTGCCATGGTTCTCAAGTTAATGGACAAACTATGATTATCCATATGAACCTATTACATTAATTACAGCATATTTTTCAGTTCACTTAATAAAATATTTGTTCTTCCCAAGCCCCTATTGTAGGCCTGGGGATTCACAGCCTGCAATAAAGAACTAAACATTTTTGCTCGTAGGGATGATGACCATGAAATGATATGATATGATAAGATATGATATGGCATTTATAATGCGCCTATACACAATTGTTTCAAGGCACGCGAAGCAAAGGAGGGGGACAGAGGGAAGACAGACAGTGATCATTCTAGGCCAGGTGACAGTGAGATCGTGCAAGTGCAGGGGAGGGCGGAAGTGCGGGGGGAAGAGGTGAGGGGGCAGTGCAGTACATAGGATAAACAGTAAAATAAATACAATAAATAAAACAATAAATACAAAGTGCGGCCAGCTGGTGGCAAGGGCAAGAGTAAGTGCAGACATCAGGTGTCAAATGCTGGTAGGGGCTGTAGGGATACAGAAACAGCCCCAGAGTTCAAGAGTTGCCAGGGGGGCAGTACAGGTGTGCAACTAACGGGGAGGGGACCTGGGCTCGAGATCAGAGGGTAGCCAGTTAACCAGTGCAGTTTCAGCCAGGAGATCAACAGGGGAGAGGAGGAGAGAATGCATAAGCAAAGAGGAAGGTCTTGAGGTGCTTCCAGAACCGGAGATGGTTCTCCTCAAGTTTCAGAGAGGCAGGGACGCTATTCCAGAGGGAGGCCCCAGCCGAGGAAAGAGATCTACCACCAACTCATTGCTTGGAGAAGCGACTGACCCTGAGGGAGTTGGAGGTGGATGAGCGAAGAGCTCGAGAAGGAAGATATTTTGGAAGAGAGAGTTGAAGGTATTGCGGCCCCGGGCCCCAGAAGGCCCTGTGGACAATGCAGAGGGTTTTTAACTTAATCCTTGACGCCACTGGGAGCCAGTGCAGAGATTTCAGTCCTGGAGAGATACGATCCCTGGGCGTGAGGCCAAGTACAAGTCTTGAAGTCCTGTTTTGGATGAGTTGCAGAGGGCGGAGAGTAGAGGCAGGCAGATTTAGAAAGAGGCTGTTGCAGTAGTCCAGTCTAGAGAGAACCAGAGCTCTGGAGACAGTGAGCTTCTGGGGGAAGGAGAGGAATGGAAGAATACCTCTGAGGAACTGCAGCTGGTAGTGTGATTTCTTAGAGACCTCAGAGATTTGAGGAGAGAAGGAAAGTGTGGAGTCCAAAATGACCCTGAGGTTTTTAGCCTCACAGGTGGGATGAGGAAGAGGGCCAAGAGAGGCCAGCCAGAGAGTGACAGGAAAGGAGGAAGCAGGAGTGCCGATAAGGAGAATTTTGGTCTTACTGGCATTAAGGCAGCGATCATTGGTGGCACTCCACTCCTGGATAGAAGACAGACAGTCAGAGATGAGAGAAGGAGAATAGGTGGCAGAAGGGGGCCTGAAAATGAGTTGAGTGTCATCCACATAGCACTGAAAGTTGGAGCAGAGAGCGGCAATGAGGTGGGCAAGAAGTGCCAGGTATTGGTTAAACAGCCAGGGAGAGAGGTTAGACCCCTGGGGAACACCACAGGTAGAGATAGAGATATAGATAGAGGAGACAAAGGACCCAAGTTGGACCTGGGAGGGTCGATCGGAGAGGAAAGAGGTCAGCCAAGCCAGGTACTGATCGGTGATACCCAGGTTATCACGGAGACGTTTGAGCAGGATGGCATGGTTAACCATGTCAATGGCAGAAGAGAGATCAAGTAATATGAGGACACAGGGGGTGCTGGAATAGAGGTTGGAGAGCAGGTCTTCACAGATGTTCAGGAGAGCAGTTTCCGTGCTTCTGGCAGCTCTGACGCCAGACTGATGGTCATGGAGACAACCAATAGATTCAGTTTGAAGATTAAGCTGGGTGATGCCCAGCTTCTCCAGGAGTTTGCCCAGGAAAGGAGTGATGGAGATTGCATGGGGTACATTTAAGGCCTAAGGCAGACTCCCCCACTACAACAAAAACTGCATTTCAGCCGTCACCCAAAAACGGCAGTGCTTTTGTCAGCTAATCACATGGGGGGTGGGAGAGATTTGAACGCAGCCACCCCAAGAATGGCTGCGTTTTGTTTTCCTTCATGGGAAACCAGAGAAAATAACTTAAATGCAGAATGGCTCTGCAATGCCGTTCTGTCATTTCAAAAACTCAAGGCTGCACAAGAACATGTCTTGCATTCCAGACTGCATAGCACTGGTGCCTCCTTTCATTTCAAACATCACACAGTTTTATTCTATTTAAACACAGCCCTGCCGTGTATAGCATGTGAATAGCATCAAATAAGGCCATCCCTCACTGAACGGCATTGATTTCATCAAGTAAAGTCCATGAAAAGCAAATGAATTCTGCTTAAGCCCGTACGGCATGGATTGACTTTTTGAAATAAATCAACACACGCAAAGTATTTCAAAAGAAAGATGCTCTCTCTTGCCTCGTGTCAGTTACCAAGAAACTAGTTTCAGCATATCTCTGTGTCCAGAAACTGACCAGATCTGGGAAGAGCCTTTCAGAAAGTTAAAGCAAAAGAAGCCGAATTTTGTGACAGTAACAGGAGAGAAAAATAACACGTGTAAACCTGCTTTTGCAAAGCAGGAACATGCCATTTGTAAAATGAAATGTGAAATAATACTGTAGCTAGCACAGAAACACAATTTTACATGTGGGGAGAGGGGCTGCTAAAATATTTATATTGTGCTGTTTTTCCCCCAAAAGACAAATCATCCTTGCTAAGGCCCAGGAATTTTTGTCAAAGCAGTTTGACAGAGAGGCCAATGTCACATCTACCCATGAGCTGATATTGCAAGGACATGTGCTCTGTTCTCTGGGACCTGATAAAGTGATAATTACAGGTTACCCCAGACTGCCTGGCAAAACTGCCCCAAGGACAAAGGGTGGGGCTGAAGCCCTGTTTTTTACCTCGGAGGACTTCAAAGGGTAGTCATAGAAACCCTTGTGCAAGCCAAGCCTGGCAGGGACATTTGGTTGTGGGGGGTTGAGGACCACCCACATCTGTGAAGAATTCACCCCATTGATTTGAAAGAGCTACTGTACATTATGACATTTGTTTCAGCACCCTAAATAAGCAACAATTCGATATTATTCCAGTATTTTATGTGATTTTTGGACAAGTAAAATGAGACTATATGCGTCTTCCTGGCGTGTGGTGGACTGGAATGGCAGTAAAAAGGCATTTCTGAGTGAAGCATAAATGGCACAGACATAAAATTCGGGGAGAAAATGCTGGATACTAGCATGCATAAATATAGCCATTTGCAGAATTGTAGATGTTATGTGTCTCCTAAAAACTGCAAAATTGTGCAGAAGAGCATTGCAACATTGCATAGAATTGGCATTCAGACTGGTCAATTCCTTGTGAAATATGGGATATTTGCGTGTCATGATGGTGACTAGTGTAAATATAAGGTTTTATTCCAAAAACTCCTTTTGTGAAAAATTAGGCTTGTGCGACAATGCGAGTCATAAAATTATACACTCATAAACTGCGGACACTTTCCCTCCACCAATCAGCTTGGAGGGAGGTGGGGCATCAGTAGCCTGACCTATCCCATGTGAGGGGTAAGTCCGGAGTACTTCCGCCCATATTGTAAAAATCCTATGATGTCCTGCTGCCTACTTAAGGGGGAGACAGGGAGACACAGGGATATTCAACATTCAAAATTCACCCTGCAAGATTCCAAGACTCCAGGACCATGTCCAGAGGTAGCTGAACCAGATCCAGGCAGAACCACCTATCCAGAACCACCTATCCAGAACCACATTCATC
The DNA here is from genome assembly GCF_040938575.1 of Ambystoma mexicanum. Taxonomy (NCBI): domain Eukaryota; kingdom Metazoa; phylum Chordata; class Amphibia; order Caudata; family Ambystomatidae; genus Ambystoma; species Ambystoma mexicanum. Next base: position 1,204,352,085 of record NC_090926.1, on the reverse strand, counting down.
CCAAAAATTCAGGGAGAAAGGAGGAAAGGCCACTGACCCCTTTAGGAGAATCCAGTGACCAGACCTTTTTGCCCAGCTGATTCATCCCGCTGTCCACAGTGACCAGCCTTTGCCCAGCTATTCCCATCCAAGAGAGCCCAGAGGTCCCTGTGACCAGATCTCTTGACCCCGCTGTCCAGAGACCCGGCTGGCTGTCCAAATTACCCAACTCAAGTGTAACTTGTAAGTATCACATGCACCGGTACCCAAAAACTGCATATCCTGCTCTTTTACCTTGCATTTTGTTCGAATCCTATAAAACCCCATAAAAACCCTAGTCATTTCCCAAACTGTTAGTATCTTCTATATACTTTTCCATAGATGAATCTGTGTTTGTTCATATTTGTTAGCATCTTTCTTTTCCATTTCTTTCAATTATTTGTGTAAATCCTTAGTATTATTTGAAATAAATAAATTAATTCAGATGGAATTTAGAAAGTTCTGTGACCCTGATTCACAGAAGTGTTGTATAATGCTGCAATCCCATAGGAAAATGCTCTGTGAATCAGGCCCTATAGGTCACCGCTATTATAGGCAAGCCAGTGCAAGGTAACAATCGACAAGCGTTGTAAGCTGAAAGAAATTATTTATGTGTATTGCTGTTCGTTAGCAATGCAGTTATAATTTGGTCCTCACATGACACATGGACTATATGATAAGCTTTTTATTTGCATGCTTCCTCTATCTTGTTCTCTTTTCTTTCCTTATGACATTGAGAGTGAGAGCGGGCTTTGGACATTGAACTCTGTATTAATTTGGGGGGCCTGCCGATTACTGTATTAATATTAGGACATTCAGAGTTATGTATTGTGTATTGCAATTTGCCTCCTTTTAATGTTGTTTTTATTTCTACGCTGTTGGAAAATTGATTTCGTTGAGCTATAATGTAAAAGTAATTTGTGTACTACAAACAATTTTAAAGATTTTTTTTAAAAATAGATATTCACCTAGAATCAGGTACTGTGCCCATGATATCTGCTTAATATGAGGGGTTGTGGCCCCGATAGCCTTGTAAGCTAAGGTGCTGATATCGACCTAGTATGTGGTTCTGTGACACTGATATCCCACACGTCTGAGATGGTAGACCTGATATTTTATGAGTAGGAGATGCTGTGACCCTGATATCCTCCTAGTCTGAGGTGATGCAACCTGATATTCTCCTATTCAGATTTGCTGGCCCTGATACCTTCTGATTTGCACTGCTGTGACACACATATCACCCTACTCTCAAGAGTAAACCCTGATATCCTCCTGGTTTGAAGAGATGTGGCCCTGATAGCCTCCTAGTCTGTGGTGCTGTGACCTCAATATCTTCCTAGTATGAGCATATGTGACCCAGACATTGTCCTGGTTTGCAGTGCTGTAACCGTATATACTCCTACTCACAGGGGCTTAATATGATGATATTCTTTTGGCTTAACATGTTCCTATAACGATTTACATAAGGTCAGATTGTGTTGCTATGTGATTTGTGTATTTTACCAGTAAGTACTATAAGAGAGTATTATGTTAGTTATTGAAAGCCAAAACCTAAAAGCTCACGTACACTGTGAGCCTAATATCTTCCTTGTTTGGGGTGCTGTGGCCCTGATAGCCAACTAGTCTGCGGTGCTGTGACCTTGATATCCCCTTAGTCTCAGGAACTGTGGACCTGATATCTTACTAGTATGAATGACTGTGAGCCACATATTGCCCTGGTTTGAGGTGACGTGATTCCGATATCCACCTACTCTCAGGTGCAGACCTGGTGTCCTGCTGATTTGCAGTGCTCTGACCCGTATATATTCTCCTACTTCTAGGCGCTGAGCCTAATATCCTGCTGTGTGGTGGCGATGATGATGGTGGGGCTGCCGCAGCAGGAGGTGGTGAGGCCTTCACAGCTGGAGGTGGTGGGAGCTTTGCAGCTGGTGATGGTGGGGCCTTCACAGCTGGAGGTGGTGGGGCCTTCACAGCCGGAGGTGGTGGGGCCTTCACAGCCGGAGGTGGTGGGACTGCCGCAGCTGGAGGGGGTGGGTCGTCTGCAGGTCTGCCTGCACTTGCTGGGCCTGACATTGACGGTCCAGGCACGCCATTGTCAGAGGACGGTGTTCCTGTAGGGGAGAGATGAGCATGCTGTTAGTCTTCTGGGAGTCATGCCTGCGGGCTTGCATTAAACTCATGCTACATTGTGTGTGTCCTGCTCTTGTCATGCAGCTTCTTTGGACTGTTTGCTCCCATGCGTGCTTCTATATGTGGTTGGTGGGAGTGCACATTGACTGTTGATCTGCCAAGGTGGCGTGTTGTTGTGTGTGCGGTGGGCCTATGATTCCTGTCCTCCCTTGACATCCATGGGCGCTCATCATGTGTCCATGTTTGAGGCTGTACATTTTGGCAACAGTGCTTGTGCATGGCTACTTCTGCCAGCATCCCCTGGCATGTGCGTGTGATCGGGTCATTTGTTGTGACTGACACGTGTTGGACCTGAGAGTGATAAGTATTAACTTTGAGGCCCAAAAGTGTCTGAACAGCCACTGAAGAGGTGGTTGGGGGTAGGTTATTTGTCTGTAGGGTGTCAGTGCTGAAGCCTGGGACATTTCTGAGCAGTCCATGACTTTTCCCCAGCTGCTGCCTCGTCAATAGGGACCTGAGGCTGGACAAAGTGTCCTGGCCTGTCATTCACAGGCGTTCTGAGCGGCAACCTTTCCACAGTTGCCTTTGTTGCTAGCAATGCCCTGCTAATAAGCAGCAGTTTTATTTACTGGCTGCAGCCAACCCCCACATCTTCCAATTCTGGGCCATTTCTGATGGGACCTGCCCAACTTCAGAGCTGTCATGTTCAAGAATAAAATTGAGCTGAGAAAAGGCACCATAAAAAAGGCCTCTCAATTACTATTGCAAAACATTTATCTTGTTAGCAGCACCTTTATTAAATAGAAAAGTGTAATGAATTGACAGAATGATGGGACATTTCCACATGAAAGATGCCTCACTCTCCTCCAGTTACCTACCAAATCTGTGTCTGCTACCAAGACAATCAAAGCAAAACAATAAAGCACTTTTGAAACATTGTTTATATCCATGATGCCTGCTAACCTGTCATGCCCAAAATGAATTTGTTTTTATTTGTATTGTCAAATGTTCATAACGTCATGCCTACCAGCAAGCTGGCCATGTGTTCATAACCTCTACACACAAATGACTTTATGACTTTACAATACAATGGGCCTCATTACGCCTTGGAGGTAGCCATGCCCTTGATAAGGGCATGGCTACCTGGTCGTCTGGAAAAACCGGACGTCCAGAGCGGGTCCCGCGAGGGGACCTCGTAATAGTGCGGAGTGGGTTTAAGGGCACCGGCACCATTACCAGCGCTGTTAAACCCATTCTGCACAAGTTGTAATGAAGCCCAATGTATTTTAGTGTGTGTTTTAGAGTACTTAAAGTATAGCGGGGTAAAATAAGACATTTTTAGACTTGCATTGTTTTGCAAACCAGGACTTGCAGTGTTCCATTCAGGATGTGCAAATAAAGCCACAATGATATTCTTTTGGCTTAACATGTTCCCATAACGATTTACATAAGTCCAGATTGCTTTGCTATGTGATTTGTGTATTTTACCAGTAAATACTATAAAAGAGTATTATATTAATCATTGAAAGCCCAAATTAAAAGCTCACATACACTGTGGGAGAGTTAATGATTGTAGGGAAAAATTGCTCATGCTGGTCTGCGAATTGCCCATGAGACCTTCATCTAGAATTGTGTTATTGTTGCACTGGATCTCCCTCAGGCCCATAACACTAGATTTGACAGGTAGATACATACATAGGTTTAACCTGTGGCTAGTTGAGGTAAACAGAAATCTACTTTAACTGCCCATTACAGTTCCCTAACTCATAGGTGCATGTATTTTATATCTCCAAAATCGGCTTTAAATTACCTAATAAATGGAATATAAATGAAGAAAATCCATCTTATGGTTGCCGGGAAAAAGGCCTACGTTATAATAGTCCTTTTACATGAATTGTAAACTTGTATGTCCAGCAAATGGGATATCTGCTTCATTCAGCACAGCCATCTGTCTTCCTGGGCCAGCCTGTGACCAGAGACCTTTTATGAGACTCTTTGAAGATGGTAGTTTGTTCTTTGAAGTTGCAGCCCCCGTCATTACACCTTTTAGTCATGCTCGAGCCAAAGGGAACTTGTTCTGCAGTAATTGCGTTCAGAGCCAGCAAGTCTGGGGAACACGGAGCTACAGTGGAGGGGGGGTCTGAAACCTAAAATTCTCCAAATCATTCCAATGTTTCTGTTCGACTCCCTCAACACAGACCAAAGTAGGGGGGGGGGGGGTGTCTGAAAAACATCAGCTAAATCACCCTGTGTTTATTTGAAATCAAAAGTGTGAGAGAACTCATAATTGCCATATGTGTTTGCACCAATCATGAAACCCTACTGCTAGCACTTTAAGCTTGCAGGAAAATCGAAATTGCACATCTCAACCTCTCAGAAACCATGCATGAAGGTTGAGAGTCTTGACCTCTGGATGGAGAACCCGACCATCCTCTCTCTTAAGAGAGAAGGTCCTTGCTTTGTGGATGACGTGTTGGAGGAAAGATGGACATGTCCAGAAGGTTCAGGTACCACGTCCTCCTGGCCCAATTCGGAGCAATTAGGATAATGGATTTTCTGAACCTCCTCAACCTCCTGATGACTTGAGGAATGACAGGGATTGGAGGAAATGCGTACATGAGTTGAAACTCCCAGTCCACTACGCAAGCGTCTCCTAGAGCTCATCTTAGAGCAGTACCGTTCGAACTTCCAGTTGACACCGGTCGTGAACAAATCCACTTGAGAGGTTCCCCAAAGGGTGAAGATCCCTTGAAGGACTTCCTGAGCTAGATTCCACTCATGGGAGACTGTGCACTGCCTGTTCAGAGCGTCCACTGCCGTATTCTGCACTCCGGCTAGATGAACTGCCGATAGGAGGATTCCTTCTTGAATTGCCCAGAACCATAGCTGCATAGCCTCTCTGCACAGTGTTAGTGACCCTACACCTCCTCTCTTGTTGAAGTAGTACATGGCCACCGTGTTGTCCGTCATTATCAGGACATTCTTTCCCCATACAGAGGGCAGAAATGCCTTCAGCATTAGTCGGATTGCCCTCAGCTCCAACAGATTGATATGTAGTTTGGACTCTGATGGAGACCAGCAACCGCTGATTGTCAGGTCATTGGTATGTGCTCCCCACCCTGTGAGTGAGGCGTCCGTTACTACCTCTATCTCCGGTCATGGTTGCCCAAATGGTGCACCCTTCAAAATGTTGTCCTCGCCGGCCCACCACAGGAGATCCTGTGTGACTCTATTTGGGACCTGATGGAGACCTGACATCCTGCCTAAGAATGGAGACCATTGATTCATGAGAGCCCACTGGAGAGATCTCATTCTAAGGCGCGCTTCTGTAACCAGAAAAATGTGGGATGCCATGAGGCCAAGCAACCTCAGAAAGTCAAAGGCCGGGAGATGCTGGGCACTTTGGAATTTGGTGGCCATCTGCAGAATGTCTTGAGCCCTCACCTCTAGTGATGAGGCTTTTCCCAGGGATGCACCTAAGGCTGCACCAATGAAAAAGAGCTTTTGAGATGGCATCATGTGAGACTTTTTGAAGTTGAGGGAGAAGCCCAGTCAGTGAAGGCAGTGACAGGTGGAGCTGAGATGTTCGAGGGTCTGTTCAGGGGGAAGGTGCCCTGATCAGCCAATCGTCCAGGTAGGGGTAGAAGTGAATCCCCCCTCTCCTGAGAATCACTGCCACAACCGCCAATAACTTGGTGAAAACCCTTGTGCAGTGGTCAGCCCAAATGGCAGAACTCAAAACTGATAATGAGAACACCAACGGCGAACCTCAGGTACTATCTATGCTTGTGATGGATTGGAACATGAAAGTAAGCATCCTGAAGGTACAATGGCACCATCCAGTCCTGAAGCTGGAGGGCCTGAAGGATCTGAGAAAGGGTAAGCATCTTGAACTTGTCGTTCCTGAGGAACTTGTTCAAGTCTCTTAAGTCCAAGATGGGTCTCAATCCTCCGTCCTTTTTTGGAATGATAAAGTATGGGGCGTACCAACCCTTGTTCCTCTCTGCTACAGGTACTGGTTCTATAGCACCTTTCCCTAGCAGGGTTAATATTTCCTGCATAAAGAGCAAATCTGAAACTTTGAAAGAGCTGTTCCCCGGTGGATGACTCTGAGGTTTGTTTTGAAAGGCAAGGCAGTAGCCCTGGACAACTGTTTCCAATGCCAATGCATCTGATGTAATGCATCTCCATTCTTTCAGATGCAGTGAGAGTCTGCCTCCCACTGGGGTCTTGTGAACTAAGACCTCAGAGAGGTTTTGAGGGGGTTGGAGCAGTGGCTAATGGTAAAGCAGCCGCTGCCTGGGCGGTCCTAGCACCTCTTCCCCGTCCACCACAGGGAAATCTTTTCTGACCTCTTTGATTGGACAGTCCCCTCCCCCTTCCAACTGAGGAGTAAAGGTGAAAGGACCTACCCCTCCAAGGTGTGCCGGTGGGGCGGTTTTGTGTCTGTCTAATAGCAGCACCAAGGGACTTTGCTGCCGCCTTAGAGGGCTGCAATTCTGTCCAGGCGCTCGTCAGCCTTGCTACCAAATAAACATGTGCCATCAAAGGGCATGTTAAGTAGTCTGGATTGCACATCTGGAGCAAAACCAGACTTTCTTAACCAGGCAAATCTGTGCATTACTGTACTAGCCGCCATGGACCTGCTGATGCAGTCAGCGGTGTCGAGACCAGTCTGGAGGGATTCACACATTGCATCTTTCCCATTCTTGACTAAATTTAAAAATATGTCCCTTTCCTCCCCTTCGGGGATATGGTAAGCCACCATTGCTACACATTCCCAAACAGTGTGAGTGAATCTGCCCAACGTGCACTTAGCATTTGCTGACTTTAGGGCCATACTTCTTGGCCCAAGCGTTGTAACGCTTGTCATCTCTGTCTGGGGGAATAGTCGGGTATGCGTTCTGTTTAGAGGTTGATGTGGCAACATTCAGAAAAATGGCGAGCAGTTGTTTTTTCCAATTCAGTTAAATGAGGAAGAGGAGCCAGTGCTTTCCAGAGTATGCCTGAACAATGAAAGGAGCTTCATCAGCGAAGAATTATTCAGGCAACTCCCAAAAGATCATACCATTCCCAGAATTAAATTAATTGACAAATGGGAAGTAGGCATGGAAACCCCAAATTCCAAACATCTCCTGCCTAGCAGAGCAGGTGAGGTGTATGCTAAGAATTTCCACTGGCAACAAAAGCATAGAACATAATTGTTGGGTCGTGAGAGATGCCCTTCTGCCTTTTATCTGGGAAGTGACATTCCCAACCGATTCACAATCAATTTGGCCCTAATTAACAATAAAGCCTGGTACCGAATGGGGGGTAACCCCATGGGCTTTGACAACACTGAAAAAGTATTCAGTTAGGCTCAATTGCTGCCTTATGTGGTTGAAGTTCACATTTGGGAAGAGGTTACCATCCCTGGGTAGGTATGACAATTTACTCTCCCCCTCAAAATTAAGAATGGACAGAACCTCAAGCATCAGGACTCCTATATAAATCTAAATGCCCATCTCTTACAACAAGGTTTGTATTTAAATCTGACACCTCTAGTAGTCTTAGAACATGACACCATTCGAATACTTGTGGATAACAGCGACCCTCGAAGTATCACTTTGGCCGAGACACCTTTATTAGAATGGCGGTTGATGCTCACTATTATTCTATTGATTTAGATAATGGAATCATGGGACCAATCACAAATGACTGTTTGGACATCAGTGACGATATTCCTCAAGAAAAGATTTTTGCTAGGCATGGGGGGAAGTTCATGGTGTACTCTTCCTGCCCCTACGGTGTGAAAGAGGTGAGCCCTGAAATTAGGAGGAAGGGGGAAGTGTTCAGAGCTAAGGATCACTACCTTGAATCCGATGTGCAGGTCAACACCATCATAAGAGATTTCTCCACCCAACTGGACGATACCACAGAAGCCTGAGGTCTTTTCAGGTTTCAAGCAGATGGTCGAGGAAAGGATCAAACTTGCTGAAGCCTGTGAGGCTGAGGAGCAAAGACAAAAGCTACAACAGGCCTTCCTGGAATTCCAAGATGTCTTTTCAGTGGACTCATACAACTGTGGACGCACATCCATTCATTCAACCACCATTCCCACAGATGGCTCCAGTATTTGTGAAACAATACCGGTTACCTCTTGCATCCATTGAGTCACTCACAGAGATTATTAAGAATTTAGAATCCTGTGGGATAATTTGTCCGATCCACAGTACCTTAAACAACATGCTACTGGTGATATTCAAACCAAATGGCAAATGGAGACTATGTGCAGACCTGAAGGAATTGAAGAAAACGGGTCCACGTGTCAAGATGGCCCCTTCCATACATCAATCAGGGACTGGCCTAGATCAAAGGGTTAAAGGTGTACACGACCATTGACCTGACCAACGTTTACTGGACAGTACCCGTGAGTAGGGAAGACCAGTGCAAGCTTGCCTTTACCTTTGGGGGCAGCAGTACACATGGACCTGAAACCTCTTTGGATACATGAACTTTGGCAATTAGTTCAACATCTTTCCTACATAAGGCCATGCCCGATTTGGACGAAAGGGGAAACCTGGCATATGTGGATGTTTGATCAAGAGCTCAAGTTTGGAGGAACATATAGCAGAAATCAGCAATGTTCTAACCCAGTTACAGAAAGCCAGATCAAATCTGTCCTTTCAGAAGGTACAGTGGTGTAAGACCCGGGTGAATTTCTTAGGGCACGAGATCATCCCTGAGGGTCTTAATCCCCAGGCGAAGAAGGTGGAGGCCTTCTTGAAATTAAAGGACCCTACCACTCTGCGAGAATTAAGAAGCCTTCTTGACTCACTAATTATAGTCAGAAGTTCATTGAAGACTACGCAGAGGTCACTCGACCCATGGTCCATTTATGCAAGGCCGGAGTCAAGTGGGAGTGGAGTCCGGAACAATCCGAGGCAGTTAAACAACTGAAAAGAAGCCTTTCGCAGGCTCCTTGTCTGGCTTACACCATAAAGAACAAGGAGTTCTTGGAGATGGTGTTGACAGATAATTGCCTAACAGCGGTATTGCACCAAAAGCATGACAAGGTCAACAAAGTCATCTAATACGCGAGCAACACTTTGTCCTCTGAAGAGGACAAATTCAATGACTGCAAGAAAGGACTCCTGTCACCAAAGTGGGCGTTGAAAATTACTGCCCATTCATACAGGGTGAGCACATCATTGTCAAGACTCACCAACCCTTGCAATATCTCCAAAGTGACAGAATCCAGGTGGGAAACGTTAGTAATTCCAGGCTTTCTTGTGGAGGTCAGATATGGCCGAAGCAAGAAGAGTCCCCTAGCGCAAGGGTTGGCGGGATGGCGTGATTGTGCCCAAGAAAACTGTCTTGAGGGTGAAATTCTAATAACCAACAACAACATGGAGGAGTACTTAACTTCCCTACACAACGTCTATGAAGAAGACACGTGTCAGGGGAAACCCACAGTTTTTGTGGATGGGTGCTACTAACATGTTGATAACAGTGGGGAAATAGAACTGGTGGCTGGCATTATGACTGTCTGGGTGAATAATACCCCACAACTATCTGGTGGTTATAAAATTGGACCCCAAAGTAGTCAAGTTGCAGAGTTGATGGCTGTTTATCAAGGCATCCTCACTGCAGTGTTCCACCAACTCAATGAACTGGTCATAATTACTGACTCTGATAATGTCAGGAATGAGTTTGTGAAGCACCTGATTAACTGGAAGAATCGAGGCATGATTTGTGCCAACAACAAACCCCTAAAGCATGGCAAACTAATCCAGTCAATTGACGATCTGGTGGCCTCCAATGAGATGACCATCTACTGGAAGAAAATAAGGGGTCATTCCAAAATAGAGGGGCCAGATAAGACTGGGAGTGACCTTGCTGACCAGCTGGTTAAAACCAGAGTTCTGCAGGGGGATTTCATAGAAACAGGATCCCTGCTGGGTGAAATCCAAGTTGCTACTGTCACCAGGTCCAAACTTGTACTAACAGCGAACTCTCGACAGCCCAGTGGAGTAAAGATACCCCAGATGCAGATTTGATCACTGCACAGAAAGAGGACCTGATCATTGCAAAATGTTATTGACACACTGAAGTAGGATTATACCGGTAAAGAGAATCTCCTGGTGTTGATGAAGTTTTCCAAGATGCTCCATATCCAAGACAGTGTGTTGGTAAAGAGAGGCCTATCTGTCTGTGACCAGTGGGTGGTACCTACCTCATTCTGAAGCCTGATGTTGAATCATGCCCATGACTTGGCCACTGCCGGTCATAGGGGGTTTCGCGCCACATTAGAAATCTTGCACAAGGTGCCTACTGGCCACACAAGGTCCAGGACCTCGACATTTACCTAAAGGAGTGTCGGTGTGTTCTCAATTTCAACCCACTTCACTCACACACAGAGCTCCCATACAAAAAAGGGGAATGACACTACCTTGGTCAGATTTGCAAGTCAATTTCATCGGGCCAGTGATTGTCTCCTATAGAGGAGACAAGTACCTGTGGACAGTGACATTCTTGTTCACAAAGTGGGTAGAATGTCTTCCAGCCCCTAATTGTAAGGCGGAGACAGCTGCTGCACTAATTTTCAACCACAACTTCTCTCGTTTAGGCCTCCCGCAATGGATTGAGACGGACCGAGGATGACATTTTACCAGTGAGGTGATGGCAAAGATGTGGGAGGTTCTAGGGTTAAAAAGAAAACTCCACATTGCCTCCCACAGGCCTCAAGCGGGGGATAGAGAGAAACAATAAAACAATTGTGAGTAACTTAAAGAAGTTGTGGCAGACCATGAACCCAGTTGGGACATCTGATTACCACTGTTCCTGATGGATATTAGTTCTACACCATCTTCTGCAACAAAGATGTCTTCATTTGAGCTCATGACCGGACAAAGAATTGTGTTGCTGCACCCATCTGCTCTATAGGACACAGGAGTAGACACTGATAAATGCGTCCACTACACATGAGTACTTTGAAAATGTAACGATGCACCTCCAGCATGCTTTTGCTTATGCTCAGAGCAATTTAGAAACGTTGGCTGAAGGAATGAAGCCCTATTATGACCTAAAGACAACCAAGAAAGAATATGAGGTAGGGGATAAGGTTTACTTGTACAATTTTCAAAGGAATCTGGCTAAGGAGCAGAAATTCCTCCCATTTTGTCGTGGTGTCTCTGAAATTGTACATAAAATATCACCTGTTGCCTACAAAATTCCACATCCCAAAAGGAGAACAGATGAAAAATGGGTCCACATCAATCAGTTGAAAAGCTGTCATCCCAGATACGCTTCATGACTGATAGATGAGCCAAATGAAAGTCGAGCAGAGGAACCATCTGAAGAATGAAAAGGAAGGATGAAAAATAGGATGGAAACTAAGACAAATATATATATATATATATATATATATCAGGGATTAATTTACTTGGTGCATATTGTACAAATGAAGAACATAAATAAAATGGATTTTGTGAAATGGTGAAAATGTCATTTTATAACTGTATCTTGTACATTGTTGTTGTTTTAAGTCCGGTGAGAGCCCTAGGGACTCCGGAAAAAAAGAAAGAAAAGGGGGTGCTGTGACACCTTCCAACCCAAATATGGAAGGGGTGGCTGGAGTGCCCACTCCCCAATGAAGGAAATTATGTCTAATGAAACCCCACTCTGCCCTGCTCTTCCCCACCAAAGAGTCATGGAAGAACAGGGGGGCATGTGGGGTGCATTTAAAGGACTCAAACTGAAGTCCCTTTCACATGAAAAGCAGGATTTCTCAACACTGACACAAAAAATGGCTTTGCCGTTTAAATGTGAGAAAGTACCACTGCTAACAGAAAAATGTCAGGGAAATGACATGGTGCGTGTTGACAAAAAGTAATGTATATTATGTCCCACATGCAAAATACCAAAAGACATTTGAAAGGTAAAAGCCACTTTTTATTCAAGAAATATTGTCCCTAAGCCAGAGGCAAACCCTTTTCCTTGTTGTGGGATACTTTACAAAGAAATCCCCCACTACCTGTCTGGATTTTACATCCCCCAGCTATTTACAAACTGCAATAAAGTGTCCTGCTAAAGGTGTGGGAAACACAATGTTCCCCAGACTTGCTGGCTCTGAAGGCAGTTACTGCAGAACAAGTTCCACTTGGCTGTAGCATGACTAAAAGGTGTAAAGACGGGGGCTGCAACTTCAAAGAGCAAACTACCAACTTCAAAGGAACTCATAAAAAACCTCTGGTCACAGACTGGCCCAGGGAGACAGATGGTTGTGCTGGATGAAGCAGATCTCCCATTTACTGGACGTACAGATTTGCAATTAATGTAAAAGGACTATTATAATTGTGGCTTTTTCCCCAGCAACCATAAGGCAGATTTTCTTCATTCATGTACCATTTGCTAGGTAATTTCTAGGGGATTTTGGAGATATAAGATTCATGCACCTATGAGGTAGGGCACTGTAATGGGCAGTTAAACTAGGTTTCTAGCTGATGTGAAAATGTTCCAAATGCGAGAGTTTGGTGAACGGTGGAGGATAAAAATAGGAATATGGGTCATACATTACATGTTCATGACTGTTATTTTTTGTGTGAAAATGGCATTAATGTGCCACACAGCCGTGCAAAATGGTGTGGACCTGGCTGTTGTCCTATTTAATTCCCCATCATTAGCTGAATAAGAAAATATTTATATTATGGCAGTTATTAGTACAATAAGATTTTTTGCCACATAACTAGTTTTTTTGCCACGAAATAGACATGAGAACAAATAAGGCTTTTAAATTAAGATGCCATATGTCTGCTCCAGACTCTTAATCCAATCCGTAGAGAGGGGCAGGAGTGGGCAGGAGAGAGAAAAATAACTGTCCAATCCTATTTGCATGACCTCTTGCACAGGATATTCCCCCAAGATTTAAAATTGGTGGTGTCATTGCTGCTATATAATGGGGACTGCATCAGGAGGAAGGGCAGGGCTGCTGAAATTTACCATCAAAGGAGTGCTGCTGCAACTTACAATCTGGCAGCTGCAAGGAAACACCAGAGAAGATTGCTGAGAGTGCATCTGGCTGGAGCTGTCTATTTCTAGGAAGGCCTAAATGCTGACTGGGTCCTATGGTGGAGAGCGGGAGGCCATCTTTGAGAGTGGAGTGGCCAGACTCCTGCCCTATCTTTCCAGAGTGTCCTAACATGCAGCTGGTTTTACTGAACTTTAAACAGAGGCTTTCTATTGTTACATGTTACATTTCTGATTATGCACTCTCTGTTGGTTTCTTTGAGATTCATTGGATACATAAGGACTGGCCTGAGAATTGGCCTAACATCTGAACATCCGTGCCAAGTGATGTCTCTGAGCACAGCAGCTGATCTGTGGAATGCCGTAGGCCTCGGAGATGGGCATGAGAACAGCCCTCCTTCTTGAGAAGTACTCAGTTCTGACGCTGCTGGCTCAAGTCCCAAGGCTGCTTCAGGCTACCATGCAAAGACAATATGCTGTTACGAAATGTGCTTTCTTTGTCCCTGTTCGGGTGAAATGTTATGATACGTGGAGTTAATGGGAGGAGAATAATATGTAGCTTCTGCATTGTACATAAGGATGAGCCAGGCCTGGGAGGGGTAGAGCCGAATGGTGTGTGTGTTAGCATAACAGCACTTTTACACCCCACTTCTGGCTTTGTTTATTATTTGTGTCCGAGTGCCTGGAATGCCTGAGATGGTATGAGGGGCACTGGTATCGTAGAGAGCAGGACGAACTTGTGACATATGGTGCCAGAATCCGGGAGCTCCCCTTGCTGAGGTGCATGACTGGAGATTACAGCAATACAACAGGTAAGTGAAAAATATTTTTCGCTCTACCTGTGCACGTTTGACTAGTGGAATTTGTGGAATTTGTGGAATTTGGTGTCTTCAAGGACTCTAGGAATAATACAGAGATAGTGCCTCAGAGTGCTGTAGTGATGGAGTACAGGGTCGCATGGGCAACTACAGGACTGCAATCAGATCAGAGCATTCTTAAGCACCTGTGATACAGTCAGAGTACCTGTCATGGATAGAGTGTCGATGCTGTAAAGGGCACAGGGTAGGAGTGTGAGGTCGGAAGCTGGATTTAAAGTGGGATAAGACATATTACAGAATACAGTTTTAGTTGCAATATGGCAGATGATGGTCCACTGACCAGGCAGGAGGCGGGGGCAGTTCTGTCATATAAGTCTGGGCGAGGGCTGTGTTGGAGAGACCGAGGAGCATGGTGGACAATTGGGATGTGGTCCCCCATTGTGTACAAAGAAGGAAGAAGGAGGTGGGGGTTGCCCAGGAACATCAGTTACAAAGGGTACAGCAGGGAATGGATAGGGGAGATAGGGCTGAATTACAAGCGGAGCACAGAGATATCACAAAGGTGATGAAGATAGGGAGGGATCAGAGACCCTCAGATTTTGCAGTAATGCTTACACACATTTTCATGAGGGACACAATATGGCAGCTGTTGCCAGATGAGATAAGGAGAGTGGTGGAAGGGAATGTGGATGTGGCGGAAAGTTTAAGATCCGCCCAGGGGTGTGCATACATTCTGAATGCAGCTGATGACGCATGGGTGAGAGTGAGAAAAACAGTGCCAGAGAAGGAGTGGGAGGAGGGAGAATGCACACAGAGGTGCTAGGAATGTGAGGTGCTAGCAAGAGTGCCTGAGGGGGTTGTGGTGGATGACGCAGAATGATGTGGGGGTGGCTCTATGTATTTCCAAGAACGAGGAGGTAGAGAGGGGAGACACAGGCTGCTGGGTATTAGAGGATGCAACTGTGTGCAACAGAGGGGAGGACATTTTGGAAAAAAGAGATGCAATGAAAGATTTGGAAACCAGGATCCTGACAGCATGGTGGGAGACATGTACGGACAAAGAGGCAAGAAATAATATGTATTTCAGAAGGACAGGTAACTGCGGTGTGCACCTTAGACGGGGCAGTGAACAAAATGCCAGTGGAAGGTGTAGTGTCAGGCGAATACATGTCAGAGATTGTCACATCACAACAGAACTCTTTCAGGGCATGTGCACCAGAGAAGGACATTGACAGGCCCACATGTAAAGAAGGTGGTCACTGTCAGCGTGACTTAATAATGTTTGGGGGGGAAGAGCAGAGTATGGTGAATTACAATCAGTGCAATCAGTGGTGTTGGCCCTGGGAAGAAAGAGGATAACGGCATTGGAGCAAGCGTGGCCCATGACACCTGACAATGACCCAGAGCCAAAGCTAATGGCATCCATAGAAGATAAGGAGTGGCATTTGGTAGAGGGCCCAGGGATTGGAGTGGTGAAGATTATCCTACAGAAGAGCAAGAAGGAGTGTCAAAGGAACTGTGAGCACCTCCTGGCCGATCCGAAAAGGGAGGATGAACAATTGATGCAACATATCAATGCATAAAAAGGGCAAGACAATGCATTTCAGTGCCCGACAGAGATGACCTGGTGACCCACGGCAAATGAAGGCTGGCAGGAGCACATGGGAATTTGTGTGGCTCGTTGGAAGAAAAAACTGAAAGAGGAGTGAAAGAATGAACAGTTCAAGCAGATGGATGTGGAAGGCACACAGTGGGAAGACTGGCTGGTGTTTGTTCTCCATAGACTACTGTGTGAGCAGTCAGTGACCAGGTGTTCACCACGCAAGATGCTACTTCGGAACAATATGACAAGCACTGACATGTTGCTGCTCACACTGACTGCGTGTTCACCTAGGGACTGGGACGTACTAGAGGGGTACTATATACTGGAAAGTAAGGGAGACATTGGGCCTCATTAGGAGTGTTGCGGTAAGGCATCAACGGTGCCGGTAGTGCTACCAGCGCCGTTGTTACCTCGCCGCAACATTCTGAGTTTGCTCGCGGGTGCCGCTCTGGACGCCTGGTCAGACCAGGTGTGCAGAGAGGCACCTGCAAGCAGACCAGAATGGTAGCAGCGGTACCGTTGTTAACGGTACCGCTGCTACCATCCTCCCCATTCCCATTGAGCCCTATGGGGGCTCAAATGGGGACGTGCCGGGTCCGGGTCCTGCGAATGGGAATTACTGGGCCCTCCAAGGTCGGAATGGCCCGGTAAGTCCCATTTTGTGGGACCCGAGTTTGGGGGTATTAAGGGCATGGCTACCTCCAAACTCGTAATGAGGCCCTTTGACTTTGATTCGGACAGTGCAAACATGACAGACACCCGAAAGGGGCGGTGCTGAATGGGAGAGTGACAGGGATGCTCAGAGCTAGAAAGGGCGGGACATGTAGTTATGACTGTTTTTGGTGTTTTAGATGCACCATAGATTATGGCTGATGCTAATAGGTGGGGGTGATTATGCAATACAGTACATTGAAATAATGTCTTTAGAAGAGTAATGAAATAAATAAGTTGTCTTAGTATGATAATGTTGTTCATTTTTTTGCCTCCTTAGTGAGTAAGAATAGTTTTATTGCAGTGTGCTTTATGTAGAAGTAGTGCAAGGATTTGGTCAGTGATTCATAGATAAAATGACAAGCGAGGACAAAAAGTGGGCACATGTTACATGTTACATTTCTGATTCTGCACTCTCTCTTGGTTTCTTTGAGATTTGTCTGATACATAAGGACTGTCCTAAAGACTTGCCTGAGAACTGGCCTAACATCTGAACATCTGTGCCAAGTGATGTCTCTGAGCACAGCAGCTGATTTTGGAATGCAGTAGGCTTTGGGGATGGGCATGAGAACAGTCCTCCCTCTTGAGAAGTACACAGTTCTGACGCTGCTGGCTCAAGTCCCAAGGCTGCATCAGGCTGCTATGCAAAGACAATATGCTGATACAAAATGTGCTTTCTTTCTCCCTGTTCGGGAAAAATGTTATGATACATGGTGTTAATTAGAGGAGAATAATATTACATAAGGATGAGCCAGGCCTGGGAGGGGTAGAGCCGAATGCAGCCCTCCCAAGCACTGGTGTGCGTGTTAGCATAACAGCGCTTTTACACCCCACTTCTGGCTTTGTGTATTATGTGTGTCTGAGTGCCGAGTTCCTGAAATGCCTGAGACGGTGTGAGGGACACTGGTATCGTGGAGAGCAGGACAAACTTGTGACATCTATGTAAAAAGAAATGAGCCCTGGGAAACCAAAAAGGTGGGTGGGGTCTGCTTGCCTTAAATCTTTTCCCTTTATAGTGGGCATGGGGGGCAGAACTGTGTAGATCCTTAGCCTATTTAACTAAAAAGATGAACAGACTTCATTCCACATTTGGTGGAACACTACAGGGTGCTTTTTGTTAATATTTGAAATTAACAACGTTAACTTCACAATGGGCGCTGAAAAACTATAGCCTATCATTTAATTGGGTAATTCTTTTTGTCCTGTTGACCCCGACTTCATTAAGGAAGGGGGTGTCTTAAATCATTCCGATCTTTTTGTCCAACTTTCCCCTAATAGAGGTCTTTAAGTGGAGGGGGGGTCTGAAATCTATCATTCCCCAAATCATTCCAATTCTTCTGTCTGACTTCCGCAACAGAGACCAAAGTAAGGGGGTCTGAAAAACAACCGCTAAATCACCCTGTGTTTATTTTAAACCAAACACAAACGTGTGGGTGAACTCATAGTTGCCATATGTGTTTGTACCAGTCTTGAAACCCTACTGCTAGCCTTTTAAGCCTGCAGAAAAATCGAAATTGCACAGCACTACGTTTATAATTGTTTTGATTATTGTTCAGTTTAACTATTTCTTGAAGGGATATGTGTAGAAAGCAAAGAATGGTGATTTGTTTTTTTTTTTACTAATTTGTGTAATTGATTTAATGGTGAGCCACAAAGAACGTGTGATTTCTCTTACTTTTAATTGAAATAAAAACAAATATATTTCCTGTGCACTGGCCTGGTTCTTGGCTGATTGGTAGCTCAGGGGTGGAGTTCCAAGGGGCATGATGTGGGACTGATGTAGGGCTAAATTAAAGAATCTGTTAAACAGTTTGTTGTGTCTCACCTTGAGTGGGGCGGGAAGGAACTCCCCGTGTTGCGGTTGGCTTCTCGATAAACCGTTAAATAATATAAGACCATGGCACAAATTCAGGGCCCATAGCTCTATTCAATGGGATGTCCCTTCTAACTGCGCACTGACACCTCAAAGACACTCCAACTGTAGTGTCACTCAGTTGTAAATGGGATTATGGTAAAATGCAGATGGACATGCACCATGAACTCACAATGATAAAGCCACCATTTGAAGTGTGATTCTACCCGCAACACCGACGTTTCACCCATGACATTTTTTACGTGAAATGCATGATTTCAGCGCATTATTTTAAAAAGCGATAATGGGAAGCACTGGCCAAATTCTTACTTTATTAGTTCAGGTGTGCTTTCTTTGGTTCAATACAGGGAAAAACATTCACACCACTGCATTTCAAACTGTAGTGCTATTGTTGGAGCTGCGAAAGGCAAACCATGAAGATGGCTAGTTGGGTCTTGCTACCTTCTCTGACCACCCATTGGGAGAACCCAATTTACCATATTATGAAAAAGAAGGAAAAGACAGGACTTGTTCTGTAGTTTGGTGCTTTACTCCTGCCACGCTGTTTGCGCACCTGGTCACAATGGGTTGGGAGCTAATGGCGTGACACTCAGACAGGATGCAGTGTAGAAATGTGTATTACTGTGCACTCTTGACACTGGTACCTACCCCCCTCCACCCCATGACTACGGAGCAGTGGTGCAACACCATTGAGCTGACCGGGCTTCAGCCCCCTGAAACTTTGGGTTATGCTGACCCGACCTGGCTGCCCTGCAGAGCTGTGGCCGGACAGAACAGGACACAGATGTTAAAGGCGCCTGGGCTCAGGAGTCGAAGTGTACAAAAAGAAGCAATGGAACTATGTTCCCTGCTGGCCTGCACCCACTCCCCACACACCCCATCACCACGCCCCCTCCCATGCACAATACACACCCCCAAACACATGCACCTGCTGTTTAAGGGAATGTTCAGTGCACAGCACTGAAAGTGCAAGTTTCAACTTCTTTCTACAATTTTCTTTTTAAAATAAAAGTATAGGAACTGTAAAACTTAATTAAAAAAAGTAGAGGATCACCGCTCCCGCTCACTTTGACCACTGCCTGGGCTTCGCTGTTAACAAAGACCCAGCAATTACTAACGTAAAGCATTTCATTGTGAGCACCTTCATTCATCTACATGCATTTTTAGGCAATTTAAATCGTGATGGGGGGGTTAGTACTTGCATGCCAGGGGAGTGATTGGAAGGGTAGAGAGGTGATAGGAGCCAGTTCATTCTCACAGTAGTCCATAAGTGGGCGCGTTCAGACTTAAAGCAGAGAGTTAACTGCTTGTAACAATGAAGTAGCACTAGAATTGTCTCATTAGAATGCGTAAGGAAGTTAGTTTGCCCCTCCCACACCGTCTCTGAAGTTAGCGCCTGTCCCAACAGTTGAAGGGTTAGTCCCCGACCACTGAAATGTAGGTTCTGTCGCGGCCCTGCCTCAGAGTCCTTGTTGAAGGCACAGACCTGTCTTGCCTACGGCCGGCCTTGGAGCGAGCAATCAAATATCTGGGCTAGCTATGAGAAGAAAAAAAGGTATCTCTGCAAGGCTACCTTCAAACTGGCTACCGGGTCCGGCACCCACAAATGGGCAATTACCGGGCTATTCTGGCCCAGCCGGACCTGGTAATTGCCCTTTCACGGGTGCCGGGCCCGGTACATCCCCATTCCCATTGAGCACAGTAGGGCTCAATGGGAATGGGGAGGGTGGTAGCACCGGTACCGTTAGTAACGGTACCGGTGCTACCATCATGTTCTG
Source organism: Ambystoma mexicanum (assembly GCF_040938575.1). NCBI lineage: Eukaryota > Metazoa > Chordata > Amphibia > Caudata > Ambystomatidae > Ambystoma > Ambystoma mexicanum. The sequence goes on along the minus strand of NC_090926.1, from coordinate 1,204,332,147 downwards.
CTCGCGGGTGTCCGTACGGCCACCAGGTCAGACCTGGTGGCTGCAAGGGTACCCGCGAGCAGAACTCCCAGTATGGCGGCACGGTAGCAATGGTGCCGGTAGCGTTACCGGCGCTGTTGTTGCCTTACCGCCATACTTGTAATGAGGACCCTTGTGGTGGTTTTTTTCAATGTTATTTTAAAAAGCATGCTGTGCTGTTTGTGTGGATACCACTGTATTACAACCCGTCTAAAAACAACGGGAGATCCACACACAAACCACGTTTTGCACCTTGGAGAATGAGAGCGATAAACGCCAGAATGGAAAAAAGATAAACTGGCTGGGACCGGACGTGCATTTTGTTAATGGGCAGCTACATACCCACGCTATTCACCCGCCCGCATGGGAACGATATGTCTTTGTTGACAACCTTTCTTCTACTGTTTTGGTATGCAACGATAAGACCCTCACAGCTCCCACCCAAGTTTGTCCGCCCACCCTTAAACTCTTTAAGTAGTCGCCTATGCATTTTTGAATGAGACTACATGAACGCCCCCACCCCCTCTTCCATTTTCATCTAAGTTCTCTCCCTGTCTACGACTGGCACGACGATAATAATATGGACTATAGTTTTTTTTATTTTATTTTTATTTGCCTGTTTATTTATTTGGATTAATAAAGCGCTCAGCGGCCCGTAGGCATCGTGGTTTTTCTATGGTTGTTTGTCGGACAATTTACAACCTTTGAACATCAATTTCACACATAATACAATTTACAATTAAATCCATTTATCTCATTTCCATCACCCTTTTAAAACAATTTAAAAAAAATATCACATTTACACTTTCCCATGAACCAGTTCTTAAAATTCTTCCTTTTTACTCATTAAAACCTTTAAAAACAACAAAAAAATGTATCACAACCGATGTTAATGAAACCGAATGACCATTAAAAATCACTTCCCAGATTTTCACTTCAATCAAAACTCTATAGTCCATAAAATATTTATAAAAGAATGGCCTCCTTTGCGTTAATGGGTTAGGACAAATCACTACCCCGGGAGGATAGCTCAGCGGCAACGTGCTCGCCTTGGAAACAAGATGTCACAAAACAACACAGGTTTGATACCCAGGTATGCGCTTAGAAACCTCTTAAGCGCATTATAAATGTGCAACTAAGGCATAATCCTGTAACAGTGCCTCGTGTGAGCGCTTTAAAACATGCAAATAAATATAATAAAAATAAACTACAATGTGTTTAATGGTCTCTAGTTCATTCACAAAATCGACATGGCCTCCGCTCAGTTGCCCAATTGAATACGTTCCTGAGACTTCTCTAGTCAACCATACATCAAAACGTAATCTTAAAAACAGATTCTCATATCTAGGGTCGGGGAATCTTACACACATTGGGTGTTGATTAAACGGTTTTATTGCGAACATTCCAATAGCAAATCATGCATAAGTATTACATTCTTCCCAGGTCTTTATCCAATCATGGTAGAACATTCCAGTAGCAAATCATGTATAAGTATTACATTTTCCCAGGTCTTCATCCAATCATGGTAGAACATTCCAGTAGCAAATCATGTATAAGTATTACATTCTTCCCAGGTCTTTATCCAATCATGGTAGAACATTCCAGTAGCAAATCATGTATAAGTATTACATTCTTCCCAGGTCTTTATCCAATCATGGTAGAACATTCCAGTAGCAAATCATGTATAAGTATTACATTCTTCCCAGGTCTTTATCCAATCATGGTAGAACATTCCAGTAGCAAATCATGTATAAGTATTACATTCTTCCCAGGTCTTCATCCAATCATGGTAGAACATTCCAGTAGCAAATCATGTATAAGTATTACATTCTTCCCAGGTCTTCATCCAATCATGGTAGAACATTCCAGTAGCAAATCATGTATAAGTATTACATTCTTCCCAGGTCTTTATCCAATCATGGTAGAACATTCCAGTAGCAAATCATGTATAAGTATTACATTCTTCCCAGGTCTTTATCCAATCATGGTAGAACATTCCAGTAGCAAATCATGTATAAGTATTACATTTTTGCCAGGATTCTTCGCAGGTCTTCATCCAATCATGGTACAATATTTTTTCCGCCCGATCTGGGTCATGTATGAAAAGATCAACCCGTTTGATCTGTGTATTTTAAGGATGGTATGTGGTATATACAAAGCTTAATTGCTACATGTATATTAAATAAAATACATAAATAAAAGATCAAGGACAATATCTGCCTTTTGCATCGTCTCCAGACACTCCTTTTTCCAAGATTCTAATGAGTTATCCGCCTGTGTAGTTAAAACATTTCCTATATAGTGCCAGTGTACGCCGTTCCACCGTCCCTCTCAACGATGGATTATTGTATAGGATGGCGCTTGATGCCAGGGACCTCCAGCTTCAAAGCGCTGTGGCAACAGTTATTTGGGTCCAGTTTTCATGATACTCGAGTTCTGCCTGTGGGGTGATGAGCTGCTAAACCTGCGGTTGTCATGGGATTTGCACATGCGCGGGCTTGCCCGATAAAAGGGGCAGGTACGTAACTGTGAACTCTCCTCTCGGATTTACCCCGCAGAAAGGGGGCGACAGCTATCCCGAAAGGGTACTGCAGTTTTTTTAATCTGGCTTGATTCGTGGGTAAATACGTATATGGCCAGGAAAATAAGTGTGTTGCCATCGTAGGGCGATGTTTTGTGTGTACCCACTCTTGGAGCATTCTGATAGGGGGGTGTTGGGCGTGTTTTCCACTTATAAGAAGTTGCAGGCGCCTTTGTGTGAGATGGGGTACCGTGGAGGTAAGCATGCCTGCCGTAAGTCTATGGTTGTCATGCTTTTTGAAGAGGGGCGACCCCATTGCCACAGCCATGCTCTCCTCGCTCCCAAAGCCTGTGGCTGTCCAAATCAGTCTGCATACACTTTAATGGTACACACACTTTAATGTGGGGGCAAGGGAGGGTGGTTGTGAAAAATGAAATGAGCAGCAAGCCCAGTGTGCTTTATGCACTTTACAGCCTTTTATAACAGACATATTTCCCAAACCTAAAGGTCTGTGGTCATTCTTATGTTCCTAAAATGCTCTCTGACTTTTAGCCAGACAGGCTGGATACCTGATTGGTGCTATTTGTTCCTGTCCCCTTTCTCAGAGGTTTATTTCAGAACACGGCACGAGAGCACCAGGCAGCCTACATTGGAATGATAGCCTTCTATAAGAAAATACTGTATGTGGTTATTTTGAGGTTTTGATGATGGCACCGGTCATATCGTGACTACAGCACATGCTAAACATATGGACTACACACTTGAACCCCAAACCTGGATGAAACCAGTCTGTGATTGTTGAACACCCACTGGACCTGGCTGGGAGCGACTTCCAAAGTATATTAAACTGTTCTGAGATGGATTCTTAGAAAAAGAGTCAAATAGTCCCAGAGCGCAAAGTGCAGTTGGCTTAGCAGCCAGGGCTGGGTGCATGTGCCAGACATGGCTGGCATCAGGGAACTTGGCAGCGATGCTGTAGCGGCATTGTTTTTAATATTGCGATGTCTTTTTAGATGTTGCTTGTGCTTGGCACCTGGATCCCTCAATGAAATGCCTGGAGGGGAAATTCTTAGATAAGGAATTCCGTGGGGGCCCAGGGGGGTGTACGGGGGACCTGCGGTGTGCGGGTTATCTGGGGAATGTGTCTTGTCCTTTGTATAACCGAGGAAAAGCAGAGAGCAAGGAGGCAGCGGCATTCCTGAACAATTTCTCAAGAAAAGGGCCTCAGCTTCCCAGTGTGGGGGGTGGTGGGGGTTCGAGTTTTGCTGGGAAGATAGCCCAGTCCATTAGGTTGAACGTTCCGGACTAATATCGAATCCTGGCAGAGGCAGGTCCATAACGTGAGTACCCTTGAATTGGGTAATAACAACATCCATTATTCAAGTGCTTAGGAGCGGTTGGAATCCAGCGTAAAGCGCTATATAAACATGCGTTCCCAGACATGTATTCAGCTATCCACCAGAAGTTGTTTCAGTCCCTGCACACATGAGGCGGTTGCCTGGAATCGGCGAAACATCAATGTGGTCCTCGAAGGGCCGGGAAAAGCTCATTTTAAGTGTCTCCACGCAAGGAACAAAACTCAAAGGACAGCCAGCCACACGCCCCCATTCTCAGTGCAGCACATCAAGAACTAAGGGACTCGGAACAGCGACCTACACGATTAATAACTTGCAACAATTTATGAGAGTGTCATCGTGTCTGTCTACAGAACCCGTGCGGAGTGTGGGTACTTTTTGAAAGTCTTTTATAAATAGCCATAGCGGTGACGCTCTGTAGCTTAAATTCCATACGTATGAAATCTATGGGCGCAGATCTAGCCAATCTTAATAACCACGTCAATCCTTTCCCTTCCAACACTTCCAATCTTCCATTATACTTCCATGCCCAAATTCCAGTGCCGTAAAGGATACTTGGTAGTATTTATGCTCTATACAGAGTTAGTATAGTCTGGGTAGGGTATCCTCCCTGTTTACCTACAAATGTATGTAGCGCCCCAATGTGTGATTTACTAGTGAGTTGCTCTTACTGTGTGTTTGTGTAAACTCTCTTTCTGCCTGCTTTCATTTCGGAGGTCCACTCCTGGGGACATCGGCTTGTAAACCCTGTGCCACGACCAGCCAGAGACTAATTCTAAGCCTGTCACGATATCCCGACCTGACCTTATGGGCACATCACTCTGCAACACACACACACCACCGCAGGTTTCTTAACAGGTTTCCAGTGCTGACCCACAGCAGATCTCGCTCTTCTACTACACCCAACTCCCTCACCCCTGCTTCTCTTGCAGGTCCCAGAGTTCCAGGAGGGTGAGCAAATGACTAATATGGCTCTCAAGGCTTTAAGTAAGACAGGGCTAGGTCGATGTGGCAAAGTCCAAAACGTTATTTCAAGCAACAGCTCTGTGAGCTCTGCAACCTGATGTTCCAGTGCTAAAAGTCAATGAAAAGAATGAGTGACAATTCTGCTCTTCCACCAGTAGATGGCGCTGTCATCCACGTTTAGAATCGCACCTTCAGTTTCAGACATTTGACGTCAGACCTGTTTGTAATGCTCTGAAGGGGAATGTAATACAGACAAGACATTGTATGATTTTTGCAACATACTATTATATTGAAGTCTTGTCAGAATGTTATTTAATAAATCTTAGCAGTGCATAAGAATCGTGAAATACCTTCAAGAGAACTATGGGATTACAACCTATATCAGACCATTTGGATTCGATTTCGTTTTTATATCTGGCTATTTCTATTTTTGGCCACTTTTTGACTGGTGATAATTTATGTTATATGGAATGCCCACCTTTTTTAAAAATAGATTGTATTCTCTTTTGATTCCAGGTATTTTTTCTATTTTCTTTTTAATTAAAGTGTGTTCTAGTTAAATGTAACTTTTCACATTATATATTAACAACATTGAACAATAAAACAGTTGCAATGCATATGTACACAGTTATTAATTGATTAATATCCAAAATCTTACAAATACATAATAAATCATGAAGGATTTCACGAGAAAAGGTCCATGTAACTTGTATGTGCTGTTTTTTGGTAGCGCTTTGAGGCCTGTGGGTATAAGGCGCTCTATAAAAATTTAAAATAAATAAATAAACTTGCTCGTTTTTCACAATTAAGTGACAAACACGTCTGCCATCACTTAAGATCAGATCTTAAAATTCTGTTGTCAGGGAATTTAAAATAGTGCTTAAGAGTATCCAGAACTTTGATCGATTAATTCCAGGCATGAAAACTCGACTGCGTCTGTCGGGCCACACCTTTAGCTGTGTGGGCACACGTGACGCCTTCTAAAAGGATCTTTATTTATTTATTTATTTATTTATACATTTGTATAGCGCTCAGTCAGCCCTTGGGCATCGCGGCGCTGTTACTTGTGCACAACTTGGTTACAATCTTTAGCTATTTATGAGGCTTATGTCGCAGCAGGCGCTTTTAGCCTCCCCGCCCCCATATATTGTATTGCGGCTGGTTAGGGCTCCCTCTCGAATTTTTAAAGCACACGTAGCGCTGTAGAAAACCCAAAAATATAAGCTCATCGGAGCCCAGGGTACCCCATATACAACCACTTCTCGTTAAATCAAAAGAAGCTCTGGAATGTATCATTGGATTTAAGGGGTGTTTGGGGTGTGGTGGTGGGGGTGCGGGGGTTGGTCTCGAAAAAATAAATGCTAGATAACATGTTGAAAAACATGAACACATTTAAGAAATTCATTGGGCCTCAATACGAGTATGGCGGTAAGTGGTATAATTGGAGGTAACTGAATTTCCTCCAATTTTACCACTATTCCAAATTATAAGTTTTGACTTTGAGTGGAAGATTTACCGCCAGCAAAACCCTGGAGGTAAATATTGCCACTCAACACCAAGAAATCGGCAGAATTGGTGGAATTACTGCAACGGTAATTCTACTGTGGTAATTCGGCAAAAAAAGCCCCATTGGGACCAATGGACCCAAAATAAATGGGGATTTGCAGCGCTACCACCACTTGTAATCCTGTGGTAAATCCACAGGACCAAGTGGTGGTAACTGTAAATCCGTTTGGTGGTATTTCAGAGGATTTACCTGTGAAATACCTCCAAACTGGTAATGAAGCCCAATGTGTTGGGGGCGTGTTGCAGAGAGTTGTGTCTAACCTGGAAGCCCAAAGTTTATATCAGGCAACGGGTCTACTCCGCATTTCATCCCTCCTGGGTTAATAACATAAGTAGCCATTATTTTGCTAATACTATCTATGAGTGCTTAAATTCCAAGAGATAATTGACCTGCGGCGTGCTAAACAGAGATGGTCAGGAATACTGCTGAACGTCTCCACAGATATCAGAATGGTGTGAGATCACTACCTCTCAATATCACAGAGGCATGAACAGCCTCGTCCTTTTTGATACCACAAAGGAGAGGTTTGAGGCTGAAGCTCCACCTGTCTGCTGTGTGTCTCGGTATTCTTTTCGGACTGTTTCCTAAGTAAAACATAAGCGGGGTATTTGCATAGCGCACGGTTATCCCCAGAGGGTCATCTTGGCGCTATTGGCGATGTTTATTGTTATCCGTACTCATTTTATCGACCTTGGAAAGATGAAAGGCTGAGGGGAACATGCATGGATTCGAACCTGTGAACATGTGATCAAAAACAGGCCCCCGGTAGGGGATGCATTAGTCCATTGAGCCACAGACCTGGATGACAGCCAATCCTTCTCATCTCTTATCTGCCCATAGTAATCCCCCCAGTAAACAGTGAAGCAATGGGTGCAGTCATATCACACCGTGTATTAGTCATTAGTCATAAGTGCTCGGAAATCCCGGCCGCCCTTTCCGATTGCGCTCCCCGCATACAAGCATACAAGCGATCACAGGAAACACTGACGATGCAAAAAACGATAGCGCCATTAGGGTTAGAAATTCCACTGGCAGTATACTAGCTCAGTGGGTTTAGTGCTTGCACCAGAGATGTCTCCGTAACTCCAAGACCACAGTCCGAATTTTTACAGGGGCCAACAAGGCCGCCCGTCGTCGAGAGGTTGATATAATGATTATGAATTGGATGTTAAAGGACAACTATTTATGAAAAGAGCCGGAAGGCCTTTCGCTCTGCGTTGTGCGCTTGAGATGGCCATCAGTATTGTGATACTTGGAAATGCCTTGTAGAGTACAAGGAATCTCTGTTAATTGGTTAGCGGTATGTAGAGCGCTTCGTGGCGCTCAATGGAGCAGGCAAAAGTCAATCGTTCGCTTACCTCCTGTGGATATAGTACACATACTCAAAATGCTCACAAAATGTGAGGTGCTTACCTGCTACAGGTAATACTATTTACAACAAACAGCATATTAAAAAGCCAAGGCCTCGCCTGATATTATTACCAGTAACTCTTGGCTCTTGCACCCTTGAGAGCTGTCAGTCCTGGGTTGGTGGTAATGGTAATGTTTATTTATAAAGCGCCTATACACATGCAAGTGTTTCAAAGCGCTCTGATGAAGCTATGCATACAATAGCACAGCCCTATAAACCAATAGCAATTTCTCATATAGAACAAAACGCAGGCTGTGCAACTAGTTTACATACCCAACCTGCATTAATAGATGTCTTTGTAATAACACTGGCAGGCATTTTGACCAGAAACTTTGATGTTACTGAGTGTTGATAAAGCTGGCTCAACAAGATAGAGATGCCAGGAGGATGTTTTTTGGGCATGGAGGGGCAGGAAGTGGGTGTGAATAGCCATAGAGGTTACCATAGTCACGTGCAGTCAAATGATGGGTAAATAACCAACAACACCTACAAGCTTTGAGTTCTGCCTCATATTCCATCTCCCTACTAACTGTACACCAATGCAATACTTTTGGCTTACAGGAGGCGCTAGTAAAAACTAAGAGTGTTCATAAAGTGACTGCTGTGATTAGTGAAACAAAAGATCCATAGAAGGCAGGCCTGTACTTCCTAGCTAGAACAACGGTACAGTAAAAGGCGTGTCCAAAGGTGGAGTCCTCAGACCTGCTATGAGAAACTGCACTTGCAGCAGGCAAAATAGGCGGACTCCTTCCTACAAGCTGCGAGTAGTGTGTAGCAAGTAGCAAAACAATTAAAAAGATGAGCCTTTACTCACCTGCTGTGAGTAAATCAACACATTTTAGAATATTACAAATGCCAGCCTTTACTTACCTAGGTTAGTAATCATACTTGTTACACACTATTAAAAAAGGTAAACACGTATTCATGAGCTGTGTGTGATTACACTAGTAACGCAAGATTAAAAGGGGCGAGCCCTTATCTATGAGCTGCAATTATACTAGTAACATGATATTGAACAGATGAGCTCTTGTTTATGAGCTGTGAGTAATTACACTAATAATACAAGATTAAAAAGGGTGAGCCTTTATTTATGAGCTCTGAATAATTGCACCCGTAATGCACGATTAAAAAGGGTGAGCCTTTATTTATGAACTGTGAGTAATTATACTAGTAATACAATATTAGAAAAGTGAGCTGTTATTTATGAGCTGTGAGTAATTACACTATTAATACAATTTGTACTGTCTCTTTTTCTTTCTTTTTACATGCTATTTGAGCTTTTAGATTGATGTTATATTTGTAAATGGCTTATTCTTTATCATATTGCTATATTGCTACTATTTTGTTTGTTTGAAGCTTATTTTATATATGTGTTTAGTTATCAATATGTGTAAAGTTTATTAAATAGACTGTATCACATTAATTAAATAAATAAATAAATAAATAAACTAGTAATACAATATTAGAAAAGTGAGCTGTTATTTATGAGCTGTGAGTAATTACACTAGTAATACAATATTAGAAAAGTGAGCTGTTATTTATGAGCTGTGAGTAATTATACTGGTAATACAATATTAGAAAAGTGAGCTGTTATTTATGAGCTGTGAGTAATTATACTGGTAATACAATATTAGAAAAGTGAGCTGTTATTTATGAGCTGTGAGTAATTACACTGGTAATACAATATTAGAAGGGTGAGCTGTTATTTATGAGCTGTGAGTAATTACACTGGTAATACAATATTAGAAAGTGAGCTGTTATTTATGAGCTGTGAGTAATTACACTAGTAATACAATATTAGAAAGTGAGCTGTTATTTATGAGCTGTGAGTAATTGCACTAGTAATACAATATTAGAAAGATGAGCTGAGCTCTGAGTAATTACACTAGTATTCCAGCATTGAAACGATGAACCGTCACCTAAGTAATTATACTAACACTGTAGCATTCACAAGTGTGCCTTTACTGCTGTGATAACACGTCTTCCTTACTTGCTTTAATCACACTAGTGATACGGCATTAAGATATGAGCCTTACCCGCTGTGAGCAAGTACACTGGCAATATGGCATTAGAGGGTCATAGTCAGGTAAGTGAGTGCTCCTCTTGGCAATGCCCTGCTCCAGGGACAACTATTCATAAGCAGGGGCGTGGCCACTCTGTACACTCCCTTTGCATTTATTACACACAGCAGGTAAGTGGGCCATCCTTTTGTGAGTATTGCCACTCATGGTCTATCCGTGGGAGGTACCTCTTTTAATGCCATGTTTCAAGTACTCAGAGGAGTTCTTAAAATACCATCTTGCAATGTCCAGGGTTCATGTGTTGTCACTCACATCAAGTAAGGACCTGTTTTCTTCTTCTGTGCATCTGGTATAAGTACTAGTATAGAGAGGTGCAGTCGTGTACTAACTTACTGGGGGTGATAAGCTAGTGACAGGGCCCTCACGCTCATTACACACCCAACGCTACCCACCTATAGTTCTTCCGGGAGTCGTAGTGCGCATGTCCACCCAACACAGACTCTGGAAGACAGGCCTTTTAGAGGGGACCAACGGGCACCCACTCTAACACAAAGTATCCCTTTAACCCCTTGCTTGACTCCCTCCCTCTCCGCTTCCAACCTTGCTAGTCCGCTCCCGCTCCTGCTCTGCTTTCAATACAGGCACAGAAAGGCCTGGCTCCCTCGGGCAGGGCACAGTACACGTGCTATGCTGGTGAACTGCGCAGTACACAATTAGAGCAGAAGCCGCCATGTCCTAGATGATTAAAAGCAGAGAGACCTCGGCCATGTCTCACAAAGGGGAGGTCTCCAGCTGGCCCGCGCCAGGCTTCACAATCTCACGTATACAAGAGATCTCAAGCTATCGCACGTGAAGTGTGAGTACCTCACTGAGCCCAGAATCCTCACACTCTCCCATGTGAAGTGTATCTCACTGAGCCCAGAGACCTCACACTCTGCCACGTGAAGGGTGAGTACCTCACTGAGCCCAGAGACCTCACACTCTCCCATGTGAAGTGTAAGTATCTCACTGAGCCCTGAATCCTCACACTCTCCCATGTGAAGTGTCAGTATCTCACTGAGCCCAGAGACCTCACACTCTCCCATGTGAAGTGTATCTCACTGAGCCCAGAGACCTCACACTCTGCCACGTGAAGGGTGAGTACCTCACTGAGCCCAGAGACCTCACACTCTCCCATGTGAAGTGTAAGTATCTCACTGAGCCCTGAATCCTCACACTCTCCCATGTGAAGTGTCAGTATCTCACTGAGCCCAGAGACCTCACACTCTCCCATGTGAAGTGTATCTCACTGAGCCCAGAGACCTCACACTCTGCCACGTGAAGGGTGAGTACCTCACTGAGCCCAGAGACCTCACACTCTCCCATGTGAAGTGTAAGTATCTCACTGAGCCCTGAATCCTCACACTCTCCCATGTGAAGTGTCAGTATCTCACTGAGCCCAGAGACCTCACACTCTCCCATGTGAAGTGTATCTCACTGAGCCCAGAGACCTCACACTCTGCCACGTGAAGGGTGAGTACCTCACTGAGCCCAGATACCTCACACTCTCCCATGTGAAGTGTAAGTATCTCACTGAGCCCTGAATCCTCACACTCTCCCATGTGAAGTGTCAGTATCTCACTGAGCTCAGAATCCTCACACTCGCCCATGTGAAGTGTCAGTATCTCACTGAGCCTGGAGGCCTCACACTCACCCATGTGAAGTGTCAGTATCTCACTGAGCCCAGAATCCTCCCACTCTCCCATGTGAAGTGTCAGTATCTCACTGAGCCCAGAGACCTCCCACTCTCCCATGTGAAGTGTCAGTACCTCACTGAGCCCAGAGACCTCACACTCTCCCATGTGAAGTGTGAGTACCTCACTGAGCCCAGAGACCTCCCACTCTCCCATGTGAAGTGTCAGTATCCCACTCAGCCCAGAGACCTCACACTCTCCCATGTGAAGTGTGAGTATCTCACTGACCCCGCAGAACTCACACTCTCCCATGTGAAGTGTCAGTATCTCACTGAGCCCAGAAACATCACACTCTCCCATGTGAAGTGTCAGTATCTCACTGAGCCCAGCGACCTCACACTCGCCCATGTGAAGTGTGAGTGTCTCACTGAGCCCAGCGATATCACAATCTCCCATGTGAAGTGTCAGTATCTCACTGAGCCCAGAGACCTCCCACTCTCTCACGTGAAGTGTCAGTATCTCACTGAGCCCAGAGACCTCACACTCTCCCATGTGAAGTGTATCTCACTGAGCCCAGATAACTCATACTCTCCCCTGTGAAGTGTGAGTACCTCACTGAGCCCAGAGACCTCACACTCTCCCATGTGAAGTGTATCTCACTGAGCCCAGATAACTCATACTCTCCCATGTGAAGTGTGAGTACCTCACTGAGCCCAGAGACCTCACACTCTCCCATGTGAAGTGTATCTCACTGAGCCCAGAGAACTCATACTCTCCCACGTGAAGTGTGAGTATCTCACTGAGCCCAGAGACCTCACACTCTCCCATTTGAAGTGTGAGTATCTCACTGAGGCCAGAGACCTGACACTCTCCCATGTGAAGTGTATCTCACTGAGCCCAGAGGCCTCCCACTCTCCCACGTGAAGTGTGAGTATCTCACTGAGCCCAGAAAACTCTCCCATGTGAAGTGTCAGTATCTCACTGAGCCCAGAGACCTCACACTCTCCCATGTGAAGTGTCAGTATCTCACTGAACCCAGAGACCTCCCACTCTTCCATGTGAAGTGTCAGTATCTCACTGAGCCCAGAGACCTCACACTCTCCCATGTGAAGTGTGAGTACCTCACTGAGCCCAGAGACCTCATACTCTCCCATGTGAAGTGTATCTCACTGAGCCCAGAGAACTCATACTCTCCCACGTGAATTGTGAGTATCTCACTGAGCCCAGAGACCTCGGGTATTCCAGGGCCAGGTGCGAGTAGCTCACGAGGAGAGAGGAATCTCATGCCGTCCCATGTCACGTGTGGACACCTCACCCAGCCCACGGGGTCCAGCATCTCCCACTGCCCATCGCACGTCACCTGTGAGCGGCGGACTAAGCTCAGAGATCCTAAGCTGTGCCATGCCAGGCGCACCATCGTTGAGTGCGCGGCCCTTGCACCCCTGAACCCCCAAACAAAGACACGTGGACACAGCGCGGACTCACTTGCTGCTGCGGCGAGGTAGACTCCCAGACAGACGAGGAGGCAGCCCCGAGGTCCCGGAGCGCGGGTCATGGAGCGAAAGAAGCGGTGACAGGACCAGAAGAAACACGCAGGGGGGAGAAGCGGATTGGATACAGTTACAGAAGTCCCAACGAATGATCCAAAAATGCAGCGGGGAAAAAATCCCAATGATGTGGACAAAAGTTACAGAAGCCCCAACGAATGATGTAAAAATGCAGGGGAAAAAACCCAATGATGTGGACAAAAGTTACAGAAGTCCCAACGAATGATGTAAAAATGCAGGGGAAAAAACCCAATGATGTGGACAAAAGTTACAGAAGCCCCAACGAATGATGTAAAAATGCAGGGGAAAAAAACCCAATGATGTGGACTAAAGTTACAGAAGTCCCAACGAATGATGTAAAAATGCAGGGGAAAAAAACCCAATGATGTGGACAAAAGTTACAGAAGTCCGCAGGAGCCTCGGAGGTGCCGTGTCCGGAAGCGGGAGGAAAGGGCGCCTACAACTGCGACAATGTGCCCGCTCTTTATTCCATAAAGCTGTGTGGGCACATACACGTATGCTGCCAACGGGTGCAGTGGTTGCCGGCCCCCTCCTCGCCTCTGGGCTGCTGGTTCCATGTGCTCCTTGTGTGTGAGAGAAAGTCCCGCTCCGCCTGCCCGCCCCCCGCCCCCCACCGCACACAATGCACGTCCAACGGGGGATTTCTACAGCCCCTTCTCCAGATAGGATTTGGGACGCTGGGGTTTTCTCAAGGAGGGATGTTGTAAGGTTTGGAGGGAGGGAGGGTGTGGGCGGGGGGCCTTGGGCTATGTTGCCGAGCGAGTATAACGGTTCCTTATCACAATAGGCTGAATAGTTTTCCCGGCTGGAAAGAACGCTCCCTGCATTCCTACAAGGAATTAAAAACCACGGCGGCAAAGCCAGTCCTTTAGGCTGCCAGCTCACTGCCATCATACGACCAGGTACTCACAGAGTTTCCCAGGCCTTGCCATGGGACGTCTCGCTGAGGCAAAGGGCATGTTGCTGTAGTCAAAATATGTGAATTACTGGGCACTTGTTGGCAAACAAGGCACAAGTGGAGGGGGCACACGCGTGGCTGCATACTTGCTAACATGACCCCTTCCAATCTGTAGCTGCTTATCCAGTCCTGTTTTTTTCTTTGCATTGTGGGACTTGTAGTCCGATTTTTATAATGGGAAAAGTGGAAGTACAAGTCCCAGAATGTAAAGGCAAAAACCAGGCCTGGATAAGTACCAACAGATTGGAATGGATTATGTTGTCAAGTATGTGGCTGCAGTGCCCGAGGGGCGGTGTCCCATTTCAGTGTGTGAATGCGGGCATACGGAGAAGAGGATCCCAAGCAGGGTCTCATGCTGGCGCGCAGTTACTTGGTGTCATCACTGTTTGTTATCAACGCACCTGCACCTAAAAACGAAACCCATATGTCCCCAGTTAACCGCTCAATATTTACCTGCAGTCAAGGAAAGAAAAAATAAATGACAACGGTTCTGTGTCGGAATGCCATCTGTGATGGTGTGCACTCCTGAGTTTTTATGATTTGTGCTGTGCAAGATATGGTGGCTTTCTCTCTCAGAAACCTGCCAAACAGGTCTCATTTTCAAAATACTCCATGTTGAAAAATATAATGAACACGTGTGCTCTGCTCGGTCTGTCTACTGACACACCAGCACCTACCATGTCAATTGACAATATGGCAGCTACAGAATAACATGTGCGTTCCTAAAACAGCCTGCTGGACTCGAAATACCTTCCTAAAGCTGCCTCCAAAAGTGTTGGCACCCATGTACAAAACGCCTTTTAATGCACCAGCTCACTTCCTGTTGGCGGTTCATTGGTTAAATATAAACATGAGGAAATACAGCCAAAACCCTATCTGATGTAATGTAAATGGTGATCTGCAGCGCCATCACACATGAAAGTGCACATTGTGACTTCTGCTAACACTGAAACTGCAATGGTCCAGAGGTGTGTGCATTTTGCAAAAAGAAAAATGGTGCTAAGAATGAATCTTTTATGATGATAAAATGATCAGTGATGTGCAAACATATAAAAAAAATAATAGGGAGGCCTCATGTCTACAGAAAGATGGGATTAGTTTGTTACCTGTAACTCCATTTCTCCAGCGTTGGTATCTTTCACGGATTCACATGCTGTGAATATTCGCCGTCGTCCGGCTGACTCCCCGGTTACTTTGATTTGGTAATTTTCCTATGGAAAAACTTCACACCTTGATTGTTCCATCAACGTCGTTGTGGGTGCTTTTGGTCCCCACCAATGGGACGTCGAGTTTATAGCTCCGCCCACGCAGCTTCCCTCAGATTTTAACCACTCCACTTGGAGGATAACCCCCTGTAGCGGAAGTTTGCCTGTACGGGAAGGCTGGAGGGTGCAGGTGAATCCATGAAAGATACCAATGCTGGAGAAATGAATTTACAGGTAAGAAACTAAACTACTCCATTCTCCAGCATTGGATCTTTCATAGATTCACATGCTGTGAATAGATTTTATAGCAGTATACATGTTTGGAGGAGATAAACCAGGCAAACAAAGATTAGAAAAATTTGCATTTTTCTGCACTCATGCGAGAAGTATACATATGTAAGAACAAGAAAATACCCCCGAAGCTGCAGGGCTTACCTTACTGCAACAGCCGTTGAAGGACTGCCCGCCCCATCTGACGTCTTCAGCATGCTGCTGTTGTAGGCAGTAGTGCCTGGTACTGCCCATGTTGCCGCCTGGCAAATATCTTTGATAGGCACTCTGGACCAGAGAGCGGCTGAGGCAGTTATGGCTCTTGTAGAATGTGCTCTAGCCGCCATTTGCAGAGGCCTGTTGGTCTTTGTGTGCCAGAAGGAAATTGCTGAGGATATCCATCCTGCTATGCCTTGTTTTGAGATGGCTTTCCCCTTGTTTGAGGGGTAAAAGGCGGCAAAGAGCTGTTTTGTTGCTCTAAATGATTTTGTCCTATCCAGGTAATATTTTAACACCATTTTCACGTCCAGCAAGTGTAGGGCTCTCTCTGCTGGGGAAGTGGCATTTTTAAAGAATCTAGGCAGAGTTATGGTTGCATTCTTGTGAAACCCTGAAGGTTCTTTTGGAATGAAGTGAGGATTGGTGGAAAGGATAACCTTGTCCTTTGCGAATCGGAGATACAGAGAATCCACCACCAAAGCCTGTAGCTCCGAAACCCGTCTAGAGGATGTAACCACGATTAAGAATGCCACTTTCCAGGTAACAAATTTGATGTGTGCTGTTGATAGCGGTTCATAAGGAGTCTTCATGAGACCGTCCAGGACGAGATTCAGGCTCCATACTGGTGGAATCTTTTTCTTTAGAGGAACGGTACGAAAGAGCCCTTTTAGGAAGTATTTGAGTAACCTGTCACTGTCGAGCAGAGATGATCCTCTTTTCCTTGTGAATCTAGAGATTGAAGCCAAGTAATCCTTTATAGAGGAGATCTCTAGACCTTCTTTCGCCAATTTGAGAAGGTAGGGAAGAACCTGTAGAGGTTTTATGGTCAGTGGTTGAAGGCTGGGCTGCTGCGCACACTATGTACAGAACCTTTTCCATTTGTGGTTGTAGGAAATGTTAGTGGACGGAGCCCTGGCTGCAGCTAGAATGCGCTAGCAGTCTTGCAGGATGTTTAAGTGGCCACATTTGGCGTGATCAGGAGCCACGCTGTTAATTTGAGGGATCCTGGGTTGTGATGTAGAATCACCCCATCTTTCTGTAATAGGAGATTGGCCTGAGATCCTAAATGGATTGGATTGTCCGCCGCAGGCTGAAGGAGATCCAAGAACCAGGTTTGTCTGGCCCAGTATAGTGCTACCAGAATTATAATGCAGTGATAGTTGCGTATCATTTGGGTCATTTTCCGATGCGAGGGAATGGAGGGAACGCATATGCGAACATGCCGGCCCATGGGAAAAGGAATTCGTCCCCCTAAGAGTCTGGATGTGGGATCCTGCTCGCAAACGTCTTGCACTGCTTGTTGGTTTGAGTGGCAAAGAGGTCCAGAGGAGCATGACCCCATGTCAAAAAGATTTTGGATACTTGGTTGTTGTGTAGTTTCCATTCATGGGTCTGCGAAGAATCCCCGCTGAGGCTGTCCGCTTATTTGTTGTGTATGCCCAGGAGGTGGAACACTTGGAACAGAATGTTGTTGTGAATGGCCCAGTTCCAAATGGTCTGTGCTTCTTGAGACAGGGGGTGTGACCGTGTTCCGCCTTGTTTACGCAGATATAACATTGTGGTTGTGTTGTCCGTGAGGACTCACACAACTGAATTCCTGATTAGCGGGAGGAAATACTTTAGCGCCCAATGTACTGTACGCAGCTCCAGCACATTTATGTGGAGGACGGATTCTTCAGGGGTCCATAGGCCTATATCTTGGTGTTTGTCTAGGTGAGCTTCCCACCCTGCCAGGGAAGCGTCAGTCACGATTGTGAGATGGTAATTGGCTTCTACAAGGGGCATCCCCTTTGAGATGTTTTGTGGGACTGTCCACCATTTTAGTGTGTTGCAGAGAGTCCGAGTGATGGTAATTTTGTCTGACCAGGACCCGTGTGTTTGGGGCCATCTGGTAGCTAGAAACTTTTGTACTAGTTGCATGTTCAGCCTGACGTTGGGTATTAGTGGAATGCAGGATGACACGGTCCATAGTAGGGCCATAAATTTGTGCACCGTGATTAGCTTGTTTGGAGTGAAGGAAATGGATAGGGTAATTCATTTTTTCACTCTGCCTGATGAGGGTTTGACGAGACTTTGGTCCGTGAGAAAACGAGTGCCCAGGAACACCAAACTTTTTGAAGGAACTGTGTAAGATTTGATGTCATTTATTGCAGATCGCCATTGTTGAAGAAGTACTTCTGTTTGTCTCAGAGAAACCATGGTTTGCTGATATGTTGGACCTCGAACCAACCATGGGATGAGTAGACGTGGTGGCCCTGTTTTCTGAGAAAAGCTGCCTTTGTGAACGTGCTGGGGGCTGATTTGAGGCCGAATGGAAGTACTAGAAATTGGTAATGGCTTTCGCCAACCTTGAATCTGAGATACTTTTGGTGTCTTCGATGTATCGGGATGTGGAAATATGCCTCTTTGAGGTCTAGCGCTGCCAGATATTTGTGGGGTTGTAGAGCCTTTAAGACGTCTTGAAGTGTGAAGTTAGGAAAGATTTCCATTTCATGTGTAATTTTCCCTCCAGTTGTGAACCCCCCCACCAATTCTTTGCTTAGTTTTTTAGTTTTTATGGGGAAACTGACATGCCCTTAAAGACAGTCAGTACTGGGAGTCTGTGTTTCCCTTAGTCCATGTCCATGTTGCAACTTTTCTGCAACATGTAACAAGTGCACCAAGTACCATACAGTACAGTGCACATGGGGTCTCTAATAATTTCCAAAGGCCCTAGATACTCTCGACGGATGTTTTACGAGAAGTGCAGATGTGCCTCGGACAAGGCTGGGGGCAGCTTATCTTTTCATGTATTTTTAACACTTTCTGGCCATGCAAACCGCGTTAACCGCGTTTGGCACAGAAAGGTGGCCTGGCTCCAAAATGGCGATGCCACGAGGTTCTTTGTCCTGTCCTTTGGCCACCTTGCCCCTTCACCTTCCCCAGGTTGAGATGACCCCAGTCAGTCCTTATTTGGGCATGCATTTTCCCACGAAATGCCAAGCTTTCGCGGGTTCTGCATGCCTTGTGTGTGTACTTCCAGGATGTGGGCTGGACAGCCTGAGTTCAATATACATCATGGGTGCCAGAGAGTGTGGTGAATGCCTGGGACCACCGGGGTCTGTGATTGGTCCACGTATGGTGTGCCTGTATGTGAGCAGATCTCCCACTGGGTCACCTTCGTTTTGGTGCAAAGGAGACTTTGAATAAGAGAGGCCCCCAAACTGCCATACCATGTCACTCCCTGGAGTTCTCACTGAACGAAGAATAGGATCCAAGCATGCTGAAACTAAGAAGCTCAGTCGAGGAACTGCTGGTGACCCGCTGGAAGGCTTGGCACCCTGAGCCCGCTGTCGTCCTGATGGACCCCTCTGCATCTGGTTTTCCTAGAAGGTCTGGGAAGATGCTTCGACCCATTGGAACAGTGGGACCAACTATTCTCGGCACCTTCATCAAACCCTGCAAGTAAGCCGACTCAGAAGTGTCCCTGGACCAACCTTTGGGCGGACCAGCTTACGCAGGACTTTTGCCCTGATACCGCTGCCGTTTTGAGGAGACACTCGAAACTTGGTAGGTCGCTAGCTCTGTGTTCACGGCACTCTCCCACCGAATTTCGTACTCTTGGCATTCCCAGGTCTGTAGTAAAGAACGAGAGCCTAAACCGGAGTGAATGCGGTTACCGTGTCGCCCAGCCGTGGTGACGAACTTTGCAGGTGCGCTGCTTTTGTGCCCCTCTTGGCCCTGAAGTATGCTGCAGTAAAACTTGCCTGATCCATCCACCAGGAGCAGAGAAATTGCCACTGTCCCATTTGGGAATAATCACTGTACCTTCACCGCTGAAAGCTGCAGAGTTGCAGAAATTGTCGCATTTGAACCTGCAACCCAATTGAACTTGACTGCCGAAGTTTGGTCCGGAGTGCACCAGGGAGCGGTACGTACCAACAGCCCTTACCGGTGGCCCCTAGCACATCCAACCCTTTTTACACACAAGTGGCCTCTGAGGACCCCTCTCCTTTTTCTTGCTGGTGAAAACTAGTGAACTATTCCCAACTCTTGGAACCTGTTCTGCCCACAAGTGGAGAATCTCCTTGAATAGTGGGAACTTATTATTCATCACCTGTACCCACCTTCCTGAGCTGCTACAGACCCCTGAAGAGACCCCGTTTTCACCCATCTGCACTACTGCGTGCGCCAGCATTGCAAGTACATTTGAGCATTAGGCTCCTCTCATCTTAGGGACTGGACTGCCTTTCAGTTAGGATTGTGATTGATGTCGAATTGCCCAAAGACTCTTTGCACTACCTGCTTCCTTCCTCTTATAGGTTGTGAACCCATTTTCGTGCATTAACCTTTTAGGCCCCTGGGTCTTGTATATATGTATTTAGATAGATAGGTTTGTATTGATCTAAAAGTATTACTGTGATTATTATTGGGCGGTTAACTTTCAAAGGCCTTGAAATAAATGTACATATACGTTTTATATATACACCTGACAGGGAGTGATTTTTAATGCTCATTGAGGTCTTTCAGTCACCCTCACCCCCCTGAGACCTAGTCTTGACCGCCGCCAGTGATACCTTGATTGGTCTGGCTTGTCCAGAAGGTTACCCTGTTCCAAGAAACTAGGCAGGCCTCCTGAACCTCTGCCACCAGGTCAGAGTTCAGAAATCTGGTTTTAACAAATTGGTGTACAGCGGTGGGATAGGACTGAAGGTATACAGTGTTGCACACTAGTGAAGGCATTTCAGATTACCCCTACCCGGGACACATAGTGGCTTAGTAGTGATAACTGTAAAGGCCATAGACCTATCCAATATAATGTAAGCAAGTACCTTTATGACCTTAAATGCTTCTAAATCAGAAACACTTAGAGAGATGTGTGCTGAGAGAAGTTTACTTGCTCTAGGCACAAGGTGGAAATGATTCAGAGAATCATGGAATGGCAAGAGTTGCAACTCAGTGCCATAGCCTCAGATGAGAGTGCAGAAGGAGGTGGAGCTTCTTCCACTGACAGAACTGACAGTCCTGTCGCTGCCCTCATCCATGGTGCCCATGAGGATAGGGAGGATGCTATGTCTAATGTTACCTCTGCCAGCTCTGATGCTGAGGCCATGTGGAAATTCAAGAAGCAAGAGCTGCTGTTTAAGCAGAAGGAGCTTGAATTTTACATGACTAAGCTGAAGATAGAGCAGGCAGAAAAACAGAAAGACAGAGATCACCAGTTGGAACTGGCCAAGCTTCGAGTTTCAAAAGGATTCCAGTGATCTGGACATGGGTCTGGGTACTACTCCCATCCAAGGTTTCCTAAATATCTGCTCTGTATGTATGATGAGAAGAATGACATTATGGACTGGTTGAATGCATTTGATTATGCATGTGAGGTTCAAGAGGTTGTAACTGCTGATAAGATTGCATGGTTGCTCAGCAGACTACTCCATCCTGGCTGCAGTGCCATTATAGAAATGTCAAAAGCTGAAAGAGTTGATTTTGCAATGTTAAAGCAAACTCTCATTTTGAAGTTTGGGAAGACTACAGCCCACTACCTTAAAAGGTTGAGAGAGTATAAGAAGAAAGAAGGAATTACTTGGTTGTCATATGTGACTGATTCTTTAAAGAACTTGACTGGCTCGGTTGAAGGCTACAAGGTCTCCAGCTTCGATGGTATGATTTGTGTTGTCATGCTTGAACATATTTTTGCATCCTGATCCCCTGAGATTAAGCAGCATTTGGCAGATTCAAAGGAGTTAGATCTTCAGAAGCTGGCCAAAGCAGCAGATTTGTGGGTGTCACATAGAGTGTCCCATAAGGACAAGACTCATCTTGGTATGCAGGAGGAGAGAAAACATTCCAACGATAAAGAGGGTGGTGGATCTGATAAAAACATCCTCCCAGAAGAGCCACAAAAAGAAAAATAAGGGTAAGTCACAAGAGAACACACAGGGTAGTGGAGGTTATCCTCCAAAACAGAATTCTGCTTACAGTAAGCCTCCCTAGGTCACAAGACTCAATGGATCTTGTATGGCTTGTTGGGCAAGTGACCATGTGAAGGGAGACCCTAGATGTAAGGTCAAAACATTGGGGGTCCACTCTGCTAATCTGGCCTTCTCCTCCTATGAGGACAATTCAGACCCACTTTTGAGCAGAAAAAAACGAACAGCAGATAATTAAAAGTGTATTTTATTAAGGACTGAAAGAAATAGCCCTGCACTTTCAGTGCAAAAGCAAAGTGAACCCTGATCAGTGAAACACACCTTTTGTCAAAGAATAAAGGCTGATGTTCGAAAATGCAATATATGAGTTCCTTTCAGCAAAGGATAAATGGTGGGTCTCTGGGCAAAATTCACAAAGGACCCCCCACGCCCCTACCCACTGAAAGCCTGGATGGCATCCCCATTATTTACAACTACAATAAAATGTTGCCTGCCCGAAGTGTGTCGAAAACCAAGTTTCCCTAAACCTGCTGTCTCTGAGGGCGGTTCTGTGCAGGCCAAATTTTTTAGCCAGTGCATGAATGGAATGTGGGGAGGGGGATCTCTGTGTTGGCCGGGTATTTAATATCTGCAGCCTACACTTCCATCAACAAAGAGACTAGTAAAGAAAATAAACTCTGGTCACAGGCTGGCCCAGAGTGGCAAATGGCCTGGAGACCATAGAGAGACAACATGAAGATTTGCTATTGACGTAAAAGGACTATTATCGTTTAGGCATTTGGCTGCTACAGACTGCTAAACCAAACCTTAGGGAGAGGCTGAATTTAGGTGCATAGAGAAGGGCAACTGCCCAATCCTGGTTGCGGGAATTCTGGCAGGGCTTCACCACAAGCTCATGCGCACAAATCTAAAAAGAATGAGGGAGTGATTGAGTTCAAGTCCTACTCTGATATGAGGCGCACATTGGATAAACTGGATGGTACCGAAGTAAACAGCCGAAAAATACGATTGGTGGAAGATAAAAGCCGCAATAGACATCAGCGCTCATACTCCAGAAGCAGCAGCCGTTCCAGGTAACTATTCATTAAGTTAAATAGATGGGCTCTTGGATTATCCTTGTATTGGACAATATGCTACACGTGCTTGCAACGACCCGACTGCTAATGCCTGCACCATGGTGACGCTTTTTGTGTTTTGTGCAGTGTCATGAAGGAGCCACCTTGGAAAGCTAACATCTGGGTTTCACTTGGCAGTTGCATTCTGCATCATCCACCACCACTAATCTTAGTCTGTCGAGGTTCCATGTGCTTCCTGTTATTTAATATTTTCTTGTTTTTGTTTTGGTGTGATCATTGTTATTTTGCATTTATATAGCGCCTTATGTACCATTGGTATGTAACTTTTATATCATTCCGCCCCCACTGTACCAGTCAATTGCCAGTCAATGAAAGGGACCCTTGAATTGTATTTTTAGTACTTATTGAGAAACTTGGCATTTCAAATAAAATACTTACAAGGTAGACAAAGGTGCCTTATTTGTTCTATGTGGCAAAACCCTCCCGACCCCATATCACATTGCCACACCCAAACCCCCCTTTCGTTTTCATGGCAAACATTTGGTACAAAATGGTTTGGCGAATACTGGATACAACCATAACATGGCATTGTATGAGCAGTCCCAGCGGCAATGGGCGGACATATCTTTTATATAGTGGTCCTGAGTACAGAATCCAGCTGAGGTGGGCCAACATTTAGGTTGCATGCGGAGGCAGTGTTTTGGGAGCTCTTTTTGTCACTAGTTGGAGTTTAAGCTGGGAGTTCTGCTGAACAGGTGATGGCTGGGAGCAGGGTGTGCTTTCCATTGGAATGCAGAACTAAGTGGTAGAAGAGATGTGGTGTTGGGATTGGATTTTTAGACCAGTAGTTGGAATGTAAAATTAGGTGTAGCCGGATCTTTAATGGTTCAAAAGGGTGCTTTTTGCAAAGTCTGAGACTTGAGGGGTCCGTATGCGTAGAGGAATAGACAGTCCAATTTGCTGCACTGCGCACCAGAAGTGTTTTGTGTGGGTGGAATTTTGTAAAGTTTGGGTTGGTTATGGCAACAGTAAGTGGCCATGACCAATTGGCGGTGGTTTAAGGGTCTGGTGTTGGAATTGAGGCAAATATGATGAGTGTCTTTGGGGAGTGTAGGGTGATGCAGTGTAGTGCCATCTGTAGTGAACTGAAACCACCCTAACCTCAATCTGGGATGACCTCAAAATGACGGCAGACTCCGTGGTATGTGCCGCACTAATCCTTCTTGACCTATCCGCCGCCTTCGACACAATCAACCACTCAATCCTCCTAGACCGCCTCCACTCCCTAGGAATTCGTGAAAACGCTTTTAAATGGATAGCTTCATTCCTCAAAAATAGGTACCAAATAACGATACTCTCCACCTATACCTACCAAGCCCGACCAGTAGACACGGGAGTCCCACAAGGAGCATGCCTATCCGCGTTCCTGTTCAATCTCTACTTGATCACCCTCCCACCAATAATTCGTTCACACAACATCCTGTGTTACAACTACACCGACGACACTCAACTAATTCTAAAACTCCTGAACTCAAAACCCAACTCCCGGACTAACCTGACCTCCTGCCTCCTTACCATAGAACTCTGGATGACCCAAAGCCACCTCTTGTTAAACCCCTCAAACGGAATCATGGTATGGGGCAACTCAGAACTTCTTCCGCACCCACTACTATGGCCATCCGCAACTCACCGACCCCCTCCAACTCAGTAAAAAAGCTTGGATGCACCCTTGACTCTGACCTAACACTCTCGCGCCAAGTCAACCTCTCAAAGTCCTGCCACTACCACCTTAAAACCCTTAGGCACATTTTTCCATATCTCTCCTTTCCCAACAGACTCTCTGCGGTCCAATCAAGCAATATATCAAGACTGGACTTCGCAAACCCCTTATACCTCGGAGTCCATGCGTACCAACTGAATAAACTCCAAAGAGCACAAAACGCGGCAGCGAAATTGCTACTTGCGCTCGGCCCAAGAGATCACATCTCCCCAGCCCTTAAGACACTGCACTGGCTTCCAGTAGCCCGAAGAGTGACTTTCAAAACCTTATGCATCTTCCATCGAGCACTGCATAAAACCGGACCTCAATATCTTCAAGGCAAGCTAAAACCCTATCACCCCCCACGCACCCTAAGATCAAGCTCAGCCGGCCTCCTAGTCATACCAAAGACAAACTCAGTCAGGTTAGGCGGATCATCATTCTCAGCCTTGTCCCCCACGCTATGGAACTCACTCCCACTCCACATCCGCCTAACTGAGGATTTAACGTCTTTCTGCAAACTGCTGAAAACCTGGCTCTTCCCCTAAAACCAACCCGTACCAAACTAACCCAAACAGACTAACAACAGCTCAATGACACCGATCCAACAAACTACCTGATGCGAGAAATTGATAGCTAATAACCCCTAATATAAATTAGAAGGACAAACAGAATCAAACGAATAAAGTAGATCAAAGCAATGAAATGGTTAAAAAGAGTAAATCATATGGATACGGTAAAGAGATTTAAACTCCTGAAATGGACATAATGCATGAGGAGTGAACGAAGTGAATGGCATGTAGGAAATAGTTAGGATGGATGAAGCAGGTGGAACAGATGAATGCGCTCAGTGGACGAATGCATGAGTGGACGAACAGATGACTATATAGTTCGAATGAGTGTGGAAATCGAAGGTGTATGTAAATCGGATGAGTGTATAGAATGGATGAACATGTTGAGCGGATGAGTGTGTAGAGTGGCTCGTGTGTAGAGCGGACGAGCGTGTAGCGCGGATGAATGCATAAATACAGAGAAGCGAGTAGAACGCAGGAGTGCGTAAAACAGATGAATGTGTAGAATGGATGAGCAGAAACCGGATGCGTGTGTAGAACAGATGAGTATGTAGCGCGCATGAGTGTCGATAGCGGATGAGTATGGAAGTGCGGAGAGTGTGTAGATCGCTGGAGCGGGTGAGTGGATAGAGCGGGTGAGTGGATAGAGCGGGTGAGTGGATAAAACAGATGAGTTTAGAGATGAATATAGGGAACAGGATATTGCTGTTGAATGCGTGAAAAGCACAAGTGCATGGAGCGGATGGGTGCGGAGAGCAGATGGGTGCGGAGAGCGAATACGCGCGGGGAACTGTTGAGTTCAGGGAGTGGGTGAGTGAGGGGAGCAGGCGATTGCGTAGGGTGGGTGATTGCGTAGAGCAGATGAAGGTGTAGTGCATGCAAGGGGATAAAGCGGACAAACGTCTAGAGCGGATGAGTTACACAGACCGGGTGAGTGCGTAGAACCGATAAGCATGTAGAACGGATGAATGGGGAATGCATGCAGAGTGCGGGGAACGGATGAATGAGTGGAAGACTACATAGAACAGACTAGTGGGTAGGGCCGGCAAATATATAGAACACACAAGTGCATATGAGCGAATGAGTGCTTATAGAAAAAGGGGTGCGTAGGGGGTTTGAGTGCGTAGAGGGGTTGAGTGCGTAAAACAGGTGAATGGGGTGAGTGAGTAGAGGGGGTGAGTGCGTAAAACAGGTGAATGGGGTGAGTGCGTAGGGGGGGGTGAGTGCGTAAAACAGGTGAATGGGGTGAGTGCGTAGAGGGGGTAAGTGCGTAAAACAAGTGAATGTATAGTACGTGTGAGGGCATAAAGCGAACGAGTGCCTAGAGTGAATGGACGTGTTGCGTAGACTGGACGAGTATGTAGAACGAACGAGCACAGATAACATCCAGTAATGACGAGTGCGTAGAATGGATGAGTACGTAGAGCTACTGAATGCGTAGACCATGGGGCAGACAAGAGCGCATGCCTGGGGCAGACGAGAGCGCATGCCTGGGGCAGATGAGAGCGCATGCCTGGGGCAGACGAGAGCGCATGCCTGGGGCAGACGAGAGCGCATGCCTGGGAGCGCGCAGGGCCGGCTGGAATGCATGAGTGCGTGGAGCGGACCGGAGTGTGTGGAGCAGATTGGGGTGCACGGAGATGATAGGAGTGCCCGGAACGGACTGGAGCGCATATAATTGCGTGACGTATATAGTATGACTTGGAATGCAGAGAACGTTTGAAAGAGCATATAACCCATCATATCATACCACCATGCTTACTCTCTCCTTTACATCACCACTCAACTAGAACACAGAGATACTATGACACCATTCGGTATAACTGTTCTCATATCAACATCCGCCGCTCACTCCACATCATTCTAAGTAAACACTGCTGGTTACACACCCCCCAGCCAGGCGTGCTCCTCAGGCCTAATGCAGCCACACTCGGTCTGGATAAATCCTGCCAGAACGAACACATACTCCTGATCTCTCAACCACCACACCTACCGCTAAGAAGCAGCTATTACATGAATACCCATCAGCTGCACACATACCCGGTGCTCACACGCACCTTTTGACTCTCCCTACTCTCTCTACTGATCTGAACTTCGGTTCTCAAGGGCGTTCAACCTAGCAGCGCCTTCAGACCATACCAATGGTATATAAAGCGCTATATAAATGCAAAATAACATAACATAACATAACATAACAGTATTGAAATCTTGATGGTGACATCACTGGTATATAAAGTGGATGCACTATGAGGAAGGGAGAGAGCTGCTGAAAATTACTATCTGATAGGCACAAGGAAACACCAGAAGAGATTGCTAAGATTGTATCTGGGTGGAGCTGTCTATTGCTGGGGAGGCCTGAAAGCTGAATGGGTCCTATGGTGAAGAGCTGGGGACCATCCTTGAGAGTGGAGTGACCAGACCTCTGCCCTGTTGTCCAACTGGGTACTGAAATGCAGCTGGCTTTCCTGAACTTTAAACAGAGGCTTTCAATGTGAGTAGAATTGGGCCAATTGAAACCAAAGGTGGGGGAATCTGCTTGCCTTAAATCCTTTCCCCTCATACTAAGCATGGGGTCAAAACTGTGTATTCATTTAATTTAATTAATTCGCCTTGGAAAAATTAACAAAGCGCATGTCCAGTATGCGCTGAAAACTATAGACTGTAATTTAATCGGGTAATCCTATGGGTCCAGCTTCCCCAACACAGGCCTTTAAGTGGAGGGGGGCAGCTGAGAATCCAAAATTCCCAGACCATCCCAATTATTTTTTTATTTTAATTTTATTATAAAGCTATTTAGTTTAAGATAAAGTTTTAGTCAACACCAAAGCCATGCCACAGGAAGCATAGCCCATGGAACCCAATCACAGATGGTTCCTTCAGAGACTGTTGGGCCGACAGAAGAGCTCAACGAAGAATGAAACATTAAGGCTCCAAAGTTTTCTTTTCCAACTCCTTTTCCAGGATGGTCTTACAAATGCAACCATAGCGAGGGTTACTGAGACTTTATGTCCAGCCAGAAGGTATGACCACCACATGTCCGAGGATATGGTTTCAAAATCAGCCAAGAAACGATCAAAGAAACGAGACCTTTTCTCTGTGAAGTAGGAGCAGGTTACAAAGAGATGTTTGAGGGATTTCTTGCTGTCTTTCCTCATACAGAACCTACAAACTGACCTCTTTCCTCTTGTTTGGTCTCTTATTGCAGTAATCTCTCCCGTTAGGCAGAGGCTGAAGCAAATTCTCATAAAACATCTCCAAACTTCTGGGTCAGGACATTTGATAACATATGGGTGAAGAGACCCCCTTTTTCTTGACTCAGTTGCCAGATCATGGTATAAACCTAACTGCGCTATCACCTCCGTTGTTCTTATGCAATCATCAAGTCTCAGTTTCTTTTTAACTGATGCTGGAGAGAGTAGCAGGTCGTCTGTTTGAATTTCAAAAGTCTTTTTCATTTCAATGCAATCCTTTCCCCATGCATTAATCCTTGCGTTGGAGCTAATTGATAGTTCCTCTTGTATGGCTTTTATCATAAGTGCTGCAGGGTCTGATGAACATTTTGCGTAGAAGGATAGTTTTTTCCATTGAACTGCCATGTATAGCGACTTTAGGCCTAATTCTTCCCGAATCACTTGAATCGGTGTTGACGATGGTACCCCGAGCAATTTATTCCAAAACTGACCTTCCAGACGAGGCCACCATTTGTCCGGGAGGTTCAGGAGGGATTCCAACCCATACCTGAGTGTTGAAATGACCTTGGTTTTGTAAAATTCTATGATAGGTATCAGAGAAAATCTACAATACTTTCTTTTGATAATCAAGGCTTGGCTTGTCAATGTGCGCACCTTTTTGGCCAGGAGTTCGACTGCTTCCAATTCCGTTCTGCTCGAGGAAATCATTATGCCCAAATACCTGAGGACTGGACCTTTGTCACCTATTCCTTGTCCAGTTACCAACTGAATTTCTTTGATTTCTTTCCCAACTGGCCTTTTTGAAGAGTTAAAATGTTGGTCTTTTTTATGTTAATCTCAGGTGGTTAGCTACAGCATATTTATGAAGGTCCGTTAGTTGACGCTGCAGGGATTTCAGTTAGATCCAACAAAACTAGACCATCGGCGTAGAGTAGGTGGGTGATGATCGTTTTGCCCAATCTGCGTGGGAAGCAATGTATTGTTTCCAGGTTCAAATCCAGATCCAAAATATAGAAGTTATATAAGGCTGGGGCCAGGGCACAGCCCTACTTGACTCCTCTGAATGTCTGGATTTCTTCGTTCAATTCTCCTGCTGTTGTGAGGCGCACCCTGACCGAGGTTTCAGTGTGGAGACCTTTAATTTGCTCTAATAAATCTCCCAGGCAGTTTCTCTCTTTTATTTTGGCCCATAGACAATCTCTGTTGATACTGTCAAAGGCTTTGGTGAAATCCACGAAAGCCAGGTGAATTTTGGTGTTGGAAGTCAGAGTTTTAGCTTTTTCGCATAGAAATGATCAATGCTGGCGGGACCGTTTCTAGGCCCTTTATGAATCCCAATTATTTACTGTCTGTTAGAATAGGAAGTACACTTGAGGCAGCAGGTAGTTTAGGTAAGCTCCTTTATTATCCATCTTCTGGTTCAGGCGACATCAGGTGCATTATACTGGATAAAGGTAGGGAGCTAAGGGAAGAGAGCCTATTGGCCCCCACCACCCAGTCTACATAATGGCAACTGCCAACAGGTGGAACACTGAGGGTCTCAAGCATACTGAACATCCCAGCACTCGTACCAACATCGCACTGATGACCTCACACATACAGTTACCCTGCGGAACAGGGACACAGCAGGAAGTAAGGGGAAAGCTAGGTCCTAACCAGGGGAAAGCCAATCCAAATACCAGAGCCTAACACCTCCTTCCCTTTCAACAAAACAGAAAAGTAACGGTCATCTTAAGCCCAACTCACCATTCTGCAGGACACACAGCGGTGACACTCACACTGTGTCAACCTGGTTAACTTGAGTTCCAATAGGGAATAACAAACAAACACGGGCAGGACCCACAATCCTACCAACTGAACCAACACAGGGAAGTGGACTCAGTGGCCACAGAAGAGCCTCAAAGCTGCCATCTTTGAGAACTGACCGCCCCAGAGCGGGCACAACTGCCAACACAAAATTCTAGACCATCAAAAACCACACTACTCCTTCCGCTCACCCCTGCCACAGGTGACCCTCATTGCTGCCACCCTTGAGAACTGACTGACCCACAGCAGGCACTTTGGGGAACCTACCACATCAGGCCAGGAACCAAACTAACTTTCCAGTAACCAAGTTCATAGAAGAATGATGACTACCAACAGATGCTGAGCGCACACAAAAATACCACACTCAAATGGACAACACACACTGCGACTCACACCCCTGCAATCAGTGACAAAACAACAAACACACCGTGCAGACCATTTAAAATGGTCCACCACGGAACAACAATGCCACAATCATGTGCTGGTGAGTTGGCCAAACTCAACAGTAGTCCTCAATATCCAATGACAAACTCCACAACAAACAAAGGCCCCAATTGATAAAAGATGGAAAATGTTGTCACCTACACCAGATTTGGGTCACATGCAGCAGCGGTCTGGAGGTATTCAGTCACCACTGTTTTTAAATGATAAAAATTGATTTTAAAAAATCCAAAAGGATCACCCACACCACCTTTAAAACTATTCAGAACCAATTAACTCAGAGACACTCTCACCTCCAGTGGCACTACCTTACCCACGGGAGACTGTTCAGGTGACCAACCCGAAGCCAATGACACAGCAAATCGCTAGAATTATCCCAGAATAGAATGAATGTTCCTATCACACAGACACATGTCCCACATTCATGATTGCACTGTGTGAGGCACCCCACCAACAGCAATTATAGCTATTACACCACTCACCAGAAACAGAGCTGGACTTGCTATAAAATTAACATTCAGAGCAGTGGATGCTCATTCACACTGCACTGCACTGGACGTGAGTGTCGATAGACACAAAATCGTACTGCAATATAACATGAGAGTGCTGAAAATCCTCAAAATGTTAAAACTAACATGCTATAAACTAACAGTCATACAGCATTATAGCATGAGAGCGCTGAAAATCCTCAAAATGTTAAAACTAACATGCTATAAACTAAGTCATGCAGCATCATGAGAGCGCTGAAAATCCTCAAAATGTTAAAACTTACATGCTATAAACTAACAGTCATATAGCATTATAACATGAGAGAGCTGAAAATCCTCAACATGTTAAAACTAACATGCTATAAACTAACAGTCATATAGCATTATAACATGAGAGAGCTGAAAATCCTCAACATGTTAAAACTTACATGCTATAAACTAACAGTCATATAGCATTATAACATGAGAGAGCTGAAAATCCTCAACATGTTAAAACTAACATGCTATAAACTAACAGTCATATAGCATTATAACATGAGAGAGCTGAAAATCCTCAACATGTTAAAACTAACATGATATAAACTAACAGTCATACAGCATTATAACATGAGAGCGCTGAAAATCCTCAAAATGTTAAAACGAACATGCTATGCAATAAACATCAGACACCACACCAATAGCACACAATGTACCAACACTGCAATGGTATGCTTAATCCTTCCAGAAAATAAATGAAGGAAATACCTCAACACTGTTAATCCTGTGGCAGTACTTTTCACGAAAACCTGTTGGATTTGTTTTTTTCCTCCCATCTGTGCCATGAAACTAAAAGAAGAAATGCTGTATAAGCCAGGAAACAACTTGCGATGGTGATGAGTCACGCAAGCAAGGCGAGCAGCATCTCCAGACAAAAATGCCTCCCATTGATGGCGCAATGACAATTCTACTCTTAGGAATTGCGATTCATCCATAGACTTAAAGCAACTGACTGACTGCACACCGCCTCGGACATTAGCAATCTATACTTTAAATTAATGACAAGACTTTAAATGTTGCTTTCGATGTCCTGCTGAAAATCCTCAAAGATGTCATCCGGAGCCAGCAAAACGTGTAATTACATTTCCTTTCCCTTCTCAGAAGCATACGAACATTACAAAACACAAGCAGCATTCCCACAATGTCCCGATGCATACCGGCAGCCCAGCCTGCCAGTGCAAACACAGAAAGAACCAACACAGCAAAACCCCTCTCAGACGATTAGCGCCTACCAGGGAAAATAACTGGAGCAGAACACACAGGGGTCAAGTCCTAAAAATAAAAGTGGGGGGACTCATTAACCAATTCAATGGCATGTGACGTCGCCAGAAATTGGCATATCAAGGTGAAATAGACACAATCCATTACATTGGCTTTGCATAACCACCCAAATTGTACAGGACGAATTGCATTTGCCTTTCATAAAATCCACGCACACACAAAACCAAGATAGGATTTGTTCTTCTAATAGTGTTTCTGAAAACGTTAAAAGGTGTGCATGTTTTAAACTCCAAGAACCAATACAAATGTTTTCACTGAAACTTGCAGTATCGAAACAGGACATTTCACCTTTAGTTGTTTGTTATTTTTCATCAGGTTAAATGTTAATTTCAAAGTTTGTCTGTGAAAAGTTCCTCAATTTCTGTGGCGGTTCTATAAATGAATGTGTCCTGGTGTAACAGGAGCAGAATTAAAAATAATTGAGATACAGCACCAAAAATGTTCTAAAATAAGCTTCTAAGTTAGTGTTTAATGTGCAAGTTCCATACGCGTGTTTTTAAATAAGCATTTGTTATGAAAAAGCACTTGTTGTTCAAGAAAAGTGTTACCGGTGAGTTAGCGCTCCTCACGTAGTACTTCTCCCAACCAGCTGACAGGAGACGTCGGATACATTTCTCACGTGACTCCGCTGTCACAGACCTCGCTCACTGAAGTCTACTGTCATGGGTAGCGAGTCTATTCTGCTCCTCACAAAGACGCCACTGACCACCAGGGACACATAGAGATAATGGCACAACCTTAATAAAAGGTTAGTCAAGCGCAAATATAATTATGTTGTATAATATTGCGGGAGCGCACAGGTCAGGCTGCTGTTCTCATCAGCGCTAGGACCCAGGAATGCAAGCTATTCTTAGCAAAATCAGGGCGTTGAAACCTTTCATGGCAGACACAAATATTAAGTTACAGCAACTCAATGATAAATGGTCTACCTTTGATTCAAGAATCACAGAAGTTGAGAGACGTGTTGGTAAAGCAGAAGGTGTTCCTAGTAAAGTCCTAGTAAAGTCTTAATGTTGGAGAGCTCGTCAGACTCCTGCAAAAATAGACATTAAGGCCCTCATTACGAGTCTGGCGGTACGGGGTTATCGGCACCGGTAAAGGTGCCGGTGCCGTCAAACCCGTACCGCCCGTACGGGGTTATCGGCACCGGTAAAGGTGCTGGTGCCGTCAAACCCGTACCGCCCGATTACGAGTTCCCCTCGCGGGACCCGTTCTGCATGTCTGGTTTCACCAGACGTGCAGAGCGGGTCCCGCGAGGGGAAGAGGGAGCAAACAACGGGCCATCTCGTAATGGCCCGTTGTTTGCTCCCTTTCCCATTCCCATTCAGCCCTATGGGGGCTGAATGGGAATGGGGAAGGACCGTGTCCGGGTCCTTGGAGGGAGGAATTACCAGGCCTTCCGAACTCGGAATGGCCCGGTAAGTCCTCATTCCGAGGACCCGGACAGGGACGCGATTTCGGCGGCAGCCATGCCACCAATAGCGGCATGGCTACCGCCAAACTCGTAATGAGGCCCACAATCTTGAAAATTGCTATAGGAGGAACAATCTTCGCATTATTGGTCTTTTGGAAGGAACTGAAGGAGACCACACAAGCGTGTTTCTAAATGCAATGCCCATCAAACTCCTGGATCTACCAACATCGACACAACTTAATATCTAAAGAGCTAATCGGATTGGCCCTTTCAATAATATGCAGCCTTCCAACAATGTCCCAGAACTCAAATTTTTGCTTTGCTGGACTACACACATGTAACACTTATAATGGAGAAAGGTAAGCTATTAAAGAAGCTCTTTTGGAATGGCAGAAAAATATTCATCTCTCAAGATGTTTCAAATGCTACAGCCGCAAGGAGGAAACAACTACATACTTTTGGAACAGCATTAAAACAACTAAATGCCAGGTATGGCATCCTACATCCAGCTGCTCTTAAGGTCACCCTCAATGGCCGTACGTCCAACTTTCAAGATCCAGCTGACTTAAGGCACTTTATTGAAAACCATAAAAAGGATGAAATGGACACCTCAAGAGTGCCTATTTGACTTTTTCAACTGATAAGATCACTACGATGACAACATATCACTTTTTCACTTCACTGGAGTGGGATGCGAGGGAGGATGCCAACTCTGTGCCCCTCTAACTCCCCCATTTCTTTCAATTTTTTATCCAACATGTTTGTTTGTTTGTTTATTTATAGGGCACCCAAAAACTCTTGGCTAGCAGGGCGCGCAGAATAACAAGAATGCTTAGAACTTGGTTACAGGTTGCATATTACAGGTTGTTGGTAACATACATTGTATACAGTAATTACATTATGTACATTATTTACATGTAAGGGTGGAAAGGTAACACATTATATAAAGTAAATACATTATGTACATTTTACATGTAAGAGTGGAGGGGTACGTGTGTCATCAGATCACAATGCTCAGGGTCACTGGTTTCAGAGGTCGTTGCGTCGAAGCCAGGTGCGGGTATGGTGCCTGAAGCTGTTGTAGGGCTGGTCCCTTCTTAGTTCAACTGGTAGGGCGTTCCAGTACTGGGATGCTTGCACAGGGAAGCTATTAACTCCTGTTTTTTTAGTCGGAATCTAGGGGTTTGGAGGCAGAAAGAGTTGGCTGTTCTGGTTGTTCGTGCAGTGGTTTTTCTTATTATTCTATCCCTAAGGTATGGGGGGGCTGCATTGTTCAGACATTTGAATGTTAGTGTGACAATTTTGAAGGTGATCCTATCGCTGATTTTTAGCCAGTTATATTTTCTCCGCACATTCAAGATGTGCTCTCTAGCTGGGAGGTTCAGGGCTGTTCTGAGTGCGTTGTTTGGTAGGGTTTGAAGTTTATTGATGATGTATTTATTTGTGCCTGCATAAAGTGCATTGCAGTAATCCAGTTTTGAGAGGATTAGTGCATTGGCTAGGATGATGCAGCTTACTGGTGAGAGGAAGGATCTGCATGCTTTAATGAGTTTACCGGTATAAGCTGTGGATGAGGCCAGGGAGTTCATTTGTTTCCTTAGGGACAAAGTGGAGTTCAAATAGAAACCGAGGGTTTTCAGCCCTTTGGCGACAGGGATTATATTGCCATCGATATTGAAGGAGCTGTAGTTGGAATCGAGTTTTTTTAGGTTGTTGGGTGAGCCTAGAATGAGGATCTCTGTTTTTTCGTCATTCAGGCAGAGGCCATGGGTTGCCATCCATGCCTGAATGAGGGTGTACATTTTGTTTACTAAAGCTGTATCCGTAGTGAAATTGCCCGAAAGGGCGATGAGGATCTGGGTGTCGTCTGCATAATTTGTGTAGGTGACACCCAGTCTGTCCAATTTGTCGAATAGAGGTTTAGTAAAGATATTATACATCGTTGGCGAGACACAAGAGCCCTGTGGGACTCCACATGTTGTCTGGATAGGGTCTGCAGAGTCTAAGGTGGAGAAGACTTGCATGCTTCTGTTGTCGAGAAAGGATTGGATCCAGGCTATGGCTTCACTTGAGTGGGCGGCTGACGCTAGGTGTTTGCAGAGTACTGCGTGTCCACTAAGTCAAAAGCCGTCGACAGATCAAGGAGGAGTAGCATAGCTGTGTTTCCTTTATCGTTGAGCTCGTCAATTTGGGCTTTTTTTGTTGTTGATGTTTTTGTTTGGTTACAATCTTTTCCATCAATTGGCCTCATTACGACCCGTGCGGTAACCATGGCGCTAGTAGCGCCATGGTTGCCGCCGGTAATTTACTGATTCCGCCATGGTGAATGGCAGAATTACCACCCCATTCCAATGTTGGCGGGGCGGTAATTCCCCATTCACCATAGGCCCTTCCCCATTCCCATTTGTACCCCCATAGGGCTCAATGGAAATGGGGATGGCGGTAGTTACGGTACCGCAAATTGCGGTACCGTAATTACCTCCAAGGTCCCTTTGCGGGTCCAATCCTTAACGGCTGGTAAAACCAGCCGTTAAGGTAGGGACCCGCAAAGGGACCTCGTAATTAGGCGGTAAGGGGTTAACGGCGCCGCCACCTTTTACGGTGCCGTTAACCCCTTACCACCTGGATCGTAATGAGGCCCAATGTCTTTAGGATACGCTGTGAGGAGAAACAGGAAAAGAGAAAGAGAAAAAGAAAAGAAAAGAAGAAAAAAAAAAGATAGATCTTGAAATGTGATTCAGATGCTTCTTCTATTGAGTTCCAGTATGCTGGAGAGGTACAAAGAGATTGTGTATGTGTATTTGTTGTTTTTTCCACTGGGTATGGCAGCCCATCTTTCTTCTGTATTCATTTGTTGGGATGAAAGGTCAAAGAAGGTGCCAAATTGCTTTCATTGGGCCGCAAGTGACTGACATTCCATGACCAAGTGGAATATGGTTTCGGGTGTTGTTTCATCTTTGCAGAATCGGCAGTAGTTTTGTGTTCTAGGAATCTGCCTTGTTATTGCAAGATGAGAGTTTGTTGGTAGAATGTTCAGACAGATTCTTAGAAATGTTGACCTGATGTGTTGGACTGGAAATAATACAAGATACGGTGGTGGTTCATGTATTTTTCTGATATCTGTGATACAGAGTCTGTTTGTAGACATTTTTCATTTGGATGGTTTTTATCCAATCATTCTGTAGAAGTTTGGTTTTGGCATGTTGTGGGCGCATGATTAGGAGTTCTTCCGATATCTCTTCGTTTTCCATTTCTTTGATGATAGATTTTTTCCATTTTTGTAGCTCTGTGTTGTTAAAGGTGTTTGGTTAGGTTTTCAAAATTTGGATTGCAGGAGTTTTGTCGTCAGAGAGGATTTTTCGGTAAATGTCTAGTCTTTTCCAGCGTACAATAGATGCAATTGATTGGGTTGCCAGTCCATATCGTCTTCTTAGCATTGGGTACGACTGCGGAAGATGGAGGATCTTGCGCCAAAAGATTGCCTCAAATTTCATCCAATTTACTTTTTCGGCGTTCATCATTGCTTCAGTTCCATTGGTTATTATAGGAATATATTTTAGTCTGTAATAAGCGATGATTGGTCTGAATGAGTATTTTCCATATTTTCTGTGAAGTATGCATCATTGGCGTGCCAGTGTTTGTGACTTTTGTTCTATGTTGTCCAGCCATTGGTCTTCTGTCTTGGATTGGTCAATTAGTATGCCAAGGTATTTGAAAGTTGTGACATTTTCTAGTCGTGTTCCACTGATGTTGAATGCTGCTTGATGTCTTGTTTTTGGTTGTGGTTTGTTTAAAGTCATTGTCTTTGTTTTTGAGATATTGATAGCTAGCTCGTTGTTGTTCATGTAGCTGCTCAACGATGTCAAGGCAACTTGAAATCCAGAGTAGGTTTTGTCAAGCAAGATGATATCATCAGCGTATGCCATCACGGGGACAGGTGTTGAATTTATTTTCGGCGGATTGGTTTGGTTACTGTTCAGTTGTTGTTCGATGTCTGATGTGAACAGATTGTAAAGAGTTGCTGCTAAGGGGCACCCTTGTTTTAAGCCATGTGATGTGGCAATCGGTTTGGTAGTTGTTCCTTGTTTTGTTAATCTCACTTTTATTGAAGTTTCTGAATAGTAGAATCATTGGTTCCAGAATATTTGAGGGGCATTTCCATGTTTTGAGTTTTGCCCACAACTTGTGCAGTGATATGGCGTCAAAAGCCATCTTCAAATCAATGAATGCAGCATATATGGTGGTATGATTGTTGATGGCTTGGTGTTTGATCAGATGAAGTAATATCAGGTTGATATTGGTTCCAACATTGGCAGTAAAGCCCGTTTGCCGTGTTGAGATCCGGCCATTGTGTGTAGCCCAGGCAGTTAGTAGCCTCAGTAGTGTTGTTGCAAAAAGTTTTCCAAGCGGGTCCAGTAGAGCGATTGGACGGAAGTTCTGTGGTTGAATTCGGGGTCCTTGTTTGTAGATGGGTACGATTGTGGCTAATCTCCAAGAGGTTGGGATTTGGTTGAGTGTATTTATGATGGATATGATCTGGCACATAAAGTTTGCCCATGCTGGAGGGTCTTGCTTAAGTACAGCGTTTGGGAGTCCGTCGGGACCGGAATCTCTTGATGTATTTAAGTTTTTGATCATGCAGATCAGGTCATCGTAGTCGATGGTTACTGTCCATTGTGGTTTATTGTTGTTTGTTTCTTCTTTGGGGTGGGATGATCGGGCTGCATAGATGTTTGAAAAATGCGTGATCTACATTTGTTGCGATACGTTGGCCGTTAACTTGTGGTGTTTTTGGGAGTTTTTGTTAAGAAGATTCCAGAGCTCTCTTGTGTTGTGCGAGTTGTATGTCTTCATTATGGTTTCTGCATCCATTTGCAGAAGGATTATTTGTTGAGATATTTTCCAGTTATTGTATGATTGTTTAAATTTTGTGATCTGCGTAATGTTATCTGCCGTTTTTGTTTTCTTCAATTGTCGTAATGATTTCGGCAAACATTTTTTTTGTTGTCGGTTATTTCCTGGTTGTATGTGTAGAGGTGGGTTTGTTGTGGTCGGTTTTGGAATGTTTGTCGAAACGGTAGCAGAATCCATTCATAATTCAATTTTTCAGCGTCTGTCATGTTAGAAGAAAAGAGTTTCGTCGGTAGGTGGGCTATCACCGCTTGTGGAATGCGAAGGCTTGATGTTCCGTCAAGTTCAACTGCACATGCTGTGAAGGTTGGATATTGTTTAGTGGTGAAGTGTGAATACACTGTTAGTTGATTGTGATCACTTTTGTCAGAGGCTATCGTTTGGGCTGACTTGACTGATTCGTGCAGTTTGTGATAGGAATATATAGTCAATGATTTCAGTTGAGGATCCTCTTGACCATGTTGGCATGTATGGAGTGGATTTGTTCCTTGCATGGTTTAAGAGGATGAGATCACGAATGAGAATTTCGTTCATCCATCTGGTTGCTTTTGGTAATAGTTGAGCTTGGGTTTGAAGAGTGCCATTCTGTGTGAATAAGTTAATATTGAGGTCCCCACAGAGTATTATTTCTAGTTGGTGGTGAATTCCAGCTAGTTTGCCGATTGTTATGAATACTCCATCAATGAATGCTTCTGTTGTTATTGCTGCGGGATTCCAGTAGACATTTAATATTGCAATTGTTGTTTGATAATTCTTTTGAGTCTGGTGATTCTCCATGATCCTTATTATTGTTAGTTGGGTCCATGGATTGAAGTTTTCGCTGGTCAGTACTGTCCATTGAGGATTTATTTTGATTAGGGTGAAAAGGCCTGATGCTGGTCTTCCTTGTTTTTTGACTATTGCAGAGTTGAGAAAAGTAAGAAAGCCATCGCACGCTGGTATTTCGGTGATACAAGTCTCTTGCAGGCATATGATTTGGTAGTTTTCTAGATCAGTTGAGGGATGGGTGAACAGATGCAAGTTTCCTCTAGTATTCCATGAGCAGAGTGACCATGTGACCTCTGGTTTCAATGATTGTTATGATTGGGAGTTAAGTGAAATTCTCGAGGAAACGGTTTCTGTGATTGAAGTTTCGAAGTCGTAAATTCTTTTGATTGGTCGTTCTGTTCTGGTCCATTCTTCTGATAGTTGAACGTGAGCCCGAGTTACGAGATTTCCTGTACGATCATGGATGTAATTGCTCATCTGTGTCCTTGGTTTATATTTTCTTGTTGATGTAGAAGCCCAGCATCTAAAGCCAAGTTTCAAGAGCTGGGCACGCTTTGATAGGATCAGATCTTGGTTGTTTGGGTCGGAAAGTTCAATAATGATCTTGTCTAAGGACTTGTCATCTTTGAATATTATTAGATCAATATTTTTTGTTGTTATTTTTTGCAGTTGCGGTATCGTTTCAAAGAGGCGAAGAGTGTTGGTTCTATTTAGTATTAATGGTTGAAGTCAGTCGGTATCGCTTTCGATATGGATTTCGTAGATTTGCTTTTGTTGTAATGGATTGACAAATGATGGAAATGTACAGTTGGTATGCCCTGATGCTCGTGAACTGATAGAAGCGTCTGAAATTTGTGTTACGGTCACCTGGTTCCCACAGGGGCGTTGATCAGACCCGGACAGCTGCGGTCTCCACCAATGTGATGCGTAGTGCCAAGATGACGGTCTGGACTGGCCCACCTAATCTTGTCTGCTTGATCCGTAGAAGTATTCTCCTGCAAGTGGAAAAAGGGATTTAGCCACCCGTGGATTTTAGTGATGGCCCCCTCCCACTGTTCTCATTCTCCCCACTTGTCACCTCCGATATCCCCTTTTAGTAACCTCACCTTATGTTTTTAAATGATGAGCTCTTCATCCTGCATGGCATGCAGGGGCGCGTAGATACCAATTACTTCACTGGTTTGAAGGTACTGGAGGAGTTCTGGAGGAATATTGACTCCGGGGTTTATAAAGTTCAAAGAGTTCAATACATCTGATGTTCACTCTTGTTCCATTCCCTTGTTGAATTGCAGCTGGTTCAAAAGAATGTTGCCTGGAGGCAGCTGATGGCGTTCAGGTAAGAGTCTGTATTACCCAACACTGTCCGGTAAAAGTTGCATGAATTTAACTTGTTGTTTTCTCTCCGTTTTATAGGTGCGGCATATGAAGATGAGGCGTATTAAAGGGTAATGCCTCCGGTGGTAAATCAGGTAAGCCTATGGTGTTAAAAGATTGTATTTGTCGGCTCTCTTTGCTTACCTTGTTGTTTCTTTTGTTTTCCCCCAGGTGCTGGAGTTCGATGAAGAAAATGATGGAAGCAGCGCCGATTCGAAAGATGTTGTGGACTGGTGAGTATAACGCGGTGCTGCTGCTGGCGATGCGACGTGTGCTGGAATAATGTCCTTTCCAGGCTCGGAGACGTGCTGGATCCGGAATCAGGTAAGGAATTAAAATAATGTCCGTGATCTAACCTTTTCTTCCTTTTTCCCCTTTTTCTAGGAGCTCTGGATTCGTGGCGGGCGTGGCAGAAGACTGGATGCTGACTTGCAGGCATGGTGAGCGTTTCGCTGCAGGATGCAGAATAACGCGAAGCGTGTGCTGCTGTTCGGGCGTGGTTTAAATAGCCTCCAAAGTAGTTCCAGGTAAGAAGTTTCCCAGAACCACACCCGAGTAAAAAATAGTCCCTGTAGCAAAATAGTCCCATCCAGGCCTCACGTTGGCTTGGACTCATTTGCAGCATGGTTTGCATGAGGTAAGTAATGCCTTTGAGCCTGGCGCCTACGGCGCCAGGATTGGTTTCTAAGATGAGCCTGGCGCCTAAGGCACCAGGACTGTACCCAGAAAGCCCCCAGCCGGGGCTGCTGGGGTTTTAACAAGTATCTGGATGCCTGCTCCCGGGGCTGATGGACTCGATCCGGATGCCCGGGGGTAGGCATCATGACAATTTGGTCATATGATTCTGCTGTTGTTCAGTCCATTGTATCGGTTTTAAAAGATGTATCTGAGATTTCTTGTAGGGAGTCTTCAGAGATTTCTTTGTACATGTCCGGTATTTGGGGTTCGTGGACCGTAGTGTACTCATCTATTATTATGAAGCTTGAGGACATTGTAGGTTGTCTGGATGGTGGTGTATCATCTGTTATCTGATCTCCGTGGGTTGAAAGGTTAAGGAGCTCTTCATCATGGGTGGATTGGTCGGATAGTGGCGATGTGAGTCTGTGAGTCTGTGATGCTGCAGAGTTTTAGGATTATTGTTGACCGGTGCAAAGGGGCCACTTGTCTTCTCTGTTAGTAATAGGTGAGTTTGATCCGTCATTTTCACTGTTCTCAGGAATGCTCTTGAGCCTGTTTGTCGTTTTCTATTGTTTTTTGGATGTGCTGGTTTCATGGCATGTGCTAGTTTCTCCTTAGAGAAAATCTGGTATTGTTCTGTGGTATTCTTAGTTGATTGATTAGGTTCCTGCATCTACATTCATCGATGATCGGAACTCCACAAGTTGATTGTTGGGGTGTGTTGATGGCAGGAGGAGCTGGTGTCACTTGATCTATCGTTATGTTCATCTGAGGCGCTGCTTGCTGTTGATGATGTGCTTTGAGCAAGGCAAGTACTTCGGTGTTTAGTTTGTTTTTTTCTTGGCGGTCGCTTCTTGCTATTTCTGATGGTCGTTGTTGCCAGCGGTTAGATTGTGCTGCTTCCAAGTTCAACTGGGATTCAATTGTGGTTATGAAGTTCTCTATGTAGATCTGTTTGGAGTGTATGAGTGCTAGGAGGGTTGCTTGATCTTTGATGTTATCGTTCATGGATTCATGTAATTTCACAAAGGGGATCACTGATTGAGACAACACTGCAATAAGCATATTTTGTAGGTCCAGCATGGTAGTCGGGATCCTGGGATTGGTACATTCCTTGTGATCGTGAGTTTTTGATGTAGTATTAGTGTTTTTGGTTTCTCTTACGCTCAAATGAGGAGTAGACTGTTGGTTCTTGGTCGTGAGATCAGGCGTGTAGTTGAATTCATCTGTGTCATAGTTGAAGCGGGTTGGGATATTTTGGTTTCCTGATGAATTCGATTTGATTTCTCTTTCGATGGGTCTTTGGCCCGTACCCTGTAACATGCATGGGGTCGAAGTTAAGTGCGGTTGATGGTTTTGTGTTATATTATCAAATGTTTCTTTTCGTTTGTCTAAGCTTGGCATGATTGATTCCATTTCTGTGATGTCCATTGAAAGTCTTCTTGCCTTGGTTATGGTTTTATTGGCAGCAGTTTCTAAGGGTTGAGCGAGTTTGATTGAGTTATGAGTATGTAGCCATGCGAGTTTGGGTAATCTTGCTTTTTCTTTCTTTGATTGTTGAGTTGTACTGCATGGTGTTTTTTTTAGGGTAGTGTTGAGTCTGGGTTCATCTGATTGAGGTTTGGAGGTAGTGTTAGCAACTTCATAGTTGTTAGGATCTTTTGTATTCACGCATAGGTCTTCA
This sequence comes from Ambystoma mexicanum, assembly GCF_040938575.1. Lineage (NCBI taxonomy): Eukaryota > Metazoa > Chordata > Amphibia > Caudata > Ambystomatidae > Ambystoma > Ambystoma mexicanum. The sequence continues at coordinate 1,204,289,007 of NC_090926.1, read as the reverse complement.
TGGGTAGCAGACTGGGGCGTGAGTGTGTGAATGTGTTGCACCTTTGTTGGTATCTTGATGGTATCTTCAATCTCGTGGTTGTGGGGGTCAGTTGCTGGAGCAGATGCATCTTCTTGTATGGAAGCTGGAGGCTTGGCAGATGGTTTGGTTGTTTCATCTTGTAATAGAGAAGCGGGAATGGAGCTATTGAGGCTCCTCGTGGTGTTGTGATTCGTTCTTGTGAAGTTGATGTGTTGCTGTTAGGGTTCGTTTGCTTGATGATGTTATTCGAGGTGTCGCTGTTGTTGAATTCCGGTTTTCTCTTTTCCGGGGTCACAGAGTTGCTTTGATGCTGGGGAGATTGTTGGTTGCAAGGCGTCAATGTTATTATTTCTTCCAGTTTCGTGAGTTAGTTTCTGTTGGTTGGACGTAATTGGGAGGCTGGGTGATCGGTTGAAGGGATGCTGGTTCGGCATGGTTATGGATAGTAGTAAATTGTGTTTCGTGGTGTTCAGTCGTGGTGCTGACGCTATGTATTTGTGCTTGTATGTTGAGCTGATTCAGTAAATCTACTTGATCGTTGGGTTGTCAGTTGATTCCTGAATTCGATCGGTAGATCTTTGCTTGAGGTGGTAGCTGGGGTGTTCTGAGTGTTATGAAGGGGTCATCTGTTGTGGTGACATGGTCATTTTCCAATTCTGCGTGCTGTTGTGGGTGATTTGAATCGGTTTTTGTGGCATGAGCTCTTAGGAGTGATTGTTCCAAGCTTAGTTGCAAGGAATCTAAAGCTGACATGGCAGCGATGTTAAGTTTTGTTCTTAGTCTTGTTTTAGGTCGCACAGTGGATTTTTGTTTGGGTCGAGTTGTAGACATTTCCTCTTTGATTATTGATGTGTCTGTGTTGGGATCCAAGGAACGGATCCTGTCGATCTCTTTGAGGTGGTATCAGGTTTCTATAGGTGCAGGATCCAAGGGTCATGCCCTTTCGGTCTCCTGGGTAGAACTGCAACGATAGCTCTATCTGAGTTATTGCTCGTTGTCCTTTCAGTCTCCTGACAGGATAAAGGGAGCTTTGTTGTTTCTATGATACAGAATCCAAGGGTCGTGCCCTTTCGGTCTCCTCGATAGAAAGTATGACGATGGCACTGGTAAAGGTATTGTTGCGTCTATGTTAGGATCCAGGGGCTGAACCCTTTCGGTCTCCTAACAGAGAAGAGGGTGCGTCGTTGTATCTATAGCAAACAGGATCCAAGGGTCGTGCCCTTCCGGTCTCCTCGTTAGGAGTATGACGATGGCACTGGTAAAGGTATTGTTGCGCCTATGTTAGGATCCAAGGGCCAAACCCTTTCGGTCTCCTAACAGAGAAGAAGGGGCGTCGTTATATCTGTAGCGTACATGATCCAAGGGACAAGCCCTTTCGGTCTCCTAACAAAGGTGGTAGGTACGTTACTGTTTCTATGAGCTACTAGATCCAAGGTGTCCTGTGGATAGTGTAGCAGTAGCTCTGGTTGAGGTTTGAAAGGATGAGCCAGGAGAGTAGTCTTTTTGTGTAAGTAATTATTCTTGTTATTTTGAATTGGGCCCAAGGAGCAAGCCCGTTAGTCTTTGCTGATAATGGAAAGTCTGGGTAGGGAGATGGTAGGTACTGCGATCAGAGTTACTTGCCATATCGGGCTCTTGATCATTTGTCTGAGCGAGCCCCTCGATGGGCTTGAAATTACAAAATTTAAGTTAATTCCTGGGGTCCAGGGGTGGGATTTTCCGTTTTCCCACCAATGATGTGATGTTACTGTGAGTATTGTAGAGCTTGTAGTACAGAGATTCAAAGGGACTGGACCAGGGTGTGGTTAAAGTCTATTGTAGATTGATCCGCGTTCATGAGTGTTCTCGATGTTGTCAACTCACGCCAAGGAGGGGAGCGCGAACAATGGGCTTTCTGAAGCAGTGATGGTAGCAAGATGGAGTTCTAGTTAGGCCCGTGGGCAGGAGGAAGAGCTTGTAGTGGTGGAGGGTGGCACAATAGGTTGAGGTGTACTAAAGTTGTTTTGCTGTGCTACCTTGGTTGTTGCATCATTGTGGTAGTACTTGGCCTTGCAGTGGGTGACTAGGGCTGCAGTGGCAAAGGGCGCAGCGGCAAGCTGGGCTGTGCTATGGGTCTGCACAGCAAGAGGCTGCTCACGTCATTGCAGTCGAGTGGGGAGGCTCCGCTTCCGAGTGATTACTGGACGCTGCAGGCAAGTGGGAGAGCACTGGAGCTCGTCGCAGTGCTTTCGTTGTAGTGGATGTGAGCGGCTCGAAGTGCTTCAGCTTCTCAACGGGGAGAGAAGTGCATGAGGTAAGTTTTTTGCTGCAGACGGTGGAAGGTCAGGAGTGGGGTACGTTGTTGTTGAATAGTCCCACTCTCTTCAGTCAGTATCGCTTCAGAAAAGTTAGGTTGCAGAAACGCTGGAGTGTTCTGCTGCGAAAGCAACACTGACGGGGATCGTCCCATGGCGGCTGTTCGGTGAAAGTAAAGGTGCTGGTGCCTGGGGTAGTGTTTGTGAGAGGCCTCTGTTGGTTAGATATCCGCTGTGTAAAATCTGTTCGTGTCCGTTGTACGGACCGAGCCGGAGCCGGAGCAGCGCAGCTGGTGGCGGTGAAGCGGCTTAAATGCTGCAGTCTCCTCTGGTGCCAGGGATACTGGCGTGCAGGAGCGAGGTGGGGGTCGCTAGTGTCTCGGGGGGGACAGCTGGTTGCTGTCAGTTCAAACTCGTTGTATGGGTTGGGTACGGTCCACAGCAGCCTGAGTTGTAAATGTCTTGTCAGATGGTGTCCACGTTGGAGCACCGCGGGCGGTGCCGCGGAGCCCGCAGAGCCCAAAGACAAAAAGACTCTGCAGCAGACTCCGCGGCCGCTCCGTGGTGTTCTGGGGGTTTTAGGCTTGTAGGTAGTAGCGATAGAAAGTGGACTAGTCCAAAAAGAGTTAAAATCAGCAGCCACAAACAAGAGACCCTCCTCTCATGCAGACAAAAAGACTCTGCAGCAGACTCCGCGGCCACTCCGCAGTGTTCTGGGGGTTTTAGGCTGGTAGGTAGTAGCGATAGAAAGTGGACTAGCCCAAAAAGAGTTGAAGTCAGTAGCAACAAACAAGAGATCCTCCTCTCTTGCAGACAAAAAGACTCTGCAGCAGACTCCCAATTTGGGCTTTGAGATCTATAAGGCGGTCTCAGTGCTGTGTTGTGGTCTGAAGCCCAACGAGTGCCGAGGGGTTGGTTGGTATCCAGGTATTTTTGGATTTGGAGATAGGCCACTTTGTCAATTATCTTCAGGAGGAAAGGGACAGTTGTGATGGGCCTATAGTTGGTGGGGATGGAGGGGTCTAAGGTTTGTGTTTTAAGCAGGGGAGAACCCAGGACTCTTTTAAGCTACTTGGGACGGTGCTAGATGAGAAGGAGGCATTGATGAGTTTAGTGACGAAGGGGCAAGGTCTCTAGCAGCATCCTTGATTATCTGGGCCAGGCTGTAATCGCCTTTGCAATTGGATGGTTTTAGTGAGGCAATGATTTTTTCAGTTTCATGAGTGGAAACTTTAGAGAATTTGAAGGGTTTTAGGCTAGGTTTTAGCGTGGGCGTGGGCGTGCTGGGAATTTCACTAAGAGGGAGCAAGGCTTTTTTTATAGCAATTTTTGATTGTAGTGTTTTTACTTTATTAGCGAGGGCATTTTGGATATTGGTACACCATTGCTTGTCTTTGGGTACGTTACCAGGTGGTGATATGGGGGATTAGAGTTCTCGCAAGATTGCGAATGGTTCCTTTGTATTGGAGCATGCTTTGGAAATTCGGTCATTATAGACTTCTTTTTTAGCTTGGATGATTGCTTTCTTATAATTCGTAGCGCACAGTTTGAGTTTAAGTTTATTTTCAGCTGTAGTGGAGTGTTGCCATACAGTTTCAAGCTTCCTTTTTTCCAGTCTCAGTTCTTTTAGATGGGGGGTGTACCAAGTATTAAGGTGGGATTGTTGTTTACTTTTACAGTTTTTCAGTGAGGCGATGGTGTCTGGGTCAGAATCAAATGGCAGGGCATCGATGGTTGGGAGGAGCAGGGGTAGGATATTGTCTGGTGTGATGTTTTTTCTGGATCTAGTGGGAACAGATGGTGCCATTGTTTTTTCAATTCTGGACATCTTGTTAAGTGTTAAGTAGAAATTGATGAGGAAGTGGTAACTCCAAGGCTGGGGTGTAATTTTAGTGATAGCAGTAGGAGGTGGCTACCCAGTCTAGTATTCTCCCTTTGTCGTGAGTGGGGGTGAGGACGTTTTGGGTGAGGCCATGCCCTTCAAGCATGGTAGCGATGGCTTGCGCTTGTTTGTCATTTGGGTGTTTAAGACCTAGGTTAAGGTCACCAAGGATCATTGTCTGGGATGACATTTTTGTGTTGCCCGCTAAGAGGCTGGATATTTCCTCTTCGAAAAGGCCTAAGGGCCCTGGTGGCCTGTAAATGAGATAAATAGTTAGGGTTTGGCATGGGGATATCGGTAATTTAGCGGCCAGGAGTTCACAGGATTTTAAGGTGGGCAGTGTTGTTAACCTTACATTCAGGTTGGATTTGGCAATGACCGCTAAGCCACCACCTCTGGCGTTAGGGCGGTCTAGTCTTACTAGTTGGTACTCTTTGGGTATTGCTAGGGAGACGGCTGGACCTGCTGCGTCATGTAGGCAGGTTTCTGTGACTGCTAAGAGGTCAAGGTTATCTAAGGTAAGGAGTTCGGCTATTTCAGTGGCATGGGCCACGACTGATCTAGCACTGATCAGTGCTTCTGTTATGGAGGTTGTTTTAGGTAGACAGCTGGTGTTAGAAGTAACCGGGATGGGTTCTTTCCTTAAGGTGCTAGCAGGTAATTGTGGTTTAGGTTGCGTTGAGCTCCTAGTCTGGTGTTTGGGTATGGAACGGCAGTTCGAATAGGCGTTGCTAGGTAACTGCGGTTCGTAGAGGGTGGAGAGTCTAGCGCGAATCTTAGAGTTTCTGTGGAGAGGAAGGCAGGGTACATGTTTAAATTGGTCCATAGTTGCCAGTATAAACTGTAAAACCAGCAGTGGGGCATATGTTAATAGGGTTGTGCTAAAATGCATTCTGCTACAGTTGAGGATATAGTGCTATATAATGTGTCTTATAGATAAGTGAGTTGAGAGCACAGGATCCTAAGGCTGGCACAGTAGGCGGTCACTCGATTAAGGCACAGTGGACTAGGATAAGGGTAAAACAACTATTCAGAGGTTCTAACTTCGCTACTGGGCTAGTCAATAGTCTAGGCAATAGGCTAGGCAATAGACAGAGTCAAGTGCTGTAGTCACAGATCGTAGTGGGCAATACAATGCGCTAACACGCATATGTTCACAGTGGTAAGTAAGCCTGGTAAGGAGCATGGTAAAATGTGGCCTACGAACAGCAAGAGGCACAGTCAAGAGGGCAAATGTGGCCTATAGGAGACCATAGGTACACTCAAAATGGCAGATGTGGCCTAGGACAGAGCAAGATAGGCATATCATATAGTTCAGCTGTGTGAGTGCAGAAAAACAGTTCTAGCAGGGGGGCTAGATGCGGTTTTGCCAAATGTACTACAGGATACAGCAGTTTCAGCACAGTAGGCAAGTCATACAGTTTGGCTAACAGAATACCGGGAGGCAGTTCTAGCAGAAGGGCTAAATGCAGTTTGCCAAATGTTCGACAAAATGCAGTTTCATCACGTGTATACAAGGTAGGCATAATATGCAATTAGGTTACGGTGAATATTATGATGAGAAACCTGACTCGGATAGGTTAGGTGGGAGGCAGTGAGTGCTAGGCTAGATGCAGATCATAATAGAGGCATTGCGCTTTGCTCGAGCTACAATCATGGTGGGCAATATTGTGGCTCGCAGACAGTAAGTTACACCTTTACAGTTCTTTCTAATGAACGGATATGAGGACAAGCATAAGGTGCAGAGTAAACCTAAACTCTACTGCAGCATAGATACTACTAATATATTAATAGATAGCACAGGTAGATACTGGAGCATAGGTAAAACAAGGCAGTGTAGCGCAAGTAATCAATAGTAGAATTACTAGACTTATGACGACATGTTTGTATCAAAGAGTCAGTGGCAGTCTTGGCTAGGGCTCAGTACACGGTGCTGATGGTCACAGGGGTAGTGGACCAGAAAAAGGGCAGAGGTTCTGGGCGAATGGCGAGGAAGGCTGAGGACAGGCTAGGACAGGTATTGGCCTTGTTTCCCTGGGCCTTGGTAGGAGTGGGCCGGCTTCGCCTACCGGCTCACGATAGGTGGCTAAGATCAGATCAATAGCCAATCGGTGCTTAGCATACTCTGCTGGGCTCAGTTAAGCACTGGAGGTTGGTGAAAGATTGCGGGCAGCCATCTTTGAAGGTGCAAAATTCCTTGTGGTGGGTAATGGTGGCAATGGGTCTCAGGCAGCTGTTGGCATCTAGATCACAGCATAGAGGCTGCAAATATTTTCTTGCAGCAGGTCATCTCAATAGGCAGAATTAGCAGCGAGAAATGCGATTCTCGCTTGAGTGCTGAGACGCTTACCAGAAATTCGTAGGCAATTCAGGATGACTGCAGCAAGGGGGACCACTACTCCTGCAGGGTTGGGAGGAGCTCCTGCTCCACGGAAGAAGGGCGGTGGACATGGTTTGCAGTGCTGTTTTTGGTTTTCCACATATATTTTCAAGGTTTCCTTGCTATAGTTTATATATTTCAATGTTGGTTTTGTTCATCTCCCCATATCCCTCTTGTATCTTCCCCTTCATGTTCCTACCCTATGCGCCGTTCTATCAATTTCTATTTATGGTTGGCCACTAATCATTATTTCAGTTGTTGCTGTTTTGATGGTTGTTACCACAATGATAAGTTGTACTATGCTATAATATGACCATACGTATACCACTCTGTCCTGATTCATGACTCTTAATTTAACATCTTGGAATGTCAAAGGATTACATAATCCTATTAAGTGACAGAAAATACTGTCACCTCTAAATAGAACTAAACCATCAATAGCCTGTATCCAAGAAACTCATTTATCACAAGCAGACGAAGCCAAACTCAAACGGTATTGGGTCGGACACGTTTTCTCGAGTGCAGCCGATGGTAAGAAAAATAGAGTGCCGATTCTTGTAAATAAGAGGTTTAAGTGCAGGGTTGCTGCTAATGAATCTGATGATCTTGGAAGATGGGTGCTTATTAAATAGCTTATTGAATTTGTTGAATAAACTATTCTTAATGTATACAGTCCTACATTACCAGATCCCCAATTTTGGACACACCTTAGAAATCATATTCTCCAATCTAGCCCAAACAACTTAATTATTTGCAGAGACTTTAATGAAATTGTTGATCTATTTCTTGATAGAAAATCTACTGTTCATTTAAAAAATACTAAATCCCACTCACAATTTACTAATTTTATATTTGAATTATGAATCATTAACACCTGGCTCATTACTCACCACTCAGATTTAAAGTACACTTTTTTCTGTAACCCTCAGAAAACTTTCTCTAGACTTGATTACATATTGATATCGAAATCCATGACTAGCTCCCTATTGCAAGCCAATATTGAGTGCATTACGTTTTCTGATCATGTACCAGTAAACATTCAATTTACCTCACCCCAAACTCCATGTAAATCCAATAAATGGAGGTTCAATTCGTCCCTTTGAATAGATGACTCATTCACACCTTATATAACCCAACAACATAATCAATTCTTCGCAGAAAACAAAACCCAATATACTTCTATAACCAACAATTGGGATGGCTACAAAGCAGTTCTTCGTGGCTCCATTATGTCATTTGCTGCAAGAAAGAAAAGGTTACTTAAACAAGAATCTGACAATATCCTGAAACAACTCAAATCGCAAGAATCCTTATTTGCATGTACCAAATCAGAAGCTATTCTAAACAATATTATCAAGCTCAGAGTACAATATAATAAACTTGCCACTGAGTATTCTTGTGTGAATCTCCTAAAATACAAAGCAAAAATGTATACATTTTCCAATAGGTCTAGTAAGTCCCTCGCACCATACCTTAAATTTAAAAGGGAAAAAAACAAGAATTGCGGTAGCTAAAGATCTAGCTGGTAATAGGGTCTTCTTGGACAAGGATATTATGAAAGTCTTTACTGAATTCTACCAAAAATTATATACATCAGAAGCACCTCCCAATAACACTCACATAGCGGAATTTCTTCAGCGTATACCTCACTCTACCTTTCCAAAGATTGACCTTCAGATGCTTAGTAATCCTATATCCCTTGAGGAGATTAATAAGGCTATAAAAGATCTCAAAAAGGAAAAGCACCTGGGCCAGATGGCTTTTCTAATTTCTTTTTGCACACTTTAAACAACTTTTTGTGCCCAAACTTAACAGGCTTTTTTCCCATTTCATTCTAAATGAGGAAGCACAAGGCTCCTTCTTGTAAGCTATGCTAATTGTTTTTCCAAAACCTAATAAAGATCATGAGCTGCCTCAGAGCTACAGGCTTATACGTCTCATCAACACAGATTGCAAGATTTCTGCTAAAATCATAGCAAAAAGACCTTTCCCGCTATTATCTAAGTTAAAGATGATCAAGTGGGCTACATTAAGGGTAGGCTCTCTTCCTCAAACATTAGACTTTTACTGAACACACTAGACAATATCCATAAATCCAACAATCCATTTGCTGCAATCTCCCTTGATGCAGAAAAATCTTTTGATAGAGTGGAGTTATATGTTTAAAGCCCTTCAGTGTCATGGATTTGATTCGAGTTTTATTTCCCTTATAAGTATAATCTATTCCAATCCCAGAACTACCATTTTCATTAACTGACAAATGTCTCCGTACTTTCCCCTTTTTAGAGGCACACATCAGGGCTTTCCCACTCTCCACACTCCTATTTATTTTAGCTTTAGAGCCATTCCTGGAAAGTATCAGGCAAAATGAAAACGTAATGGGAATACAGTGTGACAATGTACAAATTAAAACTGCAGCTTATGCTGATGATATTGTGTTACTATTAAAAAAACCCAGATCCATATCTTTTGAACATCATATCAGTATTCTCCCCAGCATCAGGGTATAAATTGAATGCAGACAAATCAGAAATTCTACCCCTAAACGTATACTGTACCAAGCATCATACCCTTGCATCAGGAATTGAATGGTCCCCAAATGGTTTAAAATATCTAGGCGTCCACATTTCCAATTCTATCAAGGAGATCACAAAACTCAATAACACACCTATATTGACAAAAATCACATAACTCACAAATTCCTAACCCCCCCCATTTCTGTCTTGGTGGGGTAGTTTGGAATCTAAGAAGATGATGCTATCTCCTATTATTATGTATCTGTTGTACATGCTGCCACTACCCCTTCCATCCTCATTTTTCAAATCCATAGACTCATGTCTGACAAAATTCCTTTGGGGAGCCAAGAAACATAGAATTTCTATATGTAAGCTTAAGTATCCATGATCATCTGGTGGAGTTGGCTTTCCAGATTTCAGAAATTACCATAAGGCCTTTGTCCTAAAGCAAGTTCAACTATGGTTTACACATGACCAATCTATTGATGTACCTCAATGGCTATGTCTGGAGAGAGCTATGGCATCCCCTCTTTCTTTGATAGATTATCTTAAAAAAGAATACATTTATTAAATGTACTAGCACTATTCTGTCGTCTCGTTACCTTCAAATGTATTTGTACACTCATACTCCGAACCCTGCCAAATTTATCTCAGCATACGTTGGGTTAAATTAGCGGATTAAAATTAAAAAACGATATTTCTTCTGGGGGCAGTGGCTCACTCTAGGCATCAAATATTCAAATATCTTATTTTTTTAATATGGTGCTCCAGTTACTTTTAATGAACTTGTCAATAAATGTAATATGCCAACCTCATTTATTCGGCAATATTTATTGATCATTGATGCAAATATGGAAATGTATGAATCTCTTTTAGGTAACAATATAACTGCAGATGTCGACAGACTACAATCAGTCCATAATTCACTTATGATGGCTTCTATTTTTAATAACATTCTTTTAGGAACCCCTTCAATAGTCACCATGCAGGAATGAAGCCTGGCAATTGTGCTATTTAGACGATGAACTACAATGTCCTCCAATATGGAAACATATATCGAGAGTCACCACTTCAGTAAGCCTATTACAAACCTTATTCTTACTTCACAGATCTTTCATCACTGCGTCGTTACTCTTCAAATGTGGTGTCTCACCGGATGATAAATGTTGGGGTTGCCCCCAACCTTCAGGAAGTTTTAACCATATGATATTTGAATACAATTTTGTTAAACCTTTCTGGCTCAAAGGTTGGGATGTACTCAAGAAAATATTGAATCTGCAATGTGATTTATGTCCCCAGTTTCTCTTTATTGGTGATGCTTACTCTGCACTTACTCTCACCTTACACAAGGGCAATGTGAATTTGTTTAACCTTTTCATATTGATAGCCATCAAGACGATAACATCTAATTGGAAACATTTGGACAAACTTCATCTTAAGATATTTATTTATTTATTTATTAAATTTATATAGCGCGCAGGCAGCCCAGGGGCATTGTGGCACTGTTACTTGCAAGGAAGACTTAGTTACAATGTGAGCAGGTTGTGCCTTGGGTTACAGTAGGCAGTGACCTGTGATCAGATATACCACATAATACATCATACAATATGGTGGAACTCTGTATGTAATATACATAGATTATAAAAATGTAATGCGTATAACCCCTCACTATTACTCAAATATGAATTAAAATGGAAACCTTTTATAGAATCTTTAATCAATATCACCCCTGATTAACACCCATCCTTTTGTATATGTTTTGTCATGTTTTGTCTTGTTTGTCATGTATGTCTTAAACCCCCTCCTCCACACACATCAAAATACTTTGGGTGTATTACCCCCTTTAGACCTTTAGACCTATATCGATGCAAATCTCCAACTGAGTAATGATGATTAATGTATACGTTCCCATTAGTTGTCGTACTCTATTGTTACTCTGTTTTATGCTTTGTATGTTTATTGTTAATAATGAAAATCGCTTAAACAAAACAAAAAAATTTCATCAGGTTATATAGTGCAGTGATGAAGTGTCTGGCCTGCAAACCAGATGACTATGGTTCGATCCCTGAGGTTGCCTTTAATTCATAAATTCACAGAAGTCTTTCAATGTTTCTCATTTTAGCTGGGGGGGACTGAGTCCACCCTCTGAAAAAAGTGGGTGGACTGCATCCACCCGCGTGTACTCTAGACTTGAGCCCTGGATAAACACTTCAAAACATTGTACTTATTGCACCAGGGCAGCTGAAAAAACAGCAGAGGTCTAAATACTGCACCAGCACTGCCACATTGGAGCAAAACACACCCGTCCTCCAAGACCACCAGGCATCAGTAGTTAAATTCTCCTGCTTCGCCGTGTTCAACTGACAGTAGCTTCGATTGCAGTCACTGTCCAAGGCAAATCATTGCAATGTACCCTCAGATCCCAGTGCCTCAACCATGGCACTTGACACAGTGTCCCAATTAACGTGGATGAGTCCTCACAAATGCCAGAAAACTCGAAACTATGCGGTATCTTCCATGTTGACATCATCACTCTTTGAGCGTTTAAGGGTGCCCTTTTTGCGCCTTCCTGGAAAAACACCGGTCCTGAGAGCGATGTGCGTCTCAACCATCGCCATCCCCTGCGGTGAAACGTATGACATCACCATTCAGCGGCAGTAGAGGAGGGGAACAGGGGGAACAGAGCTGTGGTCAGTCACCTGCACTAACGGACTCCGGCGGCTCCAGTACAAGGTGGATGTTGGCAACTTCCATACCTCGTGCCGCGCTGTGGACAGGGAGATCCGACACAGCACTGGGACATTCAGGCAACAAAAGGTAGGCAAATACCCACAAATACCCCATGGGATGACAAAGTGCATTACCAAATAGTGCCCTCTCTTAAGCTCAGCTGGTGGCTTCTCTCCTCAGCTCGGATAAGAGTCTCTCTCCTGGCATTATCCCAATAGCACAGCTAGAGGCCTCACTCCTGATGCCATCTCTACAGCTGAGCAGGCAGACCCTGAGTATGCTACAAGTAATAAGCTCTTCCCTTGGCCAAAATACTGTAGCGCAGGTCTCCGTCTCAATCTCTCCCCTGCCAGCATAACGCCATCTCTTCGCCATGGGAGATGGGACCCTTGCCCTGGGGGCAGTGGGTCTCCCTCATCCTTCACTCATGCAGTTCCTTCCTCCTGCACCCCCCGCAGCAGTTCAATATCTCCTTCATCACTCTCTCAGGTACCTGTCTCTTCTTTGAGTTACTCCTCTGCCTGGGTCCGTCTCAAGACCAGCTTGTCGTGAGATGTCATGATAGGAAGTACTCTTGAGGCAGCAGGTAGTTTAAGGTAAGCTCCTTTATTATCAGTATACAGGTTCAGGTGACATCAGGTGCATTATACTGGAGATAGGAAGGGATCTAAGGGTAACTGGCTCCCACCATCCAGGATACATCATGGTGACTGCCAAAGGTGGAACACTCAGGGTCTGAAGCCTACTAAACATTCCAGCACTCATACCAACATTCCACTGATGACCTCACACACAGACACCCTGGGGAACACAACAGGAAGCCAGGGGAAATCCAGGTCCTACCCAGGGGAAAGCCAATCCAAATACCAGATCCTAACACTGTCCAACTTGCCCTAACACAGGCCTTGTGGAGGGGGTCTGAATCTAAAATTCTCAAATCAACCCACATTTTTCTTTCTAGCTTTCCCAACACTTTAGTCAGTGGGGCATGAAAACAAACCGCTAAATCTCCTTGTGTTTATTTTAAACTGAATATGTGGCTGAAATCATAATTACAATAATCATTTGTACCAATCTATAGACCAAACTGCTCGCCTTTTAAGTGCGCAGGAGAATCGATATTTCTCAGCACTACATATGTAAATTGCTTTTGTTCATTCACCAGTTCATTATTTCTTGAGGTGAAATCGATATAATGTAAAGTGCTGTGATTTGTGTTTTTCCCAACCAACTTGGGTGATTTATTTCTGTAAAAAGAAGTTTAATTGTGAGCCACAAAGAAGGTGGTGTGTGTCGTTTTAGTGTTATCTCTATTACCGATCTTCCAAATCAATACACATATATTTCCTATTACCCATCCTGGTTCTTGGCTCACTGTGGGCACAGGGGGAGAGATTTGTATGACTCTATATGAGTCTTCAGTAAGGCCAGCGCTAAAAGAACTTAAGCAAGTATTGCAGGGCTCCTTGATTGGGGGTGGGAAGGAACTCCCCAGGTTAAGGGTGGTCTCAATATAATGTGAGAAACTTGGGGCTTGTGCGGCAAGAGCTGGTCTATCATTGTTGAATTATGACAAGTGTATTGGTGACATTATATTAATTTTGGTGTAACTGCATTGAGGTATATATAAGGTCGATTTGCATTGTTAAAAGGCCACTGTAATGCTTGACCCCTGAGTTCCAGGGAGGTGTATATGTGTAGAAAAAGTAGACTGGGTAGAGTGCTTAGGCAGAAAGGAGATGGAGTAAGAATTGATTTTTGATTTGGCATTGTGTGTAGAAATCAAGCAGGAACAGGGTGATTTCTGCCCCAGCGCAAATAATGTTTTATAATTGTTGCAAATCAAACTTTAAAATGACTACCATATAAGTGTGTGATGCCAGGAATCACCTCCTGGCTAAGCTATTCATTCAAGGAGAATAGGGGGAGGCGGAGCCAGGAGCTAGCAAACTAGAATGGTACAACAGGTCACCTCAGTGAGCACTGACATTTGGTGTGAAAGTGGAACATTGCACAAAGCATTTTATATGACCCAATGCGCTCTTGACGAACTGAGTCGAATGGCTCACCTCAGAGCTTATTTCCCTTCCACTTGCAGTTAGTTGAAGAGCGAGTTGAAAAGAGTGAGGCTGATGTGATGAAGCAGACTGAGGCTTGGAAAAAGGCTCAGAAAGAACTCACACAGCTTGGAGATAAGGCGCAGCAGAGCGAATGTTTTGAGTTACAAGAAAGGCTCATTGAGCAACTACAGGGTGGGCTGAAAACACAACAGCAAGCTAGTGCAGAGAGAGAGAGAGAGAGAGAGAGAGAGAGAGAGAGAGAGAGAGAGAGAGCTGCACTGCATAATACATGCACTGAGGGTACAGACAATGTAAGTCCCCTGCATTCCAAATTGAATGACCAGAATGGTCACAAAAGAGGGTTGTTAGATGACATTATGGCCCTCAAACAACAAATCAGGGAATTGGAAAGGGAAAATAGTCAGACCATCATTAAAGAGATGGACTCACAAAAGGAAATTGATGAAATGCAGCAGAAGGTAAATATAATGAAACAACAGAGTTTACAACTGCTCGAAAACTAAGATGCTTTCAGGTTGAAAGTGAAAGCAAAGAAGGAACAGTCAGAATTAGAGAAGAAAGGAATGAGCTAGTAGACAGTGTGAGGCGAATGGAAGCTGAACCATTAGACACATTAACAAAGGGGGGTCCTGGGAGTCCCTCTGCCAGACATTAGTCCTGGTTGCGAGAGACTTACCCAGAGTCTTCATCTCACTATCTTTCACAGAGAAGAAATATCCCAAACATATCAGTCTTTGTCCTGCCCTGGGGCAGGCGAGCACCGAAATGCTGGGCAATTCTCCTCTGAACAAGAGTACCAACAGCAACCCCAGGCACGTGTTTCGGTCTGGCTGGACCTCATCAGTAGGGTGGAGCTGTGCCTCTCTAAGAATAGTGAGCAAGGGGTCCACGTCTGGATTACCCTAGTAACTTAGGGTGAGACCCAAAGTTACTTAAATATGCAAATTAACAAAGGGGTTCTTGGGAGTCCCTTTGCCAGACATTAGTGCTGGTTACGAGAGAATTACCCAGAGTCTTTATCTCACTATCTTTCACAGAGAAGAAATATCCCAAACATATCAGTCTTTGTCCTGCCCTGGGGCAGCCCAGCACTGGAATGCTAGGCAATTTTCCTTTGAACAAGAGTACCAATAGCAACCCCAGACACGTGTTTCGGTCTGGTTGGATCTCATAAGTAGGGTGGAGCTGTATCTGGGTTTCTTAGAGAGGCACAGCTCCACCCTACTGATGAGGTCCGACCAGACCAAAACACGTGTCTGGTGTTGGTATTGGTACTCTTGTTCAGAGGAAAATTGCGTAGCATTTCAGTGCTGGGCTGCCCCAGGGCAGGACAAAGACTGATATGTTTTCGATATTTCTCCTCTGTGAAAGATAGTGAGCTAAAGAATCTGGGTAAGGGACAATGGGGGTCCTGGCAGAGGGACTCCCAGGACCCCCATTGTTAATTAGCTGAACAATTAGAGGCAGAAAATTGTAGGAATGAGCAAGAGAAAGATTATTCTCCTGAAGGAAATGCACCTTGAATATGCACGCAGCATACATGGCTCACAGAGTGAGAAAGTATCAATTTAGCATAAGGTGCAGCAAACAAAAGATCGGTTGGTAGCTCAGAGCAAGGTGCTTGAAACTAAGCAGGCCTTATTGTCAAAATTAAAAATCCATATCTCTGACTACCAACCAGAAATAAGGAAAGAGAAACACAGTTGTGAGAGTCTCAGCAAGGAAATTAAAAATTATAAACAGGACCTGAGGCACCGTGACCAATCAGGATTTGGGACAAGGCCTCATGCCAATCAATTACAACCTCTCATGTACAAATGAGAACCAACATCATGCATGCCACCTATCAAGAACAGGGTGACCTGAGGCAGTTAGACTTGCCAAGGCTAGGCCAACTGATCCAGAAGGCCAGTCCCTGTCGGATATTGATTAGCATTCAGATCTACCTCATTGAAGGGAAGGTGGCCGGACTAGTGTGTCCTGGGAGGCCAAAAGGAATCTTGTGAGTAATTCTCACCCGGAAAACTCCTATGATGACAAGACCAGGGAGTTAGACCCATAGAAGATGAGGATACAAAGAGACTACCTGGCCCGCTTCGCTGGAAGAGAAAAGCCAGCCAGAGATTCAACCCAGGAAGAGCATATTAAATACCTCCATCCATTCAGGGGGATGGGGGGATTTCCCCAGACTACCTGAAAGGAGGGAAGAAGAGGCTGAGTGCAATCCTGGGCCTAAAAGTAACTACCAGGAAAGAGACCCTGAGAGCTCACTGCGGTCCAGGCGAGAGGAGTCTAGATTCTATGACTCTGGGAGATATTCTTGATCTCATAGAGATAGGGAGCGCCTAGAGGACAGGGAATGGAGTACACAGAGTACCTCTGAGTAAGAAAATTAATGGACTCAGGTACAGCAGAAGAAAAAGACAGGGAAACGGAACAAGGGTTTGTGAAACACCAAACAAGACAAAATCAAGGCCATAAAGAGCTTCCTGGCCCTATACGATAAGAATGGTAAGTATCCAGTATGGGAGCACTTGGAACTTTATGAGCAGATGATGGCATCATTCCAGATCAGAAATTATGGGAATTGTATAGCATTTGCTAAATGGACTTTCTCACCTGAGTACTCCAGTTTGTTTGCAGGACTGGAGGACCAGGATCATTTTAAATGGTCCACCTATAAGGCGGCCATTTTAAAACATTTCTCCTCACACAGAATCCCACAGGGGGCCCGTAAGGCTGCATATAATTTGCAATGTGGGGAGGATCAGGCGCCTAGGGAGTTTGTGAATGAGCTAAGGCGTGCATTTGCTCAGACTTCCCGGCGAGGGGAACACACATTGGAGGGAGTTTTTGACCACTGTCAAGGCATCACGAAGCAAGACATAGACAACAGATTCAAAGTTCGAAATAAAATGGTTTATTAACTCAATGTCAGGATGGTTGAAGGCCTAAATGAACAGAACTAAGGAAAGTCTTAGAAAGTTCAACTTAAAAGTATGTCTGTCTCTAAAACCTATCCTTGCCCTCACAACTAATGCTAAACAATGTGTAGGTATGTCAATAATAAAATAAATGGTGATCACAACAAAGATCTGAGCTTCTTGCAGCTCCTAGCTTCCTTTTCAGCTCCCCTTCCACAAATCCTCAAGGTTCCCTTCCCCAGGTTCTAGGCAACACAGCTCCAAAGAAAAGAGTCTTGAGGGTCCCGTCCTCAAGACAACATTTCAATTCATCAAGTCTCAGGGTTCCCTTTCCCAAGACTTCAACTTGTCAATTTATATCTTATATGTCCTGGTCTTTCAATATTCAACACACCTCAGGATCAACTGAACACTCCTTCTGGATTGGTTTGACAGTACAATTAGATCTAGGCGGAGTTGTCAAACCACACAGTCCACCCATTACAGGCCGTGCAACCAGGTACCCTAGGCTCTTCAGCCCACACAGGTTTGTCTGTATTTTCCCCTGTGTAAAGGATTCACACTCACATAGTTTCTCCTTATTGGCCTCTTGGCTTTATATGCAGCTTCACATTCACTTGGCTTCTCCTGGTTGCCTCTTGGCTTTGCCACAATACGTCACATATCCTGTGCCAGTCTTCCGCCTTGCCGCACTGTATTCATGCATAAAGTTCACTTTGTGGTGGTTTTATTTCTTCCCCACCTTCCTGTCGCGCTCTTTCCGAAACATCCACACTTGCTCTCTTATTTTGTGTGTTGCTTTCAAATGGGCAATTTCACGTTTATCTTTCATCAGTTCGTAGCTTTGCCCATAAAGTTTTCATTCAGTTCGGTATTCAATATTCATGACTATTTACTTTGCTGCTTAATTTACATTCAACCCGTGGCTTCGGGTTTGTTTCAATCTGCACATGTTATTTAGTTCATTCAGCATCCGCCTCGTTTCCATGCAGCACCTTGGAACACCCCGGCTTCGAGTGAAGTTCGCCTTCCGTCACCGGTCCTCAGCATTCCTTTTGAGGAGGTGCGTTGTTCCACTTCTGCTTCGCCTGCTGGCCTGCCTTGCATTGCGAGCCCTGCTTGTACTTCTGATGCTTCTCTGTTCTCGCCGGCAACTCTGCTTCCCTTCCGCAGATGCTGGCGGCTATTTGGGTTCATTTTCTGTGCCCACAGCTCCGGCTGCATATAGCTGACCACAGAGGTTCCTGCA
Organism: Ambystoma mexicanum; assembly: GCF_040938575.1. Lineage (NCBI taxonomy): Eukaryota > Metazoa > Chordata > Amphibia > Caudata > Ambystomatidae > Ambystoma > Ambystoma mexicanum. Next base: position 1,204,270,930 of record NC_090926.1, on the reverse strand, counting down.
CTTGTGGATTTCTTGCAGCCAAACTTGCCCTGGGCTCCACAGTTCCTAGGGATTGTCTGCCAGTGTCCTGGCTCTCCTGCAGGACCCAACACGACTGGCTCCTTGCAAACAGGATTCCCTGCTGGTCTCTGCGCTGTTGGTCTCCTCCCTTTTTATACACGTGCAACCACATGACAGGTTGCAGGTGTGAGTTCTTTATTGAAGTTGCCTGACTACAATTAGAGAACTTGACATGACTGACGTTTACAATACATTGCAGGCCTCTTCCCAGTACTAGCGTGGTGAAATTATTTACTAGTGTTCACTACTACTAGTCGCCTCCTCCACTTCTCAGTACTGCAATGTATTGAATGAGGGAAAATGAGGGGAGCTGTTTTACAATAGCCCATAAAGGCTGGGAGAGGGTTAGATTGGTTCTCACATGGAAAAAGGGATACCATGTCTCACCTGTGGGTACCCTCCTCCCAATCTCCAACGACCCTCCACCCAGTTGATCCTCCCTCGCTTCTCCACCCCCAGGGCCAGGATCCAAAAGTGATGGCCTTTCCCTGGCCACCTGAGAAGAGGATCCAGGGGGAGTAGGAGTGAGGATATGGGGGGAGTAGGAGTGAGGATAACCTCAGGTTTCTCACACCACCTATTTCCATGCACTACCCAAATACATGTGCGTAACTTTCATGAGCATAGGACCCTGGATTGGGCAAATGAACAGCCCACCAGGATCTATGAGGTCCAAAAGCCCACTAAGAATAACCCCCAAAACCACTAAGCCGTCCAATGCACCTGCTGCTGCAATGGCGGCAGAAGTGAGAACTACCTCTCCCTTGGACCTGGCGATGGGTGGGAGGGGGGCTGAAAGTAACCATCCTGCCAACAAGCAAAGTGGAAGGCAGAAGAGACCCCTCACCCCGGCCCAATTGAATGGTAGACAGGTAGGGGCCCAGACCAATGATCCCTCATACCCTGCCACCTATTAAGCCATAGGTACAAGGGTATCAAGCCAATCCTGGGGTATGTATACACCCCCCCAGCCCAGCAGGGTGGAACCAAACTTCACTCCAAACTTTCTCAGGAGAGAAGTTTCACTCCACCTACCAATCTGAACTTTTTCCCCAGATATTCCCCGAACCAAAACTTCCAAAATAATCCTCCTCTCTAGCCCCGGTTCCAGGACAATAGATCCCTGAGCACGGGAGAAGGGAGATTCAGGATGGATAATTATGGGGAACATTTCCAGTACCCGAGCTACTTCGGGAGAAGGGATAGTTACCCTTTTCATGAGCAGCAGAGGTATGATTCAAGACCTCACTACAACCCAGAAAAGGTCTTGCAGCAGGAGCGAGAGGTCCAGCATATGACCGACGACCTGAGGGGCATGATGAGAGCTCAGTCCAACTCTCAACCTAGCCCTGCTTCCGATAATTCCCCAACACCCAAGGCGGATGCCCCGGGGAGAAATTACAGGAGGAAAAGTCCGACAAACCAAAGGTTCCTGAGGAGGGGTCCCGGCTGGATGGGAGATGCCAAGCCCTAGAGGAAGCTTCCTTTCTCACCCAGACAAAACCCCTAAAAACCCCTCAGTCTGAAAGTGACTCTTCTACCCCCGAAATATTAGAACCCAAAGAGCAAAGGGTAAGTAAGAGAAGCCAAAGAACCCATTTTGTGGAAGAGCTTAAGACCACCCCCTTTGAAAGAGAAGAGTCCTTGGAGGACTCAGGTCAACTAATCCTCTCGTTCAGGAACTGGGGGATCCCTCCCAAAGAAGAATGAGTCCCAAAAGGCACCGAGTTGGACAGGGTAAGTATGGAGACCGACCCAAAACAAGAAACTATTCAATCCCCAAAATGTGAGACAGACAAGGTAGGGGTCCTTCCCCCAAACTGCGAAATGCCCCCAAGAAAAGGGGGACAGCAAAGAATTGGGGGAGAAAGAGGATTCCGCAAATCTACCCCTTGCCAGTTGTAAAACTTTCTTTACAGATTCCGATCTCCTACACAGAAAATCGCCCAAGATCACACAGTGTGGAATTTCAATATTAAGAAAATGACCACAGAGCTGGCAAATAACTCACACTTTCTTTGCACCCTGGCGAAGAAAGAAGGCAGATTTTACGCACGGTAAGGGTGCAGGGTCAGTGTGAATTATCAGCTCTAATTTATCCTGTCCAAAAAGGCCTTTGGCCAACTAAACTCAGGACTGGGGGAGGGCAACCAAATTCCCCTCAAGCCACTTCCCGGACAACTAAAAAATGTCAACAGGAATTTCATTTCCATCGAAGGGACTGCAGATCGGGAAATGAAAATTGGGTGACATCAGCCCTACAGATAAGGGGTGTATCGGCCACTTTCAGTCCCTAAAAATAGGAAAATACTCCCAAAAAATAAAACCAGGTAGTAAAAATACTCCCAAAAATACTCCCAATAAAAAATGGGAAGTTGGCACAAAGGAGCTAGTGCCACTGCTTTTACCCAAACAGTGCCATGGATGTGTTTGGACCCGTAGTTCATGTAGTACAACAGGAAGAAACTTAATTATGGGTGTTGGCAAATGTATCTTGTAATGCTCATGAATAACTTGGTGCTAATAAGTATTTCTCAGAAAACATTTCTGTTTCATAGTTGAACAGATTTTTACTCATTTATGAAATACTCCCATTGGGAACGGGACTCAGGTTTTTACTCCCTAAAAAATAATTTTACTCCCTACTTTCAAAAATAGGAAGTAAAATACTCCCACTTCAAAATCTTATCTGGAGCACTGGGCGACATCAACTGAAAAATCCAGTGATAGTCGTGACTCCAGAGGACACACCTTGTTTACTTGGGAGCAATCTCCTGAGGAGGTTATCACCTCTGATCAACTGTGTAAACAAAGTCCTCTGACCGCACCATCACATTAAAAATGAATACCAATTATGTAAGCATGAATGGTACCTATCATTTAATTGATCGACGTTCTGAGAAAACAGAATTTAATTTCAAGAATAATCAAGTCCCAGGCATCACTGTCATCTCTATAGGAGAACTGGTGATGGGAACCCATCTCCATTTTTGAAAATCAATCTTCCTCCCAGTTTTAAATGATAAACCGCACTGGAAGGGAACACCTTAAAATTTTACACCAGTCGTAAATCCAAAGAAACCTTGAGTCCTGTGAAACCTGACAAGGAAGACCCTGCTCAAAGTCTGATGGACATTCAGGAAAAGGGCAAACAGTTGTTTTTCCCCATTCAGTTAAATGAGGGGGAGGTGTCGGTGCTCGCCAGTGTATGCCTGAATAATGGAAGGAACTTCATCAGCGAAGAATTATTCAGGAAACTCACAAAAGATCAGACCATTCCCACATTTAAATTGAATGAGAAATGGGTAGGTCTGGTAACTCCAAACTCCAAACATCTCCTGCCTAGCAGGTGTAGGCTAAAAATGTCCATTGGTACCAAAAGCATAGAGCATAATTGTTGGGTCGTGAGAGATGCCCCTTCTGCCTTTTTACTGGGCAGTGACATTCTCAACTGATTCGCAGCCAATTTGGACCTAATTAATAATAAAGCCGACCTCCCGACCGGGGGGGTTACCACCTTGGCTTTGATAACACTGTAAAAGCATTCTGGGTAGCTCAATTGTTGCCTTATACAGTTCAATGCAAGAAGAGGTTACCATCCCAGGACAGGAGCGACAATTTACTATTCCCCTCAAAATTAAGCAAGGACAGATCCTCAAACATCAGGATGCCTATATCAATTTAAATTCCCAGCTCCAACAACAAGATTTGTATTTAAATCCAACACCTATAGTAGACCTAGAACATGACATCATTTGAATATTTGTGGATAGTATCACTTTGGATACAGACACCATTAATGGAATGCCCGTTGATGCCCAACATTATTCTATTGATTTAGTTGATTTAAATCATGGGACCAATCCCAAATGACAGTTACGACATCAGCGATGGTATTCCTCCAGAAAAGATTTTTACTGGGCATAGGGGGAATTTCATGGTGTACTCTTCCTTCCCCTAAGGGGTGGAAGAGGTGACCTGTGACATCAGGAAGGAGGAGGTAGTGTACAGAGTCAAGGACCACTACGTCGAATCCCTGGAACCTACTGGCCAGGTCAACACCATCAAAAGAGATCTCTCCACCCAACTGGAGGATACCTCTGAAATCGCGAAGCCCTAGGTCCTTCCACGTTTCAAGCATATGGTTGAGGAAAGGATCAATCTTGCTGATGCCTCTGAGACAGAGGAGCAAAGACACAAGCTGAAGCAAGTCTTCCTGGAATTCCAAAATATGTTTTCAGTTGACTCATACGACTGTGGACGCACATCCATTAATTCAACCACCATTCCCATGGACCCTGAGATGGCTCCAGTATTTGTGAAACAATACCGGTTACCTCTCTTGTTCATGGAATCACTCACAGAGATTATAAAGAATTTAGAATCCAGTGGGATAATTCATCCGATCGACAGTACCTTCAACAACCCGGTACTGGGGATCCTCAAACCCAACGGCCAATGGAGACTATGTGTAGACCTGATGGAATTGAACAAACATGTCCAAATGTCAAGATGGCCACTTCCCTACATCGATCAAGGGGTAGGACATATCCAAGGATCAAAGGTGTACACCGCCATTGACCTGAGCGGACAGTACCCTTGAGTAGGGAAGACCAGTATAAGCCTGCCTTTACTTTCTAGGGCAGCAATGACGTGGACCTGAACACTCTTTGGATACATAAACTCCAACAATGAGTTCAACATCCTTCTACATAATGCCATGCCTGACTTGGGCAAAAGGGGAAATTTGGCCTTTGTAGATGATGTTTTGATCAATAGCTCAACTGTGGGGGAACATATAGCAGAGATCCACAATGTTCTAACCCAGCTGCAGAAAGGCGCAGCAGAACTGTCCTTCCCGGAAGACACAGTGGTGTAAGACCCAAGTGAACTTATTAGGGCACACGATCACTGCTAAGGGTCTTAATCCCCAGGTGAAGAAGGTGGAAGCTTCAATGACATTTAAAGACCCTACTTCTCTGCGAGAATTAAGAAGCCTTCTTAGAGTCACTAATTATAGTCGAAATTTCATTGAAAACTACGCAGAAGTCACTTGATCCATGGTCCATTTATTAAAGGCCGTAGTCAAGTGGGAGTGGGGTCCAAAAAAACCAAGGCAGTTAAACAACTGAAGAGAAGCCTTTCCCAGGCTCCTTGTTTGGTTTACCCCATAAAGAACAAGGAGATCTTCTTGGAGACAGGGTTCCCAGATACTTGCCTAACAGCGGTGTTGTATCAAAAGCATGACATGGTCAACAAAGTGATCTCGTATGCGAGCAAGACTTGGTTCTCTGTGGAGGAAAATTTCAATGACTGCAAAAAGACACTCCTGCCAATGGTGTGGGCTTTGAAGAACTACTGACCATACATCCAGGAGGAGCACATCATTGTCGAGACTCCTCATCAACCCTTGCTATATTTACAAAGTGACAGAATCTGGGTGGGGAACATTACAAATTCCATAATTACTTCCTGGGTTCTGTCCATGCAAGGCTTTCCCACGAAGGTCAGATATGGCCAAAACAAGAAGAGCCCCATACTGCAAGGGTTGGCAAACTTGCATGATTGTAATCAAGAAAACTGTCTCGAGGACGAAAGTCTGATGACCAACAACAACATGGAGGCATACTTAATTTCCCCACACAAGGTCTATGAAGAAGTCGCATGCCAGGGGATACACACAGTTTATGTAGATGGGTGTTCCTATCATGTTGATAACAACGGGGAAAAATAACTAGTAGCTGGCATTGGGAATGCCTGGGTGAACGATACCCCGGAAGCCGCTGCTGGTTACAAAATAGGACCCCGAAGTAGTCAGGTTGCAGAGTTGATGGCTGTTCATCAAGTCATCCTCACTGCAGTGCACCACCAAATTAATTAACTGGTCCTAATCACTGAATCTGATTATGTCAGGAATAGGTTTGTGGAGCACCTGATTAACTGGAAGAATTAAGGAATGCTTTGTGCCAACAATAAACCCTTAAAGCATGCCAAACTGATCCAGTCAATTGACGATCTGGTGACCTCCAAGCAGGTGAGCATCTATTGGAAGAAGATAAGGGTTCATTCAAAATAGAGGGGCCAGATAAGACTGGGAATGACCTAACTGACCAGCTGGCTAAAACCAGAGCCCTGCAGGGGGATTTAATAGAAACGCAATCCCTGTTGCGGGAAACCTGAGTTGCTTCTTTCACCAGGTCGCAAACCTGTGTGAATAGTGAACTCTTGACTGCCCAGTGGAGTAAAGATACCCCAGATGCAGATTGATTACTGCCCAGAAACAGGACCTGATTATTGAAAAATTCCATCAACACATTGAAGACCAGTAAGTTTTCCTCTATATTATACCGGTAAAGAGGATCTCTGGGGGTTGATGAAGTTTTCCAAGATGTTCCAGATCCAAGACGGTTTGCTGGTAAGCAGAGCCCTATCTGGCTGTGACCATTAGGTGGTACCTACCTCATCCCGAAGCCTGATATTGAGCCACACCCATGATCCAGCCACTCCCTGTCATAGGGGCTTCAGACGACATTAGAAATCTTGTACAAGGTTGCCTACTGGCCACACATGGGCCAGGACCTCGACACTTACCTAAAGGTGTGTCTTGTGTGAGTGTTCAATTTCAACCCAGTTCACTCACACACAGATCTCCCCTTCAAAAAAGGGGAATGACACTGCATCTGTCAGATTTGCAAGTCGATTTCATCGGGCAGTGATTCACTCCTCTAGAGGAAACAAGTACATGTTGACTATGACATGCTTGTTCACAAAGTGGGTAGAATGCGTTCTAGCCCTGAATTGTAAGGTGGAGACAGCTGCTGCACTAATGATCAACAATAACATCTTCTCTCGTTTCGGCCTGCCGCAAAGGATTGAGCCGGATCGAGGAAGTCATTTTACCAGTGAGGCGATGGTGAAGATGTGGGAGATTCTAAGGGTAAAAGGAAAACTCCACATTGCCTACTGCCTGGCTTCAAGCGAGGGGTTAGAGAGATACAACAAGACAATTTGATCTTAAGAAGTTTGTGGTAGAATATGAACCCAGTTAGGACACCCGCTTACCGCTTGTCCTGATGGCTATTAGATTTACACCATCTTCTGCAACAAAGATGTCTCCATTTGTGCTCATGACCAGACGAAAAATGGTGTTACCTCAGCATCAGCTCTACAGAACTCAGGAGCAGACACTGATAAATGCGTCCACTACTCAATGAGTACATTGAAGATTTAAGGAAACACCTCCAGCATGCTTTTGTTTATGCTAAGCGAAATTTTGAAAAGTCGGCTGAAGGAATGAAGACCTATTATTATCTAAAGACCACCAAGAAAGATTCTCAAGTAGGGGACAGGGTTTACCCGTCCAATTTTCAAAGGAATCAGACCAAGGAGTGGATGTTTCTCCTGTCTTGACATGGTGCCTTTGAAATTGTAGATAAAATATTACCTGTTGCCTACAAGATCTGCATCACAAAAGGAGAACACACAGAAGAAAAATGGGTCCACATGAATCAGTTGAAAAGCTGTCATCCCACACCAGTTTTACGATTGATTGAGGACCCAAATGAAAGTCGAGCAGTGGAACCATCTGAGGAATGAAAGGGAAGGATGAAAAATCGGATGGAAATTATAAACAGGGGGTCATTTACTTAGTGTTCATTGTAAAAAGGAAGACAATAAATAAATAAGGTTTTGTGAAATGGTAAAAATGGCCTTCATTACAGGTTATCATTCACGATGCCTGTGATTCCGCCAGTCCGGTAGTACTGTAACCTGCATGGTGGAATCACCAGCATATTACAAAACCCCGGCCGCACGAATCCAGCAGATCCGGAAACGGTGATACTGGCAATGTGGTTATAGCGGATAAACTCCCACATTGACAGTGCCACCGTCTGAAAACATGCCGCTAACACCGGATCCGTACCTTTGATGCCGGAAACACCGGCACCAGAAATAGCATCATCGCAGGAACTGCAAGTTGGCAGGTGGCCATTTTGGGAAACACAATCCAATTTAAATCAGGCATTTACTGTAGCCATTCACACCAGGAAACACTGCCAGGATGTCAGGCAGCAACAAGAGCAGGGTCCCTGAAATCCGGCTCAGGAAGCCACGTTTATCTGAGGCAAAATTAATGGAATTGACAGACCACATAGTGGACAATGCAGATACCCTCTTTGGCATGGGAGAACCGCCACACCAACTAGCGGTGCAAGCCAGTATGGGTAGAGGTGGCTAGTCGAGTCACTGCAGTGGGGTTGTCCCCCGAACATCCAGGGACTTCTGCAAAAGGTGGCACAACTTGCGGCTGAAGGTGTGAAACATGCTTAGAGCCCACTGGAGGTGGGACGATGTCACCCATCTGACTGATACCATGAGAGGGCAATGCAGCTCAATCATGCATCTGAAGGGCATAGAGGGTGCCAGTGGAGCAGAGGCCAGAGCAGGGACCCAAGGGAATGACTGCGAGTACAACAAGCCACACCAGAATGCCCTGCACCACACAAAAACTGCACACAAAACAGTCCAGGGAAACGTGCACAAGGAAAGGGATAGTAGCAGTGACATCTATGTCTAAAGTCCCCGTGCACACATAGAAGAAAGGTTGGGCTCAATCTAACAAATGCAATACCATTGTACACAACAAGCTACCGTGCCATAGCATGGCAGGATACTTAATACTACCCCACTTAACACACAAAAGACAAACCACCGTGCATGAGTCCAACCAAAACGGACAGACCCCAAACATGCATGCACAGGGAGTGAGACACTGAGCTGGTCGAATAGACAGTTCATAGTAATGCAGTTTGGGGAGGGGGTGGTAGGTGTGTGTGGAGAGAGTGGACGGTGTGTGTAGAGGGGTGGTGGGTGTGTTGTGAGGGGGTGGAGGTTGTGTGGGATGGGGTGGTGGGTGTTTGGGAAGAGGGTCATGGGGGTGCTGGGCGGGGTGGTGGATGTGTGTGGAGGGGGTGGAGATTGTGTGGGGAGGGGTGGTGGGTTTGTGGGGAGGAGGTGTTTGGGGTGGGAGTGGAGGATTGTGGGGAGGGGGTGAAGGATGTGTGGGGAAGGGGTGGTTGGTGTGTGGGGAGGGTGAGGCAGGCAGGGTGTTTGAATTGTAGTATGGAGTAATGGTTAATACATTCAATGTTTTGCTTGCAACAATGAGTGGACAGTCATTATTTAAGTGTGTCAATTTTATTGAGTGAGCACATTATTTACAGTGTCATATCATGGATAGTGCACAGTGAGATGTCCTCATAAGTAGTTGTCTATGATTTCCTGTCGAACAATACACCTGTCCTGGCATCCATGTGCATGTGCCTATGCTTGGCTGGTGCTGTTCATCAGCATCATCACCGTCATCATCTCCACCCTCAGGTTGTGGCATGTCGAGGTCTGGAGGCAGGGGTATGTTTCTCCATATGCAGATATTATGCTACATTGCACAGGCCAGGACTATCTGCCCCACATTCTCTGGACTGTACATAAGCCCCCCCGACCGGTGTAGGCACCTGAAACGTGCCCTTAGACGTCCAAATGTCTGCTCAATAGTTGCCCTTGTTCGCACATAGCCACAGTTGTATGCCACATCCTCCGGCGACTGTGGATCCCTCAGCAGGGTCATGAGCCAGTGCAGCAGTGGATATCCAGAATTACCTCAAGGGGGGCGGACCCAAGGTGAGCCATGGCATGCATGTGGCTGGACTGACATCGTAATGGCATGTTGTTAGAAACTCTCATAACCCATAACACATTTATCCAGTACTATAGTACGTATGTCAGTCATGCACTGATAGGCACCCTGTGATGGCAATTGTGAATCATCTGCACCGGGATGTGTTGTAATCCATGGGGTGGAATGATGTGAGTGGGAATGCAATAGCCACCAAATGTCCCAGCATGCATATCCTATGGTGTGACATGCTAATCACATGGCACCACCCATACAGTGTCTGCACACACCACAGGATACCCCCCCTGTGATCTGTGTTTGCATGCACCTTGCTATGTCATACCTTCATTGGCCTGGGAGGGATGGTGTATTGCAGGTGTGTTGGGAATGGCAGTTTTGCATTCTGGTACCTGTAGTGTGTTGCTGGTTGGATTATTCAGTGTAAATGTCTGTACTTGCCACTGTCTGACACAGCAACATTCTGGTGTTAAACCTGTGCTTAGTGGACTTGATTTTGGACATGCACTGGTTGTACCCTCTGATGCTTGGTGGTTTTGACACATGCATTAGTGTCACACCCCTCCCAGGGCATGTGCACTATGAAGCAACGTGTGTGTACTTTTCCATGTACTCACCCAACATCCAGGTCCTTTGTCCGCTGTACCATGCCATGTATGCTGCCAGGGTGCTGTTCCGCAGAACCATGGAGTCGTGCGGTGACCCTGGGAACCGTGCGCAGCAGTGCAGTCGACATCACTGCATCTGTACGTTGAAGGAATGGTACTGTTTGCGGTTCCTGTACACCTCCTCTGTGGCGTGTGAGAGCACCAGCTCCACATGTGTGCAGTCCAATGCCCGAGCACCTTTGGCATGCCTGCAAGCACATAAAAGCGGCCCTTTGTGTCATTCACCTGTGCCAGGGTGGTTGGGAGGGCAATGCACTGGTCTACATAGTGCAGAAGGGCCTACAGTACCTGCACCAGCAGTCTGGAGAAGGCGAGTTGCTATATGCCATGAATCTGGCCCATAGAGTACTGGACGAAGGTGCTGGAATGTGCCAGTGGCTAGGAAGGGCAGGACCGGCAACAGCTTCAGCAGTGGTGGTATGGCTGTCCAGATGTCGATACTGATAAGTAGTTCTTGCATGGTCTCCCTGTTTAGCCGTACAGGGTATGTATCTGCCCATCTGGCCCATCGGTCAAGGCCCAAGGTGTGGCCCTTGTGCAGGGTATGACTGCTTGCCTCCACCTTACCACTTGCATCCCAGCCATCCTCCTCCTGCTCCACATCTCCCTGGTCTCCTTCCACCATTGGTGCTTCTCCAGCTCATTCAGCTGCACTGCAGCCTGCAGCACCTCCATTTCCATTGCTACCACTGAGAGAGGCAGCATGGTTGTGTTGGTGGAGTGTTCTGGGTGTGGCCATTTTCTAGTGTCCCTGGTTGTATTGGGTGCACCTGGGGGGAATTGGTGCACCTGTGGCCTATTTGGGCTTACCCGGGGCCATTTACCACCTGGTCTGCGATGCCAGTGTTTCCAGCATGTTTTTTACCGATGCTATCGCCATTTTTATGCCGGTGGAACCGGTAATGCCATGGTTGTAATAAGCCAATGGCTGTGTGCTGCCGGTGATTCCGGCATATGTATAGGAGGTTGCTGGTAATTCTGTTGTCTGTGCCAATGGCGCCTGTGGCACAGGATTCGAATCTATCAATGCCGGTGTAACCGGCATTCAGTCTCGTAATTGTGAGGACCTGTAATAGTGCCTGTACACAGTGCTACCAGTACTTTATCACCAGACCAGCTAACTTGTAATGAGGGCCATTGTGTTATAATTGTATGCTGTTGTTGTTTTTGTCAATTCTGTGTAAATCCTCCGGGGGGAAATATGTTGTGTAAAAAGTACTGAACCTCTTTTCTTTCTACTTGCAAGATTATTAACTTCCTTCAATTCAAGCTGGGATGCAAGAGGGGAGTCTGGAAAAAAGGATGAAAGGGGGTGCTGTGCTGCACCCCCCAATGCTAAGACGGAAGGGGGGCAGGAGTGCCCGCTCCCTAATGAAGGAAATTGAGCCAGATGGGCTTCAACCGAAATAAAAATATGAGAAGAAAAAAAAGGGGGGGCTTCAGATGAAAACCTCTCTCTGCCCTGCTCTTCCCCACAAAAGAATCATGGAAGAACAGCAGGGGGAAATTGAAGTCTAATCAAAGGCCCCAAACCAACAGAACTGAATTGCCCACTGGCGAAATGACCTGCCAGCATTCAGAAACCTGCACGCTGAAAAGGGGCCTATTTAGGAAGACTATGTGGGTGTCTTTCTGCAGTTGAAATCAAGAGAAAGCTGAAACAAAAATGTAATACAATGGCAGATTGGAAAAGCACATCAAATTGCTGCCTGAGAAATAAATGCAGGATTTTCACTGAAACTGCCAAACATCATAAGGTGGTGCACTGTGACAATTCAGACTCACTTTTGAGAAAAAAAACGAACAGCAGATAATTAAAAGTGTATTTTATTAAGAAACAGCCCTGCACATTAAGCACAAACGCAAAGTGAACCCTGATCATTAAAACACACTGGGCCTCATTACGTCCCTGGCGGTACGGGATAAACGGGGCCGTAAAAGGTGCCAGCGCCGTTTACCCGGTATCACCTCATTACGAGGTCCCCTTGCGGGACCCAGGAAGTAAGGCCTGGTAAAACCAGGCGTGCTTACCGGGTCCCGCAAGGGGAAGAGGGAGAAACAACAGGCCAACTCGTAATGGCCCGTTGTTTGCTCCCTCTCCCATTCCCATTCAACCCTGTGGGGGCTGAAATGGGAATGGGGAAGGACTGGGTCCGGGTCCTTGGAGGGAGGAATTACCGGGCCTTCCGAACTCGGAAAGGCCCGGTAATTCCTCATTCTGTGGACCCGGACGCGATTTCGGCCAATAGCGGCATGGCTACCGCCGAGGTTGTAATGAGGCCCACTGTATGTCAAACAATAAAGGCTGATGTTAGAAAATGCAATATATGAGTTCCTTTCAGCAAAGGATAAATGGCAGGTCTCTGGGCAAAATTCACAAAGGACTCCACCACTGAAAGTCTGGCTTGCATCCCCACTATTTACAACTGCAATAAAATGTGGCCTGCCCGGAGGGTGTCGAAATCTAGGTTTCCCTAGATCTGCTGACTGTGAGGGCAGTTCTGTGCAGGCCAAACATTTTGGCCAGTGCATTACTGGAATGTGGGGAGGGGGATATTTCTGTTGGTTGGTGCATCCGAGGTGCCTATGTTATGCATACTATACTTCAAACAACAAAGAGACTAATACTAAAAGAACTCTGGTCACAGGCTGACCCATAGTGGCAAAGGGACTGGAGACCAGAAAGCTACAATTTGCATAACATGAAGATTTGCTATTAATTTAAAAGGACTATTATCATTTAGGCATTTTTCTCAGAAACCATAGGTTGTTCTGCCATCAAGTTCATGCAATTTTTTTCCATGTGGTTTTGGTAAAATAAAATTCATCCACTTGCGACTTAGGGAATTGTAAAGGCCAACTAAAATGTGTTCCTGGCTGCGCTGAACATGTCCTGAATTCAAGAATTGGCATGCTGTTGGAGGGTAAAATTAGTGATGTGGGGAGTACATTACTTATACCTAACTATTATGCTTTTTGTAAAAATGGCAGAAAATTGCCAAAAGCTATATATATATATATAATGGCAGCTATAAGTAAATCACACCATTTTTGACACATAACTAAACTAGATTTTTGCCAAAGTTGACATGAAAAACAAGAGGGGATTGCAAATTGCAATTCCCATATGTCTGCTCCAGACTCCTAAACCAATCCTTAGAGAGAGGCTGGACCTGGAGGCAGAGAGAAGAATAACTGTCCAATCCTGGTTGCGAGAATTCTTGCAGGGCATCACTCAGTATTGAAATCTTCATGGAGTCATCACTGGTATATAAAGTGGATGCACTATGAGGCAGGGAGAGAGCTGCTGAAAATGACCATCTGACAGCCACAAGGAAACACCAGAGGAGATTGCTGAGATTGTATCTGGGTGGAGCTCTTTATTGCTGAGGAGGCCTACAAGCTAACTGGGTCCCATGCTGAAGAGCCAGGGACCATCCTTGGGAGTGGAGTGACCAGAATACTGCCCTGTTCTCCAAAAGAGTCCTGAAATGCAGCTGGCTTTCCTGAACTTTAAATAGAGGATTTCAATCTGAGTAGAAATGGGCAAATTGAAACCAAAGGTGGGGGAAACTTCTTGCTTTAAATCATTTCCCCTCATAGTGGGTGGGGGTGGGCAAAACTGTGTAGATCATTAGCCTATTTAAATAAACATATTGGACCTCATTACGGGTTTGGTGGTAGCCATGCCCTTAATAAGGGCATGGCTGCCTTCAAAACCGTGTCTTTGTCCGGGTTCCCTGAATGGGGAATTAGCGGGCCATTCCGAGTTTGGAGGGCCTGGTAATTCCTCCCTCAGGGAACCCGGGCCCGGACCTCCGCCATTCCCATTTGAGCCCCCATAGGGCTCAATGGGAATGGGAGCGGGAGCTACGACCGCCCCGTTGTTAGATCCCTGGTCCCCTCGCGGGACCCGGTAAGGACGCCTGGTTCTACGAGGGTCCTGCGAGGGAACCTCGTAATCTTGCGGAATGGCTTTAATGGGTCTGCCTCCATTAGCGGCACCCGTTAACCCATTTCGCAAAGGTTATAATGAGGCCCATTAATTTAATGAATTCCCCTTGGCAGAACATCACAGGGTGATTTTTGTTAAAATATTAAATTAACAAAGCTCATTCCCTGTCTGCACTTAAAACTACAGAGTCTGATTTAATTGGATATTCCTATGGGTCCAGCTTCCCCGACACAGGCTTGGAGCAGAGAGGGGCTAAAAATCCCGAAATTCCCAAATCATCCCAATAATTTACTGTCCAACTTTGCCTAGCACAGGCCTTTAAGTGGAGGGGTTCTGAAAACCGAATCATCAAAAAAAGTCTGTCCAGCTTCCCCAACACAGGCCTTTAAGTGGAGGGGGTGTCTGAAATTCAAAATGCTCAAATCATCCACATTTTTACTGTCCAACCTCCCCACCTCAGACCTTTCAGTGAGGAGGGGTGGGGGGGTTTGAAAACAGAGACCACTAAATCTCCCTGTGTTTATTTTATCCCAGAAGTGTGGGTGAAATCATTATTGCCATATGCATTTGTACCAATCTATAAAAAGAAACTTTTAGCCTTTTAAGTGCGCAGGAGAATCAAAATTGCACAGCACTACATATTTAAGTTGCTTTTGTTCATTTGCCAGTTTGATTATTTCTTAAATGGAAATCTGTATAAAGTAAAGTATTGTGATTTGTGTTTTCCCAACCAACTTGTGTGATTTATTTGTGTACCAAGAAGTTTAATTGTGAGCAACAAAAAAGGTGGCGTGTGTCATTTTAGTGTGATCTCTATTAACTACCTTACAAATAAATTCGAACATAGTTCCTATACCCCATCCTGGTGCTTGGCTCACTGTGTGCACAGGGCGGGGCGAGGGGAATATTTGTGTGACTCTTTATGAGTCTTCAGTGATGCCAACGCTAAATAAACCTAAGCGAGTATTGCAGGGCTCCTTGATTGGGGGTGGCAAGGAACTCCCCAGGTTAAGGGTGGTCTCAATAAAACGCGACACAGGGCAGGCTTCTCTCACACGCAGAATAGGCACTGCTCAGGGAGAAGAAATGCATTCTTCCCACACGCATAGAACAGGCACTGCTCAAGGAAAGGCAGCACATGCTTCCCAAGCAGACAGAACAGGCACAGCTCAATGAGAATTGGTGTAAGTTTCCCTCACAGAGAAGCCTTGTACTGTTCAGGGGGAAGCAGTGAAACCTTTCCTCACACCCTCACACACAGAACAGGCACTGCCCCAGGAGAAGTAATGTGTGTTTTCCTCACACACAGAACAGGCACTTTTCAGGTAAAAGCAGTGCTTGGTTCCCCCACAGACAGAACAGGCACAGCTCAGGTAGATGCAGTGCAGGCGTCCCTCACAGAGACCACAGGCACATTTCAGATAAAAACAGTGCATGCTTCCCACACAGACAGAATAGGAACAGCTCAGGTAGATGCCGTGCAAACTTCCTTGACACACAGAAGAGTCAGTTCCCAAGGAGAAGTGATGTATGCTTTCCTCAAACAGAGAACATGAACTGCTTAAGGGCAAGACATTCATCCTTCCCTCACACACAGAACAGGCACTGCTCAGGGAAAAGCAGTGCAAGCTTCCTTCACACACCGCCCAGGAAGAACCAGTGCATGCTGCCCCCACAGACAGAACAGGTCAGCTCAGGGAGGTGCAGTGCAAGCTTCCCTCACAGACAGAACAGGCACTGCTCAGGGAGGTGCAGTGCAAGCTTCCTTCACACACAGAAGAGTCACCGCCCAGGAAGAACCAGTGCATGCTGCCCCCACAGACAGAACAGGTCAGCTCAGGGAGGTGCAGTGCAAGCTTCCCCCACAGACAGAACAGGCACAGTTCAGGGAGGTGCAGTGCAAGCTTCCCTCACAGACAGAACAGGCACAGTTCAGGGAGGTGCAGTGCAAGCTTCCCTCACAGACAGAACAGGCACAGCTCAGGGAGGTGCAGTGCAAGCTTCCTTCACAGAGAGAACAGGCACTGCTCAGGGAGGTGCAGTGCAAGCTTCCCTCACACACAGAAGAGGCACTGTCCAGGGAGAAGTAATGCGTGATTCCCTCACACATAGAACAGGCACTGCTCAGGGAGAGGAAATGCATACTTATCTCACACACATTAGAGGCTCTTTTCAGGGGAAAGTAGTGCATGCTTCCCCCACAGACAGAACAGGCACAGCTCAGGTAGATGCAGTGCAAGCTTCCCTCAGAGAGAGAACAGGCACTGCCCAAAGGAGAAGAAATGCATGCCACCCTCACAGACAGAAGCAATGCATGCTTCAAGATTCCCTCATCCGGAGAGCATGCACTGCCCACAGAGAAGAAATCCATGTTTCCCTCACAGACAGTAATGCATCGTGAAGTAAGACGCACACAACAAAGTCATTATTCTAAAATAAAGCTTTTATTTCTCAAAGGTCAGGATGGAGTAAGGCCCAACTTGCCCTGTACTAAGGTGGGATTTCCCTACAAAAAGAAACTAAGAATAGTCGTGTGTCATAAAGTACAACTCAAAAGTCTGTCTGTGTCCAAAACCTATACCTGCCATCACAACTAAATCTATACAATGCATAGGGATGTCAGCAACCAAATAAAACAGTGTTCACAGTAAAGTTCTGAGCTTCTTCCAGCTCCTGGCTTGCTTTCAGCATCATCTTCCTCAAGTTCAACACAGTTCCAAACAACCTCGGGGTTCCTTTCCCCCAAGTTCAACACAGTTCCGCAAAAAAGGCTTCGGAGCTCCCTTCCCAAAGTTCAACACAGTTCCAAACAACCTCGGGGTTCCTTTCCCCCAAGCTCAACACAGTTCCAAACAGCCTTGGGATTTCCTTCCCTAAGTTTAATACATTTACATACAGCCTTGGGTTTCCCTTCCCCAAGCTTAACATAGTTCACAGTTAATTCACCTTTGTCAACTTGCTGTATGAGTTGCAACCTTTTAGGCTTTCCAACCATTCTCTTGGATTTTTCTTTTCTTTAGTCAGTTTAACACTGGTGAGGCAAAAAACGTCAATCTCTTTATTTTCCTTTGCTCACTTCAAGCAGGGGTTACTCGGTCTCTCATTGGACTGCTTTGCCATGGTATCCAGTGATTGCATCGAATATAAACCATTGAATGCCAAAAAAAACACGGGTTAGGGGGGACCCTCCCATTAAATAAATCTTTCTTTAAAAAATGCAGTCAATGCTTTTTTTTCTTTGCTTTTATTTTAGATGCTTAGGCATTCGATGCTTTGGCATTTGATTCTGTCACTATAAACCCTTTGACACCAGATGTTTCCACTCTGCCGCTGTGACATTAGTCAATCTGTACTCCTCTTTCTTCTTGGCATTCGCATGACTCTGCAAACACGTTCCTTTCATACAATTCACTTTGCAGTGTTTATTCCTTATCACCACCTCGCTTTCACTCTAACCAATGGTGCTTCTTATTTGCCTTTCACCTGCTTCACCAACTCTCGTTACTGGTTCTCACTTGACTTTTCGCCATGCTTTTTCCTTATTTTCATTCCGTTCGTAAATACACATCACTTTCTCTCCACTCATGCAGCATTTTCATGTATTGTACACAGCTTTTCTTTCGTTCGGTATTCAATATTTGTTAAGTACTTGGAAACTTGCTCGGTACTCAATAATGTCCATCTGGTCTCCAGACCTGTTCATTATATGCATTCACCTGTTTGGCAACTTCCTTGGCCCATATGGAGCCCTCGGAGCACCCCGGCATGAGTGTTCTCTCCCTGAAACTCACCGGTTTCACCGAGCCACGCTCACCTTTTCCAGACTTTTTCTTGCTGCCTCCTGCACCGTAGTGGAGATTTCTGTGTCCCTCAGATCCAGCTGGGGGCATGCGGCTCTGGGCTCTGTAGGGCTCTTGACTCTCTTGCAGCTCGCTCCAGCCTTAGCGTTCTTCCCGCTCTCCTGCAGCCGTTGGCATCCTTTTCAGTGGCCCCTCCTCTCCAGTCTGCTCCACATCGCCTTGGCTTCTCTGGCCGTTCTCCTTCTCCATGTGGGTCAATATTTTCTATATGCACCTGTAGCCTCCCAAGGAGTTGCAGGTGCAAGTTGTTTGCCCGACTACAATGACCTCTATCACTGCCTGACCTTTAAAATGGTGTTCTTCAGTCCTCTTCCTCGTCCCAGTACCAGCGTGGTGTGCACAGATGGAAGTGTGCATTGCTTCTAGTCACCTCACCCTCGTCCCAGTCTTAAAGGGACCTAATTGGGATACAGTTGGAGTGTGCGTCAGAGGGGAAGATTGGTAATTACCTGAAGGTTGGGAAAGGGTACGATGTATTTTGACAACTTCTGGATTTAATCAGAGGAGGTAATTGTGGTCTAGTCTTCCCACATAAAGAGGTGTTCTTCTTGTTCCCTCTATAGGGATGATTGACCTGAGGGCCATTTTACAAGGAAGAAAGGGACAGGGTTTGACAATATCCTATAAAGTCTTCACGGACAGAAGGTTTATTGTGGAATGGAAATGGGGGATACCGTGTCTCACCAAAAGACACCCTCCTTGCATTCCTGCAGGTTTCCTCCACCCAGGTGATCCTCCCTTGCTTCTCCACCCCCAGGGTCAGAATCCAAAAGCGATGACCTGAGCAGAGGATTCTGGGGAGAAAGAAGTGAGAATGCCTTCAGGTTTCTCACAACGCTTACTTCACACAGAACACAGGTACCGCTTAGGGAGAAGAAATGCATACTTAACAGACACTGCTCAGGTAAAAGCAGGGCATCCTTCCCCCACAGGCAGAACAGGCACTTCTCAGGTAGATGAAGTGCATGCCTCCCACACAGAGAGAACAGACACTGTCCAGGGAAAAATAATGCATGCTTTCCTCACCCACAGAACAGGCACTGCTCAGGTAAAATCAGTTCATGCCTACCCCACAGACAGAAACAGGCACAGCTCAGGTAAATGCTATGCAAACGTTTCTCACACACAGCTCTGGGATAAGCAGTGCAAGCTTCCCTCACACACAGGCCATGTTGTTCTCAAAGACAAGCAGTGCAAGCTTCCTTCACACATGGAACAGGCACTGCTCAGTGAAATGCAGTGCACTCTTCCCTCACACACAGTACAGGCACAGCTCAGGTAAAAGCAGTTCATTCTTCGCCCACAGACAGAACAGGCACTGCTCGGGTAAATGCAGTGCAAGCTTCCCTCACACACAGAACTGGGGCAGCTCTGGGATAAGCAGTGCAAGCTTCTGTGATGAATCCTGCATCACTAAAACCCAGCCTAAAGTTTCCTCCCATCTGTGTGTCGGAAGCGTCAGATGCGACTGCGACGTTTGGTTTGTTATGGAAACAGTGCGAATTGACACGACCTCTAGGTCTTTTCCTCTACTCTCTATCAGGGCTTGCGGATCCCAGGCCGCCAAGACAAGTGAAGGGAACAACTTGCAACGCATACTGGAGGGCAAGGAGCTGAGCCCGACATACGACCTGGTGAGTCGAGAGGTTCAAGAGAGCCTCGCGGGGGGCTTGAGTTGAATTGGCGGCGCATCTCCACATGCTGTGAGCAGCCTGTAGCCAACAGCTCTATAGCGCTGGTTCTAGCGTTGGCTCACTAGCTGCGGGTGGGCCCACTGCGCAGTGTGGTATTCCTGCAGGTTTCCACAGTGAGCCCCAACAAATGGTAATATTGCTGCAATTCTTGGGTCGCTGCCACAGCCCCCTTTCTGTCGACGTCAATGACCCAAGAGTGAGTTGATACCGAAATCCTAAGGAGTGCCGCCAGTACCATGTGGGCTATGCTTGAGCTGTAATAAATACTGTGACTCCCCACTATCGCGAGGAACAATGCTATTTCCTATTGCAGAGCGCTGCCTCCTAAATCCCTTTGCCTAGCCTGGGGACGTGCGAGTGTCCCGCATAGACTCTGGCCACTCGACAGTCAGCTGGCTGTGACTGAGTAGACATGGACGAAGGCCCTGATGGAGCCAGACCCCCAACTTAAAATGAGAAAACTGACAAAGTGGGAAGCTGGCAATGCAAAGGAGACTTCGGACCAGACCAGAAGCCTCCGAAGGGCACACCCCTCGCAAGACATCCACAGCATAGCTGTAGAGGTGAATGTGGACTTTGAGACAGATGGTTTTTGTAATCAAGGGGAGTACCACCAACGCTCATGTCCTCCCCCACCTCTACCTTACCCTCCGACACTAGCAACTATGTCGGACACTGCAGTTAATCTGGAGGTGGCACTGGAGGCTCTTCCAGTAGCGCCAAGAGCGGTCTTAAACTCGAATTCAAACAGCGATGCTTCCAGCCACACTACAGGCTTTTCTTTTTACTCCAACGAGTGTGCACGGAATAACGAAGGCCCTCCTGATGACCCTCCTCATCACCTTTGCCAACTGGCCTACCAAGGCAGAATCCAAGGCTGACGGGCCATCAAAGCGGATCTGAAAACATCTGCATACAGTGGGAAACACCATGCATATCCACAACCAACTATGATCGAACGCAAGCTCCACCCTGTACTGAGGACTTAGGGCTTGCGACAGACCAGACTCAACGAAACGCAGAACCTAGTGGCCTCAGGGGTGACAGCAGCTTAATACAAGAAAATGGCAAAAGCGTCCGGCGAGCAAAATCGGCCGCCGGCTTAAAGGTGCCCTCTATGCCTCCAGTACAAGAAGAGGCACTGACACAGATGGCCAGAAAAGCTACGGTCTTGCCTTTCAAACGTGATTCCCTCTTAGAGATAGGCTCCTTCTCCGACTTACATAAAACAATGGACCCTTCTGCTGTGCCTGTTAGCAAGAACATGATCAGTTTACTAGCGGACAACATGAACAGACAGGTTCAGCTCAAATGGAAGTGGAAAGGAAGGCTGTCACAGAGCTTGGGATTGGGAAACTGGGTAGTTCCCAAAAAAGTTCCCAAAAAAACAGCGGTACCACCAGTTTCGACTCAAGCCTGCTCTGAAATAATAACTTTTCATGAAACCACCACCAGGGAACTGATGGCTGGCTAACTCTTGGAAGGCTTGGTGGTCTTTGATGCCTGGACCCCGACCTCGACTGGTGCTTTCCAAACAAATGCGCAGATGGAAACATGTGCGCTTGCCCAATACAGACCTCGCCTAAGCTCAAACCACTCACTGAGAGAGGAATGAGCATCTGAAGGTTTGGCGTGCCCACCTAAAACCTATGAACTAACTTCCCTGATTGACTGCCCTGACACTCGCCCTCCCTCTGAGGTACAACCCCCCCTTCATTTGTAAACTGCGACTCATGCCAGGACATTGACATTCTGAGTGAAAAGATCAAATCACTTACAGCATCCATCAACTTGACTAAGTGTCCTAAGCCTGGTTTCAAGGCAGCAAACCTGAGGGATGCATCAGAGGTGGAAGCAACACACCAAGGGAACTCTCTACCTGAAATCAAGCTTGAAACAAGATCTGAAGCTTCCCCAAGCTTCAACGTGGTCAAGTTCCAAACACCAGCAAAGAAATATAACACAGTTCCTTTTGAAGATCCTCAGGGTTCCCTTCCCCAAGCGTCAATCCTATCAACGCTACAAAGAGGTGGAAGCAGCACACCAAGGGAACTCTCTACCTGAAACCAAGCTTGAAACAAGATCTGAAGCTTCCCCAAGCTTCAACGTGGTCAAGTTCCAAACACCACCAAAGAAATATAACACAGTTCCTTTTGAAGATCCTCAGGGTTCCCTTCCCCAAGCGTCAATCCTATCAACGCTACAAAGAGGTGGAAGCAGCACACCAAGGGAACTCTCTACCTGAAATCAAGCTTGAAACAAGATCTGAAGCTTCCCCAAGCTTCAACGTGGTCAAGTTCCAAACACCACCAAAGAAATATAACACAGTTCCCTTTGAAGATCCTCAGGGTTCCCTTCCCCAAGCTTCAATCCTATCAACGCTACAAAACAGTAAATCTCCAACATGGTTAGGCCTCTCAGGGTTCGCTTCCCCGAGATCAGGCCCCTTTCAGTTTCCAACACAAAATTAGTTTTGTCAGGATGCACTCTGCTTTCTTCGTTAGGCCTCTCAGGGTTCCCTTCCCCAAACATAGGCCCCTTTTCAGTTTCAAATAAAGTTCAACTTGTCAGGATGTACCTATTCATGAGGGGATCCCTCCCCCTTCGTTTGAGTCACCCACTGCCCGTGGTACTTTTTTATCCTGTCTGCGTACAAGGGGAGGTGCGTGCAAATGTGTGACAGTGGGGTATCCATCCCCATCTTTCACTGGATTCTCCTTCAGCCCCTCTCCCTTTCTCGAGCCAAATTTTAATGCCAAACTTTAACCAACACCCTTCTAGTTTCTTATACTTTCTAAAACATAACTAATACATTTTCAAAATCAACACATGAACCATGACATAACCTGTTGAACAGTTCAAAGAACAAACAGATAACGAGACTAATGACACGGGACAGAAACATAAACCTCAATATATCCCTTAACAACTCCTTCCCCTTTTTTCTGGAACACAACCTTCTCTTCACTCACTCACCATTCACATCACCTCTGCCCCCACTGGGCCTACCTCCACAGGTTTTAGAAAAGATTACACTACTAAGCTGAGCCACGTCTTATATGAGGCTCCTACTTTTTTCCTTTTCCTCTCTTATTCCCAGCACTGGTCGGGGCAGTGCTCTGCAGCACCGCCTTTTAACCCTTCGTGAAGCTACGTTCCTGTTTCTCCTTTATCTTAAAAAAAACCTAATGGCCTAAAACCTCCTTTATATAAAAAAAAACCTAATGGCCAGGAAAAAGACAGAACGCTCAGTTTCTCCGCAATCACTCTATTCGTTCATACCCAACCCTTTACGTTTCCCTTTAATCAATCTGCTCCAACCTTCCCACTTCCCCTTTTTGATTTCCCTTACAATCAATACTCATGTGCCCATGTTCTTCCAAGAGCCCTCGTTAGCGGTCTATCCACATGGCCGGTGCCTCCCCTTTGTGGCCCCATCTGGCTGCCGCAAGCAGTTGGGTATTCGCAAAGCTGGGACCCACATAACTTTCTCTTCTGCGTACGCATTTTGTTTGGGGACTGGTCAGCCGTAGGTGGGGGGCGGTCCTTTCAGGGAAGCCCTGGATCTCGTCGTAAATACAGGGATATCTCGAGAAATATCATGTAAGACGGATCACAGCATGAAGGCTCCCAACACGTATTATTCCACAGACCAAATAATGGACAGACCCCGCTGGGGAATGAGACCAGAAGATGGATTGTAAGTAAAGCAAAATTAATATATGGTAAGTTGTGCATGCAGAGAACTCTGCTGTCCTGAGAGCGCTCTGCCAAACAATATACGGGCAGCACATTATAAGTAGAAAACACGTCATTAGTGATGAACGGATATAGGTACACATCTCTGCAATACAGTTGGAGAAACAGACTGATACAGTATATTTCTATATGGGGTGATTGTGTTGGATTGGCTGTTAATGGGGTGTCTGTCTGGTGGCACGTGGGTCAGCTGGGCTCATCTTTGTGGTGTAGGTCAGGTTGACGGAGCGTTGTGTCCCTGACTATCTATACTATGACAACAGGA
The DNA here is from genome assembly GCF_040938575.1 of Ambystoma mexicanum. Lineage (NCBI taxonomy): Eukaryota > Metazoa > Chordata > Amphibia > Caudata > Ambystomatidae > Ambystoma > Ambystoma mexicanum. The sequence continues at coordinate 1,204,246,975 of NC_090926.1, read as the reverse complement.
ACTGACATGAGACAAATAGCAACCATAAAGGTTTGGCATCAATGGGGGTGGTTTCAAAGCCCCCAGGCTGACATACTAACATTCTAACCTCTGTACCCAGGCGTCCATAAAATGCAGTGCCCCCTGAGCCAGCTGCCTGCCCTGTAGGTTTTTGATCTACCTGATGCATCATGATACGAGTGGACATGTGTTTAGGTTTGAGAAGGATATATTGGCACCTAGGATTAGGGATTTTGGTTTTGGTGGGTGTTCCATCTGGTCACTGGGAGGGGTCAGATGTGTATCTGTATGAAAGAGTGGAGAATGCAGGCATGTCTCAGTGGTCTGGGGCCTGCTCCGCTCACACACAGTGCAGTGAGCTCATCTGGTACGAAAGGATACTAAACATTTGCAACAATACATGGCTCGACTTCCGTGAGAACAGGGTTTGTGCGGAGCTGGCAGGGAGGTGGAGGAGGCCTGGGCTGCCTGAGCAAGGCGCTGGTCAAGGGAGAGGCAGTATTAGAGATCATTTTCGTTCCTAGCAAAAAGATGGCGTCTAATGTGTCACAAAATGGCGTCTCTATGCAGTACTAAAGGCTTTGTTATTTGTTTGCTCATTGTTAGTAGTTAGTGTGGACTACGACAAAATAGAAGTGGGGACGTCTCCCCCTTTCAGCATGCACAGGATCCATTTTGTGCGGGAATGGCGAGGGGGGCGGGAAAGACCACCTCTCCTCAACACTCCCATTACATGTTGTGCATCCTAGAAGTTGGATGCTCGAACTCTGTTCATGGTTGACATTCATCTTACAGCATACATTACTGCATCGAGAAATCCTTAGCACTCTAATGCACCTATATGTGGCAATGAGCTGCAAGACACATGTCATTGGACACACTCACAAGCACTGGAAGTGGTCATAGTTATCATTCACTGGCCCTGGTGGCCAGTGGACATGGACAAGTGACAATATCAGTGAGAAGTCGCATTATGGTGTGTTCCAGACTGAATTTGCAGTGGTTGGCCAAAAGATGTTTAAGTGATGTTCATTCCATTTTCAGATTGTCAATTATTCAGTGGTCATGCAATTGCCCACTGGTCATATCCATGTTGCACTCTTCTCACACATAGTTGAGATGCATGTGAGCATGGGTAACCACAAATCTGGCCTTGGCCATATGTTGAAGGGGGTGATGGGGATTTTGGCAATAGAAAGGCCTGCATGCAGGTTTAGTCAGCAGGAGAAAACGTGATACTGCCACATGTGGCAAGTACGTCCCTGCAGCTGTCTACTGTTAGACCTTCCACACTCATACATAGATGTTTGTATGTATGGTCATCTACTCCTCCAATCCGTGGCTTGATGCAGGGCCTAATATGCAGCAACATGATTGCACAGAGCATTGAATGTTAGTCACCTGTGCCTTTCACATTTCAGAATGCCCATGTTCAATGTGTGATGTATGTGTGGCTGGCCCCGTTGTGTTTGTATGCATTAGACTTCACATATGCATGTTCATTCAGGTAGGCAGGCCTCTGAATTGTTGTCTGTCTTTGTGCAGGTGAGGGCGCAGTGGATGAGAAGGAGGAGACAGTAGAGGAGGAGGCGGATGAGGCACAACCATCCACCCGTGCAGTCCGGTGTGCTGTGCCTGGTGAGAATCCACTTGTGTTGCAGGCCATCATCAGCCGGCCTGCCGACTCTTCCGATGATGCTGCCAAATCTGATGTGGAGGGCATACTGAGGGACATGGTGGATAGTAGACCACTGAGTAGTCCGGATTCAATGAAGCTCCTTGAGTTCCTTGAGGCTGCTAAGTCAGAGGAGGAGAGCCAGGATACCCGAGGCCTGGCAGTGGGAAGCCGTGTATCAATGGTGGTTTCAGTGTCTGCAAGATTGCCTCACCTATCATGGAGGTCGATGTCAGTCAGAGGGTTGTAGACCGCCAGTCAATGACAGTGCACTCACTGCGATGGGACCAGGCTTCGGCTTCCCGGCTTGGTAAGCCCCACACACATCTTGGACATGTGCCTGCCGGACACTTGGAGTGGAAGGAGGAGTTGCTGCATGCAAGTGCCTAACAGGGCGAGGGCATGCAGGAGATGGCCAAGGACATCCATCATCTGCAAGAAAATGTCATCTCCTCAAATGTTGCACACACTCAGTGGTCGATGTGGCCGGAAGTGGTTGGGAGTGGAATTCCTCTACTTTAAAAAAAAGTTTTTTGTTTACTTTTAAAATAAAAGTGTATGAAGAAGTCGAAACTTGCACTTCAATGCGCTGCACTGAACATTCCCTTAAACAACAGGTGCATTTGTTTGGGGTTCGGATTGTGCGTGGGGGGGTGGCAAAGGGGTTTGTAGGGAGTGGAGGCCGGTCAGCAGGCAACAAAGTTCCACTACTTCTTTTCGTACACTTCGACCACTACATATAGTGATAGCATCAAATGCAAAAGCATCAAATGCAAAAGCCTTGAAAAAAAATGCATCAGCGAAATTCATTTTTATCTCCATTTTTATAATGGGGGGCCCAACCCCATTATTTTACACCTTAAGAAACCATTTTAATAAAAAAAAGTGCCTACAAATAAAATTCATTTTATTTAGGATTTTGCATTCAATGCTTTTGCATTCGATGCATTGTATTCGATGGAATCACCGGATACCGAGAGAGGACATGCAATAACTGAGGCAGGTGATTAACAATGATGATTCATCTTCAAGACTATCCAGTGGCAGGAGATGGACAACTTGAGGCAAACCCTGCATGTGGAGATGTTGGCATCAAGGCAATCACAAAGTCAAGACACGGGTTCCTTGAAACAATCGCTTCTTGATGAAATATTTGCCACAGGGGACATCCACCGCCAAGAGATGGATTCCTTGAGACAAGCTCTCAACATACAGTTGGAGATGTCAAGGGTCAGCATGCATAATGACTCTTTGGCCACCTGCGACATTCATCATTAGCACATTGCAGCAATTGGGTCACTCATGCACGCATCTCTCTCACAAGTGGCAGTAGCCAATGAGGATACAGCTTTGGCCATGTGTGGTGAGAGTGTACCATCCCGAGATTCACTACAGGATGGGTGTACCAATAGTACCTCACAGCTGATACCTCTGGCCATGTCCCCACACACCCCTATTCTCTTGAACCATCACCACATCTTCATGCACACTGGTGTCCATGAGCCCATGGATTTTTTTTTTACCATCCTCCTCTCTCTTCCCTGGTGGAATGATTATTTTTTCTATTTTCTTTTACACCGTCCAAGAGGGACTTTATTTTATGTTTACCCCTGTCCAAAGTGCACTGTATTATTTGTTCTGTCCTCGTCCAAGGTTTTCGTTAGCCTCGTGTCAGAGTATTGTACTCTCGAGGGCTGTGAGTCAACTGCTTATGCTACTGGGCAAATTTCTGAGTGAGGGACTGAAAATGCGGCCTTGCTCAGTGGAGTCAACTGATGGGTCTTGTGGACTGCTACAGCCTCCCACATACAGGTGAACATTCAATTCAACATTGATGTGTACATGTGCAGTCTGTAAGACAGACTCCTGTAGCTGGTCCAAACAAATGTCCAATGTCATTTCATGTTTCTTGACTGATCCAGTGCCCATACTCCTCAAGAAGACCCCGCAGCACCATGTTCCCACCTAAGACGCCATTCCCTCTGCTGGACACGGAACCTCCTAGCACCAATGCGGAGGCCCATTTTAGGTGGAGGTGGTGAGGGATTCACAGCACCACAGCACCACAGCTGCACTAGCAGGTGAAGTTGTGCACTGTCATACATTTTCATGACTGGTGACACATGCATCCCGATAGTGGCATGATGTGGCACACGTAGGGTTTGCATGAATAAATGTGATATGGTGATGATTGGGTGACGGTCACTGTTACTGAAGATGTGAGTTGTCCGACACAATTGTGCGTGTGCATGTCTCCTTGATCAGCTATACATGTGCTTTATGTTACTGTTTACACCTCCATGACTTGCTGCTCGGAGTCAGTCTCCTCGGGATGTTCCTGCGCACATGTTTTTGTTGAAGCCTGATGCAGTAGCTTCTTTCTTGAGTGGCATACATTTGCACCTCTGTCATGTCAGCCTTGCATGCCGTCTCCTGGCATGTGTCAAGTAGCCACTCCATGATCAGGAGTGGGTTGGCCTATAGGGGAGACTGGTAATTTATCGGTAGGCCTCAATTTTGTGATATTTCCACATTTCTCATGGGACAGGGGTTGGGCTTGTTGTAGAAGTGTGATAAAGGGCCACTTTGAGAATTATTTCCAGGCCCTCTTTTGGTTCCCAGTTCACCCCTGTGCATGATTGCATGGGCATGCAAAACACCTTGCTCTCACAATCCACGAAGCTGGATGATCCAGATGACAAGCATGCATGTGGATGATGTGTGAAGTATGCAGTGCATTGCTGGTGAGGTGCGGGTGTCGGAGGCCTAAATGTCTTTCTCGTGTGTCATGTGTAATGTTGCTGATGTGTTCCTATTGATGTGATCAGGGACTGTTGATAGGGAGGGGTGTGTAACCTTGCATTATTTTTTTTAATGTTTGTGTATCCTGTGGATGGCTAGATTGCTTTCTGGGATGTTTTGTATGCATCTTCATAATGGGACAAGGGACATGTTGAGGGTATCAGATGGATGCATGGGGAGGGGGTGGGTGGGCAGCTGTTGATTTTCCCCATTGCATGAACAGGTACATGGCAGTGGTGGTGAGCAGGACCAGCTGCAATGGTGCAGTTCGACCCAGCATCAAGATGGCAGTTAGGTGAGAACTGTGGTTTGCACTTGATGCATGGGACTCAGGGGAACACATGTGATGGAGCCATCATGTCTGGGGCTGGCTTTGCAACATCAGGTATTTTGGGTGTGTGACATGGACAATTTCCTTCCAACTTGACATGAGTGTGAATGTGATTTGTGCACTTTATCTCAAGGATATCAATGAGATTGCAGAGTACTTTAAAGTTATGGGGCATACACAGTTTGGCAATCCTAGAGGCTGGATTAGCCTGATTGCATCTTTGAAGGCCATCAGGGATCTGACTTTACTGTGTGTGGTTGTTATTCATGTGAAGGTAGGTGTGTACTACCTGGTTGTGTGTGTCCTGTCCCTGTGCCTTGCTAAGGGAATGGGTGGTGCCTGTGGATGAGAGAGGAAGACATCCTGCACCTCTACTGCTATGCCACGACCGGTGGCAATGTTATACAGGACACAACATGCCACAAAAAGTTTGCATACTACAAGGAGTGCATATAGCAATATGCCACCTGAGTGATCAAGGGAGCAGAAGCGTGACTTAAGCACTCTGAATGTGTGTTCCACTATGCCTCTAGTGGCTATGTGTGCTTCAGTGTAGTGTGCCTCACCTGGGTGGCTGGATTCTTGATGGGTGCCAACAGGAATGTAAACAGCGGGTAGGCACTGCCCCTGCAATTGAGTACACGGTTATTGATTGCATGAATTGTAATTTCTTGTGTTTTTGTGTGCCATGTGACTGCTTGCGTGTGCGCGATTGTTGATACTCACCCACTAGCCAGCTGTTTTCATAGGTTCCCGATGATAGACCCTGTATGTAGCTATCATGCGTGGATCCTGCGTGGTTGACATTGACATACATGATGTGTCCCTTGGCATCACAGATTACATGTCCATTGATGGAATGCCAATGTTTCCTGTTTTGATAAATGTGTACTGTGTGTAAGGAAGGCATGGTATCAAACAGTGAAGACAGGCATAAGTGATCCCAGTTCAAGGGTGTTTATTGAACTTCAATGGGTTGCTTGAATGTCTATCTAACCCTAAATCTAAGGATGAGACTAAGCTATGACCATCAAAAATAATAACGCAGTCCTAGTGGTGGCTCTGTCAAAATAAAATGGCCTATATTAATAAACCTTTTGCCAATCCTTACTCCCAAAAACAAAATGATGTGGAGCAATGTGTATGCAAAAAGAAAAGTGTTCAGGAAACAATATGTCAGGATAGTAGAGCAGTTGGCTTCCCTTCCCCACATTTTCAGCAAAGGAAAAGGTGGCACGTTTGAGCTTCACACACACTCTGGCTTCTCTGCCACGAGGATGCAGTTCAAAACATAGATATTGTGTTTGTTGTTTGCTCGCTGTTTCCCCCATGTTCTTCCTCATTTTCCTTGTTTAATGAGGATTTGGCATGTTCCACCCCATTTCTAATCTTTGTGCTGGTCCTTCACGCACCTTCCACGCTAAGCGCTTGCGCAGAGGGCTAAGTGGGAAGGACCAGCGCAAATTCCGATCTGTGAATCGGAAATTGGTTTTTAACACAGCGCAAAGTGTACTTTTATGGTGCAAAGTCTCTTTGCGGCATCCTAAATATCTTGTAAATAGGACACGTGATGTCTACAGCACCAAAACATCCTGTGGCGCAGAACGTGCGCTCCAACAAAATCACCTGTTATATTATGCCATCTTTCTTGTTTTCTTACTACTCACTGTGCCCTTGATGAATTCCCTCAATGCAATTGCTCTATTCATGTGATGTAACTGTCGCAGATCAAAAGCATCATGAAAATATATATATATTTATTTATTTACACAAAATCCATCATCTAAAATTAGCAAAGAGCATGCACTAGGTTAGAGGACTGATTCTTTTTATGTGTAGTTCACCCTATTCACAAACGTGACTGTCCATTAAACAGCATGCAATCGATGAGACTTCACTGGGCAATCCTTGGAAAAGTACAGTGACTGTTAACTTCCGGGAAAGCCTCTCTGTAAAAAAGCTATATTACTGCATGAATAGTTTTCCCTGCACTTGTCCACTTGTCCTTCTTCAATGACTTCAGGAACATAACAGAAGTAATGCAAGATTTCCTCACACACAGAATAAGCACTACTCAGGGAAAAGCAGTGCAAGTTTCCTTCACAGACAGAACAGGCACTGCTCAGGGAGAAGTAGTACATTCTTGCCTCACACATAGATATGATATGATATTTTATTTGTATCGCGCTCGAACACAAGTGTTTCAGAGCGTGAAAAGGCAAGGGAGGGGAAACAGGGGAGAACAACAACAACGTTCTTACTAGGCCCAGTGACATTGAGAACGTGCAAGTGCATGGGAAAGGGAAAGGGGAAAAACTGCATGGAAAGGGGGAGAGTGGAATGTGCGGAGCAAAGGAGAACAGAATAAATAATAATACATTTAAAAAATATATAGATAATGGAGGCAATAAACAGTGGTAGTGCAGCCAGCAAGTGGAAAATGCTGTGTTTATGGCAGCAGACTGGGTAAGTCTGATAAGTGCAGAAAAATAAGAAAATGTGGGTGGGGGACTGTATGGGCACAGATATAGGGCCTCATCACGACCTCGGCGGTAACCCTTAAATCCGGCGGTAGCGCTATTACCGCCGGATTTAAGGGTCCGCCGAATCAGGGCTTCGGCGGATTTCAAACCAGCTCTGAGCTGGTGTGAAATCCGCCGAGAATTCGCGCTAATACCGCCGGCGGGAAATCCGCTGGCGGTATGAGCGCGAAATTTCCCCATTGAGCCCAATGGGGAATGGGGCATTCCCGAATGGGCTCAATGGGGAATGGGGACTTCCAAGTCCGCCCAACTCGTGATCCCGCGCTATTAGCGCCGGGGGCTATGGCGGTCGCGCTAATAGCCCCCGCGCTAATAGCGCCACCGCTACCGCCGAGGTCGTGATGAGGCCCAAAGTCCCCAGTGCAAAGGCTGGCCAGGAGGCAGTGCAGGTGGGTGGCAGAATGAGCAGGTACCTGGGCACAGGGGACAGAGAGTGGCCAAGTGCACAGTGCCAAGCGAGAGCAGATTAACAGGGGAGAGGGGAGGTAAGACAGAAGCACAGAGGAAGGTCTTAAGGTGCTTCCGGAGATGGTTCTCCTCAAGTTTTAGAGTGGCAGGGAGGCTGTTCCAGCGGGAGGCCCCAGCCGAAGGCAGAGATCTACCCCAACCTAGTTTCTTTGAAAAAAAACTGACCCTGAGGGAGTTAGAGGTAGAGGAGTGAGGAGTTTGAGATGCAAGGTATTTACAGAGGATTAGCTGAAGGTATTTTGGACCCATGCCCCAGAAAGCCTTGTGGACAATTCAGAGGGTTTTGAATTTAATCCTTGCATTCACTGGGAGCCAATGGAGAGATTTCAGAGCTGGAGAGATACGATCCCAGGGCTTGAGGCCAAGGACAAGTCTTGCATTCCTGTTCTGGATTAGTTGCAGAGGGCGGAGGGTAGAGGCAGGTAGATTTAGAAAGAGGCTGTTACAGTAGTCCAACCTAGAGAGAACCATAGCTTGGGAGACAGTGAGCTTCTGGGGGAAGGAGAGGAAAGGCAGAGTACCTCTGAGTAGGTGTAGTAGGAGGTTTGACTTTTTAGAGACATCCGAGATGTGGGCAGAGATTGAAAGTGTGGAGTCAAAGATTATCCCGAGGTTCTTAGCCTCGCAGGTAGGGGTAGGAGGAGGGCCAAGGGAGGCTGGCCAGAGAGTGAGGGGAAAGGATGGTGAAGGTGTGCCGATGAGGAGGATCTCAGTCTTGCTGGCATTCAGACAAAGATCATTGGCGGCACACCAATCTTAAATGGCAGTTAGGCAATCAGAGATGAGAGAGGGAGAGGAGGTGGCCGAGGGCATCCTGAAAATGGGTTGAGTGTCGTCAGCGTAGCACTGGAAGTTTGAGCAGAAAATGGCAATGCAGTGGCCAAGAGTTGCCAGGTATTGGTTGAAAAGCCAGGGCGAGAGGTTAGACACCTGGGGAACACCACAGGTAGAGAGGAAGATAGATGATAGGAAGGACTCTAGTTGGACCTGGGAGGGTCGATCAGAGAGGTAAGAGGTCAGCCAGGTCAGGGCCTGGTCAGTGATACCCAGGTTATCACAGAGATGGTTGAGCAGGATGGCATGGTTGACCGTGTCGAAGGCAGAAAAGAGATCGAGAAGGATGAGGACAGAAGGAATATTTGAGTCAAGGTTTGAAAGCAGATCTTCACGGATGTTCAGGAGAGTGGTTTCAATGCTTCTGGCCACTCTGAAGCCAGACTGGTGGTCATGAAGACAGCCAACAGAATCGGAATGAAGTTTAAGCTGAGAGATGGCCAACTTTTCCAGGAGATTGCCCAGAAAGGGAGTAATGGAAAATGGGCAATAGTTAGTTGAACAAGAATGATCGGCTGTGGGTTTCTTGAGAAGAGGATGCACAAGGGAGTGCTTCAGAGGGGAGGGGAAGGATCCTGAGGCAAAGGAATGGTTTCAAAAATTGGCAAGGACCAGAGAGAGGGTGTCAATATGGTCCTTAATGGTTTTAGAGAAACAGGACTGAACCTGTTTTGACGAGGCTTTCATAAATCGGACTTGTCTAGCGACCTCATCAGGGGAGAAAAGAGGAAAGGAGGAGAAGGAGGGTGGGGTGGTGGTTAGAGGGGGGTCAGCAAGCACAGACGGAGAGTGAATAGGAGGGGGAGGTGAGGAGAGGGTGGACAGGATGTCCCGGGTTTTAGAGATAAAGTGAGAGGCAAGGGTATTGCAGAGACCCTGGGAAGCAAGAGGAGGGGTAGAGATCGTGGCAGGGTTGGCAAGATCCTTGCAGATTTTAAAGAGTTCAGCCGAGTTGTTAGATGCTGCAGAGACACAGGCTTGAATGTGAGCTCTCTTCTTGTGGAGGACAGAGAGTCGGTATTGCCTTTGGAGCAGGCGACAGGCCAGTTTGTCAGAGGATGAGCAAGAAGCTCTTCATTTCCTCTCAGCCAACCTACACTTACGTTTAAGTGTAGCTAGGTCGGAATCATACCAGGAATTGCACTTGGCTTTGGACTTCAAGCAGTGTAGAGGAGGTCCCAGAAATGGCCTGCCCCCCATCCCCTCATTTCGAGGTACCAGGAGCGTACTCGCCAAGGTATGTGACGTATGAGGAGCAAACGAACCAACAAAGCGCTGCACTGGGGCACTGCCCAGTGTACATCAGAAGATCCATACCTGTTGAAGCGCCCAGAACCAGACAACCCTGGGCAGCACGGTACCCTATCAGACAGCCGTAACAGCCGCTGATACGAAACGAAGAGTACCTACAGACGGTCCATGAACAGACCCAAAGAGCCCTAATGGAAGGCTAGTGGAAATGACACAAGGGCCTGAACAGACTCGTGAATGAACAAAAGCGGCTATCGAAGACAACCACACCAGTGCGAGTAACTACGAAAATAAACGTAATGGACACAGAGAAGAGACAATGTTAAAACGTAAGGAAACATTGCTACGAGACAAGATGGAAGCAACCGACCAGTTAAACGTGTGTAAATAGGCTTGGAACGTAAGAGGCTAAAGAAAATGATACTGCTTGCAATGCTTAGTAGAAGATTAGAGCAGCAAGCGCCAACTATATATCTACCTCAATAAGACACATTATACAAGTGCGACTCCATTTTGTAAAAGTAGAAATGTACCCAGGCTGCCAGAGGCCTGACAGGCCAAGTTTCGTAACCCAGCCAGAGGCAAGAGAAGGAGCGGAATCGAAACCCAACAAAGAGCGGCTCATGCCTAGGAAATCGTGGTCATCCAGAGAAATGGAGAAGAGCGTCAGCTAACAACACTCAAACTTCAGAGCGCACCAGCCTGCCCAATGAAGGTCAATATAAGGGGGGCCCATGCAGGTGACGAGGCCGAAACAGAATTAAATACACTAAAAGCTGGAAACTGAAGCCGATTCATGGTGAACTATCACATGATCAGCCAGGTGCGAAGAGGTACCACCGCCTTATGTCACCCAGAACCCGAGGATGCCATAACTTTTCCTGATAAGAGGCTACAGTTTCGAGGGCATACCCAGCCAACTAATTGACACAAAGCCGAAGATACTGATTGATGGAAGGGAGGCAGGGTGAAACTTGGAACACCAGGCACTGGGTGTCCATTCTGCATGCTGCTTATTAAAAGTGGAAATTTATGTCTACGGGTGTAACCTGCTCAATCACAATGGACCAAGTTATCTGGGGTCCTATATATCGTAGAACCAATGAGACGTCGTACTTGCAGTGATGTCTATCATGTGCGATGTAGAGGGAGGGGTGTAGATGCCCACCCGATAAGAGTTATCCAATCCGCATGCTCTGTTACCATTTACAGATATAGCACCTATACTTAAGTTACCTATCCTAACCAATTATATTGCATTTGCATACCGAGTTTTTTGTAAAATTAGATGTCAATGGTAACGTGTTTTATGCATAAAGGTTGCTGTTCAACTGAAGTTCGAGGAAGTCGGGCGAGACGGGTGGTCGCAACAATGCTGATTCCTAATTCCTTTCCTGTTTGATGTACTTGTCATTAAACGGACTTCCCTTTGCCAAACTAGTCCTCATTATTGAATCGTGTTGGAGTAAGTGAATCCTGCACCCCCATACCTCACGTGGTGCAGCTATCTTGTCTTACAAGTACTAGAGGGTGAGCACCGACCTATTGGCCCGTTGGTGGTCATCTCGCCCTCCTGCACACTTGGTAGCAGAGGATGGTTTTGGCCATCGATTATGGATTATTGATTAATATAGGTATAAAACACCTATAGACCGATGGCACGAAGTAACTCTAGGCCTTCTACAATATCACGAGTCCTTTCGCCATTCCGGCTGAGTAGGCTGAGAAGCTTCCCGTGGACAATGATAGAGTAAGTCCATAAAAATCTGCATTGGGTCTGAAGGAACCCGCCTTTCCAAGCATAACCCTTCTCATTCCCACGGGCAGCCAATCCGACGTAAAACCACAAGAGGCTGAAGAGGAAGGGGCGGCGATCCCGAAGCTCCCGAGAGAAAAAGATGTGATCAGTGAGTAAAACAACAAACTCGTTACTTTGGCAAATGTCTTGTAGGCATCAGAACAAGCAAGGGAAAGGTAACGGAGGGTGGCGGAGAAAAAAAATAAAATAGTCAGAAGTAGTGAAGACTGTATATATATATATAAGGGGTTAATAACTCGAGTATAAGAGAGAAAAACGTAAAGATACCGGTGGGGCACCCGAGAGAAAAACGTAAGGATAACGGGGGGCACCCGAGTGAAAAATGTAAAGATACCGGGGGGGGGCACCCGAGAGAAAAACGTAAAGATACTGGGGGGGGGGGGGTACCCAAGAGAAAAAACGTAAGGTTACCGGGGGGGGGGGGCACCCAAGAGAAAAACGTAAGGATTTGCCTTGTTCCTGTGCTTTAATACAGCAGTCAGAAGAAACGTGAACTCTGAGCCCATATAATAAGGGACAATTAGACTACGATGACGTTTAAAGACGCATTAAAGTAGTTTGTTTAAACTCCATGACGGGGTATTGATTAGAAGGCAGGTATATGTATGACCAGCTAGTGTCCGTCTAGTCTATCAAGTGTCTGTCCTATGTGTTCTGTTGTATGCTGAATTTAAGGGAACTGTATTGTTGATTGTGTGAGATGAAATTTGATTTTATGCGATTCTGTGAAGAAGAGGGAATTGCCAATGAATTGATGGTTTTGAGTTAATTGATAGTATTCATTTTGGCAGGAAAAGTTTGGATTGGAGCTTGTGTATCTGGTGCTCGCTCATACTAGTAGAAGGATAATAAACTGTATAAACATTATTGGTAACAGAAATGAAATGGAGGAGGTCACCCCACTTGCGCATCTATGCAAGCAACTACTAAGCATGCACCTAAATTAAAAAAGTATAGCACAGAGTGGGTTAAGGGTCCGCCCAAAAGATGTTTATGCCTTGGCCACAGAATGGGTCCCTATCAAAAGCCATCTTACAGCACATGATGACTTATCTACATGCCACATATACAGGCAAGAAGCTAGAGAAACGTCTTGCTGTTCTAGAACTATGGAAGATGTTTGAGCAGACAAAGGAGGAAGAGCCTCCTGCAGACTGGATATTAAACGTATGTACGGAGGGGGGGTAAGACGCCTACCGTGCCACCGGCCCCGCCTGAGCCAGCCATCGAGGGTAGTAAGACAGAGGGGTTCTACCCGCTAAGAGAACTAAAGGCAGTGACGGGGTATAGCAACCCTGCATATGAGTCGCCTACGTATAGTAGCAACGACAATAAAGAAAAGGACCAGGAAACTAATATTGCTTCCACAGTCACGAGGGACAAGGAGAGACGCAATGATGAAGGAAAGGATCAGCCACAGAGTTGTGCATCTCTCGTTAGGAAGAGAGAGGGAAGGAAATGAAAGGAAAATGAAGGTAGAACTGATCAGATAACATTCTCAAAAGACGAATGGATGGGAGGGCAGATATTGCTGAAACTAGATGGAAAAGGAAGTGATGATGAAAGGACAAGAGGGAAGGATAGGCAGAAGCGAGAACAACTATATTGCGAAGAGCAAGAGAAACAGCTCGATCGCAAACAGAAGGTAGCCTACGACCAGTGCAGACAGAATAAGCAAAGGTTAGAAGAAGAGAAAAGAGTACGTGAGAAGAAAGTGAAGAGAAGAGAAGATGAGGAAATTAGAAGGGCAAAGGAACATAGAGATGAAAGGATGAGGGAAATAGATAAGGCTAGAGAAGAAGCGAAGAAGCGCAAAGAAATAAATGAGGAAGCAGAACATAAGCACAGACAGAGAGCACGGGATCTGGAATATTTGGAGAGGGAAGTCAAAAAACCCAATCCTGTCGTGGAGTGGGAGGACATAGAAGAATTCTTTCCTGCAAATGACTCTGTACCAGGTACGAGTGGGACACATATTGAGGATGACTTTGACACCAGAAGCATCATGGAAACGATTGATAAGATATACAATGAGGTGGGGCTAGAACAGAGATCCCATGGGGGAAGGGAAGATGAGCGCCTGGAGAGCATTCAGCTATATGACACAGAGGATGTCACCTGAAGTAGTGGGAACAGGGGACTGTCCCTAGACAGATTGGAGATTGGGCAGGACGAAGAAGATGCGAGGAGTTGTGTGAACTGGGAGTATTCAGAATCTGACTCCGGGGGGAAACGGAGGATGAGGCACACGAGGAAGGGAGATGGTGCGGAAAACAGCTCCCAGGGAACCAAGGGGTATGATGGTCAGATGCTAGCGAGTCCACAAGTAGGACACCGAAGTCTGCCGCTCAGTCCGGCCGACATGAAGGAACACCCCACGGTCAAGGGGGGGCGTCAGCACCTGCCTATGCAGATAGATTAAGGGCATTGCCAGGGAGACAGCAAGGCGGAAATGCCACCCCATCTATAGACCGAAGAGCTATGGGGAAAGAAAAGGAAGACTGCGCATTCCAATTCCCGCTGCTAGAAAAGGGGGGAGCAAGTCCGCAATATATTCCATGGCCACACATGGACCGAGAAAACCTAAAAAAACAAGCTTCCATTGCTGACATCGGGAGCCGGGAAATGGATACATCAGTTAGAGAAAATGACGGGGGTGTCAACTTAGCTATAGGGGATATTAAGGGCTTCCTAATCGCCATACTTGGTGAAAGAGCGGACGATGTATGGAAACGGGCAGGCTACCCTCGGGTAACCATAATTGACACCTCCCATGACGGAGCGCCATTTAACAATTGTAGAGCAGCAGTGTGGAAAATGCTGTGAACGCTATATTCAGACACTTCCGATATGGGGGCTATAATGACTCGGAAAATGAAAGAGTCAGATGATCCGTTGATTTATATCCAGAATTTTCAAGACACGTAGGTGCTCGAAACGCATGAGTCATGGACGAAATCTATCCCTATATTCTACCATATATTATGCCAGGGGTTGCCCGAGCCAGTGCAAAAACAGCTCAAGAAATTGGTATGAATAGAAGCTAAACCATGGGCTGAAATACAGTTGACAATTGCACATTACTGTAGATTGTTATAAGAAAAGAATCGGAAAAAGGAAGCAACTCGTAAGGGTGAGGAGGCGAAGCTGGTGCAAAAGAAACTCACAAAGTATGCTCTCGAGGGAGCCATGCTGACAAGCCCAGATGAAACGATCGCACAGCAAGCAACAAACCCATCGCTGAATAATCAGGGTAGCGCAGGATTTTACCCGAGGGGAAGGAGTTTTGGAGGAAGAGGATGGCAGAGTAAACAGGGTGGGTTTCGAGGTAACCAGGGAGGCTTTCAGAATAATCTAGGTGGCTTTCAGAAGGTGCAGATGGGCAGTCCAGCTACGCCAGATGGACAGATGGCCCAACCACCGCCAGTGTGTTGGCTGTGTGGTATGACAGGACATGTGGCGCGCATGTGCGGAAGCCAAGGCATGTGGCAAAATGGCCAAGGAATTGGAACAGGCATGGTGAATCAGCCTGCCATCCCATACCAGGGCAGTGCCCAAAATCACACAGTGCAGCAAGGTGCGCAGCAAGTGGTTCAACCCTCGCACATGGGGAACGTACCGCAGGGACAATCCCAGCAGGCACCTCCACAAATGTTGCACGGCATCAGCTCCGGAGAGGGAGTCAACCCTGGAAATGGTGGAAATCAGCAAGTATACAGTGGGCCGAATCTATATATGAAATAGGACACCTTACGGGGGACTCTGATGTGCTCTATCCTATCAGTGACACCAGACCCTAATAGAGAACCTAAGGTGAATGTCGTCATGGGGGTAAAGAATATTCCTTCTTAGTTGACATATTGACACGGGTGCGACGCGCTCATGCATACGAGAAGGCAAGTTTTCCTTGTTCGGCGATGCGATAGATACACAGAGTTTCACTGGAGCTCACACTAGAGTTCCCTTTACAGACGCACTCCCAGTCTCTGTGGGAGAGCGCAAAATGAATGTACCCTTATTGTATTCACGTCAGACCCCAGTAACCATTCTGGGTCGGGACTTAATGACTAAGTTGAATATGATAATCTTGTTTACCGAGAATGGTATAGTGTGTTCCACTCAAAGAATGCATAATTTGAACGTGTGCAAAATGATCAGAGCATACTCAGGACGCGTAGCCATGAGAGCTATACCGTTAGAGCCAGAAGTCATCGCATATGGTGTTCGGGTGCTCATGGCGGGATTGCCTGGCCTCACTGATAGAACTATGAGGACACCTGATGAGTTTCTATTCAGACCAAGAATACCTATGCATGAAGAAGAGGGACAAGTATTTCCCTTAATGATACAATCTGCCGCAGTGCGAGGGAAAGTGATATTGGTCGAAGGATATGACGACGAAGGCAGACAATGGTGTGCGATCATCGCCATCGAAGAAGGTATCGAGTGACTGATGTCACCGATGACGATTTGTTCGAAGAACACCCTGACCTAGAAGAGACAAGGATAGAAGTGAGTCTCATATTTTGGGTCAAAATTATCAAACGGGAGGTGCCACAGAGAATGATGCTGGCACTGACACATCCAGAATACTTTGAAGATGACATGGCCCCAGTGCCTGTCACAGAATGGGCTACAGGGCCCTATAACGTAGGCCTCCTGAAGGGAGCAGCTGAAGTGAAAATTAAACTAAAACCAGGAGCAATTTTACCAAGAGCACGACAATATTCTATGTCCAGAGAGGCAGATGAAGGAATCGTGAAGACAATTTCCGCCATGATGGAGCAGGGCATCCTAGTGACGTCAGAATCACCTTGCAACACAGTGATTTACCCTGTCAAGAAATCAAAGGGAGGGTCTTGGTGTTTAAGATTTAAGAGCATTAAACGATATAGTTGAAGCCGAATTCCCTCTAGTCCCTAATCCATCCACAATTCTATGCAACATACCCACGGAGGCAAAATATTTCATGGTGATTGACTTGAAAAATGCGTTTTTCTCAATCCTGTTGCAGCGTGACTCACAAGACCTGACATCATTTACTTTCAGACAAATGCGCCTGAAAAGCATGAGCTTGCCACCGGGGTACTGTGAGTCTCCATCCATTTTCAACAGAGTCCTGCAAATGGACCTAAGCAATATTGCAGTAGACAGTGTTGTTTTGCAGTATGTGGATGACCTTCTAATCTGCAGCATCACTGAGGAACAATGTAGGCGTGACTCTGTCCAGCTTCTGACTATCCTGGCTGAGAAAGGATATACAGTTGATAAGGAAAAGTTACAATACTGTCAGCGAGAGGTGCTGTACATAGGCCAGCTAATCTCACACAAAGGGAAAAAGGTAAACCCAGAAAGGGCTGAAACTATCATGAACACGGCTAAACCACTCACGATAAAACAAATGCAAAGCTTCTTAGGTCTGTGCAATTATGTCAGAGCATGGGTCTTCGACTACAGCTCGTATACCAAGCCCTTGCTTCAGGCTTTGAAGAAAGCCCAGGCAACAAAAGGAGAAATTGAATGGACTGAGGCAATGGAGAAGGGGTTTTCAGAATTTAAGGGGGGAATTTGTAAGGCCCCAGTTCTCAGGATTCCTAATTATGCAGAGGAATTCTACCTGTTCTCACATACAGATTGCAATTTTATGACGGCAGTACTCACTCAGCGAACTTCACTGGGGTACAAGCCCCTGGCGTATTACAGCGGGCGTTTGGACCCGGTCGTGAAGGGCCACTTCCCATGCAAACAAAATCTAGCTGCTGCCGCATTCGCCATTGAAAAGGCGCCATCCATTGTGATGGGGTGCTCCACGACATTGTACGTCGAGCACTCGTTATTTGCCATACTAGAGAAGCCAAGGGGCACGCTGACATCTCAGAGAGCATCCGCATATGAAGTAATTATCTCTAACCCATTGATCAAAATTGTTCGATGTAAAACAGTAAACCCAGCTACATGCATAGGTGAGCCAGTCACAGAGGGAGAACCTATACATGACTTTGCGAATTATGAGGAATTCTATGATGCAATCCCCAGGGTAAAGGAAAATGCCCTGGCAGGTGGCGAAATCGTGTTCATTGACGGTTCTTCGAGAATCATTCAAGAAGACGGACAAAGATATACAGACGTGGCCATGTTAAAACACCTAGCAAATGGAGAGTTCCAAGTACTCGTCAGTGTGCGAATATCCTCTCACTATTCTGCGCAAGCTGCAGAACTATTGGCGCTGATACTCGCCATTGAGAATCATGCAGACCAGGAAGTAACTGTGTACAGTGACTACGCGTATGTGACATCCACAGTACATGCAGGTCTAGCGCGCTGGAAAAGGAGGGGCTACCTCCGAGCGGACGGCACGCCAGTGCAACACGCAGCCTTATAGGACAGGTTGATAAAAGCACTACAGCTCCCAGTGGGCATAGCGATTGTGAAATGCGCCGCCCACACCAAGGGGTCAGATTTCATGTCACGTGGAAACCATGAAGCGGACACGGAAGCCAAGCGCATGGCGTCCAAAAATGAAACAATCATGGACGTGGAGGTGGCACGTACCCATGAGAGGATGATGGTAGCACAAGCCACACCTGAGGCCTATAGTAATATGGTGTAGACTCAGCTAATGGAACTTCAAGGGGAGGCACCTCAGGAGGAGAAAAATTTGTGGAAGCGTTGAGGGTGTTCCTTAAATTCCTCTGACGGTTGTGGAGGCAAGACAGCACTGGTAAACCAGTAATGCCTGTCACTCTACTGAAGGTAGCATTGGAACAACTACACTACCCTATACACATGTCTAAAGAAAATATCGCTGCAACGCTGGCAGAAGACTGGTTTACACCGAATTTAGCGGAGCATGTTGCGTTCTTCATGGTGAACTGCATAATCTGCCAGCAGTTCACTGCTGGGCACACATTAAAAGTAATGAGAGGAGTTATTACCGCCCAAATGGCCCATTCCAGCACTTGCATATCAACTACGTCGACATGATTCAAGTGTGCAACGGGTACAGGTATTTAATTGTGGTGGTGTGTCCATTCTCTAGATGGATAGAAGCATGTCCCTGTACACACCCAGACGCTACCTGTGCTGCCAAATTTCTAGTGAGGGAAGTGTTCCCTAGATGGGGGTTGTGCGAGGTAATGAGATCAGAAGACGGGGCTCACTTTGTTAATGCAGTTTTCGAGCAGATCAGCTTGTTGCTCGGTATAAAGCACAAGTTCTCGTCGGCGTATCATTCGGAGGGGAATGGGATATGTGAGCGGCTCAACGTCCTGTTAAAGGAGAGGATAGCCAAGTTGAAGCTCACATTAAAAAATGGATGATTGCACTGTCTACCACTGGCATTGTATGCACTTCGGAACCGACCAGGCTCCGGCCATCATCTCACGCCACACGAGATAGTCACAGGCAGAAGGATGAGGACCCCTCTTACCCACCCGAGATAGAGCTAGATGTGATGCCCAGCCAACTAAGGAGGTCTTGGGGACAGAGATGCAGGATTACCTGAACTGTATGACATCCAGCGTCTCTGTCATTTCAGGCCAGCTGCAGCAACGAAGAAAAGGGTGCAGCGCAGCCCAAAATACAACAGGAAGTGCTGAAATAGACACCGCGCAAGGTCTATGTGCGCCACCCGTCTTCCCTGGTGACGCTGTTCTCATAAGGAACTTTACAAGGAAGAAGTGGGATGAGCCACGATTCAATGGCCCTTTCATCATAGAGGACTGCACTCCTTCAGCCATCAAAGTGCAGGGCAGAAGGGCATGGCTCTTCCTGAATGAGATTAAACCTTATATAGGAGAGAGCCCCCAAGCTACTTCTAACCACGAAGAAACCACAGACAATGGGGAAGAACCTCAGCACGTGCAGACAAGACCCATGACGAGGAAGAAGGACGCATGAGCAGCAAAATGAAGGGGAAAAGAACTCAGTTTCAAATTGTGGCTTTTAAACAAGACATTTTCTTAAACCAGTGAAATACAATAAAGGACATAAAATGAACACTCTGTGCATCCTAGTTGCAGGGTAAAGAGAAGCACATCCAAAGCCACAACAACATTGATAAAAGGAGCTTTTGAGAGTGTAACACAGTATCCTGATGCAACCACTGTCAAGACTTTGTTCACAGAACTCATGGTATCTCCTAGCAGAAGCATCAAGTGGGGTGCTTACGTATTTTCAATTGGTGGTGCTTTCATACCCGTCACTCATAGGGAGAGAGACCAGTGTCACAGACTTTATTCAAGATCCTGCAAACAAGAAGGTAATTTGGCAACTGCTGACTGTCATCACGGAAGCCTTCGCTGAGCTACCCGAGCACAGCAAAGAGGACACAAATGCTTCCACCGCCAGTAGACATTGATGAACTCACATTTAATTTGTTCTTTCAAATAATTGAGAAATGCCCAGGACTTGTCGGGAGAACAACTGACACATGCACTTTCATCAGAGACCCAAGAAACCTAGCTCAGTTGAACCAGCTGTGGACTAAACTAAATCACCTTGTGATAGTCCACGCAACAGGAAGGTGCAGAGACTGTGCAAATCAAAAGAAAAGCTAATGACCAGAACCCAGCCAAACATGACAAATGTCCCTATCACCCGAAGACACCCGGCTGGCGCACAACGTCCTGCTTAGACTAGTCACAGACTATCCAGAAATGGTGGGGAGGCCTGCAGATGTTGACGTTATCACCTTCCTTAGAGATCCGGCCAACACCCCACACATGGGTACACTTCTCCATGGCATAATGCTCCAGTTGGAGCTATCTAACTTCCAGCAAGAGTACCTTAGGAGATTCCAGTAAGACTTTCCGCCGTGGGACAGATCGTGGAAACAAAGAGACAGTAATATATCTTTTTGCTGTGGGACAGATCGAGGACAGAGACACAGTTCTTCAACTATTCACCCGCAGGACAGATCGAGGAGAGCAAAGACAAGAACTACACCATCCTATTTTTTTTCTTTGCACTTTTTCCTCTACTTTTCCTATTTGTATTTTTATTTTTATTTTTCATGTTCACTTTCATTTTAATTTTATTTTTTATTTTTACAACATTTTATTTTTGTGTGTTTTTTAGCAGTTCCATCTTTTCACTCCTTCGCATTGAACAGGTTCCAGCATGTCCTCAGAACCAAAGCAAATTCGAGGAGTGCACTGGGACCTTACCTACTGTAGATATGCATTATGAATGTGATGTACCAAACTTGCTAGCCTAACCCTTTTCCATAGTCTAGCAAAAGGAACTGTTCTGCATAACCAGAGATCACCGACAGCACCCACAAGAGGGGGGACATTTGTAAAGCACTCGTCACTTTAATATTAATGAACTCTTGAACTACGAGATAAGAGCAAGAGAAGGAATAAATAACTGACTATGAACTCGTTCGAAATGGGGGCCCAGAACAATAACTTAGTTTTAACCCCAGCAGAAGGGCGCCCCCACTTCCCTGGAAGAAAATGTTGCAAATTGTCTTTCCGAACGATAATGTGCATATGTATAGTAATTATTATTGTTTTTCTGTCATTAACAATCAGAACTATCTTCTTTATTGGTGCACAAAGTGTCCCAATCTCAGTACACCCACCAGCTAATGAACGTCTTGGGCCTACGAAAGCACCCAGGCCCTATATAGTTGTCCCAGTCCCAAGAAAACCTGATGGTAAAGTCAACGAACTAAAATTAAATATAGTTAGCAGTGAATCAGACACACTTGTGGTAACGAATGACAAGAAAAGCTGGAGACAGGGTCATCACTGAATGAATGAAAACGCAGCACTGACCACTGCATGCACCCACACACAGAATGCACACAGACAAGGGAAAGTGTCTATGGCTACAGGGCCTCCAACGGAGCCAGCAGAGAAGGGGAGACTGCCTGCCGAAAAATCAGTTCCAGAAAATAGCGGAAGCGACCGAGGAGAACCAAGTGAGAAACCAATGAAAGAGGGCATACCAAAATCCCTCAAAAGAACAGAAGTAGCCACAAAGGAACTCACAGAGAAAACACAAACACTGATAGACTATTTGTTCCCATTCATAGTCAAAGCAAGGAAACTGCACGAGGAGCTGAAAAATAGAACTACAGAGACTGGAGCAGTAAGCACGCCTACTCAGACGCAAGGAACAAGCACCAGACGTACGACACGGCCAAGCATTGGGGAGTTGGTGAGCCAACGGCGGTTAGAGGACATCGACGAAAAATTACAAAAGGAAAGGAAAAGAAACACAAAACCGTCTCCAACCACAGCGATACAGGTAATGAAACCGGCTCCGCTAACAAACATGCCCTAGAATCCTCCAACAAGAAAGAGTCATATAGACGCATTTAGAGATGTGGTTATAGCCAACTACAAAAGGACATTGAGGATTAAGAGAAACCCACATGAAGACAACAATGAACTCAATGATTACCTGGACAGCACAGCCCACCTCGGAAACAACATATGGTACCAGCACATGAAGGAAGTAGGACGAAGACAGTCAGAAGGAGAATGCTTCGTCTGTGCCCTCCTACTATACAGTACGGGAAAATCAAAGATCTTCGTGGCTGTAGAAATTGATGTACCCACAGCACACTGGATATCACATGTAGCAATGTGCAACACCAGAGGACAATTTATGGTAAGAGACGCCTCGTTTGTTTGTTTTATTTGCATTTATATAGCGCACAGCAGTCCGAGAACATCGTGGAACTTGTTACAGTACAGAGCTTAGTTACAGGGTCAAGAATCATACATATGTTACATAGTGAGCAATATATATACAGGTTTATAATATAGTTATATTACATTTGTGTTTATGTTACAATATACAAGACAGGGATAGGGTGGGAAGTCGCGTTATTAGTAGAGGGGATTGGTCTTGAGGTTGTTGCGGAAGATGGAGATGGAAGTTTCAGCTCTGAGAGTGGCAGGGAGTGAGTTCCATAGTTTTGGTGCAATGTAAGAGAAGCCTAGCCCTCCAGCTGTGACTCTTTTGATGCGAGGTATGTGTAGCTGGTTGGTGTACTGAGCTCTGGTGGGGCGAGTGGAGGTGGTTCTTGATATAGCTTCGGCTAAGTAGGTGGGAGCGGTGTTGTTAATACATCTATGTGTGATGGTAAGGATTTTCAGGGTAAAGCGGTCTTTGACATGAAGCCACCGTGCTTCACGTCTGGCATGAGATATATGGTCTCTTCTGGGGATGCTCAGTGTGGCTCTTAGAGCATTGTTTTGAGTGGTTTGCAGTCTATGAATGTTCTTGGTGGAGGTTCCAGCTAGGAGAGCGTTACAATAGTCGAGTTTGGTGCCTATGGTTGCTCTAGCTATAGCTAGGCGGTTGGGTGCGGATAAGTAGGGTTTGATGGCGTTGATGACGAAAAGGATTACCCGGATGAAGATGGCTACGTCCACGACATTAAGACAAGAAACAGGGCACACACAAGGAATCACATGATCAGTTACGAGAATCCAAGCGTCAAAGGATCAGGAACACATTGGGTAATAAACCCAAGATTGAACGTTCAAGGAAAAACTGCAGAAGAGGTGCAGACCTGGAAGAACAGAGGCCAAATGCAGATTTGGGGAACAGTGTTCTCCCCAGATGGATGGGAAGAAGGAGTAGTAATCTGCCGAGCTTGGATGGTCTTTGGATCCTGCCGAGAAGCAATAGAGAATTTGCAGAGGTTGTGCAAACCTCTATGGCCAAAACTGGTAAAGCTGCTAACATGGGTCGAAGACAGAGGAGGACCCCTGCAGATAGTACCACTGGAAAGCCCAAAACTATGCTTCAGAAGTAATGACACGAGGAAGATGGGAGAGAATGTAAACTGTGGGCAAATCTTTGAAGCCCCAGGAATGACACAAGGAACCGCAGTTATTATGGACCATTACTGGGCGTGTGGATCCAAGGCATACATAAGGCTGCCGAAAAACTGGGGAGGCATATGCACACTGGTGAACATCCATGTTCCCGCGCTAGTGATCCCTAAGAATGACCTGTGTATTGACAGTTTCCCGAGGACAGATGCTCATCTAAGAAAAAGGAGATCTGCGGAACTGGTATCCAGGATAAAGAGAGATAATTACTTTTCTACCAAATCAGAAGAAGCATTCCATGCAATCCCTTACGAGCACAGACTGTTTAGCCTCACCTCAACAGTATTCACAACACTACTCCTGCCCCACGTCCAAGTTGGGGTAAATACGAAATGGTTACAGATAACCAGATGGGAGTTATTGCAGTCCATCAATACCACTATAAAAGGATTTAACGCGATCAAAGAAGAACTGAGAGCAATCAGACTGATGACCCTCCAGAACAGATATGTGCTTGACATGATCACAGCGATGGATGGGGGTGTTGGTGCAAAAATTGGAGAATCATGTTGCACATTTGTACCATCGCACAATGAGGAAACGGAACCCTAACAGAGGCCATAAGTATGTTGACAAACTTAAAAAAACCAGATGATCGATGAAAGTGATGAAGTGGATGATGACAGCTGGTTTGGAGACCTATTCTTTTGGGTCCCACAGTGGATGGCAGATATATTCAAGTTTCTGGGAGCCCTACTAGCAATGGTATTGCTAGGATCCTGTGTTGTCAAGATAACCATTACACAGTGCCAGAAAACTGCAAAGAAAACCATAGGGATGAAAATAATGGTTGATGTCGAACAAGGTTGGAAGCCCAGAGACCTGACTGGTAAAGAAATAAGAAACTTTGTGAAGGCCAGCAAATGTGCACCAGAAGGAACAAAGTTCACATATCCTAAGAAACGAAGAAGATATGAAGGAAAATGAATCTACTGCAGTCCAAATGGACAATGTCAGCTAATGACATGGAACAAAGACGAACATGTGAAAACATCAGGGAGTTTGAAAGGAGTGATAAAAATATGGACTCCAAAGACTCACACATTCACACCATCATGCACAAACCCTGAAGACGATGAACATGACACCGAAGAATCAAAAAAAAAAATGCAAAAGAGGTTGCAGAAGTGGTCGATAAACCGACCAGAGGGGGGAGTGTAGAGGAGGTCTCAGACATGGCCTGCACCCCATCTCCTCATTTCGAGGTACCAGGAGCGTACTCGCCAAGGTATGTGACATATGAGGAGCAAATGAACCAACAAAGAGCTGCACTGGGACTCTGCCCAGTGTACATCAGAAGATCCATACCTGTTGAAACGCCCATAACCAGACAACCCTGGGCAGCACGGTACCCTATCAGACAGCCGTACCAGCCGCTGATATGAAACAAAGAGTACCTACAGACGGTCCATGAAGAGACCCCCCAAGACCCCTAATGGAAAGCCAGTGGAAATGACACAAGGGCCTGAACAGACTTGTGAATGAACAAAAGCTGCTATCGAAGACAAGCACGCCAGTGCAAGTAACTATGAAAATAAATGTAATGGACACAGAGAAGAGACAATGTTAAAACGTAAGGAAATGTTGCTACGAGACAAGATGGAAGCAACCGACCAGTTAAACGTGTGTAAATAGGCTTGGAACGCAAGAGGCTAAAGAAAACGATACTGCTTGCAATGCTTAGTAGAAGATTAGAGCGGCAAGTGCCACCTATATATCTACCTCAATAAGACACATTATACAAGTGCGACTCCATTTTGTAAAAACAGAAATGTACCCAGGCTGCCAGAGGCCTGACAGGCCAAGTTTCGTAACCCAGCCAGAGGCAAGAGAAGGAGCGGAATCGAAACTCAACAAAGAGCGGCTCATGCCTACGAAATCGAGGTCATCCAGAGGAAGGGAGGAGAGCGTCAGCTAACAAGACTCAAACTTCAGAGCGTACCAGCCTGCCCCATGAAGGTCAAGATAAGGGGGGCCCATGCAGGTGGCGAGGCCGAAACAGAATTAAATAAACTAAAAGCTGGAAACTGAAGCAGATTCATGGTGAACTAGCACGTGATCAGCCAGGCGCGAAGAGATACCACCGCCCGATGTCACCCAGAACCCGAGGATGCCATAACTTTTCCTGATAAGAGGCTACAGTTTCCAGGCCATACCCAGCCAAATAATTGACACATAGCCCAAGATACTGATTGATGGAAGGGAGGCAGGGTGAAACTTGGGACACCAGGCACCTGGGTGTCCATTCTGCATTGTGCTAATTAAAAGTGGAAATTTATGTCTAGGAGTGTAACCTGCCCAATCACACTGGACCAAATTATCTGGGGTCCTATATATCGTAGAACCAATGAGACGTCGTACTTGCAGTGACGTCTATCACATGTGATGTAGAGGGAGGGGTGTAGACGCCCACCCGATAAGAGTTATCCAATCCTCACGCTCTGTTACCATATACAGATATAGCACCTATACTTAAGTTACCTTTCCTAACAAATTATATTGCATGTCAAGTTTTTTGCACAATTAGACGTCAATGGTGACGTGTTTTATGCATAAAGGTTGCTGTTCAACTGAAGTTCGAGGATGTCGGAGCGAGACAGGTGGTCGCAACAATGCTGATTCCTAACTGCTTGCCTGTTTGATGTACTTGTCATTAAACGGACTTCCCTTTGCCAAACTACTGAGTACTTATTATTGAGTCGTGTTGAAGTAAGTGAATCCTGCACCTCCATCCCTCATGTGGTGCAGCTATCTTGTCTTACAAGTACTAGAGAGTGAGCACCGACCTATGGGCCCATTGGTGGTCATCTCGCCTCCTGTACAGCAGATCCTCCTGACAGGGCATGCACACATGGAAAAGGCACTGCTCAGGGAGTAGCAGTCGAAGCTTTCCTCACACATAGAACATGAACTGCTCAGGGAGAAGCAGTGCAAGCCTCACTCACTCACAGATCAGGCACTGCTCAGTGATAAGCAGCGCAAGCTTCCCTCACACACAGAACATGCACTGCTCAGGGATAAGCAGTGCAAGCTTCCCTCACACACAGAACAGGCACTGCTCCGGGAGAAGCAGTGCAAGCTTCCCTCACACACAGAACAGGCACTCCTCAGGGAGAAGTAATGCAAGCTTCCCTCACACATGGAACATGCACTGCTCAGGGAGAAGTAATGCAAGCATCACTCACCCACACAACAAGCCGTTCTCAGGGAGAAGCAGTGCAAGCTTCCCTCACACATAGAACATGCACTGCTCAGGAAAACGTAGTGCAAGCTCCCCTTACACTTGGAACAGGCACTGCTCAGGGAAAAGCAGTGCAAGCTTCCCTCAGACACAGAACATGAAATGCTGAGGGAGAAGCAGTGCAAGCATCACTCATATACAGAGCAGGCACTGCTCAGGGAGAAGCAGTGTAAGCTTCCCTCACACATGGAACGGGTATTGCTCAGGGAGAAGCAGTGCAAGCTCGCCTCACACTTAGAACAGGCACTGCTCAGGGAAAAGCAGTGCAAGCTTCCCTCACACACAGAACATGCAATGCTGAGGGAGAAGCAGTGCAAGCATCACTCACATACAGAGCAGGCACTGCTCAGGGAGAAGCAGTGTATGCTTCCATCACACATGGAACGGGTATTGCTCAGGGGGAAGCAGTGCAAGCTCCCCTCACACATAGCACAGGCACTGCTCAGGGAGAAGCAGTACAAGCTACCCTAACACATATAACATGCACTGCTCAGGAAGAAGCAGTTCAAGCTTCCCTCACACATGGACCAGGCACTGCTCAGGGAGAAGCAGTGCAAGCTTCCCTCACACACAGAACATGCAATGCTGAGGGAGAAGCAGTGCAAGCATCACTCACATACAGAGCAGGCACTGCTCAGGGCGAAGCAGTGTAAGCCTCCCTCACACATGGAACGGGTATTGCTGAGGGAGAAGCAGTGCAAGCGTCCCTCACACCTAGAACATGCACTGCTCAGGGTGAAGCAGTGCAAGCATCACTCACACACAGAGCAGGCACTGCTCAGTGATAAGCAGTGCAAGCTTCCCTCACACACGGAACAGGTATTGCTCCGGAAGAAGCAGTGCAAGCTTCCCTCACACACAGAACATGCACTGCTTAGGGAGAAGTGATGCAAGCATCACTTGGGCACACAACAGGCTTTGCTTAGGGAGAAGCAGTGCAGGCTTCCCATACGCACAACAGAACAGGCACACAGGTCAGGGAGAAGCAGTGCAAGCATCACTCATGCATGGCACAGGCACTGGTCAGGGAGAAGCAGTGCAAGCTTCCCTCACACAAGGAACAGGCACTGGTCAGGGAGAAGCAGTGAAGCTTCACTCACGCACCGATCAGGCACTGCTTAGGGAGAAGCAGTGCAAGCATCACTCACACACAGAGCAGGCACTGCTCTGGGAGAAGCAGTGCAAGTTCCCCTCACACATGGAACAGGCACTGGGCAGGGAGAAGCAGTGCAAGCTTCCCTCACACACGGAACATGCACTGCTCAGGGAGAAGCAGTGCAAGCATCACTCACACACAGAGCAGGCAGTGGTCAGGGAGAAGCAGTGCAGGCATCACTCAGAAACGGAACAGGCACTGGTCAGGGAGAAGCAGTGCAAGCGTCACTCATGCACAGAACAGGCACTGGTCAGAGAGAAGCAGTGCAAGCTTCCCTCACACATGGAACAGGCACTGGTCAGGGAGAAGCAGTGCAAGCTTTCCACATAAAATGGAACAGGCAATGCTCAGGGAGAAGCAGTGCAAGCATCACTCACCCACAGAGCAGGCACTGGTCAGTGAGAAGCAGTGCAATCTTTCCTCACACATGGAACAGGCACTGGTCAGGGTGAAGCAGTGCAAGCTTCCCTCACACATGGAACAGGCACTGCTCAGGGAGAAGCAGTGCAAGCTTCCCTCACACACGGAACAGGCACTGCTCAGGGAGAAGCAGTGCAAGCTTCCCTCACACACGGAACAGGCACTGCTCAGGGAGAAACAGTGCAAGCTTCCCTCACACATGGAACAGGCACTGCTCAGGGAGAAGCAGTGCAAGCATCACTCACGCACAGAGCAGGCACTGGTCAGTGAGAAGCAGTGAAAGCTTCCCTCACACAAGGAACAGGCACTGCTCAGGGAGAAGCAGTGCAAGCTTCCCTCACACACAGAACAGGCACTGCTCAGGGAGAAGTATTGCACTCTTCCAACACTTTCAGATCTCCCTATGAACGCTGCTCAGCAAGGGGGCAGGAATGTTTATCCTCGGCTCTTATTGAAATACTGAAAGGCTCCAAAATGCTGACTCAAGTTAAGAGGAATGCATGTTTTGGCAGCTGGACAGTTGCCCGTTAGGAGCCAGCTGTGATTCCCGTGTAGACCCCCTCCATCAACAGACCAACAAAAATAACCTCCCAAAGTCCCGCGCTTGATCTCTCTCTGCCGCCCTCAGCATGAGGTCAGGCGATTTGGAACAGCTGTGAAGATGGCACCATCCAGTCCAACAATGACACAAAAAACAAGACGGCTACGACCACAAAACAAGCAGTCATGGGAACAAGATTTTAGAGCCCTGCAAAACTGTAGGCTTAATCAAATTGAATGACAGAACAAGGTGGGGCTCTCTGGGGCAATTCACACTTAACAACCCATGATATGCTAGCTTTGTTGTACAAATAGACACCAGTTAGCACAACGCAGTACCTGGACACACTCAACAGTAGTGTAATGAATACATTAACAGACACCTTCCTATATAAGAACTATAGATCTGGGGTGCGTGGCCAGCAATCATGGAGTAAGTATGTTTTCCCCTTGAGCTTCCAAAGGATCATTCACTGATCTGCTCCCCTGAGATGACTTAGCGGCTCAGTCCTAGCTGGTAGCATGGGGATATGATATCGAAGTGGACTGCATCGAACGGAAGGCAACAGCATGGAGAGTCCGAGCTGGGACCCGGAAAGGCACACGCACAATGGCGCCCGGAACTAGAGACTAGCTGGCGCGCAGCTGAATATCAGAGTTGCGCGGCCTCCGACCCGTTTTCATGCCGGAGGTAGAACCAGGCAGCTGAATCCAGCGACCCGAGACTGAGTCAGAGATAGCAGCCCGAAAAAGGCCCAGTGGAGATCCTCAGTGGATGCAGGGGGAGGACTAGACACTCCTACTGGGGAATACCTGGCATAGGGAGCTCCCCCAGTAGATACTGCAGAGCCGGGAGCACATTGGGGTAACCGGGCGAGTGCGAGGTTCAGCGTAGTACAGCGATAGCAGGAAGCACCAGTAGGCAACACATGGACCTCTGGATGGGGTCAGAGCGGCGGAGCGCAGTAGCTGGTAGACGTGGATGCCTGAGAGGTCGGTGAAAGCACGGAAAATGTTAGAAAAGTTATTGGTAAGCACACTTCAACCCAAGGATAGCAATGCTGCACTAATATATAAATTACGGGGATCCTGGTGCTCTTAACAGCCTGTGCTAAAAGGCAACAACAGAGATTTTCTTAGTGGCTCGAAGTCGAATAAAGAAATCTTGCAGATTGGTCTTTCAATCAACACTCTGACGAGAGGATTACACCACACGATAAAGGTGGTGGCCGTGGGGAAGGCCAAAACAGATGAAGATGGAGGCCGTTGCCCATAAGCAAGTCTGTAAGGCCACATCCCTAGCAGTCCGAGGAGGCGAGACAATACAGTCAGTATCACCTACACTGCAGAAGGAAGAACGCCAAATTCTGGAGCCCATTGCTGCATTGAGAATGTCCCTGGAACAAAAAATAGATGAGGTGAAAATAGATGTGGGCCTACTCAGGCAAGATGTCCTTTCACTGGTTGAAAAGTTCAGGTTGCTGAAACAAACATGAAAGAAAATATGACCACCACCAAGGAATTTCAGTCAGACTTGACGGCAAAAGGGAGGATGCTGGAACATAGAGTGGAAGATGCTGAAGAGAGGGCCTGTAGAAGTAATATCAGAATCCAAGGCCCCACAGAGTGAGAGGAAGGCGGGGATCAGACTACAAACCTGTAAAATATCTTGTTTCAGGAGGTTGGGCCAGGTACAGTGGAATGGGATTTACAGGGGAACGGGCGGATAGATCATTGGCCAGAAGGCCCCCACCTGGAGCGCTCCTTAGGCTGCTGATTGCAGAGATTCTGAACTTCAAAGATAGGAAATATATCTTAGAGTTCTCCAGGGGTGGAATTATTATATGGAGAGCATCCTCTGCATTGGCTATCTACCCAGACTATACTGCGCTGGTACAGCAACAGTGACCCATGTTAGGCCTGATGAAAGATCGACTGCGGTAACAAAGTTTGAGGTACATGCTAATCTTCCCTGCTAAGCTTATGGTACTTTACAACATGAAATCCCTTTTTTTTTATCAAAGATAGGAGAGAGATAACAGATGAATACACAGAACCTAAACACAGAGTCTAAAAGGAGCAATAATTCATGTGGGGAAAATGCAAAATGGTTAATGTTCATAAAGTTGTTGTGCCTAAGCGCTGGGTCACACCCCCTGGTTGAGAAATAGAAAGTACCTTGCTTTTGGTACTTTACTGCCACGTGCTACCTGGAAGCATGGCAGGGGGATTGTGCAGGTGGGACTGAATAGCATGGTACTATTGGGCTGTGGTTTTATAAGCTTGGTTTTATTGTTGAGTTTAGGTTGCTTGCTGAAAGATTGCGGTGTCAAGACTGAGGAGCCAGGGTTGAATGTCTCTGTAGTAGTGTGTTCTGTTAGGAAAGTGAACGTTGGGAGAGGAAGGGCGGGCTTCCACTGTATATCTAGAGAGGGTGGAGGATGGCAGAAAGGAATACACTATGGCCACCAGGATGTTTGGTGGACACACAGGGCATGGCAAGTGGGACGCCTGACACTGCTTCTCCCTGACCAGTGCCTGTCTGATTGGAAGTGAAGGGTGGATGAGGAAGGTTGTTACATGGCTAACACATTGAATTGGGTCTCCAGGAATGTACAGGGGCTGAACAGTTATATTGAATGTAACATGTGTGGGCATGTATATGCGCAGGAAAATAGTGGGGATTGTTCTACTACAAGAAGCACACCTCTCGGCTGAGAAACAGGCTACTGTTATAAGCACATGGGGTGGTGAGGGACATGGGGTGACTTATTCCACATATGCTAGGGGAGTTATGATATGGGTAGCTCGCTCGGTTCCCTTTAAACTAAGGGAGGTATGCACAGATAATGAGGGTAGGATGGTCTTTGCACATAAATGTGTGGAAAACAGGGAGGTGTGCATCATCAACACTTATGCATGTAACCATGATGCCACTTGTTCATTTAGATCACTGTATTCTAGACTAGCGCCCTACAGGAAAACCAGAAAGTTCTGTGGAGTCGACTTCAATTGCGCTCTGCTCCCTAGATTAGACAGGTCAGTTGCAAAAGACATGAAGCCAGCACCGCCATCGACAGTCCTATGGAACTTGCTTGAGGACATTGAACTAGTGGATATCTGGATGTGGATGAATGTGGAACGTAGGGCTTACTCTTATTTTTCAAGTTCCCATAAATTCCATACCCGCATCAACTATTTTTTCACAGGGTGGGAAATGGTAGGGGGGTTTTCCAATGCCACCTACATGGGAAGGGTGCTATCGGACCACAATAGATTACCTGGCAGACTGTCACCGGCCGACCCCCGATCCCAACCTGGAGATTGAGGGCGGAAGCATTAACGGAAGTACCATTCAATGACCACACAGTGGTTAAAATCTCAGAATGTTTTGAAGAGAACACAGGTAGCATTGAGGGGTTAGATGTTCTGTGGGAAACATTCAAGCTAGTGGTTAGAGGTGAAGCTATTGCCAAGATAGGGGAAGTAAGGAAATCTTTATTGGCAAGTTTATTAAAAACTGAGGCTGAAATACAACAATTGGAAAACTCTCTAATGAAGGATGGTGAAGTAGAGGAACAACTCATGACACTTAGACGAACTGCATAAGGAATTTGGAGAGGCAGGGTAAATATGATTATGCAAAGTTTATGGAAAGGTTGCATGAAGAGGGAGGCAAGCCCGGCCAGATGTTTGCATAGCTATGCCATAGGGAAGCACCAAGACGAATGGTATGTTCAAAAGCAAGATTAACTGAATCTGCCAGAGATTTTATGAAGCCCTGCACCAAACAGATAAGATGGAGGAAGTACAGACAATTACATATGTGCTGTCTCAGACTAAACTTCCATGGCTGCAGCAAGTACAGGTTGAAATGTTGGGTGCCCCATTGACGGAGGAGGAATTGCGGTCTGTGATTCTAGCCCTACCATCCGGTAAAACACCAGTGGGTGACGGTCTTCAGGGAATGCATAACAGAGGTAACCCAGAGGTTGTTGGAGATGTTTGAGGCAGCTTATGAGCAGGGTATAATACCCCTAGGTATGAGAGAGTCAATAATAGTGCGATACTTAAATCAGATAAGCCGCCTCAGGAGTGCAGATCGTACAGACCGCTCTCTATGGTGAATCAAGATCACAAGATTCTTACAGCTCCCCATGCAGAGGGGATAAAGAGGGTGATTGGAATCCTTATATAGCCAGAAGAGACTGGATACGCTCCAGACAGAACCACGTCATCGAATGTAAGATGATTGTATTCCGTCATCAATAGGACTAACACTCTGGGGGATCACTGTGCGGTGGTCTCCCTGGATGCAATTAACACATTTGACTCCTGGGAATGGTTGTATATTGCTTGTGAACATTTTAGTGCGGGAGAAGGGTTTGTGAGGTAGGTGAGGTTAACTTACACTGCACCCAAAGCCAGAGTATGCACAGCAAAACATATATCAGAGGAATGGAAGAAATGGAAAAAAGCAGGGTTGCCCTCTTTCCCCTATGCTTTTTATTCTAGCTCTAGAGCCTCTGGTGCAGTTCTTGGGAATTTGGGGAGGCAGGGGCGATGGACAGAGCTAAACATTTGATCTCATTATGTGCAGATGACATGCTGCTGTATGTACAGAATACGAAAAGTAACCTCCCATATATACTGGACAATCTTGATAATTTCTCAGAGCTCTCAGGAATAACTTGTAAATTATGTATTTTCCCTCTGGCGCCCTTACAGGAAGAAGCAAGGCGAGGTGCTCTTGCCTAACCTGGGATTGAAATGGGCCACAGACATATTCCAATACCTGTGAGTGAACACATGTCACAAGACACAGTCTTTGCATGAAAGGAACACCCAAAAGCCAATTGGGGCACAGAAAAGTCCATAAGATTCTGAAAAAAGCTACCCTTCTCAGTGATGGAGAGGGATGCCTTGATAAAAATGTCCTTCCGCCGCTTATTTTATCATTTCATTAACGTCCCCTTTGACATCCCCAGAGCTTTCTTTAGAACCCTGAACACTATGGTGAGAGGATTTATATGGGGGTGTGGAAGGCATAGGCGAGTGCTAAATGCCCTGTGCAGGGACTCTGGGGATGGATATGTGAAGTTTCTGTATTTCAAACTATATTATCTAGCTGGACAAATGCAGTTTGAAGCTGGGTGGGTGTCTTATGAGGCCACGTTGGATACAACATTACTGCAGGTGACAGTGCAGCCGTACCTTTTAGAAGAGGTGTTATGGGTGGACGACAAGAGGATCCCAGACAGTCTGCAAATAAAAAAGCTAGGAAACAGAGTGTGGTTTAGGACAGTGATGTAACCTGGTCAATCCCAGACAAATCTCCTAGGGGGGTGTGGATCACTATGCCCCCCCTGCTCTTATATCTCAGGGCCTTTGTGCACTGTGTTACTCCTAAGTTACTCCTACATTGCTCCTAAATAACTCCTATGGACAAACTAGCATAAGACACAAAGAAAACACATGAATCTATTCAACAATAGAAACACTTTTATTCATACATAGCAATGCATGATGGAAACACTACTATAATGCAAATCTCGAATGTGCACCTTTTATGCTTTTGGTGCAAATCTACCATGCAATGCAATAACTGTAAGCCTTACAGGCTTCTAATGCAAGCAATCTAATATCAACTCCACTCCACAACATTCCTCTCCAATCCACACCATACTTCACACTCTCTCTCTAAGACAAACCCTGTCTGATTACCCCATCTATCATGTCAGCCAAAGCTCTGTGTGAGTGTCTGTTCTAATTCCCCATGCACGTGTCTTATTCAACAATACTCCCCTTTTGCTCTGTGTTGCTCTGTCTCTCCTCTCCAGCTAACTCTGCAACCAGCCAGTCAGTCAGCGCCAGGCCTCTCTTTGCCAGATCCCTGCTAGATCGATCTCATCAGCTCTCATCTGAATGCTTCCCTTCTGCTTATCAGCCAAAGCCATCCGATTCTGCTGCACCCAAAACCGCTACATCCAATCACTCCCAAACGCCTCTCCAAGTCATCTCTCAATCGTCTCCAACTCCAACTAGCACCTCAAACTACCAACTCCTTCTCTATCTCAGAGAGCAGACCAGCAGAGAGCAGCAACTCAAATCTCAGAGCCTCACCTCTCATTATACTGTTCATTGACGTACATACATATCCATGGTTACATGTCTCTCTAAGCTAAAATGCCTCTCTTTCTGTCTGTCAGCATTTCTAAATGTGAGCAGTGCCTAAAAGTCTGTGATGCATGTCTTGTACTTTTTCAATCACTGCGCGTTCTGGTCAATCATTGTGTGTTCTTGTCATCGTGACATTTGTCATCATATCTATACCATATCTTGTTCTGTCTGCAGTACAAAATACCATTTTACCATCTCCTCATATTTCTCCATTCACTCCATTGAAATCCCTCTATCCTTGCAAGTCTCTGCCTGCAAAGCTCCTCTCGCTGGTGCTTGCCCCTACCTTTTCTCTGTCTGCGAAGCACAACCCAGGCCTGATAAGGTACCATGACTTCTCCACTCGGACAAGGGTCGCGTTATCTGTCTGCCAAGCAAACTGTTTATGCATACTTTGTTCCAACTAACTCATAACAACTTCCGCACTCCGCTGCGCTCCTGTCTGTCTCATTCAGAATGGCTTCATGCTTTCTCTAGTGCTTACTCTCTCACTCGCAAACCCAAGCGCAATCTATAATGCAGACTCAGTGCATATTCTAAGTGCACACTCATGCGTGTCTCTCTACAATGCATACATTATACATAATAACATCTCTCTACATGTGTCTACATGTCTCTACAAATATAACATGCATCTCTAAATGGCAATTCAAATATGACAGGCCTTATTCTATAGCAAATACAAATGCATACAACGTGGCAGAATAATGTGGATAGTCTAATGTCACTACTTCATGTCACTACTAATCAGTATAAATCAGAATGAATGATGGATAACTGTATCCCTAAATGGGTAATGATTCTCTAACAATGGGCAATGATTCTGTAATGATAACAAACCAGGCTTCTCCATACTATCTGGTTTTGCAATCTCTCCCCTTATCATTATATAATTATTAGTAACGATTTGTCAAAACATGTCTCATTGTGGCATGCTAAAACCAAGCAAAATTACAAAGGGAAAAAAAACATTCTATCTCATAATGCAAAAAACCCAAACAAGGCAAGCATTTCACTCTATCAGTGGCAAGCTAAAATTCAAATGCATAGCTGCAACTGTGTCAAAATTCAGAATAGCATATTCAAGTTTCTCATAGCAAATCTCTAATGTCAAATCTTAGCAAAAGTCAAGTCAAAAGTGTCTAGCCAAAAGTGTGTCTACAAGCAGATTATTCAAAATGAAAATGCAATGCATAGAATCAATGCATATGTACTGTGGACATCAGGTGTATTCAATTCCAGTGTTTCCAGCACAAAATGACAATATCTCTTTCACAGGTGTCAAGGTGTATCAGTGTATTGGTCATGCAGGCCAATTCAGTTACATTTCCAGTCTAAGTTATTTCCAGGCTCTCCTCATGTCAGTCTGTGATCAAATCAGTTGTTGACAATCAGAATAGTATGTGTGTCCTCACATCTGTGCAAAATTCCAAGTCAGTACAAATCCAGTTCTAATGCAAATATCTCAGCCAAGGAATATCAACAAAGCGAGTCAACAAAGCGAGTGTTCACAAATGGTTCACAAATGTGTTCAACCAGCATGTGTGTGTTCAGCAAACAAGTGTATGGGCATCAAAGCATACCCCAAAGCAAAAAGTAGTTCCAGCTGCAAACGGAACTCAAGTGTGTGTCCTGCAAACTGACAATTTCAGCGACAGATTCCAGAGCCTGGCTGCTGCAAGCTCTTCTCACAACAGGTGACAGATCTTTTCTTCAGAGCAATCCCTGCTCACTGCTGTAAGCTTCCTTCCTTCGATTATGCCAATCAGTTCAGATTCTCAAGCATTTTCCTCTCTTTCCCTATCTCCAAAGCTCTCCCTACTCTATCCACTTTTGATACCGATGTTTCATTCACGTGGCACTCATTCAGAGTGTTTGCAAAACAATGCAGATGGCAACTCTCCTTTGGCAATTCCACATAGGCCCTTCACATAGGACAAAACTCCAGATTCAAATTCACTCCTTCCTTGCCAGGTCATGCTGTTGCCAGTTGTTGCCAGTTGTTGCTATGCAATGCCAGTATTCCAGTTCATGCCATGCTAGTCCCTGCTCTTCTCATGAGGGACCAGCCAATGTTGGATGCAAGTGCAGATTTCAAAGCACAATGGTGTCAGATCAATGTTCTCTCTCTCTCACTCCCACAAGAGACAAAGAACTTCACTGCTTTTCAAACGTGGTTAGCACCAGGAATTCAAATGCTTTCAGAGTGCGTCTTCCTGCTCATTCTCATTTCTCTCTTCTCCCTTAGGCCCAAACTTGTGTCTGGTTCTGGTTCACAAGGTAAGACATTCCAAATGGATTCTCTTCTCACTGCAAATTACAAAACAGCCCACAAAACGATTTCTCTCCTTTTGCTGAACATCTTTCACTTTCTTTCTGCACAGAATGCTGCAAGGTGTTGATTCTCTCTCTACAGTCAGTCACGATATGCACTTTCCATGGCTTTAGTTGTCATGCCAGGAAATCAGGTAGCAAGCAGGTCTTCTGAGTACCTTCTCAGAGCACAGCCATTGACAAAGCTACATGCTAAGGCCTCAAATCGGTCGGTCGGCATTCCCCAGAAGTGCTGCTGCAAAACGTAGGTGTCAGGTACCAATGTCTTTCATTGCTGCTACAAATAGCCATGATGGAAAGTCACATGGTTTCATCAAGGTCTGGTCAATCTGAGCTGGTCAATCTTTCAGTCTTCATGCTGCTGGTTCAATCATGGTCTGGTCAAATCAAGCAATGCAATCTGGTCAGTCATCATGGCGATCTGCAAGGTCTCACTGTCTGCAAATCTCGGTCTGGTCAAGGTGTCTCTCCAGATGTCATGCAAAGAAAACAAAAGTCCTAGTATCAGTTTTCTCATCTGTTTCAGATATATTCAAAGCCAAAAACAAAACAGCGTTCGCAATCTATGCTTCAATGCACATAGCTAGTTCTAAACTCCCCATGTCTCTCAAAAGACATCAATGCTAGTTCTCTCAGTGTCTACAATATCAGTTCTAGTGTATCAGTATGCCAGTGCATCTGTCTAACCATGCCTGTCTCTCCACACAGCATGATGCATTACTCCCGCCTCCATTTCTGTCCTTCTCAAAACAAAACAGGACAGCCCACTTTACATAACCCAAAAAATGCAACATCAAAAATTTCACAACTGCATTCCTCTCATTCAATTACACTCCATGTGGGTGATTATGATCCAGGCGTTAAGGGGTTAACGGCGCCATAAAAGGTTGCAGCGCCGTTAACCCCTTAACGCCTTACTACAAGGTCCCTTTGCAGCTCCCGACCTTAACGGCTGGTCTAGACCAGCCGTTAAGGTAGGGACCCGCAAAGGGACCTTGAAGGTAATTACGGTACCGCAATTTGCAGTACCATAATTACCGCCTTCCACTTTCCCATTGAGCCCTATGGGGCAAAAATGGGAATGGGGAAGGGCCAATGGTAAATGGGGAATTACCGCCCCGCCAACCTTGGAATGGGGTGGTAATTCCCCATTTCACCATGGCAGAATCGGTAAGTTACCGGCGTTAACCATGGCGCCATTAGCGCCATGGTTAACGCCGGGGTTGTAATGAGGGCCTATGTCTTGCAAAAGCATTGCTTTCTGTGTCATTTTCATGTGTTCTAGCCACAGACTCCCCTTTCAACATAATGTATTCACACTGAATCACTAAATGTTGACAAAACAAATCGATTTCATTCAAATGGACACTGCTTCCCGCATGTGCAATACAATTCAGATTCAATAAACATTCCTTCCTTTCACTGTTTACTCCTTCTTCAAAACAACTTGCTAATCCTGCGCAATGTTTCTCTATAATGTAAACAACCCTTCTCTCCATGCGTTCATTCAAACAACTCAACAAATTCAAAGAATGCAATATATCAGAACATCCAACTTTAGCATGATTAGCACAATTCACTTTCTCCTTTAATGCTATCCAGGTTTCTATGTCGATAGACAAAACAATATTTTCACTCTCTAACATAGGCAAAGTACTATTGTTACCAATCCTGTCAAAAATGCCATTACAAATGCCATTTCTATTCAAATCAAAGATTTTCACATAACTGCCTCCATGCACATAACTGCTTCCATGCAAAGGTGTCTCCAATGATACAGTTTCTTACTGCAAATCTTCATAGGCAAACCCTCTACGCATTCTGCACATGTCTGTCAAAAATGCACTCTCCATTTCCTCTATTTCCTGGCAAACATCTCATTCAATTTGTTCAATTTGTTGCTCTGCTGTTGCTGCAATCATTGCTGCACTATCAGTGGAACAAACTGCTGTCTGGGTGACACTATTTCTCGTATTATTCTGAGGTAACTCTTTCTCCCCATGAACAATATTCAGATTTTCTCCATGCACTACTCCGTACTTCACCCCTGCCAGGTTTTATCTAGGAACTCTATTCCCACCCATCACTGCTGTTGTAAAAGGTTCTTTCAATGGGTAATTCAATGCTGCTGGGACATCTTCCCAGTTATCAATTACATGTCTGAGACGATATATTATTGCTCGCAAGTCAGTAATATATGGGGCCTCATTAGGAGTTTGGAGGTAACCATGGCGCTATTAGCGCCATGGCTGCCTCCAAATCCTTACCGACTCAGCCCTGGTGAATGGAGCTATTACCGCCCCATTCCAAGGTTGGTGGGGGCGGTAATTCCCCATTCAGCAGGGCCCTTCCCCATTCCCATTCGAGCTCCCATAGGGCTCAATGGGAATGGGGAAGGCGCTAATAACGGTACCGCAAATTGCGGTACCGTTATTAGCACCAAAGTCCCTTTGCGGGTCCCATCCTTAACGCCTGGTAAAACCAGGCGTTAAGGGAGGACCCGCAAAGGGAACTCGTAATAGGGCGGTAAGGGATTACCATTACCGGTGCCCTTACCGGTACCGGTAATCCCTTACCGCCCGGGTCGTAATGAGGCCCATGGTGTCATTTCTGTTCCTGCTTCTTCACTATTCACTTTCAACTCTTCAATCATTATGGTTGGTGCCGGCGAAAACTACCCAGGCATCAAGCATATGTCTAAGCTGATTTCTTATTGCTTTCAAGTCACTAAATTCTGCTCATTCTGCAGTAGTAATTATTTCAACCCTCAGGATTTTCTTCAACCAAACCTCACGACACTTAAGTGAGTTTAAAAAAAAAACACGTTTCAAGACTTCTCTAAATATGCAGATAGTCGTCGACTTGCCAAAAATGTGCAAAAATTCCAACCAACAGGAATCCAAAACAAAGGTCAGATTTCCCCAAAAAGTGTCAGTCTCTGCAGAGTTCCAAACAAAATACCACAAGCGTCGTCAAGAAAAAACTGTTTCTCTAGCTTGGCCAAATGGATGTACATTCATTCCCAAAAATTGCCAGTCATGAAACACTGCTCTGGATCAATTTCAATTCAAATTCCGGATTCAAAGTCAGTCAGACAATTGCATTCCCCTTCCTACGGTGAACAAAATTGTGGACGAAGCATGCTCTAATTCATATCATCCCCAAGACAGACAAAACACACAACATAAAATATCTATTGCCACGAACTAACAGAAAACACAGCTGCACATGATGTTCAAACTTCTACTTCAGCTCATTGATAAGTGGATCCAAAACCAGCTGCAAAACTCTGCACACTAAACCCTCTGTTCCATGTTATCAATCAATATCGGTGAAGTCCCGCGTTACGGGTGCCATGTTGTCAATCCCAGACAAATCTCCAAGGGGGGTGTGGATCACCATGCCCCCATGCTTTTGTATCTCAGGACCTTTGTGCACTGTGTTACTCCTGAATTACTCCTAAGTTACTCCTAAATTACTCCTATGGACACAATAACATAAGACACAAAGAAAATACATGAATCAATTCAACAATAGAAAACCTTTTATTCATACATAGCAATGAATGATGGAAACACTACTATAATGCAAATCTCGAATTTGCACCTTTTATGCTTTTGGTGCAAATCTACCATGCAATGCAATAACTGTAAGCCTTACAGGCTTCTTATGCAAGCAATCTAATGGCAACTCCAATCCACACCATTCCTCTCCAATCCACACCATACCTCACACTCTCTCTCTAAGACAAACCCTGTCTGATTACCCCATCTATCATGTCAGCCAAAGCTCTGTGTGAGTGTCTGTTCTAATTCCCCATGCAGGTATCTTATTCAACAATACTCCCCTTTTGCTCTGTGTTGCTCTGTCTCTCCTCTACAGCTAACTCTGCAACCAGCCAGTCAGTCAGGGCAAGGCCTCCCTCTGCCAGATCCCTGCCAGATCGATCTCATCAGCTCTCATCTGAATGCTTCCCTTCTGCATATCAGCAAAAGCCATCTGATTCTGCTGCACCCAAAACCGCTTCCCGAAGTACATCCAATCACTCCCAAACGCCTCTCCAAGTCATCTCTCGATC
Source organism: Ambystoma mexicanum (assembly GCF_040938575.1). NCBI lineage: Eukaryota > Metazoa > Chordata > Amphibia > Caudata > Ambystomatidae > Ambystoma > Ambystoma mexicanum. Next base: position 1,204,205,445 of record NC_090926.1, on the reverse strand, counting down.
GTCTCCAACTCCAAATAGCATCTCGAACTACCAACTCCCTCTCTATCTCAGAGAGCAGACCACCAGAGAGCAGCAACTCAAATCTCAGAGCCTCACCTCTCATTATACTGTTCATTGATGTAAATACATATCCATGGTTACATGTCTCTCTAAGGTAAAATGCCTCTCTTTCTGTCTGTCAGCATTTCTAAATGTGAGCAGTGCCTAAAGGTCTGTGATGCATGTCTTGTACTTTTTCAATCACTGCGTGTTCTGGTCAATCACTGCGTGTTCTTGTCATTGTGACATTTGTCATCATATTCATACCATATCTTCTTCTGTCTGCAGTACAAAACACCATTTTACCATCTCCTCATATTTCTCCATTCACTCCATTGAAATCACTCTATCCTTGCATGTCTCTGCCTGCAAAGCTCCTCTCTCTGGTGCTTGCCCCCACCTTTTCTCTGTCTGCGAAGCACAACCCAGGCCTGATAAGCCACCATACCCTCTCCAATCGGACAAGGGTTGCGTTATCTGTCTGCCAAGCAAACTGTTTACGCATACTTTGTTCACACTAATTCATAACAACTTCCACACTCTGCGGCGCTCCTGTGTGTCTCATTGAGAATGGCTTCATGCTTTCTCTACTGCTTACTCTCTCACTCGCAAACCCAAGTGCTATCTATAATGCAGACTCAAAGCATATTCTAAGTGCACACTTATGCGTGTCTCTCTACAATGCATACATAATACATAACAACATATGTCTACATGTGTCTACATGTCTCTACAAATATAACATGTGTCTCTAAATGGCACTTCAAATATAACAGGCCTCATTCTGTAGCAAATACAAATGCATACAAAGTGGCAGAATAATGTGGATAGTCTAATGTCACTACTTCATGTCACTACTAATCAGTACTAAGTAGAATGAATGATGGATAACTGGATCCCTGAATGGGTAATGATTCTCTAACAATGGGCAATGATTCTGTAATGATAACAAACCAGGCTTCTCCAGCCCTATTCCCAGCACATACCACTGGCCTCCGTATATGGGTGTAGACGAGGATACTTTCACATAATCACATCACATTGGGAGCACTGAGGGGTTACAGTGTTGGGTGATCTGTTTCAGGACGGTACATTAATGGAGTTTCCTGACCTGGTGGAAAAATACCAGCTACATGTCGGCCAATTCCTGACGTACATCAGACGGGTAAAGGAAGCTAGGACAAGATGGCAGAAATTCCCATAGGACTCAGAAGGAGAGGCTACATTGCCACTACTATATGATTTGACCGAAGGAGGTCATGGGGCTTCTAGATTAAATGGGGAAATGCTGCACAGTTTTCAGAAAGGGGAACTCATGCTGAAATCTCGGTGGGAGGATGACCTGGGCAGACAACCTACCAAGGCATAATGGGCTAATGCGTTGCTCTATACCAAAAGGGTGTCTAGGAATGCCCCGGTTTAAGTTTATCAAATTGTATGTGCTTTTCCTTCACTTCAGGATTAATCCTGCTAAGAAGCCTAAATGTGAATCGTAACCATCTGGACTTTTCTCATACGTTCAGTGCAGTGGTTTGTGTGAAGAAGAACAATCTGAGATGGGAGATCAGGAAAGCTCGAAAATTGGGCCCTCATGCTAGTATGGCCATACTTATAGAGCTATAGAAATCGGACAAAGGGTCATTGTGCCTTATTATTGCAAAAAGACCCAGAGGGCATGTTAGTAGTCCTTGCCTCAACATCCACCTGGATGCCTCCTGTCCCCCCTCTGTACTCTTTCGCAACCTCTGCGACTCTCTCTCACTCTCTATTCTCCCGTCTGGGCCGACTCATTCTGCAGGGCACACTCTTGATGCCCTGATCTCTTCTGACCTTCCCCGCTCTGTCCCTCTCTCCACTCCTCTTTCCTGGAGTGATCACTTTCTCCCATTCTCCCACCTCACCTTCCCTACCCCACAGGCAAATCCACTTCCATCATTGCCACCCACCTTCTCAGTCATCCGACCCATGAAGCGCGTGTCAGTTGAGGCTTTCGCTTCCACCTTCTCGCCTTCTCGCCCCCCCCTTCTCGCCCTCTCCACGCTCCACTCTGCTATATCCGATACTCTTGATATCCTTGCCCCTGTCATGAGAATCCGCCTGAAGCCCAAAGCCAAATGTAACTCCTGGTATGACTCGGATCTCATCACCCTAAAACGCAAGTGCAGGGTGGCAGAGAGGAAATGGCGTGCTTCATGTTCATCCTCTGACAAACTGGCCTGCCGCCTGCTCCAAAGGCAGTACCGGCTCTCCATTCTCACCAAGAAGAGAGCCCTTATCCAAGCCCGCATCTCTGCGGCATCTAACAATTCGGCTGAACTCTTTAAAATCTGCAAGGAGCTGGCCACCCCTGCTACAGTCTCTACCTCTCCTGTCCCCTCCCAGGCCCTCTGCATGGCACTGGCCTCTCACTTCATCTCTAAATCTCAGGACATCCTTTCCTCACTCTCCTCCTATCCCCTCCCTCCATTATTCCCTGCACTTCCTCTGGCCCTTCTGCAGCCACCCCTCCTCCCTCCTTCTCTGCCTTTCCCCTTTTCTCTACTGACAAGGTTTCCAGACAAGTTTGATCTATGAAAATCTCGTCAAAACAGGTTCACCCCTGTTCCTCCAAAACTATCAAGGACCACATCGACTCCCTGGCTCCTGCCCTGGCTGACTTTTGCAACCACTCCTTCGCCTCTGGAGTCTTCCCATCCCCCCTTAAGCACTCCCTTGTGCACCCTCTTCTCAAGAAACCCTCTTCCAACCCCTCCTGCCCGGCTAACTATCGCCCAATCTCCATCACTCCCTTCCTGGGCAAGCTCCTGGAGAAACTGGCCATCTCCTAACTAAAACTCCATGCTGAATCTGTTGGTAGTCTTCATGACCATCAGTCTGGCTTCAGAGCTGCCAGAAGCACGGAAACTGCTCTCCTGAACATCCGTGAGGATCTGCTCTCGAACCTTGACTCCAACACTCCGTGTGTTCTCATTTTGCTCGATCTCTCTTCTGCCTTTGATACTGTCAAACATGCCATCCTGCTCAACCGTCTCTGTGATAACCTGGGTATCACTGGCCAGGCTCTGGCGTGGCTGACCTCTTTCCTCTCTAATCGACCCTCCCAGGTCCAACTGGGGTCCTTCCTCTCTGACATCTTTTTCTCTACCTGTGGTGACCCCCAGGGAGCTAACCTCTCTCCCTGGCTGTTCAACCAGTATCTGGCACTCCTTGCCCACCGCATCGCCGCTTTCTGCCCCAACTTTCAGTGCTATGTGGATGATACCCAGATCATTTTCAGGCTACCCTCGGCTGCCTCCTCTCCTTCCCTCATCTCTGACTGTCTGTCTGCTATCCAGGAATGGTGTGCCGCCAATGACCTCTGCCTTAATGCCAGTAAGACTAAGATTCTACTCATCGGCACACCCACTCCCTCCTTCCCTGCATCTCTGTGGCCGGCCTCTCTTGGCCCTCTTCCTGCTCCTACCTGCAAGGCAAAAAACCTTGGGGTCATCTTCGACTCCACACTCTCCTTCTCTCCTCACATCTCTGACGTCCCTAAGAAGTCACACTACCAGCTGCACCTCCTCAGAGGTATTCTTCCTTTCCTCTCCTTCCCCCAGAAGCTCACTGTCTCCCGAGCCCTGGTTCTCTCGAAGCTGGACTACTGTAACAACCTCTATCTAAATCTGCCTGCCTCTACACTCCGCCCCCTGCAACTTATCCAGAACAGGACTGCGAGACTTGTCTTTGGCCTCAAGCCCAGGGACCGTATCTCTCCAGGACTGAAATCTATACACTGGCTCCAAGTGACGGTGAGGATTAAGTTCAAAACCCTCTGCATTGTACACAAGGACTTCTGGGGCCTGGGGCCTAAATACCTTCAACTCTCTCTTCCTAAATATGTTCCTTCTCGAGCTCTTCACTCATCCGCCTCCAACTCCCTCAGGGTCAGCCGCTTCTCCAAGCAACGAGCTAAGGGTAGATCTCTCTCTGCCTCCCTCTGGTACAGCCTTCCTGCCTCGCTGAAACTTGAGGAGAACCATCTCCGGTTCCGGAAGCACCTCAAAACCTTCCTCTTTACTTCTGCTTTCTCTCCCCCTCTCCCTTGCTAATTCTTGACTGAAACTGTACTGAATCTGCAACTGGGCCACTCTCACCGATCTCGGTCCTTGGCCCAGCCACTCTCCACTTGCACTGCCTCCCTTGGCAACCCCTGCACTGCGGGACTGTCTCTGTATCCCTTCAGCCCCCTTCCCAGCACTTATCTGCACTTACCTTGCACTTGCCACCAGCTGGCCATATTATTTATTATTATTCTACTTACCCCGTAAAGCACTTTCCCCCTCCCTTTCCCCGTGCACTTTTTACCTTCCCTCTACACTTGCACTAGCGCGATCTGAATGACACCTGGCCTAATAGGATTGTTGTCTGTCTTTCCCTTTGCTCCCCCTCCTTGCCTCATCGCGCCTTGAAACACTTGTGTATAGGCGCGTTACAAATGCCATATCATATCATATCAATTTTTGGTGATGATAAGAGGGGGTAATGTACAATCCTCGTTGCAGCATCAGCCGATTTCTGGCTATGTGTGGGAGACCTATTTTAGTAACTTGTATGCTCCTGTGAGTCTCCCGGTGCTATGTGTGTCGGGGACTACGGGGGAATTCTCGGGCGCTGCGACTTGGGAGCTGCTGGGTATTGATCTTGTGGGGATCCAGTCAGCCATTTGATACAGCTTTTCACGAACAAGGCGTTACTTTGCTTCTGCCTTTTTTTGACATCTCAAAGGCGTTTGACTGTGTTGACCGCTCTAAGTGCTGGGGAATGCTTAGGTCCTGGAGTTGTCTGGAGGCTGTGGTTCTCATGTTCGAGCTTTTGCACAAAGATATCAGACTAAACCTTGAGGCTGGATCAAAGGGGTACATACTCAGGGTGGATTACTGTGGACCGCGGCTTATACCAGGGTGGCGTGTTGGCACCTTTTTTTGTTCAACTTATAAATCTTTGCAATAAGGGCGGCACAAGTGAGTATTGTGGTCAATCTTACAAGGTTGGGTCTTGTTAAAATCCACTATCTATTATATTCCGACAACCTTGCTTTGCTTGATTATACTGCAGTAGGGCTTCATAAATCTTTGCCACTGGTGGGTGATTTCTTCAGGGATCTTGGCCTGGACATTAGTGTGACCAAGTCTAAGATCCTGGTTATTAATCGTAGGAAGATGTTGTTGGATAGGCCCAATTTTGGGTGGTACATTCATGGTAAGAAATTGGAGGAGGTCTGTGAGTTTACGTATCTTGGGATTGTGCTAAAAGCCAATCGGTCTTTGTCTCTGGCTAATCAGGCCCTGAAGCTTGATGCAATCTCGGCAGCCTCGCTGCTTTGCGTGCTTTACAAAAAATGTGGCCTTTTTTCACTACTGCCGGCACTCAAAATGTCGAATAAGGTGCTTGTTCCAAGGTTGACCTATGGGGCCGAGGTACGCTAAGTCGGCTTGAAATGGGATAAAATGGAGTCCCTTATCTGGAAGTGACTTCTGTCCCTTCCTGTGAACACTCCATTTGTTACAGTTTGGCACATTTTGGGCCTCACATTGTTAGAGGTTAAGGTCCTTTGGCGAAGAACTCATTCCGACCTCGGCGGGCCCAGTAATTCTCCTGGTGCGGGAGCCGGTGCCGGTACGTCCCCATTCCCATTTGAGCCCCCATAGGGCTCAATAGGAATGGGGAGGATGGTAGCAGCGGTACCGTTCATAACGGTACCGTTGCTACCATCTAGTTCTGGCCACGGTTGCCGCTCTGAACGCCTGGTCTGGCCAGGAGTGCAGAGCAGCACCCGCGAGCAGTACTCGTAATGTGGCGGTACAGTGATAACAGCTCTGGCAGCACTACCGGCGCCATTGTCACTGTACCGCCACAATCATAATGAGGCCCAGTGTCTATGATTTTAATCACAAGGTGTAAATTAAGACACAGAGTAGAACTCTGTTGTTGTTCCAGGTGCTGGCTTATTTATTTTCACAGATGATGTTAACGTCACTTTGTCTTAATTTATTTCAAAGAACTTCATGCCCCATAACACTGAACATAAAGACGCTAATAGGTGTTATAAATACCTTTTTATTAACATTTGAAACTGCCACCATATTTTGGGTTATCAGATGTTGTATGACGATCCTGTCAGCTACAAGATGTGCGGTATCAGCAATTACAGACAGGCTGTCTTTCACCGCATTGATAAGCAAACAAACAATAGAGAAAATGCATTGAGTTCCATATCAAACAGCTCCTCCCGTTTAATGCAACGAAAACTCTGTTGTAGGCTGACCGCCTTCAATTGTAATGAGGGTCCCACCAGCGACCTTAAATCGCGAAGACCCCCTTTGTTGTGCTTTTGCCAGTAATTGTCCATTAGCGGATGGCTGGTGTTGACACGTATACTTGCGAGACATGAAAGATTGTTAAATTCCCTTCTGTATAACTCTGTTGGTGCTTCCAGATAATATAACAGCCTTGGACATATAGTACTCAGATGCTCTTTAATTAAATCCAACAATAATCATTGTACACATCCAATGGCGGGTTTCACCTTAAATTGATCACTTTCCAACAGGTGCTAATTTTTTAATTCCTGCAAATAAGCGCAAATACATATGAAAACATCTAGAATCTCAATCCTAATAGGCCAGTTTACGGGGCCCCATGCACGTTGTTCTACCATACTGTCTTTGATATACTTTATCCCCCCATTTGCTAACTGTTTTCTAACTCATGCTTCTAACACACATCGGACACCCCTGTCTAAACTGCTTCATTTTCAAAAGGGGGTTATTCGCCGATTGTATAGCCCACAATATTTTGGACATGCATTATTCAGTCCCTACGCCAACCCTTAGCTTTGTTAGCTTTGTTAGCGGCTGTATCACTCGCATCATTTCTACAAGGCATTTAGGGCTCAACGTGTGACATATTTTACATAGCGAGTTTTCCGTGCAAGATATTTTCAAACACTCATGAGCATCCTGTCGGGGGTCATCAATTTTATGTCCTGAGCACCATCTGTGAAAGTGTTGTTTTAAGCACGTGTTCAACACAATGGGCCTCATTACAACCCTGGCGTTAGGAGGTTAACGGCGCCGTAAAAGGCTGCGGCGCCGTTAAACCCTTAATGCCAGATTCACACTTTAACGCCTGCTTTTTGCAGGCGTTAAAGTCCAACCCGGTAAGGGACCTTGGTGCTAATTACGGTACCGTAATTTACGGTGCCGTAATTAGCGCCTTCCCCATTCCAATTGAGCCCTATGGGCCAAAAATGGGAATGGGGAAGGGGCCATGGTGAATGGGGATTTACCGCCCCGCCAACCTTGGAATGGGGTGGTAAATCTGCCATCCACCATGGCGGAATCCGGCATGGACCATGGTGCTAATAGCACCATGGTCCAACGCCAGGGTTGTAATGAGGCCCAATGGCTGTAAAACCTTGTATGGCCAGATTATCAATCCAGGTCACAGCAGATGGAACCGTAGCATCTTTAATGCTACCAGTCTCCATTAGCAAAAAACAGGCCTTACACAGACTATTATGGTGACCCACAGGATTTTGTATTTAGTTTGAACAGCAAACACAGTAAATATTGATAGCTTCTGCTACAGCTTGGCTCTCGTCAACGCCGTCCACTTTATCACTTAGAGGATGTAAACAAAACAGAGACACATGGTCAACTATAGCTAGTTCTTGCACCCAATGCTTGCTTTAAAATATACCCACTGGACAACAGGCTGTCCGATAGCCAAGGCGCATGGACCCCTATTTTTCCTGATGCTCCAGTGTAACAAAGTCACTCCCCGGCATCATGACCTCCTGCAGAACCATAGATATTGCACCCACCACCAGTTCTGGGGAGACAAGGCAAAAAATTCAATCCGTTGGCACTCTCCAACAACCCTTGCCAATTTGTGATACCTCCACCACAAGGACTGCTATGCAGTAGATGAACATGTCTGGGTCTACAGCTATTCGCCAGACCACCACGTCACTTGCCATCCTGTGATCAGTAAATGAGATAGTCATGTTCAACTTACTAAGCAGTTCTCTGCCGAGCAGGTTAACAGGTAAACTCTCGGAGTACAATAGGGGAGTGCGTACCACCCTCCCCCCTACTTTTACATCCAAATCTTTAGCGGCTGTCCTCCTTGCTACTTTGGCCCAGAGCACTGTGTATTCCCGCCCCACCGTCCTTGTCCTCCTTCGAACCACACTGCAGCTATTCTAGCATTTACGAAATTCAGGGTGGGTCCACGCACTTCTGTCTCAGCTGGTGTCGATATTGACACCTCCATAGCAACCTTAGCTAGTTTGTTGGTACTAGTTTTGCTTCCTCTGCCTGCCGCCTCTGAGCCGTTTCCTTGTCACGCTCCTTTATTCTTCTGCAATGGTGTATTATTATGCTTTGTATATCAGGCCACCCCTTTGCTTCAACACCGCAATTGTGTCTAATGCCTTTTGCACCTCTTTGGCCAGACCCTTTTTAACCATGGAGTAGAAAAAGGGTATTGATTGATCCCAACAATTACCTGCCTCCACTCTCCACATCTCCTGAACCTTAACAATATATTGGTCGGGATCTTCATCATCGCCCATAGTACATTGCATGATGGACTGTAAGTCGGGTGTATCTGGGAATGCTCGCCGTACCGTGTCTCATATCTTCACTCAAATCATATTAAAGGATGCTCTATCATGTGCATTGTTTTCCAGAGTCACACCCGGGTATCCTGCTTTTACTCACAAATCCCCAGCTTGGTCTCATGTAGTAGCTATCAATAGGTTTTTGATGTCCCGACTGCTAGAGCCACTCCTGCTGTCTGTTTTTCAAATGCATAGATCCATTTGCTCACAACCGCCGTAAGGGCCGGGAGTGCTTTTATTAGGTTGGTTTTGGCCATAACGAGGCCTGATGTCCTTTTTATGTATAAGGGGCATTTGCATGTGTACCCTGTTTGCCTTCTTCCCACTTATCTTTTTCCTTGATACCACCATCTGGCCAAAACTGCTCCTTAATCCCCCATCCCACATGCTTTCCACCTGAAGAGTCTGTTCAGGTGCTTGTTCTGCCGTCTCATCCTCACCCTCAGACTCATCAAATGTACTCCACCCGTCAGCATTGTCATATCCTAGGCTGTCTGCTCCTTCCCCCTCTTTTTTCACATGAGTGTTTTTTTATGTGTGTATTATCTATCCTAAATAGGAAATCTCCTGCTTTCCATCCATCCGGGGTGCCTGCTCTACCTGTCTGTCAGCCTTCACTTTGTTTTGCACTGTTCGCAACCTATTCAATACTGCTCTTGCTGAGGCCAATGCCACCTCTAGGTCCCTTTTATTGACATCAGCATGTACTGGGCCGCTCAGAGGAGAGTCATTTGGGGGCGGTGGGCTGTCGCTGCTGTGGATACATATGTTGGGTTAGTATAGCCTACTATATAGCTTACTGTGGGGCGGGCTTTCAGTGGGTATATTCCCCCATGCTCTGCTGGCGCCCTGCTCTCCTTTCCTGTACAGTCATCAGAGCTTTAACATTGCGTTTTTCCTCACCCACAATCTTCAGTGTCTTTGAACATTTTCCACGGACCTAATATCCCTTTCCTTTTGTGTAACTGTTTCCCATTATACTTCGCTGTTAAGAATGTAGACATGTGCTCTAAGATTCCCTTGTTATTGGATCCCTTCTCTGGCCAAGAGCGGGGCATCCCCCCTCCTCTTGTCTCTGTCAACCACTGTTTGTGGTATTTCTCAATTCTCAGTTTATACATATATATATGGGTGTATCTCCTCTGATTGTGATATTCTGTGGTCCTGTCTCTAAACCGCACACGCTGCTGTTGTTCTTCAAAAAAAAAGAATCAGTCCATCATCTCCTTCCTCCCCACAAAATGTCAGAAAAAAACAATTTCTCCAACCCCCTCACACTCCTCACACCTTCCCCCAGCTCTCACCCTCCACCAACTCAACTCACACCAATAATTTACAAAAAATGCCCCTCCGCTGAGCCTCCTCCCTACACCCTAAAACACGAACATAACAAGCTAAAACAACAAGCTAAAATAAAAACTACTACTATTCCTGAGCCCACTAATTATGTGAGACTCCTATCTATTTCCTTTTTTCCTCAGTTATATGATGTCTGTGGTACCACCTTCTCCTCTCTCTTGGGGAGACGCCCTACCATTCCATTTTCTATTCCTTAATATTCTCCTTAAAAAATGTATAATACCAAAAAATACAATAAACCACATCCACAGCACACCTACAATTTCACTCTCCACGCAGTCACACTCTTCACACTCTCCCATACACCTGTCCCCTACTTGTTATCACTTGCAAGGTTATACTTACATGTGCATGTTCACCCAAACTCCTCCATCACAGAGTTCCAACAACACTGTCCTGCACCCTCCTCAAAGCCGCACCCCGACCCAAAGAGCAAGCAGGAATTCTGCAAAGATGGCTCCTGCACAGCCACTGGGGGATATGTGTTTTTTGGAACAGGTCGCTGTAGGTGGGTGCGGCCCCTTCGGAGAAGCTGCCTGGACACCTCTGCAGGTACGATGGGGGGTTCAGATCACGTCTGGGTCACCAATTGAAGACACACCCCTAAACACTCACACCAGAAAAAATACAACCCACTAGGGAAAACAGTCAAGAGATTTTTGCAAGGATAACTAGTTTTAATTCTACAAAAAATTGGTGTTCCAACAAAGAACTCTGCTGCTCAGGAACGTTCCGAGCGAAAAGGGTACAAGCAAGAGCTTAAAAAGGGGTGCAGTGTCATTGGTAAAACCTGTGCGGCGGGTTGGTGTGACCCTATGCATGGTCAGCCTACTCCATAGGGGATGACAGGCCACCATTGTCCCCAAACCCGTCCGTCCGTCTCCCATCACGTGGGGTCAGCTGAGCTCATCGTCTCCAGAGAACCAAGGTCGAAACAGCATTCACCATTTTCTTAGATGTTTGATGGTTGAGTGGTTTGTGGTAGGTGACCCGAAGTCAGCTGGTATTTTGGAATTCAGGGGTCTTGGGGCTCGGGCCGTTGTAGGGGCTATAACTTGTAGTTGGCTGGATGGGGGTTGTAGGCTTGTTCTGGCCTGGTTGTGATAACACATACAGCGAGGCGCATAGCACAATCTCATGGCCTTGCAGGATACATTCTTTCTTGGAATAAACATACTGGCAATACGTTTTAGAACAAAGGAGGGTTTCTTGTGGGAATTAACAGCACAGGTCTCTCTCTCAGCAGCGCTTCGGCATATTCAGGATTCTTCGTCAAGTTTGTGGCCTGCTTCTAACGTGCTGCCATGCAGGCCCTCTGTTTCTGCAACCGCTACAAAATGGCGCCTGTTTATATGTACGCTCTACGTTTAAGCATCTATAATTTGCATGATATTATGTCTGTGCAGGGTCTCTTACTATGCCCCCTCCCCCGGTAATCCAACAATCCACGTAAGGTTAACTACAGAAATGTTAGTTTGGACCGCGCCAATGAATTCACCCTGATTTGGCTTAAAGAAAACTGCAAAGGAAGACATACACACACTTATTGGGTACACATTGAGTGAAGACTTTACCCGAAGCAGGGATTCGTCCAAGTTTCAAGACCACCGCACGCTGAACACACAGTGGAGCATGAAAGGCTCACGAATCCTATCAAGATGCAACACAGACGGGACTGTTGCATCTCATCCTGAGAAAGGTTGGCTAGAACTTCTGGGGCCAAGCATTGCCAACCCACATTATACTACAACCGTAACACGTGTAGACGACAAGAAAGAACCCCCCTGCAATAACACAGAGGGTCACATCTACAAGACACAAGAGTGTTGGACTTGATATTACAAACTAATGCTTTTCTGGGAACAATCATTACCCATTTTTTGAAGTTGTGTTAGTATGAAGATGAGTTGTATGAGTGAAGTATGAATGATGAATGATGGGAAAGGTGTTGTAAAGGTTGAGCCTATTTTTAGTTTGTTAAGGATGTATAAATAAATACTTAGTGTTTATGTTATGTGAAATAAACACCAAATAATACCAAGTTTTGGATAAACTACAAATGATTCCTGTTATCTCTAAACCTATTGGTCCACATAATTGTTTTTGCACTTTTCCCCCCTGCCAGCCCCAGTGATCTTGGGCACAGATGGTGCTGGGAATGACCCCTGGGTGTGCTCTGCTGAGACTTCTCTGTGGAGTTGTACAAGTGGATGGGATGGAGCCTGGTCCCCAGAGCTGTTGCTGTGTCAATTCATTGTTTTGGCGGATGGCCTAAGCGAGTGCTGACATAACTTTGGTCGTCTCCCTGACCCTCTGCCCATATACTGTTTGGGTGGCCGTACTGGAGCTGTCTCCGCTAGGCTCATCGTCATGATCCTTAGAAGCCAGTGTGTGGCCCCTTGTACGCAGTCCCGGATTGCCTGCAGGTGTTCGAAGTGTGTGCGCCCTATTGCCTTCATCTCCCTCTGTCTCCTTCAGCCTCTGCAGCACATTGCTGCTTGGTGGTGTGTGGTGTATGGGAGAGGGGCTGTGCAGGAGCCATGGGCTATATTCAGGAGAGCAATAAGAGAGTGTGTCAATGTACGGCTCAGGTGTAATAGCATGCCAGCGTTGGCAAGGGCTGCCCAGAGTCTGTTGACACTGGCAGCGGGGAGGGCTCTCTGGGTTCTACTGACACTGGCAGCAGGGCTTGTGGACGCTCTGTAGGCGGTGACAGCAGGTGTGGCCTCTGTGTTTGAACCTCCAGTTGTAGGAGTGGGAGCAGTGTGCCTTGTGCTGGTTCTGGTTGACTGTGGAGCAGACGTTGGCTGGGCCCTGCTGTGTTGCAGTGTCTCATAATGGGGAATTTGCCTTGATGTAGCCTGACTGGGCCTTTGCGGGTTGGTGGTAGTGGTGGCAGAACTTGAGGGTCTAGATGTGCCACTCCCAGATGGGCCTGCAACCTCCTCCTCCTCTGGTGCCTCTGGCGATGCGTGATTGCCTGTAAGGGACATAGTAAATGTTGCCAGGTATGGTTCCTCCACGTGTTTATTTGGCATGCAAGACACATTTGCTATGGTATGGAGCAGGACCCCACACATTTGGGCAAATGTGCATGGTGTGTCAGGGGAGATTGAATGTGGGCCCAGAATCATGGGGATGCTTGTAGCAATGAGTGTATGACACGTGGCCAGTTGGTCTTTGTCCTGTGAGTGGGGAGGGCATGGTGTCCTTGATGGGGCAGCTGATGTATGGCATGTATGCTTGTGGTCCTTCATGGCCCCACATCCCCTCCCTGGTTGGCACTCACATGGAGGGGGTGGGGTGTTGGCTTACTCCATGGAACAGGCATGGCTCTATGGAGTGCTGTTGTGCCGCGATTGGCAAGCTGAGCACATGTCGGTGTAGAGGGATGTGTGCATCCCTGTGGCTTGTCTGCCATGCCAATATTGGGCAGGCCAACAGGGGCTGCAACATGCTGGTGTGCCTGCTTCACAGTGTCGTGGCCACTCACGCTCCACAATCCCACCAGCAGGGGGGGTGCTGTGCATGGCATTTGGATAGGTCACATGCCACCCATTTTCCGCTGCTGTGATGCCTAGGGGTACCACTGGGGCATTTTATGCTGGGCTGTCATTTGTGAATGCACTTGTCTTGGGGTGGTGGTTGACTCACCTCCTGCATGCTGGCTGCTGGCACCCGCCTCTGCACTGCTGACTCCCTCTATTCCTTCCATGTCCAGCACTGTGTTGCAATTTTCCTCCCAGGCGGTGAAGGGCAGAGGCTCCAGAGTGCCTCATCCAGTCACCAGGGGCTCCTGGCGGTGTTGCGACTACAGTCTCGGCACCCTGACCCTCTGTTTGTTCCACTGCCACTGCAGTAACCTTCTATCTGATGGCATGCCAGATGGCTGTTCTGCGCTGTCCTGTGGTCTTACGCTGCCGAGTGCCACATAGTTCATCGCAGTGGGCAATGACCTCATCTGTGAGGACCACCACCTCCCCCTCACTAAATTTTGGTTTCTGCAGACGGTTTTCTGCTACCTTGCCTCTGATCCTCTCCTGAGACACTCTGGCTTTTTTTCCCAGGACCGGATAGCTCCAGGAAGTTGAAATATTTGATGGATTGTGTTTTTCAAAATAGCCACCACAGTGCTTTCTGTTCCGGTGATAATGCAATTTCTGCCAGCGCTAATAGCACCAGGGTCAAGGCGGTAGCGCTACTAGTGCTAGATTTTCGGCAGTAACCCTTAAATAGGTGCAGTTTCCACCGGGCGGTAATAGCGTTACCGCTGGAGTCTGGCGCACATTCACGCCAGGTTGTGATGCAATGCTAATACTGCCGCACATCCCGGCAGTAACGCTATTTTCACTCAGCCGAAATTGGCCCGGATTACTGACGGCCATGTGATGAGGCCCCATGTGTGTACCCGTAACCCCATAGTGAGGCTCAATATTTGGCCACAGTTCCTGCTTTGCTGGAGAATACTATTTTGATTAAATCTAGGGGTTTCTCTTTTGACATGTTCTTAAATCTTTTCACCCCACCGACAGCTTGATAATACCTGATTGCCTGTTTAGCCAAATGCAAATTCAGGTTTAAGATGGAGGTAATATGTATCTTCAGGTAATCAAATTCATTAACTCTCGGGATTATCTCATTATTAGTATATATTTCTAACATCCTGGGGTTCATTTTTTTTTAAATGCCATGTCCTCACTGAGGACTTGCTAGCATTTACCTTGAGGTATAGATTAGTCATAAATGCTGTGTGTGCTGTGATTAGGTGCTGTAGAGCTCTTGTTGTATGAGCAATCAGCACCATATCATCAGTGTGCATTAGAACCGGCTGTGCCCTTCCCCCCAGTTTTGGGACTTCCGAGCCCACCTGCACCAAGGCATTGTACAGACCATTAATATACAATGAAAACACTAAGGAATGCAATACACACTCTTGCCGTATGCCTGCTTTACCTACAAGTACTCTGTACAGTGTCCTTTGGTCCCACTACATACACAGGCTTTCATTTCCTCATGCAGCATGGCAGCAAAGGTACTATTTCAGAAAGACACCACTGGGACCTGAGCACAAGCCATAGTTTGCGCCGAGTGACCTTTCCAAAGGCTGTGTTCAGGTCCATAAAGGCCAAGTAAACAGGTTCCTGCTTTAGGTACAAAGAATTGGTCACAATTAGGTACACGCTCATGGCTTGATCCCTGGTGCCCACTCCCAGGCAGAACACTTGTTGTATATCAGAGAGAATGTGATTGGTGCCAGCCCATGGTTCGATTTTGCCTAAAAGCGATCTACCAAAAATGTTAAGAACAGAATGCAAAAGCCAGATTGGCCTATAAGAGTCTGGAAAGTCTCTCGGGCTTTTCTTGTATATGGTTTGTGTTTGGGATCTTTGCCATGATTCAGGACATATTTTCATACTGCACATAGCATTAAGGCTGATTGTAAGAAGAGGTGCCTACATTTCAATCCCCTCCCGAAACAAGTCAGCAGGCATTCGATCTGGGCCCGGACAGCGATTGAGATTCTGGTTCTTTATCGCATCCGAAATTTCCCGACATGAAAATATAACAGGTTGCCCCTCCAGAATGCCCTGACCTCGATTACACACACTTTGGATCTCCCCGTGAGAAAGCCACACCCCAGTTCCCTGAGCCGATTCCATATAATATAATGTGGCGAAATGAGGCACCCACTTGCTGTCCGCAACATTAGTTTCTAGTCCATCACATTCCCTTTTTATATTTGGGCCCCAAAGGGACACCAGTTCCCAAAAGGTCTTATTTATTTATTAGCATTTATAAAGCGCGCAGCAGCCCGTAGGCATCTACTGTTATTTTCATTGGCTGCCTGTAGCAAATCTTCCCATGCGGCCTTATCAGGATCTCTTCGCCCTGAGTTGAGCAACTTCTTGTAAGTAGCTCTATCACCCCAGATCTGGCTTGTCTTAGTGACAGAATTTTTCAGTAGAGAAATGCGAGTCCTTGTAGGCACCCTACATTCGCGGTTAAACCAGCAAGCTTGCCGTGGTTACTCTTCATTGGCAAACCCTCTCTGTAATTCAGCTGATATATCAGCACAAAGGGATTTGAATTTCCCTCAAACACATGATGGTTCCTGTGTATAATCCATGATAAAATGTATTATGGTTAAGTTATTAGTGGCAATATCCTGATGAATCACGTCTTTATTAATTGAGTGCCATCTTAAAGTGGGTTTAGTAATGTTCGCTACAGCCTGCCTAAGGTGAGGGATTATTCAATTAGTTCTTTGCGTATTGCAACAAAAATGTTTAATGTTTTTGAGTCACAATCTCCATGGGAGTCAGGAGTCTTTGATCGGTTAGAAGGCAAATTTTGGAAAACTATTTTACAGCTCCCACAATGCATCCCGATAGTGTGGGTGCGTTATGAACTAGGCCTCACCTCCCTGAATGCTCAATACCAATGGAGAACTTGTGCCCTTCTTCGGAAATGTTTGATGCCCCATCGAGAACATAATGTTCTACAATTTCTGTCGAATTATATTTTTCACACCACACATCAATTTGTTAAGCAGTGGTTACGTGCTATCTATTTGACCTTAGTAGAAGTAGATGCGTCACTTAATATGCTTTTGACAAATTGAAACAAAGTAAAACAGCTCATTTATTGTAATGATTGGATCAAGACTCGCACTAAATGTCTTCAATATAAATCTGCAATACCTGGAAAATTCAGACACAAGAGGTTGGGTTATATAGAACCATATCTCCTCAAGTTCCCCTGCAAGAAAATACGATCAGGCATTGCGTATGAATCTAGGGCATACCCGCGAATTCTTGGCCCAACGCAAATGTTCCAAGGGGGCTGTAACCTTTTTCAGGTTTTGTGTTGATATCAAAACTACAGAAACTTTGGAACACATACTTTCGTTATGCCCAGCTCTAGTACAAGAACGCCTGAAATTTTTCTCATGGCATTGCACTCATCTGGGGAATTTGGACTCAGTAGAAAGATGGTGCACAATATTGTGCACGACAAACGTCTCCCTTCAAATTGCAATTGTTAATTTTCTCTATGCAGTGAATTTGACCTGTTAAAGAATTGTCTTTTCCAGTGTTTTTTTCCATTGCTTTTCTGTTTATCTGGTGTGTGGGGAGCGTTAAATTTCTTAACCTGTTGTCAGATGTTTTATAATAATTGAACATTTTTCTCTACCTCGCCTTTTTAATGTTTGCTAAGTATTCAAGCTTATACTTGTTATTTCAACAATCATGAAGAGTTTCCTGTATACTTTATCTTTTGATCAATTGAATGTAAAGTTTTATTTTGAAAAGTTGATTTATTTCAACAACATCAATAAAAAAAAAAAATGTTTAATGCTGTGTGTGCTGCTCGCTTAAGACATGCTCAACTATATAGAAGTCTATCTTGCGCCAGTCTCTAACTAGAAAGCAACAATTGTTATTGTAATTGGTTATTTATAACGGGCTTAATACCCAGATGTATCTAAGGTGGACCCGGGAATCGAACCTGTGTTGCTACGCCCAAGGTGAGCGCCTTGCCCCTGAGCTATCCTCCCGAGACGAACAATAATCTATCTTTGTACTACACCGTGTGCTACTACATGTGTGTTTCCCTGGTCTATCACCTTGGAGTCGACCATTTACAGGTCTTAGACCCCCCCAATCGTATAACCAGGAGAGAATTCTTAGCCCATCAGAGCGTGTTCCTGGATCCATCATATTCGGATGGAATAGGCCTTGCAACCAGGGGTGTACTGGGAACCAAAAGAGACCATGGAAATAATGTTTAAAGTGGCCAGATATTACTTATTTTCAGCAAGCGCAACCCTTTTCCTATGAAATACTTTTGAAATAAAATAGGTCACCCTGCAAAAGAGGCCCAGGGTGCAGCGGCCTACTGGGAAATCGCCAGAGTCCCCTTTAGGCCAGCCCACCCCTGAGCCCAGGGTGCAGAGGCCTACTGGGAAATCTCCAGAGTACCCTTTAGGTCAGCGTAATCTCAGTATTATCAAGGAGGTCAAGGGGCGGGCCATTCCCTACATCTGACTAAGAACGTTCTGAACAGTGTCGCGTTGTGAATTTTGGTGCTGTGCACATGTGAATTTTGTGCTTCAGACCTGACCTGACACGACCCTTACATATTAAAGATTGCAGACCCGACCCCAAACAATCCTTACAGTATACAAATTGAATTTAAACAAAACCTCTTGCTTGCGCCCAGTCTGCGCCTCCACTTGCTACTACATGAAAATAAAACATGGTTTCTTGCGAGAACACAATGGAGGTGACAAACTTCCTGTCGGCCTCCCTCCTATTACTCCATTGGAGGCTTTGAGTTGGCTCCTTCCAACCTGTCAGAAGAGGCATCGCGAGATTCAGAGGGAAATTGTCCGCAAAGCTGGCAGCGTCCTACTTGGATCTTGGTCATGAAATCAGAATGTGGATGAAAAACGGCACCCAGAATATAACATTGGAAAGAGTAACTGTTGGATCCGGCCTCTACGGCTCTGCGTGCGGGGAGGTCGGATGACTAGTGGTACCAGGCCGCGCGGCCTCTGTGTCGCAGCTCCAGCTGGAGCGAAGCAACCACGCAGCACACCATGCGTAGGTTGGCCCGGAACTGCCTCCCGTGCTCGGGGGCGGGGCTTTTATTAAAACACCCTGCGTCACCGCGTCGGGGGACTCAGGGCAGATGCAACATTCCTCCTTTATTTCAAACAAAGATTAACGATAAACACAAATACTATGAACTTCAATTCAAAACAAATATTCAACTGTTCATATCCACAGGACCCTTCTTGCTCACAGTCCACAGGGGGCCGACTACCATACATAGTCTTTGAGCCTGGCGGGCGGTCTCGTGGCAGTTCTCAAACTATATCGCCCTCCTCGGGGGCTGACCCCGCTGTCCCATTGGGTGGCTCACCTTCTCTGTCTGGCTCCCCTAGGTCTGGCTCGCTCCACTGCTCCCACGTCCTGTCACCCGCTGCTGCCTCATCCTGGAGGGGCGCGGGCTCTTCTTCATTGGACTGAGATTTTTAATCTTCCTGTTGGCCCTCGCCATCAGTCCACAGATTGCGTGGCACCGCCTTGAACCATGACGCATTTCTTGTCACCTGGCGGCATCCTCTCGTTACCATCACCATGGTCCCTTGCCTGCCACTGACGGTCCATGGGAGCTCGTCGTATCTGGTGTCCAGTTTTGACTTTGTTGGGTTTCGCAGCATGACCACTTGGTCGCCCACTCGGTGGTCGGACGGTCTCACCCTCCTCTTGACACTCATGTGTGCGTTGGCGCTCGTTCTCCTCCTTTCCGTGCGCTCCTCATCAACTTCGTCCGGGGTCCTGCTGGGGTGATGTGGAATCGAGGATTTTCTAACTGTGCCAAACATGAGGTCAGCTGGGGGGACACCCGTCGTGCTGTGAGGGGTGACCCGGTAGTTCCGCAGAAAACGGTATAGGTCAATCTTCCACGGGCTGGTGTTCGCCTTTGCCACTCTTAGTACTTTGTTTAGGGTCCTCATGAAACGTTCTACATCGCTGTTCGCCTGGGCATAATGTGATGGTACTTTACGTTCAGTTTGTGCAACTACTGTTTGAATTCCTCCCCTGTGAAGGGGGACCATTGTCGCTCTTGATGGTGGTGGGTAAGCCATGTGTTGCAAACATTTTCTCCATGGCAGGGATGACCACCTCCGCTGCTGTGGATTCCACTATTTCGACCTCGGGGTACCGGGAGTATGGCCACCAGGAGGTAGAGGCCTTCCCGTAGTGTGCAGAAATCGATGCTGATGGCCTCCCACCGGCCACGACCACGTTCCGCTGGCTTTATGGGTTCGGGTTCAGGTGGGGCCCCGGTTATTTGGCAGGGTAGGCATGTACTTATCAGCTTTTCAACCTTCTCGTCAATCTGTGGGAACCACACCCGGTGCCTGATCCAAGCTTTTGTCCGTGCCATCCCTTGATGTCCTTCGTGGGCCATTGCCACTATTCTATCTTGTATGCTCGGTGGGACGACAATCCGATTACCCCTAAGCAGCAGTCCACTCTCTGTGATCGACAGGTCTTGTCTGACGGTGAACATCCCGGAGAGAAAAACCTTCGCTTCCACTGTCCTGTTGTGGGTGTTTTTCAAGAATG
Organism: Ambystoma mexicanum; assembly: GCF_040938575.1. NCBI lineage: Eukaryota > Metazoa > Chordata > Amphibia > Caudata > Ambystomatidae > Ambystoma > Ambystoma mexicanum. The sequence goes on along the minus strand of NC_090926.1, from coordinate 1,204,185,237 downwards.
TCTTCCAGTCGCCTGAGATGATGGCGTCCTTCACTAGGTCGCAGCATGGGTCTTTGTGGGTCTCAGACTCGATGTCCTCGGTGCTGACAGCCTTTGTCCTCATGGCTCGCACCACCTGGCATATGTGCTCCTCGGTCTCTTCAGCCACTTGGATTTCTTGTGAGGTTGCCGCTCGAGGGTGCCTTGAGAGGAAGTCCGCCGGGTTTCCACTTTCCGGCTGGTAGGCCAGCTCAAAATTGTACTGTTGGAGGTGCAGCAACCATTTAGTGATCCTTGCCGGTGGGTGTGACGACGTAACCATGAAGATGGGTGATAGGGGTTTGTGGTCTGTGATCGCATGAATCTCCATCCATAGAGGTATAGATGAAAATGACGGCACCCCCATAGCACGGCAATGGCCTCCTTCTCGATATGAGAGTACCGCTGTTCTGTCATCGTGAGAGCTCTTGATGCGTATGCGATGGGCCTCTTCTCCCCCTCCTTGGTGACCTGCATAAGAATGGCCCCTAGCCCTACAGGGCTCGCATCCACGAACAGTTCCGTCGGGAGTTTGGTGTCACAGTACGCCATTTTCGTGTCGTCCGACAGGGACTCCTTAATGCTTTCGAAGGCCTCCTGGCACTCTTGCCCCCATTCCCATTTGGCGCTTAGTTTGTTCAGTTCGCGTAGGGGCTCCTAGAGAGTTGCCAGATTTCGGATGAACCTACCGCAGTAGGTGGCCATGCCCAGGAAGCTGCGCACTTCAGTGGGTGTCATTGGCGGGCTTGCCGCTTGAATGCCTGCTACCTTCTGGGGGTCAGGGGAGATGCCTGTACTGCTGAATTTGTACCCAAAAAATGTGATTTCAGATTTGAGAAACTCGCACTTTTCCTTATGTATGGGTTATCCAGTGTCTTCTAGCCTGCCCAGTAGGGTCTGGAGCCTCTTGAGATGTTCTTCCCTGTCAGGAGCGTGAATCAGGATATCGTCGCTCATGTTGAGGACACCCGGTATATCCCGGATGACTTCCTGGATGGATTGTCGGAAAACTTCAGCTGCTGACGATATCCCAAAACTCAGGCGTTTGTACCTCCGCAGCCCCAGATGTGTTGAGAAGGTCGTGATGTAGAGAGAGTCTCTGTGAAGTTTTAATTGGTGGTACCCCGCCTTCAGATGAACTTTGGAGAACACTTGCGACCCTGTAAGGTCTGCCACGATTTCGTCGAGCGTGGGTGTGATGTGGCGCTCCCTCTTGATGGCGGTGTTCGGGAGATGCATGTCTATGCAAATCCGGACTTTGCCGGGCTGTTTGGGCTTTCTTGTTACTACCATCGGGGAGACCCATGGTGTAGGCCCAGTCACCTCCTCTATTATTCCGGCTTCTTCCAACGCTTTGAGTTCTTTCTCCACTTGTTCTCGCATGTGGAACGGTTTTCTCCTATGTCTCACTGCTTTCAGCTGTACCGATTCATCAATGTGAGGTCTGATGGTCTTCCCTTTTAGACACCCTATCCCCTTTTGCAGTTTGGGGTAGTGCTTTAAAATGTTCTCGACTTCTTGCACTTCATCGACTTGGCAGATGAACTTGACCAAACCCAGATCCTCCGCCGCGTCCCCACTCAGAAGGCATTTGATTCCCGCCTTCACGATGTAGATTTTTGACCATATGCAAAAGCGGAAAGATGCAGGAAAACTCTATCCTCTGGACCAGAGTATTATCGTAAAACGAGAAACTGAAGAGATGTCCAGAGAGCAAAACACTATTATTTACAAAAGTATCAAATTATTTTATTTATCATGATACAAAAATTTAAACAAGTCAATTAATGGCATTCTACTTTGTAGAGCATCAATAAATCACGTAACACAACAGCCTAGATGAACAAATAACTGTGACTAAAATACATCCATCTCAACAAACATTCATAGTGCAGCATCCAAACCATACATCATACATAGTGACATTCAACCAACCAACAATGGCTAAAAAGATAACTAAATTAATTAACATTATTTGCCAATTGGGAGTGGGACAAACATTCATCACATCCCATTTGAATATTTTAATGTTTACAAATATATTAGACAAACAGCAATAGAATTCATTAAAAACAATCTATCACAAGGGCGGATCTGTGAGGAGAAGTGTTGTGTAGATCACATCCCTAAAAGAATAAACTCAACCGGTTTCGACGTAGAGTGTGTAGTAAACAACGTCTTCATCAGGAGATACAACGTGAGAAGCTGCAGAAAAAGAACATTACTACATAAATATGCGGCAGTGTCCCATCACATGAACTAAACTCAACAATAGATTGTATATAGCCACCATGTGCCACCTGTTACGAACCAATAAAACTAGACATTTGTGCTGGGGAAGTATATCTAAATGAGAACAACCCCAGAAGCAGGATTTTATTTAGAAAAGCCAGAGGCGAGGCACCGACCCTGAGAGTGTAAAAATTATAATTAAAATTAATAAGGTGCACCATAGGGGCCACAAAGGTCGAAATAACCCAGGCAGGAAAACACTAGACACCCCCACATGCGGCATAAAAATATCATGGCTGAATAGATGCAATATGCTAGACTAAACAAACCTTATATAAGTAGCCATTAATATGCAAAATGCTAAGAATGGATCGTATGCTGGAATCGTATCGCCAATGGAGTTATGACTAGTGGAAAATGAAAAATTGATTGAAGCACACATAAGGTAAAAAGTGACTACAATAACCAAAGAAATCAAATGCGAGCGGTCAATTGTTACCTGTAGTTAACATGACACTGCTCTCAGTAGCCCCCTTGAAGGATTATGGTACGGTGGCTTTCTGAAGGGTGATGCAACGAAGCAAATCGTGTCAGCAGATGTACGCCTAGTGTACTAACAAACAAAAAATAATATTAGCCTAAACCGCATATGACAAAAACAAACTAAAGATATCCCAATAAAGTCATATACAGTTAAAAAGTGGTTACTAATTAAAAAATTAGCTGGCTGCTGGCAGAAGTCTGACAGACGAACTGTATACACAGACTTAAGTACGTAAATGAGAAGTGTCTATGATACTGCAGGCTAAGTAAAGCACGAATCTTCATATACGAATGCAGCCGAATATGTATATTCATACAGACGACAAAACTTCGTCTCAGAACAAGGATAGTACAATACTAAAGCGGCAGTGTGAAGAGCGGCAGATCATATTCGTACTTACTTGAAGTTAACACCCGGATTGGCGTGGGCGGCTGGAGTTACTGAGCACAGCCTAGCCGTAAATCTCAATGGCCATGCTACATCGGCCGTGTGCAAGCAGCCGACTGAAGCCGTCGCTGCTGTGGACGTAAGTCACGTGGAAGATCACGTATCCTCAGTGGGAACGTGTTGCGTGTGCGTAACGAACCCAAAACGCGCCCAATTTAAAAACTCTATACAAGAAGGGGCAGTGTGACTCATAGAGGTGACATGGAACTAGAATAGAAACTATGTACACCATACAATGTCTGTACAAGGAAATTATCTATCTGCTATTGAACTCCCATGTTTCCATGGAGTTCAGGCCTTTGTGGAGGGTGCCTAAATTAAAAATCCACATTTGTTCTTTGTAGGCCAATTTGTTGGCAGTATGCACATGGCCACTTGCTGTGATTTTTTCGGTGCAAAACCATCTTAGTGAATCTGCATCATGCCCCATCTCGAAAAAATGGGAAACCAGGGGGGCAGTAAAACAACGCATCCTGATCTTGGAACGATGTTCATTGATGCGCACATATACCTCCCTGGAAGTCTTGCCTATATAGAACAGATTACATGGGCACTGAATGGCATATACAACATTCTTGCTTTTACAAGTGGTGAATGTACGCAAGTCCCATCTTCTGCCAGCATTCTCAAAGTGTGTAATTTTTTGGGAAAATCTGCAGGCCATACAAGAGGTACAAGGGTAATGACCTACCACAGGTTGAAGGTTAACATCCCTAACCATGTTACCTTGTAATGGTAACCTGTTGGCTCTCGTGAGTTTCTGCGCCAGGCTCTTGCCCTTTTTAAAGGCAAAAAGAGGTTTATGCAAGTTAATCTCAGCAGAATTCAGAATTCTCCAATTTTTAAGGATGATCCCCTTAATAGACTCACTGAATTTGCAGAATGTAGAAACACAGACAATTTGTTCTCTCTCTTTGTTTTTGGGGCGTACACTAAGTAGGGCATCCCGGTTGGTATACCGCGCTCTTTTTCTGGAATGTTTGATCAATTTTTTGGGGTAACCCCGAAGTAACAATCTGGCTTGTAGTACATCTGCATGTTTGTCAAAATTGGAAATATTAGTGCAATTACGTCGTAACCGTAAGAACATACCATACGGTAAATTCCGTAGTAGGCTTTTTGGGTGTTGGCTCTTGAATTGCAAAGTTGTATTGCGTTCTGTAGGTTTTCTATATAATTCTGTTTGTAAGCATCCTTCATCCACAAAAATGGATAAATCAAGGAGCGCAATCCTAGAGGTGGAAAATTCAAAAGTGAATTTAAGATTGGGATCTACCTGATTCAGCCAAACCATAAATGTATTCAATGTGGCAGAGTCGCCCTCCCACAGCATTAAGATGTCGTCTATGTAGCGACCTTTGTGGCCCCTATGGTGCACCTTATTAATTTTAATTATAATTTTTACACTCTCAGGGTCGGTGCCTCGCCTCTGGCTTTTCTTAATAAAATCCTGCTTCTGGGGTTGTTCTCATTTAGATATACTTCCCCAGCACAAATGTCTAGTTTTATTGGTTCGTAACAGGTGGCACATGGTGGCTATATACAATCTATTGTTGAGTTTAGTTCATGTGATGGGACACTGCCGCATATTTATGTAGTAATGTTCTTTTTCTGCAGCTTCTCGCTTTGTATCTCCTGATGAAGACGTTGTTTACTACACACTCTACGTCGAAACCGGTTGAGTTTATTCTTTTAGGGATGTGATCTACACAACACCTCTCCTCACAGATCCGCCCTTGTGATAGATTGTTTTTAATGAATTCTATTGCTGTTTGTCTAATATATTTGTAAACATTAAAATATTCAAATGGGATGTGATGAATGTTTGTCCCACTCCCAATTGGCAAATAATGTTAATTAATTTAGTTATCTTTTTAGCCATTGTTGGTTGGTTGAATGTCACTATGTATGATGTATGGTTTGGATGCTGCACTATGAATGTTTGTTGAGATGGATGTATTTTAGTCACAGTTATTTGTTCATCTAGGCTGTTGTGTTACATGATTTATTGATGCTCTACAAAGTAGAATGCCATTAATTGACTTGTTTAAATTTTTGTATCATGTTAAATAAAATAATTTGATACTTTTGTAAATAATAGTGTTTTGCTCTCTGGACATCTCTTCAGTTTCTCGATTTTTGACCATAGCCTGTTTTCGCCGTGGACTAGAGTGGTGCGGAATCTGCCGACGACTGGTAGGGGCTTCCTGCTGCCGTACGCAAACAGCAGTGTGTCTGTGTCCTTCAGATCCGGTTGTGGTCGTAACGTCTGGAACATGCTTGTGGGCATGACGTTGACGGAGGCTTCTGTGTCGATGGTCATCCATACTTGCTGATTTTGAATGGTGACCAAACATTTGCACCTTCGGAGGTTCTTTCTCTGTGGTGTCTGCCCTTGATCCAACGCCGACACTAGGTAGACCTTCCTCCCTTTTCTCCCTTGTTCCTTACCGGCATCATGTTGTGTGCCTGAGACATCATTGCCCTCTTCCTCGGTCGAAGAGTTGGCCGCTTCGACTCACCTTGCGGTGACCTGCTTCTTCTTTTTGGTACCGGCATACCTTCGCATAGTGGTCCTTCCTACCACATGCCCCGCATGTTGTTCCTTGCGCGGGGCAGTTTCGCCGTCCATGTTGCAGTCCACCACAACATCCACACTCTGTGGGACCCGGGACATGTGGTTGCCACCTGTTTTGAGCGTAGCTGCCACCAGCCTCGTCTCTCATGAATTGTCTGTTGGTGACATGGGACACCATGGCTGTGGTAAGGGCGGGTTGCATTTTGTGTAGCATTGCCCCCATGTTGGCAGCCCTTGTGTGTGCCAGTTCTCTTTGTCGACCCAATTCGAGAATCCGTTGGAGGAAGATGCCTTTCTCACCAAGTACCACCTGTCTCAGTTTTTCCGATTGGATGCCATTGATGAGTTGCCTCCGGATTTCTTTTTCGACGTTTGTGAATTCACAGGACATGGCTAACTTCCTCAGCCGTGTGTGGTATGCGTCCAGTGTTTCTTCTTCTGCCTGAATGGTGGTGCAGAATATGAAGGTCTCATAGTCCGGGTTTAATTGGGGGAGGAAGTGCGCCGTCAGGGCATCTTTTGCGCTTTGGTATGCGTCCTGGCCATCATCAACGTTTAGAGAGTTGAAAATGCGTAGTACCTCATCCCCCACATTTAGCAGCAGGTGCGACCTCATCTTTCTGGCCGTTGTTATGTCCTTGCATTCCATCGCCATTTCGAATTTCTGGATCCATAGCTGCCACCTGGGGCCAACGGATGACGGGTCTGTGAAGGGGTCGAACGGCTGGATCAATCCCGAGGAACTTCCTTGCGGGCGAGGCTGTGGTGATGACATCGACAGGTTTGCCGCCAATCTCGATGGTGTGCCGGGTCTAGGGGTGGATGTCCCGGTCGCCATGCTGTGGTTCGCTTGCCTTCCCCTCGGTGCAGGTCCCTGGGCAATCCCTTTGATCGTTCACATGGGCAGCAGTAGCGAGATCCGGCACTCACCACGTGTACTCGTGCCGACCTAGGCAATGCGGATCAGCCTTGGGCCTCCTCTGACGTTCCTGGAGCTTCTGACCCCTGCTAGGCAGATGGAGAGTCCTGGCGCCTCCACGTCTTGGTGAGCCGCCCTTGTGAGTTGTGCCAAGTTGATGCAGGTGGGGGGACGTTTACCCCTGCTGAAGAAGAGACATTTTTTTTTGTGGGTGGGGGTTCACGTGCGTGTCCCCCCCACCGGGTGTCCAAAAATTGAATTGCAACGGCCGTGAGCCATCTGGAGGCTGCCGAGCGCCGAGCGCGTGTGTCTGACGTAGTTCACCTCGTCACCATTGTTGGATCCGGCCTCCGCGGCTCTGCGCGCGGGGAGGCCGGATGACTAGTGGTACCAAGCCGCCCGGCCTCTGTGTCGCAACTCCAGCTGGAAGGAAGAAACCACGCAGCACACCATGCGTAGGTTGGCCCGGAACTGCCTCCCGTGCTCGGGGGCGGGGCTTTTATTAGAACGCCCTGCGTCGCCGCGTAGCGGGACGCAGGGCGGTTGCAACAGTAACAAGGAACAAAGAGAGTTATTACATCGCAAAGAAAAAAAATAGCAACCCCCTTCTAAACTATAGCACCTTAGCGCAACCAATGCCCCCAAATCGCTTTATTCAAGCTGACCGTTGAACTTCTTATCACTACTGTGGTAATGAAGGCGCTGCCAGACCTGGGAAGATGCAGTTTATCACCTCAAAAACTGAACTCTCGCTTGTCCGTCTTCTCTTTCCAGTTCACCTGCCGTAGTCTCCATCATGAGAAAGCTTCTCAAAATGGCCATCCTCGCTAGTAATCTAGCTTGAGGGCTACCTGCCGCCTTTCTCCAAAACTTGGCATCCTATTCTTTTTTATCAGTACAGTCCCGCCAAAATCCCACATAAAGTCTCCATTGTTCTGCACAGCACCGCTTAATCGCTCCAGGCTCTCGACCAGAGCCAGCACTTTTCAACTTGCCAGCAGCCCTGATGGACGATCAGGCCTCATAATAATGTTTGCTAGAATTACTGTTTTCATGTGATCATTGTCCGTGAGAGGAAACATAAAACTAGTGAATGGCACCGAGGTTATGCTCCGAATGTGTGGTGTTGTCTGTCCATGCACCCCATGTCCATGTTCACCCCCCCACCCCAATATGCTGCCAAACATGGAGCCCCTTATCATGATGGGCCACTGCGGGTTATACTACTGTTCAGGGGCACTCCTTCAGGAGCCCCCTGTACTCCTGCCGCACGAGCACTCTCGCAGCGAGAGCCGCGCTGGGGACTCACAGTGGCCGGTCATGATGCGGGGCTCCATGTTTGGCAGCAGTGGCAGAGGCACAGACGCACATGGGGTGGGGACTGCAACACCAGGAAGCCCCAGCTTCCTAACACCAAGCCCAAGGGGCACCAAGCTGCCCGCAGCCACCTCATTCCACAGCCACCCGGTGCTGGAGTTCGACATGAAGGTGAACCACGCCACCCTAAGCCCAAGCTGGACACATTGGCTTGAGCGGCTAGATACGTTTTTCGAAGTGGCAGAAATAGATGATGACGCGAAAAGGAAGACACTCCTGCTGTTCTGTGCAGGGAGTGAGGTCCATAAGCTGCATAGGGTGCTGGTAGCAGGTGTAGGGTCGTACCAAGCAGCGGGGAGGGCATTGTCCAACTATTTTGCCCCAATGGTTAACATTGAATATGAACGATTACATTACAGCTGCGGCAGTCTGTTCAGGTGCCCACAGATTCCATTGAGGCATTCCACAACCGGCGGCGCAGGTTGGCAGCGACGTGCCCATTTGTCGACGAAGGAGATTTGCGGGGCCACATAATACAAAAGTGCTGGTCAAACAAGTTGCGCACCCAGATAATGAAGGAGCCTGGAATACCTCTGGTGTGAATGCTCGATCTAGCGAGAGCGCAAGAGCTGGCCATGGTGCGGTTGGTCCAGATGGAGGCAGCAATGAAAGGGGGGAAGTAGAACACGTGCACGCCGTCAAGGCACAGGGCATGAAGACCGCTCCGGTGACAGGGGCCAGAGGTGGACCCACGCCAAGGAAAAACAAGGATGAGGCCCACCGAGAAACTGTGTTAGTTCTGTGGAGGGGGGTTGCCCCTTGCAGGGCCGAGTCCAACGGTGGGGCGGCAGTTTGGACATGCCACAAGGCAGGACACTACACGAACCTCTACAGGGCCTCCTAGTCATCAATTACTGGGGCCAGTGGTAGTGAGCCAGAGGCACGAAGAAACCGGCAGGCCGAGATAGCCGCCAACATGGCAGGAAGCCAACAGGCTGGAGGAGGACGCAAGAGAGCACGGAAACGAGGAAGTAGTAGCCTCACTGGAGTGGGACTATGACACCAAAGATGTATTCTTCCTGTCAGAGCAGTAGCCGAGACCACCGGAAAGTGACCTAGAACAGGAGCCGGGAAAACTGGCAAGCTACTCATGGGCTGCAGAGCAGAAAAGACAGAAGAAGAGAGCCCAGAGGGCCCGTGCCCGCCAGCGCATGAGTGCGAGTGCCAGGGGTGGATGCACAGATGAGCTCCAGGCCTGAGTTATGCTGATATTAATACTGTTTATGTTGATGTTCATGTTCTTACCCTTGGCATGGGATGTTGTGACTGAGGCACGCTACGGTGCCCTCACCTGATGCCGTGTTAGTGGCCAGAGCACGCCGCTTGTTGGGACGGATGTGATGGCGTGTGTTGTGCCAATAAAAGGGGCGAGCAGCTTTCCGCTCGCCAGTTGCCCGAACAGCATTGAAATGATATGATATGGCATTTATAACACGCCTATGCACAAGTGCTTCAAGGCGCGATGAGGCAAGGGAGGTGAATAGAGGGAGCACAGACAACGATCTTACTAGGCCAGGTGTCATTCAGATTGCGCAAGTAAGTGACAAGCGGCCAGCGCGTGGCAAGTGCAGTACAAGATGATAACAATAAGTGACAAGCGGCCAGCGCGTGGCAAGTGCAGTACAAGATGATAACAATAAGTGACAAGCGGCCAGCGCGTGGCAAGTGCAGTACAAGATGATAACAATAAGTGACAAGCGGCCAGCGCGTGGCAAGTGCAGTACAAGATGATAACAATAAGTGACAAGCGGCCAGCGCGTGGCAAGTGCAGTACAAGATGATAACAATAAGTGACAAGCGGCCAGCGCGTGGCAAGTGCAGTACAAGATGATAACAATAAGAGAGAAGCGGCCAGCGCGTGGCAAGTGCAGTACAAGATGATAACAATAAGAGAGAAGCGGCCAGCGCGTGGCAAGTGCAGTACAAGATGATAACAATAAGTGACAAGCGGCCAGCGCGTGGCAAGTGCAGTACAAGATGATAACAATAAGTGACAAGCGGCCAGCGCGTGGCAAGTGCATTGGGCTCCGTGTCTATTATTGGTGCGCATGTATGAGCTCGGTCTGGCCTCCCCAGATCCCTTGGCCTCCACACCTCGGTCTTGTGTCACTGGTTGTTGCCCCTCTCCCAGCTGCCGACAACAAGTACAGAACATGATATGAATAAAATGACCAAAGCTGCACTCCAGGTGCCCGGGTTCATTGTGTGCTCGGGCCAGTGATTTATCCCCACAGCAGAGAAAGCACGCACTTAAGGGTGATGTGGGGGACCATTTACATCTCTAAGCGACATAGCACACTTTTGCTCAAGTAGGCTGCTTATAACTAGTCATGCAAAATACTCGTTTTTTTAAACCGACATGATATGATATGATATTGCATTTATAGCGTGCCTGTACAGAAGGGTTTCTAGTGCTGCGCTCTTTATGTCTTACAATTCCAGCCTCTCAACAAAGAAAAAAAATAGGGTCAGTTACAAAGTAAAACTAATTTCTCAAACTGACAACCACTGGTTAATTTCAGTAACTTAAGATATGGTCCATTTTTCTGGTAAGGAAAACTGCATTCACATCATGAATTATATGACTATCATGAAATACCTGAAAGCAGGTGACGTTATCACGTATAAGCAACGGGAGAGAGTAAAGATTGCTCCAGTTGGCCCATGTCAGTAATATGCTCAGCTGGCGCTTGTGTGGTCTCCGGACGGCCCTGCTCCGTGTGATTCTCAGCCAACTAGTGTACCCCTGCTGCTCCTGAACTTTCAAGGACACCATTGGGCCTCATTACGAGTTTGCCGGTCCGGATACAATGGTACCAGTAAGCTTACCGGTACCAGGTCTGACCTGGTGGAATGAAAGGCACCCGCGAGCACAGCAAGCCTGTAGCACCGGCACGGTAATGAACCGTGCCAGTGCTACAGGCATCCCCATTCCCTTTGAGCCCTAGTGGGCTCAAATGGGAATGGAGCTCTATCGGCACCCGCGACAGGGCAATTACCGGGTCCGGCGGGGCCGGAATATCCCTGTAATTGCCCATTCGTGGGTGCTGGACCCTGTTGCAAGTTTGGAGGTAGCCTTGCCTGTTTTACCAACAAGGCTACCTCCAGCCTTGTAATGAGGCCCATTGTCTCCATTTACCAGCCTTGGCGGACTCTGTGCTTCTTCCTGCCTCTCCTCTAGCACTTCCTTACCTCTTCACTTGCACTTTATGTACTGTTTGCACTTTATGTACTATTCTCCTCCCTCCGGTCTGTGCATTACACTCCCTGCCCACCTTGCACTCCCCTGTCTTCCTCCCTTTTCATTCCAACCTACTCTTCCCCTCCCCTCTTTCCTGTTATTGCACTTGCATGCTCCAAATTGTCTCATTACCTAGTAGGAACTTTATTGTTTGTCTTCTCTCCCCCACCTTACTTCTCCTTCCCTCCCTTCCCCTGCATTCTTGTTACAGCACTTGCACGCTCCAAATGTCTCATGATCTAGTATGAACGTTATTGTTTGTCTTCTCCGCCCTCCCTTCCCCAGCATTCTTGTTACAGCACTTGCACGCTCTGAATGTCTCATGATCTAGTAGGAATGTTATTGTTGGTCTTCTCCCCCCCTCACTTCGCCTGCATTCTTGTTACAGCACTTGCACGCTCTGAATGTCTCATGATCTGGTAGGAAAGTTATTATTTTGTTTTTACCTCCCCGTTCTTCCCCCTCCCATGTCTTGATGCACCTTGAAACACCATTTGGCTGTATAGGCGCATTATAAATACCCAATAAATAAATACATTAATATACTCTTAGGGTGGTGGCCACCAGGGGGAGCGCGGATGAGCTCCTCTCTTGCGTGAGCTCCCGTCCCGAGGTCCTGAAAAGTGGAATGAGGCCCCACTTTTGGACCCCCCCGGAGGTCACCCCGCAGAGACGACAGAGGCACGGGCCCTGTGCTCCCTCTTCGCTGAGTTGTACTCCCGCGGAAGGATTACTTCGCCTCCCTCTGAAAGGGCGTGACCCAAGAGAAGTAAGTGATTCCCGCTGACCCCTCCATCGCTTGACGGTAGCGCACAAAGCTTTCAGCCCGAAACTGCGACACAACTGATAGCGGCCTTGCCGGCGCCCCTCGCCCGGAGGAAACCCGCGAAACCGAATATAGGCAACGCGCTACCTTTCAGCCGCATGGCGCCTTGGGGTCCCTTTCTTGAGCGATAACGAAGCAGTGGACACACGATGGGTGCATTTTGCGACTGATTCGCGGGTCCTCATGTGGAGGTGTCCGCTGGACATTGAGAGACTACGAACAACCCTGCTCCTTCAAGACGATAAGGCCCTTGCTTGGACTATAACAACAAACACATCTCCCCCACAGAGGTTAAGGCCCCCGGCGACACCCTTAAAACGGTCCGTCTGGGCCAGACACCAAAATAATAGAAGGGGGAAATTGGTCTAGGGGCGTGTGCCTCCTTTGTGGTTCTAAGTACTTGAGCTTTTGCATCTGCGACACGTTGAATCTGCAACACCAGGCACATGAACGCCTGCCAGAAACTTGCCATATACGCATACGGATTAGCACCCCGAATTGACGTCGGACCCACAATGGCCACATCATCATTTGTTGCCGCAGAAACCGCCGCGACAAAAGGAGATATTGCGGATTTACTGGCGGAAATAAGAAATATGGGTGCCAGCATAGGAGGAAAAATCGATAAGCTCACACAGCGCCTTGATAACATAGAGGACAGGGTTGAGGGCGTTGAGAACAATCAGGCCTCAATTAACATCCTAGAAACGCAGCTCTCACACAGAATAACCAAATTAGAAAGGAGGTAGCAAGAATTTAAACTCATTATGGACGATTTGGAGAATCGCGAAAGGCGAAACAATCTACGCTTTTTTGGGATTCCTGATAAGGGAGGAGAGACAGAGGAGGACCTAAAAACGACCCTTCACAACATCATTAAGCTACTCGTTGCGGACGACAACATTGATGAACCCAAAACGGAATGCATTCATAGAGCGGGAGGCCCACCTGGAGGCCCGAGGTCGGTGCTGGCAAGATTCCACCATTATCAAGATAGGTCGAGAGTGCTGGAAAAGGCACGGAGTTGGGCACCATTACCCTAAGTGGGGCCCAAATAACAATATACCAGGACCTCTCCGCCCTGACACTAGCCCTGAGAAAAATGTGCAAACCACTCATGACGTGGCTAAAGTCTCGGGACACGTGCTACAGGTGGGGATATCCCTTTTCTCTCTCCTTTCGAACATGAAGGCACGAAGATCAGGCTGAGCTCCAAACGGCAAATCAAGGTTTGCATCGCTGACTTACTAGGCCCACAGGAGTGCGAGGAACCCAGCGACCGTCCTCCCAGGGATGGGTCAGTTTGGCAGACATAGGGCCCGAAGAGGAGGAAGGTGAAAGGTTCGAGGAAATACCGCAGAGGGAACGGTTCTCCGGAGGGGGGCAGCTAAGCCTCGATAAGTATAGTACTCTTTGCTTGAACTGATATTTGATATAAGGATGACATGGTTCCTTTTTTTTTTGGGTGAAATGTGATAGAGACTTCCACTCATGTTGCGGTATTGAGCTCACTCTGGGGGGAGGTTCTTGGGGGTTCATTAGTTATTTTGATGTTTACTCTATGAGGGGACCGTGAGGTAACTGTCTCCACTGGTGGTTCGGTTCAGGGTGAGTGAAGCTAACTCGGCCCAATCGGATGCCACCGAACTCAGGCAGTGGGAGGGAAGGGGGGGAGGTGTCAGGGGACTGGGGCGTGTGTTGAATGAAATGTAAACTTAAGAACTATGAGCAGTGCAACGGTCATGTGGCTGTTTCCATACCAAGGAAGCGAGTTTCAACGGTCAGAAAGTATGGATGGTCCTAGATCCCGTTGTTATGATGACCGCTGAATCATATTGCAGGGGTGCGTTAAATGTCAATGGTCTTAATTCACCAACAAAAAGATCACTTGTCTACAGAGAATTTCGCAGATCAAAAATTGACATCCTTCTATTGCAGGAGACTAAATATATGAAAGGAGAGGAGAGGGTGGTCTTGGGGAGGCGTTCTGGGATGGAATTTTGGGGCTCGGGATCGTTGAGGAGGGGGGGGGTGGGAATCCTCGTTAGGAAGGGGTTGGACTTCAAGGTCACAAAGGTCTGGTCAGATGTTGAGGGCCGAGCTCTACTGGTTTTGTGGACCTTTGGGAATGTGTCCACTACGATTGCCACCATTTATTCCCTCAATGTAGGGCAAGTTAGATTTCTCTCCAAAACAATTCCCAAGATTATGTTAGAGTCAACAGGTCATGTCATCCTTGGGGGAGATTTTAATATATGGGCAGATCCCACGCTTGATTGGAAACCTGGTAATCCAGAAACGCGCAAAAAACTTGGAGGAGATCACGCTCAATTCAGGTCAATGATGGAACTCTATGGGCTGACTGATGTATGGAGACAAATGCACCCTACAGAGAAAGCTTACACTTTTTTTTCAGCACCACACAACACCTTCACCTGCATCGACCACCTCTATTTCTCAAGGGACTTATTCGGTACGACCTCACACACAGAAATCACACCAATCACATGGTCTGATCATGACATGGTGATCGCTGACATGGTATGGGAGTCCTTGCCAGTTAGAGGTGGGAATTGGAGATGCAATGAAACCCTATGGAAAGACCCTGTCTTTAAACTGGAAATGGAAACTGAGAGCACCGAACACCTTCGAATGAATGATACTGGGGATGTTTCTAGACAAGGGGTCTGGGATGCGGGCAAGGCAACCTGGAGGTGAATCCTTATAAGGGAGGGAGCCAAAAAGATAAGAGAGAGGGCTTTGATTGAAAACAGACTCCGCAAGGAAATCACCCAACTAGAAAATGAGGCGAGGGACGGGGATGTGCTACACCATGAAAAAGCCTGCCAAGCGCAGACAAAAAGAGAGGAACTCCGTCACCTGCAACGTGATAAAATAACTTGCAAACTCCTCTTCCTTAAACAAAAGTTTTATGAGAAAGGGGACAAGGCGGATGCGTTGCTGGCGGCCAGGCTGCGAGCACAACAGGCAGAACGCAAAGTGCAGGAAATAGTTGATAGAGGCCCCAACACCCCGATAAGTAGCACCACCATTCCCGAAGCCTTTGCAGACTTTTATGAAGCTCTGTATACCCCAGAGACGGTACAGGATTCGTCCGGTATTCGCTCCTACTTGACTGACATCGACATGCCCAAACTGTCCCCCACTGAATCAGAGGCCCTGGACGCCCCCGTAACGGAGGAGGAGATCGAGGAGGCCATAAAATGATTAACACTGGGTAAATCCCTGGGCGAAGATGGGTACACTGCAGGTTTTTACAAGACATTTGCCACTCAGCTTACGCCCTTCCTAGCGGAATTATTTAATGAAATCCTAGAGACCGGGAAACCTCCAGACTCATTCGTTAAAGCACTCATAACTGTCATCCCGAAAGAGGGGAGAGACCCTAAAAAATTGTGGATCATATCGCCCCATTTCCCTGATCAATCTAGACGCGAAGATATACACAAGGGTCCTGGCTGCTAGAATTGAGTCATTCATGCCCCGCCTCATCCACCCCAACCAAGTTGGTTTTATATTGGGCCGCCAGGGTGCAGACACCATGCATAAGACCCTGCACCTGATACATGCTTCCCACAACCTGGATACTGATCCTTCATTATTTTCCATCGATGCAGAAAAAGCGTTCGATAGGGTTGACTGGGACTTCCTGATGGGAGTCCTTCGCAAGATTGGTATAGGCCCTAAACTTAGAAAGGGAATCCAGGCAGTTTACTCGAGGCCCACAGCTTCGGTATTTGTAAATGGGACATGTTCTAGGTGGTTCCGACTGAAGCGGGGAACCCGACAGGGATGTCCATTATCGGCCATCTTGTTTGCCCTATCGCTTGAACCCCTGGCGCATAAAATACGATCGGACCCCAGCATAGAAGGGATACACCTGGGTCACACTGAACACAAACTGGCATTATATGCTGACGATATACTCCTTCATGTGGTCAATCCCTCCAGATCCATCCCACGAGTTATATCTCTCCTCGAGGAATATGGCCAGTTATCAGGGTTTAAGATCAATCGATCTAAATTCATACTGTTCCCCCTCCAGGGTACACCAGAGGCGAATGAAACAAAATATTCCTCCCTTGGATTGACGTTAGAACATGACGCTATGCAATATTTGGGGATTCAAATTACGAAACAAATAGACACCATATACGAGGCAAATATCCCAAAACTCCTTGCGAGATTCCATGTAGACCTAGCCAGGTGGGACAAACTAACCATCTCGTGGCTTGGCAGACTTAATGCTATAAAAATGACATGCCTCCCGAGGTTCCTCTATCCCTTTCGGATGCTCCCCATTAAAATTCTGGAACGATACTTCACTGAGGTCTGAAAAGCGACCCTAAAGTTTTTGTGGCAGGGGAAGAAAGCCAGAATCGCCTACCGCATATTGACACTGCCCAAAGACAAAGGAGGAGTAGGCCTTCCCGATCTTAAGAAGTACTATGTCGCGGGTCAACTTCGAGTGCTCATCCCTCATTTACGCAACCATAAAAAGCCTCAGTGGATAGCTATGGACAACCACTATTTATTTAGACCCAGCGACACTCTCGGAGTGGCTATGGTCCCCAAGAAAAAGAGTCTTGAGGAAGACAAGGGAGCATCCCCTTTTTGCCACCTTATGGGAAATATGGAGAGAGGGTCCAGAGATGAGAGAAATCACGACGTGGCCGTCCCCCTTGAGTCACCTGTGGTCCCAGGGCATTAATAACTACATCCCCAATGCTGAAAGATTCCAGGCGTGGTATGAGGCGGGACTAGAGAGGGTAGGACAGCTCCTCCGATGTGATTCCTTCATCACTCTCCCGGAACTGACAGAGGCCCTTCATATAGGCGTACTATCCACCTTCCATTATCTACAGATCAAAGGGGTCCTAACGAAGGCGGCATGGAAGGCAAAACTTAGTAGAGAACTCACCCCCTTCGAAAAGCTCTTCGACTCCAAAACTGACAGGAAAGGACTGATTTCCGCCATGTATAAACTACTCGTAGAAGCGGGTGGAGGGAACACACTTAATCTCAGGACACGTTGGTAGAAAGACATGGGCCTAGTAATAGATGATGACATATGGGATAATATGTGCCGCATGGCAACGCGCACATCCATATCGTGCCAATACAAGCTCCATTCCATCAAACTTTTGCATCGCTGGCAGTATGACCCCTATAGACTATCCAAAATGTATCAGTCACCCCTCCCCCCCCGTTGGCGTGAATGTGGACAAGTTGCGGACTACTGGCACATGTGGTGGGGATGCCCTAAGATTAAGATCTATTGGGATGAGGTCTTGGGGTGGATTAGACACCTGGACGGGATTCAGAGAACAGCGGACCCTCACCTAGTCCTTTTCGGTCTAGAGAAAATAGACGATGAGTGGAAGAGAGTGCAAGGCTTGGCCCCCCATCTCTTGCTTGCAGCCCAAGCCTAAATAGCCACCAAGTGGAAATCAGCTATGACCCCAACCGAGAATCACAGCCTCACTCCACGGCAGAGCAACACAGTGTGAGACCCTGTGGTCTGACTTTTTATCCAAACATACATCAAACAGACATCCACCCTAGTGGGACAAGGTCCAATGCCCGTGTGGCTCGAATGGGTCCCTCCCCGCTTGATGCTGTCCCCCCTCCGCCTTCCGCTTTGATCCTGTTCCCATACTACCGACCAGCCGGCATCCAAATCAAGATAGGATAGGAAGCCCTCCCTACGGAGAACCCCTGCACACATGACATCGAAAAAGTTTCAAGCTGTCACAATGACCACATGACCATACAAGCACGACTCCTTGGCAACACGACTTCCTAGTCCACGGGTGGTGGGGGTGGGGGGAAAGCGTAAGAGAATGAAGAAAACGAGGAATCTAAGTAAAACGTCTCACTGTTATGCAGTTTGGTTCATGGTTACGAAATTGTGCAATGTATTCTGGTTTCTATTTCCACCTGTTTAACGCCAATGAATCCACATGTAACTTTTTCTTTTGTTTCTTTTTCGTTTCTTTTCCATTGAGAAATTGTAATGTGTTAAAATCTAATAAAAACCAAATTAAAAAATAAATAAATAAATACTCTTAGCACTGCAGGGAAAAGTTTTATTACCCAATAACAGGGAGGATAGCTCAGGGGCAACGTGCTCGCTTTGGAAGCAAGACAACTCGGAGCAACACAGGTTCGATCCCCAGGTCTGGGTTTAGAAACCTCTGAGTATTAAAGGCATTATAAATAACCAATCATATCAGATCATACATGCTCCAATGCTATTTGTATAGTGCTCATGGCACTACGCACCCTGAAAAAGCTGGGTCTGGATTTCACAGTAGTGATGGTGTGAAAATGTAAGATGGCTTTGCTGTTGTGTTGGTGTGTGGGAAGTGCCCGGGTTCTGCATGTGTCTTTCTAGTTGCTTTGCATCGCATGCACTTGAGGTAGCTGTATATAGAGGGGTTCCTCAGCGGGTCCACAGTGTGATGGTGCTGTGATTCCAATGCTGTTATACAAAATGGAGGGTGAGATGCTGTGGTGATGGTTTTAATGTGTGTTGGGAGGGGTGCTTAATTGTGACCTGTGGGTAGCTTATTAGGCATGCATATTATGATTTGGAAAGTGGAATTTCAGGTTGCAAGTAAGGAAAGAAGGTATTTGAGGTATCTCGTCAGTTACATGTGATTTCATCGAATGAAAAAACAACTAATGAAATTTAAACGAATAAAAAACAACTAATACCAAAATAACAAATTTCTTTATTGTTGTTTTTAGGGGGTACCCCCAAATCCCCCCCTTTTTTTAGTAATACTTTTCCCCCACCCCCAAAACCACTATTCCCACTCCCAATCCCATTGTTATTTTGTTTTTGCAAAGTGTGTTATTTTGGTATTAGTTGTTTTTTCATTTGTTGAAATTTCATTTGTTGTTTTCTAGTCGATATAATCACTGCATACCACCCAGTTTAGCAATGCAGGCATTCTAGAAGTGGTGCAACTTGGAGCAGAGTCACCGTGGGCAGAATTCCAATGAGTCATGGGCGGGGCGCAAATACCCCTAGTGGCCGATTTAGGATAGTAGCTTGGGCAGAATCTGAGTCCAGCAACATAAATATCAGAAGACATCCAGGAGCAAGCAGCAGTGGAGTTCCTCAAGAGAAAATCACAGTGCAGTGAAACAGTGGTGGGGAACTGCTATGATGTATTGCAATGCTTTGTATTTGATTTCCGATATTTGATATATTTATATTTAACGCTAAACCTGGCAGGATAAACTGTATTTGGGCGCAGATAATGCAAAAATATTTCACCTATCTAGCGTTGTTGGAGCAGATGCTCAGAGGCTAATTAAAAAGTAATGTTTTAATGATTTACAGAATCGTAATTCCCTGTCATACTTCGTAGTTCCCATGGTAGAGAATTTCAGAGTCCAGGACAATGGGCCGCAAAACGCTGATCTCTTCTGAAAACACATCGGGAGGGTGGGACCACAATCAATAGCTTATCAGATGACCTACATGACTTTGGTTGATACCATTTGAGTTGCATTGCCAGCTATGATGGTGCAAGACTGTGTAGACATCTAAAGACCAGACAGAGGATCTTACAATCACTTTTCTCTTCACCAGAAGCCATTGTACAGATCTGCGTAAAGAGGATATAGCAGTTCATTTCGAGACTTTAAAGATTAGCCTAACTGCAACGTTCTGTGCTCTCTGAAGTCTCATCAATTGTTTCTCTGGGCATCCTGCCAGCAGGCTGTTTGGATAGTCCAGACTGGAGTTAACTAGAGCTCCCACCACCATAGCACAAGCCTTTTTTAAAGGAATAAAAGGGCGGGCAGGGCACAGAAGCGGTAGAGAATAGAAGATGGATTGAACCTTGGCTCCCACTTGAGTTTTACTAACGAAATTTGCCTACCAGATAGATCCTGTTTTTTTAAGTTTGGAGGCATAATTGAAACTCGTGCCCATGGGACAATCGGGAGGGGGACAGTTAGAAGCACCAGCTAACACGTGTTTCAGTCCGAACATAGCCACATCAGTTTTGTTAGCATTTAGCTGCAGTCGGTTTTGAGACATCCAAAAGCTGACTTTTAAACATTGACCCACTTTCTGAAACAATTCCTCAAAATTGCTGACTTTCAAAAAAGTTGTTTAAAGTCAGCATATGAGTGGACATTTAAGTCAAATTTCCTAAAGATGTTCATTAGGAGTTTCACGTACAGAATGAGTGAGAGGGGTAAGAGCGAAGGGCCCTGAGAGACACCACAACTCACAGGAAAAGTGTCAGAGAGGTACCCCCCATTGTTGATGATGATTGACAGGAAAGCAATACACGACAGGAAGGCCTTTTCTGAGACTTCCCCTAACTCCCTACGGCATGAAAGTAACATATTGTGGTCCACCGTGTCCTAATCTGCCGGCAAGTACAACAACACCAGGAGAGAGAGTTTGCCTTTATCTGGCCAATCTAGTAAGTCATCCCAGACCGTGACCAGTGCTGTTTCCTTTCCATGTTTCGGGCGAAAGCCTGACTGGAAGGTATCCAATTGCAAGAATTTCTCAATATGTTCTTGCAACTGAGTCGTCACTATTTTCTCGAGAATGTTAATGGCCAAGGGAGACCTGCAATCGGGCGATAATTTTGAAGAATGGGAGGCGAGGAAGTATGGGGAAGCGAAGAAGACATGGACAGAGGAGAGGACGACATTGAAGGGCCACTGTTGCTTCTTACGGGGGGATTGCGCAGTGCAGACGATATCACTCTGTATGCGTAGAGGCTCAGGGCCGTGCCATGATGGAAACAGACAGAGATGACAAGGGCATTCACCGACACTAAAGACATTGGGAGACATGATGAACGGACGAGACTGACACAGTTCCCATTATTGGAGAAGGGTTGTGGGCTGCCTCAGTATATTCCATGGAAGCAAATGGACAATTTAAGATGCAAACTACCTTTGTTGACTGCTGGGGCCTGGGAAATGGATTTATGAGCTAAAAGGACTGACAGCAGCGACGACATTAGTGGTGGGTGACAGGAAAAGTGTACTTTTAGCCATTCTTGGGGAGGTGGCAAATGATGTATGGAAAAGGGAAGGGTATCCCAGAGTGACTGCACAGTACACAGCACACAATATGGCGCTGTTCAAATACTGCCAAGCAGCCTTATGGCCAGCTCTAAGGGTGCAATACCCAGACACCTAGGATATAAGCATGATTATGGCATGCAAAATGCGTGAGGATGAAGACCCACTTTAATATATTCAAGAGATTCAAGAGAGATGGCGTCTTAAGACGAGAGTGCCGTGGGACAAAACAGTGGGGTAATATTACCACATATTATGTCAAGGGTTGCCCAAGCAATTGTAAAAGCAGCTAAGAAGCTAGTGGGGATGGAGGCCAAGCCGTGGTCAGAAATTCAGCTAACCATAGTGCACTGTTGTAGACTAATGCAGAAGAAAATATCCAGGTTCACAGTGGAAGGGGCAATGCTAACGAGTGGGGAGGGAGTGGCTACTCAGCATATGCAGAACAGACCACAAATAGCAGGGTGAGGTGATATGAATCAGTGATCATGGGGACGAGGAGGGGCACCTCAGGGGAGAGGGTTTCGGTATCAAAAACAACAGGGTGCAGAGGGGTCTCATGGGGAACAGCAAAGACCAATGGAAGGGTCCCATAAAATTTGGGTGTGTGGGCAAAAGGGCTACATATCTCGAGTGTGTAGGAACAGGGGTTGGATGTACCAGAATGGGAGAGTGCAGCACCAACCCACATATCAGACAGAGCAGACTGACTATTATGCCCAGGATCACATGCAAGTGCAGACATATGCTCCACAACAGACGCACACACACGACATGCAAATGCAACCATATTAGCCCATGACACATGCATTGCAGCTGCAGGGACACGTGCAGCCATCACACCAGCACAGTAGGCACCAGCACAGCAGAGCTTCATAACCACAACACATGCAGACTCCACAATGGCAACTCCCTTGTGAAAGCTGGTGGGAGCAACTGTGTAGGGGGCAATCCATTCACAAGGACAGGAATGTTATTATAGCCACAATTTGACAGCCCACAGACATACCTGATGTGTTCAATTCTATCCATAACACCGAATCCGGCTGAAGAACCACGTATAGGGGTGATGATTGGTGACAAGACTTTTCCCTTTCTCGTGGATACGGGGGCGTCTCGGTCCTGTATTATGGAAGGAAGATACCCAATGTCAGGCATTGCCATGAATGCGCAGGGATTCTCTGGGGCTACGGACTTGGATCATTTTACCAACAAACTTCTGCTTTCCATAGGAGAACAAGACTTGACCATCCCACTGTTAAATTCCCGACAGACACCAGTGAATATAATGGGTAGAGACATGAAGAGCCATCTTATCATGACCATTTCATTTTCAGACCAAGGGATAGTGTGCTTGACACCAGGAATTAATTACATGAACGTGAGGGAGCTCATCCAGTCATATTGCAGGCAGACGGTACAAAGGGGGCTGCCAATAGACATTGAATTGTTTCAGTATGGAGTGAAAGTATTGCTAGCGTGGCTCCCACAGATACAGGGCAGGCTGTTATGTACACACAACAAGCTCTTATTTAGACCAGAGATTCCCTTAGATGAACAGGAAGGAATGGTGATCCCAATAGAACTCGAGGCAGTTATTGTGACGGATGAGAGAATTGTATTGCATGGTACTGTTGACACAGGACTATCATGGAGAACGGTGTCTGCCATGGGGGAGGGATACAGGTTGACTGACGTTACAGATGAGGAACTATTTCAAGACAATCGATCAGTTCATGAGGTGGTGACATAAGCATTACACACTGGGTGAGAATACATTACAGGGAAGTGCCACAAGATTGGCCGTGTTGCGAAAAGCACCACAACCATTTCTCTAGGCAGACTTGGGCCGAGTACCCAGCGCCTTATGGACCAGTGGTCCTATGACGTGGGTATACTAAAAGGGATAGGGGCAGTCAAGATAAAACTTAAACCAGGGTCAATTTTATCATATGCAAGACAGTATCCCCTATCAAAGGAAGCAGACAAAGGTATTTATGAGACGATCGCTGCGCTAGTGAAACAAGGCATTCTGGTACCCTCAGAATCGCAGTGTAACACCTCGGTGTACCCTGTAAAAAAGGTGACATGGGGTTGTGGCGTTATATTCAGGATTTGCGTCCCTTGAACCAAATCGTTGAAGCAAAATTACTGTTAGTTCCTAATCCAGCGACAATTCTGTTTAGCTTCTTGATGTACGTTACCCACTTCACGGTAATATATTTGAAGAATGCCCTCTTCTCTATTCCGATCCATGAAGAGTCACAAGACCTGACCTCATTTCTATATAGAAAACAGAAGTGGAAACAGACAAGATTACCACAAGGGTACTGTGAGTCACCTTCTATCTTCAAAAGGGTCCTCCAGATGGATCTTGGCAACATACAGATGGGGAGCACCGTCATACAGTATGTGGACAACATTTTGATTTGTAGCAAGTCAGATGAACAGTGTCAAAATGACTAGGTATGTTTGTTGACAGTATTAGCAGAAAAGGGTTACAAGGTAGACAAGGCAAACTAACAATATTGCCAGAAGGAAAAGCTATATATCAGGGCAACTGATATTGCAGGAAGGGCGAAATATGACTCCAGAAAGGGCGGAGGCATTCTGCAGGACGCTGATGCCAAAGTTAGTGAGAGAAATGCAGCAGTTCTTGGGCCTCTGCAATTATTGCAGAGCCTGGGTGTTTGACTATAGTGCATATAAAAGACATTTGTTAAGCGGACTCAAGGAGGCACAGAGAGGGGACAGCAAGTTGTTATGGACACATGAAATGACTGAAGCAATGGAGGAGCTGAAAAAAGCAATATGCACAACACTAGTGTTAGGGATCCCAGACTACCATGATGAATTCTATTTGTTCACACACTCCAATGGAGTAGTGATGACTGCGGTACTCACGCAGAAGACAACCCTACAGCTCAAGCCACTGGCTTATTACAGTGGACGTTTAGACCCAGTGATGAGAGGACATTATCCATGTGGACAACCTCTGGCTGCTGCCACATTTGCGGTAGAAAAGTCTGCAAGTTTTATAATGGGGTGCAGCACCACACCTTACGTGGAGCATGCTCGCTTTGCAATTCTCGAAAGACCAAAGAGTATGCTGAAACACAGAAAGCTTCTGGATACAAGGTAATTATCTTGAATCCAGCAATAAAGGTGGTCAGGTGCAGGACTGTAAACCCGGCGACATTTCTAGCTGAACCAGTGGAGGAGGGAGACTATGTAAATGACTGTACTACATACATGCAACAGTATGACGACTTTCCCAATGTGGGGGAGAAGCCACTTCAGTGGGGAGAAGTGCTTTATCTTGATGGGTCTTCGACGATAGACCAGGAAACTGGGGAAAGACATACGGTGCAGGCAGTGGTGAGAATAAAGACGGACGGTACATCCGAAATAATAGCAAGTGCAAGATTGCTTTCAAATTTTTCAGCACAAGCAGCAGAATGAGTGGCTCTCATAATGGCATTAGAAGCACACAATGACCAGGAAGTCAGTGTATTCCGATTCAACCTACGTGACATTTACAGTACACTCTGGGCTGTCAGAATGCCAGAGGAGGGTCTTCCGACGTGCTGGTGCCACACCGGTGCAGCATGCACCCCTATTGGGCAGGCCCATATACACACTCCAACACCCAGCAGCAATAGCGGTCGTGAAGTGCCAGGCCCACACAAGGGTGGAGGACCTAGTGTCATGGGGCAAGGAAGTCACAGATGCAAAAGTAAAGCGTGCAGCATATTTCTCTGAAATCACAGACTTTGATACCCCATCGAACACACGTATCCGTGTGCGAAATATCATTCTAAAGGAAGGATCTAATACCTTGACAGCCACGCAGATAATGGAATTTCAGGGAAGGGCACCGATAGAGGAGAAAGAATTATGGGTGAGAAGGGGATGTGCAATATCCCCCATGGACACTTTGTACCAACAGGAGAACACGGATAAGCTAGTGATTCCAACAGCACTATTGCAGATTGTGCTTACGCAATTGCACTATCCTCCTCATCTGGGTAAGTATATACTTGCTGCACACAGTGGAAAAGAGTGGTTCTGTCCAAACATGGCAGAGCATATAGCTGCATTCATGGAAAACCGTGTCCCCTGCAAGAAATGTATCGCTTTGCAAACCTTATGTGTAGTGAGAGCAGCCATACCCGGACCAATCGGGTTCTTCAAACACCTCTACATAGACTACGTATACCTGATCTAGGTGTGTCAGGGATACCACTACATGATAGTGGTTGTGTGCCAATTTTCCTGATGGATCAAAGCCGGTCCCTGCTCACACCCCGACACTCTCATAGCTGCAAAATTCCTCATTAGAGAGGTGTTCCCATGATGGAGGATGTGTGGGGTCCTGCAGTCTGACAATGTACCTCATTTTGTAAATATGATTTTTGAGCACATCACAACTCTATTGGGGATACAGCACAAATTCTCCTGTGCCTATCACTTGCAGGCGAACAGGTTGTAAGAGTGTCTCAATGGCCTGCTCAACGAATAGATTGCAAAAATAAAAGCCACCTTAAAAACGAGATGGCTTCATTATTTGCTCCTAGCCCTGTTTGCACTGCACAATCATCCCAGATCCGACCACCACTTAACACCCCAAAAGGTGGTAACTGGACGGCACATGCGATTCCCTCTGGCTCCTCCCACTAGAGCACTGACAGATGCCCACGCCACCTCTGCGTATTTGGACGTATTCGGAAATTAAATGCGAAAATATGTTGCTTCTTTGATGACTAGTGCCAGGCACGGCGGGAGAGGTCAAAGAACAGCAAGGAAGATAACATCCCCAAAATGAATGAAGGACTGCCACTACTTTAACCTGCGGACACTTTCCTTTTTGAGAAATTTCAAAGGGCCGTACATCGTAGAAAAGGCCACAGATCTTTCAGTTAAACTGAGCAGTAAGAAGGTTTGGAACTACGTTGGAGATGTTAAGCCCTGCCGAGGTGAGACCACCTACCGCCCAAACGAAGACATTTTGATGCAAGAAGAAGAACACGACAAAGAAGGAGAACCACAACCACGGCTAACCCGGTCCAGGACTTTTTGCGCCAGGACCAAAGAGTTAGAAAAGGACAATATACACCTCGATTAGGCTCATTATCTTTTCCTTACAATAGGTGTTCATCAAGAAAGTACAGACTGTCCGAGATATATGGTTCCCAATCGACATATGTCCTTTCAAGAGTATTTCATTAGATTCGTGATACTGTCAGAAACAGAGCGGACGATTCCTTCATGATTGTTTTTCCATGCTTTTATGCTTTATGTAGCTTAGACCTACCCACAGTTGACCAGCAGGGACCCATCCATCATTGACTTACTCAGTGATTTGAGAATCTGTATAGTATGGGAGCAATTGTTCTATGAAGCATTTGCCCAATACATGTAGAGCTTAACCTAACACAATAACCTCATAACTATGCATTCTTTCAGCTTTTCAGGTGAGTTTTACAGGCCCTTGGAGCATAGCAAGAAAACGCTCAGTAATAAAATGGGAAATGTAATTCAAAATGTTGTGATAATGTTTTGTGCCTTCTGCTGTCTCTACCTCTTTACAGTCCTTGTTCTACAAAGACTGTTATCTTCAAATGCACAAGCTTTAACCCCTACTAACGTAACATGCCATCACAAAAGCCATATCTGGAAAGTTAAGAGACTTAGGCTCAGTGCAGACATAGAGTTCAGCCAGGTAAATTCCAAACTAACTGATTCTACCCATATTTCAAACACCATGTGTTATAAACACATGGCCAAGGTAGGGAAACAAACCACTGATGGGAGCTGCTACATCTGTTCTCTCATCCCCTATTCATGAGGGCATCCAGGACATACATTCATAGCAACTGAAATCCCAAAGGCCAGAGCACAATTCCTCATGCATTTATCACTCTGCACCACAAGAGGATGATTCCAAGGGAGACCAGCCACACTAAAAGTGATGTCCAGAAAGACTTTCCCGCATGAAGACAGTTACATCAAGACCCAAGAAATGATGGATGATTACTGGAGTACAGACAAGATTATATAATATGTCACTGAAGGTCTGCAAAACGTAGAAATAAAGGTAGTGACGCAAAGGTAGTGCTCTAAGACAGGACCAAGGGAGATAGGAGGAATTTCAGGATGCTGGGAACGACTGCAGATGTTAGTGTATGGACAAGTGTACACAGCAGATGAGTGGAAGGAAGGAGTGGTTGGGAGCAAAGCACATGCGCTCCTAACAGTTCCAGTGGAAGTAGTGCAAAGGGAAAATGACTATTGGAATCAAGCAATCAGAAGAAAGTCTGAAACTGCTCACATGGGTGGAAAACGAAGCAGAGCCAATGCCCATCATACCACTTGAAGGCGCTTCTTTATGTTTCCAGAATGATGATCCGGTAAATGTTGGAGAGAAAAAGGGGTGCAAGCAGATCTCAGAGATACCAGGCATGAAGGTCGGAACCGCAGTGCTTATGGACCACTACTGGGCATGCGGGTCGAGGGCATACCTGCAACTGCCACACAACTGGGGAGGAATATGTTCACTCGTACAGTTGCACACAAGAGCATTGGTAGTGCCCCAGAAGGACATTCAAGCAGACGGAGTCCCCAAAATAGATACTCTCTGAAGAAAGAAGAGATCTGTAGGGTTGACCAGAGTGAAAAAAGGGAACTATGCATCATCAACAATGGAAGAGGCCCTGATGTGATACCACCAGAGCACAGACTGATCAGCAGGACAGAAATGTTCTTCACGTCTATCGTTCCAGCAGTCCAAACTACCACAAACGCCAAATCGCGCCAAATAAAGCATTGGGCGCTGATGCAGATGATAAATTCAACCATCAAAGGGTTCAATGCCATCAACGAAGAGCTACGAGCAGTGAGGTTAATGGCTCTCCAGAACAGATATGCTCTAGAGCTTCTCACCACCATGGAGGGAGGTGTTTGCTCTTGGTTTGGGTCTTCTTGCTGTACATTCATTGCTGCCCATGATGAAGACAATGAGACCTTGACAGAGGCCATTGCCCGGTTATCAGAGCTGCATGCTAAGATGGAGGCAGAAACGAATACTGTGCGAAAGGACGAAGCTGGCTGTCATATATCTTTTCATAGATACCAACATGGATGGACAACTGATTTAAGGTACTGGTGGGAGCCCTGGTTCTAGTGTTGTTCACCTTTTGTGTCATCCGAGTAGGCATTATGCAATGCAAAAAGACCAATGAAAAGACCATAGGGATGAAACTACACATGAACAGAGAGAGTTGTGTAGGTAATCTGGTTGACTCATTGACCAGAGTGGGGATTGAAGATAGGGGTCCAAGTATGGCCCACATGACTCTCAGCCCGAAAACTGAGACACAATAGATGCACCTCACTCTTAGCCCCTTCACCGCCATTGTCGATGTATCGCAGATGTGCAAAAACATTACTCTCTCAGACAGGCATTAATGCCATACACAGTCGATGATTTGGACGAGATGGAGATGTCACCAATTGAACAAGTCAAATCATGAAATCAATGACATCATCACTGACATCACTACATAGCCGCACTTAGACATGAAGTACATAGCCATCCATTCACAAAGTTACACAAACATGTATTAGTTTATTGCATACAGACACAAAACACATGATTTTGACTCACGCAGGTAGATGACAGGCACACATATGTATCTCTATATATAGTCGCATTCTTTGCCAAAGCTGAACCGTAAGACACGAAAGTAAGCATATACCAAGCTTGCATATGCTTGACTTCCACTAACATGGAAAAGCCGTAAGGACAGATATGGAAGTCACAGGCCCACTGAAATGAATGAGGAAGGGGAGACAGACTTCAAGTACATAGAAGAGCTTGCATGATTGCTGCAGCCAGAGGCAAGCAGAAATGATGCACCTAGCCAATGACGAGTGGAGATGGAAAAAATTCTTGGTTACCAAGACAATTAGCCACCTGTGAGAAATTCAGGCTAAAATCTTCATAATTACAGGCAAGAGTGCTCCATTTCGTGGTCTCCACACAAATGACCCAGCAGAACAAGACAATGCCCGTTCAATCAAGGAGGACGGAGAGAAGCTGCTCCCACCAAATCAGAGGTGGAAAGATACAAGTGTTGAACCCAAACTCCCAACTAAATGCACTCTCTCAGGCTCAGGTGATCAGAGATGACAACATTAGGGAACACACAGCCCCTCCATGTTCATTCTCATTGCCTTGAGAAGGTACACTCAGCCTGGTAATTGTCGAGGGTCCCCGGATGAGAGGACCACGTTTCCCAATCCAGCGTCGCCTTTCATGTGAAGATAAAAGTTGTTGCAGGAGCCAGTGCTCTTCATTAGACCCTGCAACATTGTAAATTGAAACATGTTGAGGTGGTCCCAGGAGGAGCCACCAGATATGGCTACCCAGTAGGAGAACTAACCCTTATAGAAAGTTTATATAGCTCATCTAAACTGACCAATGTGAATGCCCGATATGTTGCAGGGACGGAGCTTGGTTTTGTGACACCATACCTGGATAAAACCCGGTGACACACGATCAGAAGACGAGAACCCTGGAAAATTCATGTTTTTCTAGTGTGATGCCTGTCGTTTTGTTAGATAATAAAGACAGTAAACTTTTCCCCATGGCCGAGTGTTCTGTTCTTGCGACAGGGAGTTTTTGATGGGCCTGAGTGTCTTTCTGCTGGTAATTTGGGTGACAGCTAAAGAACCCCTGCCGCTCTTTTACAAGTAAAAAAATGTCACATGCTGATTCAGAAACTTACATTGCCCCTTATCAGAAGTGAGTAGCTCACGCTGTGCTGCTTTTGCATTCTGGGACTAGCAGTCTTGCATTCATAATGGGGGGGGGGGTGGGCAAAACCACATATACCAGAATAATGCAAAGAAAGAAACAGTATTTTGTTACTCAGGGTTGCCATTTGAAACTTGAATTCTGTGCTTCTTCTCCATGAGGACGTAGGCATTTAAATGTCGGCCTGAGATGTCAGCACAGAGGTGGTGTTGCAGGCCATTTTTATTCTCAAATGCTGCAAAGAGCATAAAACAAGGAAGCACTTCAAAGGATGAGGTTAGAAAGCGTAAGATGTCGGATTTACAAAGAAAATGAGAAAGCCTCATAGCTGATCAGATAGCACAGTGAGCTAAGCGCTTGGCCCTGATATCTGTGCGCAGCCTGCTGTTGCAGGTTTGAATCCCGGCAAGGTCAACTCAGCATTTCAAGGCCGATAAATTGATTATCACTCTGTGGGATAACAATGTCTCCTGTAATTTCAGTGCTCTGAGACCTATGGATGTGTAGTGCTATATAAGAAATACATTATCATTAAACCTACCTATTGCTGCCTCTGTGGACGATTTTGTCGGGCAAGTCTGAGAAATGTTCAAGAATCACGGACACATTTCCACCTCTATTCAGGTAGTCACGGTGATATGGCGGAGAGTAGTGAAGATGCAGATGTGGGACTGAGCCGTTCCTATTGATATATGCTGGGGGTTAATGGGTGGGGTAATTAAGAATAAATGGGATTGTGCCAAAGGCATATTCTTTCCAAAAGGAACATTTTGCTAAAAGGTGAGGCGAGGATGCTGGAATATGGGGTTTGAGGGTGGCATTGGAGTAATTAGAGCATTATTTAGCTGGAAGTCCCTCCACACTCCTTCCTCAATGCACTCTCTTCTGGACTCTGTCCTCCCTCTGAACCATGGGACCTTCTCACAGAAATTAGAGATGCTCATATCTACAGGGTCTCGTCTTGTCAGCAGCCTAAGCTTTCTGACCTGTGGGGGCATTGCGCTAATGGACAGCAGCTTGTTGGGCAAATGAGGGCGGGCATGCTGGGAAACATCAGACCTTTCCCTGGAAAGGTCAGGGCACCTAGCTGAACAGAGAGGGAAGACCTGGTATGCTTGAGAGAAGCAGGGGTTAACAGTCAGTGATGCAGAAGGAAGGGAGAAGAGAAGAAGTCGAATAGAAAACAAAGTGACAGAAGCGAAGAGAGGAGGGTGAGCACACACAGTGGACGGCAGTGAGTTTGAGGCTATTCTTACTACGATTATGAGCATGGAGCTTCTACCTTCGCCAATGCTCCATGTGGTGGGTACGTTCGAGGCTACTGTAACACAATGGGTATTGCTTTTTAGACCTATTAAAGGTCAGACTTGCATTCCTACCGTGGGATTTGAATACATGTTATCACACTATCACGGTCTGTGGAGAAGTGATTCTGCTGAACATATCATAAATGTGTGCTCAATGCATCATATACTCATAGCAGCACTTTTTAGCGGCCCATCCCTAGCATGGGGTATAACACCGCTTGTGGCGGACAGTAGAAAAGAAATAACTTATTCCCATTCCTACAGATGCAAATTTTAAAATTCAGTCCCAAGTGTTTTAATAGCAACTGAAAAAAGTGGGCATTTTACATTAGACAATGCCCAGTTCTAGATTTTTCTAGAGCTTTCTGATCTGTGCACAACGTTGTATACTACTTTATTGACCAACGTGGTGTCTGCTACTAGAAGAATTTAACACTTTGTACTGATGTAACACAACACACATAAGGCTCCTTAACTCTAAGGTCCTTTTTACACATAGAGTTCACAAACAAAATCTTTAAAAGACCTACTACATCACTCAGGTCTAGTTAAATACATTCAGTCTATGCCAGGCTGCTTTCTACATAGATCATTAAAAGGCATGAGACCAGCTCATGCTGTATCAGGGTTGACCGGTTTCATAACCATAGTTTGTTCAGGTCATCTTCATCAGGACGTAATTCACATCAGAGGGGTGTTGGCTCCCTTGTGGGAAATACCTTTCTCCCATGGGTGTGTATTCTTACTCCACCATACATAGATTCAGGCGCAGACTCTTGATACCTGTAAATATATACAGGGAATAGAGCTCCAGCCCATGTATGTGTTCACTGCACACTGCTCTTCTCATATAAATGGAGCTGGAATCGCCGAAATGGCTGTCACCGCGGCTTCACTTTCGCGTGTTCCCTTCCCTAGGTCCTGGCATCTCTGGGGACCTGTCTGCCTTTCTAGGCTATTCTTAAGGTGATCATGAGCCTGGAGCTTCTACCAGCATCAATGCTCCATGCGGCGGTAAGTTCAAGGCTATTCTTACGGCAATCATGGGCCTGGAGCTTCTACCTTCACCAATGCTCCATGCTGTGCTAAGTTCAAGGCTATTCTTACGGCAATCATGAGCGTGGAGCTTCTACCTTCACCAGGTACGTTCAAGGCTATTCTTATGGCAATCATGAACCGGGAGCTTCTACCAGCATCAATGCTCCATGCAGTGGTAAGTTCGAGGCTATTTTTATGGCGATCATGAGACTGGAGCTTCTACCTTCACCAATGCTCCATGCAACGGTAAGTTCAAGGCTATTCCTCTGGCAATAATGGGACTGGAGCTTCTACCAGCATCAATGCTCCATGTGACGGTAAGTTCAAGGCTATTCTTGGAGCTTCCACCTTCACCAATGCTCCATGCAGCTGTAAATTCAAGGCTATTCTTACGACCATCATGGGCCTGGAGCTTCTACCTGCATCAATGCTCCAGCTGTAAAATGTTGCTAATGGTGAGCTGCAAACCTGGATGTATTAAACATATCATCCAGCATTTCCCCCAGTCACTCTCTGCTGGAGTGTTGGATACAGTCTGGGTTGTGTAGTGTCCAGCTCCAGGAGGAAGACATAGGAGGCAGGTATAAAACAGGAGCCAGCAAGTACAAAATGCAGACATACTTTATTTGTATTTCAGGGTGTTAGTTATAAGAAGAGCGAGAGCATAGGGACACCTTCCTCTCAGCTGTGTCTCCCATCCTGAATCCCTAACTGTCATCCATGGAACCCTGAGGGAAACCAGTGTTCCGCCACAAGCCAGCATTCCATGGCTTGCATTGCATATGACAATGCAAGCCACCACACTGTTGTTTGTGTCTTGTATCTGGGTTGTTCCCTATGTGGCTCCTACCTTCAGCACACCTTTCCTCCCGACTGAAGTAGAGCAGGCCTCTGTCCTCGGCTTGCTCTTTGGAGTTCCAGATGTCTTCGGGTGCCTTTTGGCCTTCCTCGGTCTTCGGAGCAGGAGAAGCTGGCCCTGATGTTGCTCTGGCTTTAGGTTCGACGCCCAAAGGGCTTCATTGTGGTGCTGCAGAGCTCGTGCCAGTTAAAGATGCATATGCCTAAACCACGCCTCCTATTGTCTTTTACAGAATGTGCAACCCCTGGCAACTGTTTATAAGAACGTCTCCTTTAAAAATCACGGAAACCTTTTGCCATGATTAGTAGGTATCTTAGGTTAAGGATTAAATATTGTACTTTGGGGCTGAGGTGTTTTTTTCATTTTGGGGAATTATAGACCCATTTCACAAAGCCACTTCCGGGTTAGTGCCCACGTTAGACACATTCTCCTTCTTCATTGGCCTGAGGATTTCCCACTGTGGCTCTGGCTAACTAACTCTCCGGTGTACCCCAACCCACCTCCTTCTCCAGGTATCAGGCGGCTCGTCCTCACCCACTACCTCAGGCGTGCCCACGCTCCGAAAACCCTCCTCACTTGCACCAGGGTCTCTCCGTCCAGCACACAGCCTTCTTCCCCCTGCCAGCTATGCCTCCTTCTCTTCCTCTCGCACACACTTCCTCCTTCAAGCGCTCTCTAGAATGGCACCTCCCTGGACTCACAGCCCAAACCATCACAAGCATAAGCAGTGCCGTCTCTAGAGATCATTATTAGGGAGGAGGCACAATTTCGGAGGGAAGGGGCACAAATAAAAAGTGGTTAACAGGCCAAACTGGTTTTAGTAACACTAGATTTTACCAAGCTGATGGTATTTATTAAAAAAGTTACCTTTTGCACGTTCAGAGTTGGAATAAGGCAGTAAAATACTATTTATTTATTTATTTTATTTGTCATTTGTATAGCGCACATAACCCGGAGATATCAAGGCGCTTATGGTCACCTTAACAATGTAATATGTTCACCAGTTGCAAAAAGGTCCTGAAAAAAACTGCCAAGGACATTTGATCTTGAAGTTGTTTACTGTGTGATTTTAATTGAACACATTTCATCATCGATTGTTGCTGTAGCTAAAATCAATTAACGAAATAAATAAATTAAAAGAGTATGCAATCACCCTCCTCCCCCTCATTGGGTACCATCGAGGTCCAACCCACAGAACCCTGAATTGCACCTAGGTCTCACTTATATGTTGCAATTCCAACATGACTGTTCTGGGGTCTTCCTTCAAGTGCCCACTCAGTGCTTTAAACAGATAACCCATAACAATGGTCCATCTCACCCTTCTCCTTTATTTAACGTTTAACAATAATAATAATATAACATGTTTATCTTGCGCTTAAGACACTTCCCTTGTCTAAGAGCTGTAATAAGTGTTATCTATACCCAACCTAATGGTCTCTTAATGGTAATGTATTGTAAGGTGGGCTTTTGTGCATTTGTGGTGCCCTTGGGGCACGTGGCTCTGTGAAGAAAGAAGGGATTGATTATAAGGGAGACTCGAGGTGTGAAACGTGTGGCGTAGATGCGTGGTGGCTGGAAGTAAGACTCCTGAGTGCCAGTATGGTGCCATGTGCTATTGATACACTTGACTATGGGCTGTATCCAGAGGGAGGACAAAACATCTATTCGATGACAGCGCTGGGACACTGGGAGAGCCTCTGATTGGGTACAGTATTTGCTGAGGTATAGATGCAGCAGGACGTTAGATAAGCTCTGAGCTGCCTGCTCCCACAAGGTACCTGTGGTTGGGGTGGTGCTAGTAGGCATAAATAATCCGACTTTAAGTGGACACCCTCCCCCTGCACGTCGAACACGAAGAAAGGGAAAGACAACCTGAAGTCGAGTGGCAACAACACTGAAGTGTTTGAAGGTGAGGCTGGGTGGGAAACCCTGTTTGTGATCTGATAACAACACAGCTTCACACTCAGCATTACATAAAGCTAATGCCTGTGAGTAGCGTATCGCACTCATCAGAGACAGGAATCCCACAGCTGGTGGCATTTATCATAGGAGACATACCCTGAGTTAAAACATTACCAACAAGAATGCGTTGTGTTGTTGTTGAAAAGAAACCTCAAAGGAAGCGTTTAACCAGAAGGAATGGCAGTAGTCTGGCAGGTCAGTCCAATCCTGGCTGACTGGATTGGACAAACTGAATCAGTGACACTACACACACACAATACTAGCTGGGCGGGCAGCCGGGCGGGCGTCCCGGGCCACAAGACTTGAACAAGCATCATTGTCCTCGATACTAATGGCACTGGTGCCTGCTGCTAACTCCTTAACAGCTCACAATTAAAACAGTCCGGCAGAGATGGCCTTATAAATGGTCACAAAATGGCCAGTCGTGCTCTCCATTCAGAGTGGGATAAACTTATATTACCAAATTGTTTTGCGTATGCAGGCTTTGGAGTAACAGGCACATTACCCAGCAGATTGCAAACGTAGGAAAAAAGAATGAAAGCATGCCAGGGTATCAGTGTGAGAAAGAAAGGTACGGTCACATACGATAAAGTGTGAAAAGTCCCTGTGCAAGAAAGAAAGGTATGGCCACGTAAGATAAAGTGCAAAAAGTCCCTGTGCGAGAAAGAAAGGTACGGTCACGTAAGATAAAGTGCGAAAATTCCCTTTGCGATAAAGAAAGGTACGGTCACGTAAGATGAAGTGCAAAAAGGCCCCGTGCGAGAAAGAAAGGTACAGTCACATAAGATAAAGTGTGAAAAGTCCCTGTGCGAGAAAGAAAGGTACAGTCACATAAGATAAAGTGCGAAAAGTCCCTGTGAGAGAAAGAAAGGTACGGTCACATAAGATAAGGTGCGAAAAGTCCCTGTGAGAGAAAGAAAGGTACGGTCACATAAGATAAGGTGCGAAAAGTCCCTGTGAGAGAAAGAAAGTTACGGTCACATAAGATAAAGTGCGAAAAGTCCCTGTGTGAGAAAGAAAGGTACGGTCACATAAGATAAAGTGCAAACAATCCCTGTGTAAAGTGTGCTAATTAAGACTAAACCCAAATAACCCAACACAATACGCAGTAAAAAATAAGAATAGGCGAGGTGTGGTCATGCAACCATCCCGCGCCTAGATTGTGTCGCACCTAAAAACACATGTGTACAGTCGCGTTATAAATGACTTATCATATCATATCATATTAAGTTCAACACAACCTGGATTTCTGGTTCATGGGCTCTCCACACCAGGGCTTGTCGTTCCAAGATACGCCTCGTACAGACCTAATATTAAAGTGTGACTCCTACAAGATGTAATAGGTTGCACTGTGCACGCTGGTATAAACTAAAAGCACAGTGCGCTCTCTCTGACTGAGGATAACTTTATCACTAAGCAAAAAATAACCGACATATTGCAGTGCAGATAACTGACAGGTTAAGAGCTTGCCTGCAACATGGGACCAGCCTGCACTTAACAAGCTGGCATTCAGGGAGGACACTGTCCTTCATCCTTCGGAGTGCGACTAAACTGAGAAATAACAGCTATCCTTTAAGCCTTCCATGTGAGGAGCTTCCGGCATTAAGTGTTTTATAAAAACGTGTAAAAATAACAGTATGCCCATGTTGTTTTAACCTGCTAAGACTATTCATTTTAAACTCTTCTATTATGTACAGTTTCAAGTTCATTGATGTCGCTAGCAGGAGACGTCACATTCGCCTTCCTCACGTGTTCACAGTTTTACCTCAGCTTGCTGGAAATGTCGAAGAGAACATTGTCGAGAGGCAAATGAATACATCATTCATGGCATCGGCCCTTCCCCAGTCTCTATATATCGTAAAATCAAGAAGAGTACGCCATAAATGGTGTCTACCCCTCCCCCGCATCTATACCGCAAGTACGAGAAACAATATTCACCAAGGCAATCATACCAACCTTTTACTGGCACAATAGAAGACGAGATGAATCTGCAAACTCAAGAAGAAATGAACATGCTGTAACTGAAGATGACGAGAGCAAGTGACATCACTGCCAAACCGACACACAAAAATACAATAGATATGAGTCAAATATGCACTCACCATGAACAAACAAACACTATGGTCCTCATTACGAGAAGTGCGGTAAAAACGTGGTCATTACCGGCATGGAGGAACTAGCGGGTCCATGCTCGTTTGACGCTGCTAATAGCGGCTGATTACGAGTGCGGGAGCACGCGCCAACCCCCATGCTGGTAATGGCCATACCGCCATGCCGCTAAAGGCCCTCCAAGCCCCTGATAGCGCCATCACGGGACCTGCCGATACCGCCTCCGCCTAGGAGGCACCCCTTAATACCGACCCGGTAATAACATCATGCTAATACCGGGCTCGTAATACCAGACCCGGAAGTAACGTCATTGCGTCGAAACGGGAAATGCGCCGGCGGCCATCTTTAAAAACACAATCCATTGCAATCCTCCCAAACCACCAGTGTTGCACAGGAGAGACCAGGGCCTCCCAAATCAACATGTCCAAGGCAACCAGAAAATCAAACCCCCGCCTGCTCAATAAGCGTTTTTCCGATGAGGAACTCAACATGTTGGCGGACACCCTCATTGCCCATGCTGTGGACATAAACACCCATAACCTCAAAAAGGAGGCGCAGCAGAGGAAAAAGGAGATTTGGGAGGAGGTTGCATTCAAGGTATCTGCAGTCGGCACCACCCGGCGGACAGTCAAAGACTGCAAGAAACGGTGGGATGACCTCCGCCTCAGGGTATGCAACATCCTGGCCAGCAATCGGAGGGAGGCCATGGCCACAGGCGGGGGTGCCCACTCCCCGACAAAACTAATGCACTGGGAGGAGACGTGTAGTACCTTTATCCAGATGGAGTCCATCGAGGGCTTCGGGGAGATAGAGACGGGTGCAGCAACATCTGGCGATGGAGGTGAGTGACCCTGCAGACCCCAGTAGGGGAAACCATGGCGTAGCACAAGTGATCTGGAATAGAGTCTAGGCAAGTCAATGCATGTCCCAACACACTCACATCAACATATCCATGTCCAGTTGGAGGCCCAAACCCTGCCACACTGAAATGCATACTGAGTGCCAATCCCTTTCCCAACAGACAGCCAACACACACGGACCATTCCCATGTCATACATCACACAAACCCCAATACAACGGCATGCCACCTGCCATGCAGCATTCCTGAATTGAGACGTCACAGCAAATGCCAATATGCCCCCTCCAAACTACCCTGTGTGACACACCTGTAAGAGATGAATGCATGATAAATGAAAATCTCCACAGCACCATATAATGCATCTTGCATGTAACACCATCACTGATGCCCTGCATCTCTTCTACCCCCCCAGGCACTGATGGAGAAGATGCCAGTGAAGAACCACCCACAAGGGCATCCACATCCCAGGCCAAAACAACTGCCACAGGCGAAACCACCTCCAGGGCAGCCTCGCAGTCCACACCAAAAACCAGGGGGAGTACCCAGGCCATGCCCGCACATGAGGGCTCCACAGCTACGCCTGAGACCAGAACCACAGAGCTGGCAACACCAGCGGAAGGCGAGGCCAGTGGCACCCATTCTGCAGAAACAAGTTCCGTGGGCGAGGCAGCAGCCACAGCCCCACTGAGCGACATCGAAATTGGGGCGCAGGAGTATGTGGACGAGGAAGGCCTAATACATGTGGCATGTCCACACACCCCAAGCCCCCTTTTAACCCCCCAACCCCACACTCAGGCCGCACCCACCAGCACCATTGCGGATCCTGCACTCCACAGTTCAGACCTCAGCACCTCCCCCGAGGCCAGCCCTGCAAATGCACGCCTGGTCGCAGCACCCTCAACTACTGCTGCTCCCACCAACCTTGATGCATGGCTAGCAAGGGTGGAGGCAAGACAGGACTCTATGCTGGAACTTGTTCGACAGTATGTGGCGGAGGGAGGGGACACAAGGCGGGCGATAGCACAGGCCATCGCAGAGAACACTGCCGCCATAAATGCTTCTGCGGTGATGATGCGTGACAGTCTGGGGGCCGTCACGCAGGTCCTGACCTCAATACTGCAGCACATGCAGCAGCAACAACCCGCGGCAGCCATGCCAATCACTAAGGCATCCACCCCATCCTCCACATCCGCTTCCTCTGCACCCTCCAGCCCTGTGCGTCTGACAAGGCGCAGTGCGAGGCAGTCAGAAATGCTGCCCCCGGACACCAAGAAAGCACGGAAATAGCGTGGGACAACAATGGGAGTGCGGGAGATGGTGTCAGTGGTGTATAGGTGTTTAAGGGGGTGTTCATTGGGGGGTATGGGGAGTTCTTTGGGGGGTATGGGGTTTTCATTGGGGGGTATGGGGAGTTCTTTGGGGGGTATGGGGAGTTATTTGGGGGTAGGGGGTGTTCATTGGGAGGTATGGGGAGTTTTGGTGTCTTGGTGAGGGGAGGGGGGTAGCACTTTACTGTAGTTTACATTAATACACCCGCTGTGTAAAAAATAATTTTATGCCTGGACATTGTTCATTTCGTGTGTATCCATATTATTCATGGCAGTGCACAGAGCCCCACTCCCCACATACCCTGTGTGCATGTCCACATGGATCCAGTGCTCAGTGTAGCACTGACACATATTCATCAACATCCCTGTGGTTCAGAAGTATTCGTCAATCAGTGATTGGCGTACAGCAGAGCCATCTTGTGCATCACGTACTGGCAGGGGTGCTGTTTCTCCTCCGTCTTCTTCCTCATCATCCACACCCAGTGCATGCATGTCAATGTCAGGTGGCAGTGGTACATTTCTCCGGACGCACATGTTCTGCAGCATGACACAGGCCATGGTGATCTTTGCCACCTTCTCAGGCCTATAAAGGAGTGCTCCACCAGACCTGCTTAGGCAGCGGAACCGCGCCTTCAACAGGCCAAAGGGCTGATCAATCACGGCACGGGTACGGATATGAACCCGATTGTACTGCTCTTCATGGCTGTTCTGCAGGTTCCGCACAGCGGTAAATAGCCACGGGTTCAAGGGATATCCTCCATAACCTGCATGCAAATACAAAGAGGTCTGTGTGAGTCACTCTGAGCTGCCACCTTCAGGATTCACAGCCATGGCCGCAGCAATTTGGTGTTGACATGCACGTGTCCCAGTACGTATGCACAAATATTATTTAGATGCATTGTGTACTGCAATGTGGTGTGCTAGTCTGGATGGAGTTGAACGGATGATGCAGGGTGATTACTTGCATGCTGATGCGGATGTACTGTGGATGCAGGATGATGTCTTGCATCCCATGATTGCTGTGTATACTACTCTGTGCATGATCACACTAGCCACATTGGCACAGTTGCAATCATGTTTGGTCATGCATTGCTTGACATACCCATGGTGGCCAGGTTGTGCGTCTTACATGTTGCCATTGATATACGGCATTGGTCCAATGTGTGGCAGTGATGTGTCATGTTCGGGTTGGGAGGTTCAGGTCAAGAGTGTTTAGCTCTGTGTGCATTCTCCACTCACCGCCCATTCCCACCCTAGTGGAGTATGCATCCCCCCACCTCACAACCCCGATGCACTGCCATGGGCCAGTCAGGCAACACACCAAGCAGCCAGGCACGTCGTCCACCATGTCGCTCCATGTGACGGGGTAGTGTGAAGTTAAGCAGCACCAGGGCATCATGTGTAGATCCGGGATATCGGGCCAATAATGTGTGAAGATCTTGCTGGAGTCCCATACCATCTGCACATTGATGGAGTGGTATTGCTTGCGATTGCGGTACACCGCCTCTAGGGAATGGGGGACTATCAATACGATATGGGTGCAGTCGATGGCACCAACGCAATTGGGCATGCCTGTCAGTGCATGGAAGCCAACTTTGGTGTCGGC
This sequence comes from Ambystoma mexicanum, assembly GCF_040938575.1. Lineage (NCBI taxonomy): Eukaryota > Metazoa > Chordata > Amphibia > Caudata > Ambystomatidae > Ambystoma > Ambystoma mexicanum. The sequence goes on along the minus strand of NC_090926.1, from coordinate 1,204,144,079 downwards.
AATCTCCTGGGCAGTCCGTGGTAGGGATATGTGGGTGCTAGCATGCTTCAGGAGGGCATCCAGCACTTGGGTCAGCATGCGTGAAAAGAGTGGTTGTGATATGCCATGCATTTGGCCCACTGTGTGCTGGTAGGAGCCTGTGGCCAGGAAATGGAGCACAGACACCACCTTTAGTAGCGTGGGGATGGCAGTGCGTATTTCAATGAGGCTGACGATGTCATCATATATCATGTCCACAATGGTGGTGATGGTTTCCCGGTCCAACCGGTACAGGGTGTGGATCTGCACAGGGGTTAGGTTGAATGGACTGGGTCTGATGCAAGGGATTGGTGGCTGCCTACGAGGTACTACTGGCTGCACTGGTGGTAATTGCTGGGCCCTTCTCACCCTCCTTCTCCTCCTGCGTCTCCTCTGTGCTGCCTGTTGCTGTAGCTGTAGTTGTTGTTGTAGCTGGTGTTTTTGCTGTAGTTGTAGCAGTATAGGCATGTCCTCCAGCCCCATGATTGCGACAGCTAGTGGTATCATTTAGGTGTAGGAAGGGGTGTGGTGTGTGGGTGTACTCCTTTTATACTGGGACAGGCTCCATTGACTCCACCTGTAGTGATTGTGTGCACCTGTGGCAGTTGCCTTGACTGCAGGTTGCTATTTACAGGTGGTCTGCGATGCCTGTATGGCCGCCATCGTGCAAGCCCTAATTACTGCCTTCGGGATGCTGGTAATTGCATGCCCATGTGAGTTGTGAAGTCCTCCTATTACCGGCATCCAGGTATTTACTCCGCCAAGGGGCGCGTGTCCGCGTGCGAGCCGGTATTAAGGGGCACAGTACGGGCAGTGGCGGTATTGGCGGGTTGTTGGGTCGTAATGACCCGGACCCGTTAACGAGGCCGGTAATACCATTCCGCCTTCCTATTTTCATTACCTCCATTCTCGTAATGAGGCCCAATATCAAACTTGCATTTAGACATGAAGAATGATACATGACCCATACAGACATGAGTAACATAACATAATCAGAGTATATGCTGAAGCGCAAGATGAACAATATACACATAAAGCTTGCTAAACATAGAAATGAGACAGTAACGTGTGGTCACCTTGAACAAAATGGACAGCAAAGCCACGTTACAGTGAATGGGAAGCCTCAAAGCTGAAGGGAGATTTAACTTGCTCAAATTAGCTAAAATACAAACCCTTCCAAACTTACTGCAAAAATGGTGGTTTGGATTGATCCAAAGAGAGCATAAGATAATAATTCCCAAGCATCAGTCATATTCCTCAATAAAACTAGGCAAAAGAATAAACAGCCTTTCAATGCCTAGTGCCTATTAATTAGAAGCTTAATACTGGATGAGGAATAGCTCGGCCAAGTCTCCATTGGCCAGCAAGGGTGAAGACATTCGCATTAATATGAGCTAAAATTCAAATAAAAGCAGAGCAGAATAATTCAAAACGTGGTCTCATCACACGAGACCTATAACTGGAGGACAGTGTCCATTGTTTAAGCTCCAGACAGAGAAACACCTGCCTCACCTCCCCACAGATTCCCAGAACAAGAGGCACCGAACAAGGCCAAGTTCAAAGCTAGACACCTGGCCTGCGGCCAGGGAAATAAGAGATGGTTTCTTATTTAATTGAAAGACGCAGTTTCTTGATGTCACCTCTCCTCCCCCCCTACCATTTCTGCTCATGTGCTGATGACCAGCCAAGTGTGCAGGCTTGGTAAGACCAATGCCAACCGATCACAGGTCTCAAAATAATGCTGCCATGTAACTGTTGCTTTAGCCAATTACCTGTTTCTAAGATGATGTCTTGCTTATTTGTATTATTTTAGGGGTGGTCCAAGGAGCGGCCATCAGATAGCTCTGTCCAATGAAAGGACTAACCCCTATATATGATATATGTAGACAATTCCCCTAACCAATCCCTCCGGCCCATAGGTTTTTGTAACCAAGATTGCAGTATGACCTCAGTTGTGAAGTATTTTTGATGTATAATCTACTGTTTTGTATTGGAGAGAGAGGGAACTTTGGAGACGTGTGTACTTATTGCCGTCCCCGTTTCATATGGATTGTTAATAAAACTGACCTTTGCCTCTTACTTTGACTAGTTCCGTTATTGGGTGCAGGATGCTCCGGCCTATCTGTTCTGCTAGCGCTGGGAGTTTCCAGGCATCTTTTACTAAAGACACTGCAGCCGGAACGCATGTGCAAGGCTTACAAATAACACGATGCCGGCTCATGCTTTTTACAAAAATGACAAAAAATACCCCCTATAAAGCTGCACGAAGGAAAACACACTAGACTCACTGGCGTAACAGGGGCCCCCGCAGCCCCTGCGGTGCGGGGGGCCCCACCAGCGCATGTCCTCGGAGGGGCCCCCACTTGTAGAAAAAAAAAAATGTTTTGCAAAAAAAAAAACGTTTTCTTTTTGAATTCCCTCTGCATTTATAAAGAAATTATTTTTTTAACAGACAGAGTGACTTCAAAAAGAAACAATGGGCCCCATTACAGGTTTGGCAGCAACCGTGCGATTGCTACCAGCAGGTTGCTGCCAGACCCATAATGATTTACCGGCGCCCGACTTCCCGGTAACACCGGGGCATTACAACCCCGGCAGTCTGGGAAGTCAGGCGCCGGCAAATGGTAAGTCCCCATTTCCATAAAGTCCTATCGGACTTGAATGGGGACCATAGAAGCACCGGCACCGTTCATAACGGTGCCGGTGCTTCCGTGAAAACTATGCGGGTGGGTGCCGTCTGCCCGGCAGGTCTGACCTGCCGGGCAAGACCGCAACCGCCCGCAGAGCTGTAATATGCCGGCTCAGAAACAACAGTGATGGTGAGCTTACCGGCACTGTTGTTTACAGTCCGGCATAGTTGCAATGAGGCCCAATTTCTTTTTTAAGTGTTAGGGCTCCCCTTAACCCCATGATGTGTGCGTGTGTGAGTGTATGTTGAAAGGGTTCACACTTAAATGTATAGGTGGCTGCCTGTGCGAGTGTATGGTGAAAGGGTGCACACTTTAATATACGGGTGACTGCCTGGGTGTGCCTGTATGGTGAAAAGGTGCACACTTAAATGTATGGGTGGGTGCCTGGGTGTGTGTGCCTGTATGGTGAAAGGGTGCACACTTAAATGTATGGATGGCTGCCTGGGTGTGCCAGTATGGTGAAAGAATGCACACTTAAATGCATGGGTGGCTGGGTGTGCGTGTGTGTATATGGTGAATGGTGCGTGAGCTTGCGTTCAGGGGCGCAACAAAACCTACATTTCGGGGGCTAACCCTTCAAATGTTGGTGGGGGAGGGGCAAATTTATTTGTTTGGGTCATCTAATTTCTTTATGCATTTTTATGAGACTATTCAAGTGCAGTGCAGCTTCAATGTTACAAGCAGTTAACTATCTCCTTTAAGGTTTAAATCACCCACTTATGGACTGCTGTGAGAATGAGTGGTCTCCTGTTCCCTCTCTACCCTTCCGATCACTCCCCTGGCATGCAAGTATTAAACCCACATCACGATTTCAATTGCCTAAAAAATTTGGCATTTGAATGCAGGTACTAACAGTGAATTCCTGTATATTAGTAATTGGTGGGTTCTTGTTAACAGAGAAACCCAGGTGCAGTTTAACATCTGTGTCCTTTTCTGTCTGGCAACTGCTCTGAAGGTCAGCCAGGTCTGGTCAACATAGCCCAACATTAGTGCTGAATCCCAGTCAACTCAATGGTGTTGCACCAATACTTTTGTTTAATGCCTGGATTACTTATTGGTAATCTTCATTACTCCTAGCCCTAATCTTCCTCGTCCCACTGATTATGAGACAGTACTTGTGTATAAGGCACTCTGCCTCATACACAAGTATTGGGATGAGGTAGAGGTACATGGAAGTAATGCTTGATTTAGCTACCTGTAATCTTCATTACTCCTAGTCCCACTCTTCCTCATCCTAGTACTTACCTCTGAGACAAGGAGCCTCAACCGTAAACTATGGGGCAAGGAAGAGGTACGTGGAGGTAATTCTGGGCCAAGGAGCTGATTTTGGAGGTTGGGGTGGGAGGGAGAGCGGTTAAGTGGGGGGCAGGATTATACGACAAATTATAATGGCTGTCCATGTCCAGGCTAAGCAGGCATGATATGTGATACTAGTGGCTAGAGAGGCATTTTGGTGCAGCCAGTCTAGTCATTCCTCAGTTTGGTATGACTTTTTTTTAATGGGGCATTTATGATAAAGCAGTCCTGCTAAGTGAATTACCTGGCTAGACTGCCATTTGGGTGCTGGCATTCAGCCGTTTCTTAATGCAGCATTGTATATTTTTCTGGGCATCTGTGATCAAATGATATGATATAAATCATGTATAATGCACCTGCACACAAGTGTTTCTAGGCGCGACAAGACAAGGGATGGAAAATAGAGGGAGGACAAGACAAACGATCTTTCTAGCCCTTGTGTCATTCAGATCGTGCAAGTGCGATAACGAGAAGCGCAAGGGGAAAGGGACGGGGGAAGTGCAAGGGAGAGGGGAGGGGAAAAACAGGGCAGCAATGCTCTGAGTAAGTGCTGTCAGGGCAGCACAACTCTGGGTAGTGCAAGGAGAACAAGGGACTGTAGGGTTACAGTTACAGCCCCTAAGTGCATGGTAGGACCAGAGGCAGTGCAAGGGTGACTGATCAAGAAAGTGTCTTGGCTCAGTGAGACTCTGAGGGTAGCCAAGCAACCAGTCGGTACAGCAGACAGGTAGGTCAGGTAGGCCAGCAGGGGAGGGAGAGAGAGAAAGCAGAGGAGAAGAGGAAAGTTTTGAGCTGCTTCCAGAACTTCAGGTGGTCTGCTAAAGCTTGGGAGGGGCAGGGAGGCTATTACAGAGGGAGGCACCTGTAGAGGAGAGAGATCTACCCCCCTCTCTCTTCCTGGAGAAGCGTCTAACCCTTAGAGAGTTGTAGGTAGCTGAGCGAAGGGCTTGAGAAGGAAGATATTTTGGAAGAGAGCGTTGGATGTAGTGTGGGCCCCGGGCCCAGAAAGCCTTGTGGACAATGCAAAGGGTCTTGAACTTGATACTTGCAGCAACTGGGAGCCAGTGGAGAGATTTCAGGGCTGGAGAGATACGATCCCTGTGCTTGAGGCCAAGGATAAGTCTTGCAGTCCTTTTCTGGATTAGTTGCAGGGGCTGGATAGTAGAGGAAGGCAGATTGAGAAAGAGGCTGTTGCAGTAGTCCAGCCTAGAGAGAACCAGGGCTCTACAGACAGTGAGCTTCTGGGGGAAAGTAAGAAAGGGAAGAGTCCCTTTGAGGAGGAGCAGCTGGTAGTGGGACTTCTTGGCAACGTCTGAGATGTGAGGAGAGAAAGAGAGTGGAGTCAAAGATGACACCAGTGTTGTTTGCCTCACAGGAAGGCGAAGGAAGAGGGCCCAAGGCGGGCGGCCAGAGTGAGAGAGGGAAAGCAGGGGCAGGAGTCCAAATGAGAAGGATCTCCATCTTACTGACATTAAGGCAGAGATAGTTGGAGGCACACCAACCCTGAATCACGGATAGACATCTGGAATGAGCGAGAGATGAGAGGAGTCTGATGGGAGCCTGAAGGAAAGCGGAGTGTCATCCACATAACACTGAAAGTTCGAGGAGAATGTAGGGATCAGGTGGGTCAAAGGGGCCACATAGAGGTTGAAAAACCAGAGTGAGAGGATGGAGCGGGGAGAAAAGGACCAAGTTGGACCTGGGAGGGGCAGTCCAAGAGGAAGGCGGTCAGCCACTCAAGGGCCTGATCCGTGATGCCCAGGTTCTCATGGAGTCGATTGATCAGGATTGATCAGGATGGCATGGTTGACCATATCGAAAGCACAGGAAAGATCGAGGAGGATGAGGACAGAAGGAATGCTGGAATCAAGGTTAGAGAGCAGAATTTCACGGGTGTTCAGGACAGCAGTTTCCGTGTCTCTGGCACTGAAGCCAGACTGATGGTCATGGAGACAACCACCAGATTCCCTGTGGAGAGTAAGCTGGGAGATGGCCAGCTTTTTCAACAGTTTGCCCAGGAAAGGGGTGATGGAGATTGGGCGATAGTTTGCCAGGCAGGCAGGATCGGCAGAAAGCTTCTTGAAGAGTGGGTGTATAAGGGAGTTCTTAACTGGAGAGGGGAAAGAGTGATTACAGAAATTGGTCAAGGCTGGAGCGCGGGTGTCAATATGGTTCTTGATGGTTCTGGTGGAGCAGGAGAGCACCTGTTTGGATGACACTTCCATAGATCGGACTTGTCTAGAAACCTCGTCAGGTGTTGTCAGAGAGAAAGAGGAGAAAGGAGGAAGAGAGGTAGAGATGGCCAAAGGGGGGCCGAGAGAGGAAGAGGGAGAGGAAGAGGAGATGGAGGAGAGAATCTCCTCATTTTTAGCATAGAAGTGAGATGACAGAGCCATACAGAGGGCCTGGGAGGGAACAGGAGATGTAAAGACCTCAACAGGATTGACCAGTTCTTTTCAGATTTTAAAGAGTTTGGCCGTGTTGTTAGAGGCCACAGAGACACAGGCTTGAATGTGTGTTCTATTCTTGATGAGTGTTATTGCTTCGACTGCCATTTTGGTGCAACCAGTCTAGATATGTCTAAATGTGGCCTGGCAAGCTTTACTATATTGTTATTACATGTCGACACTGTTCTACCTTGTGCAGCCAGTTGGACATGTTTTCATTGTGGCATGGCATTTTTAATAGCAAAGCTTTAATGCTCCTGTGCTCTGTTGGAGACTTGCATCTATTGGATTGGTGTTACCCTACAAAACAATTGCAAATACTCTGGCTTTTTAGCCAATTTTTCTCAGACAGTTTGCTGTATATTATATTAAAACACATACGTATATCTCTCTCCTAGCGCCGTGTGCGGCATATCCGTTCAGCAGCACGTTTGTGCGTATTGCGCAAGTGTGATAATCTAGGCTGGGCCAGAGTGTGGCACGACCCTTGATTTGTTGCTGAGTTGGGAGGCCCCCTCAGCATGGCTCGCAGGGGGGCCCCACATCTTGTGTTACGCCACTGACTAGACTGGAGTGTTTATAAAATCTTAAATCTTAGTAACTGTGTGGGCCTGGAACTCACTTTCTCCTAATCTTCGACAGATTGAGTCTATCGTCGTCTTCAGGACGAAATTGAAGACTTATCTCTTCATACACATCTGTAAGATTTCACTATATGGTTATGCTTTTCTGACTTGATCTGCCCCTAGATGCAGCTTGCTGCTTGGCTCCTATGGATATGCGCTATATACATTTCTAACCAAACCTAACCTAATTAAAGCTCTCAAAGGAATCGCTGTCATACGAAGTAGTGATGGGCACATTTGGAGCCCAGCAATCCGTGAACTGTGCTCATCCATCCGCATGCCCCAGGTGTAAAGTGTGACCGGGCAGAGTGGAAACAAGGGAGGCAGACAGTCACGAAGGTGGCACTTGTACAGCTCAAAGATCACAGTGATGTCAAAGTGGCACGGGCACCGCAGAGTGCCGTGTGCTGACCAGTGAACCTCCCCCCGCTGTCACTGTGCCCTCTTCAGCGCTGCAGTTTGAAGTCGTTGGACTGATGGGTCACCCAGAGCTCGAGGGCGCTCTTTAACACCACCTCCTCAGGTTTTAGCCACATCTCTCCCAGGGAGCAGGTGCTGCAGCCAAGGCTGCTGCATGAAGTTCCCTGCGTCAGTGAACACATTCCACTTTGCCCTTTATGGCTGCCAAGTCAGTTAAGTGGTGAATTTAGACAAAACGCACATTCATTCAGTGGCCTCTCTGCTGAGACTAATGACAAGTGGACATGCTATGGGCGCCCAGTGTCTGCTCTAGGAAGGGAGTGCATGTTAAATGACGTATGGGCCACATTATGAGTATGCCGGTCCGGTAACAACAGTGCCGGTAAGCCACCGGCGGAAAAAGCGCACCCGCTCACAGACTTTGACGGTAGCACCAGCACCATTCTGAATGGTGCCAGTGCTACCGTCCTTCCCATTCCCATTGAGTACAATGGGATCAGAATTGGAAGAGGGACACATTTTTTCCGGCGCCCAGCAATCTGGAACTACCAGGACTGCCGGGGCTGTAACGCCCCGGTAAGTCCCCATTGCTGGGCGCTGTAAAAAAATGACTCTGGCGGCAGCCGTGCCGTTTTTACCTGTACGGCTGCCACCGGGGTCATAATGAGGCCCTATTCTTTCTGCTTGATAAGTCCTTGTATACTGTCACTCAAATAAGGCTTTACAACTATACTAGAAAGCGCCTTCCTTTTGAGTCGCGGGGGAGCACAAGAGGACACACCAACTTGCCAATGGAGTGCTAGATTGAGTGCTTCTAACTATTTGCAACATCACAAAGCAAAGAAGGCGGGAAACCCAAAGCCTTCACACTTCAGCAAACTGCAAGTAAGGGCCTGACCATTAAGGAGCCCAATGCCATCACAGGGATAGAGGTTGATCCTGCCTTGCAGCTTCCCCCGATGCAGAGCTCAGTATACATGAGGGCAGTGCAGCCCAGAGCGCCTCGAGGCCCGGCCCGGGGCTGCTCGGGGTGTCCGCTGGAGGATGGATACCTCATGGGCTGCTGTTGTGGGATCCATGGTCTGGACACTACAGCCTGGACCAGGCAAGGGTCAGTCTTCAGGTGTTTTCCACTGAGTCATTCGTTTTGCCACATGACACCCGAAGGGACAAAATAGCACCCCCGGTGCATCCTTGTTTGTGGATACTAATTCCCTGACCCCACTTCAAAGCACTTCACTGCTGGGACCCAGGTGATTAGAGCACTGCGTTGTGGTCTATATACACAGCACTATAGAGAGGGGAAACATTTGTGTTAACTCTTGAATATGATCCCATTAGTTCACGGTGAACTAATGGAATCGAATTAGACAGCGCTGCGGGGGGGGGGGGGGGCACTGGCATCTGAAAAGCGGGGGCCAGTAACCTGAGGGACAACGAGGACAGGAGGGGAGAGGGGCAAAAACACCGGCTGCAAGGCCAGCAGTGGGGTCACAAGGGAAGTCCAACACCTCTCCCTCTTCCCCCCACAGACACACGGAGTCAGGCAGGATGAGGGGCGCAGCAGGGTGCCACAGCACAATAGCAGGTGCCAATCACCAGAGATCAGGGAGGCAGGAAACGCACAGGTAGGGAACAATGAACACTACAAGGTGCTAACTGTCATCTGTGCCAGCCGGCCTGGGGCACTGCAAAGGCCCCCACAAGCAGACATGGCCTAGGACTATCCTCCGACAATATAAGGAGCTGGCCAAGCAATTCATTTGGTACTCAGCGCAGAGCACCAAACGAGTAGTCTGCGCACGCAGAATACTTTCTCTGTTTTCCCACAACCCACCCAAGAAAAGAGAGAAGAAAGGAGATAGAGGGCAAGAAACAGGGCCCAGGTTGTCGTGGGAAGAGGAAGGCGGCACGGTACAAGGGCACAACCCTAGACCTCGTGCCCAAAAGTCTACATTATGTATGATATGATAATTATGATGAGTGGGTATTAGTGCGTGATGTGCAATAAAAACCATGACCTTTTATTGCCATTATGTTTCAGTGCTTTCTGGGGAACATGTAAGTGGGCTGATGGTCGCTGGGGAAGTACAAAGTGGGGGACAGTCACTAACCTCTTGGGTCCACAGGTTATCACGGGAGCTGCGCTCCCCACAGACAGCTATTTTGACGCTCGCTGTCTCCCCGCTGTCGCAGACACAGGGAGACGGCCTAGAGAGAGTCGAAATAGAAAACTAGGTCATCCAGGCAGGCATCCGGCAGGGCTCCCTCCAGGACGGGAGCGGGAGGCCGTACGGAGGCTGAGCTGGACTACAGGTGGTCCATTAATGACCAGCAGTAGCCCCGCCTTGCAAAACAGGCTGGTGGAGAAGCACACCGCACATATAACTCTAAACTAAACTTACTTACCGTTCGGAGTTGGTCTTCTCAGTCCACATAAGCAATGCGGCATCGTGCAGGTGGCTGAGACTCTGCTCTGCTTTGCTGCGTGGAAGGAAGCTAGGCCGACCATGCCCTGGCTGAGTGCTCTGCAACTAACATCAAGTGACAAGGTGGCACACATACGCCCATCACCCCACCCACACTCAACATAATGGGATTGTCATTGGCTGGCAAACAGCCAATGACACTTCCATAAATGGGGTTACTATGTGAGGAGATCCTACACTATGCTGCTTGCGCACAAATTATACTGGCGGGGCCACAGCTCTAGCACCTCGCCAGTCTCCTACAGTGCCCTCCATATAATGGATTACGTAAAGTGCGTGGAGCCTACACGCTGCGAGCAGTAATACTATGGAAAACTGCGTAAAATGGGATGCGCCCCTCTGCGGGTGGGATCAGGCCCAGCCGTGATGCAAGGCAATTTATTTATTTATTTATTTATTTAGTCATCATTGCCATCATGCTGCACTGCCCATAGCAGGAATTATTTCTCTGTACTCCCTGGGGGCCTGGAGGGCAGCCCCCCCACGCCCCGAATAAGCGGCTGCCACTGGAATAGCCGATGGTGCTCTGTCCGAAGATTCACCTTCACCTGCGGAGCACTCCTCCCCATCACCACCAAATCATTCGAATACAGAAACACGAACCACAAAACGATGTCTAGAGGGAATCATCTGGACTTCACTTCAATGTAGAACAAGATTACCTTTTACCTTGAGCAGTCTGAACCTCAAACACAGCAAGACTCTTCTCTACACTTCGAATCAATCTTCGAAATCCATGATCCACCCTCTTCGGTGAAAGCAACAGGTGCTCATTCAACGTACATGTTTTGGCAGTAGGTAAAACAATTCCTTATAGGTGACATCCAATTCTAAGTTGTTCGAAGCTAATGATTCTCCACACGACAAATTGAACCTTGTCCCCTTAAAACTGGGTCTGGTCTGTTTTTCCTTTTTCACCAACTGTGGTTTAAAATAGAGCAAAGATTTTCGCTTTACGCTGTGAAATGCCTAGCCTTAGAAACATGCACGTCTGTGTCAAATATGTAGACGATTCCCAGATTTCAAGTCTCGAATAATCGCCAAACTACTTTTAGAAGAATGAAAGTGTTTGCTGTCTTTGGGATATGATCTCTTTCCATATTTTGATAAACCCTCTGTGGGTGGGATTATAAACTGATGTTAATAACAGCATTTTGGTAATTGTTGCTTGATAAATGAGTTGTTTGAGAAATGTAACTCTCTACTAGTTGATTTGAACCCCAATTCTACAAACTTTGGAAATTAGACTCGACCCACACTCACGAAGGACTGACTACATTTATATTATACCATCTCTTAGTTCATGAAATTGGGAGGTGTTTACTTACCTCCCTAAGTACACATTTTAGAGATGTATTTTGAGATTTTGTTTAAACATCCTATTAAACAACGAAATCCTAAATATCAGATCTAGGTCAATAACACAACCTTATTTTGTAGATTCTGCTACACACAGGGGTGCGCTGAATCTTGGAAACATTTTTTAGGTAACTGTGTGGACGCACTTCATCATAGCTGTTCTTACGCCCGTAAACTCAGAAGAATTTTTTGTGTCATTGTTGATTTGGTGCCGATTGTCTGAAGGCAACTCATCCTTGACTTTACCTGTTGCCAAAGTTATTAATGAGGTTTTATTAAAATCTGTTTAATGATACTTGGTTAACTATATTGTGATCTCATCTTTTTCGCCTCAGTTTTCTTTTATAGTCATTGGTTCCTTTTACACTTTCTTTTTTCTCTTGTAATATCGCAAAAGGTTTTCGTAAAACCATAACACAAATAAACAAAAAGAGAGTAGTGTCACAATGCTATCATTTATTATTAGAGCAGTAGTCGATACCATTCCATGTGGTCACCATTGATTGTTAGAGCGAGAGCACAGAGATCTCCAGGCAAGTAGCATTGGTTGAAAGAGCAGGTGCTGATAGAATTCCATGCGGCCAAATGTGATGGTTTGGGTAGTAACAGATAGAACTGAATGCCGCTATCATTGAGGCGTTACTAACCGAGGAGGCATGCGGACCCAGTCGGTAACGGCCCGAAGCCCAAGTTAATGGCCGAGCGAAGTGAGAGTCCCTTAACGAGGATGATGGTGCCATTACTGTTAGGGTCAGTCCGCTGCCGAGGTTAATATTGCCATTAGCACCCATGTAGTTCTCTAAATAAATAACTTACCTTTGTTGTGACATCATCAAGACACCATCAGCACCCGTGTAGGGAACTAAATGGGTGCTAAATGGTGAAGGGGGAGTGCGGAAGGGAAGAGGGTGCTGTCCACCCAGGCTACCCGGAACGCAGGGTTGCACCATGGAATACAGCCTGCGTTCCGAGCAGCCTGATTGGCCAGCGCCCCTCTCAGTGTCTAATGGTTGTTAGAGCCCTAGCAGACAGTGCATCGTTCAGCTTCCGTTGATTTTGAGAGTAATAGCAAATAGAAGTCTATGTGGCGACCACTTATTATTGCAAGAACATTAATGATATGATATGGCATTTATAACGTGCCTATAAATAAGTGTTTCAAGGTGCGAAGAGGCAAGGAAGGGGGAACAGAGGGAGGACAGACAACGATCCTACTAGGCCAGGTGACATTCAGATTGTGCAAGTGCCTGGGAAGGGGAAGGAGGAGAAGTGCGAGGGAGAAAGGGGAGAGGACAGTGCACTACACGGGGTAAAAAAAATAATATTAAACAGTAAGTAAAAGTATGCCCAGCAGGTGGCAAGTGCAAGGATAAGTGCCGACACCAGGTGTCAAGTGCTGGTAGTTGGTCTTTAGGGATGCAGAAACAGTCCTCATGTGCGGGGGTTGCCAGGAGGGCAGTGCAGGAGTGTGACTGGCAGGGGAGGGGACCTGGGCCCGAGATCAGAGGGTGACCAGGTAACCAGTGCAAATTCAGTGTCAGCCAGGAAGTCAGCAAGGGAGAGGGGGAGAAAAAGCAGAGGCAAAGAGAAAGGTTTTGAGGTGCTCTGGAACCGAAGATGATTCTCCTCAAGTTTCAGGGATGCAGAGAGGCTGTTCCAGAAGGAGGACCCAGCTGAAGAAAGAGATCTACCACCAACTTGTTGCTTGGAGAAGCGACTGACCCTGATGGAGTTTGAGGTAGATGAGCGAAGAGCTCGAGAAGGAAGGTATTTTGGGAGAGAGAGTTGACGGTATTGAGGCCCCATGCCCCGGAAGGCCTTGTGGACGATGCAGAGGGTTTTGAACTTAATCCTTGCAACCACTGGGTGCCAGTACAGAGATTTCAGTCCTGGAGAGATACAGTCCCTGGGCTTGAGGCCAAGGATAAGTCTTGCGGTCATGTTCTGGATAAGTTGCAGGGGGCGGAGAGTAGAAGCAGGCAGATTTAGAAAGAGGTTATTGCAATAGTCCAGCCTAGAGAGAACCAGAGCTCTGGAGACCGTGAGCTTCAGGGGGAAGGAGAGGAAAGTAAGAATACCTCTGAGGAGATGCAGCTGGTAGTGTGACTTCTTAGAGATGTCAGAGATGTGAGGAGAGAAGGAGAGAGTAGAGTCGAAGATGACCCTGAGGTTTTTAGCCTTACTGCTGGGAACAGGAAGAGGGCCAAGGGAGGCCAGCCAGAGAGCTACAGGAAAGGAGGTAGCAGGTGTGACGATGAGGAGGATCTCAGTCTTACTGGTAGTAAGGATGGAAACAGCATTGTCAGTGCAGGGAGGAAGGGAACAATGCTGACATAAAACTTGCTCATGGTTGCTTCTATCCAAACATGTGGAGTGGAAAATATATATATTTTTCTTTTCTTTATGGGTCCTGACTATTTTAAAGGTAAATATTGCAATGTAATTTCAAATTGGAAGGTTCTACAGACTTATCAACTAGGATATCAAACCAGTTGTGGCGCTGAGGCGGCCACCATACAAGTGGTAGATGATGTAATTCCCTGCCTCTTCGGAAATCCTCGATTTCTCGGCAGCCATAAACACAGTACATCATTGAACCCTCAGAAACATTCTGCACAACCAGACTTGGGGAACTGGAGAGAACATCCTCCGCTCGTTCACCTTTTCCTAGGCCGCCCGATCAACAACTCTACCCATCACCTGTGGTGTGCCAGAGATCCATCCTCTCATCCATTTAACCTCTGCGTGAAGCCTGTGGGGATACTGCTCACCAGCAAAACAACCAGATCCACCATTCAAAAGGTGTAGAACTCTGACCTAGAATATCATCCTTCGCAGACATCTGGCAACTCATTGCCTGCATCCGGCTGATCCAGCCCTTAATGCTCAGCCCCTGCTTGAAACTGAATTCATATTCCTCGCAAACAATGCTGAACATCCCCACGTCTAGACCTAGATGTCTGTGATAAACCTCAAAAGCTTCACTCTGCAGCTGACAACATGCACCACCTGTCTAAGATTCCACATATAGCCACCTCTCTCCTTCAAAACATTAAGCAACACAATCGCAGAGAGCATGGAACCGACTATCCCTCCTGCAAACCATCAGGTCCATCCTGCCAGACATCAGCCTCCAATTCACTGAACACATTCTGGTTCTATCTCACCTGTATAGAGGAAGCCTACTCACAACCTACCCACAACCACCTTAGCACCTACAAGTGGCGTCCTCCACACCGCTTCCGTCCTCATCAAAGGATGCTGCAAATACATCCACATGAGGTCTACACTCATCAAACTTCACTGGCTGCTCCTACAAGCACACATCACTTCCATGCCAGCTGCATAGTATGCAAAGCTCTCACAATGCACCCTCCATACTACTGAGCAGACAAAGCCACCATGCCAAGGATTTCAGTGCATCATTAGAGGTCTGGACCTGGCAAGAGTAGAGAAGCAGAAGTGCTGTGCACCCACAGACTGTGGCACCTGAGGCCCATCAGGCTTGCCCCACAGTCATCCAATTCGGAACTGAAATGAAGACCCTCCTCTTCAAGGAACATCTTCACACGTTTAAGGAACTGACTCAAAAAACCGTCTCAGCCGAATACCCCTCCTGAAGACCACCTTTTACAACCATGTCCAACCCAAGCCTTGTTTCAGCAAATGTTGTAAGCCTTAGCTATCCCTCGCAACCCTTAATAAATGCAATGTTTGATGGACCCTTCCTATCCCGAAAACCATCCAATGTATGCCTGCATCCCCTACCAATTATGAGAAACCTGAGGGCGTCCTCACATTTTCTCCCCTCGGATCCTTTGCTCCAGTGGCCATGGAAGGGCATGGCTTTTGGATCCCGACTCTGTGGGCAGACAAGCGACGGAGGATCACCTGAGTGTAGTGTTTCTGGGGATTGGGGAGAGAATACCAGAAGTTGAGAGAGGGTATCTCCCCTGTCCCAATTATCCATTGCCCTACTCTCCCTCAGCCTTTATGGGCTATTACCAGTCCTATCCTGTTCTCCCATCCCCATTTCCAACACATGCTGTGACGAGTAAGAGGCGTCCGAGAGTAATGCAGATTACCTATTGGAAAGTACTTTTAGTACTGAGAGGAGGAAGATGGCCAGAGTGGTATACTACAGCACGCTACCAGCATGTACCTCTAATTAGGTCAGGCAGAGTCAGACACTTAACAACAACTATCCACACCTGCATTACATTAAACACGGACCAAAGTATTAAAAAGGTGGAGTTTTGCTACAGAGAAGGAACGAGCCAGGGAGCAGAACGCCAGGAAGCTGATTCAGAGAAGCCCAGAGGTATCCGGTGGAGAACGGGGTGCCAGGACGCTGACCCGTTGTTTGGTGAGGGTCAGAGCATGGCAAGGGAGCCCTGTCTCCAAAGCCGGTATTGCAAACCCTGGAGGGTATGCTAAATCTTGTTGGCTGTGTGAAGCAAAGTGCTCGTTTTCCTGGGTGGGATCCAGACCCTAGGAATGTCTCAGGGGCAGGCAGTGAGACCCTGACCACAGAGCTGAAGCAGACCTTGTGAGCAGCACTGCGCTAATCAGTGAGTTTCTAGCAGCATGAGAAACCTGGTGCGCGTGTGAGACTGAAGCAGGAGAAATTAATTGTAAAGTGTGCGAGTGGCACAGACAAGAGAGACAGTTGTAAAGTGTGCGAGCGGCACAGAAGAGAAAGACAGTTTTGAAGTGTGCAAGCGGCACGGAAAACAAAGAGCAATGAGAAATAAAGAAAAGCAGTTGGAAATGAAGTGGAAGTGTGCAAGTGGCACAAGAGAGAAAGAAGTGGAAGGTCAAAGCATACACAAAGCATGGGACTGAAGCAGTAAAAGAAAACAGTCAAAGTAAAAGTGTGCAGGAAGCACAGGAGTAAAGCAAAGGAAAAAGCGTGAAAGTGAAGTGTGAAGCACAGGAGGAAAGCAAAGGAAAAAGCGTGAAAGTGAAGTGTGAAGCACAGGAGGAAAGCAAAGGAAAAAGCGTGAAAGTGAAGTGTGAAGCACAGGAGGAAAGCAAAGGAAAAAGCGTGAAAGTGAAGTGTGAAGCACAGGAGGAAAGCAAAGCACAGTGTGCAGGAGGCACCGCCAAAGCAATATCAAGAAGCGGAAAGCAAAGGAGGAAGAAAGTGAAACTAAGTATCACAGTGGTCGCGCATAGGGGAAAGTAAAGCTATGCGTTCTGGAAAGTCTCTGATATCCAGTAGTGTTGAAAGCCACTTATCAGAAGGTGGAAAAAGGGGGAGCACTGAAAAGTGAAGTGGGAGCAAAAGCCCCAAAGTGTTTTGAAAGAATGTTTGAATCCAAGTGAGAGAGTTGTATCTTGGAAAAGTGAATCCTGAGATGCTGAACCTTTGTGTTTTGTGAAACCTTGAAACCAGAGAGGCCTAAGCTTGGGGAAGGGAACCCTGAGAGGCCTAAGCTTGGGGAAGGGAACCCTGAGAGGCCTAAGCTTGGGGAAGGGAACCCTGAGAGGCCTAAGCTTGGGGAAGGGAACCCTGAGAGGCCTAAGCTTGGGGAAGCGAACCCTGAGAGGGCCAAAACAAACTATACGCTTTGAGAAGCTTGGGGAAGAGAAACCACCAGAGAACCTATGAACTTTTGTGAATTGATTTGGTTTGAAACAAAGGACAGTGCCTTGAAGAGTCTACGGCACGTTTTGAGTTGAATTGCTTTGACCTGGGAACTTTTGTGAACTGATTTGTTTTAAACCAGAGAAACTGTGCCTTGTAGAATCTAATGGCACTGTTTGAGTTGAACTATTTTGAACTGTTAAAAAGGGACCCGACGAGCAGGCCACCTGACTTCAGCCTTGTTGTATACTTCTTTTTGAACACTTTTTTCTTTTAGAGAAAACATACACAACATTTTGTTTCGAAAGTGAGGGCAAGCATAGGTTTGACACAGACAGGTTTGGTTTTGGGACTTACTGGGCCTCATTCCGAGTAGGGTGGTAAGGATTAACGGTCACCGGTAACAAGACCGGTGCCGTTAAACCCTTACCGCCCTACTACGAGTTCCCTTGGCGGGTCCTTCCTTAACGCCTGCTTTTAGCAGGCGTTAAGGACAGGACTCGCAAAGGGACTTCAGTGCTAATAACGGTACCGTAATTTACAGTACCGTTATTAGCGCCTTCCCCATTCCCATTGAGCGTTAAACCCTTACCGCCCTACTACGAGTTCCCTTTGCGGGTCCTTCCTTAACGCCTGCTTTTAGCAGGCGTTAAGGACGGGACTCGCAAAGGGACTTCAGTGCTAATAACGGTACCGTAATTTACAGTACCGTTATTAGCGCCTTCCCCATTCCCATTGAGCCCTATGGGAGCCCAAATGGGAATGGGGAAGGGCCCTGGTGAATGGGGAATTAGCGGTCCCTCCAACCTTGGAATGAACCGGTAAGTACTCCATTCACCCGGGCGGAGTCGGAACGATTTTGGAGGCACCCATGCCGCAAATAGCGGCGTGGTTACCTCCAAAGTCGGAATGAGGCCCACTGACATCGAGCATCCCTAGAAACACCAGTTAAGGGAAAACCCAAAGTAGAGAAAGGGCAAGATGGGCATTACACCAACCTTCAGTATTTCATCTGTGTCTCTCTTGATACCATGCCTGTCTCACACAATACACTGCAACCCGTTGCTTCCTGAAGCTAGAGTTGCACTCAATAAATACCCAACATTAAATAAAGAAACTACTACTCCAGGAAAAAAGCAGTATTTAACATAAAATAAATGTGAAAAAAAACATGCAACGTTTGTGATAGTAAAAAAAGGCAACATGGATTTTTTCAGCTTCTAAATCAAGAGTATTACCATCCTAGGGTAATTATATAATACTGCTCTCAAGGGTGGCTTGACAATTGGAATGTGCAGGGCTCCACATTAGAAGAGCCTGCATATCGCATGCGTGCAGGTCATGCCCCTGAGTGACAGCTGATATCAGCGTTCAGAAAGGTACCTTTTCATTTGTGTCTATTTGGTGGGGTTGGTAAAGCACTGTTCCTGTTGCCTTCCGGAGATTTCAGAGTGAATTTGCGGAGACCTGATTCTGATGTTGTCCACGTTTTCATTTTTTCAATTAAGCAATAGCTCCTGATGTGGAATGGCCTTACTGGGTGAGGGAAAGAGCCCTGGTACATCGCCTGACCCGGGGATGCCCCACGCTGAGGGGATGATCGCTATTAGCATCCCTGCAGGCTTACCGAGTCGCGAAATGGTGCGGATGCCGTTTCTCAACTTTAAAATAAACTACTCAACAAGTTGACCACCATGGTCAAGGAAGATGGGAACTACACTGCTCCCTTTCCATGGAGGCCATTGCTGTGGCGGGGTAAGGCCGGAACACACGGGAGTCGCAGGGGGAGGTGCTAGGGAGCCAGGAAGAGGTTGAGATGGAAATTATGAGAGGGGTCATGAAGGGAGCACAGGTTCCTTTCTGGGCAGGGATATTGGCGGCTTCCCGCTGCTCAGGAGGCAAGAACGCCTGAATTACCATGAGGTGAATCTTGCATTTTGAGCTCCTTGAATGATTGGCAGGCCGTCCGACACCCATTCCGGGGCGCTAATTTAAAATAGTAATAAAGCATTCTCAAGAAGACGGCAACAGAGAGTCGTGCAAAGTGTACGTCTTAAAAACGAAGGACACTGCTGATATCATTGATGACATCTTAACTTCCCATCGAGAACATCTTCTCCGGCAACAAACAGCAGCATCGCCAAGAGTGAAGACGTTTGCAATTATGTACAACAACCAAAAACAAATCTGCACAGTTAACTTTCATGATATCAATTTCAAAATCGGAATTAAATAAACACAGGAAATAGTTTTTCAGTCTAAGATTGGGATGCCACTTTTCATGGCAGAACATTTTAATCATCAATATTTCTTTATAAACCTATAAATTCTATTTGTAGCGTGGGATCAGATCTTGCTTTCACATTTCCGTTTTTGCTTCCGAACCGCCATCTTCCATCACTTCCCTCCAGCGCCAGTGGACACTTCCGGGGATAGAGGGCAGTCGGTTGAGGCTTGGAGGACGGTCTATTCTGAAGACTCTGCTGATCCGTTTTCTTTCCGCTTGGCCAAAATGTACAAGGTCACTCGATATTATGTATGCAACCAATTGGACGTGCAAAAGTCTTTCAAGTTATTAGCCAAAGTACCAATGACGTTGGAGGTGTTCCTTTTTAAAACAGTACTGCCCGGATGGAACTGTTGTATTGTGCTTGGTGTGAATGCAGGTGCTAGGGAATGCCTGAGAGAATGTTTGGTTGTGAGTGTAGGAATGTCTGTGGTGAAGGTTCCAGAGTATGTGAGTTCGAGAGGCCCAGCCTTGGTGATGGGACCCAGTGGTTCATGCTTACCATCTTAAAAGGGACCTTGTGTAATATGGAATAAAGACTACTTATGGAACCTACCCAAGATGACCATGGATCCTTGATTATTGCATGAACTATTGGATGATAAAGGCCCTAAGGCAGGAGAACCTCACTGGGAAAAGATCCAGATACCAGACAGCTTTGCATGTACTAAAAATGCATGCATTGCAACAAGTGTTCTACATGAGGTTCACGGTGTGCATGTGTATACAATCTAGTAGGATTTGCGGAGGTCAAGACAAGATTAAATGTGGAGACATAATTAAATCTGTAAAGGAAACTTGAGGTTGATTGTGTAAATGTGCATTGACCCACAGAGGATACTAAGAGATGTGATTTCAGTAGACAATTAGATTTTGTACACATGTGATTAAAAAAAATGAAACTGACAACACTAAAATAAAAAATAGTTTTGCTATATATGTAATAAGATGTTTTGTTAAGTAGATCTGAGGTACACAAGAAAGGTCATATATTCTGTCTGACTCTGTAAGAAACCCCAACCTACCCAAGCTCTGCAAGTGTCCACCCAGCTGCCCAAGCTCTGCAAGTGACCACCCAGATGCCCACGCTCTGCAAGTGACCACCCAGATGCCCAAGCTTGGCAAGGGAACACCCAGATGCCCAAGCTCTGCAAGTGACCACCCAGATGCCCAAGCTCGGCAAGTGAACACCCAAATGCCCAAGCTCGGCGTGACCACCCAGATGTCCAAGCTCAGCAAGTGAACACCCAGATGCCCAAGCTCCGCAAGTGACCACCCAGATGCCCAAGCTGGGCATGAGACCACCCAGATGCCCAAGCTCTGCATGTGACCACCCAGTTGCCCAAGCTCTGCAAGTGACCACCCAGATGCCCATGCTCTGCATGTTACAACCCAAATGCTCAAGCTCTGCAAGTGACCACCCAGATGCCCAAGTTCGGCATGACACCACCCAGATGCCCAAGTTCGGCAAGTGACCACCCAGATGCCCTAGCTCTGCAAGTGACCACCCAGATGCCCAAGCTATGCAAGTGACCACCCAGATGCCCAAGCTCGGCAAGTGAACACCCAAATGCCCAAGCTCGGCGTGACCACCCAGATGTCCAAGCTCAGCAAGTGAACACCCAGATGCCCACGCTCTGCAAGTGACCACCCAGATGCCCAAGCTTGGCAAGGGAACACCCAGATGCCCAAGCTCTGCAAGTGACCACCCAGATGCCCAAGCTCGGCAAGTGAACACCCAAATGCCCAAGCTCGGCGTGACCACCCAGATGTCCAAGCTCAGCAAGTGAACACCCAGATGCCCAAGCTCCGCAAGTGACCACCCAGATGCCCAAGCTCGGCAAGTGAACACCCAAATGCCCAAGCTCGGCGTGACCACCCAGATGTCCAAGCTCAGCAAGTGAACACCCAGATGCCCAAGCTCCGCAAGTGACCACCCAGATGCCCAAGCTGGGCATGAGACCACCCAGATGCCCAAGCTCTGCATGTGACCACCCAGATGCCCAAGCCCTGCAAGTGACCACCCAGATGCCCATGCTCTGCATGTTACAACCCAAATGCTCAAGCTCTGCAAGTGACCACCCAGATGCCCAAGTTCGGCATGAGACCACCCAGATGCCCAAGTTCGGCAAGTGACCACCCAGATGCCCTAGCTCTGCAAGTGACCACCCAGATGCCCAAGCTATGCAAGTGACCACCCAGATGCCCAAGCTCGGCATGAGACCACCCAGATGCCCAAGCTCTGCATGTGACCACCCAGATACCCAAGCTCTGCATGTGACCACCCAGATACTCAAGCTCTGCATGTTACAACCCAAATGCTCAAGCTCTGCAAGTGACCAACCAGATGCCCAAGCTCGGCATGAGACCACCCAGATGCCCAAGTTCGGCAAGTGACCACCCAGATGCCCTAGCTCTGCAAGTGACCACCCAGATGCCCAAGCTATGCAAGTGACCACCCAGATGCCTAAGCTCTGCAAGTGACCACCCAGATGCCCAAGCTCAGCAATTGCTGGTCTTCTCTTCGCCTTCATCATGTGGACCCCAAGACATAGGGATAAAGCAATAGGATAATAGAAAAGGACTTCCAGGGCCCATCTAGAGGCATAACATGCAGAGCCCATACTCCAAGATTTTACGGAACATTGTAGCTTATTTTGGCAATATTTGAATATCTACTTGTGTAATTGAGTAAAGGTTTTGCACCTTGAATCCAACACAACATTTCTGAACTTTCAGAAGAGAAATTGCTCGATATCAAACCGCCAAACTTTGAAGTTTTGTTTCCTTTGGTGCACAACCCTAAAGAAAGCACTTAGGAGTTATGCGGCCGGGTGCCAGACCGAGGGCATTGCTTGGCATATTGGACTTGGGTTGGCACCTTCAGCGCATGTCACATCTTTGTTCTGTCTTTGCTAATATTTAGCGAAAGAATTTGCAATATATGAAAGTCCCCAGAGCAGTCAGACAAGCCAAGGCGATCACGACCGCAGCCCACGCCGGGAACCCAGGTGCTGGGTTATCTGCAAGGAAAGACATCACGATTAGAAGTACAAGTGAAAACATTAACTACGCAAGCACACGACAGCAGCCCACGCCGGGAACCCAGGTGCTGGGTTATCTGCAAGGAAAGACAGCACGATTAGAAGTACACGTGAAAACATTAACTACGCAAGCACACGACCGCAGCCCACGCCGGGAACCCAGGTGCTGGGTTATCTGCAAGGAAAGACAGCACGATTAGAAGTACACGTGAAAACATTAACTACGCAAGCACACGACCGCAGCCCACGCCGGGAACCCAGGTGCTGGGTTATCTGCAAGGAAAGACAGCACGATTAGAAGTACACGTGAAAACATTAACTACGCAAGCACACGACAGCAGCCCACGCCGGGAACCCAGGTGCTGGGTTATCTGCAAGGAAAGACAGCACGATTAGAAGTACACGTGAAAACATTAACTACGCAAGCACACGACAGAAGCCCACGCCGGGAACCCAGGTGCTGGGTTATCTGCAAGGAAAGACAGCACGATTAGAAGTACAAGTGAAAACATTAACTACGCAAGCACACGACAGCAGCCCACGCCGGGAACCTAGGTGCTGGGTTATCTGCAAGGAAAGACAGCACGATTAGAAGTACACGTGAAAACATTAACTACGCAAGCACACGACAGCAGCCCACGCCGGGAACCCAGGTGCTGGGTTATCTGCGAGGAAAGACAGCACGATTAGAAGTACAAGTGAAAACATTAACTACGCAAGCACACGACAGCAACCCACGCCGGGAACCCAGGTGCTGGGTTATCTGCAAGGAAAGACAGCACGATTAGAAGTACACGTGAAAACATTAACTACACAAGCACACGACAGCAGCCCACGCCGGGAACCCAGGTGCTGGGTTATCTGCAAGGAAAGACAGCACGATTAGAAGTACACGTGCAAACATGAACTACGCAAGCAGTTCATGAACACTCTGGTCTTGCCAATTGTTTTTTTTGGTGCTATTTCATATTACATGCCGGCTCACTATGGCTATGGAGGTAGTGAATACAATACAATTAAACTGATATATTAATTATTAATACCGTCCATTTTTAATGCCGCCACAGATTTAATGAACTCATGCCACATGGATAATGTGTAGAGAATGACATAGCACCTTGCCATTTGGACACTGTGTACAAATGACATATCGCCATGCCATGTGGATACTGTGCAGCAAATGACATAGCACCTTGCCATATGGATACTGTGCAGAGAATGACATATCACCATGCCATGTGCATACTGTGCAGAGAATGCCATAGCATCATGCCATGTGCATACTGTGCAGAGAATGACATAGCATCATGCCACGAGGATACTGTGCAGAGAATATCATATCACCATGCCATGCGGGTACTGTACAGAGAATGACATATCACCATGCCATGTGCATACTGTGCAGAGAATGACATAGCAGCATGCAATGTGCATCAAGTGCAAAGAATGACATAGCATCATGCCACGTGGATTCTGTGTAGAGAATGACATAGCATCATGCCACGTGGATTCTGTGCACAGAATGACATATCACCATGCCATGCGGATACTGTACAGAGAATGACATAGCACCATGCCATGTGGATACTGTGCAGAGAATGACATAGCAGCATGCCATGTGCATCCTGTGCAGAGAATGACATAGCATCATGCCACGTGGATTCTGTGTAGAGAATGACATAGCATCATGCCACGTGGATTCTGTGCACAGAATGACATATCACCATGCCATGTGGATACTGTACAGAGTATGACATATCACCATGCCATGTGCATACTGTGTAGAGAATGACATTCCATCATGCAACGTGGATTCGGTGTAGAGAATGACATATCACCATGCCATGTGGATACTGTGCAGAGAATGACATACCAACATGCCATGTGCATACTGTGTAGAGAATGACATTCCATCATGCAACGTGGATTCTGTGTAGAGAATGGCATACCATCATGCCACGTGGATACTGTGCAGAGAATGACATATCGCCATGCCACGAGGATACTGTGCAGAGAATGACATAGCAGCATGCCACGAGGATACTGTGCACAGAATGACATAGCACCATGCCATGTGGATACTGTGAGAATGGCATACCATCATGCCACGTGGATACTGTGCCGAGAATGACATAGCAGCATGCCATGTGGATACTATGCAGAGAATGACATATCGCCATGCCACGTGGATACTGTGCAGAGATTGACATAGCAGCATGCCACGTGGATACTGTGCAGAGAATGACATATCGCCATGCCACGTGGATACTGTGCAGAGAATGACATAGCAGCATGCCACGTATATACTGTGCAGAGAATGACATATCGCCATGCCACGTGGATACTGTGCAGAGAATGACATAGCAGCATGCCACGTATATACTGTGCAGAGAATGACATATCGCCATGCCACGAGGATACTGTGCAGAGAATGACATAGCAGCATGCCACGTGGATACTGTGCAGAGAATGACATATCGCCATGCCACGATGATACTGTGCAGAGAATGACATAGCAGCATGCCACGTGGATACTGTGCAGAGAATGACATATCGCCATGCCACGAGGATACTGTGCAGAGAATGACATAGCAGCATGCCAAGTGGATACTGTTCTAAGATCATGATCTGTGGCATTGCTCTGCATGCATTACTCTGGGCCGCAATACCCACAGCAGTCACACGCTTATGCGTTCAGCCCACAAGGCATGCGTTGTGACCATTTTCCTTGCGCACTATCCCAGACCAAAGTACCCACAAGGCATGAGCCTTTAGGCAGTTCCACATTCCCTCAAGAAGCAGCACCTCTGTGCACAGTATATTTAAGAGAAGACCTGCAGCAGAGACAGCGGGTCTCTCCAGAGCAGCAGCACCCCTCTGCTTCCGGGCCTCTAAGGCCAACTTCTCTTCCTCAAGGAAGAGTTCCTGATCAGTTAAATCTGCTCCAGGTTGGCTAAACTTGGATTTAAGGGAAAGCCTTGACCTGACCGAAGTTAGGGACCCGGCTGATCTGGTACCATGCAAAACAAAAGAGGTGATGGCTGGAAGGTTCAGAATTAATCTTAACCTCTGGCATTGCTCTGGGCAACCCTCCAGACCATCATTCTTCACCTGCCAAGCCATTGCAAAAGGGGAAAGACCATATGCAAATCAGGCGTTGTCCCACCCCAAAAGCCAAAAGCGGCAGTTGATCCCGAACTGTTTTGTCACATCCCTTCTACACGAGACCACAAGCATCCTCAGACATGTTTCAGCATACATGGCGCCATTAGTGAGGAGTAGCTTGGGTCTCTAGGCCCAGCAGGCACGGGACCCACGTCTGGGCATACCGTCCCACTCGGGTGACAATAGCAAAGCAAAAGAGGTGATGGCTGGAAGGTTTAGAATTACTCCTCGTTCGTCACCTGCTAAGCTATTACAAAAGGGGAAAGAGCTGAAACCGTGCACGGGCTATTACATATGCGCTGGACCCTGCTCATGGGACCAATCAGTACTGTGATCTATGATGAAATTGATCATATGAAGTCACTGAAGTCATATGTGATGTCTTGTATGATGTCATTGATGATGTTATATGAGAAGGGAGGAGAGGCGTTATGGCTCTTTGGCTAATCATACCTCATGCATTCCTGTGTTTCTAGACTTTGGACCATAAATATAAGGCTTTTTAAGGGACCTGGAAAGGTTTTTCTATTAACATGGGTTTGTACAGAATCTAAGTAGCAAAGTCCCTAAACTAAAGTTTATGCAATGGATTATGGACGTTTTGTAAGCATATGCCTTTGCTGTGCCCTATGCAGTTGCACAGGCCACACAGCCTATGTTTGGCCTTGATGTGTGCAGGCTGCCCATAGCCAACATCCATAGCTGTTTGCACTGAGCAAAATACATGGCCTGCAGCCAGAGCTTACGATGAATTCTAAACCTTCCAGCCATCTCCTCATTCGTTTTGCTATTGTCACTCCGAGTGGGACGGGTATGCCCAGACGTGGGTCCCGTGCCTGCTGGGCCTAGAGACCCACGCTACTCCTCACTGATGCACTGATGAGGCCCAACAAGGCCGAAACATGTCTGGGGATGCTTGTGGTCCCGTGCAGAAGGGATGTGACCTAGCGGTTCGGGCTGGACTGCCCCTTTTGGGCTGGGACCAAGCTTTTCCCCTTCTGTAATGGCTTGGCAGTTGAAGAACGATGGCCTAGAGTGTTGCCCAAAACAATGCCAGTGGTTAAGATTGATTCTAAACCTTCCAGCCATCACCTCTTTGTTTTGCTGCAGCCAGTTCAGTGCACAGTTTTGTCACGTGACGCAAATCCGAGAAAGGCCATGAGTTGTAATTTCCCTCGGCCTCTTTCAAACAGGCACAGGCGAAAAGTAGAGCTTCCGCATGCATTTCTGAGTTCATCGAAACATGAATAGCAAATATCAAACCAATGAGAGGTCAGAGGTCACGCTCCTCTGCCTCATCCATACCTGCACCTAGCTGTTCCTCCTCATTTTCCCACACCTACATTTTCACTGGAGGCCTAAGGGAGGTATGCCTACTGATCTCCAAATTACAGTCGACATTTCATCTGGGCAACAGAAACTGATTCCGAGTGTAAGCATATCTTCAGTTGGCGCTTACATTTTTCACGAGGCGAGGACAAAGTTTGGCTCGATTTAACACTCCTTCTCCCCTCCGCCTTGTGAAGGTTTAAAATTGCATGTAAGTTGGTGTTCCCTTGTATGGAATTTACACTTTGGACTTTTAACAGGAATTCAGTGCAAGGAAGAGATGCAAGGACACACATACTGCTTAGTATTCGAGTGGATGAAGGCACAGTGGGTTAAGATATTTTTATTAGAATGAACACTGGCAGGTCCTATACAGCACAAAGTTGCATGATACTGCTTGACGGAACTAGGTTAAAGAGATCCCAGGAGGTGTATTTGGGCAGGGTTGTGGGTAGGAATGACCATAGGGATTAGCATGACTATTGTAGTCAATGAATGGGTAAGTAATCAAACACCACATGCAAGTTACAGCTCATCTCCCTCCTATCTGTACTCTAATGCAATTGCTTAGAGGTGGCCCTTAAGCACCACCCAATAGCTACCAACTAACCGGCATCTTGAAGGTGTCCCAATATGGAGGACCCAGAAGGCATAAATCCCACAGTGGAATGCAGGGAGCTTTGCACATGAGAACCTTCTGGGACCATAGCCAGTACTCACCGCGTTGAGTAAAAACAGCAGATTACGTTGTCACCATTCTTTTTTTTACCTCGGACAGGTAGATGGCGGTTTGGGGTTAGGTATATACCATGGGTGGAGTGTGTGGTATTTGAGGGGAGGGGTATTTTGGGGTAACATAAAAAGTAAAAAAATTGATATGTATTCATGGTCAAAATAGTGAGTTGTTCTAACAAAGAACCCCATATTCCAGGGTACCCATAGAAACTGCTCCTCACCCTTTACCTACACACCTGAAATCTCTGGTCGAGTCAGATCTTGACAGTCTGGCAGCAAAGATTGCCAAAATGGAAGCAAGCCCCTCCGTGTGCAGATCACCTACCCCACTGCATATATCGAGCAGGCTACAATCTGAATGGCCTCTGCAGATGGCTGTGGTGAGCCGCACTGAGCATTAGATCAGGCAGGGTGTGAGCTGTTTCCTAAGGGAGGATATCGCTTGAACCTCCCATGGGGTTAGCAGAAGGCTGTTCTGCAACTTGTGAGACATCTCGCTATGATATGATATGATAGGTTATTTATAACGCTCTTAATAGCCAGAGGTTTCTAAGCGCGGACCCAGGGATTGAACCTGTGCTGCTCCATGTAATATTGTTTCCAAGGCGAGCACGTTGTCCCTGAGCTATTCTCCCGAGACTCACCCGTAGTTCTTGGGTGGACCTGATGTCCATGAGTAATGAACACCGGAAAATTTTTGGGTTCCCATTGGCGCATAGGACAATCATGTCTTCTGCGGGAACACCTAGGAATCCTTTGAAGGAAACTTACATTTCAAATAAGGCATGCTAGATAAATCTCTACTATAACACCCAACCCCTTCGAAATCCCAACCTAATCACCTTCTCTTTCAGAATTCACGATAGGACCGCCTCTATGGTCTATTCTGCTGACACACCGGGACCAACATGTCATAGCTTTGGCAGCTGATGTTTTTTGCCCTGCTATCACCTATATGGATGACCTGTACCCATGCAAACACTTTGTCACCAGGCACTCTGAGATGGCCCAAGAAGCATCATGATTTGGTGCTAAGGAAACAACTTACCTTTGAGCTTAATGTCAATGCTAGCCGTGCTGTTCCCATAGCGGTTCCACGCTCTGCATTGGTAGGTCCCGCTGTGTGCGACTCGGGCAGAGATGATGGTGACTCTTGCGCCCTGGTCCGTGGTCCACGAGCTTTCATTGCTTGGCAGGTGCCACGTGATCATTGGAGGTGGGTTGCCCTCCGCGTGGCACGTCACTGTGAAATTATCCCCTTCTTGGAACTCTGTCCGCTCGGCAGAAACGTTGATGACGATCGGGGGCCCTAGAAGATTAAAATGGAGGCAAGGTGGAGGTTCAATTAGAGACGGCAAAATGGTACGGTGGACCGCCATTGAGTCAAAAGACTGCCACCTCTCCCCCAACACTTCCCATTCAGGTATCAGACATGACCCACTCTTAACTTGATACACTCTTCAAAGGGCACTAATACATAAGAAATCTCTACCCATCGATCTACTCAATATTCCGATTCAATCTTAAAATTCGTAACAAAGGGAGGGAACAAGGGAAAAATACAAAACATTCTTACAGGCCGTGAGTAAGAGGGGAGAGGGGATAGAGAAGGGGGAAGGGAGAGGAGAACAGAGAATAAAACAGTGAAAAGATCAGAGAAGCAAAGGGGAAAAGACCAAAAGAATCCAGTGCCCCAACTGTACCCAACGATTATGTTGGGAAATACAAGAACTGTTTCCTTTTACAATTTGTTTCTTCATCCAATCCATTGGCATATTGTGTTACAACAAATTCAAATGTCATTACATTACAGTGAAACAGTATCATTTATCAGGGGCTAGTAGCAGCTGACCCGTCTCCTCAGCATGTAAATGTTGTTGCACGAAGCGTTAACTGCTCAGGCAACTGGTGGAACAGGCCGGTGGAGGTGCGTGACACAGTGAGTACACACATGAAGTGAGTGTGGTGGGATCAGGGACCAGCGACATGGCCGGAGGCGTGGCCTGGTGTCGCCTGAGGGTTGCATAACCCCCATCTATGTGTGTAACAGCACTGCAGTGGGGATCATTCTGCTCTAGGTGGCCGGCCAGGTTGATCATGGGTGTGGTTGGTTTTCCGGGATATGGCATGTAGGCAAAGGGAGTATACCTATGACAGCCCAGTCAAAGACACAGAGCTTTTCTCTTCCAGACAAACCCAGAGAGGATTACAGAGTTGCTGTGGAGAGCCCACTGGCCAGACCTCTATTGCAGGTAGGGTGTGAATCTGCACAGCTCCATGCAACGGTTTCTCCCCCTTGTCGTAGACCTCTGGGTCACTCTGTCTGTAGCTCAGAAGATATAGCTCACTTCCCACCCTCACTAATTCATCTGGGGCCAGGACTTGACGGACTAGTGCGAATGCCTCCCTACAGCGCCACTAGAGCTCAGACTCTCCAGTGGGTTTGCAGTGCGGCTGGTCCGTGAGCCATGGTAGAGCCTAACAGGGCTGTAGAGTATGCGTGACTAGCCCAAACCTCCAGAAGAACAGAAAGAAAACGTAACTGACAAATTTCACTAAAAACTTCAATGGATACTGTAGTCAGAGTTCTACTGAAAAATACGTGTCCGATAGTGGCCTAACGTGGCCTAACGTGGCCTAATGTGATTGAAAGGCGTAAAAGCTTTGAGTAAAGCTTTAAAGCCTTGCAATCACGCACGCCACGCACCGAAGCTGATAGTACAAGTAAGGATCTTTATCAGGGGAGTTGCTAGGTCTGGAAAAGACCCGGGGCTACGCTGATGTCGGAACTGTTGGGACTGGGGGCTAGCTAATCTTTTGGCTGTAGCTCCTGAGATTCTATCCGGGGCTAGAGCCAAAAGATCAGGGGCTATAGCCCCCTTAGCCCCCCCCTAGCAACGCCCCTGATCTTTATTACAGCAGGCCCACCTCTTCACGGCTCCACTAACCGTAACTCTTTCAAAGCCCGCATTCCAACTTCACGAGCCGCAAGTCTTGTGAAGCTGGAACACGGGCAACAATGAAAACACAGATCATTACATATCTTCCGCCTTAAAAATATTAAGTGCACACACTAAGTAAAATACATCACAGCTAAAAGAACTGGGTAGAGAAAAGTAAAGGAAAATAAAAAAAATTAATAACAGATAAAATCATTAAAACTGTAAATGTACAACAGCAAAATTATTCACTGAACAAAGTACTTCATCCAACTAGGTTTGCATGAAAGTCTCTTATTGTCATCACCTTGTTGCTTTCTTTGACACTCCTACTTCCAGGATAATCACTCTCCCTTTGCTCTCTTGTAGATTGTCCTTCACTCTCACCCAACACTTTCTCCAGCTCTCCACTAACATTATTTCCTGCTCTAGCTAACTTGCCCTGCGACAACACCTCTCCTCCATCCATTATGACAACACTACCACGTACTGCAGAAATCCTTTTGGGACCTATGAACTTACTTTCCAAACACCTTTGTGTAGACCTGGGATTCTTAACCATACCCAATTTCCAACCTTCCACTCCCTATTCTTGACACACTCCCTCCTGTAAAATGACTCTTTGCTCCTCAATTGGCTTTTTTCAATCATTCTCATTATGGCACCCCTATCCACTGCAACAGTCCCTGCCAAACCTAACCACCCAGGACACAGCTTGGTTCCAGGCTCCCTTCCTTTGAGTGAAACAAAAGGAGATATTTTGGTAGTGGAGTGAGGAGTCGTTAGATAACTCCACATCATGTGATTCATTACCTCCCTCCAAGGAAGACCATTACACATTACAAGCTGGTTCCCCTCTTTGCTATATCTGTTTACTCTCTCAACCAGACCATTCGCTCTTGGGTGATAAAGTGCTGTTCTCACATGCTTGATACCATAATCCCCCAAAACCTTTTTCATAAAATGAGAGACAAATTGTACACCGTTGTCTGAAACTAACTCAGCCGGACAACCTTCCCTGAGAAATACCTTTTCCAAAAAAAAAACTAATTCAACAGCCGTCACTTCTCTGACTGACTCCCATTCCACCCATTTAGAATGGAAGTCCACTAGCACAAAAATGTATTTAAACTCATCTCCTAACCCAGCTATCAGTCCCAAGATATCCACCGCTAGTTTCTGCCATAGTTGACTTGGTACCGAATTGGGTATCATAGGCACTTCCCTCACTACCTTGCTTTTATCACCCAATTGACAGGCATTACACTGTTTCACCAAATCTTCAGCCATTCTGTCTATCCTGGGCCACCAGTAGCTATGTCTCATCCTCCTCTTTGTGGCTCCCTCACCCATATGACCTTGATTGGCCAACTCTAACAAACTCCTTCTCACTCCTTCGGGAGGTACTATACAGCTCCCCCTCCTCAACCTGTCACCCTGTAGACTCAACTCGTCTCGTATTTCCCACCAAACTTCAATTTTCTTTTTCAAGTAGCTCTTTATCAGGCCACCCTTCAACTGTCCATTGCTTTATAAGTCTGAAGTCTTGATCTGCAAGTTCAGCTTGCTCCCATTCTTCTCTGCCCACACCCACTAACTCGAAACAACATACTCTTCACACTCTTGAACATGAACTGTTTGATCTTGATCCACTGGCAATCTTGATAGACAATCCGCTACCAGATTCTTTTTTCCTGGTAAATAACAAACTTCAAAATTGTATTACTGGAGCCCAAGACCCCATCTGCTTATTCTTGGGGATCCTGCAGCCCACCTGCTACTGTTAAATAATTGTACTACGGGTTTATGGTCTGACCGTACTGTAAACCTCCTTCCCCACAGATAATATTTGAGATGATTTACTGCCCAGAACATTGCCAACGCCTCACGCTCTATTACCAAGTTATTTTTATCAGCCCATCTGAGCGATCTAGAGGCGAATGCTATAACCCTTTCAGATTTATTACTGTCATACTGCAGCAATGTAGCTCCCAAACCTAAAGGGCTGGCATCAACTACTAACACTGTTCTGTCATTAGCATCACATTTTCCTATCGAAGGAGCCAGAACAATCCCTTGTTTGATCAGTCTAAAAGCTTCCTCGCATTGTGTGGACCACTGAAATGTAACCCCCTTTTTTTAATAAGGCCCTTAATAGTGTGGAGATACTTGCAAAGTCTCTCACAAACTTATGATAATACTCGCCCAACCCTAAGAAAAACCTAACTTGGTCTTTGTCTCTGGGACATGGGGCTTTCTCAATGGCCTCTACAAGACTTTATTTGGGTTTTCTGTCCTGTCTTGACACCAAACGGCATTCTGCAATATCTAAATGTGCCTTTGGTAGTGATAAAAGTGGTTAGATGTTGACAATCCTCTGAAAGTGGAATTTGATGGTAAGCTTGTGATAAGTCAATTACAGAAAATGTGTTCGCTTTACTCAACATGGCTGCCACACTTAAAACACTTTAAACTTCTAGGACTGCTGGGCTTCTTGTTGTTTCTGACTGCCGCCACCTCATTGACCTGCCTGTCTGTTTTCATGCTGGCCATGTATTTAGATGTCTCCTCCATGCCCCTTGCCACTTCCATCGCTTGCTCTAGAGGCAGATCTTCTGACAACAACTTTTCCTGCACCCTACTATTGTTGGTGCAGCGCACCAACTGGTAACGAATAAGTGAATCTGCTAACTGTCCAAAATCACACGAGTAGCTGAGAGTACGAAACGTAGCAATTAAAGTTTATACAGGCTCATGAAGTTCTTGACTCCTTGAAAAGAGCTTATGTCTCTTTAAAGTGATATTCTTCCTTGGTTCAAAGTGTAATTGTAATTTCCTGATTGCAACAGAGAATGGATCTTCCTCCCCTTGACCCATTTCGATGGGCTCTGCCAAACCATCAAAGACACTGCACCCTTTAGTCCCTAAATTGTGTAGCAACACAGCTTCCTTTCTAGCTGGAGCAAATATGTCTCCCCCAATGGCCACCAGGTAAGTATCAAACAGCTTCTTCCATCCGTCCCATCTGATTAGCGGTGTACCTGGTTCAGCCAGAAAAGGTGGAGGCGGGGCTATACTCGCAGCCGCCATATCAGTTTTTATAGTGCAGTTGGGGTTCCAACTTCTTATGTTTTTAAAGTAATGCGGTCACCCTGTGCACTTATATGCAGTAAGCCTTGACTGAGTAAGTAGTACAAGTGGATAAACCAACTGTGAGGTGATAATACCTTCAGTTTTCGCTACGTGGGACCTGAGAAGGCCTTATGACACTTTTTCTGCTGCAGGGTTGATACACTCTCTAAATACTGTGCTTGCCACTCTCATAAAGATGGAGTGGTACTTAGAAAGTCTCACTCGCTGTTGTTTGCCCCCAGACTCTGCAGAAATTGAATTGTTTAATAATTCCTGCTCCTTGCCACTAAGTTTACATCACTAGGGCTGCTTTGGGCGTGAGTCAACTGTTCTTCATTGTTTGCCGTGTCACTTTACATCAGGTAATACGGTAGCAGGTTGTGGCGCTGTCACTTCACCTCAGTTAATACGGTATCAGCCGTAGTGCTAGATACAAACTCTTGGGCGGGGCAATAAGTCCCTCGCTGGCCGCTGCGACACCCTGGGAGGGGGGAGGAGCGGCTTGTGCAGACAGTACAGCAGCTTTTTTGGACTGGGCGGGGGGCCCCTCGGCCGCTACAACGCCCTGGGAGAGGTGGAGCGGCTTGTGTAGAGACAGCCACACAGCTGTCTACGGACTGCCCGCCGTGTCAGCTTCATCCACGTCCGTGCAAGCTCCTCAGTAGCAGGAAATGATGTATATAAGTGCAGCGGGCCCGTTGCCTTCCACGATCTCATTGCCAATGAAAAGATGCACCGAAGCTGATAGTACAAGTAAGGATCTTTATTATAGCGGGCCCACCTCCTCACGGCTCCGCTTACCGTAACTCTTTCAAACCCTGCATTCCAACTTCACGAGCCGCAAGAACGCACCGCAAATCTCGTGAAGCTGGAACGCGGGCAACAATGAAAACACAGATCATTACACCGAGCCAAGGGGCAGAACGCAACTTGCCTTTCGTCCACCTCCTTCCTCTCTGCCATACAAATGCTCCAGAATCTCGCCAGCATGGATTGTGATGCCACCACAAATGCTGGAGACCCCCACGGAGTCCGCCTGCTTTATGCAGCAGCATAATGCAGGCAGATCCCATAGAGATCCATTGTGCACGCCCCCTGCCATGTCAGGGAGGGTTTAATTTCAATTGTGCCAGGCAGAGTTTACTCACAATGCACACTTGCATGCCGCCTTTTGCCATTTACATTTGCACCCCACAGTGCACGAAATGACCAAAGTTTGCCAGCGGGGACCCGCTTACGTTCAAGTGTAAACATAACATGTCCCTGCTGCCTAGTTATGTTTTTAGAACATGAGCCCCATAGACTCACCCAAACGAAGGTCAAGAAACATTGCCCTAAACTATACAAACTGAGACTCACTGAAAGGAGGTTGTGTTAAATACCCAGGAAGCCTCATCCCCCACAGACATGGTGGTATGTCCTAAATCACATACAGCAGGGATACAAGGTAGCTAACATGTTCTTTGCCGCCTCCAATTATCTCCTGGCCAATCACTGCAAGCCACCCTGCTTCCTAAAATGCCAAAGGGCTATCGTGCACATGATCAACCCGTGCATACGCTAAACATGGTCAACCCGTGCATACGCTAAACATGGTCAACCCATGCATATGCTAAACATGGTCAACCTGTGCATACGCTAAACATGGTCAACCCATGCATATGCTAAACATGGGCAACCTTTGCATATGCTAAACATGGTCAACCCATGCATATGCTAAACATGGTCAACCCGTGCATATGCTAAACATGGTCAACCCATGCATACGCTAAACATGGTCAACCCTTGCATACGCTAAACATGGGCAACCCGTGCATACGCTAAACATGGTCAACCCATGCATACGCTAAACATGGTCAACCCGTGCATACGCTAAACATGGTCAACCCATGCATACGCTAAACATGGTCAACCCTTGCATACGCTAAACATGGTCAACCCATGCATACGCTAAACATGGTCAACCCTTGCATATGCTAAACATGGGCAACCCATGCATACGCTAAACATGGGCAACCCGTGCATACGCAATGGAGCAGTACAACTCTGATCAATGCATTATTAAGAGCATGTGAGCTAATCTATGAGCAATAAGAATTTCTGATCCAACCTAACTAGTTGCATTACACAGGCAAAGAGAACACCACCATGGAAAGAGCAAAGATTTGAGATGTGCTGCATCAGAAAGAACATACACACACCCCAGAGGTGGAGAGGACTCCACGCATTGGCAATGCCAATAGTTTTGGTGAGTACTGTGGTTCTTTGCATTTTGGATTTATGGGCACCGGGGTGCAAGGAGGAGAGTGCACATTTTCAAAGGAGGTTAGAACGGGTGGGGGTACCGTGGATGAGGGTAAATAGAGTGGGGGTAGGAAGGGTGACAGGGTAGAGAGAATGGCAGTAGGGTGGGGGTAGGGTTGGCGAGTGGGAGTAGGGATGGGTTGAGGTAGAGAGAGTTGGTAGGATGGGGTAGAGAATAGGGGTAGGGTGTGTTAAGGTGGGGGATTGGGGGCAGGGTGGGTTTGGGTAGTGAGAGCTGGGGTAGGATGGGTGAATGTAGAGTGGGTGGGTGAGGGTAGAGAGAGCAGGGGTAGGTTGGGTGGGTAAAGACAGTGGGGGATAGGGTGGGTGGAGGTAGAGAGAGTGTTAAAGAGAGTGTTGGTAGGGTCGGTGGAGGCAGAGAGAGCAGGGAAGGTGGGTGGACGTAGAGAGTGGAGAGAGCTTTGGAGCAACTTGTTTTAGAGCATCAGAAACCAATGAGCAGAGACCCTTTGGCAATTGAAAACCCAGCATTCAGCCACAATCTCAGGGCGTTGGCGAATAAGATGGATACATAGTAATAATGAGGTAGATGAGCAGGGTGCAGATTCCAATATAGGGGAGAAAGAGGCAGGTGTACAAGGAACATTTAAAGTGCAAACACTCATACCTGGAAGCACTTGCAGCACTGGAGAATACATTATGCTGTATAGCCACAGGAAACATAGGAAAGAATTCCAAGATGGCGGTGATGGCGTAGCCCAAACCTCTGAGTTTAGAAGTGCCAAAAGACAGGTGCCAGGCCTTTTTAAGTCTGGTAGATCCCTGAACATCTTACTACCCTACATACAAAGCCCTAGATGTGAATTAGGCTGAGTCAGTTCTCAGAGTTGCTCGGACCAGACGGAAGCAGACGCCTAGGGTGAGAGCCCCTTGATACAAGGGGGAGTGCAGAGGAAAATAGCACCAGATCCGCTCAACTGTATCTAGGTGGGTGAATTCTGCTCCCTTGCTCAAAAGGGAGGGGGCTAATTGGGCAAAGATAGCCAGTTTGCTGGAGAACCCAAAGCAAGTGCTTTGTCTATGTGTTGCCAGTCCTAGACTGTGAGAGACAACACTATCTCCAGAAAGCAGAAGACAGAAAGAAACCTCCGGTTGGAAAGAGGACGAAGTGGTGTGGAGGAGGGAACAGGTTTCAAACCCTCTTAATTGAAACCCTCAATACCACAGATGAGAAGGCAGTAGCAAGAGTGCTCAAGAATATTACCTGCCTGGAAAGGAACCTGAATGAGAGGTAAGGGGAATACTCATTCCAAAATTGGAGAAGAGACTCATAAAAGCAAATCACAAGACAGATCTACAGAAAGACTTCTAGAGGAATAAGAGAATCACACAACAGGTTTACAGAAATACCTCTCTAGGAATACAAGAAACACGAGACAGGTTTACAGAAATACCTCTAGAGGAATACGAGAATCACAAGACAGGTTTACAGAAATACCTCTCGAGAAACCAGAGAGAATCCTGAGACAGGTCTACATAGAGGCTCAGAGCACAGAGAGACGAGATCTGCATAGAGCCCCACATCGAGAAACAAGAACATTCGTCATAAAGCCCGGCCTAAAGTCCAGAACAGGACCTGCAGAGAGACCCCCAGAGAATCGTGAAGGGTCTACAGGGAAACCATCAAAGAGCCAATGGCACTGTCTATATAGAGACCTCCAGAGAATCCTGAAGGGTCTACAGGGAGACCATCAAAGAGCCAACAGCACGGTCTATATAGAGACCTCCAGAGAATCCTGAAGGGTCTACAGGGAGACCATCAAAGAGCCAATGGCACTGTGAGAATTTTAAGTTTGAAAATGTGCACATTTTTGTTGAACTGAACTGAAAAGAGATACATTTACCTTCTGCACTTTGATTGTATATGTTAGTGTGAGGGTCAGATACATTTGGACACAAGGTCATCTTGCTTTCGTTTTAGTTTGCTAGGTAGGAACATTCTCATTAGGATAGGGAAAGATAGCAGTTTATTTCACCCCTCTTTATTTTTAATAAATTTGGCAAACCTTGAGAAAACTACAACTTTGTGTCCGTCTCTCATTACTGACCCCTCACACATACTACAATGAACGGATCACAAACTCAAGCCACACCCAGAAAGAGATGTGCAACATCATTAACGAGGTCAGAAACCCAACATCATGCAACATCACACCCACAACAAAATCACAAAATCACAAAAACTATGCAATGTCCTTGCAGACTACTTCAAAAACAAAATCACAAACATCCAGAAAGTCATTAAGAGCATGCCAAAAAACACCAACAACTCCCCACTCCAGCAAATACTGGAACCATTTACAAGACTAAACAACTTCCCACCAATCTCAGCAGAAAAACTCAACAGCCTAGTGTGCAAAATCAACAGAGCCGGCTCTCCACAAGACTGCTGCCCACCAGACATATGCAAGACCATCCTCATCCAGGAAATACTGTCAGAATATTTAATCAACCTGTTCATCAACTCACTAGCAACATAAACTGTGTCACAAGTCTTCAAATAGGCATCCATAAAGCCACTCCTTTAAGACCCATCAAGAAACACAGAAGATTCAACCAACTACCTACCAATCTCAAACATCCCATACCCAGTGAAATGGCTAGAAAGCTATGTATGCGAACAAGTCCTGGAACATGCAGAAAACAATCTAGAGAAGGCACAAGCCGACTTCAGACCCATGAGAGGAGTGGGAACAGCACTACTATCGATATGGGATGATCCAAAAACCAACACAGACTCCAAAGTCAAATCAGCACTAATACTATTTGATCTATCAGCAGCCTTTGAAACAGTACACCAAGAAACACTCATGAAAAGACTCAAAGATATAGGAATCAGCAACAGAGTGTTACTTTGGCTAAAACCCTTCAAGGCATAAAGAACAGAAACAACTTGGCTAACTCCCTTCAAGTTAATACCCTGCGCAACAACTTGCAGAGTCCC
Source organism: Ambystoma mexicanum (assembly GCF_040938575.1). NCBI lineage: Eukaryota > Metazoa > Chordata > Amphibia > Caudata > Ambystomatidae > Ambystoma > Ambystoma mexicanum. The sequence goes on along the minus strand of NC_090926.1, from coordinate 1,204,105,244 downwards.
AGAAGGCTCATCCCTTTCATAAACTACTATTCAACATCTACATGACCCCCCCTCATCAACCTCATCAAAAGACACGGCCCTCACCTGCTACGACTACGCAGATGACACACAACTCATCCACAAAATTAACGCTACCGGAAAACAAAACCCATCCCTTACAGACTGCATCACAGAAATAAACGACTGGATGAGCACCAAAAGCCTTAAACTCAATCCAGACAAAACAGAAACTATGATCACGCCCAAAGACCAGTCGAAACAACACCACAAGCCTATTAAAATGGGAAACTGAATGAAACCATCCAAACTGGTCAAAAACCTACGAATATTAATGGGCAACAATTTAACACTCGAACTGCAAGTCAACACAGTAGTAAAGAATGCTTTTCCAACTACACACAATGAAGTGGATACTTCCCTTTTTCACCTTCCCACATAAAACACTTGTTAGGCAGAATCATATGCAGTACCCTTTGGGAACACCACACACAATTAAGACTACAAGTGCAAGTACAAATTCACCTTTGGTACAAGCCTGTACTACACAGTAAAGTGGTAGCGATGGCTGAGCAGCCAGACTTATCTCTAGGGTAAAGTGAGCAGTATCAGAAGTTAAACAGAGGACAGCAATTGCTATGGTTCAAACAAACACTGATTCAAGGTTTCTAAGTAAAGGGATATACAATTATTTACACCATCAGTTATACAACAGTTCACTATTATAAAGCAGCAGAAAATCACAATCTTGACACACTACACAACACCCAATCAATTCTGGACAAGTTAAGCTCAAAATGAAGTGTGAGCAACATGGCACTCCAGCAACTTAAAAGAAGATAAAGGACAAGATTATCCAAAAATCAATGACACCAACAAGTGATAGGCAGGGAAATCTAGAAAAGGCTACTACAACTAGCATTCAAATCAATTGGCCTGGGCCAATGTTAATGGGTCACAGTCTTTGCTCAGGATCACACAGTTCAGAGTAGTTCGCGGTTAAGTCTTTACCAAGAGTTCAAAACGAAGTTGGTCAGAGGAAAAGTTATTCAAAAGAGTAGGGAAGAACAAGCCTTCGGAGAGGTGAAAGATTTAAAACACTTTCACCGCGGTCAGACGGAACGAACGACCGGAGTTGCACAGTACCTTAAAAGAAGAAGAATGCTGTAGCTGAGGCAGTTGTTCCTGGCAGCTCCTGCAGGCTCACGGTTCCTGAAGCTTCAGTCATGGTGACAAGGAGGAAGACTGGAGGGTCCTGCACTGCCCAGGGAAGAAGCCAGCAGCGGAGCAAAACGTTGAATAAAAGGTGCGCTCCTTAAAACTCAAACAGGTTACTCTCCACCTGGCTATCCGGTTCACTGCAGGGATGCACAGCAAATTCGACCAGGCAGAGGACCGGTGTCTGGCGTTTGGCGAGCTGGTTGGTCCCACCAAGCTCAAGGGAAGAAGATTCCTTGCAGATCTCCTCTGTTGTCAGGGTTTCGGGTGATTCGGACCTGCAGCAGGGCTTCACCGGGATGTCCAGAAGTTGCAGCAGTCATCTTCCTTCAGCTCCTCGTTGGTTCTCTCGTTCCAGTGACGACTCTGCCTTCCAAGTCCCAGAGACCTGCTTTTAAGCAGTTCTCCCCCATTCACACAGCCTGGCTGTCAATCACACAGCAGGGTGGCTCTCCTGGCAGGACATCCACCTAGCCAATCCAACTAGAGTGCAACTTGGGTCACCAAGGAGTGTGCAGTTTGTTTCATTCCTTTTCACAGGTGGTACAGGCTGGTGGCCTATCGTTCCTTTACATGGTGGCTTCACGGGAGGCTTGGACACCGCGTTCGAAGAGTAATACCCGCCTGTGCCGTTCGTGCGATAAGAGAAACTTTCCCAAGTGACAGCGGTCAGTACAGGGGATTTTCTCTCGCTGTGCTGCAACTTGACCTGTACAATGTTTAAAGTCTTGTATTTTTGTGTCATCAAAATAAGATACAAAATAAAACACCACATATATTTTAACAACGGTTGTTTCGATTTTTTAAATGAATCAAGCGTGTCTACATTCAAAGATGGACGTCAGACATCTGTGCTCCGAATGGGTGAAGGTCAGGTCGCTGTGAAGCAGGGTGGTCACTATCTAAGCTAACATAATATATTCTCAATAATGCATGCACTAAATAACACTTGTTCAAAGTCTTTCAGTCGGTTATGTCTCTATAAAAGTCACACATATATCCATACTATCAATTAACATTGGATTATACAGGCCGTAGGTTAAGGGTCTTCACCACTATAATACACTGTTTGAAGTGTGGGTCTGTGCTCACAAGAATCTCCGGTATGTGGCATTTGTTATTGATAGGCAACGATATACTGCAGTAGGGGTCTAATGTTAGTTGGGGATCTGCTAGGTGGGCATCATGGTGTGGTCAGTGGTCTGGCACATGAAGAGAATACCTTGCAGGGACACAGGGTCCGAATGGCAGTAAGTTTCCACTGGCGAGGGTGCGTGGGCAAGGACACATTTGTGGAGATGAATGAGCTATGTGTTTAGTTCAGGCTGGTTCACATGCAGGACAGTGATCTCAGAGGAAGAGTGATGTGTTACATTTATTAGCTGTTGCAAATACCTCTGGAGTTTTCCAGTCAGAGTGGGAACGAGGGTGCGGGCCATGTGTCTACGCAGTAAGGCCTGGTCACCAAGATGGAGTGGAAAGGGGGTACACAAATGGATGCCAAAGTTAACATCACATAAGGGCAAGGGGCGAACCCACTACTGGAGGCACTTGGTCCGAGTTTCTACTGAGAAGTAAAGGATGAGAGGGGCCTGAGGGCCCCTCGCTCCCACACACTTGCAGCATGCCCACCGGCCCATCCATCACACCCCCCTCTATCAAAGGCGGTTCACACCCGGGGATGAGCGCTGGCATGGGGGGCTGTCACAGGCGCAAACGGCCAAGGTGCCAAACAGCATGTACACTTCAAAAGGTATCTCACACCCAGGGGCCATCGCTCACATGGCCTCCTCAGACCCCGTGTCTCCAGGCAGGCCTCCCCTGAGCAGGCCGCCCCCCTGCAAACCACATAATACCACAACATACACATGTCATTCATTCACAAACACACCCCTGTTACTAATACTTTATAAACCACTTGATATGTCTCATGAGAACATCTTTGTGCTTTGCAAGTCAACTCCTGAACCTTCTACCTGAGAAGCACTGAGATCTATGCTAATCTGCTCGTCGTCGTGCTATCTGTGACCGCTTCGAGCAAATTCGTCAGTGTGCTACCTGTGGCCATCTACCTGTTCTCCTACAACATACTGCTCGGCCTGCTGAATCCAACTGTTTGTTGGTCAAGGTAAGGCCATGTATCCTAGTCATATTTCGGTCATTTTTACATTTCTATCTATTTGCGATTACAGTACCCAATAGTGTTATGGTCATTGGTCTCATTGCTATTGACTTGAGTTTCAATTGTTATGCTATCAATAGATCTATTTATTTTCATCTGTGTCAATTGTCATCGAATTGCATCCTTCGGGGGTCCAGTCTATAATGTAAGCATGTTTCCTTCTTGTGCAAGACAGAACATCCAAGGGACGAGTCACATGTTCAAAGTTTAGTCCCATCATTTAAAAAATGTCTGTAACTTATGCAAATACTAAGCCGCACATGATGAACTGGTGTAGTTCCGGCGACCAAAACAAACCTTCCATTGAACATGGTATGGTTCATTTACTTTTTTATGACATTTTTATTCATCAAGGTATTATAATAATCTTGATATTTACTTTTCAGAATTTTCAACAATGCCTGCCTGTTCGATTAGCGGTTGCCCTTCGAAGACCCATGCTAAGTCTGAAGGCACTACAATGCATGTATTCCCTAAAACTGATGTTCGAATAAGATAATGGGTCAGACATTGTGGATATCCACCGGAAGAGCTTAAAAGTAGAGTCCAGCAAGTCTTTGAGGACAAGAGGGGTGATCGATACCGCATCTGCAGCCGGCACGTTTCCTCGAACATGTACGCCACATCTTGGGTAACAAAGAAGAATAAACAGCGAACGACACGAAAATTGCTCGCAAACGCTATTCCAACTCTATTCGTCCACATTCTGCCACTGGTGAGTCAAGTGTCCGGATTTAGCTTTAGGCCTTGCGGTAGTGTGTAGGTAGCCAAATGGATTAATTGATATTTTAGGTGTTGTGTCCCTTGTAATACTTTCGAAATTGATATGAGTGTACAGCTTTTTGAATAATGACATTTATCAATAAATTATTTTGCGATTTTATAACCCCCAAAGGAAATCTATTTGGTATACCGTAATTTCATCGCCACACTTTTCATCGCAGGGTTTTTGGCCACAATTTTTTTTTCATAAGAAAAAACGTTGATTTTTTTGGGGGGTTACATTTTTAAAAAAATGGGTTTGGGTGTTCGGGAGGCAAAAAAAAGAAAAAAACGAAAAGGGGGTTTGGCGGGGTTAACCCCTCCCAAAAAAAAAATTCGATGTTTTTTTCGAGAAACAAAATCGTGGCAAAAAACCCTGCGATGAAAAGTGCGGCGATGAAATCACGTAGAACCATCTATTTATGGGCACAGGGAACTGTGCTATATTGCACATTTTCAATAGCATTAGTCTCAAGTATTCTGTCGGTTTAAATGGCAATTTTTTAATATTTGCATTTCATTATCAAACAATAATTTACCTTTACAACTACTTGACTATCCACTGAATCTGAAGCAAGAACATTCTAAATCCGTGACGTGCCCGCAGTTATCAACCACTTCTACCGCGTATCAGGTAATCATACTTGGCTATTCCGCTACAGACTTGTTTTATGCATGTCAAGTAATAGTTTTTATGTATCGTGTGATTATTTTACCAATTGTTTGGTTAGTGCTTTCCAATTGATATACAACTTAGTTGTCGTCCCCTGGTGTTTGTTTTCAGTTATAATTAGTGTTATCCATACTAATGCAAGTACTGTCTTTCAGAGAGATGCTGAAGCGTCCACCACATTGACAACAGCCCTAGATGTTCTTCAGCAGCACGAGGTATGGATACTGACAGCTCCATCGACCGTGATCATCAGGACTGGAACACTTGTCGTTTGATTGTTCTACACCATGTTTCATTCGTGGTTAGCCATTGATATGTACCTGTGCGGTCGATCCCAAGTGTGTGTTGTGTTTTCAATATTGTAATCCTTACTAATGCAAAAACTATGTTTCGGGCAGTTGTTGAAGCATCAACCCACGCACTTGATACGGAGCATGACATTCAAGTAATTCCAGGGGAAGTGGAAGCGGGACCATGCGGATACGAATCGGCGCAACAGCTTTCGGAAGTGCGCACCACATTTACAACATCCATAGATATTCTTCAGCAGCACGAGGTATGGATACTGACAGCTCCATCGAGCGTGATCATATAACGTGATTCCATTTGCTATACTTTCTTCCCTATTAACGCAAGTACTGTGTTTCAGGGAGACGATGGAGCTTCCACTACAATCACAAGATCCCATTTAGATGATGCAGATGTAAAGAAATCAGAGAAATAAGTCGATGAAATCTGATCATATTTAAATATTCCTTGATTCTTTTAGACAATGCATCATTTGTGATTATCTCTTTATATGTACCTGTGCCGTTGACCCCAAGTGTGTGTTATGTTTACAATATTGAAAACCATACTAACGCACGTACTGTGTTTCAGGGAGTTGCTGATGCCTCCTCTCCAATACAATCATTCATGGCAGTCCATGCCGAGCCAGAGGTATGGATACTGACAGTTCCATGGAACTAGGTCATCAGAGCTCGAATACTTGTTGTTGGATTGTTCTACACAATGTTTAATTTGTGTTGAGCTATTGAGATGTACCTGTGTGTTCGTCCTCACGTGTGTTTTATGTTATCAATATTGTGATACATAGTAATGAAAGTACTATGTTTCAGGGAGTCTATGGAGCCTCATTCCGTGCTGTCTATGCGGATACAGGAAATATAGTCATTGCAGCGCAAGAGGAAGGGAAGAGATGCATAAACAAATCGGAGCTACAGCGTGCAGATGTTGAAGGTCGAGTCAAGAAAGTTGCAAAGAAAAGAAACAAAAATAAGGTTAGTTACAAACAGTTCATAACTTTAGAATGTCTTTGTGCTGGGGATTATTTTATGTTTTTTCCAGTCAATTGTACTATACTTTATCTTGTGTTTAAACTGAACATCCCTTTTCCAATCTGTCCTGTAGTTTCCCGTGGGTATACGAACTATACATACACAGACAGTGAAGCGAATGAGAGATGTTGCTTGCCAGACCATTTACACTATGGAGGAACTATTCAGACGCTGCGTGTTGAGACTAGAGATGCTCACATCCAATGGCCAGAACATGAAATGAATGTGTCCGGAGAATCCAGTAAAGTTGTAATGGACCATTGCTACAGTTCGACTGCACCACCACAAGAAGGTGATACTGAATGTATTGAGGATAGCTCGGAAGTAGTCGCAGATCAATTCACTCAATCTACACCCGCCAAAAAATTGCCACCAAAAAAGCTGTCGACAATGTTGTGTTCTCCCATCAATGTTGAAGTAACAGATGTTGAAATGACATAGAATGAACCAGCAGCAGCATTCACCGACGCATCAGAAGCTGATATCGGCAATATTTCTTTCAGTTGTGGTGAAATGTCCTCAACGATGCAGTCCAAAACAAGTGTGACACCAGATGACAGTCTAATGAAAGAGGGCAAATACATAGTATTCGACAGTTGTTTGATGGATATTATAAGTATGCTGAAATGTGGGCATTCCGTCAGAGGGAAAGTATGTCAGAGGCCATTGATTCATGTGACTCATCAAAAACAAGGCAGTAACGTCAAAATACATGCCGCCTGTAGATTAAATCATACGTTCTCATGGTCTACACAACCGATGCTGGGGAAACTGCCAGCAGGCAATCTACTGTGTGCAGCTGCATCACTTTTTAGTGGGTCCAGTTTTAGAAAGTTAGAGACTTTCTTTCAGTTTGTGGGACTTCATTTCATTTCTAAAACGCAGTACTACAAATACCAACATGATTATCTGTTTCCGGCCATTAGTGATGCTTGGAAAATTGAACAATTGTCTCTAGCAAGTACATTCGAAGGGAAACGATTCAGGGTAGCCGGCGATGGACAGTGCGGTAGCCCTGGATTTTCTGCCAAGTACTACACCTACCACTTTCAGGACATGGATAGTAAGAAAATTGTGAGTTCGGTGGTCGTGCAGGTAACACAATGTACATCCTCAGTGGCCATGGAGAAACTAGGATTTATAAAATCAGTGGAATATCTACAATCGAGGGGAATGCACATCGACCTCATAGCCACGGACAGACACGTTTCAATTGCCAAGACAATGAGAGAGCAGATCCCACATATTAAACATCAATTTGACATATGGCATCTTGCTAAATCAATCAATAAGAAAATCTCGGCTGCAGAGAAAAATAAAGGTTTGGAAAGTATTTCACAGTGGTCCCAGTCTATCAGCAACCATCTTTGGTGGAGCTCCAAAACTTGTGAAGGGTCAGTGGAAATACTACTTGAAAAATGGCGGTCACTGATGCACCACTGTACCAACGTTCACTGCTGGTCAGAAAACCTACATTTCCACCAATGTGAACATGGCCCTTTGTCCCCAGAGGAGGCAAGGAAGAAGAACTTGTTGGTTCCATCTTCACCCACACACAAAGCCATTGAGAAGATTGTTTTCGATAAAACTCTATTAAGAGATTTGAGTGGACTGACAGAATTCTGTCACACAGGAGGTTTGGAGGTGTTCCACAATATGTGCCTAAAATACAGGCCAAAGAGCTTGCATTTCAGCATACAGAGCATGAAACATAGGACTCTACTAGCGGTCTTGGCCCATAACGAGAATCTCTGCCGTGAACAATCTAGGACTACGGGTAATGTAAGGATGCCTCGCTACACAAAGGTGTTTTCTAAAAGAAGTAAGCGATGGGTCATCAAACCAGTCTATGAGGAAATGGAGTTCGACTTTGTAAAAACCCTTATTGTTGCTGTACTCGAGAAGCACAGATATGGAATTTTGAACGTTTCTGTGCAGAGCACTGATGCATTGCCACCAAACATTGCCACTGTGCCATGTCCACCCAAAGCAGAACTGGTTGTGAAGTACAAATCCCGGTTTAAATAATTGTAATATGATTGTCTTTTTGTAAATAAATGTTATTGTACAGTGTACATACAAAGTATGCTAACCCTAACTCCTCCCTTCACCATCCTCGGTGGCGAACAACCTGGGTGTCATGTTTGACTTCTCTCTCTATTCACCTCATATCGCTGACCTTGTCAATATGTGTTTGTATATAGTTTGTTGCTGTAACTAAGTTTCGCAAGGCTTGCGTATTGCAAATAATAAAACAAACAAACAATAAATCACACTTTCAACTCAACTCCTCGGGTACGTTATACTTTCCCTGACCTTCCCCCAAAAAGTCAATGTCTCCATAGTTATGGTTCTCTAGAGCTGCAAAGATTGCGGACAACGAGGACAAAATTGGGGGCCTCAGAACGCACCAAGCGAGCCGTTGCAGATGGGAACGAAGCCAGTTCACATTTGCACATTGAGGCCTAGTACATAGATGGATTCGAAAATTCAAGTTCTCACAGATGGCTTTACTACGGGACGTTGCAAAGTAAGAATGTATGCTCGTTTAGAGTGAAGGTCAGCGGCTTTGATTTTCAGCTGGCGGCCTGAAGAGGCCCACAACTCACACTGGCAGTATAAGGTTCTTTTGTTTTTTGACCTTGAGAGACAGGGACCATGCCGAAAGGACTTCATTTGAAGGAGGGGTGCAATAACGTAAAAGACGATAAGGCAGAAAATTCTGAAACTAGACCGAGTTTCATGTTAGTTCAGTATACGAAAAATCGTTGTCAAGAGCACAGTGGGATTTACGGACTGCATTACGCAGAGACACAATGGAAATTACGATTATAATGTAAGTAACTCTTTAGACGCTTTTATACCGGAATGAAGAATTAATGAATGGATGAATGAATGAATGAATGAATGAATGAAGAGCAAGTAAAACGTTTGTGGGATCGTCTTTGTACCGGGCACATGGGCATGCAGGTCCACATTCCACACGCATGTAGACAAACAGTCGTTTCTCATTGTGGGTCATTATGACCCTGGCGCTAAGTGTTTAACGGCGCCGTAAAAGGCCATGGCGCCGTTAAACACTTAGCGCCTGATTACGAGGTCCCTTTCTTTGTGGGACCCGACCTTAACGGCTGGTTTTACCAGCCGTTAGAGTAGGAACCCGCAAAGGGACCTTGGTGCTAAGTACGATGCCGCAATTTGCAGCCCCGTACTTAGCGCCTACCCCATTCCCATTGAGCCCTATGGGGCAAAAATGGGAATGGGGAAGGGCCATGGCGGCATGGGGAATTACCACCCCGCCAACCTCGGAATGAGGTGGTAATTCCCCATTCCGCCATGGCAGAGTCAGTAAGTTACCGGCATGGACCAGGGTGCTATTAGCACCATGGTCCAACGCCTGGGTCGTAATGAGGCCCATTGTGTGTTAACCTCGTTTTCGCATTGATTTTAGAGCCGAACATACTCCATTGCACTATCCTTGAAAGCAAATAGTTTCAGATCGGATAATATTAATAAAGATCGGCTGGCGAGACTAATTATAATTTTTATGTTTTCAAAACAGGTATATCCTACCCTACTGCTAGTGCCACCAGTTTCAGACCCCGGCAGATGGTTTCTTCAACCGCCAGCTGCAGCTTATCGTAAACAACTGCACCACTTTGACGATCTTATGGGACGATCGCCAAGGGCCCATATGCCCTTTACGCGGTACTAGCGGCTAGAAGCAACATATCAACCTTTACGCTGGCCTAGTGCTTAGTTGATGGAACAGCCTTGCGGTTCACCGTGCGACCAAAGTGCTTCTTTTAACGAAAACCAACACCCTGTGTACCATAAAGTAACAGCGCATGACTCACGATAAAACGGAACAGGATTTGCGGATAGAGAGAAAAGAAAAAAAATGACATTCCGATTTAATATGCCAATTGCTGAATATTCTATAGACATTTAATGTTAAATAAATGTACTTTACCAAATGTACCGTGTTGCTGTTTGATTTGAAAGTACAGTTTCATATTCCGAATTGTGGCACGCTGTGTTGTGAGTTGATCTGTGTTGGTTTCCGGGTTCTGTATGAAGTCGCGTAGAAGACGACTGGGCGCGTTTGCCTACGCAGCACAGTAACGTCACGGAGAGAGGCGGGGAATATGAATGTTTTGATAATGTCAGGCTCAGGGGCGGGGATATGATTTAGTGCCGCAAAAGCAGGACAGCCAGGGCGATGCGGCAAGTGATAGGATGATCACAAAATGGCAGCGCTCTGATGCCTGTTTTCGCGTGCGTTTGATGGACGAAAACTCGGGTAAGGTCCATAGGAAATTTTTCTAAAATCGAGCGACTTAGGCTTAAAAACACATGGCCAACCCGTAGGGACAATAAAAAATGTTGACCGAACCATTCCTTTAATGGTGCCAGATATTCCACCTTGCTGGCAGCAAACAACTGCTGAGCGTCCATACTGCAGGTGAAAGGTGTCAGATGTGTTCATAAGTAAGGAGCTGGCCGCATTTTAGCTCCACTGGACTGCTTTATCCTTCTTTAATGTTGATGAAGAACCTTGCTTTTGACAAGAAATCTTAATTATTGATGAAGTAATTGGCAATATATGATTGGGTCCCTCCTCTCCCCTCATTGCCCCCCAACATGACGATAGAAAGAGAATGACACCTGGCGCCCCTGAATGACTGACATGATGCACTCACTGCATGGGGCAAATGTATTTTCAAAACTTGATTTAAATAAAGGCTACCATCAGCTAGAAATACATCCGGACTCCAGATATATAACGACTTTCTATAGAAACCTGGGGCTTTTTAGGTATAAACGGCTCAGCTTTGGGGTAGTGTCAGCCGCAGAGTTCTTTCAAAATGAGATACACCAAGCCATCAAGCACATCCCTCACTGCCTAAACTATAGCTATGACATTTTAATCTTTGGGGCCACACAAGAAGCACACAATGACACGCTCAGGAGGGTCTGCATAGCGGTTGAAGAGGCAAACCTGATCCTGAATGCTGACAAGTGTGAGCTCAGCAAATCGACGCTCAAATTCTTTGGGCACATATTCTCCCACAATGGTCTAAAACCGGATGCAGACAAAGTGCAAGCACTAGTGGAAGCTCCTACAGCAACCTCCGTATCTGCGGTCAGATCATTTCTAAGAATGGCAAGCTATTGTACCAGATACATTCAGGATTTTGCTTCAGTCAGCACGCCTTCCGACTACACCCCGTAAAAGGACAAGCATTCTCCTTGTCGACAGAGTGTGAAGTGGCATTGCAAGATATCAAAAAACGCATTGCCTCTGCATCATGCATGGCATATTACGACCCTGAACTTAAAACTGAAGTGACAGTAGATGCCAGCCTTGTCGGTTTTGCAGCGATTTTAGCACAAACAAAACCATGTGCTCCGCCTAATTTGGCAAGGCGCATAGTAGCATAAGCAATTCGCATCCTCTCTGGCACAGAGGGCGCATACTCGCAACCAGAGTAAGAAAGTCTCGCTATCCTATGGGCATGTGAACATTACCATCTGTTCTTATATGGGCGTCCATTCACCATCATTACGGATCATCAAGCCCTCACAACCATTTATGGCAAACAAACAGTCAAGATGCCCACTCGCATCGCAAGGTGGGGACTTTAGTTGCAGGAATACTCTTTCAAGGACAGGACAGCAACGCTGCAGACTTCTTATCCCGATATCCTCTTCCAGCCAAAGATGAGAGACAATCTATGAAGGCCAATCAATATAGAAACTACCTAGTGAGCAAGTCACTACACAAATCAGTCTCGAGAGTACAACTGCTAGAGGGCCTGAAGAATGACCAACTGCTCATGAAGAACAGGCCAGTGGCACCTCAAAAGCAAACACGACCAACCACTATCGGCAGTAGAAGAGAAACACTTCCAGACATTCTGACTCATAAGGCATACTCTGTCTATCTCCCTGGAGGGATTACTGCTAAAAGAAAACAGGATCGTCGTCCCTGTGAGCCTACAAGACCAAATATTTGCCATGGCACACATAGGGCACCGAGGAATCGTGTCCACGAAAAGACAGCTCAGGACCAAAGTATGGCTCCCAGAGATAGACGAGAGAGTGGAACTGGTACTAGGGAAATGTATAGCGTGCAAGGCAGTTGCCTCGCACACATTTCTTGAGCCCCTCAAGATGACAACAATGCCACTACAAGCATGGGACATGGTCGCCATCGACATGTTTGGCCCGCTAGCCAATGGTAAATATGTACTCGTAATCATTGACGAGATGTCCAGGTTCCCGGAAGTCCATTTGATTAACTCCACCAGTGCTCAGGCAGTGATATCAGAGCTAGACAAAACGTTTGCCGATTATGGAATCCCTTCCATCGTGAAGTCAGATAATGGAACCCCTTTCAGCGGGCATGACTTCGCCATGTTCGCAGAACACCTTGGCTTCCAGCATCGCAAAATCACACCTCTTTGGCCATGATTCAACAGTCAGTGATGACTCGTCTGATGTATACTTAAATTCATGGAAGGTGATGGGGACTAGAGATCGCAATGTGGTAGACACTCCCCTCATGTGAAGCCCCTCTAGAAGGGTAGTTCGAAAGCCGTCTAGATGGATTGAAGAAATGGGCTGAAGGTCCTTAGTGCTATACTAAGCAAGGGGGAGATGTAACGTCCTCTCTTTATGTTAGTAGGTTTGTGAAGGGCGGGCATCCTGTCCCCTTTCTGTTGTTGTGGGTTTCAACCCACGTAATGTTAAAGGCGGGGCTACCAGCTTCGCGCCAGTTCGAGTATAATCATTAAAGAAGGTACATGTGTCTCCGACTTTACCAGGTTTTATTGAGTGTGACATCATTGCATATTATGCTTATTGCGAGTTTGCATGTAGAGATTTAACACCAGTGTTGGTAGCACCCCAAGGAGGCAAACCTCGTGCACTACCCACCATTTCATATCTTACCCGCACAGGGTGGCAAGGATAGAATTCAGGCACTGTGCCCATTCTGTCCGTGGCGTTTTGCGGAACGCCGCAACACGTGTTGTTTCTCTGCCAATGAAAGTTTGCCATCTCGCCCATAAACGCGAAGAGCAGCCCAGCCTAGAAACGCGCGTGCTGTGCCATTACAAGTATAGCAACATTTAGGGGGTATGGGTGGCGATGCCCGCTTAAAGAGAGAATAGTTGAGCCGAAACGTGATGGTACTCGTTCAAAGGGTGTGACAATGTCGCTGCATGGTGTTGGTATTGCGTCACTCAAAGGGTGGCAGTACTTCTGAGGAGTGGGGGAGGGGGACAGTCTTGTTAAATTTGCCAGATCTGCTGAGAAATGTTGGCACTGCGCCATTAATAGTATTGCGCCCCTTTTGAATGGGTCAGTACTATCTCATTTTAAGTAAAAGTAGCTCTGCTGGTCAGTCCCAGTACTGCCCTAATAAAAATGTAATGGCGGCCCTCCTGAGAAATGATGTACTGTACTAATGGCGGTCCTCTTCTAAGCGCTAGCATGACATATTTTAAGGACAGTTACTCCATTCAACATTTTTGTTTTACTTGTTGGGAATTGCTATTAGCTTAGCACACCCCATCCACTAACATGTTTTCAAGCCTTTTGTGCGGATGCAAAGGGGGTTGAGCTGGTCCGATAGCACAGCGAGTAGAGCGCTCGCCTTGGCATACGCACGGAGCCTGCTGACGCAGTTCCGAATCCCGGCAGGGCCAAACTCAGCCTTTCATCCTTCCGAAGTCGATAAATGAGCACCGCACACCGTGGGTAATAATAAGCAGCGCTCAGATGCCTGAGGGTTCGTAGCGCTATATAAATGCTGAATTATTATTATGAGAAGCCAATAACCGCTCTATTGCAGACATGGCCTTTCAGACACATACTATGGGCTTTGTCGGTGCATGTAACAGCATGGTGTCATTAGAAATATTTGGCAACGCCTTCTCCGTGTACCCTCTCCTGCCTGAAAAACAAAGATTGACCTAAAAGATCAAATAATTAACATCGTTTTTCTAAAGCACTCCTTCACAGGATTCTGCTTGAACAGCTTTGGAACACTGTACAAATGTCAAAGAAAAAAAACAGTTCAAAGTCAGCATTACTATGCTTTCTCCTGCTGCCTGCACTTATTCCAGGGGGTCAGGAGCTTGATGTGGTGTTTGGGGCACATCACACTGGGGGCTGCAGCAGCTCTGTCTGCTCTGCTTCTTGCCTTTGTGCTCCCACTTCGTCCCCTCCTCCCCTCCACCCTCACGCCGACTGCAATGCCCTCTGCATGGCCTCTTGTGTCAGGAGGCAGAGCCTCGTCACTTCATTATCCCCTTTACTGGTCCTGGGCTTTAAGTGGTACAGGGCTAGTCAGGTCTCAGTACCGGCATTCTCCAAATATTACCCTTGAGACAGAGATCTGCAGGGCTCTACGAACTGACTTTCCAGACCAGATCTGTTCCTTGCAGTTATATAAATACAAAGCTGTGCGACAATACTGCTCTTCGCCAGTAGATATCAATATAAATTAAGTTTATAATTACATCAGTCAAATACATTTTGGATTAGGTTGTTTTCAAACAGGTTTGATTATTGCAACACTTTATTTAAATTATTGCCATTGCAATGATGTTAATTTGAACATAAAAATCACTGATTTCGTTCATAGGATCATTATGCACTGACCTTTGTTGATTTGAAGTTCTATTATATATACGAATATATTATGGTCAATATTATAAGCACAGTTATATTCAAAATATATTACAGTTGAATTTTCTCCCTTTCATTACGGGTATAAAAACAAATGTGATTGGGTCTGTTAGGTCACTCTTAATTACGTAGGCTTCACCTCTTTTAAAGGCTTTGGGATTTGAGGGTATGCCAGACTTTTTTTAGGCCCCACCCCAAAAATGTGTATCACAGGAGCACGAGTGCCACCCCACCTCTCGATTTCTTATCCCACGCATAATAAAGTCTTTGTACACATTTGGAAGTCTTCAATGTCTTTGTACTCGTTTAGGAATCTATGCCAGGGACTGAGTTCAATGGCTCGTTTGATCTGCATCTTCACTTTTCTTTCGCGACTTAGCCTCTGGTGTCCTTTTCTACGCTGCTGCCTTTCGGGTACGTCTACATCTCTGTGGTATTGCTTTTCTTCCTGTCAGTTCTTCTCTGTGTCATTGTTCTCCTTCCTGTCAGTTCTTCCTTGCTTCATTGCTCTCATTCATGTTAATTCTTCTCTGTGTCATTGCTCTACTTCCTGTCAGTTCTTCTCTGTGTCATTGCTCTCCTTCCTGTCAGTTCTTCTCTGCTTCACTGCTCTACTTCTGGTTATTTCTTCTCTGCGCCATTGCTCTGCTTCCTGTCAGTTCTTCTCTGTGTCATTGTTCTCCTTCCTGTCAGTTCTTCCTTGCTTCATTGCTCTCATTCATGTTAATTCTTCTCTGTGCCATTGCTCTACTTCCTGTCAGTTCTTCTCTGTGTCATTGCTCTGCTTCCTGTCAGTTCTTCTCTGTGTCACTGCTCTACTTCTGGTTATTTCTTCTCTGTGTCATTGCTTTCCTTCCTGTCAGTTCTTCTCTGCTTCACTGCTCTACTTCTGGTTATTTCTTCTCTGCGCCATTGTTCTCCTTCCTGTCAGTTCTTCTCTGTGTCATTGCTCATCTACCTGTCAATTCTTCTCTGTGTCACTGCTCTACTTCCTCTGAGTTCTTCTCTGTGTCACTGCTCTACTTCTGGTTATTTCTTCTCTGTGTCATTGCTTTCCTTCCTGTCAGTTCTTCTCTGCTTCACTGCTCTACTTCTGGTTATTTCTTCTCTGCGCCATTGTTCTCCTTCCTGTCAGTTCTTCTCTGTGTCATTGCTCTGCTTCCTGTCAGTTCTTCTCTGTGTCACTGCTCTACTTCCTCTGAGTTCTTCTCTGCGTCACTGCTCTACTTCTGGTTATTTCTTCTCTGTGTCATTGCTTTCCTTCCTGTCAGTTCTTCTCTGCTTCACTGCTCTACTTCTGGTTATTTCTTCTCTGCGCCATTGCTCTGCTTCCTGTCAGTTCTTCTCTTCGTCATTGCTCATCTACCTGTCAATTCTCAATTCGTCATTGCTCTACTTCCTGTCGGTTGTTCTATGTCACTGCTACTTCCTGTTCGTTTTTCTCTGCGTCACTGCTATACTTCTTGTCAGTTCTTCTCTGCACCATTGTGCTTCTTCCTGTCATCTCTTCCATTTGTTATTGTTCTTTTTCCTGTCAGTTCTTCTCTGCACCATTCCTCTTCTTCCTGTCAGTTCTTCTGTTTGTTATTGATCTTCTTCCTGTCAGTTCTTCTGTTTGTTATTGATCTTCTTCCTGTCAGTTCTTCTCTTCAACGATGCTTTACTTTCGGTCAGTTCTTCTCTGCAACATTGATCTACTTCCTGTGAATTCTTCTTTGCCTCATTGCTCTTCTTCCTGTCAGTTCTTCTCTGCGTCATTGTTCTTCTTTCTGTCAGGAAAAGGCCCTTCATGTTGAGGTGTAAGTTTTTTGTTGAAAATGCAATAGATCCGGTCAGTCACCTCAGGATTTTCCAGTTCTGCTCTCAGTTCTTGCAGGGCCTTTACACTTGACTCGGCCTGGTTAGCCCCCTCCTCCCCCCCAGGGAACTGTCCCCACTTTCAACCACTTCTTCTGATATGATATAAGAGGTTCCAAATTGCATACATTGCTTCATTGCTCTCCTTCCTGTTAATTCTTCCCTGTGTAATTGCTCTCCTTCCTGTTAATTCTTCCCTGTGTAATTGCTCTCCTTCGTGCCAGTTCTTCCCTGCGTCATTGCTCTCCTTCCTGTTAATTCTTCCCTGTGTAATTGCTCTCCTTCGTGCCAGTTCTTCCCTGCGTCATTGCGCTCCTTCCTGTTAATTCTTCCCTGTGTAATTGCTCTCCTTCGTGTCAGTTCTTCTCTGCATCATTGCTCTCCTTCCTGTTAATTCTTCCCTGTGTAATTGCTCTCCTTCGTGTCAGTTCTTCTCTGCGTCATTGCTCTCCTTCCTGTTAATTCTTCTCTGTGTCATTGCTCTCCTTCCTCTCAGTTCTTCTCTGTCATTGTTCTCCTTCCTGTCAGTTCTTCTCTGCGTCATTGCTCTCCTTCCTATCAGTTCTTCTCTGTCATTGTTCTTCTTCCTGTCAGTTCTTCTCTGTCATTGTTTTTCTTCCTGTCAGTTCTTCTCTGTGTCATTGTTCTCCTTCCTGTCAGTTCTTCTCTGTCATTGTTCTTCTTCCTATCGCTTCTCAGTACTTTGATCCGTTCCAGTAAGCTGCATGCAGTGGTCTATTTCCCCAGCTTGTCTTGTCTGCTACTGAACCACTCTTTCCATGTTCTGCCCTCAGTTGTTTGAATGTCATGTTCTCCCTCTTTCTGAATGCTTGTGGTGCTGCATTGTGCTATGTGACTGTCTTCACCCAGAGCCCTGCTCTCAGATTATGTACCGCTGTGGCCTTGCAAACAAGCAGCATGGCTCTCTTGTCTGCGTGCCTGCGCCCCTGTACTCTGCACCGTACTTCTCCCATACCTACCCCTGAGCTAGCAGTGAGGGGACAGCAGGCTGTTTGCTTGCCTCGTCTTCATCATACAGAATAGTGCTATTCAAGTTCCGATCTTTGGATTACACGCAAGGGGTTGGGGGGAGGGACTTTATTCAGAGGGTGGAATCAGCCCCCCCCCAGCTGAAAGAGAAACATTGGATGTTCTCTTTGAATTTATGAATTGAAGTCGACCACAGTCGTCAGGTTTGTAGGCCGGACACTTCAGCACTGCACTATAACCTGATGAAAAATGACAAACCAATTTCGTTACTGCAAGTCCCAGGGAAAACATTTGTATTGGTTCTTGGAGTTTAAACCATGCACACCCTTTAACGTTTTCAAAAACACTATTAGAAGAAAATATCCTCTCTTGGTTTTGTGTGTGTGCTGATTTTATGAAAGGCAAATGCCATTCGTCTGTTTAATTTGGGTGGGTATGCAAAGCCAATTTAATGAAATGTGCATATTTTAGCTTCATATGCTAATTTCTGGTGACGTCACATCCCATTGCATTTGTTGATGAGTCCCCCCACTTGACATTTTCTGGCTTCACCCCTGTGTGCAGCATAGTTCCATTCCAGGAACCGCCTCATTAATTATGATATAAATTGCACTCTGTTGTCGGTCACTTTGCTTTTAGCACTTACTTCTGTCCTGAATATTTCAGTAAAACGCATGATCGTGGATCCTGTGTTTATATCTTCAATAAACTTCACTGGGACTCATTTTGAGGAGTATTCTCCCTTTATTATCGCATTCGTCCGCTCTGGTCTCTTGTGCTGCACGAGGCCCTTGAGGTTCACACCTACTTGTGTCCAGGCTTCTGGCTGCCTTTCTGTGCTTTGTAGCAGTGTCTTCTTATTAGTCTCTTGTCTCTTTCTTTGCAGGCCTGACATGAACCCCCTTGAGCCCACCAATAACCTTCTCTGATTGTTTCAGTGAGTGCTTGGCCCTTATGCCAGTCAAGCCACATAATGACCCTCTCTGTAACTGCTACTGGTGGGATGAACACGAATTCTTGGAGTAACCTTGGAGCATAGTCATGTATTTCAGGTGCCATTTCCCTGTCATTCTGCAACTCCAGACAGCCCCTGCCCTCTGCCTTAGTTGCTTACTAGCTGGTGCATTCAAAGTGTTCCCATTCCAGCTTTCCACCCTTCTAATGTGGCAGTGCCACCTTGTCTAGTCCATAAATCAGCCGTGGCTACTATGCGCGGCAGTCTGTTTGCCAGTTCTGACACCCTGGCATGTGTTCTTTCACACAATTGCATCACTGCTTCTTGGAGGCAAATCTTGCAACCCTCACTGCCTGATTGTAGACGCTCCTGGGTGCCACAATGTTCACAAGTGGTGTGCGGTCTCTCCACAGTTTCAATCTTCTACCCCACACACGGGTTCTGAAATGTGTCACTGGCCGCAGTTGTGCGCAATTAGCGAGTGATTTTGTTCAGTTTCTGTGAGAGCCTCTTTTGCAGCCATGTAGGGCCTCAACCACGCGCACTGGCATCCACTGTTTGAAGATCTGTATGTGTCGCAAGGTCCAAGTGTGACAACTTACCCCGTGCTACAAAACGTGGGGAAGAGAGTTTACTCAACCATACTAACATTTCTTTTGAACACTGATTTTCCTTTTTGCAATACACATTCCCTTTAGACATTTATTGTATTAGAAAGAGGCCCGGCATTAGGTTTATTAGTATAGACCATTTTATTTTGACTAAGGACTGACTAAGACTGTATGTTCTTTTTGTTTGATGGTCGAGAATACTCCCATCTTAGTTATAGGGCAAGTCAGTTTTCCAACTCCTTTTAAAGCATTAATAAAGGGTTTGAAATGTGCAGCTCTTGTGTCAGTGTCTACTTGTGATACCATGATCGCTCACAACAGTCTGGAATTTCCATTGTCCCTGCACTCTTAGGGCACGGTCTGGAAAATCCTTTGTCCATGCATGCTCAGAGCATGGTCAGGAACATCCATTGTCCATGCATGCTCAGAGCACGGTCTGGAATACCCTTTGTCCCCGAATGCTCAGGGCACAGTCTGGAATATCCGTTGTCCCTGCAAACTCATGGCACGGTCTGGAATATCCTTTATCCCTGTCTGCTCAGGGCATGGTCTGGAATGTCCATTGTCCCTGCTTACTCAATGCAGGGTCTGGAATATCCTTTATCCCTGCCTGTTCAGGGAACGGTCTGGAATGCCCTTTGACCCTGAATGGCCAGGGCAGGGTCTGGAATATCCTTTGTCCCTACACGCTCAGGGCACAACCTGGACTATCCTTTGTCCCTGTCTGCTCAGGGCATGGTCTGGATTTTCTGTTGCCCTGCATGGTCGGGCACAGTCTGGAATATCCTTTGTCCCTGCTTGCTCAATGCATGGTCTGGAATATCCTTTGTCCCTGCATGCTCAATGCAGGGTCTGGAATATCCTTTGTCCCTGCCTGTTCAGGTAACGTTCTGGAATGCCCTTTGTCCCTGTCTGCTCAGGGCATGGTCTGGATTTTCTGTTGTCCCTGCATGGTCGGGCACAGTCTGGAATATCCTTTGTCCCTGCTTGCTCAATGCATGGTCTGGAATATCCTTTGTCCCTGCATGCTCAATGAAGGGTCTGGAATATCCTTTGTCCCTGCCTGTTCAGGGAACGTTCTGGAATGCCCTTTGGCCCTGCGTGGTCAGGGCATGGTCTGGAAAATCCTTTGTCCGTGCACGTTCAATGCAGGGTCTGGAATATCCTTTGTCCCTTCAGGCTCAATGCAGGGTCTGGAATATCCTTTATCCCTGCCTGTTCAGGGAACGATGTGGAATGCCTTTTGTCCCTGCATGGTCAGGGAACGGTCTGGAATGCCCTTTGTCCCTAAATGGTCGGGGCATGGTCTGAAATATCCTTTGTCCTTGCCTGCTCAGGCCATTGACCAAGAGGGATGCTTTCCTCTTTGCTGTTGCTTCTTGCAATCCTGAGGTTCCATATATGTAACATCCTGTTTAATCCACGGTAATGGTTGCTGCAGCTCACGGATGTCTTAATGGGGGTCAGGGGCATTCATGTAGAGGAAGATTTGAGAAAACTGGACAGAAGATGCTAGAGAGGAATCAGTTCACAGCGGTTTCCCTGCTTCAAAGATAAAAATTAGAACAATATCTGGGTGCTACAGGGTGTACTCAATGCACGAGCCACTCCCCCTCAACCACAGTGTAGTAGTGAAGCCACCGACCCATGACAAAGACAGAATGGTGCGGCTTACATGCACAGAGAGTGGAAGGGGCTCCGGAAGCAGTTGGGGCACTGATCAGTGAAGAGAAAGGGTAAGTAGCAGACCGGGGATGGGTGGTCAATAAGAAGATGTGGGGCGCAGAGCTTCTCGTGTTAACGAGGAAGAAAAAGAGTGGGCCGGAGAGGACAGAGAATTTGCATAAACATGTACTTTGGAAACATGCCACTTGCTAACATGACCACGATCCTGCATATTTTGAATCTCTGCATAGATGGCTGGCAGGTGTAAGGGAGCAAAAGTAAGACGTTGACAGGGAGGGGTCATGGTGGCTGGCAATAACCTTTATTCGAATGAAAACCTTATCTTGCCCTAAATCTAAGAGGGGTTTCCCTGCCTCAACCAAAATACCTAATCTCACAGTCAGCATGTCAATGGCAAAAGTCCCAATATCCAATGTCAGAATCCTAACTCTATCCCTCCCACTCTCAGTTGAAACTAAATAAAAAGAAGATCTTCGTAGCCCAATGGAGTGACTCCCTTCCCCGTGCTAAAAGACAGTTCTCGAAACTTCAGTTCCTTAAGTGCTGGGGGAGTAGCTCCCTTCCCCAGCCTTCCTCAGGCTTCTGTTACAGTTCATCAACTGCTGGGGGATGTCCTCCTGCCCAGCCTTCTTCAGGCTTGTAATACTGTTCATCAATTAGGGGAGGGGGTGGGGGATATCTACATTTCTCAATTGGCCTTTCTCCGGCTTCTTCTCTGTCTCTCGGTCCCCGACCATGATCAGCAGACCTGGTTCCTTTCCACCAAGCCAGGAGTTTGGATGAGTCTCCAAACTGTAGTGGACCCATAGCCTTGGCTGGCAGACCTAGTTTCCTCCTACCAGGCACTGTGATGAAGAAGAGTGGTTTGGATGCTCTTCCAAGCCCTGGTGGATCCCTGACCCTGGCTGGCAGACCTTGTTTCCTTCTTTGTCAAGTCTGTTCGTCCCAACTGTTAAGTGACCTCAATTCAATACTCCAACTAAGTCAGTGCCTAGCCTGGGATGCCCAAGGGAAGCCCTTATTTATATATTTTTATGACAAGTTCATAGATCTGGATGATAAACCCTTGTATAACACCCTCTCTTCGAATCCCCCTGACCTCACTGAGCCAAGAAGTAGGTTTGTTTTGCAAATTAAAAGATTTATTGAAAAATTAAACAAGATATATATCACACTTTTATAAATAAATTAATATTTGATAGCACACTTATGAATATGACAGTGATCAACAAGGGATCATATTACAGTAGCACACTTTTTTAATTACTTAGGAGTTGGTATAGAGAGGATAAAGTAGCTGAGAATGCTTTTATGGGTTCAAGGAAATGCAATGATGGAAAAGAATGCAGCACAGAAATAACTGAGATGGTTTCCACAAGAGATAATATGATCACTTTTTCTTTTTACAATTCACTCCCCCCCTATGCAATATAAGGAGATGGAAGAAGAGCACACAATTTTCAGGAATACAATCAAATGCAATACCAATTCAGTTCCCCCCTAGCAAGCTTAGAGCAACCGGGATGATTTTAAAACACAGGCAAAAATACTTTAAATGTGATTTGTAATGAAGTGAAAATATGCGAAAAAAATGATTTTAATTCCCTATAGGAGATTCAGGGTAGGTGATAGCTACTTAAGATTGCTCCAGGTCAACACTATCAGTGATTCATGAGGGATTATCAGGTTGAAAACGGATTTCAGCAGTTGCTAGCAAAAGACAGCGATTTTGACAGGTGGAGAAATTTGATTCAAATTGCAATTCGCTGCACTTTTTCCGAGTGATTCAGAATGGCATTAGGCCGTCAAGATCTTGTCAGGTTGGGACTGGACTTCCCTCGCCACGGACGGTCTCTGGCACTGGTTCTGCTCACAACGTGGCCTCTGGTCTGGGTCTGCTCTGCTCTTCTGGTCTGGATCTCTGGTTCTGATCTCGGCACTGCACAGCGGTCTGGTCTGGTCACGGTTCTTGATACAGTTCTGCTTCCAGGGTGTTTCTGGCACAGGGTTCTAGGCCAGAATCAAACAGCTTGCTCAGCTGTTTAATAGGTTGGTTAGGTTGCTGGATTCTGAGGCCTCTGAAAAGGATTCAGCTTGTGGACTAGGCCTCTCTGCTACAAGTTCTGAAGTCTGGATTCTAAGTTCTGGATATGGTCCTTCTGGATATTGTCTGGTCGGGCAAAGCGCTTCACAATAAATCAGTTTGAAGTTGAAAGTGAATGTCCCTACCTGGGTTTCAGTGGGTTTTTATGTCTTTTGAAAGTGGGTGGGAAGGCTGACTTTCTATGCCCAACCCTCTGAAGATCCTGATGGGTTAGCGGATTTTCTGTGCTCTCACTGGAGAACAGAGTTGTGAGTCATCCGGTGTCATTTTTATGGCATACAGAAAGAACACTCCCCTTGTCACTTTGCACACAAATCTATTTTTGATCCAAATGCGTATTTATCTATGTACAATTTTTCTAATATTATACGTGCAGTTAACATATTTTCTGTAGCTCCAAACCATCCAATCACTGTCTTTGTAAGATGTTGTGTCCACTTCTGACAGAATTCTGCCCTTTTCATCCAGAACATAACCTCTAAACTTTTCCAGAATTTACACAAATGTGCGCAAGGAATATGGGCATCAGATGATGAAGTGTCAGATTTTTAACATACAGACACTTGACGTAACGACCTATTTTCCGCTACTACTCCCCAGAACATACCACAGAGTCCTAACACCTCTTAAAATGTGCACGGAAAAATCACAGAAATAATGATATTATTTACAAAAGTTTGACACTTCCGTACTATGAATTATCCATCTTTTTAAAATTATGCTCTGGCCCAGATGGGTGTTGTTTAGGTTCCAAAGCACATGGGGGAATTTCTGTCTGTCCCCGCCTCCAGCTCAGGTGGCTCCCAGAAGCGGCACCCCTCCCATTTCCTTCCAAGAGGAAGCCATTTACGACCCCCTGATTTAGCATTTGCCTGAGCCAAGGAAAGTTCATTGTTCTGTTTCCTGCAATCCCAGGTAATCCTCCCCTAATTCAATCAAAGAGGTGGCTCCCAGAAGCGGCGCCCCTCCCATTTCCTTCCAAGAGGAAGCCATTTACGACCCCCTGTTGACAAGTTGAAACACAGGCTTGGTCTTCATCATTGTGTATGTGTACTTTATTGGGGACAGGGCCCATTGTACGCCTCACCACATACGCCCGGGCAACAATACCCATATCCATCCAAAAGAATTGAACCATGTCTCTCATAATATTTGATAGATCAGATGCTTACGCACATCGTGTCCCTCCTGGCCATCGCCTCTTGCATGTCCTGCCGGCCCATTTCCCCCATCCTCATCCCCATCAACATCACCCTCATCAGGTGGTTGCATGTCAATGTCAGGGAGCATAGGCACATTCCGTCTGATACACATATTGTGCTGCATGACACATGCCATGGTTATCTTCGGCACTTTGTCATGGCCGTACAGGAGAGCCTCACCCGGCCAGCTTAGGCACCGGAGCCATGTCTTCAGAAGGCCAAATGCCTGCTCAATCACGACGGGGTACGGTTCGGTGCAAGGTTCTATTCCTCTTCGTGCCTGTTCTGTGGGTTCCGTATAGGGGTAAGGAGCCAACTCTTAAGGGGATAGTCAGCCTCACCTGCATGGCTGGAACAATGGGGCCTTGTTACTGGTCACCTCAATTGCAATCTTGACATTTCACACTAATTCTGTTAGCATTCTGATTGGCATCCACGAATCCCAGCATGCATGGAGACGATCAGTGTAACTGCAATGTGAGAAGGTAAGCTAGTCTCTCTAGTCCCTACAAGTGGACGTGCACCATGTATGCCCCCGGCAGTATTTCCCATGTCCTGGGTGCTGATAGGTCCTAGGTGTTCCTGGGCCCAGACAACCTTTGTACGACACTGCTAGTGTACTGCCATTATGATTCCAATGTCCCCATGCTGTAAAGCAGCACATCAGTAGTAGTGTATGGGTGTGGTTTGGTACAATGGCTACAGGTGATCCCTTTCCATGCACTCAAGGGCGCATATCTGTTGTGATGTTGTTCAACGCACATTTACATTATGCATATTGGCTGCATGTAGCATCTTTGTGTCATGTAGGGTATGGTATGATGTGCAATGTGCATGTGGATAGATGTGTCATGTATTGCTTTATGGATTGATGTCTTTGTTGTGCAGTTTACTACTTGCATGTGGTTTCGTGTCCTCTCCATTGTGGGCTGCGTTGGTGGACATTGGCGTACATATGTATGTCGCTTTATTGTGTGCCTGCCCTGCTGCCTGCTATTCACCAAGTAGACACAAATTTTGTCCAGCATGCCGCTCCATGTTGCGTGGTATCGTTGAGTTCCGCAGGACCATTGATTCATGGGTTGATCAGGGGTATTGGTCACGACAATGGGTTATTCTCTTGTTTGAGTCACATACCATTTGGACATTGATGGAGTGGTAACGCTTTCTGTTTCGGTAGACTGCCTCATTGTGATGTGGGGGCACCATTTCCACATGGGTACAGTCGATTGCCCCGATGCTAATTGGGATGCATGCCAGTGAATAGATGCCAACTTTGTCGTCGGAGATCTACTGGGCTGTCGCTGGCAGGGATATGTGTTCACTTGTGTGCTTCAGGGGGGCATCGAGCACCTGGGTCAGCGTGCGTGTGAATACTGGTTGTGAAATGCCATGCATCTGCCCTACCGTATGCTGGTAGGTGCCTATGGCCAGCTAGTGGAGCACAGTTACCACCTTCAGTAGAGGGCGGATGGCATTACGGATGTCTATGGGGCTCATTATGTCGTTGTGAATCATGTCCACCATGGTGGTGATGGTATCCCGGTCCAGGCGGCACAGGGTGTGTGTCTGCTCAGGGGTTAGGTTGAATGGAATGGCTAGAATCCTGGGGATTGCTGGCTGCCTCAGTGGTATTACTGGATGCACTGGTGTGGCTTGCTGGGCCAGTATCGCCATCCTCCTCCTCCTGTGTCTCCTCTGTGTTGCCTGTTGTTGTTCGTGCTGCAATGCAATCATGTCCTCCAGCCCATGTAATGCTGCAAGTATTGGAACCATCTCGGTGTGGGAAGGGGTGTGGGAAGTGGTGTGGTGTGCTCCTTTTGTGCTGCCCCAGTCTCCATTGCCTCCACCCGTGCTGTTGTGGCCACCTGTGGCAGGTGAGGACACTACTCAGCTCTCTTAACGGGTGGTTCGCGATGCCGGTATTTACTCCATGCCGTTATGGGCTTCTTCGGCCAATACCATGCCGCTATTTGCATGTCTGCATGCCTTGTAATGGTGTGCTATTAGCGCCATGCCGCTATTTCCGACCTGAGGGGTCGTGCGTCCACGGACTGGCCGCTATTAGTGGCACCGTTCTTAGCGGTGTCGCTAATAGCGGCCAGTCCGGGTCATGATTAGCTAGGGATTTTAGCGATACCGGTAATCCCTTACCGTACCGTTATTCCCTTACCGCCTAATGTGTAATGAGGCCCTGCGCCTCATTACGACCCTGGCGCTAATGGGTTAATGGCGCCGTAAAAGGCTGCGGCGCCGTTAACCCATTAGCGCCTGATTACGAGGTCCCTTTGCGGGACCCGACCTTAATGGCTGGTCTACACCAGCCATTAAAGTAGGGACCCGCAAAGGGACCTTGTTGCTAAGTACGGTACCGCAATTTGCGGTATCGTACTTAGCGCCTTCCCCATTCCCATTGAGCCCTATGGGGCAAAAATGGGAATGGGGAAGGGCCATGGAGGAAGAGGGAATTACCGCCCCGCCAACCTTGTAATGGGGTGGTAATTCCCCTTTCTCCATGGCGGAGTCGGTAAGTTACCGGCATGGACCATGGTGCTATTAGCACTCAGTTAGGCTCGAGTGCGGTTGTGCACGACTGTTGCCCCTTGCTGAGAAAATTGATACCTCTACCCACTTGCTTAGTCTTGATGTCTGACAGATTCACCTTAAGAAATAAACATTTTAGAAGAAAGAATCTTGCAAAAGGTCAAATGACCGAACTTACCAATGACGCTGACAGATTCTGGGGGTGAAGACTTTCCAAAGACCTCTCCGTTTGGTCGCAGGTCCAGCTGTGCTAGGCAGGTGTACTCAGCTCCGTGGTCCCTTCTTTGGGCAATGATGTTGTGGTTGACCATGACATCGATGCTGCTGTCGGTGAGATCCTGGGCAAACATCTCGGTGTAAACGGTCTCGTTGCCTCTCTTGACAGACACGGTTAAGTATCTCTTTGGAGCTACCTGTGTTGCCCGGCATATCACTGCATAGGACTGGCCCAACTCCATCACACGAGGGACTTCAATGAGTACATCCTTAGGGGCTTCTAAAGGAGGGGAACAAATGCAGCATAGGTCAGGACTTGCACGCCGCCAACTGAGCAAACTCAAAGGGGAACCATCAATTCCAAAACAAAATTTTAAGTAAACATTTAAAATTTGAGTTCAGCAACTTTGCATTTCAAGGCACAGCGTAACCACACATTCTATGTACATGTATAAGGGTTCAAACATAGAAATAAGGAGAACGTCGGCTGTACACCATCTGGAGAGTGTGCATAGTGGCTCATCTCTGCATATCAATGAATTGCCCATAACGCTGAGAAGTTTCACCATCATGTTCCCAATCCCTGAGGCTTAGGAGTCAGCATTAGGGCCTCCTCCCCTCAACCAATCACTGATCTGCTAGGCCACCTTGCATCCTGAAAGAGGCCTGCGCTGTGGTTGAGCGGAGATTGCACCAGCAGCCCCACAGCTTCTACCTAAAGCTGGCATTTGCCATCTCCTGCGAGTCCAGAACATGGCTTCTTAGAAAACAAAGTTTGAGCAGATTTCACCGGCCCTTCTCCCGCAGCATTTGCTCAATGAGTACTGCTTGGCTAAGGGCTGCCGCGTGCACACGCTTCAACCTCACAGCTGGACTGTGACTTTCGACAGCTGCTTTTGCCTCACCCACAGGCTTGCCACTTCCATTCAACACCATTACACCTGTAAGAGACCATTGGGTGCAAACTGAGCAGAACTGCAACTTGTGCTGACTCTGCCTCCAGTATGATAGCTCTTCTCGATCCTAACCACAGAACCCTGTCTAAAACTACTGCAAAGGTGCAACCAAAGCAGATTCTGGAACATTTAGTAACCTCTGTGGAGGTCGGTGCCCAACAATAACCAAATCAATACAGCTACTCATCAGTAATGTACTTACCTTTCATTCCTGCTAAATGTCTATAAAGACGAAGATACCTTTGCATGTGTCCTATGTGGAAATTCAGTTATTGTATGTTGCATGTACCTTTAAACCACCCTGCTCCCCTCATGGGAATATAGCCTTTAATGCTCTGCCACAGTTCCCCATGGGAATGAACCCTGATCTTCCTGCACTCTAAACAGAGGGCCCAGGGAAATCCTAGCAGCTGATTGCAGTGGTGGTGGGATATCAGAAAATGGTCTCAGGTTTCATCAAAAGCTGTAACAAGATGGCCACCCTTGGGGGCGTGGCCAGCAACCTCCAGCAGAGGTTGCCCAGGGCTTGAGTTCCTACCCCCACCCCCTTTTCTTGATCATGGTGGTAGGGAAGCGCTAACATATGCTGCATAGTCGTCCTTGGAGGTGAATCTCACAGTTAGTCAGCCCGCTTCATGGTATCTTTCATGTGATATTGCCTTATAGAAATGAGCCGCAAACTCTGCATGGGAAACTGGAAATATTTATCAGATTTTGACCTGGAGGCACCACCAGCGGTTCACTGCTCGTGCAGATCAGCAGCACTCGAAGACCCGCAGTCCATGGCTCCTGCCGGCCTACAGACCATACAGGGCACTTCTTACCAGTGAGCAAGGGGTATTTGTGGGAGATTGGGCTGTGGGCAGCGACGATTAGTGCCTTTCACATCAAACTGTCCCTCCCCTTTGCACAGCCCCTCTCTAGTGTCCCACCCTCAGAATTAAGCTACGCTACCTTGGCTCTCAGATCTATCCTACCACCATCGCAGTGCTAAACTGGGCCGCCAGAAGAAACTGCGCGATACTGCTGTGGACGCTCCAGTGACCGTTGTGTCATTTGGCCCCAGCAGTGTTCGGAGAAGGCTACCTCATCTCTGTGTGTCACCTGTTTGGTTCATAAACTGCACGTGATGTTTCATGAGCACTGTATTCACGGTACACAAGCCTGCGGTTCATGTGCCGCCTCAGTTTGCCTGCATGGGCATCTCAAGTCTCATCAGTCTTTCACTGGTCGTGCACGCCAGAGACCGCCCGTGGCACGTGTGCCTTCTGCAGTCCCATCTCACCACCCTCAACACTATGACAGTGTTTCCTCCAACATCACCAACCTGCTGGGGAGTGATCAGGCCTTATGAGGAGATTGCAGAGGGACTTGATGGTGCTGCTGGTTCCAAGGTGACAAAAATTCCACCAAGTGCACACCTCCACCGCCCAGCGAGCGAACGCGCAATAATGCTTCCTCACCAAGCCAGACAGCTCCGCTCACAAAGGAAAGTATCCAGCAATGCATACAGTCCTTTCAGGACAAACTGATGGACATGTTTCAAGACCAATTAAGCCACCTGGCTGATAGCCTAACATAAATGGCAGTAAATATGCAGGAATACTTACCGTCTATCGGATATCATGTAAATATGATTGAAACAGTCCCATAGGATCAATACGACAAATTGGAATCACTGAAACACATCTTGCAAGACCTAGTCCTCCAGCTTGAAAGCCTTCAGAACTGTTCCCTTACAGGCAATGTTTACATAAAAAACCTAAAGGAGGAAACTGAAAACGCAAGCATTCTTAGCTGCGTTCATGAGCTTGTTGGGTAAATTCTTGGTTTCTCTGATGCAAAAGAGATCAGATCATAACGGCAGGGCTAATTTCCCGGGTAATCCAAGGCATGAAGCTGAAGCAAGGCCTAGAGACATTTTGGTAAAGTGTTCATTGTTTCCTTGAAGGAACGTCTCCCGGAAGAAGATAGGCGCCTGGCCCCCTAATGCTTTGCTGGATGTGAGGTGCACGTTTATCAGAAACAAGCTCAAAGTGAGCGAAACAAAAGGATAGACCTTGATGACAAATCAGCTTTGAATGTGTGGAACTCCAAATTCCATACAGGTGGCTGTTCCCCTTTGGGGTGCAGTTTTAGCTTGACAGGCGCACTCAGCATTCAGAATCTGGATGGCAACTAACCTCAAACAAAGGATTCAGCAGAGTCGACCGTACAGCCGCCGGGAGGTGGAAGATGTCAACTACAAGAAGAGCATCAAGAATGAGAAGCTATTGTGTCCCTGTGGCCCCTGAACCTGATGAGCGCACATCACTCTAGACTTTGCTGCTGACCCTCCCATCTTATTCACCACAAATGCACCTATTCCCAGTATGACACTCTGATGGACATTAGAACCTCGTTCTGAAAGGACACTCCTCACAGCCCACACCGTGTTCAAATGTTGATTTCTCTTCTTTTTTCGTCTTTTGTTCTTGTGGTTCTTCGATGTACCAGGATGGGTCGTGGATCACTGCTTTAGCAGAGTGTGTTCTGCTGGCAGGGGTGGTTTTCTCTAAAGCCACAAGTAGTGTCAATACATACAGGATGCTATCCATGAAATGAAGTATATATTCAAGACAAGCAAAAAACCTATAACAGGGATTAACTGTGTCCTATTGCGCTGGGGAGAAAAGGTATTGATCGGCAAATATATGTGAACCACTTGGAGACAATTTACAGGACTCCAACAAGGGAGATAATTTCTGTAACACTATCTACCACATCAAATTCTTACTTTCAAAAGAACGCTCCAATCCACTTACCTTTAAGTACACAGGGGCATATGTATAGAAATAAGCATTACTGACTATGGATGTTTTGAACAGTAAGACAAAAAGATAGATACAATATAAGGGGCAACAGATGATTAGAATGCGAGTAATATTTTACAGGACTGCAACGAGGGGGACGATTTATTAACGACAACATCAAATACCTATTTTCAAAAGAACGCTCCAAACCACTTACATGTAAGTACATGGGAGCTTATGCCTAGAAGGAAGTTATATTGAGTATGGATGTTTTGACAAGTATTTTATAAAGATAGAGACATTTTCTGTCTTTTGACTTACAGTGCAACTTATAGAAAGATCCAATTGGTGAGTTTAGCTTTGGGTGGACTTAACAGGCTGCATGTAAGGTGGCACAGAGGGGCACCTATATGCGAACTAAAATTAAATAAGGGTGACACCACCTGGTATATGATTATATAATGAATCTTTATAGTATCAGTGGCGGAAGCACAACTCACTTTAGCAATAGCAATACCAAATACACACGGTGGTAACCATGGCTAGATATTTAAGGGCACCAAAGTAGTACCCACGTTGCATGGGGTTCTATAAGGGTTTTTGAAGAGCACATAACACATATAACCCAATGTGGCACTCTCAAACATGTAATAAAGTATTGTTGTATGTATATATTTTTATTTCCTCTTCCTGGAATCCTGCTTCCTGCGGGTATGTACTGATAAATGTTATGCAACTTACTGTACCTCATAACTATTTGACGCCATGTGTAACTCCACAATGACTGTGGCAAATATCTAACATCTAATCAATGTTAATGTGACAATTGTTATGGTGTAGCATGTTTATGAAATATGAAAGTACAGCCTTGAGAAAGACTTTCGAGTTGAAACACGTGTTGTCTGTTTTTGCTTACCTAATACCAGACAATAAACTGGAATATCAATTGGTTGAAGACTTTGGGATATTGTATATATGGACAATTGTTGCTAATTATATTGGCCAAGAGCGCAGTGCGAGTGCTTTCTCATCTTATATAGATTCAAGACAGTCATTGTTATGCTTCATGGAGTTATCGCTCATGGGGAATGGTGCGTGTTCCATGGGAAGCTTGTCCGTAGGGTTGACATGTATCAGACCATAACATGCATAAATGGGGTGCTTGATCTTGGGTGGACCCTGAAGTATGCAACTACAGACAGTAGTGGGTGCATAAAATAGCAGCGAAATGTGCATGTTCTCATCTCTTAATCTGATCATGCCAAGGTTCCCCAATGCCCTCCAAAGTTAACATTACTTTGGCTGAACGTGAAGGGACTGAGTACACCCTCCAAAAGAGGTAGACTATGGACCCAGATAACGGAATGATCACAGCGTGCTTTCTGCCTACAGAGGAATCATTCACCCCAATAAAAGCAGGAAAGGATCCTACATAGACAAATCCCTCCAACACAACAATCCTCTGCAGCCAGGAAGACCACTGGGGTAGTACTGGCTTCCTGCAAGGACTCCTTATGAAATCTGAGGTCACTGGGGGGGGAAGTGGGGCTTGATATATCATGGTAGCGAGCACATGGCGGGGCAAACACATCACTGTGGCGACAGATTATGCCATGAACAGCCACCAAGAACAGTTCCTTGTAATTTTTTAGATGATTTGGCAGCTCTCGCCAACAGTGGAATTCTACTCCTTTTAACTTGGCCCTGACCTGCAAGATCGAAAAGATCATTAAACAGAGCCACACATGCCAATGTAATGGCAAAGCACCATAAAGATAGATTCTGGGGCGCTGGGCCTTATTCACACATAGAGAGCCCTGTTAGGAAAGATTCCCATTTATGTGTCATTTTCCCTCCACTTGTGTACCCCCAACTTTTTGATGTTAAACACTATAGTCTGAATTTACCAGAGCAGCCCAGCCTTCTGCATGCCTTGTGTGTGTGCCTCCAGGATGGGGGCTGGAACTTCTGGCTCCAATACACATCCTGGGTGCCAGAGAGTCTGGAGTGCTGTGAATGCCTGGGACCACCGTGGTCCGTGATTGGCCCACGTATGGTATGCCTGTATGAGAGCAGATCTCCCATTGGGTCCTCTTCGTTTTGGCGTGAAGGAGATTCTGGATAAGTGAAGGGCCCCAAACACCCATACCATGTCAATCTCTGGAGTTGTCACTGAACGAAGGATAGGATCCAAGTATCCTGAAACTAAGAAGCCGAGTCAAGGAACCGTTGGTGACCCGCTGGAAGGTTTGGCACCCTGAGCCCGCTGTCCGTGGGACCCCTCTGCATCTGGGTGTCCTAGAAGGTCTGTGAAGACGATTCGGCCCATTGGAATAGTGGGACCAACTATACTCGGGACCTTCATCAAACCCTGCAAGTAAGCTCTCTCGGAAGTGTCCCTGGGCCAACCAGTGGGCTGACCAGTTTAAGCAGATTCTTTGCCCTGATACTGCAGCCATTTCGAAAAAGGCCCTCGAAACCTGGTACGTCGCTGGTTCTGATTTCATGGCACTCTCACACCGAATTTCGTACACTTGGCATTCCCAAGTCTGGAGTAAAGTGAGTGCACCCGAACCGGAATATACGCCGTTACTGTGTCACACAGCCGTGGTGATGAACTTTGCAGGTGTGCTGCATTTGTGCCCCTCTTGCCCCTGAAGCCTGCTGCAGTGAAACTGGCCTGATCCATCCACTAGGAGCGGAGAAAACGCCACTGTCTCGTTTGAGAATCATCACTGTATTTTCGTCGCTGATAGCCACATAGCCGCCAAATTGCTGCACTTGAACCTGCAACTGAAGTGGACTCGACTGCCGAAGTTTGGTCCGAAGTGCGCCGGCAGTCGGTGAATAATCGCAACCCTAACCGGTGGCCCCTAGTGCCACCATCAATTTTTACACACGAGTGGCCCCTGAGGGCCCCTCTCCTTTCCACTGATAGTGCGAACTAGCAAACTATTCCCAACTCTTGGAATCGACTCTGCCCTCAAGTGGAGACCCTCCTCGAATAGTGGGAACCTATTCTTCATCATCTCACCCACCTTCCTGAGCTGCTACAGACCCTTGAAGAGTCCCAGTTTTGCCCATCTGCATTACCGCGTGCTCCAGCATTGCATGTACATTTGATCACTAGGCTCCACTCTTCTTAGGGATTGGACTGCCTCTTAGTTAGGAGTGTGCTGGATATTGATATTGATATTTTATTTCTATCGTGCTCGTACACAAGTGTTTCAGAGCGCGAAAATGCAGAAGGGACTAAAGACTGCATGCACTGCCTTTTTCCTTCCCCTTTTAGGTTGTGGACTAATTTTGCGCATTAACCCTTTAGACCCCATATATCTAGATAGGATTGTGTTGGCTTAATAGTATTAATGTGATTTGATTTGTGTGTTGAAACTCAAAGGGACTTGAAATAAATGTATTTGTATTTTTAATATATATACACCTGACTGGGAGTGATTTGTAAGTGTCCTTTGCTCTGTTGCTCAATGAGGTCTTTCAGTCAACCTCACCCCTCCTGAGACCTCGTCTTGACCACCGCCAAGCTACCTTGATTGATCTGGCTTCTCCAGAAGGTTACCCTGTTCCAAGAAACTAGGCTGGCCTCCTGAACCTCTGCCCACCAGGTCAGAGTTCAGAAATCCATCTAAACAAGCCCTACACACAGATGGGAACGACTACACTTTTTCACGTGTGCATCACACACTTGCTCAAGGATTGACGCTATTTTTATATGTTTATCACATGGGGTGGGTGGCAGTCCCCACCTCTAGTTCCCTCATGACTTTTGCTCATGCCCCCATTAACAATGAAGATCCACCTGGGATCAGACCAATGGCACTGGAAGGCAGGGCACTCCAATGATTGACTAATAAAAGCTCCTACATGGAAGGTCAATACTGGCTGAATTCTCAAACTAGCATGAAATCAACTTCTCAGAGAATGAATAGACCTCGAGAGCTCCCACAAATCAGATCCCTCTTGTTAACGCTACCTCAACTTAGAGCCATTACAGTCCAGTTGAACAAAATTTATTAATGTTCTTGGAAGCAGAATCCCCTAGGGACGTCATTTCACCAAAATGCCTGGGGTAGCGGAAGTGACATCACATGACCCTTGACCTCTGACATCACAGAAAGTGATGTCATTTTGACTCCACCCCAAAGTGACATTATGGGAAGCGATGGAACAGAAAAATGTACTCCTTGATACAACAGGAAGTGGCATCACATAGCATTGTTCCCAACTACACTACGAAGAATATGGTTATGATATCAGTGTAATGTGATATAGATTTCATACAAGAATAGATCACAATATGTATCATTAATACCAGTGCGTAAAGGCCCATATTACCAAATTACTGTGAATGCAAGCACACGTCCAAGGCCAAATGAAAATGATGGGTTCTAGAACAAATATACATACAATACCACCCAACCTGTGCTGGTACTCCTGTATCAACCTCGGAAGGATGAAAGGTTAAGTTGGCCCTGCAGGATTCGTACCTGCAACCTACAGATCACACACACTTCGCAGCAGTCAGCGCTCAACCCACTGAGCTATCTTACAGACTATTGCTATCTTACCGGGTATAGTAAAATGTGCAATTACATGTCTAAATGTTCTCAAAGACAGAAAATAAAATACACTCTGTAATGGATACTATGAAACTGGTAACTGAGATTTAACAGTAGAACAGTTCATCTGCAGGTCTTATGCAAAGTTGGCGACATGTCAAGCATGCGTGGATCTACTTTTCAGGCTTCAGAGGTTGACAAAAAACATAGCATTGGGATGGTTCATAACTGTGTATTAAAGAATTTAAACTAGTGCGTGGAAAGCAGCGCACTCATACGGCATTCCGTACTCTGGACAATCGTCACCTTATACATGCAAGCCAACATCCTGGACAGCATGCCAGTGAGATGGGAAACATTTACACATTACAACAAAGCATTAATTGTAGCATAATGAAATCCAGGGCCACTGGATGTGCTATGGTCAAACATTTCTACACTGTACACAAGCTTTTAGGCACAAAAAATTTGACAAGCAGACACCGAGATGGAATGCCTTGTGATGATCGCAACAGAGACAACGGCAGAAAAAAACATGCTATAACTGCAACTTACGAAAATCAAAATACATACTGACTCATCACGAGTTCGGCGGTAACCCTTAAATGTTGCGGTAACGCTATTACCGCTGCATTTAAGGGTCTGCCAAATACGGGTGTGGCAGGATTTACCCCCAGCTCTGAGCTGGGGGCAAATCTGCTGCGATTTAGCCGATTTTCAGTGCTATTACCGCCGGGCTAATACCGCCAGCAGTAATAGCGCAGAAAATTCCCCATTGGTCCCAATGGGGAATGGGAACTTACTGATCTGCCAAACCGTGATCCGGCACTAATATCGCAAGGGGTTTGGCGGTAACGCTAATAGCCCTGGCGGTATTACCGGCCAACTCGTGATGAGGCCCATAGCCTGAAATGGATGCTTATTCTACTCTAAAGGCTTTTTGGAAGTTTTTGTCTGCATTGTGAATTTGAGGTGTTTAAGAACAGACTAGTGACTCCCCCCTGAAGTGTGCCTGAAATAAACCTTCAATGAGTCAAGCAATTATTGTGCAGAATTCCAGAAAGACAGATGAGTTTTTATTCTTATACATTCTTATTTAGGGTCACTGCTCAAAGTGTTACACTTGTGGAACCCCCTGAGTTTCTAATGATGCCTGAACAAGAACGCCAGCCACTCCAGGAGCAAAGAGCCACATGGCACTGGCCACAGCACAGGAGCTTCAATTATTTTTAGGGGTAGCAAGGGAGACCACAGGGGTCGCAGGTGCGACCGCTGGCAACCCCAAAATGACATCCCTGGAATCCCCCTGATCCACTCTTAGTTGGTTCTGGATCCCTCGCTATGCGTGGTTGCTCCTGCAAATTCCTCGGAAACATTTACGCTCCTTCAATTAAGAAATTCACCAGCCGCAACTGGCTCTGACTGTAGAGTTTGTCAGCAATCATCAGGAAACTCCCTTTGTTTTGGCTCGGGAGATGCAGTAGAGGAGGGTTTCCATCTCTCGTCAGCTTTCCCGAGTCATGAACAAGGCTTGGCTGGATTCGAACATGAATGCGGCTCACACCCTCTTGCAAACCATTGCCCGTGGTGGCCTGTTCCCTGTATGGTTAACACCCGATTTGAAGACCACTAAACAACTATATAAATACCTAGAACGCAAATGGCAGAAAGACAAAACCCAGGATAGCAGAGCCACCTTGGCCTGACATCTTCATCAGTACAAGGCCGAAATCCGGAAAGCAAAAAAAGCCCACTACAACTCCCGAATCCTAAACTGCAAAAACCCCAGCAAAGAACTTCACAAAATCATCTCCGAATTCACCAAACCAGTATGCACTACAAGCGTCCCGACCCCCTCACAATCACAGTGCGACTCACTCTCTCTCCACTTTTACGCCACGGCTCTCG
Source organism: Ambystoma mexicanum (assembly GCF_040938575.1). Taxonomy (NCBI): domain Eukaryota; kingdom Metazoa; phylum Chordata; class Amphibia; order Caudata; family Ambystomatidae; genus Ambystoma; species Ambystoma mexicanum. Next base: position 1,204,067,977 of record NC_090926.1, on the reverse strand, counting down.
AAAGAACAAATGCTCTAACCGCCAAACTAGCTCTCTTACATCCACCAGGCAACCCTTCCCCCATACCGGCCAACCCACCGCCTGCGACCACTACGCAACCAACGTTCAAATTCTTTAGTCCAATATCTTCAGACCAATTTCTCAAACTTCTATCTGCCCGCAAACCATCCCGCTCTCCGCTAGACCCTTGCCCGGCCAATATCCTCAAAGAAATGTTCGCCTCGGCCTGCGCAGGAGAACACGCAAGATCCATTATAAATGACTCCCTTTCCTCAGGTATCTTTCCCGACGCGTTCAAAACAGTTCATGTCAAACCTCTAATAAAAAAACCTTCCCTCAACCCTCTTGAGCACAAAAACTACCGCCCCATCTCAAACACCAGGTTCCTCGCCAAACTCATTGACCGAACCGCCTGCTCCCAACTAAATGCCTTTGTCTAAGCCAACAATCTCCTAGACCATGCACAATCAGGTTTCAGAGCCCGTCATGGAACTGAAACCACCCTTACCTCAATCTGGGATAACCTTAAAATAACGGCACCGCATTAATCCTTCTTGACCTATCCGCCACCTTCGACACAATCAATCACTCAATCCTCCTTGACCGCCTTCACTCCCTAGGAATCTGTGGAACCGCTCTTAAATGGATAGCTTCATTCCTCAAAGATAGGTACCAAATAACAATACTCTCCACCTATTCCTCCCAAGCCCAACCAGTTGACACGGGAGTCCCACAACGAGCATGCCTATCTGTCCTCCTGTTCAATCTCTACTTGATCACCCTCCCACCAATTATTCGTTCACACAACTTCCTGTGTTACAACTACGCTGACGACACTCAACTAATTCTAAAACTCCTGAACTCAAAACCCAACTCCCGACCTGACCTGGCCTCCTGCCTCCTTGACATAGAGCTCTGGATGACCCAAAGCCACCTCTTGTTAAACCCCTCCAAAACGGAAATCATGGTATGTGGCAACTCCAAACTTCTTCCGCACCCACACCCTGGCCATCCGCCATGGGCAACTCACCGACCCCCTATAACTCAGTGAAAAAACTTTGGATGCACCCTTGACTCTGACCTAACACTCTTGCGCCAAGTCAACAACGTCTCAAAGTCCTGCCACTACCACCTTAAAACCCTTAGGCGCATCTTTCCATATCTCTCCTTCCCCAACTGACTCTCCGCAGTCCAATCAATCGTTATATCAAGACTGGACTACGCAAACCCCCTCTACCTCGGAGTCCACGCTTACCAACTGAATAAACTCCAAAGGGCACAAAACGCCGCAGCCAAACTGCTACTTACGCTTTGCCCAAGAGCCCACATCTCCCCAGCCCTTAAGACGCTGCACTGGCTTCCAGTGGCCCGAAGGGTGACTTTCAAAACATTATGTATCGCCCATCGAGCATTGCATAAAATCGGACCTCAATATCTTCAAGACAAGCTAAAACCCTATCACCCTCCACGCACTCTAAGATCAAGCACAGCCGGCCTCCTAGTCATACCTAAGACAAACTCAGTCAGGTAAGCCGGATCATCATTCTCAGCCTTAGCCCCCACGCTGTGGAACTCACTCCCACCCCACATCCGCCTAACTGAGGATCTAATGTCTTTCCGCAAACTACTGAAAACCTGGCTCTTCCCCTACAACCAACCTGTACGCAAACTAACCCAAACAGACTAACAGCATCTCTATGACCCCAATCGAACAATCTACCCGATGCGAGAAATCGACAGCTAATAACCACAGCTAATAACCACTAATATAAACTAAAAGGACAAACAGAATTAAACAAGTAAAGTAGATCAAAGCAGTGAAGTGGATAAAAAGAATAAATCAAACGTAAACAGGAACGAGATTTAAACTAATGAAATGGATGGAATGCATGATGAATGAACGAAGTGAATGGCGTGGATGAAATAGTGAGAATGGATGAAGCGTGTGGAACGGATGAATGCGCTGAATGGAAGAATGCATTGAGCAGATGAGTGTGTAGATCGGATGAGTGTATAGAACGGATGAGTATGTTGAGCGGATGAGTATGTTAAGCGGATGAGTGTGTAGAGCGGTTGGGTGTGTAGAGCGGACGAGCGTGTAGAATGCAGGAGTGCGTAGAACAGATGAATGTGCAGAACGGATGAGTATAGAGCAGATGAGTGTGTAGAGCAGATGAGTGTGTAGAGCGGATGACTACGGAAATGCGGAGAGTGTGTAGATCGCTGGAGCAGATAAATGTGCAGACCAGATGAGTGTATAGAGCGGATGAGTGTATGGAGCGGACGAGGGTATAGAGCGGATGAGTGCAGAGAGCGGATGAATATATAGAACGGATAACTGCATATGAGCGAACGACTTGGTAAAGCTGATGAGTGCATATAACAGTTGAATGCGTGGAAAGAACGAGTGCCTAGAGCGGATGAGTGCGGTGAGCGGATGAGTGCGGGAAGCTGATGAGTGGGGGGAGCCGATGAGTGTGAGGAGCGGATGAGTGCGGGGAGCAGATGAGTGCGGAGAGCGGATGAGTGTGGGGAATGGATGAGTGCAGAGAGCGGATGAGTGCGGAGAGCGGATGAGTGCGGGTAAGTGAGTAGAGCAGGTGATTGCCTAGAGCGGGTGCATGCGTAGAGCAGATGAATGTGTAGAGCATGCGAGGGCATAAAGCGGACAAGTGCCTAGAGCGGATGAGTTGCATAGACCGGATGAGTTGCGTAGACCGGATGAGTTGCGTAGACCGGATGAGTTGCGTAGAGCGGATGAGTTGCGTAGAGCGGATGAGTTGCGTAGAGCGGATGAGTTGCGTAGAACGGATAAGTATGTAGAACTGATGAGTGCGGAATGCATGTAGAGCGGATGAGTGCGTAGAGCCGAGGAGTGCGGGGAGCAGATGGATGAGCAGAGCGAGATGGATGAGCAGAGCGGAAGAGTGTGTAGAGTGGATGATTGCATCGAACAGACTAGTGGGTAGAACCGACGAGTGTAGAGAGCAGGCGAGTGTGTATGAGCGAATGAGTGCATAAGAAAAGAGGGTTGCGTAGAGCAGATGAGTGCGTAGAGCAGTTGAGTGTGTAGAGCGGATGAGTGCATAGAGCGGATGAGTGCGTAGAGCGGATGAGTGCGTAGAACGGGTTAGTGCGTAGAGCGGGTGAATGCATAGAGTGGACGAGTGCCTAGAGCGGACAAATTCATAGAGCGGACAAATGCGTAGAGTGGACGAGTGCGTAGAGCGGATGAGTTGCGTAGAGCAGATGAGTTGCGTAGAGCGGATGAGTACATAGATCGGATGAGTGCAGAATGCATGTAGTGCGGATGAGTGCGTAGAACGGATGAGTACATAGAGCCGCTGAACGCGAGAGCGGATGGAACGGGTGAAGTATGTAGATGGAACGGGTGTCATATATGGATAGAACAAGCAGATTGGAGTGTGTGGAGCAGACTGGGGTGCATGGAGTGCATGGAAAGGGCTGGAGCGCATAGTATTGCGTAACTTACATGGAATGGTTTGGAGTGCAGGGAACGTTTGAAAGAGCATATACCCCATCATATCACATCACCACGCTTACTCTCTTCTTTACACCACCACTCAACTAGAACACAGAGATACTATGACACCATTCGGTATAACTGTTCTCATACCAACATTCTGCTGCACACTCCCCATCCCTCTAAGTAAACACTGCTGGTTACACACCCCACAGCCAGGCGTTCTCCTCAGGCCTAACGCAGCCACATTCGGTCTGGATAAATCCTGCCAGAACGAACACATACTCCTGATCTCGCAACCACTACACCTACCGCTAAGAAGCAGGTATTACACGAATACTGCACCAGCTACACACATATCCGGTGCTCACACGCACCTTTGACACTCTCTACTCTCTGATCTGAACTTCGGTTCACAAAGGCGTTCAACCTACCAGCACCTTCAGACCATACCAATGGTATATAAGGCGCTATATAAATGCAAAATAACATAACATATGATATGATATGATATGGCATTTATAACGCGCCTATACACAAGTGTTTCAAGGTACGACGAGGCCTGGGAGGGGAAACAGAGGGAAGACAAAGACAGCAATCCTACTAGGCCAGGTCACATTGAGATCGCGCAAGCGCAGGGGAGGTGGGAGGGGAAAAGTGCAGAGGGAAAGTGGAGGGGATAGTGCAGTACATAGGATAACAGTAAGATAAATAAAGGATATAAATAAAGGCAGTAAATAAATAAATAAGTGAGGCCAGCAGGTGGCAGCAGTAAGTGCAGCCATCAGGTGTCATCGGAACAGTCCCCGAGTGCAAGGGTTGCCAGGGGGGCAGTGCAGGTGTGTAACTGGCGGGAAGGGGACCTGGGTCCGAGATCAGAGGGTAGCCAGGTAACCAGTGCAGTTTCAGATTCAGTCAGGAGATCAGCAGGGTAGAGGAGGAGAGAAAACAGAAGCAAAGAGGAAGGTCTTGAGGTGCTTACGGAGGGGCAAGGAGGTTGTTCCAGAGGGAGGCCCCAGCAGACGAGAGATCTACCACCAACTTGCTGCTTGGAGAAGCGACTGACCCTGAGGGAGTTGGAGGTGGATGAGCGAAAAGCTGGAGGGGGAAGATATTTAGGAAGAGCGAAGGTATTGAGGTCCCTGACTCCAGAAGGCCTTGTGGACAAAGCAGCGGGTTTTGAGCTTAATCCTCGCCGCCACTGGGAGCCAGTGCAGAGATTTCAGTCCTGGAGAGATACGATCCCTGGGCGTGAGGCCAAGGACAATTCTTGCAGCCCTGTTTTGGATGAGCTGCAGAGTGTTAATCCATTCATAGAGTTCTTGTAGATATCCTTCCATCATTGAGTTTTCTTCTTGTGCGTCTTCTATTTTGTAGATGATTTGTGTGTCATCTGCATAGTTGTAGCATGTAAATCCGTGTTTTTTAATAAGCTTGATTAGTGGACTAAGGTAGATATTGAAGAGCAGTGGGGCTAGGGATGATCCTTGTGGTACTCCACAGTTGGTGTCTCTTGGAGTGGATATGAAAGGTTTATGCCAGATGGTTTCCGTTCTGTCCGTTAGGAATTATTTAATCCAGAGTAGGGCCAAGTCGGTGATTCCTATTTCTTTGAGTGTCTTAATGAGGAAGTCATGGCTGACTGTGTCGAACGCTGCAGAGAGGTCCAGAAGTAGCAGAGCTGAACTTGTGTCAGAGTCTGCATTTGTCTTTAGATCATCACAGATTGAGCAGAGTGCCATCTCAGTTCCTCTCTTAGGTCTAAACCCAACTTGTGCCTGGTCCAGCAATTGGTATTTTTCTATATGTTCCTGTGTTAGACCATAGACGAAGGTTTCAAGTAGTTTTGCTGGCTACGGGATGTTCAAGGTCTGTAGTTGGAGAGGTCTTCCACGTGGCCTGTTGTCTTCTTGAGCAGTGGTTTGATGTACACCGATTTGAAAGAACGTAGCACTTTCCCTGTTCTGATTGGTTGAAGAGGTTTCTGTTACATTCCAAGGGTGTGCCTTGTGTGAGGATTAATTTGTATATGTCTGTAGGGCAGAGGCACAATGGAAAGCCTGCTTTTTTGCTATTTCTTAACAGCTTCACGAAAGTCTCTACTGATATTTGGGGTAAGCTTTGGAGTTTGTTCTGGGGATCCTCGGTTGGGGGAGTGGGTTGTGTAGTTTGGTTGACTGGTCTGCTTTGTATGATTTGGTGGATGACACTGATTTTGAAGTGGTCTGTGTGGTCGTTGCATAGTTTCACTGAAGGCACTGGGGTGTTGTTGCATCCAATTGGGTTCCTCATTTCTTTTATGATGTTTAACAGTTCTTTTTGGGTGTTTTTGGCTTTGGTGATTCGGTTGTCGTAGTATTTCTTTTTTGCCTTTTGGATTTCCTTTTTGTATGAGTGGATTTGTCGTTGAAATTGTGATTGGGAGTAAACCATTTTGCCATTGTTCTCTTGTGTGATGGGGTGATGGGTTTTCCTTGGAGATATTGTTGATTGTTTCAGTGATTAATTTATGAAGTTTTTCTGTCTGTCTATCAAGTTTGATTTAGTCGATGTTCATGGTTGATGGTATTGTGAGTTCTAGTTGTTCTAATATGTTAGTATCTTTTATGGTTTCTTCTCATGACAGTCAGAAGTTTATTGGGTTGTTTGGCTGCTTTGACAGGTTGCCTGATCACAAATGGAATGATGAGGTGGTCGCTCCAGAGTATCTGTATTGGCGGTGCCGTGGCGATAAGGTTTCTGTTAGAGAAGATTGTGTCAAGTGTGTGTCCTGCTGCGTGTGTTACTTCTTTAACCAGCTAATGTAATCTCATTTTCTTGAGATGCTTGACTAGCAAATTTTGCGAGTTTGCATTTTATTCTTAAAACCAGATGTTAATCCCCAAGACTTATCAGGTGTTCGTGTTTGATGGCCAGGTTGGTGATGGCTTCTGTGAAGCTGTCCACGAATGTTGCGTCGTATGTTGGTGGTCTGTAAACCAGAATGAATTTACTATTTGTTTTGGGGTCCATTGTCAGGTGAAGGATTAGGGATTCACAGTTTACGATGTTTAGTGGTTCATTTGTTTTTATTTTCAGATGCTCTTTGTATGCCATTGCAAGTCCTCCACCTCTTTTGTCTTTCCTGTTTATCTGTGAGCACTTGAAGTTGTCGGGAAGGCAGCTGTGTAGTGTGATTTTGTAGTTGTTATCTAACCATGTTTCTGTAATGAATAGGATGTCGATACCTCTGTCGCACAGTAGGTCGTATATCTCTGTGGCATGTTTGGACATTGATTTTGCGTTGATTAGATTGCAGTGGATCATTTTGATGCAGTTTATTTTCATTTTTAATATTGGCTTTGTGTCGTGGTTGTTATGTCGCTATGCTTCCATGTTGCTCTCCGGATGTGGTGGGTGTTCAGTGTGAACTGTTTCTTCATTGAATTTGTTAGATTAATTATTGGGTTGCTTATTTCTTCTGCTTCCCCTTCTATATTTTGTTGCATTTGGGGGAGGTGTCCTTGTGTTTTTGTGATATGTGGGGTGACAGCGTCTGTTTCATTCATTTCTCTTCTTGGTGCGTCTCTTCTTTTTCTGTGTGCATCCCGTGTGTTTTCAGCGTGCATAGCCAGGTCACGGGTGGTAGGATGTTCCGGTGCCTGGTTAGTTGCAAGCTTTTCGACAAGGAACTATTACTTATCAGGAACCTCGAGAATAGAAAGCGTAATACCAGGAAACCAGGCTGAAGAATCCTGCTTTGTGTGTCGGAGATAACCGGGGCCCTCCTGCGTCAATAACCAAAGCGGGGGGAATCACCAGCCACCGTGGTACCATCCTTGGCTCCAAGAACAAAGCAGCGTGAGTGAAATCAACACAGCCAGTGAGTTGGGGAGACTGATACAAGACCGGTCTGTGTTGAAGCCAACGTTGCAAGTCGCAACATTGTATGGCGAGCGCTGGAACAAACATTGTTAAAACATGTGTGATAAGAAGAGTAAAGTTGAATTGCTGATGACTGACTGAACTTTAAAAACAAGATACAATACCTTTGACAGAGTGGCCCGCCACCGCGTGGGTGCTCAACCGAAGGTCTCTGTAAGGTATTCAGCTGAGGAGTGGCAAAAGTGAAAGTGAAAAAAATGTTATATCAAGAAGATAACGAGTAAATGTTAATTGAAGTGGTTCTGCAATATGTCATGTAAAATCCTGTGCACTGTCGAAAGTCTCCAATTTTGAAGAAGTAGAGAAGTTGTATATGTAAAATATTTGGTCAAGTCCCTGCAGAGGGATACCAATTGTAGATTGTGTGTCAAAGTGGTCTGAGTGCTGCGCAGGAAGAACCGGGGTGAACAGTAAATCACTCGAGAAGTTGTATATGTGAAATCCTAAGAAGTAAGGAACTTTAATGTTTGTTGTGTTGGATCAGGCCATCTGAAATAAGAGACTTTGAATGACAAAGAGACTTTGGCACAGAAGGCCCTGATGTTGAAGTCTTGACTGCATCCTCGTGCTAGAGAACCCAAGCTCGAGTGTGACACCTTGTCCCATGCTGAAAACGTGGGGAAGGGAAACAAATGGCTTGAATATCCTGTCATATCATTTCTTGAACACTTTTCTTTTGCATAACATTGTTTCCCGTACTATTTGTATTTAGAGGCAAGGATTGGCAATAGGTTTATTAGTATAGGCCCTTTTATTTTCACAGACTTGACTAGGACTGCGTTATTATGATTTAATGGTCGTAGCTTGCTCCCTTCTTTACATTTAGGTTTAGATAGGCATTTTTCAAACCCAATTAAAGTTCAATAAACACCCTTGAACTGTGATCACTTGTGTCTGTTTTACTGTTTGATACCATGCCTTCCTTACACAGCCCCACAGACACATGTATAAACCTTGTTAGGTTCTGATCAGATTGACTCCCAGGTGCCCAAGGAGGACCCTTTGGATGGTATGGGGTATGGTATTGGCCTGTCAGACAGATCTGTGCATAACATGCAAGGAGCACAGCAGACAGACTCGCTGATGGCTCTGTGTGTGATAAGTACACAGCAGATTCACTGACACGGCTCTGTCTATGATAAATACACAGCAGATTCACTAATGTAATGGCTCTGTGTGTCATCCAGTATAGGCACAGACTCAATGACCTGACAGCTCTGCATTTTACATGTGAAAGGGGCCCATTAGACAGACTCACTGACATATGAGGAGTCTGTGCATCACATGTGATAAGCCCACTGGTGACAGTGTAGCTACAATGTGAGGGCTTTGTGTACCACCTGTGATAGGCATGGCGCAGACAGACTTGCTGACATGAGATGGCTTTGTGTATAATGTGTGATAGGCACATAACTGACAGACTCACTCGCATATGATGGCTCTGTGTAGAAAATGTGACAGGCAGAGAGCCGGCATATTCATTTACATGTGAGGGCTCTGTGTATCTCCCGTGATAGGTACACAGCACACCTTGTCACTGACCTGTGATCACTCTGTGTATCACCTGTGATAGGCACATAGTAGACAGACTCACTTGCTTGGGATGGCTCTCTGTATAAAATGTGATTGGCACATAGCCAACAGATTCGCTGATATTTGATGTCTCTGTGTATAACATGTGTCAGGCACTGAGCAGACATACGCGCTGACATGTGATAGCTCTGTGTACAGACTGTGACAAGCACATAATTGGCAGACCCGCTGACATATGATGGCTCTGTGTATCAGCTTTATTAGGTACTGCGAGAAACCTGAGGGCGTCCTCACATGTAATTCCCTTGGAACCTCTTCTCAGGTGGCCAGGGAAAGGCCATCACTCTTGGATCGCAACCATGGGGGCAGATAAGCGAGGGGGGAGCACCTGGGTGGAGAATACTTGGGGATTGGAGATGAGATGCCCTCAGGTGAGATACAGTATTCCACACTCCCTTCTCTCAAAGAATCCCCTATCCCAAACGCAATCATGGGATATTGTTACCCCTACCCCATTGAAAAAGAAAATGATAAAAGATTTTGCCAGTCTAGAGGCAGCAGGAGGATGGGGAAAAGGGAAAGGGTTAAAATTGGGGTACCCTTAGGAGGGACATGGTATCCCCCTTTGCCTAAAAATGAACTACCTAACCCTCCCCCAACCTTTATGGGCTACTACAAGACTGCTCCCCTCATTTCCCCACTCTTGACTGTTAAATGTTCTAGGACAAGGAAGAGGAGACTGAGAGTAGTAAACACTATACCTTCCTTTTACCACTCTGCTACTGGGACGAAGAAGATGCCTGCAGAGAGTCAGGCATGTCCCTTTATTAATGGTCAGGCAACCCCAAGTAAAGACACACACCGGCAACCTGTTAACTGGTTGCTGGTGTATAAAATGAGGGTGAAAGAAGTACAACAGGGAGGCTGCGCGGGAGAGACCAGCAGAAGAACCCTTATGTATGGAGACAGCTGTGGTGGGACCAGCACAGGAGCCAGGTCGCTGGCAGAGAACCTGAAGAACTTGTGTGGCCCAAGGCAAGTGAGCCGTGTCGTGGCACAGGTGTGGGAGCCTCCAATACAGAGTGCGAGCAGCAAGGGCTGTGGGAGAAGCCTGGAGAGAGAGAGAACACCGTCCGCATCAGGAGAGAAGCCTCTGAGTGCAGGGAAGACTGCCCGGCAGGCGAGCAGGTCTTGCATCAGAAGGCCCGAAGGCCTTGCATCTAGAAAGAATCTGCGAGGGCCGTCAGAGGGAGCTGCCATCAGCCGGTGAGTGTCGGGGAGAACACTTGGGCACCGGGGCGCTCCGAACAGACCAGAAATGTTAACGGTATTTGAAACAAATATTGAATACCGAACTGAGCAGAAACTACATATAATGAGTGCATCATGAATACCGAATTGCATGAACACTTACAATTGAGCATAACAAATGCATTGTAGGGGGCATGGCTTGGCGGCCATGCGATAGAGACGCAGATTTCTAGAGCCCCCGCATGATCCGGCAAGCCGATCCGATAGGCTGGCACAAAACGCAACAGCAACCGTAGCCAACTCGAAGTAAGGGTGCCTAAAGGTCTGAGGCACAGTTGGGGAGATGCCAGGGCGAAAACAGAAGACCGAAAGGCCAGGAGAGAGCCCGAAGCTAAACTTGCACTGCCTCACAAAATGGCGGATGCAACATCGAGTTGGTGAGCCCTTGCTCGATTAGCCCTGCGAGTGGCATTGTGGTGGACAACAGAGATACCAGACGCCTTGCGCCGGCACAGAGGGGCACTTCCCCCCCCAAAATCAGACCCTTATCTGGAAGAAGGCGATCCGAAAACACTCCGGGGTGGCTGGCGGACCGGGATCGCACTACTGCATGCACAAGTGCGACCAGATCTCTGCAGCACTGGATTGAGAGCAAGAAGGAGGACCCGCAACGAAGGACAACGGGCGAGTGAAGCCCATGAGGAGAGGCTGTAACAAATAGAGCCAAGGGGTAAGGAGAGCGAGAGAGGGGAGAGCGGGGCCCCCAGTGTCGGGACTCCAGAAAGGTGGGTAGGCAGAAAGCACCCTAGAGACACTTCACCGTCACCAAGCGGGGCACAGAACGCCGCCGAGCAGCTCGAGAAGGCAAACCTGCAGGAACCTGGATGACAGACCTGCCGGGGTGAGCTGGAATCCAAGAGCACACGGAGCTCGCTCACAGGCTCTTCAAGCATGCCCGCCGCATTATCCTTGGGTGAACACTTAAGCTGGGTACAGCTCCAGTGCCAAAGTGCACAGACTGAGTGCTGCTGCGTACAGAGACACCAGGGAGGACGAGAAGCCGCAGGCTAGGCTGCATCGGGCTGCGAGGTGCGCCAAAAAACCAAGACACATTAAGCACTACATTGGTGGAGGGACCCTCCCCCCTGGGAACTATCAGTAACAAGCAGCCCCCAGGGAAAAGAGGAAGATCTAGTGGGCACAGGAGTGTCCACAAAACATTGCGGGGGGGACCTGAGCGGCAGAGGTGCGCGAGGTGACAGGAGGCAAGAGAGAGGAGGGGGGAACAAGGAGTGCCACGACCCAGTATGATCCAGTGGGGCCAATTACCACCGGACAGCACCCCGCATGAGAGAGGGCAGCCCAGGGAACTGTGGCATCACGGCCGCTCACCAGGGGGGACCTTGGCCCGAACCAGCACAAAACATGATTTGAAGGGAGAGGAGAGGGGGCAGACCGGCAAACACTGAGGCTCCTCACGCCAGCAGTAATAGCCCAATAGCAGACCCCTTGCAGCATAGTGTTGGGCAAAGACTGCTAGGGGGTCGACACAGTCCACCGGTCACATCACTGCAGTTCCTTGCTGCAGCGGGGGCCATCCCAAATCAGCCCAGCTAGACCCAGCACGTGGGACAGGAGGACGAGGCTCGATGGCAGAAGTGAGGACAAGACATGACGAAAGGGACCCAGAAGCCACGCACAATCAGCATGTGGCCGGCAGCTCACACCAGTAGATGAGGAGGACCAATATTGTATAGCAAGAAAAAGCTATGTTACGTGGGAGGCCACAGTCCATTGGCACATAATCTCACACTCACTAGCCGCAAAAGGAAGGGCCTGGACTCAAATGGACAAGGGAGCATAAACAACCCCAATAATGACTATGTAAGGGGAGGCCCAGTCCAGCAACCAGTGCACCACGGTACTCACCACAAGGGGAGCCTGGACCAGAGACAGGCAAGCAAGGCACAAAGGCGAGCCACAGCAACAACCACAGCTGTCACGACATAGTCTCTCTTCACAAACGGGTCCCTGACCGGACCTGGTGGGGCATGGACACAGAAGAAGCAGAGAGGTGCAGAGCAACAAGAGCTGCAGCAGGAGAGGACTGGAGCGACACAAGTACTCCCACGACACAGGAGGCCACACTGGTAGGCAGGGAGCTGCTCCAGGGCACCCGCTGGAAACGAAAGTGGAGGCAGAGAGCAAGTGAGACTGGGGCCCCGACGCAAACAAAAATGCGCCACCGGCACAGGCATGTCGGAGAAGCAAAAAGGAGGGAAAGGAAAACAAACCAGCATGGAGGCCTTCACCCGGAAGAACGAGGCGCCCCAGATGGAGACACCAGAGAAGCTGGTTCCAGTGCATCCGCTCCCACACAGGTCGAGAAGCGAAAATAGGAGGGCCGCATACTCGAAGCCATAGCGGCGCTGAAAACATCACTTGAATATAAGATGGACGCGGTGATGGTGGATGTGGGACTTCTAAGGCAAGGTGTAAGGAGCCTGTCAGAGAGGGTCAACACCGCAGAACAGCAAGTGCAGAGTAATACAGCAAACTTAACTACCACCCAAAGCGAAATGACGGAGGCGCTAGATCGTATACGCACCCTGGAGCAAAGGGCCGAGGATGCAGAAGGAAGAGCCAGGTGTAACAATGAGCCTATAGTGGGGCTGCTGGAGGGTGAGGAAGGCAGAGAACCCACAAACTACATAGAGAATCTACTGCTCCAGAAGGTGGGGGCAGGGAACCTATCCCAGGGATTTGCGGTTGAGAGAGCACGTAGGGTCCTGACCAGGAAACCTCGCATAGGAGCATCCCCAAGACATATGATTGGGAAGATTATGAACTTTAAGGACTGAGAAAAGATCTTAGCATTTTAGAGAGAAGGTGGGGTGATAACAAGGAATGCTCTCCTTGGACCTTGGTCTCACCTGCACGGGAGAGAATGTGCACATTAGGGCAAGGTTGGTTCAGTGGGTGTACAAGGCTCGGTCATCAGTGACATTGGCAGCACAATCAAGTATGCGTTGTGAAGGTTCCTGCTATCTCAGTGAAATGTTGGCATACATCCTTCACCTTCTGAGACGTGCATGGCCTAAGGTTTACATGCAGCAGTGTATCAATTGATATGTGGATTCCTTTGTGTGTCACTCTCATGTTGTACACGCATGCTAGTTCCTATTTGGTTACTTTCATTGTGGTGTGTGTTGTGCAAGGTGCAACAATCAATCAATGGACCATTTACTGCATGCACAACCCCAGTGTCGAAATGCCACAATACTCTGTCCATTATCACTGGATGGGGGTAGCCTTATGTCTGCATGTTCATGTAACACGTTGTTAGGCCATGTGTCATGGCATTCACTATGGCAGGTGTCGCATTTGCTACTTGGCACAGTCATGTACATTTGGCCAGGCATGTGATTGCCAAATCAAGGGTCAGTATCTCAGGGATGGTTATGACTCCAACTACGCGTGTATGGTGGCTTTGTGAATATGCCTACATTAGGACTCTATTGGCATAACTGTCTAGTGGCCAGGGTGGAATGTCTCTTCTGTGTCAGGGTGGGGTGCAGCACTGCGACACACAAGATGCTCAGTGGTAGTTGTGCTTCCATATGTGACTGTGCTTTCACAGGTATGTGAAATTCAGACTGTGTTCTGCTGTCTTGAACGTGTGCAAGGTTTCACGTGCGAGGCTCTGCCATGGGAATGTTGCAGTGCTTTTGCTGCCTGTGTCGCATGCTGGCATGCAGGGATTCCTCTGTGTATGCCCCCCATCAGATGAACTTTCGCATGCATTTGAGGCTAGTTTTGTACTCACCCAACATCAATGTGTTTTGGCCTTGGTGCCTCTCCATGTAGGCTGGCAGAGTACTGTTGTGAAGAACCATGGAGTCGTGGGTGGATTCTGGGTAGCTGGCACAGCAGTGGGTGAAGGTTAGGCCAAGACTACACATCATCTGCATGTTCATTGAATGGTAATTCTTACGGTTCCGGTAGGCTGCCTCATGTTGCCGGGGGGCTACTAGTGCTACGTGTGTGCATTCCAGGGCTGCTATGATGTTTGAGACTTGCGCAATGGCATTGAACTGGCCCTTGAGCTGGGTGACCTGTGCCTGTGTGGCTGGAAATGTGATTTGCTCATTGACATGGAGCAGCAGTGCATCCAGCACCTGTCCCAACACAGCACTGAAGGTGGACTGGGCCATGCCGTGCATCATGCCAACGGTCTGTTGGTAGCTGCCAGTCCCCAGGTACTGTGGTACCGGCACAAGCTTGACAAAGGGGGGCACAGCAGTGCTGATGGCTATACGGCTGCTTATGTTAGCCTGGATTGAGTCCAGCAACTGCGTGATGGCTGCCCTGTCCAGCCTGTACTTGTCAGCAGCTGCCCTTCAGTCAGGGCCCAGGGTGTTGGCCTGACCCCGGAGATGGCTGGCCACCTTGCTGGTGCTGGTCTCCTCCTCCTTCTCCTCATCCCCAATACCCCCTGTGCTCTCAGGGCCCTGGGCTGGTTGGCAGGCCTCTGCAGCTCCAGGTGCAGCAAGTAGATGTCATCATCAAGGCTCCCGGCTCCAAATGGCAACATGCTGTTGGGAAGGGTGTGTTGTGCATGGGTGGGTCCTTTGTAGGCCTCTGATGTGCATTGGTTTCACCTGGGCACTTTTTGCTGTCTCCTCCCTGCTCCTGCTGGTATAATGGTGTTGGGGGGGTGCGGGGGTGTTTTGCATGGGTGGGTCATGTGTAGGGCTCTGAAGTGCATTGGTTTCACCTGGGCACTTTTTGCTGTCTCCTCCCTGCTCCTGCTGGTGTAATGGTGTTGCGGAGAGTGGGTTGTGAATGGGTGGGTCCTGTGTAGGCCTCTGATGTGCATTGGTTTCACCTGGGCACTTTTTGCTGTCTCCTGTTTCCTTTACCTCCAGCATTTGGTTTGGGGTATTTTCGGCAGATTTTCTGGCGCTAATAGCACCTACACCAGACTCGTGATGACTCTGTAATAGCGTGATTGGCTGTACTACCATAATTGCGCCGGCAGGATTTGTACTAGTGATACGGCGAGCGGTATTGGCGCCCAACTTGTGATGAGGCCCAAGGTCTGGAGCAGTCTCTAGCTCCCTTCCCCAAGTTCAGGATACAGTTCCAACAATTATGGATTTCAAATGTTCTGTCGGGACTTGGGTTTCTCTCACCCAAGTTTCAAGAACACTTGATTTCACTATACAAAGTTCAAAAGGAGCTCAGGGTTCCCTTCCCCAAGCTTCAAGCACTGGTTCACAAAACAATGTTGCAAAGCAGCTCAGGGATCCCTTCCTCAAGCTTCAAGCACTGGTTCACAAAACAGCCTCACAATCTTCAGCTTTACCTTGTTTCAGGGTTGTGTTCACAATTGTCCTGGACTTCTTGGGGCTTCCTGATCTAGGTGCAGATGACAGGCTGCACGCCCCACCCATTAGCAGTTACGCAACCAGTTACCCATGACCCAGCTTTCTGCCACCTTGGTTTAGACTGGTTTGGTGGTTAACGACCAACTCAGAAGCTCACAAGTTCATAGATTATTGATTTCTCTTTCTTGGCACTTCTATGGCTCTCTT
This sequence comes from Ambystoma mexicanum, assembly GCF_040938575.1. Classification (NCBI taxonomy): domain Eukaryota; kingdom Metazoa; phylum Chordata; class Amphibia; order Caudata; family Ambystomatidae; genus Ambystoma; species Ambystoma mexicanum. The sequence continues at coordinate 1,204,052,188 of NC_090926.1, read as the reverse complement.
TTCCAAATTCCACTTTACTGGCTTTCATTTGCAGCCTTTACTTCCACTTGTTCAGCTTACTTTTGCTCTTTCAGCATTTTGCTCACACTTTGGCTCCCCTCGGCTGTTCGTTCACAGCTTTCGTTCTTGTTTTCATAGCATTAACAGTTCATATTACTTTCTTAGTATCCTTGATTGATCAGAGACTTTTAAACAGGTATACTTCCTTCAGACGTGACCACTCTGATATATTGTTTCTAGAAAATCCACTTGTAACATTGCATTCATTTTGTTCTTCTGCTTTGATCAGAGGCTTTCGAGAATATGCCGATCGCATGCGACCACTCCAATACAATGCAACTCAGCAACTTTCATACATGCACCGGGTTTCTCACATTCTATGAAACTCACGGTCAAAGCGCTCTTTTTTTAGCCCCTTAGGCACCCCTGGACTGGTACTTCCATCCAGAGGAACGAGCACTGTTTGGCCACAGTGAAGGGACCGACACTCTCCACCTTACCTTCGTCTGTCGGTAGAATGGAAGTTGACGTGGATGGTCTAGTATTAATGGTGGCTGCTTGTATGACCGGCCCCTTGGGGTTAGGATGAGAGGGCAGGTATATTGGGTCCCCTCTTGCCAGCTTATACTTCTTTGTGAAGAAAGAATTCACAGGTGCTGTGGTACACGACTTCTGCCACAAGGTTGTGATGGGGTCAGCAATGACCATATTGAAAGGCATGGCTTTTTATGTAGAGGCTCCCTCATCCAAAATGTCAGTCAGATCATATCCTGACCGAGTTCTGGCTGGGGCACTGCAACCTAGTGCATCCACTCCTGTGTCCACTGTGGAACGATACTTTCACTTGCATGACCATAGGGGTGGGCTTGCTGAGTCTCCACATCAGAGGAAGTGTCCAAGCCACTTGCATCTCAAAGCCCCTCTGCCACGGCCATCAAATCAGCCACATCTGAGAAAAGATATTTGCCTCCATTGCCTGAATTTGCAAGATCAACGTCAAACGGCTCGTGGACATCGTTACCAAAAATCAAAGCCATAGTGCCGAAAAAAAATCAGATCGGCACTGAGGCATGTACGATCATTCGGACATCGACACCGACAGATCCACAGCAGATGGCACCAGATGGCACTGATAGCTGCGTCAACACCTTGCCAGCAGTCGGCGCAGAACCCGAGGGCTCACATGCCGACACAGTTTCCTTTGGGGCGGGCACCACTGGAGCCAATGGAGGGTGCTGCTTCGAGGAGTCACCCGTACCTGCAGTTGCTTTCTTAAACATGTTGAGCATTTGCTCTTTAAAAACCTCCCACTCGGTCCTAGATGTAGGCCCTGAAGCCGACTTAACGTGCACATCAGAGGAACCGGAATCCTACACTCGTCAATGACGCCATTTCTTTTTAAGGGAAGAGGAGAATGAGGAATAACTGCGCTAACATGATCACTTTTTGGTCTCTTTATGGTGCCTAATATCCTTTCCCGGAGTGGGCCCCTCCATCTTGAGCTCCGACAACCAGGCGGTCATTGCCCCCTCTACAACTCCTCCATATCCTTTGCCTTCTCTACCACTCACTACTCTCTCACTCTACCACTCACCTCTCATTTCCACTTTAACCATCTCTACTCCTTCGACATCTAAACTCTTCACCTACCCCTCTTCTATATCCTGCACACCACAACATTACCACCCCATCTCACATACACAGCTCCCTCTGGAGTCACTGGTTACCACTCCCACACAGAGTGCACTCAAGTCATCCACAGATTGTTCAGCACTTGGTTCAACCTTCTGTGCACCTCACTGATCAAAAGGATTTGGGGCTAGTGGATGCATATACATTGCTTAAGGGGAACCAGAGTCAATCTAAAATAGGATGACCACTTGTGTTATTGAGAATTACCCCAAGAGAAAAAGGGGATTCCCATAGGTGCAATCAGGTCATGATATCTTGCACTCCCAGAATCAAAAGGTATGGGGTGTCCAGGGAGGGGCTAGATGGTACCTCTACATTGGTTGCAACCAGAATAAACATAAAACAGGATGACCACCTGTGTTAGTGTGAATTAACCCCAGGGAGACAGGGAATGCAAATAACCGTAGGTGTCCAAGCCATGATATCTTGCACCCCCACAATCAAAAGGTATGGGGGTGTTCCCGGGAGGGGCTAGATGGTGCCTCTACATTGGTTGGGACCAGAACAAACACAAAACAGGATGAACACTTGTGTCACTGTAAATTAACCACAGGAAGGCAGGGGATGTGAATTACCATAGGTGCGTTCAGGCCATGATATCTTGCACCCCCCACAATCAGAAGGTATGTGGGTGTTCCTGGGAGGGGCAGATGGTGCCTCGACATTGGTTAGGACCAGAGTAAACACAAAACAGGATGACTACTTGTGTCACTGTAAATTAACCACAGGAAGGCAGGGGATGGAACAAGTTACTTACCTGTAACTGTTGTTCTCCAGCATGGGTCTGGCATGGATTCACATGCTCATGAATATTCCCCGTCGTCAGGCTGGGAATCCTCAGTAAAGAAAAAATCAGTATCAGTTTCGTTTCTGATCTGTCTTTCCCAGTAGTAACCAATCACTGATCTCTGCGTCATACTGACCACAGCCAATGACTGCCCTCTACCTAAGCCCCGCCTCTGGCAGCCATATTCAGATTTGGTAGCACGTGAAGTGGCAGTATGGCCAAGTGAAGAGCCGCAGAGGGGTAGGCGGGAGGGTTCGTAACAAGGTAAGTAACTTGTTCCTTCTCCAGCATGGGGTCTGGCATGGATTCACATGCTCATGAATATAAGATTAAATAGCAGTACACACATGCACAACCACGGGGGGTGGTAAAAGGCTCAACATTAAGCAATACAAAAAACTCAACATTAAGCATCTCTTACCTCCTCACCAGGCTCACCTTAAGCGAACAGGTTGCGCAGCACTGCTTGGCCGACCCTGGATTCCTCCCTGGAATCCCGATCGACGCAGTAGAATCTCGTGAAGGTGTGCGTCGACCTCCACGTAGCAGCCCTGCAGATGTCCAGCAGGGGCACACCAGATAAGAATGCCGTAGTAGCAGCGATCGCTCTGGTCGAATGGGCTCTCGGACGGCCTGGCAGCGGTCGGTTAGCCAACCGACAACAGCTGTGATGTCCTCCGGAAACTCTTTGTGCGGTCCACGTAGAACTTCAGCGCTCTAGCCACATCCAGCGAGTGCAAAGTCCTCTCGGCCGGCGACGAAGGAGACGGGAAGAAAACAGGTAACACCAAGGGCTCGTTAAGATGGAAGTCCGACGGCACCTTCGGCATAAAGGAGGGGTGCATCCTAAGCACCACCCTCGAGGCATGGAAAGTCAAGTACGGTGCTTTGCAGGATAGGGCCTGGATCTCTCCCACTCGTTGTGCGGTAGTAATGGCCACCAGGAACGCAGTCTTCCACGACACAAACTTCATAGGTGCGGAGTGCATCAGCTCGAATGGGGGCCCCATGAGCCTGGTCAGCACCACGTTAAGTTCCCACGCCAGTACGGCGGGAACGACCGGAACAGTCCTTTCATAAACTCTTTTACCAGTCGATGGGACCACAGGGACGTCCGTCCTGTGGTTCTGGTATATCTGGAGATCGCCGCCAGATGAATCTTAATGGAGGCATGGGCTAGCCCAGCCTTTGCCAGCGATAGCAGGTACGGCAGCACTTGAGGGGCCGTAATCCGTAGGGGGTTGATCTTCTGTGCTCGGCACCAGATAGAGAACCTCTTCCACTTATGACCATAGCATTTGAGAGTCGAGGATGCCCTGGCCTTTGCAAGAACCTCTCTGCAATCGGCCGGTATATCGTAGCCTCCAAACTCTAGCGCTGCAGGAGCCAGGCTTGCAGGTTCAGCGACGCCGGGTCGTGGTGGAAGATGGCGCCTCCTTCTCTGGAGAGAAGGTCCGCGTCCGCCGACAGCTTGATGGGAGGGGACGTTGACAAGTCCAGAAGGTCCGGGAACCAGATCTGCCTTGGCCACGCCGGTGCGACGAGGATCATCCTGCACCGGGACCTCTTGAGCTGGCTGATGAGTCGAAGCAGCAACGGCAACGGAGGGAACGCATACAGGTATAGGCCATCCCAGGGGAACGAGAACGCATCGCCCATGCTTCTCGGCTGGGGAAACCTGCTGGCGAACCTCTTGCACTTCGAGTTTGTCGCTGTCGCGGACAGGTCGATTTGGGGTTTGCCCCATCGTCGGAAGAGTAGATCCACCTGATCCTGGCGCAGTTCCCACTCGTGACACGCGCGCAGCTCCCTGCTGAGCGAGTCGGCGACGGTGTTGCTTTCTCCTGCCAGGTGGAAGGGAACCAGGAACATCCCCTGGGCGACCGCCCAGTGCCACAGATCCTGTGCCTCCTTGGATAGGGCTGGGGATCTGGTGCCTCCCTGCTTCCGTATGTAAAACATTGTTGTGGTGTTGTCCGTGAAGATCCGCACCACCTTGCCCTTGAGCGACGGGAGGAACGATTTGAGAGCCCAGAACACGGGCGTCGAGAAATTTTTGAAGAGGGCGCATCCATAGTCTGTAGAGGCGCACCAGGTAGATGCAAGAGGACATCATCCCCAGGAGGGACTTGATGGACCTCACCCTGGCCACGTCCGTGGCTAGCAGGTGCTGCACTTTGCCTAGCATGGTCTTCGTCCGTTCTTCCGACGGGGCCGCCAGGCGCCTCACTGTATCGAGCTTCGCTCCCAGAAAACAGGGCCACCTGCGACGGCACCAGGTGGGACTTCGGGTAGTTTATGGCGAATCGTAGGTTTGTGAATAGCTGGACAGTCCTCGCAGTGTGTTCGACGGCGAGGTCCCTCGTCCTTGAGCGGATGAGCCAGTCGTCCAGGTAGGGGTAGACGTGAATCCCCTGTAGGCGCAGCCGCGCCGCCACTGGTGCTAGGCACTTGGTAAAGAACCTGGGGGCCGACTTCAATCCGAACGGTAGTGCTCTGAATTGGTAGTGGCGTCCCTGGACGACGAACCTGAGGAACTTTCGGTGACTTTTGAGGATGGGAACGTGGAAGTATGCATCCTCCAGGTCCAACGACGATAGAAAGTCGCCTTCCTCCAGCTGTCCCAGTACGTGCTGGAGGGTGACCAACCATCCTGAACTTTTGTGATCTAATGTATTTGTTCAAACGACGAAGGTCCAGGATGGGGCGCCAGCCGCCCGTCTTCTTCCTGATGAGGAAGTACCTTGAGTACACCCCGGAGCCCCGGAGCCTCTTCGGGACAAGCTCGATGGCGCCTTTCCTGAGCATCGCCCGTACTTCCAACAGCAGTTGCGGGACGTGATTTTCCTTCCTGGCCACAGGTGTAACATGAGGGCACTTCTTCAGGAATTCGATAGAGTGTCCTCTTGCCAGGGTATCCAGCATCCAACGGTCGGTGGAGATGGACTTCCACACGCCGATGAAATTCGTCAGCCGGCCTCCCACCGGGGTGCTTCGTTGGGGGCCCGAGACCACGGCCGGTTCAGTCCTGCTTGGAGGTGGTGGCCTTGCCGCACTGGCCACCTTGCCGACGGCGGCGAGGCGCTCCCTGCTTGCCGCGACCCCTGTAGGCCTCCTGAGACAAGGAGCGTGCCGCCTGGCGGTAGGACGAGCCACCGCTGGATCCCTTGGAGGCACCCTGTCTGCCTCCGGAGCTCCGAAAGGGCCGTCGTTGCTGGAGGGTGACCAACCATCCTGAACTTTTGTGATCTAATGTATTTGTTCAAACGACGAAGGTCCAGGATGGGGCGCCAGCCGCCCGTCTTCTTCCTGATGAGGAAGTACCTTGAGTACACCCCGGAGCCCCGGAGCCTCTTCGGGACAAGCTCGATGGCGCCTTTCCTGAGCATCGCCCGTACTTCCAACAGCAGTTGCGGGACGTGATTTTCCTTCCTGGCCACAGGTGTAACATGAGGGCACTTCTTCAGGAATTCGATAGAGTGTCCTCTTGCCAGGGTATCCAACATCCAACGGTCGGTGGAGATGGACTTCCACACGCCGACGAAATTCGTCAGCCGGCCTCCCACCGGGGTGCTTCGTTGGGGGCCCGAGACCACGGCCGGTTCAGTCCTGCTTGGAGGTGGTGGCCTTGCCGCACTGGCCACCTTGCCGACGGCGGCGAGGCGCTCCCTGCTTGCCGCGACCCCTGTAGGCCTCCTGAGACGAGGAGCGTGCCGCCTGGCGGTAGGACGAGCCACCGCTGGATCCCTTGGAGGCACCCTGTCTGCCTCCGGAGCTCCGAAAGGGCCGTCGTTGCTGAAGGGCTCCTAGGGCGCAGGCCGTCTCCGTGTCCGTTTTTATGGCTTGGAGGGATTCGTCCACTGCCTTCCCGAACAAGTTGCTGCCGTCGAACGGCATGTCCAACACCCTGGTCTGGACGTCCTGACGGAAGTCGGTCGCCCGGAGCCAACCCCGTCGTCGTAGGCAAACACCGTTGCCCAGCTGGCGGAACCCGGTATCGGCAATATCGGTTGCCACCGTTATGGCGTGGTCCGACGCCACCTCGCCCTCTTGCAGTATTTCCAGGGCCTCGGACCTCTTGTCGTCCGGCAGGAAGTCCAATATGGAGGCCAGCTTAAACCAGAGCTCCCTGTCGTAACGGGCCACGATCGCCAGGGCGTTGGCAGCTTTGATCGTCGTCGCCCCCGACGAAATGACCCGCCGCCCCATGGCATCCAACTTCTTTCTCTCGCCGTCTGGCGGGGGATTCGACGTCGAGGCTCCTGACCCCGCCGCTTTCTTCTTCGCCGCCGCCGAGACGACCGAGTCTGGTGTTGGCTGGGCCATGAGGCACAGGGGAGCGGTTTCGGGGACCCGGTACTTCTTCTCGTACCGGTCCCGTTTGGCTGGTGCCGTGGAGGGGTTCTTGAGAACCGAAAGGCCCTCCTCCCAGATGTCATCGATTAGGGGCACCGCGATGACCATCTTCCTCTTGGCCTCCCGGCGCTGATAGAGGAAACCTTCCTTTTTCTGCTCCTCCGGGCAGAGCTGGAACAATTCGGGCGCCCTGGCGATCATGGCCTGGAATGAGCCAATCTCGTTGTGCGGCGAGGCCCATGCGACGGGTGACGGGAGACCCGTTCCATCGTCGTCGCCATCGCCCTCAGAACCCATCGTCGAGCCCAACGCCCTCTCATTCGGGGGAGGGGTGACGCCTCGCTTCCCCTCTTCCAAGATCGGACGGGGCTTCTCCCGAAGCTTACCCAGGGTCTCGGACTCCCTCTTCCCCGAACCGGAGCGTTGGCTCGTGGTTGACGGTGCCGGGGAAGGTGTGCCCTGCCTGGCGACCAAAGAGCCCAACCTTTCGGCGCTCCTGGAGCCAGCGGACTCGCGGCGCTTGCCCTGGTGTTGGGCCCCCGTCGCCGGGGCGCCTGCACAGGACTTAGAAGCCCGCTCGGACCCTTTCTTCTTCTTCTCACCCGTCGAGCCCTTCTCCAACCAGCTTGCGTGACGGGATCGACGGTCCCTCATGGTCCGCTCCGACAAGTTCTTGCAGAACTGGCAGTCTTTCTCTACATGAGGTTTGTCCCCATGAAGACAGTAGAGGCATCGCGAATGTTCATCTTCCTTAAACACATTCTGCAGCCGGCATCCAGGGCAGCTGCGAAACAGCTTGGGACCGGGTGACGAACTCGCATCCTGGGCCATCTCGAAGTAGGCCGCGAATCTTCTTCTGGAATCCTCCAAGAAGTTGATTCGACGAAATCTTCACCCTTGCGGGGCGTAGGAAAATCCTGCAACGGGTAGCCGTTAACGGGAGTAGAAACGGTGGAGCTTGAGTCTCGATTAACCGAAAAAAAGTGAAAATTCACCTGAAAAAGCGCAAAACACGCAGTAAAAGCTCGAGAGCTAAGCACGAGGACTCCAAACACTTGAACGTGCGGTAAAAATCTGAAGATGGCTGCCAGAGGCGGGGCTTAGGTAGAGGGCAGTCATTGGCTGTGGTCAGTATGACGCAGAGATCAGTGATTGGTTACTACTGGGAACGACAGATCAGAAACGAAACTGATACTGATTTTTTCTTTACCGAGGATTCCCAGCCTGACGACGGGGAATATTCATGAGCATGTGAATCCATGCCAGACCCCATGCTGGAGAAGCGAATTACCATAGGTGCGTTCAGGCCATAATATCTTGCACCCCCCACAATCAGAAGGTATTGGGGTGTCCAGGGAGGGGCGAGATGGTGCCTCTACATCGGTTAGGACCACAGTAAACCCAAAACAGGATGACCACTTATGTCACTGTAAATTAACCACAGGAAGGCAGGGGATGCGAATTACCATAGGTGCATTCAAGCCATGATATTCTGCACCCCCACAATCATAAGGTATTGGGGTGTTCCGGGAGGGGCTAAATGGTGCCTCTACATTGGTTAGGACCAGAGTTAACAAAAAACAGGATGACCACTTGTGTCACTGTAAATTAACCAAAGGAAGGCAGGGGAAGCGAATTACCATAGGTGCGTTCAGGCCATGGTATCTTGCACCCCCCACAATCAAAAGGAATTGGGTTGTTCCGGGAGGGGCTAGATGGTGCCTCTACATTGGTTAGGACCAGAATAAACACAAAACAGGATGACCACTTGTGTCACTGTAAATTAACCACAGGAAGGCAGGGGATGCGAATTACCATAGGTGCATTCAAGCCATGATCTCTTGCACCCCCACAATCAGAAGGTATTGGGGTGTTCCGGGAGGGACTAGATGGTGCCACCACATTGGTTAAGACCAGAGTAAACACAAAACAGGATGACCACTTGTGTCACTGTAAATTAACCATAGGAAGGCACGGGATGTGAATTACCATAGGTGCGTTCAGGCCATGGTATCTTGCACCCCCCACAATCAAAAGGATTGGGGTGTTCCGGGAGGGGCTAGATGGTGCCTCTGCATTGGTTTGGACCAGAATAAATACAAAACAGGCTGACCATTTGTGTCACTGTAAATGAACCACAGGAAGGCAGGGGATGTGAATTACCATAGGTGTGTTCAAGCCATGATATCTTGCGCCCCCACAATCAGAAGGTATTGGGGTGTTCCGGGAGGGGATAGATGGTGCCTCTATATTGGTTTGGACCAGAATAAACACAAAACAGGATGACCACTTGTGTCACTGTAAATTAACAACAGGAAGGCAGGGGATGCGAATTACCATAGGTGCATTCAAGCCATGATATCTTGCACCCCCACAATAATAAGGTATTGGGGTGTTCCGAGAGGGGCTAGATGGTGCATCTAGATTGGTTAGGAGCAGAGTAAACACAAAACAGGATGACCACTTGTGTCACTGTAAATTAACCACAGGAAGGCAGGGGATGCAAATTACCATAGGTGCGTTCAGGCCATGGTATCTTGCACCCCCCACAATCAAAAGGATTGGGGTGTACCGGGAGGGGCTAGATGGTGCCTCTGCATTGGTTTGGACCAGAATAAATACAAAACAGGATGGCCATTTGTGTCACTGTAAATTAACCACAGGAAGGCAGGGGATGCGAATTACCAAGGTGCATTCAAGCCATGATATATTGCGCCCCCACAATCATAAGGTATTGGGGTGTCCAGGGAGGGACTAGATGGTACCTCTACTTTGGCTGGGACCAGATTAAACATAAAACAGGATGACCACTTGTGTTAGTGTGAGTTAACCCCAGGGAGGCAGGGAATGCGAATTACCATAGGTGCATTCAGGCCATGATAGCTTGCACCCCCCACAATTAAAAGGTATTGGGGTGTTCCGGGAGGGGCTAGATGGAGCCTCCACATTGGTTGGGACCGGAATAAACATAAAACAGGATGACCACTTGTGTTAGTGTGAGTTAACCCCAGGGAGGTAAGTGCGTTCAGGCCATGATACCTTACACCCGCACAATTAAAAGGTATGGGGTGTCCAGGGAAGGGATAGATGGTGCCTCTACATTGGTTGGGACCTGAGTAAATTTAAATTTATTATTTAAATATAAAACAGGGTGACCACTTGTGTTAATGTGAATTAACCTCAGGGGATGCGAATTACTTTAGGTCCGTTCAGGCCGTGATATCTTGCACCCCGACTATCAAAATTGTTTGTACTGTTCTTGTAAGAGTATGAATGCTACACCTCTGGTACATGTGCATATTATTCAACGTTATGACGTGCGGTATGGGCCATGATTTTCAACGGCAAAATAGTTTCGATGTAGTGGTGCACATAGGTCTGATATAATGTCCTCTCTAAACATAATGGAATATTCTCTGAAGGCACGGGTGAAGATGTGTAGGGGACCATTTCAACATGATGGTGGGGACTCCCCTTGCTTAGAGCAGAAATCAGTCTGAGGCTCCTGTAGGGTGGAGGGCATACATTATAATGGAGGTAAAAATAATGTTAATAGCCGCCAGTTATCACGAGCCAGCAGGGAGCTGAAACACTGAATGACCGCTGAATAGTTGTGAATGATCCTTCTTCATAAGAAAGTGGCTAACGTGGAGGTAACAGTGTTGAAAGTAGGTGATAATATTTCTGTTTTCCTCAAAGTGACAGCAGGATGGGCTCCAGTCGCAGCTTGTAAGGCGAGCACTGCAAGCTCACACTGTAATACTCAGAAAGTGAGCAATATATAAAGGAATATATTGCTGTGTTATTACACTGCTGAGTGGCAATATGGAGGCTGTTGCTGGGGGGCCCCTAAGGCTCGAGGACCTTTCATTTGAAAAAGTTGAAAGGCCCTGCCGCCGTCCCCGATTCTCTGCTAATGTGCTGTCCTTGTTGCTTACTAGCAAAGTATACAGCAAACATGGCTGGGAAGAACCTAGCAGCTGCGCACCAGGGCTATACAGCCGCAGAGTCCGGTTAACATAGAACAATAAGTTCATAACTGGTTTATAAATACACAAGTCCAAGCTGAGCTAAATACAACTCTTCCATTGGCCTGGATGTGGACGTTTGGCAGTAGATTGTGTTGCTGCAGAGCTTGCTTGGTGCCCCCATCTTTCCTCCAAGACTAGCTTGCAGAGTTTAAGTAAAAGGTATTACGTGCAGACGTAATGTTCTTGTTCCTGCGCACTGTTTGTTTTGAAGGGCTATTCCTGGCACCTTGGCTCTCAATGTTTGGTCCAACTCTTAGAGGCTCAATATCCTTGCATAACAGGACATAGCCGAGTGTGGGGCAGTATTCTGGAGGGCTCAAGCAAGTTCAGTGGCTGGGAGCAATAGGGGAGAACATGTAATGTTGGTTCTACCACAGTTACTGGCTGGTGAGACTATGGGCCTCATTGCATCATTTCAAGTTTGCCAGTTCGGAAACAATGGTACCGGTAAGCTTGCCGGTACCGTTGTTTTCGGAACAGCAAACTACGAGTGGGTCACCCGCTTGCCGACATTGACGGATGCACCGGCACTGTTGCACACAGTGCCGGTGCATCCGTCCTCCTGGTTCCCGTTGAGTCCAATGGGACTCGAATGGGAATGGGAATTTTCTTTTTCCGGCGCCCTGCCGTAGGGATCCACAGGGCCGTAATGCCCCGGTAAGTCCCCATTGCCGGGCACTGGAACAAAAATGAGTTTGGTGGCAGCCGTGCCGTTTTTACCGGCACAGCTACTGCCAGAATCATAATGAGGCCCTATGTCTGCCTGTCAAATCAAGTGATACGAGACTGGGGGAGGGCCAGTGCAGCAATAATGCAATTCTATGGGCCTCATTACAACTCAGGCGGTCCGGAAATAACGGTGGCGGTAAACCCGCCGCCATCGTTGTTTCCGGACCGCCTGATCCCAACTCCTGCAGTCGGGAGGTGATGTTCCCGCCAGGTCTGACCTGGTCTGACGTGGATTTGGATAGCGTTCAAAGTTCCAGGAAGGATCCAGGAGGGGTCGAGTGAAGACTAAACCAGGAATGGCCAAAAAATGGCTTGCGCAGCTCCGCGGAAGTGGAGGTAGCGAAGGGCCGCTCAGGAGGAGGATACCAGGAATGGGGTAAGAAAAGAGTTCAGGATAATGCCTAAATAGTAATGATGGCAAAACGAGGTCAAGGGAACTAGGTAAACAACTTGCCGGGATGAGGAGTACAGACAAGCGTAGCGCTGAGCCACGCCGAGCCGCTGGGTGTAACTATATTCAAGGAAGCATGAGACAGCATCAGAAAGTCTAGACTGTGTGCTTCCCACGGCGTCGACCATGTTAGGAGGGAACGAGTTGCTACAATCAATGTCTAAGGAACCAGACCGTCCAGAAAGGTCGGAATCGACGATTCATGACAGCATGCCCCCTTCTAAACTCTGATCCTCCAGGCTTGTCTGGATGGGTCCAATGAAATCGCCATATCAGGCGGGGAGCATTCATGTTGCACAAAAGGCTCCCATGTCTATTCGCTGGGCGGATAACCTTTCCACTCCACCAGATATTGGAGACGGCCTCATCTATATCTTGAGTCACAGATCCTGGAGACTTCAAATTCGATTTGGTTATTGATGAGGAATGGGGGAGGCCGGAGAGCTGACCTGGTTGATTGGTGAAATGGTTTCAATAAGGATGAATGGAAAACAGGATGGATTCTTTTCCAAGATTCCGGTCATCAGAGTCTGAAGGCCACAGGGTTGATGATTTCCATTACAGTGAATGGTCCATAAAAGCATGGTGCCAGCTTGTTGGGCCTCAGATGTCTGGGCAAGTATCGAGAAGAAATCCAGACTTTATCTCCAATAGCATAGGAAGGACCAGGTCGCCGTTTGGTATCAGCATATTTTTTTATGTTCATCCTGGCCTTTTCTAGATGTTCCTTTACATCTTTGTGTTTTGAAACCAATTGTGCAATCCAAGAATCTACCGATGGAGTGAGTGTGGTATGAGGCAAAAGCGTGGGTATAACGGTCAGATGAAACCCTTGATTGCAAAAGAAGGGGCTTGTCTTGGTCGTAGAGTGGTCGGAGTTGTTGTAGGCAAATTCAGCTACTGGACTTAATAACGAAGCAAAGCACCGTAAATACTGTTCAAGGGTTTGATTTACCCTTTCAGTTATGCCATTTGTCTGAGGATGATATCCCGAAGACAAAGCACGTTGAATACCTAACTGCTGACAAGGTTTTTCCAGAACCTGGAGATATATTGAAGTCCACGGTCTGAAATTATCTTCGTAGGTAGACCATGTAATCGAAAGATGTGTGTAACAAAAATCCCTGCCATTTCTTGTGCCGAAGATAACTTGAACAGAGGAGTTAAATGGGCCATGTGAGAAAACAGGTCATTAGTAACCATTATGGTGGTATGACCTTTGGAAGGAGGAAGATCCACGATATAATCTGTGGCGAGTGGGAGGCCACCAGGGGGCGCACAGGCAATGGCAGCCTGAAACTCGCGCTCCGCCAACGGCCAGGTCGAACTGGAGATTGAGCCCCCCCGGAGACCCCTCCGCTGAGAACGAAGGAACCGACACGGGCAGTTAACCCCCGGGGCCCCCACCGAGAAAAACAGCGGTTTCGGTATCCCCCCGGAAGGCTCATATCCAGTGCCGCGGCCTCGGTGGCAAAACCGCCTCCGGAGAGTTGGGCGGGGGAGGAGCCGTAGGACGCCTAATCCAGAGGCCTACCTCCGCGCCGTGACTGGAGCCCCACGCGAGAGGCCAGAAGAACAGCGAAGCTATCTCCCGCTGCTGACCGAGTTCAACACCTGCAGGCACGGCGACGACCCTCTCCTGCGGCCCCCGATTGGGCGGAGTGAACCGCTGAGGACCCGCGGGGGAGGGGTCCTTCCCGCCTTTCCCTGGGCCCGACGACCACCACCACCACAGGCGGATCAGAGCATCGCCCCCCCGGAGGGAACGAGGCACCCCCCCCTCCTGGAGTGCGCAGAGGACCCCCGAAGACCCCCGCTCTGGGTGTGAGGCCCCCGCCTGAGGCTGGCGGGGTGTGAGCCCGCCTGACAGCATTTGCTCGAGCACCCGGGAGGCCCGGGGAGGGGGGAGCGAGTTATCAGTGGACCCGCCAGGTGACTCTGTAGCCCCCGCAGGAGCGAGGCACACTTAACGGTAAGCTGGGCAAGCGGATGGGTTGGCAGAGGAAGCTACAAAAATACCGTTACTAAGAATCCAGGCCCCGCGCTCTCAGCCCGCCCCACTACAGTGCAATGGCCCAGTCTGAAGCCTCGGCACCCTCGGCGGAGGCAATGGAAAGGGGCTTTGCCTCCATTTTACAGGAGATAAGAGACATGCGCTCGGACTTTGCCCAAAAGTTCGATAAAATGGGCCAAAGAATAGACAAAGTGGAGGATAGGCTCCTTCAGGTGGAATCTAACGAGTCATCCTCAGCGACTTTGGAGGTGGAGATGGACATGAGGTTATCCGCCCTTGAAAGACGGGAGGAGGAGAGGTCGAGACAAATGGACGACTTTGAAAACAGGGATTGGAGAAACAACCTCAGATTCTTTGGGGTTTCTGAGGCAGAGGGGGAGACGGAGAGAGAGGTCACCCGAGTGGTGCGAGACATTATAGCCCTCCTCTTCGAAGAGGAGATGACCACTGAACTCATATTTGACCGGGTGCACAGAGCGGGAGGACGGGCGGGAGGACCTCGATCGATTCTGGTCCGGTTCCACTATTACGCTGACAAGATCGGGTGCTGGAGGCCACCAGAAAAGCTCAGGAAGTCACATATAATAATTCCCAGGTCTCCATCTTCCAGGACCTCTCCGCATATACGTTAGCCAAGCGCAGGATGTGCTGCCCCCTCACACACCTGTTAAAAGAGAAGGGGGTATGATACAGATGGGGCTACCCCTTCTCTCTAACCTTCGAATACCTGGGCCAGCGGACGACGTTGACCACCAAAGAGGATATCAAGGGTGCCATCCAGGACTACGTGACGGACCCGGCCCCTCGGAGGGGGCCAACGGGACCCGACCTGGGTAGAGCGAAAGGCCAGGCCCCGTCGAGCGAAAGGATGAAGAAATCCGGCCCAAGGAAATTCAGGAAGATGAACACTCCCTCCCCGGCAAAGGAGGGAGAACGGAATGACTCAGAGGGATGAGCGCAGGGTATCCCGGCCGAGTTCGGCATGGGAGCTCGGACCACGGGGACGTGAAATGGGGCATGACCACCTGGTGGTCTGGAAACGAGAAACTGCAGTCTAAATAGTGCCCTGAATCCCCGGGCAATGCAAGTAAGGCGGGGCCGACCGGGGGGGACGGAGGGAGGGGGGGGGTCAAGAAAATAGGTGCTTGTGAAAAGATTGCCTGGCCGTAGAAGGCGGGCAGGTGGTCTGGCCAAAATGCCAGAAATGGCGGAACTATCTAGCTGAACGCCGGGCTGGGCGGAGGGGGTGTACGAATCAGTTGGGGTTCGTTTGTTGGGGAAAGGGTCTAGGGGGCAGTTGGGGGAAGGCCCTGAAAGTGTCCAAAAGATTAAACAAGGGGAGCAAGAAGGGAGTAATGATGCAATGACAGTGGCTAATAGAGAGGAAAACACAGATCATGGTTGATGCCCTGGGTGTGGGCACCCTCAACGTGCGGGGGCTGAACACCCCCATGAAGAGATCCCTGGTCCATAGGGAGTTCAGGAGGGTGAATCTTGACCTGCTCTTTCTGCAGGAGACACACTGGGCAAAAGGAAAAGAGCCCAGAATGCGAGGGGGCAGAATTGGAGAAGTCTTTCATGCCTCCCACAAGGCCAAAAAAAGAGGGGTGACCATATTGGTGGCAAGGGATACAGTCTTTGAAAAGGAGGCCATCCAGAGAGACCCCGAAGGTCGGGACTTGATGGTGCGGGGTTCCTTGCAGGGGTCCCCCTTGACACTAGCAGTAGTGTATTGTCCTAACGAAGGCCAGGCCCAATTCTGGGAGGAGATAGGGGACAAATTGAGACTGTTCGTTCAGTGCCCACTGGTGGTGGGGGGAGACTTCAACATGGTCCTAGACCCGACTATTGATAGAAGACGGGTTGGCCCCCAGCACCTCAGACACACAGATGACCAATCTCCAGAGATACATTTCTCGACCTTCTCTCTGCTCGAAAACCCTCTGGCTCTCCCCTTGACTTCTACCCCGTCTCAGTCCTCAAAGAAATATTCTCATCCACCTGCACAGGAGAGTACGCAAGAACCATCCTAAATGACTCCCTCAGCTCTCAGATCTTTCCCGATGCCTTCAAAACTGCACATGTCAAGCCTCTTCTAAAGAAAACATCCCTCAACCCCCTTTGCCCCAAAAATGACTGCCCCATCTCTAACACCAGATTCCTTGCAAAACTCATCGACCGAACGGCATACTTCCAACTAAACGCCTTTGTCGAATCCAACAACCTCTTTGACCCCGTCCAATCAGGCTTCAGACCACGTCACAGAACCGAAACTACTCTGGTCTCAATCTGGGACAATCTCAAAATCACAGGTGACTCTGCAGGATGCGCAGCACTAATTCTCCTAGACCTCTCTGCAGCTTTCGACATAATGAACCACTCAAACCTTCTTGACCACTTCCACTTCCTAGGAATCTGTGGAAACTCTGGATCGCCTCCTTCCTTAACAACAGGAAACAAATAACCCTCCTCTCCACTTTTGCCTCAGCCGCTCGTCCAGTTAATACTGGAGTACCACAAGGCGCATGTCTATCAGCCGTCCTATTCAAACTCAAACTCTATATGTCCACCCTTCCTGGAATCATCCGCACGCACAATATCCTGTGCTACAACTACGCCGATGATACACAATTCATCCTAAAACTTCTCAACTCAGACTCCAACTCTCAGCCCGACCTCGCAGCCTGCCTCCTCGCCATCGACCGTTGGATGACTAGAAACCACCTCCTCCTAAAATACACTAAAACTGAAATCATGGTGTGCGGAAACATAGAGCTTCTCCCCCGTCCACTACCTTGGCCCCCATCCATGGGCCAACCGCCCACCCCCTCTGCCACAGTAAAAAATCTTAAATGCATTATGGACTCTGACCTAACCCTCTCTCGTCAAATCAACAACGTATCTAAGTCCTGTCATTACCATTTCAAAATTTACCTTGGAGTCCCCAGCATACACCTAAATAAACTGCAAAGAACGCAAAATGCTGCTGCCAAAATGCTACTAGCGCATGGTCCAAGAGACCACACCTCTCCAGCTCTCAAAACCCTCCACTGGCTCCCAGTTGGATGAAGAGCCACTTTCAAGACCCAGTGCATCACTCATCGTGCAGTGCACAAAACCGGCCCTCTATAACTGCAAGACAAGCTAAAACCTTATCTCCCACCCCGCACCCTAAGATCAAGCTCCGCCCTCCTTTTAGTGATCCCAACCACCATCTCCTTCAGGATTGGAGGATCC
The DNA here is from genome assembly GCF_040938575.1 of Ambystoma mexicanum. Lineage (NCBI taxonomy): Eukaryota > Metazoa > Chordata > Amphibia > Caudata > Ambystomatidae > Ambystoma > Ambystoma mexicanum. The sequence goes on along the minus strand of NC_090926.1, from coordinate 1,204,034,891 downwards.
TCCTTCTCAGCATTGGCCCCTACTCTGTGGAACTCGCTTCAACCTCACATCCGACACACCTAAGACTATTTGTCATTCCGCAAATTACTAAAAATATGACTCTTCCCATAACACCAATGACCACCCTAAAGATAAGTCTGAATCCCCCAAAAAACAATGACGAATCACACAATGAGACTATCTACCTGGTGCTAAAAGACCTCTAATCCTACCCACAGGATAGGATGGAATGGATGGACTGGATAGAATGGATGGAGTGAATGGGGTGGATGGAGTGGATGTATGTGGATGGAGTGGATGTAAGTGGATGGAGTGGATCGAATTGGATGGAGTGGATGGAACGAATGGATGGAGTGGATGGAATTGGATGGAGTGGATGGAATTGGATGGAATTGGATTGAGTGTATGTAGTGTATGGAGTGGATCAAATGGAATGAGTGGAATGAATGGATTGAATGGATAGTGTGGATGTGTGGATGAAATAGATGGAATGGATAGAGTAGATGGAATTGATGAATGGATAGAGTGGATGGAATTGATGGTGTCAAATGAGTGGATGAAATTAATAGAGCGGATGTAATGGTTAGAGCGAATGGAATGGATAGACTAGATGGAATGGACGGTATGGATGGAGCGGATGAAATGAATAGAGTGGATGGAATAGATGGAATAGATAGAGTGGATGAATATGACAGAGTGGATTTAATGGATAGAGTGGATGTAATGGATAGAGTGGACGGAACAGATAGAGTGGATAAAGTAGATGGAATGATTGACTGGACGGAATAGATAGAGTGGATTGTGTGGACGGAATGGATAGAGCTGACGGAATGGATAGAGTGGACCAAATGAATAGAGTGGACGGAATGGATAGAGTTGATGGAATGGATAGAGTTGATGGAATGGATGAAACGAATAGAGCGGATGGAATGGATAGAGCGGATAGAATGGATGGAGCGGATGGAGTGGACGAAGCGGATGGAGTGGATGAAATGGATGAAATGAATAGAGTGGATGGAATAGACGGAATGGATAGAGTGGACGAAAATGATGGAGTGGACGGAATGGATGGAGTGGACAGAATGGACGGAGTGGACGTAATGGATGGAATGGATAGAGTGGATGGACTGAATATAGTGGATGGAATGGACAGAATGGATGGAATGGACAGAGTGGATGGAATGGATAGAGCGGATGAAATGCAAATGTAAATGTTAACTTGCCCCACACGTGTATGATTGTGTACCCTGCTTTCCTGTTCCCCATGCTGTTGCTATATAGCCATATCCCCCTCCTATCACTGTAAACCCTGTCCCCTGTCTCTATTTGCCCATGTATCGCTCTGATCATTGTCACCCTGTTTCACGTGCCTGGTCTCGGGCGCTTTAAATATAACCATCATATCACATCACCATGCTTACCCTCTACTAAATACTCCATCATTCAACTAGAACACAGCTATACTTCTGACTTATTTGGCCTGGCTGTCCACATACAAACACGACCCCATGAACACATAATCACCCAATAAAACGCAGCTAGCCAAGCACATTCCAGCTAATTGCTCACATATGCGTCCTTCAGGCCTAACGCAGCCAGAGCCCGGTCTGGGTGTCCACCCACCAGACTGCACACATCTAACTGATATCTACAGCACCACACCTAACGCTAGGATGCAGCTACCATCCAGAAATTACATCAGCTGCACACATATCTGGTGCACCCACGCACCCTATGACACTATCTATCTCTACTGACCAGAACTACGGTCCTCGAGGGTGTTCAACCTAGCAGCGCTTTGAGGTCATACTAATGATGTATAGAGCGCTATATAAATGCCAAGTCACATAACATAACATGGTTGTGGGATTTACCAATATTGCAGGGTTATTCAGTTTATATAAACCCCCCAACCAAGGCCTTGTGGGGCCCGGCCAGCAGCGGGTTTACTACTTGCATTGAAAAATAACAGAGACTTTTATGTAATTGGGGAGAACTGTCCATCACCTCTGATACAGGTGCTGTTAGTCTGTATAGGTGTCACGACGGCTAGCAAGGTTCCCTTTCCCTCCAGTTCCCCCGCCATTGTTTGTAGTCCCTCCCGACCCCATGCCCGGTTCCGGGATTCACCTGTGCCCTCCTCGCTTACTTTGCCATCACCTAGACTCCAGCGTGCTGCTACCCGCTCGCTGCAATACCCGTTTCGGTGGCGACTCCCATGGCGATTGAAGGATCGGCTTCGTGCCGTCACACTTCCGCATACCAGGAATGCTTCCCGCTCTCATAACATGGCTGCGGTTCACGTGACCCAAAAGATACGCACACGTGCTGTACCCGCACATCACGTGACCGGAACCTGCGGATCACGTGTCCGAAAGGGAAGAGAAGTGCCAGTATTTAAACGGCCGCGTCGGTCCAACCGATGCTTCACAGCTGTTTAATTTTGGACACTGTCCGGCGCTACGTACCTGATTTCTTGATCATCTGGATATCGACCTTGGACTGCCTCACGGATTGGTTTTGGATCTCCCTGGTTTTTGTCTTCTGCATTGCCTATCACGGATCACGGACTGCTTCTTGGACTCCCGCTTGCTTTATCCCTTGGCACTATGTTTACTTGGTTCTTGTTCAGGACTCTGACAACGGGTGGGTCCGGCCCATTAAACCCACATCTGGCCTTCCTGCACTTCCCTCGAAGTAAGGAGGGCCCTTGGAGAATCCCGGAAACCCCCATAGATATACAGGAGTACCTCACCGTTCCAGTGGGTAAGACCGTTCCAGTTGTTTGTGTTTGGCTAGTGGTTGTTGTTAGGCGCATAACTTAACCGGTGCTTTCTTTGCAGTGGTCCGGAGTTCGGAGGGTCTGCGGTTCCGGAGGAAGAAGATCTCCCACCTGTGGCCTCAAGGGTTGCACAGGGAGTGTATTTTGTTCCTCCCTGTGTGGCACTTGTGGATAGAGGACTCTCCTGACTACACGACAGTCAAGACACAACAATAGGACCTGTTGAACAAAAAAGCCAGAGGTTAATTATTATCCTAAATTTATACTGTAATGTTGCCTCGTCACCTGTGGAGGGATTCGTAAGAACAGCCCATGCTATAATCAAGGAAGCTATGGAAACAAGGGCCAAGTTGGATGTTCTACTCTGTGGAGAGCTTAATATCAATTGCTTTGATGATAGAGCGTCATTGATAACAGAATCCTATAACAACGCACCCTCCTTAGTCATAAGAGGGCTCTCTTGGAGAACGAATTGGAGGAAAAAAATATTCATATCGCCAACGGCCATGTTGAAGGGGACATCCCGGCCCAAGTCACTTGGAGGAGAGCAAAGGAGGCAAAGACACTCGATTACCTATTCACTTCTGAAATTATTTACGCTCATTTGTGTAATTTGCAGATATGGATGTCGAACTTTAGTGATCATGGTATTTTGTCTATAACCATCAAGAGATGGGCTGGGGTGAAGACAACAAAGGGGCATGATGCTCCCCAAGTAGAAACAGGTCATAATAGACTCAAAATGTGCAAGGATGCAGTGGGAGAGTTGGAGAAGGGTACACACCTTATAGCCTTTAAGGAGTCTGAGGGGAGAGTTCCCTGCCCAGAATTTTGTAAAACATCACTCCTTTATTTGGGAGGTAGCCTTAAGAAAGAAAGAGCTGAAAAGAAAAATTAGAACCATCTTAAAAGAAGATCCTAAGTGAAATCTCAGTGAAAAAATGTAAACAGGAATATAAAAACTGCCTTATAGGACACAAGTGGACCTTACATCAACGAGATGCTGAAATCATGCTGCACATAGTCTCAGCAAAAAATACTTCCGAAATGTGGAGGTTGCTTAATAATTCAACTGCCCCACAGACGTCTTTGATCTCCAATGCAGTGCCGCCTGAGGTTTGGTGGAATTACTTTAGTGCCCTGTTTGCCTCAGATGATGACATAAAGGAGGAAGAATGAATGTCAGAGAGTGCATGGTCTTTTTCAACATAGAGGTGCAATATTGAGAATCTTATTAAAACCATGAGTAAATCAAGGGCGGCAGGGCCTGATGGTATTACCAACTGTATATTAAAGAAATATCTGGAACAATGGTCCAGTTTGATGGACGATCTGCTCATGAAAATCAAGAGTACAAAGACCATTGCCGACTCATGGTGCTCTTCGGTCATTATTCCCATATTTAAATGGGCGAGAGGTCTAATCCAGGTAATTATAGGCCATCGCCCTTTTGGATGTTATGGGTAAGATTTTCAGAGATTTAATGTTGAGGGCCTTCTTGGATTGGAGTGTGAAGACGGGAAGATACGACCAATGGCAGGTCGTCAAAGGTATAGGGACAACCCTAAATCTCTTCTTAATTAATTTGATAAAATCAAGAGTCAAGCAAAAAAGACACCTAGCATCAATCGATCTCACCCAGGCGTTTGATACTATCGAGAAATCGAAGCTTTGGAGGAAGTTAAGGGACTGCGACTGCCCTCAGATATCAGAGAAGCACTGACTGTGCTGTATTCGAATACTAGTTTATAGGTTAGGCTGGACAAAACTGGCCACCTTTCAGAGCCTATAAAAACATCAAAAGGCCTAACACAGGGGTGCACATTAGCTCTAGCTATGTTTAACCAATTCACCTCTTACATTTCCACTGCATTTGAGAATATTAGATGGTCCCTTCCCCCCCAGGATTGCGGGGGAGCCGTCGAGCCGCTTGCTTTATGCGGACTACCTAATCCTCTTGGATCAGACACAAGTGGGACTGCAAAGACAGTTGAATGCCCTGGCCGTTTATGTTAATGCAAACGGACTAAACGTAAATGTTGCAAAATCGAGAATTTTGATCCTGGGGGGCAGAACTGGTCAGAAGATCTCCACTAAAGCTTCATGGTTTCTAAAGGGGGAAAAAAAAGCATTGAAGTTCCTACCATCATCTATCCAGAGATGTGTGTAAACAACAGTGCAGTGGACGTGCAAAGAGAGGTGGTTTTAAGATCTGAGATCAGAAACCTGGCCTCTCAAGCACGGTTAATTCAATTCAAACTCTGCACGTTCTCCTATCCTGACTTATGGAGCGGAAGCTACGTTTACCCTCTCAGCATCAGTATGGCCTAAACTGGTGGGCCTATTTTGGAGATCGGTGTCGTTGTTGCCTTATTGCTTACCCATCCAGTTAATAAGAGAAGAGTTGGGCTGGTCCTCAATAAATTCAACTACCTTGTGGAAAACCCTAGCCTTCTACCGTAACTGCTTGTTTGGAACCCCAGGGGTTGGCTTCAAAGTGTTCAATAAAGTGTTACAGCACAATACCGAAGTGGTCCTTACGACATGGAAAAAACCTAAATATCTTGCCTTGCGATTCTGCAGGACTTAAGTACATCGGAAGATACTTTAATGAGGAACCTGGGAAAAGTGAAACAGAAATTATTCAATCAAGACTGGATCAACACTTGGGAAAACGTGAGAAAAATGAAACTTTATGGTCATAACGGGCTGTAGACTGTGTAAAGATCAGTAGGAAACATTGTTCCATCTGACATTAAGGTGTCCGGTGTTGAAATTGCAAAGATCCAAGTGGCTGGGCAAATTCCTTTTGCAACTAACCACATTGTCAGTCGATTAATTCTACTTCAAGGTGGCCGAGTTTCGGTAACATTGGTTTGACTATCATTCCTGAAGGAAGTGTTTTTGCTAATGGACAATACGCCAGAATCCTAGTTGACCAGTATATTTTGTATGTCTGTGATGCAAGTTTTGTATTAATAAAATGTTAATGATGGGGGCCAGGAACCCCTGTGAAGTTGCTTCGAAATTTCATTTAATTTCATTTCTTACTTTATTTTTTAAATTTCATTTCTTATTTCATTTCTTATTTTATTTCTTATTTCTTTTCTTTCTTAAGTCTTGCCGTTCACATGGTTTGATAAATAGCTGTAAATACATAAAAAGCTGTAAGGTTTAATTTTTAAACCAAATTGCTGATAAATAAATAAAAAAAAAAGATTTCTGAGTTCTTTCAGGTTTGCAGTTTTCCAGCTTCTCCTGGTGGTGGTTGTTTGTCCTTTGTGAATCGGGAGTTGATGCATTGGTGAGTTAATAGTGAAGGAACTCATTAGATGCTGACTCCATATTACCAAAATGCAAGGGGAGGAGGGTCCCCTTGCGTCAAAGGTGTGGCCTGCAGTATGAGTCGCTCCTTTAACCATTTGTTTAAGGTAAACGCTGGCCAACTAGAAGCTCAATGTTTTCAGAGCTGATTCTGTTTGCTCTTTGAACCAAATGTGAGAGTCTCCAAGAGTTGTTAGATGTTTGCATTGTATCACTTGGTTAGCAATTATGTCTGCAAGGTTTTCTGTGACGTCGGGTTGTATGATGGTGGCCTATAAATAAGTAGGAATTAAAGGTTGGCTTGATGGTTGAGTGTGAGGTGGATTAAGAGTCCATCACATTCTGGGATGTCCATGTGCTGTGTAGTCGAGATACAGAGTGCCTTGTGGGCCATGGTGAAACCTCCTCCTCTTTTGCCAGGCCAGTCGACTTGGATGAATTTGAAATTGTCAGGGATCGATTTGTGTGCAATTACATTCACCTGAGAACCAGGTTGCTCTTTCACTGAGAATTTTGCGGATCTCCTTCCTGTGTTTGCAGGTGGAGCGGGTGTTCATCAGGCTGCAGTGTATCATGGAGAATGCTCCTGGATCCTTTGTCACCGTCATTGTGTGCCTGGTGTCGGCTTCATGGTCCATGTGGGAGCCGGGGTTTGAGATGACATGCGATAGACTGGTTGTGGGAGTAGGCAGCTGCATCAGGTCTGATGTTTCGTTGACAAACAGGTCCAGTAGATTGTTGGTTGCGGTTCAAGTGAGAATGTGGCAGCGGGGTGCTCTGTGGTGGTAAAAGGTGGGTATTGGTTAGAGGTTCTTCTTAGGGTCATGTGGTCTTCGGCATCAATGTTCTGAAGGACAAAGATCTGAAATTGGTTTCTAGCATTGTATTCTTGACTGAGTTGCGTGCGCGTTTGGCTGTGGGGGGGTTCCAAGGTTCCGGTTCTTGTCCTCATGTACCTACTTTCTTGCTTTGTTTCCCCAGGAGTGCTCCATGAAGGGAATGGGAAGCACTGGTAACTAAAAAGTACACGGGAAACAAAGCAGGTATTGGGTCTGGCTTGTAGTCTGTCTCCCCAGCCAAATGTGGGTCATTGTTGCTGGGTATTGTACATGCAAGCCGGGAGGTGGTCGGTTGGGTGGTAATTTTTGTATTGATGGGGTTTCTGTTGCTTGGTTCCCGTCTGACTCTGCTGTTGTTCCAGTGGCGTCCCATTGTTACTGTACTCTTAGGGTTGAGATTTTAAAGAGGCCAACAATCTTTAGCTATAATCAGGTATCTTGAGTGCAGCCTGCAGTTATAGGCTTGGATCCCAGTCTTGTCAACTCAGGCCTTTATCTTTCTGAGGCTAATAAACTGAGGACCATCACATTTGTTAAGCATAATAACTGATGGAGCAGCACCTAGAGTTGGAAGAATCTGTTATTAAGTCCTATATAAAAACGCAGTATCTTTATTATCTCAAGGCAATGAATTTACGAACAGTTGCATATTACAAAATACAGGTAAACCGATGTAAAATGGGTGCAACAAAGTGGAAATGCATGAAGGAAAAAATGCAAATACACGGATTGGCAATTTCATGCAGTCCAGGAGTCTGTACATTTTGGATCTCCAGATGTTTTGGACTACAACTACCATCAGCCCTAGGCAGCATAGACAATCATGAGGGATTATCAGAGTCATAGTCTAAAACATCTGGAGAGCTGCAGGTTGCAGACCTCTTATACAGTCAATACTGACATAGTTTCACATTTACCCACATAGATTTATTGTCAGTACCAGTCAGAGAATCAACATGTGTCTACCCCTACTGCATGTGGCGCGGGTCTGCTTCAGGAAGAGATCATGTAGTACTACACAATTTGGAAGTGATTGTCATGGCTGAAGATAAATCAAGTCATAGCTAATTTCTTGTTCAGGGAAAAAAATCTAATTTCCTACGCCAAGAAATAACTCTCAAAAGGGGTTTAGAAAAAATGTTTTTACTTATGATAGAAAAGAAGCAATTAACTAAGTGACATGCAGATGATGGTTACTCTTTCTCATAGACAGACTCACGCTTACTGAGCTGAGTTCCTGAAAACAAGCACACAGCTACAATTAGGTTGCATTTAAAACACCTTTTCCCAACAATATACTTTGCAAAGGCTATTCTGCACTTGACACATGACACAAAATAGAGCCTATCACCTACCATATGCTCTGATGGTTACACTGGTGATTCTTGCTTGTCCAGCTTCAACGAGAAAACATTTTGGCAAAGAGACCCACTCATTGATGTCAGTGAGGTTTGTTGAGATCCATTGAGGGCCCGTCATCCTTCCAGACTTCTTTAAGGAGGTCTCCCAGCCTAGTGTCCCTATGGCGGAGTGACACATCGTGGTGCAGTTAATGAAAATGGAGCCACCGTATGCAACGTAAACTGGATTTGGCGCTGAGATCACTGGGGAACATGGACTTGGCGTGGTCTCTGAGGAAAGACAGAGGAGAATGATGAGACCTCCCTCCACCACTGCAACGTGTCTCCCCTGTCTTCATGATCATTGGCAACACTCTTTTATCCACCTAGGGCAATGTACAGTTTGTGAAATACAAACATTGTAATCAGAATGTTAACCTAACCACAACCAGAAGATGTCTCACCAACTAGTCCCCGGGGATCTGTCATCCAGGTGGCCAGGACACGGCTATTGCTTTTGGACCAAGTTCCTGGGGGTGGACCAGAGTGGGAGGATCACCTAGGTGAGGGGTCTTCGGGGAGTGGGAGTGGGACACCGGATGGTGAGAAGTGGTATCCCTTTCCCTGTAACACCTTTACTCCATCCTACCAGATAGGATATTTAGGAACACTTCACCCTCCTCCCCCTTTACAACACAAACACTTTCTCACGGATAGCCAGCAATTACTGACCATCACACACACCTGACTTTTGTTTAAGCTTCTCCACATGTATTAAAGGTGGAACACGAGAGCACCCTATGAGTGAGGCAAGGCACACAAGGAAACAGCAGTTCCGAGATGGCAGTTTAATGAGAGAAGAAAGATAGCAAGACAGAATGGGGTCACAAGGAGGGAAGTTCCCTTGACCTTTTTGACAAGGAACCGTTACTTTCCTGAAACCTTGAGAATAGAAAGTGTAAGACCAGTAAGGCTGAAGAATCCTGCTTTGTTTGTCGGAGATACCCGGGGCCCTCCCGCGTCAATAATCAAGGCAGGGAGAAATGCCAGCCGCTGTGGTACTGTCCGTGGCCCCAAGAACAAAGTAGCATCAGTGAAATCAACACAGCCGGTTAGTTGGGAAAACCGATACAAGACCAGTCTGTTTGAAAGCCAAGGTTGCAAGAGGCAACATTGTATGGCGAGCCCTGGAACGAACATTGTTTAAAACGTGTGTGATAACCGATGCAAGTAAAGTTGAACTGCTGATGAGTGATTGAACTTTGAAACCAAGATACAATACCTTTGAAAGAGTGGTCCTGCACCGCGTTTGTGCTCAATCAAAGGTCTCTGTAAGGTATCCAGCTGGGAGGTGGCAAAAGTGAAAAAGTTGTAAAGAATTGTGAATCGAAGTGGTCCTGCGACGGGTCAAGCAAAATCCTGCGCACAATTGAAAGTCTTTGATGTTGAAACAGTAAAGTTAGTTTTTAACAAAGTAGATAAAGTTGGTCCCAGCCCAGCAGAGGGAGAACCATTGAAAGCTTTGTGTTAAAGTGGGTCTCAGCCAGGGACAGGGGGACCCAGGGTGAAGCGAAAATCATCGAAGAATTTGTACATATGAAGTCCTAAGAAGAAAGGAGCTTTGATGTTTGTCGTGTTACATCAGGCCCTCTGGAATAAGAGACTTTGAATGGCAAAAAGACTTTAAGACAGAAGGCCATGATGTTGAACTTTTCAACTGCACCCTCGTGCTAAAGAAACCAGAGACTGTGCTAAGCTCGAGTGTGCCGCCTAGTCCTGTGCTAAAAACATTGGGGAAGGGAAGCCAACCACTTGAATATCCTGACATATTTCTTGAACACTTTTCTTTTGCAGAACATTGTTTCCCACACTATTTGTATTTAGATGATTGACAATATGTTTATTAGTATAGACTCTTTTATTTTGACAAGACACCACTAGGACTGTGTTATTATTATTCGATGGTCGTAGCTTGCTCCCTCTTTTAGATTTAGGATTAGATAAGCATTTTTCAAACCCACATGAAGTTCAATAAACACCATTGAACTGTGGTCACATTGTGTCTGTCTTACCGTTTGATACCATGCCTTCCTTACACCTCTAACTGTATCCAAAATATGAGCCAACACCTGTGCATAGTAACTGTCACATTTGCAATCATTAACTAAGAAGGCGAGTCATATTATATCTTTGTCAGAAGACAGCCTTTCGAGAAATGAATGCACATTGTAAAGAAGAGACAGTGAACAGAATAGCAAAAGAGGGCACTTATGAGATTATAGCCCCCTTTAAAAATGTGTAACCCTCGATGTCATCACCAACAAGACGACTCTTAACTGTCATAGACCTGGAAATAGCCATAAGCTCCTCTATCATATATTAACATTGTTAGTCCACTTATTACAGGGCTCTGCAACCTTTGGCTCTCCATATGCTCACAACTTGAGCCCCTAGACCTCAAGGCAGGACATTTTCCACTGCTAACGAGGCGCAACGATCATCACGGGAGGCACTGCAGGACCACGCTCAGCTCTCCTGCAGTTGCAAGATCACCACACAGAATACCCTACACCGTACATCAACCAGGACACCAAGCACCAAACCTCGGGAGTTCCAGCTCTCATAACCAAAACAGTCAAGTGTAAGGGAGACCTGCTTTACCTGGCCTGAGAAGAAGGCTGTTACCCTCTTACAGCCGAAACGTCTTATGTCATCGTGCCCTGACCCCACTCCTTCAGACCGATGACCTGAATCTACAATACCACCTTTATGTTGACGTCCCACCTGTCACCACTGGACATGTAATGGTATTGAAATATGTACTTAATATTTGGAATACATGTGTTCTCTTTTTATACAACTTACAAAAGTTGGTGACAAGGTGGATTCTCTATGTTTCTTTGTTTAATTTTCCATTATCCACATTGAATTACCAATGCCTAAACATGTGGCCTAATTAATAAAGGACACTGCACTTGTTTTTCCAGTATTTGGATTTGTACTTTCCTCCAATGATGCATACTTATGTAGATGTATTAACCTTGATATGGAGATGTGTTAGAACTGTTACTACGATAATTCACTGTAGTATAAATGTATGAGGACAGGACTACCCCCTGTACAAAATATCAACGTAGCCTTCACGTCCTGCCCGACTACAGGCTATCCCTTATGTTACAAAGAGCTGTCTTTCCTCAGCATTCTGCTTTTGGATCTCTACATTGCCCCTTCAACTTCTGTGCCTGCCAAACAGCTTTGGCCTGTCCAGCCCTATCCTTTACCCTCCACCCCATTGATGAGGCAGCCTCCCCACTTTGAAATGAGCAGCACTTGCTAATTTTGCAAGATACATGCCAACACTTCACTGAGCCTCACCCCAGCAGGAGAGGAGCCAGAAGCCCTGTCGCCAAGCGATTTAAAAGTGCAGGAGATTCAAGCCTTTTTTCCCCTTCATTGTCTGCTGCCCCCATAAAAATACATGCAGAATATCTAAGGGGGACTAATTAAACTCCTGCCCCGTGGTTCAAGGTTTATGTTCTTGTGTACAGAGTTATAGAGGAGCTCAGAAGCAGGATCCAGACCAGTGCCGACTCTAAATTAAGTGGAAGGAAAATGTATTTTTGTATGTTCATGTATTATGTATGTATGAATGCATGTGTTTGATGTGTGGGTGAATGGGTGCGTTTGAACGAGCGAGTGAATGATGTATGCATGCTGTTTGAATGCTAGAATATGTGTTTGAATGAGAGTTGGAATGCTGTTTGAATGCATGAATGTGTGTGTTGAGCAAATAAATGCTGTGTAAATGCTGTTTTCATGCATGAATGTGTGTTTGAATGAGCAAGTAACTGCTGTTTGAATGTTGTTTGAATGCGTGACTGTGTTTGAATGAGTGAGTAAATGCTGTGTGAATGCTGCGTGAATGTGTGTTTGAATTAGTGAATAAATATGGGTAAGCTTGTGTGGGGTTCGTGCCAGCCTGGGAGGCTGACCTTTATTACTGGGCACCTATGATACAGTATCATAAATAACTAGTAAAAATGTCATGCCACAGTAAGAAATGGCTAGACTTACTACACCAAAATGCCAGTCTAGCCACATAACACTTATCATACTTGCTTTAATAGCATGATAAAGCAAGCATGATACGTGTTATTACCTGGCTACACCATGCGACGCACCAGAGTAAAGAGATGGACACAAAGTTAGTGGTTTTTCAAGTAGTTTTATTGAAATCATAAGGGGGTTGAGAAAAAGGTCTCAATATCCCTAACTCTATGGGGGTTATCCCTCCCTCAACACAACTAACTAATGGACCAGCCATTGTCAAGATGTCCAAAATAAATATATCCTCTGTCCTGTGTCCAAAAACCTATTCCGACCCTCACACTCAAATCCTACAAAACTACTTTACATAGGCTGCTTTCCTGCAGCTGTTTTTCTTACGAGGACCATCCTTTTTTTTATTTTTTTTATTTTTATTTTTACATTGCATATAGCCGACTTGGGCTTTTACAAGAAACAAGATAAAAAATACTTGATTTTCTACACGTATAAGAAGAAAGGAGACCAATTCTCTTTTGGCAAATTTTTTCAGTATTACTTATACTTTGCTGATCCTGTCCATTGCTGCTTTTAAGATCTTTACTGCGGCAATTGTCCATCGAGTGTTGTCACCCGAAATAAGGCGCCCCCACCAGGCGTCTTCCTGATGCATGTCGCAGTCCGAAAACAGCGGGAGAAGGTATGCCGCTCTAACTTCCCGGATGGCCGGACGCTGCATCAAAAGATGGCGCACCGATTCCAACTGGTTTATATCTTTACACAGTCTACATGTACCAGTTATTAAAGCGGATCTCATGAGTATGCAAAAGGTTTAAGCATGCTTGCATTAAGAAACTTCTTAAACCTTTATCTGGGAAGTTTACCACATCGGCCATTTTTCTTCTCTTTTTCTAGGGAAAGGTGGAAGGTGGGCCAATAGTTTAGTAGATGCAGCCTTTTCTAAAGTCTTGATCCAGTCCGCCACGTCCATCTTATTCTTTACTCTCTGGGGATTGTAAATGAGTGTTTCTTCTGTACATGCTAGACTGTCTGGCTGTTGTATCCTTTCTTCTATCCACTGGTTTAGCTCCTGACAGGTCCCTTTATGGTTTTCCTGAGATGGTAATCGGTATATCTGCGGGCTATCAGGGGTCAACATCTTTCTGTACAATTGCATTTTGTTGTGGTCTACCATTGCTGCCAGCGAGAGTAGGCCTAATTCCCGGTGTATTGCTGAAATAGATACTGAGTTTGGGAAACCCAAAACTGTACGCCATAAGTAGCCCTCCATTTTCGGCCAGAAGGCATCCAGGGTTGTTAAACTGGCCTCCATACCATAGACAATTGTCGGAATGACTTTTGTTTGGGAAATTGAATCACAGGGAGTAATGAAAATCTCCCAAACTTTTTGTCTAATACTTTTTACTTGCGTCGTCAGATTTCGGATTTTGACCCAAAGAGCTGCCTGCATTTTGATGTCAGTTTTTGAACAATCGATAATGATCCCCAAATATATTAAGACTGTTTCGATTTTTGTTCCCTCCAGAAACCACAACGGTTTAAAGTTCTTTTTTCGGGCTTTCTCCAAGGTTAGGATTTCTAACTTATATTTATCTCCAAGTTGTTCTGCTTGGTGTATAAAAGTAAAGAATCTAGCTGCCGTTGCAGTCCGACTGGAGTCTGGTCCATTAAGATTACTTTTTCGGCATACAATAATCACGATATTGGTATGTCGCTGATCTTTGGAGGGAAATACCGAGTTTCTGGTATGCAGTCTTCATAATCGCCTAAAAAGGCGATAAACAGGGCGGGCGCCAAAAGACAGCCCTGTTTGACGCCCTGAATGATGGACTTTCAGCCGATAATCGCCCTTGTCGACTTAAGTGTACTCGCATACTTGTGTCAGTGTGCAGGGCCTTTAGGGGGCCCAAAATAGTCAAAGGGCATTTCCAGATTTTAAGTTTCTCCCAGAGCTTTGCACGGTCTACCCGGTCAAAGGAATGTGTTAAATCCACAAATGCAAGGAACACCCTTGGGGCCCCAGCTCAGACCTTGTTTTTCAGAATACTTAGAAGCAGAATGTTTACTACAGTATTTGTGCCCTTCCGGAACCCTGTTTGAAAAGGATCGGCACAGGGCGACATTTTTGCCCATGCTTGAAATTTGACAAGGAGGAGTGAGGCAAAAACCTTTCCGATTGTATCCAGTAGCGCTATTGGTCGGTAGTTGTTAGGATCTTCTCTATTACCTTGAAGATAGGTACAACTACCGCCGTCGTACATGAAGTAGGTATTTTTTTTTAATCACGGCACCAGACAAAAACCTCGATGATAAAAGGTAACCACAACTCCGGATGTGACTTCAGATCCAAATTAGTCAGTCCATCTGGGCCCGGAGCTCTAGATGGTTTCAAATTCTTGATCACTTTCCCAATATCTTCAGAATCCGCCAGATCGATCCAGGGAGCCTGACTTGAGTCGTGGTTGAAAAGCTGCGTGGAAGGTTCAATGGAGGCAAAAAGGGACAAAAAGTGCTTGACCCACTTTTCCTCCGATACTGAGTTAGCTAATTGTTCATCTACAGACGAGCTTCCAGGTCTAATCATTTTCCAGAAGTCCTTTGTCTTCTTATTTTTGATGACCCAAAGCATTTGTTCACAGTCTTGCTGGTACAGGGAAAGACGATGGAACTTTACCCATGACTTATACTTTTTTAATTAGGTCGTCAGTTGTGCTTTTGCTTCCGGGGTGGGGGATTTTGTTTAACACTCTTAAGTTTTCTCCAGGTCTTCCTTCGGTCCACCAATAATCTATCGTAATTGTGTTTAGACAGAGGGCCTTTATTTGATGTTGGTATGGACTTTTGACAATATTTAAGTAAGAGTGGTTGATAATCCACCAAACGCGACTCACCTTCACCAATGGTTGACCAGGATTGAATGATATAATTGTCTGGCAGAAGTCGCAGATGACTTTGCTGCTGATCAGGAACAACAGAATAGCTCCAAGCAGAGCGATTGGGAGAGCCTAGCAGCCATGACATTGCGAGAAGGTTGTGGTCACTTTTATCTTTTTGACACACTTCAAAGGTGGAAATAAAAGGTAGTAAGCTCTCTGAGACAAAAATATAGTCCAGAGTGGCCGAAGAAGCACCTCTCTCCCAAGTAGGTATTCGGGGAGCAACTTTGCTGATACTAGAAGCGTTGTGGAAGTTTCTTGAGTCCATCGTTCTTATCTAGGCCTTGCCCCTCTCATCGACCTGCAGACCTGGAACAGTTTGTAAGGACGTCTCATCAGAAGTGGGACATTTAGCATTTAAGTCCCCACAAACAACCATTTTGGAAGTCTGATGGACGCTACGAAGATTGTCAATTAGTTTAGTCACTAGTAAAGAGAATGCTTCCACTGTTATTCTCTGAGGATTCCAATAGAGAATCACAATAGCAAAGTTCATCTTTGTCCGCTTTTTTTAAGGACTTTTGCCATTGCTCCAAGAAAGGAGGATCGCCAAATGGCTGTATGATTCAGAGATTTTTTTTTTCAGTAGTGATCCCAGACCCTGATCTTATTGCCAAAAGCAAACATGATGAGGGTCTCCCAAACAGGCCTTTAGTTGCTGGAGCAAACGTGATTTCGTAACAGTCTGGTGCTGGTTTGTCCATGAGCCATGTCTCTTGGAAACATAAGATATAAAAAGTTCCAAGGTCAAAGCCTCCTGGCAGAGTTAAGTGGAGGTGGCCTCTAGTATTCCAGGAGCCCATCTTCAACAGTGCTGGTGGCTGATTGGCAGGTATACTGTACTGTTCCACCCCGCTCCCTGAGGACAGCAACCATGGTTGCTACTTCCTTGTTTGTTTCTGCAAGGCTTTCGGCAGCCAGGACCAAATGCCTCTGCGTGGACCAGACGCTTGATCTTCACTTGATGAAGTCATTGATGAAGATGATATCTTTCTGTCTTGTCTGCTTCGTGTCGGTGTTCTTGGCTTCCTACAGGTAGTACTCGGATTGGTGTTTCGGTCTAGAAATAGGGGGGATTTCTCTATGGGACCGGACCTTTTGTATTGTTGTTCAGATCTGACAGAGGATCTAGTAGTCGTTCTTTGGTCCTGGTCTAGGTTTTGCGAGAGGATCTATCTCTTTGTTTCATAGCCGGGCGGATATATTTGCCCGCTCTGTAGTTTTTATATAGATCCTCTGTGCGAGAAACATAGTGGACCATTCTTTTTTCAGCAGGTCTTTCCTCGAATCCTTCATTTTTTTCCTAGTTCCGTTAACCTAAAGCCTCTGGTTTGGAGATCGCTGTGAATCTCAGGGTGAAGAGTTTGAATCGCCTTTGATTTAATGTGTAGATACGCGTTTGCTTTGTGATCACGGTGGTAAGGTTCAATCAATGTGAAATCCTCAGTTTTCAGCGATCTTAAATTGGTAATTTTTGCAAGAAGGTTAAGCACAGTCTTCTGATTTAGTACAAATTCCTCCCTTGAAGAGTGAATTTGCTCCAATTTAAACATTTTTTTTTAAAAATTTTTAAATTTCTTTTATTGATTTTATGCAAACAAAACAACAAAAACCAAACAAGCCGCATAGTCATAATAGTTCCATTACACATCAAGTTATCTTAATCACTGCTCCCACTACCCCTCCCTCCCCCCGTGAGCCTATTTGTGAATCTCATTCAATGTTTGGCACATGCTGCCGGGTTTCGTTCTCTTCGGAGTCTGTTGGATCTGATATTACTCCAAACAATTCTGCTATTAGCATTTTCCAATCCCGCAGGGTGCCCGCCTCCCCCTCATCAGCCCGGCTACTCACTTCTTGCCATGCCTCCGTTTCAGCCTCCGCCCATTTCTGCAAGTCCTTCCACCATACATCCACCTTAGGTGTGTGGCATTTCTTCCACCCCATGGCGATCCTACGTTTCGCAAGCACATATGCCAGATTTCTCAGTTTCTCAATATGCTTGAGTTTCCGTGGCCTAGGGAACCTGCCCAGTAGGCAGGCCCAGGCCGTTTCTGTGACAAGAGTAACCCCTTTATCAGCCAGTTTCTGCGCCACTTCTCCCCAAAAACACCTAATGATCGGGCACGACCAAAACATATGTGTCATGTCAGCATTTTCCAGGTTACATTTAGGACACACTTGTCTTCCAGCGTTTCGGAACTTAGATATCCTCAAGGGGGTCATGTATGCCCTATGCGTTACATACAGCTGTATTTGTTTTAATCTGGCATTTCTAAACACTTTTTTGTGGTAGCCCAGGGCACGCTCCCACACCCCATCCTCCATCGGGGCCCCCACTTCCACCTCCCAGTCCAGTCTCAGATGTGTCGCTCCAATTTAAACATTCTTGTCAGCTTTTGGCTGGTCGAATCTTTATCGAGGGTTTGCTTTGGCTAGGAATGGTTCGTAGTCTGCAAATCTGTATGAGAAGCTTTTGAACCAGAAGGGGTGGATTGGGCCAATCTCTGAGTGGGGTTGGTTTCATTTCTATGAATCTTATTCAAGATTATGCCGTTTATTGGTGTCACTCGTTCTGGAGTTCCATCTTTAGGCGCTTGTTGTCTTCGAGGAGCGCTTACTCTTGGAGATTCCCTATTACTTGATGTCGATCTTTGGGTCTTCCTATTTAAGGAGCCCTTATGAAGACCTTCAGAATTGTCTTCAATGTCAGAAGTTGAAAGGTGTTTTGGTTCTTTCAGGTCCTTTAAGCCATTCAATTTGTCAGATAGTGGAATCCGATCTTGACTGGAATCACTTGTATCCAAATGGACTGTTAGGTTCACAAGATCTTCCCTTGACATAAAATCTTCCACTGTGGTTGGTGAAGTCACCAAATTGACGATCTCCGAATCGGAGTTTGAAGAGTTTCTGGATCTGTTGTCTGCCGTCAAAGAATGGTTTTGTGTCAAAATGAGCTGTGGACCCCCCAGCGTTGGTTTCGCCATGGCGGGAGTTGGTCTTCTTGCTGAGGATGTTAATACTTTCGATTTTGGTCGATAGGCGGGATCTTATGCCTGGTTTTTGAGAAGTTTCTTCGTCTACCTCTCGATTTCCATTGCATTGGATACCTCTAGAAATCTGTCTAGATTTAAACAGCTTGGGAATAGTAATGTCTGTTGCTGGTAGAGAGTGCACGTTAGGGACTAATGCTGTCGAAGTCACATTTTGCGTTAAAGACCGCTGGTTTTGGGTACTCTTGAGATCAGATATTTTTTGTCCCAATTGAGATTTGTACTCTGCCGATTTTTGCTCCGTTGCAGTAATATATCCTCTCCACCATCCTTCTTCTGAACTCTCTGATGTGTTAGGGGAACAATCCTTTGCATGGCCACGGTTATGCCAGGGGAATAAGCCCTTGCCTGGTCTTAGTGGTGCCATGGGAACAAGCCCTTCCCTGGTCTTAGTGGTGCCAGGGGAACAAGCCCTTCCCTGGTCTTAGTGGTGCCAGGGGAACACGCTCGTCCGTGGTCTTAGAGGTGCCAGGGGAACAAGCCCTTCCGTGGTTTTAGTGGTGTCAGAGGAACACGCCCTTCCGTGGTCTTAGTGGTGTCAGAGGAACACTTGTCTTCCCTAGAGTTTTCCTTGTGATGGTGAGGACTACTTCAAGGTGACTCTTCAGCTGTTCCTCTGTATCTAAACGGCTTGGGTCGCTCTTTAGTTTAATGATGTACATTCCTCTTCCCATGCACTAGGGTGAGGAAGTCTAGCCCTAACTTCCAATCTGCCTGGTTTGTCTGGAGCAAATTCGGTTGTGTCCCTACCCATTTTATTTTCCCTCCCCCACTGGGACGGGTTTGTTTAGGAAGCACTTCAAATGATGGTAGGAACAGTCCCCCTCTTAGCCGTCATCTCGTTGTGTTCTTTCGCTATCCGCTGCTTGGTAAAGAATGCTTTACACGTTCTACTGCTTTGACTCCTCTACAGTTTAGGGCTCCTGCTCCCTCCCGCTCGCAAGTCCCGTTTAACCCCCAAATACCTGGTTTCATCGTGCATCTGTTTTCAGGACCCGGGAAATTGGGGAAGAGCTCCACACCTCTTCAGCTCGGCAGTGACCCTGCATAGAACGCTGAATCGGGAAAAGGATTTCTCTTTCCTTTATCACAGGTTGGCTTTCCCATCTCCTCTTTCTTGGTTTCCCATTTTCCCTCGCGTAGTGGTTTCCCACTATTCCTCTATCTGCCGGTGCTGGCACTAGTTGAAAGATGCCGCACAGCAAATACTTGGTTGAGGCCTCACCCACGGCTTCTGCAGCAAAGACAATCTTTCCTTCTCCTCAGTACTGGTGGGCCTGGGTTCTTCTCGGCTTACCCTGGCTCTCCTCCGGCCAGCTGTTCTCGGCCTCTCTGGTGTCCTCGAAGCCGAAAGGGTACCTCTCCTCCAAGCCCTGGTTTCTGCCAGCACTTGAGCAGTGGGGAGTGGTCACCCTCCGCTTTCGGTAAAAGTTTAAAAAGTTGCACCCTCCTGGGCCGCGCTCGTTTTCTTCTTTCCCTCCCTCGCTCTGAAGACGCTGTGCACGCGGTAAGCATCACATCATTTCCTACTCGTGACAGTGTATCTGCGTAAGCTTCTTGTCCAACTTCCATACTGTTCCTTGCTCTTTGACCGTGCATTAGTGTTTCTCTTTCTTCTTCTTCCTCTGCTACGGTCATTACTCATGCTGCTTTCTCTTTCACGTGCATGGCTGCTTCTACAACTGCTCCGGACCCTACAATCTCTACTACTCCTACTACTCCACCAACAAAGGCCCTCTACTCCTCTTTTTATAATATGATTGTCTCCTGTTACTCGATAACCACTAGCATGTTGCTGAGAGCTTCCCAGCACCTCTCTGCAGGGCCTCTTTGTCACAGTGTCCTTATCGACTTTATTCCGTCCCACTGAGTAACTTGATGTTGCCCATGAGTGCCATACTGTGGGGGAGTAATTAAATCTTTCTGCTACAGTTGCTCTGTGGGACTGAAACAATGGGACGTAACCCCTAGGTTCATCACAACTAGCAATTTGATGCAATCAGTCTTGCCATTTCTTACTGTGGCATGGCATTTGGTACCCGGCATCTATGATAAATCAAGCATGATCAGGGTTATTAAATGGCTAGAATGGCATTTGTGTGCAGCCAGTCTAGCTATAATATCTTACTATGAAATGGCATTTTTTTACTGATCATCTATGATGGGGCAAACATGATAGCTGTTATTGTGTCTGGACGGGCCTGCATTGGAGCAGCCAGGTGATACTATTGCAGCACGGCATTTTTAATGGCAAAGCCAACAGGAGTATGTTCTTATGTGCAGGTACTGGCATATATTGGCAGAGCCAGTTTAGACAAGTTTCTCATGGTATCATTACTGGCATTATGCGCATCACGAGTATGTTCTTAAATGTCAATTCTGTCATATATAGGTTCAGTCAGCCTGGAAATGTATGGGCACAGGCAGTGTGAAAATATTGTTTAGACTAGCATATATTGTGGGGAAAGGCATCATAAAAATGTTGCATTGTTGTTGATCTTTGTTTTTTTTTCATGAATACCATAAAAAACTGATTGCAAACTGTCTGGCGTTTTAACAAAATGTCCACATATAGTGTTCTGTATAATGCACTATTTTAACCTAATATTTAAAACAAATCTCTGTGGGAGAACCCCCCAGGCTCTCCTTGTTTCGCTCAGGTCCCTTGCAACACTCGGACACTCTTGCAAATTTGCGGCAGATATTTACCCCCCATCAATTAAAAAATTCACCTGCCGCCACTGGCAGTTCAAAAACAAGCATAAAGTAGGTTCTTAGAAATTGCTTTATTTTTGAAATCACAACATGAAGTTTGTCTTTCTCTAATGTGCCATATTCACCAAGACAAGACCGAAGAGTAGTATTTGTCTGTATAAGCCAAACAGACTGGATGCTCCCGATGAAGAGCTTCTAATTTAGAGTCAACTTTTTCTGAGGCCAAATATTTTGTGCAGAAATACTCCATGTTTTGAAGTTATTGTGGCCTAGAGTTTCCCAAATGCTGGTAAAATAGTTAGTATTATATCATATTTTTATGTATAGCACTTAGTGTCTGACTCCTGATACCTCCTGCATTTAAGCGCTGTAAAAATAGGTGTTAGTAGTACAAAATGTAATAGAACTTAGTGTATCAGCCGAAGAAGGATGAAAGATTGATTCAGCCCTGCTGAAATATGAGCATGGAAGTGTAGGCTGGCATATGTCAAAGATGAGCTTTTAACTCGCTGAGCTACCAATTGCGACACAGAGGGCCTCATTACGAGTATGGAGGCAGCCATGCCCCTTAATAAGTGCATGGCTGCCTCCATACCGGGTCCCAGTACCGGGTTCCTTCAATGAGGAATAACTGAGTCATACCAACAGTGGAGGACCCGGTAATTCCTCCTTGAAGGAACCCATCCCCATTCCCATTTGAGCCCCCATAGGGCTCAATGGGAATGGGGAGGGAGCTAATAACGGTGGCCTTAATAACGGTGGCGTTAATAACGGCCCGTTATTAGCTCCCTGTTCCCCTCGCGGGACCCACTAAGGATGCCTGGTTTTACCAGGCGTCCTTACCGGGTCCAGCAAAGGGAACCTCGTAATAGGGCGTGCCGTAATGAAGGATACCGGTCCCGTACCGGCACCCTTCATTACGGGAGCGCCTAGGTTATAATGAGGCCCATAATGCTGTTTTCAATTGTTCAGTTAAAAAGAAGCATTTATCAGCATATCTACCCATTACCCTCTCCTGTCCTCTCCAGTCCTTTTAAAAAGAAAATATAGCACTATTATTATCAGGTTTACTAGTGGGCCATGACATCATTACAGTACTTAGAAGCAGTAGGAATATAAGTGTTACGCTAATAAGACATGCAACCACAAGACACAATGCATTACCAAATTGTGTGGTATTCACATTTAAGAAGAAATAGCTGGCTAAAATGCAGCCTCATCACAAGTTTGGCAGTAACCCTTAAATGCAGTGGTAAGGCAATTACCGCTGCATTTAAGGGTCTGCCAAATCACGGGTTTGGCATGATTTAACCCCAGCTGTGAGCAAGGGGTAAATCCGCTGCGAATCTGCCAATGTTTGGCATGATTACCATGCAGTAATACCGCCGACGGTAGTCATGCCGAACATTCACGAATGGGCCCAATGGGGAATTCCTGTGACGCCAAACCCATGATCCGGCGCTAATAGCCCCAGGGGTTTGACGGTAACGCTTTTAGCCTTGGTGGTATCCCGGCATTAATACCGCCGGGACACCACCCAAATCGTGATGATGCCGTTGGTCCTCCTGATTGTGAACCATGTACAGATCGAAACGCGTTGAGGAGACATAGGTTCCCTTTCAGTTTGTTGGTTATAAAACTTTGGATTCAAATTTGATTGATAGATATTGCCTCTATAGACTTGACATTATGATGAAAGTCTTTGTGTGGCAAAAAAAAGAAATAAAGCGTTCTTGGTACATAATATAGTGTTTGGGGTTTTGTGTCAGTTGATTATTCCTCTGACTTTATCCCATGCCAGGCACGGGGCATTAACTCGCATTGGGCGCCACTACTGGACATTTGAGGATGCACTTGGCATACGAAAGAAGCAACTGGATATAGAAAGCTGTAACTTACATAGTTTTACCATACTTAGGGCCTCATCATGAGTTGGGTGGCATCCTGGTGCTACTACTGCTCGGATACCGCCTGGCTACTAGCATTACCGCCAACCCCCGCTCCCCTGGCGCTATTAGCACCGGATCACGGATTTGGCGGAACAGGAATTCCCCATTACCCATTTGGCTTAATGGGAAATTTTCGGCCTGACTACCGTCGGCGGTATTACTGTGTGGTAATCACGCTGAAAACCAGCAAATTCGTGGTGGATTTACCCCCAGCTCAGAGCTGGGGGTAAATTCTGCCAAACCTGTGATTTGGTGGACCCTTAAATGCAGCAGTAATAGCGTTACTGGCGAATTTAAGGGTTAACGGAAAACTCGTGATGAGGCTGTTAGGCTGTAAGACTGTAACAGACATGAGATGGCTGTATCCTCAGAGGCTATACTTGTTATGCTGTATTATGGCAGCACTTGCGAATGTGAGGCTGTATTTGGCATGTGATTACTAGACCTGGCATATGTAGAAATAAGTGGTATGAGTTGCTAGTAAATGGCCATATGAGGCTAAAGTGGTCTATGCATGGCAGTGCCCCTAGCCTATGCTGGTTCTACTGGGTCTACTTCTGTCATAACATGACCCCCTCCATGGCATGTCAATGCAGTACCCTAGTGAAAAAGTTCTTGGTATCCAAAAGGTCTTATGTCTGCTTTGGTGCAGGTTTGGCATTTCATGAAATGTAAGCGTTCTTATGTTTTTACAACTGTCAGTCACTTCAGTTATGACATCGGGGTTAAAGGTCATTTCATGTGATGTCAGCAGGGTCAACCGTCATATGACACCACTTCCTGTGATATAATCGGGTGTGTGATGTCACTTCCGCTACCCCTGGCTTGAAATCCGACTTCTCCAAAAGTAACCACGAAAGGAAATACAGAACATTTGCTCAAACACCACCCAGCAAGTGTTGCATCGACTGTGTTGCAATCACAGCCTGCAGCAATGACCTCTGAATTCCCTGCTCCATTATATGATTGTGGTTTCCTCTTTGCCCTTTACAAAGGGTTCACTCTGCACCTTGCTTACCCTCTTACCTGCAGCTCTATCCAATGTGGATTTTCTTTTAAACCTTTCCCCTTTATTTAATACTAGCAAAAAGTGTCCATACTTCGCACGGGTTCTGTAGACAGACATGATAACGCTCTCATAACTTGTTGAGATTCACGGAGCAGATGTGGACGGGAGGTGAAAATTGGCGTGCTGCAGCATGATGGGACCTTATGTGCGCTCTCCCATCTGTTGCCTCACCCTGACGCCGTGCAGTATGTTGTGGTGCATTGCGGTGCAGATATCTCATAAACGGCGCGTCCTAGAGCCTTCAAACATGGCTTTCCATGTTTTGTTCCTGACCTCGACACGGTTAAAATGAGCTTTGTCTGGTCCTTCTATGATCACATTGATGTTTTGCGCATTGCGGTGCAAATATCTTGGAAAACAGTTTGTTCCAGAGCCTTGAAATGTGGTTTGCTCTGCTCAGTCCTTCTACGACCACCTTGATGTTTCGCTGCTTCCAGGCAACCGTCTCATGTGTGCAGGGGCTGAATTCCAGAGAATGGGGTGGGGTGGTCACATGTAATGTAGCCAGTGACATCTGGGCGGTCCTAACGGGTAACTGTGCAACATTTGGTGCAGATTGGTGGAACGGGGTGGAATTGTATGAGGAACAAACAAACACATTTTCTGTTTAATATATATCGAGAAGATAGGTTTGAGTTAAAGTCATTCAAACAGATGCTGCTGAGAAGGCCTTTGTCAGCAGATATTGCCACAGGCTACCGCTCTGAGGATACCGCCTCTTTGTAGGTGGGGTTACAGGGGCGGTACATCAGCACTTATTGCCCATCACTGATCACCCTTGTAAAAGGTGGTAACTATGTTGATTGATATCCAGTGTTTTTACGGGGAAAAATAAATGTAAGATTATTTTCACCACACTTTTTGTTGGCTGAATTGTTTTCTGCAAAATGCATTGAGTTTGGGTGAAGAAATATAGTAAATGCAGAGTGTGAAGGCTGGATGGTGGGTCTCCCTCCACAATGTATGGTGAAAACAAATCAGTAAAAAAGTGCAATAAATACCACGTGAAAGAATATGTGGTAAAACACAGGGAACCATGTTGTCCAGTCTGTGGAATGTGGTAGTCTTTGGTATCTCGCCCCTTAATGTGGTCTGAAAACCTGTATCCATGCTACACACATGTACTTCTGGTTTCCTGGTGAGCTCAAGTTCAGGTAGGTCCCTATGGTGGACGACATTTAACAGTCGTAGCTGGTCTTAAGAAATCTCCCACAAATTAGTTTAACCAAAAATATTTCCCATATGTTTCTACTGTAAACAGACTAACATTTATACCATTTATACAAAGAAAATCAAACAACTAATATCCTGCGCACTATGTCAGCTGGTATCTACAAATAAACTTGATGGGCTTTTAGTAAAAACATATTCTATTCAAATAGTTTTCAAACATTATATTAATATATGACCATACAAATACATCGTTTATAAAATTCCTTAAAATTCAAGCAAAAAGGAGTGTCATTCCATCGAGTTACGATGGGCTTTGTGTTCTCACTGCATTGATGCAAATAGGGGACGCCTACGGGTTTGGTGTGCTATACAAATAAATAAATAAATAGTACCACGTTTGATTATATGCAGAATTAATAAATTATTCGGACTAAGCAAAAAGACAACCTGAGCCATGTGTTTTGCTCATTGCACTTTCTCAAGAGAAAGAACACATAGAAAAGGATAAGAAAACAATACATTATTGCAAACCACTATTTGTTGTTATTTGAATGAAGAATGCAACACCACCCTCATAACCAACATCTGCCACCATGCCGAAGTGAAACAACACACCCTAAACCCTTAACCTTTTGCACCCATGTACACTCAAGAACTCAACTTCAACAAAAGAACCACCAGAAAACAAGAAAACAATTGGCAAAATCTCTACAGCACATCTGACCTCGTCCTGCTCAAGGAATTCTGTTCTGCACGCAGACGACCTATCACCAGAGCCAAGGTGAATCTCTACCAAAACACAATAGCCAAACCCAACAATCCAAATGAAAGCCCTCTTAAATGCCATCAAGCACTTCATGAACCCTCGGCCCGACTGACCCGCAAAGCACTGCATCAAAAAATCCACTGCCATCAACTCTTTGTACATCACCAAGATCCGCATGATCTGCCAACACAAAGATACCAATGCCACAGCTGGATATTTTTCAAGCCACTCACTATGAAAGACCTCATTAGCATCCCTAAAGGCCACATCGAATGTGGGTGACATTCTCTCTGTCTCTATTTTTCAACACCTTTTCGAATAAAGCCCTCTTACCTGCCAATTGTCAAAAGCTCCCTAAATGAAAGCACTTTCCCCTCAACCCTCAAGACCAGACAAATCTTCCTGCATCTCAAGAAACCACTATTTGACCCTCAAAACCTTAGCAACTACCACCCCATGACCCATCTTCCCTTCCTAGGTAAGATCCTTGAGAAAGCAACAGACACACGCTCCAACACATTGAGGCCAACAATTTCCTTCAGTACTACCGATCTGGCTTACACCCTGAGAAATGGCTACTATCAAGGTCATTGGCAATGCCCTTAAAATCCTCAATGATGGCAATCTTTGCCTCATGGTTCTCTTTGACTGCTCAGCAGCATTCAACACAGTGGACCAACATACACTCACTGATCCCCAGCCTAAGATCTCCTCCCAAGTGGCCAGAGGACGACAGCCGCTATCTGATCCTGACCTTGATGGTGGGTTATAAGGGAGGATCACATGGGATGAGATGGCTGTCGGGGATATGTGGTGACCCCAGCAGGAGAGACACAGTATTCTTCCCTTCCAAATGAAGAAGACTCTATAATTCCTAAATTCCTGATGCCTTGTTATCATTTTACAAATCTGTCTCATTGTAAGATCCAAAAAGCCCTTACTGCAAAACAATCTGAGCAGAATACCATTCATACTTCATGTACACATGTTACGCGTCGGCAGCGCGACTTCGCTTCTGCATTAATGCAGGCTCACAAAGCCCGGGGAAAGGCACCTGTGTGGCAGCGATACCAGTTGCCATGGAGACTGTATGGACTCTGGAATCAGCCGTGTCAGCTGATACATTCATTACGCACGATGCGTACGCCGAGGCTCCGCCCCTTGACTACATAACTCTGTTCCTCTCGGGGGCTCGTTGCTGCTAATTGTAGCAAACGTGTATCCTTACATGTGTAGCCTCCGCGCTATATCTCTCATCACTCCAGTGAACTTCCTTCTATCTACTTGATATCCTGGTTACTCGACCTTGCTTGCCTTTCGGACTGCCTACAGATGTCCCTTTGTCCTTGGTTCGACACGCCAGTCACGACTCGGAACTCCCTCAATTGCTGACAGCTTCCTGTCAGATGCCTTCCTTCTCCGCTCCTGTTTCCTTTTGGTTCCTTCCTCAAGGGCTGCGGAGGAGTGGTCTACCCTGGGCATCTTGGGTTCACTTAATAACGTAAGTGTGCCTCCCTTCAGAACTGTGCCCCTTTGTTTTTGTTAGTTGTTTCATTTGTTCCTTTTTTGATCATCACTCCCTGCCCACGCATATATCTGGTTACAACTCTCTAGTCTGGACACGTTCCCTATAGTGCTGGATTTGAACTATCATACCTACCAAGTGCATTCCAAGACGCTTTCCAGTTTTGCCTACCAAGTGCATTCCAGGCCGCTTTCCAGTTTTGTTTACCAAGTGCATTCGAGGACGCTTTCCAGTTTCATGTACCAACCGGTACCTAGCGCGTCCCTTGTGCAGTTCGGGTGTACTTTACCTTACTAATTTCCCTGTTTATTATTTTCTCCTGACGTTGTGTTCTCTCCAGCAGGAATTCCATTTGCTCCCTGTTCATACCCTTTCAGGTTAGTCTTGCATCCTTTAGTTATTAAGGGGAAGAGATGTAAGTTTGTTAGTTCCTCATTGTCTTTTTGGAATTACTCTTTCAGGAACAGTACCTATTCTCCTAGTCTAACTCCAACCAACCTTATAGTCAGGTATTCATTATTATTGAGTGTCCTTTCATTCACTAATTTCATCTGTACCTTACCTAACCCTTTCTGTGGCTCTTTTTCAGCTGTTGGTCTAGCGGTGCGCGTTTACCCTGCTCTTTTATTTGATTGATACCTCTGTCTGTCATATAACCACAGCAGAGGGATACATCATAGAAAAGAGCCCCTCTTCTTGAGGAAGCCTGGTTCATTGTAATCAGGGTAGCTGATGCCTAGAGACTGATCGCTCCGAGAACTCCACCACTGTTCTGCTTTCAAGGTCCGGTTCCATTCTTCCGACCATTAGTGTGGTGAGTAACAACACATAATGCACACTTAAAATCTCCTGTCTCTGACGTCTTTGATTTAAACAAAGATTCAAAACAATATAGCTTTAAAAGATATAAAAATCCCTATGGACTCTATCTCCCATAAGCCTGAAGTACTGAGACGAGGAAGAAGTAATGTGGATTGAAGGAAACACCAAGCTAAACATGCAGACTAGTTGTCACAATGGAAATGACCTGCGTGGGATATTTATACCTGGGGAACACCTACAATTGAGGAATGGAGAGGAGAGATGAGAGCGGGCAAAGCCGGAAGCAAAACCGAAGGCAGAAGCAGATGTGCAGAGACAAACTGTGCTGAGAGAGACAGACGGTTCCAAGCAACTGCTTGTGAGCATACTTTACGGGAGAGGCTTGATACTGGGAGAAGCACAGCGGGTGCCTTGGAAGGACCGCTGAGATACCGGCCACAGCAGCAAGGCTGTTGGGGACGCGGTCTGGTGAAGCAGCCACAGTTCCACCAGCAAATGAATGTAGAGTTGGCTGGGAAACAATGAGCGCCTGCAAAGCAAGAGAAGCCTCCCCAGAGTTCAAACTTCGCCGCAGCAGCGTGCCACGGTTCTTAAATGTCATCATACACCGGTGAGTCTGCGCATAAGTGTTGGGAACACAGGGCATGCCGACAGGCATATGAACAATTGAAACACTCATTTGAAAACCGACCAAGTAAATTAGAAATACAGAATTTACAAAAATCCTCATATAAGAGAAGTGAATATGGGGAAATTTGGAGTAAATAATATCACCAGAAGATGAACATTAAGATGAAAGGCAAAATGTGTAAAAGTCTCCATGTATGAGATGAGATGTCAGTTTGGGGGAAATGTGAACAAGCATTGCCACAAGTAAATGTATACCAGTGAAGAAGTAGACAGACAGAGCTTGAACAAGTCGCCATATATGACATATCAATATTGGGGAAGTTGGAACAAGTAGTATCGAAGGTCAATGAAGTATAACTAGTGAAAGAGTACAATTGTGTTATACTGAAAGAGAACATTGTAGGAAGTCCTGGTGAAAGAAGCACGTCAGGCAGTGAACCTTAGGGAGAGAGGATCTGCAAAACCTAGAAGAATTCCTGGCAGAAAGTATACCAGGAGACCATCCTCAATGACATGATGTGGGAAAGAGACATTTCTACTACTCTTGAGGAATCATTGTTTGAAAAGACACTTTTGACATCCTTAAAAAGTTGTGTACAAAAGACACATTTGTTCTTCTTCAAAAAGACCCTTTTTGCCATACTGAAGAAAGAAGAAAGTGTTATGTGGAAGAGACATTTCTGCTACTCTTAAAGAGTCATATTTTGAAAAGGACACTTTTGCTATCCTACCTGAAATAGTCCAGAGGAAGGGAACCACCTCCGGATTCAAGGATTGTTTGTTGATTTTTCATGTTTGTTTTTATTATTTTCTATTTATTACGTGTTTTTCCAGTTTACAATGAAACTTTTTATTACTGATCATCGTAAAATACAATATCCAAAGTATTTCAATATCCAACGTATTTCATATTTGCTTCTTTTACACTTTATGCTAAATCAAACACAGAGACACTTACCTTACACTTTGATTGTTCATTTTTAGTGTGAGGGTCAGGTACATTTTGGACACAAAGACAGTTGGCATAATTTTGATTATGAGACACAGACTGGGGTTTAGTTTTAGTTTCCTAGGAAGGGAAACTCTCTTAAGGAGAGGGACAGAGAAGCCTTTATCCAACCCCTTTCTTTTAACCCCTTAAGTGCTAAGGACGAGTATGATTGTGATTTTTGCATAGGCTTGATTAAAGCTCAGCAGTCAAGCGGTTAAAAAGGAGTCTGATGTTGAAAACATTGCATCTTTGTGTCCACCTCCCATTTATGACCCCTCACAATGCAGACTATACAAAACAAAAAGGACTGTTTTGGGATAACTGACTGTGAGTTGCACAATACCGTAGACACACAGGAAAAATACACAGCTTATAGAGTGAAAACAGATTACAAAGAGCCAGCGTCTCTGGCTGGGCTTTCAAACTCGTCTATGATGCACTGCGACGTGCTAAAAGGCACATGCTAGACCACCTCAGTCTACACATGTGTCTGCTGCCTTACAGGTGAAAGGCATTGTTTTCTTTAATAGGTTTTCTCTGTATTGGCAGGTGCAGGTTTTACTAAAAACAAAGAAGATAGCGTTCTTCAGTAGGTTCCTCTCATGAGATTCCCTTCTGATATTGGACCCCTGGATTTTTATTATAGGGATCCTTTTCAGGAACAAGCTGGACCTGTGCGAATGGAATTGAGCACTATTTCAGATTGTTCTACAGCCGACCGGTTTCTGTGGTGCTATGTTGGTAGGCCACATTCCTCAGGGCTAAAAATAAGGGCACCAATGTGTGCGCCTTCTAGTTTGAACAAGCAGCGTAGTCTGCAATGGTTCTCCTCCTCTACCTGTAGGGGTGACAGGAGGGGGGGGGGGGTTGAGAGATAGAATGGGGTATACATTTCCATTTTGCAACCTCTAAGGTAGGCATATTTTAAAAAGACTGCATTGTCAAGTCACTATAACAAACGGGAGGGAAAAGCTTACCCTCTCCGGGTGTGGTGGTGGCTCTCTACACGGGGGGTGAGGCGGCCTGAGACCTAGGGGCCAAAAAAAGTTTTTACGGCAGTGATAATTTCACAGATACGACGAGTCAAGAAAGCAAGCAATTGCGTGCATTTACAATTAACTCTAACCAAATTGTGCCTTTGGCGCTGTTTGCTGAACACGCCATGCGTTACAGCTAGAAAATTGCAAATATACTACCAGACGGCATCAAAGCAAGTGATCCCGTCTGAATATTCGCTCTCTTGTAGTACCCGT
Source organism: Ambystoma mexicanum (assembly GCF_040938575.1). NCBI lineage: Eukaryota > Metazoa > Chordata > Amphibia > Caudata > Ambystomatidae > Ambystoma > Ambystoma mexicanum. Next base: position 1,204,003,659 of record NC_090926.1, on the reverse strand, counting down.
GCGCTTGTCTCTCAACCCCGCTTGCGGGGGAGTGACAAAGCATGTGCCGGGTTCAGTGCGTGGGCGTACCTTCTGCGAAAGTCAGTGCGGTCTTGCGGGCCACGGGCAAGGATTTTCTACGCCACGGCTCGCAAGACCACTCTGTTTATAGTTGCCATAGCGCCACACGTCACATGGTCGCGTCTTGAAAATGGCCGCCCAGCATGGGAATGTCGGCGGCCATTTTGGAGTCAGGCTGGTGGCCTGGAAACAATGCAGGGGGGCAGATTTTGAATGTCATTCCAGCATTATGTCACAGAGTGTTCCATCTCTTCAGGCCCGGACTAGAAGTGGTGTGGGGACCATAGATGACCCTCCGTCTTCTAGTCTGGTGTTTTGCGATAGAGGCTTGGGCGCCAGAGGTCTCGGAGCGCAGGAGTGCAGCTGGCCCAGCTTGCAAATAGCCAAAATAACTCTACATATCTTACAAGTCCAGATCACAGGGGCTAGTTGAGGTCCAATTTTGGACGAGGGGATAATACACAGGTCACCAGGACAGGCTAGTTATGTGTTTGATGAGCCAAGTACTGGTGTTGTCAAAGGGTGGCCACAGTTTGCCAGCTGGTTGGTTCGTTGAGCCCGATCTTGTCTGTCTGCAGGCGAAAGATCCATAGCGTTCTCGTCTGAACAGAAGATTGTGGATATTCCCTCCCCTTTTGTTACCATTCTTTCAATAATTGTCCACGTGAAGTCTGCTGGGGTGTGTTTTAGTGCTATAAAGTGTTCCACCATGGGTGCTGTGATTTTCTTTGTGCGTATGCACGTCTGTGCTCTGCGAGCCGTGTTTTGATAGGGCGTGTAGTCATGCCCACATAGCGTTTGTTACACGCGCATGTGATGATGTAGATCATATTACAACTGTTGCAGTTGGGTCCAAGGGATTTTTTTGGGTCCAAGGGAAAAGCCAACCTATATCGATGGTGGTGGATCTCTTCGTGCTGGAGCATGCACTACATGTCCCGCACGGAGTATGGCATGCCGCTTGGTTCTGCCTCCAGAGTGTATTGAACTTGGGCTTTGTATCTTTGTATGAATGCACAAGGGAGTCTCTTAAGTTCTTCCTTCTTTTTATGGCAAACCTCGGAGCATCCAGGCTGTGGGTGCCGACATTCAGGATGGGCCAAAGTTTGAGAACTTCTTTTTTGATTCTGTTCGTCAATGGCGAGAAACTCAGGACCGCTGTGATCTTGTTGTTGGATTCGTTCTTCTTAGCATGGTGATCCAGTGTGACTTCTCGCGGGATATTCATGGCTCTTTTGTGTGCCTGTTTGACTATGCGTTTCGGGTAACCCCTACTCGTCAATTTGGTGGCCAACCGTGATGACTGTCGGTTGTAGTCAAGAAGCGTTGTGCAGTTTCTGCCGTACCTGAGAAACTGACCAAAAGGTAGGTTTCTTCTCAGGCTAGCCGGATGAAAGCTCTCATAGGTAAGTAGTGAGTACCTGTCTGTAGGTTTGTTGAATACTGTACTGATTACAGTTTTGTTTCTTATCTCGAGGGTGAGGTCTAGAAAATGAACTGAACTCTTGCTGTGTGTTTCCGAGAACCTTAAGAACGGGTTTTGGTTGTTAAGCCACTCCATGAAGAGGAGTCGCAAATTCCGAAGAGGAGAAGATCTACAGCCCTAATAATCCATGGCTACCATGGATATTCAGAGGTGATGAACCAGACCTCGTCCTCTTCCTGCAGTGGCTTTACAACCAAAACCTGTTCTTATGGTTCTCGGAAACACACAGCAAGAGTTCAGTTCATTTTCTAGACCTCACCCTCGAGATAAGAAATAAAACTGTCATCAGTACAGTATTCAACAAACCTACAGACAGAAAATCACTACTTACCTATGAGAGCTTTCATCCGGCTAGCCTGAGAAGAAACCTACCTTTTGGTCAGTTTCTCAGGTACCGCACAAACTGCACAACGCCTCTTGACTACATCTGACAGTCATCACGGTTGGCCACCAAATTGACGAGTAGGGGTTACCCAAAACGCATAGTCAAACAGGCACGTAAAAGAGCCATGAATATCCCACAAGAAGTCACGCTGGAACACCATGCTAAGCAGAACGAATCCAACGATAAGATCACAGTGGTCCTGAGTTTCTCGCCATTGACGAACAGAATCAAAAAAGAGGTTCTCAAACTTTGGCCCATCCTGAATGTCGGCACCCACAGCCTGGATGCCCCGAGGTTTGCCATAAAAAGAAGGAATAACTTAAGAGACTCCCTCGTGCATTCATACAAAGATACAGAGCCCAAGCTCAATACACTCTGGGGGCAGAACCAAGCGGCAGGCCATACTCCACTAGATCCATAGATCCACCACCATCGATGTAGGTTGGCATTTCCCTTGGACCCAAAAAAATCTAACCAACTGCAACAGTTGTAATGTGATCTACATCCTCACATGCCCATGTAACAAACGCTATGTGGGCATGACTACATGCCCTATCAAAACACGGCTTGCACAGCACAGATTGTGCATACACACAAAGAAAATCACAGCACCCATGGTGGAACACTTTATAGCACTAAAACAAACCCCAGCACACTTCACGTGGACAATTATTGAAAGAATGGTAACACCCAAAAGGGGAGGGAACATCCACAATCTTCTGTTTAGACGAGAACAGCTATGGATCTTTCGCCTGCAGACAGACAAGATCGGGCTCAACGAACCAACCAGCTGGCAAACCCTGGCCACTCTTTGACAACACAAGTACTTGGCTCATCAAGCGCATAACTAGCCTGTCCTGGTAACCTGTGTAATATACCCTCGTCCAAAATTGGACCTGAACCAGCCCGTGTGATCTGGACTTCTACGATATGTAGAGTTGTTTTGGCTATTTGCAAGCTTGGCCAGTTGCACTCCTGCGCCCTGAGACCTCTGGCGCCCAAGCCTCTATCGCAAAACACCAGACTAGAAGACGGAGGGTCATCTATGGTCCCCACACCACCTCTAGTCCGGGCCTGAAGAGATGGAACACTCTGTGACATAATGCTGGAGTGACATTCAACATCTGCCCCCCTGCATTGTTTCCAGGCCACCAGCCTGACTCCAAAATGGCCGCCGGCATTCCCATGCTCGGCGGCCATTTTTGCGATGCGACCACGTGATGTGTGGCGCTATGGTAACTATAAACAGAGTGGTCTTGCGAGCCGCGGTGTAGAAAATCCTTGCGCGCGGCATGCAAGACCGCACTTGCTTTCGCAGAATGTAAGCCCATCCACTGAACCTGGCGCACGCTTTGTCACTCCCCCGCAAGCGGGGTTGAGAGACACGCGCACGGGTAGTACAAGAGAGCGAATGTTCAGACAGGATCACTTGCTTTGATCTCGTCTGGTAGTATACTTGCAATTTTCTAGCTGTAACACATGGCACATTCAGCAAACAGCGCCGAAGGCACAATTTGGTTAGAGTTAATTGTAAATGCACGCAATTGCTTGCTTTCTTGACTCGTTGTATCTGTGAAATTATCATTGCAGTAAAAATAAATTTGGCCGCTAGGTCTCAGGCCGCCTCACCCCCCATGTAGAGAGCCACCACCACACCCGAAGAGGGTAAGCCTTTCCCTCCCTATTGTTATAGTGACTTGACAATGCAGTGTTTTTATAATATGCCTACCTTAGAGGTTGCAAAATGGAAATGTATACCCCATCCTATCTCTCAACCCCCCCTCCTGTCACCCCTGCAGGTAGAGGAGGAGAACCATTGCAGACTATGCTGCTTGTTCAAACTAGAAGGCACACACGTTGGTGCCCTTATTTTTAGCCCTGAGGAATGTGGCCTACCAACATAGCACCACAGAAACCGGTCGGCTGTAGAACAATCTGTCCTAGTGCTCAATTCCATTCGCACAGGTCCAGCTTGTTCCTGAAAAGGATCCCTATAATAAAAATCCAGGGGTCCAATATCAGAAGGGAATCTCATGAGAGGAACCTACTGAAGAACGCTATCTTCTTTGTTTTTAGTAAAACCTGCACCTGCCAATACCGAGAAAACCTATTAAAGAAAACAATGCCTTTCATCTGTAAGGCAGCAGACACATGTGTAGACTGAGGTGGTCTAGCATGTGCCTTTTAGCACGTCACAGTGCATCATAGACGAGTTTGAAAGCCCAGCCAGAGACGCTGGCTCTTTGTAATCTGTTTTCACTCAATAAACTGTGTATTTTTCCCTCACAATGGGGAACAGCGAGAGCATCCCCAGATGGTTCAAATCCTACATACTAACCGCCATCAGTTGGTCCAAATGGATTCCTCAAGCTCAACATCTCTACCCATAACCTACAGAGTTTGGCAAAATCCATCCTCCCTCCCGTAATCCTCAACCTTGGAACCTCTAAGAACCCTCCTGGCTCTACACAACATTCACATGCAGCAGTACGCAAATGACACGCAGATCTAGCTCACAATATCATCCATCGAAGACATCAACAAGCTCAAGGCCTGCATCTCATTCATCCAGTGCTGGATTTCCAGTGCTGTCCTGAACCTGAACCCCTACAAAACCAATTTCCTACAGCTGACCACAACACTGAACTCTGTGACTTCCAGATCTATGAACCTCGAGGGCGTCACACCCCGGCTGGCCACCTGCACCAAGTCTCTTGAGTTTGACATTGATGGACACCTCTCTGTCAAACAGCACATAGCAAATATGACATCAACGGCTTAGTACCAACTTTCTCTCCTGCAGAAAATCAAGCACTTCAACCTAGAAAACAACTTCAAATCTGCTGTTCAAGCCTTGTTCCTCCTCCATCTGGATGGTGGCAATGCCCTTTTGGAAGGCTTACAGCAACTACACTTGTACCTCTGAAATACATCCTGCATGCTACAACATGACTTATCAAAGTATTATTCGCATATTCCACCACATGACCCCGACCCTCATCAAACTGCACTGGCCCCTGCTGCAAGCATATATCTTCAAATCCTGCTGCATCATCTACAAGGCTGCCACCCTGAAGTCCCCAAGCTACATCACTGTGAAACTCAGCATCTCTGGAGGCCTATGATCCGCCAGAATTAAGGATATGTGCAGACTTGAACTCCAATGGTACAGGAAGGAAACAAAACTAAGACTGGCCTCCTTTGCCTAAACGCCCCCAGACTCTGAAACCTCCTCCCCATCAACACCAGACTCGCACCCTTGCTTCTACATCTCAGGAAGGAGTTTAGGACCCTCCTCTTCAAGTTCTTTAAGGAATGGCTCCTCCATAACACGTAGGTCCATACACCCTCCACCCCTGGGTAATCTTCTCCCCCTCTTTCCTCACATGGTTTCTGGTAGATCACTTGCTGCCACATTGTCTACCCTCTCGTTCCCCCATTGTTAGTTCCCTGCTTCCTTATTTCTCTGTTTTTCTTCCCGTGCCCTCCCCCCTATGATTGTAAAGCGCTCTGTTGCTTCCGAAGCTAGGACCACGTTCAATAAATAGTTTAATAATAATACAAAAATATTTAATGGTACTTTTTTGCCAAATCACTCATTTCCTGTAAACATATCTTGCTTAGTACTTTGTTTGATACAATTCAGTGTGCTGAATTAAATTCAATATGGTGCCACTTAAATTCTTCTCAGAATATATTTAATACATATACATGTGTGTGTCCTAAATTATTGCTTGCACTTATTTCATTAGTAATTCGTTATTTCAATGATGTACTTCTAGAATGCATGTGTTGGAGATGCTGAGCTGAAGAGATTTGTTCGAGACCTACCCCAATGCTTACTTAACTTTGCGACTACACATAAATGAGGTGTGGACAGAACTCACTGGGTTTTGCAAAGAGTGAAACAACAAAAATACCTCACCAGGGTTCATTTTCACAGTGTGAAAGAAACCATCATGAGAGACGGCCAAACGGCTACCCTGGAGTCTTTTCAGGGACACCCCGGTCAAAGGGTTTCAGGACCTGGTGCCGTCTACTCTCATGAGCCGCAAAGCCCTTCAGGAAGTGATGGTGTGACTCCACTCCAAAGAAACAAGATATTCATGGGGCTTTCCTTCCTCATTGAATGTCACTCATTGGTCCATTTCCAACCTAAAGAAGGCTACCAATCTCTTGCATCCTGAGGTTTGGGAGAGAGACACCTTGAATCACGACGTGCAGACTGGTACTGGGCTGGTATCCCCACTGGAAGCAGGATGTGGGATGGTGGAGGCTGAGGCAATCCAAGGGAAGCACCTGGTGTCATGGTTTTACCTAGTGGCTCTTGCAAGGTCTGTTGTCTAAACATGCTCCAATTCTTATGCACAGAGGTTCACCAAAACAGTGGATTTCAGGACATTGCATCTACATGTTTGAGGTTGCCATGAGTGTTGGTGGGGGGAGGAGTCTTGGCGGAGTCACAGGATGGCGCTGCCCAGTATTTAGTTTTGATGGCCAAAAGGATGGTATTGTTCGAGGAGCGCTTATGGGGTAGATCGATCACTATGGCCCAGAATCATTACGATGATATTCTCACAGTAGCTCCAGTGCACCTGCCTGATACCACCCTTGGGTTGCAGGTTCTCACCTGTTATATTCTAACTGTGAGTTGAAATATACATTTGCGGTGGTCAGGCCAGCAGACTTCATGGCAGCAGTGGTTTGGTTCTATCGTTACACAACATATTATAGCAGGAATATGGGATGGATTGAAGGCTGTGCCACAGGGAGAATGTATACGCTGTGTGGCGGCATATGTGAAGTTGAGGGAAACCCTGAAAGTTAAACTAGAGGCATATCTTTCAATAAAGAAAAAGAACACAAGAATAAGGGAGCCTTTTGGTGATTCACAGGACTGGAGGATTGCTAAGACTTGGCAGAGAAGAATGCCAAATCTCTCCTGAGGACTTACAGGCACTACTGCATGCACTGGAACACAGCCAACCACCCGCTGCCCTATACACATAGTCTACCAGAACTAGGAATACAATTATTAGTTTACTGTTGAGATGGGGCCACTTTAATATCGGGGGGGACAGAAAAGCAGAGATTCTCCCAAACTATTTTAAGTTAAACAAGCCTGTGGATCGTGTGAAGGCATCATGCAGTAGACACAAACAACAGGTTCAAGTTTTTAGTCAAATGTTTTATTAACTTAAAATGTAGGTTGGAGTAAGGCCTAACTTGCCCTATGCTAAGGTGGTATTTCCCTACCTAAATAAACTAAGGATAGTCTATGTGAGTAAGTCCAAATCAAAAGTCTGCCTGTGTCCAAAACCTACACTTGCCCTCACAACAAACTGTATACAATGCGTAAGGACGTCAGCATCACACTGAATAGTGTTCAAAATAAAGTTCAGAGCCTCTTCCAGCTCTTGGCTTGTGATCAGCTTTCCCTTCCCCAAGTTCAAAACAGTTCTAAAGGTATCGGTGTAACCTTCCCCAAGAGTTCAAATCTTCCAGCTTTTCAAAGAGGCCCCCACCCTATGGATACTTTCATTGGCTTCTCCACATAGGGCACTCGGTCTAGGCACAGTTGTCGGACCAAAGAGTCCACCCATTACAGGTCATACAACCGATACCCCTTCTTAATAGCTTTTCATCGCCAATTGTCCACCGCTTCCTCGTGACAGTGATGTTGAGTTGATACCCCAGTGTCACACTCTTCTGACACTGTACCGTGGCTTGCTGGGCCACTGTGCACTTTGTTATGCTTTTATGCAGTCTTCTGACTCTGGCAAACACAGGTTTCCCCTTTAACCTGTAGTCCCTTGAACTCTCTTAGCTTTAATCAATACTTGGTTTCTTATCCTATACCCTTCTTGGTATGCTTTTACTTTGCCAATACTTGTGTTTCATCCAGTACACTCTGTGATATCTGCCACATACATCGCTTTTCTTTCACTCCATTCATGACTGCTCAACAGTTGACTTTACTCTGTTCGCCAATCAAAAGTGCTTATTATAACTTTCAGTTAGTACTTATTTCTGTATTGAAAAGTACTTGAAATTATTTTCAGTTTGTTCAGTGTTCAGTTGCTGCCCAGTATTTAAAAACCACTTGCTTCAGCATTCAGAATACTTGTAATAACTTTCAGTTTGTTTGGTATTCAAAAAGTACTTATTAGCGCATTCAAAAAGTACTCATAACCACCAGTTTGTTCGGGATCCAAAACATCAATGTTCAGTGCCTCTCCGCCTGCCAACCTGATGCTTCCCGTTCACTCACCAGTCAGAGCTTACAGTGTTGTGAGGTCTCTGCCACTCCGGGTGTTTGAGCGGGACCTCGCTCCTCCCCCAGTGGCTCTCCGTGGCGTTGCTCCCCAGCAATGCTGTGCCTGCAGCCCAGTACTTCTGTGACCACTTTGCGCCATCACTCCAGCTTTCCACACACCATCTGCTACCGGCCTCCCGCTGTCCTTAGTGTTGCTTCCTGCTGTATAAATTCTGCACTGGTCTCCGGGTCTCGAGTGCTTCACTTTCCACGCCACTGCTTTGGAGTTGCTTCCCCAGCTGTTGCATCAGTCTCCTCGGCTCACACTGCCTCCGCAGCTGACTCCATTTTCAAAATTAAGTTTGTGTTTTAAAGTTTCAGCCACCATAATGATCCCAAGAAAGACTAGACGATTCATCATCAGAGCGGTAGTGCTGCTTTATTTGTGTTGCTCTCCTCTTCGTCACAAGTGCACAGCTGAGGCGAATAAATGTTTGTTTTAACAAAACAATGCTGGCATATGTCTGTATCAATAAAAGGGGCCTGATATGTGTTTGTCTTCTTCAAATGTGAATGCATCTTTCTAGTAGGTCTCTTTCTTGTCCCAGTGTTGAGGTGATGTTTCTGAGGGACAGTTTGGAGGGAGGAAAAGGGGAAGGGTTTACAGTAGCTTACAATGGTGTGAGGGATAGAGGGTTCAGAGGGGAAAGGGGGATGCAATGTCTCACCCAAGGACACCGTCTCCTCACTCCCATAGTCCCTCCACTGAGGTGATCCTCCGTCACATATCCACCCCCAGGGTCAGGGTCCGAAAGCATTGGCCTTTCCCTGGCCACCTGTGTTAGGAAAGATTTCGTAATTGTAGGTAATTTTCCTTCCATGTGGCAACCCCTAAACATTTTGCTGTTGTTTTTCACCTTGTTCTCGACTTTGCCAGAGAAGTGCAGCCTTCTACCGCACTCCTCTGGGCTTTCGCTCCTTTCTTACGGGGAAACTGACATGTCCTTAAGACAGTCAGTACCGGGAAACGCTGTTTTCCGTAGTTTCTTTTATCATGTTGTGGCTTTCGTGCAACATGACACAAGAGGGCACTGTAAGCTAAGTTACTGCTCTCTTGGGTCTCTAGCCTTCTGCAGGCCCTAAATACTCGTTTAGGATTGTAACTGATCGGTGCAAGTGATTCACGGACGGGAATGGTGGCAGCGATCGTTTCTTGTGTTTTGAGCTCCTTTTGGCGTTCTAAGCGCGTTTCTCGCGCTTAACCCAAAATGGTGGCCTGGCTCCCAAAATGGCCCGTCCACGAGCTCCTTTGTCCTGTCCGCTGACCGTCTTGCTCCCTTCACCTTCCCCAGGTCGAGCCGACCCAGGGCCTTCCTTATTTGGGCATGTACTTTCCCGCGAAACACCGATGCTTTCGCGGGCTTCTACATGCCTGGTGTGTGCCTCCAGGATGTGGGCTGGGATGTCTGGTCCCAATACACATCCTGGGTGCCTGAGAGTCTAGGGTGGTGTGAATTCCTGGGACCACTGTGGTCCGTGATAGGTCCACGAATGGTGTGAGTGTTGATGAGCGGATCTCCCATTGGGTCCCCTCCGTTTTGGCGCGAAGGGAACCGTGGATGAGAGGGGGCTGGAAACACCACTACCATGTCGATCTCCTGAGTTCTCACGAACGAAGGAATACAGGAGCTAAGTATCCTGCAACCAAGAGGCTGGACCGAGGAATCGCTGGTGACCCGCTGAAGGACTGCTCCTCTGCACTGCTGTCGCCTTGTGAAACCCTTTTCACCTTTGATCGAACCAGAAGGCCTGTACTGGTACTTCGACCCTTGGAATAGCGGGAACAGCTATTCTCGGCATCTTCACCATGTCCTGCTAGTAAGCCTTCGGAAGCGTCTCTGGGCCATCCAGCAGACTGACCAGCCTACACAGGAGTTTTGCTCTGTAACCGCCGCCAGGTTGTGTAGTATTTCGAGTCCTTGTCACTCTCACACGCTTTGTACACTTGCCGTTCCCAGGTCTGAAGTGAGTAGTGTACATTTGGCTCAGATACACACGGCCGCTCCGTTGCCCTGCTGTGGTAACAAACTGTGCGGGTTCCTTCGTTTGGGACGTCTTTTACTCAACTCTGCTGCTGCAGACTCAACACGACGACGAGATGTCCCCTGCTCTTCTGAACCTGCCAGCGACTGAAACTGACACGGAGAAGCCTGGGTCTGCTTGCATCGGGGACCGGCGAGTACCATAGCTAGGAACTGGTCGCCCTCCTGCAGGAGCCCATAGCTTTTCCCCGCTGTGTCAAAACAGCACGCCTTTTCCGTACTCGCGCTCTGCTTCTGCCCCCAGTGGAGGCTGCGCTTGAGTTGCGGAACACTGTTCTTCTTCATTTGTGCACTAAACTGAACTGCCTGATTTCCCTCGAAGAGACTCCCCTTTTGCCCGTTGGCACCAGCGTGTGCAGGTACTTTTGAGCACAAGGCTCCACTCTTCGCAGGGCTCGGGCTTCCTTTTAGTTAGGTGCCTCTGAAGGCGGACTGGGTCTAAGCATTATTTCGCACTGCCTGTTTTCCTTCCCTTTTAGGTGGACTACACATTTCGTGCATCTAACGCTTGAGACTTCTTGTATTTGTATATATATTGTATTGGTCTGGTATGTGTTGGTTTACTAGAGTTGTATTGTGATTTCTCGCTACGGTCATTGTTTTAAAGGCCTTGGAATAAATGTGTATATATATTTAATATAACACCTGTTTGGAGTAGTTTGTAAGTGTCCTTGCTTTGTGTGCTCATTGCAGGCTTTCAGTCACCCTCACCCCTCTTGAGACCTAGTCTTGACCGCCGCGATCGCTACCTTGATTGGTCTGGCTTGTCCAGAGGTTACCCTGTTCCAAGTAATTAGGTTGGCCTTCTGAACTTCTGCGCCACCAGGACAGAGTTCAGAAATCCGTCTTAACAAATTGGTGTACAGCGGTGGGATACGACTGAAGGTATCCAGTGTTGCGCACAAACTAAGGCATTTCAAGTTATTCCTACCAGGACACGTAGTGAATTGTTGTAGTATAACTTTAAAAAGGCCATAGTCCTATCTAACAGTATGGAAACAAATACCTTGTTAACTTTAAATGCTTCAAAATCAGAAACATTGAAAAAGATGTGTGCGGAGAGAGGTGTTTCCTCTCAAAGCACGAAATTGGATATGATCCAAAGAATCGTGGCGTGGCAAGAAGCGCAGCTTGACGCTATAACTTCTGAGGACAGTGCGGAAGGAGGTGGGGCTGCTCTCACTGGTAGAACCGACGGTTCTGCCGCTGCACTGATCCACCACGACCACGAGGACAGGGAGGATGAGATGTCTAATGTTTCCTCTGCCAGTGCTGATGGGGAGGCTATGCTTGAATTCAAGAAGCAAGAGCTGCGGTTTAGGCAGAAGGAGCTTGAATTCAGCATAGCCAAACTAAAAATCGAACAGGCAGAACAACAGAAAGACAGGGATCACCAGTTGGAACTGGCCAAGCTTCTGGTTGCAAATGGGTCCAAGGGTCCTGGACATGGGTCTGGGGCCTCACCTCATCCACGGTTTCCGAAAGATCTGCTCAGTGTGTATGAGGAAAGGAATGACATTATGGACTGGCTGAATGCGTTTGAGTATGCATGCGAAGTTCAACAAGTTGACAATGCTGATAAGATTGCCTGGTTACTCAGCAGACTGCCCCATTCTGGCTGTAGTGCCATTATGGAAATGTCGAAGGCTGAGCGAGCTGATTTCGCAATGTTAAAGCAAACTCTCATTTTAAAGTTTGGGAAGACTCCGGCCCAATATTTGAAACGATTCAGAGAGTATAAGAAGAAGGAAGGTGGTACTTGGGTATCTTATGTCACTGAATCCTTGAAAAACTTAACTGGCTGGGTCAAAGGTTATAAGGTTTCTACCTTCTAAGGCATGATAAATCTTGTTATGCTGGAACACATTTTTGCATCTTCTTCCCCGGAGCTTAAGCAGCATTTGGCCGATTCGAAGGAGATAGATCCTATGAAGCTGGCCATTGCAGCCGACTTATGGGTGTCACATCGAGTGTCCCATAAGGACAAAACTCATCCTGGTAAGCAGGAGGAAGGGAAAAAGTCCAAAGATAAGGAGGGTGGAGAATGTGATAAATCTTCTTCTCAAAAGGGCCACAAAAAGAAAAATACGGGTAAGACACAAGAGAACTCACAGGGTAGTGGAGGTCAGCCTCCGAAATAGAACTCTGGTTACAATAAGCATCCCTATGTAAACAGACCCAATGGATCTTGTTTTGCTTGTGGAGCAACTGACCACGTGAAGGGGGATCCCCGGTGTAAAGTTAGACCTTTGGGGGTCCACTCCGCTAATCTGGCCTTCTCCTCCTACGAGGAAGAAGAGATTACAGGAGCATCCTTCTCCTCAGACTCATTTCCCAGCGGGATAGAGGCTGAGGTAGTTTTAGTTTCCCTGGGTTCCTGGGAGCCTAAAGTCGCAGAGGCTTATGCTAGGATTCCAGATAATATCAAGCACTACTTTAAAGACAGTGTGCTGATCAATGGAGTAGATACTCCAGCTCTTAGGGATAGTGGGTGCAGTCGAACTGTCGTGGATTCTACCTTGGTAGACTCAGAGGAAGTTGCCAGAGCTACTCTGATGCCCACTAAGTTGGCTGACGGCCCACTCTGTATGTTCCCAGTAATACCTGTAAATCTTACTTTAAATGGTACAGCAGTCAGGATTCCAGTGAGCATTCAGAGAAACGTCCCAGGAAAGGTCTTGTTAGGTAATGATCTCAGAGCTTTAGGGCTCGTAGGAGACACTGCCGAAAGACCCTACACACGGTCTCAAGCACGGGCAGCATTGGCCAAGACCAATACGCTGCCCCAGCCGAAGGGGAAACCCAAGGCGAAAGGAGTCAACAAGTCAAGACGAGGGAAAGAAAATATTCCCCCGAGCTCGCCTACCACTGCGGTGGAGGAAGTTGGTCAATCGCCCGGGCCTGACGAGGAGGTGGCGATGCCTGAAGTATTTGACCCCAACGACCATCCTGAACTAAAAGACTTGTTAGTTGAAGGAGGTCCTGATAGGGACGAATTCAGTAAAGGCCAACGTGAGTGCCCATCTCTGGAAGGCCTAAGAAGACAGGCCTGCTCCCAGCTTGAGGGTGAACCTCCTGGGATGCATAGGATGTATTGGGAAGGTGGACTCCTGTATAGTGAGCCCACAGAGTCTACAGAAGGAGACCATAGGAGGTTGGTGGTTCCCCTTGCTGTAAGACCCTTCCTCCTGCAGTTGGCGCATGAAGTGCCCCTTGCTGGTCACCTTGGTATTAAGAGGACCAAGCAAAGGTTATCCATGCACTTCTACTGGCCCAAGATGGGGGTGCAAGTAGAAAGTCACTGCATGAGTTGTGCCTCCTGCCAGTTATCTGGTAAGGTTGGCTCGACAATCCAAGCTCCGTTGGTACCGCTCCCAGTTGTGGGGGTACCATTCAAAAGGGTAGGGATCGACATTGTTGGTCCCCCTGACCCGCAAACATCCTCAGGCAATAGGTTTATCCTGGTGCTGGTCGACCATGCAACCAGATATCCTGAGGCCATCCCATTGAAAACTGTAACTGCCAAGTCAGTTGCAAAAACTTTACTTGGCATATTTACTAGGGTTGGCTTCCCTAAAGAAGTTGTGTCGGATCGTGGCAGCAACTTTATGTCGAAGTATATGCAGGCTATGTGGAAAGAATGTGGGGTCACCTACAAGTTCTCTTCTGCATACCACCCCCAGACCAATGGTCTGGTGGAACGTTTCAACAGAACGTTAAAAAGCATGATTGGGGCTCTGGAAGAACCTCAGAGAAGAAAATGGGATCTTCTTTTACCATGCTTACTGTTCGCCTACCGAGAGGTACCACAGGAGGGTGTTGGCTTCTGCCCCTTCAAACCTCTGTTCGGTCATCCTGTAAGGGGACCCTTAGCCATAGTCAAAGAGGGATGGGAGATGCCCACTCCCCCTGTTACTACCAACGTAGTTGATTATGTGCTAGGGCTCAGAAAACGGATGGTACTTCTGATGGGCTTGGCTAGTGATAAATTGAAGGCAGGACAAGCGCTGGTGAAACATTGGTACGACCAGAAAGCTTCCCTCATCAACTTTACACCTGGTCAGCAAGTCCTGATCATGAATCCCATAAGGCCTCGAGCTTTACAGGACAAATGGTCAGGCCCTTACACAGTGGTGGAGCCCCTGGGTAAGGTTAACTATTTAGTGGACCTTGGAAGGTCTGGACAGGCTCCAAAAGTGTTTCACGTGAATAGGCTGAAGGCTTTCGTCCCAAGAGTTGAAATCGCAGCACTGCTACTGGCTTCAGATGTTGAGGAAGAGGAGTCTGAACCTCTCCCCGACCTGAAGCGGTCCTTCAGATAGCTCCTTTGAGGGTGTCCGAGTGGCCCCTCACCTGACTTCTGATCAGCAGGCTGAGGTGAAAAGTTTGCTTAGGCAGTTTTCCCCCCTGTTTTCACAGTCGCCTGGTTTGACACCTTGGTGCAAACATAACATAGACACAGGAGACAGTGTACCTACCAAAAGTAGGGGATACAGGATGTCAGACCAAGTACGGTCTTATATTAAGACCGAGGTCAACAAAATGTTAGACCTTGGGGTGATTGAACCCTCTAGTAGTCCTTGGTCCAGCCCTGTGGTTTTGGTTCCAAAGGCAGGCACTTCTGAATTGAGATTCTGCGTGGACTACAGGGCTCTGAATGCTGTCACCAAGACAGATGCACACCCCTTGCCTCGAACAGATGAGCTGGTGGATACTTTGGGTGCCTCCAAGTACCTCAGCATGTTTGACCTCACTGCTGGCTATTGGCAAATAGCTTTAGCAGAACATGCCAAGGAGAAGACAGCATTTTCTACTCCAGACGGCCTTTACCAATTCCGGGTAATGCCGTTCGGGTTGAAGAATGCACCTGCCACTTTCCAGAGGCTTGTGAATCATGTTTTGAATGGGTTGGACGAATTCTGTCTTGCATATCGGGACGATATAGCAGTTTTCAGTGCCACCTGGGAAGACCATGTGAAACACCTCGGGATTGTGCTCCAGGCTCTTCAGAAAGCACACGACCATAAAAGCTAGTAAATGCCAGATTGGACAAGGCTCAGTGGTTTACCTTGGACATGAAGTAAGTGGAGGGAGGATACAGCCTCTTCCCAGTAAAGTACAAGCAGTACAAGACTGGCCTACCCCCACTACACAAACCCAAGTGAGAGCCTTCTTAGGACTCACGGGGTATTACCGAAACTTCGTGGCAGACTATGGCACCATAGCTGCCCCTCTGACTGCCCTCACCACTCCGAAGAAACCCAAGAAGGTAACTTGGACTGACGAGTGTGAGAAGGCCTTCAATGGCTTAAAAGACTCCTTGTGCCAGGCCCCTGTCCTCAGGGCCCCTGATTATCAAAGACCTTTTATCGTGCAGACGGACGCCTCTGACACTGGGATAGGAGCTGTACTATCACAAGTAGATGAGAAGGGTAAGGAACACCCTATTGGTTTTATTAGCCGCCAGCTTAAGGACAGAGAGCTCAGATGGTCCACGGTAGAGAAAGAATGTTTCTCTGTTGTGTGGGCCCTAAGGAAGCTGAGGCCCTACCTCTATGGGACCCACTTCACTGTGCAAACTGACCATAAGCCCTTAAAGTGGCTAATGAACATGAAGGGGGAGAATCCAAAGTTACTTAGGTGGTCCATAAGTCTACAAGGCTTCGACTTCACTATTGAGCATAGGCCAGGTGTCCAACATAGCAATGCTGATGGGTTGTCCAGAATGTTTAACCAACCTGAACAAGAGACTCATCCAGGGGTGGATTAGTTCCCCCTGTCCATAGTCTGGGAGGGGCGAGTGTTAGGAAAGATTTCGTAATTGTAGGTAATTTTCCTTCCATGTGGCAACCCCTAAACTTTTTGCTGTTGTTTTTCACCTTGTTCTCGACTTTGGCAGAGAAGTGCAGCCTTCTGCCGCACTCCTCTGGGCTTTCGCTCCTTTCTTATGGGGAAACTGACATGCCCTTAAGACAGTCAGTACCGGGAAACGCTGTTTTCCCTAGTTTCTTTTATCATGTTGCGGCTTTCGTGCAACATGACACAAGAGGGCACTGTAAGCTAAGTTACTGCTCTCTTGGGTCTCTAGCCTTCTACAGGCCCTAGATACTCGTTTAGGATTGTAACTGATCGGTGCAAGTGATTCACGGACGGGAATGGTGGCAGCGATCGTTTCTTGTGATTTGAGCTCCTTTTGGCATTCTAGGCGCTTTTCTCGCGCTTAACCCAAAATGGTGGCCTGGCTCCCAAAATGGCCAGACCACGAGGCTCCTTTGTCCTGTCCGCTGACCGTCTTGCTCCCTTCACCTTCCCCAGGTCGAGCCGACCCGAGGCCTTCCTTATTTGGGCATGTACTTTCCCGCGAAACACGATGCTTTCGCGGGCTTTTACATGCCTGGTGTGTGCCTCCAGGATGTGGGCTGGGATGTCTGGTCCCAATACGCATCATGGGTGCCAGAGAGTCTAGGGTGGCGTGAATGCCTGGGACCACCGTGGTCCGTGATAGGTCCACGAATGGTGTGAGTATTGATGAGCGGATCTCCCATTGGGTCCCCTCCGTTTTGGCGCGAAGGGAACCGTGGATAAGAGGGGGCTGGAAACACCACTACCATGTCGATCTCCTGAGTTCTCACGAACGAAGGAATACAGGAGCCAAGTATCCTGCAACCAAGAGGCTGGACCGAGGAATCGCTGGAGACCCGCTGAAGGACTGCTCCTTTGCACTGCTGTCGCCTTGTGAAACCCTTTTCACCTTTGATCGAACCAGAAGGCCTGTACTGGTACTTCGACCCTTGGAATAGCGGGAACAGCTATTCTCGGCATCTTCACCATCTCCTGCTAGTAAGCCTTCGGAAGCGTCTCTGGGCCATCCAGCAGACTGACCAGCCTACACAGGAGTTTTGCTCTGTAACCGCCGCCAGGTTGTGTAGTATTTCGAGTCCTTGTCACTCTCACATGCTTCGTACACTTGGCGTTCCCAGGTCTGAAGTGAGTAGTGTACATTTGGCTCAGATACACACGGCCGCTCCGTTGCCCTGCTGTGGTAACAAACTGTGCGGGTTCCTTCGTTTGGGACGTCTTTTACTCAACTCTGCTGCTGCAGACTCAACACGACGACGAGACGTCCCCTGCTCTTCTGAACCTGCCAGCGACTGAAACTGACACGGAGAAGCCTGGGTCTGCTTGCATCGGGGACGGTGGGTAGCATAGCTAGGAACTGGTCGCCCTCCTGCAGGAGCCCATAGCTTTTCCCCGCTGTGTCAAAACAGCACGCCTTTTCCGTACTCGCGCTCTGCTTCTGCCCCCAGTGGAGGCTGCGCTTGAGTTGCGGAACACTGTTCTTCTTCATTTGTGCACTAAACTGAACTGCCTGATTTCCCTCGAAGAGACTCCCCTTTTGCCCGTTGGCACCAGCGTGTGCAGGTACTTTTGAGCACAAGGCTCCACTCTTCGCAGGGCTCGGACTTCCTTTTAGTTAGGTGCCTCTGAAGGCGGACTGGGTCTAAGCATTATTTCGCACTGCCTGTTTTCCTTCCCTTTTAGGTGGACTACACATTTCGTGCATCTAACGGTTGAGACTTGTACAATATATATTGTATTGGTATGGTATGTGTTGGTTTACTAGAGTTGTATTGTGATTTCTCGCTACAGTCATTGTTTTAAAGGCCTTGGAATAAATGTGTATATATTTTTAATATAACACCTGTTTGGAGTAGTTTGTAAGTGTCCTTGCTTTGTGTGCTCATTGCGGGCTTTCAGTCACCCTCACCCCTCTTGAGACCTAGTCTTGACCGCCGCGATCGCTACCTTGATTGGTCTGGCTTGTCCAGAGGTTACCCTGTTCCAAGTAATTAGGTTGGCCTTCTGAACTTCTGTGCCACCAGGACAGAGTTCAGAAATCCGTCTTTTAACAACCTGAGAGGATGATCCAGGGGGAAAAGAAGTGAGGACGCCCTCAGGTTCCTCACAATGCAGGCCCAGGAATGTGTGAGGGTATGTTTCAAGACTACCTGGTACTGATTCACGGGAGCTGATTGGCATCTGCTGCCGGATAACCGATGCACAAGTGAGATGAGATCTAAAGAGGCCTTCATCATCTCTGAAATGCTCAAGTGAAAACGAGATCTATAAAGATTTGCTCGAGTGCAGCTCAGAGATGCCCCACGCATCTACAGATATGCTCTAATCTCAGGCTTTGGGAATCAGGTGTAAGGTAGCAAGAACAAATTCAAAAAGCTCACTGGCATCTCCGATATTCTCCCATGTAAATCTTTGTGAATCAGGCCCATTGAGTCTACAACCAGGTACATGCAGGCCTACCAGTGCACCCCATGCTGGGAACAGTGAAGAGAAAGGGCTCAGTCATGCACCGCTTATGCTCAGTGGAACCACCACCGCAGCACGGGGTGAGCGCGCCTCATTACGAGTGTGCTGGTGCAGTAATAACATGCCGGCATTGCCGCACCAGCACACTCCATGTTTGCCAGTAGGGTGGCAGGTTTACCTCCAGCTCTAAGCTGGAGGTATATCCGCCACCCTACAGGTAAAGAACTGCCGGCATTACCAGCCCGGCAATACCGGTTCCAGTCATACTGGCAAACACCCCCTGGGATGCTATGGGACTCCATGGAATGTGGATTTACTAGCATGTTCGCCACTTGGAATCTGTTAGTAATTCCAGCAGACCAAATGGCAGAATCGGTATTACAGTTTGCCGGTATCGGATACTGGCAAACCTGTAATGAGCCCCATTATCTGGTAAAAAAACACATGCCATACTTTGTCTGACTCACTGAGAACCCTCCCATTTCTCGCACCCTCAATAGCAGCTAATGCAGGTCGCTCTGGCTCTGTCCCACACACAGAGAGCCCTCCTATACCTCACTCTTTGCATCATGGGGGTCAGGGGCGTCCCACTCCAGGCCTCGAGGGCTGCAAACCTGACGGGATTTCAGGATATCCCTCATTAATATTCATGAGATAAATGTGCATAATTTTTAAATTAGTGTATGCAAATGTATCTCATGAATATTAATACGTGCTGAACCCAACCACAAAAAGGTGAGAGGAAATTTACCGAGACACCCAGTCACTGACTCTTTGTCTTGCTTAAGTCTTTGTCTTGGTTAAGTCTTAAGAAGACTTAACCAAAGATAGCGCCAGCAAGTACAACAGAACTGGTGCCCTCAGCTACCATTCGACATAAAATGTGCGTGACACCTGGTGCGGCTGCTGGGATGCCTAGAACGAATTCATCCCCCTGACCCTTCTGCATCGCGCCCATCCCTAGAGCGCAGATTCCGTCACTTGAGAAAGAACTTTCGTCATGTAGTCCACCCCGGCACTGACTACTGCCCGCCTAGGAACCCGCCTGTACGACTCCATCAACTCAGGCCACCGGTGGAAGGGAAGGTCACAAACCCAGCAGACCATCACAACTGAGTCTCAATGGGCATCTCTGAGTTAGCCTCAAGTCATTGCTCGATCCACAGCGACCGATACATAGGCCAACAAAAGCATAAGGAAATTGGACTAGGACATTGACAAGCCCCTTCTAATGTGCTTATGTACACTTGGAAACCCTCACAAAATGAAACTAAAAATAGAGTAGTCACCTGCTGGAAAACCTTAGTAGTTTAGAAACAGACCTGTGGGGTCCTCCACTGGTGCAGTGCGTTACAGAAGCGGGTGGAGTCTGGAGTTCACAGGTTACTGTTAATTGGATTATTGATGCTGGTGTTACTCTTACTTTAACCACTTACACTTTTCCAAACATATCCATCAAGAAAACATTCAACAATGACATGTTTACCACTGGCAAACGTGTTACTTTACAAGGAATAGCCGGACAAGCATTCACATGCCCAGTCAAAGATTTAAAACTGGCATTTGCAGTGCAGAATGCACAGGGCACCGCGCATTGTCAAGAAGTCGCCCTTGATGCACCAACTTGGGGATTGATTCAGTTCCCAATATGAGCATCATCATTGACATGGCCGCCAGCATGATCGTTTGGAGACATGTGAGACACAGTACTTAACATGAGGTTGGCACTGACAAATACGCAAGGGAACAGAAACTACTGATGCCATTGCCAATGTTGTTAGCCGGGCAGTGCGCAAAATCAGAAGGCAGTCTCACTCTCCCAACTCATCCTAACTCCATCCTAACCAAGAAATCATGGCTCTACTTCTGGCTACAAGTTAAATGGAGGCTGGTAGAGTAAATACACCAATGGACATCTTCCTTACCAGGCCACCTGGACCAGTGAAACCATACCATGTCCCAGCAGCCAGCGCTGATTCAAATCATGAAGAAATTGATGCCCTTTTGGAAGAAGGAGTGATAGAGAGACCTCCTCATGGAATTTTGTGGTACTCGCCCATATGGCCTGTAGCCAAACGACAAAGTAAAGAAGCAAGAGAACGTGGACACCCTATTAAATCCCGTCTCACAGTGGACTACCGTCAGGTAAGTTGAGTTGTGCTGCACACCGCTCAGGTAGTAGCAGCATTTCCAGAACTGAGCTCTAAGATTAAGCCTGACACAATCATATACAGCCGCATTGACATTTCAAATGGTTCTGTCTGTGCCACTTAATCCTGCCAGTAGGGGGTACACAGCCTTTTATTGGGAAAAAGCCATTTTTCAATTTACAATATTTCACTGAGTAATGAAAGACTCATCAAATAACACATCCCAAATAAAGACACGCCACTGTAAAAACCAGTAAAGCTCTCAAGAGAGCATTCAGCATAGCCTCCCCAATGGCATGGAACAAGCTTCCTTTCGGCATAAGAGAAGTCAAATCAACCATCATGTCCATGAAAAAACTGAAAACTCTTCTATTCTGCTAAACTCTGAAGAGCCTGTATCCCAACCAGCCTGTGTCTGGTTGTTTGGGATCGGCTCCTACTTCCTACTACCGATCACTGTCCATTGTTTCACTCTGCTTTATCACGTGTTTAGAGACCACAAAAGCAAGCTTTGCAGCTCCGAATTATGAGGATTTATTCCATTTCTCTGCAGCTGGTCCCTTTGTCGTCTGGGGATTGTAATGTCTTAGTATCGCATGACCTTGGCTGTGGGCCCTGTCTCACGTGTCTTGCTCTCTGGCCAGCCTGAATCGGATCAGCTTGCCTCCTGCTCAATGATTTGAGGCCTACTGTACTTTTCATAAACCATATAATGCAGTTTCTACATTGTCCATGTTATATTACATTCTCCATAGGTTAGTCACATGTGGCTCTGTCAGGTTCTATAGGTGCCCCTGCAGTTTCATAGGGTTATTCACGTTAAGCATCTCTTGTGCCTTGCGGTTTCTGTGTTCCTGCATTTGGTTAATGACAAAATAATAAAAGCAATGACAGTATATATATATATGTATCTGTCCTCTAACTATAGAACTGTACGCTCATGTTCTTCATATATACAAGTGTGTGTTTGTTTATTGCAGTGCGGTCTGCGCATGCATCATATCTAACGCTGCTACGTCGTGGTGTCACTAGTGATGTCAGCACAGTGGCTCCTCTGTGTTCAGTCGAGACTGTCCATATAAGATTCTTTGACCATGACCTCAGGCTCTTCTTCCACGCATCGATAGATTTGGATTTCTCTCAGTCTGTATGGCTGGCTGAGAGGGTACCTCTATGTGTATTTATCGATCATCGGTGCATTTGGGATATGTCCGAAATAGAATGGATGATTGCAGTGTTTTCTGGCCTTCCGTCTCCTCATGAACTTAGTGGGAAGGGGGTGGTCGGAGGATCCCAACTCCCTCTTCTGTCCCCCCTCTGGTCGACCTGTCGACCACATCACGATAAGTCAGCCCTTTGGCTCTCGGTTGACATATCTTTGTTATTCCTCCGAGATGTCCGTAGTAATTTACATGATCCTCGAATGTACAGTTCATTAAGCAGCACACTCCTTCGGGGTTGAACCACGCCCACTTCCCTTCATAGTACTCTGTATCGAATGGGTTGTCCAAATTAATTGCTTCAAGCAGAAATAACTCACATGTCGCTATTCTCTCTCTCAGCTTGTCTCTTTCTGCCACAATCTGGTCCTTTGCTCCTCCTATGTTCACATCATCAGGACCTGCATCCCGATAGCTTCTTCCACCGTCTTCTGGCACCTTGCTATACAAATCTTCACTCCACTCCCCCTGCCAATATCAGTGCACCCATTATCACTTTTATTCCATCTGACAGACATGACAGCATCCGTGATCATAGGTACGCTATCCAGCTGTGATCCTTTCCTGTCCCATTTGCTTCTTCCATTTTGGCATGCATTTGGTATAGCTGCAATAGTGCTTCTGACAGGGTACCCTTGTCTTCGATATTGGCAGGTATGAACGTGCAACAGGAACTCCCGATTTTTTATGCAAACTCCTCCTTCCATAGCTGTGAACATATCCAGGATGTACCTATTCTGGAGGGCACTAACCTCACTGCTCAGAGCTCTTCTTTTATTGCGTTGAACCCATTCACCATGGAGTCAATTGTCACCATCAGCTCCAAATAGGTGATCTGCAGCCACTTCGCATTTGTGTATGTCTGCACGGATGCTATTACGGATGCGTAGAACATGTGTGTCCTGCTGAACAATCTGTGTTCTGCTGGCACCTCATCTAGTGCTTTCTCTGATGCTTCTGAGAAGTAATTGCTTCCTCTCTTTACTCTTCTCAGTTCAGCAGGATTTTTGCTCTTGCTTATTTGCTCTTCGTCCAAAGACCTCTTCTTCCTTTTGTTGGTGTCCCTCTTCGGGAACTTATCTAGTTTCACATCTTTTCATGACATAACCAATGATGGCATGTTGATGTGTACCAACGAGCAAACTCCTCCCAGCTGGTTGGCAGTTTCTCATATGCCTTTGATCTGCACACCCAGTAATGATCCTCAGTACTGCTGTACCTGTCTTCATGCTTCATGCTTCTCTATGCTCTTGCACCCTACATTCTCGCCAACCTCCACGTCTCCATTATTATGATAACACAATGCTGGCGTCTTCAGCGGTATGATAAGGGCTAAGCGGGGCTATTAATGCTCTTAGACTTAAGTGCAGCATTTGATTTGGTTGACCACCAATTGCTGCAGAAAGCCTTGGACAAAATGGCAGGATGTTCCGTGTCGGCTCTGGCATGGCTGTCATTCTTCTTGGCCGAAAGTAAAGCCAAGGTACATAGGGGGGATACATTTTCCAAAGCCTCCGATATAAACTTTGGAGTTCCACAGGGTTCAAGCTTGCGTCCCCTCTTGTTCAACCTGTATATGAGATGCTTTTGCGATCTCCTGGAAACTGTCGGCGTATTGTTCACCAATTACGACAACGATACCCAGCTGGTGCTTGCGTTGATTACAGACTATTGCACTGACAGTGCCAAAATTGCAGCAGTTTATGGCATCAGAGATAAATGGATGGAGCACAATTGGATGTGCTTCAATAGCAAAAAACCTGAGCTGCTGATTTTTGGAACTCGACAAGTACGAGAGAAGTTGGGCACAGAATATGAAGCCTTCGTTATCAAAGATAGACGGATCCCAGTTTTGGATTAGGTCAAAACCCTTGGGATGATGGTCGAGGCATCTGTTGGGGTAGAGTCAGAAGTGAACTTCCTACATAAAAACAATGGCTTCTACACACGACGGTTGCAAGCTATCCATACGTTTCTAAATGGGGAAAATAAGGCCACCATTGCCAGGGCCATTATCCTGTCTCGTTTGTATTATGGCAATGCGCTGTTGCTTGGGTCCACTTGGGAGGGGATTGAGAGATGCCAGGTCATGGAGAACAATGCTGTGTGCATTGTTAAAGGGATCAAGAAATGAGAGCCTGTATCGGAGGGAAGAAAAGCTTTGCATTGGTTAAGGATTGAAGATAGGATCTTATTCAAATCCATGACCTTAGTGCACAGGTGCATATACGGCACTGCACCAATGTATCTGAAGAAACAGTTTGCGAGATACATTCCGACTAGGACGTTGAGATCAGAAACACAAGGCAGGCTAAAAATGCCCCTCTTTAGTAGAGCAACAAGTTCGGGTCGAGCCTTCCCAGTATAGGCAGCACACCACTGGAATATACTACCCCTTTCCCTCCGCCTTGAGGATAACCTTCTGAATTTCAGGAAACATTTGAAAACTCATTTGTTTAAATGAGTCCACCCTGAGCCCGTAATGCCTGTCAAATTCCTGCTGCTTTTGTCTTTGTCATTGTTGTATGTACTCCACGTAGAAGCGCCCTGATGCCTACAGGCTACCGGCGCTCTACAAGCATATAAATAAATAAATAATGATCGGCATCGGTCCAGCTTGTGTCCAGCTGACACCCATGTCAGTAACTTTGCGCTCGTATCCCACTCCTTCAGGCACTTGTCATTTTCTTCCTGTACTTTATTCACTGGGGACTGTGCTAGGGTGAGTGCCTTACTTCCCACCACTCCATCCATCTTCTG
Source organism: Ambystoma mexicanum (assembly GCF_040938575.1). Lineage (NCBI taxonomy): Eukaryota > Metazoa > Chordata > Amphibia > Caudata > Ambystomatidae > Ambystoma > Ambystoma mexicanum. Next base: position 1,203,978,915 of record NC_090926.1, on the reverse strand, counting down.
TGTATGCTTGGCCATACACGAGTACCTGCGGTCTCTCCCAGCATCCAGGCTCTCCCCCTATTTCCTTAACTCTCCCCTATTTCACATGGTAATTTCTTCCGCGTTATTGTCTTTGTTTCTCCTTTCTCATGCCCATCGGTTATGTATTGTATAGCTTCATCCAACTACCAGTAATTGTTCATCATGTCTAGTGTCTTTATGTAATTATCTACGTACTGGAACGTTGCTCGAGACATCCACCTTAGGGATGCTGTCTTGCCTTCAAATCTTCCATCGAGTTGTCACCATTGCCAAGTACATCAAGCAGTGAACTCTTGCTGCTGGTATTTCAGTTGCCATTCTGGAGGCACTCATGGCCTAGGGGATTAATAAACAGACATAAGAGCTCTACCCGGTGGTTTCCTTACACACTTTGGTCATGTGTTTGTACCACATGGTATTAGGCACTTGAGCAGTGTCAGTGAGATACATGTTTACCCCTTTCATGTCTGTGTCAGCACTATGCTTACCTCTCCTTACTGTTTCTGCAGTGCTCTCCTGTCCACCTGACATGGTCGTTCCACCTGCTTGGGTTGGGGGAATGTTAGTAGAGAATACAGCAGTAGCATTAGCAATAACGGATATTTGCCAAAAGATGAATCCCATTAGCCCACTTGGAAGTAAGAGACACAACATAATAAGCACATTTTTTATTATTTCACTCATTTTTTCCTGTGCTGCTTGGTACTTGCAGCCTGAAGATACAGTTGCCCACCTGAAATGCGCAAAGAAATGCGTTATTAGGTTAGTATTTTTAGGTCACACCTTATCCCTGTGTACTAAGTAGTCATTCAGAGCAAATATGAACACATGCTCCCAAACTGCTATTACTACTGGGCTCTCAATGTGGCAATAATAGGAGGATTGCCGTTTTCGAGCTGTGGGTAAGCTTGGGACAAATAAAGGTAGTACACCCTGGGTGTTCGTGCTCGAAAAACTACTGGGTTTCCTAACTGGGTAAACAAACTGCTCTGAGAAATTATCAGGGTGATAGTCGGCAGGCAACATGAACAATCATCAACAATTAAATCGACTTACATGTTGACTGTATATGTAGAGAATAAAATAACAAACAGTGTGTCCTCACTCTAAATTGATCAGCAGTCCTGTCCCTAACTCTGCTGCCCTTGAACGGGTAGCCGTTGTGTGTCCTCTATTCAGCAGTGTAAGTTCAGAATTGGTTGTTTGCTCTTCTTGCTGCTGTTCGTTGGCCCTGTTGAATTCGTTACCAGGTGACGCAACTGCTTTGTAGGGCTTGATGTCTGTGAGGTGGTTCCAGACCGTTTTCCCCTGTACCTTCACTGCACGGTCTGCCACCTTTTGCACTGTGTGAGGGCCTGTAAACCTTGGTGCATTCCAGCGGCAGATAAGGTTCTGCAACAATACTAGATGCCGCACATCGACTTGTCTCTGGAGTCCTGAGTCCCTTGATACACTGTCATTGCCACCCTCAAACGCAGGCGCAGGGTGGCAGAGAGGAAATGGCGTGCTTCATGTTCATCCTCTGACAAACTGGCCTGCCGCCTGCTCCAAGGGCAATACCGGCTCTCTGTTCTCACCAAGAAGAGAGCCCTTATCCAAGCCCACATCTCTGCGGCATCTAACAATTCGGCCGAACTCTTTAAAATCTGCAAGGAGCTGGCCAACCCTGCTGCAGTCTCTACCTCTCCAGTCCCCTCCCAGGCCCTCTGAACGGCACTGGCCTCTCTCTCACTTCATTTCAAAAACTCAGGACATCCTGTCCTCACTCTCCTCCTATCACCTCCCCCCCTCTATTCTCTGCCCTTCCTCTGGTCCTTCTGCAGCCACCCCTCCTCTCTCCTTCTCTGCCTTTCCCTTTTTTTCTGCTGATGAGGTTTCAAGACAAGTCCGATCTATGAAAGTCTTGTCAAAACAGGTCCACCCCTGTTCCTCCAAGACTATCAAGGACCACAAAGACTCCCTGGCCCCTGCAATCACTCCTTTGCCTCTGGAGTCTTCCCATCCCCTCTCAAGCACTCCCTTGTGCACCCCCTTCTTAAGAAACCCTCTTCCGACCCTTCCTGCCTGGCTAACTATCGCCCAATCTCTATCCCCCCCTTCCTGGGCAAGCTCCTGGAGAAACTGGCCATCTCTCAGCTCAATCTCCATGCTGAATCTGCTGGTAGTCTTCATGACCATCAGTCTGGCTTCAGAGCTGCCAGAAGCACGGAAACTGCTCTCCTGAACATCCGTGAGGACCTGTTCTCGAACCTTGACTCTAACATTCCATGTGTTCTCATTTTGCTTGATCACTCTTCTGCCTTTGATACTGTCAACCATACCATCCTGCTCAACCATCTCCGTGATAAACTGGGTATCACTGGTCAGGCTCTGGCGTGGCTGACCTCTTTCCTCTCCAATCGACCCTCCCAGGTCCAACTGGGGTCTTTCCTCTCTGACATCTTTTTCTCTACCTGTGGTGTCCCCCAGGGATCTAACCTCTCTCCATGGCTGTTCAACCAATACCTGGCACTCCTTCCCCACCGCATTGCCGCTCTCTGCCCCAACTATCAGTGCTATGCGGATGATACCCAGCTCATTTTCAGGCTACCCTCGGCCTCCTCTTCTCCTTCCCTCATCTCTGACTGTCTTTCTGCTATCCAGGAATGGTGTGCCGCCAACGACCTCTGCCTTAATGCCAGTAAGACTGCGATTCTACTCATCGGCACACCCACTCCCTCCTTCCCTGCAGCTCTCTGGCCGGCCTCTCTTGGCCCTCTTCCTGCTCCTACCTGCAAGGCAAAAAACCTTGGGGTCATCTTCGACTCCACACTCTCCTTCTCTCCTCACATATCCGACGTCTCTAAGAAGTCACACTACCAGCTACACCTCCTCAGAGGTATCCTTACTTTCCTCTCCTTCTCCCAGAAGCTCACTGTCTCTAGAGCCCTGGTTCTCTCGAAGCTGGACTACTGTAACATCCTCTATCTAAATCTGCCTGCCTCTACTCTCTGCCCTTTGCAACTCATCCAGAACAGGACTGCGAGACTTGTCCTTGGCCTCAAGCCCAGGGACCATATCTCTCCAGGACTGAAATCACTGCACTGGCTCCCAGTGACTGCGAGGATCAAGTTCAAAACCCTCTGCATTGTCCACAAGGCCGTCTGGGGCCTTGGGCCAAAATACCTTCAACTCTCTCTTCCTAAATATCTTCCTTCTTGAGATCTTCGCTCATCCGCCTCCAACTCCCTCAGGGTAAGCCGCTTCTCCAAACAACGAGTTGGGGGCAGATCTCTCTCCGCTGCAGGGGCCTCCCTCTGGAACAGCCTTCCTGCCTCCCTGAAACTTGAGGAGAACCATCTCCGGTTCCGGAAGCACCTCAAAACCTTCCTCTTTGCCTCCGCTTTCTCTCCCCCTCTCCCCTGCTAATACTACTGAAACTGCACTGAATCTACAACTGGGCCACTCACCGTTCTCGGTCCTTGGCCCAGCCACTCTCCCCTGCACTGCCTCCATGGAAACCCCTGCACTACGGGACTGTGTCTGTATCCCTACAGCCCCCCTTCCCAGCACTTGTCTGCACTTACTTCGCACTTGCCACCAGCTGGCCCTTGTTATTTATCCTGTTTGCTGTATGCTATTAACCCTGTACTGCACTTTCCCTTCTCCCTTTCCACCTTGCACTTTTCCCTTTCCCTCTACCCTTTGCACTTTCGCGATCTGAATGACACCTGGCCTAGTAGGATCGTTGTCTGTCTCCCCTTGTTCCCCCCGCGCCTCGTCGCACCTTGAAACACTGGTGTATAGGCGCGTTACAAATGCCATATCATATCATAGTTTCTCTCTCTGCTGTCTTCTGGGCCTCCCCAGTGTCGTCGTATCTAGCGAGAGATAAAAGAGGCACTAGCAATCAAAGAAGTAATGTATTCATGCATCTTTTGTCCTAACACATCTGCACTATTCTCACAGTCCTCCGGTACCCTTGTGGGAGGAGCCAATGGGAGTTGCATTCCTGTCACCACCTCATGGGGCATTAGATGGTGGTCAGATGCAGGCTTGTTGCATAGTGCAAACAGTGCAAGAAGCTAGCTGTGCAGCCAATTTATCTTTGTGCTTTGCTGTGTTTTGCCTATGCACTCCTTCAGGAGACCATTCTGACGTTCACATATCCCATTTGCTTGTGGGTGGTACGCACAGGCAAACTTATGTTGGATGCCCAGCAACGTGGTGATGTGCTTGAACATCTCATTTGTGAAGTGAGGGCTGTTGTCAGACAGCAAGACCTGACACATGCCCCATCTTGAGAACACTTCCCTGACCAAGAACTTGGCCGCTCTGAGAGTGTCGGGATGTGAACAGGGACTTGCCTCACTCCACCTGGAGAAAGGGCACACAACCACTATTATATAGCGGTATCCCTGACACACTTGGATCATGTCAATGTAGTCGACATGCAAATGCTGGAATGGGCCTATTGGTCGAGGTATGGCTCCTCTCACAACTCTCAATGTATGCCCTGCTGTGTACTGCTTGTGTGTTCTGGCAAATTAGGACAGAACCATGTTTCCCTAATGCGGGCAGCAATGATCTCTGTCCCTGTGTGTTGGATAATATACTTGTGCCAATGCAGTGTTCAACAATGCTAGTGGCATAACCACTTTCCCCATGTTGTTCTGCCGCCACAAGGCATCTGTGGGAGATATTGTACATCCCCTTTTTTTCCACAATTCCTAATCTTCCTTGGGTGCAGCTCCATGCAACTCCAAAATGTGAGTTTCTGGCAATACACTGTATCCCTCCTTCAGTACCATGTTCCTGACACAATCTCGAGCGTTTGATGCTGTTTCCATTTCTAATAGCGCTCAAAAATGTGCTGCGCTTTTTGCTCCAAAGTCTGCTGCTTTGTTCCCCCTTGAGATGGGATCTTCTCCTCTAGTGTGTGTTTGGCACTTCACTATGGCTATCTTCGCTGGATAATCAATTACTTCGATCAGTTTGCCCAATAGGAGTGCATGCTGTACTGGTGACCCATCTGCCCTCCAGAACCGCCTCCTTGTCCATCTTACCAATTCTGAGTTTACTGTCGATGTCACATAGGCGGAGTAAGAGTATATCATCACTTCCTGTCCCTTGTTTTGCTCCAATTCTAGTATTAGTATTAGGGCCACTAGTTCTGCTGCTTGTGCTTAGTAATGGGATGGTAATCATGCACTGGCTACTACCTCACTAGTCCCATCTTCTTTCAACCTCACCACTGCAGTTCCTGTATGCCTGACCCCATCTGTCTGGTCGATTGTTGATGACCCATCAATGTACAGCACATCTCCACCCCACAAGTGCATCCTCATGTATTTCACGAGTGTCACTGAATGCTTTTATGTTTTCTGCACAGTCATGGGCATAGTCCCCTTCCGGTAGGATGTCAGCTAGAGGTTGACAAGTGTGCACCTCACTATTTTCAGTGAAGCGTTGGATAGTATCACTTCATACCCTGATGCTCTTTATGTCATCAGTGTGCTCTTTGGCTTCTGCAGTATCACAAAAAGGGTATGCTCCACATAAAGAGTGGTAGGGCATCCCATGGTAAGTGCTGCTGAATTCTCCACTGCGAATTCGTCAGCTGGCAAAGCTTGTTTGCACTGATAATGCCATCTCATTACTGGGTCAAGCTTTCCACTGTAGTAGGCTATGGGTTTGAGCCCCAAGCTTGTCTTCTGTGTCAATACTGCTTTCATCACCGCACCATCAGTGTGTGAGAACAGGAAAAAAAAGGGGAAGTCCGGGATCCCTAACACTGAGGCTGTGCATATTTCCTCCTTCAACATGTCAAATGCATCAGTCATCTCTGTGGTCCATGTTAGTGTTTTGTGCCCCTTTTGTGCTTCCTTCAGAGTGCCTAATAGAGGCTTTGTGTATGTGCTGTAGTCAAAAACCTATGTTCTGCAATAGTTGCACAACCTTAAGAACTGTTGCAACTCTCTCACTGTCGTGGGCCTAGCTGTCCTGTGTATTGTCTCTGCCCTTTCTGGGGTAATTCTGTGAGATTATCTGTCCAATATACATCACTTCCTTCCGACAGTACTGTAATTTGGCCTTGTCCACCTTGTATCCCTTGTCAGCTAACACTGTCAACATGTGTACTGAGTCCTTTCTGCACTGATCTTCTGTCTTGCTGCAAATCAAAATGTCGTCTACGTACTGCAGCACTGTGCTTTCCATCTGCATGTTGCACAAACCCATCTCTATCACTCAGTTAAAAATAGATGGTGACTCGCAGTACCCCTGAGGAAGTCTTGCATGTTTCCACTTCCGATTTCTATACATAAAGCTGGTCAAGTCTTGTGAGTCTGAGTGTAGTGGTACTGAGATGAATGCATTGTTCAAGTCAATGAACGTGAAGCAGGCAGCTTCCGCCGGAATGCTGCATAGGATTGTCGCTGCATAGGATTGTCGCTGCACAGGATTGTCGCTGTATTTGCAACCAAAGGATACTCTTCTTCCACAATTTAATAGGTCTTAAATCCTGCATAAAATGCCACAACCCCCCTTTCACCTTTCTCACTGGGTTCACCGCGGTATTGCATTGGGACTCTGATGCCACTAGGATGCCTCTCTCGCTTAGTGGTGAAATTATCTCATAAATGCCCTCATCGGCCTCCTTTGTGAGTGGGTACTGTTTCACTCGTGGTAAAATTGCTCATGGTTTCAGTTTTATCTTCACTCTCCCGATGCTTTTAAGAAGCCCCACATCATAGGGACTTGTCGTCCATCAGGTGCTGGGTACCTTGGCCAGATCCTCCTCACAGAATGGGGGCGGCACCTCTAGTGCCATAGCCATTCTCTGTGGTACTTCCCTGTAGTGTATGTGCAGCCAATAGGTCACACTCATTTCGAACACCATCTCGATCTCCAACCTTTCTTCCCTGAATAGCTCTTCATCTGTCACTGTGGTCAACCTGCACCCTTCTGCCTGTGATCACTGCTCTCCATGCTCGACCTGTGTCATCCATCCCAAGGACCGCTATCCAGTCCTCTCTTGCCACCACTGCCTCGATTTCTATTGGCACTATGGTTCCGTCTTCCTTGTCCAACAGTATCTCAGGCTTGAACAGGTGCTCGTTTGGAACCTGCCACATTTTCCCTGCAATGCCTGAAAGCCATGCAATGGCAATGTCAGACCCATACTGGAACATCTTCTTGTCCACGGGCACCCCCCTCTGTACTCTCTATCCAAAATAAGCTTGAGCAATCTCTTACATTTAGCATGTGTATTCCTGGTGTGGAACACACTATCCCCTTTTCCGTGAATGAAATTGTCATGTTTAGTCTGCTCATAATGTCTCGTCCTAGGATGTTTACAGGTTTCTTTCGAGAGTACAGTAAAGGCAAGGATAAGTCATGTTCTCCTATAGACAGTGTGATGTCATCTGCAAATGGAACTACTTACCGAGCAATTTTCTGTACTAGTTTTGCTTCATCCATCTTCTGTCTTTCGTCTTTTTCTTGAGCTTCTCTTGCCAGCTGTATTTCTGGCCAAGCTTTTGCTTCCATCCCCACCAACCTCCTTAAGTGTTTCTGAAAGGGCTCTAGCAGACCCTGTACTAGTATGTGATAGAATATTGCTACTGTTTTGTCCCACGGCTCTCGAGTTTTAAGGTGCCAGAGCTCTTGAATCTCCTGAATTTACTGCAAAGGGTCTTCATCTTCCTTCCTTTTCCGGTACATAATCACCCCCAATGTCTGATATGTCTGGTTATTACGTCCTTAGAGTGTGCCATACAGCTGCCCTGCAGATCACGAAAGGCGAACCATTGTGTGACTTGTTGTGTGTTGTTACCCCGGGGAACCCCGCCCTCTTCCATACGTCATCAGCAGCATCTCTGAGGATCATCACTAGTAGTCCCTTTAAGTCTCCCACTGACAACCTGTAACCCGCTGTCATTCTCTCCATTCCGTAGATCCATTTCCCTGCGCTTAATGATCGCAGCCTATACTTCACATTTCCCTAGTCTGCGTGTTTCCATGGTATATAATGAGATCGCACCAATCCCCTTTCCAGTAAGGCCATCTCTGTAAATCTTCCCTCTCCATGAACACTCTTCATCAGTCTCACCTGCCTATTCTCGCTTTCGATGCCTGCATACAGGTCTATTGGTTCTGCTATGGGTATTTGGATGTTGTCACTGCATTCCCCCTAGATCATTCCCCTGGAGCACACTATGGCTGTCTCTTCCTTCTTTTGTCCTGGGAGGTCCCTGAGTCTGTTCACGTAAGGTGCCAGACCATCATTGTTACACAACTCATGCACTGACCATGGTGTCCACTCGCCCCTACTGCTTCCTCCTCCTGTTCCCTCTGTCTGTGTCCCATGCTCCCATGACAACCACTTGTTTCCACCTGTCCCCATGCACTGGAGACTCCCTAGCTCCTCCCCTCTCGTCCCCACTGTTCCGTCCCGTTATTGGAACCTGAGCCCATATTACAACAAAAGTCATCTACGACGCTCAGCCTTCTGGTTGTTGTGTCCATATTGGGTTTCAAGTCTACATCGAGGTCCAGTAAATTGTACCGGCTGCTTCCGCCCAGGCTCCTAGACCTTGTTTGTCTCCTCCCGTGGAACCGTTGTCTCGTGTGATTGTGCTATCTCGCTTGGTGCGCCTACCTTCCTCAAGTCTGTCATATTCCTGATCTGCTGTCCCTTGTAACCTCACAGCCCGTATTGCCTGGTCGTCGGCCTCCTTGTGTACGTGCTCCCTTGCCAATCTGTCCACCTGCAACTTCCTCTGCTCCCTCTGAATCAACTTGTGTTTCTCCTACTCTGCTATTTCCCTCTGCATCTCAATCTCTTCCACTTCTTATCCTTTTATACCGCTCCTCTCTTCCTTTCTCTGTGATCCCTTTTGATCCTCCCTTCCCTTTCCCTCTGCATATGCTCCTTCTCCTCCTCCTTCCTTTGTTCCCTGTCTTCTCCCTCTAATCTCTCTTCCCTTCTCCTCTCCATGTCCTCCTCCTCTAGTTCTTCTTCTCTTTCCTTCTCCCTTCAGTCAACTTCCTCTATTATTTCAGCCCAATCCGATGCTTCACTGCTCCCTTTCAGGCCTTCAATTGCCTAAGCTGACCCCTCCTTCTCCCCATCGGTCTTCCCTTCCAATTTTTCTGGAGTATCTGTCCTCCTATCCATTCGTTCTTGGCTATGCTCCCAAGCCCCTCCTTTGCACCCTTCTGAGCATTGCTGCTCGCCTCTCGCTCAGTAGCTGGCTGCCCTGCGTCACTCAGCCCCCTTCCCTAGTGTATGATGGTGGTTTATATGCCGGATTTGAATAACTTTCTGCTGCTCTTAGCTCTCGTATTGGGTACATCCCTTGCTCATTGTCTGTGTCATCAGATACTACGCTTGGGGGGACGTGTTGGGGAGCGGAGCGGTTAACCCCTGGCTCCCTCCCCTCCTGCTGATTCAACATCCATTGATGCCTCACTGCATCCCCTTCTCCTTCTTGGAACATGCGCCACAACGCGAATATCGCAATGCATTTTGCGAGCTTCTTCCCCTTATAGGCACTCTGTATGTGTGTCAATAGCGATTGCTGCACGTCTTTGGAGAAACATCTGCAAGGTGGCCATGGTTTAGTTAACTTCTATGCTATATTTATAAATTTGAGAGGGAGTGTCTTGCGCAGGTCCTGGAGGGGCGTTTCCCCCCCATATCTCCCTGCACTTCCCTTGATACATTTTTATTGCTTTACCTGACCTCAAGTCGAGGGTTTCGACAATCCGCTGTTCATGGAAAAAAAGCACAATGTAATAGCAGTACTTGCTACGAGCCTCTCTGGCTCTACAACTTTTAAGGCGAGCTCCGTGCACCGCCCCTCCTTCGCAATCGCTGCCTCCTTAGGCACCCACACCCTTGCGCATGCACCTTCCGCGCACCGGCACTGGTTCACCTCATCTGCGAATCTCAAGTTTCCAATGCTCGCTCCTCACCTCCTCGTGCTCTCTGTGTCCTATGTGCAAGCCTATGGGTGACATCACCAATTTACTAAACAAGGCAGTGTTAATAATCAAATTCCGTGCATACAATGCCACAACCAGTTACTCCCCACAATTCACAAAAACCTCACAGCTGTCTTCCTGCCTCCAGGCGGAGTATAAATTGTAGTTTGCCAGTACGGTAACAATGGTACTGGCAAGCTTACCGGTACCATTGTTACTGTACCAGCAAACTTGTAAAGAGGCCCATTACAACAAAGCATTCATTGTGGCACAATGAAGACAATGGCCACTTAATGTGCTATGGTCAAATATTTCTACAATGTACAGAAGCTTTTAGGCACAATGATTTTGTCAAGTGACGAGGACACCAAGATGGAATGTCTTGTGATGATCGTAACAGAGACAACGGCAGAAAAAAAAATCATGCTATTACTGCAACCTGCGAAAGGCAAAATACATAGTCCGAAATGGATGCTTATTGTACTCTAAAATTGGTAGTTTACCCTAATATCACTAATACATATTTTTCACTAATACATCACTACAATCGCTAATTCATCACTAATACAACAGCACAGCAACTCCAGGGGACACTTTGCCCCCTGGAGTGGCGGCACAGTGACAGCCGCCAGCCAGGCAGCGGCCCCGGTCCCTCAACTTTGCATGCTGCAGCAGCATGTGAACGATGCATGCATCATGATTTATGATGCACACATCATGCATGCAAATAAATCATCAAAGCAAGGTAACATCTGTTACCTTGCTTTGTTTAATTATGCCGTTGCAGGTGTTAATTTGTTTTTTTAAAAATATTTGTTTGTTTTAAATGTTTTTTTTTTTTTTTCAAAACTGGCCCAGGCGTGGGCAGAAACCGGCACTCACCCCCCGCCCTTCCCATCCCCCCCCCCCCAGTGACAGCGATTGGGTTAGAAGGTACACCACATGATTGTGAAATAGAATCAAAAGAATGTATGAAATAGGCTTGATGACTCTTTGTATGATTGTATACAGATTTTACAAAGAATTGGAAGAATTAGATTTGTTGGTGATTTATTAATACACTCATCCGACCTGCGTTTCAACCCAGTACCAGCGCTACCCCTTGGCCAATTGTATCTCACGGCATGAGCTGAATGGGCGAGAGATACAGACATAGTATGCAAACTTATGTTACAGCTGTGCACGGTCTGGGAGCATGGTGTGCAATCGTTAATTATAGCCATGATATGATATATGAAATGATATTTATAAGGTGCTTAATACCCAGGGGTTTCTATGCGCGGACCCGGGGATCGAACCTCTGTTGCCCCGTGTTGTCTTGCCACCAAGGCGCGCACGTTTGCCGTGAGATATCCTCCCGAGAGGATGTATTGCAATACATCATTTCAATAAACCAGCACCCGGGTGATGCCGGTTCTTCAAACCTAATTCACTCTATCCCTCACCAAGACAGAAGAGCAATGTCTTGTAAGAACCCCCTCTAACCGGCAGCAGGTTCTACTTACTTTCATAAGATCAGCGCAGTGATCTGCCAAGTCTAGTGCTCTACCCACCTTGCAGAATCAAAGGGCACATTGCAGGACAGTCAGAAACTGTGAGACAGACAAGGCGCCCTGCCTGATGACATACCACACAGATGGCAGTGCCAGTTTAGCTATCAATCAGTATTAACCTTGGGTTGCTGGTGCAATCGATTTTAAAGGCCCTACACAAGGAAGGCAAGTAATAACGAGGAAACAGGCAACCGCTCTGCCCCATAAGCAGAAGTTGTAGCTCTGTACTTGTATCTGGAACATGCAGTGAGTAATAAGCCTACTACTGCACAAATACATATTGTGGCTGATTCAGGTCACGTGTTCAGTGCTGGGATACATGCAAATACAGTGGGACTGATAGAAGTATAATGAGGTTTTCTGGATTCTGGCGGAACATTGATATGCTGGCTAAACAGCTCCGTCGAGTGACTATCCTTAAGATTCAAGTTCATAAAACACGTGGCTCATTTGTGCCTGGAAATGCGCGTGCAGACTTTTTAGCAGGCGATGCATTTCGAAGGCCAAGTGCTCCTCATTTTGAACTGCACCAAAAGAAGCCCAGCATAGCAGAAATTCGCACTCACAATGAATACGAGGCATGGCGGGCATGCACTGTACAAACCGCACCGTTGAAACTGAAAATCATTTGCGTGCCCCACAACGGGACAACTGTTGTATCATGCATTAGAGAAGCACAGAGAAGCCAGAGAGGAAACAGAACAGATTCAACTAAACAAGGGCTATGAACATTGACTCCAGTTGAACTGTTTGTTTCAGTTCACATGAGCTGTATCACAAATGGTAGATTCGTTCTTTCAATCTGACCAGCACTTTGTGGACGATATGCTATATGGAAATACTGTTCAATGCCAAGCATTTGACGCAGCTGTTTGTTTATTGTTTCATAGCATTTGACATATTGTTGTATACTGATAGCATGGTCAAAGAAGCATTATATTCTCCTCCATGCAAAGAACATGCACACATCACACAAGCGGCGGTGTTAGTAATATCTACGTTGTTAGAGCCAATGTTGTTACAATCAGGCCATGGCATGTGGACTCACCCCAAAAGCAAAAAGGCCCTTCATGACTTAAAAAGACTGGGCTGGTGGAAAACAAATTAGATCGATTTAATCATGCACATTGAAAAATGCAACATGACAAACCATTCGTGATACGTTGAGGGCAACTTTTGCAAAAAGACCCTCCGCAAGGAACTTTCAATACATTGCGCCTAGACTATCTATTTTGGCCCATTGCAACGCACAACCACAGCTAACAAATGTGTGCTAGTAATAATTGATCGATTTACTAGATGGCCAGGAGCTTTCTCAGCGAGAAATGTCACTGTATTAACCACTTGTAAGTAAATGCTAAGAGATACTTGTCAAAGATGTGTCATTCCCAGAGTACTCACTTCTGACAACGGACCATACTTTGTGGCTGACGTAAACAACCAGCTGTGTCAAATGGTTGTCATTCATCAACATTTTCAAATGCCTTATCGTCCACAAAGTGTTGGCCAGATTGAAAGAATGAATTCAGAAATCAAAATAGGAATGAGGTCATTGGTGGATTCCCAGCGACTATCCTGGGACAAGCATCGACCATTTGTGCTACAGGACATGCAAACTCAAACAAACAGTACAACTGGAGCCAGCCCATAGCAATCGGTGTTTGGAAACCACATGCTCGGTTGGGAAAACTACCAAATTTCACCAGACAAAGGGATGCCGAAAGAATGGGAAGTGGCCAATTCAGATTTGGTAAACGAACCAATGAAAATAATTCAAAATGTACATATGTTCGAGGCATCACATGAAGGACAGGTTAAAGAACAAATAAAAAGACAATATGACCGAATGTCTGATTTACGAAAAAGGAAAGTTGGGGAAGAATGCATGGGGAACTTTATCAATAGGTACATTCCATTCCATTTGAAAAGATGGGCAGGCCCTTACATTACTGTTGACAACATTTCCCCTGTAGTGTATGAAATATACTTCCCTGAAACCCAAGAGAAGAAGTGGGTCCATACTACACAATTTAAGGGAGTGCGTAGTTCACAAGACAAGCCTATTCAGCAAAAGTAAAATGACAACAGTTTGTGAACAAATGTCTGCCTATTTATCTATTTATTTATTTGACCATTTATATAGCGCAGACAACCGAGAGGTATCCAGGCGCTTAAAACGTAAGCAATTGGTTACAGGCATACGTTGTCTATGTCCGATTTTCTTTTATTTCAAATACATGGTGCACTGAAGACGGGGCTTCTAATGCAACATCGGCGTGATGGAAATGGAAGTGATACCCAGGGCGTGACATAGCCAACAGTTTCAGAAAGTGATAACTGGACGGATATATTGGCCTGATTCTAAAAGAACTCTAGTGAATAGGTTTCATATTCGGAATCCATCCTGGAACTATGTGTCTGTTAAAGTAAGCACACCAATTGGTACTAAAATACTCCACGGTGAAATACTGGATATACAAACCATAATTAATGCATGTAAAAAGGCAACACCTGACGATGAGAAATAAATAATATCACAGGCACTAATTGATATGATTGAAGCAGCATACAATGGAGCATTACAAAGAAAGATGAAGACGCATACTTCATGGACCTGGGCATATATACTGCCTTTATCAACCGTTGCAGTATACCGCCTTTATCAACTGTTGCAGTATACCGCCTTTATCAACCATTGCAGTATACCGCCTTTATCAACTGTTGCAGTATACTGCCTTTATTAACCATTGCAGTATACCGCCTTTATCAACTGTTGCAGTATACCGCCTTTATCAACTGTTGTAGTATACCGCCTTTATCAACTGTTGCAGTATACCACCTTTATCAACTGTTGCAGTATACCGCCTTTATCAACTGTTGCAGTATACCGACTTTATCAACCATTGCAGTATACCACCTTTATCAACCGTTGCAGTATACCACCTTTATCAACTGTTGCAGTATACCGCCTTTATCAACTGTTGCAGTACACTGCCTTTATTAACCATTGCAGTATACCGCCTTTATCAACTGTTGCAGTATACCGCCTTTATCAACTGTTGTAGTATACCGCCTTTATCAACCTTTGCAATATACTGCCTTTATCAACCATTGCAGTATACCACGTTTATCAACTGTTGCAGTATACCACCTTTATCAACTGTTGCAGTATACCGCCTTTATCAACCATTGCAGTATACCGCCTTTATCAACTGTTGCAGTATGCCGCCTTTATCAACCTTTGCAGTATACCGCCTTTATCAACCATTGCAGTATACCGCCTTTATCAACTGTTGCAGTATACTGCCTTTAACCATTGCAGTATACCGCCTTTATCAACTGTTGCAGTATGCCGCCTTTATCAACTGTTGCAGTATACCGCCTTTATCAACTGTTGTAGTATACCGCCTTTATCAACCTTTGCAATATACTGCCTTTATCAACCATTGCAGTATACCGCGTTTATCAACTGTTGCATTATACCACCTTTATCAACTGTTGTAGTATACCGCCTTTATCAACCTTTGCAATATACTGCCTTTATCAAACATTGCAGTATACCGCCTTTATCAACTGTTGCAGTATACCGCCTTTATCAACCGTTGAAGTATACTGCCTTTATCAATCATTGCAGTATACCGCCTTTATCAACTGTTGCAGTATACCACCTTTATCAACTGTTGCAGTATACCACCTTTATCAACCGTTGCAGTATACCGCCTTTATCAAGCATTGCAGTATACCACCTTTATCAACTGTTGCAGTATACCACCTTTATCAACTGTTGCAGTATACCGCCTTTATCAACTGTTGCAGTATACCGCCTTTATCAACTGTTGCAGTATGCTGCCTTTATTAACCATTGCAGTATACCGCCTTTATCAACTGTTGCAGTATACCGCCTTTATCAACTGTTGTAGTATACCGCCTTTATCAACCTTTGCAATATACTGCCTTTATCAACCATTGCAGTATACCACGTTTATCAACTGTTGCAGTATACCACCTTTATCAACTGTTGCAGTATACCGCCTTTATCAACCATTGCAGTATACCGCCTTTATCAACTGTTGCAGTATGCCGCCTTTATCAACCTTTGCAATATACTGCCTTTATCAACCATTGCAGTATACCGCCTTTATCAACTGTTGCAGAATACTGCCTTTATTAACCATTGCAGTATACCGCCTTTATCAAGTGTTGCAGTATACCGCCTTTATCAACCATTGCAGTATACCGCCTTTATCAACTGTTGCAGTATACTGCCTTTAACCATTGCAGTATACCGCCTTTATCAACTGTTGCAGTATGCCGCCTTTATCAACTGTTGCAGTATACCGCCTTTATCAACTGTTGTAGTATACCACCTTTATCAACCTTTGCAATATACTGCCTTTATCAACCATTGCAGTATACCGCGTTTATTAACTGTTGCATTATACCACCTTTATCAACTGTTGCAGTATATACCGCCTTTATCAATCATTGCAGTATACTTCCTTTATCAACTGTTGTAGTATACCGCCTTTATCAACCTTTGCAATATACTGCCTTTATCAACCATTGCAGTATACCGCCTTTATCAACTGTTGCAGTATACCACCTTTATCAACTGTTGCAGTATACCACCTTTATCAACCGTTGAAGTATACCGCCTTTATCAATCATTGCAGTATACCGCCTTTATCAACTGTTGCAGTATACCACCTTTATCAACTGTTGCAGTATACCACCTTTATCAACCGTTGCAGTATACCGCCTTTATCAACCATTGCAGTATACCACCTTTATCAACTGTTGCAGTATACCACCTTTATCAACTGTTGCAGTATACCGACTTTATCAACCATTCAGTATACCACCTTTTTCAACCGTTGCAGTATACTGCCTTTATCAAACATTGCAGTATACCGCCTTTATCAATCATTGCGGTATACCATCTTTATCAACTGTTGCGGTATACCACCTTTATCAACCGTTGCAGTATACCGCCTTTATCAACTGTTGCAGTATACTGACTTTATCAACCATTCAGTATACCACCTTTTTCAACCGTTGCAGTATACTGCCTTTATCAAACATTGCAGTATACCGCCTTTATCAACTGTTGCAGTATACCGCCTTTATCAACTGTTGCAGTATACCGCCTTTATCAACCGTTGAAGTATACCGCCTTTATCAATCATTGCGGTATACCGCCTTTATCAACTGTTGCGGTATACCACCTTTATCAACAGTTGCAGTATACCGCCTTTATCAACCATTGCAGTATACCACCTTTATCAACTGTTGCAGTATACCGACTTTATCAACCATTCAGTATACCACCTTTTTCAACCGTTGCAGTATACTGCCTTTATCAAACATTGCAGTATACCGCCTTTATCAACTGTTGCAGTATATCGCCTTTATCAACCGTTGAAGTATACCGCCTTTATCAATCATTGCGGTATACCGCCTTTATCAACTGTTGCGGTATACCACCTTTATCAACTGTTGCAGTATATCGCCTTTATCAACCGTTGAAGTATACCGCCTTTATCAATCATTGCGGTATACCGCCTTTATCAACTGTTGCAGTATACCACCTTTATCAACCGTTGCAGTATACCGCCTTTATCAACCATTGCAGTATACCGCCTTTATCAACCGTTGCAGTATACCGCCTTTATCAACTGTTGCGGTATACCACCTTTATCAACTGTTGCGGTATACCGCCTTGATCAACCGTTGCAGTATACCACCTTTATCAACTGTTGCGGTATACCACCTTTATCAACTGTTGCAGTATACCGCCTTTATCAACCATTGCAGTATACCACCTTTATCAACTGTTGCAGTATACCGCCTTTATCAACCGATTCACCAGTCACTGAAAACAATATAATGGAAACACCTCCACCTACTATTTGTGATAACAACAGTTGGCCCATAAATGGCATAATTTCAATCAAAGGCAATGCCGTGCAGTGTTTGATGTTTCATTCATGTATTTCCCTGTGCTGATACCTTCGTGGGCCATAGTCTTAGCAGATGATTGTGATGAAGTAACTGCTACTCTTGAAACATAAATGAAAATGACGGCTCAGCAAGTTCTTGGTCCTTACAGAGCAAAAGAACAAGAAGGTATTGGGAAAACTCTGCTGATATTTCAGCTCTTAATGGCAGGATCAATGTACTTGCATGAGATTTCAAACATATTGACGCACACTATCTCACACTGGACCAGGAACCTTTTTGGTGGTGAATGGCTTTCTGGAAATTATAGAAGATATGAAGGCGATAAGAATATCATTGGGAAGTATCGATGATGCCCTGGGTGACGGGAGCAGGGAACGGAATGTACGATTGTTTGTCGGCTTTGCACCATGTAGTGACGACAGTCCAACAACGTTTACAAGAGGCTCAATTGAACAATCCTTGTTTGCTGATTAACATGTGAACCCTACAACAATGGGCCGCTGCCAGAAACGTGCATTTGTCTGAGCGACAAATAGAAATGACCAGAGTAGATTAAATACCCCAGGAGGCGGAAGACTCACTCACTCTCCATCTCTTATTACAAATACCTTCATGGGATGAAAAGATGGATGAAGTGGTGATGATCAGACACCTGGGGACCTGGCGGAACACCTGTGTATACTGGAGATACCTACCACCCATCAGTGGTAAGGAGGTCTAATGCGGGACAGTTAGTGATCCATGCTGTGATTTGGTCAAGAGAAAGGTGTGGTTCAGCTGAAGTTTCCCTCTGCAAATGAATGCTACCATTACTGGCGTAACAGGGGCCCCGGCATCCCCCGCGGTGCGGTGGGCCCCACGACCACATGTTTTGTTTTTTTCAATTTCTTTTTGAATTCACTCTGCATTTATAAAGAAATTATTTCTGTAACAGAAATTATGTCTGAAAGCACTGTAACATAAATAATTTCTTTATAAAGGCAGAGTGAATACAAAAAGAAACTTTCTTTTTGATATCCTGGGTCTACTCCCACCCCATGAGATTAAGTCCCTAGGCTGGAGGCCTCCATGTCATGGGTTGGGGGCAGCCCTATGACTTCAAAAATAAATAGTTTATATTTCAAGTCACTCTGCCTTCATAAAGAAATTATTTCCGTCAATTTATTTTTGAAGTATTATGGCTCCCCTCAACCCTATGATGTGTGCGTGCGTGAGTGTATGGTGAAAGGATGCACACTTAAATGTATGGGTGGCTGCCTTGGTGAGCCTGTATGGTGAGAGGGTGCACACATAAATGTATAGGTGACTGTCTGTGTGAGTGTATGGTGATAGGGTGCACACTTAAATGTATAGGTGTCTGCCTGTGTGAGTGTATGGTGAAAGGGTGCACACAAATGTGTGGATGGCTGGGTGTGCGTGTACGATGAAAGGATGCACACTTAAATGTATGGGTGGCTGCCTGGGTGTGCCTGTATGGTGAAAGGGTGCACACTTAAATGCAAATATAGATGGCTGGGTGTGCATGTGTATATATGGTAATTGGTGTGTTTGCTTGTGTTCAGGGGCGCAACAAAACCTACATTTCAGGGGCTAACCTTTCAAATGTTGGGAGAGGCGCTAACTTCACGTGTGGTGGGGGAGGAGCTAACTTATTTGTGTGGGGGAATCTAACTTCTTTACGCATTTTAATGAGACTATTCTAGTGCAGTCTCAATGTTACAAGCAGTTAACTCTCTCTTTTAAGTCTGAAAGCACCCACTTATGGACTGCTGTGAGAATGACTGGTCTCCTGTTCCCTCTCTACTCTTCCAATCACTCCCCTGGCATGCAAGTAGTAAATCCAAATCACAATTTCAATTGCCTAAAAAATGTGGCATTTGAATGCAGGTACTAACAGTGAAATGCTGTACGTTAGTAATTGCTGGGCCGGGCCCTTGTTAACAGCGAAACCCAGGTGCCGTTTAACATCTGTGTCCTTTCCTGTCTGGCAACTGCTCTGTAGGTCAGCCAGGTCAAGTCAACATAGCCCACAATTTCAGGGGGGCAGGGGGAGTGCTGAAGCCCAGTTAGCTCAATGGTGTTGCACCACTACTTCTGTTTAATGCCTTGATTACTTACTGGTAATCTTCATTGCTACAAGCCCTATTCTTCCTCACCCCAGTACTTGTGTATTAGTCAGTATGCCTTATACACAAGTACTGGGATGAGGTAGAGGTACATGAAGGTAATGCCTGAATTAGCTACCTGTAATCTTCATTACTCCTAGTCCTACTCTTCCTCGCCCCAGTGCTTACGTATGAGGCAAGAAGCCTCATACGTAAGCACTGGGACAAGGAAGAGGGACGTGGAGGTAATTCTGGGCCAATGAGCTGATTTTGGAGGTTGGGGTAGGGGATGGGAGGGAGAGGGGATGTGTCGGGGGGGCAGGAGTGTGCAATAAATCATAATGGTCGTCCATGTCCATGCTAAGCAGGCATATGTGGTATTAGTGGCTAGAGAGGCATTTTGGTGAAGCCAGTCTAGTAATTCTTCAGTTTGGTATGACTTTTTTTAACTGGGCATTTCTGATAAAGCATTCCTGCTAAGTGTAATTACCTGGCTAGACTGGCATTTGGGTTCTGCCAGTCTAGCCGTTTCTTACTGCGGCATTGTATATTTTTCTGGGCATCTGTGATAAAATTATGAAATGATATGATAAGTCTTATATATCGCACCTGTACACAAGTGTTTTTAGGCGCGACAAGACAAGGGAAGGAAAAAAGAGGGAGGACAAGACACATGATCTTACTAGGCCTTGAGTCATTCAGAACATGCAAGTGCGAGAACGAGAAGTGCAAGGGGAAATGGAGGGGAGAAGTGAAAGAGAGAGGGGAGGGGACAACAGGGCAGCAATGCTTTGAGTAAATGCAGCCAGGGCAGCGCGGCTCTGGGTAGTGCAAGGAGAACAAGGGGCTTTAGGGTTACAGTTACAGCTCCTAACTGCGTGGTAGGCCCAGAGGCAGTGCAAGGGTGACTGATCAAGAAAGAGCCTGGACTCAGTGAGACTGAGGGTAGCCAAGCAACCAGTTGGTACAGCAGACAGTAGGTCACGTAGGTCAGCAGGGGAAGGAGAGAGAGAAAGCAGAGGAGAAGAGGAACGGTTTGAGCTGCTACCGGAACCTCAGGTGGTCCGGCTCAAGTTTGGTAGTGGAAGGGGGGTCATTCCAGAGGGAGGAACCTGCAGAGGAGAGATATCTACCCCCCACTCTCTGCCTGGAGAAGCATCTAACCCTTAGGGCTCAAGAAGGAAGGTATTTAGGAAGATAGCGTTGGATGTAGTGCGGATCCCAGCCCCAGAAAGCCTTGTGGACAATGCAAAGGGTCTTGAACTTGATTCTTGCAGCGACCGGGAGCCAGTGGAGACATTTCATAGCTAGAGAGATACGGCCCTTGGGCTTGAGGCCAAGGATACGTATTGCAGTCCTGTTCTGGATTAGTTTTAGAGGGTGGATAGCAGAGGAAGGCAGATTGAGAAAGTGGCTGTTGCAGTAGTCCAGCCTAGAGAGAACCAGAGCTCTGGAGACAGTGAGCTTCTGGGGGAAAGTGAGAAAGGAAGAGTCCCTTTGAGGAGGTGCAGCTGGTAGTGGGACTTGTCCGAGATGTGAGGAGAGAAAGAGATAGTGGAGTTGAAGATGACACCAGGAATGAGCGAGAGAGAAGAGGAGGCTCAGGGGAGCAGGAAAGAAAGCTAAGTGTCATCTGCATTACACTGTAAATTAGAGGAAAAGGTAGCGATCAGGTGGGCCAAAGGGGCCAAGTAGAGGTTGAAAAACCAGGGTGAGAGGATAGAGCGCTGGGGAACGCTACAGGCAGAGAGAGGTGGCAGAGAGAAAGGGACCAAATTGAACCTGGAAGGGGTGGTCCAAGAGGAAGGAGGTCACCCAATCCAGGGCCTGATCCATGATGGCCAGGTTCCCCCAGAGTCAATTGATCAGGATGGCGTGGTTAACTGTGTTGAAAACAGAGGAAAGTTCAAGGAGGATGAGGACAGAAGGAATGCTGGAATCAAGGTTAGAGATCGGATCTTCACAGGTGTTCATGAGAGCAGTTTCCGTACCTCTGGCAGCTCTTAAGCCAGACTGATGGTCATGGAGACAACCAACAGATTCAGTGTGGAGAGTAAGCTGGGAGATGGACAGCTTTTACAGGAGTTTGGGAGAGGGGAAAGTTGCAGTGGGAAAAGAATGATTACAGAAATCAGCCAAGGCTGGAGCAAGGGTGTCAATATGGTCCTTGACGGTTCTGGAGGAGCGGGCGAGCACCTGTTTCAATGACACTTCCATGGATGGGACTTGTCTAGAAAGCTTGTCAGGTGTTAGAGAGAAAGAGGAGAAAGGAGGAAGAGAGGGAGAGATGGCCAAAGGGGGGCCGGGAGAGGAAGAGGAAGAGGAGATAGGGGACAGGATGTCCTGGTTTTTAGCGGAGAAGCGAGAGGCTAAAGCTGTACGGAGGGCCTGTTGAGGGAACAGGAGAGGTAGAGACCGCAAAAGGATTGGCCAGTTCCTTGCAGATTTTAAAGAGTTTGGTCGTGTTTTTAGAGGCCACAGAGACGCAGGGTGAATGTGTGCTCTATTCTTGATAAGTGTTATTGCTTCGACTGGCATTTTGGTGCAACCAGTCAAGGTATGTCTAAATCTGGCCTGGCATGCCTTACTGTAATGTTATTACGTGTCTACACTGGTCTACATTGTGCAGCCAGTTGGACATGTTTTCATTGTGGCATGCACTTTTTATTGCAAAGCATTAATATTCCTGTGCACTGTTGGTGACTTGCTTGTATTCGATTGGTGCATTAAAACAAATACATTTATATCTTTCTCCTAGTGCAGTGTGGGGTATACCCCTTCAGCAGCACCTATGTGCGTATTGCGCAAGCATGGTAATCTAGGCCAACCAAGAGTGTAGCGTGACCCGTGATTTAGTTGCCGAGTTGAGGGGGCTCCCTCAGCATGGCTCGCAGGATGAGCCCCAGATCTTGTAATACTCCACTGGCTACCATAACCATTTTTGGACCACAACAGGAATGTCTAAAGTACTTGTGTTGCCTTTTCTGTGCTATAGGAACTACTGTTTGCAATGAATTGGCAGAGGCCTTTCTCCTTTGCACAGTGACTGTCATTGTGTAAGCTCTCCTGAGAGGTTGCTCTCAGTGAGTTCATATATATTCCGTCTGCTACAAGCCTTTCCCGGTCTGGTGTATGCGCGAGAGAGAGAGTGTGTCACTCTAAACAGAGAGGCAGCCAAACCATGCTGCCTTCCACGAGTGCTGGTACAGAGACCTGGCCTGCAGCCATTGGACCCACTGAGTGACAGTATATCATTGGTCAGTGCCCTTGGGAATCCGGAGCCCCAGGATGGAATAGCATTGAGAAGAGTGCTGTTGACCCACTTGCACCCTGATACCATCTTAAGAGCTAATTATTTTATTTACATGGAGAACCTTTTGACGCACCTGGTCTCTGTTTCTCCAGTGATGGTCAGCTCCAGCAAGTC
The DNA here is from genome assembly GCF_040938575.1 of Ambystoma mexicanum. Lineage (NCBI taxonomy): Eukaryota > Metazoa > Chordata > Amphibia > Caudata > Ambystomatidae > Ambystoma > Ambystoma mexicanum. The sequence goes on along the minus strand of NC_090926.1, from coordinate 1,203,955,879 downwards.
ATGTTACTTTCTAGGTATCCATCGCTTGTCGTAGAATGTCTTGAAGGATGGGAGCATGTCCCGCCGGTTACTTTGACCCCCTGATCTGGACTAAGGGATGGCAACAGTGGAAGGGTCTGGCAGGGAGTGTCAGGTTTAGGGCTCACCTGAAGATAAGGGTGGCTCTCTCTGGACACCACCCTGCCTGACTGGTAGAACCACAAGCCAGGCAATGACTTGAAGATAACCTCCGAGCGATAGAAAAAAAAACAGAAGGGGAAAAAACCTCTGGTAGATGAAGAGTCCTCAGAAGCAGAATGAAGGAGGGCTGGAACAAAAGCTGGGGCGGGCAGTATAACAAAGGCTGGGAAACAGGAAGGCACTGGAGAAGGAGGAATGCACAAGGAGGCAGAAAGGAGGACAGTACAGAATAACGAAGAAAAAGAGAACAGGAACACAGGAAGCATATGAGCTACAGACAGCAATACCTTAGCATTGCGACACACGGCCCGAAGTCTGTCCAGGACTGAAATGGCCAGCAAAGCAGGTTCTTGCAGCATCCCAGCAGCATCCCGTCTGGGAAACGCACCACCATCTGGAAGGGCTACATAAGCGAGTGCGTAGACCATTGTGGGTGTTATCTTGGAGGTGGCAGTATCAGAAGTGCAATCCATGCAGGCCCTTTCTAGAGTTGCCACAGTGACCAGTCGTGGGCATGAGAATTCATGGCTAAATGCCCTTTCTGGAGCCCAAAATGCCAGGCTTCCCGGGAAGAAGACAATGAAAGCGCCCTACTAACGCAAGAGCATGGATGTGTGAAACAGGCTCCCAGAAACGGCCACAGGGAAAATATCCCCTCCAATCAGCAATGTATTGGAGACGACAGCGCCAATAACGCAAGTCACAAATCCTGGAAAACTCAAAATCAGGTTCCAGCTCAACCGAAACAGGCATAGGCAGAGCCTGTACATCAGAAGAGGAAGGAAGTATGGTTTCAACAAAGAAAAATGAAACAGACAGTGAATCCGGTTCCACCATCGTGGCAGAAGTCAGAAGGCAATGCAATTGATCCTTTGCAGAATGCAAAATGGCCCAAAATATCTAGGGCACAATTTCGAGGAAGTTCTGGTTAATCCTTTCAGTGACGCCATCATCCTTTCAGGATGATAGCCTGAGGACAGGGCTCCATTGATACAAATGATATGACAAAGGTTAGCCTAAAACCTGGACACATAAGGGATGTCATGGTCTGATATTATGGAGTTGGGTAGACTACACCATCTTGGAAGGAGCACATACGCAAGTAAATAGCCCATTGTGGGTGCCATCTTGGAGGTGGTAGAATCGGAATCCAAGGCCATGATGCATGCGATCCACGCGATCCACGCAGGCTTCTTCCAGCGTTGCCAATGTGTCCAGTTGGGGCACAGGAATTCATGACAGGGAGGCACTCCTCAGCCAGGGATGCGCAAAGGCAGTGTTTCCTCTAGGACTTCTGAAAGATTAGCTTTTTGGTCTAGCAGCCTCTGAGAATGTCTGAGCCTGACCTCCATGAGGAGTGGGGATGTTTATGCCCAGCAACCAGTCCTGGATGATCTCATGCCCACATAAGCTGAGATAGCAGGCCCTAAAACATCACAAAACAATATGTTGAGGCGTGGCATAAGAAGCAAGAGCATTTAAGCACATTTTCGAAGAGGCACGGCATAAGAAGCATGAGTACCTAAGGAACCTTTAGAAGAGGTGTCACATAAGAAGCAGGAGTACCAAAGGAATCTTTAGAAGTAGTGTGGCATAAGAAGCATGACTTCCAAATGAACCTATAGAAGAGGCATGGCTTAAGAAGCCCGAGTACCTAAATAACCTTTAGAAGGGGTGTGTCCTAAGAAGCATAAGTACCAAAGGAACTTTTAGAAGAGGTGTGGCATAAGAAGCAGGAGTAACTAAGGAACATTTAGAAGAGGTGTGGCCTCGAAGAATGAGTAATTCTATAATAAGTGAGCCCCATGAAGCATGAGTACCTAAGGAAACTTTATAACAGGTGTGGCCCAAGAAACATGAGTACCTAAGGAACCTTTAGATGAGGTGTGGCATAAGAAGTATGAGTACCTAAGGAACCTATTGAAGTAGTGTGGCATAAGAATCATGAGTACCTAAGGAACCATTATCATAGGTGTGGCCTAAGAGGCAGGAGTACCTAAGGAACCTTTAGAAGTGTCGTTGCGTGAGAGAAGCATGTGCACCTTTAGAAGAGGTGTGGTATAAGAAGCATGACTACCTATGGAACCTTTATAAAGAGGTATGGCCTAAGAAGCATTAGTACCTATGTTAGAATATAATAATAAATATATGTAGTTAATTAGCCCTAAGCTAATCAATTTCTGCAATCAAATCCCTGTTTTCTTGCAAGGTTTAAAAGGGGTACATTTGTCAATCTCACCAAAGGAACCAAAATTGAAATGTACTTGTGGCCTTTTCCCTCTAGTCATTGCAAAACATGTTGGTGTTGAAAAACTGGATCTGTGCAGAAAGGTGTTTTTCTGGTATTATGTCCCTTGTTGATACAACCTAGGTTAAATAAGAGTCCTCTTATCTAGCTGGGAAAGAAAACCTTCTTTCAACATAACCCATTCTGTGGGTTAATGCTATGTAAAGGCTGACTGGGTTAATCAAAGTTTAGTTAAACACTGAATTGTAGTGCTCAGCCTTCTCTGTCTTATCAAATCCATGAAAGACAGCCGTTGAAGCCTGCTTGAAAAGGATTACTAGTGTTGATGCAGAAGGCAGATGGGGATATATGTTTCAATGACTTCAAACATGAGTCACTGACCAGAAACTGGTGGAAAGAATATACGATTGAGCCATGAGTAAATTGAAGATTCTTGATATAGCAGGAACATCTGCAAAAAACATAGTTTGTCATACCCACTTGAGATTAGAACAACATTGGTCAAATTATGGAGTATATATGATATGATATGATAGGTTTTTGATAACGCGCTTAATACCTAGAGGTTTCAAAGCGGGGACCCGGGGATCGAAGCTGTGTTGCCCTGTGTCGTCTTGCTTCCAAGGCAAACACGTTGCCCCTGAGCTATCCTCCATGCTAAACATGTTTGTATTTGATCATCTTTTATACATGAATGATGAACCAAGTGTGTTGTGCAGGCTCAATCTGTATGAAAGGAGAGATGATGTACCATTCAGGTACTTCATTTCTGCATATAAATTGGTAGTCGTTTGAACTGAAGTCTGCTCAAGTGTTTTTTACTTTTATGCATATTGTATATTAAATTTGACCTGCAATTTTGAAACCCTGTCTCAGGTGTTCTATTTTGTTTGAATTATAGCGCTTAGAAGTCTCACGTAAGGAACCTTTAAAATAGGTGTGGCCTAAGAAGCAGGGGCACTTTACTGCCCATCACCTACTCTGTTTAATATATACATCAGGTCACTGCGATCGTTGATCATCTGACAAATATGGGGACCCAATTCACAAACTACGCAGACAATATTCAGCTCTTGATGGAATTAAGCAGCAACTACACCAGCGACCTAAGGAACCTTTAGAATAGGAATGGCATAAGAAGCTGGAGTACCGAAGGAACTTTTAGAGTTGATGTGGCATAAGAAGCATGACGCCCTATGGAACCTTTAGAAGAGGTATGGCGTAATGAAGTCCGTTTTCTATGTAATACAAAATATACCTGGCCCACTGAACACAACGTGAGCACATGAATAATACTTTGTGTAGCGTGCACATTGAATGTGTTTCCTGTTGCTAATTTCTGCATGAAGTGACATGATTATCATGTCTTTGTGTAATGCTTACTACCACATTTTTATTGATGTCATAGCACTTTAAATAGCAGATGTTGCTATTAAGCTATATAATGTTACTCAATTCATCAACCTCCAGAAGAATGAAAAGCAGACTCAGGCTTGCCATGATTTGAACCTGCAGTCCGATCACTGCAGTGAGGGCTCAGCTGACTGAGCTATCTGACCAGCGAGCCTCAGCATATCTAAAGTTAGTGGCATGTGATTTTAGGAAAATATCACAGGCACACACAAATATAAACTGCAATTTGTCTCCAGCGGAACTCTAAGAAATAATAACACTAAAGGTTAAGGGTATTAGCTTATCTGATAAAGAAGTGCATGGGGAGGTTATGATCCCTTTATACTACTGTAAAGAGCTTAATAGACAATGGGCAGAGTATGTCATAAGAAAATAACACATCAAAGGACAGCAACTGCTGATAATTTCATTGGGATCCCATGAGACTGTGGTCAGAGAGATACAAAAAGAAGACAAATTCTCATTAGTGCAGATCCCTGTAAGACTTATATTTTCCTGAAAATCCATAAATCTGTGCTGAATCCTCCAGGAAGACCCCTAATCTCGACACAGGGTTATCTCTGTGAATAGTTATCAACTTATGCTAATGAGTTCTTGTTTACTTGCGCCAATTCACTATCTGCATATGGAAAAGATACAGAAGATGTACTCTCGAGAGTTAATAATATTCATTGCGTCAGGTTGCACTGTATTCGACAGATCTTATTGTTTACCATATACCCTAGGAATGGCAGCTATGGGCTATGAACTTGTACTTTGATTGAAGTATATGTGGTAGTTTAATTGATGTTTGCTAGGATTAATGTATTTCTGCTAGACCACATTGTGCTCGAATGGGTGGTGTGTTTCATTGATTGTTTATTTATTATGCGCTTATACACAAATGTTTCAAAGTGCAACCATGCATGGGAGGGGAAGACATAAGGAAGACAAGACAAAGGATATTAATAGGTGTGGTACATTCAGATCGTGCAGGTGGACATTGCTACCTTGTATGTATAGTTGATGTCTTTTCATTATCATAATGCTTTATTTCGACAGCAAATGTCATAAAAGCAAACATTTCATAACATCACAATTCATTACATCGGTACATAAGGTGCAAGGATAAAAGGAAACATATGCACATTAAAACTGGTAAAACATGCTAGCTGCACCAATACAATACCAAATATCTCTGCGTCCTCTGTACGTTCTTCTGCCTTACCCTCCAGGCCCACATGAGATACTTACGAGTCGCATGAACCGCAAAAAGGTCTCTGGAACGAGTGCATACAGCCATGGCCGGCGAGGTCGTACAGCATCCGCGAGCCCTGAATAATGGCCTTAGATAGCGTTTTCTTGAAAACAAGTTGGCGGGGCAGGTCATTAGAAAATGGGACACAGTTTCATTCAAACAGCCACGTAATGGGCAAATTGGAGATACATTGTTAAGAATCCCTATTTGCAATTGAATGAACAGCGCCCTTGCATATCTTTTCAATTGCCAAAATAAAGTCGATGAAATGACAAAATTAAACTATTTCTTTGTCATTCTTGATATAGTTTCATTGTATACTTCTATACTTCACAAAGATGGCGTCATCTTAACTCTATCATGTTTTATCAGAGTAAACCAGTGAGCTTTTAGACCCCACTGACATGCTGCTAGAAATGGTTTTATTATGCAAGGAGAATAACCTTTTAATGAATGATAATATAATAGAGAAACACGGGACAGTCATGGGCCCTCTGTGAGGAATCTGAGGGCGTCCTCACTTCTTCTCCAATATATCCTCCTCCCAGGTGGCCAAAGAAAGGCTGTCGATTTCTGATCCTTACCATGGGAGTGACTATGTGAGGGAGGAACACCTGGGTGGAGGACATTTGGGGAGTGGGGATGTGGCACCCTTGGGTGAGACACGGGATCCCCCATTTATCTTTTTATAAGGAGTCAAATATCACCCAGGTCTATGTAGGTCATTACCAGTCCCTTCCTGATTTTTTCAGAAAACCCTCTCCTCTCCCAATCCACACCACTCTGGTAATGAGACGAGGAGGAAACAACCCAGAGTCATACATCCTCTCTTTATTAAGTCAGACATACACAAACACCACCATGGTACTGGGACGAGGCTTAGGGATGCCGAGTACCAAGCCGGTTATGCAGTAAAGGAACATTGCCTGCACCTGTGCCCCAGAGGGCGGTATAAATGGCCCACTCAGGTGAGGGTAAAGAGATTGCCTGTGGAACGCTTGCAGGAGAAGTCAGAGGTGAAGCTAAGGAGATGTGTGCCAAAAGCGCTGATGACCTGCAGAGTCCTTGCAGTGGTAACAGATTGTGGCGGGAGAATTTGAAAAGGTCTCCAGTGGCAGAGTCAGGGAGACTCCCTCTCCATACAACTGAGGCAGCAGAGATCCTGTTGAGAGGCGCGTCGAGCTGGGAGTAGCAACAGGCACAGAGAACCTGCCGGCGTGGAGAACAGCACATGAAGACAGCGTACTCAGTGAATCAAAGAGGCCTGAATGACTCCGGGACGCTGTGGTGTGCACCACGTGGTTGCTGCAGGTCGGATCACTCGCGAGTGAGCAAGGGACAGTTTCAGCAATATGAATGCTGGTCCTGCTTGAAATAAATGCTGTTGATGAAACGATAACTTGAAGCTGCTGAGAAAACTGTTGAAAAGGTTGTGTGAAAACCGAATTTCAAACAAGATAAAAATGGCATTGCCAAGAAAGGTCCAGGGAAACCGAAATCTTTGAGCTTCTTAATACACCTGTGAACAGGGTGCAAATTCCCAGCAGGGGAGTAATCTGGGAATGTTCTTTTAGTTTATGCAATGTGACTGAAAAGAATGATGAGAAATCTTTTTTTTTTTTAATACCGAACTGAAAAAAAGCAAGTGTGATTAAATACCAATTGGATTAAAAGCAGTTAATGAAATTCCCTGATAAAAAGGAATTGCAAGTGCCATAAGAACATAAGAATAGAAGGAACCGTGCAACTTCAAAGAATAAGCAGTGACAAAAGCTTACAAACAATTCAAAAAACAAATTTCCACAGTCAATTTGCCTAAACTTCAAATACTCCAAAACATGTCCTGGCGCCAGTGTGGGACAGAGCAGCGCAGGTAAGTGGGGTGGGGGTAGCGTGGGGAGAGGATATGTGGAAAGGCGGTTGCGAGAAGGTTGCAGGAGATGCGGGGGAGTGCACTTACCTTCATTTCCAGTGAGGGAAAATGGTAGCCTCCCGCTCTGAGGAAGCTGGGAACGGGGTCTTTCTCAGTGTGGTAAATAAACTGTTATGCGCCTCCGCATTGGCTGGGATGCTGCCACACCCCCCTCTCTGCATACTGATGTTAATTACAGTGTTTGTCAGCAAGCACGGCTGATAACGGCCCTGATCTCTTGAGCTGGCTTGCTGACCAGGCCAGCCTGTGAACACAGTAAGTAACCCTATGTTGATGCTAACCAGGTAGCTCAGTGAGCAAAGAGATTGCCTCAAACATGTGTTCATTTTACAGTCAGAGTTGTAGCTCCTGGCAGTTTTGAAACAGCCCTTTGCCCGTCCTAGTTCTAAAGAATAAATACTTTTAGATTTAGTAATAAAAACATACATTGGCAGTGCTTAGAAATAGGAAGAATCTGTCAAAAGCACTATATATTAGCATAATACTATTAACTTTTCCTTCTCTGCTGGTTATATTTTATTTGGGGTATTTATTGAGCGCTGATCTAGCGCCGAGAAGCAGCAGAGTGTTGCATATTAGAGGTCCATTGGATTACACATTTGGGGCAAAGTTACAATGGACGTGTGTTACAATACAGTTAAGCAACAAGAGCCGAATTTAGTGGCGAGGAGGGGGCTGACTGGGAGTGTGATCTGGGGTGTTATGGTGCATGACCTCGGAGCTCTCCGCTGGCTATAGTGGTCCCTATGCACACGTAGGGAATTCAGAAGGATAGCCCTAGACCATGCCTTCCTTTCTGTTAGTTGCCTTTCAAAACAAAAACCCATAGTCAGGAAACATTTTTTTTTAAAATTAATTGTGTCTAGGTGTAGCCTTGTGGGTTTCAGTGATTAGAAAAAGAGCTCACAACTCTAACTGAAGTCTCCTTTTATGGGATGACTCCTTTTTTGGACCTGCAGGATTAGCCGCACCCTCCCTTAAGAGATGTTCGTTCCTACCCAACTAGGGTGAGGCAGAGGACCTTGAAGAACTTGGATGCGCACAGCAGAGATGGCCTCCACTCTCTCCTCAATAGCAGTGGCAGCTTTTGGTGCCGGGGTAGCAGATAATAGGATGCCAGCGGGGGGTTGTGGGTGAACTGGACACCAGGCAGTAGCCAGAGGGTGGCCAACCACCAGCTCTCCTCCACCCCCCATGGCTCTGTCACTGTCTCTCTTAGGCACAACTCGCAGCTGACCTCTGCAGAGCATTGTTTTCTGGTAGGCCAGTGTATTGAAAAAGCTTTAATTGTAGATGGTATTGTGCAGAGGGTTCCAGATATTTTAGGCAAGGCACAGGATCTTGAAGGAGACAGACTCTGGCCAACAAGTCAAGCCAATGTATGCTTCTGAGTTGGCTAGTGACTGACCTTTCGTAAGACAAAGGCGGCTCTACCGAAGGTGTTCTAGAGTTTTCGTGACCTTTTAATTTGAGCGGGTAAAGCCTGCATACAGGAATTGTGTGGATCCTGCCTAAGGATTGCACAAGATTCTGCCAACATTGGGATGGTTTTCCTTTGATTTGTGTGGAGATGTGGGATAGCCTCCACCACTCTCTTATGAGCCGGGCAGAGTAGGCTAGCTCTCATCACTCACTAGCCTTCGGCCAGGCAGAGTGGGACAGCTTCCACCACTCTCTCCATGGTCAGCTAGAGCAGGATAGATTCCACCACCCTCTCCATAGTCAGATAGAGTAGGATAGATTCCACCACCCTCTCCATAGTCAGATAGAGTAGGATAGATTCCACCACCCTCTCCATAGTCAGATAGAGTAGGATAGATTCCACCACCCTCTCCATATTCAGATAGAGTAGGATAGATTCCACCACCCCCTCCTTGGCCGCATAGAGTAGGACAGCTTCCACCACCCTCTCCCTGATCAGATAGAGCAGGATAGATTCCACCACCCTCTCCATGGAGAAGGATAGATTCCATCACCCTCTCCTGGGCCAGGCCAAGTGGAATCAATCCCAAACTCTCTCTTGGGCTGAGGAGAGTAGGATCGCTCCACCAACGCTTGCTTGGGTTGGAAAGTGTAAAATAGCTCTCTTCTTTGCCAGGCAGAGTAGGGCAGCTTCCACCACCCTCTCCATAGTTAGATAGAGTAGGATAGATTCCACCACCCTCTCCATTGTCAGATAGAGTAGGATAGATTCCACCACCCTCTCCATAGTCAGATAGAGTAGGATAGATTCCACCACCCTCTCCATAGTCAGATAGAGTAGGATAGATTCCACCACCCTCTCCATAGTCAGACAGAGTAGGATAGATTCCACCACCCTCTCCATAGTCAGATAGAGTAGGATAGATTCCATCACCCTCTCCATAGTCAGATAGAGTAAGATAGATTCCACCACCCTCTCCATATTCAGATAGAGTAGGATAGATTCCACCACCCTCTCCATAGTCAGATAGAGTAGGATAGATTCCACCACCCTCTCCATATTCAGATAGAGTAGGATAGATTCCACCACCCTCTCCATAGTCAGATAGAGTAGGATAGGATCCATTACCCTATTTTGGGCCAGTGAGAGGGGAATAGCTCCCACCACTCTCTCTTGGGCCGTGGAGAGTAGAATAGCTTGCACCGCTGGCTCCTGGGTCGGGTGAAGTGAGATAGGTCCCACCACCCTCTCTTGGACCAGGGCGAGAGGAATCGCTCCAACACTCTCTCTTGGACCGGAGAGTAGGAGAGCTCCACCAAGGCTTGCTTGGGTTGGAAAGTGCAAAATAGCTCTCTTCTTGGCCAGGCAGAGTAGGAAAGCCCCACCAATCTCTCCGTGTCCTGGCTGAGTAGGATAGTTCTATTATTACTAGGGTATTTATTGAGCGCAGACCTAGCTTCGGGAAGCAATGGAGCACTTTACAATAACAGGCGGAAGAACCCAGCGAGGGAAGCAGCGAAACAAGGGGACGGGTGCGGGAAGGCAGGCATTTTGCCAGCGAGGGGATCTATAAGCAACCAGGGGAGGAAACAATGGGGCGCAGATCACCCAGTCTCAGGTGGGGTGGGGAGTGGAGGTTGTGTGGACCTAGGTATTAGGTAGGAGCAGTTCCTTAAAGTGGAGGGACTTGAGCTCCTTCCTGAACTGTAGAAGCGAGGAGACGGGGACACGAGTCTGATGTTGACTGGCAAGAGGCTCCAGAGTCTTGGGTCATAGACCAGACTCAGGAGAAGACATGGCATGTGGTTCTTACAAAAGTTTATAATTCATTAATTTATAATGCTACTTATGCTGCCATCATGAATCACTTCTTGGCCATAATCATTGCTTAAAAAACGAATCATCTAGTAAGTAATATACCGCAGAAATTTAAGAATGTTTCATTTATAAAAACTTCAGATCCCACAGGTACATTCAAGCTTCTTCATGTCTTCATGCTCCAAGATGCAGTTACTCTCAGGTGGCAAACAGGGTGAGACACTCACCGGTCTATCCTCAGGTATTCACAGCTCAGGTCTAACTGCCGCTCATGGAACCATACACGCAATACACTCCCCCAACCTTCTGAACGGTTGTTCATCCACATGCATCAACATTCTACAAACAGATAAGCAAGCAAGGAGGGCCAGTGGCAAGCATCATTACAAGCCACATGCACTCAAATGACTCACGCTCGATATATAACAAAAGGTCTATGAATTTGATCACTAGTCTTGCTCCCAAATCATAAACAGATTTGGCAGAATAAAATAGCTCCCACTACTCACTCCTGTTCCAGGCATAAGATAGCTTATATTGCCCTCTCATGGGCTGGTGAGTGCAGGATAGCTCTCACCACCCTCTTCTGGGCCAGGCAGAGTAGGACAGCTTCCACCACCCCCTACTAGGACAGGATTAGTTGGATAGCTTTGTCTACTTTTACCTGGACCGGGTACAGTAGGGTAGCGTTCACAACTCTGCTGTGGACTGGGGAGAGTGAGATAACTCCCACCCCACACTCCTGGGCAGGAGAGAGTACAATAGCTTGTAGCTCCTAGGATGGGAAGAGTAGGATATCTTTCTCCACTATAACCTGTGCTGGGGAGAGTATGATAGCTCCCACAACTCTCTCCTGGTTAGGGAGAGTAGGATAGTTTCCACCACCCCCTACTGGGACAGGGTTGGTAGGATAGCTTCCTCTACTTTCTCATGGGCAGGGAGAGTAGGGTGGTTTCTACCACCTTTCCTAGGCTGGGAGAGGAAGATAACTTCCTCTACTTTCTTCTGTTGTGGGGAGAGCATGTACCGCTCTTTCTTGGGCTGTGCAGAATAGCATAGTTATAACTCTCTCTGCTGGGTTGCTCAGAGTAGATTAGCTTCCATTATCCTCTCTTGAGCTTGGTAGTAGGTAATATCTTCCTGCGGTCTCTCCTGGGATAGGCAGAGTTGGATAGCTGCTAACAGGATTTCCTGGACTGGGTAGAGAAGGATAGTTCAACGGGCCGGGCACAGACGGATCGCTTTACCTCTCATCAGTCGGGCAGAGTAGTGTAGCTTCCATCGCCCTCCCTTGAGCTGGGAATGGTAGGATAGCTTCCGCCACTCTTTCCTGGGCTGGGCAGAAAGGGATAGTTCCCACCACTGTCTCATGAGCCAAGCGCCCTCCCCTCTCTCTTGTCCTGGCCAGAGTGTAAAGCTCACACCACACTCCCAAGGGCTGGGCAGAGTAGAATCACTTTACCTCTCTTTACTGGATCGGGCAGAGTAGTAAAGCTTCCATTGCCCTCTCTTGAGCTGGGGAGGGTAGAATACCTTCCTCCACTCTTTCCTGGGCTGAGCCGAGTGGGATAGTTCTCACCACTCTCTCCTGGGCCAGGCAGAGTAGGATAGCGTTACCTCTCTCATGGATCGGGCAGAGTAGTATAGCTTCCATCACTCTCTCCTTAGCTAGGGAAGGTAGGATAGCTTCCTCCCCTCTCTCCTGTGCTGGACATAGTGGGATAGCTCACACCAGGATCTCAAGGGCTGGGCAAAGTAGAATTGATTTACCTCTCTACTGGGTCGGACAGAGTAGTATATATTACATTGCCCTCTGCTAAACTGGGGAGGATAGAATAGCTTCCGCCACTCTTTTCTGGGCTGGGCAGAGTGGGATAGTTCTCACCACTCTCTCCTGGGCCAGGCAGAGTATAATGGCGTTACCTCTCTCATGGGTTGGGCAGAGTAGCATAGCTTCAATCACTTCTCCTTAGCTAGGAAAGGATAGCTTCCTCCACTCTTCCCTTAGCTGGGAAGAGTAGGATATCTCTACCATAATCTCCTAGGCCAGGCAGAGTAGGATAGCGTTATCTCGCTCATTGGTCGGGCAGAGTGGCATAGCTTCCATCACTCTCGTCTTAGCTAGGGAAGGAGGGATAGTGTCGTCCTCTCTCTCCAGTGCTGAACAGAGTGGGATAGCTCACACCACGCTCTCAAGGGCCAGGCGGAGCAGAGTAGAATCACTTTATCCTTCTCTCCTGGATTGGGCAGCGTAGTATAGCTTCCAGTGCCCTCTTCTGAGATTTAGTAGAATAGCTTCCTGCCCTCTCTCCTGGTAGGGCAGAGTAGGATAGCTTTACCTCTCCTGCACCAAGGCTGAGTAGGATAGATGTACCTCTCATGGGCAAGGCAGAGTAGGATAGTGTTACCCCTCACATGGGTCAAGTAGAGTAGTGCAGCTTCCCTTATCCTCTCCTGAGCTGGGAAGGGTAGGATAGCTTCCTCCACCCTTTCCTGGGCTGGGCAGAGTGGGATAGTTTGCACCACTCTCTCCTGGGCCAGGCAGAGTAGAATGGTGTTACCCACTCTCTTGGGTTGGGCAAAGTAGCATAGCTTCCATCACTTCTCCTTAGCTAGGGAAGGATAGCTTCCTCCACTCTTCTCTTGGCTGGGAAGAGTAGGATAGCTCTACCATACTCTCCTAGGCCAGGCAGAGGAGAATAGTGTTGCCTTTCTCATGGGTGGGCAGAGTGGCATAGCTTCCATCATTCTCTTCTTAGCTAGGGAAGGAAGGATAGCGTCCTGCTCTCTCTCCGGTGCTGAACATAGTGGGATAGCTCACACCACACTCTCAAGGGCCAGGCGGAGTAGAGTAGAATCACTTTACCCTCTCTCCTTGATCGAGCAGAGTAGTAGAGCTTCCAGTGCACTCTTCTGAGCTTTAGAGTGTAGAATAGCTTCCTCGCCTCTCTCCTGGGTAGGGCAGAGTAGGATAGCTTTACTGCTCCTGCACCAAGGCAGAGTAGGATAGATTTACCTCTCACATGGGTCAGGTAGAGTAGTGTAGCTTTCATCACCCTCCCCTGAGCTGGGAAGGGTAGGATAGCTTCCTCCACTCTTTCCTGGGCTGGGCAGCGTAGGATAGTGTTAACTCTTCTGTGCCAGACACAGTTGGATATTGTTAACTCTCCTGGGCAAGGCAGAGTAGGATAGCTTTACCTCTCCTGGGCCAGGCAGAGTAGGATAACATTACCTCTCCAGGGCTGGGCAGAGTAGGATAGCTTTACCTCTCCTGGGTCAGGCAGAGTAGGATTGCTATACCTCTCCTGGGCCAGGCAGAGTAGGATAGCTTTAGCTCTCATGGGCTGCGCAGAGTAGGATAACTATACCTCTCCTGGACCATGCAGAGTAGGATAGCTATACCTCTCCTGGGTCAGGCAGAGAAGGATAGCTATACCTCTCCTGGACAAGGCAGAGTATGATAGCTATACCTCTCCTGGGTCAGGCAGAGTAGGATAGCTATACACACTCTCCTCGGCCAGGTAGAGTAGGATAGCATTAACTCTCCTGTGCCAGGCAGAGTAGGATAGCTTCCACCATTATCTGCTAGGCCGTAAGATAGCTTTACCTTTCCTGGGCCAGACAGAGTAGGAGAGCATTACCTCTCCTGGGCAAGGCAGAGTAGGGTAGCCTCTTCCCCGATAGTTCCCACCACTGTCTCCTGGGCCAGGCAGAGTAGGATAGTGTTACCTCTGTCATGGATCGGGCAGAGTAGTATAGCTTCCATCACCCTGTCCTTAGCTAGGGTAGGTAGGATAGCTTCCTCCCCTCTCTCCTGTGCTGGACATAGTGGGATAGCTCACACCACGATTTCAAGGGCTGGGCAGAGTAGAATTGATTTACCTCTCTCTCCTGGGTCGGACAGAGTAGGATAGCTTTACCTCTCCTGGGCTGGACAGAGTAGGATAGCTTTACCTCTCCTGGGTCAGGCAGATTATGATAGCTTTACTTCCCCTGGGTCGGACAGAGTAGGATAGCGTTACCTCTCCTGGGTCAGGCAGAGTAGGATAGCTATACCTCTCCTGGGCTGGGCAGAGTAGGATAGCTTTAGCTCTCCTGGGCTGGCCAGAGCAGGATAGCTATACCTCTCCTGGACTATGCAGAATAGGAGAGCTTTACCTCTCCTGCGCAATGCAGAGTAGGAGAGCTTACTTCCCTCTTTCTTGTGCGAGGCAGAGTAGGATAGCTATACTCTGGGCCAGGCAAAGTAGGATAGCCTCTTCCCCGATAGGTCCCACCACTGTCTCCTGGGTCAGGCAGAGTAGGATATTTTTACCTTTCCTGGGTCAGGCAGAGTGGGTAGTTTTACCTTTCCTGGGTCAGGCAGAGTAAGATAGCTATACCTCTCCTGGGTGAGGCAGAGTAAGATCGCTTTACCTCTCCTGGGTCAGGCAGAGTAGGATAGCTTTATCTCTCCTCGGTCGGGCAGAGTGAGATAGCTTTACCTCTCCTGGGTCAGGCAGGGTAGGCTAGTTATACCTCTCCTGGGTGAGGCAGAGTAAGATAGCTATACCTCTCCTGGGTGAGGCAGAGTAAGATCGCTTTACCTCTCCTGGGTCAGGCAGAGTAGGATAGCTTTACCTCTCCTAGGTCGGGCAGAATAAGATAGCTTTACCTCTCCTGGGCTGGGCAGAGTAAAACAGTTTTACCTCTCCTGGGTCGGGCAGAGTAAGATAGCGTTACCTCTCCTGGGCTGGGCAGAGTACGATAGCTGTACCTCTCCTGGGTCAGGCAGAGTAAGATAGCTTTAACTCTCCTGGGCTGGGCAGAGTAGGATAGCTTTACCTCTCCTGGGTCGGCAGAGTAAGATAGCTTTACTTCTTCTGGGCTGGGCAGAGTAGGATAGCTATACCTCTCCTGGGCTGGGCAGAGGAGGAAAGTGTTACCTATCCTGGGCTGGGCAGAGTAGGATAGCTTTACCTTTCCAGGGCTGAGCAGAGGAGGAAAGCTTTACCTCTCCTGGGCTGGGCAGAGTAGGAAGGCTTTACCTCTTCTGGGCTGGGCAGAGTAGGATAGCTTTACCTCTGCTGGGCTGGGCAGAGTAAGATAGACTTACCTCTCCTGGGCCAAGCAGAGTAGGAATGCTTTACCTCTCCTGAGTCAGGCAGAGTAAGATAGCTTTATCTCTCCTGGGCTGGGCAGAGGAGAGCTTTACCTCACCGGGGCTGGGCAGAGTAGCATAGCTTTATCTTTCCTGGGCCAGGCAGAGTAGGATATTTTAACCTTTTCTGGGCCAGGCAAAGTAGGATAGTTCTACCTTTCCTGGGCCAGGCAGAGTATTTGTACCTTTCCTAGGCCAGGCAGAGTAGAATATTTTATACCTTTCCTGGGCAAGGCAGGGTGGGACATTGATACCTCTCCTGGGCTGGGCAGAGTAGGATAGCTTTACCTCTCCTGTGGCAAGCAGAAAAAGATAGCTGTACCTCTCCTGTGTCAGGCAGAGTAATATAGTTTTACCTCTCATGGGCTGGGCAGAGTAGGAAAGCTTTACCTCTCCTGGGCTGGGCAGAGTAGGATAGCTTTACCTTTCCTGGGCCAGGCAGAGTAGGATATTTTAACCTTTCCTGGGCCAGGCAGAGTAGGATATTTGTACATTTCCTGGGCCAGTCAAAGTAGGATAGTTCTACCTTTCCTGGGCCAGTAGGGTATGATATTGTTAACTTTCCTGGGCCAGGCAGAGTATTTGTACCTTTCCTAGGCCAGGCAGATTAGAATATTTGTACCTTTCCTGGGCAAGGCAGGGTGGGATATTGTTAACTTTCGTGGGCCAGGCAGAGTAGGATATTGTTACCTCTCCTGGGCTGGGAAGAGTAGGATAGCTATACCCTGGGCTGGGCAGAGTAGGATAGCTTTACCTCTCCTGGGTCAGGCAGAGTAAGATAGCTTTACCTCTCCTGGGTCAGGCAGAGTAAGATAGCTTTACCTCTCCTGGGTCAGGCAGAGTAATATAGCTCTACCTTTCCTGGGCTGGGCAGAGTAGGATAGCTTTACCTCTCCTGGGTCAGGCAGAGTAGGGATAGCTTTACCTCTCATGGGCTGGGCAGAGTATGGATAGCTTTACCTCTCATGGGCTGGGCAGAGTAGGAAAGCTTTACCGCTCCTGGGCTGGGCAGACTAGGATAGCTTTACCTCTCCTGGGTCAGGCAGAGTAGGATATTTTTACCTCTCCTGGGCCAGGCAGAGTAGGATATCGTTACCTCTCCTGGGCTGGCAGAGTAGGAGATCTATACCCTGGGCTAGGCAGAATAGGATAGCTTTACCTCTCCTGGGTCATGCAGAGTAAGATAGCTTTACCTCCCCTGGGTCAGGCAGAGTAAGATAGCTTTGCCTCTCCTGGGCTGGGCAGAGTAGGAAAGCTTTACCTCTCCTGGGCTGGGCAGAGTAGGATAGCTTTACCTCTCCTGGGTCATGCAGAGTAAGATAGCTTTACCTCCCCTGGGTCAGGCAGAGTAAGATAGCTTTGCCTCTCCTGGGCTGGGCAGAGTAGGAAAGCTTTACCTCTCCTGGGCTGGGCAGAGTAGGATAGCTTTACCTCTCCTGGGTCAGGCAGAGTAAGATAGCTTTACCTCTCCTGGGCTGGGCAGAGTAAGATAGCTTTGCCTCTCCTGGGTCAGGCAGAGAAGGATAGCTATACCTCTCCTGGACAAGGCAGAGTATGATAGCTATACCTCTCCTGGGTCAGGCAGAGTAGGATAGCTATACACACTCTCCTCGGCCAGGTAGAGTAGGATAGCATTAACTCTCCTGTGCCAGGCAGAGTAGGATAGCTTCCACCATTATCTGCTAGGCCGTAAGATAGCTTTACCTTTCCTGGGCCAGACAGAGTAGGAGAGCATTACCTCTCCTGGGCAAGGCAGAGTAGGGTAGCCTCTTCCCCGATAGTTCCCACCACTGTCTCCTGGGCCAGGCAGAGTAGGATAGTGTTACCTCTGTCATGGATCGGGCAGAGTAGTATAGCTTCCATCACCCTGTCCTTAGCTAGGGTAGGTAGGATAGCTTCCTCCCCTCTCTCCTGTGCTGGACATAGTGGGATAGCTCACACCACGATTTCAAGGGCTGGGCAGAGTAGAATTGATTTACCTCTCTCTCCTGGGTCGGACAGAGTAGGATAGCTTTACCTCTCCTGGGCTGGACAGAGTAGGATAGCTTTACCTCTCCTGGGTCAGGCAGATTATGATAGCTTTACTTCCCCTGGGTCGGACAGAGTAGGATAGCGTTACCTCTCCTGGGTCAGGCAGAGTAGGATAGCTATACCTCTCCTGGGCTGGGCAGAGTAGGATAGCTTTAGCTCTCCTGGGCTGGCCAGAGCAGGATAGCTATACCTCTCCTGGACTATGCAGAATAGGAGAGCTTTACCTCTCCTGCGCAATGCAGAGTAGGAGAGCTTACTTCCCTCTTTCTTGTGCGAGGCAGAGTAGGATAGCTATACTCTGGGCCAGGCAAAGTAGGATAGCCTCTTCCCCGATAGGTCCCACCACTGTCTCCTGGGTCAGGCAGAGTAGGATATTTTTACCTTTCCTGGGTCAGGCAGAGTGGGTAGTTTTACCTTTCCTGGGTCAGGCAGAGTAAGATAGCTATACCTCTCCTGGGTGAGGCAGAGTAAGATCGCTTTACCTCTCCTGGGTCAGGCAGAGTAGGATAGCTTTATCTCTCCTCGGTCGGGCAGAGTGAGATAGCTTTACCTCTCCTGGGTCAGGCAGGGTAGGCTAGTTATACCTCTCCTGGGTGAGGCAGAGTAAGATAGCTATACCTCTCCTGGGTGAGGCAGAGTAAGATCGCTTTACCTCTCCTGGGTCAGGCAGAGTAGGATAGCTTTACCTCTCCTAGGTCGGGCAGAATAAGATAGCTTTACCTCTCCTGGGCTGGGCAGAGTAAAACAGTTTTACCTCTCCTGGGTCGGGCAGAGTAAGATAGCGTTACCTCTCCTGGGCTGGGCAGAGTACGATAGCTGTACCTCTCCTGGGTCAGGCAGAGTAAGATAGCTTTAACTCTCCTGGGCTGGGCAGAGTAGGATAGCTTTACCTCTCCTGGGTCGGCAGAGTAAGATAGCTTTACTTCTTCTGGGCTGGGCAGAGTAGGATAGCTATACCTCTCCTGGGCTGGGCTGAGGAGGAAAGTGTTACCTATCCTGGGCTGGGCAGAGTAGGATAGCTTTACCTTTCCAGGGCTGAGCAGAGGAGGAAAGCTTTACCTCTCCTGGGCTGGGCAGAGTAGGAAGGCTTTACCTCTTCTGGGCTGGGCAGAGTAGGATAGCTTTACCTCTGCTGGGCTGGGCAGAGTAAGATAGACTTACCTCTCCTGGGCCAAGCAGAGTAGGAATGCTTTACCTCTCCTGAGTCAGGCAGAGTAAGATAGCTTTATCTCTCCTGGGCTGGGCAGAGGAGAGCTTTACCTCACCGGGGCTGGGCAGAGTAGCATAGCTTTATCTTTCCTGGGCCAGGCAGAGTAGGATATTTTAACCTTTTCTGGGCCAGGCAAAGTAGGATAGTTCTACCTTTCCTGGGCCAGGCAGAGTATTTGTACCTTTCCTAGGCCAGGCAGAGTAGAATATTTTATACCTTTCCTGGGCAAGGCAGGGTGGGACATTGATACCTCTCCTGGGCTGGGCAGAGTAGGATAGCTTTACCTCTCCTGTGGCAAGCAGAAAAAGATAGCTGTACCTCTCCTGTGTCAGGCAGAGTAATATAGTTTTACCTCTCATGGGCTGGGCAGAGTAGGAAAGCTTTACCTCTCCTGGGCTGGGCAGAGTAGGATAGCTTTACCTTTCCTGGGCCAGGCAGAGTAGGATATTTTAACCTTTCCTGGGCCAGGCAGAGTAGGATATTTGTACATTTCCTGGGCCAGTCAAAGTAGGATAGTTCTACCTTTCCTGGGCCAGTAGGGTATGATATTGTTAACTTTCCTGGGCCAGGCAGAGTATTTGTACCTTTCCTAGGCCAGGCAGATTAGAATATTTGTACCTTTCCTGGGCAAGGCAGGGTGGGATATTGTTAACTTTCGTGGGCCAGGCAGAGTAGGATATTGTTACCTCTCCTGGGCTGGGAAGAGTAGGATAGCTATACCCTGGGCTGGGCAGAGTAGGATAGCTTTACCTCTCCTGGGTCAGGCAGAGTAAGATAGCTTTACCTCTCCTGGGTCAGGCAGAGTAAGATAGCTTTACCTCTACTGGGTCAGGCAGAGTAATATAGCTCTACCTTTCCTGGGCTGGGCAGAGTAGGATAGCTTTACCTCTCCTGGGTCAGGCAGAGTAGGGATAGCTTTACCTCTCATGGGCTGGGCAGAGTAGGGATAGCTTTACCTCTCATGGGCTGGGCAGAGTAGGAAAGCTTTACCGCTCCTGGGCTGGGCAGACTAGGATAGCTTTACCTCTCCTGGGTCAGGCAGAGTAGGATATTTTTACCTCTCCTGGGCCAGGCAGAGTAGGATATCGTTACCTCTCCTGGGCTGGCAGAGTAGGAGATCTATACCCTGGGCTAGGCAGAATAGGATAGCTTTACCTCTCCTGGGCTGGGCAGAGTAGGATAGCTTTACCTCTCCTGGGTCATGCAGAGTAAGATAGCTTTACCTCCCCTGGGTCAGGCAGAGTAAGATAGCTTTGCCTCTCCTGGGCTGGGCAGAGTAGGAAAGCTTTACCTCTCCTGGGCTGGGCAGAGTAGGATAGCTTTACCTCTCCTGGGTCAGGCAGAGTAAGATAGCTTTACCTCTCCTGGGCTGGGCAGAGTAGGATAGCTTTACCTCTCCTGGGCTGGGCAGAGTAAGATAGCTTTACCTCTCCTGGGCTGGGCAGAGTAGGATAGCTTTGCCTCTCCTGGGCTGGGCAGAGTAGGAGATCTGTCACCATTCTGTGCTGTGGCCTCTGCTGGGGCAGCGGGTAGTGGAGTGGGCTGGCATCTTTTCTAGGCATTAGTTGTGACTCCCGAGTGTGCACTGGGCATGCGCGAGCCTCATTTGGGCCCGCGCATGCGGAATGGAATAGAGGAAGTCCGTGCGGCAGTTGCCGCCGGGTGAGGCAACCGGCAACATCGCGTCCTGCATCTCTGTGCATGACTGTGTGTGTGCATGTATGAGTGGCTCCCCATACACCGCTGGGCCACACAACATTAGTGTGCCATGTTCAATTTTGCACATCACTTTTCCTCTCTGTCTTTTATCTCTTTTTCACTATATTTTTGAGAAATCCGACAGTGTGACAGACATAAGAGCAGCTCGTGGTGACACCGCCTCTACGTCACGCGGGGCTTTCCGGCAGCCGCCACATGACCCAACGCTCACCTCGTATCAGAAAAAAGTCCCTTCAAGGCGCTCCTGTCAAGAAGGTTCTCGAAACTGGAACTTCTGACCGCTTTGCAGAAGCTCTTGGGGGGAACTGCGTGGGGGCACGTTGTGAGAATTAAGCCTCGGCTTACCCCCTGCCAACGGAGACCTCTGGTCGCCCCAAGAGTGAGGAGTTTAAGGGCACACATGGGAAAGCCTGAGAGAATTGAACACGACCAGGAACTCACCTTGGGGCACGCAGAAAGTGTGTTGATGGCTCAGCGCTGGGGGACTAACGCGGAAGCGCCTGGAAGCGAACCGGCTCACAGCGGGAGCTGCATTTTCTCATCGCCATGACCAGGGGAGTTAGAAATGATTAGGGTGCTCATTTTCTTATATCTAGATTGTTTTTTTTTATTTGGGTGAGCAAAAGGTTTGCAATGTCTCTCTCTGTATCTTCCCCTCAAGGTCTGCAGTAGAGTGCAGCACATAGAAAAGGATGAATCCCCTCCCTACCCCCAAATAAGAAATAAAGCGGGCGCCCGCCCCCACTGGAGTGCTTACCCGCAGCTGCCGTGTGTGTGCTGAGACTCACACTCGCCCAGAGCAGGAGTGCTGCGCCCGGGGGCAGCCCCATGGTCCAGCTGTGGTACACTGGCCGAGTACCGAGGCTGCCAGGAGGCGTCCTTCTCGGTGGAGCCCCGGGGCGGTTCTCCTCTCCCTTCACCGGTGTACAGATCCGCTAGCTGGGCTGAAGGTTGGTCCTTCTCGCGGTGTGTGCTTCCGCGAACACCCAGGGACCCTGCCGATCTCCCCGGGGTCTCCGTGGGTTTGTGCGCCGACGTCCCTCCCTTTCGCCGAGTTCTCCTCCTCCCTGGGCCTCCCACCCGCCCCGCCCCGACCCGAGAAGGAACCCACAAAAAGCATGATTTCTGGGAAAGCGTTTTTTCTTTTTGCTGTCTCACCCATCACCACACTCGGCTCGCCCCACTCTCATAACCTGGGCACTTGTCCATAAAATGCCCAGCAGCATCGCTCTTTCCATCCGCTACCCTTCCCTCCCCTTAGTCCGGAAAAAAAGGACAGATTGAGACATTTGTTTCTTTGTTGGCTTAAAAAGGCTGCAGGTTTATTATCACAACATACTTTTTTTTGTTCTTTTATTGTTTTTGGTTTGTTTAAACCTTTACAAAATTTCAGTCAAGAATACAATAAAAGTTACAAAAGTACAAATACCATTGTATAAAAACAATAACAGTCAAACATACACATTTTACACATAAATACACTTGAGTTCCAAATAACAGATAAAACTTGAGTTACCAATAACAGATAAAACACCTTAACAGTACAATCTTGAAGATATTATCGAGCCAAAACATCACATACCAAGGTATTTAAAAAGTTTTCTGATCATTGCATTATGGCACTTAAACATAGCATATACATATTCATACTAAATCACATATGACTCTCAAATATTCATTAATACGTATTTTTAAAACCGTCGAGTTACCATGAAGCATCTCATACCACAGATTAGCGCTATTCACGCTAGAGATGTCATTTACAAACGCTGAAAAATAGTTTCTCTGGAGCCGGTTTCCACTTCCAGAATGAAATTACTTGAGAGTACAGATGAGAATTTAAGATCACCACATTATTTTCCAACCAGCCCGATGCTTTAACAATTCTTTGACCTTACCCGGATTCTTTATAAGAATCTCCATTGATAACCCTAGATCACTTAGAATTTTGGCACATACTCTTTTAAGGTCAGTCATAAGTACACCTTCCAAATCTGTCCCCAAAAATAATACAACGTGTTTATATCGGACACAAGACATTTACATATCACAACATACTAAACACTACATGTTTGTCATCACTGGAAAACAAAACATTGTAAAATTGTTCAACAGGGCCGGGTACCATTGCTTCCCCCATTTTGCAACCAATGTACGCTAGGCCAAAGCTCCTCCAACCGTTATTGTCTGTGCCCCACCTGCCCTTGCAGGTGATTCTGGGCTGGAGGAGGGCTGTTCTTGCCGGGGGAAGCCAAGCCACCTTAGATACCAACAGGCGCCCTTGCCGCTAGGCCTCAGAGGAGCGCTGACCGCGGGAGGAGCAAAAACCCCTCCCGGGTTTCCCACAGCTCGTTTGTAGTACCAACAGTGTCACTGGTCGCTAAAACACTGCCACGCCACTAATGTGTCCACGCCCATCCATCGCTCCCCCCATCCATGGCTCATAGTTCCAGAAGGTTGGTGAACAGGTTCCAGAAAAACAAATCCATGCCCACCATACACAGATGCATGCCATCCTTCTCATAATAGTCTGGAGACTTCAGGTTGATCAAACCGTGCCTGACCTGGGTGAAACCTCTGCCCCTGCAGAACTTGGCGATTGCCCCGTTCAACTTCCTTCTTGATTTTTCCATGGCTGAATGACATTCGGCTCCTCTAACACTTTTTCCTCGGTATAACCTCCGACCAAAGGATTCTGTGTCTCCGATGCCATTTTCTGATCAGTCTCCATCATTTCCCTCATTAGCGCCCTGTCTGCCCAGGCTTGTGAGGTTGTTTCCAGCCAGATTAATCATTAGCACGTCGGGCCTGGGATGTTCTCTCAACAGCCTTTGCACATGCCCTTCCAGCTGGTCCCGTCTCATCCCTGGCACACCATGCCACCAGATCTGAAACTCACTTGTCGTCATCCTCTCCATCACTGGGGTCCATTTATGATTGGCCCTTGTCGCAAAGGAATTACCCACCACCCAAACCGACTGCTTCCTCCTTACGGCTGCTGTTTTTTGAGGAGAGATGAGAACTTGGCATATTAACCTTACATTTTGTCCAGTCTTATATATCTCTTGAAATAGCTAGACTTCCATTCCCCTATTTCCATAATTGCTTCTGGCCTCATGACCAGCCCTGCTGCAGATGTGGCTGCCCCAATTCTGAAGGAGTGGGTCCCAAAAACCTCCTCTGTTACTCCGATGTCCTTTAATGCCATATCCATCACGCTCTTGAACTGATACCTGCTCATGGCCGTCCCGTCCCTGTGCAAAAATAGAGGCGACCCTGATCCGTTAGACTGTCTTACCTTTAGGTCTGCGGCTAGACCCGCTACCGGACAGCATGGGCTTTCCATAATGCAGTAGAGTGTGATTGTTCTCCCCTTCTCTTTTTGGTCCGTCTTAGACCTTCTGAGGTGCATTGTGCCCGATCCCCTGCCATCAAGACCTCTTCCAGCCTCAAAAAACCTGTATCCCAGCCATCCTTATTTTCTGGCACCAATTCGCTGATTCTGAACGCCCCAAAGAAGGCCAAGGTGAACGCTGCCGTGAACAGTACCACCTCCAATTCGCTCCGCCATGTCTTTGGCAGTACTCCTATCAACCAGTGAAGCTTCAACATGTCTGGGATTGACTTTCTTCTCCGTGCATTTAGCCCAACCCTTCATTGCCATCCTGAAATAGTGTTCCTTAGTGGCGGTCAGGCTTCCCTCCCAGTATGTAGTAGTGGGCTATTGCTGCCAGGTGGTAAGCTACCCAGGCTCTGGTTTTCGGAGTCTGCCAACCCCGTCGGATAAAGGCGTGCACTGAAGATGCTCCCTGGTGCTGTGCCAGGAAACCTTCCCTGAAAGTCAGGAATCGTTCCCAACACGCCTTGTATCACCTTCCTGTGCCTGGCGCCAATGCCATGCTGATTAGTGTGCTCAGATTTTCCTATTCATGCCCCACAATTGGCTCTTGACTGGGGTCATCCTCTCGTTTGCCTCTGGTCTGTTCTACTGAAATCTTCCCAACCGTAAATGAGAGAGAGAGTCAGCTGCTACGTTCCTTACGCCCGGTATGTGTCTCACCCTCACTACCGAGTTTAAATTGAGCAAGCTTGTTGCAAGCTCCCTGAGCAACCTCAATACCATTAAATTGCTCAATGTCCCTTGATTTATGATCTGTACCACTGGCAGGTTATCTGACCACAGGATCACCCTTTTATTGGCCAGTGACGTCTCCCATAGCCGAAATGCCACCATGATGGGAAACAACTCCAGCAGTGTGATGTCTCGTATAATGCCCTCTTCATGCCATGATGCCGGCCTTCCGTGCGTACACCAATCCTTCCCCAGGATTGTCCCAAACCCGTGAGCGCCTGATGCGTCCGTAAAAAGCATCATACTTTCTCTACTTGTCCACTGCTCCAGAGTTGCACCCCATTAAACCTATCCAGGAAACCATCCCACATCTTCATGTCCTCCTTTACTTCTGCACCCAGACAGACATGTTGGGATGCATGCTGCAGCCTCACTGTCTTTAATTCAATGCTTCTGGCAAACACCTTGCCCGCTTGGATCACCCTACTGGCAAAATTCAGCTTTCCTGCCATGGACTGCAGCTCCCTCAATGTCGCCTTGTTCCTGCCCTTCAATCCCTTGATAGTATCCTTCAGGTTCTCCACTTTATCTCTTGGTAGCCTAGTCTTCCCCTCCTCTGAGTCCATCTCAATTCCCAAGAATGTTAGCCACGAGAGTGGGCCCACTGTCTTTCTTTTTGCTAAGGGAACCCCCAGATCCTGTGTCAATGCCTTGAAAGTGTCCATTAAAGTGTCACATTCCTCTGTCCCTTTCCTGCCGATGAACGGAAAGTCCTCCAAATAATGCATCACTTTCCTGTCCACGGCCCTTTCCTTTAATGCGTATTCCAAAAGCATGCTAAATTTCTCGAAGTATGCACAGGAAATAGAGCAACCCGTGGGCAGACATCTGTCGTAATAATACTGTCCATTGACCTTGAAGCCAAACATGTTGTAGCTTCCTTTGTTGATTGGTAATAGTCTGAAGGTGGATTCAGTGTCTGCTTTCCCCATTAGTGCCTATTGCCACATGGCCTTCACAAGCTCAACTACATTCTCAAAGGAGGCGTAGTTAACCCTACAGCTTTCCTCTGCAATGCCATTGTTCACTGATTCTCCCTCTAGGAAGGATAGGTGTTGGATGTGTTGAAACTGTTCTTCCTCTTTCTTGGGCACCAATCCCAAGGTTGATACCTTGAGGTTTTCAAATGCAGGGGGGTAGTTGGGGGGGGGGTGGTGGTGAAAGGACCAGCAACCTTCCTTCGCAATTTTCTGTTCCACGACCTCTGGCCATTTTAGTGCTGATTTAAGGTTATCTGCCTCCCTGTTACCTGCCGGACCCCCCCCAAATCCCTCCCAAATAAGCTTCACTTCTTCAAAGTTATGATAAGAGTTTAAAAATGGCATCATTTTGGCAAGGAGTATGGGTGTAGGCAGTGAGGTGTCAATTTCGCTTTGTATTCTCCTTTGGCTTTATGCTAGTGCTCTTTTTTCCCCCATCACATAACGTTGTGCTATGACTCACTGAACATTTGGTGCAGGCATGTTTGAATTTACAGATTTTGCCAAAGGGGCCACGGCCTTGCTCAGAGGCGTTGCTAGGGGGGGCTAAGGGGGCTAAAACCCCTGGTCTTTTGGTTGTAGCCCCGGATAGAATCTCAGGAGCTACAACCAATGGGCTAGCTAGCCCCCAGTCCCGACAGTTCCGACATTAGTGTAGCCCCGGGTCTTTTACAGACCTAGCAACTCCCCTGGCCTTACTCAAATTTCCAGCATGTTGCTTGCTCCCCCTCCTGATAGCTGGATCTATTACTCCAGGAAGAGCTCCCGCGAAAGTATTCCCTCCTCCTATCCCAATTTATCAATTTCTCCTTTTTGTAGTAAGGCTTCTCAACCTGCGCCCTTCCCCCACCTTTTTTGCTGCTACCATCTTCTCAATGTAACCTGCAACATCCACTTCATCCCATGACATTGCCGGACAAATATGCATTTTTAAACGGAAACCCTTGTCATAGTTTAACCATGCATCTCCCCCATAAATTAAGTAAGCATTGTGAATGTCCATAAAGCTCCCGCATGCGCAGGGATTTTTTCTACCATAATGGATGCCAGCATTCGGGAACCAGCAAACCAATTGTGAATGGTCTCCTTCTTCACCCACGCCCTATCTTTATTCTCCCTCTCCTTCTCTGAAATTTGGCGCATGTTAAATCCTGTTTGTTCCATATCAATCAAGGTGAAGATATCGATAAACTCCTTCTGCCATACCCTTTCCTTGATTAGTGCTGGTATATGCCATACCAATGCATTCACCTTTGTCCGCACTGGTGCGAACCCTGGCATCCCTCTCCCATAATTTGTATAATTCACTGACACTTCCCCTTGACTCTGACCGCTGGACGCCATTACGGCCACCTGATGTGACTGCGTGACTACCCCTTGTGGCAGTACCCCAGGCCCGCTACCCCCTTGTCTCGGTGTACCGGCCCCAAAGACCCCCCCAGGGCCATTGACCACCCCTCTCTGAGCCTCGCCCTGCTGGTGAACAGATTCTGCATTCCTCCCCACTTGGTTAAAAGCATTAACATTACCACACAGCATTTTGCCCATTGATTCCATTGCCCCATGCTTGCAAGCACTGCCTCACTATACCTCTCACTTGTTCCAAGGATGCAGGTGCCTCGCCGCTGTGATGGCTGCATGCATGCTGGGTCCAGTGCTGCTAGCCCTTGGAACTTCCTTGGAGGGGAACCGGAGTGGCAACAAGCCCCTGCTTCTTCCCTCTGCCTCTAACTCCCACAGTTGTTTTCCCTGCTTCTCTTCTTTTCTTGGCAGCGTCCATTTGCTGCCCGATTGCCTTTGTTTTTGTAAATACCAAATTCATGTAATTGCCATGTTTCTTTGCCTCAGCAAGACTTAAACCCATTGCCCATGTGATAGCAGTATGTCCATGTTAAACCAACTGCTTTTGTGTCTGCACACGAGGTCCAGGGTTTTCGCCTGGAACAGATATTACTCACAGGCTTAGGAATGTTCCCTCTGCTCTCCTTTCCTGTAAAGGCTACATAAATAATGTCTGTTAAAACTCTTGCACTTCCCGTCCTGTCTAAAGCTGCCGTGCGAGGCAGCATGCATTCATTGACCCTGGGGTCTCCTCTATGAATGATGATTGCTAGCATCCGCACTCTTTCCCGAAACATAAGCATAAAGCGTATCTATATTCAGAGTTCTTATTCTCTGGGATATGTGGGAAGGGGAACTTGTGTCAGAGCTTGTGCGTCATTCTGTAAAAAGATATATCCTGCTATTGTCCAGCAGCCCATGAATGGATATTATTATCACTACCGCGGCAAGATATGTGTAGTTTGAAAATTCCCCACTGTGTCAAATGTGATGAATTAGCTTGTTTTTACGACCACGCATGTTAAAGATTACACATGCATCCTGAAGGATATTTTGACTTGCTTAGATAAGCTATATGAGTAGTGACCATTTGCAAATGTTTGGCCTTTGTAAAATGTCACTGCAAGGGCTGGAATAACAGCCAAAAGTGTTTTGGAAGGAAACTGTATGTCAGGAAGTGCCTGGGCTTCGCGCCAGTCATAAGACTCAATGTAAACGTTTTCCTATAAAGAGCCTGCTCACTGTAATGTTAGTAGCTCACTCTATGCAACGTCCATGCAACGAAAGATGATGCTGGCTGAGCCCCCTTATATTTCCTGGCTCACCCCGTCTCTTTGTTGCTCCATCACAGGCTTTGCTCCCATTTCGCGGGCATCCCGCCCCCTTTCTTCTTCGCGGACTGCAGCCCTGGTTTTGCGGGTTTTCGCCCATCCTCTGTCCCTTATCCAGGGGGAAGGAAGGAGAATGCTGCCAGGTTATCTGGGTGACCTATTTGAGGTCCCTCCGTCGTCACCTCCATATACACTCGCCGGGTGGGATGGGGCATGGGGGCGCTGCATGCTGTAGCATCTTGACCATCCTGGCGAAATCATTTTATCTTCCTCTGCCTCCATTGCATTATCTGCTTAAACAACAGTATGCATTAAATATATTATATAAGGACCTGGACATATGTATGTACACGAATAGACCCCAAAACCGGTTTGAAATCTGCCGTCAAGGGCGGGGGCTGGTTTACCAGGCTCCCATTTGTTTATAGGTGTGGTGGAATCAGGTCTCTGCCTTACACTTCCCTTTACTGGATCCAGGGCACAGAGACCTCTGTGTGGTGCTTAGAAGAGCAATAGCAATTGTCTGCTGTCCACACACAGCACATTGGATTTTTTGTTGCTCCTGTTCGGAAGTAGCCTTCACTTGTACGTCCGGATCCGCAAAACCTACAGACAACATCACACTGACGAGCCCCTCTGTGATGGCTGAACATTTATGAGGGATTAGTGTACGAAGATGTCCTCATAAATGTTCACTCAAAAATTGATCAAGACTAATTTATTCAGTTTAATTTATATATTAACATTTTTCAACACTGCATAAAAATATATTGACGAGAAACATACATATATAAGTGAAAACATTGTTATTCTGTTTATCTCTTTTAGTTCAATCCATGTCTTGGGATTCTTCTCTACTCCTTCACACCCTCTTAACAAAGTTGTAAGGTTTGCTGCACACACCCTGTACAACCTACCCAGATCCCTTCCCACCTCAACACACCACACGGGTGGCTCTCCATGCAAAACCGCTCCGCTCGTTCTTCAAATCTCGGGAGGATAGCTCAGGGGCAACGTGCTCGCCTTAGAAGCAAGACAACACAGAGAAACAGAGGCATCAAACCCCGGGTCTGCGCTTAGAAACCTCTGGGTATTAAGCGCATTATAAATAACCAATCATATCGTATGCTATCAAGCTCCCGCTCTTTGGAGGTCACTTTCCTTACAAGCGTAAATTGCACAGAGGGGTTCTGTTACATTTGCATGTAGGTGAAAACAGGTCCACTCTGTAATTTTAATCATTCGCTCTACAAAGTGCAAAACGTAGGTGTAAAAAGCAGGCAAAAGGGACCTCATGCCTTCATTTACACTTTTGCAATGCAAATTGAGTAAATTCCGCCTGCCGTTTGCGCATGTCAGGCAGCCTTGACAATGGATTCCTATGGAATCCGCCTGCTTTTTTCCTGGTGTAAAAAGGAGGTGAAGTCCATAGGAATCCAGAAACATTTCCACCAGCATGAACATTTGATTTGAGTTATTTGTAACGCGCACGTCGGAAGAGATTTAACTTCATCTGGGGGCAAGTGATTCAAGCTAACTCCTATATTCTTTTAATAACCAATATTCCACCCACATCAGATCTTTATTTGATTATTTAAAAAGGTGCTTCTCAAGGGATTTTAGAACCATAGAAGTGTTTTCTTGTTCCTGAGCTCCCACGGCAGACTGTTCCATAACCTGGAGCCGTACACTGCAAACCAACTATCTCCCTTGGAGACGCAGCGGGAGGACGAAAACGCCAACAACAGTTTATCAGCAAAACACAGCGATCGGGTTGGTTGGTATCACGTCAATTTCTCTGCAAGCTACAAAGGAGCCAAACTGTTCAGACATTTGTAAATCAGAGAGAGAAACTTAAAATCAATTCTATCGCTCTACGAAAGCCAGTGCAGATAACGAAGCATAGCTGAAAGTGGGGTTTGGCTTAGGGACTCTAAAAATGAGTTTAACTTCTGCATGTAGCTTCTTCTGTAGCCTGATCAAATGTTTAGTTGGGATGCCAGCTAGCAAACTATTTCCCTATTCTAATTGGGAGTTGACTAATGTCCCCTCAACCGTAGAATGCACTTCTGGTCGTCTAGATAAGTGGTGGAGGGGTTTTGTAAAAGAACAGGACCAAAATGCTCCACCACCTGGTCTATGCTACTCCAGACGACCAACATAAACAGTAAAGGCACCCTACCTAGGAATTGCCTCCGCAGCAGGAGACACATCCTCTGCACATCAGTTCTGTTAGGAATTACCTCCCTACTACTAAATACAAAGACATACAAAGTTAGTTGTGTTATCCTGGACCGTGCCACTTTGCGCTTAGTATATCTTAATCGCTCTCACATACACCCCGCCCTTTTCTCATCCCCCTGATTAGTGGCCCTAAACAGGCCCCTCCTACCTATGCCCAAGGGTCAAAGCCCTGGGTCAAGTCCTAAAAAATAAAGTGGGTGGACTCCATCCACCCGCGTGCATCCTCGACTTGAGCCCTCACAGCCAAACATCTTGTAGAATCACACTGGCATTCAGGGCTCTGGTACTTCCGCCTGCACTCATCAACACGACAGGTTTCACATCTGCCTCTCCCATATACCCACTACCTTCTTCCCCTTCCGTTTTGGCTGAGCCAGGAGGGCACCAACATGGCACAAGTGCGTTGTTCAAGACCACATTACATTACATTAGGGCTCAATCCGAGTTGGCGTGGTAATAACATAGCAGTATTAATGTATACCGGCACATTCTCGCACCAGGCAACTACAAGTTTGCTGGTAAGGTGGTTGCGGTTTGACCTCCAGCTAAGAGTTGGGCAGAGTGACCTCCAGCTAAGAGTTGGGCGGAGTGACCTCCAGCTAAGAGTTGGGCGGAGTGACCTCCAGCTAAGAGTTGGGCGGAGTGACCTCCAGCTAAGAGTTGTAGTTCATTCCGCCACCTTACTGGAAGAAATCGTCGGTTATACCGGCGCCTGTAAAACCAGCAAAATCACCAGTTATGAAAAGGGAATTTACACTGTCAACCACCACTCGTAATCCGGCAGAAATACCCCCACCAGGGTGGCGTTAGCGGTAAGTCAGTTTGCTGGTATTCTAGTGGATTTACTGCCAGAATACTGGCAAACTCGTAATGACCCCCATTATGTCCATGTTTTTGACACTAATCCACATCACTAGGGATTCGCTGTAGGTCTTCTGCAGATAAGGGGAATACGCGGTGCAAAACCCAGGCAATGGCCTACTTCAACATGCACCCTTCATTGACGGAGAGCGTCCTAGTGATGTGGGTGGGACTGTGGGGTGGAGCCCCAGCCCAGGTAGCATGGCACCCAATCTCCTCTAGGAGCTAGATCATGCACAGCTGGTGCGCACCTGCAGGCGGGACCGAGTCTTGGGGTTTGCAGAAAAGCAAAGTGCATTTTGAGAAAATAAGAATGTAATATTTGAAATATCTCTCTGATATTGATTCAAGCATGTACACCTTTAGAGCAATTCATGCACACTAGGCTCTCTGCTCATTTCCTTTCTCACAACACTCACTCTAACAGTGACGTGTCTGTATACCACAAGTCATAAATGCTCATTTGGACAAGGCCTGTTTAAGGAAGTGAGTCTTAGGCTGTCATGCTTGAGACTTGAGCTTGTCCCTCAATCACTCAGTAGCTCTGGCTACCACCAGTCCCCCGAAGAGCGCCTCCTTAGTGCACCGGCAAAATCACCTGCGCTGTTTATCGGTGACAGATTTTAGAATTTAGACCATGGGGGTATTGCGCCAGAATAGTACTCCAGCAATACACATTGTGCCAAAATAGCAGCTCTGTCTTGTTCCTTATACTTGCCACAATACATACAGATCAGCAAACATGTATTGGAAGCAGGGCAATGTTAAGACACAAACCTGTTTTTATTAACCCTTATAACTATTGCAATAATTGGCAAGAAAAGCTTGGGGGTCCTGGCCACAGACACAGAAAAGGGACTTTATCAAGTCAATTCGGTGCACCTTTGCAAGACCACTGAAAAACTAAGGAGTGGGTAAGGCTTTAAAAAAACTATATATCATATAACCTCTTACACGTTCCAAGGACAAAATTCAAAATTAACTTAAAAACACATACAGCATTACATATTAAATATAATGAATCCATAAAATAGTCACAATTATCACATTTGTACCCAGGGAAAGGCGCTCAGCCAATCAGGTGGATGGAGTAGCGGGTGACAATACACTGTGTACCTCCCGCTCTTTTTAAGTCACCTTAGGCCCTGCCATACATAGGTTGCAACATCTTGGTTGTGGGGAGGCAACAGAGAGCCCCACCCTTTTGCCTCCCCACCTGGAGCGCCCTTTCCCCACTCTCTCCCCCTCCCCACTTACCTGCTGGACCTGAGCTTTGTGCTCCGGACTCCGCACTCTTCCTGCCTGTGGCCTCCATGAAAATGGAAAAGGGACTAAGTCTCTTTTCCAGTGACAGCGCTATCTTTTTTTCCCTCGGATTTTGGGTTCACACGATAAGTGAGTTGCCCGTGTCCAGGAAATACTGTTTTTAAAAAAACTATTTGCTCCTCGGGTCAACCCCACGGTGCAAATAGGAATCACTCCCTTGTCGGGGGTGCGTACATGGCTGGCGCCTCCCTCTGGAACAGCCTCCCTGTATCTCTGAAACTTGAGCAGAACCATCTCCGGTTCCGGAAGCAGCCCAAGACTTTCCTCTTTGCTTCAGCCTTCTCTCTTCATCTCCCCTGCTGATCTCCTGTCTGACACTGCACTGGTTACCTGATACCCTTCTGAACCACGGTCCCAGGTCCCTGCACTCCCAATTGCACACCTGCACTGCCTCCTGTCAACCCTGCACTTGGGGCTGTATCTGCAACCCTACAGCCCCCCCCCCCACCTGCACTTTCTAACACTTGCTGCTGCACTTAACCCCTGCACTGCCACTTGCTGGCAGCACTTCTTTTTTGAAGTCTATCCCATGCCTTACACTTGCTCCTTCTCCCCTTACACTTTCCCCTCTCCTCTCCCCAGCAATTGTGCAATCTCAGTGTCACCGGGCCTAGTAAGTCTTGTCTCCCCTTGTCCCCCTCCCCCTGCCTAGTCGCGCCAAGAAACACCTGTGTATAAGCTAATATAAATAAAATATCATATATCACAGCGCTCACCGAGGCCCTCGCTTCCCCCGGGACTACCTAGGCTCGGACTGGCGGGCCATTACCGGCATGTACGCACCCTACTGCGGTGGTGATTGCTACATTAATACTCTCCAGTAAAAGGAATTGAGCAAGACAACATTGAGCAACAATAGATAATAGCAAATAGAAGTAAACACAGTCATTTTCTCAATTCATTGAATTGCCAAAGACATTAATTCACCAAAATAGCACCCCAAAGGCATCTCAGTACATTGGTTGTCAAATAGGACGTTTAGATCTGCAATAGGACCAGAACTTCTGCAAAGGGATGTAACCAGAATTGTGTACATATCTCCCCAAAAACTTTACATAAAGCTCAAGAAGGTGGAGGCATTGAACAAGAAGATGTGTACTTTCTAATATGTAGCTAGCTCCTCAAATACAACATGTTCTTATGATATGGTATTTATGATATAATATGGCATTTATAACGCACCTGTACACTAGACTAGTGTTTGTAGGCGCCACAAGACAAGGGAGGAGGGACAGGGGCAAGACAAGACAAATGATCGTACTAGGCCTTGTGACATTGGGATCATGTAAGTGTCACAACAAGAAGTGCAGGGGGACGGGAGAGGGGTAGGTGCAGCGGAAAGGTAGGTGTAAGTGCAGCCAGGGCAGCCCCTAAGTGCACGGTAGGCCAGGAGGCAGTGCAAGGAAGACAGGTCATGGAGGAGCCTGGAACCAGTGAGACTCTGAGGGTACCAAGCACAAGTCGGCGCTGCAGACAGTTAACCTAGCAAGGAAGTGAGAGAGAGAGAAGGCAGAGGAGAAAAGGAAGGGTTAGAGCCACTTCCGGAACTTCAGGTGGTCTGGCTCAAGTTTGAGAGGGGCTGGGAGGCCGTACCAGAAGTGGGCAC
Organism: Ambystoma mexicanum; assembly: GCF_040938575.1. NCBI lineage: Eukaryota > Metazoa > Chordata > Amphibia > Caudata > Ambystomatidae > Ambystoma > Ambystoma mexicanum. The sequence continues at coordinate 1,203,921,706 of NC_090926.1, read as the reverse complement.
CTGCAGAGGAGAGAGTTCTACCCCCACTCTCTGCTTGGAGAAGTGTCTGACCGTCAGAGTTAGAGCTGAGCGAAGGGCTCCAGAATGAAGGCATTTAGGGAGAGAGAGGTGGATATAGTGAGGGCTCCGGCCGCAGAAAGCCTTGTGGAGGATGTAGAGGGTCTTGAACTTGATCTTTGCCGCCACCGGGCGACAGTGGAGAGATTTCAGGGCAGGAGATATGCAGTCCCTGGGCTTGAGGCCAAGGATAAGTCTTGCAGTCTTGTTCTGGATTAGTTGCAGAGGGCAGAGAGTAGTGAGAGGTAGATTGAGAAAGAGGCTGTTGCAGTAGTGCAGCCTAAAGAGAACCAGGACTCTGGAGACAGTGAGCCTCTGGGGGAAGGTGAGAAGAGATAGAATACCTCTGAGGAGGTGCAGCTGGAAGTGGGCCTTCTTGGCACTACTTGGCCTTCTTAACTCTCATGCCTGGCCTCCATGACCAACCGTGATGGCAATACATTAAAATGTAGTATCATCAAGTATCTGTCTGGATAGAGCTTTATTAAAAGCATTCAATCGGTATACAAAAACCAAGAACTAGGATATATGTTAATCGTGAGTTTGGGGAGAAATTGCACATTTCTAGATGTACGAAATAAGGATGCCCCACCCAGTGCTGCTTTTTTTCAATTGATATGTAACCATTCTCAGTTAATATCAGGAGACTCCATCTATATCCTTGTTTGATCTCCAAAAATGCAGTATTAATTTCTGCATTGCTAGGTCTAGACCATCAGCATAACATTTCAAGCCAGTCTTGGGGCCTACAGTAAACATAAAGAAAACTGCGACTGTATCCTGGAATGACAAAACAAAATGGAGTGTCAGGAGTGTTTCCAGTGTGGGGTCCTTGCTACTTTTGTGCTGTGTACCAGGCAGAGAAGTCCTCCCTTCCTTGCTGCTGCTTTTTCTTGGTTGGAGCTACTCCTTAAAACCTCATCTCCTGACGCAGGGCGTCGCAAAGTATTAGGAGTGGTTCCCATGTTCCTCGGGTGCCTTGGAGGAAGAGAGAGCGGTCCCGGCGGAGCCCACTGGCAAACGAGGGGCAAGAAGCGGGATTCACATTGCTATCACCTCTTTATGTGTCATTCATTCCCTTTATCCTGCTGATTTACCGTACTGTTCACGGCTTGAGGGCTTTGAACAATTTACCTAAGCCCGAAGATGGTGGAACCACTTAAGCCAGCTAAGCCCACCCTTCCCCTTCCGAGACGTGACCGCAATCGCACTCTCTGGAAGAGGAAAGGAGGCCTTTGGACAAAAAAATGGACGGACGGTCTGCCCCCCAACTGATTAAACAAACAGAACCAAACACACCAAACATTCCAACTCAGTGTAATTGCCCGGAATTGGGCTTGAAAGATGCTATGACTTGGAAAGAGGATTCGATGACAGGAATTGAGTGTGCCGGTCTAACCGGCTCAATTAAAGCAAAAAAATGGTCGAAACCCACAGACGAGCCCCTCTGATCATCTAAAATAGCCTATCTACCTATTTCTGAGAAAACAGGAAGGAAAGTTACCCCGCCTGTGCCGTTCCTGGATTGTGGACCTCTTGGGAGCAACTCAAATGATTTGACTGTGGTCGACATTTTGGAATCAGATCTTCCGCCCACCCCGGCACAAGGATACAGCTTTCCCCTGTAGGTGGGGTTTGCAAACCCTCATGTGCAACTGACTCTGTCTGCCTAGGGAGAACGTTGCCAATGGACCCGGAATAACTGAGCAGATTAGAAGCATTACTGGCTGTGTGCGCACCAGCTGACAAACAGGAATCGCCCCCATGCTATTTTCTAAACTGATCAACTCAGATGGTGAATATCCCAATAAAATTGTTACTCCTTCGGTATTTGGTGACCCATTTGGCTAGAGACATCGCAGGGATAAAAAGGACTTGCAGAACAAGATGAAGGGCGTAAATCTAGCCTTGATCAATGAATTATTTAACATCTCCAACCTTTCATGTGATGTTTACAAATCCCACAAGGAACAGGCAAAATCTCTACCACCGGGTGCGGAAGGGAGTATTGAGAAGATACTTCATGCACAACAACGTCTGATCTCTATTTCGTCGGATCAGAACTCACGACAGTTAAATAACCATAGCCCTATATCCTCTTCCTCTGCATCTTCCTCGGAGGATGAGTTATTTTCGCCTAAAACTCTGCAATGACCGGTGCACCAGTCAAGCTTTGTGGGTGGGAAAACTCAAGCTGCCGTCATGTCAGCAGTGACGATGGCCTTAATCCCTTCACTAAATTGTTTGAGTCTATGAATAGTCCTTTAAGGATCAGGCTACTCTATTTACAATGATCCATACTAAAATGATCTACATTGACTTGTTTATTTCATCACTACAGTCCAGAGTAGACAATGAAGAGGCAACCTCTTCCTTTGTCCAAAAAGATATGCAGGACTTATTGGAAGCATAGCGTTCCGATAAGATAAATTTACTAGGAACTCTTATGAAGATCCTGCAGGAGAGAGAGAGTCTGCGGTCCAAAGGTCCACCTTTGGAAAGGACTCTAAAATCTGATTTAGTCAAAGAAGAGGCTTGTCCGGCTTATAAAGTATAAAGTACTGATAGTGACACCTCCAGACTTCTTTGACTTGACGGGTAAATCCACCTCTATGCAGCAAAAAAAAGCACCACTATCCCTAAACAGAGACAAACCAACTTTCACACATGCGCAAGCGGAAAAGGAAAAAATGCTGGACACAATAAGTAGGACAAATGGAGAACCCCCCCATTTGGATAATTCGAGGGGGGCTCAATCGGAGTCTTTAACCCCTGGCTGGCCCAATACATTATTCCCCTATATCCGAGGAGAAAGAAAAGGAAGCTGGAGAACAGAGTCACAGAAACCTTCCTACCTCAGAAAAAGTCAAAAAATGTGCTGAATCAAAAATATAGGAAATCGAATGAAGCCAAATATTTCTTTCGCAATCTACCTTCATTATGGCCCACCACAAATCTAGGGATGAGGCATACAAGTATTGCTGCATCTTTAGAGGTGACATCCGGAAGAAATAGACCAGAGAGTCTGACGGGGCGTAATGGCGGTGAAAAGGTACCCTACCCCCTTTCAAATGAGAGGGAGGATATTTTGGTGTTTTCTGCATACATGTCGGAGGAGGACGCGGAAGATGGTTTTTCGCCCCCCAGTATACAGACCACGGCACCAGCTATAAACGTCCCCCAAGGACACCATGGGGGAACCGGCCCATCGCTGCGACTCTAAAATGGCATCTGTGCTTTTACTGCGCTGTCTGCATTTTAGAAAATGCTTACTCCCATTACTGTGCCCAAGTGGAGTGGGGGTGTCCCCCACACTCCTTGGTCACAGTAACGGGAGTCGGGAGTTGCGGGGGACAGGAAAAAAAAAGAAAACTAAGTACCCAGCAGCGTCAGCACCGCCCCATGTAAGTGGGAGGAAATGACGCTGCAGGAGTACGGGTCAGTCAGCGGCACACACAAAAGTGCACCGCAGTACACGTAAGTGGGTTGGGGGGCAGAGGGTTGGAGTATTGCTGGGCATGTGGGCAAAAGTGATCTATCTGATCACTACGACGCGCCGTAATTGGCGCCGACATTTTTGTCGGTGCAGTGATCACATAGATTCCACCACGGGCTGCACCGTCATGACGTGCACCCCGGTCTTTCGTTGGATGTCTTTCTGTCTGACGATTCGGACCAAGATATATTGAGGCTGGTTGAAATGAGGCCAGGCAATCCTATAAACTGCCCTTTGGAGCCTGAACTAGAGCTTTAAAAGTTTTCTTAACTGCCCAGCATCCTGTAGTTTGTATATTGGAAGAGAGACGAATGCTGGCAGTCTCTAAAGATCAGGCAAACGACGCTGGAACTAGGAAACTACCTCTGATTCCACCTCTGAGCAAGTATCCTATTAACTGGTCTGCATAGAAGGCTGAAGGGGCAGAGAAACCTTCTTTCCTGACCTCTAGGGACTTTGCAATACGACCAAAGAACGACAAAATCGTGCCGGCTGCTCCGTTGCTACTTCTGGCGCATTTATTAACGACAGATGATGGGTTCATTTTGAATCGGTTGAATGTCTTAAGATTATTCCACCATGCCCCACTCCAGAGATTTATTCGTACTGATGATATGAAAACCATAGAATTCTTGAAGGAATCTCAGTCAGAATAAGTGCGCCTGCACTTAAGATCAAATATGATGAAATAATGCTTATTGGAGGCGGCACACCTATTACTTCCATTGGGCTTTGAATTATCGGATCCCTCTGAGAACGCTATGGGGGACGGGTCAACAGGGCTTAGCCGGAATGCATCCGATAAAGAAATCCATTCTGATAAACCACAATACAAAGTATAATTGCAAGGCCTGGATAGCCTGAAGATCCACGAGCTAAACAGAGAAGAACTTCTGTAGGAAAAAACCCTTAAACACCTCTGCCCGCTTAAAGTGACTTTCAAATATGATGATGACCAAAGACGAAGGATTTGGGAAGATAAGGTTAAACATCCCCAAACCTCAATCTTTCACCATTGATTTAACTGGAGCCTGAATAAGCACTAGTAACAAGCAGCGTAAGTGGACTATTTGCTCCTGGAACAATCAGGGCTTCAGGAGCGTTTTTGTAAAAGACCAATTGCTCAGGGAAGATATAGACATGCTTTGCTTCCAGGAAACCTGGCTACAAGCCCCACCTGTGGATGAGGGTATAGAGTGTTTTTGAATAGGGCATACAAGGGGCCGAAGTGCAGACCAACGGTGGCTTATTAACTTTGGAGTGGGTGAGAGGTTAAGGAAGTAGAAAACCCGAATCCTTTTGTGCAGGCCCTTTTGCTACAATCCGAGCTGGAGGTTAACAAAATAAAAATGAGAATGCTTGTTCAAAATCTATACTGGAACCCCAGGGCTATTGGGACACAGGTTTTCATTGACTCTGTAACACACCTGATTGATGAAGGCTGAAAGCAGTTTAGTGATCGCTGGATACTGCTGTGCGGCAGCCTGATTGCACGTTGTGTGGACTTTGTCAAAGGGACCAAAGCAGGGGTTGGGGGATTCTGCGGAAGGCCGGCAAAGGGCACGGTAGTGGCATGAGGCTATGCGAGTGAGGAACTTTCATATGCTTGTAACAGGTTTTATGCCACGGCACACTCCGGTCAGAGACTTCTACCACTGACACTGAGGGTGGCAAAAAAATAAACACGCCCTTTTATTTTTGTTTGAACCCTGAATTCTTGGTTTGAAGAGGCACCCAGCCCATCTCACACCCACCTTAATAAACACCCCGTGTAATAGTGGACTATGAACCAGGCCGGTGTGTAATAATGAAATATTTATACATTTTTTTAATTCACAGAAATTGATTCAAATTGCTGACACCATCTGCATCAACATTACACAGAAATGAAAACAAAATCACTCTTTTTCACAATCATGGATGGCACTCATGTTATGCACTCCCCCTGTGCACTCCTAACTGAATTCAGTGTGGATAGTAAACTGTGGCAAGGAGTCAGCAAGAACAGGGAAACATCTGTTTTTAAATTCGACCCACCACTCCAGAATGGGAGGTCAAAGAAGAAAATGAAAACCTTGAAATTGAGCAAAATAGCATATGCGGATTGCACTTGTTACTTGTAGGTCAGTTTACACTTGCAGTGGGATAGATAGGATGGAAATTCACGTGGCTGTGCTAAAGATGCAAAGAAGCTGGCAGGCTACTGAGCAGGGTACTAAAGCAACATGAACAAAGGTGAGAAAATAGATTTTGGGAGAAAAACAATGTAGCAAAAATCACACGTGGCAAAATTGCAATTTCTTATTTCACAGGGGCTTTAAATTGGGAAAGAGCTAAGAAAATGGGCTTAGCAAGCAAAATCTGAAATCGGTTTTTGTGATGGAGAACAAAGGTATAGAACAGGTAGGATACTAAGGGAAAGGGGATACACTTGTGGGATGATGATATGGGTTTTTATGGGAAAAAGGTAGATCAGTTTTAAGAGAAAAGCACAAGACATGGGCAAATTCGGTTTTGGATGCAAACTGGCTAATATTAATATTAATAAAGAAAAACACTGCAAACAAGGGGGTTAATTTGCAATATTAACCAGCATGTGCTGTGTACCTCCTATAGGGGAATTAATTAGTTTATTTCAAATAATACTAAGGACTTACACAAATACTGGAAATAAAATGGAAAAGCTAGCTGCTAACAAACAAGAACTAACAAGGATTCTTCTAGAGAAAGGGTAAACAGAGGATACTGACAGTTTGGGGAATGACTAGGGTTTCTATGGGGTTTTAATGGGTATCGCACAAAATGCAAGGTAAAAGAGCAGGATATGCAGTTTTAGGGTGCGGGGTGATTTTGATACTTACAAAATACACTTGAGGTGGGTAATCTGGACAGCAAGGCCTAGGATCTGGTCGCTGGGCAGCGGGGTCAAGAGATCTGGTCACAGGGATGGCTGGGTTCTCTTGGATGGGAACAGCTGGGCAAAGTCTGGTCACTGTGGACAGCGGGATGAATCAGCTAGGCAAAAAGGTCTGGTCACTGGATTCTCCTAAAGGGGTCAGCAGCCTTTCCTCCTTTCTCCCTGAATTATTGGGATGAATGTGGTTCTGGATAGGTGGTTCTGGATAGATGGTTCTGCCTGGATCTGGGTCAGCTACCTCTGGACCTGGTTCTGGAGTCTTGGAATCTTGCATGTTTAATATCCCTGTGTCCCCCTGTCTCCTGCTTATATAGGCAGCGTGACATCAGAGGATTTTACAATATGGGCAGAAATACCCTGGACTTACCCCTCACATCGGATATGTCAGGCTACTGATGTGAGCACCTCCCTCCTAGCTGATTGATTTAGGGGAAGTGGCCTTAGTTCATAAGTGTGTAATTTTATGACTCCCATTGTCTCGCAAGCCTATATTTCACCAAAATGAGTTATGAAACAAAACTCCATATTTACAATAGTTACCAACATAAAAATCAGATAGGTGGATACCATATTTGACAAGGAATATGCTAATTTTCAGGAGACACATAACATCTACAATTCTGCAAATGGCTACATATATGCATACTAGTATCCGGCATGTTCTCCCCACATTTAATGTCTGCGCCATTTATGCTTCACTCAGAAATGCTGTTTTACTGCCATTCCAGTCCACCACATGCCAGTAAGACACATAGGGCCTCATTACGAAATTTGTGTTAAAAACCAATCTTTACCAGCATGGAGGCAATACCGCGTCCGAGTAGCACTGACGCCGCTAACAGCGGCCAATTATGAGAATGCGTGCACGCGCATAGCGGGATGCCGGTACAGACATGACAACACTGGCGCTATGACAGGGGCCATGGAGACAGACACCAGGCTGATATGCGAGAAGCTATCAGCAGTGACGCAGGTCCTGGCCAGGATTGCAGAGGCCTTTGAGGTGCAGCGTCCTGCCCCAACAGTGGAACATGCAGGCACGGCGTCATCTACCAGCTCAACCCAAACGAGCCCCGTGCGTAGATCTGCACGCACCACGCAGCGCTCTGATATGCAGCCCCCGGAGGCCGACAGAGGCTGACAGTAGCATGGGCAGCCTGCATGTGCGGACTCATATTGCATTGAATGACTTGCATTGCACATCATGTGTGGGGTTTTGTGGGGGGAGGGGGAGGGGAGAAGTGGGTGTCTGGGGAGTTGTGGGGGAAGGGTTGTGGAGGGAGGGGATTTTTGGGGGAGGGTGTGTGTGTGGGAGTTGGGGCGGAGGGGGAGGGGGAGTGGGAAGGGGTGTGTGGGAGAGTTGTGGGAGGAGGGGGGAGGGGGTGTGTGGGTGAGTTGTGGGGGGAGGGGTGGTGGTGGAGGGACAATTCACTATGCCGATATGTAATCTTCAATACAACCATTGTGTTTAACCTCTTAAGTGCCACCGACAAGCCGGCTCGTCAGTGGAAACCGCTCTAGGTTGCCACCAACAAGCCGGCTCGTTGGTTTTGGCACCTTGCTTTGAGCGATCCCTGCAAAGCAGGGATCGCTCAAACCTGTAAACCAAACCCCGGGCTATGTGAGGGGGAGGTCCTCCCTCACTGCCAGGGGGCTGGATTACCTTCAGTTTCACATCGGCGTGCATAAAGCACGTCGGCGTGAAAGTGAAAGTAATTTTCACTGCAGCAGCCATTTCGGGCTGCTGCGGTGAAAACAGAAGGTGAGTGTTCATCTTTCTCCACCTCGATCTCCGGCTGTAATTCAAGCCGGAGATCGAGGCAGGTATCGTTGGAAAGGGGAGATTCTCCCCTTCACAACGATACCCAATGTGTGGCATTGCTGCCCGCGGATCGGGCGCAGGGCGCACGATTCGTGGGCAGCAATGTCACCGGATCAATACAGATTTGTTTGTGACACGGGGGAAGGGGGCGCTGCTTACTAGGTAAGCGCCCCCCTTCCCCCCATGACCCCAAAGCATGGGGCACAGAGTCGGAGACCCCTGGGGGCAGATGATCACTGCCCCCAGGGGTGAAAATGAAAGAAAAAGAAAGAAAATCGAGGGAAGGGGGGAGGTGGGAGGGGTTTGGGGCCTTGGGGCCCACTAGGCCACCAGGGATAGAGGAAAAAGTGGTGTCCCTGGAAAGGGGAGGTTCTCCGCTTTCCAAGGACACCACATATATGAGGCATTGCTGGTCACGGATCAGCGCAGAGTGCTCGATCCGTGACCAGCAACCCACTGGACCAATATGGATCCGTTTGTGACTTGAGGAGCGAGGGGGGCTGCTTCAAGTAAGCAGCCCTCTCCCCCCCAGCCCCCAAAGCATGGGGGCACATATGTGCACAACCCTGGGGGCAGATGGCTGATCATCTGCCCCCAGGCAAGGGGACAAAAAAAATAATAATAATTTTAAAAAAATAACGTGATGGGAAGGGGGGAGGGGATAGGGGGCCCTAGCTACCAGGGATTTTTTTTTTTTGGAAATGGTGTCCTTGGAAAGGGGAGATTCTCCCCTTTCCAAGGACACCCTGTGTGACAGCATTGCTGCCCGAGGATAGGGCGCAGGGCGCTCGATGCGCGGGCAGCAATGCACACTAGACACAGGGATGTCTTTGAATGGGGGGCAGGTGGGGGCTGCTTACAGTAAGCAGCCCTCGCCCCCCCTGGCCCCCAAAGCATGGGGGCACATATGTGTACAACCCTGGGGGCAGATGGCTGATCATCTTCCCCCAGGGAAGGGGGCAAAAAAATAATAATAAAAAATGAAGAAAAAAAAAACGTGATGGGAATGGGGAAGGGGGTTTGGGGCCCTAGCCACCAGGGATTTTTTAGCAAATGGTGTCCTTGGAAAGGGGAGATTCTCCCCTTTCCAAGGACACCCTGTGTGACAGCATTGCTGCCCGTGGATCGGGCGCAGGGCGCTCAATGCGCGGGCAGCAATGCACACTAGACACCAGGGACGTCTTTGAATGCGGGCGGGAGGTGGGGGCTGCTTACAGTAAGCAGCCCTCGCCCCCCCAGCCCTCAAAGCATGGGGACACATATGTGTACAACCCTGGGGGCAGATGGCTGATCATCTGCCCCCAGGGAAGGGGGCAAAATAAAAAACGAAAAGCACAAAAAAAAAGGAATTTTGGGTGGGAGTGGGGGGCCACTAGCCACCAGGGATATATTTTACAGAAAAGGGGTGGCCCTCTGCCCTTCACCCCAAAGGGAAATGGGGGCAATCCTTGTAGCCCTCCCTGGGGGCAGATATCTGCTCCTAGGAAGGGGCATCTGACCCCAGGGAGGGCTGCATGAGATGGCCCCCTCTTATCTGCCCCCAGGGAGGTCTGAATGAGATGGCCCCCCTGTATTTGGTGTGGGGGGTAGAGGGCACCCCCCATCACATTAGAAAATTACCTGGCGGTTTATGGTGCCCCTCAGCCCGCCCTAAAGTGTAGTGTACCATTTTTCATTTTTTTCTTTGTTTACGAAACTTGCCTTGGCGCAGAGGGGCACATTGGTGTGCCAATCTGGTGCCGGGTTGCCCAAACCTTACTGCCCCACCCACTGGGGGGCCTGTCCCACCATTTTTGGGGGCCCAAAAAGCAGATATCTTCTCCTAGGAAGGGACACCTGAGCCCAGGGAGGAGTGCAGGACAGCCCTCCCCCCACTTATCTGCCCGCGGGGAGGGCTACATGAGATGCGCCACCCCTCCAATTGGGGTGGGTGTGGAGAGGTGCACCCCCCTTCACAATAGAAAATTACCCAGTGGTGTATGGGGCCCCTCTGCCCCCTCTAAAGGGCAGCCTGCCATTTTGAATTATTTTCTTTGTTTACTAAACTTGCCTTGGGGCAGAGGGGCACATTGGTGTGCCAATCTGGCCCTGGGGTGCCCAAACCTTACTGCTCCACCCAATGGGGGGCCTGTCCCACAATTTATGGGGGCCCTCCCCCCCACCCCAAATGGAGGGGGGGTGTACCTCACGCAGCTGTTTGTAGGAGGCCCAGGGAGACCTGCATGAGGTGCCCCTGCCACCCATTTGGGGTGAGGGGGGAGAGGGCCCCCAAAAATTGTGGGACAGGCCCTCCAGTGGGTGGGGCAGTAAGGTTTGGGTACCCCGGGGCCAGATTGGCACACCAATGTGCCCCTCTGCGCCAAGGCAAGTTTCGTAAACAAAGAAAAAATGGAAAATGGTGGAATGCTTTTTAGGGGGTGCTGTGGGGCACCCAAAGGGTCTGGGAATTTTTTAATGGGATGAGGCATTGACCCCCTCCCCCCCAGCCGCAATGGAGTGGGTGCCATGTCACGCAGCCCTCCCTGGGACCAGATATCTGCTCCTAGGAACGGACGCCCGAGCCCAGGGTGGAGTGCAGGACAGCCCCCCCATTATCTGCCCCTGGGGAGGGCTACATGAGATGGGCCACCCCTCCAATCTGGCCATGTGTGGATTCCCACGAGTGTCCTCTTTTGGGAAATTCATGGGGTTCCCTGGTTCCCTTGCTGGCTTCGACACCCTAGGCCCAAATCTGGAGAGTTACCCACATGAACAAAATGGGCAGTGGCGAAAGGCTTGGGGTTACCAGTGGGTTACCCTTTTCCTTTTGCGCCCCGGTAGGTGCACCCACACATGTGAGGTACCGTTTTCATCGGGACACGTGTGGGGACGCGAGAAGGTAGGCCATGTGTTGTTGGCGGTGTTTTTCGGTGGGTGGCCAGAGCGAAATGTCTGAGAATTGTCTTCATTTCAAACCAATTTTAGAGACATTTCCCTGTGTCCACTCACCGAAACACGTCACCAACAACAGATGTCACACCTTCTTACATTCCCACAGGTGTCCCGACGAAAAAGGTTCCTCACATGTGTGGGGGCATCTACCGGGGGGGCAAAAGGAAAAGGATAACCCACTGGTAACCCCAAGCCTTTCAGCACATCCCATTTTGTTCATGTGGGCAACCTACAGATTTGGGCCTAGTGTGTCGAATCCAGCAAGGAAAAGAGGGAACCCCATGCATTTCCCAAAAGAGGACACCTGTGGGAATCCACAGAGGTCTGCCTTGCGCAAATTGCCCCAGTTTTTATTAGCCAAAATCCCCGACAAAGTGTGATATTTGGTGGGGAAAAAACACAATGTTTAATTTGTCTGCGGTTCTGAGTAATAAATCCTGGGCCGCTTTGCGCAAATCATACCTCTGCGGATTCCCACGTGTGTCCTCTTTTCGGAAATGCATGGGGTTCCCTGTTTTTCCCGATGGCTTGGACACCCTAGGCCCATATCTGTATGGTGTTCCGGTCGGCAGAGAGTCTGAAATTCTGGTCTGAAAACAGACTTGGGGTTACTTGTGTTTTAGGCTTTCCCCTCGGCGCCCAGGTAGGTACACCCACACATGTGAGGTACCGTTTTCATCAGGACACCTGTGGGAACGCGTGACAGTAGGCATTGTGTTGTTGGTGACGTGTTTCGATGGGTGAGCCAAGCAAAATGTGCGGAAAATGTGGTTTTTTCCTCACATTTCGGACTTTGCGGGGGTGTCTGGGTAATAAATTCTGGGCCGATTTATGGAAATCATACCTCTGCGCATTCCCACGCGTGTCCTCTTTTCATAAATGCATGGGGTTCCCTGTTTTCCTTGGTGGCTTGGACACCCGAGCCCATATCTGTATGGTGTGCCGGTCGGCAGAGAGTCTGAAATTCTGGTCTGAAAACAGACCTGGGGTTACTTGTGTTTTAGGCTTTCCCCTTGGCGCCCAGGTAGGTGCACCCACACATGTGAGGTACTGTTTTCATCAGGACACCTGTGGGAAAGCGGGATGGTAGGCCATGTGTCGTTGGGGGCGTGTTTCGATGTGTGAGCCGAGCGAAATGTGAGGAAAATGCATTTTTTCCCCACATTTCGGACTTTGCGGGGGTGTCTGGGTAATAAATTCTGGGCCGATTTGCGCAAATCATACCTCTGTGGATTCCCACGGGTGTCCTCTTTTCGGAAATGCCTGGGGTTCCCTGTTTTCCTTGGTGGCTTGGACACCTGAGGCCCATATCTGTATGGTGTGCCGGTTCGAGAGAGTCTGAAATTCTGGTCTGAAAACAGACTTGGGGTTACTTGTGTTTCAGGCTTTCCCCTTGGCGCCCAGGTAAGTACACCCACACATGTGAGGTACCGTTTTCATCGGGACACCTGTGGGAACGCGTGACAGTAGGCATTGTGTTGTTGGTCGCGTGTTTCGATGGGTGAGCCAAGCAAAATGTGCGGGAAATGTGGTTTTTTTCCCCACATTTCGGACTTTGCGGGGGTGTCTGGGTAATACATTCTGGGCCGATTTATGCAAATCATACCTCTGCGCATTCCCACGCGTGTCCTCTTTTCATAAATGCATGGGGTTCCCTGTTTTCCTTGGTGGCTTGGACACCCTAGGCCCATATCTGTATGGTGTGCCGGTCGGCAGAGAGTCTGAAATTCTGGTCTGAAAACAGACCTGGGGTTACTTGTGTTTTAGGCTTTCCGCTTGGCGCCCAGGTAGGTGCACCCACACATGTGAGGTACCGTTTTCATCGTGACACCTGTGGGAACGCGGGACGGTAGGCCATGTGTTGTTGGGGGCGTGTTTCGATGGGTGAGCCGAGCAAAATGTGTGGAAATAGCGTTTTTTCCCCACATTTCTGACTTTGCTGGGGCGTCTGGGTAATAAATTCTGGGCCGATTTCTGCAAATCATACCTCTGCGGATTCCCACGGGTGTCCTCTTTTCGGAAATGCCTGGGGTTCCCTGTTTTCCTTGGTGGCTTGGACACCTGAGGCCCATATCTGTATGGTGTGCCGGTTGGAGAGAGTCTGAAATTCTGGTCTGAAAACAGACTTGGGGTTACTTGTGTTTTAGGCTTTCCCCTTGGCGCCCAGGTAGGCACACCCACACATGTGAGGTACCTTTTTCATCGGGACACCTGTGGGAACGCGTGACAGTAGGCATTGTGTTGTTGGTGGCGTGTTTCGATGGGTGAGCCAAGCAAAATGTGCGGAAAATGTGGTTTTTTCCCCACATTTTGGACTTTGCGGGGGTGTCTCGGTAATAAATTCTGGGCCGATTTATGCAAATCATACCTCTGCGCATTCCAACGCGTGTCCTCTTTTCATAAATGCATGGGGTTCCCTGTTTTCCTTGGTGGCTTGGACACCCAAGGCCCATATCTGTATGGTGTGCCGGTCGGCAGAGAGTCTGAAATTCTGGTCTGAAAACAGACCTGGTGTTACTTGTGTTTTAGGCTTTCCCCTTGGCGCCCAGGTAGGTGCACCCACACATGTGAGGTACCGTTTTCATCAAGACACCTGTGGGAACGCGGGACGGTAGGCCATGTGTTGTTGGGGGCGTGTTTCGATGTGTGAGCCGAGCGAAATGTGCGGAAAATGCATTTTTTCCCCACATTTCGGACATTGAGGGGGTGTCTGGGATATAAATTCTGGGCCGATTTGCGCAAATCATACCTCTGCGGATTCCCACGGGTGTCCTCTTTTCGGAAATGCATGGTGTTCCCTGTTTTCCTTGGTGGCTTGGACAACCGAGGCCCATATCTGTATGGTGTGCCGGTCGGCAGAGAGTCTGAAATTCTGGTCTGAAAACAAACTTGGGGTTACTTGTGTTTTAGGCTTTCCCCTTGGCGCCCAAGTAGGTGCACCCACACATGTGAGGTAACGTTTTCATCGGGACACCTGTGGGAACGCGGGATGGTAGGCCATGTGTTGTTGGGGGCGTGTTTTGATGGGTGAGCCGAGCAAAAGATTTGGAAATAGCGTTTTTTCCCCACATTTCTGACTTTGCGGGGGCGTCTGGGTAATAAATTCTGGGCCGATTTGTGCAAATCATACCTCTGCGGATTCCCACGGGTGTCCTCTTTTCGGAATTGCATGGGGTTCCCTGTTTTCCTTGGTGGCTTTGACACCCGAGGCACATATCTGTATGGTGTGCCGTTCGCAGAGAGTCTGAAATTCTGGTCTGAAAACAGACTTGGGGTTACTTGTGTTTTAGGCTTTCCCCTTGGCGCCCAGGTAGGTACACCCACACATGTGAGGTACCGTTTTCATCGGGACACCTGTGGGAACGCGGGACAGTAGGCATTGTGTTGTTGGTGGCGTGTTTCGATGGATGAGCCAAGCAAAATGTGCGGAAAATGTGTTTTTTTCCCCACATTTCGGACTTTGCAGGGTTGTCTGGGTAATAAATTCTGGGCCTATTTGTGCAAATCATACCTCTGCGGATTCCCACACGTGTCCTCTTTTCGTAAATGCATGGGGTTTCCTGTTTTCCTTGGTGGCTTGGACACCCAAGGCCCATATCTGTATGGTGTGCCGGTCGGCAGAGAGTCTGAAATTCTGGTCTGAAAACAGACTTGGGGTTACTTGTGTTTTAGGCTTTCCCCTTGGCGCCCAGGTAGGCACACCCACACATGTGAGGTACCTTTTTCATCGGGACACCTGTGGGAACGCGTGACAGTAGGCATTGTGTTGTTGGTGGCGTGTTTCGATGGGTGAGCCAAGCAAAATGTGCGGAAAATGTGTTTTTTTCCCCACATTTTGGACTTTGCGGGGGTGTCTCGGTAATAAATTCTGGGCCGATTTATGCAAATCATACCTCTGCGCATTCCCACGCGTGTCCTCTTTTCATAAATGCATGGGGTTCCCTGTTTTCCTTGGTGGCTTGGACACCCAAGGCCCATATCTGTATGGTGTGCCGGTCGGCAGAGAGTCTGAAATTCTGGTCTGAAAACAGACCTGGTGTTACTTGTGTTTTAGGCTTTCCCCTTGGCGCCCAGGTAGGTGCACCCACACATGTGAGGTTCCGTTTTCATCAAGACACCTGTGGGAACGCGGGACGGTAGGCCATGTGTTGTTGGGGGCGTGTTTCGATGTGTGAGCTGAGCGAAATGTGCGGAAAATGCATTTTTTCCCCACATTTCGGACATTGAGGGGGTGTCTGGGATATAAATTCTGGGCCGATTTGCGCAAATCATACCTCTGGGATTCCCACGGGTGTCCTCTTTTCGGAAATGCATGGTGTTCCCTGTTTTCCTTGGTGGCTTGGACAACCGAGGCCCATATCTGTATGGTGTGCCGGTCGGCAGAGAGTCTGAAATTCTGGTCTGAAAACAAACTTGGGGTTACTTGTGTTTTAAGCTTTCCCCTTGGCGCCCAAGTAGGTGCACCCACACATGTGAGGTAACGTTTTCATTGGGACACCTGTGGGAACGCGGGATGGTAGGCCATGTGTTGTTGGGGGCGTGTTTTGATGGGTGAGCCGAGCAAAATATTTGGAAATAGCGTTTTTTCCCCACATTTCTGACTTTGCGGGGGCGTCTGGGTAATAAATTCTGGGCCGATTTGTGCAAATCATACCTCTGCGGATTCCCACGGGTGTCCTCTTTTCGGAATTGCATGGGGTTCCCTGTTTTCCTTGGTGGCTTTGACACCCGAGGCACATATCTGTATGGTGTGCCGTTCGCAGAGAGTCTGAAATTCTGGTCTGAAAACAGACTTGGGGTTACTTGTGTTTTAGGCTTTCCCCTTGGCGCCCAGGTAGGTACACCCACACATGTGAGGTACTGTTTTCATCGGGACACCTGTGGGAACGCGGGACAGTAGGCATTGTGTTGTTGGTGGCGTGTTTCGATGGATGAGCCAAGCAAAATGTGCGGAAAATGCGTTTTTTTCCCCACATTTCGGACTTTGCAGGGTTGCCTGGGTAATAAATTCTGGGCCGATTTGTGCAAATCATACCTCTGCGGATTCCCACACGTGTCCTCTTTTCGTAAATGCATGGGGTTCCCTGTTTTCCTTGGTGGCTTGGACACCCAAGGCCCATATCTGTATGGTGTGCCGGTCGGCAGAGAGTCTGAAATTCTGGTCTGAAAACAGACTTCGGGTTACTTGTGTTTTAGGCTTTCCCCTTGGCGCCCAAGTAGGTGCACCGTCACATGTGAGGTACCGTTTTCATCAGGACACCTGTGGAAACGCGGGACGGTAGGCCATGTGTTGTTGGGTGCGTGTTTCGATGGGTGAGCCGAGCGAAATGTGCGGAAAATGTGTTTTTTCCCCACATTTCGGACTTTGCGGGGGTGTCTGGGTAATACATTCTGGGCTGATTTGCGCAAATCATACCTCTGCGGATTCCCACGGGTGTCCTCTTTTCGGAAATGCATGGGGTTCCCTGTTTACCTTGGTGGCTTGGACACCTGAGGCCCATATCTGTATGGTGTGCCTGTCGGCAGAGAGTCTGAAATTCCGGTGTGAAAACAGACTTGGGATTACTTGTGTTTTAGACTTTCCCCTTGGCGCCCAGGTAGGTGCACCCACACATGTGAGGTACCGTTTTCATCAGAACACCTGTGGGAATGCGGAAAGGTATAACATTTGTTGTGTTTGTGTGGTTTTCATAACGTTTTGACCTATTTGCGGGTGCCCTTTTTCACACAACCCTTTCATTTCCCAAATGTGACCTACATTTAGTCGCTGCTTTAGGCACCATACACTTTTGTAACCTGCACAAGTCACCTACTCTTGAAAAGGTCTGACTGCGCTCTTTCAAAAAATGTATGCTTGCCGTTCCTCACCACATTGGTTTTTCCGATTTACACATGCTAAGCGCGTCTGTTCAGGACGTGAGCGTAAAACTCCTGTGTACCATGGCTCAGTGTTTGGCTTGTGGTTTTGCTTGTTTTGTAAAACACTTAAAAAAATGTGTGCCCTCCTAACTGCAAGAGTCGGGTGAACGTAGCGGAGCATTGCGTTTCTCAAAATTCATAGAAGCCATTGCCTTACCAAGCCAACCATGTCCAACACATACCTTTTTTCCGGTCATTTTCCAGATTTTCCCCCAATCTATGGCAGATTCCCCTACCTAGTTGTTGCCTGACCTACGCAAATCACCCCTTCCTAAACTTGGAATTTTTTCTACTTTTCAGAAATATATGCCTTTCTGTCCTCCAATTCGGCTTTCCTACCCTACAGCAACCTAGGATTCCTCGGTGGCATTACGAATGCCTACATGTGGGGAAAAAGGAGCCAAATTTGGCCAGATATCTCATGCAACAAAAAAGTTACAAGCCATTGAATGGCCACATACCGACATCACCTAAAAAGGCCCTGACACTGGGGAGAAATACCCATGGCACTTAAAGGGTTAAAAAAGAAATCACGAGTGGACATTGGTTATTTGGCGTGTGTCCATTAAATGCATTAGAGTGTATAGTGTCCATCTACCACCACACACTGAGTCCATATGCACACGATCCCAGTGCACAGATTACAGCCACCATTCCACCCTCTGCATCCCTGTCTCTCATTCGAAATTGTCAAGCACTGATTGGCGCACCACACGTCCATCTGGTGCATGGCACCTTGGCCGTCGTGCGACATGTACTCTCTCCTCATCCTCATCCACACCCGGTCCTTGCTGGTCAATGTCACGTGACAGTGGTACCGTCCGCCGGATGCACCTGTTGTGCAGCATGGCACAGACCATCATGATCTCATCCAGCCTCTCAGGCCCGTAGAGGAGTGCGCCAACAGGCCTGCTGAGGCATCAGAGCCGTGCCTTCAACAGGCCAATGGTCTGCTCGATCACAACACAGGTATGGAAATGAGCCTGATTGTAGTCCTCGTTGTGCCTGTCCTGCAGATTCCTGACAGGGGTAGGACCCACGGAATCAGGGGATAGCTAGCATCACCTGCATGGCAGTAAATAGTGTATGAGTGGGTGTATGTCCTCCATGACATCTCTACTAAGGCTGTACATTGTTTATGTTGGTACACAGGATATCACAGTTGTCAGTCACTGGCTACACACATGCGCAACTATCTGGCCTGTTCACTACTTGGAGACGACATGGTGTAGGACAAGTGTGACTTACAGGACTGAGGGGCCTTCATATCGGACTCACCACACAACCAGATAGAGTGAGAGGGACCATGACGTGGTCACATGTGAGGGGTGTGGGCTGCTTGCAAGTCTGACATATTGGCATTGTTGCGCCGCAAGAGTGAGTGGGTTGACATTTTAAGTGTCATGTTTAGGTTGGGATGTTTAGGGGAGAGTGTTTAGCAGTATGGCCAGTGTCCAGTCACCATCCCATTCTCACCCAGGTGGGGTATGCATCTCACCCCCCCCACACACTGCCATGGACCTGTGTGCAGACTTACCCAGCAGCCAGGCATGTTGTGCAGCCTGTTGCTCCATGTGGCGAGTAGTTCCACAGCACCTTGACATCATGTGGTCACCCCAAAAATCGTGCACAGCAAAGTGCGATGAAATTGCTGCAGTCAGATGCCATCTGCACTTTCATGGGGCGGTATGGCTTACAAATGCGGTACACCACCTCCATGGCATGTGGGGTCACCAATTCCACATGGGTGCAGTCGAGGGCACAGATTGGATGTGACATGCCTGACAGCGCTTGGAAAGCCATTTATGTGTCATTCACCTCCTGGCCAGTGCGTGCTAGGAATATGTAGTCCCTTGCATGCTTTGGGAGGGCATCCATCACTTGGTTCAGCATGCGTGTTATACAGGGTTGTGATATGCCATGCAGCTGACCCACTATGTGCTGGTAGGTGCCTGTGGCCAGGAAATGGAGCCCAGTTACTACTTTCAGTGGAGGGGTGCTGGCGGTGCGGATTTCAATCAGGCTGACCATGTCATTGTGTTTCATGTCCACAATGGAGGTGATGGTGTGACAGGGTGTGGATCTGCACAGGGGTTTGGTTGTAAGGACTGGCCCTGATGCAAGGAATTGGTGAATGCTTACATGGGACCGGTGGCTGCACTGGTGGTACTTGCCGGGCCTGTCTCACCCTCCTCCTCCTGCGTCTCCTCTGATGTGCTGGTTGTAGTTGGTGGTCATGGAGTGTCAATGCAGACATGTCCTCCAGCCACGAATTTGCACCAGCAAGTGTGATCATTTTGGCGTAGGAAGGGGTGTGGTGTGTGGGTGTGCTCCTTTTGTTTTTGGGCAGTGTCATGGCCACTAGTCAAGGGGCCAGTCCTTCCTCATCCCCAGGGTCCCATTGGATCCAGTCCTGGTGCCTCTGGCGCCATGCTCATGTAAAAGTGTGCTCTGCACACTCTATGCCAAGGGCGTGTGCAGCTGGGCCGGGCGTGGCCATAAAACAGAACTGTAAAGCATGGCCTACAGCACCAAAGAAGGGCAAGGTGGAGTCAGTAGGCAGGCTAACGGGAGGGGCCTGATCCAGCCTATATGAGGCCAGCCCATCCACGTGCCTTCACTTTGCGTTATTCTGCTTTCAGCAGCGTAACGCACTGCTGTGATTACCTGTGCATCACTGGATTCCAGAAGCCCCATCCTGAAGATACTCCTGAGAGCGCTCCTTACCTGCAGTCTACTGCTACATCAACGTGAGCGCCTTTCACCCGAACTACTACATCGCTGGGCGTGCATCTTACCTGCTGCCAGCCGCTACATCGCTGGGAGGCGCGCATCTTACCTGCTGCCAGCCGCTACAACGCTGAGTGCCCGTCTTACCTGCATTCCATCACGGTCGGAGCCGAAGTCTTCTTTCTCACCGGCATTCCATCACGGTCAGAGTCCTCATCCTGCAACTGCAAATCTTCTTCGAGAACCCAGAGACCATTCTTCATAGTCGGCCTGCACCTATGAGGAAATAAGAATACAACAGGTTACAACTCATATGCATATCGAACGCACGGCCGCATCATACAAGAAGCTAGAGTTCCCTTATAAAGACCAATTTACCTGTCACTGTTGAAACTCCATCGGCCTCTAGGTCTTCCGGACTATCTTCGGTCCCAATTTACTTCCCTGTGCCTATGGAAATGGAATGAGACATCGCAAGAATTATTATTAGACTAAATACAGAGAGTCTAATCGAACAATAGTCATAACAAAAGACTTAACTTATAAGTGCATTGGTCGCAGCTGGTCTGGATCAACACTTCCACGGACCAGTGAAGTAACTTGGTCCATTCTACGTGCCCCTGCTAGGATAAGCAGGACGGATTGCTCAACATTACAAAACTACAGGTGAGCTTATATGGGAAAGCGCTTGCACACTGTATTTTGGCACGAAAGGGTTGGGGGAATTCACAATATCCCCACTCCATTTTCATTGCCTCTCCTCTTCACTCAGGGGCAACACCCAGCTCCTGAGCCACAGGTCCAACCACTATCTGGAGGGGAAGGCGATTCCAAGGAGTCAAGTCAAGGGAGGGCTCCACCCGTGCCCCAACACTCCCGCAGAGGCCAGGTGAGCGTAACAGCCAGGCTCCATTGCCTCCACCTGTGCTGATTGCGTGCAGCTGTGGCATTTGGACACACGGCAGTTTGCTTTTAACGTGTGCTCAGCTATACCGGTGTTGCCGGAATCGCAGTATCCCTAATTACCACCTTTGAGATGCCGGTAGGTGCATGTCCGCGTGATTTGTAATGTCCTCCTGTTAGCGGCATCCCGGTATTTCTGGGCAGAAGGGGCGCATGCCAGCACACATGCCGATACGGTGGGGCATGGTCTCAGCAGTGGCGCTGATACCGGGATGTCTACTCGTATTAGGCCAGAGCGGTAAACGGTGCCGATATTCTCTTACCCAAAAGGGCATAAGCATAATGTTGTAAATAAAACATCACAGTAAAACATGAACCATTTATTCAGAGTGTATTAAAACCAGTATTTATTTATTGTTAGTGACCCTGGTGACATAATTATTAGGCAGCATTCTGAAATGAGTCTCACCACTTTAAAAATACCACAAAATACCACCAAATACTAGATATGACCCCAAAATAGCTCTTACAAGACCATGGGCTTGAAGAGGGTTCAATAATATTTGCCCTTTTTGTTAGCATTTTGTTCACTTCCTCAACCACTATCTGTCTACGGGTGTTCAGGAGTCTATATGGTTTCAAATGTATCACTTTTCCCTTTAGAGTTCTGATATAATGATAAGTGCCTTGTACTTTCCCAGGTTTCCTACATAATACATCAGGGAATGTTGTGACTAAATCTGTTAAGTCTTTTTGTTGACTAGATAGCACTTGGGGAAATAATTCAAAATTATCTATTTCCTATTATGGTACCAAACAAGACAGTATTGTGGCAGTGGCTGGGAGAATTTATAGGTACACCCTGTTCGCTCTAATATTTTATATGGCCCATGCCACTTTGAGACAAGTTTATGTTCAGAGGTGGGAAAGAGAACTAATACCTTTTGTCCTACCGAAAATTATCTTAAGTTTACCTTTTTGTCGTAGGTGTACTTTTGCTGTGCTTGGGCTTTTTCCATGTGAGTATAGACTAGATTTCGAGCAAGTTTCATATGCTCTTGGAATCTGGCAGCTGTTTGTGAGAGGGGAATAAGTGCCTCTTCTCCTTCTTTCCAGGCCTCCCGGAGCATGTCTAGGACATCTCTCGGTTCTCTACCATAAAGTAGTTTGAAAGGAGAGAATCCAGTGGATGGCTGCATGGTCTTTCTTACTGCAAATAGGGCCCAGGGAATCATGGAATCCCAATCCTTTCCATCCTTGTCTACCAACTTTCTTAGGATCATCTTAAGTGTTTTGTTAAATCTTTCTACCAATCCGTCCATTTGGGGGTGGTAAACTGAGGCTCTTAAAGTGGTAATATGGAGCAATTCTTTGACTTCACCATTGAGTTTGCTCATTCAATTTGGATCCCTGATCTATTTGAATTTCCTTGGGAAAACCAACCCTGGAAAAATATGGCAATAGAGGTTTTAAAATCTGTTGGGTTGTGTTGTTCTGCATGTGGAATGCCTCTGGGTATCGGGTGGCGTAATCAATGATTACAAGGACATACTTCTTACCCAGTCTGCAGGTTTCCAACGGTCCAATGATATCCAACCCAATCTGGGAGAAAGGGATTTCTATTATTGGTTAAGGGTTCAGCCGGGCGGGTAAGGGAATATGCGTACTGGTTTTCTGACATATTTCACATGTCTGAATGAAGTTCTTTATATCAGCATGGATACATGGTCAGTAAAACCTTCCACTGATGTGTGTCTGGGTCTTAGATTGCCCTAAGTGTGCCCTTGTCAAATGCGAAAGTACAATTTCTAGCATGATATTCCGATGGATTTTAGGGATTAATACCTGCGTTTTACTTAGGTCTTCTGTGGAGGTTTCCTTTCTGTACAGTTATCACTGTCTTAGGAAGAAAAGGGACTTTCCTTCTCTAATCCTTACACTTCAGGAATCACCTGTAAGAAAGCTCTGCAAGTGCTGCATCATTTTGTTGGGCTAAGGCTAGGTCAGGAAAGATGGTAGGTTCTTCATCCCTTTTTACCTCTGTGATAGATGTGTCATCACCTTCCCCAAAGTCTAAGGTACTCCTCTCAGTTTCTTCTGGTTCACTCTCTATAACAACGGTAAATAGAGCCCTTACTGGTCGTCTACCCTGGTGCTCATAACCTGTTGGGAAAGCTACTGTGGATCAATAGCCGTCAGCGTGAGGAGGTTCTGAGGGCATCGAACCATGCAGCTTCGTTTGTGCTGCCGCACTCACTACTCCCTGTCCCCAGCCCTGCCGAAAGCCCCGCCCTATGTAAATTCTCATTGGACCAATCTACTACTAAACATCCGGACACGCGCACCGGAAGTGTCTGCAAGTGTTCTGGGCTGTTTGGCTGTGTTAATGGTCGTCTACCCTGGTGCTCATAACCTGTTGGGAAAGCTACTGTGGATTAATTGCCGTCGGTGTGAGGATGTTCAGAAAGGCATCGATCCACATGGCTTTGTTTGTGCTGCCGGACTCACTAGTGTAAATATTGAATTCTTGTGTACGAAGTACTCTTTGTGCAACATTGGATAGACTCTTTGTGTTTGCACTACGTACCCATTGATACTGAAGCTCGCTTCTCTCTTTGTTTTGTAGCCCCGCCCCCAGGCCTCCCAAAAGCCCCGCCCTATGTAAATTCTCATTGGACTAATCTACTACTAAACATCCAGGCAGAAGTGTCTGCAAGTGTTCTGGCTGTTCGGTGGGAGGTAGGAGTTTTTGGGGGGATTTGTCCTGATTTCTGCTTTACATTGGAAATAAGGTCGCATTATCAGTGCTGGTACTCATGTGTGGATATGCTTAGGTGTGCAGCTTTTGTATAAACCTGCGATTTGTCAAGAAATGTTAGTACATTTCTGAAACTGTGGTTGATATTACGTACGGGCTAAAATAATCAAAGGTGAAGTGTATTCAGAATTGACATATTGCTTGTTAAGTAGGGAGTAAACATGGTGGCCAGTTTACATAGTGGAAAGAGCATATCGGAAGTAAAGATGCATACAGCTTTAAACGTAACTGTGCCCATTCAATTGCATGGATCCAGTGCTGAGTTAACCGCACTGGTGCTTCAAGCTTCCCTGTATGGTGAACGGGCGATGGATGTTAATACTAGGCCTTATAGTATTCAATCATTAGCAATTGAACCTAATGACAGTGGGAATGTGCAATTGTTGTTACCAGGGCATGGAGGAAAAGAGGGGTAATGTCTGATAATAATGAAATCCATGAGCTGACATCAGCAAAAGAAAAATTGGTAATTGAAGAAGAGGTGTATCAAAAGTTTACCAACAATACAGAAACACCAAACTGTATTGCTGCAGTTTCTATTATGGACCCCGCACTGGCAAATGAATGGGAAAAACATTGTCGCATTTCACTGACTCCAACATCGCTAGCAGTATTCCTACCCTCACAGGTAGAAAGAATATGCCTGCACAACTTACAAGGTCTGAATTCCCCTGATCCACGGGTAGGATTTGATAATAAGTATTATGAAAGGCCAGTGCGGCCTTCAAGCTGTTCGCCCTCATTTCAACATACAGGATTGACTGCTGGGGCGGGGGGTTCTTACCCAATAAACATAAGGATGAAATGTCTGGCTGCGATGATAGTAATTTTTGTATTAAGGAAAATGGGAAGAATCATTTCAACTTACAATTTGACAAAAGCGGGCACCCTATGAATGAGGGCAGGAAAAATATGACGTTTCCTGTAATATCCTCATTATTGAACCTACTCGACAAATGACATGAGTTAACACATACACATTTGAATTCAATAAAAGATACGATTGCGGGTTTATCAGGTAAAATATCTGCCAGTCAGAAAAATTGGGCCGATTGGACTCATGCATTTTGAAAAATGTTGAACATTTTTATCTCCTGTAAGTTGTAGGGGAAGTAACAAATGTACACAAACTGAGGAAGTGGACTTAATGGAATCTGGCGCTAGGCGGTCTTATGCAAAAGTGGTTGCTGAGGGCATGAAGGTTGAAGTACCATCAATAGAGGCAACAGACTCTTCTCATCTAATGGGGGCAATTCAAACAAACTCGTTGAAATTGGACGATGTATTCCGTTACTTAGTCTCCCAACATCCCAGATCTAATATTGGTGGGGAAATGGGCACCGCGATAGCTGCAGCAGGAAGTACATTGTCTGTCAACATTGAAGACTCCCCAAATAGTCCCTCACCTCTTGTAGATATTATTGAGAATGCAGAGGCCGTACAAAGAGGGTATCATAGGAATAGTACGGCGCAACAGGCATTCTTGAAGCAAGGTAGTGATGAAATAAGCTCTGTGAAAGATGGGCTTGAGTCGGATGAAGCCAATACAATATTTTTTCACGAAAAATGAAACATGCACAGGCTAAGGCATTAAAAATAGAAAATAAAACAAAAAAGAAAATAAGCATTGGAACACAAGATACGCTTAAAATAAAGAAATGGGAAATGGTCAATAGATGCTCAAACAAGGAATCCTTCTGATGAGTCAGGAAATTAAATACTAATTGACCTGACGCAATTAAATGAGGAGTCCAGAGCAGTATTAAATCTAGACATGCCCAGTCAACAGAAGACGGAACGAAATAAAAAGGGGAATTCATATGATAACCCAATCTGTGGCTCAGGTGGGAGTGAAAGCCCTCTTCTGGGGATGCAGAAGAGAAAGGTCGTTTATCAACATTTTATCCCCTAACTGTAAACAAAATAACTGGAATGGTGTCTGAAGGTAGCACAAAGTCGATACATACCAATGTGGTGCTGGAGAAGAATATGAGTGAGCTAAGGGTTTTAGGACAAAATGCTCTGCAAATTTAAAACACAAAATTAGGTCCCTGATAATTGTGAATATTGGAGCGGTTGTGGGGAATTATGAACTAAATCATGCGGTGCGAGTAGTATCAAGTACTGATGACAATGACAGCATAGGATTGACTAGGGTGATAGGTTTTTCGAAAATGCCCAAATGAAGGAATGGCAAATAGAGGTAAGGCTTCCCCTATGTGGAGAAAAAATGAGGAAGTTAGAGATGAATGCTCATTTCAGAGGGACACAAGGTATATACTGGGGTGTTGCAGTGATCCCGGAATTAAAGGAAATCAGAGGCTGAACAGATCTTTTCTGTTTAATGTCTTTAAGGGCAGTCCACAGTTGCAGACTCTTAACTCGAATGATATAGAGTGGATAAGGCTGGTTAACCAAAACAACCTTCGTATGATTTGTGCTCCACAATCTGTAATCGTACTGAGGTTGTTGTGGGAGCACAGGGAGGATTTTGAATTGCGAGGTCTCTCCTTGAGTTTATTTCGGTCCACAGAGGAGGCTGAATTCTTCCTGGATGAAAAATTACAGGTCAATGAAGAAAACAGGCAAAATGCTTAGAGCACTCAGGCTATGCCTGCACAGACAGCTGATTTCATTTCCCCGATCTCGGCATTGGTGGGAGAAGCTTCTAACATCACTTGGCTAGCCCCACTGATGACGTCGATCATAGAAATTTCATCAAAACAGAAACAATCCTAACCAGTCTGAGTTTACAATTATTTCATGGAATTGCTGTGGGATGAAAAACCTGCAACATTGGTTTACCTACTATGGAGAAGTAGGTTAACAAATCATATTATTCTTGCAGGAAACCTTGTGTGTGAAGGGTTTCTTCATTGATGGCTTTTCGACATTTAGTGTGCCTACAAAACAGGGAAATGTTGGGCGACCCTTGGGTGGTGTAGCTATACTAATCAACAAAGTAATACATCATCAATCTCATTTTGTATGTACAAATAATGGATTGATAGCCCTAGAATTTAATCTGGTTAGATTGTCATCTTATTCTTACTTGTTGATATGTGTCTATTTTAATCCAGTCATAAGCACCCGGATGTAACATTAGACCTGCTGGATGGGGTCCTTCAGGAGGCCATGATAAGAAACCCCAACTATTTCATAATTATTGGAGGTGATTTTAACTCAGTATGTAATATCTCTTTAACCAAAATTAAGGAAAATCAAATTCAAGCATGGCGAACTAAATCGATCAGTAGGGGAACTGGTTGGACTCGCTATTTTAGGGATTGGAACATTCATGTTGTAGATTTTGAAGCCAGCACACATGTTGGAACTTGAGCAAGGGGCAGGGCAGCTTCATATATAGACTGCTTTTTTGTATCCATTGACCTTGTGGGAATAGTTGATAAGGTAGTCATCATTGATTGTACATTTAGTGACCACGCCCCAATTAGAATGAACATACGTCAGAATGTTGAACCTTTAAATGGTGATCCTATGTCAGGACTTATAAACATTGAGCAGGCTCAGACGTATGTTGGCTGGAATCCCAGGTTTTGTAGGGAATTGACCTACTTGGTGCATTGGGAAGTCTGGCGAAATGTGTTTTATGAGCTATAATGCCACCTTGAGGGAAGAATGGAATGCCCTGGTAATAAAAAATTGCATACATACTCTGATGCATCGCTCAAAGCCGCAATACCACTTTAAATTGGAAAGCTATAATCCTGAAATTGTTAATCTTAAATGTGAAAAGAATCGCACTCTTAGTGCCATTACTAGAACAAAATTATCTGCTGCCTCCTATAGTGAACTAAAACAAAGGTTGCTTTTAAAATATAGGAAGATGACAAAATCCATCAAGTTAAAGTTAAAGCTCCTCGATAATCAAAGAATGTTGTGTCTGGTCTATTAATAACAAAAAAACACTTGCAGCATTTGGTCAATATTGAATGGGAAAGAGAATGTCGAACGTCATGATTTAGGAGCTTCAATCCCTGCGATCATTAGGCAGGGAACCATTAGCTATGAATTTTAATTACCCAACCCATTCCAAAATGTTAAATCAGGGATATTACAGTACAAATGCACAGAAAAATTGAAATTCTCAATAGAGGATATTGTTGCTGTCATACAGTGTGTAAAAGCCTCAAAGGAGGCTGGTCCAGATGGCTTACCGTCCTGTATTCTAAAAGATGATCCGCAATTCTGGGCAGCTATATTATTTACAAAAGTTACAAATATTTTGACAACGAATTTGATGCCTAGATCATGGCTAAATGCTATAATTATCCCTATCTTCAAGAAAGGGGACCCTAAGAATCCCTCCAACTTTAGGCTGATAGCACTTATGGATGCGTTGCCTAAAGTATTTTCCATCCTGTCGCTAAAGCATCTCCAAGCATTTAGAGAAGGGAACACTATCTATTCGAAGTTCCAAACAGGATTTTGAGGGAATATAAGTACATCTCTAAATGCACTAGAAATATCACACATTTTTGGCAATCCAAAATACCTAACAGTGGACCCGTTTACATTGCAGCTTTAGATCTAGCTAGCACCTTTGATATGGTAATAAGGGAAGTACTCTGGATGAAATGACTGAATCTTGGCTTTTCAAAGAGGTTGGTGCAGTTGATCGCCTTGTTACACACTGACACAGCCTTTCAAGTTAGAGTTACGAAATCTGGGCCACTCGTTTTACTGATTTCTACAATGACAGGTCTAAAACAAGGCTGTAATCTTGCGGCTATCATGTTTAATTTATACCTCTGTGACATGGGTAAGCTATGGAATGAGTCTGGTTTGTATCAGTTTAAATTGAGGGGGCTAAAAATACACTGGCTCTGTTTTTCAAATGATATTGTGTTATTTGATAGAACCCTGCATGGCCTCCAAAACAAGTTAAATCAATGTTTTGAGTATGCAACAGAACATAATCTTGTCGCAAATTCAACCAAATCGCAAGTTTTGATTTTTCGTAACAACAAACAAATCAAATCTTATTTTTGGCATTTGGCAGATATAAGAATAGAGCGAGCCAATACAATTCGATATCTTGGCTACCCATTAGCCGAAGTAAACACAAAGAAATCGTGGGAGTCATACAAAAAATTAAAGCGCAACCCTTGACATCAATGATGAAAGTGATATTTAGTAAATATTGTAAATTGTCAATGATTCTGCTTATTGATTTTTATTTACTAAAGGTTGAGCCCATTTTACTATTTGGTTTGGACATGTGTTTATTAGATGTGGAGGGCCTATTAAATAGAATTCATGGTAATTTATGGAAGAGCACTTTGGGTTTGGCCACTTCGGTGCCAAACTCGATAGTGTGACATGAAATGGGGATCTCTTCTTTGGCAGTCAAATGGTCATGGCGAAAATTGTCATGATATGCAAAAATTCTGTTGCCACCCCGAAATTCACTCTTCTGTGATCTTAATGTGTTAATAAGCGATGGTTCTCTTAAATCTATGGAAAGGTTCAAAAATCACATGAACGAAATCTTAGATAATATTGATTCCTCTATTGGAGACCTAATGTTAGGTTTACCAAAAATTAAGCGCAATCTATATGATCTGGACTGGTCTTTAACATTAGACCTTAATAAAACATATAAAACCTATGTTGAGTATGCATCATGATCAAGAAAGAGAGAATTTTGATCATATTATTTAAACAAATGTCCCTGTAACAAAGTCAGAAATGTATGTCTGCGATTTCAGCTGAATCAGTTCCACACATTAGAACGCATTCAAAGCTGGCATCAGGTCAAAATTGACAGAGGAAATCTAAGTTGCCGCTTTTGCTTATGTGGAACACAGCCTGAAACCTTGACAAATCTGGTAGTTTACTGTGTGTACTTTGAAGAGGATAGAAGGAAATGATTGAGAATGTAAGCACATCAGGAAACGGACATATCAAGATGTACATTTTGGGAAAGATGTATTTATGGCAACAGTATGCGGTTGATCTTGGCATTGGCATGTATCCTCTTGAAAATCGAGGAAGACATTTTAAGGAAAAATGAACAAATGGGTTTTGAAAATATGAATAATAGTCCGGATAGAGTATAATAAAAGCTATACTTTTGCATTGTAGGTAGGATGATGATATAATATGAGAAGTTTGAATGAGTCAAAATTGTGCATTGTATCTACGGTAGTTTTAATAGGGAGAGCGGTAAAACAGTTTGGACAAAATATTCTGAAAAGAAGTGTATAGTTGATGTTAAGAGGAAGACAACAGAAAAAAGGATGCAATTTTTTCTGAATATGTGATTGACACAAATGAATTGTTTTAATTTTATGTTGAAAAGATATGTTGTAAAAGTTTTATTTGTATTTATAAACTATAAACAACTTTTAAATTAAAAAAGAGCCCTGTCAAGAATTCCCTGTGCAATTTTGTTCCCAAGATGAGGAAGTTGGGATCTATGACGCCAGCTAGGACATCTAGACGAACTTCCAGGCCAGGGCAGATTTCTGAGCCAATCTCATATAACACCCGGGAGGGACTATCAAGACTAGAGGCGACTTTGGTATTAGCCATACCGCCGAACTCCCCGGCGCTAATAGCGCTGGATCACGAGTTCAGCGGTAATGTAATTGCCCATTCCCCATTGAGCCCATTCGGGAATGCACCATTCCCCTTTGGGCTCAATGGGGAAAATTTGCGCTCTTACCGCCGGCGGATTTCCCGCGGTAAGCCAAGAGCTGGGGCGAAATCCACCGAAGGCCTGATTTGACGGATCCTTAAATCCGGCGGTATTAGCATGATTTAAAGGTTACCGCCAACGTCGTGATGAGGTCCTAAGTCTGTGGGAATCATTCCTCTTTTCCCTGGAGGGATAGTAGCTTCTCTGCTGCTACAAATATCAAAGCCTATGGATTCTTTTGTGGCGATAGAGGTGAATATGCTAAGCTTCTGGAATTTTAGGGTTACCCAATTTGTCTCAATTGAGTTGCATCACACTCCTCACATCATATGTAATGAACTCATTTTGGCAACAGTAAAGACAGACAAAGTGATCACAGTTCAAAGGTGTTTATTGATCTTCAATCAGGTTTGAAAAATGCCTATCTAAAGATAGGAGCAAGTTATGAGGACCAAATAATAATAACGCAGTCCTCATGGTGTCTTGTCAAAATCAAAGGGCCTGTACTAATACACCTATTGCCAGTTGTTACTTCTAAATACAAATAGTGTGGGAGTCAATTGTATGGAAAAGAAAAGTGTTCAAGAAATGATGTCAGGATAGTCAAGACTTTGGCTTCCCTTCCCCACGTTTTCAGCACGGGACAAGACTGCACACTCGAGCTTAGCACAGTCTCTTGCTTATATAGCACGAGGATGCAGTTAAAATCTCAGTATCAGGGCCTCCTGTTCCAAAGTCTCTTGCTAATCAAAGTCTCTTACTTCAGACGGCCTGATGTGACAAACATTCAAAAGTTCCTTCCTCCTCAGGATTCTCATGTACAACCACCGGGTTCAGACCCCTTTTAACATACAAAACATTCTAAGGTGATTCACTGTTCACCCCGAATCCCCCTTTGCCAGGTCCAGAGACATGTTAACACCAAGCTTTCAATTGATCTCATTCTGCTGGGCTCGAACCAACTTAATCTGCTTTTTCCAAACTTTCTTTACTTCGGAAATCGAAAGACTTTCGATTGTGCAGAGGATTTTGCTCAACCGCCACAGGACCACTTCCATTCACAATTACTCACTCTTTTCTTGATGTACTCTCTCTCTTACTTTCACTTAGCCAATTCTCAGCTGGATACCCTATAGAGACTTTTGATTGAGCACACATGTGGTGCTGGACCCTTCTGTCAAACATATTGTATCTTGGATTCAAAATTCAATCACTCATCAGCATTTTAACTTCACTTGCGTGTCTTATGACACGCTTTTTAAAAAATGTTCATTCCAGCGCTCGCCATACAATGTTGCTACTTGCAACCTTGGTTTCAACACAGACCGGTCTTGTATCAGTCTCCCCAACTCACTGGCTGTGTTGATTTGCTGCTTTGAACTGGGAGCCAAGGGTGGTATTACAGAGGCTTGTAATTCTCCCCATCTTGATTAATGTTGCGGGAGGGTCCCGGGTATCTTCGACACACAATGCAGGATTCTTCAGCCTGGTTTCCTGGTCTTACGCTTTCTATCTTTGAGGCCTCTGGAAAGTAACAGTTCCTTGTCGAAATGGTCAATGGAATTTCCCTCCTTGCAATCCCCTTCGGTCCTGTCGTCTTTCCTCTCATGTTAAACTTCCATCTTGGAACTGCTGTGTCCTTGTGTGTTCTGCCTTGATCAGAGTGTGCTCTCATGCTCTGCCTTTTATCCATGTAAGGAAGTGTAATGGAAGTCAGGTGTGTGTGTGTGAAGATCAGTAATTGCCTGACCTTGCCTGGCCATTGTATTGGGACACGTCAGGTACACGACTCTGGTATTAGTCAGTTTTCTCTCATAGCGGGATATCTGTGAGAAAGTATTCATGTTGTAAAAGGGAAGGGGGTAAAGTTCCTATGTATCCTACTTGGTAGGAAGGGGAAAAGGTATTACAGGGAAGACCCATTCGGTGTCCCACTCCCACAAGAACCCTCACCCAGGTGATCCTCCCACATTGGTTCACATTGGTCCACCCCCAGGAACTGGATCAAAAATCAATGGCCGTGTCCTGGCCACCTAGATGACAGATCCCCGGGGACTAGTGGGTGAGACATCGTCTGATTTCTTATACTATCCAATGAACAAAGTATTGTCTATCTACTAAAAAGTGAACAAAGACGCCAGCTCCCGATTTTACAAATGCAAGCGAGTGATTGAATCTTTAAAACACGTGACCGCTACTGCACTGGCTGGACTTCCTGTAGGATTCAATATATTTGAAGGTTGGTTGAGTTGAGAAAAAAAAAGTACCGCTTAGGATTGGTGGGTAGTTTTGCTTAGGGGAGAAAACTTCCCATTGATGTTTGCTCTGATTACATTTCTCAGGGAAATCTTCCCAAATCTTTAGCCCGATTTAGAGGGGATGGCCATTCAAGGATTAGCTTGACCCTTGTATTCAGGATTTTAAAGATGTTTATCATGTTGCCAAAGTTTTGTAATAAACCATATGTTAAATTTAAAAATATCAACAACAAACAATGCATTCTTCTAATCATACCACAAATCAGAAAT
Source organism: Ambystoma mexicanum (assembly GCF_040938575.1). Lineage (NCBI taxonomy): Eukaryota > Metazoa > Chordata > Amphibia > Caudata > Ambystomatidae > Ambystoma > Ambystoma mexicanum. The sequence goes on along the minus strand of NC_090926.1, from coordinate 1,203,888,921 downwards.
GTATGGATACTGTTTTTTAGCAAACACAAACAATTCCTAACATAACTTATCAAAAACAGGCTGTTGAGGTATTGCAAACTAACGTACACTTGCCCCTTACCAGTGGTAGGCTGCATGGACTACAATAAAATGAATGTCATTCCTATATATGTCTTTTATTTCAACTTCTCCTCATACGTCCCTAATGTGTTGTTTTTTCTATGTTGGTCCCTTTATCTGAGGGGAAAAAAACCTTCAGTTTCAAAAGGAATTACAATACTGGGAATAGCGAGACCAGGGTTTCTCCTATATTAGTGGACTTCATAGTTAAAAAAAAAACATTTTTTTCTGTGGTCATTTAGATGCAAAAAACCAGAGCCTTTATTGCTAGAATTATGTATGTATCAATAGGACTCTCTGAATAGTATGTCTGCACATGTATATAGTATGTATATGAATTATTAAGCACAAAGCCCACCTGTGAAGCTGCAATGGGCTGCAGATAGTGGACACCCCCAAGGATCAATGGACGTAGTGAGGGTCTCGGAAAGGCAGGATATCATGTGGGACTTTTTGCAGGTGATGGAGTATTCTGGTGCAGGAGAAATAGCCCAGGTAAAGTGGAGAAGAAGCTGTGAACACTATGGTTAGGAGAAACACAAGGAGAAATTACAAGATAAATTAGACCTGCAGATGAAAGGAAACCCATTGCAAAATATAAAAGAATTTAAGTGCCTGGTATTAATGCTGGACACCAGGTTGGCATGGAATGGACACGATATCCAAATGTATGATGAGGATTAACCTGATGAGAACAATTACAGGCCCTTTATGGTGAGGGAATGAGAAGATCATGTTAAAATTATACAGACGTATGATACAGAGTGTGCTAGTTCTTGACAGCCAGATAGCAGCCGGTTACAACAAAACTCAAAAAGATTCAGTTGTGTCTGTCTAAAGCAGCTTCCTGCTCTTGCCATGCACTCCAAAGGCCTTTTACTATGTGTCACCCTGGTGTGAAGCTGGCCCTTTTGTTTAGGGCATGTTCTCTGAAGCTGGTTTCCCAGGACTGCTCCTGCTGAGGGTTTCCTTGCTGGGAAGAGGGGTTACCTGACCTGACAAAGGCTCAGTCTTTCCTGTTTGTTCTGATAGTGAGCAGAGAAGAGACAGCAGTCTGATTAGAAGACACACAACTTGTTCGTAGCTGGCAAGGCTTACAGGTTTGACATAATCAGGTGTGGCTCTCCAACAATATACCAAAAAGAGATATGGCTTATATTTGCAGATTACCCTGCCACCAGCTGGCGAGAGTATCATAATTACATTGCATTTGGACCAGTGATATAGATGTAAATGAAACCTGTAGTGCTGTGACTTGGCTACCACAGCAGCTGTCAAACAGGGACCTGTGACCTATGAACCTGCTCTGTGCCACTGCAGATCAGGCTACTGATTCAGAAGGGCGCAGGTGTACACTATGCTCTTGGAATGGAGCTTACTGAAAGGGGGGTCTGTTCAGCAGACCAATCTTTCTCGGATGGAATTACCTGTCGTACTTTAATCATTATAACAATTTAAAAAAAAAAGAATAGGGCTTTTCCACCATTGCTAAATGGCAATTTCTCACACATCTCCACACTGAGGTGGACCAAGTCCTCCTTGTCTGACTGCAGCCAAAGTCTACGAGTAGGACAACTACTGTCCCCATCCTGTGGAGTTAGAGGCATGTCTGGGCTCTCACCTCCCTAATTTTCAACATTTATGTAAATCCATTTATAAACCTAACCCACAAACATCAACTAGAGTTCCACTCCTATGCTCCTGTGAAAATCTAATTTGAATGTGGCTTACTCACTTGCTGGCTCACTGACTGGCTGGTTGGAAGAAGGAGAGAAAGGAGAATTGATAACAACAGAAAGGAGAATGGAATAGATTGCTTACCGTTTAGGCCCATTTTTGGATTACTAGCTGTACACTGCAGGCGAGGCATACCTGGAGTTAAAGTCCCAGGCTATCTTCAGTGGAAAAGACGGCAAACAGCCCCAAATACAGAAACAAGCAGAACAGGCTCCAAGGAAAGCTAACACCATCTTGCTGACTGATGCCCACCTGTTCCTGAGGCAGAGAATGGAACCAGCCTTTAAGGGGGAGCCCGCCTGTCTGTGAGACAGCCAAAAAAGAAATGTCTAGGTTTTATAATGCCCAGAGCAAATAATCCTGAGGCGAGCAACACCCTAATGGGGTATATAAGTTGACTGTACATTCTAAGTTAGGAAATATTTCAGACGTGTATGTGTAATTGAATAATGGTACTTGAAGTAATTTCCTGGTTACATCACCGAGTGGGAAAGAATAGGGAGAAATGGTTATGAACTGCTTCCCCTTCTTCCCACTTTTAATGTGTCCACTGAAAAAAAACAAATGTACATGTTACCACATTAATGCAATAGAAATATCACTGAAGGAAATGTAGCAAACATACACGTTGAACATACATTTCCCTTTTTACAAGTGGTTTATGTGGGGGAGTAGACGGTATTGCAACTGTTGTCCATTGAGTAAAGGGGGGGGTAGCTATTTTCAATAAAGAGGGAGTACAGAGATTTAGATAGGCGTAGATGTTCTGATATAATTTGGCTTTTAACAAATGAAAGTGTTTTCCTGGACCTTCATGCATTTTTGAATTCATGGTGCATTTGCGATAAGGGTAAATAAAATGTACACACTGATGTGTGTGTTCTACAAAAGTCCACATTCTTGTAAAGGTAGCATAGAAAAGTGATGAGCCCAGAGCATTCATTATTCTTTATTGAAATCACTGTCGATATTTGAATTTCATAGATGTATAATTTGTGTATGTTGTGAAGGCATCATTAAGTTAGACACAAACAATAGATTCAACTTTCTAAGAAAAGCTTTTATTTTCTTTAAATGTCAGGATGGAGTATGGTCTAACTTGTCCTATGCTAAATTGGGTTTTCCCTACCCAAACAAACTAAGGATAGTCAGTGCCCGTAAATTCAAATAAACAGTCTGTCTGTGTCTAAAACCTATCCTTGCCCTCACAACTAAATCTATACAATGCGTAGGGATGTCAGTAACAAAAGAAATATTGTTAAAATGTAAAGGTCTGAGCTTCTTCCAGCTCTTTGGCTTTCTCTCAGCTTCCTCTTACTCAAGTTCAAAACAGTTTCACAAAGACCTCAGGGTTCCCTTCCCCTGGAGTTCAACACAATTCAACAGTTCCTCAAAGGTCTCAGATTATTCCATCCCTAAGGGTTCAAAACAGTTTATAAAGTCTTGGTGGATCCTTCCCCTAGACGTCGATTCCTCCAGCTTGCAAAAACCAAAAGTCATTTCAAACCCTCTGGCTGTCAAAGTAATATCAGTCAACTTCTTTTTCACTCCCAATGGGCCACTCGGCCTAGGCACAGTTAGTTGACCACCCGGTCCACCCATTACTGGTCTTGCAACTGATAGCCCTGCTTTCCTTGGCACTTTTCACGTAGGGGTTAATCGGTCTATGCGCTGTTATCGGACCACCCGGTACGCCCATTACAGGTCATGCAACCGATCACCCTATGCACTTTGCTATACTTCTATATTCTTCAGGCTTTGGCCAGCACAGGTTTTTTCTCGCTCAACCTGTAGACGTGTGGACTCTTGTATCAATACTTATTTCATATTCTTCTTGGCAATCATTTTGGCTTTGCCACAACTTGTTTCTCATACAATTCACTATGTGGTATTTTAGCCCTTATCACCACCTTTCTTTCAAATCTTCTTGCTTTCACTTCATTCATAAATGCTCATAATGGTGCAGCACTAGTTTTACTTTGTTGCCATATTCAAAACATACTCAAAATATTCTTTAGATAGTTTGATCTTCAATAGGGCTCACTGGACCCTTCAAAAGTACTTATTAAACGTGGTAACTTGTTCATTTTTCACAGTCATCTCATTTGACCTTCCGTAGCATATGCAATAGGATTCTGTTCATTCACCATTACTGTATGTCGATTTCCCAACCCTGGAGTGCCCCGCAATGAGTGATCCCTTTTCTGCACTCATCGGTAAGAGTTCACTCCTCCAGGATTCTTCTTTGTTCTTCAGTTCCCAGCCCAGCTCTTCCACGGCAGGAGCTGTCGAGAGCCCATCCCGATCTCTCTGCGGGCCGCAACACTTTGAAGGCTTCTGTGCCCCACAGCTTCTGTTGTGGGCACCAGGGAGGAGGGCTGGCAGGAGTCTAGACCCTCTCACAGCCAGTCTTGGCCCTGGCGTCTCACTCACACCTCTGCCTATTCTGGCTTCCCTCGTCAGCCCGTTCCCTCTCCACACAGCAGCTCATTACTTCAATGCTGTCTCTCCCTCTCCCCTTTATACACCTGAGGCTTGTTAACAGGCTCAGAGACGTAACCAGCATTCTCTAAGACATGGGGTTTGAAGCTAATGTAGTTGGGACCACCGCAGTGACATTTACATCTGTAAATGCCTCCATAACAATGCTGAGTGGGCATTTACAGATTATGGGTGGGCCTTTCCCGCTCAGGTGCTACCCTGTCTACACCTCTGAACAGGCTGCTGGTGCAAGTCCTTCACATTCATTGCCTGACCTTGGTGAAGCCGATTAGTGGCAGATGCCTGGCTATTGTAGTGGAACTCCTCAAAAGCCCTCTTCCTCGTCTCACTCCCAGTCTTAAAATAAAGGCTTGTGGGACATTTTGGTCAGAATAAAGAGTCAAGGGCTGACGATAGCCTACAAAGGGAGGGGGAATATTGGATTCACTTTGAAAGTGGATAGGGGGATACCATGCCTCACCCAAGTGAGGGTGAGTTTTCTTAATTGATCTCTTCCTCATTCTAGTATAATCACGGCATCTCTGAGGCGCATTTTTAAAGGACATAAAGGGATGAGGTTGACAGTAACCTACAATAAACTGTTGGAACAGAGGGTTCATTGTGAAAAGGGACAGGGGGTACCATGTTTAACCCAACGGCGTCCTCTCCCTACTCCTGAGGTTCCCTCTACCCAGGTAAACCTCCCTCACATAGCCACCCCCACGGTCCAAAAGCAATGGGCTTTCCCTGTCCACCTGTGCAGAGGATACAGGGGAAAAAGAAGGGAGGACACCCTCAGGTTCTTCACAATGTTTACATTGATTTAATTATTTCTATTTTATTAATAAATAGGACTAGTGTGCAAGGCTGTGTGTTTCTCATCCTGCAGGGGGAGGGATGCTGTGGGGAATCAATATGTTAAAATAGGTGTCCCTGGTTCATAAAAGGAACTTAAACAAATGCACATTGTGCGTGCCTGATTTGGTGTGGGTGGAAAATTCCCCTGAACTAGATGTTGCTAGATTGAAACATCCTAAAAAAAGTTGGTGCCAGTTGCACAAGGAACTACTGAGGCAGTGTATGAGTTCTGCATTTGTACAAGGTAGATACATATTTTTCACAATAGTGCTTGCCATGGCAATTTCAGCATTATTATTGAGTTTGGAGTTGTTTTCTCTTTTTTTTTTGTCACTTTTTTTTTAACCCGGCATCCCATCACAATAAATCACACTTGTTTTACCCAAAACATTTAAAAATATAATTTATATTTTTGATTGATTTAGGATGTGAGTTGGTGTTTTGCATATCGGCTTTATCAAACACAAACAACTTCAGCACAAGCAAAAAACTATGCAAGAATCTTAGTATTATAGGTGGGAGTGTAGTGGGATTGTGAGGATTGCTCAACCCTCCAACAAGCCACATTTTGCAAACAGCCCAAACCGAATTTATACAATATTTTGTGGGTGCATCTAAAAATACTTCAATATTTATCTTTTTAAAAGAATGTGGATTGGTCCCACTAAAATTTCAATTTGAGCGTGCTCCAATTCTCTTATGGTTTCGTATTTGGAGGTCACCTTATAATAATCGAACACATTTTCTATTACATAACTTGCTGACTTTGGCAATTTTCTATAAGGTTAAAGGGACTGGGGCTATTAGGGTGTTATTAAGGGAGTTCGGTCATATGGAATTATATGATAACGGAGAGCTTGAATGCTGCTACTATCAGTAAACTGATTTGTAATGTTATTGTAAGAACGAACACAATTCTGAGACTTTTAAAATGTGTACACGCACTGTTGTTTCTTAGTTGCAGTTAAAGGTATTTGATGTTAATGAATCTTATTTGAATTGGTTTCATAAGCCTCGACAAACAGCATTGGTGTTAAAATGCAGGCACAATGTTTTCCAATGCGAGTGTTTTGGGACAATGGGACAAAACGGGACGTTCTACTAACAAGTGTTCATGTGATGAAGTGGGTTGTGAAGATTTTGTGCACTTTGTATTGTTTTGCCCTTATTATTCAGCAATTAGGAAGACATTTCTAAAAAACAATTTTTAAACAATGGGGGATAGGTTCCTTGGCCATTTTACATATTTATAAGTTACGTGATGTACAAACTGCACGGGCCATCTACTGGTATCTTGAAAAGGATTTTTATATTAGAAAAACGTTATCATTTTAATATGTATGTACTTTTATGAAGATGTGTTTTTTCAAATAAAATTTTAAATCATTCATTAAAGATGGGCTGTTGGGAGATGTGGTCTTTTGTGTAAATTGGAGATAGTGACACAAGTACAAATCCTGGCTCCTCTTCTAGAATATGTGAAATGTTTGGCAAATGACTTTACCTCACAGGGTTTCATTTTTCAGAACTTCTCAAACTTATATCAAAAAAAGTGATTCTGTGTACATTGCACTATCAAAAAGAACACGCTGAATCATTTATCTAGCATTTCAGGCTGCCATAAAAGGACAGTGTTTGGTCGATTGAGGTTGTACTTGGACTTAAACTGGTACGTGCAAGATAGCACTACTAGGCTATATGAGGCTGTGCTTCATGAATTCCAGTAGTGCCTTAGCATATTATGGTGATGGCTGCCATGTGAGGCTTGAACAGATACATGTTGGTATCCTCACTCCTACTCCCCCTGGATCATCTTCTCAGGAGGCCTGGGAAAGGCCATTGCTTTGGGATCCTTGGGGATTCGGAGAGCACCTCTTCCCTCCGTTCCTCAGAGGGCAAAAACAACTGGATCCTCTTTCATCCACTCACTTATTTGCTCTTCAGACATCAGCTGACAAATCTGCTCATAAAATTTCTCAATCTTTTGCACCTCAGCTACCACAACATTTCTTTCATGCAATAATGGAACTGGTGTGGGAGCATTCACCTTAATGCTTTTGGGGTAACACCTCAAAAAGTTGTCTGCCTTGCCATTCTGACCACCTTGCTTAAAAGTGATTTCAAAATCATACTCAGCAAAAAATAAGGACCAACACAGTTGCTGTGGTGTTATCGTCTTGGCTGAATGCAGGAGTGTTACATTTCTGTGTTCTGTTCAAACACTTACTCGATGTCTGGCTCCAAGAAGGTAGTGCCTCCACTCCTCGAATGCCACCTTGGTCAACAAAAGTTCCCTGTCTAAAATTGTGTTGTTTCTTTCTGCTGGTGAAAACTTCTTTGAATAGAAGGCAACTGGATGAAGTTGACCAGTAATTGGGTCTCTCTGGGGCAACACAGCTCCTAAGGCAACATCGAAAGTATCGGCCTATACAAAGAACGGTTTTTCCACATCTGGATGCAGCAAAACGGGTCCAGTGGTAAATCTCTCCTTCAGAAAATGAAAAGCTTCCTCTTCTTCTCTTCTCCACACAAACGTCATCCCTTTCTTCATTAATCGAGTAATGGGTGTCACCACCTGTGAGAAATCTTGGATAAATCTGCGATAAAGGTTAGAGAATCCAATAAAACGTTGGATGTTTTTGATGTTGGTTGGTGTTGGTCACTCGAAAACTGCCTTGATCTTACTCGTATCCATTTCCAAACCAGCCGGAGAAATTACAAAGCCCAGGAACTCTACTCTAGAAGTTTGAAATTTACTCTTTTCAAGCTTTGCAAAAAGGTGATTCACTCGCAATATCGTCAAGATCTTCCGAACATGTTACTCATGTTGACTCACATCCCTGGAGAAAATTAAGATTTCATCAATGTAAAAAACCACAAAGATATCTAGATATTCCCGAAGCACCTTCTTGATAAAAAACTGAAATGCTGCCGGAGCATTACAAAGGCCGAACAGCATCACCTGGTAGTCAAATAATCCAAAGCAAGTTCGATATGCTGTCTTTCACTCTCTCCCTTTCTAATCCTCACAAGATGATATGCCCCAATATAGTGAAAACCTTTGTGCCTTGTATCTGATCTAGCATCACAGAAATCAGTGAGAGTGGATATTGATTCTTTATGGGGATCTTGTTATGGGCTCTATAATCAATACAAGTTCTTAAGGTCTTGTCCTTCTTCAGCATGAAAAATAAGGCGACACAGCTGGCGACTGCGAATGGCGAATGAAAACTTTGGCTACATTTTCCTGTAGATGCACCTTCAAGTGCTTGTTCTCTTTTTCTGTTAGGGCACACATTCTGCCACAAGGAATGGGTGCCCCATCTTCCAGGTCAATTTTTCAGTCATATGGGTGATATGGTGGTAACTCACTTGCCTCCTTCTCACTAAAAACATCCTCAAAACCTAGATAACACTCAGGCATTAATCCCACTATCGAGCCCACCACATGATCCTCCATCACACCACCTGCCAAGTGCTCCCCCAGGCTCACTTCCTTATCCTTGCCTCCCTCAAGACCACCCACAGTACATTGTTCCTGACAGAATTCCTATCTAAACTCAACTGTTCTCCTAACAAAATCAATCAATGGGTTGCTTAAGGTCAGCCATGGCATTCACGAAATGATTTACAATGGAGGCATGTCAATTAATTCAAACATTATGTCCTCCCAGTGCCCCTCAGAGAATCTCAATCCCAACTAATCAGTGGTTTGTGTGATTGGATCTGAAGTGTGTTGTGTGCCATCTACCGCTCTGACCTATTCAGAAATGTCCTTTACTACTGGTACACCTAGGCGGGTTTTAGGTGAATCTAAAACACCTCAATTTACAATTCCAATTCAAGGATACATCCAGCGTAATATGTGCAGGGACGCCTGAATCTTATTTGCCACTAGTTGACCCCTTCTGGTAGAAGCAGGAAATCTTCAGGGCTCTCAAAAACATCTGCCTACAAAATTATTACTATCTTTACAGTGCAAGCAGAGGTTCTCCTTTTGCTATCCTGGTCTGACCACACTCTCATCCTCCCACATGGGACCTCTTGGTCCTCTGATCAAACCTCCAACAGCTCTGCCAGCCTCGTTTGTGGACATCTGTCCAATGAAATGAGTGTAAGTGGCTGGTTTCTCTTCCATGTTTATCCCCCCCCATATCCAATCTCTGATGTAACTGCTGACTCTGCTCTCTATGATCTAGCTCTCGCTATCACCCACACTTTTGATATCCTTGCCCCTGTCATGTGGATATGACTGAAACCTTGCTCCAAGCGTAACACTGCATATGAAGCTGATCTAGCAGCCCTGAAACGCAAGTGCAGAGCTGCTTAACCAAAGTGGCAGACCTCAGGATCATCCTCTGACAGACTGGCCTGTCACCTTCTCCAAAGGCAATACTGTTTATCCATTCACTCCAAGTAGAGGGCTTACATCCAGGCCTACATCTCTGGAGCTTTCTAACAACCCATCTGAACATTTAAAATCTGCAAGGAATGTGCCAATCCAGCTGCAGTCTCTTCTTCGTCTTTTCCTTTCCAGATCTTCTGCACAGACATGACCACCCACTTCACTGCTAAAATTCAAAACATCCTGAGTTCTCTCTCCTCCTCCCACAAACCCATACCCCTGCTCCCATTGGCCTCTCCTCCACCCTTGTCCACTCTCTCTTCATTTTCACCTATCCCACCGGACGAGATCACTAGAGTTGTCCGCTCTATGAAGGTATCATCCAATCAGGTTGGCCGCTATTCTTCCAGAATTTAAGGACAACATTGGCCCCTTGGCCCCTGCACTGGCAGACTTCTGCAATCACTATCTTGCCACTGGGTCTTTCCTCTCTTCCCTCAAGCACTCTCTTGTGTGCCACCTCCTGAAAAAACCTTCTGCCAACCCCTCATGTCCGGCTAACTACAGCCCCATCTCTCTCACTCCCTTCCTTGGGTAAACATTTGGAGAAATTGGTCCTCACCCAACTGACCCAGCATACCAAGCTTGTTGGCTGCCTGGATGACCATCAATCTGGATGCATGGAAACTGCTCTCCTAAACAACTGTGAAGAATTGTTCACAGCTCTGGACTCCAGGTCCCCCGCTGTTCTCATTCTTCTTGGTCTCTCCTCTGCCCTGGCTCTTTATCATCCATCTCTCACATCTTGCTCACCTTATCTCCACCTTTTCATTGCACTTCCAGTGTTTTGCAGACAACGCCCAACTCTTCTTCAGACTACTCTCTGTGGCCCTCATTACGACCCAGGCGGTAAGTTACCGCCTGGGTCGTACCTTTACCACCATGGCGTAAACTACGTTTACGCCATGGTGGTTGGCGGACTTACCGCCCCATTCCGAGGTGAGTGGGGCGGTAAGTCCCCATTAACCCATTTACCCTTCCCCATTCCCATTTTTGCCCCATAGGGCATAATGGGAGTGGGGAAGGCGTTAATTACGCCACCGTAAATTACGGTGGCGTAATTAACAACAAGGTCCCTTAGCGCCATGGATTTTAACACCTGCTAAAAGCAGGTGTTAAAACGTCCATGGCGCTAAGGGACCTCGGAATCAGGCGGTAAGGGTCGGCGCTGTTTACGCCGCCGTAAACCCCTTACCGCCTGGGTCCTAATGAGGCCCTGTATCTCTTCTGACTTCCTCTGTAATTCCTGACTGCCTGTCTGCTATCCAGTCTTGGTGTACCTCCAACAACCTCTGTCTCAATGCCAGTAAGACTGAGATTCTTCCTATAGGGACTCCTGTTCCCTCTCTTCTACCTTCCCTCTGGCCATCCTCAAAGGGCCTTCCAACCTCTCCTTCCTCTGAGCCTAGACAGCTGGGAGTCATCTTCATCTCCTCTCCCTCTTTCATTCCTCACATCCTGGACCTGGCCAAGAAGGCCCACTTCCAATTCTACCTCCTCAGGGGCATCCACCTTTACCCACTTTCACCCAGAAGCTCAATGTTTCCAGAGCTATTCTACTCGCCTGGTTGGACTACTGCAACAGTCTCTTCCTTATCCTACCCTCCTCTTCTATCTGCCCCCTAGAGCTAATCCAGAATAGGGCCACAAGATTTATCCTTTGCCTTAAGCCCAGGGACCGTATCTCTCAAGCCCTAAAATCTCTCCACTGGCTCCCGGTTGCTGCAAGGATCACACTTAAATCCCTTTGCATCATCCATAAACCTGTCTCGGGGCCACGCTATCTGCAACTCGCTCTCACCAAAAACTCCCCTTACAGATCCCTCTTCTGGTTCCAACTCTCGTGTGTAAGCGCTTCTCTAACAGCCTCCCCCTTTCTCTCTGCCTCGAGACAGATCACAAGTTCGGCAAACTCCTTAAGACCCTCCTCTTCTCCTCCTCCTTCCCTGTCTCTTACCAGTTGCCCTCCGCAACCGGCTCTTGGACTTACCTGTTGCCTTGCAACTGTCTTCCTGGCACTTCACCATCCTCGTTGATGCTCCAGCACTTACTCCCCTTCTCCCTTACCCTCTCTACACTTCCACAATCAAAAGGTTTCACAAGTCCTAGTAGGACCACTTTGTTTTTGTTATTTTTGCATATTCCATGTTTGCCTTTCCCCTGTTCCCTTCCCTTTGCTGTGTGGGCACAATTATCTTGATGTATAAGTGCCTTACAAATGCCCAATAAAATAAATAGTGAGTATTTGAGTAGTACATACAGGTCCTGTATTGTGCAACGTTTCTAAGATGAGAAACACATACATTATACCTTACCCAACACCACAGCTGATACTGACAGTGCATCCAGAATATGAATCCAAAATTCTATTTAAGTGGTCTAATTGAAAGCGAGAATAATTTTACACAAGAACCCAAGTTACAAAGACCTACTGGTGCAATTCTAAACATGCCAGGCAAACTCCACTTTCTTTCTGCAGCCCAAACATAATCCTTTATAAACTGCAAGTAGAAATTCATTTTTCTCATGTTAAACAAAACTATTATTTATAAAGATATACTTAAAAATTCCCCTTTCCTTCTATTTATGTATGAATCTGAAACACATTATTTTTCATGAAATATATTTTATAAAGCCATTTCTTTACAAATAAAAAGCTGTGTGACTAATGTTAAGTGTATTTGGTGTGTTAATTAAACGATACATGGACCTGATTATGAGTTTGGTGGTAAATCAGTGGTAAATTTGCTAATTTACCACCAAAATTATTGACCGTTACCACCACATGATCCACGGGATTAAGACTGGTGGTTGGTGGTATAAAGCCACATTTTTGGAGTGCATGGAAGTTTGCATCAGATTTGCTCTGGGCGGTAATATGACGCGGTAAAGCGGTCAATTTGTGGCCTTTAAGTGGAGGATTTACCTCCAGCATCATGCTGGAGGTAAATCCTCTTTTCAAGGGCATGCTTGGAATTCGGCAGTGCAGTAAATGCGGCAATAATTCCTGTACTGCTAATGTGCGACCACTCCTTTTTGACCACACTGCTGAACTCATAATAAGGGATTGGCCTGTCCCTGAGGCAAAATAAATAGAACATAAATCTAATAATACAACATAATTCAACTAATTATTTCTGCAAGCGAAGAGCTACTACTTTTGTTTCCCTGTTCTACCAAGGAGGGGTATTTACTAATGAGAAGAAGTTTCTACAACTTAAATAAAATTCTTTCTTTGTCATCCTATCCAAGACCAAGCAGTGGGCCTCATTATAAGTTTGGTGGTATCTCGGCGGCAAATCCACCGAGATACCATGCAACTGTATTACTGTTACTGACACTTGGTCTGGTTGTATTACCGACGGATTACAAGTGGTGTTAGATGGTGCTAGTCACTATTAATTGGAGTGCATAGGACTCCAAGGGGGATCTCGGCGGCATTGGTCGATTTTGGGCATTAATGTGGCGGAATTATCTCTAGCTTCTTGCTGCAGGTTTTTCCTCCACCCTACACCCAAACTCGTAGTTGCCTAACTTATAATGAGACCCAATGTCTGATTTGGATTTTATTGGATCAGAGAACTGCTTAGATATAAAAAGGTAGCCTTTACACTGAAATATTGCACTGATTGGCTGCAGTGCTGCACCTCAGCAACAAAACCCATGTTCCCTTTAGGAAAACCCAAGCAATTTCTTGGGAAAAGAAGCAGGCTTTCAAAATGCGCCCAGATGCTTCCTCTTGATTCTATTGCTAAGCGTTCTGCGGAAGAAATCATTGGTTGGGTTTCAACATGTATGCATGGTATGATGCCAATGGGGAAAAAACTCCCTCCCCTCAAGTCCGACTTACATCATGCCTCCCCATTTCACAAGGTAATATGTTTTGAAAAGAAGAAAAAATGCGTAGAGCTTTAAGAGCCTTGGAACAAAATATCTTTTCCCCCGATCGTATCAATTTGGAGAAATGAAAGATTACCTATAGAATTTGGCTACGCAGCTATAGAGCATCTAAAACAAATGCAAATTGGCAAAACATTGTGGGTATTGTTATTGAAGGCGACACAAAAAATTCTGAGTACACTATAGGTCTGTAACCAATAAGGGTAAACATGAACTTGTCTGTTGCATTGACAGTCAAATCTGGGTCAAATTTCTTTGAGAAGTTTAAAGGAGAGGTTGTAAGCTTTGGAAAAAAAACTATCAAAAACCTTGTAATAAACCAAGGGATATCATGGCTATTATAAAGAAACTGAAAATATCTAGAGCTACCAGCCCGCATGGACTGTGCAATATTATCATCAAGGAAAATGCTGATATTTGGGCAGATCTACTTGTAATAATCTTTCTTAAAATAATAGACACTGTAGTTATTCCTAAATCATAGATTACCTCTATTACAATCCCAGTGTTTAAAAATGGTCAGCATAATTTACCAGATAATTACCCATTACTGGTTCTCACTGATGTGCCTAGCTAAATATTTTTTACCCTGATCCTACAAGAAATCAATTGAATGCCTTTCCTGAAATTGGTACCAATAAAGTAGGGTGGATCAGCTACGCCGACGACCTGATCATATTTGATAACACCTATATTGGTATCTGCCAAGGCCATCTGCGCTTATGCGGATAATAATGGTCTGAAGATAAACCTAGCAAAAACCCAGTTCATGGCTGTAGGCCGCAAGCAATGTAAGACGACTATCATATCCTGCCCTTTAGGTATCATGAAAAGGGGGTCTTCATACAGGTATTTGGGATATGAAGTCAGCTCAGGAAAAGCAAGTGGGAATGAGTTACTACAGCTGAATAGGAGAGCTAAGGATATGTCCATCATAGGTGCAGTTTTGCCTTTTTCAAACGGACTGCAGGGTATAGTCTATACGGTATTCGTAATATCGATACACAGAAATTATCTGCGGCCTTTCTTTATGCATTTTAGTCATCTTACATAGACTGGTCCTCTTGGGCTGATACAATTAAGGGACTAATTTGGAGAAGAATATTAGGGTTAACAAATGATACACCGATTGAGGCAGCTAGACTGGAGATGGGATTAATTTCCCTATATGCTCTAATCCAGTTTAACAGAGCTAAATTATATATTAAGATCATGCATGCAGGACCCAATTCTCTCCTATCTGTCCTTCAATCTGCATTGGACAGTGGAACATGTTCAGTAATTAATAGATTTAAGGAAATGAATGAGCAATTCTTTGTAAAACTGTGTTGTACTTCATGCTGGGTCTCTAAAAAATTGTGTGGGAAAATAAGATTGGGTGAAAAGCCATGAGAAGGTTGCCAGTACAAGTTCTTTGCAAACCTTCTCTAGGATGTTTGTCATGTACAAACAGCGTCAAATATACTTAAGGGTCTTACCCATATTTACTACGCAAAGAATATTTCTGAATATCAGAATGAATCGCCTAAATGTCCTGGAAATAAGAGGTGCATGGACTGGTATCGCAGTGAATGAAAGATTGTATAGAATCTGTCTTGATAGGAAGGAAGTTGAGTCCGCAAGACATGTCCTGACTAAATATCCCTCCATGAGACCTTTATATGAATGCTACCTTTCAAAACATGTTAAGATCTTAAGTGTATAACCTGTGAATCATTTTGGCTCTTTCCCTTTTGTTATTTCAAAAACGTGTTCAGACTAAAGGGGAGCTTGTATTGCTTTATTTGTAGCTCTCTTTTTTACTTGAATTCTGTCCTTTTGGGATGGTCAACTGATTATATTGTGTTGATATGTATATATGTAATTAATGTTTGTCTTTTTTGAGTAAACGTTTTATAACTATATACACAATAAAAATAAAAAAAAGAAATAAGACTTAACTTAACTATCCTTGGGAAAATACGACTCTGCTCTTCTAATATATATTAGGGGTGAGCAGACATCATTTGAAACTGACACAATGATCTCGAAAAACAATAAACTACAGAAAATGGGAATCCCTGTCGCGCTGATATGACCACCGCCCTGTAGGAGTGCAAAGATGAGTAGTGAATAAAACTTCTACTCAGCCCCACACTACTATTACACCAGCAGTGATACCAATAATACAGGTGAAATAGGAACAGCCCAACTGGTATACCTCCTTCCCCTATTAGGTTAGCGCAATTTGAGGGCAGGCTATAGTCTTCCCCTCTTAGGATAGCGCAATTCGAGGGCAGGCTATAGTCTTCCCTTCTTAGGGTGGCGCAATTCGAGGGCAGGCTATAGTCTTCAGGAGGGGTGTCATCTGATACGGATGGGAGTGGGGTACAAATATAAAAGAATATCCAACCAATGTTCTATAAAATAGGATTTTAAATTAAACTAACAAAAAAGCACACAAATAATAAAAATACTAATGGCCCACCTCTGCATTGGAAAACAGAAAAAGCAGACTGTAAAATAAAAGGGCACTCAGTGGATGCAGACATGTGCGGTCAGGGAAACATTTCAACAGCAAAATATCATCATTATAGATATGAATATATCTTTCAAAAGGTAGAGAAGCGGGCTCAGCAGTCTCTAGAGCCAGGGCAAAAGGACCACTTCAAATGCCTTTCTTTCTTGACTTCAGGACTCCATGAACCTCAGGACAACTGCTCATTAGTTCAAGGGTCTTTCATAAAAGCATATATAGAAGCAAGGTACGTGTGTTTTCAGATTAAGGGTGGTCTCTAATACCTTTCTCAGGGTTCAGAATTTGCTGGGAGTTATTTAGCTCCTTCTTCTACCCTGGGAGAGCCTGCTTAGCTAAATACCAACAGCTCCCAGGAGCTACATTTGGCTCCCCAGGCCAACTAGTGCCTTACAAACATGCATATTTGACATTACTTGGAGTGTTTGAGAATGTGAATAAAGAAGAATTAGGATATATCTAGGACACATTTAACTATAATGGATCATACGTAGTGGGCAAAAGTTCAAGTGCGCATCTTGTTAGGGAAGATTTCATATTTGAATGTAATTTTCCCTCCATGTGGCAACCCCCAAACCTTTTGCTGCTGTTTTACACCCTGGTCTAAACTTTGCCAGAGAAGCGCAGCCCTCCGTCGCACTCCTCTGGGCTTTCGCTCATTTCTTATGGGGAAACTGACATGCCCTTAAGACAGTCAGTACTGGGAGACTTTGTTTCCCTTAGTCCTTTCCTCATGTCGCAGCTTTTGTGCAACATGTAACAAGAGTGCAATGTAACTTACTTTAACGCACTCTTGGGTCTCTGGTCATTCAAAAGGCCCTAGAAACTCTCGCTGGACTTATCATGAACAGTGCAGGTGTGTCAAGGACAGGACTGGTGGCAGCTATCGTTTATCTTATGTTTTTAACCCTTTTTTGCCATGTTATCCGCGCTTACCGCGTTTGGCACGAATAGGTGGCCTGGCTCCAAAATGGCCATGCCACAAGGTTCTTTGTCCTGTCCTTTGGCCATCTTGCCCCTTCACCTTCCCCAGGTTGAGCCGACCCGCGTCAGTCCTTATTTGGTCATGCACTTTCCCATGAAACCCAACGCTTTTGCGGGCTTCTGCATGCCTTGTGTGTGTGCCTCCAGGATGTGGGCTGTGATGCCACATATGGAGTGAGTGTTTGTGAGCAGATCTCCCATTGGGTCCTCTCCGTTTTGGCGCGAAGGGAACTTTGGATAAGAGGAGGTCGAAAACACCACTACCATGTCGATCTCCTGAGTTCACACCGAACAAGGGATAAGGAGCCAAGCATCCTGCAACAAGAAGCTGAGACGAGGAACCGCTGGTGACCCGCTGGAAGGTTTGGCACCCTGAGCCCGCTGTTGTCCTGCGAGACCCCTCTGCATCTGATCGTCCTAGAATGTCTGTGAAGGCGCTTCGACCCATTGGAATAGTGGGACCAACTATTCTCGCCACCTTCATCAAACCCTGCAAGTAAGCCTCTTTGGAAGTGTCCCTGTGCCATCCAGTGGGCTGACTAGCTTACCCAGGACGTTTACTCTGTCACCGCTGTCGTTTCGGGGAAGTCCTCAAAACTTGGCCTACTGCTAGCTCTGTGTCCACTGCACCCTCACACCGAATTGCGTACACTTGGCATTCCCAGGTCTAAAGTGAGACGAGTGCGCCCAGACCAGAGTAAACTTGGTTGCCGTGTTGCCCTGCTGTGATAACGACCTGTGCACGTTCGCTGCATTTGTGACCCCCTCGACCCTGAATCCTGCTACCGCGGAATCTACATGGTGTTGAGACGTCCTGCTTGTCGCATCCAAACCTGCCAGGAATGTGAACTGAACTGGCGAAGTCTGGGTCTAGCTGCGTCGGGGACCATACCCCATACCCCCGAGTAGTCCATACCCCAACCAGTGGCCCCTAGCGCAGGAACGCATTTCTTCTCTACCGCTGTTGCGAAATAGCGGATCCATCCCGCACTCTCACCCAGCCTCTGCCCGCAAGTGGAGGTCTTGTTTGAGTAGTGGGGACTTGTTCTTCATCGCTTCATCAACCTTTCTGAACTGTCAGAGACCCTTGAAAAGACCCTATTTTGTCCATTGGCACAAGCGCGTGCATGTACTATTGAGCACAAGGCTCCTCTCTTCGTAGGGCTTGGACTGCCTCCTAGTTAGGTGCATTTCTGATGTCGAACTGGGTGTAACGATTACTTGCACTGCATGTTTTCCTCCCCATCTAGGTGGTCTACATATTTCGTGCTTCTAACTCCTTAGACCCCTCGGTCTTGTATATATGTTGTATTGATTGTGATGTTTTGGTTTACTTTAGTACTATTGTGATTCTTTGCTATGGTCGATATTACAAAGGCCTTGTAATAAATGTGTTTATAACACCTGTCTGGAGTAATTTGTAAATGTCCTTGCTTTGTGTACTCATTGAGGTCTTTCAGTCACCCTCACCCCTCTTGAGACTTAGTCTTGACCGCCGCCATTGCTACCCTGATTGGTCTGGCTTGTCCAGAGGTTACCCTGTTCCAAGAAACTAGGCTGGCCTTCTGAACCTCTGCCCCTCCAGGTCAGAGTTCTGAAATCTATTTTAACACATCTCATGTGGAAGTTAGATTTGCAGTGCACCGTGTACTCCCTCCTGGTTCTCAAGCAGTGGCTCCTGCCTGCTGGGTGGTGGGGGCAGTCGAAACTAGGAGCGAATTGTGGTTACTCATGACCTGGTGGACCTTACAGGCCGATTAGAAGTGGGATTAGAAGTGGGATTTACTGTTGTGCACTTCTGGGGCATCTAGTTGGCTGCAGTGTTTTGGCCACAAAATGGCAGTGGACTGCTTGTTTTAGGCAAGCCCTGGATTTGGCCGCCTAATTGTGTTCACAGTATTTTAGATGTGGATCATTGGTCTCAGGTGACTTTTACACACATTTCTATTTGTGTCTACATCGGCTTTTGTTATTACACACCTATGTTTGTTGTTCACATTTTTTGTATTTACAGTTTTTTTAAATATGTGTGTATATTGTAATAAATCTCCATCAGTTTGCAATTCTAACTACTTTTTGCTTCATTAGGTTGTGTGGGTTACACCACGGGTAGTTGTTACGCCAAGTGGGTCTTTGGGTGTGTCCCTTTCTCAATGTGCTTAGGACGATACATGCTGGTACACATACATTGATAGGTGTACTTATATCAAGCATTAATCACACATATAGGTTTTTATAGGTTTTTGTCCAGGAGAATGTTGTGTTTTGTAGATTATTGTCCCTGCTCTTCTGGATATACAGGGTACCCTGGTGGTAATTGAGATGCTGGGTGATGCCTGACACCTAGGAGCTGGTTTTAGTTCCTGCTCATTGAATCTAATTTTGAACCCTGCAATTTCTCAACCATGAAGTAGATTCTCACCTCCCTAGCCCAAGCCCTTTGATCTGCCATTATGGTTCCACAAGATTGGCTGACTGCAGCAGGGGTACCCCTACTGTCCCTTACCCTAAGAGCACTGAAGGCCATAGCCTTCTCTGCATCGCTCCTTCAGGGACTTCGTAGGGACCAAACAGGGTAATGTGGTTGTTCTTTCACCCTACTCTTGACAGCTGTCTCCTCTCACATCTCGCCGTCATCTTGTTCTTTCTCTCTCTGTCCCTCGGTCTTACTGTTCTCTCCCGCTTCTCCTTTTGCCACCCTCCAATTGATCGTTCTCCTCTCCTTAGACTGTTTTCCTGGTTGTTTTTTAGTTCTCTCTCTCTCTCTCTCTCTCTCTCTCTTCAAGTTGGTCTCATGCAGCCACTCCCCAATGAGTACCACCCTCTCAGACCCAACAACTTACCTTCACTATCTCCCCATTCTCACAGGTCTCCACAGACAAATTCTCCACTTACAATAACCTCTTCACTGTCTCATGGTTGTTAGGCAAGATTGTATGCAGTAACACTGTGGGAGACTACACCAGTCTTGTCCTCTTGGTATTAGGTAACCCACCTATTGGTATAGGTCTGTACTACACAAGTTGTTACAGTGACTGATCAGCCAGACTTATCTCACGAGGGGTAAATGTGAGCTGTAGAGCTGTAGCATCGAAATCCCCAACTACAAGTATCCAAATAACACTTACACTCAAGGTTTTCTAGCAAAATAATTATTTATTAGGTTTAAATAAGCCTTCTTTAAAAAGGGCAATATGCAACAATAAAAATACACTTCATAACACTTACTCAGAATCAAGATAAGCAAGTGAGGTGACATCAATTACTAGGACAGGATTGGCATGTATATATCACTTTTTGCACTTGGTAACTTTCTGAGGTTGTGGAAAAGGAAAAGGTTAGGGAAGGAAAAAGGTTAACATGTTCTCAGAGCAACTCTGCAATCTCTCAATGAAGTCTAGCTAAAACCTTTCCCAGCAATACTAGTTAAAAATCGATGTACCACCTATGTGGGACAGTTAGAATCAAAGTCAATGGGTCAGAAGAGTCTGCAGGGAACCAGGACAGTCAAAGTCAATTTGAACAATGTCTATGGAGCTGAGGCACTTCTTAGATAGGTAGCACAAAACTCTTGCACAAAGTTAGAGAGTTTGTAGAAAATCACTGTTGGGCCACAAGCTGTAAGGCCTGTGAAAGTCAGATCTGAGATCAACTCATCAAAAAGCAGCTACTGCAAGTCTCAAGTGAGATAATGCAAGTTACAGACAAAAGAGGGAAGTACCCCTTATTCAGCACAGTACTTTAGGTTAGAGGATGATGATCCAGCTGGCTTCTGTTCTGGTTGCAGTCTTGCAGATCCTGGGTTCCTGGACCTCAGTCATGGGGACAAGAGGGAGGATGTCTAGAGGACTCCTGCACTGCAGTTTGAAGGTCGTCGGCGACTACAGGCTCTTTTCAGTTCAGTGGCACTTCGCGGTTTCAGCTACCAGCAAATAGCACCACCGCGGATGTTGGACACTTGATGGACTTCCTTCACTCCCTGAGTCCAGCACTCTGGTGAGGTGACTCGAGATTGGCTCGTCATAGTTTGGGAGGGTCCTCACAAACTTCGGTCTGGCTTAAAGATGATGTACTTGACTACAGATTTCTTGACCGCTGTCACTCGGTTCCAGCAGCAGCAAAGAAGTACAGCCAGTTGGGGAAGGTCTTCCAGCAAAGTTCATCCTGGGGTTAGTTGGTCCCACCAACCCAAGGGAAGTGGTCGTCCTTTCCGGAGCTTCTCCACTTAATTCAGAAAAGCAGTTTCAGCACAGCAGCAGGGCTTCACCGGGCAGTTCAGCGTGCAGGAGGATGCAGCAGGCTTTTTTTCATGATTCCTTCATCGGATGATTAGTCCAGTGGTGGACTCTGTCTTCAGTCCAAGAAGTCTCGCCTTTTATGCAGCTTTATTCCATTCATGCACAGCCTAGCTGTCACTCACACAGCAGGGTGGCTGTCCTCCAAGGACAGCCAGTCAGCCAATCAGCACTGGGTGCATTCAGGTAACCAAGGAGACTAAGAACAGGGATTTTCGGGCAGCTTCCTTGCTTCCTGCCCTGCCAGACACACTGGAGGGAGCCAGAGGCAGAATGCAGCACTGAAGCCTGCCAAAGACAAAATGAAGAAAAGGGTTCAACCTGGTTTGGTGCACAGATGAAAGCCCAAGAAAGACCTTACTAACAAGAAATGGCGAAAAAAGAAGACTGGGTCCATTGTGACACAATGGTCGCCCATGGATGCTATACTGCAGCTGAGGATTCAGCCAGCGGTAAAAAAGCACAACGGTAGGAACATTTAACCACTGCCACCAGCCATTAAAAGTAGTGAGGGTAACATAAACATGTTTACATGAGTAAGTAGGAAAAGGGGCTATTAAGTAACCCCCAGTACACCACATAAGATGGGATGTGCTGGACCTACATAGGAAAAAGGTAAGTAAAGTGAATTTCACTTTACTACTCTTGGGAACAGTAGTTCACCCAAGAGAAGGTATTTAAACCTTAAGAGAAATCTAAAGGATTTCTCTGTGACACTGCACTGAAGGTGCTGTGTGTCACCATACAAAAAGTAGATGACTAAGTCCAAATCAGATCAAAAATACACGAGATAGTGAGAAAAAGGTCTCACTCACTCCAGGATAAAAATGAAAACTCCTAAAGTCCAGCAAATGAGCAAATGAGCTGGGGGTCTCTAAGGTTGAAGGAACTTAGCACATCAATGAGAATTCTCCCTAACAATGGCCCGCTTCCTCTTCCTCCAACCTCACCCATACATCTTTCATACTCTACAACTGCAGGCTTTTTATAGCCCTGTCATTCCTGCTTAAGGTTTCCCTTCTACTCCAATTGTTTCCCGGTGTCTGCTGTTTCCCTGGGCCAATCTGAGCTATTCTCTGGGGGATGGAACCTTCACTAGCAGTCTTCAAAAAGCCCTCTAACCTTGCCCTTTTGGGTCACCATTGTCATGGGCCTGATATGAGCACAGCAGATTTGTTTGTTCTTAGATTTTCTCCTCTCCTGGGTGAGTTTTTCTCCATGTAACAATGCTGCCCTTTTAAAACGAGGGGTTGGGGGTGGAGAGGAAGTAGAGAATGGCCTGATAACTACTCCCAAATCATGTGCCAACAGGCTTATTTACAGATGTCTATCCCCAACTGTACCTTGTAACCCAGATACTTGCCAGTGTTCTCGGTTTGTCTGCATTATGGGAAATAAGACAGCCCCACTGGGAGAAACACTGATAAACAGGTCACCTGCGGAGGGAAGGCTAGTGCTGGGGATGCACGGACTGCCAAGATGAAACGATGAGGCAGAGTCCTGGCCGAACCCAGCCGAGAGGGACGATGATCAAGTAGCGAGTGTGAGGAGAGGAGGCGAGGCAGTGCCAGGCAACAAGAATACCTTTTTGAGGCTGCCGAAGAAAACTTAAATCCCCACAAGATCTCCTAGGTCCGCTGAGCCACCAGGCACTAACCGGGGAATCAGACCTTACCTCAAGCATCGTCACCATATCTATCGAGCGGCAAGCGTGCTGAATGCTAAGCAGAAAACAAGGGAGTAAGACGGAAATGACGCAGGCTAAGTAGGCTGGGTTTACTCCCATTTTTCTCTCCTGCACAGACACGCCCTTCAGTGAAAATGTGAGCTTAGATTGGAAAGGGATAGGAAGCCTATCCCCACAAGGGTGACAATATTTAAACAGAGCACACATAGCTCTCAACTCACACGCTTTTGGCGGGTGTCACCCGCCTTGTAAAGAGCTGACTCACCCGCCAAGCCTCCTGGACGCCCATTCATTCCAATGGGCGTCTCACCCGCCAAAACCAAATTCGGGTGATTTCACCCGCCTTTGCGACACAAATGGTTGAGAGCTATGGAGCACAGGAAGCAGGAAGTACGAGTTATTCAGTCGAGGTCAGTGGAGTTGAAGGGGAAGGACCAAGAGACCAGCAATAGGAAGAGGGGAGGAGCAGTTTGTGCGGCAGGTGAGATGTTGGTTGAGGTGAAAGGTTTTCTTTTGGAGTTTGAATGTGCTTGTTTGTCTAGTGGTTGGGTAGAACAAGTTAGTGGAAGGAGTGGATGTAAAGTTGTTGGTACAGAGTGGATGGAGGGTGTTAGTGTAGGAAAGAGGTGTATATAAGTGGGAGAAGGTGTGTAGGAGGAGTTCAGTAGTGGAAAGAGGAGTGTAGTAGTAAGAATAGGAGTGTAGTATTGGAAGGAGGAGTGTAGTATTGGAAGGAGGAGTGTAGTAGTAAGAGTAGGAGTGTAGTAGTGGAAAGAGGAGTATAGTAGTGGAAGGAGGAGTGAAGTTACAGAAAGAAGGTGTGTAGTATTGGCAGGAGGAGTGTATCAGTAAGAGTAGGAGTGTAGTAGTGAAGGAGGAATGTAGTAGTGGAAAGAGGAGTATAGTAGTGGAAGGAGGAGTGAAGTTACAGAAAGAAGGTGTGTAGTATTGGCAGGAGGAGTGTATCAGTAAGAGTAGGAGTGTAGTAGTGAAGGAGGAATGTAGTAGTGGAAAGAGGAGTATAGTAGTGAAAAGAGGAGTGTAGTATTGGAAGGAGGAGTGTAGTAGTAAGAGTAGGAGTGTAGTAGTGAAATCAGGAGTGTAGTAGTGGAAGGAGGAGTGAAGTTACAGAAAGAAGGTGTGTAGTATTGGTAGGAGGAGTGTATCAGTAAGAGTAGGAGTGTAGTAGTGAAGGAGGAATGTAGTAGTGGAAAGAGGAGTATAGTAGTGAAAAGAGGTGTGTAGTATTGGAAGGAAGCATGTAGTAGTAAGAGTAGGAGTGCAGCAGTGAAAGGAGGAGTGTAGTAGTGGAAAGAGGAGTGTACCAGCAAGAGTAGGAGGGTAGTAGTGAAGGAGGAATGTAGTAGTGGAAAGAGGAGTGTAGTAGTGAAAAGAGGTGTGTAGTATTGGAAGGAGGCGTGTAGTAGTAAGAGTAGGAGTGTAGTAGTAGGCGTTTAGTAGTGAAAGGAGGCGTGTAGTATTAGAAAGACGAGTGTAGCAGTGGGGGAGTGTAATAGTAGTAGAAATAGAGAAGAAGGAGTAGGAGTGGTAACATCAAACAGTGGAGGTGAAAGCTAGGAGTTGTAAAATATCAGAGGGACAGAGGAATGGTGGGTGAAGAAGGGTGAGCAGTGAAACAGAAATAGTCGAAGGGAAGAGGTATGAATAGGAGCAAGGGAACAAGCCTGAACCCAACTGGGCAACTGTGAGGCACTTCCCGAATCCCTTAGAGCACTACCGACTGGCTAGGATAAGGAGAGCTATGAAGTCCCTGAGGGAGATTAGTGTCCCATTTTCCTAGGGAATCCTCAGCAGCGTAAACCAGAACGAGACAGTAAGGGTTACCGATCGGTAGTAATAATCCAGGGATTATGGAGGCCTGGGCTAGGAAGTTATGCCAAGGGACAAGAGAGAGAGATGGCCTTAGGGCTCAAAAATATTGAATAAACACCCTTGAACCATTTTGAGGCCTCCAAGTCATTTGCTCCTTGGTCTCTCATGTTCCCCTGCATTCCCTTCCGCATCTCAGTCCTCCTGCTGCTGCCCCACTGCTCTCCTTTGATCCATTTGGGTGGGTGTTTGGTGCTTCGTTTAGCCTGGCAAGGGAAAATCTCACAACTCCAACTCCATTCCACTTGCTCCAGGCTGGGTTTTATCGGTTGGGCCCGAGTGCAGTGTAGTAGTTGTAGGCTTCCTTTCCCTTCCCTTCATTTGATATAGCTTCTGTAGATCCTTGATTCATGCCAGGTTGATGAGGGCTCAGTTGCTTCATGG
The DNA here is from genome assembly GCF_040938575.1 of Ambystoma mexicanum. Lineage (NCBI taxonomy): Eukaryota > Metazoa > Chordata > Amphibia > Caudata > Ambystomatidae > Ambystoma > Ambystoma mexicanum. Next base: position 1,203,863,686 of record NC_090926.1, on the reverse strand, counting down.
ACATTGTTTTCTATGGAAAGACAGAAAAACAGACCTGGCCAAGATAAAGGCTGATGGGTTTTATTTCAGAGGAAGAGGCACCATGGAATCTGGGGACCAGGACCCCTTAAATTCCCCCCTCACCTTTAGCAGGGCCATGCGCATAACCCTGTCACATAGGCTTCCATGTGCTTGACTGCAGTCGAGCCAGTGTTGAGATGGTCAAATCGTGCTGTTTCAATGGCAAGTCGACGTTGAGACTATTTTGAGATGGGTCTCTCAGTAGATCGAGTCAGCATTCAAGATGTGTTGATTCAATGGCTTGTCGGCAGTTCAGTACAGTCGAGACAATACTTCTGCTGGGTCGAGTCAGCATTAGTGGCGGGCGAGTGAGTGGCTACCTACTGTTTGAGGCAACCTTCAAGTTTGATCAAGACAAGTCTTCTGTTGCATCAAGTCATAATTGGAGACAGTCGATTCAGTGATCGAGGCAGGTGAGTCGATGGTTTCAAGCTGTTTGATTTGGTTTTCAAACCCTAGTGTGGATGTTATGTGCGCGTAAAATATTGCAAAGCCCTCAACTGTAGACAGCTGTCATTGGATTTGAAAGACTCACGTACGCTGACCGCCTGCTCTACTTTTAGCTCAGCATTCTGAGGATATGATGGAGTCCCACAAAAAATTCGGTCTAACTGTCAATTCACGCTGTGCCTGAACATGATATATATTATAGCTAATTTAATGTCACTACTTTACTCCTATCTGCTAATAATTGAACATTTGCCAGTAATTATAATTTCTACAGTTGTATGCGTCAGTTTGTTTTGAATATAATGCATATATATGTTTTGAACAGTATTACATTGCTAAAAATGTCACTCCATACCAAAGCTTGGACAAATAGTCATTATGTATGCACAGCCACAACTGCTTAAGGAACATTGGGTCTCAATCCGACTATGCAGGTATCCTGGTGGTAGTAAAGGTACTTACCTTTCATGGCACGTGGTCCGGTGGCAATACCACCAGATTACGGGTGCCAGTGATACGATGTAAATCCCCATTCATGGCGTCCCATATGATATGATATGTTATTTATAACAGGCTTAATACCCAGAGGTTTCTAAGCGCGGACCCGGGGATCAAACCTATGTTGCTCCATGTCGTCTTGCTTCCAAGGCGAGCACGTTGTCCTTGAGCTATCCTCCCGTGACATAGGACTCAATGAGGGAATATTACTTCATTAGCACCACCGGCAATGTCGGTGGTGGTAACAGAAGCTTTTTGGCCGGTGGGGCACCTGGCTTACCTCCAGCATTTAGCTGGAGCTAATCCAGGTGTCCTACTGGCACTCCTGTAGTAGGGTGTTCCGGTAAAGTGCCAATATCCACAGATACAAGCACTTTTTTACCGGACGGCCAACTCGAAATGAGGCCCATTGTCTGTACATGGCTAAATCATTAGAAACACATTACTTTATGGGACATGCAACGGCCATACTGGTCTTTATCTGTTTCTGAGCAAGAAATGTGTATTATTATATCATGTTTTAGTTATGTTTGTCAGAAGATGCCAGAACAATCTAAGACAACCTATGTTCAATTCAAGCTTAAACCTCACCATCCAGTTTAAATCCTTTTAGAAGGTCTACGTTGATGTAACTGTGCTTATCTCGTGCCATGGCCTCCTATTTACGAAAACATAGTCTTACACTAAGGAACTTAGGAATGTATAGGTTTTTGTGCTGGACTTCCATAATAAGTATTCATGGCCTTGACCCGTTGCTTAACCCTCTAGGCGTGTTTAACCCTCCTCCTCCCTTAATTCTTAATAAGCTTTGTTCAAAGTTCTAATACATCAGCAACACATATATTTTGAACTATTTTATCCTTGGCCTTGACAGCCACTTTTCTGGAACTTTAAAGGAGCCAGTCTATCCAAGTGGTGACCCGGCCAGTCGTGCCTTTCATTTTACTTAGGATAGCTCAAGCACCTCTTGAACCCCTGATGCACCCAGAAATGTATATAGAAAAAGGAGGGTGTTCTCCTGGCTATCTTGCTTTTGTGATTTAAAGAAATTGTTCTTACACACTGGTTGTTGCGATACTATCTCGCTTTTATTTGTGCAAGTGGTAGGTTTTTCTTCAATTTGTTGGTATACATATAGTACATCTGGGGCTCTTACATCCCCTTGTTGTCAGCCGACATGTGTTTCGACCCGTGGGTCTTTATCAAGGCTGATACGTATTCAAAAGTATGTGAGGTGGGCAATTTGTGATTGTTTCATTAGTGTACAGTGAGTGGTGTTTGGGGTGAGGTGATGTGTTAAAATTAGATGATAAATGTTGATTATGGCACAAAATTCAATGCAATGGCAGCCAATGATGTATATGTGTGTGTGTGTGTATATATATATATATATATATATATATATATATATACAATTCATTATGTACATCTTTCCAGTCACACTTCCCCACACATCATGCTCCCTTCCATCTACTTGTGTCCTCCTTTCTCTTCCTGTTCTTCCTATCTCCTCTCCCTTCCATTTCCTCTTATCCTCCTTTCTCTTTACCCCATTTTCCTCCGCTCTATCCCATCAGCCTTACCCTTGTCTCACTTTCTTCCAACAGTCTAAGGTCTGGTGATCCTGGGGCGAGGACACAATGTACCCCAGATGGAGGTTTGAGAGAGGTAATTTGGGGCATTATTAAAGATCAATACATCATGAATTGTCTATGGTCATGCAGCAGAAGTCAGGTATGGACAAAGAATTACAAGAATCTGAAAGGCCACGTGTCTTGGACAGAGATCTGTAACTATTGGCTCTCCCAATGTTTTGGACTACAACTCCCAGTATCCTTATCCAGCAGACTCAATATTGAGGGGCCATGTGAGCCCTAGTCCAAAACATCTGGAAAGCCACAGGTTTCAGACCACTGCCCTAGCAGATCTCGAAGACTGTACTGCGGACACCAATTCCAAACTCCAGAGATGTAGAAATGAACAAAAAAACAGAAGTACGTGTACATTCACACAATATTAAATATGGTGATCAAGGGGTGGTGACTGCATGATTACTCTTTAGGTCCCGCGCCCAACCCCGCCAAATGATTTTGACCACAACTCCCAAAATCATTTTCTGTTGAATATACCGGCTAGGGATCGTGGGAGTTGAAGTACAAAACATCTGGAGGGCCACTTAAGGAGCAGTTATGCCCTTCAGTGTATACGGGTGGGTTCCCCTTTACAGTATCTGAAATGGGAAGCTTGCTGGCATTTTTCTGCACAACCACGACAAGGTGTGTCATATTGTGATCATGTGCTGCGTACTTTAGGATCCTTCGATAAGCAGACATATGTGGATACACCCAAATAGAGGATGCTGGTCAACCTTCTCTGTACCCTGCATTGGTTTTTCCATACCCATTTGGATGTATGATACGTTTATATAACCCCATCACCTTTGGACACTGGAATATTTTTTCGATAGATTCCTCATCTCTGGGTTACTATTTTTAATTTGATTTTCAGGTCAAGCATCCCGATCGCCCTCCTCCTACCAGTTAATGTATTGCAACTCATTTTTGGGTACCATTCATGTCATTTTGTATTATGTTTTTTCGTTTTGTTGTGGTTCTGGAGGAGGTGGAACTCTGGGCATGTAAAAGAAATTGGTGCTGAACTTACTTCTCTATGAAGAAACGATCAGTGATTTCATTTCTCTGAAGTAGCCCATCTACATTGTCCCCATCGAGGCATCCAGGACCATCTACCCCATCATCTGGACCACCATCCTCTTCCTCTGGCATAGGCGCATTGCTTTGTTTGTTTGTTTATTTATTTGGTAATGCGCAACAAACCCTCAGGTAGCTGGGCGCAGCAGTTACAAGAATATTTGAGACTTAGTAACGCATACAGGTCATTGCATAAATCATAAAACATTTGCAATACATACAATTTAGGTAGGGGATACACAATACCAGGTAGGTACTTTGATAAGGACAATAGTGGTATACACATATGATCACGCAGCTATGTACAAAGGTAAGAATCACAGGTGGGTAAGTAGTTTAAGTGTCATTAGTTGGCAGCCAGTTCCACAAATTACATCTAAAACTAGGGTATGGCTGTTCCACTCTAATGGCCGCGGGGAGTGCATTCCAGGAGAGCGCAGCTTTGGCAAATCTAAATCTAGGAATTTCTAGGCAGAGGTGGTTGGACGATCTCGTGTGGTGAGTTGGGGTTTTTCTAGTCAGTCTGGCCGACAGGTAGGGAGGAGCGTAATTGTTGAGGCATTTGAAGGTGAGGGATGCCACTTTGAGCTGTATCCTGTCATTAATTTTGAGCCAATGCTGGTCTCTTCTGAGATTGGAGATGTGCTCTCTGCGTGGTATGTATGCGTGGCATGTTCAAGGCTGCTCTCAGGCATAATTTATTGCATCTTAATGGTGGCGTTGTGCTGGATTCACCACATACCACAATGCACTACACCTTGCAGCGGCTGTACATGACGTCCAACTTGCCCGGCATAGGACCAGAACCTGTTTTTCAGCACACCAAATAACTGCTCAATGGGGTTACCTGGCCAGTTCAGACATGTACTAACTTATTTTGGTGCTTTCTGGTGGTCACTGGCTGCCATAGCAGGGCCATCAACCAATGGTCTGAGTGGATATCCAGAGTCACCTGCTTAGAAGCGGAGGTGAGAATCATTGTCTTACTGAGTGCTTGTGACACCATGCTGTGATATTCAGCACAGTGCTATCTATGTCCTGCTCTGTGCATGCTTGGAGTGTGCGTAGGCTTTTCTGGATTGCTTGGGCAACAAGCGACACATATGTTCAGCATGTTGCAGTCCTTGCCATGATAATTCTGACCACACAACCCTGCATAACAGATTATGGTGCACAGGGATGATCAGTTTCTTGTCCTTTGTGTGTCAATGGTGTGTCAATGGTGGGTCAATGGCGTGTCCATATTACAGGATTGGTGGTCTGTATAATTATCTTCATATGTGTAAGTATTGATGTTTCTGGTTCTGCAAGAAGGGACCCACCTCACCTCTGTGTCCTATAGCCAAGACGTGTAGTATAATTGCAGGTGTATTAGGTCTGTGATGACATGAGTAGTGGTATTTGTTAATGTGTTGATCTTTCATTAAGTTGAAATCGCTGATTTAATGTTCACTGGTATGCAATCCCATGCCACTATTCTGGGACAAGAAACACGCCGTGTGCATCACTGAAACTCAAACGTATTCAAATAAAAGTAAATCAAAGGTGGCTCCCTTACTTTATGCAGGGCAGTCATCACAACCAGATACATGAATGATGAGGACTTGCATACACACTAAGTTTTGGCCTTCCTATGACAATCTAGCTATGAGGTGGCAAAGGTACCCACACCGTACGAATGAAATATATTTCTAACATTTCTAATCCTAAGTAATACCAGGCCACCTCTAAGCAGAATTCTCAATTCTATGACAAGCTTTCCACTTATCAATCAGTACATTCAAACTCTCAACAGAAAAATGACATGTATGTATTCATATTTATATTAGTGAGCCCTGTAGAGAATAGCAACCGAAAAGGTAAACATTATCCAAAATAATCACTGCACCTCTATGCAAGAGGAAGCAAGGTTTATTACATGCAAAAAGGTCTCAGACTATCCTGTAGAACCCAACTAACACGGAGCATGTCACACCTCAAGAGGTTACAGGTTATATAGCAGAAAACCGAAAAATCTCCAAACATAGGTTACACTGTTATCCCACCACCCTCATTGGCTCATTGGGTACATGCTAAACCCCCACTATAATCCCATGACCAATTGGCCACACCTTATCTAAACCCATTCCTCTAGACACATGGCCTACTACATTGTCACTGTTGAACCCAGGTACAGGATTGGTTTGCAAATTTATTGACACATTAATGAATCATGACCGTCGTGTGATGTGCACCCCACCAATCCAGCCATGTTCAAAGTAAACTGGCAACGCCAACTCTGCCTTGATAAAGACAATAGGCCTTCTCATGATGCCAGACGCTGCAGCGCACAGAAGCTTCACCCCAGACCTTCTACTGAATTTATTGGCATCACCTCTGCTCCTTCTTTCCCAAATCACAGAATGTTCCAGACATGGCTCCCCCCTTATCTCCTTGAAACCTCAGGTGCTCGGGAATGACATGGCCAGGGCATCAATCTTGAGTCTGAATTTTAGGGATTTAGTTGCTTTGGTTGTGGGTCTACTTGTAATTCATATGGGATGAGGCAGTAGTGCTCTAAAGCTTTGCCAGGCCTATTAGCATCACAAAACCCATGCCCTGTTCTCATGAATTTTTCCTTCAGAGGGTGCACCCCTACCTGCCCTCCTTACAACTAACATTCCGTTCCCATGTTTGGGTCTTGCAGCAGGATACCATTCACATTTATTTGGCTTGGGACTGAGCTAATCAGAGATGCAGCTCCACAACAAGGCCTGCATTCTATTCTGTTCATTGTGTACTAGGCCAAAAAATCCAATAAGGTCACACTCCTGCCATGTGAACACGCTGACCTCACTTCTTCCATAGTAACTTTCTGACTTCATCTTCCACCTACTTCAACTCTTTCCTCGCACCTCACTAACAAACATAACATTGTATACAATTACTAAACACAGGGCCTATACACTGCCCTATAAATAACCCCTGAACCGCAACATGTATACATTTGTTTCTCCTTCTGTGTTGCTATATGTGGATATCTAATATGTGTCGAAATTGACTACAAGTGAGACGTGCGCCTTCTGCCGAGCCAAAATCGCTCTGGTCACTCTATTATATGCACTAATAGGTTTTTCTCAGCATGAACCTATTTTCCTGGCTGGGATGCTGTAAGTGCATCCCAACAACCCCCTCTCCAGCCCCTGTGTGAACGTGGGGTTGTGAGCTTCTAGGATGTACCTGCCATTTGAATGCAGGCTATAACCAGTTTCATCTAATTTTGCAGGATTGGGTTAGAAAAACAGAGTTATCAATTTAGAACGCACAGGATATTGATTCACCCACCCAATGTAGAAACATAGTTTTATGGTTTTTGTAATACAAGGAGGAATACCCCTCCTACTTACACTTTGCAAAGCCCTTCCCTACTGTGAAATCTCAAGAGAGAGGGGAGGAAGTCATTTATATTGGCATTGTTTTCTTTGGGAATGATATTGAATGGGTAAACTCCTTTTCATTTCCCCATTTACTTTTTAAATGTCTAGGTCTTTCACAGGTCACAAATTATCAAGCAATTCTCTATTTAGTATATGAAGCATGCCCACCCATTCACAGCCCAAAGTGTTAAGACTATACCAGTCAATACTGCATGATTCAGTTTATTTTAGGTATCAAAATGCTGTACTGCTGCACGGAATAGAAAAAGCATTTTTCTTCTTATTTAAATGTAATCTACCTCCATTTCAGTACAGTTAAAGAAGTATATAACTCAATAACATACTGATGATGATAATCCTTTATTCGACTGTAATGTCACCAGGACAGTTACATAACAGGTAATAAAATAAATATAATTCATCGCTCCATTAATGCAATAAAATACAAATAGAATCATCATTCTGTTTCTACATGACTGACAGTTTTCCTAGCTATACATAAATAAAACATAAATCCTGAGGCGCTTTACATAGAGTGAATAAAACATAATCAAATTAAAGCTTCTTTTGGCTGTCGAACATAACATTAGACAACATCAAGTGTAGAACAGTTGGATCTAAAGTGCTAAGAATAAAAATGTTGTTAACCAAGCTTGACGAATGTACTTGCGCACAAAATAGACTCATACCAAATCACATGATTTTCTAACAAATTGATTTTGCTCTCTTAAAGTGTGAACATCATGCAGTAGAAACAGCGGTTTGAGGCTTCATCCTTAGGTCTTTCAAACCCTCACACATGAACAATAATTGTGTAATGTATTCATTTATTGCACTACATGATAAACATTTGGTACCAGCTGAGTTTTTCAACTTGTTCGCATTTTCCCGTGCCCTCAAATATCCAGTTCTAAACTCCATGTACAGGGTGCAGGCATAATTCGGGGCAATCCTATCCAGATATGGTTCACACCCAGGAGTATGTTTAAAAAAACAGATAATAAAAACGTCAAGCATTCTCCTTCCATGCTATTGGCACTCAAGATTGCCAAAACCTTTTTCATCTCTAGTTTCGTAGATTTGGTAACCAAACTTAGGGATAGCCAGTAACATGAAATATCTAGAGCTGCCATGGAGTTCTTAACATGAACAAGCCGCAGGAGTGACTGCCCACCTTCCAAATTCACTACCTGCATAAGAGCGTCTAGAAATTTACCTTATGCAGGGTTCCCCCATATTCTATACCAATAGAATACAGGTCTCATGGCAAGTTCCTCTTCCAATGGGCACAAATTGCATTCCATACGGACAAGAACAGTTGGGTCACATTGGGGGAGTAGCAACACACTTCCTAGGAACTTGTGTTCAATTATATTAGGAGACTTACCCCTGATCAGACCCCAAATTTCCACACCAAACAGTAAGGCTGGTTTAGCATGCACTTTATAGGCAAACTGCTTCACCACCCTGGATATAGAAAACATTTTTCAGTGAGCCACAGTTTTTACTCAAGCCCCCAGAAACCTTATCTACATGGAGAGCCCCCCCACCATTACAAGGCGAATACTAAGGTAGTGATACCAGGAGACCTCCCTCTAATTTTGTCCCTCCGTCTACAACGGACAACCTTTTACTTGGAGAATTCTTAGGAGAAAAGACCAAGGCCTTTGTCTTTATTACATTCAATTCAAGGCCCAACTCAACATATTTCTTTTGGAAACATAACACAGGCAATTTAAAACAGAAATAGGTGGGAGACAGGAGAACAGCGTCATCCACAAAGAATAGTGCTGGGAATATATCCATCCCCAGCTGCGGAAAATCAAAGTTGTTGAGGCACAGTTCTTCTATGATGGTCTTGATATAAATGGAGAATAAGAGTGGGGCCAAGGGACACCCCTGGCGAACGCCTCTATCCACCGAGTATGGGAGGGTTATATCCTCAGCTAAGCTGCCCCGCACAGTTGCTGAATTGCCAGAGTATAACAATTGGATTGGTGTTAACAGAAAGTCAGGGATATTCTTGTCCACTAGTATCTCCCAAAGTGACTTCCTCTGGGCACTGTCAAACGCAGTTCTTAAATAGAAGAATACGGTGGTCAGTCATAATCTTGAATTTACAAATCTCGAAAATAAAAATCTCGAATTTTTATGACCGAAAAAAAAAAATCTCGAAAGTTATAATATCAAATTTTTTTCTATAATCTCGAATTCTCACTGCAACTTTTTTACTATCATATTTCAGGTAAGTACAACACAAGTAATGAAACAAATAACACAATCTGTAGTTAACTGTTTAGGTTTTATTGTTTAATAATTTTTGTTTCTGTTATATGTTTTAACAACTTGTTTTAAATTTATAAATTCATTAAATGAAATGTAATTTATTTAATATTAAATATATATATATATATATATATATGTCTATTTAACTTCAATAATCTTTTCTGTATTTCTTTTTTTTAACATGTAATGTATGTATATTCCACTAGATGGTGATATTGCATCAAGAATAACTAGTCATATACATTTAATCTTTGTGTTTGTTTACATATGCAAATCCACGTTACGTTTGCCTGCGTATGCGTAAGCGCCATTTTTAAAGTTCATTCAGTATTGGGTTCTGCAGCGGTCGCGTCTCCGTCCTTTTGCTCGTGTATTTTATGGATTTTTCTTTTTTTTTGATGGATTGCAATTTTTTCCAATGGATTTACCTGGGCTTGACGTATTTGTATTGCCTCTTCCTTTGGATTATGGAGCATCGTCTATTTTTTCGGTTTTTTTTTTTGGGAGTCGCACTTTGTTTCCTGCCTGCTTTCGGATTTTACTTGGTTTTTTTATGGAGCAGCTTGGTATTTTTTTTTGCGTATGGACTTTTCCTGGATGTGCACTTCATTTCCTTCGTGGATTTGGATTTTTCTTCTTTTTATTGGCATATTTTACTTGGAATGATTTTACAAACATCGTTTCTAGGACTTTCTCATCTTGGATTGTGTATTTTTTCTTTTTTGCTGATTTGGGTTTTTTTCGGATGCTTTCTTAGTTTTTTCCATGGATTTCTGTTCCAGATTCCGTATTTTGGACCACCTGGATGCCGTTTTTGGATCTATTTTGGCCATGTCACACTGGATTGGATATATTCCTGAACCGTAAGTGTTTTTTTTACATTTTAAGTTAAATGCTACCAAGTCTAAAAAGGTTTCCTTATTTTGTGGGTCAAAAATTTGTATTAAATGTACCAGTTTTCCCTTGTTGTCCCTGTATTTTTTTCTGGTTTGTGCTTGGTTAGCCAAAGAAACTGTTTGTGCTATTATAAATAGCTGGTGTTGTTCTTCATTCTGTAAGTCCTTTACAGAGTATGAGGGTTGAGAGGATATGGGGGGGGGGAGGGGGGGGGCGTTGGCCACGGGGTGTCGGGTGAGGGGGTGGTGGGGGGATTGGGGGGAGAACCCCCCCTCATAGTAAATGTTACTCTTGGTTTTTCTTTATTTACACTTATTCATAATTTTTTTTTCCCGATATTTACATTTTCGAGATATTGACCCTTTTAATTCTAGGTATATGTTTTCGATATTTCCATTTTCGATATTTTTTTTCGAGATTTTTGTAGTTCGACCTTTTTTTCCGATATTATGACTATAAACCGAAGAATACTGCGTACAGTTTTGATATAGAGAAGAGCTGGTGTTTCTGCACAGTCAGGTAGCGACAACAGCCCTGGTCCGCAGTACTCAGGCCAGCTGTGAAGCCTGCTTGGAGATGGCTAGGCTGGGACACCCTATCAACCCATTACTGGAGATTTCTTAGAAGGGCCTTTGCTGAATCTCTACTCTTCGGCTCTCCCCATTAGAGGCCTAAATTAGATCCCAAATACAAAATATTTATACTGGATGGGTGTGTTATTAAAACTGAGACAGACATTAAAATATTAGGTACCTTCTTGGATTGCAATGTCAGCTCTGATGCTCAAGTGAACTGCATCATGCATATTACCCAATACCACAAACGAGACCATCGATTTCGGACAAGAATTGCGAAAGACTGGTTAGAGCTACGGTTTTAACACAAATGGATTACTGTAACCCCTTATTGGGTGGTGCTACAAAAAAGAACTTGCTCGCCCTTCAAGTGGTTACAAATTATGGTGTTTGCATTATCAAACAAGTCCCATGAGGTCAGCACATCACAGCACATAGAAAGTTCCTTCACTGGTTCCCCATAAAAGCTAGAATCCAATCCAAAATGGCTGTCTTTGTCCATAAGTTAGTCTATGGTGCAGCCCAGAATATCTAAAAGAAAAGAATAGCTACTTACAAACCTATCAAAATGTTGCTTTCAAGCAACACCATGTTATGAAATTGACCACGCCCTAAATGGCAGAAAGCAAAGGGCAAATCTTTTTGTTACACTGCACCTACTGCCTGGAATGCTCTTCCACCCAACTTGTGCTTGGAAAGTAACTTACTTTCATTCTGAAAGGGTCTGGAAACCTATCTGTTCGAATAAAAACCCCACTGTTATTCATCACCGACCTTACTAAGGTTCGGTTATTTGTAGTTTTGTTACGTACGTTTGTCTGTCTGACCCACGTCCCAATGCCAGCCTGGTTTTTGGCGTACAATAAAACAATATAAAAAAAAGAAACATCTTCCCTGTGATGTCTAGAAGGGACATGGGGTGATAAATCAGGGGACTCTTCATGCTCCTTTTTTGTTTTCGAGACAATCTCTGTCATGAAGAGATTGTATGCAGCACCCTTTGGGTGCACTACAACAACCCTGACCTCCTGACAATAGGAACCCAACCTTTGGTATAAGAAGTTTTTACTACACAGGTTGGTAGTGTGGTTGAGTAGCCAGGCTTATCTCAAGAGGGGTCGATGTGAGCTGTAGGGGAGTTATACAGAGATTCATAGTGACAAGTATTCGAATAAACTCTTGCACACAAGGTTTCTTGATTAAACAATTATTAATTTATTTAACAGTCAGTTAATGTAAGCCTTATTCAGAAGGGAGCAAGGTAAAACAACACACAAATATACTTCAAAATACACACTCTTAGTTTCTAAATCAGCAAATACCAATTTCGGATGGCATCCAGACACTTCCTACACCCTTAGGTGACTTCAATAGTTAGGGTGCTGTTGACATTAATATATCACTGTTGCATTTAGAATATTTTTGAGAGTAGTGTTTGAGAAGAGAGTTCAGAATAAAACAAATATTCACAGTTATTCGTAAAATGGCAAGTACTTTCAAAATAACCCCCAATGCAAAGTTAGTTAACCCTTTCCTGGAAGGGAGGCAAAACACATAAGCAGCAGAGAGAAAAGTCATTCAAGGAGCCAGGCCAGCCAATGTTAAGTTAGCAAAAGTCAAGGTGAACTGACGCACTTCTTGCAGGTAAGTAGAAAGTCTTTCACAATGTTAAAAAAGTAATTGTAGAATAGAAGAAATCAAAGTAGGGTCATACGCTGTTTAGGCTTGTGAGGTAAAGAAACTGCAAGCAACTCTACAAGAGCAACCGAGGCAAGTCTTCAACGAGGACAAGCAAGGTAGCACAACAAGAGGTACATTCTCTCAGTCTTTACAGTACCTTTAGATTGAAGAAAAGTGCAGCAGATGACTTCTGTTCCTGTGCAGCTCTGCAGATCCCGGTGTTCTGTGCCTCAGTCGTGGGGACAAAAGGGAGGACTTCTGGGGACTCCTGCACTGCAATGGGACGTTCACCGACCGCAACCGGCAATCTTCAAACAAGGGGCACTTCCGTGTATCAGCTCCTTGCGTCTACCGCAAAGAGCAACACAGTGGTTCCTGGCTGTCGAGATTGGCTTTCCTTCCGTCTTGCCATAGTTGGTCCGACACAAACCAGCTGTTGCATGGGTGTAGCACGAGATTATGGAGAGATCGAATAGTAACGAGAGCACGAACTTGAATTCTTTTTAGAGGAAGGGCATCCAGCACTCCTATTCTGCAGGTCTCATCCTCATCTTCCCATATTCCTTTGCAGCTTTCTGATTGGTTCCAGCTGGAGGTTAAAATCGCCCAGTACAATCAACCAAAAAGGTCCACCTTTTATACCTTGCCATATCGCAACATGGTCCAAGAGGATGGTAGGCAAGACTTCTTCGGTTCGGGCAGTTGTACACATTAAATAGGAGCCAGGGTTTATGGCCCGGAATTTTAATTACCAGCTGTTGCAAATCCGCACCGCCTGTGTCAACATTCTCAATCTCCCAGCTGAGTCAAGTCTCAACCCACACTAGGAGACCACTCCTTGCCTTCTCTTGGGCCTTGATATTAAATGACACATAACCCTGTACATCCACGTCCTCCATGGCCCACGTTTGTCGTAGGCAGATGACATTGCATTGGAGCCCTCCAGGAACGGGCGCCACTTGATTCAGTCGGATGTCTGTTGCAAAAACCTTTATTTATAGAAATGGGGTTGGAAAATGCCTAGCATGCCCCATTTCTAAATGGGAGTAGTCTTAACCATTCAAATAAGGAAAGAATAGTCAAAAAGTCTGCATTTCGGTCATTGCATTTTTGTACAGTTTTAAACATGCTTTATAGCACCATGACAAGTTCCACTTTCTTCTCCAATCAACTAATCACTAATTTCTGGAATAGCCAAGGGAGGGGAGGACTGGCTTACATTGGACCTTGGGGAAACTGGTTTCCTGACCCTGCCAGGAGAGGGTTTAGATTTTGGGCCACCTTCTAGAGGACAAGTGTTCCGGGTATCCAGAAATGGCTTCTAAATGTGCTTCTTCCCTTCTACTGGGACAGCATAACACTGCGTCTTGCCAGAGGGTTCCTCATATTCACTCCCCAAGGATCCTTTATCCAGGTGATCCTACCTCACTTTTCCGCACCCAGGGTTGGGATCCAAGAGCAATGGGCCTTAGCTGACCACCTGCAACAAGGATCCATGAGGACTACATGTGAAGAAACCCTCAGTTTCTCACCCCCTCACCATTTCCATCTCTTGTACCCCCTCTTTCCTATACCTATCACTTACCTCAATTTGGAACGTGTAATTCCGGACCTAATATAGCCAACGGGAGGAAGCTATTGTGAATTGGCATAGTTGGGAAGATAACTACTTTATCAGTTTCGACCAACACCTGATCTGCTGAGGAGGAAGGAGGGCCAAGTCATAGGAATCCCCCTTTCTACTTAACTCTGCCCGTTCCATAACACAAGGCAAAACTGCACTACCTGAGTTTGCTGTGCCAACAGCAGTAATTTCGCACCCCCTGACCCCCCCCAGCTGCTCAGGTCCATTTCGGATGTCAACGTTTTCCAGGGATTCTCTAAGCAGAGCCCCCGGCCTATAAGCAACCTTTACTTGGGGTAAACCTTCAGTGGAAGGGGCAGAATTTGTTCCAACCAGTTCGATAACATCAAGATATTTTCCAGAGAAGATAGAATGAACTTTTCCCACTGGCAAGGTATCATTTTCTATATCAGACAACAAAACATCAATTTCTGAAATTAAGACATTGACTTCCCTGATTGGACGGAACATATAAAACGTTTTCTTTGAACTTGGCTTAAGCCTCCCTTTTGGACATTGTCCCACACACAACAGCTATAGCACCAATAATCGTACAATATGCCAGAATACATTTTTTTGGGTTCTAACTGGAACTTTTCTACTCCAGAAAATACTACAATATTTATTCAAACACCTTGTAGAGGAGCAGCCAAAAGCTTCTGCAGAAGTCCCACCCCCATCCCACCTGTATGTTGGAGGCCTGGAATTGTGCCATGCTTGACACTAGCAGTTGTGACTTTCCCGCAGCGAATCTTTGTGAAAAAGGTATCCATTAAGAAAACCCTATTAGATGCATTCTCGACGGGATGATAATCTAATGGAGGAAATCCCAAAGGACTATGAAAAGAGTAAGAAAGGGAGCTGGTGAGGTCACAAGAAGTAAGCGTGACGCACGAAGAAGACCAGTTGAAGAAGATGCATTACCCTTATAGAAACGGATGACGAAATAAAGAATTGTGTAAATCTTCATATGGGAAAACAAGATTGCATGTGTGTGACACACTGTAGAAAATGCAAGCCGCTAAATAACTGTACAGATGCAGCAATGCAAGTAGACCAAGTGATCATAGAACCTGGATATACGTAGTGAATAGACTGCAGGTGTAGCCGTCATTATATAGAAGCTGGACATTGGGGTCATAATTTTAGTAAGCTCAACCTCATGGAGAAAGAAGATTGAGGGCTTTGTCGCAATAAGAATTAGCTGAGATTGTGAAAATGAATGGCAAAGCTTTTCGGCCTGATATCAAGGCTTAAGGCAGCCAAGTCTAGTTATCTACTCTTGAAGGCGGCAAACGTGAGAAGCTGAATCATTCCCTGTTAAGGGGCCAAGAAGGAACACCATGCGTGCTAAGGTTTATTTGTTTAAGACAATTAAATGCAACAAAATGGTCCAAAACTTGGTCTTCTGTCACGTGTTCCAAGAATGGAAATTGGGCAAAGAGTTCTAGAAAAAGCAATAAAGCCCTTATATTCTCACAGAAAAGAATACACTGCAAGGCCAAGTTCAAAGACAATCTCCATGGCAGAAGGCATGGGTGATAAGAGATGATGGGCTAATTGGGTGGGGAGGTAAAGTAAAGTAGTGTCCACCTCCTGGCACATGCTGCTAAGTGAACCGAATGTTCCAGACATGGCACAACCGTGCCAACCAATTGTACAGGGCCATATAATGAAAGGCCTTATAGTTTGAGAGACAATAGAATACTGTGTACTTAATAAAGTTGATGACTTGCACTAGAGGTAGGCACAAGATGTCCACCTGACAGTAGACACCCAATCACAACTCAACCCCTTATAGAAAATATACTTAGATGTTCCCCTTGACCCTATCACAATCGTTCTTAGGTTTCTTGTATATGCCATGTAGTATGATGTCACTAATGGGAGATTAGTGGGTTTTCAGAATTGAGGCCTTGTTGGGAATAGGATCAGCACTGCTTGGGTTCTGCAGTGGGCCATGGAGTAGGGTCAGCAATGCTTTGGCCTTGTAGTGGGGTCTGGTATCTGGATGATGACTGGAACAGGAACGTCAGGGACTCTTATTTATAATACATAGTGACATCATCAAAGTATATGGCTGGGCAGGGTCTGCTACACACCTCTTCCAACTGTATTGGGCAATCAATGTTGGCTGCCTCCCCTAGGATGTGACTCAGTTTAGAAGGTTGCATTTTATGACGTAAAAAGACTTCCCACAGACCATTTTTGCCTAAATCAGTCATAACAGAATTTACAGATTTGGCTTAACAGGGCCTGTCATTCAGGGGCCATGTTGGTTTTGCTGAAGCACAATGGGGATATGATTCTGCATGGCAGGGCCTTATTAATCACAGTGGTTTAAGAAAGAACAGATGGAATTAGCGTCAAAGCAGCATTTTTTAAAGGTGAAAAAGTTTCCTTTTCAATGGGGATTTTGGGGTTTTCAGCAAAACAATGCTGCTTTTTCACTTTCTTTCTTTTGTATATGTCAGAAAACACTGGCACACTCTCTCAGTGTGTTCCCTGGTTCCATCCTGCCTGATGTGTGCTTGGCAGGACGGTGCAGGACGGTGCAGCCATTTTTTTTATTGCTTCAAAATGCAGTTTTGAGGCCATGGCGCTCACAAGAGCAGGCACATCCATTTTGCTCTATCTGCGCAAATGCAGCTTGGTGATGTGGAGAAATACTGTTGAGTGGGTCAATATATCCCACATATCCTCCCCCCTTGACTTCTGAGATTCCAAGTCGAGGGAGAATCGGGCGAGTGGGATTCCTCAATGGGCAAAACAGGATCAGTGAGGTATGAGTCCTTCTTCCATCAGATAGTGGTGCTCACGCTCCTCTCGCTGTCTCTGGTTGTAACGTGGACCAACACCCACAACTTTCTCTGAGGTCTTCCTTTATGGAGTTGAGCGACACCCCGGATTTCCTTTGGTTTCTCCTTTCCCGGGGAGGTCCTCCTTGTTAGTGAAACGCAACCAGTACAAATCTATGAAAGAAACACAAACCGGTTACTACAATTTGCCACTAAGTGCCCTCCAATAGGGTTGACAGCAGTGGGATATGCATACATTCAATACTGACAGTTGACAATTAATACAATATATTTATAAATCCTATTAGTTCCCTTCTGGTTCTTCTTTTCTTATTCTCAGGTTTCAGATGTCTCCTCTATTTGATTCTCTCTGGGCTCCTCAATTTGTTGTTAAGTGACAACTCTTTAGCTGATTAATATGGACCCGTTTCTCTTCTGTCATTTTGCCTTTGGGGATGCGGATTCTGTAGGCGACAGGTAAAATAATCTACAATTTCAAAAGGACCACGCCAACTGGGAAAACATTTGCACTCTTTGGCTGGTCCCTTTGGACATTGTACAAGTAGACCCTGTCTCCTAGTTAGTATTCCTTTTTGGTTGTTTTAGATCATATTGAGTCTTCATGCCGTATGCAGATCTTTCTAGATTCCGATGAGCGTACACAAAAGCATGTTGAAGGTGTTTTCTTAGATTGTCAACATACTCATGAGTTGTGGAGGCGTTTATCAGTGTCTGCTCCTGTTTTCTATAGAGCAAATTCTGAGGTAATACCATCCATCGTCCAGTCATCAGCTCAAATGTAGACATCTTGGTTGCCGTAAAAGGTGGAGATCTGATGGCCATCAGGACAAGCAGTAATCAGATGTCCCAACTTGGTCCAGAGTCTGCCACAAACTTTTTTAGAATGCTCACAATCGTTTTATTGTACCTCTCAACTCGACCACTAGAGGACAGGCGGTATGCAATGTGACGTTTCCTTTTTACCCCAAGTATCTCCCACATCTTTGTCATCACTTCACTGGTGAAGTAACTACCTCAGTCTGACTCAATCCTTTGGGATAGGCCAAAACGCGAGAAGATGTGGTTGATCATCAGGGCAGCTGCTGTTTCTGCCTTGCAATTTGGGGCTGGGAGACATTCCACCCATTTGGTAAACAAGCATGTTACGGTTAACATGTACTTGTTCCCTCTAGTGTAACGCTCACCTTGTATCCACAGGGATGCCGCTCGACTGGACTGGAGCGCTCCTGGGTTGGATTCACCTCCCCCGAGGACTTGCGCTGTCTTGGGTTTATTCTGGAAGACAGGAGTTCAGTTTTAGCTACAATCACCTCCTTTCGGGGCCTGCCTCCCAAGTGTTCCCCTTGCGACCCCCTTAGAGCCTTCCTCACCTTGTATGTCAAATAGGTGTGCTCTCCATCCTGCACTTCTGTGCAGGGGCGCGTCGTGGCTGGGCACCTTTCTGCCACTTCACTGGCGTGGGCCCGGGTGTCCAGGCCGGCTGCGACTCCACTCTTGAGGTAAGTCTTTAGTTCTAAAAGAATGTGTGTCGGCAATAGTTGTTGCCCTGTTAACCTTCTCCTTCGTAGATGCAGAAGGGATGATGGAGAAGTCTAGGTGATGGAGAGGGCGGTGATCGAGAAGATAAGAGAAAGTGCAAAGCGCGGCCCTATGAACGTCCTTTGAATAAGGCTAACCTGTGCTATTCTTCCTTGCAGGTCGCAGAGAAGTTCCTGGAAGAAATGCAGCCAGATGGAAGCGGAGCGTAGTGTGGAAGATGTCTGGACCGTTGTTGAATACCAGGAGAGCTTCAGTAGGTTAGCAGAGTCTGAAGGTGATGGAATCGGACGACGAACGTTTACTAATTGTCCTCTTCTTGTCTGTCCTCTCTAGGATGTTGCTTGCGGAAGAAGACGAGCTCCAGGGAAGACTCCGGAGTGATTGAGGAGCTGGATGCTGAACAGGTAAGGAGGAATAATGGTGTTCTTCTTCTCCCTGTAGATGCAGGCCAAGGATGCTGCAAGCAGGTCTTGGTGAACGTCACGCTGCGAGTGCAGAACAACGCGAAATGCGTGCCCCAGCTCGGGCGTGGCTTAAATAGCGAGTAGGTATCCCAGGCGCCTCCAGGGCGGACCACGCCCTAGATGCTAGCCTGCATGATGCAGTTCCACGCCGAACCTTGTGGGGGCAGCTATGTTGGTCCATTCCCCAATGGAAACTCCACCTGCCACATGAGCCTGTTGCCAAAGGCGCCAGGACTGGCTCTAGGACGGCCGAGGGGAACATGATTGGGCCCTTGGGGCCTTGCAGGAACACTGTGGCGAGGGCCAGAGACCCCGGGTTCCAAGGCCAGGGGCTATGGTCGTGACACCTAGAGGAGCAAATCACGGGCCCGATGAAATCTACTAGTAAATCTGACCAAGGCGGTGTCATCCCCCTCTTCTTGAGGGAAGCTCGGTGTGTGAGTGATGTTGGCTGAAATTGTGCACACACAAGACACCCCTCCAAGTATTGGTCGAGGTCCTGCCCCATGTGTGGCGAGTATGCAACCTCTCGCAAGATTGCTAATGTAGTGTGAAACCCCTGTGACCGGCTGTGGCCGCATCATGGGCGTGACTTAACATCAGACTTGGGTATGAGTTAGGGACCTCCCACTGTTCACAGCCAGATACGGATCTCCTTACCAACAAACCGTCTTGGATTCGGAACATTTTTGGACATTTCATCAACATCCGGGGGTCCTCTTTCCCAATGTAATCGATATCCATCAGAGGAAAGTTCTCAGGGTCCTCAATGTGTCGATAAAATTTACGAATAATTGGATCCCCTTTTTTTGAAGTGATTAAATCAGCATCTGGGGTCTCCTTACTCCATTGGGCAGTTGAGAGTTCATTGTGAGCATTTGTCTGGGACCTCGTGATAGCAGTGACCTGGATTTCCCCCAACAGGGACTTTATCTCAAGGAGATCCCCCTAAATGGCTCAGGTTTTGGCCAACTGATCAGCTAGGTCGCTTCCAGTTTTGTCTGGACCCTCTATTCTGGAATGACCCTTGATCCTCTTCCAATAGATGGTCATCCCAGTAGAGATGACCAGATCATCAATATTGTGGATAAGCTTGCCATGTTTAAGCGGTTTGTTGTTAGCACATAGCATCCTCTGGTTTTCCAATTAACCAGGTGCTCCACAAACCAGTTCCGGACATAATCTGATCAGTGATTATGACCACTTTGTGGAGTTCATGTTGGACGGCAGTGAGGATGGCCTGATGAACTGCCACCAACTCTGGCACCTGACTACTACAGGGCCTGATTTTGTACCCAGCATAGGGTTCTGGGGCATCATTCACCCAGGCATTCCAAATGCCGGCCACCAGCCATTTTTCCCTGTTGTTGTCAACATGGTCAGAGGACCCGTCCACATAAACTGTGGGCATTCCCTCACACTTGCCTTCTTCATAGACTTTGTGCGGGGAATTCAGGTATGCCTCCATGTTGTCCTGGGTTTTAAGACTTTCGTCCTCGAGACAGTTTTCTCTGGCACAATCATGCAAGTCAGCCAGACCTTGCGCGAGGGGACTCTTCTTGTTTTGGCCATATCTGACCTCCACGGGAAAGCCTTGCATTGACAGAATCAAGGAAGTCATTCTGGAATTACTCACATTTCCGGGCCGGATGCTATCACTTTGGAGGTAATACAAAGGCTAGTGTGGAGTCTCCACTATGATGTGTTCCCCCTGGATAAAAGGGCGGTAATTCTTCAATGACCACACCGTTGCCAGGAGTGCCTTCTCACAATCATTGAATTTTTCCTCCACAGAGGATAAAGTCTTGCTTGCATAGGAGATTACTTTATTGACCTTGTCATGCTTTTGATATAATACTGCTGTCAAGCATGTATGCGAGAACCCCATCTCCAAGAAGAACTCCTTGTTTTTGACAGGGTAAGCTAGACAAGACGCTTGTGAGATGCTTCTTTTGAGTTGCTTTACTGCCTCAGCTTCTTCTGGACCCCACTCCCACTTGACCCTTCAACAGATGGATCAGGGGTCTTGTGATCTCTGTGTAATCCTCAATGAACGTCCTACTGTAATTAGTCAGTCCAAGGAGGCTTCTTAGTTCACACAGTGTTGTGGGGTCTTTTCAGTTTTAGGAGTGCTTCCACTTTCTTCTCCTGGGGACAGAGACCCTCAGGAGTTATTTCATTCCCCAAGTGGTTGACACGGGTCCTGCACCACTGTGCCTTTTGGAAGGATACTTTTTCTCCAGCAACCCTCAACTGTGTCAGAACATAACAGATTTCTGCTATGTGTTCCTCCACAATTGAGCTTTTTATCAAGACATCATCCACATAGGCCAGGTTACCCCTTTCACCCAAGTCGGGCATGGCCTTATGTAGGAAGACGTTGAATTTGTTGCTGGCGTTGATGTATACGAAGGGAGTCCGGATCCACGTGTACTGATGCCCCCCAAAGGTAAAGGCCAGCTTGTATTGGTCCTACCTACTGACGGGCACGGTCCAGTACCCATTGGTCAGGTTAATGGCAGTGTATACATTTGACCCCTGGATCTGGACTAGCCCCTGGGACATGTAGCGGGGAGGCCATCGGGACGTGTGGACCCGTTTATTCAGCTCCCTCAGGTCAGCACAGAGTCTCCACTGGCCGTTCGGTTTTAAAATCCCCAGCACCAGATTATTAAAGGTGCTATGGACTGGACAAATTATCCCACGGGACTCAAAGTTTTTGATTATTTCCGTCAGGGACTCCATGGATGCGAGAGGCAAGTGGTATTGCTTCACAGACACTGGAGTCATTCCAAGGTCCGTTGGAATTGTTGTAGTTTGGATTTCGGTGCGACCACAGTCATACGAGTCCACCGCAAAGAGATCTTGAAAATCTAAGAAAACCTGTTTCAACTTGTGCTCAGGAGTCTCACAGGCATCAGCTATGTTGACTCGCTCTTCAACCATTTGCCTGAAGCCTGGAAAGACTTTTGCTATCTCTGTGGCCTCCTCCAGCTGGGTCGAGAGGTCCCCGTTTAGAGTATTGACCTGTAGAGAGGGTTTCAGGAAGGAGAGACAGTCCTGGTGGACCTGGAAGATCATCTCATCCTGCCTGATGTCACAGGTCACCTCTTCCTCACCGTAAGGGCAGGAAGAGTACACCAGGAAATTCCCCCCTTGCCAGGTGAAGATCCGGTCTGGTGGTAAGTCATTGTCACTGTCACTGTCAAAACAGTCATTGGGGATTGGTCCTATCAGTTCATTACCTAGATCCATGGAAAAATGTTGTTCATCAACCGCCATTCCAATAATGGTGCCTGCGCCCAGAGTGATACTTCTAAGGTCGCTGTTATCCATCAATATTGGAATAGTGTTGTGTTCTATATTGACTAATGGTGTTGGGTTTAACCCCAACCCCTGCTGTTGGAGATGGGCATTGAGGTGTACATATGCGTCAGGATTTTGCAGTTTCTGTCCTCTTAATTTTTAGTTCAAGTGGGAATAGTCGGGTCCGTCCTCGGATGGTGACCTCCTCTCCAATTTGAACTTCAACTGCATACGACAGCAATTGGGCTGACCGAAATGCTTTTTCTGAATCATCAAAGTCCATGGGATTACCCCCTAGTCGGGACCCGGCTTTGTAAATGATCAGGTCCAAATTAATGGCAAACCGATTGAGTATGTCACTGATAAATAGAATGCAGCAGGGACATCTCGCACGACCCAACAGTTATGTACTTTGCTTTTGATTCCTAAAGACATTTTTAGCATACACCTGCTAAGCAGGAGATGTTTGGAATTGGGAGTTTCCAGGCCCTTTCCCACATATCGATCAATTTAAATGTGAGAATGGCTGGATCTTTTTGGAGCTTTCGGAACATGGCTTCGCTGATGAAGCTCTTACCTTTGTTCACGCATACTCGGGCGAGAACAGATTCCTTCCCCTCATTTAACTGAATAGGGATGAATAACTGTTCTCAAATTTTCTGAATATCAGCTAAACTTTGAGCTGGTTTGCCATCACTTTTGACTATGGAATTTGGATTGTCAGATTGTGAATTGATATAAAATGTCAAAGTATATCCTTCCAGTGTGGAATGCCACTTGAGACTGGAAGGAAGGTCGATTTTCAGGAATGGAGAGGAGTTCCCATAACCAGTTTGTTGTCCTACAGCAATTACTGTCATGTCATGTATTTCATTGTTCTGAAAATGAAACTCAATATGATCAGCTTTTTGTTCAACCATGTGGCATGTGCCATTTAAAATAACATGGTTGTCACTCAGCTTCAATTTTATTGGTCTGCTAGTCTAAGTCCAGAGGACCTTGTTCACACAGTCTGTTAGAGGGGACAACCTACACAGGATGTCATTCCCCAGTAGACAGGGTGTGCCCTCTGGAGTCACGACTATGACCGGGTGTTTCACTTTCTGCCGCCCAATGTTTATTTCCATCAAAGTTCTGGAGTTCTCCAGGAAGAGGGGTGAGGGGGACCTGGTATCTCTCCCCCCTTCCTGAATTTAGCTGCTCAAAGGCCCTTTTTGACAGAAGAGTGGCTTGGGATACAGTGTCCACCAACGCCGAAAATGTACATTGCCCTTGCACTTGGACCGGGGCATTAAATCTACCCTCTTTCAATTTCCTTATTTTTGACTCCGCCACAGGGGTAGTTTGGGCATAATTCTGTGTTGGAGTTTGGGGATCTGAAAGAAAAATTTTACATTCATATATTCAGGCTCCCCTTTTTCTGATTCTGAGCTGCCTCCCTCTCCCCCCTTTTTGGAGGCAGTCAACAGAATTGGTGTGTGAGGTTCGGGATTCCTCTGTTACTATTGGGTTTCCTGGATGTTCATTCTGTGGTTCAAGGATGGGCGAATTTTACACAATACCCACATCCACCCAGTCTTCATTTAAATCTCTCGGGCCCATTTTTCCTTGGGAGGAGTGCCCCCCGTCCTTGAAGGAGAAGATCTTTTCCCCAGAATCCTCTAACGATTCTTCCCCTTCAAATTGGAGGACAATAACTTCCACCACAAAATGGGCCTTTTTTAGTTCTTTATTTCTCCTTCCCACCCTCTGTTCCTTGGGTTGCAGATTTTATGGGGCAGGAGACCCTTGGTTTGTGGGGTTCTGAGCCACCATGTTCATCTGAGGGTTCTGTTGAGCTCTCAACATGCGACCCAGATCCTGGGTAAGGTTTTGGACCTGGCACTCCAGTTGGGACACCCGTTCTGGCATGTACGGGGGTCTCTGATCAACTCTAGGTGGATCACGGGAAGGGTAACTATCCCTTCTCCCGTAGTACCTTGGATATTGTGAATTTTGGTAACCCTCCACCATTGGCCTCCCCTCTCCCGCATTGAGTTTTCTGAGCTCCTGAAATCAGGGAATGAAAAGAGGGTTGTACTATAGGTTGGGGTTTTGTGGGTACCAGGGAAAGAAACTTAACCCAGCATTTGGGGAATTCCTGCCCTCCTGGGGGGAAGTTAAGAGGGAAGTATCCCAGGGCGCTACTTACCTGATTGGAAACCCCCTCCGCCCCGGAGCTGGGGGAGTCAATACATACCCCAAGATTGGTTGGGTCCTTGTATCGGGGGCTGATATAATCAGGGGAGTTAGGGGTCCCATTAGTGGGATTACCTCCCTGACTGCCACCCGTTTGTGACTGGCCTGAAGGCCTCCGCGGTCTCTGATTTTGTGTACGTATATTTTTAGGCTCCCCCATCTCTATGTCTAAAATGGGGGCAACCTTCATTTCCACCACCTTAGCAGCAGCAGGGGTGTTAGCTGGTTTGGGGTTCTTGGCCAAATTTGTATTTTCTGCAGGTTTTTTGACCTCATAAATGCGGGTCGCCTGCTCTATGACCCAGTACAGAGATCTTTTGTCATGGAAATCCCTCACCAGCTGGGTCACGATATACTTGGGGCGTGCATGAAAGAAGGTGGTTACAAACTCCCTGCTATCCGTGCGCACTCGCCTAGTGGTTTGTGCAAAGACGCGTTTGAGCTCCTGCACAAATTCTCGTGGGGCATGATCTTCCCCGCACTGCAGATTGTAGGCCGCTTTGCGAGCCTCTTGGGGCTCTCTGTGAGCAGAAAAGTGTTTCAAGATGGCCACCCTGTAGGTGGACCATCTTGAATGGTTCTGGTTCTCCAGTCCGGCAAAGAAGCTGTAGTACTCAGGGGAGAAGGTCCATTTTACATACAGCATACAGTTGTCTTTCAGTTGACAAGTGCCCATCATCTGCTCATAGAGCTCCAGGTGTTCCCAAACAGAATATTTTGCGTTTTTATGGTATGGGGTTATGAAACTCCTAATGGCCTTAATCTGCCTAATGGTTTTTTTTTGTCATGACTCGCTTGAGTTTGTTTGCCTTCTTTGGCTTAGTCACCGGAGTCCACTCGTCCTCCGACTCAGAGGCGCTACTACTTGAGATCCCCTCATGATCATCTAGGCACTCCGTGATTCTGTGAGCTTGAGAGGGGCTTGCAGAATGGAGGGGACTTGTTTCTCTACCCCTGAGGTGCTCAGGAGATCAGTCTTCTGACGTTTCCCTGCTCCCAGGGTTGGCAGAGTATCCCCCTACTGCCCTAATTGGGTAGAGGTCTTCAGGATGCTCTTTTTCGGGACTCATTTCATTTGGTTTTTCATCAAATATAACCCACTGGTCCCTTGGAAGGTAGTATTTCTGTGGATCTAATTCCCTGACCCTCCCCACATAGGAGACCTCCTTGTCAGAGACATCAGCCTTAATTTTTGAATATCTATACAGGGATGCCCGTCCATCAATTTCTGGGGGGTGCTGATCTGTCAGTTCCATCATGCTAAACCTATTGAATTCTGCCGGCCTCATAGTTTCCGGCTCATGTGAACCGCTAGACATGACGTTGGCAGTGTTCACAGTATTAAATGGGTTTGAGTCCCTTAGTACAGAGGTCCTTATACAATGATCAGGGGTTACCCTGTCCATCTCTACCTGTTCGGGGTGCCTCCAGTTAAGATTAAATCTAGCACCCTCTTTCTCTAACCTCGCTAGTTTCTCCTTCTCAGCCCCTACTTAGATAATAAGCAAAGATCTTAGCCTTTTGCTCAGATATCAAGGCTTTACTAGCCTCTAAGACCCTCTCCTGCACTGCCATTTGTTTGTGGAGCACATCATTCTTTTCACAGAGGGCCTCATTGTTTCTCTGCGCTTCGTGTATGGTTTGAGAAAAATTTGAATTTCTGTTGCAGGAGACTCACCTCCTGAGTTTGCACATCTTTGGTTTGTGTGTTCTCTTCCAGAGCACCTTCTACCAGTCTGACGTGCTCCAGTAGATTCCCATACTCTGTTTTGAGTTCATTTAGTTTTTGGATGGCTAACCCACTTCCCTGTAACTCTGTTTTTAACTTGCTTATTTCCTGGCCCAGGGCGTCTTTCTCCTGGCTTAGGGTGCCCCTCTGTTCAGCCAGTTCATCCCTTTGTTTCTTGATATTGGATTTCTGTCACTCTTGATCAAATTCTGCTTGAGTGAGTGAGTATTATTTTCCTCTTTCAATTTCTCTATCTGATCTTGTAGGGTAACTATCTGCTATGCGAAGGCTCCATTATCATTCATTTGTTGATTTAACTTCTATTGACTCTCTTGCAGAGAGTCAACCTTTTCCCTACACTCCTCTTTCACTGGCTCTAATTGGGTCTCTTGATCTGCATTATTTTGCTGTTGGAGAGCCAAATCTTCTTTTAATTTTATTACATAATTTCCAGATTCTACCTCCAACTTTTGGCTCTTCTGTATTTTTTTTTTATTGTTCGAACACATACATTTAACATGTAGAAAAAAATGAGACGATTCCAATTTCCAAGTTCTTCATGAGGCCCCATAGTCTCCTTTTAAAACATCTTCCTGAGATTCCCTATCTTCAGAAGTTTACTCCTTGGCCTTCAAGAGAGATACACAGATTTGTTGTACCAATTTTAAGGCATTCAAAGTGTGTCCAAGCTTGTCGACCATCATTAGACATTCCCACCATTCATTCTCAACTGTAGCATCCAATGGCGCCGATGAATTATTCAGGTATATGCTTCTTATTTTATGGAATCTTGGACAGGAGAGTGTCATGTGCCTCATGGTTTCTACGATTTCTAGTTTCCTACAAAAGCGGCAGCCTGCCTCTTGGATAGTGAGCTGTTTTCTTAAGAACTGCACTTCTCTTCTAATTGTTGTTATGCTAATTTCAGATCAGTCTGGATTTTATTTAATAGTTCAACTTGATTCTGCGCAAGAGTTGTGTTTTTCTCATGCCTTTCCAGCATCACTCCCATGTGGAGATACATGTAGGCTGTGAGTCTGGCAATTTTGATTGGCTCCTCTTTAATGTTTGGGGTCATATATAGCTCACGGAAAGCTTGGTGTAATAGGCCATTGTCCTGCCACGGGTCCAGGTTCATGGCGGTGACCTGTTGTGTTATTTCTTGTAGCCAGACATTTTCATCCTGTTCTGGCCACTCAACTCTGACAAATAGTTTGTACAGAAGGTGATCCCTAGCCGTAGTGATTTCTACTACAGTCATTTTGGACATGTTCTTTGTTTATTTATTTATTTATGTAAGGGTAACCTGTATTCTATTGCTTTTCTGTCTATTTTGGTGTTGATTTTATTTTTATAGACACAGGCCTGGTATTTGTTTTTGGGAGAGGCTTGTACAGTGTAAGACAGTATTCCAAACCACACAGTATCACTACCCTGCAGATTAGTCTGCTGTGCTAGACTGCACGGGTGGTAGCTCAATCCTGGATGAGTCCACAAATTTGTTAAGGATTTTAATCAGGCGACACACACACACCTTGGTCTCGGCCTAGTATTTAGCGCACAATTGAGGTCACCATGGACGATGAACCAGGCTGCTTGGTAAAATTCAATATTTATTTAACAATTCAAAAGAAACCACACACTTTTTAATATGGGGCAGCAATCACCAATGGGGCGATAATTACAATGAGAATGTGAGCAATGCACTGGGTTTAACCTTCTAGTGGAACATATACACAGCACAGTGGAATAGGAGCACTTTTTGGTTTAGGAAATATAGCACCCAAGATAGGATTTCCCTCTGCAATGTTCCCTCAGCCCACAAATGATCAATTCTGAGTGGATAAAAAGAAGCAGCAGGTAATCAGGAATGAGAAATAGGAAATGGAATCAGGAATGAGAAATAGGAAATGGAATCCAAATCTGACCTTCCCTCCCCAAATAGAGAAAAACAGATTTTAAACCCCTTGCAATGTTATGAAATGATACTCGGAAATGGACAAATAAATGATGAACGTGTGTTAAAAACCTTGAAGCAAATAATTCCTCACTAAAGCAACAATGCAAAGACACTAACAAATCACAAAAAATGGATTACCAAAAGCATACAGTTTGAAAATGAGTGGAATGTTTAAAACAGATTGCAGCACAATAACATGTGTAAAAGTTGCATTTTCTTAATTCCCGCCTTAAGGGGCCGATTCATGGAACAAACGTGCGGCGAAAATCTTCGCGCAAGCATGCGCAAGCGGAAAAAAACAGGCGCACGCGTGCGATTCATGGAAGTCCCTGCGCGTGTTCACCGCGGGATGTGCGCCAAACCCGTGCATGGCGCACAAGTCACTGCAACATCGCGAAAGGCGTGCGCGACGCGCACAGTGAAAGCGCACAACCTCAGCGCACACACCAGAAAGTGGGCGGGACATGGGGCGTAACACGCGGAATGGGGAACAACACGCGAAAATAAGGGCGTAACTGGGGATGTACTGCAGGGAAGCAGACGGAACGCCCACACGCACTCGAACCATACGTATTCATGGAATCGAATAGGGCAAAGCCACGCACAGCCAAAGACACGCACAAGCTGAAACACGGCCGCCACACGAAGGCAGGCGGTAGAGTCCCAGCGCATCAAAAAAGTGGCGCGCGGGAAGTTAAATACGCGATTGAGCGGGTACGTGGATTTCAGGGGTGCGCGAGAAATTCTACACGCGATTGGCCTGGGTACGTGTATTACAGGGGTGCGTGAGAAAATCTACACGCGATTGGCCTGGGTACGTGGATTTCAGGGGTGCGCGAGAAAATCTACACGCGATTGGCCTGGGTACGTGGATTTCAGGGGTGCGCGAGAAATGCTACACGCGATTGGCCTGGGTACGTGTATTACAGGGGTGCGCGAGAAAATCTACACGCGATTGGCCTGGGTACGTGGATTTCAGGGGTGCGCGAGAAATGCTACACGCGATTGACCTGGGTACGTGTATTACAGGGGTGCGCAAGAAAATCTACACGCGATTGGCCTGGGTACGTGTATTACAGGGGTGCGCGAGAAATGCTACACGCGATTGGCCTGGGTACGTGGATTTCAGGGGTGCGCGAGAAAATCTACACGCGATTGGCCTGGGTACGTGTAATACAGGGGTGCGCGAGAAAATCTACATGCGATTGGCCTGGGTACGTAGATTTCAGGTGTGCGCGAGAAATGCTACACGCGATTGGCCTGGGTACGTGGATTTCAGGGGTGCGCGAGAAAATCTACACGCGATTGGCCTGGGTACGTGGATTTCAGGGGTGCGCGAGAAATCCTACACGCGATTGGGCCTGTTCAAGTGGGGCAGTGTATTACGTGGGTGTGCGGGAAGTTGAAGAGGTGAATTGCCAGTGTGGGTCCTCCCAGGTCTCCCCTCTACCCCCTCCACGACCTCTGCAGGCAGCCCACACCACAGGGGACTACCCTGCACCCCTGGTCATGTCCCGCAGGCAGCCCATCCACCATGGGCATGCCCCCCAGCCAAGCCACATGTCCCCTTGCACCCCCACCCCCCGCACCGTGGGGCACCTGCCAGCAGGCCCCCAAACATATCCCACTCATGTCCCCTTGCACCCCCACCCCCCCAGTCACCAGGGGCAGCCTCCACCAGGCCCCCAACCATGTCTCCCACCACCCCCACCCCTCCAGTCACCAGGGGCAGCCTCCAACAGGCCCCCACCCATGTCTCCCACCACCCCCACCCCTCCAGTCACCAGGGGCAGCCTCCACCAGGCCCCCACCCATGTCTCCCACCACCCCCACCCCTCCAGTCACCAGGGGCAGCCTCCACCAGGCCCCCAACCATGTCTCCCACCACCCCCACCCCCCAGCAGGCCCCCACTCATGTCCCCTTGCACCCCCACCCCCCAGCACTGTGAGGCACCTGCCAGCAGGCCCCCAACCATGTCCCACTCATGTCCCCTTGCACCCCCACCCCCCAGCAGGCCCCCACTCATGTCCCCTTGCACCCCCACCCCCCAGCACAGTGGGGCACCTGCCAGCAGGCCCCCAACCATGTCCCACTCATGTCCCCTTGTACCCCCACCCCCCAGCACTGTGGGGCACCTGCCAGCAGGCCCCCAACCATGTCCCCTTGCACCCCCACCCCCCAGCAGGCCCCCACTCATGTCCCCCTGCACCCCCACCCCCCAGCACTGTGGGGCACCTGCCAGCAGGCCCCCAACCATGTCTCCCACCACCCCCGCCCCTCCAGTCACCAGGGGCAGCCTCCACAAGGCCCCCACCCATGTCTCCCACCACCCCCACCCCCAGTCACCAGGGGCAGCCTCCACAAGGCCCCCACCCATGTCTCCCACCACCCCCACCCCCCAGTCACCAGGGGCAGCCTCCACAAGGTCCCCACACATGTCTACCACCACCCCCACCCCTCCAGTCACCAGGGGCAGCCTCCACAAGGCCCCCACCCATGTCTCCCACCACCCCCACCCCTCCAGTCACCAGGGGCAGCCTCCACAAGGCCCCCACCCATGTCTCCCACCACCCCCACCCCTCCAGTCACCAGGGGCAGCCTCCACAAGGCCCCCACCCATGTCTCCCACCACCCCCACCCCCCAGCACTGTGGGGCACCTGCCAGCAGGCCCCCAACCATGTCCCACTCATGTCCCCTTGCACCCCCACCCCCCAGCAGGCCCCCACTCATGTCCCCCTGCACCCCCACCCCCCAGCACTGTGGGGCACCTGCCAGCAGGCCCCCAACAATGTCCCCTTGCACCCCCGCCCCCCAGCAGGCCCCCACTCATGTCCCCCTGCACCCCCACCCCCCAGCACTGTGGGGCACCTGCCAGCAGGCCCCCCACCATGTCTCCCACCACCCCCACCCCCTCCCCAGTCACCAGGGGCAGCCTCCACAAGGCCCTCACCCATGTCTCCCACCACCCCCACCCCTCCAGTCACCAGGGGCAGCCTCCACAAGGCCCCCACCCATGTCTCCCACCACCCCCATCCCTCCAGTCACCAGGGGCAGCCTCCACAAGGCCCCCACCCATGTCTCCCAGCACCCCCACCCCCCAGCCACCAGGGGCAGCCTCCACAAGTCACCCACCCATGTCTCCCACCACCCCCACCCCCCAGCACTGTGGGGCACCTGCCAGCAGGCCCCCAACCATGTCCCACTCATGTCCCCTTGCACCCCCACCCCCCAGCAGGCCCCCACTCATGTCCCCCTGCACCCCCACCCCCCAGCACTGTGGGGCACCTGCCAGCAGGCCCCCAACCATGTCTCCCACCACCCCCACCCCTCCAGTCACCAGGGGCAGCCTCCACAAGGCCCCCACCCATGTCTCCCACCACCCCCACCCCTCCTGTCACCAGGGGCAGCCTCCACCAGGCCCCCACCCATGTCCCCTTGCACCCCCACCCCCCAGCAGGCCCCCACTCATGTCTCCTTGCACCCCCACCCCCCAGCACTGTGGGGCACCTGCCAGCAGGCCCCCAACCATGTCCCACTCATGTCCCCTTGCACCCCCACCCCTCCAGTCACCAGGGGCAGCCTCCACCAGGCCCCCACCCATGTCTCCCACCACCCCTCCAGTCACCAGGGGCAGCCTCCACAAGGCCCCCACCCATGTCTCCCACCACCCCCACCACCCAGTCACCAGGGGCAGCCTCCACAAGGCCCCCACCCATGTCTCCCACCACCCCCACCCCTCCAGTCACCAGGGGCAGCCTCCACAAGGCCCCCAGCAGGCCCCCACTCATGTCCCCTTGCACCCCCGCCCCCCAGCACTGTGGGGCACCTGCCAGCAGGCCCCCAACCATGTCTCCCACCACCCCCACCCCTCCAGTCACCAGGGGCAGCCTCCACAAGGCCCCCACCCATGTCTCCCACCACCCCCACCCCACAGTCACCAGGGGCAGCCTCCACAAGGCCCCCACCCATGTCTCCCACCACCCCCACCCCCCAGTCACCAGGGGCAGCCTCCACAAGGCCCCCACCCATGTCTCCCACCACCCCCACCCCTCCAGTCACCAGGGGCAGCCTCCACAAGGCCCCCACCCATGTCTCCCACCACCCCCACCCCTCCAGTCACCAGGGGCAGCCTCCACAAGGCCCCCACCCATGTCTCCCAGCACCCCCACCCCCCAGGGGCAGCCTCCACAAGGCCCCCACCCATGCATGTCTCCCACCACCCCCACCCCCCAGCACTGTGGGGCACCTGCCAGCAGGCCCCCAACCATGTCCCACTCATGTCCCCCTGCACCCCCACCCCCCAGCACTGTCGGGCACCTGCCAGCAGGCCCCCAACCATGTCCCACTCATGTCCCCTTGCACCCCCACCCCCCAGCAGGCCCCCACTCATGTCCCCTTGCATCCCCACCCCCCTGCAGGCCCCCACTCATGTCCCCCTGCCCCCAGGTCCTGACGAAACGCAATCATGGCAGTAATGGGCAGCATACCCAGCACAAACACCCAGCCAAGGATTGCATCCACCCACATAGTAGATGCAATTACATGATACAACCCCAATGGCAAGTATGTAAATGAACACATGTCCGTCACACACACATACACAATGGGTGCAAGTGAATGTCAAAACCCATATCATGACATGCATGAAACCAATGAGAAAATACCACAAATGTAAGTAATAAATATATGTATTAAAGATGAAAATGAAGTAAAGAAATAAAACACACAACAATGGGGATGACAAAACAAATGGTCCATGTCCGAGAACTAATAGAAAAAATCAAAAAACAAAAGGAATCCAAAAACTAATGTAGTGCAAAGCAAAATAATGGGGGGGAAAAATAAGGAAGAACCATTGCCTCATGGTGAACACAAATATAAATCCAACAAATGTTTTCCAAACATCAAACTATGTACAAGAATATCCCAGGGTCCATGAGCCCAACACCATAAATGAAACCTACTACTACTAACTAATAAAAAATATATATACAGAAAAGTGGCCATTGTCCGAGCGGTCCAAATAAAACTTAAAAAATAAAGGAAACCTAACACTAACTAACTAAAGAACTATATACAATGGCAGCGGGCAAGTCCTGCGGCTCACTCTGTGATGTTGCCGGCCAGGGCATCATCGAACTCCATGTCGATGTCCCGGAGGCGGGACTCTGTCCTGGCCCCGAGGTCTCGCAGGGACAACCCCGTGTCCACCTCAAACTCCCTGCGAGCTTCCTCGAGGCACTCAGCCCGCCTCAACGCCCGACGCATGGAGAACTCCGCCCTGACCATGGTGAGCCGCTCCTCTTCCGCCCGCTGCCGCTCCGCACCTATCCGCTGGACCAACTGCTCCCACACGGAAGACACTGCCATCCCAGGGTTCTCCTGCCCTCCGGCCGATGCCTGCCCCTCTGATCTTGATGGCCCCGAGCCATGATGCCTCCCACGTCGAGCCTGCTGCTGCCTCCGACGCCACTGCCTCTGCCAGCACGACGGCATCCAGGCTGATGGAATCCACCGATGCCGTCGTGCACGTGCCCTGCCAGATGATGCCGGCACATCCTCCATCTGCAGGGGGAAGTTGCTGGTGTGTCCACCCCTGCTGGACCTTCGACTCCCGACTGTGGCAGGGATGGGGTCCCCACCGAGCTGGCTGCGTTGGTCGGGGCAGGTCCACAGGGAGCCCTGGTGGCATCTGGGCCGGAAGACGGCATGGAGCACGACTGGCGCATAGCCTCCACAGAGGAGGAGAGGGTCGCCAGAAGGCCACACACATGTAGGAAACCCCCGACCATGGCGGCTCCCAAATGGTTCACGTACGCACGGTGCTCTTCGTGATGCTGTGCATGCTCCTCCCGGGAAGCATGCACCTCATCACGAATGCCAGCCGTGCGCAACGCGACACCAATCAGGACCCTCTCCACACGGCCAGGGGTCCCCTCGTCCGCAGGTAGAGGAGTGTCAGATGACATGGACATCTCCCCTACCTGCGGACGGGCCTGGGATGGGGCATCCCTGCTGGTGCATGGTGGTGCAGTCAGTGTCAGGGACAGTGACATGCACAGGCACCTCCACGGCGACCTGTGCTGCCTCCTGCCCCTGGCCCTGGACTGCACCACTTGCACCAGCGGGGATGCCCCCACCAGGCCCCATGTGTGGCTCAGTAGCGGCCTCCTCCCCCTCTGTGGAAACCACCAACCTGGATGTCTCCACGCCGTCTTCCGCCGGTGCAAGCCCCTGTGCGGGCTCACCCACCCCTTCCGCTGCAGCCGTGGCGGCATCCCCGCCGCTCTGCTCCACAGCGCCTTCTCCGCCCTCTTCTTCACTTGCCACTGTGTAGAGGGAGACATAGAACACAAGCATCAGGGTACTGTACAATGGTCCCCTAGACAGGAAGCAACAGCAGATGAGTGGCACTGTCATACATCACTTCCATCATGTCCCTCCACAACACATGGGTCAGTGCAGGCAAAACACATACAGTAACAGGCATGGCGCATGCCATGGACATTGGCATACATGACCAAGGGACTCATGATTCATGCAATGTTGGTTTTAAACTCACATGCATCATGGGTCTTGCCATCACATGCACACACCTCACCGTAGTTCCATCCATCTGGCCTCGTACACCACAGACGCAGTGGATACAAGGATGACTAGGCTGCATCAGTGAATCTGAACATTGTCACAGACATGTGTCATGCATCCATGGCAGTTACAAGTCACAGACACGCAGGTCAGACACACACACATGGACACCATACGTGTACATGGGACCAGCACCCATCCCTCACCCCCACCCATGTATAGGAACAGAGACTGCCATGCTTCCATGTGTCCATTCCGCACAGAGCCCCCCATGTTGCAATAGAACACATGCACCAACCATGTGGTTCACACATCACTGTACACACATGCCTGACCATGATGTCCCTGCACACACACATACGTACATGGCCTATGTCACACATACAGGCAGGTATCAGACAACCAGCACACTGCAACATGCCCTGTCTCACACAGTAATGCTTGGCCACTTACCGGCCAACTCCAGATGGGTCTGCCTCCGAAGGATCTGGGCGTGGAGCGCTGGGTCTACGCGTTCCAGGACCCTCATCTGGATGTCACTCAGGCATGCCCGGCCCCCCTCCGCGAGGCGCCGGGCCTTATTGAGGGTCCTGGACCTCAAGTCCTCCCAGCGCTTCTTGATGTGCTTGATGTCGCGGGTTGCCACCCCCACCGCGTTGATGGCAACCACTACATCGTCCCAGATCCTCTCCCGTCCTTCCTTGTTGGCGCGTGGTCTTCCGAAGAGGGCATCATAATGCCCCAGGACATGCTCCACCAGGACACCAACTTCCTTCTCACTGAAGCTGGTGGCCCTCTGCCTCTCTGGCTGGGGGTCGCCACTGGTCTCAGATGGTGCTTGCCCCGACATGGCGACCCCCGAGGCAGGCGTGGGTGGGCAACTGGGTCCTGGGGCTGGGCTGTGGAGCGATGGTATCCCAGTCGGGAGTCTACTGTTCCAGCAGGGGTGGACACAGCAACTGGACCCCTGCAGATGGCTGATGTGCAGGCACCAAATGGCAGGGCACGGTGGCAGCAGGCAGGCAGGCAGGCAGGCAGGCAGGCAGCAGCAGATGGCACGTGGGAGGCTGCTCGGGGCACTGGGGGGCATTGATTCGGCCTTCTGGGCAGGAGCGTGGTCTTCCGTGTGTATTCGCGTGGCCAGCTTGATACGGAGTGATTTGGCACGTGAAAAATCTGCACGTCAGCGTGTAATTCGAGGAAAGGCCCTTAGCGCGTAAGCGCGTCTGCACGCATACGCATTTTCATTGGACCAAAGGCCCTCAGCACGTGAGCGCGTCTGTGACGTGTCGTGCGAGGGTGTATCCCTCATTGCACGTGATGACAGAACACGCGTGGATTTCAACCAATCGCGTGTGAAAGTTCACGGCACCCCGGAACACACGTACCCAGGCTAATCGCGTGTGGAACTACCCGCGCACCCGGAAACACACGTACCCAGGCTAATCGCGTGTGGAACTACCCGCGCACCCGGAAACACACATACCCAGGCTAATCGCGTGTGGAACTATCCGCGCACCCGGAAACACACGTACCCAGGCTAATCGCGTGTGGAACTACCCGCGCACCCGGAAACACACGTACCCAGGCTAATCGCGTGTGGAACTACCCACGCACCCGGAAACACACGTACCCAGGCTAATCGCGTGTGGAACTACCCGCGCACCCGGAAACACAAGTACCCAGGCCAATCGCGTGTACGCTCGCTCCCCTCCGATCACACGCGATGACACCCGAATACGGGAAACACGTGCACGGCAAAAGACGTGCACAGGCGTCAACAAGTCCGCCCACACGGAGGCGTCCCGCGGACAGCATAAAAGTGCGCGCAAACAACAAACGCGTATATACAGCGACGATGAATGCCCCATTTGTTGCTGCACTGATCGTGGGACACTGCAGGAGGAGGAGAATAGCCAGGGCACGCATTTTTGCACCACGGACAAGCCTTTTTGGGATGCCTGACGACCAGGTCTACGGCAGGTATAGGTTTCCACCCCATATCATCCTAGACCTGGTCAGGGAGTGGGAAGATGACCTCACATCCCCCACCCTTTGCTCCCAAGCATTGAGCCCCTTGGAGAAGCTGCTCAATGTCTTGCATTTTTTGGCCACTGGGTCGTTTCAGCGGACCACTGCCATAGTGGGGGGGCTCTCACAGGCCACGCAGTCACGCTGCCTACACCAGGTACTGGCAATCATGACAGCGCGCCCCTCAGTCCGCAGGCACATATACATGCCCAGAACACCCGCAGAAAGGCAGGCCGTTGTCCTGGATTTTTTCAGGGTGGCACACTTCCCCAAAGTGCTCGGTGCCATAGATTGCACCCATGTGGCCCTACGTCCACCTAGGGCCACTGAGCACATCTACCGAAACCGCAAGCACTGGCATTCCATCAATGTACAGGTGGTATGCGATGCAAAGGGAATCATCACCTCTGTCTATGCAAACTACCCTGGCTCCACCCATGACAGTTTCATATACAGAATGTCCGCCCTGAGCCGGGCCCTGGAAGCTGGGCAGCATGGCGACACATGGCCCCTAGGTGAGTACAAATGCCCTTGCACATGCATGCAAGTCACACACAGACAAATATCCAAACCCTAATAATCTCAACTATTATCATCTCCCCAGGGGACAGTGCCTACCCTCTGAGCAACCACATGATGACGCCAATCCGGAACCCCACCACACCACCCCAGGTAAGATACAACGCCGCCCATATTGCAACCAGGGGCATAGTGGAGCGCACATTCGGAGTGCTCAAGTCACGTTTCCGCTCCCTTGACCGCTCTGGTGGGCAACTACTCTATGCACCACCAGTAGTGTGCAGGATCATTGTGGCAGCATGTGTCCTGCACAATGTTGCAACACGGCAGGGCGTCCCGGTGGACATGGTGGTGCCCCCACATCCCCAACCACAGGCACAGGCGCTGCCCATGGGAGGGGACAGGGCACGTGGCGAGGAAGCCCGGACCCAGCTTGTGGCCACATTTTTCACCTAAACTCCCACCCCTGCGGAGTGCACACAGGCCTGGCACATACCAGGTGACAATCGATGATGACAAAGTGACAGTCAACTGTCACAACCCTACCACCCTGAGATAGTTGCCATGGAAGTGCCACATCGTCTGCATCCCTAGCTACTTAAACACAAGCTATCCTGTGCAACCAAAATGCACACATATGACATGTGACATGACATGGGCCATACACAAGTATTCCATGGCGCAATGAGGCGGGGGGGGAACAAGGGAACACAGAGAACGGTACTACTAGGCCAGGTGTCATTGAGATTGTGCAGGGTTAGGGGGAAGGGAAAAGTGCAAGGGGAAGGGGGGGGAGGGGGGGGAGTCCAGTACAGGGGAAGTAGGCCAAAAAAATAATACATAGGTCGCCTGGTGGCAACTGCAAAGGTAAGTGCAGACAAGTGCTGGGAAGGGAGGGCTGTAGGGATAGAGAGACAGTACTGCAGTGCAGGGGTTGCCAGGGTGGCAGTGCAAGTGGACAGTAGCTGGGCCAGGGACCGAGGTTGGTGAGAGTGTCCCAGTAGCAGCTCCTGTGCAGTTCCAGTGAAGAATTCTGCAAGGGAGAGGCAGAGAGTAAGCAGAAGCAAAGAGGAAGGTCTTGAGGTGCTTCCAGAACTGGAGATGGTTCCCCTCAAGCAAGTTCAAGTCAGGCAGGAAGTCTGTTCCAGGGGGAGGGCCCTGCTGCGGAGAGAAACCTACCCCCAGCTAGTTGCTCTGAGAAGCGGATGACCTGGACATGCAAGGTGTGCATCACACACACCTGCAAAACAGGCCATGGCCATCACTGTCATGTCAGTCAAACCCTCCCAAACATCAACATGACATGGCAAGCAATACCCATACACTGACGCAGTAACAATAAGGTACACATTGCCATGTCCTAAATGTACAGTGGCATCGGACAATGATGCCTGACCCGGAATCAGATGAAATGACAGACCAACAAAATGTCCCACCCAAAATAAGTCGTTTCCAAATGCATTGCAACAGTCGTAGACGTAACATCACAATGAATGCCTGTCTATATGCACATTATGCATTGCAAAATCAACACTGCAGCTCATGTGTGCAGTGTCCCACTCCTGCATCACACTGCTCAGCGCACAGCACAGTGAACAGCCATTGCGTGTGATGCACACCCTGAGCATCACATCTAAGTGACAGACTACATCAAACATCAAATTAGGCATGTACTGGAACCATAATCGGTCACAGAACATGTGCTGCCGGGACACAGTGGGCACCAGAAGGCAAACAGTGTACACGTGGATATGCAAGGGTGGGAGTACATGGAGTGCATCCGAGTGCAAGTGTGTGGTTCTGCAGGGACATGCACTCCACATATGCATGTGCACTCAAGTGACCATCAGTGTTCCCTACACATCACATGTGAACATCCACCATGTGTACACCCCAGCATGTCAAACCACAACTATCCCCTCGCACCTGAAAGGAAAACACAACACATGAACAGGCATTGATCAGCAGAACACAACATGTACATAGGACAACAACATTACAATGTCAGAGTTCCCATCACACTGCAGGGCAATGCAACTATCAACAACAACCCCCCCCCGCGCAAATGACCATGACCCACTGAACAACTGCACCTGGGTCATGGAGCCTCCAACCCTCATTTCCACCTGGCCACAGGATCACCTTTACCCTTCGTGTCCATCTCCCACCTTGTGTGTAAAAAGATGCCTGAACCCTCAGAATCCACACTCATTTCCAAAATCACAAAATCCAAGGCATGAAAACAAACCCAAACACCCTCCAGTAGATGACTTGACGTAGCAGTACCTCACAAACGCCAAGTACTACCACAATGATGCAACAACCAAGGTAGCACAGCAGAACAATGTCACGACAGGATGTGAGACATGTGTGGTACATGACATAGGATGATGCACCATGAATGGATGTGTACTGTCACAGGTCCCCTGTACAGGCGCGGGAGTCTCATGAAACAACCACCCACACCATGTCCCGGGTGCCTGCAAGGTCAAACTCACACAGGCCCCTGAGATCATGGTGGGGAATGAGGTTCAGGGATATGCAGTCGGGGCAGGTGTAGACACACTGGATGACTGGAATGAGTGGCAGGTGAGGGGAGGAGGAATGACACATGAAACTAGGGAATGCACGAAAATGTACAACCTGCATGAACACATACACAATCCAAACAAACTTGGACATCATTGTCATGGCCTTCTGTAGTCCAGGCTCAGGAGTGGTACGAACCAACCACCCCCTCTAGGGTTTTGGCGCCTGCAAGTTCGGGGCTTACACAGGCTTCCGCAACCCCAGTGGGGAAAGAGGGTCAGAGAACGTTGCTTGGATAGGCACGGGAAGCAGGAACACCGGGTAGAGGGTACAGGTTTCATAATTGCATAGGATCACGGGTGATTAGGGAAAAAAACATACCAAATAGGACCACACATACATCCATGCATCAGTACACTCCCCAGCAAGCCTATGCAGGGCAGTTTGTAAGGAAAACAACAAGACACTTAGCTCTGGTTTTGAGTGCTGGCCTCCTGCCTGCGCACTCTCACGGCCGGTTACAGGAGCACTCCAATGCTGCAAAGAGAGACACAGTCAACAACCTGTATGTGCCAATTACACGAAAACACAACACAAAACATGCCCCATAGCAACAAACTACTCTACAAACAGACAATCAGTGCTCGATGCTTCGTACCCATATATAACATCACCCCTGTGACGGGTCATACACAGTCAATGCAGTAAGTCAGGCGCTGGTGGGTGCGTGGCAAATGGAACACCAATGTGTCACAATTCACACAACATGCAATGTTCCCTGGGTAAGCAGACAGACCCATATGGCAAGCCATGACTACAGAGCAAGTTGCGTACCACCATGACCAAAACAAAGTTGGCAGTGCATTTATCATGAAGTACGTGGAATAGACATGCACTGCACCCAAGTATGTCCCTTGCTGTATGTCCCTGTGAGCTGCCCCTTTCCATGTCTCGGAAGGCTACATGGTTGATATAAGTGCCTCAATGAACCTTGGTGTACCGCAGGGTATGTGCCACTGCCCCTGCATGTGTCCCAGACAACCCTACTATCAACAGCCATCAGTCCACAAACACATCTGAGCTGCATTGTGTGCTTCAACACCAATATTCGTCTAAGCTCACCCTCAGTGCTGTGACTAAGCCTGCATGTGCAACTCACCTGGTGCAAGCTTTGCTGTGTCGTGGCCCCCCTGTGATGCTCACCTTGCCTGGAGTTCCTTGGAACATGTCAGCAGTTCTAGGATGTGGGTCTGCAATCACTGTGCCTCTGCTCGTGCACACATGTGCATGTGGGCACCAACAAACAGGTCAGGAATTCCGTCGTCTAATGGGCCATGTCTGCTGGCAAAGGTGCTCTGGTGCCTCATCCCCCTGCAGAAAGTGCATGAAACAAATGATTAATGCATCAAAGTGATCTGTGTGTGTCTCATCAGGCATCTCATTACTTGACCATGTCAGAGAGTCACATCACAAACCACACCATCAGTCCGTCTTTTACTTCCAAAGTGTGGAACACTATCTACAGCATGAATTGCAACAGGCACGTGTACAGGAAAGAAATGAGACATAATACACAATGCATAGCAATCAATGTCCACATTAATCATGACACACCCCATCTAGCAAAAGCTGAACAGTGAACAATTACACCTAAATCATCCCCACTAGGGGTGTCAACACAAGTCACAAAGCACCAGACATGCCACAGATATGACAGTCCAAAGCCCTTGTGTAAAATTCTGTAACACCGAACCATCCTTGCGAGCCCATGGATAAGGGAGGCAGGAGTGGCATATGTGAGTCAAGGAACCCAAGCAGCAAACACATACACAAGACAACCATGAAGGGCTCAGCTGGAACAGACAGTGGATGCCTTCAAAAACCACAAGGCACCTCACTGTCACATGAAAGCACAATAGACTACAAATTTTACACTAACTCAACTATTAACTAATTACACTAACTATGGAAAACCTACATTACCTATTTAAACTAACTATCAAACAGAAACTTAACTAACTAAACTAAAAGAAAAATCAAAAATGGCCACATACGACCCGGGGGGGAGGGGAGGCACCCACGAGGGGAGAGGTACAGGGTGCTGCTCAACATCCACATGCGATGATGCTGAGCCAAAAAAAAATACCTCCATGGGCTCAACGCCTGCACAGCACGACCTATGTGGGAGATAGATGGTCGTCCGAGTCTGGCTCATCCCGGAAAGGAGGACGTGGCACAGTAGCCTTGCCATGCCTAGCCGCAGCTTGCCCCTCGTCGGCAGCAAGTCTGCCGGACAGGTGAGCCTGGTTCTGTGTGGCGATGTTACATAGGTCTGCATGCAGAACCTCACGTGATACACGTGCTTCCTCTTGCAAGGTAGCACGTGTAACACGGAGTTCCTCCTGCAAGGCCTGGCTGGACAACCGCTGCACCTCCCGGCAAGCCTGTAGCTCAGCCGAGATGGTGCGCTCAAGCTGTGCAAACCTCTCCTCTGCCTGCTGCCTCTGGGACATCATAAGGACACCCAGAGTGGATCTGAGGGAGGCATACTCCTCCCTCAGGGCATCCATGTGCGCCTCTGCGTGAGCAGCAATTGCTTGACGCAGAGACGACATTTCAGCCTGGCGTGCCCTGTCTGAGGCC
Source organism: Ambystoma mexicanum (assembly GCF_040938575.1). NCBI lineage: Eukaryota > Metazoa > Chordata > Amphibia > Caudata > Ambystomatidae > Ambystoma > Ambystoma mexicanum. The sequence goes on along the minus strand of NC_090926.1, from coordinate 1,203,821,122 downwards.
GCCATGCCCAGCCTGAGCGAGCGGGCCGTGGACCGTGCCGCCTGCTGCTGGAGAAGCACCTGCCTAGCAGGGGGGAGCACAGATCGGGCCACACGCTCCATGCTGTCAGCGATGTTCTCCATTGCTGCCCCCTGCAATTCGGAATTGGCAGTCATGTCTTGCTCCCACTCAGTATACAGCGGTTGCGCACGGCGACCGCGTTGCCGGGCTTGACCCCTGCGGGACCCAAGGACCGGAGGTCCTCGCTGTGTTGGCACCGCCTGCGGCTGCACGACTACATGCCCCCGTCGACGTGATGTCCCAGGCACATCAGTGACTGGTGTGGAGGGTGACCCTGCGTCCCGATCCACCACGGGCGGAGGAACCAAGACTGTCTGATCCCTCAGTGCAGGTGTCGCAGACAGAGGAGTGTCCACATCAGAATCACTCACCCCTGACACATGGACTTGATGCTCATCCAACTCAATATGGACGTCAGAGTCGTCATCAAGGCTGGACTCATAGGCAGCCAGAGACAGGATGGACTGCAGCACTTGGGGGTTTTCGTGGCCTACCACCCCACGACCCCCACTAGTGCCGGGTTGATGTGGTCTTACCAACCCTGTGTCTGGCATGACAACACCATCCTCTGCATCCATTGCGTCATCACCTGAAAAATAGAGAGGAAAAGGTCACTACACATGTCAGAAGCACACAACACACACACACACACCGACAGCAAAGGCATCCGGCAGACATGTGACACACAACATATGACCTGGCATGCATGCTGGGTCTACTTTGAATAGCTACTGTGATCAGACCTGTTGAAAGGTGGCAGTTTGCATGGAAGTGGGTCTATGCAGTGCTGAAAATGTGTACGCCACTCACTACCTACATGTACAAGCACTCCATGGTGTGTGCCAGGAAATGTGAAGGCAGTGCAATTTCAAATTCAGACATCACGTGCATTGTGTATTCAATGTGTACCATGTCTAGCAGCCAAGCACCCCTCCACCCCAGTACCAAAGCAGGGATGCCTAGCATGGTATCAAAAGGCTGCCCATAAACCTGTGTATTGACAAGCAGTGTTGACTGGCATCAACAGCTTAATGTGATTCAAATTACAACACTGCAAATGATGCTGGGACAGTGGGCAGGACACATGATGGAAGATCCGGAGGCCAGCCACGTGTGAAGAAGACACGACAAGAGTTGGACAGAGTCATTGGCCATTGAACAGGCTGAGGCCTGTGAGCCACACAGATTGTCAGAGCCTAAACATGTGTGCAACGCAGGACTGAGCCACAGTTGACATGGGGAGGCCGATAATATGGCAGGCAATGTATGTAACCAAGGACTCATATTACAGTGATCATCCAGTCAAGGACACATAGGGGCATGCGTGCAATGCACATGGAGCATGAATGGGCACTCATGTCCCTGCGGGACATCTGACCCATGCACAGTACAAGTGGGATACCCTGCATCGAGTACTAAGGCTGTACCACACGGCATATGTCTGGCAGTTTCTAAGCTGGAAGTTAGCATCTACACAGGACACATGAACAAGAAACTACACATTGGCAAGAATGTAGCAGACCAGTGCAAAGGTGGAACTGGGGTGCAGAGTGGCGGAGGAGGGGCAAGGGAGCATGCCCACATGGAGTCCCGCATGCAGGCAGAGGAGACATGCATGACGGTAGCATTGCATTACTTACACATCAGAACCATGTACACGTCACATGTAGCAGCAATCATGCACAACACATCCCACAAGTGAAACACACACGTCCTCAACAACTACGCATCAACACTCACTGGACTGGGCATCAAAGTCCAGCATCTCTCCCACACCTTCGACCAATTCTGGTGGTATGAACTCCACAACGAGAGCCTCATGCGGAGTGAGTTCTTCCTCCTCTGGTGCAGGCCCACCGCCAGTCATCAGAGTCAAGTTGTAATTTGAGGCACGCTTAGCCTTAGTGCTGCACTTGATGTCATTCCAGCGCTTTTTGCACTCCTGCGCCGTGCGCACCTCATGGCCGAATGAACTGACATGTTCCGCAACATGCTTCCAGTGGGTGTCACTTTGGGCAGCCGTAGTCTGACTATTGGCACCCACTAGCATGTCACGGCTGTGTCCCCGCACATAGTCCACGAGGAAGTCCAGTTCCTGCTTACAGAAAGGCTTCTTCCTCGATGTGCAGGAGGTCGTGGCTGTGTGTGGGGTCCCAGCCTGTGCTGCAGGTGCAACCTTCCTCCTCTTGGACTGTGGCGCAGATCCTGGCTGGCTAATGCCACCCTGACCAGTATGGCCAGTGGGTTCGGTGGATTGAGCCGAGGGAGTGGCAGGTGGAGGGATGACCAAAGGCCTGACTTGTGTCAGTGGCAGCTGGGTGCCCACTAATGGACCCTGCGCAGCAACATCAGCTGTGGCAGGGTCATTGACTGCAACGGTCCTGGTTGGCAGACTCACAACCGGGGTGCTGTTGGGTGCATCTGCCCCTGCACTTGCCAACACCCGGCTGTTCGGGGCAGCAGATGACATGACTGCCCCAGGAACACGTGTCTTGGTCTGAGCAGCCCGGCGTGCCCCTATGGTTTCCCCCCTGGCCTGTTGGAGATCTACCAAGGGCTCTTCAAGTGCCAACGCAGCCTGCGCTGGCAGACCCTGAGCCTGGGTGGCGGTGTCCACAGCTGCACCTGCAGCTACCGCTACCCTTGGGCCTGTGGCAGTCGATGGAACGGACTGCCGGGTCATACGGGTGCCAGTGCCAGATGCAGGAGCTGCATCCCCCGGAACCACAGGGGGCGGTGGCATGGCTGCACCAACACATGGCACAACATTGTGCTCAAGTGGCGCACCCCTGCCTCTTCCCCCTCTGTGGCTGCCCTGGACACCCTGGAGTCTCCCTACTCCCTGGTCACCACGGCCACGTCCCCGACCACGCCCGCCACGAGGAGTACGCCCAGCTGAGGCGCCCCTCACCTTTGGTGGCCTCCCAACCATGGCACAGATGTAATAGTGCTGGCACAGATGGAGTGGTGCCAATGGGAGGTGTACACCACAATTGACCTGGGCAATTGTGGTGAAGGGGATGGGAAGCAAGATGTTAACAGCCCCCCTGCACCTGCAAGGCTGTATGTAACCCCGGTGATGTGGTGACGGGTCACGCAACGCTCAGGCACCCCAAAACTGCAGTAAAACCATGCATGCAACCCTGCAGCCTACGTGCGTGGATTTAACCTCCCGCAGTACGCGGTGGCACCCAGTAACACGAATAAAGCGTACGCGTGGGACACGCAGGCTACGATGACATCGAAAATGGGTGCAATACACAGGGGCACCCGCAGTGGGAAAAGGAGCGTTTGCGACTCACCGTCTGACTAGCGCGATGCAGAAAAACACGCGTAGCCAATACCCCCGCCAAAAGAAGAGATACGTCCTTGAGAGCTGTGAAGTAGATGGCGCGCGAAACAACTGGAAGCAGCAACACACGTCGGTCTCCATGGAAGGCACGTACAGCGAACTGCTGGGCCCGCTCACCTTTAACCCGTGCTGAGGGAAATGCACGCGCGCGTCACGTCACATGCGGACGTGCAGTTTTTCACGCGCGATTACGCGCATTACACGCGGACGTGCAGTTTTTCACGCGCGATTACGCACATTACACGCGGACATGCAGTTTTCCACACGCGATTACGCGCATTACACGCGGACGTGCAGTTTTTCACGCGCGATTACGCGCATTACACGCGGACGTGCAGTTTTCCACACGCGATTAGCCTGGGTACGTGTGTTTCCGGGTGCGCGGGTAGTTCCACACGCGATTAGCCTGGGTACGTGTGTTCCGGGGTGCCGTGAACTTTCACACGCGATTGGTTGAAATCCACGTGTATTCTGTCATCACGTGCAATGAGGGATACACCCTCGCACGACACGTCACAGACGCGCTCACGCGGTGAGGGCCTTTGGTCCAATGAAAATGCGTATGCGTGCAGACGCGCTTACGCGCTAAGGGCCTTTCCTCGAATTACACGCTGACATGCAGATTTTTCACGTGCCAAATCACTCCGTTTCAAGCTGGCCACGCGAATACACACGGAAGACCACGCTCCTGCCCAGAAGGCCGAATCACCGCCCCCCAGTGCCCCGAGCAGCCTCCCACGTGCCATCTGCTGCTGCCTGCCTGCCTGCCTGCTGCCACCGTGCCCTGCCATTTGGTGCCTGCACATCAGCCATCTGCAGGGGTCCAGTTGCTGTGTCCACCCCTGCTGGAACAGTAGACTCCCGACTGGGATACCATCGCTCCACAGCCCAGCCCCAGGACCCAGTTGCCCACCCACGCCTGCCTCGGGGGTTGCCATGTCGGGGCAAGCACCATCTGAGACCAGTGGCGACCCCCAGCCAGAGAGGCAGAGGGCCACCAGCTTCAGTGAGAAGGAAGTTGGTGTCCTGGTGGAGCATGTCCTGGGGCATTATGATGCCCTCTACGGAAGACCACGCGCCAACAAGGAAGGACGGGAGAGGATCTGGGACGATGTAGTGGTTGCCATCAACGCGGAGGGGGTGGCAACCCGCGACATCAAGCACATCAAGAAGCGCTGGGAGGACTTGAGGTCCAGGACCCTCAATAAGGCCCGGCGCCTCGCGGAGGGGGGCCGGGCACACCTGAGTGACATCCAGATGAGGGTCCTGGAACGTGTAGACCCAGCGCTCCACGCCCAGATCCTTCGGAGGCAGACCCATCTGGAGTTGGCCGGTAAGTGGCCAAGCATTACTGTGTGAGACGGGGCATGTTGCAGTGTGCTGGTTGTCTGATACCTGCCTGTATGTGTGACATAGGCCATGTACGTATGTGTGTGTGCAGGGACATCATGGTCAGGCATGCGTGTACAGTGATGTGTGAACCACATGGTTGGTGCATGTGTTCTATTGCAACATGGGGGGCTCTGTGCGGAATGGACACATGGAAGCATGGCAGTCTCTGTTCCTGGACATGGGTGGGGGTGAGGGATGGGTGCTGGTCCCATGTACACGTATGGTGTCAATGTGTGTGTGTCTGACCTGCGTGTCTGTGACTTGTAACTGCCATGGATGCATGACACATGTCTGTGACAATGTTCAGATTCACTGATGCAGCCTAGTCATCCTTGTATCCACTGCGTCTGTGGTGTACGAGGCCAGATGGATGGAACTACGGTGAGGTGTGTGCATGTGATGGCAAGACCCATGATGCATGTGAGTTTAAAACCAACATTGCATGAATCATGAGTCCCTTGGTCATGTATGCCAATGTCCATGGCATGCGCCATGCCTGTTACTGTATGTGTTTTGCCTGCACTGACCCATGTGTTGTGGAGGGACATGATGGAAGTGATGTATGACAGTGCCACTCATCTGCTGTTGCTTCCTGTCTAGGGGACCATTGTACAGTACCCTGATGCTTGTGTTCTATGTCTCCCTCTACACAGTGGCAAGTGAAGAAGAGGGCGGAGAAGGCGCTGTGGAGCAGAGCTGCGGGGATGCCGCCACGGCTGCAGCGGAAGGGGTGGGTGAGCCCCCACAGGGGCTTGCACCAGCGGAAGGCGGCGTGGAGACATCCAGGTTGGTGGTTTCCACAGAGGGGGAGGAGGCCCACACATGGGGCCTGGTGGGGGCATCCCCGCTGGTGCAAGTGGTGCAGTCCAGGGCCAGGGGCAGGAGGCAGCACAGGTCGCCGTGGAGGTGCCTGTGCATGTCACTGTCCCTGACACTGTGACTGCACCACCATGCACCAGCAGGGATGCCCCATCCCAGGCCCGTCCGCAGGTAGGGGAGATGTCCATGTCATCTGACACTCCTCTACCTGCGGACGAGGGGACCCCTGGCCGTGTGGAGAGGGTCCTGATTGGTGTCGCGTTGCGCACGGCTGGCATTCGTGATGAGGTGCATGCTTCCCGGGAGGAGCATGCACATCATCACGAAGAGCACCGTGCGTACGTGAACCATTTGGGAGCCGCCATGGTCGGGGGTTTCCTACATGTGTGTGGCCTTCTGGCGACCCTCTCCTCCTCTGTGGAGGCTATGCGCCAGTCGTGCTCCATGCCGTCTTCCGGCCCAGATGCCACCAGGGCCCCCTGTGGACCTGCCCCGACCAACGCAGCCAGCTCGGTGGGGACCCCATCCCTGCCACAGTCGGGAGTCGAAGGTCCAGCAGGGGTGGACACACCAGCAACTGTCCCCCTGCAGATGGAGGATGTGCCGGCATCATCTGGCAGGGGATGTGCATGACGGCATCGGTGGATTCCATCAGCCTGGATGCCGTCGTGCTGGCAGAGGCAGTGGCGTCGGAGGCAGCAGCAGGCTCAACGTGGGAGGCATCATGGCTCGGGGCCATCAAGATCAGAGGGGCAGGCATCGGCCGGAGGGCAGGAGAACCCTGGGATGGCAGTGTCTTCCGTGTGGGAGCAGTTGGTCCAGCGGATAGGTGCGGAGCGGCAGCGGGCGGAAGAGGAGCGGCTCACCATGGTCAGGGCGGAGTTCTCCATGCGTCGGGCGTTGAGGCGGGCTGAGTGCCTCGAGGAAGCTCGCAGGGAGTTTGAGGTGGACACGGGGTTGTCCCTGCGAGACCTCGGGGCCAGGACAGAGTCCCGCCTCCGGGACATCGACATGGAGTTCGATGATGCCCTGGCCGGCAACATCACAGAGTGAGCCGCAGGACTTGCCCGCTGCCATTGTATATAGTTCTTTAGTTAGTTAGTGTTAGGTTTCCTTTATTTTTTAAGTTTTTTTTGGCCCGCTCGGACAATGGCCACTTTTCTGTATATATATTTTTTATTAGTTAGTAGTAGGTTTCATTTATGGTGTTGGGCTCACGGACCCTGGGATATTCTTGTACATAGTTTGATGTTTGGAAAACATTTGTTGGATTTATATTTGTGTTCACCATGAGGCAATGGTTTTTCCTTATTTTTCCCCCCCATTATTTTGCTTTGGACTACATTCGTTTTTGGATTCCTTTGTTTTTTGATTTTTTCTATTAGTTCTCGGACATGGACCATTTGTTTTGTCATCCCCATTGTTGTGTGTTTTATTTCTTTACTTCATTTTCATCTTTAATACATATATTTATTACTTACATTTGTGGTATTTTCTCAATGGTTTCATGCATGTCATGATATGGGTTTTGACATTCACTTGCACCCATTGTGTATGTGTGTGTGACGGACATGTGTTCATTTACATACTTGCCATTGGGGTTGTATCATGTAATTGCATCTACTATGTGGGTGGATGCAATCCTTGGCTGGGTGTTTGTGCTGGGTATGCTGCCCATTACTGCCATGATTGCGTTTCGTCAGGACCTGGGGGCAGGGGGACATGAGTGGGGGCCTGCAGGGGGGTGGGGGTGCAAGGGGACATGAGTGGGGGCCTGCTGGGGGGTGGGGGTGCAAGGGGACATGAGTGGGACATGGTTGGGGGCCTGCTGGCAGGTGCCCCACAGTGCTGGGGGGTGGGAGTGCAGGGGGACATGAGTGGGGGCCTGCTGGGGGGTGGGGGTGCAAGGGGACATGAGTGGGACATGGTTGGGGGCCTGCTGGCAGGTGCCCCACAGTGCTGGGGGGTGGGGGGAGACATGGGTGGGGGCCTTGTGGAGGCTGCCCCTGGTGACTGGAGGGGTGGGGGTGGTGGGAGACATGGGTGGGGGCCTGGTGGAGGCTGCCCCTGGTGACTGGAGGGGTGGGGGTGGTGGGAGACATGGGTGGGGGCCTTGTGGAGGCTGCTCCTGGTGACTGGGTGGTGGGGGTGGTGGGAGACATGGGTGGGGGCCTTGTGGAGGCTGCCCCTGGTGACTGGAGGGGTGGGGGTGGTGGGAGACATGGGTGGGGGCCTGGTGGAGGCTGCCTCTGGTGACTGGAGGGGTGGGGGTGGTGGGAGACATGGGTGGGGGCCTTGTGGAGGCTGCCCCTGGTGACTGGGGGGTGGGGGTGGTGGGAGACATGGGTGGGGGCCTGCTGGCAGGTGCCCCACAGTGCTGGGGGTGGGGGTGCAGGGGGACATGAGTGGGGGCCTGCTGGGGGGTGGGGGTGCAAGGGGACATGGTTGGGGGCCTGCTGGCAGGTGCCCCACAGTGCTGGGGGGTGGGGGTGCAGGGGGACATGAGTGGGGGCCTGCTGGGGGGTGGGGGTGCAAGGGGACATGGTTGGGGGCCTGCCGGCAGGTGCCACACAGTGCTGGGGGGTGGGGGTGCAAGGGGACATGAGTGGGACATGGTTGGGGGCCTGCTGGCAGGTGCCCCACAGTGCTGGGGGGTGGGGGTGCAAGGGGACATGGGTGGGGGCCTGCTGGGGGTGGGGGTGCAAGGGGACGAGTGGGACATGGTTGGGGGCCTGCTGGCAGGTGCCCCACAGTGCTGGGGGGTGGGGGTGCAAGGGGACATGAGTGGGGGCCTGCTGGGGGGTGGGGGGAGACATGGTTGGGGGCCTGGTGGAGGCTGCCCCTGGTGACTGGAGGGGTGGGGGTGGTGGGAGACATGGGTGGGGGCCTGGTGGAGGCTGCCCCTGGTGACTAGAGGGGTGGGGGGTGGTGGGAGACATGGGTGGGGGCCTGGTGGAGGCTGCCCCTGGTGACTGGAGGGGTGGGGGTGGTGGGAGACATGGGTGGGGGCCTGGTGGAGGCTGCCCCTGGTGACTGGGGGGTGGGGGTGCAAGGGGACATGAGTGGGACATGGTTGGGGGCCTGCTGGCAGGTGCCCCACGGTGCTGGGGAGTGGGGGTGCAAGGGGACATGTGGCTTGGCTGGGGGGCATGCCCATGGTGGATGGGCTGCCTGCGGGACATGACCAGGGGTGCAGGGTAGTCCCCTGTGGTGTGGGCTGCCTGCAGAGGTCGTGGAGGGGGTAGAGGGGAGACCTGGGAGGACCCACACTGGCAATTCACCTCTTCAACTTCCCGCACACCCACGTAATACACTGCCCCACTCGCACAGGCCCAATCGCGTGTAGGATTTCTCGCGCACCCCTGTAATACACGTACCCAGGCCAATCGCGTGTAGATTTTCTCGCGCACCCCTGAAATCCACGTACCCAGGCCAATCGCGTGTAGAATTTCTCGCGCACCCCTGAAATCCACGTACCCAGCCCAATCGCGTGTAGATTTTCTCGCGCACCCCTGAAATCCACGTACCCAGGCCAATCGCGTGTAGAATTTCTCGCGCACCCCTGAAATCCACGTACCCAGCCCAATCGCGTGTAGATTTTCTCACGCACCCCTGTAATACACGTACCCAGGCCAATCGCGTGTAGAATTTCTCGCGCACCCCTGAAATCCACGTACCCAGGCCAATCGCGTGTAGATTTTCTCGCGCACCCCTGTAATACACGTACCCAGGCCAATCGCGTGTAGAATTTCTCGCGCACCCCTGAAATCCACGTACCCAGGCCAATCGCGTGTAGAATTTCTCGCGCACCCCTGAAATCCACGTACCCAGCCCAATCGCGTGTAGATTTTCTCGCGCACCCCTGAAATCCACGTACCCAGGCCAATCGCGTGTAGAATTTCTCGCGCACCCCTGAAATCCACGTACCCAGCCCAATCGCGTGTAGATTTTCTCGCGCACCCCTGTAATACACGTACCCAGGCCAATCGCGTGTAGAATTTCTCGCGCACCCCTGAAATCCACGTACCCAGGCCAATCGCGTGTAGATTTTCTCGCGCACCCCTGTAATACACGTACCCAGGCCAATCGCGTGTAGATTTTCTCGCGCACCCCTGAAATCCACGTACCCAGGCCAATCGCGTGTAGATTTTCTCGCGCACCCCTGTAATACACGTACCCAGGCCAATCGCGTGTAGATTTTCTCGCGCACCCCTGAAATCCACGTACCCAGGCCAATCGCGTGTAGATTTTCTCGCGCACCCCTGTAATACACGTACCCAGGCCAATCGCGTGTAGAATTTCTCGCGCACCCCTGAAATCCACGTACCCAGCCCAATCGCGTGTAGATTTTCTCGCGCACCCCTGAAATCCACGTACCCAGGCCAATCGCGTGTAGAATTTCTCGCGCACCCCTGAAATCCACGTACCCAGCCCAATCGCGTGTAGATTTTCTCGCGCACCCCTGTAATACACGTACCCAGGCCAATCGCGTGTAGAATTTCTCGCGCACCCCTGAAATCCACGTACCCAGGCCAATCGCGTGTAGATTTTCTCGCGCACCCCTGTAATACACGTACCCAGGCCAATCGCGTGTAGATTTTCTCGCGCACCCCTGAAATCCACGTACCCAGGCCAATCGCGTGTAGATTTTCTCGCGCACCCCTGTAATACACGTACCCAGGCCAATCGCGTGTAGATTTTCTCGCGCACCCCTGAAATCCACGTACCCAGGCCAATCGCGTGTAGATTTTCTCGCGCACCCCTGTAATACACGTACCCAGGCCAATCGCGTGTAGAATTTCTCGCGCACCCCTGTAATCCACGTACCCAGGCCAATCGCGTGTAGAATTTCTCGCGCACCCCTGTAATCCACGTACCCAGGCCAATCGCGTGTAGAATTTCTCGCGCACCCCTGAAATCCACGTACCCAGGCCAATCGCGTGTAGATTTTCTCGCGCACCCCTGAAATCCACGTACCCAGGCCAATCGCGTGTAGATTTTCTCGCGCACCCCTGTAATACACGTACCCAGGCCAATCGCGTGTAGATTTTCTCGCGCACCCCTGAAATCCACGTACCCAGGCCAATCGCGTGTAGATTTTCTCGCGCACCCCTGTAATACACGTACCCAGGCCAATCGCGTGTAGAATTTCTCGCGCACCCCTGTAATCCACGTACCCAGGCCAATCGCGTGTAGAATTTCTCGCGCACCCCTGAAATCCACGTACCCAGGCCAATCGCGTGTAGATTTTCTCGCGCACCCCTGAAATCCACGTACCCAGGCCTATCGCGTGTGGGGACACCCGCACACCCCTGAAATACACACTCCCCGCTCTGCGTTTGCTGCTGCCCTTTGCGCTGGATTGGGGATTTTGATGGCTTTTCCCTGCGCGAGGGGCGTTCTTGGGGGCGTAACTGACGCTGCTGCAGGGTCGCTGCGCCACTCTGCGCCACGGCTGGTTGTGGATGTTGGAATCCATGAATACGCTGTGCGCCTGAATGTGTTTCGACGCACGCGGCTGGCGCAGACTACCGCACGCGCACACTGTGCGCCAGCCGCGTGCGCCACTTGTGCGCCGAATTCTATGAATTGGCCCCTAAATTACCCAAACAGGTTTTAATAAAAATGGGTGAAATACACCGATTTGGAGTGGGCTGTGGGATATAGGTATATCACAGGTATACTCTGGAAGTGAAAGTAAGTTTCTAGCTGGTAATGTGGAGGAGTTATACAAGATATAAAAAGGTGCGCTTTAAGTAAAATTAAGCCGTGAAATAGGAAAGGAAATCAGTTGAGACAAGAACAGTTTTACTTTAAACTAGAGTATTCAGGCTAGGCTGCCAAAGATGGATACAGTAAGATCCAAGGCAGATTCGCGAGTTCAACCCTACCACCCAAGCGCCCAGCCTTGGCAGAAACCAGTCCGATCACTCGCAATATGACTAATGGCATAGGATTACACAATACAACATTGAAAAGAGAGATGGCGCTAGCACTAGAAATCAAGGGCAGGGGTGCACAGATAATTCTGACAGTTTTAACAAGTTATCAGGATAAGTATCAGATGACTTAGAGAGTGGGATAAGGACGAATGCAAGACAAGTAGACTGTGGATTTTTGTGGGGTTGGTATTTACAGTCCACTTTTAGTTTGGGATTTTGGACCGTCAAGGGTTCTGGTCCCTACACGGCAGCGCGCCTGTCCAACAGCTGGGCAGTTCTGGTCACCAGATGGCAATGACTGAAATGGCAATTTGGTCACTGGATACTAAAAGACAGCTGGATGGCAGAATAGCAGCGGGCCTGCAGTTAGTGGGCAGTGAGCCAGGCTGGTTCAGGATGCAAAAGGTACCACAGCTTTCCCCTTTTTAATGGGAGACTAGTGGGTTTTCAGAATTGAGGCCTTGCTGGGAATAGGATCAGAACTGCTTGGGTTCTGCAGTGGGCCCTGGAGTAGGGTCAGAAATGTGTTTGCCTTGTAGTGGGGTCTGGTATCTGGATGATGAATGGAACAGGAACGTGGTGCAGGAACTTCAGGAAGAGTGCCTCTAGAGTCTTGTCAGGGACTCTTATTTATAATACATAGTGACATCATCGAAGTATATGGCTGGGCAGGGTCTGCTACACACCCCTCTACCAACTGGATTGGGCAATCAATGTTAGCTGCCTCCCCTAGGATGCGACTCAGTTTAGGAGGTTGCATTTTATGATGTAAAAATACTTCCCACAGACCTTTTCGCCAAAATCAGTCATAACAGAATTTACACATTTGTATATTTGCAACACCTTAATAAATGATATAATCAGGTTACATATTTTATGTAGAGCATAGCGGTCCAATCCTGCAATGTGTGAGACATTGTTTTGTCCTTTGAATCATTTTTGGTCATTTTGAGTATGAAAGATTCAGCCTAAAATTCCATAACTTTATACACGTGTGGATTATCATAAGGGATGTAAGTATATTAATTTGCATTGCTAACATGGATACTTTTCTTATAATCCGCAATACGTTGCCATTTCTATTCCCAAGGTGTCAGGGAATTCTACAATGTCTTAAATAAAAGACCATAAAGTTAAATTTAAACTGTAGAATTTTCACATTTTTACAAAGTCTTGTTGCAGAGATTAAACTCTTTAAAGTTTATTTATGAAATGGTCTCTGGAAGCAAATTGCAGTCCTTTGTCCTGCACTGGACCATTTTGTTTATTTTTCAGCTACCACCAACTGTAATTTCCTTCAGAGCAAGGTGGGGGTTTTCCAGCTTGAATAAAGGTTTATTGCCCCTTATCCACTTCACACTTTGATGTCCCAAAATTTCTATAGAAAAAGTCCCCTGCCCAGACTGAATTCCGATTAGTATGTGAAGTTTCTTTGTCCTGTTCAGTCACAGTTTTCCAACCTAGCTATTATCACTTTCATGTCCTGGAGGTTTATGGTGGCTTCCTTCCTTGGGGGAGGCCTTATCTCTGCCAACTAGAATAACTTGTTTTTGGAAGCTTGCAAAATCTAGCCAAGTCAGCTAAAAACCTTTATTTTCTTTTGTTTGGTCCTGATTAAAAAAAACAAGCCTGTGGAATAAAAATAGCCCATATGTGTTTCCCAGCAGCCAACCCCTTCTCATTGCTAGGTACAGACAAGCTTTCATTCAACATATTACTTTTTCTTTAAAACGGGCCTTTATTTTTCTTTGGTTTGCAAAGCCCATTTTACACATGTGGTGAAAACTGCTAGCATTTCCTTTCAAATTCGATTTTGCCATCTGACTTCCCAATATTGTCTTGCAGCCATAGTTAGTTTCTTGTGCACAACAATCTGTACAAGGCAAAGGTCCCCTGGAATTGACATATGCACAGAGCTACGATTTCTTTTGCAGTGCTCATTCCTTTGACATTTTGTAGCACAACATAAAGTGTTTCCCGTGCCGGACAGAAAGTGAAGTTTCTTGGGTCTTTTTTTTTTCTTCAGATTCGGCTTAACAGAGCCTGTCATTCAGGGGTCATGTTGGTTTTGCTGAAGCACAATGGGGATATGAATGTGCATGGCAGGGCCTTATTCATCACAGTGGTGTAAGAAAGAAAAGATGGAATTAGCGTCAAAGCAGCATTTTTTTAAAAGGTGAAAAACTTTCGTTTTCAAGGGGGATTTTGGGGTTTTCATCAAAGGAACGCTGCTTTTTCACTTTCTTCCTTTTGTATATGTCAGAACACACTGGCACACTCTCTCAGTGTGTTCCCTGGTTCCATCCTGCCTAATGTGTGGTTGGCAGGACGGTGCAGCCATTTTTTTGTTGTTGCAAAACGCAGTTTTGAGGTCATGGGGCTCACAAGACCAGCGCAGCCATTTTGCTGTATCTGCGCAAATGCAGCTTGGTGATGTGGAGAAATACGGTTCAGTGGGTCAATATATCCCACAGTCTGTCTGGGAAGCAAAAGGGTCGACAGGAGCGCAAGAGGGGTTTGCACTACGAAGGATGGGTGCTAATTCAATAGGGGAGAAGTAGTCAAGAGTTGGGGGAGAGGTGGTGGACAGAATCAGTGCTGGTGAGGGAGAGAGGAAGGCTGTGAAAGTGTCATTATTTTAGAGGACATGTAGTGTGCAAATTCATTAGCAGATAGGGAGGAGGTAATGGATATTGGCTTTGGCAGGTGTGAGCAAGGTACTGGCGGGGAGATGAATGTTTGCACGGGTGACTGAGGAGATACATTAATTGTAAAATGAGGCTTTGGGAAAGTCCAGTGCAGAGGATAGGGCAGCGTGGGAATTTTAGGAGGTTAGGAGAAGGATAGGTGTCCATAATTTATGACAGCATTGTAGGTCACACAGTGCATGTTTATTTTGAGGGTCTGAATTTCAGAGGAGATCTAAGTTTGAGGATGGGGACAGTAACATCTGAATATTCAAGCACGATTGTGCTGGTCAAATGGAGACATAAGTGCAAAGTCACAGTAAGAGAAAACATGGTCAACGGAAGAGACAAGAATATGGAAAAGACAGGAGCACAGTCACCACTTCATTAAGGAAAGGTGCAAGAGAGCTCTACCTGAATTTCATTAGTCATTGAAGAGAGGAGATGAGGAGCAGGAGGTGGAGGGACCAAGCTATTAAGGTGAACGAGGGCGTGATCAGAGGGGTAAATGGAGAGGTCAGAGGAGGAGTGCAAAGTAAAGTGATAAGACAAGATCAAGAGAGATCCCACCAGAGTAGGTAGGTTGGTCGTGGAGAGAGTGGTCAGATAGGAGGGACTTCAGTGCAAGGCAGGTGGCTGCAGAAGGCTTGGGAGGTTAAAGCCCCCCAGCATGACAATGGGGATGTCAGTAGGAAGTCACGGTTTAGATCATGGAAGGAGTTGAGAGAACCAGGGGAATGATCGAGCCAGAACTGTGAGAGGTGTAGGAAACAGAAGCTACAGGGCAGAGGGGCAGTTTTGAGGGAACTGTGATGAATCCTGTGGAGTCATCACTGAACCACAGCCTAAAATCTCCTCACATGAGGCCAGGGGAAAGCAGCCACTACCTGATCCTAACCATGGGGGTGGTATTATGAGGGAGGACCACATGGGAGGAGATGGCTACCAAGGGGAAATGGTGTCTCCTTTGGGTGGGGCACATTATTTGTCTTCCAATGAGCAACCTATAATTCCCAAACACCAAGAACCTTTTATGAAAAGTCATCCAGAAAGAATAAACCTTGGGAGTTTATGAACTGATTGTGATGTTCTCCAATAATCATGATTCTGTCTTGGGTAGAAGTCCTAACCGCAAAATTGAATCACAAACCATTTATATACCTTCGCCAAGTTCCAATTACATTCAGTTCACAAAACATTTAGAACTATATGAATGTGAAGGACCCAAAAACACTATGGACTTCAGGATCAATAATGCCTGTGTTACTGGGACAAGGAAGAGGGACCAAGAGTTAGTAAAGATCAAAGGTGCTACTAAACCCAATGTGCAGTCTAGTTGTTGTAGAGCAAGGCACTTACACTGGACATTTAAATGCCCAAATGAGCCACAGCAAGGAGAAGGAGTATCAGAGGCAGAAGCACTCAGAAGAGAGGCCGCCTAAGCAGAAGGAAGAACGCCCGCAGAAGCAGATATGGGAAGAGAAGGCGTGCACTTTTGCAGAGTATGAGCAGCAGGAAGCAGAGTCAGGTGGCAGCTGCTCAAGTGTGTGGGAGGACGCAGAGACTCAACTTAGACTGTGAAGCTCAAGAGAAGAGCCGTGCAGACAGCTCCGGTAACGCGGGAGGTGAGAACGGTATGGTCAGACCGCAGAAGGCACGCAGCAGCAGCCAATAGCAAAGATGAGACGCCGAAGGACACCAGCGAGTTGACCTGAAGAAACAGGTAACCCTGGGGCACTCCGAGGACATTTTGCAGTAGCAGATAACTTTGAAAACCAAACCAGTAGAGTAAAAAGGCAGCTTCGGCGCAATTCTCCTTTTCTGAGGGATCAACTTGGGAAGACCTGTAACCTACATTGCCAACAGCCACAAGGCTATACAGAAGCAGTAAAGGGGCAACCCGGGACAATTCTCCTTTTCGAAGATATATACTTGATGTGATCCAGGAAGAGTAAAGAGGCAAATTGGGTGCAAATCTCCTATGAGATTATCAACTTGGGAAAACCTGTAACCTATAAACAGCCATTGTCCAACTCTCCTAACAAATGGACACTGGTGTGGCGAACCCTGGACCAAACATTGCCACTAACAGAAAAACAATTGTAGTTGTAAGAGTTATTTCTTTCTGGCAGGTGGGTAGACCAGGAAAGGGATCTGTTGTAGTTAGTCCTGGCAGGCGAGTATAGCAGGAAAGAAACTGTTGTTTCGTAGATGTGGTTGTGGCAAAAAGGTGTTGAAAGAAACACGTCTAATTTGACAAACTGTTGCATGACAAAAGACATTTGCTGTGATGTTCTGACAAAGGTATACCATTGGAACAATATTGTGGTATCCTTATATCTGCTTTATATCCTGGGAAAAACACTTTGTGGACGAAACAATTGTTTTGATTTTGAGCAAGTGTATTGTGAGAGAGAGATGTATTTTACCAAGTGAAGGACAATTTGAATGAAAAAGACATTTTGTGTTGAACTGAACATAACTTTGTTGAATCAAAAGTCTTTGCAAAGGGCTTCCTGAATTGATCCAGGGGAAGTGAACCAAATCCTGGTCACGGGGAGTACTTTGGGGGAATTATAGGTTTTAACTTTTGTACTGTTTTGTTGAACCGACATCAGAAATATTTACCTTGTACACTTTGCTTATTTGTATTAGTGTTAGGGTCAGATTCATTTGGACACTAGATCATCTTTCTTTAGTTTTAGTTTGCTAGGTAGGAAAATTCTCATTAGGATAGGTACAGGTCGACGTTTATCTAAGCCCCTTTTAATTATAATAAAATGGCAAACATTGACAAAACTATACCTTGGTGTCCATCTAATTTTTCTGACCCCTCACAGAAGCCCACAACACCTCATGTTCCCAACAGGTCAGGGACAAAGGGAGAAGGTAGCAGGGTCAGTGCGGAGAGCTGCTAGTGTAGCAGAGCCACGAGGGGCGATCCAAGTTTCTGTGATAGTAAGATGTGAATTTGAGGGTATTAAGAGTCAAAGTGATCAGTGATGTAGGAAGACTTGTTGCATAGGGACAGGGACGTCATTTGGGGGTCTTTTTTTTATGCAATGCAAGCTCCTGGGCTGTGGCCGGCACCATGTGGCTCTTTACCTCTGGCGTGGCTGGCTTTCTTGTTCAGGGCCCTTTAAAAAAGAAGAAAAATAAGAACAGGAGGGCCACAAGTCTAACCCTTTCAGCATGGACCCTAAAAGAAAGAATAGGAATGCCAAATGTGTCTTTCTGGATTTCTATACAATAATTGCTAGACTCATTAAAGGTTTATTTCAGGCACACTTCAGGGGTGAGTCACCGATTTAGTCTGTTCTTAAACACCTCAACACAGCCTTTCATCCTTATGAGGTTGATCCAACACAGTGTGATATTGGGTGTATATTTCTTGTATGTAAAGCGCTTAAGCGTAAGTGCTATATAATAACACATCATTATCATTTGGTCATGGACGTCCGCTTGCATTCACAGTAATGTGGTAATATGGGCCTATACACACTGATCTTAACGATACATATGGCGATCCATTCTTGTATGAAATGTACATCACGTTATAGTGATATCGTAACCATATTTTTCATAGTGTACAATGCTATGTGATGCCACTTCGTGTTTTGTCAACGGGTGAAGGGTCGTGTTTCATCACTTCCAGCGATATCAACTCGGGGTGGGGTCAAATAACATCACTTCTTGTGATGTCATCAGGGGTCAAGGGTCGTGTGATGTCACTTCGGCTACCCCTGGCATTTTGGTGAAATGATGTCCATGCATAGGGATTGTGCATTCCAAAGACCAAGTGAAAGAGTGATAGGAGCAGGTGTGTGGTAGGCAAGGTGGATGAAGGAGGTTGGAGATCCTGGGAGCATCTAATTTGAGGGGTGCTAGTGCATGGGGACAGAAAGATGAGGAGGCTTGAGAGCGATACAGAAAGTAGACCAAGTTTAGGCTGAGTGCCATGAGAGAAGAGGAGTGTGTAGAAGAAGGAATAACACAAAATGGATGAGTGGAAAGGGAAGGGGCGGATAGTTGACTGTAGTAGCAGGTGTACGTTTTGAGTTGGGCTATAATGGGGTTATAGGTAGCCAAGAGTCCCAAGACAGGAATGATTCTGGGTCCTGTGACGTAACAGACAATCCACGAAGGGTGGAAGGATCCCTATTCATGGAAGCACAAGCCAGGTAAAGGACAAGCTCATCAAAATCCTGGCTTGAATAGGGGTTCTGCCCCAAGGCCCTTTCCACCCCTCATAGTCCCAAACAGGGAATGGCTGTTTTGTTGGAGGGACTCTGGCTAACTGGGCGCATATCCTTCTGCTACCAAACCACATCACTAACCCTCTCTTGCTGTTGGACACTTCAGCTACCTGTTTTCTTTTTAGCAACATCAAAATCTCCTTACTGCAACCACGGCACAACATAAGTTACTCATGCTAGCTACAAAACTGTTAACCATCGCCTCCTGGCTCTAACCTCTAACTAAGCAACTCATTACGTTATTGCGCTTTCTATCCTCGTATAAGGTTGTGACACTGTGTCTAAACTGTGTCACAACTAACCTTAACTATACATGCTCAAAATCGCTAAGCTTAACAGAAACCTACTGACCAGTTCTTCTGCTAATACACTTTGCGTAACCTGAACCCTTTTCTCCGATTCAGACATTGGACTTGCATCCCAACAGTGTTGTAGGCAATGGGGTCATAATTTCCCAGACAGGACCCCTGGGTAGTGCACAGGGTCCACTGGCAAAGCAGAATGTGGCCAAAAGACAAATAAAATCTCCGCAAGGCATTTTTGAATGTTTTCTGCCTGAAGCTGGCACATCCTCTCTATCTTGCTGGTTTTCAAGAACTCGTATTCATTGTGGCCAGGTCCGCATTGCCCCACGGTGTGCTATGAGGTGTTGAAGGGGGGCCAGTGACATCTTCTAATTCATCAAGTGACTCACGCTCTTGGTTTTTCTCATGGGAATAGCACCCAAAGTAATAATTTAGCTTGTAAGGCTGAAGAAAGTACCTTTAGTGTGTGGGAATTCGAGGTTGAAGGAATCGCCATAAGGTAGTATGGCTATGTGGCTTCAAAACGAAAATGGTGACTTTCATAAGGGGGTGTTTCTCTTCTTTCAGCAACTGGGAAAGTGACGCTCTCAAGACTCTGTGCTCATGTCTTTCCAACATGTTACTTCTTGCAATAAGATATGGACCACGCACTCTTTGTTCTGTTTTGGTACATGCCATGGCATTTTGACTGTGTTTAGAGCGCATTCTGGACTGATCCTGATTAATCTATACCCCCACTTGCGGGTCAGCATCTCTGCCTTGGAAGTCGATTTAGTTTTCATGAGTGTCTTAGACCGTGTTGCAGTCCCAGTAACCAAAAAAGGTATTCTCAGGCCAACTGTCACTGTGGTACCCTCTTCATGTGGCTGGTCAGGGGTTGGATTCATCCCCTGTTGCTCGACTTTAAGTACCTCCTTGGCAGACGTTTTAGTCCATGTCTGCTGCTGAAAGCTTCTCTCTGCGAACCTCAATGGTCATGGGTTTAAACTTCTTACAGGCTGAATACTCGTCTTCAGCGCGGTCCATTAGGAGAGAGTAAGTGGGGGTGAAGTAATTCTAAGTGTAATGACAAACACCCCTCTAATGTGCCTGAAGTCTGCCATAGTGGAGATTGATCCATCGGTGCTGTCTGACGTCGAAGAATTGGGAAAATCGTTTTTTGGTTCTTTGCCTCCCTCACGCGACTAACCAAGGGCATTAAGAATTAAAAGTTGCTTGTCTCCAGATAAAAGGGCATTGAGGGGCCTGTAAACGTAGCATAAAGATAGTGTGACAGGACAGTCCCTGTCAATGCCCTTTTATTTGGAGACAAGCAACTTTTAATACTCCAGACCAGTCATGAAAGGCGGGCCTCTCAAAAGCGTGCCAGTAAAAACAGATTTGCAAGATTCTGAATTAAAGGTTCTTACATACACTGCAACAGTAGATACAATTCATACAGAACTATAAGGGTATGTTTGTAGCAAAAACATTTCATACTATTTTTCGGTCACACAACCTTCCTCTGGAGATAGGTGCATTACCCCCTTCACAATAGCTACCCCAGCTGGTCTATGGGGACTTGGAAAGTGCTTAGCTCAGGGTAACATTGGTGAGGGATGACTACAGGTCTCAGGAGATTCCTCCAGTCAGAAAGCCTTAAAATAATCTGTGTACAGGACACCATAAAAACAGGCAAACACTTTCAACCATAACAATAGGGAGTGAAAACACCATCGCTTCCACCCACAAAGCTCCACGGACATGTATGGAACAGTGGTTACAGCAGGAAGAGTGTCACAGGAAAGAGCTCGAATGACATTACTCTGTCATGATTAGGAACGTCAAGGTAACCAAAAAAATATCTTTTCACTTGTACCAATTACCATTTGCAAAGAAGTATCAATTACAAATAAGATGACCGGTTTACACATACTTGTACTGGCCTATAAAAGCACCCCCATTGGGAATGGGAATTACTTTTTTATTCATGCAAAAAAACATTGTACTCCAAGCGTCTACAAATAGTGACTACAATACATCCACTTGATAATATTACCTGAACGGCTGCCCAACAGTGCCCTTGTTGTGTGTACAGAGTTTGTGCATTTACGTTCCTTTCAATAGGATCTTTTTGAGACTATAGTCACATATGGCACAAGAATCATTCCAAAACTCGGAGGCGTTTCAGGGTTTTTGTCTAGATATCAATGAGCCATGAGCCCTAAGGCCATCCTTCTCGCGGTGGTCTCAATCCACCTACTCCCTAACGCAGACGTCCTTGGACCTAGGTTAGAATATAGCGACTGTTTTGTTGGGCAATGAACCTATCCCCACCCCCCGAGGCGCTTTAGTGTAAGGCGAATCCAAGGAGGAAACCTGTTATGTGCCAGGGGGGGGCGTACTAAGAGACCCCGCACAGATATATTATGCGAATTGCAGATATTTAGACTTAGCGCGTGCATATGAACAGGCGCCATTTTATAGATATGGCAACATAGGGCCTGCATGACATAGAGTTAGACACAGGCTGCAAACTTGAAACCCAAATAGGCCCTAGCACTGATGAGAGAGACCTGTGCTGTTAATTTCCACAGAAATCCTCCTTTGTTCTAATACTGTTGCCAATACGTTTATCTCGAGAAAGAATATATCTTGCACGGCGCCTCATTGTACGTGTTATCACAACCAGGCCAGAACAAGCCTCCGACCCCTACCCAGCCAAGTATAAGGTATAGCCCCTACAACTGTCCGAGTCGCAAGACCCCTGAATTCCAAGATACCAGCTGACCTCAGGTCACCGACCATAAACCAGACAACCATAAAGATATAAAAGAATGGTCCCCATATCAGTAGTTCACAATGGCATGATTTGCAATGCGAGGCGAGGGATAAAATATAGCTCAAAAGCGAGGGTGGAAGCCTTGGACGTTGGACGCAGCTGGGATGAGTGAAATGTGTGCGGGTCACAGTGACCTCGAGCCTCCCCCTGTACCAGTCCATGATCATGCTAGGTGCCCTGTGTAGTAAGAGTGTAGCACTGTTGGAATAATACATGTAATTGTCTTTCCGACCTTGGTTTCTTGGAGACGATGAACCCAGCTGACACCACGTGATGGAAGATAGGCGGATGGGGCTGGGGCCAACGGACAGACATCCCCTATGGAGTAGGCTGACCATGCAACCAGCTGCATGGGTTTTTTCTGTATATAG
Source organism: Ambystoma mexicanum (assembly GCF_040938575.1). Classification (NCBI taxonomy): domain Eukaryota; kingdom Metazoa; phylum Chordata; class Amphibia; order Caudata; family Ambystomatidae; genus Ambystoma; species Ambystoma mexicanum. The sequence goes on along the minus strand of NC_090926.1, from coordinate 1,203,799,117 downwards.
ACATTGGACCCCCTTTAAATCACTTTTTTTAAACACTTTTTAATGCGCTACACGCCAGTGGGCCTCTTGCTTGCACCTTTTTGTTCAGAACATTACTGAGCATTGTAGTTCTTTGCTGGCACACATCTTTTGTATTATTAGTTCCCCGGCGAGAGACAATCAGAATGAAACAAGCATTCTGATTGGCTCTCGCCAGGTCCATACCCGGCCGGGAATCCCTCAGTCGGGATTCCACGGCCTTTTTCCCCAGCGAGGGGCGTGGCAACCCCTCAGCCTATGGGGAGGCTCGAAGCGGGGTCTCCCCGCGGCTGAGAGGCTGCCTTCGCCCCCCCGCCGGGGACTAGTATTTTTTTTCTCCCTTCCCTCTCCTCCCTGTCACCCGCCCCCCCCAACTTACCCTCTTGTTTCTGCGTCCCCGGCGGGGAACGAGGGAAGTCTCCAGCCATGTGGAGACTCGGAGCGGGGCCATCCCCGCTCCGCGCCTCCACACGGCTGGGGGCTTTCCTCGTCCCCCGCTGGGGACGCAGGTACGTTTTTTTTTTCCCACTCCCATCCTCCCAACCCCGCTTACCTTTTTCTTGATCCTTTTTTGCGTCCCCGGAGGGGGACGAGGGAAGTCTCCAGCCGTGAGGAGACTCGGAGCAGGGCCATCCCCACTCCGCGCCTCCACACGGCTTGGGCTTTCCTCGTCCCCCGCTGGGGACGCAGGTACGTTTTTTTTTTCCCCCTCCCACTCCCATCCTCCCAACCCCGCTTACCTTTTTCTTGATCCTTTTTTGCGTCCCCGGAGGGGGACGAGGGAAGTCTCCAGCCGTGAGGAGACTCGGAGCAGGGCCATCCCCGCTCCGCGCCTCCACACGGCTTGGGCTTTCCTCGTCCCCCGCCGGGGCGCAGGTACGTTTTTTCCCCCCCTCCCAACCCCACTTACCTTTTTCTTGATCCTTTTTTGGGAGCGGACGTGCTGGGGACACATCTGTTCCCAGCGCATCCGCTCCCGATGACCGCCATGGAAAGGGAAAACAGATGTTTTCCCTTTCCATGGCGGCGGCCATTTTCTTGGCCGTTTCTTTTTTTCTGTCCCGAAACGCTGCAGCGTTTCGGGACAGAATAAAATTGCTTTTAGTAGCCCGGTCGCGCTTCGCTCGGGCCTATAACTATGGGCCCCGGGGCATTACCCTAGTCGGTAAAGCCCCCGCCGCTCGGGTCATATTGCTTAATTAAAACTTGTTATCCTTGTAAGAAACTCTTGGCCTTTTTTCCCTAGTGGGTTGTATTTTTTCTGGTGTAAGTGCTTAGGGGCATGCCATCAGTTTCTCCCTCAGTATGCCAATTCACGAGATGCTAACCTAAAGGCTCTTGGCCTTTTCTCCCTAAACTCCCTTCAGGACTTCCTAACTTTCTGTACTCTAGCCAGTTAGTGATATAAAGGGATTTGGGATTTGTGTCTTGGAGACAACCTGCCTGAATCAGTCTTCTCCTCTCATGCTCACTGTCTCCTCACCCTCTCTTCGCCTCTCTATGATACTTCTCCCAGTCCACCAGCTTCCAACAGTCTATTCCTCTCATACCTTCTAGGCCTCACCTACACTGTTCGATGTTACTCATTTCTTCACCTTAATACTACTCCTCCTCCCTCCACACTACCACTTCTGCCTCTAAACAACACGGCCCCCACACTACTACCACTTCACACCAGATAACTCCCTATACGACACTACTGCTAACACTCCCACCCAAAAACTCAAGCCACTCTTTCATTCACACATTCACTTCACTCCCTACTCGCCTTCGCCTAACACTTATATAAGAATATGAAACTTGCACAAATGCTAAGGATTCAGCGCAGTGTGTCAGAGCTCCTTTCTGAGAGCTCATAGGAGGACAATACACCACGTGTTAATCATTAACACGGGGCTCTAGATCTTCATTTTGAGAGTCGACACTAGGACACCACACTAGGTGCAAGTCATTGACACAGTGTATACAGGGTTCCCCCCTCCATAACCATTCATTGAGACAGCCCACAGAGACTTATTCCACTGGTATACTGCACAGATTTTCCTGTCGGGACAAACTCCCCCTTTTCTCTCTCTCAGGGAAAAAAAATGCTTCCGTAAACAAAAAGGCCATCATAAAATAAAAGAAGAGCGAGTGGTGATGGTATGTGTTTAAAGACACATCTTAAAGAATTTATCCGAATGGAAGTCTATAGCTGCTGGGCAAGCATATGTAAAGGTAAACAATAAAAGTATACCTATATCTTCACACGTGATGGCTGTCGGGTTGGGGACCGAAATAGGGGATAAACGCAGGTCAATTACGATGAGCCAATCAAAGGTTCACAAGATAGATAGGAACATATCTGCAAGACCAAAACACTATGTAATGTTCATACTAGGCACCAGTGTAGTGAACACCTCCTGCTCATACAACTTAAGGGTGATGGCATAAACACTTTATGCAAGTTAATAAGAGAGTTCAGTGTTAGACTGGAAGCGGGGTTGGTGTAGACCAACACTACTCCTTGCGGTCAATATAGGTCTCTTGCTTCTCACCTGATTAAAGTGTTAAAAGGGGCAAGTGGTTCCAAGAGGTCAAAACGTGTTTCCACCGATCCGGAAGTGGTATTGGCAACGTTCGGGCGTGGGAGTGCGCATGAGAATTAACTGATACTGCAAGGCCTGCATGGCACAGTTTGAGAGGGAGAAAGATTGTCGGCTTCTCATAAAGCGAGCCACATCTAAAGTTATTAATGATCTATGTGTATATTTAGGAGATGAAAAATGAAATGCGTTTATTCGTCTAACTAGATTGGGTGTCGGCAGCGGCATTCCCGTCACACTATCCCTATCCTACGTGTACATGCACCCATGATCTACGTCTCTTATTACATGGTGGTCATTTTGGTACAGCCGTGCAGAGAGAATTATTTGGAGAACCGTGCCAAGAGGTAATCCTCAATGGTAAACATTTACACAAGAGATACAGTAACATAACACATAACTGTGACTGTAGAAATGACTTCAGAAGATACCACTAGGCTATAGCACATAGGCATTCCAAACAAATTCTCAGCCGGAGGAAAGGGCGATGATTGGGTCTATTAAAACCTGTATTAGGAGCAGATGTAGGACGGTTCCCGCTGGTCAAGGTACTCCCTTATTGGTCAGTAGCTGCCGCCCCACCCCAAAACCTGCGAAATATGAACCTACACCCAAAGACATCTACATTACTAATTTATTTTTTACAAACAGTGTTCTTTAATTTATTTACAACAGAAAACAATTGTGACAGAGGTCATTTGAGGCAGTATGGTGCACTATGGAAAGTCACTGTAGGGAAGCTTGTAAGGGTACAAAGGGGAGTAGCGGACATCTTGCCAAAGCAGCTTCCGTTCCAGAAATTCCACCGTCTGCAGCGTCAAGACCAGGGTTTCATGCTTCAGGATGCTGTGGACATTCAGACCTGGGAAAGAGATGAAAACAAGCACTCAACTAAGCTTCAGGTACCATATCATGAAGAACACTGTTTCTGCTCTCCTAGTGATTGTACCTGACTGTCTGCTCCATAATGGACAACTCGAGTACAAGAAAAGAGATCACATTCACTTGACTGTAATCTCTTTGGGACAAGCTTCATTCCTTCCCCCCGGTATCGGACTTGCTCATTCGGCCCATGCTGCATGCAAGACTTTAGTTACACCCGCTGTGGTATGCTACCTCGAACCTCACGTGTCTGGGTTACTGTAAATTCCGAGTGGTGCTTGCTTTCTCTACTGATCACTGTACGCCCTGCAAGCCAGAGGAGCTCATCAACTCAGGCATATGGTGTCAAAGGTTCCTGAAGGCCTACTCAATGGAAATCCTGCAGTAATGTGCTCCAGGTAAGGAGATTAAAGGTGGGCATCCACAACAGCTATTGAATGGAAGTCCAAAGCAGCGTTTTTTTTTTTTATTGATATAATAGAGAACTTGCTCCGCCCCACCCCACAAAACCCCCAATGTCTGGCAGGTGTCCATGAAGTTCTTGTGCAAGGCAGGGAATATGGTAAGAGATCCAGCTCTCAGCTTGCAGACAGTGCAAGCGTAAACAATCTATTTGCATGAAGGGAGAGGATAGAACATGAGAATTGGAGATCTGCACACAGGAATGCATAAGGGATGGGTTAAGACTGAAGAGGCACCCTCATTTTAATCATTCACACATCAATAATATGTTTTTTGAAGATCACACAATGTGGTTAATTGTGATGTCCAGACTCAATTTCATGTCTCCACAGCTAAAGATTATCCAACTTATAAAATGTAAATGCAAATGCCTCTTTCCTCCAACCCCTGAACCTTAAGAGATGCTGTCACCAGCAGACGATCTTATGTATCCCTTCGCTTCCCTGCATCCTGCGGACCGCCACTCTGCACTGAGGATGGTGGCAGCGAGTAGCCATTTCCAAGTTGGGAAAAACATGGGAGGGGACAATACGCTCTTCCAAGAAACCAGCTAAAACCCCTTCCTAGAATGTAATGTGTCCGAAATGGCAGCAGCGAAGAGCATAGCAGAGGACACAGCTGCCAGGATAGCAGCGTTCAGTTACCTATGGCTGGAATCAGGTTAATCGTTTTTAAGTTGGCCGCTGCATGAAGGATGTTTTCTGGCATAGTTTCATCTCTGCAAGACAAGCATACAAGGGGCATTAGTATTATTATTGTATTTATTGAGCGCTGACCTAGCTTCAGGAAGCAACAGAGCGCTTTACAGAGGTATACAACAGTACAGATATACAGGATACAGAGGAGGGGTAATGGTGTACCGGGTGGCATGGAGTAGATGGGCGGACGGCATCTAGCGAGTTGGGTGGCGTGAGGGGCGACGTGATGGCCTAGGTGTTGAGGACTAGAGACTCCGTGATAAGGTGGGTCTCGAGTTCTTTTCTGAATTGTAGGAGCGTAGGGGCGTGTCTGATGCCAACGGGGAGGAGGTTCCATAGTCTTGGCCACAGGCTCATATATATTAGCACATATTGATGGTTATGTACCTCCTCTCAGCCAATTAGCATGTCCATTGTGCAATCAATAACTACTGGTATAAACTGCATTCTAGTGTGCATGGGACGGGAGGAATCCGTATTAGGTTCCTTTTTCATAAACTGCATTCTATACATTCTGTCTTCAAAAGCAGTCAGGAAAACAACAATGCAATTTTCAGGCGAGATATCTTTCATCAAGACCATTCCCCTTCGCGAAGGGGACCACCGTTTTTTGCTGCAACAACCAATTGAACTCACGAAGGAGAAAGCTAAATGTTATGTTAAATTATATTTATACCGCACGCTATCACCACCCGAGTGGTCCCCTGGTGCTCTTGCGGATCTGAATAGCAAGAGGGTAAGGTGTGCGGGTGGGGGTGTTAGTAGGACTGAGCGGGGAAAAAGCGCAAGAGAGCTGCGATGTGCTGTTGGCAGCTTCAGTACGGTTTGCACCATTTGCTGAGCATAGGTTTGAATTTTCGGTCGGTAGTTGTCATGTGGTGCTGTGCAAGGCTGTGTGTTTGTTTGGTTGTTGCAGTCTAGTAAAGTGCGTGCGGTTTGTTGTGCTGTAGCGGTATGATTGTGTTTAGTTTAGAGCTTGAGAGGTGTAAGTAGAAGGTTCAGTTTGTTTAGTTGGGTTGGTTAGTCGTGATACTTTATCGTCCTGGAAATAGTATATGTCGCGGTTGGGGTCATCAGGGCCATCCAGAAAGACATCTACCTGGGGGTTCAGAGGATGGGATTCCTCCAAGGATGCAAATTGAGCACCTGGGGAGAGGAGCCTCTGTGATTTTAAAGGGACAGAACAGGAATCCACAGCCCTATTGCTATTCAAAATATCAAACTGGCCTGAGAAATTAATGAACTTGGCCATTTTGTCCATACAGGCTTCAAATTTGTCCCTGGTCCATTCAGAAGAGCCTGAAGCATCAGTAGGGAGAAAGGGACGGGTAGTTTGAGCTGCGTCCAGCTGCAGGGCACTGAAAAGAGGAGGAGAGGCCTGAGAATAATCCTCAGGTAAAGGGCATGCCTTCTTGGGGACCGAAACATGTAAACAGGCTTTAGAAAGCTTCTACCGAAACTTCGGGAGCAGTTTTGACGAGTTGACCCACCTTGCATTTTTCAACACTACTGCGTCGGAAGCCATGGATTTAGTGAAAGCACCCGCTGGAATAGAAGATTTATCACCATGCATAGGCCGCGCTGGCGGATGTGCAGGGGATGCCAACCCACGAGGTTCAGAAGGCCCCAAAGACTTTGACGGGCCTGCAGGCGTACAAAAATTTCTCATTGTATCCGCCGGAGGAAGTTTAGGGATTGTGTGCTTTTGGGCAGTGGTGCGTGTGTGTCCTTGTCGCTGGGGTGTGACTTCCCCATAGTACTTCCAGCGGCATGCTGGTCAGGGCCGGGGCTGGACAAGTGGGAACGCAATGGTTCTGCAGCTGCATACAGACTCCTTGTCCGAGGTTCTGGTGGGGTAGGGACTCTCGGCCTCCATTGCTTAGGCCGCCCACCATTTTGAACGCCTGTCTTTCAAGGTCTTAGGCCGAACAAGTTTGCAGACTTTACAGGGACGCTTGTTGTGATCATGAGGGAGACACCGATTGCATCAGCAATGGGTGTCTTTCCAAGGAAATTTGCTGTTGCAAGGCGGTGTCTCCTCCATAGCAGAGGGAAATGGCAGCCAGACCAAAGGGAAGAGAAGGGGGTAAAGAAAAGGCATTCTCAAGAGAAGTCCGTAAGAAGAAGGCTCCACTCTCCCTACTGTAAAGGCCGGGCAGACAAGGGCATGTGGAAAACAGTCACCGAGCAGTTAAGGGCAGGCTCAAGCGTCGAGGAGCCGTAGAAGGGCAAGCAAACTGCTGAAGAATAGGATCAACAATATAAACTCTTACGAGATCTGCATTATGTCCGACCGACTAGTTAGGTGGAAACCTCGACACGTGAAGGATTTTGGGTACACTAAAGTCACGCCCATGTCGATATCCCTTTTCGATCTTCGAAAAAAGATGCAATACTCTGCGATTACCCCTAGCTGTCGGACTATATGCACACTATGCGATTCTAAGCAGATGCCCAAGCATCAGAGATGTTTTTACTTCACCATCAAAACAGCAAAACATGTACTGCTACTAACACTATGTGCCAATTGCCGTACAAACCTTGGGAGGGGTGATCTCTTGTGATATGACCCCCCTCCTTCAGGCCATAACTCAGTCGCAGGTCATTACTCAAGATAATGAGTGCTCCCTCGATTTAAAAGGCTATATTGGAAATAATCAAGGCACGCGATCAGAAACATTAAAAGCATGAGGTCTAACAGGATCTTCTTTTTATGCACACACAGACATTTTTATCAACATTCATATTTCGAATGTAAACTATCAGGTGTTTAAGAGTGCAATATCAGTGTTAGTATAAATATATGTCACATAATATTTAGAGTAGGCCACATACATTTGGGACATTGCAATACCCACAGTAAGTGCTAAAAATGCATTTAAAATCCCAGCAAACATTGAGCATAATTGTGCCAAGCAACACCTTAATGGGGTTGTGGTATATTACAAGGTCATTTATAGTGTGGATTAATGCTTATGGTCCTGCAAGATGAACGTGGGTGGGGCATTTGGAGTAGTGGAAACACTTGCATTATGTTTGGGTTGATATATGGTGCTAAATTAGGCAGGAAAAATGTTCTAGATTAAAGTTTGAAAATCAATACAAATGTGAGAACTTTGAGAAAAGCAGCAACCAGTAAAGATAATCAGGAGAAAGAAATAGAAGTCAGGTGTTTGCATTGAGGAAAGAGGACATGTTAAAACTCAAAGAACATCTTTTTAGAAAGGGGTGAAAGACACAGGCCTCAGAGAAAGAAGGATCAGTAAAGAAAGGTAACCGAGGTAGTATAGAGGGTAGTCAGCTGGAACGGAAGAGATGTCAGGAAGTCAGCAGATGGAAAAGCACTTCAACCATTTTGACAAATCAACCCCACACCTTTAGTACAACAGAAGGAATCCAAAAATACAAGTAAATTATGAGATCTCCTCGTCCAATTTTTGTAACGTGGGCGGAACGGCAGGCTCATCTCCGGAAGGTCGTGGATCGTTGGTTAGTTGCAACACAGCAAAAATACAATTATTACCCAAAGGATAACAAGGGACTGTCCAGTCAAGGTTGTATAAAAAAAATCTACTTTATTATTGGTACAACAGACAGTTCTAGCACACTTCAATTACAATCCACACTGTAAAGGAACTCAGAGGACAGACAGTTTCACGAAGGAAAGGGATGCACTCTGGATACTGACAGGAGGGTAGTTGGTTAAGCAATCAGTCTTACTGTTCAAGGTTATTTGGTTTCAACACCAAAGGGGCAAAGGGTCGTAACTGTCTCTAGGGGTCTTCGGAGAAGGACCATGGAGGCAGAACACAATGTACTTGGTGCTGCAGATGTTCTTGTTGCGCGACAACGTTGAGGCGGTTCCAGGGTGCTTCGCAGCCCGTTAGACAGAGTTAGTGGCAGTAGACAGCTGCGGGTACCAGGCGGGAGGAAGTTAGGCAAGCACGGCTGGACGGACGACTGCAGGCTGTCGGGCGTGGCGGCTAGGGGCCAAGAATCATTGTCTCTGTGCTGGCTGGCGGATCTGGAATGTTGGGCGAGGCGTCTCTGGTGAATGCAGCGTGACAACAGTCAGCGGTGCAGCCGGATGCGGTTCGAGGACTCACCTGTCTCTAAGTTCTCCTTAAAAAGATGGACGCTGGATGATGGTTGCTGTGGCACTCTTCCTAGCTTCTTCACAGGGCTTGTGTTCTTTCAAGATGGAAGGCCCAAATCTCAGGAGGGTGTTAGCCGGCAACAGCCTTGTCCTTTGTCCAGAGACACTCTGGAACTTCCCACCTTGGAAGCTTGCTGTAAGAATCTAGTAGGGCACGCTGTGTGCTGGCTGCATACCAGTTCTGGAGCTGCTGGATGGGTCCTCAGAGTCCGTTATCTCTCTCTGTGCCCTGGGAGGGAGGGATCTTACTTCAATCTTGAAGCTCCTGGCCTTCCTTCACTGGTGGAGCATGTAAGGTAGACTGTAACTTAAGCGCGGGTCCAAGTGAGTCCTTCTTGTTACTCCTTGCAAAGTCTTCAGATCTCCCCAGTGAGGTGCTCAGCCCTCTTTTAAAGCCAAATGGGCCCCAGTGATTGGTGCAAGCTAACATATTTTCGGAGGTTAATCTCCCATTATTCATTCTTTTTAAATAAATAAACAATCAAATAGCCCGGTTGAGCCTACCGTCCCTGTGCAGATGGTCGAATTCCTCACAACCATCGTATAAAGAAATTAAACGCACCTATAAACATTTTTTCCCAAACCTGACATTTACAAACTTAAAGGCATAACAATGCAAAGTACACAAAAAGATGTATTCGAGATGTACTATTTTGCAAGGAAGGCTATGCGGTATCTTGGTGCACAGCAAGTTGGACCCCATCTACTGGGGAGGTGCTGGCCTTGGTCGGATGCGTATTCCGTTGGCACTGGGTATGCTCACACTCGAACACTGGCACAAAACTCTCCCATTGCTGGTATACGCATGCTTCCACAATGAAACCAACGACCCCGGACCGAGATTCTTACACACCTACAATAAGGAACCCATTCACCCAATGCTGGTGTATTCATTCACATGACTGCACTGAGCGCAGACCTTCCTCAGAGCTGCTATATTCCCTGATCCACGATCAGCACAGATTTTCCCCAACGCTAGTAGACACAAACATCCACGATGAGCACATAATTGCCCGAATGCAGGTATAGCAACAAATACACGATGAGCACAGGTTTTCACCAATGCAGGTATGCTCACATATCTATAAGGAGCATCGAATTGCCCCAATGCAGGTATAGCAATAGATCCACGATTAGCACAGATTTACCCCAGCGCAAGTATAGCAACAGATCCACGATGAGCACAGATTTTCCCCAGTGCAGGTATACTAACACATCCACGATGAGCACATAATTGCCCCAATGCAGGTATAGCAATAGATCCACAATGAGCACAGATTTCCCCCAACGCAGGTATACTCACACATCCACTATGAGCACAGAATTGCCCCAGTGGCGGTATCTGGCCAAGTCCACAAGGTATTGCGGGTCAGAAGTGGGAACGTCCAAGGAGTCTATGATATGAAGATCGTCCTAAACACCGAAAAGAATCAGAAGTCAGTCTCTGACGGCTAAAGAAGGCATATATAAACAACACCTTTTGAATCTGTACAGGTGAAAGCCTACTTGCATCTTAACATTTAAGGGAGCTGATGAAGTCACTGGGTACATCTCTTAGTCTTCGCTGAAGCGCTTGTGGGCTCTCCCTATTGCTGTCCAACCCAACAGAGCTGCCGTAGGTCTGGTCTACTCTTGGATTTGATGGGACATGTCTGCCGGCCTAGATAACTCTGTTGCCGGAAACTGCTAAGCATGGACTTCACGTGCTTCAATTAAGAGTTGATGCTGCTATACCAGGTCTGAAGCAGTAAGGCACTGAACCGGACCCGTCAGTGCTGCTCTAAACCTTCAGAGCAGCACTGTAAGGGTTTGGTTCAGTGCCTTACTGTTCAATGAGACTGGTGAGGGCCCTGCTCATCCATTCCTAAACCTTTATGAAGCCGCTTCAGACTTGGTATACCAACATCCAACTCTTCATTGAAGCATGTGCAGTCCCCGCTTAGCTGGATCTCTACTTTGGGCTTAATCTAACGGGTCTTGCTGTGACTTAACCTTGAATGAAGAAACTAATGACTCTTCCTACTTGTACTCCATCTACAATGCTTAGGACTCCAAACTTGTCACTTTAATCATTGAAGGTAATGTCTACGAGTAGATTTATGAAGGCAGTGTCCCCACCAATGGGTTAGGGAAGGATGTACTGAAGTCCTACGCCACCTACAGCATTTCCCCGCGAGCGGCCATTTCTCCATGGGCTACAGTTTGTGAAGACTTCCGCAGCAAGACACGTATCACCCACCTGTGTCAGTTTCGTAGTCAAGGCCACTTTCAGACCCAAAGCGCGCACTTTCATAGGAAGCATGTAGTAGTAACTGGTCGGACCACGGGGGCCGTGGGCTATCCCACCTAAAATTACAGAAGAGTGAAAACCAGGTCAGTCATCGCTAGCAACAAACATGCAAACTTTTTATAAAGTCAATACAATTCCAAATAAAAAAATTGTACATGATTCTTTTTTTTCCTCGCTCACAGTGTATTTATTTAGTGTTCCAGACCTCAAGAACATATTTATTTATTTTTAATTGTTCATTTGAAACGCGCTTAATACCAATGATCGGTTTCTAAGTGCGGGATCGGGATTCGAACCTGTGTTGTGCTGCATTGTCTTGCTTCCAAGACAAACGCGTTGCAGCTGAAAATAAACCCAGAGAAAATGCAGTTTTCTTGCTTCCTTAAAAACACTCATTCATGGCCGATTTTGAAAAGTAGGCAGTGAAATATTCCCACTGGGATGCGTTGCTGCGGCTTTGCAGAGTCGAAAGATTAGTAGCAAACCGGACACAGTGATCAGATAATGCAATTCCCAGAAGAACTCGCAAAGACTGTCGCCTTATGTCCCAGTTACTACCACCTGCGCGGGCAAGCCAAAAAATATTCAAATCCCTGTGCTTGGAAGGGACTGTCATGCATGAGGCGTGTCACAAAACCCAACAAAAAGAGAATAAATTAACACCACCCGCCGTCCATCGTGGTACAGAACTCCGTAATCGCTGAAGTGGCGCCTGCTGCCAGTCCCACGGAGAGCCGCCCCTGCCCAGGGGCCCGTGGTAAAAGTAAATGTGCGGGCAGTAAATAAACTATAATTAAATAATGTAAAGGGAAATGCAACACTTAAAGATAGTGGCAATAGTTATTAGAACATTTTTTGTGTGAATAAAATATGACCTCATCTGCCCTTCAGAGACAACCCACCACATCATAAAGCACAACTGCCTTAATTCTGTGATATCACTGCAAAGGACAATGGTCGTATCCCCTTCATAAAAGCACAACTGCCTTTACTCTGTGATATCACTGCAAAGGGCAATGGTTGTATCCCCTTCATAAAGCACAACTGCCTTAATTCTGTGATATCACTGCAAAGGACAATGGTCGTATCCCCTTCATAAAAGCACAACTGCCTTTACTCTGTGATATCACTGCAAAGGACAATGGTCGTAAACCCTTCATAAAAGCACAACTGCCTTTACTCTGTGATATCACTGCAAAGGGCAATGGTCATATCCCTTCATAAAAGCACTCGTGCCTCGTGGTTTATTTATTTTTTACTGCAGTGTTTTTTTAATTTGTAACTCGTTTACATGTCACAATAGTTTGTTTTAAAATTGAAAGTGCTTAAACCTTTGTTCCCGGGACGTCATTAAATGTTGCCAGATGGTAGCCAAGATTTAGAAATGTGGGCCTGTGAGAGCATAGAATATTAAAAACCCTCCCCACAGAGTTAACCGCAAGGGTAAAAACAGTCCACTTGTTAGAGGCGTATACATCTTCAGGGCAACAAAAGAGTTGGTATTGTTGAGCGCTGCAGGGCCTTGCGATATCTTCCAAACATTAAAAGAAAGGTGAAGGTGAAAATATGGAGGATGGTAAGGGAGCAGATATGTGGGGTACGCTAAAGAGCTTCAAAAATGTTTAAAGTAGGTCCATCATCAGTTTGTTCAGCAATGATGGAAAATCCTTAATGTGGCAAAATACACAGAAACACCCATCAGGAGAGTAGATCGGAGTAAGCCGGCCTTGAGCAATCGGTTCGGCCATAGTTGTGGACGGGAGACTGATGAGCCGTTACAGGGGAGGTTCCAGTCCGTATCAAGGGTCGATGGGAGTAAGCTGGACATGCACATCTGTTCAGTGATAGTAGTGGAGGAGACTGATGAGCAGTTACAGGGAAGGTTCCAGTCCATGCTGCGTAAGGAGGGTTGATGGGAGTAAGCTGGACATGCACATCTGTTCAGCGATAGTAGTGGAGGAGACTGATGAGCCGTTACAGGGGAGGTTCCAGTCCGTATCAAGGGTCGATGGGAGTAAGCTGGACATGCACATCTGTTCAGCGATAGTAGTGGAGGAGACTGATGAGCAGTTACAGGGAAGGTTCCAGTCCATGCTGCGTAAGGAGGGTTGATGGGAGTAAGCCGGACATGCGCATCTATTTGGCCATAGTAGTGGATGGAGACTGATGAGCAGTTACAGGGGAGGTTCCAGCCCGTATGCTAAACAAGGGGTCCTTCAAGCCCCCCTGGAACTTAGTCATTTTCCAGTCTTTGATGTGACGAGAGCCCATTCCAGAGGGCTGATCCCAGATGTATATATGTTATGTAATTTATAACACACCAGTACACAAGTGTTTCTAGGCGCAACAAAACAGGGGAGGGAAGACAGAGTGAGGACAAGACAAACAATCTTTATAGGCCTTGTGTCATTAAGATCGCGCAAGTGCGACAACGGAGAGTGCAGGAGAAAGCGAGAGGGGGAAGTTCCTGCTTACTGGGTGATACTGGGTGATGCGAGGTAGACAGGAGCTGCTTTTAGCTCTTGCGAAAATAAACCTTAATGCTGGAAATATTTTCTTTTTGCACCTTTCCCTCCATAGATGTTTGCTTATTTTGAACCCTGTAATTGAATTAGGTTTGGAAAAATGGTGACTCGCACACCGCTCCTAGCGAGTTAATTGATAGATTCTCCAAAGTTCAGATACTAAAATGCAGGTCAGTTTTCACAAAAGTTGTATTTATTCGGATTGTGATCAGCGACATGTGTTCGACCAAACAGGTCATCCTCAAGGCAATTATTCTTGTGAATACGGTATAGTGACCTACGTTAACTGCCCTCACGCAAGTGCATAATTCAAGCTATTTGCTGTGGACTGATTGTAGTGATTCTTAAAGTATCTTGTTGCTAGTAATGTAATTTTGATAGAGTCGTACGTCGATAAATGGTATTGATTCAGTGCATGAGTAATCTCGATCACAGAACATGAGTAGTCCGCGCCTCCCAAGACTTGGAATCACAAAGTCACAGGGTTGGCTCCGAGCTCCTAAGACTTGGTGGTTGAAACACGTGTCAGCTGATCACAATCAGAATAAATACAACTTTTGAGAAAACTGTCCTGCATTTTAGTATCTGAACTTTGAAGAATCGATCAATTGTTTTGAGCCCGGTCCTGACTTTCTGGAGTTAAGTCAAAGCTTTATGCTTTAACTTCCATTGCCTGTTTTGCTCATTCTTATTGGGAAGCCGAGACTATGCCTCTCTTTGTGAATTTGTGTATTGTTATAATTGAACATATCACCTTACAGTGAAGTGCAGTTAGAACACTTGTATTTCGGTCTGTTTATATAATGGATTTTTGGTAACTGTCACAATGTGCCTAGGATGAGATGGTGACAGCAGATATTTTTCTACAGCGTTTTATACTTTTTACTCATGCACTTTTGCACTTGCCGCAAATGACTACCAAGGGTGGCTAGCACCCTTAGATGGCCTCTCCCCACAAGGTTGTTGCTTGTCCTTTGGCCATTTTGTTATTCGGCCTTCCGCCTCAGTTCTGGAAATGCCATATATGGAATGCCCTTTCCTGGGGAAAGCTGCTCCTTTCCCCGGCAAAGAGGCAGTTTGTGTGAGCCCGGATATGGGGGCTGGTACTGTCTGGTCCCTGTACACACTCAGGTGCCTGAATGTTTGTTGATAGGCACATGTATTCAGTGGCTATCCATGATTGGATAGCTACTGCCTGTTTGAATGGTGCAGATCCTTACCATTTTTGGGTTTGGGCATTCTTGCTTGCCAAATCTTGGCTAAAAGGAGGGCTCCTGCAGCCATTCGACAGATAATCAATGGAGTCAAGTCCTCTACGAAGAAGAGCAGCCAGATGACAACCCTTGCAGCTGACCAGCACTAACTCCAGTGAAGTCCCGGTGAAACCCAGATCCACTGCCTGATCTCAAGAAGATCCTGGTTGGTGCCTTGACCCCCTGGAGCGGTGGGAACAACCAGTCTCGACGCATGCTCGATGATCTGTGCCTTCAGAAGTGTCCCTGGACCAACCGTTGGACTAGCACACAATAGCTCTCCTGGGGCCTTGTTGCAGCCATTGCCATTCCAAGTGTATCCTTGGAGCTTAGATGATCTTCATCTAGGGTAACAAGATGCCTGCTGCTGCATTTTCAGCCTTCTTGCATCATCAGAAGCTGTGCTGAGCAGGCTTGCTTGTTTGTCCATTGAAGATCGCCTGTAGACGCCTGATCGTGCTGGCGTCCTGAGTCGCAAACGAGGCAAGATTGATTAAGATACAGAGACAGTAAAGTGACTGTCTCGCCTGGTGGCGTGACCACACGGAAGCCGTGTTGGATATGGGGGCCGTTAACCAGTGCCAAGACCAGACTGCAGCAGAGCCAGGTTCCCTGAGCTCTGCACAAGAAGGGCATTAGCTGCCGAGCAGCAGAAGGTAAGAAAACGCTCCCAAAGAGGTAACGCCGTTGAGGGGGGGCGAACATTAAAATTAGAGGCTGGGAAAGCCACAAAGGTTCACAGAGCCTGGTAAACCCGCACAGGCAGACAAGCTACCCAAGTAAAGCTGAAGCCATAGGGCTTTGGAGAGCCCTGAGAAACAGACATTCAAATTAGAGGTTTGAGAAGCAACAAGCGTACGGGAGCCAGATAACTCCTAACAGACACGAGTCCTACCGAATAATCGAGATTATCAGAGGGCTTTAGAGACCCTTGATAAACCGAAAAAAATGAATGCAAGAGGCTGGGAGACCTACAAGGGTTGCAGGAGCCAAGGAAACCCGAACCGGTAGACGCCCCGCCGAGGCCATGATAAAGTGAACCTGTCTTGAGGGCCAGAGGGCTTTATGAAGCCCAAGAACCATAAAATACAACAAACAGAACTGGAGAGAGAATCTGGAGGTTTCCAATCCCTAAATATAAACCAAGAACATTGTCAAGCACAAAGTTGGAAATGGTGGAATTGTAAAGGAAAGAAGTGCTTGAACATGGTTTTTAAGGGACACAGATTCAAGCAGTGACCTGAGGGCTGAATAGTGTATGAACTAAAACCCTGTAGACTTTTTCCGACAGGTTGGCATACTGCATCTTTCTCACTAGCTTGGAAGCCTATTTTTGCTTTCATACATCCAGTACACCCTAAAAAAGCATGTTATGTCTGGAATGCAAAATGCCCCTTTCGTCCACCAATGCCATCCAATAAATATATCTTTAAGTAGGTCTGTGCACCGTAGACTGGGCATGTGCACAGTCCTAAACGCACATGCCCCCTTCCACCGAGACCCAGTGCCTCCTCCCCAAATTCGAGCTCCTCATCATATTGGAGAGGAATCTTCTCTGAAAACGAGAAGGAGGAATGAGGTGAAATCTTTCACTAACATTTTATCCTCTCATCAAAATCCTGAGGCTGTCTGAATGAGTATATGTTGTGCATGGTTACAAACACTTTAATGTTAGGGTGAGTGTTCTGAAAAATGAAATTAGCACAATATTGTTTTTAGGTTATTTATCGTGCATTGAACTAGATTCCGGAGCAACGGAAAACAATGTGTGTTATGTAGTTTGCAATTCAAGCATACAGCCCCTTTTATGGCAGACATATTTGTAAACTATAAGGTCTTTGGTCACTCTTATGTTCCTAAAATGGTGTTTGATTTCATGCAAAAGAGGAAGTAACCGTTGTTGGTGACACTTATCCCTTTCCACCTTTCTCATGGTGCTACTTTGAAAGAGTGGAATAGGAGCGTACCAGACTGTTCATCTTACAATTGTACTGAAGGTGCTAAACCAGCGCCATATAGGGTGGCTGACCTACAACCTGCGAAGCGAGCAAGAGGGTATAAGGGGGTACAAGTCCTGTTGCAGAGATAAAAAGTCTTAAAAGTGAATAGTCTTTTCAGCTAAATGGCCAGCATTGTCTACCAAATAAGTTGTGGGGAGGTGTTACTTGAGTTTTCACACATAGGTGTCCCAGAATCTATTGTGTCAACCTGGAGCGCAGACAGAAGTATGAAGAGCGTGATATTCTGCCTCCTGGTCCATTCAAAGTTTCAAAGGGCATAATTAACATGGAGGTGGCCCAAAATCTACTGTGGCTTCTCTTTGGGGTAGGGCACTCCTGTTGTCAGCACCCAACTGTCCCTTGAGCCATGGCAGAAACCTGTTAGGGCTGATTTCCCAGTCCAGCCAATGCAATTATTTCTTTATTTTATTTTGTTCTGAATCAGAAGCAAGCCTTTTGAAATAAAACATTCCATATATGTTTCCCAGCAAAACCCCCTTTAAATTGCTAGGCCAAGACAGGGCATTATTTGGCATTGCACTTTTAAAACAGGTATTTTTCTTATTTGCAAAAGCACATTTTGACACAGTCTGCTGGGATGTCCCTCTTAAATTCGGGTTTTCTCTTCTATCTGAATTCCCAATATTGTTTTGCAGCCTTAGGCAGTTTCTCTCACACAGCAGTATGTTCAAGGCAAAGGTCCACTGAAATTGACCTATGCACACAGAGCTAGGGTTTGTTTTGAAGGGTTTATTTTGACATTTTGTAGCACAAAAGTCAAGCGTTTTCCTGTGCACCTTAAAGACAAGCTTCTGTTGATTCCCCAGATCTGGTCTGAAACAGCCTGTCATTCAGTGATAATGCTCTCTTCTACTGAAGCACAATCCGACTATGGATGGGCATGGCAGTGTCTCACTGATAAAAGCAGTGTGATGTTAAACAGATGAATAGTGTCAGGCAGCATCCCTTTCAATGTAAAATATTCCCTTTCCAATGGGAACTGTTTGGCATGCAGCAGAGCAGCACTGCTTTTCACTTTGCTTCTTTAGTGCACACAAGAAAACACACTGGCGGCCTTTCTCAGTGTGCTACCTGTTCAAACTTGCCCACTAGGCACTTGGCAAGACAGTGCAGCCATCATTTTGTAGCTGCAAAATGCATTTTGCTGTTAACTGCCGAAGTGCAGCGTGGTTATGGATGGCAATTCTGCTGAGTGGGTCAATGTTCGCACAACCCCCACCCCTCAAACTCTTCTGTAACTTCTTGTCGAGGGAGAGTAGGGCAAAGTGGGGTTCATCAGGTGGAGTCCTTCCGTCAGGGAGCGGTATGCCACGATCCTCCCCTGGTCTCTCTGAGTGTGGAGCGACACCCACAGCTTTTCCTTAGGTCTTTCTTTGTGGTGTGGAGCGACACCTCCATATTTTTCTTTGACCTTTTCTTTCCAGGTCCCCGGGGAGGTCCTCCTTGGTCTATGAATGGCGGAACCAGTGCGAATCTAGTGAATAAATAAGAACCGGTTACTACATTTTCCCACTGACTGCCTTCCCGAAAGGTTGACAGCAGTGGGACACACACATGCATTGCGATCATTACTGTACTTAGATGATGAAGACAAATAATCACTCACAAGACACAGATAACTATTGGTTTTCTAGAATTTTTGGGGATCCCTTTCATACTGACAATAACAAAAAAATACTCCCTGTGAAATAATTATGGTGTGCAGTCATAATGTCGACTGCAAAAGGTCGAATTACAAAAATGTCGAAAACAAATAGTCCAATTTTTTTTCCCGAATATGTCATTTGTTATTTTACATGGTGTTTTTTTTGGGCTTTCCTGCGTTTAAAAAAGGTTTTTTTTTTTTTTTTTTTAAACAGGGGTTTGGGGGGAACCCCCCCATTTCGAACAGAAAATTAAAAAAAAGGACATTCGAAATTTTCTTGGAGATTTTGACTTTAGACTTTTTTACATTCGAGATTATGACTATGAACCAATAATTATACCTATAAACCTACCTGTTCCCTTCTGGTTTTTCTCTTTCTTGTTCTTATTCTGCAGATGTCTTCTCTATTTGACATTCTCTTGGCTCCTCAATCCTGGCTCCTCAATCCTCCGCAAAGTATGTCTGGGGTGACAACTCTTTAGCTGATTAATATGGACCCATTTCTCTTTTGCCAACTCTCCTTTGGGGATGCGGATTCTATAGGCGACAGGGAAATTGTACAAGTAGACCGTGTCTCCTACTTGGTATTCCTTTTTTGGTTGTTTTTTTGTCTTCATCCCCTCTGCAGATTTTTCCAGATTCCGCCGAGCGTACGCAAAAGCATGTTGAAGGTGTTTTCTTAGATTCTCAGCATACTCACTAGTTGTGGAGGCGTTTATCAGTTTCTGCTCTTGTGTTCTATAGAGCAGATGCACCATCCTTCGCTCCTAGTCATCAGCTCAAATGGAGACATATTGGTCGCGGAAGATGGTGTAGATCTGATGGCCATCAGGACAAGTGGTAATCGGATGTCCCAACTTGGCCCAGAATCTGCCACAAACTTTTTTAGAATGCTCACAATGGCTTTTTTGTACTTCTCAACTCCCCCACTAGAGGACTGGCGGTATGCAATGTGAAGTTTCCTTTTAACCCCAAGTATCTCGCACATCTTTGTCATCACTTTGCTGGAGAAGTGACTACCTCGGTCTGACTCAATCCTTTGGGGGTAGGCCAAAACCTGAGAAGATGTGGTTGATAATCAGGGCAGCTGCTGTTTCTACCTTGCAAATTTGGGGCCGGGAGACATTCCACCCATTTGGTAAACAAGAATGTTACTGTTAACATGTACTTGTTCCCCCTAGAGGAGAGAATCACAGGCCTGATGAAATCTACTTGTAAATCTGACCAAGGCAGGGTCATCACCCTCTTGTAAAGGGGAGCTCGGTGTGTGAGTGAAGTTGGCTGAAATTATGCACACACAAGACACCCCTTCAAATATTGGTCGAGGTCCTGCCCCATGTGTAGCCAGTATGCAACCTCCTGCAAGATTTCTAGAGTAGTGTGAAACCTCAGATGACCAGCTGTGGCCGTGTCATGTGCGTGACTAAGCATCAGGCTTTGGAATGAGGTAGGTAACGCCCACTGGTCACAGCCAGAGACTGATCTCCTTACCAACAAACCATCTTGGATTCGGAACATTTTGGGACACTTCATCAACACCCTGAGGTCCTCTTTCCCAATGTAATCGGTATCCATCAGAGGAAAGTTCTCAGGGTCCTCAATGTGTTGATAAAATTTCCCAATAATCAGATCCCCTATTTATGCCGTGATTAAATCAGCATCTGGGATCTCCTTACTCCACTGGACATTTGAGAGTTAATTCTGAGCATTTGTTTGGGACCTAGTGACAGCAGTGACCTGGATTTTCCCCAACAGGGACTCTATCTCGAGGAGATCCCCTTGGATGGCTCCGGTTTTGGCCAGCTGACCAGCTAGGTCGTTTCCAGTTTTGTCTTGCCCCTCTATTCTGGAATGACCCTTGATGATCTTCCAATAGATGGTCATCCCATTAGAGGTGATCAGATCATCAATATTCTGTATTAGCTTGCCATGTTTAAGCAGTTCTGCGCACAAAGCATGCCTCTGGGCTTCCAATTAACCAGGTTCTCCACGAACCTGTTCCGGACATAGGGCCTCATCACGAGTTGGGCAGTAACCGCTCTACCGCCAACCCCCCGGGCGCTATTAGCGCCAGATCACAGGTTTGGCGGAAGGGTTATTACCCATTTCCCATTGGGCCCATTCTGGAATTTCTCATTTGGCCCAATGGGGAAAATTTGCGCTATTACCGCCAGCAGATTTCCCACCGGCAGTAATCGCGCCGAAAATTGGCAATTTTGCCACAGATTTCCCCCCAGCCCAGAGCTTGGGGGCAATCCGCCAAAGCCATGATCTGGTGGAGCCTTAAATGCGGCGGTAATAACGCTACCGCTGCATTTAAGGGTTACCGTCGGACTCGTGATGAGGCCCAAAATCTGAGTCAGCGATTATAACCAGTTTGTGGAGTTAGCGTTGGATGGCAGTGAGGATGGCCTGATGAACTGTCATCAACTGCACTACCTGACTACTCCGGGGACAGATTATGTACCCAGCGGAGGGCTCTGGGGCATCATTCACCCAGACATTCCCAACGCCCGCCACCAGTTCCTTTTCCCCTTTGTTGTCAACATGGTAGGAGCACCCATCCACATAATCTGTGGGCATTCCCTGGCACTTTTCTTCATAGACTTTGTACGGGCAATTCAGGTACGCCTCCATTTTGTCCTGGGTTTTAAGACATTCATCCTTGAGACAGTTTTCTCTGGCACAATCATGCAAGTCAGCCAGACCTTGCGCGAGGGGACTCTATATCTGACCTCCACAGGAAAGCCTTGCATTGACAGAATCCAGGAAGTAATTCTGGAATTACTCACGTTTCCGGCCTGGATTCTGTCACTTTGGAGGTATTGCAAAGGCTGGTGTGGAGTCTCCACTATGATGAATGGGCGGTAATTCTTCAATGACCACACTGTTGCCAGGAGTGCCTTCTCGCAATCATTGAATTTTTCCTCCACAGAGGATAAAGTCTTGCTTGCATAGGAGATTACTTTATTGACCTTGTTATGCTTTTGATAGAATACTGCTGTCAAGCATGTTTGAGAACTCTGTCTCCAGGAAGAAATCCTTGTTTTTGACAGGGTAAGCTAG
Source organism: Ambystoma mexicanum (assembly GCF_040938575.1). Classification (NCBI taxonomy): domain Eukaryota; kingdom Metazoa; phylum Chordata; class Amphibia; order Caudata; family Ambystomatidae; genus Ambystoma; species Ambystoma mexicanum. The sequence goes on along the minus strand of NC_090926.1, from coordinate 1,203,777,516 downwards.
ACAGGCGCTTGTGAGAGACTTCTCTAGTTGTTTTACTGCCTTGGCTTGTTTTGGATCCTAATCCCACTTGACATCCCCCCCCTTCAGCAGGTGGATCGGGGTTCTTGTGACCTCTGCGTAATCCTCAATGAACTTTCTACTGCAATTAGTCAGTCCAAGGAGGCTTCTTAGCTCATGCAGAGTTGTGGGGTCTTTCAGTTTTAGGAGTACTTCCACTTTCTTCTCCTGGGGACAGAGACCCTCAGGAGTTATTTCATGTCCCAAGAAGTTGACACGGGTCCTGCACCAATGAACCTTTTGGAAGGACAGTTTTGCTCCGGCAACCCTCAACTGGGTCAGAACATAACGTATTTCTGCTTTTGAGTTGAGCTTTTTATCAAGACATCATCCACATAGGCCAGGTTACCCTTTCACCCAAGTTGGGCATGGTCTAATGTAGGAAGATGTTGAATTTGTTGCCAGAGTTTATGTATCCGAAGGGAGTCCGGGTCCACATGTACTGCTGCCCCCCGAAGGTAAAGGCCAGCTGGTATTGGTCCTCCCTAGTGACGGGAACGGTCCAGTACCCATTTGTCAGGTCAATGACAGTGTATACCTTTGACCCCTGGATCTGGGCCAGCCCCTGGTCAATGTAGGGGAGAGGCCACCGGGACATGTGGACCCATTTATTTAGCTCCCTAAGGTCTGCACAGAGTCTCCATTGGACATTTGGTTTTAAAATTCCCAGCACCGGATTATTAAAGGTGCTGTGGACTGGACGAATTATCCCACGGGACTCGAGGTTTTTGATGATTTCTGTCAGGGACTCCGTGGATGCGAGAGGCAAGATATATTGCTTCACAAACACAGGAGTCATTGCAGGGTCCGTGGGAATTGTTGTATGAATCTCGTGCGACCACAGTGGTACGAGTCCACAGCAAAGATATCTTGGAAATCTAAGAACACCTGCTTCAACTTTTGCTCCGGAGTCTCACAGGCATCAGCTAGGTTGACCCGCTCTTCAACCATTTGCCTGAAGCCTGGAAAGACTTCAGGTTTTACCATTTCAGCGGCCTCCTTAAGTTGGGTGGAGAGGTCTCTGGTTAGAGTATTGACCTGGACAGAGGGTTTCAGGTATTAGAGGCAGTCATTGTGGACCTGGAATATCAACCCATCCTGCCTGATGTCACAGGTTATCTCTTCCTCCCCGTAAGGGCAGGAAGAATACACCAGGAAATTCCCCCCTTGCTAGGTGAAGATCCTGTCTGGTGGTATGTCATTGTCACCGTCATTGGGGATTGGTCCTATCAGATATTTTCCTAGATCCATGGAAAAATGTTGGTCATCAAACGCCATTCCAATAATGGTGCCTGTGCCCAGAGTGATACTCCTAGGGTCGTTGTTATCCATCAATATTGGAATGGTGTTGTGTTCTACATTGACTAATGGTTTTGGGTTTAACCCCAATCCCTGCTGTTGGAGATGGGCATTGAGGTGTACATATGTGTCAGGATTTTGCAGTTTGTCCTCTTTTAATTTTTAATTTAAGTAGGATAGTTGTGTCCGTCCTGGAATGGTGGCCTTTCCGTTTTGAACCTCAATCGCATACAGCAGCAATTGGGCTGACCGAAATGCTTTTTCTGAATCATCAAAGTCCATGGGATTGCCCCCTAGTCGGGATCAGGCTTTGTAATTTATCAGGTCCAAATTAATTGCAAACCGATTGAGAATATCACTGCTTAAATAGAATGCAGCAGGGACATCTCACACGACCCAAAAATTATGTTCTATGCTTTTGTTACCTATAGAAATTTTGAGCATACACCTGGAGATGTTTGAAATTGGGAGTTTCCAGGCCCATTTCCCACATATTGATCAATTTAAATGTGGTAATGGCTTTTTGGAGCTTTCTGAACATGGCTTTGCTGATGAAGCTCTTCCGTTGTTGAGGCATGCTCGGGCGAGAACAGACTCCTTCCCCCTCATTTAACTGAATAGGGACGAACAACTGTTTTCTAACTTTCTAATTGTCAGCTAAATTTTGAGCTGGCTTCTCATCACTTTTGACTATTGAATGGGGATTTTCAGATTGTGAATCAGTACGAAATTTCAAAGTATTTCCTTCCAGTGTGGAATGCCACTTAAAACTGGAAGGAAGGTTGATTTTCAGGAATGGGGGAGTTCCCATCACCAGTTTGTTGTCCTACAGCAATTACTGTCACATCAGGTATTTGATTATTCTGGAAATGAAACTCAATATGATCAGAGTTTTGTTCAACCATGTGGCATGTGCCATTTAAACTAATATGGTTGACACTATGTTTTACTTTTATTGGCCGGTTAGTCTGAATCCAGAGTACCTTGTTCACACAGTCTATTATGGGAGACAACCTGCGGAGGTTGTCATTCCCTAGTAGACAGGGTGGTCCCTCTGGAGTCACGACTATGACTGGGTGTTTCAACTTGTGTCGCCAATTTTTATTTCCAAATCCGCAGTCTCCTCGACAGGAATTTCATTCCCGTTGAAGTTCTGGAGTTGTCCAGGAAGAGGGGTGAGAGGCATCTGGAGTCTCTCCCTCCCCTTCCTGAATTTAGCGCTCAAAAGCCCTTTTTGACAGAAGAGTGGCTTGGGATCCAGTTTCCACAGGTGCTGAAATTGTACATTGCCCTGGCACTTGAACGGGGGCATAACATCTCCCGTCCTTCTCAACCGGGCAAAGGCAATGGGCATTTTGGGCAAGCTGGATGGTCAATTTCTTTACTTCCGACTCCGACACAGTGACGTTTTGGCCAATTTTCTGTGCCAGAGTCTGGGGATCTGCAATAAAAATTTGACATCCTGAAATGGATGGCATTTCAGAATCCCCTTTTTCCCCTCGTTCTGTGCTGCCCCCTTTTACCTGGAGGCAGTTACTAGGACCAGTTTTTGGGTAGGATCCCTTATTCACCATTTCTTTCTCAGAATGGCAATTCTGGGGTTCAGAGATGGGTGGCTCTGAATCAGTCCCCACACCCATCCAGTCTTCATTCAGATCTCTTGGGACCCATTTATCTTTGGGAGGAATTCCCCTGTCCCTGAAGGAGAAGATTTGTTTTCCCAGAATCCTCTGAGGATTCTTCCTCTTCAAATTGGAGGACACTAACTTTGTTATGTTGATGTCTTTTCTATTATATGTTAATGTGTTATCTGATTTCCATTCCTTGTTCTACTGATGGAATCCTAGCCATTGATGACATCAGAGCAATCCTGAGCTTTGTGTTAGAATGTTATTCTTTGAGGAGTCAGTCTACTTGTGCAGATGGTTTGGGGTTTCTACTAACCACCTTATCCCTACAAGCAATAAACCATTTGTTCAACTTGTTGTGCCCCGTTCATTGCTTTACATTGGCGACGAGGATGGGATGTGCTGCAAGAGGAAAGCAGCAGCTGGAGTGGGAGTAGTTATCCGGAGCTGAGGAGCTGGAGCCGGACTGAGACCTCCAACCCGCCAGGCCTACGGGTGAGGAGCTGCCCCCCCCGACCTGGCCTACGACATTGGACTGAAGGGAAAGTGCGCTGAACCTTCTCCGAGCTTATCTTCTGGAGACTTGCAAGCAATATTGCGCATGTTTGGTTTTGATATCACATGGTGGAATTGTTAAGAGGGGAGCAGTGTTTTTACAGGAGGTGAGCGCTTATATTTTGAAACATTGGCTGCAGGTGGCAAGTGAGTGACATTCTGCTTTTCGCTTTTGGTGGATTGGTAGCTGATTTCGGAGAGCACTACAGACTTGGATTGGCACCATGGCTGTATCCGGAATCCCGGGTCCCCAGATGTTTTTACCGACCCCGGGCCCCCCGAGAATTAAATGGGGGCCCTGGAAAAATGTTTTCTCCATAATGTGAAAGCCACTTGTGACAATGGCATGTCAGTAGAAAGAAAGTTAGCTATGCTTATGCATCTTCTGGGGTATGAGGGGCAGCAAATCTTTGAAACTTTACCTGAATTGAGTGAACTGGATGTTGAGGAATGCTGTTTGATGCAGCATTGGCAAAACTGGATAAACATTTTGAACTAAAGATAAGTACTGTGTTGGAACGCTATCACTTTGGTATGAGATCTCAGCATGAGGGTGAAACTGTAGAGGAATACATCACTGCGCTTAGGCATTTATAGCTGAACTGCAAATTTGTTGTAAGTCTGGATGAACATATTAGAGATCAGTTCATGTTACATTGTGCCAATGGCAGGATCAGAGAGGAAGTGTGGCTAAAAGATGACCCTTGCTTAGATGAATTAATTGGGATTGCAAAAAGAATTGAGCATACTTTGAAATATGTGGCAAAACTTGCTGTGAAAGAATCTAAAGCTGTCCAACAGGTTGAGGTCTTGAAAGTAGGTGACAAGAGGATAGAAACCGCAAAAGACCAAAAGAAAAAGAAGGGCAAAACGGCCAAATCGACTGTCATGTATCAAAGCAAGGGTGGCCATGGTAACCAAATAGCAAATAAATCTGTGCAAATAAATCTGTGCAAGAAGAAAATATACAAGTAGGAAAAAGGAGACAGGAGCGCCTCTGTTTTAGGTGTGGGAGTGCCCGCCACTTATCTAATTCTCCGATCTGCCCTGGAAGAAGAGCTATATGTAACATCTGTAAAAGATGGGGACATTTTGCAAATTGTTGTGCCAATTACAGTGTCGGTGCTGGGAGGAGCGTTATGTTGGTTGAGGAGCCAGATGGGCCTTCCTCAGATGAATATGAAGGTTCAGAAAATGAAATTGTTACTGTGAATATGGTTCAATGTTCCGGAATGGATGAATGCGAGCATCCTTCAGCTTGGGTGGAAGTGAATGGTTGCCAAGTTAAAATGCTAGCGGACTCATGTTCCAAAATCACTTTGATGTCAAAGGCAGTGTATGAAAATGTGCTGGGAGGTAGGATGGACGATTTAAGCCTGTCAGACAAGACACCTGGGGGCCTATAGTGGCAGTAGGATCGATGTGGTAGGATATTGTCCTGCAACTTTTAAATATAAAGACAGGGTTACGCGCGGAAAAATATATATCACCAAGAAGGGTGAGACGCTGTTGGGATGGAGAGAACAAAGGGGACTATGTATTAAATTAGATCCCAATAGTAAAGAACTAGTGTTAAATGTAGAAAAACTATCCATGGACTGTAGTTTGGATGATAGTTCTAAATGTTTCATTGCCAAGTATCCAGATGTGTTTAATAATAGCGTTGGGTGTTTGAAAGGGATGATTCACAAAATTGTGCTGAAGGAGGGTTCCAGGCCCGTGGCGGCAAAACTTAGACCGTTACCGAAGTCATTGCGTGATGCTGTGAGAGTGGAGTTGGAGAAACTGGAGAAAGCTGGCATTATTGAACCAGCGAAGGCGGTTGAATGGATTTCCCCCGTGGTTGTTGTGAAAAAGTCTGGTGGGGATTTGAGAGTATGCATAGATCTAAGAGAATTGAATCGATGTGTGGTTGCTGACCGCCATCCCCTTCCAAACATGGGAGAACTTCTGTCTAGGATAGGAAATGCCAAATACTTTGCCAAATTGGATATGGCGAGCGCCTATCATCAGATTAACCTTGATGCCGAGTCAGGAAAACTGACGGCTTTTATCACATACGAAGGCATTTACCAGTTTCGGCGCATGCCTTTCGGATTAATATCAGCTTCATCAGTTTTCCAAAAAGTCATGGATGGATTATTCAAAGGTATTAACAATGTTTGGTGCTTCCAGGATGATGTGTTGGTTTGTGGCAGTACTGAAGAAGATTTAAAAAGGAAACTCAATAAGGTTTTAGAAATTTTCAGAACACGAGGTATTACCTTACGAAGTGAGAAATGTGTCTTTTCTACTCAAGTAGTAGAGTATTTAGGACACGAAATATCGGAGGAAGGTTTAAGGCCCAAAAAGTGTTGGTAGATGGAATTAAAAGAATGGAGTCTCCAATGAATAAGGCAGAGTTACGTTCATTTTTGGGGACAATAGTTTTAGCATCGTTTCATTGAAAAATATGCGGATAAGGTTACCTTGCTGAGAGCATTGTTGAGAAAAGGAGTGGAATTTGTTTGGAATGCAGAGTGTGAAAAGGAATTTGTTGAGATTAAGTCTGAGATTGATATGGCAAAACCCTTAGCCATGTATGATATTAAAAAAAGGACAATATTGTCTGTTGATGCGAGTGTAACTGGTATTGGAGTGGTTATGTCGCAAGTGGGAATGGATGGTGCAGAATCCGTGGTGTTACATGCCTCGCGCATGTTGAGAGGTCCTGAATTTAACTACTCGGTTTTGGAAAAAGAGGCTTTGGCATGCCATTGGGGTATAGAAAAACTGAAAAACTTTGTGTGGGGTCAGGAATTTGTGTTAAGAACAGACCACAAGCCACTGAAGGCTATATTTGAAAGCAAAGGGTTGGACAAAGTTTCAAGGAGATTTGCCTGTTGGGTGACAAGATTGCAATGTCACAAGTTTAACATTGAAGTCGTAGCCGGTAAGGACAATGTGCAGGCCGATCATGCATCTAGAGTAAGGATTAATGATGAGGAAGATGAGAAGGAGTCTGTTCAAGTTGAAAGTATGGTATTTGCTACGGTGCAAGGTGTACTTCACAAAGAAGAATGGGTTGAAGCATTGTTGTCTGATGAAATGTGGAGGCGGATAACCAATTTTATCAAGGATGGTTGGCCAGAGAAAAGATTGTTATCTGGGGATCGGCAGGCTTTGTGGGAGGTGAGAGAGGAATAATCTGTGAAGAATGGTCTAATATATCGATGGGATAAGCTTGTTGTTCCAGTATGTTTTAGAAAAAAACTAATTGCTATTGCGCATCAAGGCCATATTGGTACGTATAAAACCAAGGGAGTAATTAAGGCCGATTATTGGTGGCCGGGTATGGACCGCGAGATTGAGAAAACAGTGGGAGGATGTGTAGACTGCATAATGTCAGGGAAGAGCATAACTGCTGTAGTGCAACCTGTGAAAGGAGTTGAAGGTCCTAAGGGTGTGTGGCAAGACCTTGCCATGGATATCTTAGGCCCATTGGATATGGGCAGAGGTCGTGGTAGGTTTGTGTTGGCCATAGTAGATCTATTTTCAAGGTGGACGGAGTTCAAAATATTGAGAGAAGTCACGGGTCAATCTATTGTAGCATTTCTGGAAAAGATATTTGAGAGAGAGGGCTTGCCAAGGAGTGTGTTGACGGACAACGGTCCACAGTTTACTCGAGGTTTCTTTCAAGAGTACATGTACAGATGTGGAATCAAGCATAAAAAGACTGCATTGTATTACCCTCAAGCCAATAGTATGATCGAGAGGGTCAACCGCTGTATAATGGAAGGTATTAGGAATGCCAATGCGTGTGGGTCGGACAGGAAAGTTGCGGTAAAGGAACGAATGTATGCGTTGCGGATGGCTTCTAGTGCCGAAACAAGAGTGAGTCCATTTGAATTAATGAGAGGACGGAGGAGTAACACAATGTTATCCCCAGCTTGGTTAGGCCGGGCCAGAGAAACGGATGAGGTGGTGGATGAAGTGAAAAGGAATATGGATGAACAAAAGAGGAAGTGTGCTGAGAAAGTTAATGAAAAATTTCCAAGAAAGAAGACTATAGTTGAAGTGGGCGATCTAGTTAGAATAAGGAAAGCTGTTATAAAGAAAAAGGGTGATCCGTTGTATTCGGATCCGGTTAAGGTTGTACAAGTTTTTGACCATTCAGTGAAATTGGAGAGTGGACAGGTCTGGAGCCTGTCAAAGGTTGCGAAGGTGAGGAGGTAAAATTGCTGAGCAAACAGACGCCTTTTTTCTCTATATAATGTCATCGTTCGAATTACATGTATTATAAATTGTTTTGTGTAAATAGAAATTTGGTGTTCAGATAAGGGAGGGGGGTGTGTTATGTTGATGTCTTTTCTATTATATGTTAATGTGTTGTCTGATTTCCATTCCTTGTTCTACGGATGGAATCCTAGCCATTGATGACATCAGAGCAATCCTGAGCTTTGTGTTAGAATGTTACTCTTTGAGGAGTCAGTCTACTTGTGCAGATGGTTGGGGGTCTCTACTACCTAGCTTATCCCTACAAGCAATAATGAATTTGTTCAACTTGTTGTGCCCAGTTTATTGCTTTACAAACTTCCTTCCGAAAATTGCCCTTTTTGAGGTCTTTATTCCTCCTACCCACCCTCTGTTCCCTGGGCTGCAGATTGTCGGGGGCAAGAGATTTTAGTTCTGGTTCTGGGGTGTCCAGGGGCTTTTCACAGGTGAGGAAGGAAGCTTCCTCCAGGGCTTTACACCCCCTTTCCCCCCCCCGTGCCTCCTCCTCGGGAACCGGTGGATTATCGGGGTTCTCTCCCCCTGCCCCAGCCCCTTGGTTTGAGGGGTTCTGAGCCGCCATGTTTATCTGGGGATTCTGATGAGCCCTCAACATGCGACCCAGATCCTCTGTGAGGTTCTGGACCTGGTGCTCCAGTCGGGAGACCTGTTCCAGTTGGTACAGGGATCTTTTTTCTTACCTAGGGGATTCACGGGAAGGGTAACTGTCCCTTCTCCCGGAGTACCCTGGGTACTGGGGAATTTGGTAGCTTTCCACCCTTGGCCTCCCCTCTCCCGGATTGGGTTTTTTGGGCTCCTGAAACCAGGGAAAGAAAAGGAAGGTTGTGTCCTGCAGGTTGGGGATTTGAGGATACCGGGGAAAGAAACTTAACCCAGGATTTTGGGGGATTACTGCCCTCCTGAGGGATGTTAGGAGGGAGGTTTCCTGGGGCGGCACTTCCTGGTTGGATCCCCCCCCCTTGGGCTGGGGGGGTAAGGGGGGAGTGCATACATACCCCAAGATAGGTTGGTTGCCCTTGTATCTGGGACTTACATAATCAGGAGAGTTAGGGGTCCCATTGATGGGATTACCTCCCTGACTGCCACCTGTTGCTGATTGGCCAGAAGGCCTTCTTGGCCTCTGATTTTGCTTGTTTTGGGTAGGTACATTTTTAGGGGCCCCCCGTCTTTAGGTCCAAAATGAGGGTAACCTTAGCAGCAGCTGGGGTGTTGGCTTTAGTTTTTTTTAAATCTGGTTTTTATTGTCGGCAGGTTTTTGGACTTCATAAATGCGGGTAGCCTGCTCTATTACCCAGTCCAGAGATCTTTTATCATAGAAATCCTGGGTCTGATATATTTTGAGAGCGCATGAAAGTAGGTAGTTATAAACCCTCCTAGTGGTTTGTGCAAAGGCACGTTTTATCTCCTGAACAAATTCTCGTGGTGCCTGATCTTCTCCGCATTGCAGATTATAGGCCGCTTTGCAAACCTCTGGGGGGTTTCTGTGGGCGTAAAAGTGTTTCAAGATAGCTGCCCCGTAGGTGGACCATCTTGAAGGTTTTTGGTCTTCCAGTCTAGCATAAAAGCTGGAGTACTCAGGAGAGAACATCCATTTAGCATACTCTATGCGGTTCTGGCTGTCTTCAAGGTGAAAAGTGTCTATCATTTGTTCATAGAGTTCCAAATGTTCCCAGACAGAATACATTGCGTTTTTGTGGTACGGGGTTATGAAACTCCTAATGGCCTTGATCTGCCTAATGGGGTCTTTCACCATAACTCTCTTTCGTTTATTTGCCTTCTTTGGCCGCTTCACTCGAGTCCACTCGCCCTCAGACTCGGAGGCGCTACTGCTTGAGGACCCCACATGATCTTCTAGGCGCTCCCTGATTCTGTGAGCTTGGGAGGGGCTTGCAGAATGGTGGAGCCTAGTTTATTCTCCCCTGTGACGCACAGGAGAGAAGTCTTCTGGCTCCTCCCTGCTTCCAGGGTTGGCAGAGGATCAACCCCCACTACCCTGATTGGGTGGAGATCTTCAGAATGCTCTTTTTGGGCCTTACACTTTCTGTTTTTCTAAAAATTTAACCAACTGGTCCCTCTGAAGGTAGTATTTCTGCAGATCTAATTCCCTGACTTTCTCCTTATAGGAGACTTCCTTGTCAGAGGCATCAGCCTTCATATTTTTGTATCTATACAGGGAAGCCCATCCACCCATTTCTGTTGGGCGCTGACCTGTCTGCTCCATCATGCTAGGCCTATTTCATTCTGCCGGCCTCATGATTTCTGGCTCATGTGAACCAGTAGACATGAAGTCAGCAGTGTTCAAAGTATTAAATGGGTTTGAGTCCCTTAGTACAGAGGTCATCATACTATGATCAGGGGTTGCCCTGCCCCCCTCTACCTGTTGGGGGTCCCTCCAGTTTGGATCAAATCTGGCGCCCTCTTTCTCCAACCTCGCTTGTTTCTCCTTCCCAGCCCCTACCTCTTGATAATAGGCAAAGGTCTGAGCCTTTTGCTCGGCTATCAGGGCTTTACTGGCCTCTATGACCCGTTCTTGAGCTGCCACCTGGTTGTGGAGTCCATCGTTCTCGTCACAGAGGGCCTCATTATCTCTTTGCGCTACCTGTATGGTCTGGGAACAAGACATTTTCTGTTGTAGGAGGTAAACCTCCTTTTTCTGCACATTTAGAGCCTCTACGGCCTGTTCCAACTCGAGTTCCATTTGTCTCCTATGTCTCATTAATTTATCACATTCTTCTTTTATGCCAGTCAGTACCTGAAGGTCCGACTCCCTTCTCTCCAGATTGGTTTTTAAACTGCACATTTCCTGGTATAGGGCCTCTTTCTCCTGATACAGAGCGCCCCTTTGTTCAGCCAGGTCATCCCTTTGTTGTATTATGGCGCCTAATTTCTGGCGCGCTTCATCAATTTCTGATTGAGAGTGGAGGTCTCTCATAATTAATTTATTATTTTCCTCTTCCAATTTTTCTATCTGATCTTGCAGCATGGTTATTTGTCCTGAGCAGGCCCTGTTATATGTTAATTCCTGTACTCCTCTTTCAATGCATCTAATTGGGCCTCTTGATCTGCATTATTGTGCTGTTGTAGAGCCAAGTCCTCTCAACAGTTTGATATAGTTTCCAGATTCTGCCTCAGAATCTTGGCTCTTGTGTAATTTTTTGTTTGCTAATTTTAGTTCAGTCTGGATTTAAGTTACTAGCTCAGATTGATTTGGCATAAGAGTTGTATTTTCTTCATGCTTTTCCTGCATCACTCCCATATGGTGATAGATGTAGGCCGTTATTCTGACAATGTTGATATGCTCCTCTTTAATTTTCGGAGTCCTGTAAAACTCGCTCAAAGCTTGATGTAATAGGCCACCGTCCTGCCACGTCCATGTCCATGGCGGTGACCCGTTGCATCATTTCTTCTAGCCAGACCTTTTCATCTTGTTCTGGCCCTTCCCCTCTGACCAATGTGTGCAGAAGGTGCTCCCTAGCCATATTGATCTCTACTGTGGCTATTTTGGAAAGTGTTCTTTCTTTATTTATTTATGTAAGGGTAATCTGTATTCTTTTGCTTTTTGTCTAGTTTTTGGGATTGATTTAGCTTTAATTGTATACACAGGCCTGATACTTAGGATCTTTTTTATGCGTAGGCGCTTCTACAGTGTAACCCAGTGTTCCATCCCGACAAGTTTCACTAGCTTGAAGGTTAGCCTGCTGTGTTAAGCTGCCACGGGTGAAAATACAAACCCAATTCCCGGCACAAGCCCCCAAGCTGTAAAGGATTCCAATCGGGCGTACACACCGGATCAGGACTCTTGCCCTTATCCTAGGATGTAGCGCTCAATTAGAATAGTTTTTCTTTATTTTCCACAAATTCGAATTGAGCTGGCACCAAACCCGTCTCACACCCCCTTTTACAAATACCCCGGGTCACAATGGACAATGAAACAGGCAGGTTGGTGGGAACACAATATTTTTTTATTTTAAATTCCAAGAAAATCACACAAGTTTTATATTGGGAAGCAATCGCCAATGGGGTGATAATTGCAATGAAAACCATTGAAATACACGTGGGTAAGCTTCTACAAGGACATATACGAAGCACAAATGGATAGGAACACTTTTTCAATTAGGATAGATAGCACCCGAGTTAAGGTTTCCACCTGCAATATTCCCTCAAACCTCAATCAATCGAATTCTGAGTGCTTAGGAAGAAGCAGCAGGGAGTCAGGGATATGAAGCAGCAAACAATCAAAATACAACCTTCCCTCACAAAATAAAAAACAAAAACCCTTTGCAATTGCATAAAACAACACTCGGAATTTGACAAAATTAATTAATTGTGTGGTTAAATAATGAGGTACATATGTTTTATCACAGTATCAGGGATGTAATATCACTAGCAACTACAAGGCAAGGCATCAGCAAAGGTCATACAGTTCAAAAAGCAACTTGAAATGAAAACCCAGTGCAGCCAAATTCACACGTTTAAAAGTTGCAATTTACACTTTTTTTGCAGTTTTAGATGTCAAAATGTTTTGTTTTTTTTTTTAAACGGGTGAAATACACAGAATAGGAATGTGTTTTTTAGGCTGGGTGATAGATGCATATCACAGGGACAATATAGCAGTGAAAGGGTGACAAGCTGAATAATTGGATGAGATTTTCAAGGTGAAAGAAATTCGGTTTTGGTAAAATAAAACGGTTAAGAAGAGAAGAGAAAATTGGTTGGGAAAGAAAAAGGACAAGTTTCACTTAAACTAGATTTAATGGCTAGAACAGAGGAACGCAACTGTGGATGTAAAAGTTACGCTGCAGTTGTAACCCTTCACGCAGTGTACCCTTTTACTTTAGGGAAAATTAATTTATTTAATCCAAATATTGCTAAGGAGTTACAAGATGGGGTGAATGAAAGAATGGCGCTAAAACTAGGAAATCAAGGACAAGATGCACCAAGAATTCTAACAGTTTTAAATAGGTCAACAGGGTATGAATAGGATTACTCCTAGAGTAGGACAAAGACCAGTCAAGAAGGGGTAGGCTATGTGTTTTTTTGGGATGGGGAAATACTCACAATCCACAATTGGGTTTCTGGGCTCAAGGCTCTGGTCACCGCACTGCGGACTCTCCTGGCAAAAGAAAGCTGGGCAAGTCTGGTCACTGGATGGCAAGGGTACAGCGGCCATGCAGGTAGTGGGCAAAAAGCCGGTCTGGTCACAGGATGCTCCCAAAAGGGTATCACAGCTTTCCCCTCTTGTTATTGGGTGTTTTGTGGGGTTTCTGGATCAATGGCCTTGCTGGGATAGGGTGAGCTAGGCTTTGGCCTGGCAGTAGAGTCTGAAATCTTGCAAAGGTGGATTTGGAATGTCTGGATACGCAGGCGCTGGAAATTCAGGAGATAGTGTCCTGTCCCTGTGAGCTCCCACTCCTTATATAAAAGCGGGAGACATCACTGGGTTTATTGTTGGGCAGAACTAAGCTAGACCTATCCCCAAGAACCGGATCCGTCAGCCTAATGTTGGTCGCCTCCTGCAGGAGGGGACTCGGTTTAGGGGGTTGTGTTTTATGAGGTGCAAAGCCATCCCACAGTCCTTTTTGCCGAAAATCAATCGTAACATAAATCACACATTTGTACAGTTGTGGCACTTTGGCAAATTACATAAGCAGATTACATATTTCACACAGAGCATCAGTTCAACTCTCCAGTTTGTAGCACTTTGTTTTGTCCATCTAATAGTTTTTCGTCATTTTCATTGAAATTACTTGACCTAAAATTCTATAACTTTATACATGTGTATATATTATCGTAAGGCATGTGAATATTGAATTTCAAAGTGGCATCATATTCACTTTCCTCAGAATATCCCATTCTCTGACATTTCTGTCCACAATATGCCAGTGAAGGCTACCACGTCTTATTTAAAAGCCACAAAAATGACATTTAAACTGTTAAAACTTTTACATCCCTGCGAAGTCCTGTTGCAGAGATAAAAGTCTTAAAAGTTTATTAATAAAATAGTCTTTTCATCCAAATGGCCAGCATTGTCTACCAAATAAGGGCGTAGTTTACAAGGCTGCTCTGGAGTTGGCTTTGAATCTCCCCAGTATAAGTAACGGGAGGTGTTACTTGAGTTTTCACACGTAGGCGTCCCAGAATCTATTGCGTCAACCTGGAGCACAGACAGAAGTCCGACGAGCGTGTGATACTTTGCCTCCTGGTCCATTCAAAGTTTCAAAGGGCATAATTAACACAAAGGTGTCCCAGAATCTACTGGGACACCTTTGTGGGCTTCTCTTCGGGGTAGGGCACTCCTGTTGTCAGCACCAAACTGTCCCTTGAGCCATGGCAGAAACCTGTTTGGGCTGATTTCGCAGTCCAGCCAATGCAATTATTTCTTTATTTTATTTTGTTCTGAATTAGAAGCAAGTCTGTTGAAATAAAACACCCCATATATGTTTCCCAGCAAAACCCTCTTTACATTGCTAGGCCAGGACAGGACATTATTTGCCATTGCACTTTTAAAACAGGTATTTTTCTTATTTGCAAAAATCACATTTTGTCTGCTGGAATGTCTCTTTCAAATTCAGTTTTTCGCTTCCATCTGAATTCCTAATATTGTTTTGCAGCCTTAGTCAGTTTCTCTCACACAGCAGTATGCTCAAGGCAAAGGTCCACTGAAATTGACCTATGCGCAGAAAGCTAGGGTTTGATTTGAAAGGTTTATTTTGACATTTTGTAGCACAAAAGTCAAGCGTTTTTCTGTGCGGCTGAAAGTAAAGCTTCTGTTGATTCCCCAGATCTGGTCTGAAACAGCCTGTCATTCAGGGATAATGCTCTCTTCGCCTGGAGCACAATTTGAATATGGATGGGCATGGCAGGGTCTCACTGATAAAAGAAGTGTGATGTTAAACAGATGAAGAGTCAGGGCAGCATCCTTTTCAATGTAAAATATTCCCTTTCCAATGAGAACTTTTTGGCAAGCAGCAGAGCAGCGCTGCTTTTCACTTCGCTTCTTCAGTGCACACAAGAAAACACACTGGCGGCCTTTCCTGGTGTGCTCCCTGTTCCAACTTGCACACTAGGCACTTGGCAAGACAATACAGCCATCATTTTGTAGCTGCATAACGCAGTTTTGATGCACGGCAGTGGTGCTCAAAGGAGCCAGCACAGCTCTTTTGCTGTTAACTGCTAAAGTGCAGCTTGGTTATGGATGGGAATTCTGCTGAGTGGGTCAATGTATCCCCCAATACACAGATTCGTTCTGGCATCCAACGAAGCTGTGTCTGCCTCACTGCTTTTGTTAACTCTTCTTGTTTTAAACCTAGATGTTACGCTCACCTGGTATCCACAGGGACGCCACACAGCTGGGTTACTCGCTGGTATGCTTCTCAGCTTTGCCCTGATGTGGTCTGCGGGGAAGGTTCTGTCTGAAAATACAGGAGGACTGTGTTTAAGACTGACCAACTGGGGTAAGTATCCTCCCTCCACCCCCGTATGATTTCAGTCCCTCTGGTGCCCTCTTCTCACCTTGTGGTAGAATTAGGCATGCTCTCCATCCTGCCTTCTTTGCGGGGGTGCGTTGTCTTTCATGGGCGAGTGCGGTACGGTTACTTCACTGACGCCGCCCCGTTTGATATTGTTCAGGTAGGTCTTATTGCTGTTCTTTAGTTTTGTTGCTATCCTGTATGCCTTTCTTTGTTTAAAATGTCTCTTTTTTTATCCCTTAGGTATGCGGAGCTTCAGCGCGGCGAACTGGCTTGGTTGAGCTCTGCTGGTAAATGATGGTGCATTAAGAGCGCTATGATGCGTTAAGTAAGCGCTATGCGCAGCGCTGCAAGGTCTTGCCTTTGCTAACCTGTGTTTTCCTTCCTTGTAGGTCGCGAGTGTTGTCCGGAGTGGTGCCAGCCGAGAGGCGACCAGCCAGGTAAGCCCTTTGAGCAGTTCGTAATTTGTAAATGTCTCTACTGCTTTCTTTACGGTTGCCTCTATCTTCCTCTTTCAGGTCGTTCTGTCCGGGAGGCGTGCAGATTCGAGGAAGCTGTTCTCAGTAGCTGTGAGTGTTTAAAGATGAAGACTGCAGGTAAGATGCTGCTGCTAATGATGTTTCTTTTGTCTCCCTGCAGGTTCTGCTTCTCCGAGGTTCGAGGGAATAGCTGCACACGGTGAGCGTCACGTTGCAAGCTGCAAATTAACGCAAAGCGTGTTCTCTTGCTCGGGTGTGGTTTAAATGGCCCCAACAAAATAGTCCAGGTGTGGTAGTCACTAGGCTACCACACCCAAAACACTAGACCGCATAGCTTGGTTCTTAGGAACCAAGCTATGTGGATGCCTCCATGTTGGCTGAGAATACAATAAAGTAGTTCCCAAGCACATTGTTTTTCATGGTGTATGAGCCTGGCGCCATAGGCCTCCATGAGGGCTTTTGAAGAGGATGCCAGTCTCTAGAGGCCCAAGTCCTGACTCCACCTGGCCAATGGGTTCGCCAGAGGGGGTTTTGGGCGAGGGTCGTGACACTAGATTCAGGATTTCGGATTTTATGATTAATAAAATATATAGTGGAAGAGAAAAGTAGAAATCAACATTTTAATCAAAGCCAGTTTACAACGTTAGTACAATTAAATCATTTACTTATTTATTAATAGCTTCTTTTTGGAGAATACATGCCAATTTGTCTCTCGAAATGTGCCTGGAAAGTGTTGCCCAGAGCACCAAGTCAATGTTCAATTTTGAGCGCTGGCCACTGATCTGTTACAGTAGGAACATCAACTAATAATTAATAATACATTGAATTTTAAACTCTACTCTCAGTTCCCTTAAAAGATCTGCCAAAGAGTGTAGCTCTTGGTTTATTTGGCCCTGGTCCGGGGGTGCACACTTTCCCCGGGCCAGCAACACCAATCATGTCAATAACATTGGCAGCTGCAGTCTGCCCTTAAGTACCAATTCCGCACTTTACAATCAAATTGTAAATAGCATGTCCACAAAGTACAGTACATTATTAGTCTAGCCCATCTTGGCTGTCCTTATTCTTCTGCACTTTTTTTATCATCCCTCTCCTCTGCTCTGCTCTGCTGTGGCTGGCTGCCTCAGTGGCAGTGCTTTTTTATAACTTCCATGGCTGTCAGAGCCCTCCCTTCCTCTGTGGCAGTGCTTTTAATCCATAGTCCCGCCCACTTGGTCAGAGCATACGCTGAACTGCGCACTGCTGTGTGGGACGCAGTTGCCCTCTGGGGGGGCAGGGAAAGCGCAGACCTCACAGGCACCCGAGCAGTGCTGAGTCCCACGCATGCCTGTGGTGCTGCTCGTGTTCTTTATCTTCACCACCCACCTCGCCTGGCACTGGGGTGAGTGTACTATGCCCCAGGGCAGACTAAGTTCAAAGATGCCCGCTCACTCGGCTCCAGCTGGGATGTTACTCACCAGGCCACACTAGCCACACTGCCCAAGCTTTATCTAGTTCCTAGCACATCCGGACTGGTCCCTGGGTAGTCCACGTCGCTGGTCTCAGGGTTGCCCCGCTCATGCTGCCCTGGACCAGGGTGCTTCTTTACTTAGACCACACCCCACAGGCAGGCCGGGCTTCTGATCGGGCTGGGCTGGAGCTGGCATACGCAGCTTGACCAGTCACCTCCTTGATGTCTCCTTTTCCTTATTACACTCTCCCTTTGTCTGCCGCCTTCTGTTTTCTCCTTCCTCCAACTGCCTTTCTTTGTTTTTGCATTCTCTTTTGGAATGCTTGTGTATAGGTGTATTATAAATATCCAATAAATAAACCCTTAAAAGTCCAGACTAATGTTATGGGCAGGGAAGACTTGCTAATTTCTGCAAGTCTTAATGTGTCCCCCATGGTGGAGATACATGGTACAGTGAGGTAAGTGCAGCCGGAAACATACACTTTTAATAAAGTTGTTTTTACGCCCTGTGTCTGTGTTTTTATTGTTCTATTCCTTCCTAGAATTTTTCCCCTACATACATACCCCTGTGTATAACCCCCACCCCTACCTGAAGGGCCCCATTTGGGCCAGGGGTTACAGCAGCAGCCTTGCAAAGGCTATCTGTGATCCCCCTTACCTCTGCGTAGGCAGATAATGGGCCCTCAGTGAGATTGCACTGTTCCTGCTGGACACATGCAATGGCAATCTATGTGTAGATCTTCGGGGAGGTCTCTGGCTGGTTCCCTCATTCTACTTTCAAACATAAAAAAAAAGAAAAATAAACAACCCCCCATCCCCCATCATCAGTCTCCTTCAGGTCTCGGGTCTTGCTGCTGTCAGCAGCAGATAGACTGGCTGCAGCATATGCACACAAGAGAGAGGAACAGAGAGCGCGAGAGAGCGCTTGACTTGTATATGATACACCAGTTAGCGTGACCTAAAAGGCATACCTTAACTCATACATGTACACTGGCAATTGAGAATAGACATGGAGGCTGAACAATGCTTCACATGCTCCTAATCAGATCCATGAGCGACAGAGATACTGGCACTGCTGTGGAGTGCTCCAGTGCTCTGAACTTGGCAACACTCAAGCCCCAAATTCAGCCCCTATATCCTTCCAAGTCCCTGAAAGTAAGGCAAACGATTCCACAGCTTACCCTGTATACAAAAGCTTGCTCAATCACATCCAGCTAGCACCTTACCGCCTTTCCACACTGGGGATCGGATGCTGCCTTGACGGGAGCGGCCGCTGCCTTTCTGCGCCCAAGGCTTCTTGCCGCCACCTCGCACCTCTGCTCTAGTCTTCGTTTTTGCATGGCTCTACAAATCAGAAGAGAAGACCAGAATGAATGCTGGTAAAACGAGGTAAAGCAAAGAATAGTCTTTTGTATGATAGCTCTACCAAGAGTCAGAAATGCACTACATGATGCAACATTATGAAAGCTGTTAATGACCTGCAGCTGCAACAGTATGCAGAAAACTACCACAGTGATGCCCACAGCCGCAACAACATGCAGAAAGATAGCACGGGATGCCCACAGCAGCAACAATATGCAGAAAGCATGGATAGGATGCCAACAGCAGCAACAATATGCAGAAAGCGACCTCAGTATGCCAACAGCAGCAACAATATGCAGAAAGCAACCACAGTATGCCCACAACAGCAACAGTATGAAGAAAGCAACCACAGTATGCCCACAGCAGCAACAATATGCAGAAAGCTACCACAGTACGCCCACAGCAGCAACAATTTGCAGAAAGCTACCACAGTATGCCCACAGCTGCAACAACATGCAGAAAGTGACCACAGTATGCCCACAGCACCAACAACATGCAGAAAGCTACCACAGCATGCCCACTACAGCAACAGTATGCAGAAAGCAACCACAGTATGCCCACAGCCGCAACAGTATGCAGAGTGACCACAGCATGCCCACAACAGCAGCAATATGCAGAAAGAAACCACAGTGTGCCCACAGCAGCAACAATATGCATAAAGCGACCACAGTATGCCTACAGCAGCAACAATATGCAGAAAACTACCACAATATGCCCATAGCAGTAACAATATGCAGGAAGCGACCATAGTATGCCCACAAAAGCAACAATATGCAGAAAGCGACCACAGTATGCCCACAGCAGCAACAATATGCAGAAAGCTACCACAGGATGCCCACAGCAGCAACAATATGCAGAAAACTACCACAATATGCCCACAGCAGTAACAATATGCAGGAAGCGACCATAGTATGCCCACAAAAGCAACAATATGCAGAAAGCGACCACAGTATGCCCACAGCAGCAACAATATGCAGAAAGCTACCACAGGATGCCCACAGCAGCAATAATATGCAGAACGCTACCACAGTATGCCCACAGCAGCAACAATATGCAGAACGCTACCACAGTATGCCCACAGCAGCAATAATATGCAGAAAGCTACCACAGCAGCAATATGCAGAAGGTTACCACAGTATGCCCAGAGCAGCAAATATATGCAGAAAACTACCACAGTATGCCCACAGCAGCAATATGCAGAAGGTTACCACAGTATGCCCACAGCAGCAATAATATGCAGAAAGCTACCACAGCAGTAATATGCAGAAGGTTACCACAGTATGCCCAGAGCAGCAAAAATATGCAGAAAGCTACCACAGTAGGCCCAACTACCACAGTATACCTATGCCTACAGCAGCAACAATAAGCAGAACGTGACCACAGTATACCTACAGCATCAACACTGTGCAGAAAGCTACCACAATATGCCCACAGCCACAACAATATGGAGAAAGCGACCACAATATGCTCACAGCAGCAACAATATGCAGAAAGCAACCACAGTATGCCCACAACAATATGCAAAAAGCTGCCACAGTATGCCCACAGCAGCAACAATATGCAGAAAGCTACCACAGTATGCCCACAGCCGCAACAATATGCAGAAAGCTACCACAGTATGCCCACAGCAGCAACAATATGCAGAAAGCGGTCACAGTATGCAGAAAGCGACCACAATATGCCCATAGGGACACCACTGAGCTTGGGCCCACATTTATGGTAGTTGTGTGGTAATCTATGTAATGATTAGAGATACTTCACCATCACATCTTGCATATGGAGACATACGTGATTAATATTATTTACTTAAAGAAAGCATTTAGGCTGTACGTGTCTTTTTGGTGCATGTCAAAAATTACAAGCATTCCCAAATAAATCCAATTGTATTTAAGGCTTTTTCCAACATATTGAACTGGCCATTTTATGTTGTGCAATGTGCTTTATTTTAGACCCGAGAAGCATTTTCACTCAATGAAAATAGGGGACAGTGCCAGTTGCTAATTAGTAGCCAGGCACTACCACCCCCACAGTCATCTACATACCCCCAGCCCTCCATTTCATACTTGCCAAGAATCATTACTAGCCATTACTAGCCAGTGGCTAGGGGCTAGGGATGAGTGCAAATTGGGAGGCCAGAATGAAAATATAAACTTGCCTTTAATAAAGAAAACCATTGTGGCCATTACACTTTAGTGATGGAAGGCTCTACTTGAGCAGACAAGCTTCTGCAGGATTGACCAATACAGGAGAAGCTC
Source organism: Ambystoma mexicanum (assembly GCF_040938575.1). NCBI lineage: Eukaryota > Metazoa > Chordata > Amphibia > Caudata > Ambystomatidae > Ambystoma > Ambystoma mexicanum. The sequence continues at coordinate 1,203,756,690 of NC_090926.1, read as the reverse complement.
AAATACCTTTTTCCAGTGTAGGTGCTAAGAGACGCACATGGAGGGAATAACAGCACTCGACTCAAGTGATATGTTCAACAGATGCAGTTAAGGTAAATCTCAGTTCAGGTGAGGAGACCAGGAGAACCAGACTACAGAGGGGGCCACAGCTCGTTACTGCGGTTGGTGACGACAGGAGAAGCTGGATGAGGGGAACTGAGGGTTGGACTGTGGAAAGCGAACCAGGTCAGGGAAGTAGCAGCAGACAGCTCAGGAGAGGGGCAGCGGCAGAATGAGAAGCTGGCTCTGATCCAGATAGTTGGGGGCGAAAAGAGAAGTCGTCTCAGAGCAGGGGGCAGCAGCAGGCAAGAGAAGCCAGCTCAAGGAGAGGGACGAGAGAAGCTGGCTAAAGGATGGGGAAAGATCATCTAGACCAGAAGAAGTGTTCAGAGACCTCTGCCCAAGGAACGAGTCAACTCACCTCAGATGAGGGGATAAGATAGTGGACATCCATGGAGAAGCCAAGAGCACTTGGCCTATATGTTTAGGACAGACAGTCTTCCTGAAATCAAATCTGTAAAAGCACTGTTGGCAACTAAGAGGACTGATAGACTGGATTGGTTTTCATCGGCAGGGGAAGGATCACAAGCATTGTAAGGCATTGGAAACATCGACGACCTCTTATTACAGTATACATGCAAGGCCTGTTGGAACGGCTGCTCCCACTATAGTGCACACCAGGAACAGAACGGGGACACACTGCTTTTTGTGCCCGATAACTCATGTTCACAGACACCAAAACTTACGATTCTCTTAAAGTTCCTCTGCCATACCGCCACTTGATGAAGAATATCTATCCTGAAAAAAAGCGAGTGAAGAAAAGTTACTGAATAAACCACCCAAAACAATGCCACATACAACTGTTCATTTCCATTATTACAGGACAAATCCTGGAGGTAATGGGGAAATATTAGTGACTGTCACTGGTAGTCATTGAATGATCAGACAAGTAACGAGTAATTAAACAATGAAAAATGATTTGAAAACACAATATTTGATCAATACGTTCCAAATTCATATTCTCCCAAAGGGGAGAGTATTGAATGCATTTCAGATTGAACAGCCTTCATGTGAAAGAGCTGCCCTTGTGTGATGCTCATCTTACTGAACATCCAAAAGCATACCCTGGTTCCCGAGCATCACAGACTCAAGTCTGGGGATCACCGCCGTGTTCCCATGATCCCCGAGGCCTGGCTTCGCCTTTGGTGTGGCAACGCTGTGACAGACTTTCTTTATGCCGGACATCTAGGCAACTGATCTTGAATGTTTTCATTGAGAGAGGACTACCTGAAGCCTGGTCCAAGTGGAAGACGATCCCCCTGAAGCGTCCCCTGGAACCCAAGTCTACAGGCACCATCGCCTCGTCACAGCATAGGATTTCTAATGTTCTGTACCCAAGGCTTCCTGCCGCCACCCTGCACCTCTGCTCTTGTCTTCGTTATTGCATGGCTCTAAAAACTGGGGTTAAACAGAAGGGCTGATCTCTTCAATGCGAATACAAGTCTGTTAGAAGAGGTGATCTTTCCCCAATCGGAAGTGCAACAGATACTGTGCTCTGTCCTCTATGGAGAATATGAATTTGGCACGTTTTCAAATTATTTTGTATCTTCGAAGGACTTGCGTTACTTGTCTAAACACCACTAGGATTTCCCCAGTACCCAAGTTGTGTCCAGTCACCGATACTTTGTTTTATCTTCCTGTTGTGCATCACAGGGGCACTGGGAGGAATCAAAATAATTCTTTTTTTAAAACACTCTTTATTGGCATTTATAACAACAAACAAGTCAACAATCTCAACATTCCTTTAATCCTACCCACTCCGCACTCCCTCCTGACCATCAACCCTCAGTTTATTTGACCGTTCCTCGTATGACCCTTATAACAGCCTCCCAGGCTCCTTTTCGCCAACCTCACCCCAGTTCCTTGAATAGTGGATCCCATTCTCAAATACCGTCCACTGAGGTTCACTCCATGGCCTCCTCTTCATGGGTGCCTTTAGCCGGTAATATCTCCAGTTCGGCCATCCCCCATCTGCGGACATCCCCCTACCATAACGCTACTGACTGGCCTTGTGGATGTTTCCGGGCAATCGCCATTCAGCGTTTTGCTAAGATCAGGAGGAACCTCGCCATCTTATTCCGCAACTTGTATCTTTTCCCCTCTGGGAGGATTCCCCACATGCATACTCTTGGGTTACATTCCAACCTTGTCCCCAATAGATGGCTCACCCTTTGACCACCTTATTAAAGTAACTTGCTATGATCCTGCATTCCCAAACCATGTGCGAGTATCCCGCTGAGCCGCTCCTGTACCTCGGGCATTTGTCACTCAGGGTCCCGTTCATTGCTCCTAACCTGGTCAGGGGTCCTATATACCCTGTCCAGGCGGTTAAACTGGACCAGTTGGAATCTAGCACTCAGTGAACCTTCTGCACCTGCTCCCATCAAATGAATTCATGATAAAAAAAGGACCCATTTTCAAAGTGTGGTGCCCCCTACTTTTGTGTTTTATTACCAAAATGTTAGCGCTTCTATCGTGGTCAGGGAAATGACTGTCAATTTAACATGACTTTTGGCAGAGTGAGCCATCTTTCCCACTAGATGCCAGTCCCTGGCAGCCTTCAGGTGAACCTTGAATATGGAGGCACACTCTTGATGCCAAATGCAGAGGCTTGGATGTTTTGATGCAAGGTCATTCCACAAAGGAAATCTACTTCTATATTCAGGTCTAACAAGTTACCTCAAGATGGTGATGCAGAGATGAGAGTCACGCGCTGGCCAATCACTCATGAACAGTGGCTAGGAGTCAAAGGCTTTAGGCCTCATTAAGATCAGCTGCAGCCCACTCCTAGACCACCATTGCAGGACTACGCTATTGTGATCTTCGCACGACTGATTCATATACCCGTCTTCTCCAGAATAATTTGCCTAAAGGCATGAGGTTACTTCATGGCATGCATTCTTGTACAAGGGATAGCAGCAATGCCCACTAACCCTTAGCCAGTACCAGCTGGGGGCATTGCCAGTGCTCCCTTTTCCACAAAGTGCTCCAGATGGGTTTAGCTCTTCCCTTAGGCCAGGTGTGTAAAAAGGCCAGCTTATGTGGCATTCACTTTTGTATGCAGTCAATTCATGTGTGTCTGCTTTTGCCAGAATCACAAAACCAACATTATTCTCAGAGGCTAAATTATGCTAAAGTTAGATTGAGGTCAGTGTTCCAGGTTCCTTTTCCAATCTTAGCTGTGCATAAAATAGACCCTGTCTGGATGGAGATAGGCCAAGCTCACCTGGGCATGACAGTGAAGACATCTGGGTGGAGATCAACTAGGCCCAAGCGTTCATCGTCGTAGTTCCGCAGCGACTCCAACCAGGCCTGCCCGGGTTTCAGGTGAGTAGGAATACTCATGCTGCATTTTCTGATGATTGGGAGGACGCTGCCAACGGGGGACGGTTTCACTGATCAAAGAAAAAGTACATTATTTCTCATTAGGAAACAAACCGAATGGCTATTTGTCAGTTGGTTTTTGTGCCCCTGAGGTTTTTGTAGAACCAACGACAGAAGTTAAATGCTCTGAAACAAACCAGGGCACAGCCTAAAAAGTCATTTACACAGTGCCACATGCGATGTCAAACTTTTAAACTGGGACATGAACTGAAAGCATCCCGACTGACCCAACTACCATCAATTATAGACCCTGACACATAATTTAGCACAGTATTCACCAACAGCTCCCTGTACCTTAAGAATGTTTCGAATACCTGGGCACTGGCACTGTGGAGGTGTGACTCGCCTCTGGGGTCAACGTAATGGCCACAGAGGGTTTTGTAAATAACAGCGAGTAATACTTGTATGGCTTCCATTGACGTCATGGCTCATTTTCATTCATTTGTATGGTGTAGAGGAGAAGAGAAGAGCAAGGCAGCTTTCATTTCAGCCGTCTCTCTCCCTCTCAACCATACAAATGCTCCAGCATTTCAGCCGGCATGGATTTTCTTGCCCGAGCATAAAGCAGGCTGACCCCATAGGGATCCATTGTACACACTCGGAGCGTGTACAATTACAATTAAACCATCCGTCGCATGCTTTCATTTACAGTGGTTGGTAGAACCTCACCCCAATGGTGACAGTTCTAGGAGTACAATTTTAAGCTCTATGGTGCCATAATTTAGATGGCTGTACACATTGTAGATTGGTTGTAGGATTTAGATTGCTAGGAGTGAATAGAAAACGAAATTATTGCTAATAATGAGACTGCATATTGTTGACTATAATGTTTTCATGCACATTATGTTCACACAAAAAAAGGTGCAATCTTTGTACGTTTCCATTTAGTATTATAAAAAGTCACTATACTGCATATGTAACGATAGCTTTTTAATAACGAAAAACTGTGTAGTGAAGCTATTGATGATATGTAATGTTAACCATATAGACTAGGGTACTATAAATCGGCTCCTAGATGCTCTGGCGTGTAGTCTTACGGCAATCTTACTGTCCAATAGAAAACCTGTCAGGTGTTCAAGGGAAACCGCTTACCCTGCACTACGAGCAGAGATCCCACTCGTTCCAGTGCCTTTTGTCAGGTCCAGCACTATGTTCTGCTGCCCCATGTTCACCACCTTATGTGTAGAGGGTAGGCTCTGGCAAGAGGGTATGATAAAAATCATGACCCTAGAGATCAGTTTGCTTCAAGGCTCAAAAACCAACTGAAGAGGTCCTCCAGTTTGGAGGCTGATTTTATGGCACTCCAGGAAAGTGAAGCCGAGACAGAATGTGCCTTTACCAGTGTTCAATGATCCACCATGGCAGCTTACGTCAGCCGGCAGATGGTTTGGCTAGTGAGGATCATGCCATTCTTGTCATCTCAAACTTGGTTTCCGGGGTGTCCTGGTGCTCCGAGAGGCCGCCTATCCTCCTGGCACATTTCCACCCACATACAAGACTTGCCGGGGAATCTCTACTCAATGATATCGTATGGGACCTTCAAGCTGGTAGCATGGTTAATCCATGGCATAGTTGGGGAACGCCAGAACATTTGGAAGAAGCCAGAAGCTTCATCTGTACCTCATGGGCTCCATATGGACAGCACAATCATACAAGGAGTCTTGGAACAGCTGAAAGAAAACTAAGATCCCATTTCAGCAGATGTGGCAGAAGTAGCACATTTCCTCTGGAATTTAGCCTCGAGTAGCAAAGCGTCTGGCACAGCTAATATGTACAGATGTTGGCAGGCTATTCTATATGTCATCTTTGATGTCCTGGGTTTTAGTCTTAGCAATGCATGGTGGTGGAGTGTGTTATGGTTGCATAGCTTACCAAAACTGGAGAATCTTTGTTTTTTCCCCCCATTTTACCTTACAACAATAACGCCCTTTAACAAAGTTTTTCAGTAAGTTTCATAGGTTATTAGTGCAACCCAATCATAACCTTCCTTTAACAAAGGTTTTGACTGATTTGCAATGTTTTTTATATGTAAAAATGTTACAGCACTGTATACAAGTTATGAATTCCTCTCAACATATATGAAAGGACTATACACCACCTTTAACAAAGATTGCAATGCATCCTGATGTGTGTTTTCAGCAGCACATGTTGGGGATGCGGCACAGAGTAGAGCACTCGCTTTGACATCTGTGCAGCGCCTGCTAACGCAGGTTCAAATCCCGGCAGGGCCAAACGCAGCCTTTCATCCTTCCGAGGTCGATAAATGAGCACCACACACCGTGGGTAATAATAAGCAGCGCTCAAATACCTGGTGGTTCGTACAGCTATATAAATGCGAAATTATTTATGCAAGTCATGGTTTAATTGCTTAGGCATGTGGTTTGACTATGACCTGAGCCCCAAAAAACACCTTTGTTATCCACTGCACCTAGCCTGCATCCTGGCCTAGTGTCCACTATATTCCATAATATCCAAAGGCGAGTGTGCATGGTTTGCATCCATGGGCAGTTTCCAGAATCCATGTGACATGGGCTTCGGCCATAATCACAGGTCCCAATAAGAAATCAGAGTAGACATTTGTCCTTGCTGAGGGCCAGGCCCACTACCCGAGCACCAAAGTTATCTCTATTTTTGTACTTTTCCCATGCCTCCACAAAAGCCCAGATTACCTGAATGTTTATCTAACTTTGGAACTCTTATTAATCATGAACACTGGCACTACTATTCCTAGAATTACTTACCTGAAGTAGTATTTGCTTTGTAACTGGTGACTTTTAGGCACAAAGTCCCAAACCATCTTAGAGTTCCGTCTTTCACTGCATCTGACTACTCACCCGTTTTGCACTGGTAATCGATTCATATGCAACTCCATTTATCCTAAAGTTGGATGTGTATATATATTTAATACGTTTCTGTGTGACCATACTGACCTGTGATAGTTCTATGCTTAGTGTGTTAACTAATGGCCTAATAAATAACTATATTGTTTAGAGCCAATGGTGCTGCTCTGTGTGAAGTCATGGTATCCTGTGACGAATCTGGGAAGTTCATCCCTTCTCAGGGAGGAACCATCACCTTTGAGGCTAGGGAGGTGAGTGCGCTAAGCAAAACCCACCTTCGGGGTCTGAGAAAGTGGGAACTCACTGGGAGTGACCCAACTCTAGGGGACAAGGACCCACGCTCCTATAAGGAACTCCCTAGAAAGAACACCTTGTCTGCACATAGTGGAATAGCAAGAATTGATCCATATTCAGACCATACTAGTGTTGCTCCCATATCTTTTACTGAAGGTAATGCTTGAATCACCTGGTCCTCACCATCTGATGGAGATGAAGACAGCCTGTTTAAATATTGCTGCAAGATGAGATGGAACTTGAATGAATGCAGAGGCGAACTTCTGATATCAGAAAGTCAGACAGGGGCAGAGACGCGCTACACTGTGGAGCCAGTTGTAGCAACAAGAACCAAGCAGAGAAGAGTGAGACGCCGGAAGGTCGGCAGGGAAAAGGGCAAGATAGACAAGACAAAGATGGAGCGAAATCCATCTCATCTGGTGGCATGACCGCGATGCACAGCCCTGGTAGGCCGGGGGCCCGCAAACTGACGCGGAGACCAGAAAGCAACGTAGGAACAAAACATCCAGTGCCAGCTGGATTGAATGCCAGCACTGCCAAAAGGGGCAGAACAGGAGAATGCAGAGGCCCACAATAGAATCAAGCAAACCAGAAGATATAAAGGGGCCTGGAGAGCCACGGAGCGATAAGTGGAAATGCGCAGCATAGGAACCAAAGGGTTCCATCAGATGACCAAGACACAACCGTAGTGAATAGAAAACAAGGTGTTTGCATAATTATAAGGGAATAGCTTACTCCCTTAAAGGATTTGAGACATTTTTGCACCAAGACTTACAGCTGTTCTTACGGAGCCTGAGGAGAGGTCTAAGAACTTTGACTCTATGAACTGTTAGGGATTCAAACTTTGGAAAGATTCAAACACCCTTGGCCGCACAAAGCCTGAACTGGAAGGCTAAGCTTCTGCTTGATTTTTAAGTTGTCTTTTGTTTAAAGTCCTTGGCCCATATAGTGGACAAGGTTTTGACAGACGATGAGCAGCCTTAGTTTTAGTTTCTAGGTAGGAAAATTCCATCATAGCAATATTGATGGGCATTTTCCTCCTTTTGGCTTTAATAAAACCCTTGAACCATGTCCTCAAGTCTGTCGCCTCCTCCTGGTCACTAGACCACTCTTCACAGCCTTCCTGAGACTAAGCCTCTGCTACCTCACCTGGATTGGGTTCCTTCAGATCATGGTGGAAAGAAGCAGAATATCCACCGCCGCCTCTAGGTCTTTAATAGATGACTTTTCTAGAAGTTATTATGAAAAATCTTTATGCTTTTAAAAACACATGCTTCTTTTGCATGGAGTTCCACTTGTGTGTGTATATGGCTAATATTCTGAATTGCATTACACACGTGTTATTTTGAGCATATTCCGAGCGTACTGTTGCTAGTTACAGTTTGGTATATTATGTTTTCTACAGCCATTGTGTTGAATTAAATTAATGTCCATGTTATTCTGAGAGTATTTTTATTGCAAGCATGACGCTACTAGTCACAGAACGGACCTGTAAGCCATGGCTGTTTTCTATGGCCACCGTGCTGCAAATTAACATGTGCGGGGTATTCCAAATGTATTATTTCTGGTCATGGCTTGCTCATTATTATTATGGTGTTTATTGAGCACTGACCGAGCCTCGAGAAGCAATGGAGCGAGCGCTTTATAGCGGTATACAACAGCACAGATGCATAATAGAGCGCTTTATAGCGGTATACGACAGTACAGATGCATAACAGAGCGCTTTATAGCGGTATACGACAGTACAGATGCATAACAGAGCACTTTTCAGAGGTAACAACGGAACAGGTATAAAGCAGGGGTAGGATAAAGAGGGGCACAGAGGAGGTGTACAGCTGTACCGAGTGGTGGAGAGGAGAAGGGCAGATGGAATCTAGCGAGTCCGGTGGAGCAGGGACGATTTGATGGCCTAGGTGTTGAGATTCCTTGAAGAGGTGAGTCTTGAGTCCTTTTCTGAATTGTAGGAGCATATGGGCGAGTCTGATGCTGACAGGAAGGAGGTTCCACAGTCTTGGGGCGTAGGCAGAGAAGGCTTGTTTTCTGGCCCTTTCCTTTTTGCAGAGGCGGATTTCACGTATGCATGTATCATGCAGAGTTTCTCTACGAGGTGGCTGGAGGGTGACTGCCTTATAGATGATGCAGCAAGATTTGAAGGTTATTTTTGCGTGCAGTGGGAGCCAGTGAAGGTCAAAGAGGGCAGGGGCGATATGGTTGTATCTGCGTAGACACTTGATGATGTGTGCTGTCGCCTGTAGGACATTTCTCAGGGGCGGAATGGAGGACAACAGGAGGCCCTCGTGGAGGGCATTACCTCCATTCCGGTAGGATAGTACCAGTACTTGAACAGTACTGGTCCTAAAGCTGTCCAGAGGGAGGAAGGGCTTGACTTCCTGCAGGAGAAAGTGCTGATATCAAGCGGTCTTGAGTTTTTTTTTTCTATGCGTGTCTTGAAGGAGAGGCGTTTGTCGATGTGGAACCCAAGTACTTGGTGCAGGAGGTGTGCGCGTCTGTGCAGCCCTCAGACTTTATAGTTGATAGCTAGGTCTGTATGTCTGGGTCTTTGGTGCGGTTGGTGAGGAGTAGGAATTTGGTTTTGGAGGGGTTGAGCTTCACGTATGCGCTGGACATCCAAGACTGGATCAGCGAGAGGCAGGTTTTGAGCCCATGGAGGATATCTTGCAGTATAGCTGTGTGTCTTTGTGTGTTGGTGGGTGTGGATGTTGTGTGTGGCTAGGAAGGCTCCCAGCGGCTCCATGTATAGATTGAAGACCACTGGGGAGAGGATGGTGTAGGCTTGTATGCAGTGCCTGTTGTGGATGGCTAGCTGAATTATCTTACACAAGTGCAATGCCAAGTATAATGTTGGTCATCCTGTGAGCCGGTATGTACATGCATTATACAGGAAAGTGCGTATGACTTCTAAGGTGCATGCACGAGTACTGATGACATCCTTTGAGTTTGGCGGATACATTTTTTTTAAATGTCTGAGTCGTGCACCATTCGTAGCGCTTAGTTCTGTGGCAAGAATATCAAAGATCGAAGCAGAGAATTTCGGGATATGCTTTTCTGTAAGGTTTTTTTAATGATACTATGACAAACGAAAGGGAAAAACACATGTTTTCCACCTAAGATTTATTTTCTGCATTAAAACGTTATCAAATTCACAAACTACGGCATGTGCCAGTTGCATGTCAACTGAACTAAAATGTTTGAAACACACACACACACACTTTAAGGCGGGTCATGTAATACTATACAATGAAGGGGCTTGACCTGGCTTTCATAACCTACTAACCTCGAGGTACACTAAACGCCCAAAAGCAGAATGGGCGCCCCCAAACCCCTCTTGGTGCAGAAAATAAAGGACTCCATGCTTCCAGCTCAGCGTCATATAAACTTATCGGTCTGGCCCAACGCCTATTAAAGAATCACTTTGCGCCAAGCGCGGCCCTTAAACACACTTTGCAAGAACAGCCGGGTGCTCCCAAAAAGTGTTCTAAGCTTAGGCCTGAAAAATCCGCCCACCCCCTTAGAAATATTTACAATGGCACGCATTTGCTGCAACTTACTGCCACCTAGTTGAATTTTCTAAAACTGCAGCGTCACTGTGTTTTGTTAATGGCATTCCCACATGACTTACCTACATATACACATTTCTTTGCTATCATTTGTATCATAAAATGAGCAAAATAATTTGTTTCACTTATGCAACAAAAAAATGCAAATATTCCAAGAACAACAATCCTTTTTCAGAAGATATTAATTTGACACCAAAGTGTGTATGGACCCCATGTAGAGAGACTCAAAGAACGAAGGACTTGTGCCTGAAACATGCACGTTTTATAGCACTGGCACCTGCGACACTCACACCGCCTGCCGTTAATTCCACCAATTCAGCAAATTCCCAGTATGAAACCTACGGTTTACTGGAAGGATTGCTTCTATGCACATTTACTGAAGTCACATTTCTAGCAGCACCCATTTAATGCATCCTTTATGCAAGGAGTCCTCCCAACTCCATTAAGGTGGGTCATGTGACCCTCCTATGAAATGGAAAAGTATTTCAACCCGCCCCCAACCATTCTCTCTACAACTTCCCTCCATAGACAATGAGAGCATCTGCTTGTTGGTTCTACTGGATCCCTCGTCGTTCTTTCACACAATCGATACTTATTTCAAAGGATGGGAGTGGCTGATCATTCGCCCCATGCTTTTCATTCTCTACACAGAGCCACTGGGAGATCAGGTGGCTGACCTTGGCATGCCATGCGCCATCAGATGAACGACACCCAGTAGTACCTTAGCGGTACATGCAGGGAAGATGCAAATCTGCATGAGGGCAGCCTTTAAGATGCCATCTAATTTTCTTAAGGTAATGTGATTAGTCCAATGGAGTGACCTCCCATGTGGCCAGGGGACAGCATCCACTACCTGATCCTGACCTTGGGGTCGCTATAGGAGAGAGGATCAAATGGGAGGAGACATCCTCCGGGGCGGGGGATTGCTTTGCTTCATTGGCTGAGGCGTGCTATACCCCCTTTACCCATAAGCAAGGCCCCCTAATGCCCTATTGCCATATGTTTGTTCCTCCCTGTAGAGGAAGTAATATGCCAATATTCTTTAGATCAAATTCCCACCTATGACCTAAAGAATAAAAGCTCCAACAAAACCCTTTTTGCTTCTGGCTCACCTCTATGTGAGACTGTTCTTTCATGTGAAACCATTGCCAGACATTATCCAAATACTGCATGTCCAAAGACATCAATGGACTCCAACTCCCACAACCACCTAAGTACTGAGACGAGGAGGATGAAGGAGTTGGTACAAGGTTAACAGGAGCCCAAGTTCAATGTGCCTGCTAGTTGTTTAATGAAACCACCTGTGCGTGGGACATTTAAAGATGGCAACCACACTATGATGGGTGGAGGTTGAGGCAAAGACGTCCTATCTTGTGCAGAGGCTTGCGAACACTGGAGACACAAGCCAGTGTGGCGGAGCAGTGGAGTTCGCCAGCGAAGAAAGAGATGCACGACATGCCGTTGAGATGCCAGGAGCATCGAGATAGTTCCTGGATGCTCGGTAGCTCGAAGAGACGGTGTTCTCCTTACCGGGACCTGAAGGGAAGCAGGCGTGTGGGAGCGCAGCCACAAAGGAAGACAGACGGATGTCTGAGCAATCCAGAGTTGGAAGAGAGCGGCAGAGCCACAGAAGCGTGAACAAGACCTAAGATAATACAAAGAGCCGGTGAGTCAGCCCAAAGCAACTGGAGACATTTAGGCGTTTTCAGCGACCTCGCCAACGTCAATTGTAATATTATGAGATTGCTAATACAGAAACAACAAGAAGATTGTTTGAAAGCAGAAAAGGCAAAGTGCAGATACAAACCCCAATAACATATGAATGCATGAAATACAAGTGTGGGGAAAAGCTGGAACGAACATCGAAACAGACTGATATACCGAGCCAAAAAACAGTATATGCAGTTTTGGTGAAAAAGAGGAAATGAAAAACACATAAGTAGTCCTGGCAAGAGAAGGATACCATGCATTAAGGATACCAGGCATTTGAGAGAAGCAGACCAGACATTAGGTATACCAGGCATTTGAAAACGCATAAGTAGTCCTGGCAAGAGAGTACGCCAGGAAATTTGCAAGCCTGCAAGAAATGTTGAAGGACAGTGCTAGTTATATAGAGAAGACACTTGGGTTAAAGTAAGACTGCTAAATAACTTGTTACCCAACAGGAATATTGTGAACCAAGGAACGACACAATATAACTGTTAGTAAAGAGAAATTGCCATCCCATTGAAGAATCCACAGGAAGGGAACCACCCTCTGTATCCAAGGTCTTCTCACCTTGGAGAACGCTTACGTTGGAGTCATTCTATTTTTCATTTACAAACACTTTTTGACAATAACAGGTTGAAGACATTTCCCTTCTCACTTTGTTTATAATGTGAGGATCAGGATAGGACGTTTTGACACAAGAACGGCTTTTCAGTTTCTGAATTCCTGACACAGACAGATCCTGTTTTTTTTTTTTTTTAATTGTTTTTATTGGCATTTTGTTTTAAACAAGAACATTGGGACTCAGTGTCCCTCAACTCCCCCCTCCGCCCCCCTCACCGGTTTTAATGTCTTTGCACTGTCTCTGCGAACCTTGGATGGTTTTGTTTAGGCTGTGAACATATCAAGTATGCAGATGTTATGGGGGCACCATTGCTGTATTTAGTCGCCTTGCAGAAATTCGATGGCTTCTCCCCAGTCCGTGGCAAACTTCTGTCTGTCCCCTTGGAGATCGTTCGTGATCTTTTCCATAGCTACATGTGTCCAAATCCTTCGGAGCCATTCTTGGGTGGTTGGGGGGGCCTTTTGTTTCCATTTTTGTGCAATGGCCAGCCACGATGCAATGAGGAATCCCATGAAATTCCGTTTTTGCGTCTTTGTATAGGATTTATCTCAGGGGCCCACATGCCGCACATCCAAATTTCCTCTCCCAGATTGGCCACGCCCTCAAAGAATACCTGCATTTGTGCTTTCATTTCCTTCCAAAATTGTTGTATTTCAATGCAGTCCCACCAGATATGTCTCCAGGTGCCCAATGTGTTGCATCCCCTCCAGAATTTGCCTTGTGTTGTTGGGGACATTTTGTGGATTCTCTCTGGCGTATAATGCCATTGAACCATTATTTTCATCCAGGCTTCCCTCGTTTGTACTGCCCGTGTCCATTTCGGGATTACTTGCCAGAGGTATGACCATTGTTCCCTCGTAATTCGTTTCCCTAGGGTAACTTCCCATTTTTTCATATACTGCCAGGTAATGTTTTCTTCTCGGGCGTTGATAAATTTGTATAGAGTGGATACAAATTTCGAATCTCCCGTATTGGTCATGATATAAGTCTCGAATGGGGTGGGGTCTCTTGACCAGGCCTTTGTAATTCTTGGTGAAGTGAGCCAGTGGTGGAGTTGCTCATATTGATATCTGTCCCTTTCCGTAAGGCCCAGCAATTCCCAGGTGTTTTGGAAGGATCTGATTTGTTGACCCTCCATCATATCTCCCACTTTCGTGCAGTCTGCTTCGCGCAATTTCCTAAAGGAACCCCTCACCTGGCCGGAGGGGGGGGTGGGGGGGGGAGTCTGGGTTGTCGAAGAGTGGGATGAAGGGGGCTGGGTCGATTGTCAGAGCGCCCTTTCTTGTAGCTCCGTTCCAAATTTCCATGGCGGAGCTCATGACTTCGCTGAGGTTTATGTTGAGGTGTCTGTGTTCGGGTTTCATCCAGAGGAGGGGGCGTAGATTCGCTCTTGCCACTGCTCTGTCCTGTCCTGTGCCACCCACTACTTTTCTGAGTCATCCGTGATCCATTCGTGTAGGACCCACAATTGTGCAGCCTCGTAGTATTTCTTCATGTGGGGAAGCGCCATTCCTCTGTCCGATTTATGTGTGGTGAGAGTTTGGAGTGAGACTCTCGGAGTTTTGTTTTGCCATACGTATTTCGAAATGGTTTTGGAGAGGGTTCTAAAGAATGTCGGTGGGACCCGGATGGGGAGAGCCTGGAAGTAGTATAGTAATCTTGGTAATATTGTCATCTTGATGACTGCGATTCTGCCCCACCATGAAATTGTCAAGGGGTTCCACCTGAGTAAATCGCTTTTGACGTCTTCTAAAAGTTTGGGGTAGTTTCCTTTGTAGAGGTCCTGTATCCGCGGTGTCAGTGGCAGTCCGAGATATTTGACACCTGTTTCTGCTTTTTGTAGTTGGAGGTCTGTCGTTGTCTTGTATATTTCTTTCTTGTCGCCCCCAGTGCCATCACGGATGATTTTTGTTTATTTATCTTCAAACCCGAGATCACTCCATAGTTGTCCATTTGCTGAATAAGGGGGGTGGAGGGGGAGCGTTTTGCTTTGGTCTGCTAGAGTTAGCAGCATTTCATCTGCATATGCCGCCATTTTGTGCGTGTGCCCTCCCATTTCTATGCCCCTGATATCTGGGTTCGCTCTAATCTGCGTTAGGAGGGGTTCTAGGACTATAGCATAGAGAAGGGGCGAGAGGGGGCACCCCTGTTTCGTGCCCCTGCTGATTCTGACTGTATCCGAGAGTTCTCCATTGACTGCGATTCTGGTGTGGCAAACAATAGTGACCATTCCACCAGGTGGAATGCTTTTTCGGCGTCTAGCGCAATTATTGCCGAGGGGATTTCCATGATTTCTGTTTTCTCTATGAGGTGTATAATTCTTCTAATGCTGTCGTGGGTTTTCCTTTTAGGGATGAAGCATGCTTGTTCCTGGTGGATCAATTTGGGGAGTAAAGGAGCTAGTCTGTTGGCCAGGACTTTTGTATAGAGTTTTGCGTCGATATTGATTAGAGCTATTGGGCGATATGAGCCCGGAGCTTCAGGGTCTTTCTCCTTCATATGGAAGACTAGAATTTTTGCTTCATTCATTGATGGTACGATGTTACCTGAAGTCTTGAAGGTGTTGAAAAGTGTAGTTAGATGGGGTGTTAATATGTCCGCGGAGGTTTTATAAAATGCTGCAGTATAGCCGTCTGGCCCCGGGGCTTTATTCCTAGGGAGGTCTCCGATTGCCTTCCCCACCTCTTCCTCCGTTATTGGTTGGTCGAGGGCCGTTTTCTCTGACGGTGATACGGTCGGAAGGGTAATCCCTGTTAGAAACTGCATTTGAGCCTCTCTACTCGGCCGCTGCGACGTGTATAGGTTCTGATAGTACTCTCGGAATTCTTCTTTTATGTCCTTCGTTTGCGTCTTCTTTTCTCCCCGCCCGTTTATCAGGGTTTTCACTGCTTGATCCTGGCGCCTGCCTTTTAGTTGTCTCGCTAGGAGCTGGTCTGCTTTATTTGATTTCATCGCATACCAGTGTTTTGCATGGAGTAGCTGCGTCTCGGCTCTTTTGGTTCTTATCAGGTCTAACTGGCTCTGTGTGTGTCGGTATGCTCTTCAGTTTTCTGGAGGAGTTTTTGGTCATTTCCTGCCTTATTTCTTCCAGCTTCTCCCCCAGTTCGTCCTCCCATTTGTGGATGAGCTTATTCTTCTGCACTTTTAGAGCTATTAGTTGACCCCTTTTCACGACTTCGAATGCTTCCCACTTGGTGGCCTGGGTGACATCCGGGGTATCGTTGTGCTCAAAGTATTCATCTATTTTTTCCCTGATAGTTTCTCTTAAGACTGGATCTTGTAATATTTCTCCTGGGAGAGTCCAGCGCCACAGCCCTGAGTGGTTTCGCCTCTTGGGGAGGGTGATCCATAGCGGGGCATGGTCTGATAGTGATATTATGCCATTTTGATGTCCCGGATTTCCCCGAGTAATGCACCCGATGCCCATATGTAGTCTATTCTGGAACTTGTATTGTGAACGTGAGAGTGGTAGGTGTATCCGTCCGTTGGTCCCCTGAGTCTTCTCCACACGTCATCTAGAGCCAGATTCTGCATCGCTTGTCTGAGAGCTGGTGACGGGGCCCCCTGTTGGGATGATTTTGGTTTTGAGCGATCTTCTGGTAGGTTCCACGCTATGTTGAAGTCTCCCGTGAGGATCCCCTCCCCTTCCGCGAAGCTTTCGAGTTTGTTGAGTGTTGCTTTGATGAAGCCCTCCTGGCCCGTATTAGGGGCGTATTGGGTTGCAATGGTCAGATTACGGTTGTCTATCTGGACCTTAGCAAAGACATAGCGGCCGTTTTTGTCTGCCATTGTTTCCTTGACTTGGACCTGCAGGTGGTTGGCGAATGCAACAAGGGCGCCTTTTTTCTTTTCCTCATCGTTAGATTGAATAAGCTGTTTATATCCTCTTATGCGGAGTAGATTTTTCCTCCTCTTCTGTATGCGAGTTTCTTGGAGCGTTATTATATCAAACTTTTCCCTGAATAAGAAGTGTTCTGTTTTTTCCCTCTTCACTGGCGTGTTCAGCCCCCTAATATTAAAAGTTAGTATTTTCAGCCCCATTCTGTCCTCTGTTTTTGCAGTTCCTCGGTGGGGCCTCCTGTGGTTCGCTGTAGTGTGCATTTGATCCGGTGATTGAGTTTATTCCCTCCCAAACTTTCCCATGAACTTCCTCCCCTCCCCCTCCCTTCCAATTTCCCCAACAATGTCCCTGGGCCCTATGGTTGCTCTGGCATTACGCCTTTGCTCCATGCCCTCAAAATTCTCAGGGTAGTAGTTCGCAGGGGATCCTAAACCCTGCATGTCGCGCGATTCCACGATGGTGGCGCATAGTTTTCGGCTTTTGCCCTCTCTATTGTTCCTCTAGTCTTGTATACTCCTTCTCCGGATCTTTCTTGGCTTATTCCCTCCGGGTTCTTGATTCTAGTCTGGGTTGCGTGACTGGAGTCTCGTTCTTCTTTTCACCGTTTGCCACCCCTTCGGCTGTCTTTGTTGTTTGGGGGGGGTTCCCTAGTTTCTGTCGGATCTTGCTCCTTTTCATGGCATCCTAAGATCTTCAGGCCCTCTTCGCTTGAAGGGACGCAGTGTTGCCTATCTTCCCATGAGAATAGAAGGCCAAAGGGGAATGTCCATTTGTATCGAATTTGTCTTTCCGATAAGGTCTTGGTCAGTTGGCCCATTTCTCTTCTTTTTCTGAGCGTGGATTGTGCCAGGTCTTGGAAGAGTAAAATGTCTTTACCGTTCATTCTAATTTGGTCCAGAGTCCTGGCCTCTCTCAGTATTCGTTCCTTTTGTGCGTATCTGGTCATGGCCACTAAGACATCTCTGGGGCGGGACCCGGGGTCCCCTGCCCGCCGGGGGCCTACCTTGTGTATTCTATCAATGAGAATATCTTCACTGGGGTGGTCCTTCAGTATGTTCTGGAACACTTGTTGTACCGCAGTGCCGAGATCGTTGTCCTCCACTGTTTCCGGCATATTTTTAATGCGTATGTTCGATCTCCTAGATCTGTTCTCCAAGTCTTCGCATTGAGTTTTGAGTTCCAACGCAGACGTGCGAGGCGGTCTTGTGCCTCGGCCTGCGAAGTCGCCTCTTCGTCCATGTTCTGGACCGTTCTTTCCAAGTTGTCCGTCCTCTCTTCTAGAGATTGGATATCCTTTTTTAAATCCTGTACTGCTTGTTTCAGTTCCCCCTTCATATTGTCAAATTGGGATTGCGTAGAGGCAATAAATTGGTCTTGAAGCTCCTTAAACCACTTTTTCAAATCCTCTCGTGAGGTCGCCATTTCCGCACTTACGTCGCGTTCCGCAGGGGGTCTTTCTGGGCTTGAGTATTTGGCTGCTTGCTTTATTCCCGTGTTTCCTATCCCCCAGATGTGAGTTAGGTCTTTTGTCTGTGTGGACCCTCCTTTGTTTTTGGATATTGCCTGTGACTTCTGCCTGGTCCCGGGTTGGGACATATGTGGTTTTTTAGTTTTCCGTAGGCGTTGTCTCGGTGTGGCTTTCTCTCCCCGATCTTGGAGCATTTGTGGGGGTTCGCTTGTCTCTTCGCCAGAGCCTGTACCCCTCCGCTGTTGGGGTGTGGTTCGCCCCGATTCCCTGGGCTGGCTTGATTCCCCGGTTCTGCTTGGTCGCCCGGCGTTGGGGTGTTTTGTATGGGACTGTGGGCCTATCTCCATGGGGGCCGAGGCGGTCTCCCTGTGTCCCCTTTATCCTGTCCTCCCCGGATTCGATGAGTCGCCTCAGGCCCGCCTCATGGGGGGGGGCTCTGTTTGCTTTTGTGGGCGATTGTTGGAGGGTCCTTCTCATCCCCCTGTGGGTCCTCAGGGCGTGCGGGAGGTGCGCAAGTGGGGGGGCCCACTCCGTATACCCCGGGATCTTCTCGCTGCAGCCACGTACCTGTTTGCTTTGTCCCCTTTCGGGGCTACGGGCTTCGGAGGACTCGAGCACTGCTTCTGGGGCCGCCGGACTCCGACTGCCTCTCACCGCTGAGTTTCCTTCTAATGGACTATCGGAGGCACCTTTTCTCCCTCCTGGGCTGCTCCCTCTCACTGGCGGCTTCTCTTACAGCTGTTCCCCTCTTTTCCCGCGTTGGGGCGTCCTCGGCGCCCGTCCGGTCCTCCTTGGCTGCGTCGATCCTAGGGGGGGTCCCTCGCCGCTTCTCACCAGGACCTGTGCCGCACGGGTTCTGCTGCCGCGGGGAAGGCGGTCGCCTATCCCGGGCTGGATGCACTTCTCTCGGATGCCTGCCGCGGCAGCCTGTTCCAAGCGGAGCTCCGTGTCGGCGGGAAGGTGGGGTATTTCTGGGCTGCGGTGACGCTGCTGCCGCCACTGATGTACTTCGTTTGGCGAGACTTTGCTCCCAATCTCTATCTGAGATCGGAGGGGTGAAGGAGTCGTCTCGATGGGCTCATCGCCGGCTTTGTTATTTTCTTTATTGCCGCGGCCCGGGCTGGGGGACAGAGCTACGCTCACGCACATATGCCCGGCCGCCATCTTGGAATCTAGTTTTTGTTTTTTTAGGTAGGAAAACTCCTCTTTAGAATAGGATCAGAGAGGCATTTTCCAAACCCATTTTCAGTTGAATAAAAGTCTTTAACCAAAAACATGACAACTTTGTGTCCGGCTTTCATTTCTGACCCCTCACAGTAAACACTGCTAAAATCAAGCTTTGTTTTGGAGGTATAATCCCAAAGTACCTGCACTTCAGGGGTTGCATGAAGAGTCTGCACCCATGTCTCCCTCTCTTCATGCTCTACACTGGAGCCTGTTCTTTTTTTTTTGGCCTCTATTAACGGTCTGGTGAAGGCGGCCAATTGTTTTAATTCAGCCACCATTGTACTTACAAAGTAAGTGGTTTGCCTCATTATCCTTTTTTATTGTGTTATAGTAGATATCATCAGGATCATGCAAAGCGATCCCATTTGTAGAAAGTGGACTTAGATTTCAGGGGACTAACAAGTATATATCATGATCAGCTGGAGCCTCTTGCCCTGCAGCTCGTTGTCATTTTGATTACGAAAGGTAGCCGCACTCAGTGAAAGACAGCTACTTTTAGACACACACACTCTTTCTCAGTCAAGGGTAACAAGTTGACAGATGTTTTTATTCTCTAGAACGCTAATAATAGGTAAGCCTATCAAATCAGCTCTTATAATTAGGTACAGCAATAAATTAGACACAGCAATAACTATGTGAATTAATCAGTAAATGGCTATACCCGGCAAAACATTCACCGTTCTAGCATACCTTAAATGTTAATTAAATATCATCACACTTATTTATTCACTCACCTATTTCATTGTAAACACAATTAACAATCTAGTTATTCTCAGATACAACACTCAATGAGTCGTATAACTGAATTCTTGAGAGAGCAACATATAGTTGCCCGTGACTGAATACAGTTTTCGGAAGGTGTCAGCAGATTCTGCCAAAATTATGTCCCTGTGACTTATTAATAGTCATTGAAAAGGCTGAACGTATAGGAAAGTGTCTTCTTTTGAATTGGAAAGGCATATTTGTATCCGATGCAATGAGAGGTATGTGCGGTATGAGAACAGTATGTACGTTTAATTCATGGGTTACACAGGCCTCTATGTGTCTTTGCGGACGCGCAATTGCCAACGTTGTCGCTTTGCAGACTGTTCATTGCAGAGTCCCCATGATGGCATAAGATTGCGTAGTAGCATAATTACAGCACCTTCTTTCAGTTTTAGCTTGTAAGAAGGCATTCGTCCTACAGCGTTTCACTCAATAGAGACTGAAAGGTTGAGCCGGCAATTAACTGTTCATTGACACTGGAACCGCCGTGCCCTGTGTGAAGTGGAGTGGGGTTGAAAAGAAGTAACGTGAAATTATTCTGAATGTTTGCAATAGTGGAAATTGAAGGTGATCGCTTACAACCATGCTCATTCTGTTTGTTAAAATGATAGCGGTTGTTGAAGTGGAATGGCACATAGAGGTGTAGTTTGCCATTTGGACAGCAGAGGGCTAAAGATGAATATTAATGGGAACGTGCAATGGCTTAAGTGTGTACAGTGTGCAATGAATATATTTGCATGGCACAAGTGGTCTTGGAGGTAAAGGTAGCGCCAGACAGATGTCTTTGTGCCAACCAGACTCTTCTAATGTACAAGCAGGAGCCAGATAGCTCCCGGTCATCGAGATCCCTGCCCTCAAGTGTAGTGGATCAGCCTATCAGTGCCCAATCGGCCTCTTCGCAATCTACAGACAATATTTCATCCAGCATGTTATCGAACCCACACCCATGGATCCATCAATAAAATAAAATCAGAGTTGCATTATTTAAGAGTATGAAATACGAAACACCAAGCATTTTAAAACCAAAAAGCAAAAGCATGCACCATAATGCTCGAAAAGCACATACAATCACCAACAGCCGGAGAGTCATTGAGATCAGGTGATATACAGAGGTTGGGTGGAAGCGCGCCATCAGTGGCCAAGGTGGACAGCGCCTGTGGACAAAACAAAGTAACCAAATTAGAGTTTGCAGCACAAAATACATCTACAAAGCAGTTTCAAATGCGTTCTGCCTTGAACAGGACCAGGGCACGTCATATCTCTCCCCGCCATCCCATCTACGGAAAGGCAAACACAGCAAAATGGTAATACAGGACTTGAAAAAGTAAGGGATGTTTAAGGAGCGGCAACGCGAAGCAGGGACCTTCTGTTAATTTCCTCCTGTGCACCATGTTGGCCCTTTCGCCGACTTCAAGGGATAGTGTGTTAAGTTGTTGCCTCGAGTGCTAAAGTACAGCCAAGACAACAGACTCTATGGGGAAATTACAGGGTAAGGTACTGGTTGGGGATGACCAATGGTACATACCATTAATTGTGAGGGAGTGTGCCCCATTGAGGCAAGGAGCCAGCTGTCACACGAGAGTGTAACCAATGTAAAATGGTGTAAAATACTCCAATCATAATATGTCCAAAGTAGCGCAGGACTTAAGAGTTGCCAGAACAAAAGATAAGCTAGATTTACAGCACAGAAAATAAACCTTGTCATTATGTAATGCGGGATAGATTTGAGGTAGCCAAAAACACATAATTAGAATATGGAAAGTCAAATTCATGTTCTTCCAGCGGACTGGGAGCTGCATGTTACAGGGACTTCAAGCTTCATAGATAAATAGTGGTACAGGGATAGGATATCAATGGTCAGGCTCTAGCATGGCTGACTTTTTTCCTCTCTGACCGACCCTCCCAGGTCCAACTTGGGTCCTTCCTTTCCTCTATCTTCTTCTCTACCTGTGGTGTTTCCACAGGGGTCTAACCTCTCTCCCTGGCTGTTCAACCAATACCTGGCACTCCTCGCCCACCGCATCGCAGCTCTCTGCCCCAACTTTCAGTGCTATGCGGATGACACCCAGTTCATTTTCATGCTACCCTCGGCCTCCTCCTCTCCCTCATCTGTGATTGTCTGTCTGCTATCCAGGAGTGGTTTCCCGCCAATGACCTCTGCCTTAATGCCAGTAAGACTGAGATTCTCCTCATCGGCACACCCGCTCCCTCCTTCCCTGCAGCTCTCTGGCCGGCCTCTCTTGGCCCTCTTCCTGCTCCCACCTGCAAGGCTAAAAACCTTGGGGTAATCTTCGAATCCACACTCTCCTTCTCTCCTCACATCTCCGACGTCGCTAAGAAGTCACATTATCAGCTGCACCTCCTCAGAGGTATTCTTCCTTTCCTCTTCTTCCCCCAGAAGCTCACTGTCTCCAGAGCTCTGGTTATCTGTAGGCTGGTCTATTGCAACAGCCTCTTTCTAAATCTGCCTGCTTCTACTCTCCGACTTCTGTAACTTATCCAGAACAGGACTGCAAGACTTGTCCTTGGCCTCAAGCCCAGGGATCGTATCGCTCCAGGACTGAAATCTTTGCACTGGCTCCCAGAGGCTGCGAGGATTACATTCAAAACCTTCTGCATTGTCCACAAGGCTTTCTAGTGCCTCAGGCCTGAATACCTTCAAATCTCTCTTCCTAAATATCTTTCTTCTCCAGCTCTTTGCTCATCCGCCGCCAACTCTCTCAGGGTCAGTCGCTTCTCCAAGCAACGAGTTGGTGGTACATCTCTTTCTTCGGCTAGGGCCTCCTTCTGGAACAGCCTCCCTGCCTCTCTGAAACTCCAGGAGAACCATCTCCAGTTCCGGAAGCACCTCAAAACCTTCCTCTTTGCTTCTGCTTTCTCTCATTCTCTCCCCTGCTGAACTCCTGGCTGAAACTGCACTGGTCACCTGACCTGCATCTGCTCTCGGGCCCAGGTCCAGCTGGCCGCACTATTTACTTATTGCTTTTATTTATTAATTGTATTTTTTTTTTTACTGTTGATACCACGTACTGCATTGTCTCCTCGCCCTTCCCCCCCTGCACTTTTCCCCTTACCCTGCACTTGCGCGATCTCAATGACACCTGGCCTAGTAAGATCATTGTCTCGGTCTTCCCTCTTTTCCCCCTCCCTTGCCTCGCCGCGCCGTGAAACACTTGTGTAGAGGTGCGTTATATATGCCATATCATAACCCAAGATGCCACAAGCACGCTTCCATTTCCCAGTCTGCTCAAGAACTCCTTCCCACCTAAACTGGCAAAGTCACAGCTCTCTTTTTCTGCTTTATTATTTCGACCACACGATTATAGGAATTAGGTGATCTATTTCTAGTTGTTTTCAGGAGAAATTGATGTTTCATAAATAGCAATTGCATACGATCACTTCTGTAGCATTCATCGCGGACAGCGCGTTATCTTGGTGCATAGGTGAGTGTCCGCACCAGCGCCGCCCTAAAATAACTGTTCAGCAAGGTTGCATAACCTGATGCCATTGCTCAATTAATACAAGGCTTTCTTCATGTAACCTTACGGTCACAGATTTGCATCCGTTCGAGAATGTATGTTTTTATGTTGGCCATTTAATGTATACGATACACGCCCACAATTAAATGTAAATAATTTGTAGCACCATGTTTGTATTGTTATTGTGTATATTTGTACGGGTCAGGGGGTCACATACCACCCATCACCTCTGGGCACTTGCAGTGATTCAAAGTTTAAATCTGATGCTTGTAACGCTGCTGCATTGAAATCACTGTATCCTGGCGTCCACCAGAGAAGTGTAATCTTCTCACCGCTCACCAGCTCGCATCACTCGGTGCAGTCTCCATCCTTCTTTGCTTCTGGGAATTATAATGTGAACAAGGCTCACCAAGTACTGTTAAGTGTTATTTCAGCGGTTCACTTATGTTGTAGAAAACCTGCTGCTAGCAAGTCCTCGAACATGGGTGGCGGCCATCTCTTAATACATTATGTGGGTGACCGTATGTCTGCAGGAATACAGAAAGGACTGTGTGTGGAGTGCAAGACTCCTAGTGAGAGCTTGTGTAATTGTGAGGGCTGACGGCCCACACAGTTGTGAGGGTTGATCAGACAAGAAAGAAATCAGCCAAGCCAGGGCCTGACTGGTGATACCCAGTTTATCATGGAGATGGTTGACCAGGATGACATGGTTGACCGTGTCAAAGGCAGAAGAGATATCAAGTAAGATGAGGACACAGGGGGTGTTGGAGTCTAGGTTGGAGAGCAGGTCTATTGAAAAGGATTTAATTTTCTAAAATGAACTTCGCCTTTAAATCAGGTTCTTAAATTCGGAGTGGACATCAAAATGTCTGTATGGGGGAAGTTCTGCAGTGCCGCTCACTCTCCAGCTTGGCATGCCTTTGTTGCCTTGTGTATGTGCACCCCTTGCCTGTGTGCGCTCTAAGCCGAATGTGGATTTGCATTCATGGGATTTAAAAAGAGCAAATCTTGCTGGATGCAACAAAGTGCTGTACATAAGGAACACACCCAGCTGGTTACAAGTAACGGTGAGGGGTTAGTAGAGGAGCTGGGATAAACAGGGGAGCAGGGGCTCCAGATGGGGAGAATTAAGGTTGTGTGGAGTGATCTGCAATTGGCAAGATGTTACAGTGCTTCCTGAAGTGTTGGAGGGAGGTCGTCAGTCTTATCTGGGTTGGTTACGTATTCCAAAGACTGTGTGCATAGAAGGAAAATGCCTGTTCGCCTTTCCTTCCCTTTTGCAGTTCTTTTGTACCCAGACTGAAGATGTGCTGGCTTCCGCTGGTGTGCTGGCATCAAGAAGTGGAGAGTTTCTCAGGCAGGTAGAGTGGTGTTTTGGTTCCGACTGCTTTGTAGTTGATGCATGACTGAATGGGTAGCCAGTATGGCCACTCAAGGATGGGGTGAAAAGGTCACATCTTCATAGGCCTGTGATGAGGTGTGCTGCAGCGTGCTGGGTAGCTTTCAGAGGAGCCAAAGTGGCTAAAATGGCTTTGGCACCATCCAGGAGGGAGAGGACCAGTGCTTGAACAACAAGGCAATGATAAAAAGGCTTTATTATCCAGAGGAGTACAGGTTGGTTCCATGCAGCTTGTGTCTTCTTGGCAAGGTGTGTTTAGACAGAGGTCAGCCAATGGCAAAGCAGCGAGAGTTGAGGCGTGAATATGTCCAGCATCATGTCAGTCAGCCAGTTCCAGACTTGGGTATGCGTGGTTTGATTTCCTAGGAAAAAATGTATTTGGTCTTTTCTGGCTAGAGCTTCAGGAATGCATTTCACATCCAGCCGTGGAGGAGGGACCGACTGTGTTTGACTCAATGGAAGTCACTGATGCAATTGATCTTTTGGTAAAGCAGTGCGTCGTCATATGCATATTGGTCTATCTTGAGGTCGGTGAAGAGTTCCCCAAGAGGTTCCAAGCTGAAGAGGACAGGGGACAGGATGGAGCCTTGTGGAAGTCTGCAAGTTGTTGGGGCCCATCTGGACAAGTTGGTGGCGAACCACTGCAGGTCTGTTCTGATGAAGCCCATGAACATTGCAAAGATGTTGAGGAGGGCATTATGGTCAAGTTGTGAAAGGCAGTATAGGAGTAAGAGGTTACCCTTGTCCGTGAGGTGTAGGCCATCATAAATAACAGGTATGATGGCAGTCTCTATGCTACATCAGCAGCGGAAACCAGTATGGCAGCCCTGCAGGTGATTGTGCTGCGTGAACCTTTCATGCAACTGGGTGGTGACTGTCTTCTCAACCACAGAAGGGTAGATGCATGATCGGGCAATAGATGGCCAGGGGGAGCATGGGTTTCTTCAGCTGTGTGAGGATCTGTCCCGCTTTTAGTGCATCTGTGTTGCCTTGCTTGTGTGAGGGATGCATTCATGTCACATGGGCTCCTTCCGATCCCGCATCACATCCCACACCAATTGCGGGACCATGCCGTGCCCGATATTGTAACCCTCCCTCCAGTTTGAGAAGTGTTGCGAGTGCTTCATCTGACCTTCAAAATGGAGCGGGGGTTCCTTGCGTATTGGTTGTGGGTTTGAGGGCTGCAAGAGCATTGTCCAGGTCTTTTAGAGTAATGGTCCTGTATTCAGTCCATCTTGATATGTCGTGGACTAGTATGGGTGGGGGACGCTGTGGTTTGTTCAGAGATTGGCAATGTGTTGCCTTATCTTATCTGTGAAGTTGTTTATGGCGTTGAAACTCAGCAGATGCAGCATTGCATGATCTGGTGGGAGGTTGATGCACTGCTTCACAGCTGCAAAGATCACTCTGCTTTTGTTGGATGCTTTCATGATGGTTGTTACATAGTAGTTTGCTTTGGCTATGGGAAGGAGTGTCCTGCATGCTGACCGGAGAGTTCTCAGGCTGAAGAGGACTTCTAGTTGGTGGGATTTCCTCCAGCATGTTTCTTATCTACATATACTGCGTTTGCCATCAATTAGTTCCTGTGTATACCAAGGTGTGTAGGGCTTGTATTGGTTGAGTCATTCTTTCAGTGGTGCATGCGAGTTGGTGGTTTCAGTTACAGAGCGGGTGAATACATGGAGCGAAGCACTGCTATTCTCTCAGGGCATGGACATGAACAGCAAGGTTTACTTCCAGTGAATCCATGGCGGAATTTCTAAAAGACCACTGGTATGCCTTGGTTGCATCCAGTGGGATGGGGGAGTGGTTGGAGTTGGATCAGGGTGCGTATGACTGCATGACTGGAAGATTGGGGCAAGCATATAGTAGCTGGAGAGGTGGTGAAAACCAGGTTTATTGTGTTGCCTTCATGGCGGGTGGTATCTCTTACGAGTTGCTATCCATGGTGTCAAGCAGTTTGAGTACAGTCCCTATATTCTTTCTTTGTGGCTTTGGTCCCCATCAGGCTTTGGTCTCGGAGGAAGATATTTTTTGTATTGCTAACAGATGCTGTTGTGATGAGTTCTGCGATTGCGTCAAGAAAGGCCTTGTTAGTTTGGGATTATCAGCAGACCAGGTGGAAGGCAGAGGTGTGAAATTGGGCGAGTGGCAGGTGAAAGGCGAGCTCAAATATGGTGTATGTTCATGCAGTCTTGTGGATTACAGCAAGTCCTCGGAGAGTCTTCCCTTTGAGGTCCTTGTTCTGGATGCTGTAGCCTGTGGGGAGGATGATATAGTATGTGCATGGGGTGGAGGTGAGCCATTTACCTATGATAAAGTGTGTGTGTATATTCGAGGCATGATAAGGTCAGCAGTGTCTGCTGAATGTAATACTGCATAGTGAGCACTGAGAAGTATGATGTTGAGGGTGTATTGCAAGTTGAGTGTGTATTTTGGATGTGAATTGTGGGTAGTAATAAGTGGGATGCGATTAAGGTTCTGTGGGTTGGGGGTGCAGACTACGTCTGCACTTGATAGTGGAGATGGCAAGGGGTCAGTGAAGTGTGATACAGTTGCCGGCTTAAAATCAGATGAATTGAGCAGAGGTTTCGGCCCTTTCCAGGTCCCAACAGGAACAAACAGATATTGTCCTTTTCTTATTCTGCCCTTTGCTTCAGGAGCTGGGGCAAGAGATGCCATGGGTTGTATGAGTTAGGAAGGGAATGAAAGGTGTGAGGCAGACAAAGAGGGCCACAACATAAGCAGTGATTAGAAGGTGGCTGGGCAGAGATCTGAATTCACCAGGTGACCACTAGAAAAAGAAAAAGGAGGTGCAGAGGCAGCTGAAAGAGAAAAGAAAAAAAAGAAAAAACAAAAAAGCTGAAAGATGCGCAGATGTGGCTTGTTACAAAGATTAAAACCTCACATGGCTAACTTTGGAAAAGTGAACAAATGAATACATTTTATAGTCCATGCGCTTTAGTGGCATCTTCTTTATTCAGGCACTGGGTCTGTTGCCGATTTCTTCTCGCTTTATTCTCATTACTGCTGGTCACAAAGTTCAGTTCTTATTCTACCAAGGCCTTATCTGATAAAAGTGTTCTCATCATGACATGTTCATACAGTTGCTGATCCTTTGACTTTAGGGCATTTCCTTAAAGTGTTCATTTCCACCCCTCCCTCAATGCTTGAATCATCAGTGGTGATGTAATTCTCTCTCATTCGTAATACGAACATGGTACGGGTGAGTTTGCTTCTCTGTCCTTACATGGCATTATCTTCTATACGTCTACTTGTTACATTTTGGAAGCCTTTCATTTGTGTTTTGCTCATCATACAAAGCTTTACCTTTATTCTGAGCTTTCACAATCTCGTATCCAATGTCGTGTACATCCCTAACTCAGTCTTCTTGTACACATGGAAACAGGGTTCGAAGTTGAGATTCGATGAGTAGGAGCTAAAACCAGCTCCTGGGTGCCAGGCCTCACCCTGTAGGCAGGAGCTACCAGAGATGCTCCTTTAACATTGTCCATTTTGGATGAACCATTGTGTTTAAATGTATATTATATGTGTTCTAATTCTTCTACTCAAAGTTAGTTTGCTTATTTTAGGGCACTATATAGCGCTACCAAGCCTCAGGTCTCTGAGCGCAGCTCATTACCCTCGGCGTGTGGTGCTCATTTATCAACCTCGGCAGGATGAAAGGCTGAGTTGGGCCCTGCTGGGATTCGAACCTGCGTTGGCAGGCTCTGCACGGATGTCAAAACGAGCGCTCTACTCGCTGTGCTATCTGACCGGTTAGTCACATTTAAATGTTTGGAAGGCACCAGTTGGCCCTAGGAGGCAAAAAGGTAGCTCCTGGTAGGTGTTGGTTTCAAGCTAACCAGGCTCTACGATGGTAGAAGCACGAGCCAAACAGCTCCCTGATGCCCTCATATTCGAACCCTGAGGAAGCCACGAGGTTACGGAAGTTGGTACGAGGCTGTGCAGCTGTACCACATCCAGTGCATCTTGGTTTCCTTATTTTAATGCAGTTGCAGGTTGTAAGGCCCTTTTAAGGAATCGGTTTGTGCTCTCCACCTGGCTGGTAGCTTGAGAAGTGTCCTACTGCTGCTCTGTAGTACACTTTTTTGTTGTTAAATGTTTATTATTTTTTTTAGAATGATGTACATCATGCTTAATCAACACAGTAAAATAACAAGGGACAATAAGCTTTACAATGAGCGTTCACCTCCCCGAACTGTTCAATGAATTGTCATGACCTTCTCCACAAGGCTTTCACCAGACGTCAGGCCTGTATCCATTTCTCTATCGGTCTGTTGATGGGCTATTTGCAGCTGGGGTGCAGTCCATTTTGTTCCAGTGTAAGATGCGCGGCATATCAGTTTCTCCACTCTCAGGAAGTGTCCTTCGCCCCTCATTTATCTCGTCCTGGCTCCTCCAGTGGTCAGCTTGACCATAACCCTCAGATAAGTTTCCATGGCTCTATGTCCCTCAACAAGAACAAAATCCCTACCATCATTATCCCCCCCAACTCCCATTGTTTACATCCCTATCCCCCCTGCCCTCAACTCCCACCCCAGAACAAAGTGCTGCTCCTTTCCGTTGTTCCCCGTGGAGCCCGCCTTCCGCCCTACATTAGCATAGGTGGGGTACCCCCCCCCCCTCTGTTAGTGCTTCCAGCATCTCCTTCATACGCTTTCTGTGTTTACTACTCTGGGTGGCCTCAAGTCCTGTGTGGATGCTAACTCGACCAGTAGCTGACCCCAGTTCATCTCCAATGCATTTTACCCTTCCGGGTATCTAAGTTGGTGTAAATATTCTCTCGTGCAACCACAGCCGTATTAACGGGCACTTCCTTAGTCCCAGTAGCGTCTGCATTAACGGATGCTATTCCGGTTCCTCCGGGGCGCTGACCCACATCGCTGCTATTCGTCTGACCACCTTGGCGTATGTGAGAAAGTGGCATTTAGATATTTGGTAATTTGTCTTCATTCCTCAAATGTCTGCAGTTTCACATCTGTGAATAGATCTCCCCCCATTGTGGTGCATTGTCTGTCGATCAATGCCCTGAGGCCCACGTTGAGCAGTGGCGTTCTAACAGTGGTGTCGAGCCCGATTGGGTGATCCTTACAATATAATTGTATGGCCAGCATCTTCAAGAGTTTTGCCCACACCACCCTCACCATTTAAAAGACCACTGTGTCCCCCTTGTTCCTATGGGTCCCCAGAGTAGTTCCACTTCCTGTCTGTCCGGCTGCAACCCCCCCAATAAGCCTGTTAGTTCTCCTTCTGGCCCTGTCTGCCAACATGCTTTTGCTTGCAGTTGTGCCACGGTGAAGTACAGCTCGAAATCTAGCATGGTGAGACCCCCTTCTTCTCTCTTGCGGCGTAGTGTCCGTATGGCCACTCTGGTACGCCCTGTATGCCACAGAAGTTCCCCCAGCATCTTAAAGAATACCTTTTTCACTGTGTCCGGTATATTTGTGCTATAATATAAAAGATGTGGGAGAACCACCATTTTACAGAGTGCGATCCTCCCCATTAGGGATAGAGGTAGTTTCTTCCAGAATGTCACTGCGTCCCCTATCCGTGAGAGAGCCCTCCCAGTGTTGTGGACAAAGATCTCCTCTATCTCATGGTAAATCTGGAGGCCCAGGTATTTGAAGGATTCCCATTCCCAGTGAAGGTCCCTGCACGTTGCCCCCTCTTTCCTTTTGTCCTTCAGGCCCAGCAGTGGGAAAACTAGAGACTTTTCTTTGTTTACCTGAAACCCTGATAGTTCCGAAGTTGCCTAGTACATCTAGAATCACTGGGCTATTCTTCAGTGGGTTGCCTATGAAGAGCAGCACATAGTCTGCGTAGAGCAAGATATTGTGCAGCATATTGCCTGCCTGTATGCCCATTTCCGCAATGTAAGACCAAAAATATCTCGCCAGCGGTTCTAGTGCCAAAGCAAATATGATGGGGGAGACCGGGCATCCCTGGCGTGTACCTCTCTCTAGACACCATCTTCCCGAGACCGATCCTCCTGTTTTAACCCAAGCTGTGAGGGTGTTATGCCCTCGCCTAGGCCACATGCTTCCAGCACCTTAAACAACCATGGCCATTCCAGAGAGTCAAAGGCCTTGACTGCATCAATCGCCACCAGAGCCAATTCCCTTCGCGAGTGTTTAACCAGGTCCATGACATGGTTCACCCTGCGTAGATTTATCCCAGTGTCCCGTCCCCCCCAATAAATCCACATTGGTCTGGGTGTATTAATCCTGGTGTCACTCTCACCAGCCTGTTTGCAATCACTTTCCCCAGGGTTTTTGTATCTATATTTAATAAGGACATTGGTCTATATGAGGCTCACTGTTGTGGATCCCTCCTTTTTTAAATAAAAGCGTAATTACTGCTTCCCTCATTGATTCCGGGAGAATTCCCTTCCCGAGTGCGTCGTCGTAGACTCGCTTCAGTTGTGGGACTAAAATACCTGAAAACGTCCTGTAGAATTCCACGGGGAAACCGTTACTGCCTGGTGCAATTTAATTGCCTCCCGAATCTCCCCCTCCTCTATAGCCATATATAGGTCTTCCCTGTCCTCCTCGTTCAACCTGGGCATGTCTATTAACTCTAGCAGGTCTGCAGCCGCGTGGTCTGGAAGACCCCATTTATTCCCTGTTGTGATGACACCAGGTCTCCCTCAGAGTCCCGTATTTGTATAATTGCTCCCCTTAGCGTTTTCTGTTTTATTAGCCAAGCTAACAGCCGCCCCGCCTTCCCCATGGATCTTGGTCGTATACGTTCCCTTGTCGAACTGCTCTAATGTGTTCAGAGCACTCTTGTGTCGGCCGAGTTTTTCTGCTAGTGCTTCCCCCACCTGACGGCCCCCTTCTTGGTCCTCTTCCAATTGCCTTATCTCGCCCTCCAGGTGCTTAATGGTGTTATCCAGGGTTCTCCCAACGCCCACTGTTTGGGACCTGCAAATCCCTCTCAGTGTCACCTTGAGTACCTCCCACTGTATTCCCACGCCCTCCACCGATCCCTCATTGATCTCGAAAAAAGATGCGATTGCTTCTCTTAGGGTCTGTACATTTGCCGTGTCCCTCAGTAGCCCTTGTCTCATGCGCCATAACTTTGTATCTGGCCGGATGTATGCAGCCTCAATTAGTAGCGAATGGTCCGACATAGCTCTGTCTAGGTGCCTTGGGTCATGAAAGCAGTGAAAGCTCTCCTTCCCCACGAATAATTAGACAAGTCTAGAGAACGACCCATGGACTCCTGAGTGAAAAAGAATACCCTCTTTCGGTCCCATGATTTTCCCTCCAGAGATCCTCCAGCTCCATCTTCTCTATCACCTGCTTCAATGCTTCCCGGGTTTGTGGTTTCGTAGTGCCCCCTTTCCCTGCACAATCTAATTCCGGAGTCATTTGCGCAATTAAAACCTCCCCCCAGATATATAGTCCCGCCCGTGAATTCCAACATTGAAGGGAAATATGACCCGTCGTCCATGTTTGGACCGTGGGAGTTCACCACACAGATCTCGTGTTCCTTCCCATTGACCCACTAAAGCTATCATCCGACCCTCTGTGTCCCCATCGTGCGCTCGACCTGTATGGGAATCCCCAGGGACACGCAGGTCAATACACCTCTTGAGTAGGTGGAATATGAAGAACCAAACACCACCACCCATTTGGTTTCCAGTTCCTTCAGCCCCCTCCCCCCGTAGATGGGTTTCTTACAGTAAAGCCAATTGTATCCCCTGCCTCTTCAAATACTGACCCACCCTGACTCTTCACTTCGCTCCCCAGCCCCCGCACATTCCATGTGCCTATTTTAAGGCGGGTCCCACCCTTGTCAGTATTGGTATCATGTCCAGTCAGACATGCCGCAGTCTTGCAGCCATTCCCTCTGATGGCTATTACCTCGAGTATGAGCAGCACTAAAGCCCATATACTCTCCAACCTCTAACAGATATTTATCCCCCCCAACTCCCACACCCCAGTCCTGGTCTCCCCAACCCCTTCACCCCCCCCTGTGTCCCCTTCAACTCTCCCCAGCCCCCCTGTGTCCCCTTCAACTCCCGACCACCTTCTCCTTCCCTCCCTCCCCTTCAACCTGTTTCAATCGAGAAGAACCTCCAACTTGCATCCTTTGCGTGGTGCGTTGGACGGGTCCCAATTCTGGGGTAGGCTGAGGACTTTCCCAGCCCCAGCCACTTCTGCAGCACTCAGTCACCTTTTCCTCATAGCGAGCATCACTTCCGTCCTTGCTCTCTCGGGATATTGTGCTCAACTTTTAGAGTCCACAATGACCTATTTCCTCGGGCTCGGACATTGGGGGTTGTCTTATGCCTTCCACTGCAGGTCCTCCGAATCCTGCACCGTTTGCTCTGGGCCTTTTCCATCCAACCAGTCCCAGGCTTCTTTCGGAGAGATGAATATGAAGGATCGTCCCCCGTCCATTACCTTTAGTTTCATTGGGAAAATTGTCATGTAGCAGAGATTCAGATCACGCAGTCGGCGGCGGACTGAGTCAAAGGATCTTCTCCGCTTCTGCACCTCCTGCGTTAAGTCCGGGAATATCAGTATCCTGGCGTCGTCTGCTTCGATGTATCCGGCTTTACATGCCACCTGTTATACCATGTCCCTATCTCTAAAGTTCAAAAGTTTGGTGATTATCGCCCTACGCTGTCCCCCTGGAGGTGGTGGTCTGCCTGGTATACGGTGCGCTCTCTCAACTGTGAAGAGTTTCGATAGGCCTTTTGGGTGTAGTGTCTCCATGATCAGCTTTTCCACGTACGGTTCCATGCTAGGTCCATCGTGGTCTTCCGGGACACCCACTAGGCATGTTATTACGAAGAGAGTGGACTTCAGCATCCTCCGCCCTCATTTCAAGCCCCTGTGCTGCTCCAATGAGGCCTCGCACGTGGTTCTTGAGCGTGGTTAGGTCGTCCTCCACTACGCTTACACGTTGTTCAACCTCGTCACTCTTTCACTGGTTTAGCGCAGGTCGGCCTACATTAGAGTTACATCCGTCCCGACCACCTGCATCTTCCCTTCCAATGATGTGCGGGATTCCTGGATGGCCGCCATGAACCCTTCCAGCGTGACATTTCTGCTTTCTTCCGCCCTCGGTCCTATGGCTTCTCCTTCTTCTGCATTTTGGTCATTTTCTGTTTGGGTGCTGCTAAGTGGCCAATCACCATTGTGCTAATGCTGGGGGCCTTGCCCCAATCTTGATGTTCAAGCTGATTACTGTGTTTGCTACATTCAAGCGGGGATGTAGCATTTCACCTTGAGTGTGTGTTCCTTGCCGTTTTTGTTTGTGAAGCACAGCCCCCGCCTCCGGTGCCCATGGGATGATGGATGCCCCTGTAGCAGTCAGTACGTAGCTGGTGTTAAAGCTCTTTATTCCCTTTGGCGTGAGACCCCTTCTTCTACCTGGCCTTTGTGCTTCCTGCCCCTTGGAAGAGTCCTGCGTCCCTTGTTTCTATCATGGTATATTGTTGCCTTGCTCAGCTCTCTTGTAGCCTGTCTGCCTAGTTGTACAGGCTAATTGCTTGTTCCTGCTTATTTCCTGGTTTGCTTATTTCACCATACGTTAATGCTTCATTTTTCTCTTGCATGTGGCTGTGATTGGTTGTGTGCCCCCAACTCCTCCGGGGGGAGGCTATTCCCTTGTCTCTGGTGTCCCGCTTTGCGGTCAATATGTGAGGTGGCAGGTCTCCTTGCCGTCCGCCTGCTCCTCAGCCCGGGCACAGGGTCGGGGCCCTCTGTACCCAAGTGCTCTCCTGAGCCCGGTTTACGCTCCTCCCCGTGGTGTAATGTTGCAGGCTGATATGGTCCCGTCTAGCAGGGTCCACCACAGCTCTTCACCTAGGTATCTGGGCGATTCCTGTCCTTCCCCGCTACAACCCGCTGACTACTGTGCCTCCCTGCCGGCTGTTCAGCCCATCCGCTGCCGGATATCTCTCCGCTTTCGCTATGTTCTTTTCCTCTCTCCGGCCTGGCGTGTGGGGTCGGTTGTGTCTCCACGGGACAGTCTTCCTTCCCCTCTGTCAGCACGGCGTTCCCCGATTGTGTGTGGTGTCTCAGTTTACCCAGACCTACAGCAATATCTTCTTCTGCTTGTGGGGTTGCTCCGCCGCTTCTGCCTCCCTTTCAGTGCTCAGCTGTCCTTCGGTGTAGCGGGCATCGGCCGATGCTGCTCTCCGGCTGGATGTCGGGTTCTGATCTCTGCTGCGTGAGGAACAGTGGCCTCCACCAGCTGCTTCCCCGGTGTCACTGTCCGGGGCGATCCATCACTCCCCCCATTTTTCACCTTTCTGGATCTGCTCCTAGGTCGCTTGGTCACACTGATCAGACCATTTTGTTACCCGCCAGATTCACCAGCAGCCATCTTGTTATAGGTGTTTCAACAGTTTCCCTCGCTACAGCTTTTTACGCCGGGGCATAAGCAAGGCGTCTCATGTTCTGTAACGCACACAATGTGTCCGAAGTGCTCCGGTTCACTTAGTCGCTCGAATCTGCTCTCAGGGTGAGGTTTAGCAGGATTAATTATGGATGGTTCTGTGCCCTGGGGCAGGAGCTTTGAAGCTTCAGCTCCTCATCCGTCGCTCGCTGGCCACGCCCCTTGCTCTATATTACACTTTCATGTGTATTCAAGCATTCTGAGTAATGCAATCTATACTCAAAATGTCCAGGTTGAGTTTATGTAGACACCCTTCTCTTCGAACGATGGTTTCTAGTGTTGCAATCACAATACTGGTGGCAATGTACTGGACAAATTACCATCTATCTATTTCCACATGTGATAGACTAATACAATGCTGTACTTGTGCTTAAACTGCATGTGTCCTAGAGTTCCTACAAAGTCAAGAACATGCATGTCCCCGTATTGCTTCAAATCTTTCAACATTCTGTAGACAAGATCATCTCATCGTCAACCTAGTCGCTGTTCAGGAATTCTATACACTTTCGGATTGCCAATTCCACGGCTGTGCAAATGCAACCAATAGGCTTCGCACGCTCCACCTTTTCTGAAGTTTTACAAGGCAAGGGCTCGATGTAGGCAATGGGGTCACTTTGCTGTCCCTAAATAGCACATCATTATTCTTTCCACTTCCTTATTTTGCTGTCGATTGACAGGACCCTCAGCCACACTTCAGTAGAGACATTACAGCTTAGATCGTGTGCTTCTTCCCACAGAAATGCTTTTTTCCCTTTTTCTAAATCGAATGCTGCCATGTGTAGCTTGTTAAATACTGTGCCCAGAGTAGAGATGTGGCCATCTTCTGTGTCACCCTAGATCGCTATCGCCTTGGTGACGGATGCAGCTGATGGCAGTGCAGAAGGAAGGTGGGCTGAACGTTCAGAGTGTCATAGATTCGTGTAAAAAATGCTGCTCCGTTTAGAATGCACAATACGCTTGAAATGGGGTTAATTGGCCATACTTATCTGTGTTTAAGCTTCTAGAGACAACGCATTGTAGCAGCTCAATACTGTGTTTCGTTGTAAGCCCTATGGGGTAAGTCGATTTGTTGCTGCAACTCCTATGTGAAATTTCTGAAGAATTATTTTAGGGCAGGACGAACAGGCATGCTCAGATTACTTACCGGTAATCTTCATTACTCCTAGTCCTACTCTTCCTCGTCACAGTTTTTACTTCATGAGGCCCCTGCCTCCGACACAGGACCTTCTTCTATTTCTTTAAATTCCTATAACTCCTCCCCCACATCCACGTCACTCAGTTTCATATTACCAAGCCAGAGCATGGGACCTTCCCCGCAGGGAGGGTGAGGAGGGTCGTCAGTACTGTGACGAGGAAGAGTAGGACTAGGAGTAATGAGGATTACGGGTAAGTAATCTGAGCATTACCTCCATGTCCACTCTTCCTCGTCCCAGTACTTACTTCATGAGGTATACCAAAGCAGCAACGGGGAAAAGGTTCCAATGAGAAACAGAGCTAAAAACAGTGCAGCAAACACACCCACAATAACGCTTAATTCACATCCCCACAGATAAAACTCCAACCACGAAGGAACCAACCCCCCCCCCCCCCCCCCCGAGTGGGAGAAACTCAACCCAAAGCGGTTGATGGAAATCCCTAGACCAGCCAAGGCGGCAGCCATACAAATCTCTTGCAGAGAAAAACCCTCCTTGCATCGGCCCAGGAAGCCGCCAAACCCCTGGCGGACCGCCCCTGATCATGCGCAGGCACAGGCAGGCCAAAAGCCATATAGGCACTGGGATCACAACCCGGAACCATCGGAAAATGGAAACCACAGATGCGTTTTGCCCAGCCCCAGCCGGACCACAAGCAATCAGAAGACTATCCGATTGGTGGGAAAAAGCAAACCTAGCCAAATACTCCAACACGTCCCGCCGGACATAATGTTAAGCCAAGCCACCTCCTCATGCATTCTCGGATCATGAAAGAAGTCAGGGAGAACCAGATCCTGAGAGGTATGAACACCGAGATACAACTTAAGGGAGGAACTTCGGACCACACCTCAGCAGCACCGAGTCTGGCAGCACCCTCAGGAAAGGAGGGTGACATAAGAGAGCCCCAATCTCCCCAAGCCTACGGGCAGTAGCGAAGGTAATAAGAAAAGCAGATTTCAGTGTAAGATGTTTGATATCAATCTCGGAAAAGGGCTCAAAAGGATGCCCTTGAAGGAACCGTAATACAAGAGGGAAATCCCAAGGGGGAAGCCCTTTATCACAACACCTTCAGAGTGGAGGCTCTAAGAGCATCCATTATGTACTCAACTATCTGAGAACCCCGGAGATATCAACCTACACTGAGCAATAGCCACACTGCCCATTGCATCCAGTGGAATTCCAACCGCAGATCCCCTTGAAGGGGACACAACCACCTCGGAATCAGCCAAGGTTCCTAGGACCGAAGCTCCAACAGAGAGGGGAGCCAACTCCGGCGGGACCAGAACTGAGCTAACAACAACACAGTCACCCTGGACACTCTGATGCGCCAAACCAACCGGGGCAGAAGGGGAATAGGCGGAAAGGCATAAAGGAAAACCCCAAGGCCACTGTACAGAGAGGGC
Organism: Ambystoma mexicanum; assembly: GCF_040938575.1. Taxonomy (NCBI): domain Eukaryota; kingdom Metazoa; phylum Chordata; class Amphibia; order Caudata; family Ambystomatidae; genus Ambystoma; species Ambystoma mexicanum. The sequence continues at coordinate 1,203,718,948 of NC_090926.1, read as the reverse complement.
GTCCATTCCCCAATTCCCCCGGCCTGAAACCGAGAGCAGAAGAGGCGAACTTTTGCTGAGGCCGGGGATGCAAACAGGTCTAGAACCGGGGACCCTAATCTGACACAGGTCACTGCAAAGACCTGGGCCAACAGGACCAGTTCCGCCGAGGAGTGAAAACCGGCATCTGAGAAGATCCGCTTGAACATTGTCCACCCTTCTGATACTTGAGGCCACCAGAGACACCAGATGAGATTTCTCCCAGGTGCCTATCAGCGTGCCAGAGCATTCAAGGAACAGCCGGAAACCCTTTTGCAGTTGACATATGCCAAGGCCGTCGTATTGTCCGATCGGATCAAAACCGCCGACCGTACAGCAACTCCTTGTAGTACACCAGAGCTTGGACAATGGTACAACTCTTGCCAATTGGATGATCGCCGGCTCTCCCCAGATCTCACAACCCTTGAGCTGAGAGGACCCCTAATGTAGACCCTTTCTGCTAGCGTTGGTAGTAAGAGAGGCCACAGGAGGATGCATGCACATCTCAGCCTGTAGACCTGGAACCCCCCGCCACCACAGCGGGGAGACTCGCAGCGCTGGGGACACCGAAAATACAACTACGAAAGCCGAGACGTCGGAAACCAGTGGGAGAGAGTATAAGACACCAGGGGACATAACCGAAGACGGGCTCAAGGAACCGAAAAAAAGCAAGATGCCACGTGCCCCATAACTTCAGCAACAGGCGAGCCGAGACACACTGCCTTCTGAGAACCCAGCCCAGACCAGCCCAGCCAGCAAGCGCCCCCCCTGCACAACATCCAGAGTACACTCTCCCCAGACGTCCGGACAAGCAGTGCAGGGTCTTGAGACCCATAAGCAGTTGACACATCCTAGAAGGCATAGGGACCAGGAACACCCGCAAGTAGAAAACTTGACCCTGAACAGGGAGAGGAACGGGCAAGACGGTAACCCACAACAATCCTTCCTAGAGAACGGATCCCATGGCCAACTACTTGGACCGTGAGCTGGGTACCAAAGTCCTAACCATGCAAACTTGGACAGGAGGAGACAGGAACTGCAACCGATACCCCTCTCCGGAAGGAGCCCTTTACCCAGGAAGCCGAACCCCACCGGTCCCATACACCTCAGAGAAGATAGAGACGAGGAGCCAAGGAAAACCGCCAGTCACTGCACTTGCACCAGAGGAGAATCACAGGACGTTGAAGCATGCCTGCGCCACAATATAACAGCATGCTTGTCAGCCCACAAAAATATCCGACTTATCAAAAGGAAGTTACAGGACAGCCCAGAAGTCCAGCAGACCAGGGCCCCAACAGCCGACAGAGGAGCCACCAGGCTGGCGTCAAAAGGGCAGAGTACTGTCACAAAGCAGGGCAAAGCAATCCATCCCGGATAGCAGACAAAGGAAACCCCCCACCTGGGGTATTCCTACACTGGAAAAACCCACTGAAGTGACATCCCCCTCCACCGGCACCAGGGGCTCTGCGAACCCCTCTAAGCACAGACATGTGCCACCATGTGCCATATCACTTCCCACAAGTCTGAGAGGAGGCGTGAAAGCAACACGTCAGCACCGGAGGACCTAGGCCCTAAAAGAAGAGACATTGGGAACCCTCTGAATGGCCATTATTTCCATGATGCATTTTCTATAATTCCATGCCGGACAAAGGAAAAGAAAATCATCTCCTTTGACCTTCCCTCGTGCAGTTCAGAGGAAGAGGACAGGACAAGGAGTATGCGTCCATAGCTAGCACAGACCCAAACACACCACTAATTCGCCACATTACTGAGAGGTGGCTTCAGCCCTGTATCCAGTAGCTGGTAGCCCCAAGCTCCAAATCGTTCCAATGCGTCGGTCTAGGAAGGATGAAATGCCGAGTCAGCACCGCAGGGACTCGAACCCAAAGTGTAGACTATGCCAGGCCGGTACCCTTCAGGCCGCTTGCAGACGCGTCCAAATCAGCGCCGTTTTCACAGGATGCACGCAAAGAATGCAGCCAACATCCGGTGCATCCTGGGCTGCGTGTGACTGAGGAGCGGGTAGTATGTGACATGCCTGTGACAGAACAGAGCCCCCACACTTTCAAAGACTCGCTGCCACTGTCATCCCACGACAAGAAGCAGAGAGGCCTCACAACAAAAAGGGAACGCTAGGCCATACTGCCAAGTGCTTGCCATTATTTCCAATAAAGATGTGTATACAGAGCACGAGAAAACGGCATGTTGAAGGAGTCAAGATGGCCATACCAGCAGTAGAGGGGAAAAATATCAAGCACAGTCCTCCCCTCTCCTTACCTTCCCCCAGAGAATGCAGCTAACATCCGGTGCATCCTGTGCTGAGTGTGTCTGAGGAGCGGGTGGTATGTGACATGCCTGCAACAGAACAGAGCCCCCACACTTTCAAAGACTCTCTGCCACTGTCACCCCACGACAAGAAGCAGAGAAGCCACACAACAAAAGGGAAGGCTAACCCATACTGCCAAATCCTTGCCATCATTTCCAATAAAGATGTGTACACAGAGCACGAGGAAAAGGCCTGTCGAATCAAGATGGCCAAAACAGGAGGAGAGGAGAAAGACAGTCCTCCCCTCTCCTTACCTTCCCCAGGGCCATGCAGGACCTGGGACACAATGCTCACGCTGCGGTCCAGAGCCCAGCAAAGAACCGAGCGAGGCAATCCCGTTCAACTGTGACCCCCAGCCCCGCAGGTGGCCCAGGAGCAGCGCCGCACCTGAGGGAGCCGAGGGCCCCGCCACACAGCCCCCCCCCAGGGGGCCAGCAATCGGTGCTCCCCAGTGCCCTGCGCCGGGAAGACAAAGTCCAACCTGCCGGAGGCAGGAAAAATTAAACTGAGTGACGTGGATGTGGGGGAGGAGTTATAGGAATTTAAAGAAATAGAAGAAGGTCCTGTGTCGGAGGCAGGGGCCTCATGAAGTAAGTACTGTGACGAGGAAGAGTGGACGTGGAGGTAATGGGCCTTAGTTTATGTTTGACAGGCATGGCTCTTTTCAGTAATGGGATCTGATGTGTGCAGCATTAAACACAGCATGTTACTGGGCTGAAGGGTGTGGCCTTCCATATGACAGGGGTCTGCAACCTTTGGTTCGCCAGATGTTTCGGACTACAAATCCCTTTAGCCCTAGCAAGCGTAGTCCATTGTGAGGCATCATGGGAGTCAGAGTCCAAAACAACTGGAGAGCTACAGGTTGCAGACCCTTGCCGTAGGAGGTCTTCAATGGCAACACTTGTCCCTCTCTGCAGGGATCCAGCTCTATCTTTAGAATTGCTTCCTTGACTCTTTCTGATATTGGTATGCCTTTTCGGCGTTTTAGTATATGGTAGTTTCGGCAACTCTGTTTCCTAGTGGTAAGCTTGGTAGTTATATATGTGTTTGTTAAGGGGTGGGGGCAGACCCTGTTAACACAAAAAAAGTTTATCCACCAAACATAGGTCGAGACAAAAACACGTAAAATCCTTTCTAGCCATTTACACATTTTCTTCTACCGAACCGACTTAAAAGAATGTGATGCTAGTCGTGCATCCTATGCACCCGTTTCACGTCATCTCTCTTCAGAAGCACTTGATCTTCATTCACCACCGTTAGGCATTGATGTTTAGGGGATAACTGTACAGTGAGAGCCTAAATTGGCTACCAGGCAGATGCCCTCCATCTACAGTGATGGAAAGAGGTCTGCTGGCCGTTTCTTCTTTCTTGCTGGACTGAATCGCTAACACAACGTCTTCGTCACTCTCAGTGACCTTGCGACTTAGAGACAATCCATCAAAGGCTGCTACATGCTTGGTATTCGTGTCTTCAAGATTTTGGAGCGTGCCCTTTAAAGAACAGGACAATGTTCATCATTGACAATTTTTTTTTTTTTTTAATTTGTATTTATCCAGAATCTGGATTTAACAAAAGATCCCAGGTTCCTCTGGTTAGATGATTGCGTTCGGGGGCGTACTCTGTGTGCACTGCAGTAGGGCATTCTGTAGAATTTTTGCTGCTGCAATCGACCAGTTTGTTTTTTGTCCGCTGATTAGGCGGTTCCACCATGTTTCCTCTTCGCTTTCAGTGTATAGTTCGAGGAGCGGGTGAAGGTATAGTAGACGAAACTGGTGCATCGCTGGACACACCAGTAACAAATGCCTTACTGTTTCTGAGTCAGATTTACATAGACGGCAGCTTTTTGAGGTCGAATAACCTCTTGCAAACAGAAACTCGTTTGTGTGTAGCAGGTTTAAGTGAGCTCTTAGAAGAAAATGCCGCATTGATTTATTTGGAAATCTTCTGAGTAACTGGGTTGTCTCATTTAGCTTCTTTGGTTCTTGAGGGAAGGTGGTCAAGGTCTTGTTTCTTTTGGCTTTCTCCTCGGTGTTGATCCAGTCAGCCTCTTCCAGTTTTTTTTTTTATCTTGTTTGGATTTGTGATAAGGTCTTCATTTGTACACGCAATTTGGGTCAGCTTTGATTTTATTTGTTCAGCCCAATTCAGAATCATACTGCAAGCGCCTGTCTTAATCTCCAAGTCTATTAGTTTATAAAGAGGTGGCGCGTCGGGAAGGATTGTTTTTCTGAACAAGGATACGCTTGCCAATTCCACTATTGTGCTTAGTGAGACGAGGCCAAGTTCTCGTCTTATTGCCTCCATCTGGGTTGATTTTGGCAGGTTTAGTACTGATTTCCAAAAGTGACCCTCAAGTTTTTTCCATATTGTGTTTGGGACCGATGGCATCGCGGCTGCTCCGTATGTCAGGGCCGGGACAACTTTGGCTTTGTAGAATCCAGCCCTTAGAGCCAATCCTTATCCCGAAGTTACGGATCTGACTTGCCGACTTCCCTTACCTATTGTTCCAACATGCCAGAGGCTGTTCACCTTGGAGACCTGCTGTGGATAGGGGTACGGCCCGGCGCGAGATTTACACCATCTCCCCCGGATTTTCAAGGACCAGCGAGAGCTCACCGGACGCCGCCGGAACCGCAACGCTTTCCAAGGCTTTAATGTAGTGCTGCATCTAAAAACACATTCAGGCACTCAGAGGTTTGACGGGTTTCTATGATTTGCGGTTTCTGTTAGGCAGGCTTCTGATCCTGGAAGGTATTGCTTGGTTATGTAGTAGATTTTGATGTGATGCAGGTACGTCTCATTGAAGATGTGCTGCTGCTCTTCTAATGGTCTTTGTTACTTTGGGGGTGGGATGCTTTGTTTCTATTAGTTTCTCTTGGATTTTCGAGTTACTGCAATGCACTATGGTCATGTCTCCCTTCAGTAGCAGCTTTACATTTGCAGGGTATTTACCAAATTGGCAGTGGATTCCTTAATGATATGTGTAGTAATCGAGTTTGTGAATTAGGTTTGCCATACTGTAAATACAATTCTCCAGTCTCTCAAAGACGACATCATCTGCTGGCATATTGAACATGGGACGGCTGCCAAACATTCTTTGGCCTCCAACGCCCAAAGTGTTCACCAACATCTCTTTTTCTTGCAGATGCAAACTCCCTTACATTCATCGTACCTAGGTATGTGATAGACGTGCATTCTCACTGCCCTCTGGAGCACTCATCTGGCTCCCTCCCTCGATGACGACCCCTGACGAGGAGAATATTCATGAAACATGAAGGTAAGCCCACTGGGGCTCCGCTCTTTCTGCCACGCAACCTGATGCATTGTGATACTGCTGCAAATTCGATCATGCAGGCAGCACCTGCGGTGGGGCTGCCTCGTGGGGTCTGATGTTTCTATGCTGGTAGGCCTGCCCCTCTCCAACATGGCCGCCAGCACATTGGTTTGTTCCCCTGGCAACTGAGTACCTGGCTTGCCTCGAGGTGCTGATTGGCTCTCTCATGCTTCATCTGCCAATCAGCAGCCGCCAGGCGGGACAGCCGGCCCATCCACCTAAGGCCTGCAACAAAGGCCACGGTCTTGGCCTGGCTAGTCCGTTGGTCGCCCCTATACCTCTACTATCTCCTCTCGCCACTTCCCAGTATTCACCTAGTCTGGGGGCTGTCTGTGACTTCCTGGAAAGACTCACCAGAACATTTGGCACCCAGCGATTTGAACTTTCGTGAGTTGGCAGCTCCGAGCACTCTTTTTCAAATGACATTACTTATTTTCCACACTTCGCTTGATGTGCATTATACCTTGCATAAATCAATTTGAGATGCTTGCTGGATCTCTCTATCATGCCTCCCGCCCCACCAGTTGTTTCTATTTGTCTCTGCACTTACTTGTTCGTCTTACCCCTTCATCTCCACCCCTCCTTCCCTGTTTCTTGTTAAGCTCTTGCATAATGTAACGACCGTCAGGCACATGCATTAACTTATTGTCCTGTTTTAACAGATTGTATTCCCCATGTCTGGTGTTGTACCTCTAAACGCATTGCGCTTGCCCATTCTGAATGTACCATTGACTGTTAAGAATGCTAAATCCTGTATTCCCTTCCTGCCTTGGAGCACTTTGAAACGCTTGTTTGCAAAGTGTATAAGTGCTATACAAGTGTCCAATACAATCAAATATAAATCATGTTATAGACAGTGTCCTATTGTTTTGAAGAAAGGGTGCAGGCAGTGCAGCTCATTGCATGATTAAGAATGTCTCACCAAATTGTGATTGATAACCTAACCCCGGGGAATTGCAGTATCCCCCCCCCCACCGACACATTGCTATGTCGTATCTTGGGTTGTAGCGCTAACATGTATATAGATTGAGGTTTTATCAAGTATTTATTCTATAAACTGGCTTAACATACGTATTCTTAAATCATCTTAATGCAAGAGCACAGATACGATTGTGTGCAAGAGCAGAGCTGTATGGAAATGTTGCAGTCCTGCTTACTCTCCATCTCAGAGTATACCTTTGCTAGCGTTGCCAGGTGACTCCAAGTCACATGGGACTCCCTACTCCACTCCTTTTGTGTTAGATTTATTTCAGTCCATTTTATCCAATTGAAGTGGCCCAACACTAAAACTCCGAACAGGCAATTGATGGAGTGAAAGCCCAGTACTGTGGCATGGTGGACCTCCTGACATGTACATACATGCCAACATTCCGAGGCACCTGGGAAGGAGATTTCTTCAGAGAAATCGGGAGAGAACAATTTCACCATAGGAATGCATTGGGGAAAAGTACAATTTTAGGCGGGAGAACGTTAAAGCAGTATTTTTATCTGAAAAATCAGGAGTCTCCTGCCTAAATCCGGAGGGTTGGCATGTATGCATGGAGTCCTCTGGCAACCGTGCCCTTTGCATGTGCTACTCTTCATAAGTACTGATCAATGATTTATACAAGGTTCGATATTGAGATTCGAGGAGCAGAAGCTAAAAGTCAGGCATCACCCTGTAGGCAGGGGCTACTGCAGGGAAACTAGGAGCTACGAGAGACGTGCCTTTAACTTTTAGTCCATTTTGTATATACCGTTGTGTTTAAATATATATTAGCTGTCTTCTAATTCTTTATTAACATTCTGAAATACTCAAAATGAATACCACATTTACATGTTTGGAAGGCACCAGTTGGCCATAGGGGCCAAAAGTAGCTCCTGGTAGCTGTTGCTTTTAAGCTAAACAGAAGAATAGGAGCTAAATATCAGCCAGCCCCCCTCAAAAAGTTGTTAAGAAGCAAACTGATAAATGCTGCAAAACTACATTAGAAAGTTACTTTATTAACAGCCCGCAGAGCGCAGCAGTGCTGGTCATATACCAAATGACTCTTTCAAAACAGAACAATTCCAGAACTAGAATCCGACGAGATCACTTTCCATGGAATACTGACATAACATAAACCATTTAAAAAGTGGCACAATATACACTTTGATGCGTCTTGAAAAAAATAACATTGCACGTCCGTCTTGGTTTGCAAACTTAAAATATATGCTATACAATACATGCTAAACTAAAATGCTTAAAAGCAAACATTATATATATCTCGCACAGCAGGGCAATTAAATGCAACTTCGACAAAAAGTCTGTCTCTTTAAATGGTCATATTTCCTATTAATCAGACCACTTCATGCACATGGTTTGGATCACCGTAACTCTGAATGTAAATGGCACTACACTGTTTCGCCACTCCCTGACTTCCTTACCCGACAGCTTTGACTGCAGACCCTTATCAGACCCCTCAGAGCCATCATGTTCCTTCACTATGCAGAAGGTCAGTTCCCATCTGCCATGTCTAGGCACTGCTCACAGCTCGGACGCTCGGCAATGACGTTCAAGTTGCAGCGCCACTGCCGGCAGAAGAGGAAATTGAAAATGAAAGCGATGCGGCCATCTTGGAATGGTGCATTTGACCGTTCAAATGATCTATAAATCCCTAGAATATCAACTTCTTAGTATATTATCCAAATAAAACAATCACTATACTCAATAAGAATGACTGGATATATTTTATTCTGATGGCACATGTTTTATTTTTCATTTCAAAGGTGTGGTAAAATAGGCCATTTCTTTAAATCAAATAATTTGTAATTCTTGCATTTGTTACTAACTTGTTGATAGTGGAATATCTAACCGTTTAGAAGTCTTAATCACATAATCATTCTGCACGTTGCTGTCAAGGCAACCTAGCCGTTATCAAGGAAGGAGAAGGAGTATGATGTGGTATTTATAACGCGCCTATACACAAGTGTTTCAAGGTGCGACAGTGTGTTTTGCTCATGACAGATGACACAAGTGAACTACCAATAGGGACGCAGCCAGCTAGCTATCAACATTCCGGGTGGATTAGTGGTAAAGCAGGTTATAGCCGAAACTTGTCGCCATGGCAGTGGGGTTTCGATTTGGCAATGAACTATATATGCCAAGCCCAATTCCATTCAGCAGACGTTACTCCATACCTAGTTTGAACTTTGCATTCTGATAACTACAAGTCCCAGAATGCAAGGTTTAAACCAGACCTGGAGTAGTGCCTCCCAAGCAGACCTGCCTACATTTAAAAATCAAAAACCCTGAGATTTCTCTAGCCCGTCCTGCGCGCAATCCTCACAGCACCTATAAGTACTATAAACTCTGCCTTTGACACATAGGAGCTCATGTTTGTGACGTTTATTCTTTTTTTTGATTGGTGTCACGAGAATGAAAGGCATACTACGCAACATGTTCATGCATCTGTATGGCGGAGAGGAGGAGTGGAACGCAGCTAGTGTTTCTGCTGCCTTTTCATAGCTCTCAACTCACACGCTTTTGGCGGGTGTCACCCGCCTTCTAAACAGCTGACTCACCCGCCAAGCCTCCTGCATGCCCATTCATTTCAATGGGCCTCTCACCCGCCAAAAATAAAATCGGGTGTTTTCACCCGCCTTTGTGACACAAATGGTTGAGAGCTATGTTTTCTTCCTCCACGCCATGCAAATGCTCCAGCATTTGCGCTGGCATGGATTTTCATGCTGGCACAAAATGCATACATGCCAACATTCTGATGCACCTCCGAGGATATTTCCTCAGAGAAATCAGGAGACTTAATATTTCCCATAGGACTGAATTGGGGCTATAATTATTTTAGGTGGGAGAAGGTGAAAAATAGCAATATTTTTCACTGAATAGTCGAAGTCCCCCACCTAAATCGGGCGGGCTGATATGTATGCAAATGCTGGAGATCCCTATTTATTTTTATTTATTTATTTATTGTGCATTTGTAAGGTGCTTATACATCAAGTAAATTGTGTTTCAAAGTGCCCACAGGGAAACAGGGAGGGAACATGGGAATGAAAACAGAATATAACAATGAAAGATAGAGGTAGACCTACTAGGCATTATGAGCATTCAGAACGTGCAAGTGCAGAGAGAGAGAAGGGATGAGGGAGTGGGGGGGGTGTAAGTGCTAGATGTCCCAAGAGGGCAGTGCTAGAGAGTGAGCAGCTGTAAGTGCCTAGGTGAGAGTGGTAGGCTGTCAAAGAATATGTACGTGCAGGCCTGTGGTGGCAAGGCCAGTGGGTGCCTTGGCAAGTGCTGGGAGCGGACAGAGGCTGAAGGCGGTTGGGTGTGGAAGGCCAGGGCCCAAGAGGACACATAAGGGCCCTGGTCACCAATCTCAGCAACTGTGGGGTTTAGCAGAGAAGGGAGGAAGGGAAGGAGGATGTGAAAAGGAAAGTCTTGAGGAACTTCTGGAATCTGAGGAGGTCCGGCTCAAGATGAAGAGGAGGTAGCCTGCTTAGGAAAGAGATTGGCCACCAGCTCGCTGTTTAGCAAGGCGTTTGACACACAGAGAGTTAGTGCCGGAGGAGCGTAAAGATCTGGAGGGAGAGAATTGATTAAGAGCAAGTTGCAGATAGCGTGGTCCCTGGCCCCAGACAGCCTTATGGATGATGCAGAGGGATTTGAATTTGATCCTTGCAGCAACCGTTAGCCAATGGAGTGTTTTTAGGGCTGGAGAGATGCGGTCACTGGGCTTGAGGACAAGGATACGTCTTGCAGCCCTATACTGGATTAGCTGGATGGGTCGTAGTGAAGAGGATGGTAGGTTAATGAAAAGGTTATTGCAATAGTCTAGCCTAGAGAGAAACAGAGCTCTAGAGACATTGAGTTTAATGAGGAAAGTGAGGAAAGCAAGAATTCCTTTGAGGAGGTGGAGTTGAAAGTGGCCCTTCTTGGCAAGGTCCTGAATGTGAGGGAGGAAGGAAAGAGAGGAGTCGAAGATGACTACAAGGTTTCTGGCTTCAAAATAAGGAGAAGGGGGAGCTCCCATAGAAGATGGCCAGAGTGAGGGGTCGTCCAGCATTATGCACTAGCATAAAGTAGGTGGACCCATAGGGATCCATTGTAAACTCTGCCTGCCATGCTTGCATGTTGGGCAGCGTATATTTGTCACTGTGAACCATGCATGGTAAACAGTGTTCACAATGAAAATTAAATGCTGCCCAACATGTGAGCATATCAGGCAGCGTTTAATTTTAATTATGAGCGCCAATTGCTATGTGAGCACGGCAATCAGCGCTCACAATTAAAAGTAAACGCTTGGCATGTGAGCATGCCAGGTATCGTTTACTCACTTTGCACGGCGGAGTGCGAAAGTTTGGGGCAAAAGGCGTGTACATACTTGTAGGCCGCCTTTTGCAATGCACCTTTGCACTCCGCCATGCAAATGACAAAAATTGTCAGTGGGGAGCCTCCGACGTGTATGTCAACATGTAACGGCTCTCCGGCACCAAATTACTCTTTGGAACAACATGAGCTACACACACTCATGCCAAATGAACATTTACTATGTACAATTCTGAAAAAAATAATGCAGCATTTTCAATGTACTATCAGTATCTATATTTTATTTCTAGTTTAATTTAGTTTTGTTTCTTTATTTGTACCGCGCGCCGAACCCTGGGGTAACCGGGCGCCGGAGACTTGGAGACAGTTACAACATGGCAAAAATATACAATACAGACTGTGAAATAACAACATTAGATGTAGTAGACCAGGTTACAAGATGGTCGACAAGGACAAGTTGAGAAGAAGTACATTAAGCAGAGTTTTTGTTGGCAAGCCATGTTTTAGTAATGGCTCTAAAGGTCCAAAAGGAGGGTTCTGCTCTAAGGTTTAAAGGCATAGCGTTCCATAGTTTGGCAGCTAGGACGGGAAGCTGGCGCCACCTGCTTTTTTTAGGGAGAATTTGGGAATGGAGAGGCAATGTGAGTATGGCGTTCTAGTTGGTCTAGTTGATGTGTGATTGTGGAACTTGTCTGCCAGATATTTGGGTGCGTCATTGGAGCGGCATTTATGGACGATGATGAGGGATCTGAGAGTGATTCTGTCTCGTTCAGGGAGCCAGTGAGCATCTTGCCTGATGCTGGAGATGTGGGCGTGTCGGGGGAGACTGAGGGCGGCTCTGAGGGCATTATTTTGAAGCACCTGTAGTTTGTTCAGGTTGCGTTCTGACGTGTCGAGAAAGAGTGTGTTACAGTAGTCAATTTTTGAGAGCACTAGCGCTCTGGCTAGTGTAATGCAGCTGGACGGAGATAGGAAAGGTTTGCAGGCGTTGATAAGCTTATTTGTATAAACTGTGGATGAGGCTGTGGCATTCACCTGTCTTTTGAGCGAGAGAGTAGAGTCTAGATAAACCCCAAGGGTTTTAATTTCTTTGGCTACTGTGATTAGGTTACCGTCTATGTAGATGGACGTGTAACGGGGGTCTAGTTTGTTTAGCCGTGCTTGGGAGCCGACAAGAAGGAGCTCAGTTTTCTCGTCATTGAGGCATAGGCCGTGCTCTGCCATCCAGGCTGGATCTCCAAATATAGGTTGTTGATTCTGGTGGACTCCTCATCGTAGCACCCTGATAGGGTGATGAGAACCTGGGTATCGTCAGCATAGTTTGTGTATGTGACACCCAAGTTATCTAGGCGGTCAAACAATAGCTTAGTGAAGATATTGTATAGGGTCAGTGAGACGCACAAGCCTTGAGGGACGCCGCAGGTGATGGGGACAGGGAGTGCCGATGCACCCGGGGAGAACCCGGGTGGTTCGGTTGGCTAGGAAGGACTGGATCCAGGCAGTCGCCTGCTTAGAGAAGGCCGCTGAGGTCATCAGATGTTCCGTGAGGATCTGATGGTCGACGAGGTCGAAGGCTGCTGATAGATCTAGCAGTAGGAGAATAGCTAGATTACCCTTGTCCTTTGTCTCGTCCATCTGGATCTTTAGGTCCAGTAGGGCTGACTCTGTTCCGTGGCTTGGCCTGAAGCCGGATTGTCTGAGACCCAGGAGGTTGTTGTCTTCCAGGTGCTTCTGGATTTGTAGGTAGGCCACTCTGTCTAAGATCTTTAGGATGTAGAGAACGGTGGTGATAGGCCTGTAATTGGTTGGGTTATTGGGGTCTAGATTAGTTTTTGTTAGTAGTGGCATGACCCAGGCCTCCTTGAGGCTGCTAGGCACTGAACTTGATTTGAAGGATGCGTTGATAAGGGCTGTTATGAAGGGCGCCAGAATGTTGGCGCCTTCTTGGATGATGGGAGCTGGGCATGAGTCCCCTTGGCATCTGGAGGGTTTGAGGCCCTTAATGATGCTTTCTACTTCTTTAGTGTTCTATCTGGGTAAACATAAATATTCCTTCTTAAATAAGTAAAAACAACTGCCCACATCTGTTCTGTTTAAGTATTTGATCATCATCTATTCAGTGCAAAAGCAGAGTTTACAAATGTATCATTAAAACTTCTTAGATAAGGCACAGAGAGATACAATTACTTGCCCAGGATCACACACTTTAGTAGGTTGTGAAGCTGTGTTTTGAGATGAGTCTACAACTTAAGCTCTTGACCATATATATTGTTAGGTCTAGTTGTTAAGAGTGTTTGTAAATGTTTGCCTTTCAGAATATAGTGTTTTATATAAAAATAACAATACTCAAAGAAGTATGTTAAGCAAAAACAGTGCAATATATAAAGGGGGATTCCCAAATGACCATCTAGGTGGTCGCTCTATCTTTTTCTGGGGAATAGAGGCTAGTTAAACAAGAGATAGATAGCTAACGTTTACACAACAGTTATAATCATTAAACATCAACTGTTAATTTAGACACATTAAGTATTTAATAAAGACATAAATAATTACAAATTCATCAAAAATCACTTGATAAAACACTATAAAGTTTGTAGCCTGTGGTCTAGTATTGTCAAAACACTATAAAAATGTGACAAACTGTGACCTAATAGGTAAGACTAACATCAATGTAAATCCGATCAATAGTATTCCAGAGGGCCTCAAGTTTGTAGCCTGTGGTCTAGTATTGTCCTTATCTAGACAGTTATCTAGTTGTCTCGACATGTTTCTGTTCTATATCTATATGTGCAGAACTTTCATCAGGAGTATTGTCACTTCAATTAAAAACTCATAGAGACCATAGCAATAATAGCTTTTCTCTCTTTTTTTCTCTTTTGTTGTCTTTTTACCAACAGTTACAACTACCCGAAAACACGCAAGAAATAGAGCGCACACTACCCACAATCAGTCGGAAGAAACTTAGGCTTAATAGACTCAAAGTATAGATTGTGTGTTTCTAATTGAAGTGACAATACTCCTGAGGAAAGTTCTGCACATATAGATATAGAACAGAAACATGTCGAGACAATACAATGGCTAATTATATCACCATAGTGAGATGATAACTGTCTAGATAAGGACAATACTAGACCACAGGCTACAAACTTTATAGTGTTTTATCAAGTGATTTTTGATGAATTTGTAATTATTTATGTCTTTATTAAATACTTAATGTGTCTAAATTAACAGTTGATGTTTAATGATTATAACTGTTGTGTAAACTTTAGCTATCTCTTGTTTAACAAGCAAAAACAGTATACATGTAACCCCCTCTTTCCGCACCCCAGGGAATGTAGGAATACAAGTTCTAGAATGCAAAGTAACTCAAATATAAAAAATGACCGTTAGGTTTTGCAAAAGTACTTTCAAGACTTAAAGGCACATAACAGAACTGTGTTGAATCTCCTGCTTATATGCATAGGCAACCTGATTGTTTATACGCGGGGTGAAGGTAATGTTACATTCTGCATACATGTAAACATTTCTTTTTCTGTGTCAAATAAGAACATAAAATGAAAATGTGAGAGTTTAAATACTTCTGTCTTTAACTAAGTCATAGCATTGGCTATTTCACAGGAGCTTGATTTAGTCTTTCTGATGCAACTGAGCTACTGTCCCGCTCAGTTCTAAGCTTACCATTAGGAAAGACATGGAAATTGTTTGAATTCACCGGTGGGGCCCCGCTGTGTCTCTCAGAGGCACCCTTTGATTCCTTCTGAGCTGAGACAGTCAATTCATTTTATTGCAGCTCTAAAAAGCCCAGCGGTTTCATGCCCTTACTTTGATACCTGAAGAAGAGCATGAAAACCTGGAAGTTCTGGGACCAATCCGGAGGTTAGACAGGTCTGCTCCCAAGTGCAATGGATAATGTTGGCATGTTGACCAGCCTTGCACAGGACGTCCCCTTTCATTGGCAGTGTCCATGCCTCTAGCAAAAGTTGCATGGTGTAATGTTATGTTGATTTATTCTGCGCAACGCTGCTTTTTGCATGGACTGTAGGCGCACTCGTAAAGGCATGCGGGTAAGCGGGTGATCACACTCCCCCCTGAAGATGTGCATACATTTCTCCCTCCTCAGTGTCACTCACCCACATGCCAAGATTATATATTAATTCGGGAGACACTACTCCAGTCCTGGCTTTAACTTTACATTCTGGTACTTCTGGTCCTGCATTTCCCCAATATAAACCCAGGACTTCAAGTCCCAGAATGCAAGGTTAAAACCAGGACAAGACTACTGCTGCCTGCATGGAATGGATAATATCGGTATGCATGTCATACATGCCAACCCTCCAGATTTAGGTGGGAGACTCCTGATTTTTCAGTTAAAAATATTGCTATTTCTAATTTTATCCTGCCTAAAATAATTCTAAGCCCAATGCAATCCTATCGAAAAATGCATTGCTCCCGCTTTTCCGTAGCAAAATCTCCCTCTCAGGTACTCCAGAATGTGTAGGCATGTATGGCATTCATGCACTCACGTAATTCTTAGCACAGTCCAGTGTTGCATCATAGTGGATTTCGATGTATTAGTTCCCAGAGACCTCATGTCTCACACATCATGCGTAGGTCTCACACAAATGAAAGTTGGGTTCAGCTGTCAACTCAGACAACCAAGTGAAGCTGTACTACATTTCCATTGTGGGTTCCCCCCCCCCCCCCCCCCTCACAGTCTGGGTTGTTTGCAATGCAATCGACAGGCCAGGAGGCTACAAGAAGGCATTAAACTACTGGAGGAACTTGTGAGGAATTGCTAACTGCCAAGGGTGTAGAAACCCTTTTTTTGTTTTTATTGATTAATACAATTATGTGGGTTATTTCATTTCAGGAAAGACGGACTGCTGAACAGACCTCCCTTTAAGAAAGCCCAATGCCAAACGCATAGTGTACAACTGAGCCCTGCAGCCTCTGTATGCTGAGCTGCAGCTCCTGCTCTCCGGTGTCACAGAACAGGTACAGGGGACACAGGTGCCCTGACAGATGCTGTGACGGCCAAGTGACTGCAGTGCAGAGGATGCAACTAAGTCTGCTCCTCTGTTCCAAATTAAGATAATTATGGACACCTTCCCCCGCCGCCCCCTAGTTTCAGGATAATCTGAAAGTATGAGGCATAGCTCGGTTGTGGGTTTGGTGGTTGGTAAGTCACAATAATATTAAAAGCCACATCTGGTTTTTAGCCTATCAGTGTCATCCCTGTGAGCTCAGACAGGTATGGGGGCTATGTGGATTTCAGGCACCCACCTGTCTGCATTCCAGTGAATGAGACAAAATGGCAGGATGCATGCCTCTCTTGACTCTCTGGGAGGGAAGCTAACACCCACCTGGCCAGGCCGGGATCTCCCAGCTGGAGCTGCCCTATGATCCTGACTTCAAACAGCCAAGTCCATAATACAGATGTTCCTAACCTGTGGGGACTGCACAACAGAAATGCTTGGAAGTTGGATGAGGAGAAAGTGGCAGATTTAAGACAGCCAAGGAACACAGGTGGATTTGAAGATGGATTCATCCATCTTACTTTTTTGTGGGCTTTTCTCTCCTTCCTGTCCCCTCCACTTCCTGTGGACCAAGGCACTCTTAGTATGATATCAAAACGCAAGGGAAATTTGGATCCATAAGGCAGATTTGATTTCCTCAAATTCCCTGTGTCCGTTTGCCTGTAAATGAGGAGTTCTCTTACTCCTACTTTGATTCACATTTCGACCATCCAGGATTTAAGGAAGAATTCACTTGGAACTCTCTTCAGAGGGCTGATCTTTCCAAAGCCTGCAGCCATTGAGGTGAAGGTTATCCAAAGCAAACATTAGCTCTGCTCCCTACCCACTCCATGGAAACATTGAGGCAAACTGCGGCTAGAACAATTCCTGCCTCTCTGTCGACTACACTGGTACCCAGGAACTCGCTGGTGGAGTGGAAACAGGTGTTAACCAGCCTCCCCCGGTGTGAGGAGACTGAGAACAAGGGCTCATCTTGTCCCTAAGAAGCTGGAGTGGTACCCTGGTTGCTTCACCTCAAACACCTCAGAGCACATCAGAGCCATGTTCACCACACTCAAACCAAAGGGACCCACCAGTGCTGCTTTTGGCATTCTCTCAAACGTTGAACCACTGCTGTTTTGCATCCGTCGAACAGTCTTGCCGACGCATTACACCAAGCAGAGCAAGTCACTTTGTTCAGCTCAACTAACCATCTCGCCTCTACAACAACTTCAAACCACTGTCTATTTGAAAATCACATCAAACCATCGGGATCTCAGCTTGTAACCGCCAGAACCTCGGATCGAATCTCTGAAGCATCGCATTACTCTGGGTTTTGATAGTGTTGTTAATGGTGAGTTATATGATTGATTTTTTAAAAATAAAGTATATCTTTTTTATAGAACTTTGATTGGGTATTCTATTATTTTGGAACTGTTGTACTATTGCAGTTTGGGTTGTGTGAAGAATCCTACGGAGCCCTCACTGAAACCATGCCTAAAGTCTCCTCCTAGGTGGCTAGAGAAGGCAGATGCTTCCTGATCCTGACCTTCAGGGTGATGTACTCCGGGAGGATCACCTGGGAGGAGAAAGGCCCCAGGGTGGTGAGGACATCCTGTGGGATGAGATACAGTATTTTGTGAGAAACCTGAGGGTGTTCTCACTTGTAGACCCAGGGGGTCCTTTGTTCGAGTGACCAGGAAAGGGCTATCGTGCTTGGATCACAACCCTGGGGGTGGACAAGCGAGGGAGGATCACCTGGGTAGGGGGTCGTTGGGGATTGCGGGAGGAACACCCTCAGGTGATGCATGGAATTCCACCCTTTTCAACACACCCCCACCTAACCTTTCCTCCACTTTTATAGATAATTGGAAGTCTTGTCCCGTTTCCACCTCCCCAATTCCAACAGGAACCAACACCAAAGGGAGGCATAGGAGAACCAGGAAAAGGAGAACAAACACAGTTCCCCTTCTGCTGATAATATATGTCCTCCTTTTCCAATCACTACTCATGAATACTACAACTCCCATAATTCCTCCCCACTGTAACCACTGGGACGAAGAAGAGGCCATGGACTGGAGCTATGACGATTGCCCATAGGAATCAATGTGCCATGAATTCCTATGGGTGGTCTCCATCTTGTCCCGTTAACAAGGACAGGCAGAGTCAGGCAGGGCTGGGCAACCACTCTCACCTGGTTCTGGTTAACTCTCAGAGCCAGTATAAAAGGTGGAGCACACCGACACACTTTGAGCTAGCTGGTGATGCAGGAGGAAGTACAGAGGCAAGGCGCGTGAAACCAGAGCTAGAGGAACCCTGGAAGGCCTGGGGCAAGGAGGACTGCCAAATTAATCTGTGAGTACAGGGCAGGTTGCAGTATAGTGAGGGAGCTCTGACTCCAGGGAGCCAAATCAGGGACAGCTGTTTTGACCTGGCTGTGCCCAAGCCAGAGCTCCTCCCCTGGACCAGATGGGAAAGCCCAGGCCTTTGAGGGCAGGTGGTGAGACCCTGACCTCAGGAAATATCCCATTTTATAAACTTGAAGCTCCCAAACACCCCAGAATGCTGTTTTAGGGGAGCTTGCGAAGTGGGAGCAAAATAAGAACATTGCATTGTAGGACTTGAAGTCCAGAACATTTTTCGGGTTGAACTTTTGTCCAAAGCGTGAGGGTCCAACCCCAAATGAGGCAGACCCATGAGAATTTGAGCAAGGCGATGCACGAGAAGGAGCAGTCCCACCAGGGCTATGATGAACCAGGCAAAGGAGAGTGTAAAACCGAGGAGTTAATCCAAAGGTCCAGAAAGCCAGAGAATCCTGCAGCAAGAGATTATTTCTGAAGTGCAGTGAGGGTTGCGCATGACAGCCCAGCTGGAGGGGAGAAAGTCTTCTGAGTGCTACAAAGTTACCAGCCACCGTCCCGGGTGATTGGCAGAGTTGGGTAGGCGCAGATACAGTAGTGGTAACAACCTTGACTCCTACATCAAAGGCACGAAAGATGGAAAGCTTCTTAACAAGACTAGTGAGTTGAGGGAAGCAAAGAAAGCCCGGTCTATGTTTAATTAAAATGCTTGCGACAGTATCCGAGGGATGAAGGTTACGCGAGTGCTGATAAGCTGCGAGAGAAAGTGAATCCATTGTTAAGAATTGTGAATATGAAATACAAAGTAGCAGAGTGGTCCGGCGAAGTGAGATTGCCCAATCAAAAGTCTCTGTGAAAAGTTTTAAAGCTGTAGAGTCAGCGGATAGCGAAAGATGATGAGGGTTAAGTGAAAAACTCAAAAACTGCTGAACTTTGTTTTGCTGAATCTGCCAAGAGAACGAAAGGAAGGTCCGAGCCCGGCCAAGGGAAACCCGCATTTGAAAGTAAAGAGAGGGTCCGAGCCCGACTAAGGGAGACCCGCGTGTGAAAGCGCATAATTAGGATCTGAGCCCAACCGAGGGAGACTCATGTGTGAAAGTAAAAGGAGGGTCCGAGCTCAACTGAGGGAAACCCGTTTGAAAAGCAATTCATATGTAACAAGTACATTTTTCCAAGAGACATTGGAACTGAAGGAAAAGGTTTGAGCCCGATTGAGGGGATCCTATAGTGAACTGTGACCAAATATTATACTTAGAAACTGTTTTGCTGAAACTGTGTAGAAGCTTGAAGGATGACCTGGACTTGGGTGAGAGGAACCTGAGAGGTTAAACCCGTGAACTTGTGACTCAGACTTGAATGGACAAGAAGGCTCTAGAGGGCAGAGCCAGCTGCCAAATTGTGTTCACAAGCAAAGTGTGTTCATCCATCAAGTGCTCCATCTAACAATGTGCTGTACAATGTGGGGACGAGAGATAATACTGATTCATATTACCATTCTGACATTTCGTTTTACCACTGACTTTTCCTTTTTCTGATACATATCCCTATGTCACATTAGTTTGTATTAGAGTGAGGGCAGGCATTAGGCTTTTGTTATTATAGGCCTTTATTGTCTGACTAAGACTGACTAGGACTGTTTCTTCATTATTCGATGGTCGAGATTACTCCCATCTTAGTTATAGAGCCAGATAGAAGTTTTTCCAAACAATAAAGATTTTGAAATTTGCAACTTGTGTGTCAGTGTCTACTTGTGATACCATGCCTCCCTTACAATTATTTGTTCTCTGAAAGGAAGTGCCTTTTTGGGCTGCCAAAATAGGCAATGGCATATTGCCATTATAATATCCTTGACTCATATGTAAGATCTATGACCCCGGGTACAAGCCTGGTTAAATCTGAGCAAACCGTGTTAACAGAAATGTCCTTTAAGAATAAATATCCTCCCTACTCCCTCAGGTATAATGCAAAAGGATCGAGAGAGAATGCCTCAAATCAAATGTCTTCCTTTGTGACAACCACTTGTAAATAAATAAATCAACCCTTAAAAATAACTCAGTTGTTGAAAGAGCTTACTTTACTGAAGGGGACTACAAGTACCATGATCCCATAATTACTGGGATGAGGAAGAGGGCTGACGAGGCATGCAGTAACAGTAGTCAGGCAATTATGCCTAACATCCCACACCTTCTTCTCCTTAAAAGGAGAAGTAGGAGCTGAAACTTCGTCTGGAATGCAATCTGTAGCAGTAGTAGCAGACAGAAGAAGGCACAAGGTTGTCACTCCAAGCAGAAGTGGAAGAACAAGAGGGACGCCGGAACGTGGAGACAGCAGATTGCACCTGCTTGTTCTGAGATGGTCCTGTTCCGCCCCCAAACTCTGAAGTGCAGAGGATGCGCAGCAGAGAGCATGAAGGAGCCCGGTCTTTCTCCATGTGAGCCTGATTGCTGTGATTGCTGCTCAGCGAACGTGCTGGAGACCAAGGCAAGGAGCAGTTGTCAAGCTCAGGGGTGAAAGCGGCTCCAGAAATGTGCGGTTGGAATGGTTACACCTATGCAGAGGAAGGGTGTGGATCCCTAAGAACCCAGAAGCAGTAGAAGTTGTTGCAGAAGTCAGGAAAGCAGTGATACCTGCAGAGCAACTGTCAAAGAAGCTGGTGAGTGAAGCACAGTGTTCTAATAGTTTGCACGAGCATTGCCGGCAACAGTATCCATTTCCCTGTTAACTCGCGTTAGAGTTAAAGTGAGTAGAAGTGGTTTGTTGAAACCAAAATCCCTGAACAATGGAAATGTAACACTTGCATATAATGTGAAAGGTCTTTTACTTGCGTTAGAAGCTAACATTGTTTAAACCCAGTGTTCACACTATAAAAGACTGTTATTGCCAGAAGGAGAGTCGCGTTTCCTTAATTTAGGAGAGGGAACGCTGTGAAGACCATTACCAAATACCTAACCTTGATAATAAAATTATTGAAACTTGTAACTTGTGAAAACTACATCAAGGAGTGGTAGCATGTACCTAATTGTGGTGCCCAAAGGAGGACTCAACTCTATCTATCCTTCACTTTCATACCAGGATACAATTCAATACAAGTGTTTAAACCCTGAAAACTATGTTAAGAAGTGGTCGTGCGTGCTTAATTTTGAATTCTAAGCAAAGCCCAAATTCTATTCTGTACTTTAACACGGCATACCTATAATTTCTAAGAAGTTAAACTGTATAAACTATTGAAGAAGAGAACAAGCATTGCCCAAGCCAAGAGTCTCCCCATATTATTAGTGAAACCAAACTTTCTCAAAGTTCAAAAACAATCTATCTATGAAGTTAACAGTTCATTGGCCTAAAATACAACTATGCAAGCATTACCCGAAGCTAAGAAAGTGGCATTGAGGCTTCTGGGTAATTATTTGGACTGATAACTGGCAGAAAGGTGTAAGTAAGGTTGGGGAAAGGTAATTGGCCGCTTGTAAAGACTATTCTGAAGTTGACACAACATGTAGTGCCAGAGACTGTGGAAGACAGGGAGAAGTGTGTATTAAAGGCACACCCAGGTTTGTTTTTGTGGCTGACAGACAAGAGAGGCAAAGAGGCTGCTCCTTTCTGTAGAGAGTTATTCAGAGGAAGATTGCCTTGCCTTCTTGAAGTTGTTGAAGTACTTAAAGTATGTCTTATCAAGGCTTGTCAAGAAGTACAGATCACTGAAGTTGTAGTAGTAGTCCAAAGTACTTAAGCTGTGTGGTATATCTAAGTGTCAGTAGATGCATCATTGGAGTAGCACAAACAAGGTGGAGTACCTGTGAGACAAAGGTGACTGTTCTCATGGTGAATCAAGTAGAAGTGAAGTTATTGAAGTGGAAGCAGCAGCCCTGAGAAGTCACCCTGACAAATATGCCATTGTGAAGTCTAAAACTGTAACCAGGAGAATACTAACTGTTAACCAAGAACTATATATTACTGGCAGTTGCGGATATTGCATTTCATTTTGAACTGTGACCAGTCTTTTTGAAGAGGTGAGAAAAGCATCGGGCTGGGACTACCATTGGTGCTATTTGGTGGAAGTGGAAAGTGCATATTTCACTAAGGAGAAGAGATTTGCTATCATTGGAACTTTGGTTAAACAACCTTTACATTGACTTTAAAATATCAAGAACTGATTTGCGACATTTCTTTCTTTGGTTGACCACTAACAGCACTGACCTTGAATCCTGGGGAAGGGAAATCACCCACAACCTAAGAAGGTTATTCAGAGACTATGAATGTTGTTCATGTCATGTTGAATTGCCATATATTTTCTTTGTGTATTGGTCGCTTAGTGTGAGGGCCAATTATCCTGTTTTAGAATGTTTCTCCTTAACTTTGGTTGGTAGAGAAATCCTCAGCAGAGTAAGGATAGTGAGGTATTTTGAATATTTTCTTTTAAGAATAAAATCGCATATGTTGATAAATCATCGAACAGTTGTCCGCCTTGCAGTACTAACCCCTCACAGTTGCTACGGCTCACATTCATATCCCTTCTGAGAGCATATCCTTCCCTCATCCCACGTTCCCACAAAAGGCGAAAGAGGTATATCTCTTGGTTGTGTCTGTTGTACATTTACGATTGGATCACTGTCGGTTTGTAGAAGTGTAAGGGCTAAGTAGGTGGTTTAAATGCTACTCGACCTTGTACACCCGCAGAGCAGAAGTGATTTCATCACACTGGTGGTAGCAGGTGGGATTTCAGTCAGGCTGTGCTTACAGCTTGTTCTTTCAAAATAAACACATGTACAGTTAACATTAGAAACACTGACAGACATTTTCGCTATGATGGAACTCAACATGAATGTTGTCAGGGGTCAAATCCTAAAAAAACAAAACAGTGGGGGGGCTCATTACACAATGGGGTGTGATGCCACCAGAAATTAGCATATCAAGGTGAAATATGAAAATTTCATTCAATTGGTTTTGCATTACCATACAAATTGGAGGGGTGGAAGGGCATTTGCTGTTCATAAAATCAACCCAACATAAAACCAGGCAAAGATATTGTCTTCTAATAGTGTTTTGAAAACATTAAAATATGTGCATATTTTATACATCAAGAAGCAATACCAATGTTCCTTGGAACATGCTGTCTAGAAATGTGACATTTCAACATTAGTTGTATGATCTTTGATTATCAGGTTATAAGGTGCAGGGGTAAAGTGCCCTGCCTGCGAACCTTGCGACCGTGGTTCTAGTTCCGAAGTCCATGTAAGTTCACGTTTTACACCCTGCCACTATTTATTTATTTAGCATTTATATGGCGTCTATACATCAAAAGTGTTTCCAGGCGTCACAATACAAGGAGGGATACAGGGAAGAAAATAACAACAACGGGCCTACTAGGCCTTGTGACATTCGGATCATGTAAGTGTAATAACAGGGAGAGGGGAAGAGGTATAAGTGCCAGGGGGAGGGGGCTGGACAAGTGCTAATGGGCGCCCAGGAAGGCAAGTGCTCGGGAAGGGGATAGTGATCAAATAGTGCGTGGGGGTGAGTTGGACCAGACTCAGTAGGCTAGTCAGGGAAGGATGCCCGAGGGCAAGTGCTGGAAGGGGTAAGGGCAGACTGATCAAAGGAGGGCCTGCCCAAAACATGCTCTTGAGGGATACTGGCCACCAGGCATAAAGGTAGGTGGAAATAGCAGGCAAGGGGGAAGGAGGAAGAGAAAAGGAAGGTCTTGAAAAGCTTCCGGAATTTAATGAGATCCAGCTCAAGACTGAGAGGGGCAGAAAGGCCATTCCAGAGGTGGCCTCTTGCAGAGGAAAGAGTTCTACCCCCCACTCTTTGCTTAGAGAAGCATCTGACTTGCAGAGAGTTAGGGACCGCATTCACATTGGATTGTGATAGACATTTAACAGCAACAAAGGACTCTTCTCCACATTACAATTCCTAGTCAATAACACAGCTAAAATGCCATAGAAGCAGCTTGATATTAACTCGGCCTTTCCGAATTGTGAGTTTCTAGAGGCCACAGAAGACCCACACAGGGTCTCCACATATTGTTAGCCAGAGCCACTTGGCACCATGTCACAAAACCGTCCATCACAATTTCTGTCAGCAGCCAAGTCTCCTGTAACAGGATAATGTCATATTCAAGCAGCATTTCCTTACAGGTCTCATCACACATGAAGCTACTGAGTCCTCGAGTA
This sequence comes from Ambystoma mexicanum, assembly GCF_040938575.1. Lineage (NCBI taxonomy): Eukaryota > Metazoa > Chordata > Amphibia > Caudata > Ambystomatidae > Ambystoma > Ambystoma mexicanum. Next base: position 1,203,694,423 of record NC_090926.1, on the reverse strand, counting down.
TTCCAACTAATTACTCCCACTGTTGTGCTGGCTACAGCAGAGGATTAGTCCCATTCAAGTACTTGCGTCAATATTTGCTGTAAGGCAGCCCAGATCCTGCTGTTTACAATCAGGTCAGGCTCTTTTTCCTTAAAGTATATTGCCCCCTCCTTATGCAACGGCATTGCTGCCTCTGTGGGGCTATCCCTCTCCCCAATCTTTGAGGGCATTTTCTCTTTTTGGTTGAGTGGTAGATACTCTAAAACCTTTTTTTAAAAAGGCACCTACCACAGCCAGTAGAGCATTAACCCCCAAATAAGATTGCAGGCCAACTTCTACAACCTCGGTTGTATTTTCATATGGGAAATGAATGTAATCAAGGAATTTCTTTTACAACTTTCAGAATGGTCTGGCGATTTAGTACAGTTTCCCTCTTTCTGTCACCAATCGATTCTATCCAGAAATGCGGGCGTTCGTAGACTGTATTAGATAAATCTTCCATTGGATCAGTCAATTGGGCCTCCCCGCTTTGATTATCACCTTTAATTTGATCCGTTTTTTTATTTAATTCAGGTTGACTGGATCCAGGCTTTTCCATAATTCTAGACTGCTTAAAGGTATTCCCACCAGTTGATGGTTCCTCTGACAGCATCTCCCAGCCATTATTCATCTGCCTCGCTGCTATGGTGCTTGGACCCGAGCCGATGATGACTTTGTTGAATTCTTAGCGGAACCCAGCTCGCTGTCCAATTTAGAGATATATGACAATCAATTGCATTCATTACCCTTTGGAGTTAAAGCAAAGCTCGGGGGCCGCCCCTTGATGATCTCCTTTCTCCCCACATGGTCGGAGGAGAGTTTGAGTCCCGACTCACTCAATCTAAGCGTTCCTGCCCCCTCTCCAAGTCGAGGTGTGGGAGCTCACTGAGAGCTAATAGGAGCAAACGCTTTCATTGGAAGGTCTTCCAGTGATTTTTGTGGGCAATGCACTGACATCTCTGTGCTTGTGTTTACATTCACTTCCTCTGCTGGTATTTAATTGATTAGCATTATGTCCAGAGTGGTGTTCGGATCAAGTGCTGGTAAGTTTGTACGTTTTTCATCTCGTGTTCATCGTTCCCAGGTTTTGGCGTAGCCCAGTTTAGGCATGCGATGGAAAATGGGGCAGCACACTAGAACGCCAGAGTCCAACCCAGACTTCCAATTAAGCAGCAATTGTAGGCTAAGTGTGAGGTTCAAAGGAATCTTTTATCCCGCAGTCACACTCACACAATTGGTTACAGATTACCACGTGTGAGGCTTAAAGGACTCTTTAGTCGCACGCACGCTTGTTATACGCTTGTGTTATTTAGAAAGTTTGCTATTACTCACTAGGAGTGTGTCATACATCACGTCTGTGTATCACGATGCCACAGAAAATCCTCTCAACTACCGAGTGCTTAAGGCCCAATGAAATTATCGGAGTTGGGTATCCTGAGAACTCAAACTCAGCAGAGGTTGGCGTAAAAAAAGCTACCTATGTCTTCCCTTTATTTGTATAACTTCCAGATTGTACGTTTCATGCTGGAAGCGTGCACCCCTCACTGGAAGATTGAAAGCCTTGCCCTTGAAATGTGGGTTCAGAGAGTGGGTCTCTATGAAGCTCTTAGAAGCCTCCACTGGTTACCAGTCAAGATAAGATTTCACTTTAAAGCATCAGCTACAGATCATGCATGGAAAGGGAACAGAATTCCTTGAATCAAAAATCACTCTCTACCAAACATGAACGTTCATTGTATATAGGAAAGACTTACTCATCAAATCGAGACGCTATGCGAAAAAGAAATATGGAAGTCCAGCTTTCTCCACAGTCTTAGCAAAACGCTGAAACTTCGTCCCCAAAAGAAATCCAGATAACAGAAAAACATCTAACTTTTAGAAAACTGTTAAAAAGCTGCCTCTTTGAAACACCGGGATAGAGAACAACTTACAAAATAGTGGGAGACATACAGACCGCAACCCACCGGAACAAAAACACCACCATCTTGCAACCTAGCACTCACCTAACAAACATCACACAAGAATGAAGAAAATGTCCAAATACTCGATAAGGAACGACTTAACAAAAACCAAAATCACAGCACCCCAATTGCTAGCAAGTCATACAGGGGCAACCCATCTTACATCATCACAACCATCTGAGGACCCGGGAACTACATGTGGAACCAACCAAATAGAAACACAAATGACACCCATTGAAAAGGTGTGGATCAGTATATACCACAGGGACTAGGATAAAGAACAACTCACAACCAATTGTGAAACAAAAATCACAGCACACAGCCATATGTGTTCCCCATGAGATGACCTGACATCGGCCAACAGCGGTCCTACCTGAATTAACAAAAGGAACAAACTGCTCAACAAGAAAATAACCTGGACAAAAGCCAGCTGGGTTTGAGCTAATCATCATGATATATCATGCCATACATATGCAACCCTAGCATTACTGCCACCGGCAAACTGGACACCCAAGTAACAGGAAAATCTCACCAGCAACAACGTAAGGAACAAACTAACAAACAGGAACAAACCTGCAGGAGCACTCAAACAGGACTGATCAAAAACACATCTAGACGAGCATGCCACTACAACTCGCTCATTAGAAATGATAGCTATTCAGCCTATGATCCTTGAAACAAGACCGAAAGCCATAGACTCATGAACCTGAACCCTATCTCAAATGTTTCACCCCACCAAGACCAATGAAAAACCCAAACATACCAAACTAACCTCACTCACAAGCAATGGGCCTACTCACAACTCCATATTTTTCCAACTGTAACGATTCAATAGATCCCATCAATTCTCCCAAGAGAGGAGCCCTTCCCTTTGAGATGAGGGGGTGTGGCTGCTACCCAATAATCCCCCTGGGGTGGTAAAAAGCATGAGGACCTTGAAGGGAGAGACTCCCTTCATGGGAATGGAGACTCCCGTCTGGTGAAAGACCTCCCTAAACACTTGCCTCAGAAGCTTTGCCATTGTTGACTCCTTCCCTTTCCTCACTAGTGAATAATACTGTGTGTTATTGTGAAGTTTCTACTGTCTCATCTGTAAATCGTAACAACACTGAGATGAAGAAGAACCAAAGAAACAAACAGATTAACAATGGGAGGAATCAACCAGGAACTGTGACGAGGTGGCCCTAAAGAGGCATGAAGATTACATCAAAGGCATTGGGTAACACCTCTGATGTTACGCTGGGGCAGGCCGAGCTGTATAACGTAGAAACTGAGAATGGACTATGAGAGAAACAGAAAGAGCAGCAAGGGAAGCTGGTGTCCATCCTGAATTGCACAGGAAATTCAAACCCGAGGCAACCCGAGCCCAGGGAGACAGCTGGTCTCTGGACAAGAAGAAGCTAGAAGAAGTTGTGCAAGCCGATGCGTGACCGACTCGCTGCTGTAAGCCCAGTAACGTGGTGGTGGCGTGACCTGTAGTACGTGGACTGTGTGGTCCATTAACAGCACTGAGACCACTGCAACGGCTCTGCGAAGCTGAAGCACACACAGAGGACGCGAGCAGAAGAAACCCAGAGCAACGACCCCGGGAAGAACCAGTAATGCTCTATCAACTAAACAGAGGTAACAGGAGTTGTGCAAGAGCCGTGTGGTGTCCGGGAGGTGCAATAATCAAGTGGAGCTCAGGAGTAATCTCCCTCGTCACAGTAGTGACACCCCAAGAACCAAGATTGAAGAAGCACTTGGGAGTAATCTCCCTCGTCAAACTAGCGATACCCTGAGAACCAAGAGTGAAGAAGCACTTGGGAGTAATCTCCCTCATCACATTAGTGATACCAAGAGTCAAGCAGTGAAACTCAAAGAAATAAGAAATGTATATTATTTGGGATAAAATACATCATAACAGTAGTGATATCCAGAAACCTAAGAGTGGAGTCTTCATTGGGGGTGATCTCCCTCAGAGTAGTGTGAAGATAAAAAGCTACAAAGTACAAGCGTGCCTCGGAAGTGAGCTCCCTCGTCACAGTGAGAACTTTAAAGTATGTGAGAGATACCAGAAGGATAAAGAACTGGCTAACAGTAATTTACCCAATGAAGAATTGAGAACCAGGAGAAGAGTGAATAAGGACTTAACACTATGTTTTAAAAGTTCATGGGAGGAACTAAAAAAGGTTTTGCAAAATGTATGAGAAGAACTGTCAAGAACCAGTTTACAAAACACTTCCAGACGGGCCAGCAGAAGGGAGTCATTGTCCTGGTCTGGGTCTAGTTGGTAAATCAGACCTTATTGCAAGAGATTGCTGTTGGGTCAACCTGAGACTGAAGTACTTCACAAAAGAAGGGAGTCATTCTCCTGGCGGGTGACCAGGAACTTTATTGAATGCTTTTTGATTTACTTTTGTAGTGGCAGAGATAGAGTAGTTGGTTTGGACAGAGGACGGTATGTACATTTGTTTTGACTTACATCCTGACGAGCTCCTGAGTTATTCTAGTTTAGGTAGGGGAACCTCTTCCCACTTCCCGTATAGAGGTAGGGAGGGATAGGTTTCTTACCTCATTTAATAAAAGGTGATAGCCAAAATGATACCACTTTGTCAGCTTCCTTACTCCATCCTGCCACACCACCCTCACTCACCACATGCACATCAACTCACAAACATAAATGGCTAAAGAAAACCCTCACCCCACACCATTGTAGTCACAACACTAGACATTTCCAAGCAACTTGTAAAACCTGTCCACTAACCAAACCACTCAACCCTTGCAGATCCCACAGGTCTCCCATCTAGAAGCAAAACATCTCCATGATACAAAGCTCACTCCACCTCAGGAACACATCCACACAGACAGCAGTTGTTCCTGTTTTTTATGTTTTGCATTTATAGTAGCGCCAAAGACCCTCGGGTATCACAGCACTATATACAAAAAGTGCATAGTACATTTGTGAAGTGCAGGTAAGAGTGTATTGGTTACAGACCAAATTGGTGTGTAAGCACAGACTGGGAAAGTCTCACCTCATGTTACGGGGGGCTACATCAGGCGTGCAGGCAAGCATGTAAGACAAAATAGGTGTGTGTGTGTGTGTGTGAGCAGCCTGGGAAAGCCTCACCTCATGCCATGGGAGGCAACATCAGGTGTGCAGGCATGTAAAGGCATAGTTGGCAACATAGAGACACGTTAGGTAGATGAACCAACAGATAAATCCTCTCTGCATGGAGTGGGGGCTATAACTTTGAGCAGACAGGAGTGGTGAGTAGGAGGCCTGTGAATGCACAAACAAGTAAGGATATACCTAATGGTCCAGTAGGCAGCAGATGCCAGCTATAGGCAGCAAGAGAATTATATCTATGCAACAGTCTTTTGAAACAGTGCCTGGAGTCACAGTAGGGTAAGAGCGCTGTGTGATCCAAGGGCAGTAGGTTCAAGACAGAGTCTGTAGGCAGATTAAGGTGGATGGATAAACAGTTCCAGAGGGTCAGTGGACAGGCATGGAGGTTGACGGGCTGCTAGGGTCTAGAAGCTCTTACCTGGTGTAACTCCACAAGGTGTGAGGTATAAGTGGCGGTGTGGTCCAGTTCGGTACAGCAGTGCAGTATAGGAGATGGGGACAGAGTAGCAAGGTAATAGAGGAAGTGACGAAGAGGGCCGGTGAGCCTGCAGCCATTGCCGGACAGGGCCAGACTGGGAGGAAATGTGAGATAGGCCTACAATTAAGGCTTTTAACAGGACCAAGGTCTCCTACCAGCTCCGAATGAAGTTCTGCACAGACTAATGGGTACACAGCATCTGGTCTTTTCACTATACACCCCTGGAGACCATGGAAATGCCAACGGTGCACAGGACAAATACCAATAATATAACATGCAGGGAATGCCTCCCAGTAATTTTCCGTATATTTGTTTTGCATGACCTTTAGTCTCGTCCAGTAGCATCCACAGTAATCCTAGAAGCGAGGAGCAACACCAGAGAGGAGTGTCAGAAGACAGCGCGGAAAGGGAGTGAAAAACAATCGTAGGTTTTTTCTATCTATTTGTATATTTGCACACATGCAGAGAAACAAGCGCTTTTGTTCACAAAGGTGTATACGAAAGATAATATAGCAGATACATGGGTGGCAATGAGCCTCTTATAATAGCGAGAGTTTGAATGGCATGATGGCGGTTTGAGAAGGGGTACATTGGGCAGACACTGGGAACAATACGGTGGACAAACCTAGGACAAGTAAGCGTCAGTGGGCGGCCAGTCTAGCCAGCTAAGTGTGACTTCAAACTATTAAGTGCTAGTGTGCTGGGGAAAAGAGAGGTAAGAGTCTGGTTAGAGATGAGAGAAGGCGTAAGTAGTAAGGCTGGAGAGGTGAGTCAAGAGGATAGCTCAGAAGCGAGGAGGTGAGCTTTCAATTTTCTTTTGAATACATCGATCTAGACCCTGTTTCGAATTTACAGAGGGGAGAGGGTTCCAAGTAAGAGAGTCAAACACAGGATGGGCGTGGTGCCACAATGGTGGTGAAGAAGGCAAATCGAAGGCGGGGAGAGGGTTTGTAGGGGTTTATAGAAGAGGATAGATATAGCAGTTCCCTATCATGGATGGATTTATAGAAAAGGATAGATACAGCAATGTCTTACCATGGATGGATTTATAGAAGAGGATTGATACAGCAATACCTTACCATGGATGTATTTATAGAAGAGGATAGATACAGCAATGCCTTAGCATGGATGGATTTATAGAAGAGGATAGATGCAGCAATGCCCTATCATGGATGGATTTATAAATGAGGATACATACAGCAATGCCTTACCATGGATGGATTTATAGAAGAGGATAGATGCAGCAATGCCTTACCATGGATGTATTTATAGAAGAGGATAGATACAGCAATGCCTTAGCATGGATGGATTTATAGAAGAGGATAGATGCAGCAATGCCTTACCATGGATGTATTTATAGAAGAGGATAGATACAGCAATGCCTTACCATGGATGGATTTATAGAAGAGGATAGATACAGCAATGCCTTACCATGGATGGATTTATAGAAGAGGATAGGTACAGCAATGCCTTACCATGGATGTATTTATAGAAGAGGATAGATACATCAATAGCTTACCATGGATGGATTTATAGAAGAGGATAGATACAGCAATGCCTTACCATGGATGGATTTAGAGAAAAAGAGGATAGATACAGCAATGCCTTACCATGGATGGATTTATAGAAGAGGATAGATACCGCAATGCCTTACCATGGATGGATTTATAGAAGAGGATTGATACAGCAATACCTTACCATGGATGTATTTATAGAAGAGGATAGATACAGCAATACCTTACCATGGATGGATATATGCCCTAGTAGAAGAAGCTTGAATTTGGCCCAGTTTTGCATAGTTAGCCAAAATAAGAGGTTACCCATCTGAGATTTTGGAGAAAGCTGTAACGAGGGCAGATATTCACATGAGGAAAGACCTTTTAAGACCAACCTCTAAAAGGGACAATACAAGGATGAACAAAAGACGAGGATCCAAAATTAGGAACCCTCCCGTCCCCTGCACTCTATCATAAGTCCATCAATTGATGGTTCAGCAATTTTAAATGCATTTGTTGTAGTTAATTAATAATATTCTGATCAAGTTAGTAGTAAGACTGAACACTGAGTGATTTTGTAAAAAACCCAAAAACAGGGGGAGGTTTTTAATTAATGTCACAGTAAATTCACCATACAGATTTGAAGTGAAAAAGTCAAAATGACTGTCTACAAAAAAACATGAAAACAGTAAACAATGATAGTCCATTTATACAATTCGTGGCTGACGCGTTTCGGGATATTCATCCCTTCTTCTTGAGCCTATTGGGTTTGGACTGCAAAACCTAAACAGACATGAAAAACAACATTTAAACAAACATAATATTCGCATGTAAAGTGCTAAACATAGTGGTCCTTATTGAACCCACATCGAATTCACATATATAGGTATATCCTAACTGGAGTAGTTCAAATGTAACTATCTGAGGTATTCATAAACGTTACTCCCCAATAAGGGGTACCCACTGTGGCCAGTGCACCAAGAACAAATCCATGTTCTATATCAGAAAATAATCAAAGGAATAGAGGTGATTACCCATCTGTGAGAAACATCTCCAAGGCGTGTGTGCCAAAAAAGTAGAGTTGTGGCATACCTGAAGTATAGTGGAGGTGAGGCGTAAGAAAACCCTCAAAGTTTGGTGAACTCGTGTTTCTCAGTTCTACCCGCCAGGCGGTGGAGAAAACCCTCGTCTCAGGCGTGCAAGATGCCTATACATGAGACATAAATATAGCGGTTCTAAGAGTTTGGATATTCATTACACATGTAATTGGTCAAAAACAATTATTATATTTAAAGTTTGTTCACAGAAAACGCTAACAACAAAGAAATAAAGGGAGAACAGTCCCTTATGAATAGAGATGAGTAGAAATGAATTAGGTCCATAAGTGCATAACGGGCGTGAAAAAACAATGGAAGCATATGTAGAGCTCTCGCTTACCTTACAATCTGCAAGTGAAAACGGGAGTTACACGTGCGGATGCACTGCTTGCCCGGAAATATTCATATGTCCCAAAATATCCTCGGGAACCAGAATCTAAAGTGCTCGGCTGTAAACATGAAAGAAGCAAACAATTCAGAATCCTCCCCAGTGGAAAGAGGGGATCTAATGGATCGTAGTTTGAAATAGGTAAGGCGCCATTGATATCCTGTTGTATTTACCTCTGCCAAGTAGTTTCAATGAAGCTATACGATCGCGTGTGAATGCAGAAGCCGCTTCTGTTGCTCAATGTAACTAAAATACGAGCGCCTCCCGATCGGGGGGATGAGATGCTCGTGTGGACTGTGGAGGGTCTCAGCGTCTTCCTGGCAACAATCTACACAGACACCAGCCCATCCAGAACCGAGTGTGTGTGTCGGGAAGATAAAAAAAGGACTAAGTAAAATCTTCATGTGCACCATAGCTGAAATGCTGGTGTTAAAATGAGCGCCATTGTGGAAAGTGTATTGCACAACGGAAAAGAGCATGCTGTTGGATTACAACAAGCAATAATCCACATTGTAAGATTGGACAGTATGTTCGGGATGAGTCTCATAGAGAATTCTAATTATGTTAGTTGTCAAAGGACCCCAGATAAATTATTTTACGGATAATCCAGGTTAAATGAATATACATGCTGAGTACTATGGCCACAGTGGGAAACCTCCCAAGTGGGAGCTCTAGTGTATGTTAAATAAACCTAAATACAGGACATGTTATATGTTATAAAAACGAAAAAGTGCACTGGTGTAACCGTGGAAACGCCCCCAATGGAGCAGCATGAATACCAACTCCCTATCAATGCGTTAAAAGGCAGAAGCAACGCATTCTAGGACATAAGTAATTAAACAGTGGGCCGGTCGACATGTCCCGGACTCATATGGTTTTAACAGTTGTTCCACTGTGGAAGACAGAAATCACACTCAATAAGTACATTAGAGTGGATTCCATTATAGTTAAATTCAGTCAAAACCATTAAAGAAACAGAAAGGAATTTCGAAAGAGTGTGAACAAGGTAAACTGTCTTTACTCACACACAGTATAGACCAGAGAGGACAGTGAAAGAAGATATCTTAAAACGCTACAGTGTGTTAGCACCATTGTTCTATAGGAGAACATGGAGCAAGGTCAAGTTCAGATAAAACACCTCAGGGAAAATTCCTCATTGAGCCCTTGTGGGTTAAGTGTGTCTAGCTGGTGTATCCAAAAATTCTCCCTGCGGGAGAGGATGGATTGGTAGTCCCCACCCCTATGAGGCTTCTTGACGACCTCCAGAACTTGAAACTTGATCTGGGCAACCGTGTGATGATGTTCCAAAAAATGTCTTGCCAATGGGGATTTTGTGTTTTTGCACCTAATGTTGGATTTATGTTCGGTTATCCTCTCCTTAACCGCTCTTGCGGTCTGGCCCACATACAGTTTGCCACAAGGGCATTTGATTGTATAGATAACTCCTGTCGACATACAGGTCGCGAAGTCTCTGAATTTGAATTTCTTGCCCGTAAGGGGATGTGATATGCTTTCACCCTTAATCACGTTGTTACAATGGGAACACCCTAAGCATGGGAATGTGCCTTTTTTCCTTGTTTGTAGAAGCATTTGTCTATATTTGGGAGGTTTTTCCGCTCTCACAAGTTTATCCCTCAGGTTCTGGCCTCTTTTAAAGGCCATCATTGGGTATTTGGGGAATAGCTTTTCCAGTAGTGGATTATTATGTCGAATGCTCCAATGTTTCTTAATGGCTCTACAGACTTGAAAGCTTTGACGGGAGTATTTGGAGATGTAAAGTAGTGGAGTATCCTTGTTTTTAATTTTAGGCGTGAGAAGTTGTTCCTTACTTATGTTAGAGGATCTCTCTTTTGCTTCTTCCAAAATGCGTTGTGGGTATCCCCTCTTTTCAAATTTGTCCAATAGCTTAGTGCATTCCACATCCAGCCCCGCTGGGTCAGAGACAATTCTCTTCAGTCTAAGAATTTGGCTGTATGGTAAACTGCTTAGCATTGACTTCGGATGAAAACTCGAAAAGTGCAATAAGTTATTGCCGTCCGTCGGTTTATGGTAGACGTTCGTGGCAATTACATTATTCTTGATCTCCAGGCTGACATCTAGGAAATGTAGGGATGGAGTACCTACCTCCATCGTGAATTTGATGCTCCGATGTACTGAGTTTAAGAAGTTGAATAAAGTAGTCAGTTCATCATGGGTGCCACACCAAATTTCAATAATATCGTCAATGTAGCGCTTCCATATTAATATCCTGCTTGACCAATCGTCATTTTCCAAGACATACCTGTGCTCAAATCTATACATGAAAGTATTCGCATACACCGGGGCCATTGCTGACCCCATTGATGTTCCCGTGACTTGAAGATAGAAGTTCCCTCGGAATCTGAAATAATTGTTGTTCAGTATTAAGCTTAGAAGTTTTACAATCAACTGTGGGTCATCCCTTGGCGCCTGTGAGTTTAATAGCAGCCATTCTACTGCTTGAAGGCCCTCCTCGTGTGGGATGGAGGTGTACAGACTACACACATCCATGCTGAATAGTATGCAATCCGAACTAAGTGCTCTGACTTCTTGAATACAGTTTAGGAAATCCGTCGTATCCTTCAGATATGTAGGGATGTTCTGTATGAGTGGTTGAAGTAATCGATCTATATAGATGGATAGTGGGTCCATCTATCCCTCTATATATCCATCTATATAGATCAATCTATATAGATGGATAGTGGGTCCATCTATCCATCTATATATCTATATATCCAATACAATTCCTGTTGGGCCCGATGTTTCAGTGAATCTCCTCCACTTGGTAGCCGGTGTCACACACCTAATCTGTGCTACTGTGTGTCTTGCCTCCTTGAAATATCTATATACTGGGGATTTATCATTAGCAGTTCTGATGTTGGACTTGTGCCCCATCCACCATTCCTTTTCCGTTCTCACAATTTGGCCCACTTAGCATTTCCCACAAGGGCATCTCAATACATAAATGGCACTCCATGTGCCACAGGTTGTAAAGTGATGGAGCATGATTTTTCTGCCTGTATTTGAGTATCTAATATGGTCTCCCTTGATGACATTCGAGCAATGTTGCAATTCAGGCAAGGGAATGTCCCCAATTTTGGTTTATGTAATACTCTCTTGGAGGACTTTTTGATCCTTTCTGCTTTGACCGAGGTATTTCTAAAATTCTTGCCATCATATGAGGCTCTGGGAATAATTTGGATAGCAGTGGGTCAAGTCTTATAAAACTCCAGTTTTTCATAATTATTCTGGCCACTCAGTGACTCTATGCAGAATATTGTAGGGTATGCATCATCCTTGTATTGTGCAAAGGGGTAGATCAGTAGAAGCACTCCCTGGTATTCTAAAATTAGAGATTGATTTATTCAATAATGTGTAGAAGTATACATATTTTTTTGAGGTGCGGGGGAGGAAACGTGAACCTGGCACAGGATCACAATAACAATATAAGTAGAAACAAAAGACGAGGATCCAAAATTAGGAACCCTCCATCCCCTGCACTCTATCATAAGTCCATCAATTGATGGTTGAAGTAATCGATCTATATAGATGGATAGTGGGTCCATCTATCCATCTATATATCCATCTATATAGATCAATCTATATAGATGGATAGTGGGTCCATCTATCCATCTATATATCTATATATCCATCTATATAGATCGATTACTTCAACCACTCATACAGAACATCCCTACATATCTGAAGGATACGACGGATTTCCTAAACTGTATTCAAGAAGTCAGAGCACTTAGTTCGGATTGCACACTATTCAGCATGGATGTGTGTAGTCTGTACACCTCCATCGCACACGAGGAGGGCATTCAAGCAGTAGAATGGCTGCTATTAAACTCACAGGCGCCAAGGGGTGACCCACAGTTGATTGTAAAACTTCTAAGCTTAATACTGAACAACAATTATTTCAGATTCCGAGGGAACTTCTATCTTCAAGTCACGGGAACATCAATGGGGTCAGCAATGGCCCCGGTGTATGCGAATACTTTCATGTATAGATTTGAGCACAGGTATGTCTTGGAAAATGACGATTGGTCAAGCAGGATATTAGTATGGAAGCTCTACATTGACGATATTTTTGGAATTTGGTGTGGCACCCATGATGAACTGACTACTTTCTTCAACTTCTTAAACTCAGTACATCGGAGCATCAAATTCACGATGGAGGTAGGTACTCCATCCCTACATTTCCTAGATGTCAGCCTGGAGATCAAGAATAATGTAATTGCCACGAACGTCTACCATAAACCGACGGACGTCAATAACTTATTGCACTTTTCGAGTTTTCATCCGAAGTCAATGCTAAGCAGTTTACCATACAGCCAAATTCTTAGACTGAAGAGAATTGTCTCTGACCCAGCGGGGCTGGATGTGGAATGCACTAAGCTATTGGACAAATTTGAAAAGAGGGGATACCCACAACGCATTTTGGAAGAAGCAAAAGAGAGATCCTCTAACATAAGTAAGGAACAACTTCTCACGCCTAAAATTAAAAACAAGGATACTCCACTACTTTACATCGCCAAATACTCCCGTCAAAGCTTTCAAGTCGGTAGAGCCATTAAGAAACATTGGAGCATTCTACATAATGATCCACTACTGGAAAAGCTATTCCCCAAATACCCAATGATGGCCTTTAAAAGAGGCCAGAACCTGAGGGATAAACTTGTGAGAGCGGAAAAACCTCCCAAAGATAGACAAATGGTTCTACAAACGAGGAAAAAAGGCACATTCCCATGCTTGGGGTGTTCCCATTGTAACAACGTGATTAAGGGTGAAAGCATATCACATCCCCTTACGGGCAAGAAATTCAAATTCAGAGACTTCGCGACCTGTATGTCGACAGGAGTTATCTATACAATCAAATGCCCTTGTGGCAAACTGTATGTGGGCCAGACCACAGGAGCGGTTAAGGAGAGGATAACCGAACATAAATCCAACATTAGGTGCAAAAACACAAAATCCCCATTGGCAAGACATTTTTTGGAACATCATCACACGGTTGCCCAGATCAAGTTTCAAGTTCTGGAGGTCGTCAAGAAGCCACATAGGGGTGGGGACTACCAATCCATCCTCTCCCGCAGGGAGAATTTTTGGATACACCAGCTAGACACACTTAACCCACAAGGGCTCAATGAGGAATTTTCCCTGAGGTGTTTTATCTGAACTTGACCTTGCTCCATGTTCTCCTATAGAACAATGGTGCTAACACACTGTAGCGTTTTAAGATATCTTCTTTCACTGTCCTCTCTGGTCTATATTGTGTGTGAGTAAAGACAGTTTACCTTGTTCACACTCTTTCGAAATTCCTTTCTGTTTCTTTAATGGTTTTGACTGAATTTAACTATAATGGAATCCACTCTAATGTACTTATTGAGTGTGATTTCTGTCTTCCACAGTGGAACAACTGTTAAAACCATATGAGTTCGGGACATGTCGACCGGCCCACTGTTTAATTACTTATGTCCTAGAATGCGTTGCTTCTGCCTTTTAACGCATTGATAGGGAGTTGGTATTCATGCTGCTCCATTGGGGGCGTTTCCACGGTTACACCAGTGCACTTTTTAGTTTTTATAACATATAACATGTCCTGTATTTAGGTTTATTTAACATACACTAGAGCTCCCACTTGGGAGGTTTCCCACTGTGGCCATAGTACTCAGCACTTATATTCATTTAACCTGGATTATCCGTAAAATAATTTATCTGGGGTCCTTTGACAACTAACATAATTAGAATTCTCTATGAGACTCATCCCGAACATACTGTCCAATCTTACAATGTGGATTATTGCTTGTTGTAATCCAACAGCATGCTCTTTTACGTTGTGCAATACACTTTCCACAATGGCGCTCATTTTAACACCAGCATTTCAGCTATGGTGCACATGAAGATTTTACTTAGTCCTTTTTTTATCTTCCCGACACACACACTCGGTTCTGGATGGGCTGGTGTCTGTGTAGATCGTTGCCAGGGAGACGCTGAGACCCTCCACAGTCCACACGAGCACCTCATCCCCCCGATCGGGAGGCGCTCGTATTTTAGTTACATTGAGCAACAGAAGCGGCTTCTGCATTCACACGCGATCGTATAGCTTCATTGAAACTACTTGGCAGAGGTAAATACAACAGGATATCAATGGCGCCTTACCTATTTCAAACTACGATCCATTAGATCCCCTCTTTCCACTGGGGAGCATTCTGAATTGTTTGCTTCTTTCATGTTTACAGCCGAGCACTTTAGATTCTGGTTCCCGAGGATATTTTGGGACATATGAATATTTCCGGGCAAGCAGTGCATCCGCACGTGTAACTCCCGTTTTAACTTGCAGATTGTAAGGTAAGCGAGAGCTCTACATATGCTTCCATTGTTTTTTCACGCCCGTTATGCACTGATGGACCTAATTCATTTCTACTCATCTCTATTCATAAGGGACTGTTCTCCCTTTATTTCTTTGTTGTTAGCGTTTTCTGTGAACAAACTTTAAATATAATAATTGTTTTTGACCAATTACATGTGTAATGAATATCCAAACTCTTAGAACTGCTTTATTTATGTCTCATGTATAGGCATCTTGCACGCCTGAGACGAGGGTTTTCTCCACCGCCTGGCGGGTAGAACTGAGAAACACGAGTTCACCAAACTTTGAGGGTTTTCTTACGCCTCACCTCCACTATACTTCAGGTATGCCGCAACTCTACTTTTTTGGCACACACTCCTTGGAGATGTTTCTCACAGATGGGTAATCACCTCTATTCCTTTGATTATTTTCTGATATAGAACATGGATTTGTTCCTGGTGCACTGGCCACAGTGGGTACCCCTTATTGGGGAGTAACGTTTATGAATACCTCAGATAGTTACATTTGAACTACTCCAGTTAGGATATACCTATATATGTGAATTCGATGTGGGTTCAATAAGGACCACTATGTTTAGCACTTTACATGCGTATATTATGTTTGTTTAAATGTTGTTTTTCATGTCTGTTTAGGTTTTGCAGTCCAAACCCAATAGGCTCAAGAAGAAGGGATGAATATCCCGAAACGCGTCAGCCACGAATTGTATAAATGGACTATCATTGTTTACTGTTTTCATGTTTTTTCGTAGACAGTCATTTTGGCTTTTTCACTTCAAATCTGTATGGTGAATTTACTGTGACATTAATTAAAAACCTCCCCCTGTTTTTGGGTTTTTTACAAAATCACTGAGTGTTCAGTCTTACTACTAACCTGATCAGAATATTATTACTTAACTACAACAAATGCATTTAAAATTGCTGAACCATCAATTGATGGACTTATGATAGAGTGCAGGGGACGGGAGGGTTCCTAATTTTGGATCCTCGTCTTTTGTTTCTACTTATATTGTTATTGTGATCCTGTGCCAGGTTCACGTTTCCTCCCCCGCACCTCAAAAAAATATGTATACTTCTACACATTATTGAATAAATCAATCTCTAATTTTAGAATACCAGGGAGTGCTTCTACTGATCTACCCCTTTGCACAATACAAGGATGATGCATACCCTACAATATTCTGCATAGAGTCACTGAGTGGCCAGAATAATTATGAAAAACTGGAGTTTTATAAGACTTGACCCACTGCTATCCAAATTATTCCCAGAGCCTCATATGAGGGCAAGCATTTTAGAAATACCTCGGTCAAAGCAGAAAGGATCAAAAAGTCCTCCAAGAGAGTATTACATAAACCAAAATTGGGGACATTCCCTTGCCGGAATTGCAACATTGCTCGAATGTCATCAAGGGAGACCATATTAGATACTCAAATACAGGCAGAAAAATCATGCTCCATCACTTTACAACCTGTGGCACATGGAGTGCCATTTATGTATTGAGATGCCCTTGTGGGAAATGCTAAGTGGGCCAAATTGTGAGAACGGAAAAGGAATGGTGGACGAGGCACAAGTCCAACATCAGAACTGCTAATGATAAATCCCCAGTATATAGATATTTCAAGGAGGCAAGACACACAGTAGCACAGATTAGGTGTGTGACACCGGCTACCAAGTGGAGGAGATTCACTGAAACATCGGGCCCAACAGGAATTGTATTGGATATACCATTTGGACCCATTTGTCCCTTAGGCACGAATAAAGAATTTTACTTGGGACCGTCCCTTTAAGTACACAATGTGTGCTTTTACTTGGGTGTAGAGTGTGAGGCTGGCATCATGGAAGCAGACACAGACAACAGATTCATTGTGTAACAAAAGGCTTTTATTAAAAAAAATGTCAGGATGGTGTAAGGCCTTACTTGCCCTATACTAGGGTGGGATTTCCCTACCTAAAGAAACTAAGGAAAGTCTGTGTCATGTTCAACTGAAAACTCTGTCTCTGTCCAAAACCTATGCTTGCCCTCACAACTAAGACAAAACAATGTGGATGGATGTCAACCATAAACTTAACAGTGTTCCAAAAGTAAAGTTCTGAGCTATTTCCAGCTCAGTCTTAATCTTCAGCTTCATTTCCCCAAATATCAACAAGTTCATCACAATGTTTAAATTATCTTCTCTTGGACTTAATGTACTAACGTTCCACACCTTTATAAATGTCAGGATGCCCTCCCCCAAGTTCAATGTAACTTGAACTTGCTTCTCTATCGACTATCCTGCTCTCCTCACTAAGTCTGGTAGGAAGAAGTAATAGGTTGCAGGTTGGCATACTTGGTTTTAATTGCCTGGCTTTGCCTGAACCTACTAGTGGGACATGACTGTTCAGTATACTAGTGTGCCTCTTTAATCATCTTCTTCGTCTCAGCACCAAAGTGGTGAGAGTAAGTGGTGTTCAATACTCTCAGTTGGTTCTTCCTCGTCTCAGTATCAGAGTGGGAAAAATATGGAGTGTTTACTATTCTTGGTTGTTTATTCCTTGTCTCAGTACTGTCATGTACCCTAAGAGGGGAATAAAGGGGAACTGCTCTATGATGACCTCTAAAGGTCGAGGAAGGGTTATGCTGGTTATTACAAGGACAAGGGTAATACTGTGTTTTGTCCCAAAGTACCTCATCCCCAATCCTTCTCCTCCTCTTTCTAACAAGTCTGAGGTGATAATATCTCCTGTCCTTCTCAGGAAGAAGAGAACATGGAGAAAAATATCCCATACCACTGCTGGGACAAGAGTTCAATCCTGAAAGGAGGATGTGGAATACCACCTCTTACCTAAAGGCATCCCATGTCCAATACCCATGGACCCTCCATCCAGGTGATCCTCCCTCCCTTGTCCACCCCCAGGGGTCAAATCCAAAAGCGACGGCCTTTCCCTGGCCACCTGCATAGAGGATCCAATGGCAGTAGATATGAGAACTCCCCTAGGTTTCTCACAAGACCTCTTTGAATATAAACATTTGTAGGTTTATATGAGTTGTTCCTATTACATTTACAGCTTTGATTACAAAAGAGATATGGAATCTAGATTTGTTAATGCAATTACTCAACAGTATGACCCTTGGCTATATCTAAATCCCAAGGAGGTCAATCCCAAACTTTTAGATGACACTTCGTATAAAGGGCAAGAGCTGTGTCTGTATTGTATCACGTGACCAATTTCTTTCTAATATCTTGAATATGTGGCAGTATATTGAAATAATGATATTCGCTTAGAATCATTTATTCAGGAGACCCATTTGTAACATCTTAAGTTTGCTAATTCACCAGATATTTGATTTTGATCCGTTTTCACATTCCATTAGTTGAGGAGCTAGATGCAATTATATTACATTGTGAAGATACGCCTTTTGAAATGTTTCTGTGGCAGTTTCTGTGGCCACTGTCATGCCATCTTTGGGGATTAGTTATCCCATACCTGTGGGCCCCCATTGTTATGTCACAGGCTTATACACATTACCCATAACGGACATGATAGAAACATAGGCTACAGGGATAAGCGCCACAGAGTCCTCATTACAAGTAACCATTACAAGATTAATCCTGAGATGAGGAGTTACCTTCCACACAACATTTATCATTGATATGTTAAGACTCCCTTATTTTTGAATTAATTACTTCCTTTATGTTATTACTGGCGCACACATTGGCCATTATGGATATGATACAGAAATCTGCATCATATTACACTCATGACGCATATGCTACAACAGCAATGTCCTGAGATAAGGAGACAATTATTGTGGATTGTGTTTATGATTAAAATGTTAAGACCGTCCATTTCATATTACTTATGAAAGGTAACTACAAGATTTTGAATCCATTACTACATAATAAAAAAATGTGTGCCATTTATTTATTTATTAATGGGAAACCGTGCCTCCGGCGAGTGATACTATGATGCCATTGCGTCACCCGCACTCACGCACATATTTATAGCGGCCATCTTGGAGGCTTGGACTCCACTTGTTTCTGATGCCGGTGGCATGTGGATTTAGGTCCAAACAGGATTATTGGTGAGTATTCTTGAATAATTTAAGCAGAGTTAAACATCTTATTTATGGTAATATTACATTTTAAATCCGACCTTTTATGTTTTTTAGGGACGTGATGCCCATTATTCACACCGTACAAGGACTTGTTTCTATATTATGCCTCAACGAGCTGACATTAAGGTGAGGTTTTATTCAGTATACAGCAAGACATTTGTAAGATGTCTACAATCATTGATATAATTTATTTGATAGTCATGAAGTCCACTACTTTGTTTATTTTTAGAAATGTAACTTCTTGTTCATTTGAGACAAATCAAGTGGAGGATATATTCATTATACTATACCTCACTGGATCGACACTAAGGTGAGGACACATTTTGTGTCCAGTACGGCACTTCACAGATGTCAGTGAATATTGACACTATCTATTGATTTGATACTTATTAAGTATGCCATTTTGTTTACATTTTTTCAGAAACTACCTCATTGCGAGTGTTTCCGGAAACAATCTTACCGGCACCCTTGTTTCCGGACCACCACACTACAAGTCTGCCTGCTGGCACTGCGGCGCCCAGCATGTCTGACCCTGTCATGGAAGCACTGGGACCATTAGCAATGGTGTTGTTGCTTCTGAGTCCCATTCCTGTGGAGTCCTAGGGAACTTGATGGGGATGGAAGCTTACCGAATCACCCGTCTGACTTTCTGCCCTGCCAGTACTTGTAATGTCCCGGTGGCACTGGGAAGTTAGGCGGGGAACCCGGTGTTTCGAGGTCGGCGGCAACGCGCCGGTATCACTGGCGGGTTACCGCCGACCTCGTAATGAGGCTCTTACCCATTGAGGGCCCATTAAGGGCCCTTGAATATAATGTGATATCCATCAACCCTTGTTAGATTCTACGACCTTAGTGGTGGTAAGAATGTATTGCATTACGGTGCACTATAAAATACATGCATCTTATGAAGTGTTAAAATAACTGAACGGACACTTACTTGAGTCTTTTGTATTATTAAATTACAGCACTTACAAAGAATTGCACCCCTGATGAAGAGATAACGATTTCGAAACACATTGGTTTTTATATTAAACCACATTTGATTGTGGCAACACGAGTGTACTTTGAAATGGATTCAAGAATATCACATGATGTATCATTAATTGCATATATATTTGTTTCAAACTGTATGCTTTGGACATATTAATGAATTGTTTGGCTGCATTCTGGACTTAGACAGTGTCCAGGGGATGGGAGTTCCCATATCTTCAGGAACTTATTTTCTGTTGTATATTTATGTACAGTCCAGGTGTCAGGACTGGGTTTTCTCCCCTGTACCTCGAATTTGACAAGCAACTGCTATTAGAAATACATTTTTGTTTTAATTAGTTTAATTCATTACATATATGACTTAAGAGGTGTGCCCCTTTGCTTTGCATAGTTAGCCAGCCAGCATGCTGTTGATAGGAGGAATTGGGAGTGAAGTGAGGGAGTTCAAAGAGAGTCCTGGTAGCAGCGTTAATAACTGTGTCCAACGAGGATACTGGCACATTAGTCCAGTTTAGAGACGACAAGAGCGGTTAGGATATATATATGGGACGGAGGTGCCAGATATTCCTGATACTTAGGAGGTTGAGGCGAGCCCTTGTTGCAGTTTTAGAGATAAAGGTAGAGAATGTGTGTGAAGGGCCACATATGACACCAGGGTTTCTAGGTGAAGAGGAGTAGGGAAGAGTGTCTGGTGGGAACTGGATAGGCAGAGAGAGAGAGAGGATTTGGAAGGAAAGAAAAGCACTTCTGTTTTGGAGGTGTTTAACATAACAGAGTGTGAGGCCATCTGGTATTTAGAGAGACAGTCAGGGATTTTGTTAGATAGACTAGTGGATTTGATATGATATGATATGATAGTTTATTTATATAGCGCCTATACACAATGTGTTTCAAAGCGCTTCAAGGCAAGGGAGGGATCAAGGGAAAATATAATGTCATTCTTACAGGTCATGAACAGTAAGGATGTGAAATTAACTATCGTACTCGGCCTGACGACATTTCAGATAGTGCAAGAGCTAAGACATAAATAAGGAAGGGAGGGGGAGAGTGGGAAGGAAATGGAAACAGACGGGCGACTACCGTACTAGGCCTGACAACATTTCTGGTAGAGCCGGAGAAAAACAAAAGGTGAGGGAGAGGGGTGCAGAAAGGGAAGGGAGGAACAAAACGAGCGACTATCATACTAGGCCTGACAACATTTCAGATAGTGCCGGAGGGGGGGTTGGGAGGAAAAAAACAGTAATGGCAGGGTGGAGGAAACAGACGAAGTTGCTATCATATTAGGTCCAGGGACAATTCTGATAGAGTAAGTGCATAGAAGAAAGTAAGGGGGGAGATAGGAAAAGGGAGAAGGGAAAGGAGGAGAGAACAAAGAGTAAGCAGTCAAAAAGAGTGGAGAAGTAAGAGTGGACAGCGAATACAATTGGAGATGTCAGTAGTAACACATAATGTTGCAAGCCTGGATACAAGATGAAGATGGGAACAGCATGATTCAGGGCCACCATGAGTACAAGATGCAAAGGAAGTCCAGCATGAGAGTTGAGAAAGAGTGACGCACCATGAATGAATGAATAAAGTCCATAAAAATCAAATCCAGCATTGGCCACAAGACAGTGATGGTGAAACCAGAATGTATCAGGACAGACTCGTGCAGAAGTATGGTGGAGGAGATTGAGGGGGAGCAGGGTAGAATATTCAAGCAAAACAGGCAACACCTGTGTGCGAGAAGGAGGGGGCACAAGGGAACATCACAGGGGGACAAGAGGGGGTGGGGATGGCCTGTGGGGAAAGAGGGGGTACCACATGTTGGTGCATGCTTACCTGCTGTCTGAGCAGGGGGTCGGGCCCTGGGTCCTCCTGGTCCGAACAGGTCCAAACAGGATTTGCCCTTTTCTTTATCTGCTCTTCACTGCAGACGCACAGGCGAGAGCCTCTTTGATCTAATAGTTAAGAGCGGGAAGGAAGAGGCAGGGCTAAGAAGGCGGAAGGTGCTTAGACCAGGTGACCTAGACCCACTTGCACCTGCTCCCCATCTGCAAAGGAAAGAGGCTGGAGGGCTCCTTAAGTGGGGAAAAAGAGCGGCAATCAGGAAGGCACCAGGTGGGTGGGACTTGTGTAGTATAAATGAGGGGCAAATATTATACTTAATAAAGTATTTATTGTTACAATTATGTATTACGAATATATATATAAAAGTGGATATGAAAGGAGTCTCTGAAGGGAGATGCTTCAGTCTCTCCAACCGACAGCCTCTGTGTTCTCCTCTCCACCTCCACATTCTCCTTCCAGAATCCTTGCAGATTCCACACCAATATAGCAGTAGATGTTACCATGCTACAGCTTGCTAAGTGGTGAAAAAGAGCGGCAAGCAGGAAGGCACCAGGTGGGCGGGGCTTGCTAAGTGGTGAAAAAGAGCAGCAGGCAGGAAAGCACCAGGTGGGCGGGGCTTAGGCCAGGTGACCTAGATCCACTTGCACGTGCTCCTCATCTGCAAGAGAGATGTTCTGTGGAGAGTTCAGGAAAGGAGAAAAAGATTTGAGTGTCATCTGCGAAGAGTTGGGACAAGAACCCAAAGGAGGAGATAAGTTCCCCGAGAGCAGACAGTGTTAACAGGAGGGGACCCAAGACGGAGCCTTGCGGAACACCAACAGTAAGTGGAGTGATTTGAGAGGTGCTGTTGTTCCAGGAAACAGAGAACTGATGATGTGCCGGGTAGGACTTGATCCAGGCAAGTTCTTGATCATGAATCCCAAGGAGAGAGAGAGAGAATATTGAGGAGATCAAAGTGATTGACGGTCTCAAAGACAGCCAACAAGTTGAGGAGGATTAGGAAAGAGGTTGGAATATTTAGCAGAGGCAATAAAGTTGTAGACGTGCATGAGAGCAATTTCAGTGGAGTGGCAGGAGCAGAAACCAGCTTGGAGGATGTCACAAAGGTTGTACGTGTCAAGAAAGAAAGTGAGACTAGTTGATTAAAACCCTTTCTAGTGAGGAAGAAGTGGGCAGGTCAAACATTGTTCGGCATGTTTGGATCAGCACCTTGCTTTTTCAGGAAAGGGATGTCCATAGCTGTTCTGAAAGTAGAAGAAAAGCAGGTGGGCATCGAAGGGCAGGTTGAAGACGTTAGCGAGGTGAGAGGCCACTAGACAGGCAATATGTTTGACAAGTTGAGGTGCAAGAAGATTTAAGGCACACATGGGTATCCTTCATCAGCATTGCAAGGACGTCCTCAGTGCTGGTATGACTGAAGTGTGAGGTAGAGGCATTGAAGGATGGTAAAGTAGGTGTAGTGGCGAAAGTAGGAGCATGGGGTAAGAGGATGGTTAGGAGAGATTCCTCGATTATGGAAAGAATTACGCAAAAAACGATAATTATGTCTGTTGATGACGCATCGATATCGTGCTTGCAGATTTTATTCACATCAATATTCTGTGTTGACAATGTGTTTGTAATGAGGTGGATGTGTCATCAACAGAAATTATTTAAATTTTTTTTTAATAGGTGGAATCCACCAGGGGATAAAATGGCATGTGTTTAAATGCCAAGAAAACGGATATGATGCTCTTTGGCTCACCTCAGGCAAGATCCAAGGTGGACCCACAATATGCAGTTTTTGTGTGGAAGGTTATGATATCCCAACTGTGGATAGAGTCAAGACATTGGGAATAAGCTTTGATCCGTCCCTGAACATCGTGTGTTGTGAAGTACTTGTTTGTGAGTGTGTTTGGTAAGGAGGGAGATCTGTTGTGAAGTACTTGTTTGTGAGTGTGTTTGGTAAGGAGGGAGATCTGTTGTGAAGTGCTTGGTTAGTCTGATGTGGTTTGTCATGTAATTTATGATGTCACCTGAGTGCCTGTGGAATGTTGATGTATGAGTGGGAGACTGCTGTGGTGAGTGTTCCATGTTGAATCAGTTGGGCCTCCGTTCCTGGTTGATGGGTGCCAGTGTCTTTATTGTTTATGTCTTATTCCTTATGTCCAAATCCTGTAATATGTAACTGAAGAAACTGAAGTAAACTTACTAAGAAGTAACCTAAAGCAGCCTGGACTGTGCCTTATTACATTGGTATAAAACAGATCACCGGCACCCATCACCCAGGAAGGGAGGTCCAATTGATTCAACATGGAACACTCACCACAGTGTTCTCCCACTCATACATCAACATTCCACAGGCACTCAGGTGACATCATAAATCACATGACAAACCACATCAGACTAACCAAGCACTCCACAACAGATCTCCCTCCTTACCAAACACACTCACGAACAAGTACTTCACAACACATCTCCCTCCTTACCGAACACATTCACGAACAAGTACTTCACAAAGCATGTAATCCGCCTAAACAACAAAACACATCACACCCAGTCCAAAGTACAGTGGATATTCTACGGTACTTTGGACTGGGTGTGATGTGTTGTGATGCTAACAACGAGAGTGTAGTGAATAAGGCGCAGTTTTTTTTAATTCTTTTTATTGGTTTAAACAAACCTTTAAAGAAAATGACATCACATTTAGTTATTCAAACGGAAAAAAAATTATCGTAATTAACAAGTAGAGCAATAGGAAACAAAGAATATCAAAAAGTATAAATATAAACAATTAAAATACTAAAAGTAATGAGAAGAAATAAACACTGAAGAGGGCAAAATACATCCTAAATATCTATCCAATATTTAGGTCAATTTTTTCATGCGATTTGGCTAGTTCATCTTCAATGTTTTTAAGGAGAAATGTTAAGGCATATGTTAGTTTATTATTTACCGCTGTAAAACATTCCACCGACCATTCTTCCATGGTATGAAGAGGTGTATTTAGCGACAATTGTATTAAACAGTGTCATTCTTCTCGTGGAGAAAGCTTCACAGGTTAAAACCAGATGTTTGATATTCTCTTCAAAATGGTCACAGAATCTGCATTTCGGATTCAGTTTCTCATATTTGCTCCATCGTCTAATTACCTCTTTTGTCTTAAATTGATTTAGCCTAAATTTCATAAGCAAAATTCTCTTTTGTTTGTCCGGACATTTTTCAAGATATTTGCAAGTTGAATTGTAGGCTTTCTCTTCTGGAGGAACATTCTTCATGAGCGAATATTTAGCTCTGTTCGTGCAAGTGTTGATCCATTCGATTTCCCACAACTTTTTTTTTATAGCATCTGGATTTTCCATCAGAGAGATTACATCACTATTTATATCCATTAGGATTTGATGAAATTGATTTATCCAGGCCGAAAAGACTGAATTTGATTGTTTGTCAGCCAAATTATGTAGAATTTTCATTTGTGGTGCACCATTTGGCAAGATTATCTTGCGAAAAATCGACAAAGTGTTCCATATAACTTTTGCATTTATTGAGATCAGCCCCAATTCATATCTTACTACAACTGCAGGCAATCCTCATCCAACTTTCAATATCCTGCCCCAAAAGATTTTTTCAAGGTTATCCCACAGACTTGCAGGGCATCCAAACATAGTTTCGGCCCCACAAATTATCGCAGGCACCGCTTTTTGTTTGTAAAACTTTAAAGTCGGAACTGTGATGGGGCTTCCCGTGCCTCGGGCCGCCCTGTACTAGAACCAAAGCATGCGCATGCAATAAGACTCGGACACGCACGTCTGATCGTTCCAAGGTCCTGGCAGGAACTGCCTCGCGGACCGTCTTTATTTCTTACACGCATGCGCCACCAGAACGAGGCTAGCGCATGCGCACCTGTAATACGGACATAACATCCCTTTTTTCTTTAAACAAAACAACAACAACTTACAACTGCAACACATTCACAGGTACACCATGAACATTATGAACTTTAACTTTCTGGATAGCGTCTCTTGGGCAACGGACAGTCACCTGTTCAGTCGCCTGAATCTAGAATGTAGTCTTTGAGCTGAACAGGTATGGTGCGGCCTTGTCGCACCGGGTACCTCCTTTCCGCCGGCGAGCTGAGCGGTGGGGTCCCGACTGTCGGTGGTGGATCCAAGGATGGGTCATCATCCGGTACCTCCGCGTCTTCCACCTGCAGCGTTGGTCTCGTAGGATCCACTTCGGGAAGCCGACTGTCAAATCTTTTGAAGAAGGTCTGGTTGCGGGTGATGGTTCCTCGTGCATTCGCTGCAGTGATCATAGATCCTTTGACGTGGGTGACTACCGATGGTTGGGGTTCATATGGCAGCAATAGTTTCCCCTCTGGCTTGCGGTTGCGTACCAGTACCGAGTCTCCCACCGCTATGTCCTTTTCTCGCAGTCCTCTCCGTTCATTCTCCTTGGCATTGTGGGCTTCTCGTTCCCTTCTCACCCGGTCATTGTCTATGATTCCCGGCCCCCGACCTTCTACCTCTGGGAGGAGGACCCTCAGACATCTCCCGAACAGAGCCTTGGCCGGAGCCACGCCGGTGGACTGATGCAGTGTCGACCTATATTCTCGAAGAAACTCAAATAGGGTTCTCTTCAGTTCCACCCAACTGTTGGCCGCTATGCGAAATACCTTATTGAGGGTCCTCATGAGCCTTTCGGCCTCCCCATTCGCCCTGGGCCACAGCGGCGACACCTTCCGATGTTGTATGCCCCATTATCTCAGATACTGTGCAAATTGGTTCCCAGTGAATGGTGACCCATTGTCCGAGCAGAGGATTTCCGGGAGACCATGCGTGGCAAACATCTTTTCTAACGCAAGGATCGTGTGATCTGTGGCGTGTGAGTCAACCAGCTCCACCTCCGGATACCTCGACCATTGGTCTACTGCCACTAAAAAGTACATGCCCCTCCCGGTTGACCCAAAGTCAGCGTGGACTGTGCCCCACGGCTTCTCACTTCGTTCCATGGAATTTATCGGGGTGCTCTTTCTACGGGGCTGGCTGCTTGGCACGGCAAACACCCTTTTATATGCCGCTCAACTAGGGCTTCCAGATCTAGGAACCAGACCTTTGTGCGCAGCCTCACCTTCATCTTTGCCACTCCCTGGTGTCCGGTATGCACCAGTTCTATGACTCGGGCTCGTAGCGACCAGGGTACCACAATTTGCCGGCCTCTTAGTAGCAACCCATCCTCTGAAGTGGAGAGTTCATCACAGATTTTCCACAGTGCCTGAAGATCTCTCTGGGCCCTGTCCTCCCTCCTTGTATTATTCTGTAGAATGCTTCCCCAGTCGCCGCTCTGACTTGCAGCTCTGATGATTTTGAACACCTCGTCGTCTGCCGACTCCTGTGCCATCAGATTTCTGTCCAACGCCACTGGCATGGCAACTGCCACGACATTCTGTACGAATTCTTTGCACTCTACCACATCCCCTATATCACCTTCCCTCTCCCTGTTAGGATGACGGGATAAGTAGTCTGCTGGATTGTTCGTCCCCGGACGGTACACCAACTTGACCCAGTATTCAATGAGGGCCAGCATCCACCTTTCTATCCTGGGAGGAGGTTTCAAGGGCACACCCGCTAGGATTGGAAGAAGTGGTTTGTGATCCGTGATAACAGTTACTGGTTTCCCAAGAATGTACAACCTGAAATGTCTGCAGCCCCATAAAATGGCCAGGGCCTCTCTCTCTATCTGAGAGTAGCGACGTTCAGTCTCCGTGAGGGCTTTACTCGCATATGCGATAGGTAGCATCTCGCCTCTCACCTCTTTCTGCATCAGCACAGCTCCTAGGCCCACCGGACTGGCGTCTACAACCACCTTGGACTCGGCCGCAGGATCAAAATACTCTACCGTGTCCTGATATGACAATGCCTTCTTTATGACATCGAACGCATCTTGTTCCTTGGTACCCCAGACCCAAACAGCGTCATTTTTTGTGAGGGCCCGGAGGGGTTCAGAGATGGACGCCAAACCCTTGATGAAGCGACCACAGTAATTCACCGTCCCCAGAAAACTGCGGACATCTGTCGGCGATTGGGGGGGTGCGGCCTCGCTGATGTCTCTGACTTTGTCCGGATCCGGTGATACACCATTGCCATGAAACACAAAACCAAAAAACCCAATGCGATCTCTGAAAAATTCACATTTTTCCCGGTGTAAGGTAAGTCCAAGATCTTTCAGCCTCTGCAGGGTTGCTTCTAGACGCTTCAGGTGTTCGGCATGTGTGGTGGCAAAGACCAAGATATCGTCACTCATATTTACCACTCCCCTTAGACCCGCCAGTGCACCACTGATGGCATTCTGAAACACCTCAGCTGCGGAAGAAATCCCAAAGCTGAGGCGCTTAAACTGGTACAGACCCTCATGCGTTGTGAACGTCGTAATGTTCCTTTAGTCCGCATGTAACTCCAGCTGGTGATATCCTGCTCTTAAATCAAGTTTCGAGAATATCTTGGCCCCCTGCAGCTCACTGATGATATCATCTATCATGGGGGTCAAGTGGCATTCTCTCTTGATGGCCGCGTTAGGCAACCGCATGTCCACGCAGATGCGAACCTTGCCCGGTTGTTTGGGCATAGGTGCTCCCACGATCGGCGAGACCCACGGAGTCGGCCCTTCCACCCTTTCGATGATATCCATATCGATCAGTGCTTTGAGTTCTTCTTCAACCTGGGACCGAAGATGGAATGAAATTCGTCTGTGTTTTAATGCTGTTGGGCGAATCGTTTCATCTATGTGGAGCCGCACTGGTTCCGCTTTTAGTCGGCCAATCCCTTGAATTGTATTCTCGAATTTCTCCAGAAGTGAGTCTATATCACCTTGATAAATTGACACGCAAATAGGACCAGATCTAATGCTTCCGAGGCTGCACAACTCAACAGGGACCGCGGGCAGACGTCCGTGACGAAGAACCTTGCCTTGATTGTCTTTCCTTCCCGGGCTACAGGAGCTACAAACACCCTTTTGATTGGCAGGTGAGTGTCACCACCGAACGTGAAAATCTTTGCGCTCAAATGGTCCAATGCAGGGGGGCCTGGGAGGGCCTCATAGTGTTCGGTAGCCAACACGCATACTGAGGCACCAGTGTCTATTAGTACCTGCGTGGGGACTCCTTGAATGTCGACTACACACATCGGTTGTCTTCGTTTTCTCACCCCGGTCGCCAAACTTGAAATGAAAAAGACTTCTTCATCCTCTTCCTCCTCCTCTGCAATGTTGAGTCTTTGGACATCCTGTTCCACTGCAGCGACACTTTGTTGTTTCCTATATCCACCGCTTACCCTAGCAGGTCCCCTAGCAGGTCCCCGCTGTGTGGCAACAGGGGTAGCCGCTCTGCACATCCGGGCATAGTGCCCTGGCGTGTTGCATCTGCCGCAAGTCCTCGATTTGGCTGGACAGTCTTCCGAATGCGGCAAGCCTTGGGGAGATGTCGGTTCCTGCCTCTTTTGGTTTCACCTCGACTTTGTCTGGGATTGTCTCCCAACCGCAAAAGCTTCCTCGAGCTTGCCTGGGCGTGTGGCAGCGTCCATTTTAGCTCCTCTACTCTCGGCAAGTTCGTAGATCCTTCCACTGTCCAAAATCTGTGTCAGCGACATGCCTGGCTCTCTCAAAACCCACCTTTGCAGTTTCCCTGAGCTGCATCCTTGGATCAGTTGGTGTCGGATCATTACCTCGGCATCCGTCCATCTGCACGTAGTGGCCAGCTGTCTTAAACGTGCACAGAATTGATCCAATGTCTCCTCATCGTGCTGTTTCTCTCCACACATGACAAACCGGTCAAAGTCTACGTTAGATAAGGGAATAAAATGATCCCTTAGTGCGGTTTTGACCGCATCGTAGTTTACCACTGGTAGGGTGAGAGACTCATATATGCGCAGTACCTCTGTGCTCACCGAGTACAACAGCGTCGCCACTTTGGCATCATCATCTGTTTCTCCGGTGGCGGCGAAAAACATGTCAAGTTTTTTTATCCAGAGGAGCCATCTCGGGCCTAGTTTCGAGGGGGGCCCCGAGGTGTCAAACTCTTGCATTGGTTGTAATGAACCATGTTGTCTTCTCACCTCCCTCACTGATCCAGAGGCCTCTCCTTCGTTGTCCGTCATGTTCACAGGTTGCACTGGCACCTCAGACCGTGTTAGAGGCCGCAAACCTGGCTATATTCGTGTCCGACGTGGGGAGACTGCCCAACATCCAAAACTTCAAGGATCGACTACCGCAGTGTTTAGACAGCGCACGAGCACCCTCGCGGGCCGGAAACGCCTTAAACACCATAAACAAAATGGCCGCCATCACTCGTGTGAGGATCGTGGCGCACGTGAGATGAAATGCCCATAACAACACGATTGTCCGTGACAACGTTTTTCTCCTCGTGTCCCGCCTCGTCGCCAGTGTGATGGGGCTTCCCGTGCCTCGGGCCGCCCTGTACTAGAACCAAAGCATGCGCATGCAATAAGACTCGGACACGCACGCCTGATCGTTCCAAGGTCCCGGCGGCAACTGCCTCGCGGGCCGTCTTTATTTCTTACACGCATATGCCACCAGAACAAGGCTAGCGCATGCGCGCCTGTAATACGGACATAACAGGAACCAGTGAAAACTTGCCATATTTTATATCTAAGGCCATAGCTTGGGCACTTAGTTAACGACATTTGGATTTTGTTTTCTCCACCCAAGTATGATCATTTATATTGGAATTTAGCCACATGCCCAGGTATTTTACCTGTTTTACCTGTTGTATTATTTTGCCGTCAAGGCACCAGTTGAATTTCTTGGATGTTCCTTCAGATTTTGTAATGTTAAAATGACAGACTTACTTGGATTTATCTGTAAACTATTAGCTTGGACATATTGTTCCAACACATGCAGTTCCAACACAATAAGGCGCAGTACATACTACGGCTTTTAAGGCTAGTTAAATCTTATGTTTCTGAGGTAAATTGTGCCACATTGGTACGTGCCCTTGTGATACCCCGACTGGACTATTGTAATGTCCTCATGTTGGGATCCAGAAATAGCAACCTTAGACGACTTCAGGACCTTCAGAATGATGCGGTACGCATTGTGAAGAATATTCCAAGCCATGAGCCTATCTCCTCTCACAGGAGAAATCTTCATGGGCTCTTGTGGAGGCTCACGTCCAGTTCAAGGCTTTGACATTCGTGCATAAATGGGCAAGCCCCTAGTTACCTTAAAAAAATGGTCAATGTCTGCACTCCGATTAGGTTTACCAGATTGTGTCAAGGCATCCGCATCTCAGCCCCTAGGAGTAAGAGGGCTAGAGGGTTGGGCCGGTCTTTTATCTCTCCGGTTGCCCCCTTATAGAATAAGCTGCCTTTGTCTCTCCGTGCCGAAACAAATCTTCTGAGGTTTTGAAAAGGGAGTTAAAACTGTTGTTCTTGTTTGATCATCCCTTCAGCATTGCTTCTTCCTAATGTCTGTCATCTGCTCTTTTTCTCTGTGCCCTGATGCCTGCGGGCTTACCGGCGCATTACAAGTGCAAATAACATAACATAACATCCATGTGCTCCTGCAGACAGTGAGGGTTAGTTAAGCCACAAATACAAAATTGCAAAAAACGTTGATTTTTCATCTATGAGGGGCTGTAATGATGTGACCTCTGTATTGGCTTCAGATTAAGGCCGGATGATGGACGGGAAGTCAGAAATGCATTGGCACCTGATTCTGCCACTCCAATTGTAATGAAGGCACAGCACAAGACATTAAAGTATGTCGCCATGAAAATGGAAATACTGTTTTGCAATCTATTTACATGTGATTGTAATTTATTGGCAATGCAGTAGTGCTTACTACAAGGCTTGTCACCAGTGCTGATGGTGAAGACCATCAGTTTCTTCTTCTCACCAATGTGGAGGATGCCATTATGGGCTCACTTAGAGCCCACTCTGTCAGAATGGCCCTTTTGAGTCTACCTCGTGGTCACCTTGAGCGAAGCACGTTCTATAACATAAAATGGTCACGAGCAGGGTTTTAAAAACCCATTGATATCCTAATGGCTACCAAAACAGAACCTTGGGCTACCAATGAAGTAAAATGTCTTGCACTCTTGATGAAACCACACCTGAAATCTAGCTGTCACCAACCTACTCCCTCAAGCCTAGGTAGTAAATTCACCCTAAGGCTATAAAGGGGAGCTTGAGAGACACCCCAGAGATAGGGTGTCCAAGGGACGATCCAATAAAATATTTCTTTTAGGTATAAGGGTTGTAATGTCAAGGGGACATCGGGACAAGTTGCTTTGGCTACTAAAAAGAAATCAATGATCCAAAAAACACTAGCGAAAAAAGCAAAGAGTTGAGACCGCCACAAAATGGCTTAGGACATCCCCAAATAGGCAGTCTGACTTTACATTTATTATTATGATTATGATTATTATTATTATTATGATTATTATTATTATTATTATTATTATTATTATTATTATTATGTTATTTACTGAGCATGGACCTAGCTTCATGGAGCATAACACCACTTTACAATCCTAGGCGGAAGAACACAGTGAGGGAAGCAGAGATAAAAAGGAGCAGGGAGGTAACAGGGGAGGGTGGGAAATTGGCAGCACGGGGAACACAGTGGGGAGCAGATCGCTGAATCACATGTAGGGTGGGCGGACCTACAGGAGGTGTTAAGGAGAAGCCATTCCTCACTGAGGAATGTCTTGAGCTCTTTCCTGAATTATAGAAGTGATAGGGAAAGTCTGATGTTGACAGGGAGGAGGTGCCAGAGTCTTGGAGTGTAGACAGAGAAGATCGGTCTTCTGGTGCTTTCCTTCCTGCATTGTTGTAATTGAAGTCTTCACATTTCCTTACTTCTGGTGGATTGCTGGCCTCTGGAGATGCTGAGTTTCTCAGTGAGATAGATTGGGGACTTCAGGATGACAGCCTTGTAGAGGATGCAACAGGCTTTGAAGATGATACAGGTTTGCAGTGGGAGCCCGTGCAGTTCGATAAGGGTTGGGTTGATGTGGTCGAAGATGCATAGTGCTTTAATGAGTCTTGCTGAAGCATGCAGGACACATTTCAGGGGTGCCAGGGTAGTCACCGGAAGGCCATCCAAAAGGTTATTGCCACCATCCAGGTGAGAGGACTAAGACTTGGACAGCAGATCTGAAGTTGTTTTCTAGGATAAAGGGTTTAATTTCTCCAGGAGAGAAAATTGGTACCAGGCTGTTTGTGATTTCCTTGCTATGCGCTGTTTGAGCATGAGGCGTCTGTCGATGTTGAACCCAAGGGACTTGACACAGGGGGCCATTTCGGAGGTGAATCCCGTGAGGTTAATTGCTGAGAGCCAGGTCTGGATGTCAGGGTGTTCAGTGGTGCTGGTCAGTAGTAGGAATTCAGTCTTGGAGAGGCTGAGCTTGAGGTAAGCACTGGAGAAGAAGGTGCGGGCCTTGAACCTGTGGATGTCTTCGAAGGAGAATATCTTAAGGTAGATCTGCGTGTCATCTGCGTATTGGTGGATGTGAATGTTGTGTGGAAAGAGGAGGTTTCTGAACGATTCCATCTAAACATTGAAGATCACAGGGACAGGATGGATCCTTGGATGACTCCACAGGTGATGAGTAGAGTTTTTGTACAAACTGTTGGTGGGTTTGAATTCAAGAATTTGAACCAGCTGAGGACTGTCTTGCTGATCCCCATGCAGCGATGTAGATTGTCGGGGGAGTGTCTGGTGGTCTACTGAGCCAAATTCTGCTTAGAGGTCATGGAAAACCAGGAGGCAAGGATGGCCATGATCAAGGATTTTAAGGGCATTGTCGATCACCTTAATGGTAGCCACTTCTGTGGTGATTTTGGGTCAGAAGCCAGATTGGTAGGACTGAAGGAGGTTAATGGCTTCGATGCATTGGAGGAGTTGAGTGGCTACTGCTTTCTCAAGGATCTTACATAGGAAGGGAAGATGGGTGATGGTGTAGTAGTTGCTAAGATCGTCAGGGTCCAGTGTTGGTTTCTTAAGAAGTGGGAGGATTTGTTTGGTCTTGTGGGTCGAGGGGATGGTGCCTTGTGTTAGGGAGCTGTTGGTGATTGTCATGTAAGGCAGGAGTGCTTCAGTAAGAAGAGTCTTGAGTAAGGAGGCAGGGAGGTTGTCATCCCCACTCTCTCTCTCTCCCAGCCATTCCCTTACTGTGGCTACTATCTATCGGCCACCTGGTCAGATTTCTTCCTTCCTCTCCGAGCGGGCGGACCTCTCCTCCTCATTCTTGGCCTCAACTACTCAACTCCGCTTTCTTGGAGACTTCAACATCCACCTGGATGCCTCCTGTCCCCCCTCCGGACACTTTCGCGACCTCTGCAACTCTCTCTCACTCTCCATTCTCCCGTCTGGTCCGACTCATTCTGCAGGGAACACTCTCGATGCTCTGATCTCCACTGACCTTCCCCTCTCTCCACTCCTCTCTCCTGGAGTAATCACTTTCTCCTATCCTCCCACCTCACCTTCCCTACCCCTCAGGCCAAGCCACCTTCATCACTACCACCCTCCTTCTCGGTCATCCGACCCATGAAGCGCATGTCAGTTGAGGCTTTCGCCGCCACCTTCTCATTCCCCCTCCCCCTTTGGCTGACTCTCACCCTGACACAGCCCTCTTCACTCTCCACTCTGCTATATCTGATACTCTTGACATCCTTGCCCCTGTCATGAGAATCCACCTGAAGCCCAAGGCCAAGTGGAACTCCTGGTATGACTCAGATCTCGTCACCCTAAAACGCAAGTGCAGGGTGGCCGAGAGGAAATGGCGTGCTTCATGTTCATCCTCTGACAAACTGGCCTGTCGCCTGCTCCAAAGGCAATACCGGCTCTACGTTGTCACCAAGAAGAGAGTCCATATCCAAGTCTGCATCTCTGCAGCATCTAACAACTCAGCTGAACTCTTTAAAATCTGCAAGGAACTGGCCATCCTGCTACAGTCTCTACCTCTCCTGTCCCCTCCCAGGACCTCTGCACGGCACTGGCTTCTCACTTCATTTAAAAAACTCAGGACATCCTGTCCTCACTCTCCTCCTATCACCTCCCTCCCTCTATTCCCTGCTCTTCCTCTGGCCCTTCTGCAGCCACCCCTCCTCCCTCCTTCTCTGCCTTTCCCCTTTTCTCTGCTGACAAGGTTTCCAGACAAGTCCGATCTATGAACGTCTCATCGAAACAGGTTCACCCCTGTTCCTCCAAAACTATCAAGGACCACATCGAACTCCCTGGCTCCTGCCCTGGCTGACTTCTGCAATCACTCCTTCGACACTGGAGTCTTCCCTTCCCCCCTTAAGCACTCCCTTGTGCACCCTCTTCTTAAAAAACCCTCAGCCGACCCCTCCTGCCCGGCTAACTATCGCCCAAACTCCATCACTCCCTTCCTGGGAATGTTCCTGGAGAAATTGGCCATCTCCCAGCTCAATCTCCACACTGAATCTGTGGGTTGTCTTCATGACCATCAGTCTGGCTTCAGAGCTGCCAGAAGCATGGAAACTGCTCTCCAGAACATCCGTGAAGACCTGCTCTCCAACCTTGACTCTAACATTCCATGTGTTCTCATCTTGTTTGATCTCTCTTCTGCCTTTGATACTGTCAACCATGCCATCCTGCTCAACCGTCTCCGTGATAACCTGGTTATCACTGGTCAGGCTCTGGCGTGGCTGACTTCTTTCCTCTCCAATCGACCCGCCCAGGTCCAACTTGAGTCCTTCCTCTCTGACATCTTTTTCTCTACCTGTGGTGTCTAACCTCACTCCCTGGCTGTTCAACCAGTATCTGGCACTCCTTGCCCACTGCATCGCTGCTCTCTGCCCCAACTTTCAATGCTATGAGGATGATACCCAGCTTATTTTCAGGCTACCCTCGGCCTCCTCCTCTCCCTCCCTCATCTCTGACTGTCTGTCTGCTATCCAGGAGTGGTGTGCCGCCAATGACCTCTGCCTTAATGCCAGTAAGACCGAGATTCTACTTATCAGCACACCCACTCCCTCCTTCCCTGCAGCTCTCTGACCGGCCTCTCTTGGCCCTCTTCCTGTTCCTACCTGCAAGGCAAAAAACCTCGGGTTCATATTCGACTCCACACTCTCCTTCTCTCTTCACATTTCTGACGTCTCAAAGAAGTCACACTACCAGCTCCACCTCCTCAGAGGTATTCTTCCTTTCCTCTCCTTCCCCCAGAAGCTCACTGTCTCCAGAGCCCTGGTTCTCTCTAAGCTGGACTACTGTAACAGCCTCTATCTAAATCTGCCTGCCTCTACTCTCTGCCCTCTGCAACACATCCAGAATAGGACTGCGAGACTTGTCCTTGGCCTCAAGCCCAGGGACCGTATCTCTCCAGGACTGAAATCTCTGCACTGGCTCCCAGTGGCTGCGAGGAGTAAGTTCAAAACCCTCTGCATTGTCCACAAGACCTTCTGGGGCCTGGGGCCGAAATACCTTCAACTATCTCTTCCTAAATATCTTCCTTCTCGAGCTCTTCGCTCATCCGCCTCCAACTCCCTCAGGGTCAGCCGCTTCTCCAAGCAACGAGTAGGGGGTAGATCTCTCTCCTCGGCTGGTGCCTCCCTCTGGAACAGCCTTCCTGCCTCCCTGAAACTGGAGGAGAACCATCTCCAGTTCCGGAAGCACCTCAAAACCTTCCTCTTTGCTTCTGCTTTCTCTCCCCCTCTCCCCAGCTAAATTCCTGATTGAAACTGCATTGAATCTGCACTGGGCCACTCTGACTGTTCTCGGTCCCTGGCCCAGCCACTTGCCCCCTGCCCTACCTCTTTGGCAACCCCTGCACTGCGGGACTGTCTCTGTATCCCTACAGCCCCCCCCCAGCACTTGTCTGCACTTACCTTGCACTTGCCACCAGCTGGCCCTTATTATTTATCTTGTTATTCTACTACCCCTACTGCACTTTCCCCTCTCCCTTTCCCCTTGCACTTTCCCTTCCCCTCTTCCCATGCACTTGCGCGATCTGATTGACACCTGGCCTAGTAAGATCGTTGTCTGTCTTTCCTTTGTCCACCCTCCCTGCCTCGTTGCGCCTTGAAACACTTGTGTATAGGCGCGTTATAAATGCCATATCATATCATATCATATATCATATGATGTGGCCTTGAGGGATACTACGGTGGCAGTGAGGTGTTCCATGGTTAGTGTCTTGAAAGATGTCTAGTTAGTTGTGGTTTTGCGAGATGGGATGTGTATTGTGCTGTCAGTTGTGGCATTGGTGTTGATGTGTTTGCGGATCATGTTGATCTTGTTAATGAAGAAAGAGTTGATCGCAGAGGATTTTTCGATGGAGTGTGCTACGGGTGGGTTGGGCAGAGGGTTGCTGCAGTGCTTGATGGCTTTGAAGAGGGCTCTGCTTTCATTGCTGGCCTTGCTAAGGGTGTTATGGTAGCAGTGTTGATCAGTCACCTGGGTGTAGCACAGAGTTAATTGAGCAGAGCGAGCTGGAATGTGCTGCGGGAATTTCATCCATTCTTTTCTTGTTTTCTGATGGTTTGTTTGTTGAGGTTGAGTTCTTAAAGGATAGTTCCGGGACTTTTTTTTTATTGTCCCTACGGTTCGGCCATGTGTTTTTAAGCATAAATCGGTAGATCGTAGAAAACTTTCCTATGGACCTTACCCGACTTTTCGTCCATTAACGCACTCGAAATCAGCTGCCATTTTCTGGTAATCCTATCATTTCCCCCCATCGACCTGGCTCACCTGCTTTTGCGGCACTAAATCAAATCCCCCGCCCCTGAGCCTGACATCAGCAGACGCGTACCGCCCATTTCCCAACGCCAAAGCACGTTTCGTGTCAACAATCGCTGCGCCTCAGCTAATGAAGTGTCGCCATGGAAATGGCAGGACGCCTCTTTCCTCAATAAGTATAAACACACCGTTTCACAACACACAGCAGCAGATTTTCGATTCCATTACTCTCTCTGTGTTACTTTGAGTATTCTGTGACTCGT
This sequence comes from Ambystoma mexicanum, assembly GCF_040938575.1. NCBI lineage: Eukaryota > Metazoa > Chordata > Amphibia > Caudata > Ambystomatidae > Ambystoma > Ambystoma mexicanum. The sequence continues at coordinate 1,203,656,611 of NC_090926.1, read as the reverse complement.
TTCTGTGCTCTGGTCAGCTACCTTCGCCGCTTCTAGGCCTTGTGAACACCTGTACCATCTCTGTAAATTATTTTACTTTCTTTACCACACAATGGCTACAATAATGCCGTATATGTACGAGCCCGAGTACACCGAGGAAGAACTACTGGAAAGGCAAGCACGCGAAAACGATGGGGATTCGGACGGCAGTTGGGAGGACCAGTCAACGGATGAAGAGCCTGGACCATGTCGCATGGACGGCGTCTCCACCTGGTGCACGTGCAATCGGTGCGAGCTAATGCCAACTGAGGAGGAGAACTGCTGCTGCCGTGAAAATTCCGGGTGCTTGGCCTACATTTCGGAAGGCAAGCCAAGTCCGCAATGCATCACCGAGCTGCCATAGTTCAGGGAAGCCTGCCTCTCACGGACCGTGTTGAGGATGATGATGGTGCTTATGCACGAATTTCGCGGCACTGTTCGTCCGCGTAATCCGAGTAACGAGTAAGTATACTCTGGTTGTGATGTCAGTGATGCCACTACTATTTCATGGTCGTCTCCCACATATAAAATTACATCTACATATCATTGGAATGCATGTAAATTGGTTCCATATTGTGCATTTTGTAGATAGAATTTTTTTCAAAGCAGAATGACATTTTTTACCTGAATCGACAGTGATAAGAAAGTTTTGTCATTTTAATACAGTTTGCATCTTTCTTTTTCACAGGTGGTACAGGCTGGTGGCCTATCGTTGCTTCACTTGGTGGCTTCACGGGAGGCTCGGACACCGCGTTCGGAGAGTAATACCTACCTGTGCGGTACTTGCCATTAGACAACATTTCCCCAGCGACAGTGGACAATACCGCGGATTTTCCCTGGATGTGCTGCAACCGGAACTTTACAATGTGTAATGTTTATTATTTATGTTCAATTGAAATTAAGATCTAAAATAAAACCCAACATATATTTTAACAATGGTTGTTTTGATTTTTTAAATGAATCTAGTGTGTCTCCATTGAATAGTCTTCCTGTGCCTTGTCTTGTCACACCACATGTCTCCGGCCAGCATCCTCCCTCACGCTGGCCGCCCACCTTCAATCCACATAACCGTTGAACCCATATGCAGCAGACATACATATGTTATTTTGCGGGTTGGCATCAAGCCTCCCGGCCTTGCCTCCTCCCCCAAAAATACTTACCACACCACTTTGTTCAAGCGTTGGCAATAAAAGGCCGTTGGATTTTATTGATACAAAACATGGTTATAGGTAAATAATCAATATAGTTGATCATAATAAATCATCCTTTTGGGCACCGGGTACAGAGATGACCCCCTCTGGCCCGTGCCGCCTTGCCACCACAGGCCAGCCTGCTGCTGACTAACTGCCTAGGCATCCAGGGTCTCCAGGGTGAACTGCACCCATATATTCTCCTGGGAGGGTGAGGTATTTATAAACTCACCCCCCTGCCTTCCATGTACTAGATCCTGCAGCCTGCCTCTTGCATGCAGTCAGATGGCCTCTTCTTGGTGAGGCCCTGCGGCAAACGAGTCTTGTCTGCACGACCACCGCCCCAATCCACCCCCCCGCCCT